>NC_091431.1:73046443-75798059 GCF_032191515.1 Phaenicophaeus curvirostris
ACTGGTACACACACTTATTGCCAATGTCTTCAATGATCACCTAAGATAAAAGAAACAGTGCTTTGTAAAATACACAAGGAAAAAGAAAATGTGTTACATGAGGGAGTGACAGAAGAGCAGATGCTTAATGTACACACTCTCACCTGATATTTAATATATTCAACACTGAAGCAGATCTTTCTCCACTCCCTAATTAGAACTGATGGAATTTCAGACAATCAGCAAGTAAAAAGCCATAAGAAGCCAGGCTTTTTTGTTTCCTTTTCTTTCTTTTTTTTTAATTCAGTGAACTCAATCTACATCTCTAGCAGTGTACGAGACCAGATGTCTCTGCTAGGAAGACCAGCTGGCTGGCCTGTCTTTCTTCTCTCCAGAGTCTGTTTGCTGGCTACTCTTCTCCATCAGCTGAATGGCAGCTCTTTGTTCTGCTTTGGGAACAGGCTGTCTTCTCTGTCTCTCTGTTTTAGAGTCTTGTTATAAAATAATACTAAGGAATTTCAGGACAAATGAAGAACATTGGATCAGTTTGTGTACCTAGAAATATCATGATTTCCCACTCAGTTACTCCAGCATGGAACTATTCCAAAGACAGCCATGAAACCCTGTGGTGGGAATAGTTTCTAATTTGGAAGGATTTTGCTCTTGGCTGTACTCTAGAGACATGTCTACCAACACAAGCCAGCAAACAATCTTCACCTTTAAGCCAGCATTACCCACTTGGATTTTCTCACACCTCCTGTTGAGGCACTTCTTATTCACATCTTCTTCTCTGTTCCTGAAGCATGCCATAGAATTACTGCACTATTATAGGCAAGCAGTGAAAAGTACTGAAGATTTTCAGCAAGAAAAGAAGAAATCCAAATCTCTGCTCATTTGCATGGCTTATGTTTCAGAGAAAGAGTATTCACTATTAGGGATAGAATGTCATTGCCGCGTTTCATAGAATCTCAGAATCATAGAGTGGTTTGGGGAGGAAGAGATCTTAAAGCCCATCTAGTTCCAGCCCCTGCCATGGGCAGTGACAATTCCCACTGCGTCAGGATCCTCAAAGCCCCATCCATCCTGGTCCTGAACACTTCCAGGGATGGGGCAGCCACCACTTCTCTGGGCAGCCTGGGCCAGTGCTTCCCCATCCTCACAGGAAAACATTTCTTCCTAATATGCAGTCTAAATCTCCCTCTTCTCAGCAAAAAACCATTCCCCCTCGACTTGCCCTTGCACTCCCTGATAAAGAATCCTTCTCCAGCTTTCCTGTATCCCCCTTTAAGTACTGGAATGTTTCTCTGCTTCACAGCAAGCAGAGAGAGTTGAAATCTGTCCTTTCTGATAGATATGAGAAACCATTCTTTGGAACCAGAGCATCTCCTCCTGTCACTCGTCCCACACTGTGCTGTTGCCTGTAGCGTTATTGATTCTTGTCATATCTCCATAGACAAGGTGTCTGCCAGGGTTGGGATTGTCAGCATGAGAGAGCAGTGCTGTGTTGGAGTGTTATAGACTAAAATAAATGAGGTTCAAGAGAAATACCAACACTCAGATTCCCCTCTACCAGCTGATCCTCTTTGGGTTCCTGTTAATATCTCTATTCATAAATTCAAAGGTGGAAAATCAGCTCTGAGTACAAGCCACATTGCAAACACAAAAAACACGGGAAGGACTTCTAATGGTGCTTAGCAAGTTTACCCAGGAGTATCAATGCTGCAGTCCGAAACACTGGAAAAAACTAGAGGAAAACATATATACCGACAGTAGATGATAACTGAGCTATGTCAATGTTCATTCCTCCAAGTTTCCAGTAGAACTTACAAGGTGAACTTGCCTTTTTCTTAACTACAAACATCTCACAAGTTCCTGTGGCAGAACATAATATTCATGTTTTGGCTGCAACTAGTCACTGCCTCAGGTTTTGCGACTTAAGCAAACTAAACAGCACCAAATCCCATGCAAGGTGTACTTCATCTGCAATGTGAGAATGAGGTTCCCTTTCTGTGGTTTTTTTTTCACCCTATTTATTATAGGGAGCATAACAGCTCTGTTTTCCATGTTCTGCCTTTTTCACAGCCAGCTAGTACAATAACTTCTAGTGCAGCGTATGGTGATAGTGAAAAAGCATGTGTTAATATTTGCCTTTGTAATACATCAAACCACCTTGCTATCTAAGCTTTACAAATCTGGGGTCAGATCTTCAGCAGATTAAAGCCAGCTGTGTTAAAGTACACCAGTAGAGGAAAGAAAATGAGATTAGAGGAAAGAGTCATTGATTACTCTTTTTAAAAATATTCCTTCAACCATTTCACCAAAAGCTGCAATACCTTCATGCCTTAGAGGAGGAGATTAAAATGAGGAGGAAAGTGGGAGTAGAAGAAGTGGAGTTTTGTGGCAGGTATATCTTTTTTGCTGTGTCGGTGATAAATCACTTAAATTTGGCCAGACTATAAGTTTTTGCAGATTTCCAGCATGAACAGAATCAACAGATATTTCTTAGGCTCTGGTATCTTTACTGTCCTGGTAGTAAGTTAAATTAATAGAATGGGGATGGGCTTGGAGGCCCCAGCTTGGAGAATTGCCCTTCATCTGTCAGAGGATGCAGTGACAGGGACATGAGAAATACTATTAGAGCAGGCAAATTTAAGTCTTAACAACTGCATTTTCTCACTGCCATAAAGTCCCTTGAGATGCTTGACAATCTAACTAAAGCCAGAGTGTCCCTCATTTCCTAACTACCCAGTCTGAATCCACAGCACCTGGTTTTGATGCACCACGCTGGCAGGCACCAGGCTGTTGCCAGTGCTTCATCAGCCCCCATTTGCTCTGAGAAAAATAAAATGCTGGAGACGATACTTCTGGAAAGCTGAAAATTTCATTTGTGCTTTTCTCAGTAACCAGGAATCTCTATCATCAGAGAACATCCTTGCGTTTCTTGGCATCAGGCCACCAAGAGGGTAAAAAGTGAGATATAATCATTCTACAACACACTCAGGGTAAACATCTCAGGATCCACTAACCTTTGAGAGGAACCAGCCAGCAGATCCACCCTTGTTATTATGACCTATGTTTATTTTCCTTAACCTTCCCAAATTCGGAGCATCGAGTGTGAACTTGTCCTCTGCTCCCTTTTCAAAGTTGTCTTTGTCATTGTCCAGTTTTCTCACACCTGAGAAAAATCAAATATAGACGAACACAGGAGGATAGGTTTACTGGCAGACACATGTCTGTAAGTGTAGAAATATTTAGGAATGTCACCACTGACCGAATCAAATATTCTCCAGGTACCAGCTCTCTGCAACCAGGATTCAAAGTAAAGGCAGAGGACTTTATATTCTAATTAAAAATGTACCTTTTTTGAGCACACAAAAGACCAGGATTTTCACTCTAATGTCACAGTTACTTACAGCTCTCAGAGCTTTCAGAAATATACATCCAGATGGCTCTTGCATCTTGTTTTCATACCACTACATTTCCCTTTCATTTTTAATGTCATTTAAAATCTCCAAACTGTTCAAAAACGGCTTTGGTCACAAGCTGCAGATTTTGACATTTCAGCACATAGGATTCTTTTCTACATCACGCAGGAAGGATTTATTTTCAAATCAGGACCAAGCCAGGGGTGTTGCATTTTTTGGATCTCGGAGGAGCTTGACTTTATGAGAAGTATTACAGCACTGAACTCAGCTGCATCCAACTTTGTTCCCATGCAAGCGATGCTTTGAGCAGGACTGAACCTGCCCAAGACAGTAATACAGGGAAAGGTGTTGGAAGGCAATTCATCCCATCTACCTTAGAAGGGGATGAATCATTTTCTAGGGGTTTTATTACCCTATGTAGATATAACAGTGTGCTTGGACAGCCAACTGAAATTTAGGCTCCCACTTTCAGACGTCTCCTGTGAGATAAGATAAATCCCCTTATAAAAGTCTGGAGAATTAATCAAGGATAAGGCCTATCTGCTAAGTTTCATAATCTGTCCAAGGACATTTGGCAGACACCATGTCATTATTTCTTGAATTTGACAGGATAGGTGCAGAGACAATGTTTGCTCTCTGGGTTTCCAGGAATTTCTACCCACTCTTCTCCATGGTGTATCCCAGAGTGTTTGGCCCAGGCACATCTTTTATTATTATTCAGCTAAAATATTTAAAAGTTAAATTTTCATTAAAAAAAAATAAGTTCAGGTTTCTAGACCATTGTTGTAGTACAAGCTACATTAAAAAAAAAAAAATAAGAGCTACCACCATTAATTCAAAGCCAGCTAATATAAACCTTGGTCAAATTATTCTTCTAAATAGCCAGGCAGGCTCAGCCACAACCAGAGCCACACTGAAAGGTCAGCATTATCTGTCCAGCGACACAGAAAGATGGGGCATACAGCTCTCACTTCATGCACTGTAAAGAACATATTGGTGTCGGATACCTCTGTGGACTGGTCCTTACTGCGATTTACACTAGTGCTTTATGCTATGTTTTCCCAGGTTTGAGGTTTTTGGTGGTAAGTAACTACAGTCACGCTCGCAGCTCAGCCACGACTGCTGCTCTGCAGACGCAGCTTCCAGGAGCTATGGACGTGAGAAACTCCAGAGCTAACAACACCATTTGTTGTGCCTTTCACTGAGCCAAATTATTCTGTGTTTGCCAGACTGCTGTTGTGTGTTGTTCAGATTGCAGGCCTGCAGAGCAGGAAGAAATATTTTAGGAAATTATTTGCATTTGAATACCTGTGTCTCCTTTCTCGCCGAAGATATTAATGAAGACATCCGCATCTGTTCCACTGCCGCTGACTTCACCAGTAAAAACTCGAACCACGTATTTGTTGACTGCAAGGAGAGAGGCATAAATCCCAATAGATTAATAACTGGATGGTTTGATACAAAACATAAATAGCATAAACCAATTCGGGCTATGCTGATGCTATCTTGAAAGCATGTCTGAACCATGGGTCCTGGGTCCTCTGCGCTGACACTCTCCTCCACAAGAGGAATAAAATCTGTATGCAGAGCTCTGACACTTTGGGTATTTACTGACCTGGGCAAGAAGAAAAGATTACACAGTTCCTGGCCTTGACACTGAAAGTTGAAATAGATGAGAAGAAGGTGCAAATTTTGATGCTGATACATCGCCATTAAATGAATGCACCAGCCTGGCTTTTGAAGAGCATCAATGAGATACAGATGAAGCCATCTGCTCAAGCATGGACCTGACCCTTCTGGTCTGAATGCTATTCTAGAGCTGTTTTTACAGCTTAGTTGATATAAAGGTGACAAAGTGACACAGAGTATTTTGAGAAAAGGTCAGTCATGCTGTACAAGCACAAAAATTTGAAGGCACACACCCTGCTACACCAAATTTTCACACCTGCAGTGCCAGTTTGAGGAGCAAGTTCTTCAGAGGGGTTGGATGGGTCTAACCAGGCTCCAAGGGAAGCAAGCGTGAGATCAGCTTCTTCTGGAACCAATGAGAAAACTTCCATGACCTTCAGTGCGATTGTATTTCAGGCAAACACGAGCAACTTCCAAAATCTACCACCAAAGTCTACCTGACTAACTTGTTCCTCCAAGCAAACTCAACATGACAGATGTATAGTGCCGTATCCTCATTGCAGGACCAGTGCTAGAGACAGACAGCAAGACAGAAAACAAAACTGCTAAAGAGTAATGCAAAATGTGCTACCAAACAACACAGGATGCCATATACACCCTTAGTAAACCGTTATACCCTGCATTATTGAGCTCCGGCTAGCTGGTACTACAAGCTCTATGCTACATCACCACTTTACGTCTGAGTGCCGGGCATGCTACTCCTGCAAAAAGGACAACGGAACAGGCCACATCATACATACCAACCTTGTAAAAATAAACACCATGAACCATGGTGAGTCACTTTTCCCTTTGGAAGGTGCACAGTTACAGGAGAAGCTTGTCTGAGCTTCCCAGCCAACACCAGAAATTAATTCCTACAAGAGCTACAGACTATCACAAACTCTGGAGCAGCTGCCTCCTCTATTATAATCAGTGTATATTAAAAATTATTCTAAAAGACAGCAGGCACTTTGGTGCACATGCTCCCCCTGAGGCAGAGGATGTCAGTGCAAGCATGTGAGAAGCTGTTGTTGGACCATCCCCTGAATTATAAAGATGCGCTTGGCTCCCAGGGTGAGGAGTACAAGGGCAGAGCCCAAACAGAACGGAAAATCACCTGTCACGGTTTAATGAACGTGCTCGGAAAAGGCTAAAAATCGAGATGACATTCTTGGCGCCCCATCACACAACATGCCACTACAAATAAAATAATAATGATAAAAGTGCAATAAATACTAAATAACAAGAAAGAGGAGGACAGAGCCAGGCTCAGACAGGGGAGAAAATGCCTTAATGTTTCACTTTAACTCTTTTTCTCCAGTTCACAGAGCTCTTACAACCTGCTGGTGACAGTCAACAAGGTTTCAACAGTCAAAGGGTTTCATTTGCATTAGAGAGGATGCAGAGGTGCAATTTATAACTCCCAGTTGGCTACTAAGCTGCTCTAACTAAAATTAACCCATTGTACACTGGCTCCTTAACCACAGAGCACGTTTCTCAAGAAGCTTTTCTCCTTGCGTTTTGTCTAGCATGTTTGCTCTGATGTCACTGATTAATTTTCCACTCCACTTTTCAGGGACCAGAAGAGCCCAACAGGATAAAAGTATCCACAAAAGGACAAGCATCAGCAGGTGAAGTTAGATTACCCTTGTAGGATCAGGCTTTATGTCTCTTAATTATAGACCAGAAGGATGCCTGAGCACAGGCAAAGCACCAAGGAGGACACTTAGAGAACAAGTCAGCGAAGAGCAATCAGAAGCAGCGACCAAAAACAGGGCAGGAAAGGGCACCTTGTACAGCTTCTGCAGAACTACATCTGGTCAGTCAGCAATTATTTGCCAGATCCAATACCTTGAAAGGTTTCTCAGCATCGCTACAGTTCATATCTAAGATTTATAATGACAGCATTTGACAACCTGCTCCCAGGGGCTCTCTACACATACGATGCTGCTGTCAGAGTGTCAACGTGAAGATCTTGTTGGCGAAGCTGATTCCTGAGCCCGCAGAGATGGGCAGTGTATTGGGTTATTATTTGGGGCCAGTGGCAATCGCAGAGCACCACGTATGATATTCCCTAAAACACGAGCAAAGCCGTGGTGCATGGCACGCACTTACATGCCTTTTCTGCATGTTCCTTGCACATGTTTTTTTCACAGCTAAAGCTAATACAAGAGCATTAGCAGTCCTTGCTTAGGTCACAACACATCCCTGCTTCACAGACCACAGGATCATGCCTCGTGTGCTCACCAGGTTTACTCCCTGATTTTTTTCATATGTTCTCAAATCTGAATCTGTGTGCACTCAAGCCAGTCCCTGTACCTGGCCCACTCAACTCTACATACAGAACATACCATCACAGAATCATAGAACCACCAGGTTGGAAAAGACTCATTGGATCATCGAGTCCAACCATTGCCATCAAACACTAAACCATGTCCCTCAGCACCTCGTCCACCCATCCCTTAAACACCTCCAGGGAAGGTGACTCAACCCCCTCCCTGGGCAGCCTCTGCCAGTGCCCAATGACCCTTTCTGTGAAGAATTTTTTTCCTAATGTCCAGCCTAAACCTCCCCTGGCGGAGCTTGAGGCCATTCCCTCCTGCCCTGCCCCCTGTCACTTGGGAGAAGAGCCCAGCTCCCTCCTCTCCACAACCTCCTTTCAGGTAGTTGTAGAGAGCAATGAGGTCTCCCCTCAGCCTCGTCTTCTCCAGGCTAAACAACCCAGTTTTAGTTTGTTCATCTTCAGGAAGCCAACAGGATCCTGAGCCATGCTGAATTTTTGCCAGCACTCTTACCCTCTCTAAGCATTTCAACATTCAGCTGCAGCAGAGAGAGTAGCTCTTCATTCTGCTCAGGGGTCCTTCAGTGCTTCGTACATCAGCACATCTTACAGAATTAAATGGTGGTTGTGCAAATTTAAATAGAAAGGGATGCTGCTTCTCAAAAAGACAACAAGGATTCAGCTGCTAAAAGAATGCAGGAAACTGCTGTCATTGCAGCTAGGCAGAGATCTGGCTGAAGTCAAACAATCTTCATTTTAAGCAAGGGTGTATGTTGTTCCCTATTCCATAAGCCCTTAATCATGCATTATTTAAAACAGTAGCATCATCTTTTCAAAAATACCCAGTTGGCTTTTTTTTTTTAATCTCAATGCATGGCTCTAAGTTCATCTGCAAACAGAGATCGAGATGTTGCCTGGATATTTTTTTTTTTCCCTGAATGCTTTTCCTAGCACTGGGAACATGCAAAATGCTAATGTACGGCTGGTAAAAGCTGTGACTCCATCACTGCAGCACAGACACAGAGAGGGGAGCTTTTCTAGATGTGAAATTAGCAGCTTCAGAGGCACACATTTTAAGAAGCCAAGAGCAGAATATCAAACAAAAAAAATAGTAGCAAGAGCAGTAATTATTTTCTACTTTCTTTCCTCTTTCCATCCTGTGCCCTTACAGCACCTTCTTTTTCTTTACAGCTGCGTGTCTGCTCCATCAGAAACAACCCAGCTCCCCCTGATATTTCTCATCCAACACACCAACACACGCAGAGCTGGCATTCAGAGGCTTTGCCAGGATGTCATCTCTGGGAAGTGGTGGGGTGGCACTAACTGATATGACCCCACTGTGTTAATTTAGCAGTGGTGTGACAGTTAAGCAGCTTGTCTGTTACTAATCAACTCAGCCACAGCTTTCAACACCTCTTATAAGAGGGAAGATTAATATTGCACCGTGGGATTGAATCAGGCTCCTTCCAAGGTTTTTTTTTTTTTGGGGTGAAGGGCTGCGATGCAACAGGCACCTCTGGCACTGCTCCCAGGGGAGGAAAAAATGGTATTGAAGCCCTCCTACCCCCTGATACAGGCTGGACCCTCTGCCATCTCCATTGCAAGGAGGCCAAGACCTTGCCCAGGTCTTTTCATCCAGTCTCAGCACCCCTGGGTGTTCTTGTGCACCTTCTGTCTTGCCTCCAACCATGGAAAATGAATGGACACGTGCCAACCAAATCCTTCCACCTGCAAGCTGCAGCTGACTGCTCAGCCATGTGATATGCATCTGTTAACGCTGTTTGTTTAGAAACATGATATCATGGTCACCTGAAATGCCACGGGATGGAATTGCCTAAAGAAATCTTGTTGCTAATATTATCTGGGGCATTAGATAGGGTGTTTATGCACAAGCTGCTGAGTTTGTAGCAGGAAGAGAATCAGAGAATCATAGAATCACAGAATCACCAGGTTGGAAAAGGCCCACTGGATCATCAAGTCCAACCATTCCCATCAAACACTAACCCATGTCCCTCAGTGCCTCATCCACCCATCCCTTAAACCCCTCCAGGGAAGGTGACTCAACCACCTCCCTGGGCAGCCTCTGCCAGGGCCCAATGACCCTTTCTGTGAAAAACTTTTTTCTAATGTTCAGCGTAAATATCCTCTGGTGCAGCTTGAGGCCATTCCCTCTCGTCCTGTCCCCTGTCACTTGGGAGAAGAGCCCAGCTCCCTCCTCTCCACAACCTCCTTTCAGGTAGTTGTAGAGAGCAATGAGGTCTCCCCTCAGCCTCCTCTTCTCCAGGCTAAACACCCCCAGCTCTCTCAGCCGTTCCTCATAAGGCCCCTTCACCAGCTTTGTTGCTCTTCTCTGGACTCGCTCCAGAGCCTCAACATCCTTCTCGTGGTGAGGGGCACCAGATGTAGGCAGAGAAACAAAGTCAACTGTGCCTCATTACCTAGAGTTATCGCCTTCTGCAGGGCACAGGTGAATTCCCTGCTAGACATTCCAGTCTACTTCCCTCGTGAATGACCTGCCATGAAGCAGGGCAGCAGCACAGCTTCAAACATCTAAGAGAAGACACAGCCTTCAGAAGCAAAACAGGCTGGGTTAAAAGCTTGAGCTGAGTCGTAGGCAGTGATGGATTCTTCTCATAAAGTAACTTTTAGCAATTATCCTTCTGTTTTCACAGTGCTCCCAAGGGTGACAATGTTTAAGATCCATCCTGAACTGCTCATCACTGAGCAGCCACATTTCAGAGGAGAGAGAAGGGGTAGGGAAGAGGCACCACTACTGGCTCTGAATTGCTGCTGGCAAAGAAATACGTTTGTGGTTAATACGGGAAGTGAAAAGAATTGTTCCTAGAGGGAGAGGCAGGGTGCTGGGTCTGCAGGCAAGGCACAGTTTCAACTTGACTCTCCCACAAGTCCTTCTGCACAAGCTCAGGAAGGTGGTTTAATGTCCATATGCCTCAGTTCCTCACTGTCACATCAAGTCAGTCATTCCAGCCCACCAGAAACTGTCTGACAAAATCTCTTCTTGACAGAAAACACTGACTTGTCAAAATGGAAGCTCCTTCATACCACTTCTGACAGTGTATTTGTCAGTGACAGCTGGGCTTCTTGGTCACAACAGCCTTAAAAGGTCACCCAGACTATGGTTAGGGCTTGAAGCTGGGATCCAGCCTCCCAGCACGTGATTCACAGCAAGCATTTGAATTTATTTCTCATCTGTCCTGGGACAGAGGCAATCCCACCTAGCACCACCTCTTCCTAGACGATTGTCTCTTGGCCTTCTAGCGCAGATGCTTGTTTTAGTGTTTGATGGGAATGGTTGGACTCAATGATCTGGTGGGTCTCTTCCAACCTGGTTATTCTATGATTCTATGATTTTACATAGCTCTATTTCTGGAGCCTCTGCAAAAAACTGCAGAGAAGAAAAGCCACCGAGCCCTAATGATTACACCCCTCTCTACTGCAGCAGCAGAGACCCTAAAGACAGCTACTTATAGCAAGACATAAAAAGAAGCTAAAGCCACCCTTGTAAATGCAGAGGAAAGCAGAGGAGTCCAGCTCAGTTGACCAGGAGCCTGCTCTGTCTCAAAAGCAGTTGCCTGCACAAAGCAACTGCACACTGTTAAGGAAGATTTTTTTTCACCATCCAGGAAAGGGCTGAGTTCAAAGGGTTGGTTTAGAGCTTGAAAATAATTAATCGCTGTCAAGAGTAATTGACTACTGCCTTTCTTAATGAGCGCAACCTTCAGAGGTGGTGAACAGCTCGTGAAACCAAGGGTTCGAACTGAAAATACAGATTACAAGCACATTTGGAGTGCAGGGGATGTTGGTGAAGAAAGAGCTTTATATTGCTTTCTGCCACAAGCACCCCTGTCAAGCCTCAGTGTTGGAGATGGAGGAAGTTAAAGAACCAAGGATGCAAGGCTGGTGCAGTCACAGACCAGCAGTTCATTAGTCTCAGAGGATCTCTCTGAAAGCGTGTTTTTAAGAAAGAGAAATTACTGCTACCACGCAAGGTGCTATAGCACCCAGGAAAAGGAAACAGTTATGTTTGCTCTGCTGAATATTACTTTATTCTCAGCTGCTGTCGCTGCTTTAACCAAGTTGTCCAATTTATCTCCCCACCCAGCCCAGAAAGCATGAGATTCAGTCCAACTTCTTGTGGCTTTTATGTGAAATCGAATTGTGCATCTAAACAGTTAATATATTAGGATTCAGCCTGGATCAGCCCTCTGCAAAGCCTGTGAGAGGCAATCTACCACATGCAGGAGTCTTTGCTTGTAGGAAATGCTAAACTGATGTTCCTACTGCGACTTCAAAGTGATGATGACATTCTGAAGTGAGCTTTAAACGACCTTGCTCAAGAGACAATAGGGGTTTAGCTGCAGAGGCATGGAGCTTAGCACACGGCAACCCACCTTGCCACAGAGGTGTAGAAATCCTTGTTCATCTAATTCTCCAAGATTTCTCATTATTTTTTTCATTAGTTCAGCCCCGGGGTGGAAATCCATGACAAAATAACACAGACACTTCACAAAAGAAATATCTGCTTCCTGCTTTCTCCAGATCAGCTATTATCAAAATTGGGGAAATCACTGTAAATGATCTCTTGGTTAAACCATTTTTTGTCTGAATGAAGAGTGAAATAATTTTACAGTGTTGTTTAAAATCATATTACTATTACTGTACTTCAGTCTTGCTTAATATAAACTATATATTTAAATAAAGTCACTTTATTTCAAAACTTAGAGTTGAAATATTTAAATATCTAGACATAATTGGTCAAAATTTTCCTTCATCTTCACAAACTTGCTGCACTATCTGTTTTGTATTGGATACACACAGAACCAAATATCAGCCACACACAGAGATGTCTTTCCAATTGTTTTCCCTTGAAACAGGAGGTCCTTTATATGAATTACAAATCTCTATTTCCATCTCATTTCTGAGCTCTGTTCATCTTGTCATCCTTGTGGCTTAGAAGTCACCACTGTTACTTTTTCTTTCTACATTTCAATTTATCATTGCCTTTACCCATTTTTTAGAGCAACAAGCAGAAAATACATTACAAGTAAAACGTCCACAGCTGCTGCATTTTAGACACGGTGACATAAGATGGGTAAAGTTTGCAGCAAGAGTTAAATCCTTATTTGACAAACTGAAGTATTTTTGGAAAAGAAAAATAAAACTTGACATTTTGGGGATTCTCATTGTGCCAGATAGTTTGACTGGTTTTTTTCCAGTGATACCAATTAGGTAGTAAAGGATACTACTCCCTCTAAGAACCTTGTTTATTTGCTATGTCAGCATACAGCAAGACCTGATCCTCAATACAGGGGGTATTCATCATTATTCAAAAGTAAAGAGGTCATATTTATTTCATAAATATATTTAGCTGCGTTTTCCTGTGCTCATTATACACTTCCAGTTTTCAGTGTAAATAAAGATGAGTTTTGATGAGCATGCAACACCTATTAATATTTCACTCCCCCAACTTTCTTTATGCTCAAAAGCAATCTTGTTAGTTTTTGTGATCGTGGAAGTTTCCAAAATGTGACTTTTCATTTTGATTTAGTGGAGACAGGAGAGGGCCCAGTGTCCTCCTCTCCAGTCCTGGCTGGCACTTTGTAAAATGAGGTTGCAAAGCTCACAGGACATCATCATTGACTGGTGCCTTGCATCCAAAATGCTGCTCCATATCAGAGCTTCTGGTGCCAGTAGGTTATTGAGAAATATTGGCAACAGCTTTAGCTTGGATACAATCCAGCCCTTAGGAATATGTGTATCCCATTGGGACAGGAAAGGTTTAGCTACTGACTCAAAGTCAAGCACATTCATCAATGCCAACTACCCAAAGTGTTTCCTCAAACCACATCTAGGTTGGTGCATCATAAGTCTAAAGTCAGCCAACATTAAAGCTCTAGACCATGAACTGTGAAGTCTTAACACAAGCCTCCTACACAGAGTAAATAAATAATAAAGCCCACACTCCCAGCTTAAATATATGAGTGTTCAGTCCTAGAGGATCTAAAAACCTCAGAGAATATCTAGGCATGTTAACTCAATGCGTACTTGCATCGATGCTCTCAAAAGCACGCCAGGCAGAGAATTCCAGCACAGGTTACTTCTTCCTGTGCACAGACCATCTTTCCTGCCTTTGAAGGAAACTGTTCTGTGTCTCTTTCGTCCCATGGCCTTCTCCTCTGACCTACCATGAACAAAAATTGCCCAGGTCTCCCTATGTGATCTCATTAACTCTGCCTCAAACCAGGACAAACCGATAACTCAAGGAAACCAGTGAAAGACTAATGGATTTGGACTGACCTGAAACTTGATCATCTGAACTTCTCTCATTTGTAATTGTAATAAACATTGTTCTCATTCTTTAAAGGCAAGACTATGCTCTGCCTGCACAAGCACATGAGCACGCTTCACCATTCATCCTCCTTTATGGGAATCCAGTTCCCAGCTGCTCAATGTGACCTTACAGCCATTATCCCTTAGGATGTGTCCATGCAAACTCCCAGATGTTCCATACACAAAAGCTGAATCAGGCCAGAATTGACACAAACATTGAGCTCCTAGTTCAAAACTTCTTGTCTCTGCTAGGCAGAAAACTCATGCCTGTCTGTAAAAGATCATGCAGACTTAGCCCAAGATTCAACACAGCCACACCTGGTCTTGTCCTGAGATCCATTTTTTCACACAATAATGGTAAGAACAAAAAACTACAGTTGACCAGTGCTTGGCAGTTTTAAGTATGGAAGAAATAAAGGCAACACAACTGTTCTGGAGGCTCCCCTCCTCAAGACCTGGTTGTGACACACATTGTGACTGCCCTGCTCCTCAGTTCCGTGCAGTGCAATGCACCCATTGTAAATACATTTGTTATTAATAGACCAAATAAGATTAAACCTTACCCCCCAAAAATAAATAATGGAGGATTTTTACAGTTTGAGATCACACACACAGATGTGTTCTACTCTGAATACATGGCCTTGAAACAGTTTGACATAAGCTGCTGTACCATGTGCATTTATAGCTTATCTTGTCCAGTCTGAAGCAATTTCAGAGTGCTGATGGCCAAAGAGCCAGCAGTCCCTGGCTGTCAGCCTCATTTGCAACAGGTGTGTTGGCAAGACTGGACCATAATCTGACAGGTTGGTATAAATTGCAATTACATAGAATCATAGAATGGTTTGGGTTGGAAAAGACCTTAAAGGCCACCCAGTTCCAATCCCTTTGCCATGGGCAGGGACACGTCCCACTGGATCAGGCTACTCAAGGCCCCATCCAACCTGGCCTTGGATACTTCCAGGTGTTCCACAACTTCCCTGAAAATCCACAGCTTCCTTGGGCAACCTGAGCCAGTGCCTCACCACCCTCATTGTGAAGAATTTCTTCTTTATATCTAGTTTAAATCTTCCCTCTTCCAATTTCATAGAATCATAGAATCATAGAATAACCAGGTTGGAAGAGACCCACCGGATCACCGAGTCCAACCGTTCCTACCAAACACTAAACCATGTCCCTCAGCACCTCGTCCACCCGTGCCTTAAACACCTCCAGGGAAGGTGACTCAACCACCTCCCTGGGCAGCCTCTGCCAGTGCCCAATGACCCTTTCTGTGAAGAATTTTTTCCTAATGTCCAGCCTAAACCTCCCCTGGCGGAGCTTGAGGCCATTCCCTCTCGTCCTGTCCCCTGTCACTTGGGAGAAGAGCCATTTCCCCTCGTCCTATCATTCAATGTCCTTGTGAAAAGTCTCTCTCCAGCTTTCCTGTAGCCTTTCAGGTACTAGAAGGTTGCTATAGGTTCTCCTTGGAGGCTTTTATTCTCTGGGCTGAAAAACCCCAAACTCTCTCAACCTGTTCTCAGAGCAGAGGTGCTCCAGCCCTCTGATCATCTTTGTAGCCTCCTCTGAACCTGTCCCAACAATTCCATATCCTTCTTAAGCTGAGAATTCCAGAAGTGGACAAAGGACTCCACATGGGGTCTCACAAGAGCTGAGCAGAGGGGCAGAATTCCCATCCTTCCCCTTCTGGCCACGCAGCTTCGGATGCAGCCCAGGACATAATTGGGTTTTGGGCTGCGAGCGCACATTGCGGGCTCATGTTGATCTTCTCATCCCCCAGCACCGCGAGTCCTTCTTGGCAGGGCTGCTGTCAATCACGTCATCCCACAGTCCCTATTGAAACCATGGATTGTCCCAACCCAGGTGTGGGACCTTGCTCTTGGCCTTTTTTGAACCTCACGAGGTTCACACAGTCCCACTTCTCCAGCCTGTCCAGGTCCCTCTGGATGACATCCCATCCTTCTAGTGTGACACCTGTACCACTCAGCTTGGTGGCACCTGCAAACTTGTTAAGGTTGCACTCGATCTCACTGTTTATATCATTGATAAAGATATTAAACAGATATTACACAAGATATTACACAGAAGACTGAATCCGTTTTCAGGTTTCTGTGCTCTTGAGCATGGTTTTAAGGACCAAATGAGTAAAGGTTCTCCTTGCAAATACATACTCCTGCCTTATCTCAGTGTAAGTGTGAGTAGAGAGAATTGTTTTGATTAGGGAGAGATTTCAAACGTGATAAAGAACAGTCAATGTTTTTTGGTGGTACCTAACCACGACCTAACCTAAACCTCCTTGTTCTGAGGAAAGCAGGAGGTCATGTTGTGGAGAGTCTAGACTAACGTCAATCAGCTTAGCAATGATAACGGCCTGTTGTTACCCCACAGAGGAGAAGCCTCTTGGTTAATTAACATATTGTCTAACCTGACAAAACGACAGCTTCTATTATGAATCAGGGCAAAATGTAGACTTGCAAACAGATAGTGTCATAGAATCATTGAATCATAGAATGGTTTGGGCTGGAGGAGACCTTAAAGCTCCTAAAGTTCCAACCCCTCTGGCCATGGGCAGGGACATCTTCCACTGGATCATGTTGCTCAAAGCCTGGCCTTGAACTCTGTCAGGGATAGGGCACCTATATTACATAATCACAGGAAAAGACCCACAGGATCATCGAGTCCATATTCCAGTATTACATCTTGAGTCAGTGTTCAGCCCACCTTCATATCCGAGTGATCAATATCCGTCACACACAGGGAAGGAAAAAAACATCATGTCCCATCCGCAGAAGGCGCAGAGCAGCTCTGAGGCTGTAAATCACCACAGAAAGAGGAATGAAGTCCAGCCAAATGAGAGTTACCATGTGGTGGAAGACACAAAGGTCTGTCCACAGAATGGCATGAGTAATTCATAATCAGCCTGCAGATATGAGACAGGGAACAGGCTCCTAGATTTCATTTGCTTTTGCATCTCTGTGGGGTGAGTAGCTCTTACTAGTGCAGCTATTAGCTATGGTCTCCTCCCCCACTGCTTTGATAGGGCATTAGATGCTCTCAAGGTGATTAAAACCCCACAACACTCAAAGGAAAACCAGCACCTGGCTTTAGTTTTGAGCCTTTTCCTTTCATGAAAGCTCAGCCGCAGTCACACAATCCAAAGGCTTCATAAACTCAAGCAAAGCAGCATAAGGCTGAACAATAGCCCTTCCTTGTAATTAATACCTGTAATGTAAATTAATCGAGGCTGCCAACAGCAGCTGCTGGGTAAATAAGAATCTGTGTCACTATCACTGTCAAAGGGCCATGGGCGTACGGTGTCATGGATTTGAATACAGGGAATAGAGGATCATTCAAGCAGGAACACATAAAAGGTAACCTGTTCTCCTTGAGAAATGTGTGGGAATCAACAGGCAACCTGACAGGAATCATTTGATTCAGATAAGTAAATGCAGTCCCTCAAGCATCTGCAATCCCTACATATTCCTACCATCCTCTGTAATTCTATTTGAATCATAAAAAGAACTCTTCAGTTTGTGGGTGTCCAATTTTTCAGTTATATCTTGACTCTCTTTCAGAACATACGCATTTGAGCATTTTTTAATAATTCCTCTATATTTTTTTCCTTGAAATGATTCTCTGACCAGCCCATGGACCTCACTGAGAAGAATATGAGTCTCCCCATGACTTGAATCAAATGCCTCTAGAGAGCTTCAACAAAGGAAAAATATAATTTTTCACCAGTCCATATCCCACAAGTATAGAGAAACTGCATGAACCAGTAGTGACCTCCAGTTCAAGAGAGGGAGGTAAATCCTCGTTACAAAGATAATAAAGCTCTCCAGGAGCAGATCAAAAATTGAAGATGTTGTAGGAGAGGTAACATGGAGGAATCTTCTTTAGTTACCACCAGAAACACACCAGACTGCAGCAGCAAAAGAGGCATGAAAGCAAAGCACGAGACTAAGGTCTGGAGCAATGGTGCCTGGGTGGTTTACAAAGAAAAATTGCAGAAAAAAGTGTAACAGTGATTGAAGATGCATGATCAAAAAGGGGGAGAGTATTTGGCTGGGATTGAGTGCATTCTCACCAAGTTTGGACACCCAGCTGACTAGTGGGGTTGATCCTCCAGAAGGAAGAGGTACATGGACAGGCTCAAGATGTAGACCTATATGAACATCATAAAGTTCAATATGGCCAAGTACAATGTCCTGTACCTGGGTCAGAATGATCCCAAATAGGCTGGGTGATTAGGGGATTGAGAGAAGCCCTGTAGAGAAGGACCTGGGGTTACTAGTGGATGAAATACTGAATATGAACCACCAATGTGCACTTGCAGCCCAGAAAATAGTTGCATCCTGGGCTGCGCCAAAAGAAGTTTGACTTACATGATGAACAAGGTGATACTTCCTCTCTACTTCACTCTCATGAGACCCCACTGCATCCAGATCAGGGGTCCCCAGCATAAGAGTGACATGGACCAGTTGGAATGAGTGCAGAGGAGGGCTACAAAGATGATCAGAGGGCTTCATGTGCAACCTGGAGAAGAGAACGCTCTGGGGAGACCTTATAGCAACCTTCCAGTATCTGAAGGACACCTACAAGAAAGCTGGAGAGAGACTTTTTTTCAAGTCAGTGTATAGATAGGCCAAGGGGTAACGACATTAAATTAAAAGAAGGTAGACTTAGATTAGATATAAGGAAGAATTCTATGCTATGAGGGTGGTGGGGCATTGGAACAGATTGCCCCATTCCTGGAAGAATTCAAGGCCAGGTTGGATGGGACTTTGAATAACCTGGCCTAGTGGAAGGTGTCCTTGTCCATGGCATGGGGGTTGGAACTGGATGGGCTTTAAAGTCCCTTCCAACCCAAACCATTTTTTGATTCAGTGATTCTATGGAACTGAACACTGCTAATAGGAACACAGATTTAAAAAGGAGAAACTAATCTCTCTTTACTGGCACATAAAATCACCAAACTATATACGTGTTCCTTTGTCTAGTAGCCTAGAATATATTAATACTCAACGAGTAAACACCACTCTTTAATCTATTTGAAAGGGGGAAAAAATCCAACCACAAAATAGAGGGCAAATGACTTATATGTACAAAGAAAATCATATCACAATCTCATTTCAGACCTTTACAGATCCTGATGGAGCCAAATGAATTCAGATAAATTTACATTTGCAGTTGACAGCTCACCTCGGCAGCCTGGGAATGTTTATCTTTCATTAATTATGGTTCAAGGGGAACTGCAACCTGAGATACCTGAGATACCCTTCTCCTCTTACAGATTTAGACCTGCTACCTGGAAAGGATCCATCCCTTCACCCACGCCTCTGGCCTCAGCCCAGCTCCTTGCATTTATACAGACGGCTGCAGAACATCCAGCCTGTGCCCCTCAAAACTGGGTTTTCTGTGTGATACAGGCATAGAGTACAGACGCATTTCTGACAAATGTCTGGTTAAATCTCTTCTTTCATACTCTTAAGGCAGCAAACAATCTTATTTGTATTTGTTCTGGACTAAGAACATAGTGAGCAGTTGATCTATAACTAAAAAACACTTCTCCAGAAAAGCGACCATGTGGAACTAAGGTTTTGGCTGGTGAAATGCAAAGTTGCTCCAGCTATTTCATTGAAACTTCACTCATTTTTGCCAGCTGAGGGTTTAGCCCATGAATCTTTCCCTGCTGAGAGACAGGTGTTGAACAGGATGAAGGAAATCACATGCATTTCTTTGAATCAGGTCTCCCAGGCAGGAGCAATAATAAATTCAGAAAATAGTTGTGTCATTTAATGATATATTGAGATTGAATGGGTGACTTCCTCCTTGAGGGGACCTCTCATTAATCGTGTATTGCTTTGACTTATCCTCTTCATCCTCCAGACCCCACCTGCTCCTTGAGCGTCCTTAACTTTTCAATTTCACAAACTGAATAGATTACGAGCAGCAAAGGGCTTGGGCATAAGCAGCCCCAGCCACAACTGGGTGGGTTTTTGACACAGCATCTCCCAACATTATCTCATTCTCCTGTGGCATCCACCCTGGAGAGGACTGCATTTATAAAACGCTTCCACAGACATTTCTTGTCAACAGATATTATTTGTGTATGCTAACTCACGTGGAGTATCTTTTAACACTTCTATCTTCAACACACTTAGACTGGTTTAGGAGGTCATATTGATAGAACAAAATTATTTAATAGTTCAGGAACAAACAATGTCATGATGTATTGTTTCAAAGTTAACGTCAAACAAGATCTCCACAAAAATATCAATACTATGTTCTTCTAGAGTATCTATCAATGCTCAAAGTGCTATATTAAGTCTGGCAATAAAGTGGCTCGATCCAGTGTGTCTTTTCCAACCTGCTAAATCAATGATTCTATGAAATTGTTTTTACCAGAAAAAATGATCTAAAGTGGTAATATCAACAACACTAGTACAAGAAATTTACTACTTATTCTGAAAGGGATACAATACCGGAAAAACCACATTTTTCTTCTTTTGCAGCAACTATGCCGATGCTTTCCCTCAGACCTGTGGCTAGCTGTGGGCGTACTTCACTCTCCATGCCCCAAATTAAGGTCCCAGAAAGGAACAATGAATTGGTGAGGTCAACACAACTCGGTTTCCTCATTAGCACTTGCAGATAAACTGCTGACATGCCACCCGAGGCCAGTTTGCTGGCTCCACTTTCACATCTCGATCGTCTTCCTACTCATGTTACATGCACCACACATCACCACATGGCCTATGCGCTGATATCAATTTGGGAGTACATGTCTGGTTTGCAAGCTGTCCTGGCTTCATTTCAACACCATTAGCTTAAAAACACTCGGAAAAATAGGCACCAGCTCAATATGGATATCATACACATGCAGTAAACCAGCGTGGAGTTGCAGCGAGAGGGTTGGGTTATTTATGGAAATTTCCTATAGGTCATCACGAGAGCCTGGAAATGCTTAACTTTGTACACAGGACTGCAACCATGCTGCCTCTTCTGACAGAACATTATGATACCAACTACATCTTCTGGGGTGGGATGCGTTTCATCTACGTGTATGCATTTAAGTTAATTCAAAGTAATCATCATAGATCCTTTACTACTTAACAAATGAGCGAAGCTTTCCCAAACAGGGACTTAGCCTAAGGTTTCAGGACTAGCACTGGAAGAAGGAAATACCCTCTGGATTACCCTCTTGCATCTTCCTATTTCTCTCCCCACTGACTACAAAGAAAACTCAAATTAGCATAAGCTATGTGATAATTTTTTATAAGGCTGAAGTCACCTGAAAACAATCCTGTCGTTTCTGACAAGACACCAGAAAGCCAAGCTTTTTGGAAAACCCTTACTTTTGGGTACATCCATGGGATTGAGGCTGCCAATGAGGTCTCTGACATACAGTCCATCCCCGTCCTCCTTGCTCAGCCAGTTGTTGCAGGGGAAGTAAAACCTGAGGTGAGGTCTGTTCATGTCGGTCACAATCACACGGTCGAGGAACCAGCCTGCATTCAGTCCTGTGTTATCATGCTCAATCCTAGAGGAAGAACAATCCTGGATTAGATATTTTGATTAAGACTGGCCACTGGTACTGTAATTTTGTGGAATATTTTATATTAAGCAAGGCTAGAGCAACTACACACAAAATACCTACTTATACCTGGCTATCCAAAGTGTTCGATAGGATCTGTAGGCTTTTACAGAGTTCCTATATATATAATTGTGTGTGCAGAATATGTGGGCTACTGTCTGCAAGGGTATGCACTCAAGGATATACACGTCTGCATGTTCATTCAGCATACACATTCATTCATTTTACACTGCATATCTCAGACATAAGTGACTCTCCTCCCATCCTGCATCCCTCCTGTTCTTTTCTTACTTTGCTTTATCCACCTCTTCCCATTTTCCCAGCTTTCTTTGTGCTACTTACTAATTTTTAACTTTATATAGATCCGTCAGATGATGGTTAAACATAACAATTATCATTTACATTACCCTAATTAAGAAAAAGAGGATAGTGAACCTCCACCATGTACCTCCATCAGAACATAAAAACCATCCTATATGCATTCCTCTATGATTGCAGATGACAAAACTACAATTCTTGGTGGGGAGCATGGATAGTTATAAGCAATATTGTAGGTGATTTCACGCTTCAGTTCAAATCTTAGGCAGTAAACAAGCTTTTACCACCCCTTAACTTCACCTTGATAACAGTCTGCTAACGAATAATGAATAAAACATGGCAACGTTAGAGCCTCTGCAGTCTGTCATTCGATTAGCACCTCGTGCAGCAGGCACTGTGGTAGTAACGGTGTTCTGGTACCTTATTTTCTTTATTTGTCCGACGTTGTTGGTTTTCACTCGGAACACATCTGTTTTGCTCCTCTCAAAGGCCGTGCTGCTTCTGTAATACACAGGCATCAAAAGCAATGGTAAGAAAACAGCAACCCTGTCATCAGGCATGCTTCATGGCCTGACAGACTGCTAGTGTTTAACGATGAAGAAATGTCATTTCTAGCACTGGATAGACCTACTTTTCAATGTCCTCTTCCCCATGACAGGTTTTGGATAGCTCTTAGTACTGACGCCTAACACACTTCTTCCCTCTTGAGCTCTAAGAATCCTTGAGAAACTGGGATGGAAGCTTTGGGGGAAATGCAATGCTGGCCCAAGCAGATGCAAACCTTGGATCACATTCCATATCACCTCCAAGAATAAAGCATGAGAAAGGTTTTTTAAAATCCTCAACTGAATTGCCTGTAGAGGTAAGAGCTGGAGGAGCCTGTAAGACTTTCCTATCAGCAAGTGGCTTTCAGAGGTGCCTGAAAAAAATCCGCAGTGAACATATTTCAAGGCAGTGCCAATGAAGCAAAAATTACATGAAGAACTCCTACTCTTCGGTAACACCTCATCTGCGGTTCCTCAGCTCCGTGAGCCCACTCATCAGTTGCTAAAACATAGAGGTAACAGCAAAAAACATGTGGATGTTTTCAGCTGTTCTCCTCCAGGGTGGTCTGAGAGTGCTCGTTAGGAATGGTCAAGTCAGAGCTTCATTTGCCCTTATCGACCAGCCTTGTCAGACAACAAACACTGAAGCCCCTGGTGAATCTGGACCCCTGCATGTCAAACTCAGTTGCTTTATAGGGCCTCAATGTGCTTTTCATCTTTGTTTCCCACTTCCAGAGGTGTTTCTATCCTACCATCCTAACCCCCAGGCACTCAGTGAACCTGTTCTCGGCAAAAAAGCGAAGGGTTTCCGCAGCCTGTGGGTTCACTGCAGGACTGCTGATCTGCCCAAAGCACAGCCAGAAATAAAAGCATCCAACCACGTCAAAGGTTTCTTTCTGCTCCTATCTTCAGACTGGTTTTTAACAACCACTGAAACTTCCTTTGCAGCTTTCTCTTATTATTTGTATCTCGTTGAAAGCAAAATGGCTGCAGGACTATGATTTTTCTGCAAAGTGTGCAGTTTGTATTTCACAAGTGCAAGTGGAAGCCAATATAAAGTATATTTTCCTGGTTCAAGGCATGTAGAATTTAATTCCCTGTTCTGCTTCTAGGCTGTGATGTGATCTTTGGCAAGTGCCTCCATCTTTTTTGAGCTCCTATTTTCCACAAAACCACTATGAATATCATCAAGACAAAATCCATCCTTGCTCTGAAGACCCAGTGTCTGCCATCTGCCCTCCCTGACAGGCCTTGATGTCACCTGGGCCACTACGCATTGCTACAGATGATTAAACAAAGCAAAATCCACAAGTGATATTAAAGAGAACAAGAAACCGCAGCACTTAGCAGCATAAAGCCGCAGTGACAAGGAGCTTGTACTCAGAAAGTTAATGAATATTAATAATCCGAGCAAGTGGTTCATTTTTGCTCAGCCCTCCACATCATTGCAGGATCTGCATGTGTCTTTGTTTAAAGATTATTTTATGTTTTCTGCAAAAGCATGCACAGCCCTCCTCAGATAGCACGCCAGGAGCATCCTCACTACATGAAAAGGCGAAAATTGTTAACCTTGCCGTGAAGACAAGAGACAATTAAATCCAGCCCAGCCTCCCCCAGCCTAGCAGTTGGAGAGAAAACAGTCAGTGAGTGTGAAGCAATTAGTTTGTCAGGCTTGAGCGGGCATTGTAATGACAGCAGCTTCTCTGTGTGTCGGCTCTGGAGATCGATGCGGTGCCGCAGACTGCTACGGAGATGGCACAAAAGTATTAAGTGAGCCTAATTAGCCCAAAGCTTTCAGTGCAGCAGTCCCAGGGGCTGATGGTTTATGGCAGTTCCACCACTGCACTGGGAGGTTTCATTTGTTAGGATGGTGGGAGAGCGATGAGGAGGAAACCTGGTACAGGAGGAGCACTGAGTGAGCTTCTGAAAATGCCTGTCAGGCAGATGCTCCGTGTGTCTTGAAAGAGCTTGGAGAAGCATTGGGAAACATGACTGTGGTCCAGGAGTCAGGCTCTTGGGAATT
Source organism: Phaenicophaeus curvirostris (assembly GCF_032191515.1). Taxonomy (NCBI): domain Eukaryota; kingdom Metazoa; phylum Chordata; class Aves; order Cuculiformes; family Cuculidae; genus Phaenicophaeus; species Phaenicophaeus curvirostris. The sequence continues at coordinate 73,070,628 of NC_091431.1, forward strand.
CTTGCTGTCAAAAGGTAGGAAGAATTTGACAAGTCTCTTCCCTTGAGGCATAATGTGCAGCATCAAAAGCACAAAAAAGGGAATGTTTCATAGACAAATCCATTCCTTCCTTCTAACATCTAACATTTTTCTAGCACTGTTGATTAAGAAGTAAGAGAGAATCATAGAATCATAGAATCACCAGGGTGGAAGAGACCCACCGGATCACCAAGTCCAACCATTCCTATCAAAGACTAAACCAGTGAGTGAGGGACTATCCCACAGAGAGTGGCTATTCTGAAGTTTACGCAGAAAAAGAGAAGAAAGAAAGAGAGAGAAAGAGAGATTACAGCTGGGCTGTGTCAGAGCTTGGTCCAGGCTGAGGCTGGGATAAGAAATTCGTAGGCTGATTACCATAAGGTACTTGTTGCACCAAACAATGCAGTGTGCTGGCTTGCACAGCTCCAGTGGCAAATTAAGCAGGGGAAAATCTGACTTGGAAATTTCAATTTCCAATGTTCATGCTTGATTGAGTTCAGAACCGGGGACTGGGTATGCCAATCATTAGCTTAGTCTAAGAATCAGCTGGTTTTCACTTGGAGCCCCCATCATTTGGCTGAGATATTAGGCAAGGGCAGCTTCAGAAATATTTTTTAATCAGTTTTTTATTATTTTATTTCATGTATTTCATTGGTTTTAGCAGCTCTATTTTTTATAGTCTACTGTAGCATCTTAGAATCATAGAATCACAGAATAGTCTGGGTTTGAAGGGACCTTAAAGATCATCCAGTTCCAACCCCCCTGCCCTGGGCAGGGACACCTCCCACTAGATCAGGCTGCTCAAAGTCCCATCCAACCTGGCCTTGAACACCTCCAGGGATGGGGAATCCACAGCTTCTCTGGGCAACCTGGGCCAGTACCTCACTGGTCTCATGGTGAAGAAATTTATTCCTCCTTATGTCTAGGCTAAATCTGCCCCTCTCCACTTTATACCCATTGCCCCTAGTGCTATCACGCCTTTGTGAACAGTCCCTCCCCAGCTTTTCTGGAGCCCCTTCAGGCGCTGGAAGCTGCTCTAAGGTCTCCTTGGAGCCCTCTCTTCACCAGGCTGAACAACCCCAACTCCCTCAGCCAGTTTAACCAATTGCTTTGTAAGAAATGGAATTTCACTGAAGGTTAATACATGAAATTCTCTTTTTTTTTTTTTTTGTATCTGAAGCTGTTTTCCTTCAGGTTGAAGGTTTGCCTGCAGGTTGCACTGATTGTGGTAGTGAAATGTACAATGATTTAGAGCATTATGTCCCCTGACTGGGTAAGTGACATTGCTAAAAAGCACCACAAGAACTGGTGTATATTTGAGCACAGTATTTATAAATCCCTGTGTGCACATCTTCTGTAGGCCATTGGCACAGACAACAGAGCCACTGCCATGAGAGTTTCACTACTACATGATATATTTACAACAAGAAACAATCAATGGTGCAGTTTTAAATGCAAAATTTGCACTAAAAATCACCATAAAAATATAAGGGGGAATTAACAGAAGCTAATCCTACACACATGAATGAAAGTCAGATTTGAAATTGAAGTTTTGAGTATGTGTAGAAAATAGTCCTTACTTCTGTTCAGCTAACACCCTTTCCAGAGCTGAGTTCTTAGGAACAGAAGGAAAACCTGGGTACTGATCATAGCAGTAGCACGAAAATAAAAACCTTTAGCAGTCATGGAGTAACCTGAACCTTGAATCATTGCATTTACAATCATTTAAATTACCTTTCTATTAGGTGTTTTTTCTGACAATGCTTTGTGAACACAAAAGCACAATGGATGAAGGAAGAACCAGAAATTGTTGCCATGGATGTAATTTAGAAGAAAATTTTAAACAACCTTCATTAAATCATCAGAAGGAGTCACTTCTTGGTGGAGATAGTCCCTCCAACCTTGCCCTCAGGTCACTTGTCACTGGGGTTTAACAGCTGGGTACCAGGGATGATTTCAGAAGGACAATACAGCAGAAATTGTCATACAGCCAGTCACTCTTTAAGGAAAAAATGATGCCTTTTGGATCACTTGCTGACTCAGGGGAGGTGAGTTTCTCATGGACTAAGGGTGGGCAGTGTGCTTTTGACGTATAGAGGTGGCAGGGATGAGTGCTTTCTACCCCTGTTGTTTTCTTGGCTTGAAAGTATCAACAGTTTTGCTTACCCTCTGATGATCCCATATACATTACAGGCTCTGTGTGTCTGTGCTATCAGACCTCTGGCTAAGGAGGCAGCTTACCACAAGATGCAAAAAGAGGAAAAATGGTTATGATGTGTTTGCCTCATTCATCTCATTCTCCCTAAACATCCACTATTGATCATTCCTGGAGAGAGGACATTGGTCTGAATGGATTTATGGTCAGTCTAACTGTGAAGAAAACCCCACATATATTCAAACCATATTTACTCTTAGCACAGAGTTCCACTGGTAGCATCATTAAGCTCCTTCTTGGAGTAAGGAATACTCCAGGGAGTTTGCTCTGCAAATATTTTGCCTAGACTGTTGTCGTGAAGCTGACAACATCAGTCAATAAGTGGCTGGAAACGCTGCACAAGGCAGCGTGCATTCAAAAATACTCCAGATGGAGAGGAAACCAGCTGAAAAGCACAATGACTACAGCCATCTCTGTACCGAGGACATTATTCTATTTTTCTACCAATAATGTGACCAGCAGAAGGAATTCTGCTTAAACAAGCACAGAATAATTAGTGAAAAAATGGCCCCGCTTGAAAAGATTTAATGGAATAAGATAAATTGCTCAGGGGTGCAGCAGCTGATGACACCCAGGAGCCAAACATAAGCTCAAAACCATGAGATTCCATGTCCAAATTTACCCTGAATCTTTACAAAGTGCCACAGGACACACTGAAACTGCCTCTGTCTTATCCATATGCATTCACAACACAGATTTTAAAAGACTTAGCAGAATATTGATATGTGTTCCTTCAGTCTGTATCGTGTAGACCAGCAGTATCTTAATATCAGTTTTTCATCTTTGATGACACGATTTACACAAAGAAAATGAAACAGTGGTATTTAACTTAGATGGACTTAGCTTTACCTTATGTCTTTGTTGTCTGCAATTGGGTTTTTATTTTATTAAACTGTAGACATAGCAGGTAGTGCTATCAGTGACAATGCAAAGGTCACTCAGCTTTTCCAATATGAAATTACATTTTGAATTGCATCCACATTGCCAAATTTGGGGGCAAATTTAACTTTAAAACTTGCTGTCCCATTCCCCTGGAGAAATATTTATGAAATTTTTAATAAGAATGAACTCAGGCATTTTTAAGACTGAAATTAGTGAGTTAGGTGAAAGGGCAGGGCTTTGAGATAAGGCAGACAAGTTGAGGTTTTTTTCCAGGAAGGCATCTTATCCTCACCCCACGGGGAAAACTGGCCAGATTTTACAATCTGAAAAAATGTTGCTGGCATTTGATCAGCAGGAAGCTGCTCTAGTCTCTCAATTCCCTCAAAAGTCTGCTGTTTTGAGTAAATTCCTGTTTCTCCTGCTGAGGCTTGACCTTCCTTGTAGCTGCATCAACAGCTGCTACATGTGCAGGTGAATTATAACTTATATATACACCAGCTCTAGCAGCTCTTGTCTTTGAGATGTTCAGCATTGCTGTCTAAGCACTCTCTCAGGTGGTTTTGTTCCTGAAATGCAGACCATGAGCCTGAGCAAGAGAGAGAAGAAATCTCCCATTTTGCTTCTGTTTAAAAAGCAAATATAGACTCCAAAGTGTGCTGTCAGTTAACAGAGCCCTGGATCATTAAGTCTTCAGGGCATGGTGCAACTGCTGCACATATTTACAGCCATAAATCAGAGTGCAGTTAGAGACATAAGCAGCTTCAAAACAGGAAACATCACTTGTCATTAAAGGAAAATTATTGCAACTTATCCCTGAGCAGCGATGTGAGAAGACTTCCACCACTGTACTTGGAGTTTGTTTGCTCCCTAGCCTGAACAGACCCTTCTATATCAACTTCCTAACACTTCCTAACACGTTATATCAACTTCAAACAGTAAATAAGCTTGCCTTTCTGTATTTGTTTGCTTATTCCAGAGCTGTTAAACAACAAAAAAATAGATCTTCTGCATCTCAGCTTGGTTCAGATGTATTAAAGTTACAAATATTAACATCTTCTAAAGACCACCATGGAGGTACTCGGTATTTCATCTGTATTTGCAGGCATTAGAAACAGGAAAAACTCTGTATAGTGACTCAAGACAATGTAAAAGCGACTGCGATTAAAGATATTCAGCATAGGAAAAAAAAATTAAATCCACTGCACAGTTCTTGAATTCAGTAAGCTGCCAGCTGCCACTTACCAATTATTTCATTTTTCTTTCAGATTGCCATGGCTGCTAAATCTTTTCTATTGCCTTTGTTTGTTTTTAAAGGAAAAATCTCCCCATGAATATTTATCACAGTTGTCACAAGCTGAATCAGGTAAGCCTGACACTGAAAAGTGGATTTGTTTTCACTAAAAACAAATAAATAGATTTGCTGCTAAATACTTCAAATGAGCTTGCAGCGTTCCTAGATGAGCTTTGCAATTGGTCCTCAGCCCCAGCATGGTGGAAAGCACATGGACAAAGAAATAAAACACTGTGGAGGATCAGCATTATTTGGTTGGCATCGGACTATGGAGAAGCAGCTTGGTGACTGCCGGAATGCCACCAAGCAGTGCCTTGGTGTCCACCCATGTGCCTGTGATGAAGTTCATGGAAAGAAACTTATTTGTGGTAGGGCTTTGAATTCTGGCTGAGCTGTAGCTGGTGCAAGATGGCAGGTGGGGACTTGGACAGTTGTGTGAGCTGGATTTTAAAGTGGGATTTTGCCAGGAGTGGCCAGGGCCAAGCAGCACTTTGCCTGCACGCATCCACCACCTCCAGCACTGGCAAGGAGGGCAGATAGAGACTGCAAAGGAGGATTTCATAGAATCACCAGGTTGGAAGAGACCCACCGGATCATCGAGTCCCACCATTCCTATCAATCACTAAACCATGTCCCTCAGCACCTCGTCCACCCATCCCTTAAACCCCTCCAGGGAAGGTGACTCAACCACCTCCCTGGGCAGCCTCTGCCAGTGCCCAATGACCCTTTCTGTGAAAAATTTTTTCCTAATGTCCAGCCTAAACCTCCCCTGGCGGAGCTTGAGGCCATTCCCTCTTGTCCTGTCCCCTGTCCCTTGGGAGAAGAGCCCAGCTCCCTCCTCTCTACAACCTCCTTTCAGGGAGTTGTAGAGAGCAATGAGGTCACCCCTCAGCCTCCTCTTCTCCAGGCTAAACACCCCCAGCTCTCTCAGCCGTTCCTCATATCCCTGTCCCTCCCAGACCCAAGCACTACTTGGTTACTGCTCCTGGCCTAAATAAATGCATCTTTTGGGACAGAATTTGGATGTTGCCACTTCCAGAACTGATGTTCTTCCTGACAAGTCATGATGCTGATTTGTGTCTGTTTTTCACTGTTATCTTATTGTTGTCCAATATCAAAAACACAGGATATTTCACCAGCTTGACGCGTCTTCCCTTTACCACATATGAAAAAAATCTGAAATGTTATGTATTTCACTACCAGCACACAATCACAAGGGAAATAAGAGAAACATGTTCTAACTAGAACCTGAACTGGTAGTACAATCTTAAGGCAATGTATGATATTTTAGCTTTCTGTCATACACGGGGAAATGTAAACACCTATAAAATGTCATGCATTTGCAGTCATAAGTGAACTCATGTAAACATTTAGTTGAAAGATGCATGAGATTCCATCCTTTTGCCATATTCACAAAGCTGCATAATAAATTTTGGGGCAAACTCACTATTCTATGTTTTGCTTCATATTTAGAAGACAAGACTATCAATTAAGCTTATTAGCGGACACAGCTACACTTAGACAGGTTTTTCTCTCTCTGTCCCTCCATGAAGCACTGTAACACTCCAGACTTTGCTTAGAGACACAGAAATTTTGCTGATGCTTGGGAAACCCCCAGTGGAAAGCTGTAGTTGCAGTTCTAGCGGTCACCTCCTACGGGACTGTTTTTAAGAGATTTGCAGAAGGTTGGCTTCCTATGCCTTTCATCCTTGCTTACCAACACCTCAGCCATCTGCTCTCTGCAGCAACAGGGACCAAGCCCAAAATGTTAGAGCCAGGTCTGAACAAGCTCAGGTTGCTGCTGCAGCAACTTAAAATATTCCCTATGTGTCCTTTCTCTCTTTCTTTCAGAAAAAAATAATGATGAGTCCAGGAGGAAAGAGCAGAGTGCCAGCAAAGTTGACTTGTACAACCAGTAGCTCATTTAAGGTCTCAGCTGATTAAGAAATCTACTGTGGGACCTCCTGACTTCTTCTTTAAGGGACATACAGATTTTAGTTTTTTGAAGGCAATATTTGGATTCTTTCCACAGCCATGTGCAGAAAAGCACTTTCACAATTAAATGGCTCTTTATGTAAATACTGACCACAAGAAAACTCCCTGGAAAGCAGATGCTGCTTTGAAGGCTTTGCCAAATACTACAAAGTAGGTTTTGGTGCTAAAAGCTCTCCCTCCAGCAGAGCTGCTGCTGCTTCCATGCTATGGTATCATGTCATCTTTTACCTCCTTGCTGGGCTTCTTTTTCTGAAAGAGAAATGGTATTCAGCTTTATAACTTCATTGTGATGTCTGGATGGAAATCACAGAATGAAGACAAAGCATTTTGTAAAGATATACCACATACAATCAGTTCTAGAGACGCTGGGATGCTCCTCTGGCTAGCTCTGATTTCTGAATTTCAAATATGGCAAACAGGGCTGAAATTTCATGTATTTTCTTTACCATTCCCATATCATTTTCTTTACAGACTCTCATGTTTGAGTTGCTTCACTGGGAAGAGAAGCTCTTTTGAGGGTAAAATTTAAAATAGCTGCAGGTACCTCTTGTCGGTGCTGTAGAAATGGAGAAAATGTGAAGTTACCGTGTGACATTAGCACAGAATTAATAGTTTCTGAAGCACATTTTCAAGAAAAACCAAATTGATAAGAACACAAAAACAACAGAGACACATAGCCTCTCCTAGACCCCATGGAGAATGGATTTCTGCTGTCTTTTAGTGTAATTGTCTGACTAAAGGAAAGCTAGTACAGCATTTGTTGGGACATCGTTAAAAGTCACCTTGTTCTCATGGGGGCTGAGCTCCTGCTGGCCCTGATGCTCACTGTTGTTGGTTTTTTTAGATATAAAAAGCTATTGAGATAGTCAAAAGCCCTGTAGTAGGCTTCTAAATGATAAAATATGGTTTACACTAGGTTCAACACGGTGGTAAGGATTGAGAAGTTGCATCTAGAGGGTAGCATTGGCATCAGCTGGACGAAAACAGAACACTGCCACCACAGAGGTGTGCAGCCACAATGCTCTGCAGCCAAGCACACAGCAGATAGGATGGAAACAGCCTAAATTAGGAAACAGCTTAAATTCTTCCCTTTCTGCTTGGCTCAGTTTTCCTATGGTTAGGTGTGGGTGGTTACCCATCAACAGCATTACTTCAAACCCACCGAATCACTCTTTGGAAACATTCAAGGACATCTATCTCTCTGTACCTGACTTAGCATGGGGACCTCAGTGGGATTTAGGCATGTGAACATGGCTCTTCATGCCCACTCCAACAAATGATGAATATTTTGAGCTTCTATATTGGGAGCTCCTAATTTAAGCATTAAGAAAATCAAGCATCCCCACACCTTGGAAGTGTGAGCATTATATAATATGGATCTGAACACACATTTCCACCTACAGAAAGGAATGCAGGTTTGCAAGGGATTTGGTGAGAAATATGAAATGGCAAAAAATCAGATTTCCCTTGTGATCTCAGAATAACTTTTATGTTTATTCCCTCCACATCCATCAGCACAATATTACGTTTCATCAAAATGCAATAAGAATAGCTGAGGAACAGGCCTCAAGGATGCAGATTTCCTTCTAGATACTCACTTGCTTGTGAGATGAGTCTTCGGAGTGATCCCATGCTCTCCAAAGAGGGTAACAAAGACATTGGCGTCGGTTCCTGCTCCCCGGACATCACCTGTCACTGTCACCACCTCGTACACTGTGGAAGGAGGAAAACAGATCAGGACAACAGGAGAAATCCCTCACCCTATACATTATAAATCCACATAATGCCCAAATTTACTGCTTTAAAAGAAAGATGGATTGCTGCACCCACTACTGAAACAAACTCATCTCCTGGACAGGGCATCCTCTGCTAAGGATGAGCATAACTACTAAAAATTATCACAACAGATTAAAACTGCTGGAGACACTTTACATGGACAAAGAGGAATTGAGTTAGGACAAATTTTGCTGAAAATAAAATACTTCTCTGTGAACACATCGTCTCCCCGACCATAATGCATGTGCATGTATTACATATAAAAGATGAATTAATGTGAAGTGCTAGAGTAAAGCCATTGAGCCATTTTTCATTTATGCACATGTCAACACAATGCATGCTGTCCTGTTTGCTTTGATATTGTGTTTGTATGAGAAATCACAACAGCCAGGAACTTTGCATTTCAGTTGTTCTGAAGATTTTACCACAGACCAAATGGTAAATCGTGAAGAGTATAAGGCAGGAAAGGACTTAAGTTAGAGCCTCAAAGCTCTATCCATTTATCTTTCCCAGCAGTAGATTGAATAGTGTCTTTATTACAACACATCAATATCTTCTTGGGAGAGACACAAGTTAAAAAGAGCCTTTTATTCAAGTGGAGAAAGGCATGACAAGATCCAATTGCCAGAAGGTAAAGTGAGATAAATTCAAATTACACTCAGGCACACATTTCTAAAGCAGGATGATGTGTGAAGTTTGAAGAAGACTTAAGGCTTGAAAACAGGTTACCATTTTGAAAGACATGTCTTGGTTGGCTCAAGTACACAAGGAATTGGAAGAATTTATGAAACTCTGCCTATGCCCACACCAGGCATCCTGATGGCTTTAGAATGTGATGGCCATTAGCTAAAAATGGTATTTCAGGCTTAGACCTACAAGCTGGAGGAAAGGCTAGACTTCCATGACTTCATCTTGGACAGTCTGACTGCTAAGAATGTGATTTCTCAGGACTAATCTTGTGAAAATGCACCTTCTTCACAGGTGAATCGTAACTGTTACATATTTCGTTACTGTCCATCTCTTCTTCACTACATCACATAACGTGTTCAAAAGAGACAAAATCCATACTGGACATCAACGTTTTAACTGAAGAGCATGGAGACAGAGTGCTAGATTAACACCCAGGCCACTCATGTAAAACTGATTTGAAACTATTACTGATCTTCAATGGCTCTAATTGTACTGATATAGAAAAAGAATACTGAAATATTTTCCTAACATCTCCTTCTTGCCCATCTAAAGAGGATAGTAAGGGGACATTATTGTAATAAATACAGTAAGTGATGATCAGTGCTCAGCCAAATTTTAAGAATCATAGAAAGGTTTGGGTTGGAAGGACCTTAAAAATAATCCAGTTCCACCCTCTCTGCCATGGGCAGGGACATATCCCACTGCATCAGGCTGGTCAAAGCCCCATCCAGCCTGGCCTTGAACACCTCCTGAAGGCAGCTGTGACTTCTCTGGGCAACCTGTGACAGTGCCTCACCACCCTCATCATGAAGAATTTCTTCCTAATTTTTTAAATAAATCTCCCTTCTTTCAGCTTAAAACTGTTCCCCCTCATCCTGTCACTGCACTCTCTGATAAAGAGAATCCTTTGGCTTGGTGTGTTTCGGTTATGAGCTCAAAGGAAGAGGAGATTCCTTATAAGAATGTATGAAATCCACAGCTTTCATATGAGTAATGTGCACGAACAATGTTTTCATTTCACCTTCCTCCTGTTAGGATTCACACATGCCAACGGGAGATGTTTGGCACAGCGCAGAGAGACAGATGACATCCTCGCATTAGCCATTAACAAGAAGAAGACTCGTAATCCACCCTGCCCCAGTGATTCACCACCGATTTCTTCATGGTTTTCAGCACTGTGTCAACTCTGCTTTGAAAACAGTGGGCTTACATCATTAAGTTATACTATTTCTGTGTCACCTTTTATGTCTGGTGACCCCAAAGCTTATTGCAACTCATTGGTACCATGGAAGTACTTATCACTGTCAGACCATCCTATAGGCATTGGCAAATAGACAGTTACAGCTGAGCATGCCTCTGCAAGCTTTTGTTCTGGAAAAGGGTCTTTAACGCATCATCCCCCCATTTCCCAACAGAGGTTCAGTAAACTTTGGCCCTGCTCCTGTTTTCAGGGGGCGAGGTCAAGTTGTGTTCAGCTTCTTGCTGTCAGGCAGGAGGCTGAAGGCATTTTCCTTGTGAAAAGGGAGGGAAAAAAAGTCATCACAACACTCTTTAAGCTCACAGAGACCTTTGGAAAGCTCACAAAGGTTTTCTAGTGAGTTTTTGTTAACTGCTAGAGAAACGCTAGGACATATAAGATCTATGTGACAGGCAGAGTCTGTCATGTTACGTCTGCCACGTTACCTCAAGTGAGACACGTTCCTCAACAGGTCTGCGGCACCTTTAAGGGTATAGACGTAGAATCATGGGATCGTTAAGGTTGGAAATGACCTCTAAGATCATCAAGTCCAACCATCAGCACAACACCAACATACCTACTAACCTGTGTCCCAAAAAGCCACGGCTACACATTTTTTTAACCCCTCCAGGAATGGAGACTCCACTACTTCCCTGGGCAGCCTCTTCCACTGCTCCACCACTCTTTCAGTACACAAATTTTTCTGTCCTGGGCAGGCTCTGACAGCGCTTTGCCACTCTTTCAGGAAAGAAGTTCCTCCTAATATCCACCCCATCGTCTATACATTAACCTTAATTTCCTTATGGAAGACTATATTAGTCATACTGATCTACTTCCACTTTCCAACTCCTAACTAAAGAGACAATGGGAGACAAGGAAATTGAGTGTATAAGACAACATCATCAACAAGCCACAATACTATCCTGTTAAAAATCAAAACCTTTCTCCAACTCCCACAACAGGAATCTCACGATTTCAGGAAAACATATGCCACGAATATGTACAAATTTGCACTTTAGGCTCACAACCCCAAATTCAGCCTCCACACACCACAGCAAGCAAGCAGCATGCAGATGAGCAGTTTTTACCAGGACAGATGTGCTGAGCCTTGCCTGAGTGTCTTGTGTCATTACTGAGCATACGCTGTGTTTAGCACCGTTTTGATTAACTTTACACTGAGGGACAAAAGCGGGGGACTGTTTGGTGACACTAGCATGTCACTGCATTTGACAAGTGCCACAATGCACCCCTGGAAGGGGAAAAGAGCCCTGCTGACCCTTCTCCAGCAGTACAGCTGTGCTGCCAGCTGTGCAAGTAAATGATGTCCCTGCTTTCCAGTGATGTCATGGAACCAGGATGCATGATCTCGTTTTGGGGAAGAAAATAAAAGTTTAATGCTTATATTGATGCTAGCTCTCTCTGGAAAAGACACCTGGACACAAACACAGCTTATTTAACAGCTTCGTTCAAAGCCATGTAAAATTCAGCAGTCTGGATCCAGGATTGTTTATTCTATTTGCATTTCTTTTACTTTTGTTCCACCACTGAGAGCTGATGAGTGTCATCTTTTTTGGGGGGAACATTTTTGCAGCTTGAGGACCCAGCAGGTAGAAAAGGCTGTGGTGCGAGGCTGGGGTGCTGGGGAGGTGTGAGCAGCATTTTTGTATCCCAAGCCCCTTTACTGGGACAATGTCTGTGATATAAGATGAGAAGAACTGCTGTCTACTGTTATTTCTTAACCACTCCAGGAGTTTGCTTCTGAATAATTGGATATTCTGGCTTTGCGAGAACATGTCCGACCTCACAAATCCCAGGCGTATACATCTTGTACTTTATGATTTGGGACAATAAAGCTGAATTAGCTGAAAAGCTTGAAATTGGATTTCTGTGGAAGTCACTTTTCTAACCAAGGGTAGAATCTGGGCTAGAAAGATGAGTTTTGCTACTTTAGTGCTCCAGCTGTGAAGGGAAAGATTAAGAAAATATGGAAGTTAAATAGCTCTAGTATTGTAGCTATTTCATCATGCAAGGTAGATCTCTCCTTCCCACCAAATTCCCTACTTTCTTTTTTTATGATCTCATGAAATTTCCAGTCTTCTTCTTATTTTGAGTCTCCTCATCTCAAACCCCTCTCCACCACTCAAGAAGTCTGAATTGCCTGCTAAGGATTCGTCTTTGTCACTGCTGTGAATATTCTCAGAATCGTGGGCTGTGATACTCAGCAAAGATGCATCTCCATGCCATTGATGGAAAATATCTGCCCCAATTCTCTAGAATCTCCCAAATAATTTTTAACAAGAGCTGTGTGTAAATAGGATTGGCCATGTTTTTATTAATTTCTCTCATCTTCCACCTCCATCAGCCTTACATGGTATATATGCTTATTACCAAGTAAAGTTAAAAGAAATAATCCACTTAGTTTATATTGTCAAATTAAAGAGTAAAAAAAACCAACCAACCAAACAAACAAAAAACCCCAAACCAACAAAACTACAATATTTCCTTGTGAAGTGATGAAGTAGAAAGGTTGCAGTTTTCCCATCCTTTCATACTGGTGCACACAGTCAGTTCAGGATTTCTTTCGGGGTTGTTGCTACTCCAACAGTGACAGACAAATTATAGCAGTTTTTCAGGAGAGAATGAGGTTTCGGTATATTACTCCAGATTTGGCTGTATCCTGCTATTTAGACTTCTCTTCAATAGAGGCAATCACTGAATGCAAATAAAGAGAACATCCACAGGGATTTCATATTTACCTTTGAAGTTTCTGAGTGCATCCACAAAGTCTTCCTCTTCCCTTACTAATGTATGAGATGTCAACATGAAGTAGCTTTGCTTTTAGCTGTCTGACATTGGTGAGGCTTATACTGGGGAGCCTTTAAGCTTGTCAAAGAGACCTGTTCTCGAAGTTGAGTTTAGGAGGGCCAATTCAACTCCATTAACATCTCCTCCAGAGAGTCAGCTGAGACATGAACTCTAAAAAGAGACTACACTGTTATAGCAGCTGCACATCTCAAGAGTTTCTGTTTGCCCCATCTTAGCAGGACTTCAAACAAGAACTTCTCTCAGAGCTTTGCAATGGTTTTGGCTTCCATGATGTGAAAATAATTTCTTATATGCATTTCTGCCTCTCCTATACATCAAGATGTACTTTGGCAGAAATTCCAGCCTGCCCATGGATGGAAAGCTTCGCATCCACCACACCCTTATCCCCTTTTTGATCAAACACGAGGTGCAGACAATGACATTCCCATGTCCCCTTATCAGCTGTTGACACTGGTCATCTGACTCCATCCAAATATGAATAGGATGCCCCAAAAGTCTGTGTCTCTTCATCTAAGCTGCTGCTCGATCAGACTATTTAGTCAGTGTTAGGATGCTTCTGTCCACCTGTGCTATTCCTTAACAACTTTCCTACCAGTGTTAACCAAGTTCAACATAGAGACTAAGTAGAGGAGCCCCGAAGAAAGGCTGCAGAAGCAAAAGGGCCTCTGAGCCTTAACACAGGCATGCTGAGTAGGCTGCTACTCACAGGAAGACGCTTACTTTTAGGTGGTTTTACCTGATGAAAAATCTCACCCACAAAGTCAAGGCAAGACCATTCTAAATGCCTAGAACATGACTAATATACAGTAATCTACAGTGTCAGTATGGAAACGCTTCACTTTCAGGCCAGTTTCCAAACCCTGCTTTTCTCCCAGTGCAGAGTCAATATAAAGCTTTTAATACAGCCACTGATGCAGACTCTTTTGTTCCAAATATTATCTCAATCAAGTGGAATTTGATTCAGTTTTCTCTTCTGGTAGATATTGAATCCCCATCTGACTCCACTGTTCAGCTTTCAGCATAAAGACTTCAGAAATCAGTGGAAGTTTGAGCAAGCTAAACAGAACTGATTTGCTATGGACTGCAAACATATTGCTGTTTTTCATGGGCGTATAAAAGCTCAATGGAGGAAATAGCAGACACTAGCTTCTTTGCTAAAAAAACCCATTCAAAAATGGTAATTTCTAGTGCAAGATGCAGACAGCATAAAATCAGTATCAGGTTACATTGCAGCATCACTGGAAGAACTTAAATCCATTTCCCTGCCTTGCAGAAACAGCTGATACTATAAATCCATACATCCCATGGCCAGCATACAGAAGCACTCACTTGAAAGTCATTGCTAAAATTGTTGTAAAGCTATAAAGACTGACAAGTGGAGACTGAGATCCTCTAGCTAAAAGCACGCAAAACTCCCTTTGCTCCACAAGCAAGGAATATCTTCAGGGCAGAGGAGTGCTTTGGCTGATAGATTCAAGTTTTTCCAACTCCAGCAACATGGGACTGCTTAGCACAATTATGGAAGTGACTGCAGATCCCTTCAGGTCCTGTTCTCATACGGTGAATATGGAGAACTGAGCTGGAGCAAATGATGGTGTCTAACTGTCGTCTAGCAAGAGTGATCCCTGGTAGAATTAAGGGATAAGCCACAAGAATGATTACACAGGTGGAGATACATCAAGGAGTTTGGGTAAGGAAGAGCAAAAGCAGAAGCAAGAGCTCATCCATGCTGTGAGCACAGGTAGGGAAACAGAGGAGATGAAAGCTCCAAGGGGACTGCAGATGTGGAACATCCCAGAGGTATCAGTGTCCCAGAGGCAGCCTGCAATGCACTGCCACCCTCCAGCATCTCTGCCTTTTACTTCTCTCAGACCTGATCTATCATATACCATCATACACCACTGCCATGGCAAACCTCATCTCCCTCATTACTACACTCTTCCTCAAAGAAATCTGGAAACCCATGCCTCCAGGCTGCCTCCACAAGGTGGGCAAGAACTAAACCCTCCTGCACTGCAGCAGAGGAAGAAGCCTGCAAGATGCCATGTCTTCGTCTTGTAGATAAACCCAAGCCAACACAAACTCCTTTGAAGCTGTGCCTATCAGAGCTACATTTGGATGCATCCATTTAGCAGGATGTATTTACCTCTGCAGTATTAATGGTTGTTTGCACTTCCCTGTATTTCCAGCTGGGAATTCACTGATTATTCTCCATACTTACTTAATGTTGATTCATGCAAAACACCAATCACTCCGGCTCCTGTTGAAGCACTTCAGTGTATGTTTGTCTTGGAGCATCTGAAGAGTACCTTGACATTTATGCCAAATACTTAGAAGTTTTTAAGGGTTTCTGATGACTGTTACAGGTTACGTTTGTCAAAATGATGCACATGAACATACCAGTTACATGCTCACTGTGCTTTTAGTGTTATCAGGACCATTCTTTACCCACCATAAAGAGAGGCCTTTGAAATCAGCACTTGTTTGTTTTTATCAAGCCACAAGCTGAGCAATAATCGCTTGTCATACACAAAATGAGTCAAATTCTCTCATTCTCTCTGGGGTAAATCCCTATTAGCTCCATTGACTTGAGCACAATGACTTCGGATTCATATTGGCAAAACTCTGAGCAGTTTTGGGCCTCACTCACTACAAGAGATTGCTTGCTCTTTATACACATTTGTGAAAACAGCTTCTGAGTCCAGCGTGGATGCCAAATTAATTATGCAAAGCAAAAGAGAGGGATTTTTCCATGAATATTTGGACACTGTTAGACATTTTCTTATTCATAGGTTATATAAAGAATTGCAGAATTAATATTATCTTCCATTTTGAGACACTCCTCAGACATGAATTAGGGAAGTGTCCTGCAAATTTACCACTATTATGCACAGACAGCATCATATTGAGCTCCGAAGCACCATTTATCTCTTAAAATATAAATCCAAAACCGAATACTACCCTGTCCGTTCCCACAGGCAAAGTAGTTGTGGTTTGGATTTTGTTTTACTTCATCAGCTATTGCAAAATCAACACTTCATTCTCACGCACCTTTGGAAGCCAAACTCAATTCATCTGATGCTCCAGCTATCACTCAAAAGCGTTTTTGCTTTAGCATCACCAGCAAAAAAACATCCCAGTTCTTTGCTGTAACGGCAAAGCAGAATTAGCTTAGCGATGGACTTGTTATTCAAGTCTAAATTGCAATGGAGGAAAACACTGTGCCTCAGAGGAGAGAAACATCTTTGAGAAAAGTCTGTTCTATTTCTTTCATTTTCTTTTGGACACGAGGAGGGCTTGCCAGGACATGGGTGTCTCTGAATCACAGCTATGGACAAGAACATCAGATGCTGCTGTCCAATGGGAAGAATATAACACAGCCTGAGTAAAATATGGTATTGATCTTACCTGCAAGCACTGAGCAAAGTCTGTGATAGAAAACTGTGTCTGCAGAACACAACTGCAAGTAATTCCCTGCTGCCTAGGGACCAGATTCAAACTAGAGACCTGCTTTCTTCTGGTTCTCTAGGCAGCAGGGCACCTGAGACCAAGGAGAGATGCTCTCTTGGGCTCTGACCTCCACTACCCAAATGGCAGGAAGAGCAATTTCACCAAAAACTACTTTTTTTTGCTGACCCCCACAGCAGCCTTGGTCAGGAGGCTTTGTGTTGGGTGCTGGATGATACCTAACATGAGCAAAGCACATTTCTCCTTATTTATTTCTGGGGAATGGCTGAGTTGGTTTTGCAGAGAAAAACACACCAACTACGATGTGTTTCAAAACTGCTCAGCCAGAGGTAGTGACTCCAGGAGGACCTAGATTTGGAGGCAACAGCTGGCGAAGCCACTGGCAGGTGAGGACTGGATGATGCTGCGAGCAGGGACAATCACCCCACAGCAGGCACGCCATCTACAAGCTGGAGGGTGACACTGCCCTTTGCAGCTCGCAGCTGAGGAACCAGCACCTTTTGCTCCAGAGACTTGATTTCCAGCTGCATTTCAGATTGATGTTTTTTATAAGCCAGGACTGATACCAGTCAGAAGCTTGTTATAAATACAAGTTCTGTGTATTAGCTATATTTACACTCATGTTGGTAGATGTCATTATGAATTAATCATAGCTACATGACTTAATCATTCATGGCAAACAGCTGCTACTATCCCACTAGCACGTTAGGAAAGATTTAAACAAAGCAAAATAAACCAAATATGAACGGTTATAAATGATGTCCTTCCAACCTCTTCCTTCTCTGCAAATATCTCCTGATCAACACTTGCATCTCACCGGGCAAGTTTGATAGAGGTACTGCTACAATACAGACATCTGTGTGGAAGACAGCAAAGTGGTGTGGAAAAATACAGTGGATCTGAAGATCAGGGGTGAAGTTCCACAAAAACTGAGAGTTTCTAACAGACACATCCTATTACAGCAGCTGTGAACAACTACTTTTTGATATAAGTCCAGTGAGCCTTGCAATGCACGTAAACCCATCAACAAAAGCTGCAACTATTATTTTCAGGCTGTTTTTAAGCATTGCCACTCAGGTATCTGTGACATTGCATCACATGGCAGTGCAAGGAAGAAAATCCAAAGGCACAAGAAAAATCCCTCTGAGAATGCCTTGGGAAACACCTGTGCCCACAAGGCACTGAGAATAAATGAATATTTGTTGGAGCAGCAATAGTCAGCCAAGAAGAGGACTTAATCAGCCAAAAACTATGTTGTGAATCATAGAATCATGGAATGGTTTGGTGGGAAGGGATTTTAAGGATCATCTAATTCCAACTACCCCCTGCCACGGGCAGGGACACCTCCCAGCACACCAGACTGTTCAAGGCCCCTTACAGTTTGCAAGTAACATCCTGAAACCATCCTTAGCAGCTGACATAGAAACCCCTGCTAAATCGTAGCATGCCATCAGCAGTCAAGGTGCTGTCAACACCAACCCCACTGTGAGTTTCTGCTTTTCTAGGGCTCAGGTGGATAAATCACCTCACCTGAGGCTGTGCAGGGGATTGACTCAAGTTGTAATACGCATCTGACTTTGCCCTGGTTCCCTGTATCTCCTTAGCCCGTTATAGCTCAGTACGATTTTGTGCCCAGACTTTCCACCCAGATGGAGCTAATTCTGATGTTTTAATGGCACAATATTCAGATACTTGCCCAAATACCCAGGGACAGGATGACAAAGAGCTTCATGGAGAACCTGGAAGATGTTTGTTTAAAAAAGAATAAACTATCATGATCATTAAAACTCATAACGCTTAAAATATCAATCCAATCCTGAAACTGAGAATTTGATGCACCTGTGAAGGGAGCTGCTGGCCTTGTGAGCAAAACCAGCACCTCAATTTTCATTCTCAACCAGAGAATGAAAAAACTGCCTAGGCTAAGCTTGCATTTTCTAAACACAAAGGAATCACAATTAGTTTCTGAAAAGCTAAAAAAAATAAACAAAACAAGAACTAAAATAGTGAAGAAAGAATACAAATCTTATAGAATTATTCTGATGTGGTAAAGTTCTAGTCTTGTATCTTCTAAAAGTCACCTTCCTCAGAAAGGACACATTGCCCTACACCATAGATGCTACAGATCAGGCTGATGGGACATATGAATTGCATTTAGTATCTGTTTCTCAGTGAAACCTTGTTCAGTTTCTCTTCAAGAACTGCCAGATATTTTCTGTTAAAGTCCAAACCCCAAACAGATAATTCAGGATATAAATCTGAACATGCCATTCCATTTAGATTGAAGTATTTGCAGTGTGAGGATAACAGCAATGCTGGAAAACAGCAGTCCTCACAGGTGTGGGTTTTACAGGCATCATCCGGCACATCAGCTGCGCTGTGCGTTTGGCAGCCCGGTGCCTACAGCTGTCCTCAACGCTGTTTTGGTGCTGCCAGCTGTGCAGAGCCATCCTAAATGGATCCTCTGTGTGCGCCTGTGTGTGTGTAGCGAGGATGGCTTCTACATACACATGGGGCTGCTAGGTCCTTCCTGAGGAGAGTGAGAGGTGAGGGGTACAAGCGAGCGCTCCCCTCAGCTCCCTGCCTGTGCTTGCTCAGAGCACACCTTCGAATGAAAGGAGATCTCACCAAGAGCATAAACCTTCAGATCACAGAGAGGGCTTGCTCTGAAAGGCTTATTTCCACTCATCTGATTTGCAGTACTGATGTTCCATACCAGTGAGATGCAGCAGCCCTCCTGCAGGTCAATGTCTGATCGCAGAGGTCAAAGAGACACAGTGATTCTTTGCAAAGTCCCATCCACAGCATTTGAACAACCCATTTCCAGTAAGACCCCATTTCAGCCTGACACATCCAGGTAGCCTTAACTCTCCAGTGGGACTACATAGGTGTGTAGGGGGGAGGAAGTGTCTAATGGCCAGGCCAAATATTTCTCAGTGTCTACATAAAAATACTCCTGTGACTTAATTAACATTTTAATACCACAGATAGTTTAGTGTTCACTTGTTCTGTCTCACAAGCTGATAGTTCCGGAGTACAGACCTCTAGCAGACTCTAGAAGTGTTCTAAACTTCTCAAAATTCATATTTCATGCAGT
Organism: Phaenicophaeus curvirostris; assembly: GCF_032191515.1. Taxonomy (NCBI): domain Eukaryota; kingdom Metazoa; phylum Chordata; class Aves; order Cuculiformes; family Cuculidae; genus Phaenicophaeus; species Phaenicophaeus curvirostris. The sequence continues at coordinate 73,090,123 of NC_091431.1, forward strand.
CATTTGTAACTATGGAAAATATTGAGATTCAAGCAAGTGCGATCACCATCTCCAAGGCAGGTGCAGCACCATTTCCTTAGCAGCACGCATTGCATGTCCCACCAGATCACAACACACAAAACTGCCACTGGTACAAAAGTATTCTCTCAATGTTTTATTCCTTAAACCCAAATTCATTTTAATGGTGGGGAGGAATAAACAAAATCTGCCTTCCAAAGAGGAATCCTTTTTCATTCTGACTTGGAATATTAACCAAAGCCTTAGTTTGGGAAGATCAGCAAGTACAGATGAGGTTATTTTACAACTGATGATCAATTATCACAAGAGTATGTGGTACATCTCTCCAGGTCTCTATACAGAATTTGTGGAGAGCCCTCGACTCTTGCATGCAGCATTTGCTCCCCTCCTCCATTCTGCTGCTAAACTACATTAAACAGGACTCAGCAATAAACTCCCAGTGTCCTGATACTCTATGTGTGTAACCCTTTGCTGCAGTTGCTAAAGGAATATGGTGTGATTAATGTAACACCATGAAACGGATGGTCCACATCAAAAAATAAAAGGATGAGTAGCTTGTTTATCTATTTACAAGTCACCAGCAGTCATTACCCCATTCCCATCACCACTTGAAACAATGTGCTAACATTTCTTAATTTCTTAGCTTTCTTCATATTATCATTATTATGGATGCTGCATGATATGGACGAAACAGCAGCGTTGTGTACTAAGTGCTAAGCATCTGTCCCTGACAGAGGCAACTGCAGCCCTGAAGCAGTGCACTAATCCAAGATTTTCTGCCTTGCTTGGGAGTGTACATTTCTCACAGTCCCTGCTGTGTCTTTATCATCATGAGGCACCTGAGCTTTCCTGGCCATTTACTGTGACACAGATGGAAGTGCTTTATCCTTCATCCTCTATGAAACAGTTCTGGGAATCCTGGCCCTGGAGATGTGACAAAGTGAGCATAGTGCAGTAGGTCTGACTAAATGATACAGTAAAACTTTTAATAGACAAGTAAAACTACCAGAGGAGTCTTTTGTGGACAGATACCCACTTCTTGATATCCAAATCTGAATCTCAGCAGGAAAAAAAAAAAAGAGGGGAGACAAGTACCCCAAAAATGTTCTTATCCTCTGAAATGAGATTTACCCCTTGGTGAGCTATAGCTATGAAAGAGAGAAGCCACAAGATCTCCTGGGTCAGCAGCACTTCTCTGTGACCCAGTGCGGGAGGTACATGATTCCTCCATCAGGTCTGACCTTTCCAATATCTGCTACACCCAATGGAAATCTTGGGGCTGGAGTAACCAAGACAGCAGCTACTGGCTCAGCCAGATGGAAGACTCAGTTAGTGGCATAAAACCAGATTTGGAGAGGGAAACATTTTCTTTCTTCCTACCACCCTGAAGATACCTGTGGCTTTGGCAGTGATGCAGAAAGCAGATAGTGTCACTTGGTCGCTTCATTCATGGTTCTCTGACCACAGGCCTGAGCAGGAGGGTAAATAACTATGCCTCTCTCCCTGTTTCCTATCACAGAAAGATTCTGGAGATACCAAGAGAAAACAATGGATAAAGAATGAGCTGGAGTACCTGCAGAGATCTGGTTTCAGAGTGCAGACCTGAACTTCAGGTAGGTGGTACCTATAGAAACTTTAATGATGCTTTAGGCAGCCAGGATGCTATACAAACAGTCTTTGGACACCTACTGCACTTTAAACCTACTGATTCCACCAATTAATTTTACAATATGCAGTCTGCCCTCTCTGCACTACTGTAGACAACTCAAAAGCATAGAATGGTTTGGAAGGGATCTTTAAAGATCATGCTAGTCCAATCACCCTGCCATGGGCAGCAACACCTTCCAGTGGATCAGGTTGCTCAGAGCCCCATCCAGCCTGACCCTGAGCACTTCTAGGGACGGGACATCCAAAACTTCTCTGGAGAACCCATCCCAGTGCCTCACCACCTTCATTGCAAGACATTTCTTCCTTATGCCCAGCCTGAACCTATGGTCTTTCAGTTCAGAACAGTTGTCCTTTGTCATGTCACTACAAGCCTCAGTAAAAAGTCTCTCTCCATCTTTCCTATAAGCCCCTGTAAGTACTGAAAGGCTGCGATAAGCTCTTTCCGTAGCCTTCTGTACTGTACTTTGCCAATACTTATTAATAATTAACTATTTTCGTTAACAAGAGTATCACAAGAATGGACTTCATCTGCAATTTAGTTACAAATGCCTGCTATCTCTGCTAGAATTTTCTCAGATACACCATCACCCAGCCACTTGATATCCTTTGTTTTCCTGTTCCCAGGAGGCGTATTTGCCTTGTTCTTCAATCATTAATCAAATGTGAAGAGGGGGAACCCCTTCTCCTGTATGTGACTACAATAAGATAAAGAGGACATCAGATGACACAGGCACCATTGATTCCTCACTTATAAAACATTTACAAGATCTCTCCTTTTACAGCAAAAAGAATTGTGCCTTGTGTATTGAAATATATCTCTCCTGAATATTCACCAGCTCCCAAGGCAGCTGACAACCATAAATCACAGAATCATGGAATGCCCTGAGTGGGAAGGGACCCACAAGGATTATCAAGTCTTACTCCTGCTCATGAACAGGACAACTCCAACATTCACACCATGTGAATGAGGGTGTTGGCCGAATGCTTCTGGAATATTGTCAGGCTTGGTGCTGTGACTGCTTCCCTGTGAGCTGTTCCAGGGTTCCACCGCCTTCTGACTGAAGAACCTTTTCCTAATATCAAAACTAACCCTCCCCTGACACATCTGCCATTCCCTCGGGTCCTGTCATTAGTCACAAGAGAGAAGAGATCAGCACCTGCTCCTCCTCTTCCCCTCGTGAGGAAGGTGCAGACCACAAGGAGGTTCCCCCTCAGTCTCCTCTTCTCCAGGCTGAACAGACCAAGTCACTTCAGCAGCTTCTCATATGGCTTCCCCTCTAAACCCTTCACCAATATAGAATCATAGAATCATAGAATAACCAGGTTGGAAGAGACCCACTGGATCATAAGTCCAACCATTCCTATCAAACACTAAACCATGTCCCTCAGCACCTCATCCATCTGTCCCTTAAACACCTCCAGGGAACTCAACCCCCTCCCTGGGCAGCCTCTGCCAGTGCCCAATGACCCTTTCTGTGAAAAACTTATTCCTAATGTCCAGCCTGAACCTCCCCTGGTGGAGCTTGAGGCCATTCCCTCTCATCCTGTCCCCTGTCACTTGGGAGAAGAGCCCAGCTCCCTCCTCTCCACAATCTCCTTTCAGGTAGTTGTAGAAAGCAAATTGTTCATTGGCAAGCATAGAATCACAGAACAGTTTGGGTTGGAGGGGACCTTAAAAATCATCCTTGTCCAACCACCCTAACACGATCGGGGACACCTCCCATGGGACCAGGCTGTTCAAAGCCCCATCCAGCCTGGCCTTGAGCACCTCCAGGGATGGGGTAGATGCTGCTGCACTGGGCAGCCAGTGCCAGTGCCTCACTACCCTCTCCGTGAAGAATTTCTTCCTAATGTCTCATTTAAATCTCCTCTCTTCCAGCTTAAATCTATTCCCTCTGGTCCTGTCCCTGCACTCTCAGATCAACAGCCCCTCCCCAGCTTTTCTGGAGCCCCTTTCAGTACTGGAAGCTGCTCTAAGGTCTCCCTGGAGCCTTCATCTTCTCCAGGCTGAACAGCCCCAACTCTCTCAGCCTGTCCTCTGATGGAGCAGCCCTCAGATCACATTTGTGGTCTCCTCCAGACCTGCTCCAACATCCTTCTTATTCTGGGGATTCCAGAACTGGACACAGGACTCCACTTATCAGAATTCAGTAAGGAATACATAATTTTTTTTCTGTCATCATCCTTATCGCAGTACTGTGGAATGAGATAGAAAGAAATAGTTGCAGCACACAGCGACCTCCATCTAACTGAACCTTCCTGGGGTGTTACAAGTGAGCCTGAATTTCTCACAAGAAAGTAGAAAAAACCCATTATTTATCCTGGACAAGTACTAGCACAGTTTTACAGCACTTTGGGGATTCTAAAGCCTTTAGACATGCTATAATTACTTTGTAAATTCCAGTAAGCACTAAATAGCAAAAATATCACCTGCACTCAGTTAAGTTAAATTACCTATTTATCACTTATGAGAAAAAAAACATTTAATAAAGTATTATGCAAAGTTCACTGAAAAAAAGCCAACACAAATGTCTAAAGATCCATACCATTATACTTCTACAAAGTATTAATTTGACACATGTAGGGTTGAGAAAACTTGTTAGAGAAAGACCCAGATAGTTTTATAAATTAAGAAAAGAAGCTTGTTTTAATTTCTTATTGAAGGAATTAGACTTTAGTGGCTTACCTTTGTAATATGCTGTAAATCAGCAGTAGAGCCTGGCAACAAGAGCATAATAACATGGGATTTAACACCATCATCTTGCTAATTGAAAGGACCTGACCTCAGTAGGGTCATGCAATGCAAGTCAGAATGATAACAATGCGAATTATCACTGCTTTGCAGATGCCAGTGTCTCCTATATGTGAAGAGAATGTAACTACAAATTTTTCATTATGTTGATTAAAAATTATTTTTTACCCAGGTTATGCCTGGTTAAAAGCCTTAGGAATAGAAAAACCTAAGGTGAGACAGAATGGTGAGGTGCAAAGGGTTTTTCTCCATAGTTCAATGGTCTCGGTCATTCAGAATGTTAATATGCAGTTCCCTGTATCATTCATATCAATATTCAAGTTAGTGCTGGAGCTTTCTGGGAGGTGACAAGTGGGAAGTTCATAAGCATTGATGAATGTACACAGTATTGACCCGAGGGAACAGGCTTTGCTCCCACAGCTTGTCTTTACTTACACTAAAGCTGATAACGACAACTCCAGCTACAACCTGACTCATGCAAGAAAGTGTAAGAGAATCGTATTTCCATCTATGCTTCTACAGGTAGTTTTAGGACACTCAGTCCCCAAGATTTCTTTCCCTGTTTTTGAAAAACAGCATTCCAAGCTCATAAGCAAGAGGATTTGACTGCTGGGAGTAAAGTCTCCTTTCCTTGTAGGAAATTTTCCTCTGATAAAGGTATATTCAGCATGTGTACGTATCGGTAATTCTACACTGCTGTTCTTGGCATTTAATTAGGGACAAAGAGAACTGTGTAGGACTAGAATTTTAAGTGTTGGTTTAATAACCTTTATCCAGCTCATTTCAGAATGATTTTCCTCCTCTCTGCAGAGGGTTCTAATGTCAAACACCGGTATTAAGGCAAGTCATGGTTACTGAAGAGGCACAGACAAGGCACATGGCAAAACTATTAACCACAGGGAGGAAAAGGAGTCAGAGTATTGTCCTCATGCTGTAGAAGTCCTTCTAAAACAGAATATTTAATATTGAAATCAAACACAATTTCCATAGTCAGAATCTATTAAAGTCTTACTGATGTCAACAGAAGTTGGGGATTTAAGAATTTAATTCAAGAACTAATGTAAATGAGATTTTTAGATGGCATCAGAGGTTTTGGGAAGACACAAAGTTTTACGGTTTTTTTTAAGTACAGTAAAAGAAATTGGGAACTATTCCATATTTGACATGCACGGTAAGTTAAATAAAATCAGTACAGTAACATGAAATATACTCATGCTGTTTCTTGTTATGGTTAATTTTTTTGATTCCTTCCTTTCACATCCAATGTTAAGAGCTGTACCCATGAGAAGACCAACAAGAGGGGTTGGTCAGTGCTATTTTCTGCTATTTCTACTAAGCTGAAATCCAATACCTCTCATTCTAACCCCAAAAGGTATATAAAAATATAAAATATTTAAGGTATACAAAATACCTTAAAGTATTACCTCTATAATAAAAATATACCTTAATTTTAAATGTGCATATATAATTTTAAATGTGTATATATATACCTTAAAGCAACAATACAAGTAGAGTTTGGGAGTGGGTGCTTTTTTGGCCTTTTCTTCTTTGGTTTGTTTTGATCTTAGCTCTTTGAGGGAGAGGAAGGGAGCGGCTTGTGTTTTTATTCTAACCTATTTTACCTCTACTAAATTATCAGACTTATGGGATCTTAAGAGTATTTTTTTTATGCATTTCTGGTTTGTGTCTTACTCACAAGCAGCTTCCCACATGATAAAATAAGCACAAAACGACTCCTTTATTAATGAATTGTTGCAGGTGGCACTAAATTATGACGCAGTACCTTCTAACAGTGACAACATACAAAGTAATCACAAGCTAAACTGAGCAGTGACAGCTAAAGAGCATTAAATTCATGAGCACTATTTAGGCTGAAGCCGATGCAACCATGCTCTTTCTTGGAACACTTTGTGACATCAAGCAGTCCATGTTTGTGTTTACAATGGCAATGGAACACGAGCAGACGGAGGTGTATTTAAAACAAAGAGCTCTGCAAAAATTCCAATACTTTGTACTTTCCAGAACAACTGCTACCATCATGATCATCTGCTTTAAGCCAAATCAAACAGAACCATTTCTAAGCTGAAAGATGCTTAACAAAATGTTGAAACTCTACCTCCCTGGCTGTCTTCATGCCCCTCCTGAAGATCAGGAACCTGCAAGGTATCACAGTGGTATCTCATGTATGTACCGCTCCATATAAATGTAACCTAGCAAAAGCAAAGTTCCCTGGAACGTTATATTTCACAGGAGAAGCAGGATATCAAAATTAAATGAAACAGTGCAGATTCCAGTTCTCTGGATCTCTAGTTTTCTCTGGAATTCTTTGTTTGTTCATTTTTCTCTGGAATTCTTAGAGCTTTGTGCGTTTAGAGCTATAAATTTTCCAGGTATGATTTAGCGAAATAAGACTGACTAGCAAGTCATCAAGTGCAAGACTGTTTTGTTTATAAATACAAGTGCACGCACACAACAGCTGAGAGGAAAATCCTTTGCCAAAACAACTATATATCTACACCTCTTCATTACAACAAAATTTATTTCCCATAATTGGGGGGTATTTTCTTCTTACGCTATATCACCTGTCTAAAAGAAGACACAGAATATCATAAAACCTGATTAGCAAATGCACTAGACAAAGCAATGACATTAGTGCTTGAATAAAGGAGTGTTTTATGGTTTGCTGTTGTTCTTTAGTTACTGCGAGGGGACAGGATCATGGCACTTCAATCTCCCAGTGAATCGGAGAGGATTAAAGGCACAATTGAAACAAAGCTAGTTTTTGGCAGCTGAGAATCTGATTTTACAGTTTATTGCAATACATGACACAAAAATATGTATTTGGAAAACAACATGGAATCATAGAATCAAAGAATCATAGAGTCATAGAATAGTTTGGGTTGGAAGGAACCTTAGAGATGATCCAGTTCCAACATCTTGCCATGGGCAGGGACACCTCCCACTAGATCAGGTTACCCAAAGCCCCATCCAACCTGGCCTTGAACACCTCCAGGGATGGGGCAGCCACCAGTTCCCTGGGCAACCTGGGCCAGGGCCTCCCCACCCTCATAGTGAAGAAATTCTTCCTTATGTCTAGTCTAAATCTGACCCTTTCCAGTTCATAGCCATTGCCCCTCATTTTATCACTACAGGCCTTCATGAACAGTCCCTCCCCAGCTTTCCCGTAGCCCCGTCAGGTACTGGAAGGTCACTAAAACATCTCCTCAGAGTTTTCTCTTCTCCAGGCTGAACAATCCCAACTCTCTCAGCCTGTCCTCATATGGGAGGTGCTGCAGCCCTCGGATCATCCTTATAGCCTCCTTTGGACCCATTCCAACAGCTCAATATCCTTCTTATGTTAAGGATTCCAGAGCTGGACACAGGGCTCCAGATGAGGTTTTGCCAGAGAGAAACAGAGGTGCAGAATAACCTCATATAAATGCCTTCTTATAAAACAGCTCTTTGCTGCTGAATCTCCATCCCGGAACTTGCCTTCCATTTTTCCTCTCTTAAGCAGTTACATATCACTCTATAAAGACTGGCACGTTGTGGCTAGAGAGACTCATTCCCTGTCTCCAGGCAAGAAGGGAGTATTTCCTGCCAGCTCTTTTTTGTCTGTTCTCTTCCTGATAAATTACAGCACTGACCCAACATTATCAGCTCTCCAGTTGCTGCAGAACGCTCCACAGAGGAAATCACACCATGAGAAAGACCTATCTATTCCAAGTACTTGAAGGTTAGACAGATGTGACCTGCTTCACCTACCCTGTTTATTCAAAAGACAAAAGGAACAGTGTTAACATTAACACGCAAGGCCTAAAGTGTATTGCACCAATATTTCATAAAATCATAGAACATTTCATGTTGGAAGGGACCTTGAAGATCATCCAGTTCCAACCTGCCGTGTGATGGGCAGGGACACTTCCCACTGCATCGAGGTGCCCAAGACCCCATCCAACCTGGCCTTGAACTCCTCCAGGGATACAGCAACCTCTTCCAGTGCCTCACCACCCTCATCGTGAAGAAGTTCCTCCTTATGTCTCATCTACATCTGCTCCTTTCCAGTTTATAGCCATTGCTCCTACTCCTATCACTACAAGCCTTTGTAAAAAGTCTCTCGCCAGCTTTCCAATTTCTAATTGATTCTCCTAGTGAATAAAGTTGAGGAAATAATTTCTACAGAGCAAAAGAAATAATTCTATAAGCAATGAAAATACGGCAGCATATTTTGGTTTGTTGTTGTGTTTTGTAAAACTACAAAGTGCATGATTTTAGTAACTGGAGAAAACTAAAGCCCTTGTTCCTATAAATCTCCTGGGAGGCTTTTTGTAGAGGTAACGTAATCATCTAAACTCTGACCAACAACAGTCCCTTCATTTAATAGTCCTTCAGAAGAAAAGAAGCAGTGCTCTCCAGCACAAAGTCACCTAAAAAAATTTGCTGTTTTTAATCAAAATACAAAGAGTAGTAGCATAGTGCATGGCAAAGATAATAGCTAAAACTCAAGCAAGAGGGTAGGGTAGTTAGAGTTTTACTTCTGGGTGCCAATTGTCCTGGTGGCAGGTTTGCACTGGTGGAAAACCTCCATGGCTCATTGACTATGTATGTCCTACTAATACCTTCCTCCTCTCCCTTGCCCTCCCTCCTTTATTCTCTCACATACGTGTGCTCTCACTTCTGTAAATATCTGGAAATTGAGGGTGCAAAATACTAAGACATGGCTCAAGGAGGAGAGTCCATGAACCAAGACAACAACCAGTGGTTCACCCTTAAGACTTCTGGCCACACAACAGGTTTCTTGGACTGTCACAATAGGAAGTGTTGCCGGTTTTGGACCAAGAATTTTAAATATCTGATAAGGATTTTGAGAATGAGGTGCCTGCTTAAGTGTTTCTCCTCTGTTTCAGCCGAAAGCTATTACCTTCCCTGCAGAAACTCTTCACAAATTAAGCAGAAGACCATGGCGTCATTGGTACAAACATTTGCTGGAACTTCTCTCTTCAAAAGTGCTACAATTTCCATCACTCTACCTTAAAAGAATTATTGTGCAGGGGAAGAACACGCCTCTGCCCCTAAAGAGTGATCACAAATGAAGATGGTTATGTGCATGATGTAAATAAATGCAGTGTATATGTGAAGGTCTTTCTTCTTCTACATAAGAGAAGTTGAATCATTTTTCTCCGCCAAGAACAGCCATATGGCACAGTTACAGAAGTCATCAGTTATAGTTAACCTCTAACCACATCACAAGTGCGGGATGTCTTTTAAGATTCCTTGGACAGGCTCGGTTCTCCAGTTTGCCACATACAAAATGTGTTATTACTCTAATTAACTGATGGGTAAACTACGATGCTGAGAGGTTAAGTGTCTTGCCCCCATCGCGCCAAGATCCAGTTGCACAGGTAATGGGTGGTGGGAGTCACCCCTCAGCAGTCTTATAGCCTCTTTGCTGCCAACCTCTCTGATAAGATTATAACCTCACTGTGCTTGGGAGCATCCTCCTACCTATTTTTACTTTTAATCATGGAGCTACACCCTGAGTCTTTGCTGTTCACCTTCCTCACATCTGTGCCATAGCACTGCTGCTTTGCTGGGGAGCCAGCCAATGACCTGCTATCCAGAAGATAAACACTAAAGCACATTCTTTTTCCACAAGCTGTCTAGATGTTGCCAGGCTGGTGGCTGCAATCCTTCTCCAGACCATGCCCTTCCAATGAAGCTGAGTGCACCATCCAAAACCTTAAGTCACTGCATAGCTCACCATGCATTGAACTGAAGTACCTTGTGTATGTAGAGTGGACTATTTATTGTAGCAACACAGTATTAAGGTCTATATGTCTATAACAGCCAGAGAGATGGTGTGCTGGACCTCCTGCTCCTACATCAATCCTAAGCAGTCCACTGGCTGCTTGTCTGATTGCTGAAATCACCAGCACGCTCCTGCTGCATCCTCTTCAGCAAGACTGTGCATCTTTGCTATCCATCCTGACACCAGCAGTGTCATCATAGAATACCAGTTTGGAAGGGACTTGAAGGATCACCTGGTCCAACTTCTCTTGGCAAAAGCTTGGTCTGCATAAGATAAGCCAGCACCCTCTTCATCTGCACCTCAAAAGTGTCCGGTGCTGGGAAATCCATCACTTCCCTGGGGAAATTATTCCAATAGCTGATTTATATCATTGTGAAAAATTTTCCTCTTGTGTGTCCAGTCGAAATCGTGACTTTCACCCATTACCCATTTTTTCCACATGACTCCTTGTAAAAATGGAGTCCCCACTGTCTTTGCAGCCACCCTTTAAATACTGGAACATGGTAAGTTCTCCCTTAAGCCTTCTTTTCTCAAAGCTGAACAAAATCAGTTCTCTCAGCCTTTCCTCATAGCAGGCTTCCCAGTCCTTTGATAACTTTGCAGCCCTTCTCTGGACCCACTCCAGTCTGTTAATATCTGATGACTGCAGCTTCTGAATGGCACCACAATGCAAACACTAATTAGGAGAATTTAATTACAGCAGTACCACGCACACGACAAAGTGACTTCATAGACAGAAAAGCTACTACAGACACAATCTTTCAGTGCCATCTCATGTGGTAAAAATTCTTGTTTAACTAGAAATATTCCACACACAGGAAAGAGAAGTGCCTGCACCCCCAGAAAGGGATCCTAAGATGGGAATTTGTGGGCCCAATAACATAACTGCCTACTTAAAAGGTAAGAGGAGAAACAATGGACCTGACCTTTCTTTTTGTTGTACTCGTCTTCTGTCGCATTGGATGAGTCCGAATGATAGTCCCGAAGCTCCTGTTCATACATCTCCAAAAAATTGTCATCTGCCTTTCCTTTCTTGGATTTGTCACCTTTCTTCTTCTTCTTTTCTTTGCTCTTTTTGCCTTTTTTCTTTTTTTTCTTTCTACGCTCATAGTCATCCTCTTCCTCACTGCTATACTCTTTTCGCTTGGACTTTTTCTTCTTCTTTTTCTTCACTTCCCCATCAATCTCTGCATCCTCAGACTTTGATTTCTTTCTGCTTTTTCGCTCCTGGCTTTCATCTTCCCCATCTTCCTTAACTACCTCATCAGCTACCTCTTCCACTACCTCCTCTTCTTCCTCCTCCTCCTCTTCCTCTTCTACTTTGTTCTTTTCGGTCTTTTCTTTCATGTCATTGTTTTTCACCACTACACTTCTAACAACGCTCTATGCTTGCCTTAACCTCACTTCTGCCACCTACTCTGTCTCCTTTACCAATTGCCAAAGTCCTTTAGTCTCCCTTTCCTTGCCTCAGGCTGGGCTGCTGTTATTTTCACAGTGTCCTTTCTCCCCACTGGTTCAGCGTACGTGTGTCCTGGTGTCCTGTGTCCTTCCCAGCCCACTGGTGCTGACAGCTCACCTTCTTCTGATGCTTCCTGACTTACTTCACCTCCTTGACTAAGGTGCCTTCCTCTCTCTTTTGTGTCTCCTGCTCTTTGGGATTTCTCCTTTTCGTTATTATTATTTATTCATTGGCCTGTGCCGAGAACTTTCTCTTTTTTTCAGAGCTGCCTTAGCCTCCTCCACTCAGGGTCAGTTGACAATCTGGGTCTACGGTATCAGGACATGCTAATCAAGGTTGTAGGTTGTAGCTCCTTGGGAAATCAGTCAGATGAGGGCACATGGTCAAGTCACTTCTTGTCCTTCACATGCCAGCCCAGGACCAGTGAAAGCAGAAGTATTTCTCTTCCTCATAACATGTAGCAGCTTCAGAAACCTCATGAAAAATTACTTAGTGCCATCCAGTCATGTGGTTATAAGACAGATGGGCAGGTGAAAAAGGAGACCCTCCAAGAAACCATATAGCACTGGTCTGTATTTCCTCTCCATTATTCATGGTGTCAGGATCACTTTACTGATAACACAGGTCTCAATTTTACGTGGATATTTTTTTTTTTTGACCAGCCAGACCAGTGACCAGAAAAAACAAACACCTGCAGGATCTGTGCCCGGAGATCTTCAGAGCATCAACAATGCAGTCCTGCATCCAACTCCACCATCCACAAGTTACTATGCAGGACCTCCAACCAAATTAAAAATCGATGCTCAATACATAAATAAAACAGTCTGAAGATGAGACTGAGTGTGTCCTACACAAGACACGTTTTAACAGCCCATCTTGGCCAACCAAAGAGAGATACAATATATTAATAACTGAGTGCAAACACAAAGGTATTCCCTTGACAGTTCTCATGTGCAAAACTTTAAGAGGGCCTGTAAGAAAGCTGGGGAGGGGCTCTTGATCAGGGATTGCAGAGGCAGGATAAGGGGGAATGATTTTAAGCTGAGAGAGCGGAGATTGAGATGAGATCTTGGGAATAAATATTTTCCTGTGAGGCTCATGCCCTGGCCCAGGTTGCCCGGGGAAGCTGTGGCTGCCCCATCCCTGGAGGTGTTCAAGGCCAGGTTGGATGGGGCTTGGAGCAGTTGAATCCAGTGGGAGGTGTCCCTGCCCATGGCAGGGGTTGGAACTGGATGATCTTTAAGGTCCCTTCCAACACAAACCATTCTATGAGTCTATGGAGATAGGTGGAGAACAGGAAAAATAATTGATGTAACATCACGGTAGAAAGGACAACACAGCACGAAGCATGCCCAGCACCCTGTTTGGGCCCAGGGATGTCAGCGTGGGCTAACATCTAATTCATGGGTTTCCCTCCCATATGCAGAGGCAGATTTTCCAGCAGGACACAGGAAGGGACTGAGGGTCATTCAGCCTCTCTCCATTCCCACATGAGCCTGCAGTGCAACAGCCGCCAATGGCCCATGACAATGTGAGGGCACAGCCCCAGGAGTTCAGGGTTGACATGCAGAGACTCTGGCAGGCTCTCATAGAATCATAGAATAACCAGGTTGGAAGAGACCCACCGGATCATCAAGTCCAACCATTCCTATCAAACACTAAACCATGTCCCTCAGCACCTCGTCCACCCATCCCTTAAACACCTCCAGGCAAGGTGAATCAACCACCTCCCTGGGCAGCCTCTGCCAGGGACCAATGACCCTTTCTGTGAAAAACTTATTCCTAATGTCCAGCCTAAACCTCCCCTGGTGGAGCTTGAGGCCATTCCCTCTTGTCCTGTCCCCTGTCCCTTGGGAGAAGAGCCCAGCTCCCTCCTCTCCACAACCTCCTTTCAGGTAGTTGTAGAGAGCAATGAGGTCTCCCCTCAGCCTCCTCTTCTCCAGGATAAACACCCCCAGCTCTCTCAGCCGTTCCTCATAAGGCCTGTTCTCCAGCCCCTTCTCATGGAGAAGTAAGGAAAACGAACAGCACAAGACCAGGTCGATCTCAGCTGCAGTCAGGAGCAGATGATTTAAAGTCAGACTGTGAACGTGAAAAGAAGAAAAATTATTTCTTCTTATTTAAAGGTGCTGTTATGGGTTTTGTCACAGAAAATGAAGTTTAATTAAAAATTGTGATATGGAAAACCATACTGAATTTCTCTGGTGCAGCTCAAGCATATGTAAACCAAGCATGGCAGTCAGGTTGGCACTAAATCACACTAATGGAAGAAGTGAGAGCTGAATTTATGACAGGGCTGTAGGATGATGATACAGAGCCTCCTGCTACCTCCGGCCCTGCCTGTGGGATAACTCAGCCCACAACTTCCTGAAATGATGAATTAAGTATGATTTGCTTGATGGTGTGCTGCCCAAGTTAATGATATCATAAGTATTGTCAAGTCAGGGGGTTTGGCCATGCTAAGTCTTTAATGTACGTGATTTAAAACTCTTCCTAGATAAATCTAGGGGTTCCAGCAGCCAGCCTGAATAGTGAGGGTGGCATCAGCAGTGGATTTCCAGGAACATGAACAGATGTTTCAACTGCAGGATGTGCAACCCAAGCAGGATGGCAACAGCACTGCCCTAGGCAGGAGGGGATGGGGAGGGCCAGTCCCACCGCCCTTAACAGAGTTTTGGAACCAGTCTCCAACAATTTCCTACTGGATATAATGAAGAAAAAAGGCACTGTATTTTTTATGGCTTCAGTCACTAAATGGAAATATATTAACTATCATAAAGTGAATTATTCAGGGACAGCTTCCAAGTAGGTTAAATCACAACTTCAGGATGAAACACAACAATGGCTTTTCCGAGGTCTTAAAATCACTAAAAAAAAAATAAAAAAAAATCCTTATCCTTCCTTTTGATACAGCTTTCACTTGCCAGTCTCCTGAGACATCAACACCACAGGACATAGACTGTACCTGAAATCCCCTGTTTACTTTCAGGTTTTTATTTTCTGGAAAGCAGCTGAAAGGCATGAGTGCATGTCTGCAGGGCACTTCTGAGAGCAAGCATGGGATGAGCAGCTCATCAGACACCAGGTCACGCTGCTCCAAAGGGATCATCCGGCCACATGGATGCTGCTGGTCCCAAGGAGCTCAAGGATCCTGCAGAGATATTTGATGATGCAGCGCATTTTCTTAGACAGATGCTGTGTTGCATTCATAAATCTTACCTTTCCCATCTCTAGGACAGTCTCATAACAGAAATCACAGCCACAAACATTTCAGCTTAAAGCTGGGAGCTGGACTTAGATTTTGGCTGCAGAAAATCCAACCCTTTCCACCAAAGAAAAGAAAAATCCCACAGAACAGAGCAAAACATGCCTTCATAAAAAGAAAAATCATGGGATCTCTCAGAAAAGCAAAGCTCTATCTGTGTTATGCTTTCTCAAGGTAAACACTTCATCAAACAGAGTCCCTGGGTGCTGCTGCTCCAAACGGCTCCAACACTATGCAGCAAAACACTGACAGCATCAATATCTAAGGCCAAAAGGCAGCATTATGATTTTTCAGAACAAGTCATACGGATACAAGATTGTTTCCTTCTAGCCCTATAATAGTATTCCCAATATCTTCTTGCCCGCATCCCATAGTAAGATATCAGAACTGTTGGGGTAGAAGAAACGCCTTTCCCCCTGTCCCTGCTGCACTGGGAGATTCAGTTTTAGGATGCTCAGGCACCTCTAGGAGCATCCTCAGGCTGATGCAGTCCCGGAAAGGGTTGAGGCTGTGCATCAACACCAGCTACATTTGCAGAAATACCTCAATTAACAGATCATATGTCAGGAAGAAAGATCTGAGCCACTAAAACTACCAGTGGGACACCACAATAGTTACCCCCATGAGAACCATGGTTCTGAGCTACCTCTCCCATTGCACTTCACGTTCTCTTGGTGTAGCATAGCAGGACCTCAGCTTAAAGCCAGAAATAAATCACTCCTGTCAAATGAGCAAAAATGATGGGGGAGGGGGAAGAAAAAGATATTTACCATGTTTCACGCAAATTTTGCTCCATACGGTTATTTCGTCTGTTGTTTTAATTAAAAAGAAATGTGCCGAGAATGCTCCAGCTTGCTTTTGTTCTTTTTGTGAATAACAGCTGGGAGAAGAACAATGGGGTTTATTGGTGCATAAAGAACTACTGGGAAAGCAACCAAGCTATTGGTGAGAACCATTAGTTAAAACTGTCAATAGTATTTATATGGGTTTATATTCTTTTCTTGCATTCGGCAAGAGATTCCCCCCAGATCCTCCCTCCCAAAAAGACTCAGACCGGAACCCACCAGGGCACTCTTAGCTCAGGATGACTTATTGACTTATAACCAAGTTGGTGGAGTGCAAGAGGTCAGAATTTGGCTCTGCAAGGTCCTAACTCACCTGTAACCTATATTTCCTGGAAGCTAAAAACTGCACAGTGTTTAAAATGGAATTACCCTATTATTAGGTAATGAGATTATTATTTATAACTACTATTAGATGACTATTAGTCAAGGCATGAACAGACCTTTTTTTTGTTCATTCTTTTCTATGTGGTTCCTACTTTGCACCTATTACCGTAAATTCCAGACATCCTGTACCCAGGCACCATGCAAGACAGCTAACAGAATCATAGAATCATAGAATCATCAGGTTAGAAAAGACCCACCAGATCATCAACCATTCCTATGAAGCACTAAACCATGTCCTTCAGCACCTCGTCTACCCGTCCCTTAAACACCTCCAGGGAAGGTGACTCAACCCCCTCCCTGGGCAGCCTGTTCCAGTACCCAGTGACCCTTTCCATGAAAAATTTTTTCCTAATGTCCAGCCTGAACCTCCCTTGGTGGAGCTTGAGGCCATCCCCTGTCATCCTGTTCCCT
This sequence comes from Phaenicophaeus curvirostris, assembly GCF_032191515.1. NCBI lineage: Eukaryota > Metazoa > Chordata > Aves > Cuculiformes > Cuculidae > Phaenicophaeus > Phaenicophaeus curvirostris. The sequence continues at coordinate 73,106,734 of NC_091431.1, forward strand.
GTCACTTCGGAGAAGAGGCTAAAGAAACTCCCACCTGGAGTATTGTGTCCAGTTCTGGAATCCTCAACCTAGACAAGGATATGGAACTGTTGGAAAGGGTCCAAAGGAGGCTACAAAGATGATCTGAGGCTGGAGCACCTCTGCTATGAGGCTCAGAGAGTTGGGGTTGTTCAGCCTGGAGAAGAGAAGTCTCCAGGGAAACCTTAGAGCAGCTTCCCGTGCTGAAAGGGACTCCAGGAAACATGGTGAGGGATTTTTTTACAAAGGCACAGAGTGATAGGACCAGGGGCAACGGCTATAAACTGGAGAGGGGCAGATTTAGACTAGACATAAGGAGAAAATTCTTCACCATGAGAGTGGTGAGGCGCTGGCCCAGGTTGCCCAGAGCAGTGGCGGCTGCCCCACCCCTGGAGGGGTTCAAGGCCAGGCTGGATGGGGCTTTCAGCAGCCTGATCCAGTGGGAGGTGTCCCTGCCCATGGCAGGGGGACTGGAATTATGTGATCTTAGGGATCCCTTCCAACTCAAACCATTCTGTGAAACATTCGTTCCAGTCTCCTTCCCAATGCAGATGCAGTGAAACCTCTTGTTTCAAGAGAAGTTATTTTTCGATACATGCTGCTCTGCGCTTACGGCTAGAGAAATCTGTAATCTCATTGCACAGCCTGGGGGCAATTTAAAGACAATATTGATGTGTGCATAGACTGTATTTAAATTTTCTTTTGGTGGCCAAAACACTCCATGGAGAGGAGGGTAAAGAAACTGGTTGTGAAGGACAAGCAGCAAGGAGTAGGTCAGATACATGTAAAATAGATTTCAAGACATTTTTTGTGTCAGTTATTTGATTCTTTACCTCCTTACCGATCCTATGGATTCAGGTTGGGGTATAACGCAGAGAAAAAAAGAGCATTCTTGAAGTACAGCTGAATTACCGTAGCTTCATCAGGCTTTGGAGCATGTGATGTCCTGCCCAGGGCACCTTCCAGCCCCCAGAGCACAACAAGGCAGGCAGAGTTTGCAGCTGCTTCCTTAGTCTTAATATTGCAGGGGTTTATATATTTGTGTGCATATACTTGGCAGTGAAGCAGGATCTACCTCCATCTCCGAGCAGATTTTTTGAAAATACTCCCTGCAGCCCAGAATGCCACATACTTTTAACATATATACACACAGTCCATCTCCTTCAGAAAATAAATGTATTTAATGCCACAGAGACAAATACCAAGAGATTCCTTTAATGGAGCCATTTAATTTCTCTCCCATGTACGTGTGTAAAGCACAAGATTACACCCAGCTGGGCAGAGGAGGTGCTGGGGGAGACGCTTGCTGGTATTGCAGCACCAGTCATTACAGCTTTAATCAGACCTCACTGTGCCTAAGAGCTTTGTTTTTTCTTCCAGCCCCAGTTGACTACTCATTTCTTTTATTATTATTATTTTAATTCAAATAACAAAATCTGCATCTGCAATTCTGTCAGCCCCACAGCTCAGCAAGAGGTGGTTGGGGATACTGGGGTAGGGAGTCCAATCCATCTCAAAGACAAGCTGGAAAGGTTTGAAAATGTCCATGGGCTTCAGTGGAAGCTCGCTGCCTTCAAGAATATGGGCATGACGGCCTCTGCTGGTAAAATGGGGTTTAGGCAAGAGAAATATATCCCTGGCAAATGCTGTGAGATCCTCAAGGAGATGAGCAGCAGCCCCCAGTGCCCCAGGAGGTGCTTGTGTCCATCAGCAATGACACACTTATGGACACTGAGCCATCACATGCCTCGAAACAGCAGCTTTCGTAGTCAGCTCAAGCTCAGGACTGGAGAAACTGCTTTATTCAAGGTTATAAGAACATGTCTTGAAAAGAGAAATAAAGCATGGGGGCTCTTAACGTAATTTTCCTGAAAAGACACATACAACAGCTCTTTCAAGAACAGGTAACTGAAGTTGGGGGTCGTAAATCCATGTCAAGAGAGGCATTTGTGTGGCTTTTCTGCAATGCAGAATGAAGTTCCTGCTGTTACCTGAATAAGCAGACATCAAAGCACAGATCCCATCACCATCCCTGGCACCTCCTGAAGCTCGCCTGCAATTCCTATGACACAGTGAAGCAGACATTAAACACTAAATATCCGGCTACAGCTGCCAGAGGAGCTGCAAGGGCAAAGCTCAATGTAGATTCGACACCGAAACATTTTCCAGAGGTTTTTACCCCGATGACACTTCCGATTGAAAGAAGGAAATGCTGGGAGAGTTCAATGCCCTCATCCACATTTCCTTAGGGCTGCGGTACCTCCAATTTCAGGGCTTTTGTCAGACAGGCAGGATCTGCTCCAGACACCCACAGCTGCAAGGTTATACATGCATCCACCCATTATGGCTTATTCACAGCCAAGGGTTGTTTTTAAGAGCCCCAAGACCAGGAAAAAATAGCATCTTAATGCCACTAGCATAAAACAGATCTGCTACAAGAACAAGAGTGCAAAACTAGTGAAAGAGTGCTCTTCTTTTTTACCAATTTAATTTACAAGTTTTAAGCACTGCTAAGAATTATTTAGCTACAATTAAAAATAGATTGAACTGTCATTATGGCTGTGATTTTGTGTCCTTAGAATGTCAGGCTGAGCCTATGTGTACTCAGCAAATATAAGAAGCAGCTTTTTTGCATAAACGGAGGGGTCTCTAAGCCTAGAAGCCAAACTCTGTTGCCAAAGGAACTGCACAATGTTCTTTTGGGAAGAACATAATTCAAGCATTTTTGATAGGGGGAGTTTTGCAATAAGAGAAAATGAGGAAGGTGTTGACTGCACTTTCACCTGCTGCTGTGCTTTTTTCACAAAGCAGAGAGGAAAGCAAACCCACAGAGAACAGGAGTTTCAAGTGTGCATAGATACACTTCAATGCATAATGGACAAGATCATCAACTAAACAACATAATGGGCACTGTTTTTTATTTAAACCAGCTGTACAGAGAGCAGTATTTAAGGTATTGGCCACAATTACTAGTATTGCATATGGCTTCCTATTGAAGAGACCTTTTCCTTAACAGAACTAACAGTGCAGGTTCTGCGGATTCCATGAGATTGAGAGACGCAGCCCAGAAACAGTAATTGATCTGTTCATTTTGATCATAATATACATTAGCCCAGCCACCAAAAGTCGGAAGAAGGATTCAGAGCAGTGGCCACTTCTGAACCAAGTACCGAGTATCCCCACAGACGGTGGGATTCCTTCACCATCTTGTGCAGGACTTATTTTAAGTTTCTCTGAGGAGGGATCAACCTATCTCCTTGCATCCTAAAACTTTCTGACATATCTGTTCAGCCAGAAAGCTGTAAAATCCAGTGTTTCTTAAAAAGACTGTGATGCACAGCAGCTTTAGGTATTTCAAAGGACACAGTCCTTTCTCCCCAGTGAAGAACAATACAGATCACAATGAGAGGCAGAAACAGAACTGACTAAGCTGCAGGGATATGAGAAGAAAAGCAGCTATCTTCAGGCACTGCAGCAGGGGTAAAGAAACCAAAAGTGTTCAGTTTTGCAAGGTATTGAGCACAGTGACATTTAAAGCACGGGTAGAATCATTGAAGTCAATGGGATCAATTGATGCTTGAAATCCACCTAAATCACAGAATATAGGAACAAACCAAGAGCTTTGCTTTCTATCCCACATAGCATGCCACCATTGCCTGTACCCATGTGGCTGCTTCTCATTACAGAGGCCAAGCACAATTCTTCTCCCATCCTCCACAGCTCAAGAAACGAGCAGCAGCAGCACCACGTCCTTCTTTCACCCAGCTTCTGCCTTCCAAGGCACCGAGAAGGCTCAGGAGGGGGAGTTTGAGCCCATATCAAGTCATCCCACACCAGCAGATGACCTGCTGCCTCCAGTAAAAGCCAAACACCACCCCAACCCCATGTCCCAAACACCTCCAGCTTCTCCCTTCTCACTCCAGTACCACCTTCAGCAAGGAGAGATGGACACCACAACCAATACAGCGCCCACTGCCCCAGCCTTGATCTTATTCATTCCTAGTTCAGCACCTGTTTCTCCATTCAGAAGAACCAGAGCCATCCCTGATCAAAAACAAGCAGGCATATTGCTCTCTACAGGTACCTGAAAGGAGGCTGTGGTGAGGTGGGTATTGGTGTCTTCTCCTCAGCAGCAAGTGATAGGATGAGAGGAAATGGTCACAACTTACACCAGGGGAGCTGTAGACTCGATATTAGGAAAAATGTCTTCATGGAAAGAGTGGTGGAGCACTGGCAGAGGCTGCCCAGGGAAGTGGTGTAATAACCATCCTTGGAGGGGCTCAGAACACATGTAAATGTGGCACTTTAGGACATGGTTTAGTGGGGATGGTGGTGTTGGGCTGCTGATTGGACTGGATGATCTTAGAGATCTTTTCCAGTGTTAGTGTCTTAGGCTTTTCTGATTCTACACATTTAAAGAGGAAAAAGGAAGGGAGGGTGTCAGATCCATGCTCTCCTGTTAATTCCTACCAAAGCACCAGACTGTCTTTCCACTCATCTGCATCACAAGCAGTAAGTTTTTGCTTCTTGGCCCTCCACCTGCAGAGATAATAATTCATTTCATAAACCTCGCTAGTCTTGGCATTAGATCTTCTCCCAAAAAGTGTTATCAAAAAGAAAAAGAAGTTACAAGTCAGAGGGCACAATTAGGAAGCACCAAGGTGGAAAAGTCTTCTGCAAATCATTTCACTTGAACTTGCCTTCTCTTTTAAAGGCTGGAGAGGACCCGAGAGCGAAGCGTAACTGTGGTAGCATTAGCCTAAGATGCACAAAAAGGTTGGGTATGAGAAACAGTAAAGTGAAGAGGGCAGAAACATGAACTGGCTGCTGTCTTTGCTAGGGCAAGGGTTGATCACAGTGGACTGGAGACTGATGCAGAAGAGAAGATAGGGGAGAGAGGGGTAATCAGCTAGCATTTTCTGACTCTGCTTCACTGAGTATCTCCCACTTCACCACATCCTCAGTCGGCATTTCCCTTTATGCACAACCCTATGGCACATTGCAGGGCAGAGCCAGCTGCAGAGGGACCGACCTGCACCTGCCTCTGCAAACAGGGGCAGCTGAGGAAAGAGATTCTCCCATGGATTAAGAATAAAAACACCTTCTCCTTTGAAAAACGTATTAATTAATGGCATTCATTAGGGAGCTAGCCAGGAAACTAGGTAATTTAATTTCTTGGGTACACAATGACAGGAAAGATAATGGGCCAAAAGCCAGCGCTGCCCATAAGGTGAAACCTTTTTCATTTATTATCTGAGAGGTGGGGAAGACAAGCATGAACGTCAGAGTGTCACTAGAGAAACCAGATACATTGAGCAAGTACTAAATTATCCAAATGAGTCCATTATATCTATTGCTGTCATGCACCACCCTAGGGAGATTGGAAAGCTCTCCTGGATCACCAGTGATGACACGGGCCAGTGCTTTTCTGCAGGTGAGAGGCTTTGCTGGGCTCAGGTGAGTCAATAACTTCAGAGAGAAGTAAAAATAAAACCTACAAGCCAGCAATTTGCCATGGGAAATCATGAGCAAATAGAAATCCAAATAACATTCCTCTAAAGATGGTTAAATTAACATTTCATGGGCAACAACAAGAGCTACAAAAACAGTTTTAAATCCCCAGGCTGGTTTAAAGCATTAAATACACAGTGAGGTTGGGACAGTAGTCACCCCTCCAAGAGATGCCCTGTGTGGACTGTGTTTGGAGAAACAATGAAAAAATTATGTTAGGTGATTTTCTTGCCATCATCTACATAAAAAGTGATGGAAACAATCAAATTCAGTCATTTTGCTGTGCATCTCTGGTTTTCTTCCAAATATATCAGAGAACTTAAATCAATCTTTACAACAAGTACTCAAGCCAGAAAGCTCTGCTGCCCTCTGAACAGATATTATGGGTTTGGGGGAGATATTGGATTTATTACAGCAGTTGCCCAGTCTGATTTAGTAAATCAGGGCTAGAGATACAAGCAAAGGAGTTCAGCCTCACCCCTTACTCAGCATAAGAGCTGAGTTTCTGCACTTCTCCCTGACCTAGCCTTCCTTTTCCAGGGATCAGGTAGATAACTCTGAAGCACCGTATTCAACAAGAGGGAGTTGCCTGGCTGGAGCTAGGGGGCTCGTTTTTGTAGAATCACAGAATGGTTTGGCTTGGAATGGACCTTAAGGATTGTCCAGTTTCACACCCCTGCCATGGGTACGGACACCTCCCACTGGATCAGGTTGCTCAAAGCCCCATCCAACCTGGCCTTGAACACCTCCAGGGATGGGGTTTCCACAACTTCTCTGGGCAACCTGTTCTTGCAGCTTAGCAAGACATGGTCTCAGCTCCGAAACTGCTTTATGGGAAGACATTTTTAAAATTAAATTTATTTATTTTAAAATACAACCTTAGAAATGTCAGGAGACTACCAGTGTGTCACACCCCAGAGCCATGAGCCCCACACTTGTGCCTGGGCTTCTTTCGGTCTGCACAGTTGAAAAACGGGGTTTTTGTTTATCTGTGCGGAGATCCAGAGGCCAACAAAGTCACCAACCTACTGACTCTCAGCCAATCCTAAGGATTCCAAGATGATGCTGTCGTGGAGTTCACAGCACATCTGTCAGTGGAAGTCACGCTGCCTCAAAACAAGGAGATACAGAGCATTTCCCAGTCCTTTTCCATCCCTAGAGGAATGTAAACTTTTCACAGCATCCACTTTAAGATTAGCCATGCCAGGACATTATTTTTTGTAATTAACATCATTACTGTTCACCATAAAATTATCCTAACTCATAAAAATGACTGCACTATAATGCTATATCCAGCAGGGGAAATATATTCCTTCATTTAGGACAGGTTTGAAATTACTTTTGGATATTCAAGTAATTTCACTGAAACACTGTTTGATTTTTATATTCAGCAACAGAAGCCTTACCCAGTACATTCCTCCAAGGGAAAACATTACTGTTATCCAAAACGGCATTAAGATTTAATACAAACAATGCAGTAATTCAGCCTTTTAAAATTCAATAATGTTTCCTCTGATTTGACACATAGAAAAGCTGATTGCAGAACCACCATTAGCTTCAATGATTTGGCTGCAAGCTTCCTGACAAATTCAAAATTAAATCCAAATCACACAACATCATTTATTATGATGTAAGCTCAGTAAATTAAAATCAAAGCTAACAGATGTTTCTACAGTTCTGTTTACTTAAAAGTTACGCAACTAAAGCCCACCATTTTTAATTTTTTTTTATTTAAACCTATGCACAGGATACTGAATCTAAGTACATTTAAGATTTAATGCAAACAGTATGATCCCTAAGATAATTTAATGCTGCCTGTGAAGCTAGTACCACTGTTGACATTAGATAGCAGGAATAAGTGTTTGCAGAACTCAGACCAGACGTAATGATGGTAAGCATGGAGACCTTGATGCATCTCCTCGAGCTTCAACAGAGTTAAGCTTCTGAGAGGCAAGCCAGGATTTCTGTATCAGATCTGTGTATCAGAAACCAGAAGAGCAGCAATGATTAAGGCCTGTAGTACACAGTTTTTTGTTGAATTTGAGGACATTAGCAGCAAACCTGCCAATTCTGGGAGATAGCTTCGCCTCCTTTGTTTAAAGATAAGGATCTAATTCAATAAATACAGAAGGGCTCAAACACCCAGTTCTTCAGATGCTGCCAAATTGACTCTGCAACGGTCATTGATTTCCCCTCCCACACACCCAGTTTCCTTAAAACCTGCAGTAGGGCTGCCAAAATATTGCTCAGCATCCCTGTGCTGCCTCTGACTCTACTGTCCTGGGAGACGGAGAAGCTGTACTGCCCAACTGCAGCTGTGTACGTACATGGGTAGAAATATCCTGGCAGCAGTGTCCAGGCATATCTATGATTTATATTTTAAATATTTTCCTGTGCTGCAAATGTTGCTTTACCTTTTAAGATGGTTGTTGGTAATGTAATCGGTGCCAGAGTAGGCTGTGCATACTCTGTTCCCAGATAATGGCGAAAAAATTGGGTTTATTTGTTATTTTCTATTTGCTCTGCAGTGACATTAGTTTTCTCAGCTGAGAGTGAGTCCCTGCTGTGCTGAACATGGCAATAACCACATCAAAAGAGAAAATCCTTACCACCAAAGGCTCAGTATAAACAGGAGAGACACAGAGCTAATAGGAAAAGGGCAGGAGCACAGCCACGATCAGCGAGCAGATCACCAACACCTGCCCTGCTCCAGTAATCACTGAGTTACCAGCAATAACAGGAACAAAAACCCTGAAGTTTAGTATCTTCACATCTTCCTTACTGCGTGCAATCACCTGCATGTAGTGAAATAGTCTCAGGGAGGGTAACAGGTACTGTTCACAGACAGTGAAGCAGTGGTGTATCCTGAGCATGTTTAAGGTTTTCAGCATCAGAGCAGGGAGGTTCTCAAATATCCTCTCCAAAAAATAATGGACCCAAACCCACAGATAGATTCAGCAGGGTCTTGGGACCTTCATGGATTAAGTACTACATGGTTTAAGCTGGAACTAGACTTAATGATGTGTGTGGTCCTTTGCGATCCTGTATTCTTCAACACAATCTAGTTGTGAGCAAGTGACATTGCAGTGGCATGTCACAGAATAAATACTTCATAGGTGGACCAGGGTTGATAATCCTGGCAGTGACTTATCAGTATTGTCTGTCTTGACGTCACTTCACCATTCCCAGGGCCAGATCCACTGATTGTTTACACTAATTACAATACAGCAGCACTTGCCCCACCAGTGGACTTGTCCCCACCATAGTCATAGAATGGTTTGAGTTGGAAGGAACCAAAAGGTCACCCAGTCCTTCCCCACTGCAATGAGCACAGACATCCTCAGCTGATACAGGTCACGCTGCTCAGAGTCCCGTCCACCATGAATGTTTCCTGTTGACAGTCAGGCACTCAGAACATCACTGGTCCCAGCTCACCTCCTGTAAGCCTAAGCCTTGCAGATGAACACTTTGATGCAAAGGCAGATCCCTCACGTCAGTAGCTCAGCTACCAAGCTCTAGGTCCTACTCTTCCTGCCACCCTAGATGTTGCTGTTGCCTCATGACACACACATCTGTATACCTGGAAGGGCTGCCCAGATGCAACTAAATGTGTGTTATAGGTGTGCACATCCCAGCAACTCAGCCCACACCTCTGCCAGGGTTGAAGGATGACTGCTAAGATGAGGTGTCTCCATCTGCGGGGATGATTCCCACCCAAGAAAATGCAAGGAGGCCCTGGCTTTACCAAATCCAAAATCCCAGAAAATTTTGAATCAGAAAGGACATTGAATATCATCCAGTTCCACCCCTTCTGTCACTGGATCAGGTTGCTCAAAGCCTCATCCAGCCTGGCCTTGAATATCAACAGCAACTTGACATCCATGACTTGTCTGGGCAACCTGTGCCAGCACCTCACCACCCTCACAGGAAAACATCGCTTCCTAAGATCTTATCTCCCCTCTTTCAGATTAAAGCCATTCCCCTTCATCTGGTCTCTGCAATCCCTGATCAAGAGCCCCTCCCCAGCTTTCCTGGAGGCCCTTCAGTTACTGGAAGCTGCTCTGAGGTCTCCGTGGACCCTTCTCTTCTCCAGGCTGAACAACCCCAACTCTCTCCGCCTGTTGTCAGCAGAGGTGCTCCAGCCCCTAGATCATCTTTGTGTCCTCCTCTGGACTCTTTCTAATGGATCCATGTCCTTCTTGTGCTGAGGACTCCAGAACTGAACTCAGGACTCCAGGTGGGGTTTCACGAGAACAGAGTAGAGCGGCAGAATCCCCTCCCTGGCCATGCTGTTCACACTACTTTGGATGGATCCCAGGATACTTACGGCCTTCTGGGCTGCAAATGCACATTGCCAGCTTGTGTCCAGCTTCTCATCCACCAGGAGACATAGAAGTGTTAATGAAAAAATTGTCATAGTGTGATCACCGACTGAAGATAGTGCTTTCTGTCCGTCACAGAACTTCACACTCTTCTCCAGTCTACAAGAAGCCTATACAGATTGGATCCATTCTTTCTTTTTCTTATGCACAGGGTAATACCCTGTCACTGATTTGAAGAAGGCAGCTTGCAGTAACAGCTCTAATCACAGCCAGACACAGCCATCAAACGTATTCCATGAAGGAAGTAAAAAGTCCTACAAATATTTCACACACTTCTAGCACCTGCTGGAGGACCTGGAGTCAAACAGCTACTTTGATCTCTACATCCAAGAAAATATAATTAACAGCTCTTTGCAGGCAGGGTCTCAAAGAGAGGTCAGATATCTTGCCAAAAGTCTGGGGAAAAGATGAAGTGTTTTTTCAGTGCATGACATACTCTCAGCTGTTAAAAGCAATCATTTCTCTGTGCAGCACCTTGGAAGTGAAGCACACCAAACATTCGGCACCTTTTCTTTCAGATTTGGGTGTTAGCACAATGCATCAGCCCTTGATTGACCACTGCTGACAGACCTGTGCATTAACTCTGCTCTAGGAGAGATCAGAGAGGATGGAGAGCTGAGAACAGCTGCAGAACTGCTTTGTTTTTATTTCATTTTAAAAAAAAGAAAATCAAAGCTTTGTTTTTGCAATCCTGTGTAAACACACGTATTCTCTTCATCTTTCCACCTTTTCAAGCACTCATCATCTGCACAAAGTTTATGGCATAGGTAAGGGCTGGATTTCCAAGACCTATTGTGAGGATGGAACCAAGGAATGCATTTTGCTAGTGCTTCTGCAGACTGGAAATACTATCATTCCTACAAACCCCATCCAAACTATGATACAGGATTTGGCATGGTAATTGTGAGTCTGCTCCTGGGCTGAATGGGTTTATTTATCTCTATTATTTGCATCAAAGCTATGAGTCACCCTGGTAGCACTTACTACCTCTCACAATACCATTTTTATCCTCCTCCCAAAGATCCTATCTTGAAGAACTTCGGCTTTTCAGCACAGAAGCTACTCCAGACAGGCACTAAAGGGAAGTTATCTTTCAGCAAAAGTTTCTTCACTCGGGTATCTTTTTGCCTCCGTTCTTGCATCAGCAATAAAATTATCACCGAATTTTTATTTATTTTTTTTCCTAAGAGAATTAGTTTAGAAGATTTCTGCCAAAGAGGATTAGAGACACTGTTACAAGCTGCCAAGAAACAAGAGTGCAAGTACATTTGTGTGTGTTTGAGAAGGGATGAAAGTCAAAGAATATACAGCTGATCTTGCCCAGATAATATATAAATACAAAACTTCCTATTCAGCTGGCATAAAAATAGAAAAGCTCTCAGAGTTACAGGGATCCAGACCTAACCCAAGAAATATTAATACCCCTTATCTGTCTGTGCTGTGGATTTACTCTGAGGCTGTCGGAGCTGATTTAGTTACTTCCTGCAGGACCTGCTGCTTGCTATACCTTATCTGAATACCGCTGTAAACATGCAAATAAGCTTCCCAAAATGCACTACACCAATTCTCTTTGCAGGCATCCTCTGTTTTATTTGTCCATAAGTAACTCCATCACAGCTATATGAGTGGTCTCCATTCCGTGATCATGAACACGATGCAAGCTCTCAGATCCACTTGTAACACAAGGAGGTCAGATAACCAGCCTGCCCTGAACTTTACTTCTTACCCTGATTGATTTCCTGCCCCCTATGAAATCAAACCATCCTCTACCATTACAAATCTAATGGGCCGTCCAGACAAAACATGCTTGGCTACCTCTTGTCAGCAGAACGACTAATAAATTATATTACAGCAAAGGTGAACAGCAATCCAAGTTTAACATCTGCTGACACTGACACTCATGATTCTCATGGCAAACAGATGGATTTTGGTCTGCAGATTCCAGGTCCTACTGCTCATACAGCATTGAGACTGGTCAAGTTCAATGGCAACATTTATACCTGTAGTTAATTTAAAAAAAAAAAAATTCTGATATTGGAAAATTTATCACAGTCAGAGTAATGGTTCATCATCTCCCCTGGTGAGAATCTCTTATGTTTGACTTTAGTTTCCAACATCATCTTTTGTATTGATGCCTGCTAGACAGAAGCAGGACTGACTTTGGGTGACCAGGAAGTCAATGGTACGCAGAGACCAGGCTGAGATAAATGAAAGTGCTCAACATCCTTGTTTTCAGGCACATTTCCAGGCTTTTCACTATTCTCATTTGAAGTCTCTAACATTTTGCATGCTTGACAGTGAGATTAAGGTTTAGTTAGAGCCGTACAAACAGGTACTCCCACCCAGGGACTCATTTTTCCACAGAGACACTTGCTGCAGTAGAAGTTCACGGTAAACCTGCTTTCATACATGTGAACTTGTTTCATTTTACTGCATGTACTAGAGATTAGCAGAGAGATTAAAATGTGAAATCATAGAATCACCAGGTTGGAAGAGACCCACCGGCTCATCGAGTCCAACCATACCTATCAAACACTAAACCATGCCCCTCAGCACCTCATCCACCCATCCATTAAACCCCTCCAGGGAAGGTGATTCAACCCCCTCCCTGGGCAGCCTCTGCCAGTGCCCAATGACCCTTTCCATGAAAATTTTTTTCCTAATGTCCTTCCTGAACCTCCCCTGGAGGAGCTTGAGGCCATTCCGCTTGTCCTGTCCCCTGTCACTTGGGAGAAGAGGCCAGCACCCTCCTATGTAATTAAACGTAGATTAAGATCCAAAAGCACCCGAGTCTGACTCAATACCAACCCACTAAGCCTCCTGAGGAGGTTTTGCACCAATCCTGGCATAACTTGCATGCAGAAGGATCTTGGTAGAAATCCCCACTGCTGTGTGTTGTACCACCACGTACCAGAAGCTAAAAAACTGGTGTAATTTATTTCTGCTAGTAGCTTTGAAATTAGATTCCTGGAAATGGTGTTTTAAGCTAAACCCCCATTACTGATCTAAAAGATCACAAATAAGTATTGTATTACTAAATAGCTAATCTCCAGAAGCAAGAGCAGGGTGACAGTTACTCATATTTCTTGTCTGCTGAGAGAAAAGGACAACACAGCAGGAGCTAAGAGAGCTTGTATATGCACATGTGTGTGTATATGCATATATATATATTTATGTATGTACACACACAGACATACATGGAGTGTACAAGCACCAGCAGCACCTGAAGCACGTACACAGGCAGAAAGGAGAGAAACAAGCAACCCAGCCCAAACAGAACTGTCTTTGCAATGGGCTGCAGCACACAAAGGACAGACACTCAAGAGCAAGGCAGATATACAATATCAAAAAGGTGAAGTACTCTGCTACAGAAAAAAAAACAACAAAACATTGAGGGCACTTCTATGGTGATAGATGAAGAGGGAAATGATATTACTACACCTCCTCGGTCTGAGAGTTATAAGTAAGTCATAATCCATGCTGAGGTTGGCTCTGCCAAGTAATTGAACTGAAAAGCCAATTGAAAGCAATCTAATCCCCAGCATTTTCTAGGGAGAAAGGCTCACTTCAGAAAGCACTTTTGCGGCTGATCAACTCTAAGCATATAATTAGACCTGCAGGGTAAAATCCTGGCCTTAATGGTGAGCTTTCACTGAACTGGAGCGACACAGAATTTTGCCTGTTGGACTTCACGAGCATTTGGAACCTTCCCTGAATCCAGGTGGGAACTCCAGCTCTTTGTGGAATGCCCTTCTATTCCCTCCACAAAGAAGTTAAACAAGGCCAAAATTTCCAGATATTGGTGTCCTAAACTGAGGCATGTTTAGCACTGTTTTCACATAGAGTGGGCAACTGCAGCTCCCAGCCTTTTAGACCCATCCTGCCATAAGCCATGACCACGCAGCCAGGTGTGGTTCCCAGCTATTTAGCATCTCAGGGGGACTTTGTATGACTTGACTTGAGACTTAATTTCATCAGCACATCAAGATAATTTTCCCCTTCACTGCAAATCTGTCTCGCTGGAGCTAGAACATGCCAAACTAAACAGCCCATTAAGTGTTATGGTGGATGAAGTTCACTGCTGCCTCCTTCATAGCGAGTATGATGCTCTTTGGAATACTTCATAGTGTTGGATACGCAGTCACTTAATGCATTCAGCTGTTTAACCAGAAGATAAACAATTTTTTTCCCTTTCATTAAATTGTTCAAGTCAGAAGGTTTTCTAGAAAAATTCCCTGAGACATAGCTGATGTTTTCTTTAGGCAAAGGCCACCAATGCCTGCTGGCTAGAAGTGCCTGTGCACTCCTGAATGGCTCTGGGCAGAGCTAAGGGTATACTTTCCTTCTGCCTCATTATCCCTTGCCACAATATGGAATAGTCCCCAGGATACTCAAAACACATAAAAAAAAAATCCCTGCTTTGGAAATGACAAGGAAAATATATGATTTGATAGGATGTCATGCGATGTTATATGATAGGATTAGAGATAACGGTCCTAGGCTGAAAAAGGGAAATTTACTCAGATCTTAGGACAAAATTTTTTTCCTGTGAGGGTGGGGAGGCCCTGGCCCAGGTTGCCCAGGGAAGTGGTGGTTGCCCCATCCCTGGAAGTCTTCCAGGACAGGTTTAATAGGGCTTGGAGCAACCTGATCCAGTGGGAGGTGTCCCTGCCCATGGCAGAGGTTGGAACTGGATGAGATTTAAGGTCCCTTCCTACCCAAACCATTTTATGATTTTATGGATTCTTATCAAAAAAAAGACTAAAACAAAACCGTATCTGCATTCTTCACCATGACATTTTTGCAACACTCTTAACCAAGGACTATCATCAATGTATAACTTTAGCTAATGTAGACCATGGCAACCCACCCATCATGGGAGGTCAGTGGTTACGACCATGCAACACTGTGCCTCAACCCACCCTCTGCTTGGGTTCCAGGCCAGAATAATGCTTGAACTGTATTTAAAATAAAGCCTCAAACTCCAGTAGCCAAATTATGGATATCAGTGGTGACATTTGAGGTGTTTAAAGAACAGGCTGTTGTTCTCAAATTCAACAATAGGTTGTCTCCAATGCATAAAAGACAATAACATGCTTTTATTTGAAAAACACACATCATCTCAAAAGAAATCACAAAGCAGAATGATTTAAATATACAGTTAACAAAGTGTTTGAGAAAGTATAACTCTTGATCTTTTAGTATTTTCTAGCACACCATTTTACATGCATATAAAGAAAAACAAAGAACGGAAAGCACACAAGGCTCCTCATCCTTTAACATCAAGATTTTCAATGCAGTTCCGCCCTCATTGCCAGCACCAGATCATAGAATGGTTCGTGTTGGAAGGAACCTTTAAAGATCATGTAGTCCAGCCCTTCCTACATCTTCATGTATCAGTCTGCATTATCCCATTAAAAGTATTAAACAATAAACCCCTTGCTTCATACTGCAGCACCTTAACCTATACACTCCTCCAATCACATAGATTTGGGGAAGCTTGTTAGAATTACAAGCTATTAAATCATTTTAGTTCTATTTAAAATTAATGATCAAATCAAGTTTTTAGCCCCCCACTATCAGCTTCTGTAAAGTTGGCTCCATTGATGATGAGGTTGTGGCAGGGGAGTAAACAGGGCACTCTACTGCTCTTTATCCCAATTTATGCTTATTCTTGCAGATATCTTCCACCTGTGCTAAAGAGCAGTACTTTTTTTTTTATGTCATCTGTCTTTACTGTAGAGGGCAATGTGGTAAGACTTAACAAAACGGAGCCAGGTTAGGTTTTTTTCTACCTAAATGCAAAATATTGGCATCAGGCTCAAGATAAACAGAAGCCATTATGACATTCCTTCGCCTGTCTACAGCCTTAATACTTTTTAATTGCACATTTTTAAGTATTTTCTCCTTACAGAGATAAAAGATCCTTAGAATATTGTCATTGTTGCTGTAATCATGGCAGAAAATTAAAAAAGGTCACATTACAACTTTTGGATATACTCCCAATTGACATTATTTGAGCTCACTTTCTAAGAGAACGTGTGTGGATCTAGAGTTTGGGTTATAAAAGACAGAAGGGTGAAAATCATTACCCTACCAGCAGATCGGAGCTCCTTCCCCCACCACATGGTGACTGGTTTTGCTCCAGTGGCGATCAACTAGTTCTTCAGCTGCTGGTAGCAGATTGCTGAATGTAGACACCTGGGAGAGAAACTTTCTTCCCCAGCTCCCAGGTGTCCTCAGCAGATGAAGCAGCCGAGGCAGCCAGGAGAGGAGTCAGAGTATTTAGATGGCAAAGGCAGTCAGCTGAAAGCCTTGTCAGAGCTAATGAGTGCTTTAAAAAAATATGAAGCCAACAAGGACCTATCGACCTCTGAGAGATGGTGGGGAGATGATAATATGAAGGAGGGGGTATGGAAAAAAGGAGGTGTGACTGATTGCACAGTAAGATGTTATCTTATCGCAGGCTTCACCCATAATTTAATTTCTCTGATTTAACTCACTTTGACTTTCTCTACATTCTACATGGTAGTTCCTTTTTATCTTTCATACAAAGGAGGAAAAAAAACCTCCAGTTTCTGCCTCTTAATATAAATACAAAAAAACCCAAACCCCTTCGCTAGGCACAGACCAGTTTTGCTTGATGAAATGACAGACTGAGAAAGTTGGGATTGTTCAGTGAGGAGAAGAGAGGACTCTGAGGAGACCTTAGGGCAGCTTCCCGTACTGAAAGGGGCTCCAGGAAAGCTGGAGAGAGACTGTTGATCAAGGAGTGCAGGGATAGGACAAGAGAGAATGGCTTTAAGCTGAAAGAGGGATGATTGAGGTGAGATTTTAGGAAGGAATATTTTACAGTGAGGAACTGGCACAGGCTGCCCAGGGAAGTCGTAGCTGCCTCATCCCTGGAGGTGTTCAAGGCTGGGATGGATGAGGCTTTGAGCAGCCTGATCCTGTGGGAGGTGTCCCTGCCCATGGCGAGCGGTGGAACTGCCTGACCTTTAAGTTCCCTTCCAACCCAAACCCTTCAATGTTTCTACCCCATTTAACTAAAAATATCTTCAGTCCTGAAGTTAAACAGACCTTGAAGTATTTTTTTTTTCATTTCATTATTCAGACTTGAGCATAGATTTCCTTCATCTTTCTTAGGCATTTTCTATTTGGGTACAGGAAAAAAGGATGTCCAGGGAGAGTGTGCATTTTGTCCAGCTTGAGCAACCATTAAGACTTAATATTGAACTTTGATGACATTAAACATCTCAACCCTGCCACAGGAACTACTGGGGCATTGGGGGAGTTTCTGCTCAAGCACTAGCCGAGCTGGAAATGCCAGCCTGTGATGTATCATGGATCAGTGGGTCCCGGCCAGGCATGTTCACCCTACAGCAGACCATAACTCAGAGCAAAAATATGGAAATTAGACCGTGTTTCTGGTTACTTACCTTGATGGCAAGGCACATTTCCACAAATGATTGTTTGTGAACATGCCCCAGTTTTTTGGAGCTTGTGTGTATGTGAGTACATTCTGAAGTTATCTTTGCTTTATTGCCATTTGTAAACTCAAGAAGACAAACCTTGAAACAAACAATGGAGACAGTGAAATCAACTGCTTCAAAGAGCTAAAGGACCAAAGTTTTGGAATTTCTTTTTAGTCAGAAATTCAGGGCCTATTGTTTCAGATATAAAACATAAGATAAGAGGGTAATGGGAGACAAATTTCAAAAAAGTCAACCTGAGTTAGACTTGGGAAGTTAAAAAAGAATAAGATACATCACAACAAGGACTTTTCTAAAAAGAGAGGGTGCATGACTAATCTGAATCCTCTCTGTAATTATGGACTCTTTTTTAAGAAATCAAAATGTGCCAGCTCTGTTGTATTTGCAAGTTAGTTTGTTACAGAAGAAGTTGTGAAGTGGAAAATAACTTAATTCAGCTACAGAAGATGTGGACTTATTCAAGCATCATTGGGCAGTGAAGAAGAGACAAAGTGTTTTGCTGAAAGGAGAATAAATGAGCCAAAGCTTATTAAACCGAGGGAGTAGATGGGTCTGAATGAAAGGCAGGGACCTTAGTAAAAAAAAAAATCATAATAATTACAGTAATAATCAATATGAAGGAAAAAGCCTATTCATTCCTTTGGATGACAGTCTGCTCCAAGCATATGGAGAAGCTCCAAACACATGGAGCCAATTCCAGGCTCCCCACCTCATCCTCCTCACCTTGGGCTTCTTCTTTGGCAGCTGACCATTGGGTTCTTTTGGTTTTTGGGTGCTTTTAATTTCAGTTCACTGAATGTGATAATGACAAGGAAAATGCTGCTCAGGTTCTGTATTAATAGCCTCATTGAATAATAAAATTTATGCTTGAGAAATTTTTTAATTTTATATGTGGTTCACTTCGAAATCCTTTGATCTGTTAACAGTTAAACCTCTTAAATACACACACTTTACCAGAGAAAACTCCCCAAAAAGAAAGAAAAAAAGGTACAGACTACCTTT
The DNA here is from genome assembly GCF_032191515.1 of Phaenicophaeus curvirostris. Taxonomy (NCBI): domain Eukaryota; kingdom Metazoa; phylum Chordata; class Aves; order Cuculiformes; family Cuculidae; genus Phaenicophaeus; species Phaenicophaeus curvirostris. The sequence continues at coordinate 73,125,140 of NC_091431.1, forward strand.
GCTCAAACCAGAGAGAGCGAAGTAAGATTGGGATGAAGATGCTGGTTCATCACATCAAACACCTGAAATGGTGATTGACCTTCTGTGCCTCAGGGTCCCTAGTTAGCACAGGCAGAGATACAGAAAGGTGAAGGATGCATCCTTGAAAAAATGAAGGCAGGAAAGACATGCCTAGAGCAAGGAAGAAAATGCATGGGGAGGGGAGCAGAAATACTATCAGCCTCCAACAGGCAAAGGGCAAATTACAAACAGAAATGGCCAGACACATCTCTGTGTGCTCCTCTGCTGCTTTCCTTCCCCAACCTTTCTTTTCGCAGGCTGACCCTGCCTCTTCTTGCCAGAGGTAATGGATAGCTGCCTACATTGACATTTTGAGTTAGATTTTAAGCCAATAAAGCTCCCATGCTCCCCCTAGCTTGTTCCAGTCTGCAATTTCACTTCAAGAAAATCAGAATATTCTGAAATCCCACACCAGTAGTTTTCTGCGAGGTGATACTTTCATGTATACAATTTCTGGACTGTGGATTGCAAAGGTATTAAGTGACTAGTGAGAGTTTGAAGGCTGATGTTGCCTCAGTCATTGTTGATCTGATCACCTTTACTGTCCATGCCTTGCTCTGTTTCCCCTTCCCTTTTCCCTTTCTCCTGAAGAAGTGCCTAGGAAACATATAAGACATATCTCTGTGTTATAAATAAAGCAGAAGCATTAATATTTAAAGTACTTAATCACAATCTATCCGGATATGACAATAAAGTAAATTAATACTCCTAAGTCCTGATTTGGATCTCACTAATATTGGTGCTCCAGCAGTGAAACTGTTGGTTTCAGTTGTGTTGTTTACAGATGAATAACTGAGGCTACCGTGACCTCACATTCCTCTAACAAATACACTACAGTAACAACAGATCTGGAGTCAAAAGGAGTTTGCCACTGGTTGCAACAGCAGCATAAATAATACATGGATATTAGAAAAGCAATTACATCCCAATATCAGAGCCCATATCATGAGCACAGAGGGCTCTGCAACACTAGCTGGCTCTATGGGGATGAATGCCCTTCCTAAATTACAGCCTTACAGATAACAATTCACTCTGCTTCTGCATTAATGCAAAGATCCAAGTTTAAGGTCAGACTGATATTACATTTTTTTAAAAAGAGATCTCTTTAAAGATATGAGTTCACCTTTAAAAGAAAACAAAACCCATCCTTGGCTTCAGACATGTGCAGGAGAACATCTTCATTTAGCTCTACTCCCTCCTGGGTGATGCAGAAGAGCTGGACTTCAGATTTGGACGAAAACTTTCAGTACCCAGCAGAGACCTCAAAAATTATAAAACTTAACATGACAAGTTGTGCCACATTCAGTTGTCCTTGTGCAAAGAGCATGACTGGGCTTAAAAAAAGGTGGTAAAGAGTAATTACCCAAGCAGACCAATCTAAATCTCTATGTGAGTTATGGTTGGATTACTAGTAGAATTTAACAAATACCTGTCCTTCATAGCAAACCCCCTTAAACAGCGATAATCAGGGTATTTTATTAATATTTTTTAAAATCAATATAATATTGGTTATGATAAGAGGGAAGGGCCAAACTATTTTAATGTCTTCTGAAGCACCCACTGTAAAAATATATATTTGATTCTTAGTGAATATATCCTGTTTGCTTTTCCTGCTGGTTATTTTTCCAAAATTAACAATCAACATACTGATAGATTATAAAGCTATTAAGGTACAGATTAATTAATTCCCAGAAATGAAATCTTTTGCTTATGCAGCTACCAGGTTTGCTAATCATAAAAAACACCTATTTCAAGCAAAAACTTAGGCATACTTACTAAAAACTTGCACTAGGGGTGGTCAAAAATACTCAGCACAGAAGATGGAAATGAGCTGTGCCATAAAATCCCACAGCTGATGAGAGCTCAGTGCTTTAAAGACCCTGCTGAGGACAGTCAGCATCTGGTGAGCTGGTTGAAAACTCACCCAAAAACCTTAACAGTAAGAGCTTATAAACATGCAAATGCTTGCTACTTTTTCAAGAGGATCAGGGAGTTGTGTTTGTATGCATCTGATCAGTCTCTTCTCTGCGACAGACGCTTTAGCATCAGCCCAGCAAAGTGTCTGCAAATTCACTGGGGGGGAAGAAAAATGCTAAGGTAGCAGAGCAGTTTTTGAGAAACAGTGCTTAATATTTCATAGCGTCATGGAAGGGTTTGGGTTGGAAGGGACCTCAAAGCCCATCCAGTTCCACCCTCCAGCCATGGGCAGGGACACCTCCCACTGGATCAAGGGCTCCGAGCCCCATCCAACCTGGCCTTGAACACCTCCAGGGATGGGGCAGCCACCACTGCTCTGGGCAACCTGGGCCAGGGCCTCACCGCCCTCATGGTAAAGAAATTCTTCCTTATGTCTAGTCTAAATCTGCCCCTCTCCAGTTTATACCCATTGCGCCTCATCCTGTCACTATAAGCCCTTATAAACAGTCCATCCTCAGCTTTCTTGTAGCCCCTTTCAGGTACTGGAAGGTCACTATAAGATCTCCTCAGAGCCTTCTCCAGCCTGAACAACCCCAACTCCCTCAGCCTGTCTTCGTATGGAAGGTGCTCCAGAACTCTCATCATCTTCGTAGCCTCGCTGGCTCATGTCGAGCTTCTCATCTCCCTGCACTCCACATCTGTCTCTGCAGGGCAGCTCTTAATCACATCATTCCCCAACCTGTCATGAAACCGTGGATTGCTCCCACCCAGGTGCAGGACCTTGCACTTGGCCTTGTTGAACCTCATGAGGTTCTCACAGCCCCGCTTCTCCAGGTTGTCCAGGTCCCTCATTTCAATCCCATTTTTCTTTTCCAGGCTGAACAACCCCAACTCTTTCAGCCTGTCTTCACACGGGAGGTGCTTCAGCCCTTGAATCATCTCCATGGCCTCCTCTGGACTTGCTCCACCAGCTCCATGTCCTTCCTGTGCTGAGGACGCAGAACTGAGCACAGGATTCCACATGAGGCCTTTCAAGAGCAGAGCAGAGGGGCAGAATCCTCTTCCACAGCATGCTGGTCACACTTCTCTTGATGCAGCCCACGACAGAGCTGGGCAGGGGTCATTTCGTGTTCAGTAGCCCCTGTTGACGCGGTTTCTTATAGAAAGGGTTGTGTGATCCCTCTGCCTGTGCCTGCCTGCCAGCCCCACCTGCTGCTTCGCAGCCCCTGTGCCAAGGTTCAGTCCAGCCTGAGCAACTCAGGGCTCCCGTAGTCACTTCCTATGCTGTTTATGGAACATTTTAGGGAAATAAAGAGCTATCATGATAGTGCACCTGTACTTGTGCTTTCATTTTACTGGAGAACTTGCAAAGGGGAGAAATCACAACAAAGAAGGCAGTCTTCTAGTGTGCAATATGGCAGAAAATTGGATTTAATCGCTTCTATTTATGAAGCATTTGTAATATCTCTCTACTGATTCAGTCCTACAAGGTCTAATATCAACAAACATACTGCTGTATTTATTCTTTAAAAAAAAATAATCTGCCCACCATGATCCATAAATCCAGAAGAAGACAATTTTCCTGAGCTCCTCTGCTCAAAGAACCATTCTCAATGTGGTTTAGATGTTTTAAACTTGTGGACACACACAGTTCCTCCTGCAGTGATGTGTAAATACTTAATTCTGCTAGCAGGCTACATTAAGTGATGCCAGTAAGCTTATTTTACAGAATATGAGGCATGTACAGACACAGAGTCAAGACCTGCCCTCAGTAGAATATTGCATACATTAATACTTACTTATGGTTTAGTGGCAGAGAGGAATGGCTGGTCTTTTCCAACCTGGTGATTCTATGATTCTATGATTATTCAGATGAGTGAGGTAACACGCTGATCAGATATAATCATGTAAACAGAACCAGATAATCTGTAATGGTGGATGAAGAAATAATGAAAGGCAAAAGGTGTTTTTCTGCCAGTGTGAACAGGTCTCTGACTTGAGACGAAACAACTCCAAACTTTTAATTTAAAGCTAGATATGAGCTAGGCATTAAGGTTGTCCTTCTTTATCCCTAAGAGTTTATGAGAGTGACAAACTAGCACGTAGTTCTAGGAGAAGTGAGTGGATTGGGGAAATAAAGGGTGTTTATACCTGGGTGAGCTGGGGAGATACCTGGAGTGTGAGTTGTACCACAGCAGCCTACGTGTCCCCAGCATGCAAGGGAACAATGCTTGACCCTTGTATTCACCAACACATACAGTACTGACTTGTGTACTGCTGCTGCAGCTTCCCAAAGCAACAAGAGGACAGCAGGGTATCTCTGCTTCCGTAAATCATAGAATCATGGAATCATTTAGGTTGAAAAAGACCTTTAAGATCATAAAGTCAAACCATAAAAAAACTGCCAGATTCAGCGGTAAACCATGTCCCTAAGCATCACATCTATGCGTGAGCATGGAAAACCAAGGGAAATCCCTCTAGTCCCAACTTCTGCATTGCCACATACAAGCCATTGCATATGATTGCAAGGAAAGAAAGAGTCAAGAGCCTTAAATCTATGAGTGTTAAGGAGAAAAAGAAATGCACTAGAAAAATGCATCCTCGTTAGAAAAGAAGGCAGCTTGAGCAAGAGCAGAAACCTCCTGGAGCAGGTTGCAAAGGTGCCAGGTGAGACTCTCTTTTAATTTTTCTCAGAGGCAAGCAGCAAGGCAGAAGGTAAGACTAACTCTGGTTCTGGGGCTGGTCTGAGACTGGCATAGATAATGTGTGGAGGTTCTGCAGCATCCTCTTTCCTCCCTTTAGCTGCTGTGAAAAAAAGAAGCAGAAAGATCCCCCAAGCCATTAAAAGCATCTTGAAGATTGGTGCAGACCAAAGTATTTTCTAGAGTTATGTGGTCTGGATGAACAAGGAGGAACTCCTTGCCGTTCTGTATTTCCACACAGAGAAAGCAAACAAGATTCCCAAACAAGATATCAAAGAAGACACCTCACTTCAGCACGGGCAGAGAGGTGGTGGACAAAGCATCTTACACCACACTCTGATATTCCCTTTGAGGAATTGTGACTGCACGTCACCTTCTCAAAATCTCAGCAGGAGTGGGGGAATGCACATTTGAATCTCATGGTTGTGGGGAACTCCACACATACGGGGTGGACAGGGGATAAAGCCGCTATCACTTCTCAGGGTCTCCTCCTACAGGTGAGAAGTTTGCATTCTATCACCCAGGGAATTTCAGTGGAGGTGAGCTGGTGTTAAAATGGGCATGTCAAGAAAACAGAGAAGAATATTCAGCCAAATTCCCTCACTGCTCCAGAGATATGGCTGTTTTTATTCCAAAGTACAATGACTCAGTAAGTTCACAGATGACACTAAGCTGGGAAGAAGTGTCGATCTGCTAGAGGGTACAGAGGTTCTGCAAAGAGATCTGAACAAGCTGAATCCATGGGCTGGTGCCAATGGGATGAGGTTTAACAAGGCCAAGTGCCGGGTCCTGCACTTGGGACACAACAACCCCATGCAGTGCCAGGCTTGGGGAAGAGTGGCTAGAAAGCTGCCTGGAGGAGAAAGATGTGGGGGTGTTGGATGACAGCGGCTGAACATGAGCCAGCAGTGGCCCAAGTGGCCAAGAAGGCCAATGGCATCTTAGCCTGTATCAGACACAGCGTGGTCACCAGGAGCAGGGAAGTGATTGTGTCCCTGGACTTGGTGCTGGTGAGGCTGCACCTTGAATCCTGGGTTCAGTTTTGGGCCCCTCACTACAAAAAGGACATTGAGAAGCTGAAGCACATCTAAAGAAGATCAATGAAGTTGGTAAAAGGGCTGGAGAACGAATCTAATGAGGAGCAGCTGGGGTTGCATAGCCTGGAGAAGAGGAGGCTGAAGGGAGACCTGTCTACAACTGTCTACAACTACCTGAAAGGAGGTTGTAGCAAGATGGGTGTTGGTACTTCATGAAACATTTACATGGAAAGTCAAAAATGCCAGTAATCTTGTCAAGTGAAAGGGATGCATATTCCACATTCATCATCCTGCGCCACACTTTCACGAAAACATCAGAAGAGCGCAGCATTAGGAACTCAAGTATTTTATCTTATCACTTGATGGCATTTGCATTGAACAGCAAAGACGGCAAATTATTTGCAAAATTATCAGATTTCCTCGGTGTCTCAGTACTTCTCAAGGGATGTAACATGCTTAGAAACATGGATATTGCCAAGATTAAGTTCCACTTTTTGGAAGGCATTTGCCTGCTTGACCTGACTGCAACCCTCAGTTTTATTGAATGCCGCTAAGCAAAGAGGCAGTGGGACAAAAAAAAACCAAAACAACCAACACCTGTGAAGCTCCAGGCATCATCTCAGATGCCTTGGCAGCATTTCAGTCACCTCACCTGGGCGAAGGATGATCTTCGTATTCCAAAAATTGATTTTAAGTCCAGCAAGGCAGAAAGGCTGCTAAAACTGATGGTGTGACAGTCCTGACTGTTAGCACATCTGATAAGATCTCTTCCTTGCAAAAGTGAACAAAAGATGCCTTATGAAAGGGAAAAAAAAAAAGTGGGGTTTAGCCTTTGTCCTTCCCCTGCAGGACCAGCTACCCCAACCACAAGGATGTCCATAAAACCTGATTTCTAACCCACTGGTGGCAGAGAATTCAGTGTCTCCCCAGTGCGAAACCCTCATTATCTTTCTGATAAATCCCTGCCGAGTGCAGCCTGAGGAAGAGGGGTTGGAGCCAAGGGACGGACAGGCAAGGGTGTCTCCATGAGCCCCGGGGTGCTGGAGGCTGCAGGCAGAGAGGGTTGAGCACCCAGAGGGATATTGTCAGCAAGGAGGGAGGACATCGGTACCATGAGTTTTCTACAATGCTGGGCAGGTGAGGTGTATTGGACTTCTGATTTCACCTCCAAAAGTCCTAATGAAATGGAAAATGAAGCTGGTGATGATATGCTGAAATGCCTGCCTGTTGGTTTTCCAGGTTTGTGAAATGATTTCTGACACATCCAAGAGATAAAAAGGCAGCGCCTGTGGGCTGTGGGCTTTGGTGATAAAAGTAACTTGAACGTGTTGGGGAATGTGTATATTGCTCATTCAAAAGCAGAGCAAGAGAAGGATTGTTTTGTTAATTATTTCAGGGTTCTGTTCTGCATCTCTGCCTTCCTGCCTACAGGTGTCAACTTAGGGCTGTCACAATTATCAGCAGACACCTTGTGAGACACCCTTTTGTAGCATTCATATTGATTCCATGGTAGGATTTGAGGTTTGTATTTTTGTCTCTGAGGTCTACATAACTATCTCTTTTCTATGTCCTACTCATGTTCCCTACTCCTGGTTAAGACCTGAACTGGCTAACTCAATAGTTTGCAACAGTAGGAAAAAAACAGTGGGGTTTGAGTCCTACCTGTAGGAAGCTTTGGCACTGACATCCTTGTAACCAAGGTGTTTTCTCCACCTGAAGAGATGCCTGTGGCAGCAGTTACAGGCACTTGATGGAGTATTTTCCCTCTTTGTGATGGACAATAGCTTCTGGATGGATTTAAGTAGTTTGTTCTTCTATCCAGAGCCACTATGAGGACTTAGAGATGATTGAAACATTTGGGCAAAAAAACAAGTAAGTTATAAATGTTACCTGACTGCTAGTATTTCACTGTCTAGGAGCAGCAGATTCTGGTTAGCAGTGCTCGCTGCAGCTCTGGTACTAGTCAAAGAAAAGGAGGTGGGGGCTGGGATGTGGAGATGAATAGAGATTCATCAAACTTTTATTCCAAGAGAGGATACCTGCAATGCCTGGGGTGGAAGAAGGGAGGTCAGCATCTGACCTGGCTCCACCAAGCAGATCCCACAACCCAAAGGCATCTTGCTGGGTGCTGTCAGGAGAAAGCAGCAGCACACAAAAACAAAAGGGAGCATTTCATCACATAAGCGCAGAGATAAAATCTGACATGTGGTGCCACACAGCATTGCTGAGGCCAAAAATACAAACTAGCAATACCAGTTTGAGGGAATACCAGCAGAAGGGCCATTTATTACTTTCTCTGTTTCTTCTGCTCTTTCCCTAAGTACTCACTCCTGGGCACTGTCAGAGACAGACTGTGGTGAAACATCTCTGTAATTCACTACAGCTTTTATTGAGACTTTCTGAGAGGAAAGGCTGCAAATGCCACTAAGGAAAATGACGGATGCTGCAGTCTTTAGGAAATGAACCACTTTTTGATTGCTTGCTTAGCTGAGCAATTTGCAACATGATAGACAGCAATTATATCATCCAGTGTCAATTTGTCTATTCATTTTTCCCTCTCCACATGTTTCCTCTTCTTGATTGAATAATCACTAACAATAATCACAAGCAGCTGTGGGAAGGAAGTACATCCATCAGTTTTAATGCCAGCAAGAATGAGAACTGATTCCTCCAGCATTCACCACAGCTCTGCATCTTCAAACTCATTTACATTTTCCTTATACCAGTGCTGATATCAAAATCTTACTTTTATTACCTACTGCTATTTCAATTTATACACTAGGAACAATAGAATGCCACAGGAAAACAACCAAGTTCAAAGAATATGTGGTTGTTTCACCTGCTATTCTGTAATCTTACAAATATTTTTTCATTTATGTTTTCATTTTCCTGATGCTGAGAATACTGATGGAAGTGTAAGTCTGTAAGACTGCAGCTATGTAAGAGACACCAGACCTGAAGGAGTTAAGTTTATGTAAAGGGTGACAACAGCAAGAGACAGAAACTGTAAGGAAGGTGTAAGTTGGCAAAACCTACAGATTCTAGATGTCTTTAAATCTTGTCTGCATACATATTGCTACTTCAGGTAATAATTCCCTTGCTGTGCCTATATGTACTGTAGGTTAAAATCCAGAATGTTAAGATTGAACATCCAGTGATAAATTCTTAATTTATATAATGGCATACCCCTATATAAGCTTTTACTTATCTGTATACATTTATCATACCGTTACGCCATTCCACAGAGGTATTCTGTAGCTGTATGACGCAATTTCTACCAGCTGAGCTTCCATCTCTCTCTGCTTTGAGACTCAGAACAGCAGAAAATACAAAATCAGTTTGAAGGCACAAAAATTGTCCCAAAGACTGCCTTTCCCATAAAACTGTTAAAGTGGTTTATTCAATAGAATTAAATCATCTTTCAAACACAGTGACACAGACCAAAAAGAAAAATACCCTGATTGCTGTCTTAGTTATGGCTTACATCAATTGATAGGCTTTCTATTACAACCATAATACAGCTACAGAAACAATAAGCAAATATTACAGGGTGGAAGGTTGAAAAAGAAAGGTGAGTAAATGAATATAAGGGATTAAAATCAGCATGAAACTACCGTGACTCCGCTTGGTTTCTCCACCTACACCATCACTGCCTTACAGAAAAAATGAACATGAAACCAGCTTTATTTTTTGCAATAACCCAAGCTCGCCCAGCATGAAGACACATAGCTCCACTCTGGTATTTCCAAACTAAGCATTCATTTTCCACCAGTTGAAAACATTCATATGGCAGCATCTGTTTGCGACAATTGGCACGGGCTGAATGCAAAGGTTTGATCAGGTTCACAGTAAGGAGGACCTAGAAGGGAAGAAAAATTCACAATGTCCTGTCCCAGATGAAGCAGGTACAGGCAATTTTCCTCATCTCTTAGGGGACAGGCTCTGGTGTCACACACAAGCATATATCGCTTGGCCAACACAAGGTTAACAGACAGGTATTATTCAACTCTGCTTGCTCTCCACTTCTAAAACAAATAATACCCAGAGTCTTCACAAGCCATATGGAGCACTGGAGATACTTCGGTGTCTTGGCCCATCAGGCAGTTTTCAGGTAAAACAGACATTTCAAGAACTAGCCAACATAGTGTCTGATTTTGCTGGCTTCATTTGTCACCATGTTACATGCTAACACATTTTACAGTGATTAGTACATTAAAAACATACACCAACTTACCCAAAGATCAAACACCAAGAACATTTATGGCTTCTAAAGGGAAAATCAGACACATCAGCAAATTTACAGCTTTCAGTCCTTCAAGCACTGAGGCAGATTTTTCTTCCTTTAAGTTTCCCACTATGACCCAGTCCCACATTTCTGGTGTTTCTCAGATACTCAGGGCTTCAAGGGAGCATTGGAGGTGCTGACAGCCTGAGACTCAAGATCTCTCCCTCTAATGCCATACGCTTGGGTTTCCCTTAAGTTTATTTAAAAAAGCACTGAAGTACAATTGCTTGTTGGTTTTGAATACCATGCAGACAACACAGGGATGCTCAGCAGCCTCACCCACATTAGACAAAATGATAAGAAGACATTAAATGATAATAGTCTGGGAGGGGGGTTTGGGAAATGCAGGTTATTGGCTTGACTTACAAAGACTGGACCCAATGTTTTTTTTTTCAGTTGAAACCAAATGCAAATGCTCTGCTGGTTTCAAAGGGTATGGGCTGAATCCTGCCTTGAACACATTCATAACATTGATGAATTACACGCTTGTATTTGAAAGCAAGCAGAAAAACACCTCTTCTCTCGAGGCATGTGATTCACATACATGCAGATAGGTACAGAGGGCTCATTTGTGACTTGACACAGCAATTTATACTATCACGATGAAATGTTTTGCATAGATGAGTTTGAAAAGATGAAAAGTGCTGAAATCTGGAAGGGAGAGTGACAGTCACAACATTTCTGCTTCCAGATAAGTTTGTTCTATACACACACCATTAAAAACACAGTATTGCTACTGCACCTTATATACAAGATATTAAAAAACACATCTGAAATCAAGTGAGTAAGAAACAAGAGGCTACTCTTCCTGCCCAAGAGCAGGGTCCATTTCTGGAGGCTTGCTCTAGAGTACACCAACATTTCCAAAGACTTCATTGGATTTTGGAAAAGGCCCTAAGCATAAATACTGACTCCCGAATTCCTAAAACCTTCGCTCACTCCAGAATTTGAGAGGGAATTCGGTCTCTAGGGATTGCTGGATTTTGCTGTTTCTTTCTTCATATAATTGTCAAAGCTCCAAAGTTTTCTGCACGCTCAGATGCAAGCAAGATGGAGAAAGGACCGTTTTCACTACCAAAGGTTATGCTTTCTATGGTCAGAGGCTTTCTGAAGATTAAAAGGACAGATTCTCTCTCGCTCCACATCTCAGTGTTTTAGCCACTCCAGTTTCTCTCACAAGCAAACCAGAGATTGCTCCTTCCTGCCACAAAGCCAAGCAAAGGCTGTCAACCCACATGGCTGCGTCACTGCCAGTGATTTTGCCTGCAAGGTCTAAGCAACATTGCCACTGATTCACCAAACCCCTGCAGAGTGGACTGTTCTTAGAGTTGATTTCCTGCTGGCTACTACATCTCACCATCTCGAGTGAACATTACATTTATTGTCAGCCTTGGCTGAATGGGGACAGCTTTATTTCAGGGTCTAGGGGAGCTACCCGACCATTGCAAGCTGTGAAGCTCCATCTGTCCTCACTGTTCATCTTACTCCACATCACTAAAGGTTCTGGACTGGAGTTGTGTCTGCAGTCTCCCATATTCACATAACATCACTTTTCCAGGTTATCATGGACCTGCCCGCTGTGCCTCTTTCCCCCCGCAAGATTGCAGCAGGAGGAGATGCCATGGCACGTCTCTCTCCCTTTGCAATTCATGAGCTGGCTTTGACTACTCCATCACAATCACTGAAAATATGCTAAAATATTATAATGGCCCTACCACCATTTAATCCATTCTGTCCAACAGCAAGGTTGGATTTCATAAATCAAAAGCAAGCAGCTGAACTATTTCAAATAAATACTTCCTTCCCTTTGATGAAAGCACTGGCAGATTCATAAGCCTCCTCTGTTGACCCGAGAAGCAGTCCAACCTATGTTTTTCTGACTGAATTTGCATTGCCAGTGTATGCAGATTTCAGGAACTTCTAAGAGATTGTCATAAATAATATGGGGAGTCAGTGACTAAATCATATTATAATTTTCTCCCTCCCTATCTCAGATTTCATATCCTCAGCAACAGAGCTGGGATTACAGCCTGAGCTCAGGATGTGGTACCAGACAGCTGACAGGATTCCTTCTCAGAAAGATCAAATTTTTCTATTGAGGGATTTCTCTGGAGCCTGCAGTCTTTCCTGTAGGAAAGCACGACATGCTATGCACGTCCTTTACTTGCCGTAACAGTGGGCAGCACACATATCTGGCTTCCTGACAGTTACTTCTCATTGCTCAGGTATCCCACTTTTTAAAGAAGATCAAGACTGGACTTTATAAGAGCTTTGACCACATGGGAGAAGGGGAAACAAAAGAGCCTCAAACTCAAGACAAATTCTCGATGTCAAAAGAGTATTTCTTATGCTCAGTATGCAAAAGAATGATGGCAGAAAACAAGGAGGGTCCTTCTTTCTGCAACAGCCCTTCTTTCCATCCATTCAAGCAGGACAGACAGAAGCTCAGGTTGGTCAATGATGGCTCACGCACCCCTTTTGCATAGGCAGTGACCTCCACGTAGCTAAAATCTCCTGGGCAAACAGAGCTGCGCGTAGGGTCCATCCTTAGACCCTGCTCCTGTAAGCTGCCACCACGTCTTTTCCACTCAGTCCCACAGATGCTGCAGTAAAGCAGCAGGAATCCAAATTTCCACTACCCAGTGCAAGGTGAGGGAGCCAAAAAATATCTGAAAGCTTCTGCATGTGGCATTTCTGACAAACGCCACAGTTTTTCAATCATTTTTTTGAGCAACACCTGAAAAATTAATCAGAAAGTGAACACATTGCAACGTGCATTTTGTCTCAAGGACTATTTTATATATATTTCTTTAAATATCTTTCTGACTTGCAAATCACGCCTTATATCTAACTGTACACCTATGTACACCTTCACAGACACATCCAGGCCTGTTACTGCATTCCCTACACAAATAAAATACCCATCCACTTGAATGGGAGCTCTTTTCAGATAAATGTGGCAAGACTGAGCCTTTGGTGTATATGTGCGAGTATCCTGCACACACATTTTAAAATAATTAAAAAAATATAGTAGCTATAGATCTATAACTGATCAAAATCTAAACACAGTAAAACTGCACTTATTACAGTATGGCCTAGGTGAATTTGCATGGCTCTTTTATATGAAGCAAACAAAGGAAAGGAAATGTCTGTGACCCAGTAATTACAGGTTAACTGTAATTATGGTTTTGCTTATCCTCTTGTCTGTCCAAAAAAGTCCAAAAGGATTTTTGCAACTAAAAAGAGGGACTTGCACCACTTCTTTCCAACATATGGATGCTCCTCAAGTGCTTTCCCACCTTTTTGAAGTATCTTTTGCAATGTATCAGACTCCTTTCGGTTGCTTTTTTTCACTTCAATCAACACAGTAAAGAATAATCCCTTACTAAAGAGGGTAACCTTAGCAGAGCAGCAGCAGCAAAGCAATACTGAAGTCACTGCTAGTCCCATACTCAGGCAAAATAAGGAGCAAGGGCTCTAGGTACCAGCTTCAGCATCATTACTGTTATCATAAAGCTTAATGCACAGCAAGACGGCCAACCCACAGGGTCACATTGCCCTCTAAATAGCACTTTCATTACAGCACTTCATTATCAAAGCCCTTTGCACAAAAATTTACAGAAACACAGCAAAGACAAAGATCTCTTTTGCATATTAAATCAAGGAAACCATTTCATCTACAAGCTCATTCTCCATATGCTGCACAGGGCACAGCTAGCCCATACGAGGTGGTGCTCGCTAACACACGCTGTAACTCTAAGACCAAAAGCACAACACAAATATATAAAGCTTAAGCACAGGTCCTTCACCTACCCCTGGCTGGTATTTGCCAAGTGAGTTCTGACACTTTTATCAAGGATATGGGTTGCTTTTAAACTAATCAGAGCTCTGGACTCTAGTGTAATGCCAAAGAAACACACTCTCACATACCATCCAGGTCACTGCTGGTCAGAAGGGACTTTTGAAATGGTGACTATTGTGCTTCACTTCATTTTTCAATAATTTAATCTGCAGCGTGAGCAACTTGCACAGCCCTCAGCACAGCATAGAGGATTTTAAAAGAAGCTTTGTGCATTCATGCATTACAAAATCAAAATCTAGATTTGGATTTAAACTCTCTCTCCCACCTCCCTCCACAAAAAAAAAGCATCTCGCATACAGGAACAGCATTTTGAACTCCAAATCCTTGATCAAAGATCTTGCCATCTAAGCTAGACAAGACAAGGCACTGGACAACAGCCCAATGCTTCAGACTAAGGACTTACACAAGTAAACTCTGTTCATTTAACTATGCCAGCACAGCTGAAACACCAAACCTCACCCTCCTGGTTACGCAGACATGCTACTATGAAAGGTCCTATACCAGCAGCCTTCTACACCACAATTCAGCAGCCAAATTAATCTCCAGCAACATGCGGCATCTTTTCTGCATCAGGATTTTGATAGATTAACTGTATCAGATAAAAATTAAGGTTGGCATTAATGACAGAGTTACATTGGTAAATTTTTAAAGAAACACCAGCCCTTATACTATCCTAATAACATTCTCAACATACAAAATTGCCACAATAAGACATCTGACATCTTGAGATGCATAATCTTAAAATACACATCATAATCAAAGCCACAAAGTATGTTCACTGTATTTTAACTTCATTTCCTGCCAGTACTTACCACAGATGCCTGGCAGTTTCAAATCAATCTGCAAAACAGTGAATCAAAATTCAAATAACCCTAAGTCTTTAATAAAAATTGAAGAGGTAACGCCCTTTTCTGTCTTATGGTGTGATATATGAACCAAAATACCAACTGACAAAATATAACTATGTAATGTCCTTGCTATTCAGCCCAAGAAAACCTTGCAGAAGTATGACGGAGCAAGTTTCTTCAACAAGGACTCTGATCGGAAGATGAGATGGTCACTGTGGGAAGAAGTGCACACATTGCTTATGTGTATGTTAGAAGGAAAGTGTTAGAGATGACGAGAAAGAAAACATGATCAGCAGAGGAGACCAAAAACATGATCAGCAGAGGAGACCAAAAACATGAGACACAAGAAGGAAGAGGAAAGAAACTCCTAAAACAATTTCACACCACCACCAGTGCAGTCACCTGTTGCTGTGAACGGGAGTTTCACATTCTTTTCTATCCTGGCTGAAAAATTTCATTAAGTGATTTTGTGTATTCCTATCACATCTATCTGCTGTTTTTCACCAATACTTTGGTACATTACAGAACAAAGACCTGAAGTTATACACTTTCCCTTAAAACTAGAATTCTAAAGAGTATTTTCAAAAGCACAAATGACAGAGAACAGTGCTTTCAATAAAATCTGGCAAGGCCCCAATATACTCAATTCAGAAACTTATGTGAAGTCATACAGTCTATGCTAAAATTCTCCCCACTGATTCTCCTCAAAGGTTTTGGTGCTTTTCTTCATAGTGAAATGATAACTATATTAATGTGCTCTGTTTATCCCTAAACCTATTGGAAATGTGCTTCTTATCTGACTTGCTTTCCCGGGTAGTGTATACCCTGGAACAGAGGAGTTTTGCCTCTCCCACACTGTTATGGACCCAACTCTGCTAGCAGGAAAGATGCTGGTATCCTAGATCTTATGGGATGCAATGCCTTGAGGAAATTTATATCAAACAATTATTGCATAATCTCAGGGTGTAGTAAAACCTCGTGTGCCATACACAGGCATTGAGTTTCTGTTGCACTTTTGTACCAGAAAAAGAATTATCCCCATCAACAGCAGCTGCAGGTCCCAGTATGAACCCGCAGGATCCCCTTGCTGTGCATGTGGAGGAAGTTAAAGATTTCTGAGGGCATAGCGTGAAAACCAGGGCGAGGTTTCACATTGTCATAGTAGTGGTGAGTTATAAAAATCCCTGAGGGGTTCATGGGGAAGGCCCAAAAGCCAAAAAGGTGGACCTCCTCGCAGAGCTCCAGGGCAGCAGTCACCAGGATCAGTCCGGTGCTAATCCGCTTGGCCCGCACCCCTTGACCGAGCCAGTAGCGCGAGACATTGATGAGATACTGGGGGTGAAAGTAATAAACAGCTTGCTGAGATTCAAAATCATCCAGGACATATTTGACCCGGATGGAGACGTCCGTGTTGCGAGTGTTGTAGAAAGCTGGCAGCAGCACAGAAGCGTTCTCGTAGACCTGGAGCACATCGTAGAAGGGTTTCCTCCATTTTTCCAGCTTATGAAATCTAAAGGGAAAAGGATGCAAGTGACAGTTAGACCAGCACAGACTCAGCCTGGGTGCAGCCAACAAGAAACCTTTAAAGGGCTTTTACTGGAACATTTCTGATACACACATAAATGAAAGGGGAATATATAGAGATTTCTAGCTGAAGTGTCACTACAAGGGGATAAAAAGTACATTTTATCTCTCTTGTAATCATACATTCATTTAACAGCGGATGCACTTTGCACACATTTCTGATCACGTCCCACATCTATTTTATTATAACAATTATGTAATTTTTCCAAAATTGGTCAGCTATATAATGCACTACGCAGTGCAGAACTGTGCAGAAAGTGGGAAACATCAAAGCAGAGCAAAAAACATTTCTAAATTATCTAGCTGCAAAATTCAGAGGGAATTCACAATGCAAGAAAATGATTCTGCATTGCTCGAGAAAAGAAACCCATTCCCCCAGCAAGAATGGAAAGCAGGAATTAACCCCATGGTCCCAGGTCTGTCCACAAGGTGGCATTCAGGAATTAACAAATTTAAAATTAAAATTACTCATTCAGTCTTGACTACAAAGTTTAACTGGCATTTTTTCCTAAAAAGATATGAAAATGTGTGCTACTTTGTTTAAACATTTAGGGTGGGAACTAGCTTCTTCCACTCTGATGCGTCCAATATGTTTGTCTGGGGCTTGCCAGTATGGTACAGGACTGCAGGGGGAGGGTGGCTCTGCTGTTAAGATTTCAGACAATTAGCTTCCTACTTTCTGTTATCAATGTGCAAGCCCGAGTGTTTAACACATCTCTGTTAGTTGTTACAGATTCCAGATACTGAATAACTTCAACTCAGAGTAAAATGTATGATTCGTAGTGTCAGTTTAAACTAATATTGGGGGGAAAAAAAACTTTGTAACAGTTAGAAATTAGTGCAAAGTAGGTTTTGAAAAGCAATAGGGATGAAAATACAATGAAACAGAAATGACCTCTCAGTAATTATACTGGGATTGACAGTCACGACGTCCGTTTTTACCCCAACATCCGTTAAGTATTTCTCAGATATAGGAGGCAAATTGCATCTATAAAAGAAAGAAATTGGTAAGAAAGTTAAATAATACTTTTCACCTTTTGAGGACTAGAAAGTAGAATTGATTTAAACATTTCTTCCAATCAATGGTTTAGAAAGAGACTGACAATTTAAAATTGTATGAAACGTGATGATGTTCAAACTATGCATTAAAGTAACAAGTACTTAGGGGATGAATGAAGATCTCTCTTCTTCCCTGAGCCTTTTTGCAGATGCAGCCAACGTTCAATCATTCTGCTTCCTTAACAGCTGATCAGCTATTTACCTTGGTAGCTTAGGACAAGGAATGGCATTAAGCCCCAAGGACCATCAGCCTATAAAATCAATTACTTCCTCAGCAACAACTGAGGTGTATTCAATAATTAATAGATAAACTATATCTATAATATTGCTTTTGATGTGCTTTGATCCAAGAGGATTTAGGAGAAATGCCCCACAAGAGAGAAATCAGTCCAGTCCTAATTAATCCAGAACTACCTGCTTCCTTTATACCTGTCTCCAAGTGCAGGGTAAGAGGAGCAGTTCTGACTCCATAGATCCACCAAAGGATGTCAAAGCTATTAGGAGCAAACTTATGAGGAGTTGCAAACCTTACCCAGCCTCCACTCACCTTGGCCTTGACCTAGATTCACCATCCTAAAAAATTCAGAGCGTCCCTCAAGAGACGCTGAAGTTACTGAAGCACACACATATACACAAGCTACCACAGAAGTTTTGCTTCCATAGGAAAAATAGCTAAAAAAAAGAAGGCTCAGTATGGGCTATCACACATAACTGTCCTTGCAGCTACTTTTACACCCACTTTAAGCTACCATTAGGTACTTGCTGACATTTTGAAAACTTTTTAAACTGATCTACAAGCCTCATTAAAAGCCATCACTGTTAAGATCCCAGCATCTCAAAAATACTGTGCTCCACTCCCAAACATCTCCACATTTCTGAAGATCAGGGCTAAATAGAAGAAAACTGTGAAGGTATTTAGGGTACGCAATGCTCAGTGTTTCACAAAACTGCAGTTCAGCTGTCAGCGTAACTTCTCAGGCACATGGATAGGAGCAAAAAATGGACAAAAGTCCTGCAAAGTCCTTCTTTGCTCAGGAGGTTCACATCTACCTCCCAGAGTCCTACTTTATCAGGTCAGAGAATTTTTTTTTAGCCACCTCATTTTTCACATAGGCAATGTTTTTTTACAGCATTTTTCTCTGCTAGGTCATGCATCGTCTTTCCAAAGTCCTCTAGCATCCTCAGTTCCACCTAGCACTGAGCACTGTACTCATGCAACTACATCTGAAAAATGACTTCAACTATTCAGCTTCAATATTTTTAAATATTAAGGAATAAAAAAAGGCTGAATTTGTTGAAAGTGATAACTCCTTATAAAAATCATACAATCTGCATAAACTCTAGTTGTGTCATAGGACTCCAAAAATTCACCCCTGCAAATTGAGTAGGTCCCATGTCTAAAACCACCAAATGATTCATCAAAGATCTCCACTCTGGCCAGTAGATGGAGACAGACAATAGCAACCACTAAATGCCATTTGTGCATGTGAATTTTATACAATTTATTGTAATACAATTAATTGCTAACAGAACTTTTTTCATTGAAAAATCATGGCTGCATCTGCTGACCACAAGCTTCCTGAAAATAAAAGATTTGCCTGGGTGTCCTGAAGGTATCGCTGACTGCTAGCAGTGCCCTATAGCCAGTTTCTGAAGTATTTTAAAGAACTACATTGTTGGTGACTAAGATGGTGACTTCTGACAGTCTGGTGAACTAGTGTCAGACTGGAAAGTGGATGTGTTCAGATCTGTCCTTAAACACAAGCTTTACTTTAAAACTTATGTCAGCAGACCACAAGCTCTTAAACACTAGCACGTTGTTGCATCTGATGCTGGTCCCACACAGAATCACAGAATCACCAGGTTGGAAGAGACCCACCAGATCATCGAGTCCAACCATTCCTATCAAACACTAAACCATGCCCCTCAGCACCTCGTCCACCCGTCCCTTAAACACCTCCAGGATTCCAAATGTAAGAATTTTTGGGAGCCTAAGAACTGCAGTGAGCACACTAACAATTTCTAGCATACAGAGTTCTGGGTTCCACATGGGCAGTGAGGGTTTTAAACAATGTTCTACCTCCCTGTAAGGCTGGCAGAGATCAGAAATGCATTTCAATATCCTTACATGTTTCGGAGATGGAGAAAGAGAGGTTTCTTTTGTAAAAGTAAGAATTTATTTATTTCTATTTCAGCTCTACCTAATCACAGAATGGTTTGGGTTGGAAAGAATCTTAAAAATTATCCAGTTCCAAGCCCCCTGCCATGGCCAGGGACATCTCCCACTGGATCAGGTTCCTCAAAGCCCCATCCAACCCGGTCTAGAACACCTCCAGGGATGGGGCAGCCACAGCTTCTCCTGGCAACCTGGGCCAGGACCCCACCATCCTCACAGGAAAATGTTAGTCCCAAGTATCTCATGAAAATCTTCCCCTTTCAGCTTAAAATCATTCCCCCTTGTCCTACCCCTGCACTTTCTGATCAAGAGCCCCTCCCCAGCTTTCCTGGAGCCCCTTTCAGCACTGGAAGCTGCTCTAAGGCCTCCCAGAGTCTTCTCTTCTCCAGGCCGAACAACCTCAACTCTCTCAGCCTGTCCTCACAGGGGAGGTGCCCCAGGCCTCGGATCGTCTTCATGGTCTCCTCCAGAGTCACTTTAACAGCTCCATGTCCTTCCTGTGCTAGGGACTCCAGAACTTAATGCAGGATTCCAGGTGGGGTCTCACAAGAGTGGAGCAGAGGGGCAGAATCCCCTCCCTTGCCCTGTTGGTCACATTTCTTCTGAAACAGCTCAGGATACGGTTACGTTTCTGGGCTGCAAGTGCACATTGCTGGCTCATGTTGAGCTTCTCTTTCACTGGCACCCCGAAGTCCCTCCCTTTGGGGCTATTCTCAACCCCTTCTCCATCTGTATTTAATTAACTCCCGGTACCAAAAGCAACACACTTTCTATGTTGTGCACTGATATGGTTTGCTTTTTTCCATCAGTTGTGGTACAGCTCAAGCAAGAGTAACCATGCTAAGAAGAGACCTCCACTAGAAAGTTCTTGTACATGAATGATGACGTTTAGAATCATAGAATAACCAGGTTGGAAGAGACCCACCGGATCACCGAGTCCAACCATTCCTATCAAACACTAAACCATGTCCCTCAGCACCTCGTCCACCCGTCCCTTAAACCCCTCCAGGGAAGGTGACTCAACCCCCTCCCTGGGCAGCCTCTGCCAGTGCCCAATGACCCTTTCTGTGAAGAATTTTTTCCTAATGCCCCAATGTTTGCTGCCTTTATTTCCACTCTCACTCAACAGCTTGTCACCTCCACGTGTGCTTTTCATCTCAACCATACTGAGGCTGTGATCCAGCACAATAGAAGGGAATATACAATAACTGCTTAACGTATATAGGGTACAACACGCTTTTAAGAAGCAAGTTACATGAAGCCTGGACAGTTTCACAGATTAAACTAAGGTGGTAGTTGTCTATAAAGTGGGCACAAGAGGTAGACAATGGGTCTGAAAATAATGAATAGTGAGCATAGGACTGGTAAAATTTTATTTTGCATTTGATGTCAAATTAAACTAAGAATGCAATGAGCCAGAATCTGACCTAATTTTCGCTAGTATGAAATCAGAAATTCATTGATTTATGCACACTTGTTCTAATCTGACAGCAATGTACCCAAGATCAGAAAATAGGCCAATAGAGGTAAAAAAGATATTTCTTTTTCACAGAACAGGTCATGAATCTCTGAGCTAGCTGTCATATGCCATGACCTGGGAAAAGAGCTTAACAGGATTTAGAGAGGGATTAGCCATGCATATGAATAATAAAAATATCTTTCCCAGGTATATTAAGGATGATAAAAGTGCTGCTAAAATCCATTTTCCAGGGGTGTAAGTCATGGGACATCCCAGTCTATGCAAAACCTGGATAACTCCACATATGGTGGGGAGCACTATATGAAGTCATCCCATCTTCAAAGTCATTTGGGAGACTCTGCACATCCTAGAGTCTACAGTACTGATTACCGTAACTCTCATCATCCACCACTTGAGCTTTGCAGTACTTCAGAAACACACCTCCGAGGCATCTGAGCTGCACAGCACGCAGCTATGACACCTGCTCAAGCTGCTTGTCATGTAAGAGAGGTTGTACCTCTGGTTGAGAACTGCCCCAGAAAATCATGGCCACATTCACAGGACACTGCTCCTGGGCTAATGTCCGTGGAAGGATAAATCAGCGATGTCAGTAACAGGGCATGTCCTGAAAGAGCACTTCAGACTTTGTCAATAAATCAATGATTAACCACACAGAATTAAGGAAAAATAAATCCTCAAAGTATGATTTAAAAATAAATATTATGCAGTGAGGTGTTTTTTTCCCAAAACACTGTGTTTTATGCCAGATGTAAGCTTGATATGACCAGTTAAACAAATCCCACATTTCAATATGAGAATGGCTTCACAATCCTTTACTTGTCATTGAAATAGGCAAAAGGAAAAACGCCATTGTAGCAATTACCGAAACACAAAGTCTGCACTGTCGATCTCCCGGCCACATCTGCTGTTCTTCAGAATTCCTCCATTCCCAACCACTGCGCACTTCTTAAACTGGGAGCGGTGGTATGGCATATCCTGCAACATCACAGCAAGGAAACAGTTAAATATCTCGAAACATGGAAGCAATAAGTCTCTTTTCTACTTTTTCCTTTTTTTTTTTTTTTTTTTGTGCAGCTGCTTCTTGCTGCAGATGCAATAATTATAGGAAGTTGACACTGGTTCCAGCCTGCAATATTCCTGTGGTGTACATAAATGAATGGGATTGTTTTCTGAGCAATTAGAGATTGAATGGACAAGTAACTTGGTGGGGAACACAAGGGGGAAAGCAATAGCTGGTTTTGTCCAGACTTAATAACGGAAGAAGTCATTTCAGAAATTTACTTTCCCTTCTGATTTCTACATTAACAGTAAAATTAGCACACTCCAGGCGTTTTCTTCTGAGCTGCCTGCAAACTGCTCTCTCCTTAGGCTCTGATGTCCTCCTTGGGAAGTCTGCACACATAGTTCCAGAGCAGCTAGTAAAGCCCAAGAAGTCTCTCTAAGCCAGACAGCACATACAGCTATTTATCAGAACCTAGCCCAAATTTTAGTGCTTGCTACCACTAGCCGTACTAATCATATTAATAATTATTGCTTAGCACTTGTACTACCAGCAGTTCCCAGAGCCTGTGCTCAGGCCCTTTTTTTGGACATATGTAGGACACATCTTACTGTAATCTTCAGGCAAAATTCCATCTTCATGTGCAGACACGCAGCTGCTGCCAAAGCCAGAGAGAGTGCAACGCACATCTCCGAGAACAGAACTGGGCCGTTGGGGTGAGAGGGTTGTGATGCAGAACTGAGCTGTGCTAGACCTTATAAATATGTAGAGATGTGCTTACATAAGCATGAGAGTGCTCGTTTGGGCACATACATATTTTATCAATAATTTCATACCGCAAACTACAGAGAGATGCAATAGTGGAATGACATTTCTATGCGACTGTTCCCAGGATCTTCCCATTGCATTCGTAAGGCATGAGGCAAAGGGCACACAGTTACACCTGTCTCAGAAAAACAGCAGCTGTCTAACACAGAGGCATTATAGGGCTGTCTGTGCTTTATCCGGTAATATCTTAACAAAATGCCTCACCAATCCCTTTCAGGGAGATCAGATCTCTGCACTCAGCACAGGGCTCTTGCCCTTTTGGCCTTGCTCCTGTGGTTTCAGCCCTTCATCTCCCACATTTCCCACACTGCAGCCCCACTCAAGGCAGAGGGAGGCTTTGGCACATAGCTGGTTTGCATTGGAAAGGACCTTAGAGATCATTCAGTTCCAACCACTCTGCCATGGGCAGGGACACCTCCCACTGGACCATGTTGCTCAAAGCCCCATCCAACCCAGCCTTGAACACCTCCAGGGATGGGGCAGCCACAACTTCCCTGAGAAACCTGTGCCAGTGCCTCACCACCCTCATGGTGAAGAATTTCTTCTTAATGTCTCATCTAAATCTCTCCTCTTTCAGCTTAGAACCATCCCCCCTCATCCTATCCCTACACTCTCTGATCAAGAGCCCCTCCCCAGCTTTCCTGGAGCCCCTTTCAGTACTGGAAGCTGCTCTAAAGTCTCCCTGGAGCCTTCTCTACTCCAGGCTGAACAACCCCAACTCTCTCAGCCTGTCCTCATATGGGAGGTGCTCCAGCCCTCTGATCATCTTTGTGGCCTCTCCTCTGATGATAATCAGAAAATAGGATAGTTGGCTACAATACCATACCAAAAATAAACATTGACAAAGTACAAGCAATGAAGTTCTAGAAATGTCAAACAGCCAACTGCTAAATGCTTGGCTATAGGTTATCATCTAATACATCAAGTAGACGGAAGTTGATTCTGCAAATGGGCATAGGCATAAGGCACCTTTGGAAACATTTTGAAGATTTCTTGGTTGATATGGAAGATTCCACTGGTGTCCACTTCATACTTCAGTTTAGTTCCCAAGGGAGTATTTTTCTGAGTGGTGAACAGATAGGCAGGAGCATTGCAACACCTCGACAAAGTCGACCTGTAAAATGAAAAATACAGAAATAAGATCACGCAGCCGATACCATACTTTAGGAATTGCAATTATAGTAATAAGGCATTCTTCAGCATAAACAAACTTCTACCTTTAGGAGGGGTAAAACTATGGTTTGCTGGATTTTGCTTTAGAAAATTTTAGATTCAGTGAAATTGGTAGAGGAACTTAGAATTAAAAAGAAAAAGAAGAATGAGAACTCTGTACCTGTCTCTTCTAGGCTGCAGGAAATGAACACAAAAATTCTGCTCTGCTCCTGACCCAAAGCTAAGCCTCTGCCCCAAATATCCTGGGGAAACCATCCCAATAAATTAGTCCCTATCTGCTTTAGAAGTGTTCCGCTTCATATAAACCATTTCTTCATTTCTTGGCAGGAAATGCAGGGGTAAGTTATTCTCCTGGGGATGTGGTAGATTGGCAGGGCAGGGACTTAAAGACAGCGTTACCTAAAGACACTACACCCTTTACCAGACTGCTACGGTGCACAGCACGCTGATTACAAAAGGTCTAAAGGTCTGTATTTGTCTTTGATGTTGTATATGTGAATCAGGAAGACCAAGTAACCCAAACAGATGGGTGCCAAGCAGACCAGTCATAGCTGTAACTCCAAAATCTCAGGCAAATGCCCCAAATTTCCTTTGTCACTGGGACAAACTGGTGGTGTTCCACTGCAGACAAGAGTAGTTTTGAAATCTCAAAAATCATAGAATCATAGAATCACCAGACTGGAAAAGACCCACTGGATCATCAAGTCCCACCACTTCTATCAATGAGATTCATGGCACAAGAACATTCAGCTATGTCCTCCTTAGCGTAAGTTTTATAAGAAATTTAAATCAAATCATAGAAACATAGAGTGGTTTGGGTCACAAGCGATGTTAAAGCCCATCCCATCCAGTTGCAACTCCCTACCATGGGCAGGGATACCTCCCACTGGATCAGTTGCTCAAACAGGAAAAGCAGCTTTCCAAATAGGGGTCCAACTCTCAGCTCCCACCTTTCCCTAAATGCTTTTCTCTTTTTACTGGGGGAAATAAAAGCCCTGACTTAAGATTGCTCTTACTCAAGAGCTGTTTTGTTTCTCAGTCAATGCATCTTGCAGCTTTAATGAAAAATATGTCATGGCAAATGCACAGACATGAAGACAAGGCCAAAAGGCTCTCACATAACCTAGATGAAGTACCTTGCCTCGGGTATGTGGCTTCATTATGAGTTGGAAGAATAAGCAAGATTTCTTTATGGGCTTAATTAAAAGCACCAGAAAGCAAATACAGAATTATGCAAACATTTCAGTAATGTCCAATTACTATTATATACCTGACTCATGCAGAATGACACAATATGATGATCAGATCAAGGTACTGAGACTGAACAAGTAGATGAATAATTTCTAATAACAAAACCATTACATAACTACAAGCAGGTAGCAGGACTGAATTGTGATATTTGAGATATGAAAAAACCCTCTTCATTAGTTCTGCATTAAGGAATTGAAAGAGATATAGTTCTTTAATGTGATGTCCATCTGGTTCTCCAGAGGCAAGTTCCTTAATGTAAAAGCCTGATAACTGATGGAGAGATACAAAAGCTAGTGTGATTTTGTGCCTCCTCCCTCTCTGCAGCTTTAGTATCTGCCATTTAACTTTTGCTGCATTCTCCCTATGTCACCTGATGGTCCAGAACTGACAAGGTTCAAAAGCCTACAACTCAGTGTTGTTAGACAACCATCTTTTAGCTTCTTAGCAGTCTACCTCCAAACCCAAGAGACGCTGGTCTGCTTTCCAGGGGCTACAGTTTCCCCACACATTCACGCACTGAAGCCTCTGTCCTTTAAGATAAGAATGAAACAGACTTTGAACTTCTTTATTTTTTTTTCTCCATGACTAGCAGGATTACTGTGCCTGGAACCAGATAGCAAAGGTTAGATTACAACCAAAGGCCAGCAGCAGTTTCTTAAGCAGTGAGGTGGTTACAGCCAGAAATCAGCGTCTTTCACCTCCTCTTTCTCTCAATGCACTGCCTAGGATGGAGATGTGTCGTTGCTTGATGTGCTGGTGTTGGTGGCCTCACAGAGTGTGATTGTCCACCTCATGCTCCTTAGATCATCATTTCTCGTTGTTGCTACCTTTGGGCTGGCCACCATTCTTCTGTTTGCTCCATGTACTCTGGGCACGTTCTTTAGTTCCCTAACTCCAAGCAGCCTGTAAAATAGTGAGCTCCAATCCTGAATGACTCTTGTCTACAAGATGGGCTCTGATTATTGCCCATCAATAAATTTCCAGAAAAACATATACTAAAAATAACCCTAAAGATCTTATTTGTGGAGTTCAAGCTGGTAAAACTGGTGCTCGCTTTGGACTAACAATTAAGTTCTTTTTAAAGTTGTTAATGACTAACTCAACACATGCATTCTCACATTCTCTCATTAACTCGTGACAGCTATTTCCTGAAATTATGCAAGAGAATTTGGAAGAAAATTGTGGGGCCTTATTCTAAGCAACAGCTCAGAATCATGCCAGTGACTTACAGACTTTAAATAGTCTGTATTCCACTTACTCTGAAATAATGTGGTTTCTCTAGACCTATCTATGGCCCTTGAAAATTACAACATACCACATTCAAATATTGCTTTCACTTCATTCTACTGCTGCCTTTGTCTTTGTTGCTTTGTGTCTTGAAAGGCCTATGAAGACCTTCAGCCAAAAGGAAGTCACATGAAGAAAGACAGAGTACTACAGAAATAAACTGCAGAGGTTTCTGAAGACCAGAAAAAAATAATTAGATAGTTGGGGAATAATGGCTAAGAAGCCAACTTAAAAAAGGCAGTGAAAAACAAGCTCTGACAGTACCTAATACACTACAGGAAAAATCCAGTTTGAGTATTTTGTAGGCCAAATTTGCAGTGGCACCAACGATGTTACCATTATACACCCCCATAGACCTGTGCTGATGAGTCAGGTGCAGCCATTATGTCCTGGCTTCATCCTCACTTCTGCCTGAATCATACCTGGAAAAGCCTTTGCCACACCAAATTCCCTGTCTTTCCTAGGAAGACTGTTCCACAAGGCAGAAGAGTGCTCTTTCATTCTTGTTGATTTTTTAAAGTACAAAAACTCCATATTTATTCAAAAGGATGGTACTCCAATAGTAACAGTGTTGTAATGCTTACTCTTTCATTCCATAAGAAAGTTTGATCTCTCTACAGGAACCTAAACTCAATCTGAAGAAAATCTTACACAGTCTCATTAATGTGGACCATTCTTACTTGAATAAATTGGCTTCTGTAACATTCATTTCCCATTTGCACATCTGTAGGCTCTTCCATCTGTCAAACAACTCAGTTTGTTTCACCCTAAAAGATAAAAAGAAAGAATATACAAATTCACCTTATTACAAGGCCTTCATTTCCCAAAGCAGCTGCATCCAGGGTACTATGCAGTCGGCTTTCGATAAGGCAAACCAGTCAGTCTGTCCAGTGCAAAATTTATTGGTTTTATTTCTTTTATCACTTTTATTTCATTTTCTGGTCAGACATAGCAACCCTAATCCATATATACACAGATACTGATGGAGCTCTTAAGATCTTCAGGACTGATTTCTGTTCCCTCATAGTCATTTTCCATTTCTACAGGATAAAAAATAAAATATCAAGCAAGAAGCACCTGCATTACTGAAGTCCATCCACAGTCTTCTGGGATGCTAATAAGTGCCTGGTAAATACAGCAGCTGGGGGGAGTGGGGTGGGGAGGTTGCACCCAGGAGAAGGGCCCAGCAGAAAGGGTATTGGAAAAGAGGATACTTCAGGTGATTTGCCTAATTATCATTATATTCAGGTGAGGTTATCCAATCCAGCAGTTCAGAACTCATGGGTTCTGAATCCCATGACTTACAGAACAGGATTGTTGGTAAATCTATTATATGAACCACAGCAGCACACATGTAGGAATAAGCATCTCTGATGGTAAGAGGACACAAGAAGCTCTTTAGAGAAGGATGTCTCCCTCTCTGTTAATAACTATACTCTTAGTTATATAAAAAACTGATATTCCTACTTCCACTGAGCTGGTACAGGTTGACACATTTTTGGTAATGTTGTTCCAAGCACTTCTACCTTCGAGTTCATACATATTGTTCTGTATTTGGACGACAGAGATAACAAAGGTCATGCAAATATTTAGAGCTAGGGAGAAAAATCATAATCTGGCTGGGAAATTTTGAAGTCTGAGATTCAAGATTGATACATCTTAATGAGTTCTCTTCAGGCTTGGGGGCTTTGAATGTTTGAATAAAGCAAAGACTTTTAAGATAATAATATATTTAAAGTGAGTGGAACTTAGAATTTCCCAGGCTGTGGAAGTTACAGGAAAGAATTAGGTCATATTGTACTTTCTGTAGCCCACCAGAGCACATTAACTTGGAAATTTTCCATTACCGTGAGAGCTGACTTAAGAAATGTAGCGCATTAGAAGCAAGTACATCAGAAGAACCCCGCATAGTAAAAGAGCTTAATGTCATATGGTATCTGTCGTACAAGTAAGGCTAACCCTATCCCACCGAGCAGGAGTCCACCACTTTCTATGTGTCATTGTCAAAGATGAAGAGAAATGAGTAATTCTCTGTTCCATCTGATAAGTATGCAGAAAAGCAATTCAAAACTCCCCACCTTCAGCAGAATACGGGCAGAAGTGTCACATTCTCATCCCTTCCTTTTATTTTTAAGCACTGCAAGTCAGCAAGCAGTGCAAAGTTGTTACTCACATATCCTTCATCCAGTACTATATGCAGAAGACAAGGACACAACCTACATTTTTCTGTGCACAAAGTCAGTGAGGAACTCATGCTTAAAATTCATGCAGACCTGGAGCAAGAAATCGTATTTGCAGTAGCCTTGATTGCTTGATGCTATGCACTCCTATAGCTGCATTTTCAATTGTGAGTCTCAGTGCACTTCACAGGTGTTGCAGAATCACAAAATATTTAGGTTGGATAAGACCTTCAAGATCACCGAGTCCAACCATAAACACAGCACTGCCAAGTTCACAACTAAGCCATATACTAAGTGCCATGTTTACACATCTTTTAAATATCTCCATGGATGGTGACGCCACAACTTCCCTGGGCAGCATGTTCCAGGGCTTGAAAACCCCTTCTAGGAAGTAATATTTCTTAATACCTAGCCTAAACATCCCCTGGCACAACTTGGGGCCACTGTTTTTAGATATGGTAAGGAATTAGGCATAAACTAAGCAGTTACATATGCTGAAATTGCAAAAGGGCAAGACAAAAATAATCTGCTTTGCTCCATCCAATGAGCTACATTGGCAACCTCGCTTTTTTGCCTGATTCCATCTCTCTGTCTGCATGTATATATCTCACTCAACTCATTAATTTCCTGATGTACATATAGGACCACAAAAGACAAAATGCAGATATTTTATTACTTCCTAGAATTGCATTTTCCTACTTTTTAGTGAGTGCTATTAAGCTACGTGGATATTTGCTATGAGTCAGTCTGGCTGTTCTTATTCTTCAGTTACCCTCAGCAGGAACTTGGAATGTGATACTACAAATAATATTACACTATATTTCATTTTAAGCAGTGACACTGGGCCTGAAAAAAATGCCTCAGTGTATGTGAAATGCCTCCAGTTTTTTCAAATGGACCTCAGATCAAATTCAAACATGACTACTTGCACATATAAGAGAACCTCAGGAATCTCTGATGTGATCCCTGTTGAGGGGATTTCTTAAGCCTTGCATCTTTTACAATCTTTTTGTGAGTTATTATTTCGATCCTGCCTGAAAAGTAACTTTTTAGAAAACATTAATTCATACTTACATAGACAAAACCTTCACCTCAATGATGTCTTGTCGTAATTCCAGGCATTTGGTAGAGTTATATTCCAACGGCCCTTCGTAAAACTCAAAATACCTGATGAAGAACAAGAAAAGAGATTATGAGGAAGTCTTAGATGTGAATACTTGCCCTACGTATCAATGGAAATTTGCTTCAAGTTGTCACTTATGATTTCTACCTAACTTAAAACTATACTCTCTGGCCTACAGGCAGGTTATTACTTCACAGGAGAACACAGATGTTGTTGTTGATTTTAGAACAGCCACCCATGTCCAAGTTTTCCACCTCTGCAAGGGTTCATCTATCTTGAAGGCACCAACAAGGACCAGATACCTCAGGGGAAAATTAAGGAACACTGCTCCCATCTTTTGCATGTCTGGATGTACTGAGAGTTTAAAAATCAGTTCCTTAAATTTTGTTCTTGGGTGGAAAGCAAAGTGCTGGAGGTCGTACCTTGTCTGTGGAGACTGTTACGTACCTCTACACAACTGAGCTTTTTGATAGGATTTAATCAGGCTGTCCAGTGAACCAAACAAGACTTTCAAAATGGCAAAAAAATTTAAGGCTTTAAACCAAATGTTTTATCAGTTTCACCACTTATCAATAGAAGTCTGGATTAGAACCTAATACCTAAGAACTGTGCATACCCCTACAACATTTGTGAGCATAAGGAAGAATCATAGAAGCATAGAATTATAAAAACTGGAAAAGATCACCCAGTCCAACCAAAATACAAGGAGATAACCTGGAAGAACAGACATTATGGCCAAGGCTAGAGCAAGTTACTTTGATGGATCCTTTAAAATCTTAGAACTCATGAGGCTGTAACTCCAAACTATCATTTGAAATTTCAATAAGAAAATAAAATACAGAATACCCAGAAGAGCTTTATTTAAACCATCATTGGAGATGTAATATGTTGGATTTATATCACTTTAAAATAACATCAAAATTCATATTTGACCTGAATGTCTGTTTAGGCCTGAACATATGATCCTTAAGTAGGAAAACCTTGTTAGTTTCCTTTGTATTTCATGTTTATAGTTAATATCAAATTTTTGGGGGATCCAAAACTGATCTGTTCTGGAGAAGTGCTAAGAAATCACAGGGGAACTGTAGGAAGGGAGAGTGTCCAGAAAATAACATTTCCAGGTACCTCCAACAGCACCTCCAAAGGCAAGAAGCATCTAAAAACAAACAGCCTCTGAACTTTGCCTTGTAAGAACATCCAGAAATCAATCTGATACAGCAGGGAAGAAAGAAATCTATAGAAGAGAGGAAGGGACTGTAGTATGCAACTGGAAAGAAGCCTAAGAGCTTCCAAAAGCAATCTCCTACCAATAGGTAAAACATTCTATCCTATCAAATGCTTCTTTAGGATGTGTCTTCTTCACCTCTCGCTGAGGTTTTCACCACCTCAGCTTTGCCAAATCCCAAACTGATCATTTCCATGATCCCATGAGAGACAAAACCCTTGAAACTGAAAGGAAGACGGCCATGCCTAGAAAGTGGCAGGAACATCATAAATTCCTAAAGTAAATTCATAACTGTCAAAAAAACCAAAACCAAAACCAAGCAAACAAAAAAACCCCACATAGTAGTTCAGTAATCTTTAAGCAATGTGACTATTTGGAAATGTGTTTGCACTGTCTTCAAGTAAGCAAATACATTTTCATGAGTTTTGTAAAGGAAATTATGTACTTAAAGCACTCCATAATCAGTGACAAATCTAGAAGAAGACTTCCTCAGCCTCCCAAAGGGAGATGAAGCGCACGTAACAAGAATCTTCATCTGGCCTCTCATCAAAAGATCTGGGTTCTCCCTCCAAATCAATCATTCACCTGGACATCATCCTTTACTAAAGAGCTGAAATCCATTGCACTGGCACATTTCATGTGTGCTTGGCCTGTGGTGCTGGATCTCAGCAACTTGTATTTTGGAAGCTGCACCAACTTAAATTAGATTAAGAGAGATTAGATTCACAAACTAAACTGAAATCTCTGCTGTGCAGCCACCACCACAGGACTTCTCTCTGGTCACAGAATTTTACAGAGGTGAAGAAGTACCCTCGGGCTACCAGTCCAGACAACATGTTGTTCTGTAATGTTTGTTTTTCTTACTGTATTTTGTGGTATTCATTCTTTACTTTGGTTTTTTGAGTCAGACAAGATCGGGACCCGGAACATGCATGTTTACACAACAGCTAGAGGCAGCTACACATCGCCACACAAAACTCAGTGCATTATATACCACTCCTACCTCTTCAGGCATAAAGGGGAGAGCAGTAGCTATCAGCATCATCCTTGCCTTTCACCTAACACTGGATTTCAGCACCCTGTATGTGCTTCAGTGCAGATAAGAATGGCAAAAATCTAGATTAACATGCATTTCCATATTTCCTGTGGACTTCTGGCTCTGCAGCTGCATTAAATAACTGCAGCTCAAAAGTTAAACAGCACATACTGTCACTTGGAAATGCTGTAGCAGGGGAAAGCTGGCTTCTGCCCATGGCCCTGAAGACGAAGATGCCATTTTATGAAACAGAGATGAAATTCCCTGAATTCCAGCCACTCCCTTTGATCATTGCCTATTTACCCAATCCACAAACCAAAAACTGAAATGAAAACGGATGTCTTACCAAAGAGGCAGAAGAGTGAAGAGTGAACGATTAGGCAGAAAAATAAACCACTTCTATATCTGAAAGGAATTAACTGCATTTTTAGGAGAGTTACTCCACTAGCCTACAGCTTAGAAAAGCACAGAACTGTCCTATAAGTCTCTAACTCTCGCAACAGAATCATAGAATCACAGAATT
Source organism: Phaenicophaeus curvirostris (assembly GCF_032191515.1). Taxonomy (NCBI): domain Eukaryota; kingdom Metazoa; phylum Chordata; class Aves; order Cuculiformes; family Cuculidae; genus Phaenicophaeus; species Phaenicophaeus curvirostris. Next base: position 73,157,776 of record NC_091431.1, read on the forward strand.
ATAGGATGGTTTGAGTTGGAAGGGATCTTAAAGATCATCCAGTTCCAACCCCCCTGCCATGGGCAGGGACACCTCCCACTGGATCAGGCTGCCCAAGGCTCCATCCAACCTGGCCTTGAACACCTCCAGGGATGGGGCAGCCACAACTTCCCTGGCCAACCTGTGCCACAGCCTCCCCACCATCATTGTGAAGAAATTCCTCCTTATGTCCAGTCTAAATCTGCCCCTCTCCAGCTTATACCCATTGCCCCTCATCCTGTCACTTAGGGTTAATGCTGCTGGTGCTGCAGCACTTAGGTTGCAAGCATTAATGATGCTACAATAGCATTAAGGAATTTGCAAGACAGTATCTGGTCAATGCAATAAAACACAAAGTCTTTCTGCTCTTCATCCCAACAGCCTTCACGCTATTTATTCGCTCCACAGCCATCCCCCTCCTGCTACAGACACCAAGGCAAATTAGCAGAGGCAGCTCCCTGGAGCACCAGCCAACCTATTACCGCAGAAGTGCTTGACGTTGTACTTTCCCAGAATACAGCTTTTACACAAGACCAGGCTCTAGCACAAGGAACATGGGTTCCCTCAGCCCCCGCAGATGTCCTTTAAATCCAGCTCCTCTGCTTGGCAGGGTCTGGTCCTGTTGGGAGTGTTTGGAGACCAGCCCCCACATTCTCCCAGAGGAAGCATCAGTCTCACCCACTCCTCAGGCTCTGAGTAAAGCTTCTGCCTATTAACTCCCACTCTAAACCATGTAGTTCCCTGTGAATGAAGACACATTTGCCTGTCAGAAAGCTTAATTAGCCCAAATGGAAACTGTCCTCCCCATCATCTTCCTCAGTCTGATATCCAGCTAAGAAGCAAGAGTGCAGCGTGGTTTATTTTGATTCATGCACTTCATTACTGCCAAGTGACAAATCTGACAACACTGTGTTTCAGCTTTACAAGAATGACAGTCATGTTTAATATCCATAAAACAGAGTTGATATGTCACTATCAGAATGTCCTCTCCCTGCGAGGCCTTTGCTTCCCCTGCTGAAATTCAAATAATTTTTATCCCTCAAAGGTCACAAGTCTACAGGAAAACAAACACAAGAATTCATTATTCTTTTCAACAGGGAACACAAATATATCTGAATCACAACAAACAGCACAGCTGAATCCAGTATTGCATTTTCCCAGAGTACTGGGCACTACACATGACCTACTGCTCTATGTCCATTCAGGTCAATTGTAGCTTTCAAATCCACATTTTTCCGGAGTCTGAACGTGACACAAGCTGCAAGTGCTCAGAGAGGATTCATTTTCTATGGCTTTCAGCACTGAATGCCCAGAAATGAGATGCTATTCACTCTGCAGTTTTCCACTTTTGACTAACTGAGACTCTTCTAACCTTAATGTCTCCCATCGCAACCCCACTTCCAGCTGAGCAGCTTTCTGAGCTCACTAGCGAGAGGCAGATTTGGCAGCTGAGACCACAATTCTGCTTCCAAGTGACACTTGGGTTGAGGCACTGATTTACCTGATATATTGAACAAAGGCTTTAAAATATAATTGACTGTAATTGTCAGGCATCTTTTAAACAAGATCATTTTCTCCTGCACAAGCCATCTTCTCATTTCACTTGTTCCTGCAGTGCCAGTTCTGTGCTGTTTGCAGTGAGATTGCAGCACTTACACTGCAAGCGAGCAGGGTATCACAGGAAGGAATCCACCTACCCTGCAGGAAAAACAAAGATCTTTCCAAAAATATACATTATCCAGTGACTAAGAAATGAGAATAAATGAATGAAGCCCTGCAGGCTTCTACAAAATGCTTAATAAGAGAACTGTCCAATTAGCAGTGCCTGCACTCATCAGTACAGGCAGATAGATCCATGGCCAACCTTGGGTCTAGATTCACCTTCCCTACTCGGGAACCTTGCAAGGGTTCCAGAGCACAACGCCCGATGTACACAGGGACTCATGTTCATCTGGCAAGGCCAACATGGGATCTTTAGACTGTTGTCGCAAAAACACTGCTGAGGTGGAGCATATCACAGCTGCAGGGTCTCCAGGACACTCATCCAGAGCAGAGCAAACCAGGCTTTCACTTAATCAGAGAGTCCACTGTGAGTGAGCGACCATATCCCACCAGTCATTGCATCTATTAATATTTGTGTGTGACTACATGAAAACCTACAAGACGGCCCCTCTACTCTGCTGTCACGAGGCCTCACCTGAAGTCTTGCATTCCGATCTGGAGCTGTCATGGATGTGTTAATGAGAGCCCAGAGGACGCCACAAAGACAATCCAAGACCTAGAGCATCTCCCCTCAAGGACAGACTGATTAAAGTTGGAGTTGTTCAGCTTGGAGAAGAAAAGGCTGTGGGGAGACCTTAGAGCAGGTTCCAGTACTGAAAGGGGCTCCAGGAAAGCTGGGAAGGAGCTCTTTATCAGGGAGTGCAGGGACAGGACAAGGGGCAACAGTCTTCATCTGAAAGAGGGGAGATAGAGATTAAATATTATGAAGAAATGTTTTTTTGTGAGGGTGGTGAGACCCTGGCCCAGGTTGCCTAGAGCAGTGGTGGCTGCCCCATCCCTGGAGGGGTTCAAGGCCAGGTTGGATGGGGCTTGGAGCCCCTGATCCAGTGGGAGGTGTCCCTGCCCATGGCGGGGGGGTTGGAACTGGATGGGCTTTAAGGTCCCTTCCAACCCAAACCATTCCATGATTTTATGATTGTATGAAGATTTGGTGAAAAAGGTTTAAGGGCCGGAGATCAATACAGTGGTTTTTTCCCCCCTCAAAGACTGCATCCTACCACTTCACACAGCATTTTCTCCTAAGATTACTTTGACCCCTTTTGGAAGGCACAATCCTCCTTGCGCAAAGAATGAAGCTGATATAGAGGCTGATTGACAGGTAAGTCCATCGCAGGCAGCAAGGAGGACCCTGGGCTCTGCTCTCACAGAGTCTGCCTTGACTACAAGATTACCACCAAGAACAAGAGTAGCCTCTGAAGTTAATGGAAATCATCATGACCTTTCACGCGACACCTTGCAAAAGAAAGCACCTGTGGACATACTGATGTTAAATGAGATCTGCCTGCTCTGAGAACTGGTAAGTGAAGCAGAAATGTTTGATGCCCTTAGATTAATTTACACTTCACTAGGATTGCGCTACAAAAAGTCACATTGCTGTCTGTGTTTTTCCTGCTGTTTGAGGGCCTGTTTTGACTTGTTCACACCAGGATGGTGCTTGAAAAACTGAAATGAGAGAGAAGGTGCTGTGGGCACAAAGGAGGCAGACGGAGAATCATAGAATCACAGAATCATAGAATCATAGAATAACCAGGTTGGAAGAGACCCACCGGATCATTGAGTCCAACCGTTCCTATCAAACACTAAACCACGTCCCTCAGCACCTCATCCACCTGTGCCTTAAACCCCTCCAGGGAAGGTGAATCAACCCCGTCCCTGGGCAGCCTCTGCCAGTGCCCAATGACCCTTTCTGTGAAAAATTTTTCCTAATGTTGAGCCTAAACCTCCCCTGGTGGAGCTTGAGGCCATTCCCTCTTGTCCTGTCCCCTGTCACTTGGGAGAAGAGCCCAGCTCCCTCCTCTCCACAACCTCCTTTCAGGTAGTTGTAGAGAGCAATGAGGTCTCCCCCAGGCTGATGAAATTATTCTACCACCTCCTCCTTGGGGACAACAAATATAAAAAAAAATGGTTCACATTCCTCCTGGCTACCACCTGCTGATGCCAATGTCACCAGCATGAACTGGTTTAAATCTTTTACCATCTTCATCTCTAGTTGTACTAGATGCAGTAGATGTCTAACTGATCGTGAACTTCCAGAGTGTAGCTGTAGCTAGGAACAAACCTCTGTCATGTAGAGGGGGGCTGGAATTAGATCATCTTTAAGGTCTCTTCCAACCCAAACTTTTCTATGATTCTATGTAAAAAAATGAAAATATAAGCAAGAGAAACTGGTTGTGCATCTTTGTGGTAGCAGCTCTTCTGAATTACTGCATCCAGCTCTGATATTTCATCTTTGAAGGTATAAGACAATGGTCAGAAGTTACAAAAGGACCTGCAGAAGTTGTTAGGGTTCTAAAAAGCATGAAAGATGCGGGAAGCTTAATCTAAACATACGGCAACTAAGTAGTGAAACACCGCACCAAGAAGATACTAAAGGTGGCAGGAAGCTTTCCAATACAACATAGTAAGGAAAAACAGTATCCAATGTCTGGAAGCTAAAGATAGAAATGGCATCTTTAGTTCACAGCTGATTTTATTTCTAGAAGGACCAGAGTAATCAAACAAAATTCAGGAGCAGAAATTCCTGTACATGGACTCATGTTTCCCAGCACATCGATGCGGCTGAGGTTAAATGCTATTAATTCATGAACATCCTGACTGTCCACCAAGGATATTTTGAAATGTTTGGCTAGATTTTTCTCCTTAGAGTGTCACAAGTTTTACTGGCTTTTGATAATAGAAATGTCCATCCACCAAGACAACAGCAATTTTCCAAGATATCCTGCCCATCTTCCAAATTAAAAATTCTTGTTTAAAAAACAAAACAAAACAAAAGTGCTTTCATGAATTAACCCTAAATTCATAAATTTGGTCTTCCACAGCAGAGAAGTGGCTTTTCTATTTCGGCCATTTAAAAGCAGCTCATCAATAGCTCTATATTCCTCCCAAGTAACTTCAGAAAGGCTCGCACATTCATCTCGTCTATATCATTTCTCAGAGGTGCTCCTACCCTGTATTCCTTATTTCATGTAGTCCCATCACTTTACAGACAGTTTACAGACCAGTACAGTTAAGATGATAGCTGTGATACCCTGAGGATACGCTTTTCATCACAACTGTGAAAGCCCCTGGCAAACTGGCACTGTCTGCTCACTGCCATTCTGATTTTGATCCCCTGCCTTCATGTCTCAACACACAGATTATCTGGGATTGCCTGGCTCTGCTGCCCAATGCCACCTCAGCGCATGAACTGACCAAATACCCACTGGAGCCAATGCTATGTTGTTCCCTCCTTATCCACCCACTTATCTGGGAGCCAAGTTTCTCCAAATTTTCAGTCTAATATGCTACCGGATACAGCTCTGCTGCAGCAGCTTGATTGTAACAGCAGGATCTAAAGCAGAAACAGCCCTAAATGATGTGGCAAAGTCCAGGCTAGCTCCTACAGTTTGTTTAGGAAACTGAGATAAGCCCACCTTGTAGACCGTATTTCTGAATCACCAGCATAACCCTCACAGACTGCCATGCATCTCCCCTAAGAGGCTTTCCCACTGTACAGCGTGCCACTCCTAGAATGATTTATTGGAGACTTCTAGTTTTAGGGACACTTTGATGTTTCTTTTCTTTCAGTCACTGTATCAAAAGAACATCGGCTCCGAACAAGCAGCAGTGGTGTACGCTGCAGGCAGTCCTATTTTACCAATGTCATTTCAGAACTCTTCCAACTCTTAATGAACTGCTATTTGGCTGTTTTAATCAAGCAGATTCCCATCACTCAGATTGAAATAAGCTGCTGATATTGTTATCCTTATGACCACGGGGGAGGCATAACAAAACACATGACAACACTTACACATCAATAACATCCCAAAACACGCATTTTAGTTCATCATTGCAAGTAACATCTTTTTTCTTTTCTTGTGCTTCTCGAGATTTTACTGTTTTTCTGAAGTACTATGACTTCAGGAACAGCCAATTATTGCCCTTGCCGATAAGGTCGGATGTCTCAAGCCATTACATTCGTTCTTGGAAAACATGTATTTGATAAATCCAATTGATTACACTTGCTGTTTTGTAGCCACGGGGTACAAAGCTCCAAATTTGTCATACTGGATAATTCAGCGTGCAAACTGACGGGCCCAAAAGCATAAAGATCACATATACTCTTGCTCATCAAAGGCCACTGTGGTCTCACTGCCCAAGTTCCACATTGAATCTTATTTTTAACTCAGGTGAACTGAAGGCGTCAGAGAACACCGTGACCCAGGTAATAGGGCAGATAATCCATCACATCATTAAGGCAGCTTCTTAGCAATGAAAAATGCTTGAAGCATGATGACCCGCAATCACAGTAAGTTGCAAAAGGTATTAAAAAGAGAACAGAGGAATAAGGGCTCTAGGAAGTAGTTTCATGAATCACTTCTCAGAACAAGCATCAGATAGAACCCTTTACTTGATTCCCCACAATGATTTTGTAAGATTTATGATACTTAGTACAAGATAAAAAGCAAAAGGTAAAAATCTGAGCAATGGCTGACATATAAGAATCAAAAATAAGCCAGTATTAGACAACTGTTTGACACTGCATCTAAGTGAGCCTTTCAATGGGCTGCAGCCCATCTAGTCCTCCTTTAGTTGAAAGTGTACATCCCTACGGATCTGGGGACTTGTTGTTTCTCTTTTACTCCTTGCAAGTACTCAGAACTTCTTTGCTGAAGACCTGCTGTGATTCAATATGCATCAAAATTAAGCTCTTGGTCACCAAAAATCCTCAGCAGATAGACTTCTCTGTCAGGCATTTACCCACAGCAATATTAGAGCCACAAACAGGATCCACAATCTGAGTCATACTATGTACTGAGCTGAGCTCATGATTTTAGCTTTTATCTCCATGGACTGGTTCCATGCAATCTGAAGACTTTTCACTGGGGTGAAAAGCCTTGGTTAACTTGGTTACTCTGGCACAGTGGAGCTGTCTGCAGTCAGAATACTGCTTATTTTATGAAGCTCTATAATGAAATCCCCTGTACAGCAAAAAGCATTCCAATTGCAAGTCACTCTTTAACTCCGCACATCAGTTAAAATCTGAATAACCTTGTAGATTAGTTAAAATCTGAATCAGTTTCTACTGAAACCAGACAACATGACATTCTTTGTTTCTGTCCCATTTTTTTTGTGCATTCTTTTTCATGCAGTGTTTAATCATCACTGTAAACTGGTTTTGATATGGCCACTGCTCTTGTGCAATTCTAATGCACTTATTCCCTTTGTGTCCCTCATTTTCATTTAATAAATCATCCCAACAGGATAGACTGTCAATATCTCGATGCCACATCTTAAGTTACAAGATTGAAAGATAAAGAATAGTTATAGAATGCACGTGTGTTGATACCACATACATATAAAGATGCATCTATGTATAGAGAGATATATAAATGATAAAAGCTAATTAAAAGCACATTAATATCTATTTCAATTACTACCTTTAAACATTAACCTTTCACACGGCAATGATAACACACAAGGAATTGCAGAGCCATGCAACGAAAGTTATTTACTGTGCATATGCTGACATATAATTAGTTTTGTGCACTTTAGACATCTCTCTGGAGACCTGTAAATATATACAAGCAAAATCAGGACAGTAAAATATAGTCTGTAAGTTTTCCATTTGGTGGAAAGAATTATTCATAAGAGGAAGGCTTCTTTTCAATTGGTATTAACAGCCTGAAGTTGGGTGTCAGATTAAGGCTCTCAGGAGATGTCTAGTGATAACACAGTAAGAAAGGTGATCAAAGGTAAGCAATTCATGGCATAGCTCTCCAGTTATTCACCACACAGTCTCACCTCCAGTCTTCTCTCCACAGTTATATAGTTTGGGGTTTTTTTACCATACTCTCAGATTTCAGGGATCAGACCAATGGATAAGTAATATCTTTAAAAAACTTAAATACAATTTATGTCACAGTCAGACTTATCCCCAACTCAACGCCCATATCTTTCAGAGCCACAATCGTTAATATGACACAGACATTGAAATGTGCATCTTTTAATGGTATTAAATTTACACCTAACTTTTTCAGTTTGAGCCTGTTCATATAAAAGAACACTTGCATCCTGAACCTCTTTGTCTTTGAAGGGGCTAAACAGACTGAGGACAGTATGTCATTCAGTGCCTCACAACTAGTATGTATCTTAAAGTGAAGGGGTTTGGTTCCCCATTCTGCAATCAATGATGATTCAGTCATCTCTGTCAAGGGTGCCTTGAGGGGAAAATCTATATTTATTAATTCTCTCATGTCTTCAAGAAGATATCTGTCTTCATGCCACATTCAGTTCTTTCATATGCCAAGTGCCTTAACTGAAGACTTTGCATATACAGACTATGGAATTATACACAAAAAAGGCAACAGAAGTAGAGATAGATAGATAGACAGACAGACAGACAGACATATACTTAAAATTAATCATTTTTCCCTTGCTCTGAATAAAAAACTGCAGCTTAAGCTGGTTCTTTTTATAAAGAACCTTAAGTAGTTAAACCAGCTAAGTGGGTAGCACTGAGATAGATCCTCATACAGGATCACGTTACAGCAAGGAGTCATTACAGGAATTGCAGCATTGCTGCGGTTGACTTGACTGGATGCTTTTTGGCAGGTCAGACTCGGTACTTCCGCTTGCCTTTGAAATGCTGTCAGGTCCAAAGCGGTAGTGGTTTATGCTTACCAAAATATACTGCAATGATATTTTAAACAAAACACGTAATTTATCCAAACACAGTTTTATTTATACACAAATATTAAATGTAAGCTTCTTTTAATTATTTTATTTTTAATTTAACTTCAGACTTTCTGAGATTACACTGCTACTTATACAACTGAACAGTAGACATGACTCAAGACTTTTAACCTCTACAGCTGAGGTTTCAGGAAGATACTCCAAATATTCGCCCTGTGCCTGTACCCAGGATTTATGCAGATGGCCTGAAATAGCTATGGAGCAATCTAGGCACAACGGCAGCCAGTTTACTGACTGTGCACATGGCTCTTCATGATATTTCAGATACATGTCAGGTAAAAGCATCCTACTACAAAGTAGTAAGTACAAGGAGTGCAATGCTACATCAAGTGCTTCTATATTTTCAGAACAGTGTAAATTATAGAATCATAGAATAGTTTAGATTGGAAAGGACCTTAGAGCCCATCCAGTCCCAACCCCTTGGCCACGGACAGGGACACCTCCCACTTGATCAGGCTGCTGAAAGCCTCATCTGACCTGGCCTTGAATATCAATAACTAATAATAAATAAAGAAATGTTCTATTCTTATCCTTATAGAACACTTTCCCCTTGCTATGCCCTGGAAGAATTCCAAGTAAAATTATGTTTTCGTAGAATACATATAGTATGATAAAGAAAGCCTTGGGCTTCTCCAGTGTGCTCTGCATGCATCAATACTGCCATGTGGGGACATTGCCCACTCAAGTCCCACGCTCCCACACTACCCCATATTGACACTTAGCATTGATGGGGGAATGGAAATAGGACAGGCCACTACACATAAGTCACCCTTCTTTGTAATCCATGAATTGTGGCACATTCCAAAATGATCCCAAGGCTTTGAAGGGGGAAAACAGCACAGCAGTTTTGTGCTATGGGGAGCAGTACCGAGCAGTCAAAGCACACCACAAATCTCATTTTTCATACAGTCTGTGCTCACATTTGTGGTTTATACAAAGAGAGAGAGATATCTGTAGTCATCCCCTCAAGTGTTGGTACCTGGTGCCTGTGTCACTGCCACTCTTCACTGCTCCGTCATCCGTGAAATTAAAGGTGCCGGTCCAATTTGCCAATTCCTCTCCATTCTGCCAGCTAAACTGCAGCCCTCTAGCAAGAAAATCAGGCAGTTGATATTTTATATTATTCATTAAGTTATGACTATCAGCATGAGTTCGCATGTCCTTTTTCTTAACACAGAATTGTGACTATGACACATTCATCAAAAACAATAAAAAGACACCAAGAGCCACAAGATATCATGTTACTAGTGGAAGCAATTCATTTTCAGTTCCCACAGACTCAGCAGTCCTTGGCTGGGAAGCCATCAGACCCTCCAAACAAATTTCAAGACTAGTAATCATCTGTGCTCACAAACAACATACGTAGGTGTGGAGTAAGGCAGAAATTTCACTCCCAGATATGCAAGTGTAAAAAGCTGGAGACACAGAAAACTGCAGGGCCAAAGACATAAACTTTCTAAACTTAATTTTACATCTACATCAGCTGTTAAATATGGTGAGCCTTCCTCTGATTTGTTGTCCAAGCCATTTGATAACTTACCTAAGTCATAGAATCACAGAATCATAGAATAACCAGGTCGGAAGAGACCCACCGGATCATTGAGTCCAACCATTCCTATCAAACACTAAACCACGTCCCTCAGCACCTCATCCACCTGTCCCTTAAACACCTCCAGGGAAGGTGACTCAACCCCCTCCCTGGGCAGCCTGTTCCAGTGCCCAATGACCCTTTCCATGAAAAATTTTTTCCTAATGTCCAGCCTGAACCTCCCCTGGCGGAGCTTGAGGCCGTTCCCTCTTGTCCTGTCCCCTGTCACTTGGGAGAAGAGCTCAGCTCCCTCCTCTCTACAACCTCCTTTCAGGTGGTCACACTACATTTCTTCTTTTCCCCATTTGGGAATATGATATTCTTTAAGCCAATGCATATCACAGTCATCATAACTCCCTGTTTTCCAAACTTTCACAAAACCATTCCAAGACCCATGATGCCTGCAGTCTTCTGCAACCATTTATAATTGGGTAGCAACCTCACACATTTTAAAAAGCTGGGTCTGAAGCAACATTTGACAACAAAAGTCAAATCCCTCCTCTACCTCAGAAGTCAACAAAAAGGAATCTCACAGGTTGTTATTTTTAATCTCTTCCATTTTAACCCAATTTCATGATCTCAGAGGCCTGGCAGCTGAGTTGTGAACATTTGGTGCTGCCAACGGTGAAAGTTAACTTCCCGACTAGGCTGTATGGGGACAGCCAGGAAGCAACGTGCCAGCCCACTTTGCCCAAAAAAAGGGCATCCAGGACCTTGCTAGTTTTCATGGTAAACAGGCGTATTACAAAGACTGGAGAATCTTCCAGACCACATTCATCCTCTACTCTAATTGGCAGCGGCTATAAGCATAGGAAATTAAGAAGGAAAGGCATTAAAATAAGGCCTCTTTGTTTCCTGCAGCAGAAAAGGGGAGTAGCTCTAAGCAGCTCCAAAAACATAGAGTAGGAGTTTACTTGTTTGCTATTGTGGAAATATGTGCACACAACTTTTTGTTGTCATAGCTGTTCTAAGACTACCCTGTCTCACTCAAGTATCTGCAGTGCAGCCATTTCCACATGAGCAACTTCTCTTCATTCTTAAAAATCAGCAGAGAATGGCTCCATATAGATATTTAGGGAAAAATTCAGGTGATCAAAGGCTGGCCTTCACCCTGGAGTGAACTGAGTCATCCCCAAAACTCTTTCTCCATCAGCAGTACAGCCTGGGGCTGCTTGTAGTATGTTGTGCTCTGTATGTCACCACTACAAACAATTTTTCTGATCTAAACCCAAGATATTTTGAAAGAATTTAAGTTTATTCTTGTGTGGGTTTTGCCTTTTTTTTCCTTCTAATTGATCTTTTGTAAAACCATTTTGAGGGAGAAGTAATTCTGAACAAAGGAAGAAGCCATTTCAACACTTCAAACTCAGGAAAGAGCTACCCTCCTAAACTGCCCCCTTTCCTCCCAAGCTACCTCCCATCACAAAAGGTGAGATAAAGCACTATGGAAATAATGGAAAATCTTCCTCTGAATCTTCAAAACACATTTTCTTTTCCCGCATGTTCTCCCGTGGTCAGCTTTTGCTTCTGCAAACAAAAAATTTTTAAGATTCAAAAAAAGAGCATTTCAAATGTTGAAGTCAAATTTTTGCTCTTAGGAGACACATACTGAATACTTCTTAGTTCAATACATCAGTGCAATTCTCCTGTTTACCAAAATAGCAGAATCATAGAATCATAGATAGGTTTGGGTTGGAAGGACCTTAAAATCCATCCAGTTCCACCCCCCCTGCCATGGGCAGGGACACGTCCCACTGGATCAGGGGCTCCAAGCCCCATCCAACCTGGCCTTGAACCCCTCCAGGGATGGGGCAGCCACCACTGCTCTGGGCAACCTGGGCCAGGGTCTCATTGTTCTCACAGGAAAACATTTCTGCCTAAGATCTCATCTCAATCTCCCCTCTTTCAGCTTAAAACTGTTCCCCTCATCCTATCCCTGCATTCGCTGATGAAGAGCTTCTCCGCAGCTTTCCTATAGGAGTGGAACAAATGGAAAAGATTATTCTGATTGCCATAAGTAAAATGAGGCAGTATCGCACATTCACATCTTGTACTCAGCTTGGAGAGTGCTACTTCAGTGATCAGTTAGTAGAATCACATCAAAGGGTGAATAGGTTGTGCTACAAAGGCAATAGAGTAACATTACGTCTTATCAGGGAACTCTATAGCTTCTACATTTTCTGACAGTTTTTAATCAGCTGAGGATGCCCAAGGTATGACTTCTGAGTAGAACATCAGTGTGAAAAAAATATGAGAAAATTGTCACTTTTGCTAAGACACTTTCATCTCTAGGCTTGTTGAAACAAACACTTGTGATTCTCTCCCTTGTACCACAGTCTAACACATTTTTTTGCCATGATGTAATTGGTATGGAAACACAATTCTTTTGAATGTGTCTTTGTAAAAGGTATCTAAATATATGACCTTAAAAAATATGTTTTAATTGCTAAGGGCAGCACTGAATGATACATGGAGAGAGACTGGAAGTGTGGGAAAACCAAGTTGGAATCATACTTTCTAATTTAATTTAAATTAGATGTTTTGGGCTTAGATATTTACTTGCAGGCTGAAACTGAGAGCATTAATGTAAATAAATACCTGGTATAAGTGTGTCCTTCAGAGGTGAACTCACCTAAAGCACAGCCAATATTCATTCAGGTGAAATGAAGAATTAAAAACATCATTTTTGCCTTTGTTTGTCTACCCTCCACATGTAACAGTCAGAAGGAAAGCTAAATAAATGTTCAAAGATGAAGGGGGTTAATCTGTCCATAAAGCAAAAGAAGTGATACAACGACCCTTTATTGCCCTCCTCTCAAGCCTTTGTTGAGAACAGTGTGTACTGCAGCTGAGGCACCAAGTTTAAAAGAGGACATGCACAGTTTGGGTAAGATCCAAGAGGAGATTGGGAGGACTAACATTAAGGAATGGTAGGTATGTCTTATGATGAACAGCTTAAAATACCTAGCTTTGAAATGGCAGAATGGGGGATCTAATTGAGGTACAAAAATATCTAATAAGGGCAAGCAAGGGCCTGAGTGTGACACTTCTACATGGTAAGGACTAAATACATTTTGAGCTGAGCTTAGGGTTACGAGCAAGCTAAGTGTCTGGCCCCGAACTAGATTGGAAAAGGGGACCACACGGTACTCCTCTTCCAACAGACAGGCACTCAGGAGGTTAACACCACATAGACTCACACAAACACAAAACACACCTCTGAAGAAACATTACACAAGACTCTGTATCTCACTGTGAATCTGCAAGACTGAAACCAAGCTGCTGCACCGCACTTTCTGGGATGATGGTACAATAAATATCTTCCCCCTAGCATGAACAACTCACCTGATTAATGGTTTGTAGTATTAGGACAGAGCAGTAATCTAGGATGAGACATTTAAAAACGCTGACCTGAATTAATTCTGTTCCTAACAAGATTACTTATTTTACCATTGATTTCAATCAGCCTTGAGTTAGGAGATTGCAATTTTAAAAATACAAAATTTTCTAATCTTCTCAGTTGTGAGTTGTAAGCTGCCTGGCCAAATTCGCAAGCAGCCTGAGGAAACAGAGCAGACACATGAACTGCTCCCTCAGTATATTTCTTCGGTGTGTTACGGTAGTTAAATCCTAACACATACCCTCTCAGCGCTAACTACACTTTAACTGGTAAACAAAGAAAAGGTAAATTAAATTCTGCAGATCAGAATTACAATAGAAAAGCACATGGAAACACTGAAAAGAAAGAGAAAAAGAATCAGAACAAAAAAAATAAGGTAAGGAAAGATTAAAAGAAGGGAAGGAAAGCAGAGGGAATTACTTAAACACAGAGGTCTCCTCTGTAATTGAAACAGTTTATGTCAAAGAGTTTTTTTAAAAAATAAAGCTAATTTTAAGCCTGGGATTGTTACCAATGATCATCAACAGTGGAACTTTGCCATTTGCTCAATTTGCCTTACTGTTATTTCCTTCTAAAATTAGTACGTTTCCCCAACGCGTGATGCTGATGATGACAAGGGAAGACTTTATAAAGTGCAGTGATGCTATGTTTTGCCTATTCACTATACGCAAATTTCACATCAAAGTTTATGGAACATTAATCACAGGATTTATCCCTAACAAATAAGAGCATGCGCAATGTTTTTTCTTGTATCAGAGAAACTACATTAAGTTGGATGTCTTGGCAATAAAGACTTTGAGTTTCAGGTAAATGTCAAAGCAATATTTCGATCCTAATTGGCAACTGTAAATGTTGAATCAGTATGTAGTCAAATAAACACTGGTGTAATGTAGGAATAGCATGAGGGGGTGAAAAAAACCCAGGAAATTAATAAAGCAGCAGTACTTCCGAAGGGCTTGTCAAGACCAGCTGTCAAGAAACAGCAGGAAGCTAAGCAAAAAGCCTGTTGCTGCAACGCAGGCAAGAAACAAGTCCTGCGCAAGTGGGAGTTTTAACAGCAGAGGATGTCAAAAAAAATATGAGGCTTCTGACCTGAAAGGTGGGAATGAACAAGTGGATAGACTGCAGCAAGAATCTTCCTATCTATTCTGCTGTCACACTGAGTTTCCACTTCAGGGGTGTCTCATTGCCTTTCTGAAGCATGAAGGCAAGGTGAAAATTCAGCTTAGGCAAAAGGCAAGGCTTTTAAAAGGGAGCTATTCTAGAACTAATAAACAGAGAAGACCCGAAAGACTTCAAGCACAGTTGGTGGTCCTGTCTGGGCTCTAACCAGAGAGTAGACCATGACTCTGTCTTTGGCAGAACCTGTTAAGGAGAGACCCACACACTTTCAAGGCAGTCTGGTGCAAGTGGCTGAGTAACACAGTGACTGTTGAATTATTAAGGTTGGTTAAGACCTCTAAGATCATCCAGTCCAACCGTCAGACCAACAGAACTGTGCCTACTAAGTCATGCTCCAAAGTGCCAGTTCTACAAGGTTTTTTAATACCTCCCCATAAATCCTGTGCTCCAGGCCCTTCACCAGCTCTGTTCCCCTTCTCTGGACACTCTTCAGCAGCTCAATGTTTTTCTTGTAGTGAGGGGCCCAAAGCTGAGCATGGGATTCAAGGTGTGGCCTCACCAGCACCCAGTACAGGGGCATGATGCTTCCCCTGGTCTCGCTGGCCCCACCATGGCCAGGATGTTGGCCTTCTTGGCCACTGCTGGCTCATGGTCATTTGCTGTCAACCAACACCCCCAGGTCCTTCTCCTCCAGGCAGCTTTCCAGCCGCTCTTCCCCAAGCCTGGAGCTGTGCGGGGTTGTCGTGTTCCAAATGCACAACCCGGCACTTGACCATGTTGAACCTCATATCCTTCTCCTCAGCCCATCAATCCAGCCTGTCCAGATCCCTCTGCAGATCTTTCCAGCCCTCAAGCAGATGATTGACACCTTTGGGTAACAAGGACGGAGTGGCAACAGGAGCATCACACGGTTGGTGCAAAGAGAGGGTGTGGAAGAGCACCTGCCACTCCAGTGCCAGCTCATTCCCCAAAACCCACCAGATCATCTCATTTAATCCCTGCCAGCAGGCTATTTCCAATCATCTTCCAAGGTGACAGCTGCCACTGTCCCCATCTTGCATGTACCAGAGGGAGGCAAAACCCGAAAGCAAATAAAATCGGGGAGAAACCAATGTCATTTCATATCTGTAAACTAAGCCAAAATCTGACTTAGTTTGCTGGCCTACCACAGATGGTCAAGCAAGGGGAAGCAGAGAAGTCCATGAACTTCTTCTCCAAAGGTTTGAAAGGAAAACAGAAATGTTCCCAAGAACAAATCAAATTCCCTTATTTTCTTTCTGAGCTCCCTCTCTTATCTGTCTTCACTTGTCCTGCTCTTTCTTCCTATCAGTTCTCATATTCCTTCTCTATACGCGTTCTCGCTAGTGAAGAGGCCATTAGGAGGTGACAGCAAGCCCAACTTTTGGGATTCTGGCTCCTGTTAAGGCTATAAGCTAATAGTATACAAATTAATAACATATACTTCATTAATAATTTTATATTCATATTTCTACAAGTGTGGTCATAGGGCTGTATTACAGTACCCAAGCACAAAGCCACATACAGTCCCTGCCCTGAGAAACAGACAGTCCAGGCTATGTATAGGTTTCCTGAGGTCAGTGGAAAATGACTTCCACTGTACCTCAGTTTCCCCGTTTCGTAATTCTTGTGCCCTTGAGGGTAGGAACTGAAGACTCTAGTGCTAAACTTCACGCTGCTTTCTTTGAAAATGAAAACTGATTCCCTCAGCCTACTAACAGGGATGTCACGCAGGTACAGGAAAGTCAGATGGTTAATCTCGCTAGAGATCCAGTTCCTTCTCTCTGCAAAATAAGGCGAATATGACTCACAGTGTCCACAGGGTGAATGGAAAATAAAAGGAAAACAGTGGTATGCATGAATGACCTGCAGATAAGAGTGACTGAAAACACTCACTAAAATGGATCAGAGAGTAAGCGGAGCTTGGGTAAGGAAGGGGAATATTGAGACTGTCCAATGTGACAGGCTGCTGCACAAGAGACGACAAGCTTAGGAGCCAACAGAGATAACAATAAGAGAAGACTCAGAGAAAAAAAAAAAACAAGGATCCTTTTCCTTTCATGCAGGTAAGGTACAGCAATTTTATTTACACTGCATTTGAAAAGACATCAGAGGGGCTTGAAAGGAGTAAAAGCATCCGATAGGTAACAGTGATCAAATTCAGCCCAGCAAAGTCAAAAAAACTCCACTCCAGAAGTGTCCAAAGCCTCCACTTTCCTGACAAAAGGGCCAGACTCTGCCCCTGAAGACAATGAAGTTAGATGACAGGAGAAAGGCAAATGCTGACTTGAATAGTTTAATATCACTTCAAAGACCCTAATTAATTTTGAAATAAATATTCAAGGTGCAGCCATCTAGAAGGAGACAGCACAGATGAAGGAAAGAAACGTAAAACTGCTTGTAGCAGCCTTGATCCAGTTTGCCTGTGCTATAACAACACGGAATTACCATGCCTGCATTGGCCTCTTTCAGTGGAGAACCCATGGGCATAACCCTAACAGGTACAGCACAAAGAAATAAAACATTTCTGGGGCCAACTCACGTACTTCAGCAGGATGTTTCCCTTCTAACGTGAGTCCATCAGAAAACTCACATCTGCATTCAATGGAAGCAGACTTGAATCTGCATAGTCCAGTTTTGAAAAATACTTATTTTTCCAGTAAAGTTAGCAAAATGCAAGTCTTAGCCTGGATACATACACAATTCTGCTTGCTGTATTAATAGGGACCAATCTTTTTCCCAATGACCTATTGCTTTGCAAGTTGACAAATAGTGGGTAACTGCTGCACTGATTGTTCGCTATATTACTGGGAGAAAACCTTTAGAAAAGGTTCTGAAAATATATGAAACTATGTGGGAGCATAGGGATGGCATAGTAACAACAAAGGGAAAAGAATGAAACCATATGGGTGCCATGAAAAGCAAAACAGGGGTGGAAGATGTGAAAAACAGGCATGTCTGGTTATACAGCACACTTGGACATACAGCATTTTACCAGGGATGAGCTTGGCTCTGCGTTAAAGGGAAATGGTAGCAATAAAGTCGTGGAGGAGTATATTTTGACTAGCACAAAGAGCAAAATTGGAAACACAGGTGGGAAGCTTCTGGATTATAACCACTATTATATAGAAAAAAAACCCATTTTCTTCCATACAGCACATTTCACATTTGGGTTAAGCCTTGCATCAGATATTCACATGCAATGTCTGAAAAAAATTGATCTAGAATCACTTCCCAAGAAAGATAAAATACAACCAACACCAACATTCAACCAATCTAATTAAATAGGATGAAGTGCTGATGAGGACATCAAGGACATCAAAAGATACCTCTCAAAACTACGTAGTCTTCCCTTTTCTCGTTTGTGGCTGGATAACATTTAAGGAGTAACAGATAATCAGTATCAATTAATATTTTAATAATTATTAATAATTAAATATTATTTTAATAATAATTGGCAGAATCACAAGGCCAACAATAGTATACTGGAGTCTTGTGTCCAGTTTTGGAATCCCTAACCTAAGAAGAATACGTAAGTGTTCGAACAGGTCCAGAGGAGGCTACAAATGATGATGGAGGCTACAGATGATCTGAGGCTAGAGAACCTCTGCTATGAGGACAGGCTGAGAGTGTTGGGGTTGTTCAGCCTGGAGAAGAGAAGGCTCCAGCGAGACTTCATAGTGACCTTCCAGTACCTGAAGGGGCTCCAGGAAAGCTGGAGAGGGACTTTTTTACAACAGCATGGAATGACTGGAGGAGGAGGACTAGCTTTAAATTGGAAGGGGGAAGATTTAGATCAGCCATTAGGAAGAAATTCTTCACAATGAGGATGGTGAGGCCCTGGCCCAGGTTGCCCAGGGAAGCTGTGGCTGCCCCATCCCTGGAGGTGTTCAAGGCCAGGTTGGATGGGGCTTTGGGCAGCTTGATCCAGTGGGAAGTGTCCCTGCCCGTGGCACAGGGGTTGGAACTGGGTGATCTTTATGGCCCCTTCTGATGCAAACTATTCTATGATTCTGTGATTCTATTACAGTGAGGCAAGCTTTTTTCTTTTCGAGAAAAAAGGCCAATCAAGCCCCAAGCACACTCACAGGAAATCCCAATATATTTTAAGATACTAGGAAATTCTGACATTTGAGATGGCAGCTCAGTGCAAAGATACCTGATGCAGCATGGTTACCAGGAGCAATCTCACCATAGCATTAGAGATCTGACTGAGTTAATTGCTTTGCATCTCATGTTTCCAAAGCTCATATATTTAGCACCAGGTCAAGTGTCCCTACACCGCACTATATTCTTCATCGTACACACACCCACAAAGCCCCAGTTGCACTGAGGTTTTGTACTGAAGGAACCCAAAAAAATGCCATTTAGAGTCAATGCGTCCATACCCAGTATCAGCCACAGGAGAAGGCAGTATTCCCTCTCTCCATGCACAGAAATGAAAGGCGCAATTGTCTTCTATCATTTGTGCAAGCCCTCCAAACTGTTGGCTTCCCAGAATTTCCAGATGGGACTGTGAAAAGCCTAGCTTTGGCTGTGTTTGTTCTAACGGAAATTGCCAGTGAGAGAGATCGTTTTTAAGGTTTTCATCATGGGAACTGAAGCACAAAACTAACTAAATAAAGAGGACGTGGAAGGACAGAGACTATCTGTGGGGCTGATGAAAAAGCAAAATGGATGCAAGCAACAGAGGGCAAGGACGCCTCAAAGAAATGAGCGGTTAAGTCCACAGTTTGCCTGAGGGAGGCATGGCCTGCTGAGCAATGAATACACTTGAATTAAAAAATGAGAAATGAAATGAAAAAGCAATCAAGGGTAAGAATGAGCCACAGCGAAAGTAAGAAAATACAAAGATTTGCACAGAGATTATGCGTGAAACAAATTTAGCAAATGCAAGAACAATCGGAGAACTCCAGTCAGGTCAAAAATAAAAGATGGAATTACTAGGAGGTGTGCAACTTTCCATGGAGGTCAGTGGTCAAGGATGTAATCGCTCACAGCTGAGGCTGAGGGGGACACAGGTACAGCACAGTTCAAACCAAGAAGAGTGGGTCTTGTATTTGGCTTTCTAGAAAAGCAGGTAAAATTGAACTTTGTACCTGCCCATACACATCAAGGGCAATCAGCTGATTTTTTTCTAAGTTGCATAAAACACATTGGTAGCAAGTTATAATAGAGATTCTTATAAAAAAATGTGGGGTTTTACCACGTTGGAAGAAGGTGCTCTGATTCACAGGGGTTGAATGCTGGGCATCGGCAAAACTCAACCCTATCTTTGCCATACAGAGGCAACAGATCTGTTTAAAGTGCAGAAAGCGGAGTTAGCCTAGATGTTTAGCCAAATATTCAAAAAGATCTGTTTGCATGGGCCAAAGTAGGCCAAAATCCCCACACGACAAAGTTCGAGACCAAAACAAGCTGCTGCTGGGTATTATATGAATTACAATTAGGACTTAATTGTCGCTGTACTAATCAGTGAGGATAATGGGCACCTTTGGGCTGGTAAATGGGGCACCTATAATTCACCACTGCAGGGCAAGAAGCTTCTGAAGAGCTCCTACAGCCCAACATGGTTCAAACTCTAGGTGAACCAACCACTCCTGTGCAGGATGGGCTGGTGGAAAATGGATTAGGGACTGCCAGGTAGTCACAGGAACAGCCAATGTGCTAAGCATCTGTAGGTCACTCTGTAGTGACTCACATCCCCTGTAGTTTGAGCTCAGGGAGGACCACAATGTAAAACAACAGGGAACAACACACTCAGGATAATGCAATTTGCACATCTAAAATATTGAAATAACTGACTTACTTTACATTAATTTACTGCCGTATAGGGAATGGAGAAGGGCTGGCAATTCACAGACTAGATCAGCAAGTGGTTTTACCATCTTAACAGCAGAGGGGCAACAAAACAAGGCTAGAAATAAACCAAGTCCACAGGGAGCAGCAATTCAAACCCTGCCTGTTTTCTGCACAAGAGCCATAGACAGCACTGCCAGGGAACACAAGAGAGGAAATGATACATCCTCACACTCTTGTCCTAAAACTTCAGCCACTTGATGCTTTTCTTTAAAAGCAAACGAAAAATATGAGCGGTGATTATTTGCAAGTTTTGGCAGAGCTTTATTTCACGTGACGTGTATTTGTGAGCTCTCTCTTTTTATTCTATGATTCTATGATTCTATGAATGACTTTATAGGCATCTGTGTTAATCTATCAGCTCTCTGTTCTGCTCCCTCCATCCCTTTGCCATCTCTACCTTGAGCTCTCCCTCAGCAGACTCTAGTGGTCTTCTGATGTCTCATAAAGCTGATTCATTTCCTCATCTTTACAATGTTAGGCACGATGGGGATGCCAGCACCCTGGTCCCCATCCCTTTGAAATGTTCTTGGGAATTCCCTGTAGCAATAACAGCATTACTGGGTCCTGAGCTTCTCCTGTTACACTAGAATAGAATCATAGAATCATAGAATAACCAGGTTGGAAGAGACCCACCGGATCATCGAGTCCAACCATTCCTATCAAACACTAAACCATGTCCCTTAGCACCTCGTCCACCCGTGCCTTAAACCCCTCCAGGGAAGGTGACTCAACCGCCTCCCTGGGCAGCCTGTTCCAGTGCCCAATGACCCTTTCTGTGAAGAATTTTTTCCTAATGAATAGTTCCATTCACTTTAAGGTGATGACCATAGTAGAATCACAGAATCACAGAATGGTTTGAGTTGGAAGTGAACTCAAAGCCCATCCAGTTCCAACCCCCTGCCATGGGCAGGGACACCTCCCCCTGGGGAAGATTGCTCAAAGCCCCATCCAATCTGGCCTTCAACACCTCCAGGGATGGGGGAGCCATGACCTCCCTGGGCAACACGTTCCAATTCCTCACCATCCCTATTGTGAAGAATATCCTCCTTTTATCTAGACTAAATCTTTCTCTCTCCAGTTTATAGCCATTTCCCCTTGTCCTGTCACTGCAGGCCTTTGTAAAAAGTCCCTCCCCAGCTTTCTTGTAGCCCCTTTCATGTACTGGAAGGTCGCGTTATGATCTCCTCAGAGCCTTCTCTTCTCCAGGCTGAACAACCCCAACTCTCTCAGCCTGTCCTCGTATGGGAAGTGATCCAGCTCTTGAATCACCTTTGTAGCCCTCCTCTAGACCTGTTGCAACCATTCCTTATCCTTCTTATGTTGGGGATTCCAAAACTGGACACAATACTCCAGTTGGGGTTTCATAAGAGTGGAGTAGAGGGGCAGAATCACCTCAGATGTACACGTATTGGTGTAGACAGCCTCAAGAATTTGCTGCCTCCTGAAGTTTCCAGTGTTCTTCTCCTCTAAAGAAAATCAACCAAAACCAAGTCCTTCTCTGCCATCCCTTCAGATGTGACTCATGGGTCACATGTCATTTCACTGGGATAATATTTCACTCTGGTTAGAAACAGACAGGGCACAGGGCTATGTGTTGGAGAGATGACTCAGTAGGTGACCTTCATCTCTGTTCCTCTCTAGTAAAAAGCATTTAAATGGAAAGAGACTTCTAACACTGGAATAGATTGTCTTAAGTTACAGTTAACACCTTCACAGGTCATTATGAAGTGGAGTACATGCCAGGTATGGGGCAGGAGCTCTTAACTCCCGTGAATTGGCTGTAGTTCCTCAAGAGACCAGCATTGAACAAAATAAAACTCATGCCACATGAAGGATCTGTGTCCGTGTTGCAATTACTGTTGTCCCTGCTATAAGTAAGATCTCATCTAGTCTTACAGCACAGTACAGACCGAATAATCCCTCACCGTGTAACCCATGTTTATTTTCTGTTATTATTGTTATTATTGCCCCTACTGTGCAAAAAATGATCATAACCTGTCTTTCTTGTGCAGTTAAGGATGTTTGGGGATTGATTTGCAACTGTGGAATATAAGCTGCTTCAGAAATACCAAAATGGTGGTATAACCTTAAGTCACGAGAGTTTGATACTAATTATAGTGTACAGACACTTAAGAGTGATGTTTTATTCTCACTTAAAAGACATAAAGCTTTCAAATAACGCAGGCTTCCTGCACGGGAAGGTTTGCTACTTCTTGCTGAGTGGTTCTTTGATTCATTGTATGTGCCCCCTCTGACAGACGCCAGGGTAATCTTTGTTTAAAGTCTTCAATAGCTTTGAAAATATATTTCTCCTCACTTGACTGAAAAGGGAATTTTTAAAAGGGAAGATCCCCTTTTTCAGTTCCTACCCTATGCCGAAGTCAAGCTGTTAAAAAAAACAGCATACAGTGCATCTCCTGCCAATAGAATATAGGTATATAACTCTATAAGTACATGTATATAAATATATACATATATATACACATACACCCAAGTGTTTCTCCAATATTTTTCCATTGCCAAAGCAGCCAAGGACCATCCTATTGATCTCTCCCATGCAACAGGCTGGGAGATGAAGGCAGTGCCTATTTCAACATTTTATCGTTGTAGTGGCAGTTTCCTGATGTAATCCAGGATTATTCCCCACTGACCAAATAAGAACTCACAAAAAAAAGGCCAGCCCTCAGCTCAGCATCTGATTCAAAAGAAAATTCAGCTGAAAGCCGATCATAGGAAAGATGAGTCAATACAAGAGCAAGCAGCAGATCTGGATTGAAGCAGAAATCCACAGCATTTAACCTACTTTAGCAGATCAATGCAGTGGATGTTTAATCATCATATTAATCCTAAAACAAAAATAATTACCCCAGAGATCTGTATTAAAGTCCCTTAATTATATCTCATTTCATCATCCTTTTTACTCAAGATCAGGAGCTACAGAGACCAGAGCTTCCCTATGTCATCCTCCAGCTTGCAGTTCAACTCTCTCATTAGGACTTTAGCTGCTACTATGGGGATGAGACATTGGCCTTGCTGAGAGCACCCACATCCATCCCACTTGGAGGAAAGCTGAAAAAAAAAGGAAAAATAAGGTGGGCAGAATTCTACTTTCCAATGGCATGGTACAAAAAAAGGAGGGGAAGTAGCAGAGAACATTATACGGTGGGTGAAAACTGTGTGAATAACTAGGAATTCAGTCTCTACATTCTCCCCTTCTTCCAGCAATGCTGGGAGCTCATTATTATCTCATAAAGGGGAAAAGGCTTGACCAGAGGCTGAGACCCTTATCACGTTTCACTGAGCAGAGTTTCTTTTCTGGAGAATCCTTTCCTGCCTTCAGTTCAGCCATCCCCACAGCCAGGCTTTGTGAGTGTGGCCGCAGGCAAATGCAGGACTATGATGGAGAGCTTCAGGTGGGTTTGTATGGCAATAAACCAGCCCATTCCATGCTTCTAAGGGCAAGTGGCATGGCACAGCTTACAACCATACAGCTAACTTCCATCTTTCTCCCAGAAAACACTGCCTTTGTCCACATAGTTTACTGGGACCAGTGTCTAGTCTCTGCTGTCCTCTGCATCGCACCCAAGCTGCTCTTTTTTGGCCAGTTTCCCCTGCCTCACTGGCTTTTACCCATTTCCACTACCTTCTTGTGAGAAACAAGCTAACCCTGTGCTATATTTATGCTTAAAAGCATTTTACATTTACTGGAATAGTACTTCAGGGCAATATTCAGGTTTCAATAAACACATTAAGGAATTTCTTCCCTCTGCCTTAGGAAGCGGTCCAGAGGCCTCTTATTGCTGTAGATGTTGGGATGCAAGCAAAGGCTGTCACAAAACAAGCAGCATGTTGAATCTTAGGAATCTTAGCGAGTAAATGGCTTTAGGTTTAGGCAACATCCAGCTTGGAAAGCATCACCACAGCTATAAATATCCCACTTCCCCTCTGCAAGGATGCTCTCCAAAACCACCAGCTCCACCATAGTCCCTGCACGTGCAAGCTATAACGTGTCCAAGCAGCCCCACAGCCAGCATCAGCTTCTAACAGGGGACTTAACACAGGAGGTTTGTGAAAGAAAAGACTAATGAAAGGTTACAGCTACCCCTGCACAGAGTAGACTAGCAATCAGATTACCCAGGAACAGTCACCGTAACACAGGACACAAGAATGAGAGGGAAAGAAAAAGTGAAGAAGTTCTTTCATGAAAATATTATGTTAACGATGTGGGCTGCTCTGTAAATCACCTTTCTATGATTAATAACCGACAGCCCGAGACTGCCTCATCCTGCACTTTTATTTCCATGAAAGATGGGAACTACCACTTACCAGCAGAAACGAGCTGAAGTGCTTTTTCCCTGCGCTGGTAGGGGGAACCCTTTCTGAGGCTCTCATTTTATTAAAAACCAGGGAAAGAAACAAATCTTTACAAGATAAAATGTATGTGCACCTCCCTGCTTAAAACCCTTCGATGGCAGACTGCTCAGAAACAGATTTTCTCCTAGCAAGCCAGGGAATCAGAAATCACCCTTTTTTTGCATTCCCTGCAGCCAACTGATGACAGGAGAGGCTCCCAGGCACAAAGCAGGATAGAGGCTGGCCACAGAGATCACTCAGTGGAAGAGTTTTAGTTGCATCTTCTCGCCATTTTATATTTATTTTGCTATTTTTCATTTCAGTCTATACTTTGTATTTATTTTTCATTGTTGTATTCCTGTTGCGGCCATTTCAACTTGAAAAAAAACCCAAAAACAACAAGTATAGGTAGGGCTTCAAGGCTTCTAGGACAAATGGGAAAAAAATGAGAAAATAACGCAAGATGAGACCTGAAGGTCATCCTCTCAAAACCAAGGCAGCTTGGCAGCACCTTTATCTACTAAACAAGTTCCCGATGCCAAAGATGGAGATTTTATACCTCCTCATAGAATTACAGAATGATTTAGGATGAAACAGACCTCCAAGCCCATCCAGTTCCAACCCCTGCCATGGGCAGGGTCACCTCCCACTGGATCAGGGCTCCAAGCCCCATCCAACCTGGCCTTGAACACCTCCAGGGATGGGGCAGCCACCACTGCTCTGGGCAACCTGGGTCAGGGCCTCACCATCGTCACAGGAAAACATTTCTTCCTAAGATCTCATCTAAATCTTCCCCTTTCAGCTTAAAACTGTTCCCTCTTGTCCTACCCCTACACTCCTCGATCAAAAGCCCCTCCCCAGTTTTCCTGTAGCTGCTCTAAGATCCCTCCAAGACTTCTATTCTCCAGGCTGAACAACCCCAACCCTCTCAGCCTGTCCTCCAGCCCTCAGATCATCTCCATGGTCTTCTCTGGACCTGCTCGAACAGATCCACGTCCTTCCTCTGCTGAGGGCTCCAGAAGTGAGTGCAGGGCTCCAGGTGGGGTCTCAGAAGAGCTGAGCAGAGGGGCAGAATCCCCTCCCTGTCCCTGCTGGTCCCACTGCTTTGGATGCAGCCCAGGATACTGTTGGCTTTCTGGCTTGCAAGTGCACGTTGCCAGCTCATTTCGAGTTTCTCATCCTCAGGCAGCCTTATTCTTTAAAAGTTTCCCTTTGTGGTTAAAGCCAATTTTTTCCTGCTGCAAGTTAAGCTCATAACTTCTCATCATCTCATGAGACTTCACAGGGATACGACTGTTACCTTCATTTGGGCAGAAATAGCTTGGCTCTCTCAAGGCCGTTATATGCCCCCTTAATTTTCTCCAAGCTAAGCACATTTTTTCTACACCTCTGCTCATTCTGGCTGTTTATCTTTGGCTCCTTCCAACTGCGTCATGTCTTGCTGGAAGTGAGGTGCCCAAAACCAGACTGAGTCCTCCAGCTAAAGCCCCACTGCTAAGCAAGGCACACAAATCACTCTGTGGATAAACTACAACACTCTTGTCTATACATATTAATGTCATGCTTGCTGTTACCCCCGATTGAGAAACACTGGCTGATTTGTCAGCATTTTGCTTGCTCTTGGCACAAGGCAAACAACCACAAAAGTTGCAAATCAGGCAAGAAGCAAACCATTGATCTCTTCCAGAAAAAATGTAGCTAAATTCCAGTAAAAAAAATCCACAGCAGCTGCCTATGCTACTGAAACCCACTTAACTCAAAACTATGGAAAAGAAACATTCCCCTCTACAAAACCATATCAATCGTAGCACCACAAACTAGATTAAGTAAAATAAAGTCTGCACTGGTCAAGGTTAAACACTTGGAGTTCACCACTGGTGTTGGCAGCAAAAAGAGCACTAGCATTCTCAGATCAGAGACTGATTTGCTTTACAACAAAGCAGTCTCAGCAGTTATTCATGAGAACACAGCAGTAAAAAAAATGAAAGTGCTCCCTCTGTTATTTGGAACACCAATATTGTCACTGTGATTTTAGGAATTGTGTCCGCATGTTTTTTACTAAAGACACTGAAGTTTAGGCAATGAGCGTGCTACCTTAATTCAACCTCGCAAGCCATTTCAGCTTGAACTTATGTAAGGTGAAAAGCAGGGTCTGATCAGGGGCAAATACTCAGGTGGTACAAGTCAGTCTCGCTTAAGTTAAGGAAGACCTCGATCTTTACAACAGCTGAGGACTAAAACACAATCTAAAAAAAAATACCAATTACATTCTGCCTAACATTCTCCTTTATTAATGATCTAACAGACATTACAGATAGTGGAGGCACCTTCCCAGACAGAGAAGGTATTAATATTGTCGGCAAAACACTGAGAAGTGGTTTGAACTGTTACAATGCTACAACTGGATCTCTGAATCCATTCAGACTGATCAGAAAACTTTTCCTATTCCCTCAAATCCCCCCTTACCTTTTGAGATAGTTTCTCCCGTACAGGATCTGCTGCAGCAAGGTGACCACGGCAAAGGCGCAGATGAATATGAAGAACAAAGTTCTGTTTCCCAGCAAATCCCTGCTTGACGAAGGGTCAGTGTACCCCATCCTTCTTTAAAGCCACTGAAGCTCCACTGGGTAAAATTCAGTTCATTTTCACCTTCATGCCCTTTTTGCTGGGAAGAGGAGGAGAATGCTTACTGTTTTTTCTCGGAGCGATCCAAGGACAAGGTATCCCATTGTTTGGCCCTGCTGCCCCTTCCTTGCCCCTTTTAGCTCCAGAATTGTGCGCAGTGGCTTGCTTCCATGGTAAAGTTTCCAGGAGATTCAGACGTGGGTAACATCTAAAATCATCTCTCAGAG
This sequence comes from Phaenicophaeus curvirostris, assembly GCF_032191515.1. Classification (NCBI taxonomy): domain Eukaryota; kingdom Metazoa; phylum Chordata; class Aves; order Cuculiformes; family Cuculidae; genus Phaenicophaeus; species Phaenicophaeus curvirostris. The sequence goes on from NC_091431.1 coordinate 73,185,506, forward strand.
CTCTTTCAGTGCAGGCACCCTGTGCTGTGCAAGAGGCATTCTGTTCCCTCTAAACCTCTCTCAAAAACCCGCTGCTAGTAATTATCTATTTCAATCCCATTTTCATATTCCAGATGGGGGAAGCTGCAAATAAACCAGAAAACTGCAGCCAATGGCAAACACAGGGCTCCGGCAACCCGCGTTGGAAGCACATAATCGTCAGCTCTTCTTTGCTTCTGCTCAGTGATTCCAACGAATTGTGCTCGCAAGGAGACGTGACTGGGGTGTGCTATTAGTGAACAAGCATGTAACGATCATGAGGATTTCATTCAGTCCCCTGTAAAAAAAAAGAAAAAAAAACAACAGCAGCAATCTGGTCAGACCAGCAGGAAAGCTGCACTGCATTTTGTGTAGCAGGCATGCCTTCGGTATCGTAGCGTTTGCATGCAGAATGCAGTGCCTTTAGTCATTCACCACTCACTATTTGGGCTCCTGCATTTCCCCTGGTTATTCCTCCAGAGTAAGCACAAGCAAGGTCACTGTGCATCTCTTCAAGGACAGCGCTCTCCGTTCCTGCATGCTGATTTATTGGAGGCTCTGAGTAGCCTAACAGCCGCAGAGAGGGAGACTGCCTCTCAGTGCGGGCTCTAAGAACCATTCATTTAAAGAGACAAATATTCTGATTGTTCCTTCCCACAAACAGTTCTCTTTTGAGAGGGCAAGGCGACAAGACCTTGTCTACAGCCATCGTAGCTCCTTTAAAATCCTCCTCATTGTCAGGAGAAGCTCAATTCAGCTCACAGGGAAATTAAAGGGAGTTTTGTTGCTGATTTCACTGGGAGTAAAATCTGCCCCCAACCCTTGTCTTCTTAAAACAAGTTCCAATGAAAGCTTTATCCATGAATGAAATGCCTTGGCTAGAAATTTGTTTTGCCCCAACAACAACAGGCTGCAAAAGGATTTTTACAACAAAATGCAGGGAAAAAAATCTTTTGTCTAAAAGAATGAGAAGATTTTTGTATGAATAAATTTTCCAACAGTTAAATCAGCGTATGCAAAACGTTTCAGCATGCCAGCAGTCCAGCTGTGCGAAGCAGTGAACAGGGACTGTTTCTGTACTTTGTCTCAGCTGTAATTGGTGCTGCATGGGAAGAAGGGCCAAAGGTAACTTTACGCAACCCTTTCAACCTACTTCCCGAAGCCAGGGTTAGTCCTCAGCACGACCTACAGCAATTTAGACAAGACAATTAAGGGCTAAAGAGGGCTTTGCCTCACCTAATTTTAAGCAGCAACAGTAATAGAAGTGTTAGAGGAAGGAACCTGGTCACCCTGAATTCCTGCAAGCAGGAACCTCCATGGGACATCCAGCCTTTCTGATACCCTTGACTTTGCAGAGAAGGTTTAGGGATCCAGCCTCTAACGTGTCCTTCTTCTGTGCCTTTCAAAGTTCCCACATGTTCACTCATGAACCCTGCTAAATGCTTCAGGTATCACCTGTGTGTATAAAAGGAGTGGCAATCCCGGTTCGGATTAGAGTTATCCAGCCCAGTGCCTTGTCTTTGACAGTGGCCAGTGATGGATACATAGGGAAAAGGAGAACAGGAGGGCAGGGATGTGTTGATACTTCCTTGGAAATCTCTCTACCACTACCAAGAAGATAATGTTTCAATTAGAAAAATAACTGAGTTGGATGCACTGATTTCTACTGTACTGGGAATAATGCACATACCAGGGGACTGCAAATTAAATAGGAAAAGCAGTTTGATTCCCTCTTGTCACAGTCATCAGCTCTAGGGCCAAATATGTTTCTTTTAACAATTAGACCATCTAAGCCCATATACTATTAGAATGTTTCCATACTGAACCATTTAGATGGATCTAACTGCACACCCTTCTTAGTTACCGTAAAAGCAATGTGGCTGTCAGAAAACCCAGGCTGGGACCCCATAGGATACTGTGCAGGCTGAGAGGTAAGGGAAGATGTAGGAAAAAAGTATTTAATTCTTCGACTTATTGGATTTTTACTGATAGCTTTGAAAAAAAGAAATTTGTCTCAGTTGCTCCAAGAGTTATTTTACAATAACAGCAAAGTATCAGGGGGCAGAATTTAGCTTTTTTATGACATTCTGTGGGTGTGATGCCAGTTCTGCACGTGTTCATGTCACCTGGGTTTTGGTGAAAATGTTTTCAGTCTTTCTTCCTCTAATCCTCTCCACTCAAAGTGTTCTTTTTCTTGAGATATCTGTGCTGTGTACCAAACTCATGAGCCTAGCAGCTACTCTTTCTCCTGTAATCATGGTCAGCCTGAGCTGCAGTAAACAGCTAAAAAGTGCCAAGTATTCTCAGTCAGTCTTTGATTTTGTGTGTCCTCTCATTCTTCTCTGTTACATCAGAGCTGGCCAGATGATACAGCACCTGAGCAGCTGACGTGCAGGAGACGTACATGGCTAAAAAAGAAAAAAAGCAAAGTACAAAGATATGTGCTATAAGCAGAGGGGGTTTCTGTGCCAGATCTTGCACAGACAGCATTCTTGATGTCGCTTGTAAAAGAAATCTGTTTGCTGCCTTCATCCCAGTACTATGACAACAATGCAGAACTGGGAGCAGAGCAGCTCTGTGCAAGCACGAAGAAATAAGACACCTATCGACAAATTTCAAAGGATGCTCAAGGTTGCCTGCAGCATTTGTTGTGAGTGAAAATATTCACATGATGTGTGCAGAAGGGTTGATGAGCAATGTCAGCAATCCTTCCCAGGGGCTCTCTGAGAGTCGGACTTGTCAGCTACTGGCCTCCTTGCAAGCATCACACCCCTGCAAAGAACAATTTGACTTTTTTTTCAGTATTTTACAACCTGGAGCTGTTCAAAAAAATGTGTAGATGTCGCATATTGAGACACGGTTTAGTAGGCAAGGTGGTGTTGGGCTGACGGTTGGACTCGATCCAACCTTAATGATTCCACGATCATATGAAACACAGATTTGCTGAGCACGCCTTGGCCTCAGGTGCTGTGCACAGCAGTGTCTGCTGGTCACACAGGCATTGACCCTGCCACCGGCAAGGCAGCCACAGTGACACCGGTAACACACAGGGAGTCCAAGTCACGTCACGCTATACTCCGCTCAGCTTTGTGCCAGAGCACAGGAACCCAGTAAATAAATTCTCTTCCGTCACTGGAGGGTCAAGTATGACTTAACTAGCATCAGGCCCTCAAAACACCTCCTATGAGATTGAGAGAGAGGGTGGATAAGTGCATAAGATGAGAAAGGGTATTCCTGCATAGTTTCTTGGAGGATGGACTTCAGACGCTAAAGCAACAGCAGCAAAATGGAACTGCTCATAGTTTATCATAATATGAAGCTGCCAGAAGCAGCCTGTCTTACACACTACCAGCCTTTGTTTGTTGTATGTGAGCTGCTTGCTAAGTATCATCAGAGCTAATCTACGGCATGAAACAACTCCAGCCTGAGCAGTGAGACTGTGAGCCCTCTAACACAAACATGAACATGCTCCAGACAGCGATACCCTCCAATGGGAGTTGATAGTTTTCTCTCAAGTCCAAATGAAGCAGAAGTGAATTTAAACAAAATAAAAAGGCTAATATGGGATCTCAAAGACAAAGAAATCTTGGCTAACCACCAAGACTACATTTCTGAGGATCCAAAAAGGAAAGCTGAGTAAGCAGAAAGGCAAAACCTGCTAGGAGTCACACTTCACTTCTCTTTGAGCAGGGAACATGCACATCTCTCTCTCTGCTGAAAGGACAGTGTGCAGCCCTTAATTCTGAGATGCAGTTTATTTTTTAATGTAAATGAAACAGAAAAAATAATTTCTGTTAGGCAGGTCTGACTGGGAAATTCCTTAATCTGTCATTTGAATCAGTGTTTGACTGATTATGCATGCTAATTTCAGCTGAAAGCAAGGTCATCCAGTGTCCCAAATAGCAGGATCTATCATGTTAAACTTATAGCACTGTACGGGTTCAGAGTAAAGCAAAACATGTTTCCTATTCCCCTTCTGGACCTCAGCTTGGACTAATGTGTTCAGTTCTGGAGCCCTCAGCACAGGAAAGACATGGACCTGTTGGAGCAAGTCTAGAGGAGGCCACAAAGATCATTCGAGGACTGGAGCACCTCCCATATGACAGCCTGAGAGAGTTGGGGTTGTTCAGCCTAGGACAAAAGGCTCTGGGGAGACCTTTGTGCATCTTCCAGTGCTGAAACGAGCTACAGAAAAGCTGGGGAGGGGCTCTTGATCAGGGAGTGCAATGGATATGATGAGGAGAAATAGTTTTAGGCTGAAAGAGGAGAGATTTAGATGAGATCTTAAGAAGAAATGTTTTCCTGTGAGGGTGTTGAGACCCTGGCCCAGGTTGTCCAGAGAAGCTGTGGCTGCCCCATCCCTGGAGGGGTTCAAGGCCAGGTTGGATGGGGCTTTGAGCAACCTGATCCAGGAGGTGCATGGGGGTTGGAACTGGATGGGCTTTAAGATCCCTTCAAACTCAGAGCATTCTCTAATTCTATGATTTTCTTCTCTCCCTTCAGTCACTCTCCACTCTTCCTCAAGTGTGTTATGCAGATTAAAGAACACACAGCACAGCTAAATACTGTGGGCTGTAGAAGGCTTTAGTGGAACGCTTTTTATATCTCACTCTACTATCTTTTTTTTCCCTAAAAAAAATTAAATCAAGTCTATTTACAGTTTCTACAATGCTTGTGTCAACTGCTAGAACCCTGATTTTGCAATGTACTGGCACGTAGGTATATGCCTGTAAGGTTTTGCTGAATGTGAAACTCATAAACATATGCTTATCAATATCAGTTCTTTTGCAGATATAAAACATGAATTTATTAGCATAATCTAGTGCTTAACATAATGTCTAGTCCCCCATCACTGCCAGAAATCCATATGTCTTAAACTGAAACGCTGAGGAAAGCTGAAAGGATTCAGCTAAGCTGTAAACATTTATTTCCTTCTGAACGGGGCTAAGCCATGAGGAGATGACGGTGGCCACGCTGGCACAAAGCCTCCTACCTGTGGAGCTGCCTGATGGGAAGAATTGTTCTGAAGAGAACATATGGTCTGTACAGTGCATATACACTACATCATCTATTGAATCATGACCAGTTTCCTTCCAATTACGGGTCACAATAAGCACTGGGGGAGAAATGATCCAGTACATAAAATAACCCTTTTTTCACACTGCTGACGCTTTCCCTGTTGGAAAAGGAATGCGGTCTTCTTTCTGGTAGGAAGCTCTAACGCAGAGGCTGCCATAGCTATAGTGCTGCACATTTACAGTTCCCTACAGCAAGGCTTGCTAAAATATATAGAAAAGTACAAAACCAAGCTGGGCTCAATGCTAGGCACAGTCTTGCTTCCTTAGTGGTGTATCTGGATTCCTGGAAACTACTGTGAGCTTAGTGGGTTTGTTATGACCTCGTACGTGCTCTTAACAACCCTGCAAATCATTAAGAGTGATGAAAGCTCATTTTCTCTGCAGAGAAAAAGAAACAGGACTAAACTTCTTTTACAGGAATCATCTGTTAAAAGCATTAGTTTGACTTCTGAGCACAGTGTGAGAGCCCTGGACTTAGCACCAAATCAATAAGACTCAGATATTGGCAGAACAATGGAGTGGTCAAAAGGTTCTCATGTCCAACACTTACCCTCAGAATAGGAACATGATATTACCTCTGTCTCAAGAAAGTCATAACCCTGAAACACTTCATCAAAACCAAACTTAAAACCTTACAGTAAAAGCCTGAACAGTGCTGCAATAAGCGGCAATCACTCCACAGGTTTAATGGCCATTGAAAGTTTCAACATTTCTTTTCCCTGAAAATATTCTAGCATTAACATGAATATTTCACATGGTCGAAACAAAAAGTACGTATTATCTAATTCTGAAAACCCTAATTATTAAATATTTCACCATTTTAACAAAACATTTTTGGAGTAAAAATAAAAATTTTAATCTGAGATATTTTAAATACCCTGTAATATAGCATGTAAAGTTCAGAGTATCAGAGAATCAGAGAATGGTTTGGGTCAGAAGGGAACTTAAAGCCCATCCAGTTCCAACCCCCGTTCATGGGCAGGGACACCTCCCACTGGATCAGGGGCTCCAAGCCCCATCCAACCTGGCCTTGAACACCTCCAGGGATGGGGCAGCCACAACTTCTCTGGGCAACCTGTTCCAGCGCCTCACCACTCTCATAGAGAAGAAATTGCTCCTTATATTAAGTCTAAATCTGCCCCTCTCCAGCTTATATCCATTCCCCCTCGTCCTATCACCACAAGCCTTTGCAAACAGTCCCCCCCCAGCTTTCTTGTAGCCCCCTCAGGTACTGGAAGGTCACAATAAGGTCTCTTTGGAGCCTTCTCTTCTCCAGGCTGAACAATCCCACCTTCTATATTCCACCTTCCTCCAGTCCTTTCTTCCCTCCGGCACAAGATGACCGGTACCGCCTCCTTTCCGTCGGCCAGAACGCTTTGCACATTTATCAGCAGTATTTGGAGGTGGTGCAGAACTTTTGCTAGAGAGCCTGCAAGACGTTATTTATGTAAATAGCCGAGTGCAACCACTTGGTTGTGTTTTTTTCATCAAAAACCTAAAATGGGGAAGACAGAGTGGTAGTTCATCCACAGCCTATTATTAATCTCCAGCTTGGAACAGCATCTGGCCTACGGGATCCACTGCTCTACAAGCAGGCATCAACAAAATGCCTTTGACAGGGAGAGACATCCCCAGGAGAGCTCTCCTTTGAGGAGAAGGAAGCGCAGCATGGCATTTAGCCAGAACAGGGGTTTTTGCAGAACATTCTGATCATCACCACCTTTATTTAAACTTCACTTTCAATCAGCTTTTTCATTTTCCTCCAGGTGTATGCAGCAGCTCCTCTGGAGCAACGAAGTTTGTGCGTGGGGTTCTTTTCATGCGGTGTGGGTAGGAATGTATGTGGGAACTGTAATTCAGTCACTTTAAATCACATGAAGCTGAAGCTTGAAAGGAAAAATAATAAATGGTTCAGATTGTCAGGCTCGGTGCAATTTTCAATCAATTAAAGCTAATTTTAGCATAAGGGCATTTTATTTTAAAAAATTTCTCCTGGCATTGTGATGCTTTCATGTTACTATATAGCAAGAGGGGTCTTGCTGGGAACAAGTTAGTCTTGGTTGAGCATTTTCTGAATTGCATTGTTAGTTTCTGTCAAATGACAATAAATAAGATCCCAACGAGCGAACAGCAGCTACAAAATAGGTAGCGGCAGCGCGAAAGCAAGACTTTGGACCTGAGTAAAGGGGGAGGATAAATCTAGAGCCTTAGCATGCTAAAAACATAGTTGTTTGGGTACAGAGTCTTACAAACTCATTTTTCTATGAATTTAACTTTCAACTGTGATTAACTATATTGGGACATTATACAGCGAAAAGTCACCAGTGAAGATATTCTACATCAGATAATTCCTTTTTTCATGATGAGTTTAAAATTAAATATTGTATCTGCATTTTTTATCTTAATTTTGTGAAGTCATCTTGGTTCCCATTTCACAGGTGTGGACGACACAGGAACAGACAAATCAGTATTCCTCTTCTGCAACCAAAGCAGCACTTGAGAAAATTAACTATGGTGCCAGATTCACACTGAAAGTCTCACAGGTCCAAAAGCTGGCCAAACGATGAGGAAAGCTCTTCCTTGGTGTGTTAACAAAAATCTTAACTAGTACCGTTTCTGGGCCCTTGCAGTTTATGAGAGTAGCTGGCAAAGAAAGAACGATGCTGTGAGTTCTCCTCTGTTCTCCGCAGCCAGAATCACAGACAAAATATTTGCTTAATAAAGGGGCAATAATAATGTGACATTCTCCATGTGGTTTTTTTTCACTGTGTCAAAGAAGAGATTACTACTGTTGCATACTATCTATAAACTGATTCTGTTTTTCTTGAAGATTTAACAGACAAGGAAATTAAAGGAAAAGTTGAAAAGGTGTAGGGAGACTGTTCCTTGCTCATTTTTAATGGAATACTTTCTGGCCTTTCACCACCTGTGAATTCCTGTTTTCTCTTGCTTTTCCTCCCTCAGGTCTGTACCCGTCCCTCACATGCACTGCCCTGGGTAGCGTTCTTCCATTCACTTTTCCCAACTGGAAAAATGCAAATACAAAACAATAGGGAGATTAACACCTTATAGCACACAAGAAGCTACGGCAAGGTCCCTAATTCCTCTGACATCTCATTTTCAGGTGCTATCTCCTTGCCCTGGATACCTTGGATATTCAGAGCAGCCCTGCAACTGAGAGCAGCGTGCAATGAAGGACTTGGGATGCTGGTGGATGAGAAGCTTAACATGAGCCAGCAACCTGTACTAACAGCTCAGAAACCAACCATGTCCTGGGCTGCATCAAAAGCTGCACGGCCAGCAGGGCAAGGGAGGGGATTCTGCCCCTCTGCTCCTCTCTTGTGAGACCTCATCTGCAGTATTGTGTCCAGTTCTGGAATCCTCAACATAAGAAGGAGATGGAGCTGTTGGAACAGGTCCAGAGGAGGGCTATAAAGATGATCCGAGGGCTGGAGCACCTTCCATGAGAGGACAGGCTGAGAGAGTTGGGGTTGTTCAGCCTGGAGAAGAGAAGGCGGCAGGGAGATCTTAGTGAGACCTTCCAGTACCTGAAAGGGCTGCAAGAAAGCTGGGGAGGGGCTTTTGACAAAGGCTTGTAGTGATAAGGCAAGGGCCAATGGGTATAAACTGGAGAGGGGCAGATTTAGACCAGACATTAGGAAGAATTTCATCACCATGAGAGTGGTGAGACACAGGAACAGGTTTCCCAGGGAATCTGTGGCTGTCCCATCCCTGGAGGTGTTCAAGGCCAGGTTGGATGGGGCTTGGGCAGCCTGACCCAGTGAGAGGTGTCCCTGCACAGGGCAGAGGGGGTGGGACTGGGTGATCTTTAAGGTCCTTCTCAACCCAAATGATTCTACGATTCTATGACCACTACAGGTTTGGCTTGGAAATCCAAGGAAGCTGTAGTTTATATCTATACATATAGCATTTATCTGCTATGGGCAAAGGAAGGACATGCCTTTCCCCTTCACATTGCTCCTGCCAGTTGATGAACCAGAGGAACTGGCTGGTGCTGCAACAATCAACGCTTTAAACACTGCACTATGGCACATGATCTCAGTTTAGGTCACCAGCTTCACAAGAACACTTATCTGGCTCTGGGCCACACACCTGATAAATCCAAACTCAAGCTATGACCGGCCGTACACAGAGCAGAGCTTGAATTTGGATGTTAAATACATACTTGAATTCACCAGCTGCTTCCTGAAACCAGACCATCACCCCTCCCTGAAATATACAGGAAGGCCATTTACTCTGCATTTCATGTCTGTTGCCCTTCTTGCAATCTCACTCCCCACCAGGACACGTCTGTGGCTCCAGAACTCACGCAATCCTGTTGTAAGCATCCTGTTCCAGCAGCCACTGAAAAGCTACAGTGCTACAAAGAGTTATGGTTCAACAATATCCATCCAAGTCGGCTTCAAACATCAGCTCCAAGTGTTTCATACTCCACTGTTTTTAATAAGTTATTAATATTAAAAGAAGTTCAGTTATAAAATCATTAACTATTCCCTAGTTTGTTATGTTTGCAGAATTATCCTGTCCTTTTTTAACATAAACCCTAAGCTTCCTCCCAGCAGGCTTAAAGCCGAGTTCATCCTTATCCTCATCCCAACAGGAACAGTCCTAACTTTCATTTGCTAATCAGGAGGAGGTTTGGGCTCAGCTCCATGTGTCACCAGGCTTCCTTCATGACTTCAGGCAGAGCTACGCTGCCATGCTAAGATCTCCAAGCTGGCTTGAGAAGGCAAAACAGCACTTGTGTGAAAGCACGGCTGCTTCCAGCACTTGAACTGTGATTTCTGCACGGTGCGGTGGAGTCAGCTACCACTTAGTCACCTCATCGTACACTCCATATGCCACACAGATGAGTATCTTTACCCTCCTCAGCATCTCTTCCCTCATTTCTGTATGAGCAATCATTGCACTTCTTGGCCATGCAGGTGTATTGCAGGAGTGACTACGACATGAATAAAGTCCAGATTAGAGAACACAAGGTGACAGGAAGACTTTATAACAGCTTTCCAGTACTGAAAGGGACTACAGGAAAGCTGGGAAGGGGCTTTTGATCAGGGAGTGCAGGGACAGAACGAAGGGAATGGTTTTAAGCTGGAAGAGGGGAGATAGAGATGAGTTCTTAGGAAGAAATGGTTTCCTGTGTGCGGTGAAGCCCTGGACCAAGTTGCCCAAAGAAGTGGTGGCTGCCCATCCCTGGAGGTGTTCAAGGCCAGGTTGGATGATGCTCCAAGCAACCCAGTCCAGTGGGAGGTGTCCCTGCCCATGGTGGGAGGTTGGAACTGTGTGATCTTTGAGGTCTCCTCCAACCCATTCCATGGTTCTACAATTCCATGGTTCTAAAGCTTTTGACTTGTTCCATAAGGCAATAAATGTCTTCTGCCTTTAAACATATGACTTTGTCAGTCTGAGGACTGTGAGAGCACAATCCACCTGACTGGGAATAGGATTCAGTTCCCTACGTGCTGCCATCCAGGAGTGCTTTACATGCCACAGGATCATCTGGTTAAGTGTCGTATACAGCCTGTGGGAACCAGGAAGTCTAGGAATTAATAGCATTAAACACAGACGTACCTGACTCCCACCCTCTGTGGAGTTAGCTGAGACTTAGCCAATACGCTCCATGGAGACTAGCAATTCTCTTCATCCCGAAGTTTCTAAGCTATGTCAAATAAATCACATCCTCAAAATGACTTTCTAGACCATAACAGGAGCTCAGGAAGACCAGGTCAGTTGCAGATATCTGCATGGTGAATGCCTACAAGCTGGGGAGAGGACCAAGTGTGAAAAGAGCATGAAAGCAAGCTGAAGTTAATGCCAAGTAAATAACATAAGTAAGCGAGCAATTCATATTTTCCCCTTGATATTTACTCCACTAAATGTGCCTCTATTGATTGGAGTGAAACTGTCACATAAACTCACATCTTCTGCAGCCACACACCACTGAAGGGGCATGAAGCTACAGAATTTCACCTGGTTTTCCAGTAATATTCTCGTCCTCTTTTTTCTCTCTCATAGCTACTGTGGATGATCATCAGCAAATGAATAAAACATACATCCAGGCGAATGAAATAACATGTGCCAGCTTTGCTGCTGGCGTTCTGTCCACATGACTAGCACTCCCCTTCGCTAACCCTTCTTTCCACTTGTACTATTAACCCTCCTCACAGTCAAAAGGAAGATGAGGCAAATCTGGGAATCATGATATCTCTTCTCCCACAGTAAGATTGAATCCAAGCTGAAAAGATGGGGGGGAGTTACACTTTCAGACAATAGAAGAAAATCAGGTACTTTAATATTCCATTTCTCCTAGAACTGAAAGAACTTTAAAAATAACAGAAATGATATAATTCAAAACTATTAAAAGGAAAAGCCCCGTTACATAGCATGTAACTTTTGGAAACTCCCTGCCACATGGCAAAATGCTTACTGAGATTCAAAAACCTTTTGACGACCCTTGCAGAGAGCATTAACAGCTTCACAGATTGCATACCAACCCCCCAGAATCACTTGTGTGAGCCACTCAAAACTTACTCAGTTTGGCTGTTCTGCAATCATCTGTCAGGAAGGTGAAAGATAGGAACAGCTTGCATGACCCAAAGCATTTATTATTCAACATTCCCTTATTTTCATGCCCTTTGCTAAAATGCCTGACCTCCAGGCTCCCCCACAGGGATGGCAGAGAACAGTGGCAGGAATATAAAATGAAAAAAATACTCGTGTTTATATAATTTGGCTCTTGGATGAAAGCTGAGAGAGAAATCAGGGAAGCTGGGGACTGTTAAGAGAATCTGCCCTGGTTTTTAGGTTATATTTCACCCTTTGGTCATCTCTCTTGGCTGCAGAAAAAATACCACCCACTGTGGCAATAACAAATGTAGCTTATTGGGGCCGCAGTTCCCGGTGCACTGCTTTATCTGCTATGAACACTTCAGGAAAAGGAACTGAAATGTGCCTACAAAAGAAATCCTCGCTTGCTGCACCATTTGAAGGTTAGCAGAGAAACCCTCGCACAACAAGCAGCTAACGACTAGGGAAACGCCAGATTTCACTGAGTTGTGCCAGGGACATATTTGGCCATGTATTTTTCATTTGTACATCCCCCATAAGTTTGAATCATCAGTCAGATTGTGCTTAATCAGAACCTAAGCTAGTATGTGCTTAAATCAATGGGAGATAGTCTTGATTTCCAAGGGAGGAAGCATAATCTAAATCACTGCACTATCAATTCAGACTCCCTTTTTTTTTGTTGTTCTCACAGCAGAATCTACTATGCAGGTGGCTTTAATCTACCCTGGTAATAGAGAATCTATTACTGATAATAGAGAACCTTAATCCAGCAACCGGCCAAACACACACAAGGTCTTTTAAAGCCCTAGGGAAAGCTTAGAGCAATTCTAGGAAGCATCCACTATCATATGGGACTGATACACAGAATAGCTATTTCAGGGTTTTTTCCTTATTTGTTACCATGCTGGGTGAAAAAAAGGCATTAGCTAATTATTTTAATTGCACTTTTTGTAGTATTTCTCATGGGACCTTTGCTGTAGCTGCATCAGCTTGATCTCATCTGTCTGGGGGATGGGAAGCTATTATAAAATGTGTTCTCCCCAGAGTGAACAGGACTTTCTTTTGCAGCTGTCTTTACGGAGGTGGGGAACTATTGGAAACAGGTGTCTTGTACATATATGCTCCCTGCTTTGAAAATATCTAATAAGCTCCAGAAGGAAAACTACAATCAACTCCACAGAATCAAAACCAGCCTCACTCCCACCCTCATTTTTGTGAGGGCAGGGCGAATACACAATGATTGCTTTTAAAAGGACAAGTACCTTTGAGGGGCTGAAAAGGTATTTGTGGATTTCTAACAAGAATTTTATTAGTTTCTGAAGGCAAAATATTGCAACCTTTTAAAGCAGTGATGATCTTGCAGGCAATGAATTATCTGCAACAAGGTTAAGAACACTTATGGAAAAATATGCTGTTAGGAATGGAGTGATGGAAAACACCCCCACAGAAAACTGATTAATCAAGTACAACTGGCAGAAAGCACTGAAGAGAGACTGTATTCTTTAGGAGACATTTTTTTAGTGCAGATGAGTCTTTGCTTGGCTCCAAGTGATGTTGCCATGCTTTCCCTGCTCCCATTCCTGTTTCAGACCTAGCTGAAGACTCTATAAATCCCACATGTCATCATTCATTTGTCTTGGGCTCCAGTCTTTTACAGATTCATAGAAGCACAGAATGGTTTGGGTTGGAAGGGAACTTAAAGTCCATCCGGTTCCAACCCCTCAGCCAAGGGCAGGGACACCTCCCACTGGATCAGGTTGCTCCAAGCCCCATCCCGCCTGGCCTTGAACACCTCCAGGGATGGGGCAGCTACAACTTCCCTGGGCAAACTGCTCCAGCGCCTCACCACCCTCTGATGCTTGGTGACAAGTAAAAGGCAAGGTAATCAGGGTCTTCATTGGTCCAAATCACACTATTGTTGATAAAAATCTACATTTCCCCCTGAAAATCGTGTTGATGTTGAAGATGGGCTGTATCAGTGTTACAGACACTGAGCTGGGCGTAAGGCATCCCCAGTAGCTGGTCAGATGCTGATCTCCCGAGCATCCGTGATAACACAACCTCCTGAATGTGCCGCTGCAAACCTGTTCGCGTCCAAATCTTTCAGGGCAGTTCTGAGAGTGAAGTTTTCCCCTTCACCATTAGGATTTGATAGCCAGAACTGGATATCGCTTCTTCTCCAAGTCTGAAGTTAGAGAGTTAACTTTTCCTCCCACTGTGTTATTTTAGCTCCTTTTCTGACCATCTAAAAGATCTGCCCAGAGCCCAGAAAAGGAGCTTTGGGAAACATTTCTGTTTTTTCACTAAACAAATTCTGACAAGTCAAACATCCCAAGTCCAACAGCTCCCTCCCCCTCTCTGACCTCTGCCTCCCAGCTTGGGGAGGTTATCAAAGCCCTTTTCTCCTCCCCTCACATCTTCTGCACCCGCAGCTTTATCTGTGCACTGTGTTACTGTTTGCATGCTACCCTAGGGCTACACAGCATCTCCTGACCCTGGGAGAGATTAAATCATAACATTTTGGGTACAGAAAGGGTTTTCTTTGATTATCTTACATCTGCACAGTTGCTTAATGAAAGTGCAGTATCTGGTCTAACAGACTCTAATTAAAACATATATGTGTGTATATATATACACACACACACCCCCCACACACTTTCTCAAGCATTTCCAAACGGGTATTCCAGACTACTTGGTTTTATGGAAATGTTCACGGTGTGCCAGGACAGCATGGTTTTATAATGGCTGAAGATAACATGAAGCTGCAGTATTAAAAGTAGTACAATTTGGCCTGAGCTCGTCTTACCAACAGAAAAAAGTAAAGCTGTCCTGCTCTCAGCTGCTTGCCTGGGTGTTGCACTGCTTCTTCCCTTGTACAGCAGCAGTGTGTGCATGGACGTGTGATGACTATCGGAGAGGCAATCCAGTTTAGAATAAACCCAGCAGGAAAAGAATTTTCATGTGGACCAGCTTCAGGTTCACCACGCTCCCAGAAAACAGGAGAGGGGTTGATACATGGGGGGAATGAGCAGGGAAGCTGGAGATGAAGTGGTGAGAAAAATGGACTGTTCTGGCAGCAGTGCTGGCTTTTGTCAGCTGAAAGTGTTTGCAAAATGATGGCCTGGATAAGTGACTTGTGGCATTTTCAAGCAAGCCCTGCTGAAATCTTTGGACAACATCACATCGTGTCTTTCTCCTTCTGCGCAGCACAAGCTGATTTCCCAACAAAACCAGTCTGTTCAAGTAGTCAGAAGGATGAAGGCATGTCACACAAGTGGCTGGGACAAAAAGCCTAGGAGCCATGAAGAGATGGAGGATCTGAGCCGCCAGAGAGCTACTGCCTCACTGTGTAACCTTGGGAGAGGCACTTGGCCTCAGTTTGCCTTAGCTGGAGTGCTGGTGGGGAGGGACACAGGGATGCACACGCCTGACCGCGTGATGCTGTGGCTGAGCTGGGCTTCGCCGAACGCTATGTAGCTGCTCGTGGGCAATTATGTACAAAATCACAACAGGGATGCTAGAAGGCTGCAGGCATCTTCACCAGATTTTGCTGGCCATTAATCCAGCAGAAGGCTGCTAATGGTATCTGATCGCTTTCTTTGTGCTACTGCCACTTAAGGTCACTCTGAAGGACACAAGCCCTTCTGCGTTTTACAGTGTGAGATTCAGAGAAAATAATAACCATGGGTTTTAGAGAAGGAGTTCTCATAATTACTATAAACTAATGAGACATGAATTTTATTTTTTAATTCTCCAGCTACGAACAGAAAAGGAATTAACTCTTGAAAGCAATAATCTCTGATAAGAAATAAAACACCAAAGCGGATGAAGAATTAATCCATGACACCTGCATTACTAAAAACCTTTAGAATACCCTCTGTCTACGAACTTATCCGCTGCAAAGCTCTACTGCAATGCAGCTTCCGTGGGTCCACCTGACATCATGCACACAGAGCAGTGCACAGCATTCACTGAGAGGCCTGCAAAGATTTTCAGTGTGGGTCAGAGAGGGATGTACAGGAATAAGGGCAGCCAGCAGTGTGCTTCACATCACCCAAGCACTGAGAGGACCAGACCTGCCAGATCCAGATGGTCAAACTTTCCACAGCAGGAGCTGGTATCGAGCTAAAGACTCTTTCAGTCTAGCATTTGCATGATGACTTTTAGTGCTTGCATGCAATGGCCAGCACTGGCTAGGCTGACTTATTGTGATTTGCTCCTTCCCAGCAAAGGTAACAGACAAAAGCTTCATTGTCTGATTTCTAAAGACCTCACACAGCAACATACAACCATGGACTTCAACTTTTACTTGAGCGTGGTCTTGATGTTAGAGGGAAACAGTTCTTTCTCAGAGTCAAAGAGCCAACTGTAACGTGCAAAAAGAGCAAAAATAAAGCCAAGCTAGAGGAAGAAAAGCGAAACTGGACTCTGACTTTCTTGACACTTTGGCAGCTCCTTTCAGAGTCTTGGAAAGAGGTAATCTGGCTTAGAAAGGATGGTGAATATTGCCACATGGGTTGGTTTGCAAAGATGTAGCTCCCCTGCAGCTGAAGACAGGGATGGTAAAATTGTGTTGCTTGGTATGCATACCACTGCCTGCCTTCCTGTTTGTCCCCAAGAGGGGTTACGCTAAAAGCCTGGAATGATCCCTCCTGCCCTGCATAACGAAAACTCTAAAGGTATCTGTATCTACAAGGAGCTGATAAAGTCATTTGGTCTGTTCAGCCTAGAGAAGAGGAGACTGCAGGGAGATTTCATTGAAGTTTAGTATTTCCTCACAAGGGAAAGAGAAGGAGGAGCAGGCGCTGATCTCTTCTCTCTGGTGACCAATGATGGACCTGAGGGAATGAGAGATGTGCCAGGGGAGGGTTAGGCTGGGTATTAGGAAAAGGTTTTTAACTCAGAGGAAAGCAGTCACAGCACCAAGCCTGACAATATTCCAGAACCGTTTGGACAATGCACTCAGACCTATGGCATGAATGTTGGGGTGTCCTGTGCAGGGACAGGATTTGGACTCGATGACCCTTGTGAGTCCCTTCCAACTCAGGATGCTCTATGAGTCTATGTGTGAGAAGCTAAGAGGGTATCTAGAAATCAGAGGCACCATCTAAAGGGCATGAACCAGACAGACAAAAATAATCTCCATCCCATGGAACGTCTCCAGTACTGGGAACAATCACAGAATCACAGAATCACAGAATAACCAGGTTGGAAGAGACCCACCGGATCATCGAGTCCAACCGTTCCCATCAAACACTAAACCATGTCCCTCAGCACCTCATCCACCCGTGCCTTAAACACCTCCAGGGAAGGGGACTCAACCCCCTCCCTGGGCAGCCTCTCCCAGTGCCCAATGACCCTTTCTGTAAAGAATTTTTTCCTAACGTCTAGCCTAAACCTCCCCTGGTGGAGCTTGAGGCCATTCCCTCTTGTCCTGTCCCCTGCCACTTGGGAGAAGAGGCCAGCTCCCTCCTCTCTACAACCTCCTTTCAGGTAGTTGGAGAGAGCAATGAGGTCTCCCCTCAGCCTCCTCTTCTCCAGGCTAAACAACCCCAGCTCTCTCAGCCGTTCCTCATAAGGCCTGTTCTCCAGCCCCCTCACCAGCTTCGTTGCTCTTCTCTGGACTCGCTCCAGAGCCTCAACATCCTTCTTGTGGTGAGGGGCCCAGAACTGAACACAGGCTTCGAGGAGCGGTCTCACCAGTGCTGAGTCCAGAGGGAGGATAACCTCCCTGGACCTGCTGGTCACGCCGTGTCTGATCCAAGCCAAGATGCCATTGGCCTTCTTGGCCACCTGGGCCCCTGCTGGCTCATGTTCAGTCGGCTGTCAACCAACACCCCCAGGTCCCTCTCCTCCAGGCAGCTTTCTAGACAGACTTCTCCTAGTCTGTAGCACTGCATAGGGTGCAATGACTCAGCTCTGCCCAGATCTCTTAAAAGTACACAGAAAACACATTTGAAAACACATTTTTAAACACTTAAAAATCAGATTATTTTATTACAGACCAGTGAATGTCCAGAGGGAAAATTAACTAGCTCATATAGCAGGTGAGTCTCACTATTCAAGTCAAACACCATTTTTGATACTGCTTGCAGTCAAAGGAGATTCCAGTTGGAGGACAGCAGTGTAGTTGAGAGCAAAATTTGATTGGAAAAAGGGAGTGAACTGACCACAATGATCCCTGCTGTAAGCGTTAGTGATTAACCACAGCTAATGGTTTTAGAATAGTAGGTCTGAGGATTAAAGTATTATTTAGGCTGAAAGCAACACATCACATCTCTAAAATTACTTTGCTTTGTATCGTTAGGGTCAGTTCTTAGGTCCTCGTTCACTAATGGGAACCTCCACCTCAAATCTAGGTAATGTTTAGGGTTACTCACTCACTTTCAGAGGCCATTAGAAGAGATTCTGCCTCCAGCTCTGCTTTATCACATTTCTTCATTCATACTCCTTAAGTCCTACCTTGATGGTTTCCCTGAGAAACAATGAATGTCCCACATATGGATAAAGGAGAACTACAAGACCTATTTTTTCCATATGCGGATAATTCTTCAAACAAAATAGTAATGCAATCTCCGTTCACTCACATATATTAACTGTAAATAATATACTAGATTATCAGACTACCTTCTGATAATGAAAAAAAGCATAAAAATGTACCCAGCTCCTAAAGTTCATGATCCTAATGGCATCTTTTAACATATCTGACTTCCACAGTTCAGGCAGTAGGCTGCTTTACCTGTGTGACTTCACGTTGTTTACTGCATATAATGGAAACAAGATTTTCTGAGTGTCACATTATACAGAGAAGAAAAAAAACATAGTTATTAAAAGTGATTATTAAAAAGTCAGATGAATGCTCAGTCTTGATAGCAGTAATTGCATCTACATCTAATTAAGGGTATATATTGTGCTTTTTCTGAACTGAAATTTGAAAAAAAATAAGGCAAATTTCCCTTCTGGAAGAAACGTGCACTTGGTCTTGCCATGGGCCTGCTTAGAAAATGTGTGTCCCGTGTAAAATACAGAATTGATTTGATTGACTGTTAGCTCTCTGAGTGATGGATCTCTAGAAGAGCTCTTCAGCAAGGTCCTGTTACAGCCAGCAGATGAAAACAGGCATCTCTGGAAATGTTTCATTGCTTTTTAAGGTAGACAGGCTGGTGAATAAGCCATTGGGTGTGCTTCGCTCCCCTCACTGACTACAGAAAGTGTTTAAATTACTGGCTTAGACTAGAGATCTAACTTCTTTACAACTAAAACTAAATGAGATTAATCCCACCTTGATTCAAAGCTCACCAAATATTATGCAGAAACCACTATTACTGTTCTTGAGTTCTGCTTCTTTACATTACTGAGAGGTGAATAAGGCTTAATTCACTTCTTTTTGACACCTCTATAGCAACTTTGACTCCTACTAAAATGTAAACTGAGGCACCATGAGCTTACACAATGGTGCAGAAGGGTGTGTAAGCTTTTTATGGTTCTGTTATTCTATGTTTCTATGTTTCTATGACACATGTACCCTTCGGGTACTGGAAGGTCACTACAAGATCTCCCCGGAGCCTTCTCTTCTCCAGGCTGAACAAGCCCAACTCTCTCAGCCTGTCCTCATACGGGAGGTGCTCCAGCCCTTGGACCATCCTTGTAGCCCTCCTCTGGAGGTATATAGGTATAAAAATTTCTAAACTCATTTAAAAAAACAAACCCAAACCCAACATTCTTTCCCATCAGTTCTGTTCTTCCAAGCAAGTGGGCTGAGGGAAGGACAATTCTGTTCAGATTTGTTTTTCCTGAGTATTGAAGTCACATATCCAATCTTGTTTCCAATAAGGAAGCTAAATCATAGAAGAACAGTCACTGTGTCAGGAATGCAAGCACGAACTGCATATTAATTAAAGTTACTGTTTACCAACGCTGCCAGTCATTTACAAAGAAACAGCACAGGTCAACCCAGAGAGTTGTTTCAGCTGCCAGAAGAATTCCCTAAACAAATAATTCCTAGATACTCAAGCCAAAGAGTTCAGCAACAAGATCTGATGTTGGAACAAACCACGAAGGAAGCAATCTGAGAAAACACAGGGATAAATGCACTGTCCCAAGTTAAGAATATGATGCAAACGTTCTGTGGGTATCTATACTTTAAAGGGGAAATAAAAAGGTATTTCAGACTCATTTCTCTACAATAATTCCTCCAGAATCCCTGGAAGCCCCTGTCATTCAAAAAAGGCACCACTGGCAGTAAATTTTAGATTTGTTGGATAATGCAGCACAGCTGAAAAGCAAAAATCACAAAAGGTAAATTTAGCAGCACTCTGCAACACCTGGAAAGCCCAATAGTCATGGATGGTCTGAGTGCTCGCAGCACCTGCTGTGGGTCAGGGCAAAAACACCAGCACCTGCATGGAGCCACAGGTGCCTTGCATCCTGCTTCTAGATCACTTGGGAGGATTTTTCTCCCTCTTGTTCCCATTACTCTGCCCACCACATTGACTCAGCCTGACTGATAAGGAAGCCACTTATCTGCTTCCAACCCTCCAGACCTGCTGAGCATCCTCTGGAAGAGCACAGCCACTCTTCCCAGCCCACACCTCAGCGTCACTCATCCCGTGGGGTGACCACACTCAGCTGGATGCCCTCAAGTCCTTACTCAGCTTCCTTCAAACACTGCTGACAAAGAACTGTGATAAAATACAGAATGCAAGCTAGCTCCTCTAGTCCAACCCACCACTCAGAGAAAGGCCAACTCTGAAATCGTGACAGCTTGCTGAGGGCTTTCTCCAGTGAAGTTCTAAGCATCTCCAAGAACGGAGATTCCACAATCTCTCCTAGCAGGCTCCTGTAATATTTGAATGAATGCTCCCAGGAGTCCACTTAATAAATCTGCCTTGAAATTCTACAAAATTTTGTAATTTGTCTCCAGACAGATCTTCCTTCCTCTCTTTCTATCTACGTAGTGCTGCCAAAAATAATTAAACACTGAGAAAATAATATAAGAAATAATTTGCTATGTGGATCAGAAAATCTGACAAGTTCTGAGGTCTAGGACCAGAAGCAATTTGCTTTTACCGCTAGCTGAAACCAATTTTTTTTGTGAGATAATGAAAAGCTGCATTGCAGGTGGGATTAATTTACCTAACTAATAATAACTCTCAGTCTGTTCTAAGCCTTAACAGATGTCAAAAGCTCAGATGAAAAGCAGTAGGAGCCATGCCACTTTTGCTGAGCTCAAAATGTTCTACAAGAAACAACATTCTTGGGTTTCTGGTGATTTTAATTCCAGGTCATAGGCCACAAAATGCTGTGGGCTACAGCAACATTTAACAGAGCAACAATTTCAGGTTTCATCATAAGCAATGCAAACTCTGGCAAAACAGATCTATTGAGATGCAAAGGGGATAGATCTCCATGGTACTTTGAAACAGAGGATTTTATTATTAGCTGTCTAACCGGACAGAAAATCAATTTCAGCTGCAGGTCTAGGAAGGTGACCATGCTAAGAAAATTCCACTGGTTTGAAGTCTTATTTCCAAAAATTGGATATGCACTGAACCGGAGGGTCTTAGTGTATATATGGTTATCTTTACATCATAAGTACAAACACAGACATCCGCTAAAACTGAATTATACTTGTTTTCCTTTCCAGAAAAGAATGCTGCACTCCAGAATTGTAATAAAGTACTCATCTCAAGCGAAGAAAGAATATTCATAGAGTCATAGAATGGTTTGGGTTAGAAGGGAACTTAAAGCCCATCCAGTCCCACCCCCTGCCATGGGCAGGGACACCTCCCACTGGATCAGGGGCTCCAAGCCCTATCCAGTTTGGCTTTGAACCTCTCCAGGGATGGGGCAGCCACCACTGCTCTGGGCAACCTGGGCCAGGGGCTCCCCACCCTCACTGTGAATAATTTCCTCCTTGTGTCTAGTCTAAACCTGTCCCTCTCCAATTTATAGCCATTCCCTCTCGTCCTGTCACTACAAGCCTTTGTAAAAACTTCTTCCCCAGCTTTCCGGTAGCCCTTTTCAGGTACCAGAAGGTCACTATGAGGTCTCCCCAAATCCTTCTCTCCTCCAGGCTGGACAACCCCAACTCTCTCAGCCTGTCCTTGGACAGGAGGTGCTGCAGTCCCCATGTCCTCTTGACTCTCTCCAAATATTCATGTCCTTTCTGTGCTGAGGACTCAAGAACTGAACTCAAGATTCCCCGTGAGGTCTCATGAGAGCAGAGCAGAGGGGCAGAATCCCCTCCCTCGCCCTGCTGGCCTCGCTGTTTCGGATGCAGCCCAGGACACGGTTGGTTTCTGGGTTGCAAGCGCACACTGCCGGCTCATGTCAAGCTTCTCATCTATCAGCACCCCAAGTCCTTCTCCTCAGGGCTGCTCTTAATCCATTCTCCACCTAGCCTATACTTGTGCTTGGGATTGCCGTGACCCAGGTGCAGGACTTCATACTTGGACATGTTGAATTTCATGAGGTTCACCCAGTCCCACTAATCAAGCCTGTCCAGGTCCCTGTGGATGGCATCCCCTTCTTCCAGCATGGCAACCACACCATACGGCTTAGTGTCATCAGCAAACTTGCTGAGATACCCTCAATCCCACTGTCCAGTCTGTGACAAAGATGTCAAACCACACCAGTCCCAATACTTACTCTCCCTTTTATCTATTGATAAAAGCCCCTTATTATTATACTGACAAATCAGAATTGAAATACTAAAAGTGATAGAATTTTTTAATTAATCAAAGATTAAATGTGATTGAAAAATAAGAAATTGCTTTAAAATAGGAGGTAGGAGTTAACAGTTCAGGAACTACAAAACACTGAGGACTTGCCAGGATCACAAGGAACACACAGTCCCTCCAACAAAGACGATCACGCGTAATTTTTACATGTAAAATCACTTATGGGATATTGACAGAAGGAGTAGCAGAACAAAACTGATAACTGAGCACATAGTTCTCACATTGCCAGGAAAAACAGGCCAACAGCTATTTCTTTCTCAAATCTCAAGTCAGGATATATATAACCAAGTTCACAAGCTGGAATTGCTGATTTGCCCAGTGTTATACGTCCAAAAAGAGGCATTTTGCTAAAACCACATGAGAAGCTAAGAATGCAAACATACTGCCAGTAGTCAAACTTGTCACACAGAAAGCTGGTCTTCTAACTTAGCATTAAATGTCAAAGATGATAGGGTAAGATTTTGCTTTAGAGGTTGCACTTCTTCAGTTCTCGAAAAACAGAACTGAAAGTTCCTTGGCGGATCTACATTCTTACTGGTGAGACTTGGTGGGCTTTTCAGTAAGCTATTTATCTTGTACTAATTAAAGGTAATTTTCCTCACAGAGAGTGTAATGACAGTTATAAATAATAGATTGAAGTATTTATAGGAATCCCGTTGACATCTTCATAGCCAAATACTAAACATCATACTCTTGAGAGTTTTGTAAGTCAAAGGCATCCTAATTCTTTGGGGAATCACTGGAAAGTTGATAAATGAATGCTAAGGTTTATAACTGGGAATGATGAGGAAATGCAGTAAAAAGCAATTCTCTTGGTCTGAGACTCTGAGTTCCATTAGAGCAATCCACCTGACCCACAACAACTCCGCTGGCACCCTCTTTCCCAGTAATGAACTATTGATTACATCTCTGTCCTGTCGCTTTCAGTGACTGAATAAGCTGCCCACATCCCCATTTAAAAAAATACCTTATAAGGGAAAGCTGACCAGAAAAGGAGTGTAAAAAGCATACAGGTAAAATTAGGATGCTGGCATTTCCAGAATTCAATAAAAAGGGGTTATTCTAACTAAATCCTATACCAACAGTGGCTTTAGCACCAAAGCTGTACTAGTACAGCTGTCAAAGACCTAGACAGGTAGACTTGAGCTCTAAAAGCTACCTGGCAACTTTACAACAATGTAAATTTCTTCTTTCATTCATGCATGGCTCCCCAGGTATCATCCAGAGTATCTCATGTCTATGGGTCAGAGCATGAACAGCCCGTTTGTTTTCCATTTTTCTAAGTTTCCTTTCCCTTGTAAATCCTGGAGGTCAGAGACTCCTGTCTGCATATCCCTCATCGCATTCAGTGTAGTCAGTGAGAAACCTGCAAATATCACATGACCTTTTAATGAAAATTCCCTGGATCTTGGGCAACTTAGTATTTTCAATGTACTTCTATATCCTTTGAGAGACCATGCTATATAAATGCAAATACTGACTGCTCTTACTTCCTCTCTTTCCCTGATAGGAAAACACTGCTGTTCTTCAATACTTTAGAAAGACATGTGCCTGAAATATGAAAAGGACTTCTAAAAATAAGTTAATATTACAGTAAACAGAATAGCAGCCAACAATAAAATCACTCTGCAAAGGCAGATGTTTTCTTTGCACAACCTATAAGAACGGAGGTACAGAGGAAACCAACACAGGTTAAAAAAAAAAACCATCATTTTTAAACACCTTAGTCAAAAATAGTTGCAGTCTTTCAAAACCACAATGCATTCACATATTCCCCTGCTTTAGGAATCTTAGAATTATTCTAGAAACAGGTTTAGGTACTTCTGTACACTAACCCAAAACCAAGCATATTTTGGCCCTGTCCATCACAAAATTTGGATCATTTTTGAGCATAAATCAAGTTGTTTGGTTACTGTTAATTTAAAATACTACACCTAATTACTCCACCAAATACATCATTCTGATGTAACCGTGAAAAAGCTTTTGAGAAGGTAGGTATGTTCATAAGCATCCTGGCCTTCAGCGCAGAGGGAGGGTGCAAAACAGCAGTGAGCACAGGGCTGGATGGGTGGCTGAAGAGTTATTTAGTTAGAATCATAGAATCACCAGGCTGGAAAAGACCCACCAGATCATCGAGTCCAACCATTCCCATCAAACACTAAACCATGTCCCTCAGCACCTCAAAGGTCCACCGAGGAACTTTTAGTTCTTCAAAGCAAAGCTGTAGTAGGACACAGGCTATACATCATGCATTAACTGCAGCTACTGCAGTCTGTGCTTGGGGCTGCTGTCCTCCTGCAGAAGTATCTAAGAATTCTTTTTGCTCATGAAAAAAAAAGCACAAAATGAAACGAGCTGCGTTTTCTCTACTGAGGTTTATGTGGGAAGTCCTGATGGGTCTTTTCCAACCTGGTTATTCTATGATTCTATGATTCTATGATTTTAAAATCTTATCTTTTATGTTTTGATCTTCCCTTGGAGTTTCAGCACTTTTAAAAACCTTGCATGTAACTAGAGCGTGTAATGTCAGAGAGGTGCAGCGCTGCTAGCATTCTCCCCTGTATGCGATGGAAAGATTCATTATCGCAGCCTCTCAACATACTGGTGGATAGTGGATACTAGATCCTAGATATGAGATTTACTTTGAAACGGGAAATAAGATCTTAACTCTCTTCCTTCAAGGACAGAGCCAATGTCACTTTTGCAGGGTCAGATGCTACAGTACTTTCTACTCCCGTTCCCACTCAGACACTGGATGATTTGCACTGCTACTTAGTTTGATGGGGTCCCATATGACCTGCAGCCTCAGCAAATGCCCTGATCACTCATCCCTAAAGCTCATGCTAAAATGACTATTCATTTGATTAACTCGGCAGCATCTGCACAGTGCTCAAACACTATTTAGGTAGCACAGGAAAAAACACCCTGCAACCCCAGAGAAGTCAAGTTCAGGCAAATCATATCTGAGTCAGATTTAATAGGACTTAATTTTACTTCTGGTTCGTTTACACTTCGTCACACAGTCAGTTTCCATTAAGACCCCTCTTTATTTCCTAATTCTGTAATTCCACACCATTCTCTTAAGATATGGAATTATTATTAGAGTTAGTTAAATGCTCCAAGATTTTTTGTACTATGTTCAGTGCAGGTGTTAACAGCTTGCTAGCATGTCTAAAGGAGGCAACCTAAAGCACAAATAAGTTCAGTAGCTAACTGCAAGTGATCTGCTTGCAATTCCCTCTCCCATAGCATGCATGCATCTTACAGACATCCCATGCCTGCCTCTGAACTCTCATTTTCTGGCACACAAATGGATTTTACTTTTTTTCCTAGAAAGAAATCACCACTTGAAAATGAATTCTTTCGTGTATGGAGTTGGTTCACAATTTTTAACAAAGACTTTAGATTAATGCAGATTGTTACGCATCTAGATTTCCTGCAAAGGTTTGCACAAACGTGTCGGAAACCTGCTTTAGAGAGAACAGCACATACCAGCTGCAAGCAACCCAGACAGACCAGGACAGCAGCAGCAGCAAACAGATGTTTTCCAATTGGACTGCCCCATATTTTACTTATTTACCTTCTACATGTGCTGTGGCTGCCCTCCTGTTATGCCAGAGTGGACCTTTCTCCCTGTTTCTCCTCCACTGCCACTCATGGACTCCTGCTTCTTTCTCTCTTTGAATCGCGGGCTGTCCTCCTCTTCCACCTCCCTTAAGCATCAAGCCAGACCCAGCCTTCACCTCCGCATCACAGAAGCTTCCACCAATGCTGGGATTCAGTTTCCTCCTGATGTCAAGATTCAGCCCAGCCCACGAAACCCACCCCCTGCCTTGGATCCTGCATCATGAGCTGGAAAGCCCTCCTGTGCTCCAGACTTTGCAAGGGACGTTTTTAGATAAACAGTGGTTTTAGTCACTCTGCATTTTACATCCTGTTTTTTCTGTAGCGTTTTTTCTCTCAATGAAAAACAGCTGCTTGTGTTGTGTTCTTGAGCTAAATCCTTGCCTTTGCTCAAATCAGCTCTTTCAGTTGTTCTAGCGGCACTGCGATCTCCAGGAGTGAATTAAACTTCTCTAGGGAGCATTAACACCATCAAGCTTTATTTTTGCATCTAAAAGAAGCATTTATAATCATAGAATCACAGAACTGTTTAGGTTGGAAAAGACCTTTAAAACACTGAGCCCAACTGTAAACTTAACACTGCCAAGTCCACCACTAAACCATGTCCCTAAGTTATTTAAGTTATTTGGACTGTCTTTGAAGAGGTTTATTTCTCCTAAAAGGTGAACAAGAGTCTAAATCTAAAGCTCCAAATCAATGTGACTCTTGAAAAGCAAAATAAAGCAAGACAGAAGACTTCATTCCTGCATAATTTCAAGTCAAAAACTGAATCTTGCAAGGTTAATCTTGCAAACTGTCTCATGAGTAACTTAAATCAAACACTGAGCTGTTTGGGGTCACCCACATGAGTACAGTGGTAACACAAAATAGGTTAAAATCTGCAGATTCTGTGCTGTTGGATTAATTGCCAACTGAGGACAGGACTGCCTGCTACTATTCGTCTGACATGCAGCACAAAGCAGCTTTCTGCTCCCGCTAAAAACCTCCAGGTAGATTTCCAGTAAGACTGAACAATAACCACAGTGATTGCTGGTGACATCTAGAGCAACGTCCCTGCCTTATCAGTTCTCCATCACGTTTTACACCTCCAATCAGGTTTGAGGTTTTAAAGCTGGATGAATGCGCAAGCTCAGTTAGTTACTCTCAAATAAATAAGATAATAGGCAAGAAGTTGCTTTGCAGGACTCCTCCTTTTCTGGTGCAACTTGTGATCTCTGTAATTCTGTCATAACTTATCAGTTTACTTGACATTCCCACTTAGAAAGTGCTTTCCCCAGGCTCTAGGCAACCCTTTCTATTTAAAACACACCTCCACTAAAGCTGAACTCTAATACAGTGAAACTAATGATGATTCTGTACTCTGACTTTCCCATCGATAGACGAGAGCTCTGAACCCAAATATATTTGCAGGATTCCCTGGGAGAAAAGGGAGTAGGAGGGCTAAAATGTTTCTCTGCCACACAAGCATGCATTTGATGGAGAAGGGTCAGTGGCCATGAAGATCTCCCAGCATCTGTGCCCCACAATAAACTCACTCACAGTTTTTGGGACTGGTTCTCAAAATTTCTCGTGAAAGAGTTGGGTTTTATCAGAATTGTGCAGCTTTGCTATATACATTTCTCCCATCCTTACTTCACCACCATCACCATCGTCCCCACCAGGTATCAGTGGCCTGGCAGAAGATAGACAGGAGGGATTGGAAACTCCTTAAGGTGACGTTTCTGAATGTTTCAGTGTTCTGTCTCCTCCCACAGAAAAGGCAGTAAAAAGGAAAGGGAGAACACTGTTTTATCACATCCTGAGATCAAGGAGAAATTGCAAATTCAGAGTGTGTATCTCAGGCATGTTTACATACAGAGAAATATCTCTCAAAGAAGCAAAGCAGATTAAAGGTGGAAGGTGTCCCTGCCCATGGCAGGGGGATTAGGACTGGGTGATCTTTAAGGTACTTTCAAGCCCAAACCATTCTATGATTAAAAGTCATCAGTACTAAAAATGCTGTGAAGGTACACGTGGAGGCTGCTGAAGAGATCTGTTGCTTATGAGCAGGGACAAGATAAGCTCCTACTGCTTCCAAGGGATATTGCTATTAACCTAGCAGTGTCCACTGTTAACATTTGAAAATTTTGATATTTTCTTTTGTTCTGGTTGCGAGGCATGACTCTGACCAGAGAGAAAAACATTAAAACATTCAATGCAATAGAATTCTACACTCAGCAGATGAAGCTTGCTAACAGAGCATGTGTTTGCTGGGAAAGCAAGATGATGCTGCCATTTTGTTATTTAAATCATAAATGACATTCCCATGCATTTCGGTAACTCTACTCTTCTCAGCATGTGTGAAGAGGAAGTATTTCATCCAGAATAAGAGCACAGCAACCTGATCCAGTGGGAGGTGTCCCTGCCCATGGCAGGGGGTTAGAACTGAATGAGCTTTAAGGTCCCTTCCAACCAAACCGTTCTGTGATTCTATGGATCTGTGATTCTATGACTCTATGATTCTATGACTCTATGATTCTATGGTGATGTCCAGTTCTTTCAAATAGTGCTTACAGGTGTCAACAATGGCACTGCAGCACAGAAAAACAATCTGATGAATGATCTGTGTGCCACAGCCACATCACATCACGTGATGCTCACAAGTTGCTGTCTGGAAGCACAGTTTGGATTCCACTTTATTATAGAGTCGACAATATTTATTTTGCGTGTACCATGCGTGAGTTTGAGTTAGTTTGCATTACTTTGCATTTTCAGCTTCTGGGGACAACCAGCAAGAAGGAGATAAATTCAAGGCAAGAAAAGAGAAGAAAGGAATTAAAGGCATTGCCAGTTTTAGGAATGTAGCGAACAACTCGGTATTGCAGCCCCGTGCTTACAGCCACACTGCAAAGGTAGCAGATTGCGTCTTTGCCCAAATCCCTGTCCAGCTTCCTTTTATCCATGCTGGCAAGCACAGCTTCAGGTTGCTAACTGTTTGGTCACCGCAGTGCAGAAAGCCTGTGGTGTGGAAATACCCTCAGTGTTACAAGCACAGGGAACTTTGCAAGGGGTTAATTTCGCTCTAAGGGATTTTGTGCAGATAGAAATCATAGAGGTCAAAAGCAGAGGTCGAAAACCTAATAGGATTTTTAAAAAGGATTGGACAATGCAAATACCCACAGTTACATTAGAGATAATAACTCCAGAGATAATAATTATATAAACCCGCCTCCAGCTTCAGAATAGAATCCAGTCATTAAACTACTTATGATTACCAACAAACTTCCCTGTATGGACTTCTTATTTATATACAGCTCTAGAGATTTGTGCCTTTTTCCTCAGAAGCCGCAAGCGACAGCCTCACTCAGAAACTATGTCATACACTGACCTGATGCTACTACTTTTTTTGCCCTAATCTCTGGTTACGCCTGTATCTGAAGTGTTTCACACAAATGAAGACCCTGGGGGTGTGATGCTCTCCGTGTAGTCCTAGACATGCCTGGCCAAGCACAGGAGAGACGGATGTCAGGAACTCAGGTTTTGCTAATACAGCATCATGCCCTGAAGAGGGCTCTGAGAAAGTTAAGAAATAAATAATGCGTTCTGAAATGCAATACTTTCCATGTAGTCCCCCGCAAGGCTAGGAAGGGAGTCCTATGACCAAGCCAGCTGCAGCATTACTGCAGGGCACAAAAATTGCCTGAGGACCAGCACTGTTTTTCTTTGGTGAAGCGACCACTTCAATACGGGGAGAGATTCCTCCTCCTGCAATTTCTGCACCCTAAAGTCTCTTATAAGGCTTTTGAAACCCAAGCTACCATAACCACTTAGACATTATAAAGATTGTTCAGACAATTAGTAAGGAAATTTTTCATACCTCTTCTCTGTTTCTCCTCTGGTTCTCGCTGAAGCAGGACCTGATCTAATAGGTGGCTTTGAGGATGGAGGAGCACTCATTCCTAGGCACAAGCAGAAGGGTTGTATATTTATATTAGGACATTCATATTTGCCAGAGAAGACAAGAGAAGGAAAATTCACAGTCAGAGCTGGAATATTATTGCACCATATGTTTTCCAACAGCCAAGCACAACAGGATCCCTCCACAATCTCTGCCTTAATGCACCCTGTTGTATTTCCACCTGGGAAAACATATGGCAGTGCCTAAGAGAGAAATTTTTCCTTTTTCTTTTTCCTGATGTTGATGTAATTTCCCAGCTTTAAAGAAACATTTGATTATGAAACATGCTCAGGCCAAGGATAGAAACGTTCCTGTCTGTTCCCAGTAAGGATGAAAACAAGTTCATTGACCTGCTGGCATGATGACCAAATAAAAACTTGAAAGAATGGCTTGGGTGCTATTTTATCTCATGCACTACTGACAAAATTGTCTATGCTCCAGAAATCTGCTGCCTCACAGTTACGTCAGGGGCGCTAAAGAGTACAAAATTTATTTTTCAGCTCTTGGTGAGCACTGTGGGAGCAAGACATTATAAAAATTATCCTTCCCCTTGTAAAATGAAAAATCCTGCTTTGTCATGAATGAATGAGCAGCATCACAGCAGACACTTTTACTTCTGGTTACAGTCATTTTTTGTAACACCATTTTTTACTGTGAAGACATTAATTATTACAGTAAATCTCTTGTGGCCACCACAAGATGCGGGAAGAAGTCCCGTTAGAAGATGGGAGTCCCTGGAAGAATGAGAGACTACACAAGAAGCATTTATAACTAACCCATCATTGCTCGGATAAGCAGATATATTTAACAGCAGTGTTAATGCAAGAGTAAGGCTTTTCACTTCCCTGCAATAGCTCTAAGAGAGCTATCTTAGAACCACAGAATAGTTGGATTGGAAGAGACCTTAAAGATTACCCAGTTCCAACCCCCTGTCATGGGCAGGGACCTCTGCCACTGGACCAGGCTGCTCAAAGTCCAGTCCTACCTGACCTTGAACATCTCCAGGGCTGGGGCATCCATGACTTCTCTGGGCAACCTTTGCCAGTGCCTTAGTGGTCATTGTGGACAGTCGTTCCACTCCATTTTAGAGAGGATCTCCTTCATCTAGTTGACTTATCTGTGTGACATCTGCCTTGGCCAGCTGAAGCCAGAAAAAAAGCCAATCCCTCAAGTCGGGGCTTTCGGTCTTAATCTATTCACTTCCCAAGTAATAAAGTTCCAGAGATTCCTCAGAGACTTCAAATGCTGTACATATGGGTTCACCGAGACTCCTCATTCTTGACAGAGCTGCTTGAAATTGTGTTTATTTCCGCACTGGCTTTGCTCAGGGCAGCCTTCTTGTACTGCCACTTGGCCTATGCCATTCTTTTTAGCCCATTACAAAACATATTCTGCTCCCAGATAAACAGATGTGACCTTTTCAGTACAGTTTGGCAGATGTTCTCAATGTAGTGACGTTACCAGAAAGCAAAGTGGTAGTCTTTATTTAATTCACTGTAGAAAATCTGCCTGCTTTCTTCATGAAGCAGAAAAAGACTTCATTACTTTTACTTTCTTTTCCTTTTCATTCTGTTTCACACCCAGAAATAAATGAACACTGCAACTAAACTTTCCTGAATCTTTGACAAAACATAACTACTACTACATCCATATCACCATAATTAATATTATGATTTAAAATAATCATACTTAATCATAAGACGTGCTGTAAGAATGAATATGAGAAGGTGAGAAGCACTATTAATTTCACTCACTGGCTGGGTGGAAAATGGATTGAGAGCAGCCCTGAGGAGAAGGACTTGGATGTGTTGGTGGATGAGGAGCTCAGCAAGAGCTATCAATGTGCACTTGCAGATGAGAAGGTCAACTGTAACCTGGGCTGCATTAAAAGCAGTGGGACCAGCAGGGAGAGGGAGGGGGACTCTGCCCCTCTACTCTGCTCTCACGAGACCCCACCTGGAGCCCTGCGTCCAGTCCTGGAGTCCTCAGCACAGGAAGGACACGGACCTGTTGGAATAAGTCCAGGGGCCACAGAGATGGTGTAAGGGCTGGAGCACCTCCTATACGAGGACAGGCTGAGAGAGTTGAGGTTGTTCATCCTGGAGAAGAGAAGGCTCTAAGGAGACCTTAGAGCATCTTCCAGTGCTGAAAGGGGCTCCAGGAAAGCTGGAGAGAGGCTTTTGATCAGGGAGTGCAGGGATAGGACAAGAGAGAATGGCTTTAAGCTGAAAGAGGGGAAATTTAGATAAGATATTGGGAAGAATTTTGTTACTGTGAGGGTGGTGAGACCCTGACACAGTTTGCCTAGGCAAGTGGTGGCTTCTGCATCCCTGGAGGTGTCCAAGGCCAGGTTGGATGGTGCTTTGAGCAACCTGATCCAGTGGGAGGTGTCCCTGCCTATGACAGAAGGTGTGGAACTGGATGGGCTTTAAGGTTCCTTCAGCCCAGACTGTTCCATGATCCTGTGATTCTGTGATTCACAAGCATGGACCTCTTGGCAGAGATGATGTGATTTTCCAACAATGTCTTCATTTATTTCCCAAATTCAGGTGCTGTATTTACGAAACCAACCTTCAGCTCTAAACGCAGTTGGTTCAGTTATGTCCTTGTTCATTCAGTCCATGTAGATACTCAAGTGTTTTTCACTAGCACAAATGATCACACAATCCATTTCAAAATTACACAGAAACAAAAAGCCCGTTTTTACAGCTTGGATTTTCAAAAAACAGTCATTTGGGGCTAAGCTCTTTCAAACCTATGACAACAGCAATCTCACCGATTTAAGAAGAGCAGAGTAAAAGCAGCACAGAGACAGTACTTCTGAAAATCACATGCACTGCTTGTAAGTGTTAGTATCAACAGTGGATATTCTTGCAAACCATCCAGCGGAGGAGCAGAAATAACATCATGTGGCATATTCTAGTAGTCATTCAGTCACAACAAATCACGGACAAACAAAAAGCTGGAGTGCCTTCCTGAAGCACCTGTCTCTGTTCATTGCTAAGTAAGGGCTCCAATGTAGATATCTCTGCTGAATGCCTAATATTTTCTGAGGTGGACCCAGATATTTCTGAAGGGCAGGCAAAATCTGAAGAGGTTGTTTGACTATAGCCAATGCGTAATTAAATATAAAAAAGGCAAAATATCTCACCAATTTTCCTATAAACAGTTTTAAAGGAATTGCATGCTGTTAGGAAAAAGCCTATGAAGGAAAGAAAAGTGAAAGTCACACTTGAAATGTAACTCTGTCCCCCTGATTATCCGAATTTGAAGATGAAATTAAGTTTAATGGGATAGTCATGATTTCAAACCCACGGGCTGCTTAAAATGAGAGGCTACAAAATTAAAAAACAGCACGGATTAAGGAAACTTTCAGGTTTAAAAGTGGTGCTACCCTGGAAATGGCCAGAACTGATGGTGAAATTATTCACTGCTTTTCAAAGATAATTATACCGTACAGCTTCAACTTAAAACTGGCAGGATTTCAGTTCTGAAAATCAAAAATTTTAGACTTTTTCTGCCCTTTATGAGGCTTACTGGCATCAGCTTCATACAGTTTCTAACACTGTTCTGGTCAGGTACCTTTTTGCTGTCATAAGCGCATCCATCACAGACTTTCATTCATATAAAAATACTGTAAAAGAAAAGATTCATGGTAGTCTTTTGCGGTAAATGGTCCTCTGCTTCCTTGAAAAATTTGCATGATACATCCTGTTAGTGGTCCAAAAATTACCTGAATCACCAGTTGTGAATAAACAGTTGCCTCGTCAGGCATCTTACAACAGTGAAAGCTTTTGTGTAGAGTGGCTTATAATAAAGTTGGTGGGTTTTTTCTCCTAATGCATCATTACTAGGAATCAGATCCAAATAGGATCTGGAAAACATGGATAAACCTGCTGTCCTCAGAGCATCCCCTCAGAGGTGTTAATCACAGGTTTAGAGAAGGGCAATTGTTAAATGGAACAAACAGGCCGTGGAGTGACCTCAGTTAACTGTGGTGTTTTAGCAGTAGTGATAATGCAAATGAAAAAATATCAATACCTCTGAACAAGACACAAATAAGACGTTGGACAGGCTGGAAAGCTGGGTGGAAGGAACATAATGAAGTTCAACAAAGGCAAGTATGAGGTTCCTTGGGAGGAACGACCCCCTGCACCAGTACAGGTTAGGGGTTGACCAGCTAGAAAGCGGGTCAGCAGGGAAGGACCTGGAGTCCTGGAGGACAAGAGGTTGACAATTAGCTGGCAATGTGCCCCTGTGGCCAAGAAGGCCAGTGTTATACTGGTGTGCCTCAAGAAGAACGTGGCCAGTGTGTTGAGGAAACCAGTGCTCCCCACCTGCTCTGCCCTCTGGAGGCTCTATCAGGAGTCATTTGTCCAGTTCTGGGCTCTTCAGGTCAAGAACAACAAGGAACACCCAGGGGAGAGTCCGATAGAGGCCACAGAAATAATGAGGGGACTGAAGCATCCCCCTTAGGAGTGGACTCCACCTGGTGTCCTGTGTCCAGTTCTGGAATCCTTAGCATAAGAAGGAGATGGAACTGTTGGAACAGGTCCAGAGGAGGCCACAAAGGTGATCCAAGGGCTGGAGCACCTCCCATAGGAGGACAAGCAGAGAGAGTTGGTGTTGTTCAGCCTGGAGAAGAGAAGGCTTAGGAAAGACCTTATAGCGACCTTCTAGTACCTGAAAGGGGCTACAAGAAAGCTGGGGAGGGGCTTTTTACAAAGGCATGGAGTGATAGGATGAGGAGGGATGGCTATAAATTGGAGATGGACAGGTTTAGACTAGACAATAAGGAGGAAATTCTTCACACTGAGGTTGATGAGGCCCTGGCCCAGGTTGCCCAGAGCAGTGGTGGCTGCCCCATCCCTGGAGGGGTTCAAGGCCAGGTTGGATGGGGCTTGGAGCCCCTGATCCAGTGGGAGGTGTCCCTGCCCATGGCAGGGGGTTGGAACTGGATGGGCTTTAAGGTCCCTTCCAACCTAAACCATTCTGTGATTCTATGATTCATTCTACGATTCTACGTAATTTCAATTTATACCGACCTTTCAGATTATAGTGAAGTCTTTACGACCACTGGAATTGCCATTTCCTTTAAAAAAAAGTGCAGGTCAGAATTTCCCAATCACATTCCCACTTTCTTCTCCTTCCTGAGTACCTGCTTTTGCAATGTCAACACCTTAAATGTATTTGGTTGTATTAAACTTTACCTAATCGAGTATAGTCTTGCAAGTTCTCCTTATGTAGAAGCTCTGTTGAAAGTAAAAGGACAACATTTTTCCATGCCTGAGGCTGGAAGAGGTTTCTGACAAGGACTATTCACTCTGTGTGGCTGATAGGGCCATTTCACCCATCCATCGTGCTTCATGTATAATGATATGCTTGCGTAATAGTTTGATTTGATAGTATTCTTTTCCGATCCTCAATTCTTAGGGAGTACTACTGTATAAATGTTCCCGTAGTTTGATCCCAGAAGTTGGTGCTTTCAGTGAAGACATTCATGCGCTCACTCTGTGCTTGACAATTTAATTACCTAATATTTCTAAAAGACATCTTCGGATGAAAGTCTGTATTAAAAACGTGAAGTGCTGTTATTACTTCAGTGTCTTTCATGACAGTGAGTTGCTTTTACAGGGACACGATGTCAGCTTCGTGTTGCAACAGGGAACCGATCAGTCACTTAACTTAATTTTTAAAGTGACTAATGAGGGGTTATGGCACCCAGCCTGTTCATAGCAAGCAGAAAATCTGGCACTGAGCATCCTTGAGGGGGAAAACAGGAAAACCTGCTGGGGGATGATCATGGAAGAGGGATGGTCCTGGCTACACAGGAGCAGTGACAGCAGGAGAGGGATGGTCCAGTTACCTACGTCAGCTTCAATCCTAGAATTGCAGAATGGAATCATAGAATAGTTAGGGTTGGAAGGGACTTAAAAAATAATCTAGTTCCAACCCCCTTGCCATGGGCAGGGACATCCTGCTAGATCAGGTTACCCAAGGCCCCATCCAACCTGGCCTGGACACCTCCAGGGATGGGGCAGACACAGCTCATGGTGAAGAAATTCTTCCTTATGTCTACCCTAAATATGCCCCTCTTCAGTTTATATCTGTTCCTCCTTATCCTATCACTACAAACTTTTTGTGAACCGTCCCTCCCCAGGTTTCTTGTAGCCCCTTCAGGTACTGGAAGGTCAGTATAAGATCTCCTTGGAGCCTTCTCTTCTCCAGGCTGAACAACCCCAACTCTCTCAGCATGTCCTCATAGGGAGTAGCTCCAGCCTCAGATCATCCTTGTAGCCTCCTCTGGACCCGTTCCAACAGCTCCACATCCTTCTCTAGGTTGAGGATTCCAGAACTGGACACAGGGCTCCAGGTGGGGTCTCACCAGAGCAGACCAGAGGGGCAGAATCCCCTCCTTGCCCTGCTGGCCACGCTGCTCTGGAGGCAGCCCAGGACACGGTTGGTTTCTGGGCTGTGAGCGCACGTTGCTGGCTCATCTCCAGCTTATATCCACCAGCAGCCCAAGGCCTTCTGTCCAGGGCAGAAAGGGTCCCAGAGGGGGAAGGGGAAGGGACAAGGGAAAGGGAAAGGGAAAGGGAAAGGGAAAGGGAAAGGGAAAGGGAAAGGGAAAAGAGAAAGGGAAAGGAAAAGAGACAGGGAAAGGGAAAGGGAAAGGGAAAGGGAAAGGGAAAGGGAAAGGGAAAGGGAAAAGAGACAGGGAAAGGGAAAGGGAAAGGGAAAGGGAAAGGGAAAAGAGACAGGGAAAGGGAAAGGAAAAGAGAAAGGGAAAGGGAAAGGGAAAAGGGAAAGGGGAAGGGAAAGGGAAAGGGAAAGGGAAAGGGAAAGGGAAAAGAGAAAGGGAAAGGAAAAGAGACAGGGAAAGGGAAAGGGAAAGGGAAAGGGAAAGGGAAAAGAGACAGGGAAAGGGAAAGGGAAAGGGAAAGGGAAAGGGAAAGGGAAAAGAGACAGGGAAAGGGAAAGGAAAAGAGAAAGGGAAAGGGAAAGGGAAAAGGGAAAGGGGAAGGGAAAGGGAAAGGGGAAGGGGAAGGGGAAGGGGAAGGGGAAGGGGAAGGGGAAGGGGAAGGGGAAGGGGAAGGGGAAGGGGAAGGGAAAGGGAAAGGGAAAGAAGAAGAGACAGGGAAAGGGAAAGGGAAAGGGAAAGGGAAAGGGAAAGGGAAAGGGAAAGGGAAAGGAAAAGAGACAGGGAAAGGGAAAGGGAAAGGGAAAGGGAAAGGGAAAGGGAAAGGGAAAAGGGAAAGGGAAAGGGAAAGGGAAAGGGAAAAGGGACAGGGAAAGGGAAAAGGGACAGGGAAAGGGAAAGGGAAAGGGAAAGGGAAAGGGAAAGGGAAAGGGAAAAGGGACAGGGAAAGAGAAAGGGAAAGGGAAAGGGAAAGGGACAGGGAAAGGGAAAGGGAAAGGGAAAGGAAAGGGAAAGGGAAAAGAGACAGGGAAAGGGAAAAGGGAAAGGGAAAGGGAAAGGGAAAGGGAAAGGGAAAGGGAAAGGGAAAGGGAAAGGGAAAGGGAAAGGGAAAGGGAAAGGGAAAGAGTCGGGGTCAGGGACAAGGGGCAGGAACTGGGAAGGGCTCAGGGCCAGGGAGCAGCGCTCGGCGGGGCAGGAGCGGGCAGCGGCTGCTCCCTCCTGGCACCCGCTGACCGCGGCTCGTCCCCGCCTGCCTTACCCGAGAGCATTCCCGGCGGGAAGGCTGCTGGGCCGGATCCGTGTCCCGCCGCGCTGCTCGGGGGTGGATGCGGACGGGGATGAAGGGGGCCGGGGAGGGGGAGCAGAGTCCTCCCACCATCCCTAGGAGTCCGGGCTCCTCACCGGAGCACGACGCTTCCCAGGAGCATCTCCACCTCCTCCCTCATCCCTGGGCGCCCCCGAGGAGCCGGCCAGGCTGTTCCCAGGGTCCCGGAGCCGAGCGGAGCCCCGGGATGCGGCAGCCGGGAGCGATCCCCGCCGGGGCTGAGCTCATTAATGCCTCTTAATGCTCTCTAATTGCACGGGTGCCGGCTGCACGGGGCGGGAGGGGCTGCTGCTTCCCTCTTTCCCCTTTTCTCGGGAGTGGGGGGTGCGCTTTGCCGTGGATTTGGGCGTTCCCTGCACTCGGGGCACAACAACCCTGAGCAGCTCCAGGATAGGGGAAGCCTGCCGGAAACTGCCTGGAGGAGAGGGACCTGGGCGTGTTGGTTGGCAGCGACTGAACATGAGCCAGCAGGGGCCCAGGTGGCCAAGAAGGCCAATGGCATCTTGGCTTGGATCAGAAACGGCGTGACCAGCAGGTCCAGGGAGGATCTTCTCCCTCTGGACTCGGCCCTGGTGAGACCGCTCCTCGAATCCTGTGTTCAGTTCTGGGCCCCTCACCACAAGAAGGATGTTGAGGCTCTGGAGCAAGTCCAGAGAAGAGCAACAAAGCTGGTGAGGGGGCTGGAGAACAGGCCTTATGAGGAACGGCTGAGAGAGCTGGGGGTGTTTAGCCTGGAGAAGAGGAGGCTGAGGGGAGACCTCATTGCTCTCTACAACTACCTGAAAGGAGGTTGTGGAGAGGAGGGAGCTGGGCTCTTCTCCCAAGGGACAGGGGACAGGACGAGAGGGAATGGCCTCAAGCTCTGCCAGGGGAGGTTTAGGCTGGACATTAGGAAAAATTCTTCACAGAAAGGGTCATGGGGCACTGGCAGAGGCTGCCCAGGGAGGTCGTTGAGTCACCTTCCCTGGAGATATTTAAGGGACAGGTGGACAAGGTGCTGAGGGACATGGTTTAGTGACTGACAGGAATGGTTGGACTCAATGATCCAGTGGGTCTCTTCCAACCTGGTTATTCTATGATTCTGTACGTTCCACCCGCCGATGTGAGGTGTATCCATGGAATCGCAGGATTCCAGCATAACCTGTGGAGTTAAACCATGATCATCAGCGATCCTAAGGACAGGAGGAGAAAGCAGTGTTCCCAATGAGGCTTGGAAAAGGCTCCGTGTGTGTGTGTGTGTGTGTGTGAATCCCTGTGTTGCACCGTGCTGTGCGTATCTGTTGCCTCAAGGGTGACCTGGATCCAACCAGCAGCTTTTCTCGGGGAATTCAGTCCCTGATAAACACTGCAGGTGGGTTGTGTTCTGCTGGTTAGGTTTTAATTCTTTCCCCCTTGGCAAGCCTGCCCCGTTATTTTAAATCACTGCAGTTCTAGTGATACATTGAGCCTCTACTCCAGGGAATCAAAATTTATCAGCCTGTGTCTGTGATAAACAGATGCCTGTACATCTTTGCCTTTCTTGATGCTTAGTTCCTATAAACTGGAGAGGAGCAGATTTAGAATAGACATAAGGAGGGTGGTGAGGCACTGGAACTGCTTGACCAGAGCAGTCCCCATCCCTGGAGGTGTCCAAGGCCAGGTTGGAAGGGACCTTGAAGCCCACCCAGTTCCAACCCGTCTGCCATGGGCAGGGAGACCTCCCACTGGATCAGGTTGCTCCAAGCCGCATCCAACCTGGCTTTGAAACTGTGTAATGGTTTGTTGCAATAAGAATTTGAACATCTTCAAGGGAAAGAGACACCCTGTGGAAAGCGGAGGCAGTTTACACTGGAGTTGTTACGGATATCCAGGGATAGCAACAATACAATACAGGCTACCCAAATGATGTAATGCAGTGCTTAAAAGGAGCGAGGTCGTTGTCTGTCTGTACTGGTCCTGAAGCTTGAGGGTTTTGGCAAAAGTGATCTTCTGCTTGTAATAAAGCAGTGATTTTCCTCCCTTCTACAAGCACTTCTTTCATCTCCTTCTTTTTTTGCTTGCAGTTGTATGTGGAAGACCTTAGCCCTCTGCTGCAAGCATTTCATAGCAAGATAACTTTGATCTAGTTGCTGTCACAGCAGAATAGAAATTTTGTAGCTGCTCTTTAATGAAAAAAATATTTAAACTCCAAATTGCTATTAAGTTTTAATTGCATTTTCAGTGGTATTTATAACAAAAAAATGTGATGCCAGTGCATCTTTCTCTCTCTTGTAGAACTGCATATACACTAAACTCTGTTTTGGCATTTGTATAAATGAAGTGGTAAATAAAATGCTTGGAAAGGGATATCATCTATTAAGACATAATCCTGAAATTCCTGCCAGGAGGCCTGGTAAGACATTAATATTAATGCTTTAATTGAGCTCTTTGTCTTTTTTATTATATTACATTTTATTAACAAGCTAATTAGCAGAAACTGAAGGATGGTTTTTCCAGCTACATGAACAAGAACAGCTGCTGTGATATAACAAGGTGAATTAAAAGTGAGCTAGCAGTGTTATGCTCTTAAAAACACTCATTTAGGTCAAGGGATGAAGAAAACCATAATAAAGGAGCGCCACTCACCTGAACTTGCTTTGCATATTAACTTCCTATAGGCTAAAATCTTCATGCTGTGGGACTGATCATCAGACCTTGGAGGCCACTGCCTCTTCACTTCCTTGACTGTGAGGACTTTTTCTTTTGAGGCAGAGCTTTGAGTCCTACAGTCTGTTCAATCCCTTCAACTTGGCTGTAAATTCCCCTTGTCTTTGCCTCACCCTCATTTCGTACCCCACTACCGTCTGGCCCTGCTCTCCTCTCATGCTGCTTCTTGGTTCCCTTTACTTCGCTGTGACTCGATGATTCTTTTCCACCTCGGAACCAAGGTGCTCCAGCTCCACTACAAAGTAACAGAAATATATTTATGACTTCTTAAAACACGACACAGCTAAGCCCATAAAACGAACGTTGTACATCCATGTCGTGTGTAATGGTTGCTCCATGTATCTGTTTTCATTCCATTTCTGTAACAGTGGATGTAATTATCCCAGCCAGAGAGTAAGGCTCCTTATTTTAGGCACAAATCAAGGGTTTTGAGACTCAAATACCATCCTTTCTCAGATTATCTGCATAGCTTCAACGGTCCATAGGAGAATATCTATCCCTGTCTGAGGAGCGTGTCCATGAAGTTTATGTTTGGAATTAACATAAACAGACATGCCTAGGAGGCCTGGATGCTCAAGTATAAGGAAGGAATTAACTGTTAGAGTCATCAACACCCAAGGGAGTTGATGGATGGGTTGATGGGACTGGATGGTATTTAAGATCCCTTCCAACCCAAACCATTCTATGATTCTATGATCTCTGCTCCTTGCCCCAAAAGAAAATTACAATCTAGCCTGTGTATAATAACATAATGGAAATTTAGAGACAATGGAAAAAATACAGGTTTTGGTTCAAGGTGTGATAACTATGTTGTTAGATACTTATCAGAAGTAAATTTCAATTGTTCCATTAGAAAGTGTATAGTCAGCAAATATGAAGAGCACGTAGGTATACTTCTCAACAATGAAGTGTTTATTTACATTATGAAATAAGTGTATATAGCACAGCTCTAGCACTATTCTTCATTTTCACTAATAGTATTGATTGTTTCTTTTTATCAAAGCATGATTTAAAATCACGGAAAAATGATAATGAAAAATGATGATGTTCGTTTCCCTAAATAGAAAAGGAAGAGAAGAAAGAAATATTTCAAGGTCTCAGAAGAAATGTGTAAATTTGCTTGAGTGAAACTTGGCATGCCAGGACACCCTATCACATTCTAGAAAAGAAATAATATTGGGGTTTATCAAGCTAGAGAATAACCCTAATTCTGAAATTAAACTCCTTCTGTAAAGGTGAAACCTTAAGCACACTCTGAATTTTCTTTGTTTGTATAAGATTTTATTTAGGAGAAAAAAAAGGGCATGGGTTCATTATTTTCTCCATTGCAGGATTTGGGGTAGAAAAGCAACTGCAAATGCAGGGGAAAGTAAGGAATTAATACATTTTGAGGGGAAGAACCCAGTCCGCTGCTTAGTTTGGATATTTCTCATCTCTAAAAAGAACCTGGCTGCTTTAATTGGAAGTATTTCTTTCTTTAATAAGAACCATTTTCCTGAGAAAACGTTTAATGAAAAGTTGAACTGCAGATCCAAAGTTAGTGTGAGAATATGCACGAATAGGTTTTATATCAAAAGTGTATCTGTTCATGTAAATAAAAACCCTGTTTGTCTCCTACATATAATTCTATTTTGTGCTAGGGTTTGGGGTTTTTTTAATTAGTATCTTAATCTTGCTAGAATACATGTTCCCTGTGTTCAGATGCACTCTTCAAGACCCAGACGGAGTCAGAAACCTCTGTTGGTGTAGCAGTAGAAATGCAAGCTTCACCATTTCTATGACATTTGCAACTCAAACACAGATGAGGAACCTATTCATGTGGTTTTTACAGTATATTTTCCTTCACTTGAGCAACTAATAT
This sequence comes from Phaenicophaeus curvirostris, assembly GCF_032191515.1. Classification (NCBI taxonomy): domain Eukaryota; kingdom Metazoa; phylum Chordata; class Aves; order Cuculiformes; family Cuculidae; genus Phaenicophaeus; species Phaenicophaeus curvirostris. The sequence goes on from NC_091431.1 coordinate 73,227,784, forward strand.
AAATTGCTGATGTGGTATGTGATTTTTGAGTTTGTATGTTTAATATTACCCATCATTTTTCCCTCCCAACCCCTTTTTCCATGTCCCTGTGATCTAGTTCATCCATCAAAGGGATTTGCAAGAATAACCACATTAGCTGCACCCCTGTGACCTACTCATTACAGAACGAGACAGCCCAGGATTAGCAAGATCTCCTCTTCCTTTTGCTAAGTTGTCACGTGTTTAATACAAACTGATCAGAGCTTATGAGGGTCAAGATTTTTTTCTTCTGCAAATTGGGGGAGGAGAATTGTTATTAGCAAGAGATAGAAGCATTATGAAATCTTCCTAGTATATTATTTGTGAGAGGGGCTCTAAAAGTGTTCCTTTTTAGTAGTGAAGTCTTTAAAGAGGTTTTTGAGCTGGTGTGTTGGCTACAAAACAAGACCCATCCTCTTCTTGAAACCAGGAAGAGTGGCTCAATTGAAAAGCCCTGGGAGACAGAAGAAAGGTGTGGGGGGAAGAGTTGGCAAAGGAAAGGGCAGCAGTGGGAGGAACGGAGAAGGATGCAGAAGATATGATGAGAGCAGCAGCACGTGGTTGTGCAAACCCTCCTGTAACGTTTGGCGTGAACAAGCTCTTCTGTCTCCACGGGACAGGACGAGAGGGAATGGCCTCAAGCTCCACCAGGGGAGGTTTAGGCTGAACATTAGGAAAAAATTTTTCATGGAAGGGGTCATTGGGCACTGGCAGAGGCTGCCCAGGGAGGGGGCTGAGTCACCTTCCCTGGAGGGGTTTAAGGGATGGGTGGACGAGGTGCTGAGGGACATGGGTTAGTGATTGAAGGGAACGGTTGGACTCGATGATCCGGTGGGTCTTTTCCAACCTGGTGATTCTATGATTCACAAGTGGATTCTTCATTTTTCTGATTAGAAAATCTGAGCCGTGTCGTAAGGGATGCCTCCACTCTTTGAACTTACAAAAGCATGACAGACGTATGGAAGGATATTTGTAATACTAAGCTTAAAAGCATGAATGGCTTCATTTTTTCTTCAGATCGTGTGTTTAGTAACAAACAGTAAAAGTTTAAAATTTCACATACTTTAAAAGGAAGGAATATATGATTTTCTTTTTTTTTTTTTTCCCGTTCAGGTGAATTTCACAGCAGACCAGACCCAAGCAGTCATGGACAAGAAGTCCAGGATTAGGAACATGTCTGTGATTGCTCCTGTGGATCAGAGCAAATCAACCTTGACTGACCCTTCGGTGTCTAAAGCTGTCATCATCGCTTCAGCCAGAGCTGGAGGAAAACTCTTCACAGACACATGGAAAGGTGAGCAACAAAGAGGTATCACAGTCAAGTCAAGAATTTGTTTGCATCTTTGTTTTTCTTTTTAATCTGAAGACAGAGAAATTATTTGCTCAAAGCCCTGAATGTTGTCAGGTCTTTTTAAAGTCAAACTGTGAATCAAGCTGTGTTACAGAACAGAATTTCACAGACTAAAGACTGCAGTCCAGGCAATACTGGAGTAAAGCTTTTAAGTGATACGTAGTGACTCTTCTTACCTGCTTCTCACTGTGGAAAACGATGCTTTCAGAAAGATTCTTAAAATTATAGTAACCTTCATTTTTATTGGATTCCTTACAGATCAATACCCCGTTCCTCCAAACCTCTCTGATGGGCTGTGTCATGTTCTTATTTCCTCTGTCTTTGATGCTTGCAGCTGCAATGTTAACAAGTTGGAAAGTGGTTTGGAGCATGACTCTACAAGTGTCTGACAGTGATATTATGTGTGACTTCTATCCTGAGGTGTTGGTTTTGAATAAGAATAGAAATTAATTACACCCAAAGCAGCCCTTTAGATCCTAAGAACTTTACAAAGAAGACTTTAAGTCTTCATATGCTTTTTCCTTTCATAGAATCATAGAATCATAGAATAGTTTGGGTGGGAAGGGACTTTAAATCTCATCCAGTTCCATCCACCCTGCCATGGGCAGGGACACCTCCCACTGGGTCAGGCTGCCCAAGGCCCACCCAACCTGGCCCTGAACACTTCCAGGGATGGGGCAGCCACAGCTTCCCTGGGAAACCTGGGCCAGGGCCTCACCACTCTCATAGCAAAGAAATTTCTCCTTACGTCTAGTGTAAATCTGCCCCTCTCCAATTTATCCCCATTGCCCTCAGTCCCATCACCACAAGCCTTTGTCAACAGTCCCTCCTCAGGTTTCCTGTAGCCCCTTCAGGTACCGGAAAGTCACTATAAGGTCTCCCCAGAGCCTTCTCTTCTCTCAGCCTGTCCTTGTGTGGGAGGTGCTCCAGCCCATCTTCCAGCTCATCTTTGTAGCCTCCTCTGGACCTGTTACAACAGCTCCATATCCTTCTTATATTGAAGATTGCAGAACTGGACACAATACTGCAGATGAGATCTCACAAGAGAGTAGCAGAGGTGCAGAATCCCCTCCCTCCCTGCTGGCCACGCTGCTTTTGATGCAGCCCAGGACGTGGTTGGTTTCTGGGCTGTCAGTACACGTTGCCGGCTCATGTTGAGCTTCTCATCCCCCAGCACCCCAAGTCCTTCTCCACAGGGCAGCTGTCAGTCACATCATCCCCCATCCTGTCTTGAAACTGTGGATTGCCCCAGCCTAGGTGCAGGACTTTGCACTTGGCCCTGTTGAACCTCATGAGGCTCTCACAGTCCCACTTCTCCAGCCTGTCCAGGTCCCTCTGGATGACATCCCGCCCTTCTGGTGTGGCAACTGCACCACTCAGCTTGGTGTCATCTGCAGACATCCTGAAGGTGCACTTGAAATACCAGCCTTGATATGAGGATGTTGCAGACCTTTATGGCAGTTTCAATCTCCATCCAGCAGGAAGGAGCTCCTTTTCCTTGCTCTTCCAGTCCCGAGCCTTTCCTGCCTTTCCCTTTGAGGGTCTTGTTTCAGACCAACCAGCTGGGGAGAGAAAGCAACTGGCAGAGAGGAGAGAATTCACAAAGCAGATCCTCCTCTTGTGATATTTTCTCACTAACAAAATGCATAACCTCCGGCTGTTTGCTCAGTGTCACTCAGACATCAAATATCAGACATTTGCTTGGGGGAAACTGCTGAAGGGGAGTTCTTAAATTCAATGCAAAGGACCAGAAGGCAGAAGATTAGTTTTCTGTGCCTGACTTTGCTGCTTATATCACTTGCACAACAAGAAACAAGGCCTTTCTGCTAGTCCTGACTGATAAAAGACATTTAGTTTGCTCTTTTCTGATCTGAAGTTGATACAAGCTGGAGAAGTGGCCCTGTGCAAACCTGACAAGGTTCAACAAGGCCAAGTGCAAGATCCTACACCTGGGTCAGGGCAATCCCTAATTGCAGTACAGGATGGGGGATGCAGAGGAGGACTTGGGGTGCTGGGGGATACTGGAAGCTCCTCTAAGGTCACCCTGGAGCCTTCTCCAGGCTGAACAAGCCCAACTCTCCCAGCCTGTCCTCATAGCAGAGGCGCTCCAGCCCTAAGACCATCTTTGTGGCCTCTCTGGACCCATTCCAACAGTTCCATGTCCTTAGTATGCTGAGGAATCCAGAACTGGACACAGGACTCAAGGAACCAATATTTCACTCCTCCTTTTCCTGGCACCATTCTCATGGGGCTTGTCGTGGCAGAGGATGCCAAAATCATGTGTGGCAGCTTCAGCACATTAAGACTTTTCAGTGTTCAGCAGATTTGGTTTCCATCATTTTAAACTGAGGTCTTCCTTTGAAGCAAGGAAAGAATTCGTCTCTTGCGATAGCCAGCTAGAAAACCTGTTACCAGTTGGGCTCTGTAAAATGGGTATCTGTGAAAGGGGTTCCAGGAAAGCTGGGGAGGGGCTCTGGATCAGGGAGTGCAGAGATACGATGAAGGTTTTAAGCTGAAAAGATGCAAGATTTAGATGAGATTTTAGGAAGAAATGTTTTTCTGTGAGGGTGGGGAGGCCCTGACCCAGGTTGCCCAGAGAAGTCGTGGATGCCCCATCCCTGGAAATGTTGAAGTCCAAGTGGGATGGGGCTTTATCCAGTGGGAGGTGTCCCTGCCTAAGGCAGAGGAGTTGGAACTGGGTGAGCTTTGGGGTCCCTTCCAACCCCAACCATTCTGGTTTTCTGGGATTCTATGATTGTCTCACATCAGAAGTTCTGGATAGACATCTGCATGGATTTAGAACTTAAAGGAATAATGACCCAAAAATCCCCTCTGGCCGCAATGGTGAGGTGTGCCCATCCCTTCAGCAACTGCCCGCGTCACGCTCTTGTCCATCATTCACAACACAAACAGCACCTTCAGAAACAGACACCAGTTTTAAACACTTTATTCAGAATGGCTCCAGAACCTCTCTCTCTGCACCCGTTTTGTAATTCGAGTCACTGTGCATTTGTGGTGCAGAAAGCATTGATCTTCTGCAGGCCATTGGGAAAAATAATCCCATGAGCAGCATGGCTTTACTGGAAATAAATCATGCTAAAAACTGATCCATAACAGGTACAAAAAATTCAGCAGGGAGGGGAAGGAGAAGGAAGATTGGATGCAGAATTAAGACCTACATGTGAACTGAAGAGTGCTGTGAAAGAGCATACAAAAAAAACCAATGAGGAATAGCAATGTGGGGTAAAGGTGGGAGTACAGGGCAGACCAGAGTTACAATACATCCTGCTTCAATCTCTCTTATCCAGGAACTTTGTTCCAATACTGTAACAGTAACAGAAGGCAAAAAGCACCAGACACCTGATCAAGGAACAGGAAAGAAAGGAACACAAGGTTAGGAAAATCTGAAAGCTGGTAATCAGGGAAGGAATAATCTCAAATACAGTTACTAGTCAGAAACACAACAATTGGGAAAGCTGCTATGTCAACATATATAAACAATACCCCTATTCTGGCCCTATGGAAGTGACACTGGTCTCCTGGTCTGTAACCTCCTCCAGGAACAGTACTGCTGAGGTTCTCACTGGGGGTGTGGGGAGGTGCTGTACACACAGAGCAGTGGAACCATCAGAGGAGTAGAACAGGAGCAAGCCATTCCCTTCAAATCAGAAAAGCCAAGATTCAGGGGCCATCTAATGTGGGACAGAGCATCATTAAGCCATAAACAACATAATTCCATTTAGGTGGGAACACCGTGCAGCTACAGCTTTCATTTTCTAAGAAGCCAGGCCTCCCCCCTGACAAGTCCACATGCAGTTTCCCTGTGGAATACAGCAGTTACTGAATAGACAGAAGCTGGGGGTAACTGATACTGCACTAGAGAAAGTAATTTCAATTTTGCCTCCTTGCAGCTACCACAGGAACCATGCATTCACTTGGTCATCGGGTGAGGTGGTGGCAGTTTTGAAGAGGAACTCACTATCTAAATTAGAGTTTAAAGGCTTTTTTTCCTCCCATCACCTCTTAGAAGTTTTCAAATCCAAAATTCACCTATAGCTCAACTGCGTATCATTCGGAGTTCCTGGGGGTAGGGAGGCATCCCCATTCTGACACAAGAGCACAGAGCAGTAGCGAAGTGCAGCGTTTGCATAGATAGTTTGTCCTCTCACCAGCTCAAAGAACATTAAGAGGAACAAGTACTGTTTACAAGGGCATAGAGTGACAGGAATAGGGGGAATGGCTTTGAACTGGAAGGGGGAAGATTTAGATTTACACTAGGAAGAAATTATTTCCTGTGAGGGTGGGGAGGCCCTGGCCCAGGCTGCCCAGAGCAGGGGTGGCTGCCCCATCCCTGGAGGGGTTCAAGGCCTGGTTGCATGGGGCTTGGAGCCCCTGATCCAGTGGGAGGTGTCCCTGCCCATGGCAGGGGGGTGGTACTGGATGGGCTTTAAGGTCCCTTCCAACCCAAACCACTCTGTGATTCTAAGTCAGAACTTAGGATTATATTGCATTTGTGAAAAATGTAAAATCCAGAGAAAAAGAAAAAAGCAATCCCCTTTACAAAGGCTCCTCTTCCACCCCCAGGTACAGGGTAAAGTGGGGAGCAAAAGACATACAACACAAAACATGGGTATTTTCACAAAGCTGCTTTTCCTTAAGTGAAGTTTATTACAGACCCCAGTGAAAATAGTCGAAGTGCACCAAAGCATACACTTCTGCACTTCTGTTCAGGTTGGTGGTGGTGGTCTAGAGTGGTTAAGTGCCTCTTTAATTACAAAAGTTTTTACATTATTGCTGTGTTTTAAAAGAAAAACACATTAAAAAAAAAAAAGCCACATCTGTGGAATCCCCCAAGCAACAAAGAGTCAGTTTCCCCAGAACAAAGCATAAAAGCATGTTCTAAGGGGGTCTTTTCTACACCAGCTACCTAATGAGCAAGAAAAAAAAATACAAAATCATAGAATTCGATCGCTTCAGTTCCGAGTGTAGATGAATTTAATTCATTTTCCAGAAGGCAAATCCTTTGAAATAAATATCAGTAACTTCCGAGATGCTGAAGTTCCAGAGAGAGGAATGGCAGCTCTGTGCAGTTTTCTCCCGGTATCCCCTGCTGCCCCATATTTCAGTCCAATGAGATGATGTCAGGAGCGTTGCCGCTGCTGGTTATCACTCCAGTGTCACTCTTGCTGGAGGAGCTAACGTGCGTGCTGCTCTCGTGGCAACTGGTCGACGTGATGATGCTGCCAGGCGCATTGCTTGTTAAGGTTGAGGTGAGACTATCCAAAAACATAGGAGGACAGTACTGCTTGAAACAAACAATGAAGAATGAGGAGACTAACTGCACAAGGGAAATGTATGCTCTGAAGATATACATCTTCCCTACAACAAGCACAAGGCGCCTCACGCACAGAAGCTCATTAACACAAGCACAGCAAGAACCAGAGTTTGCACGCCAGACAAGCTAGCAAGGAGAGATGGCAGCCACCCACCCTTCTCCCTCATCCCTCCCATTGTTTTTTCTTGCTAACTGGTTAGCTTCAGCATTCACTGGCATGTTAAGAAACTCATGACCACAAAAATACCCTTAGCATGTGGGGAATGTTGACAGCCCACAGCTGGGCACAACTGCATATTTTGGGCTTCTTTCACCACAAAAGGTGGCAGAATGCTTTCTGCTACTTCGATGGAGGCCAGAGTAATCTCACCCCCTCAAATGGCAGTGGCTGTACTCAACCTTTTCGCCATATAACTGCAGTTACACATGCAGGCCTATAAATGTTTCGGCAGTGATAAATGAGCCCTGATCACATCCGTTTAAAAACCTTACTAAAGTTGGTATTACTTCCTGAAGTGGAAGACAAAGCCGCCTCAAAGGAAAGCTGAATGCTCTAAGCATTCTGAAATAGAACAAGGTTGCCAGGTGTCAAAGAACTTGATGATGTAAGACAACTCTGCATTTTGTTCAAGACATGTCACTTTCTCTTCCCCTGTGAATTCCAGTCTTGGGCTGGAAATGAGTCTGGAACTAAGCCTTGACTGTCTGAACTGTCCAAAGTCGACACTTCATAGCAGAATACCTGCTTTCAGTCTCCCACACGAACTTCTGCTATTCCCACTTTGGCAGTTCAGATCTTATGGTAGGCACAGAGCATTGCAATAAGTGCAAAGAAAAGGAGGAAGTTCATCCTTTGTTTCTCATCCACCAGAAAGCCAATTCCGCTGTAGAGCCCTGTTACTGCTGCCTCTAGTGACAGGGAGATGAAACAGAGCGTCTCCTTCAGAGCCTCATGTCTTAGGAAGCCAGTATTCCCCCATGCTCCAAGGCTGTAGTTGTCTGTAAAAATCTAGTTACAGTAAGAATCAATTGGATGTATTCTTCTCGGACTTCAGTACAGCCCTTAACAGTTTCTCACAGCCTTCTGCTCAGCCTCTGGACTGGACAGGCACACTCTCTCCTGAGTGGAAAACTGTTTCAACGGCCGGGCCCAGAGCGGTGGGAAATGGAGTTAACTCCAGCTGGAGGCCAGTTCCAAGTGGGGTTCCCCAGGGCTCAGTGCTGGGTCCAGCCCTGTTCAATGTCTTTATCAATGACCTGGATGAAGGCATCGAGTGCACCCTTAGCAAGTTTGCGGATGACACAAGAAGGATGTTGAGGCTCTGGAGCGAGTCCAGAGAAGAGCAACGAAGCAGGACAAGGGGCTGGAGAACAAGTCTTACGAGGAGCAGCTAGGGAACTGGGGTTGTTCAGCCTTGAGGAGAGGAAGCTGAGGGAAGACCTCATTGCTCTCTACAACTACCTGAAAGGAGGTTGTAGAGAAGTAGGTGTTGGTCTCTTCTCCCAAGTGACAGGGGACAGGACAAGGGGCAATGGCCTCAAGCTGCGCCAGGGGAGTTTCAGACTGGATATCAGGAAGAAATTTTTCACAGAAAGGATCATCAGGCACTGGCAGGGGCTGCCCAGGGAGGTGGTGGAGTCACCTTCCCTGGAGGTGTTCAAAAGATGGGTAGATGAGGTGCTCAGGAACACGGTTTGGTGGCAGATAGGAAAGGCTGCACTCTAAGATCTAAAGAGGTCTTTTCCAACCCAGAGGTTCTATGATTTGTCTCGAACTGTGTGATGTTACAGTTTCTAGGCAAGGAAAACCACTGCGTAGTTGCTTTTGACTTTTCCATATAATGCAAAGCCAATGGTGTTTTGGTGCTACATGGAGGGATTTATTACCAAGGTGTTCAGTCAGGTGCCCACCACATTAATGAAGACATTTTCTTTGAGACTTAATCTCCTAATATCAAAACCAACAGAAATAGCAGTCAGTGAAGTGTATTTACAGAGCATAACCGGACCTACAGATAGACAACGTGAATTAAGAGGTGTCTCCAAGTTAGTGCTCTGCAAGTATCCACTTTAGAAAGGTAGGATATCAATAAAAAGTGAGTTTCCATGCCCAGATATATCCTAAGTAAGGCTAAACTGAATCCTTAACACATCTTCATCACCACCCCTTTTTGGGCAAACATCTTTCTAGTCTGGGGTTAGGTCTGAGCAAGCAGATCGCCGACACAGTACAGATGAGGGAGGCAGCCTTATAGTTAAGCCCTACAGCAGCTGGAAACATACCTGTGAATCAACTGGGATTAGCGGAAGAAAGTCCAAACCTAGGAAAAAGAGAAGAATTAATAAATTGAGGAATCTTTCTTTGATTGATACACACCAAAATTTAAGGAACATTTTTTTGTGGCCATAGAACAGATTTTGCAATTTTTACACGATTTCTAAATGGAATATACCACTGTGACACCACTCTCAATGACTACTTCAGGCAGCAGCAAAACGAGTTCTCGTACAAGTGGCTCTTTTTAGGAATGAGGATGGCATAATGACATATTATTCACTGGGTTTTGTAGGATGGTTCAATGTGTTTGCTTAGATGGAGGTTGCCGTTTGGAGCTGTTGGTTCACAATGCAAGTCTCACTGCATATTGTACCTGACTTGGCCAAACTGGGACATGAAGAGTGTCATCACATTAAAGATGCTGGAATGAAGTAAAGTCACAACATGCACAAGTCCAAAAACAAGCAGCAGGTCTCTTCCTCCACCCACGGGCAGTCAATAAGGAAACATTTCTAATATCATCCCCATTTTGTGTCTAGACAAATAAAAGGAATGAAGAAGAGGAGACTACAAGTAGTTCAATATATATCCTCTAAAAGCAGTGACAGCTAGCATCTGTCTTATACACCACTAGCGCGTCAGCATTTAGGGCAAGACATTTAAATTATGAAACCAATGAGAAATTGCAGCCTTTTTGATTCATTTCTAAATATTGGCCTTGTGTTTGCTATGTCATCGGAAAGAAATGGCAGACTTACTCCCTCCCTGTCCCCTCACCTCCAAATCTGTTCTGGCCATGGCACTTCTCCTTTTCTCCATTAGAGAAATGTTTTGAAGGAGATTTAAGCTCAGACGCTTTTACAGAACGGGCTGCTGCTTTAGCTCTTGCATGTGCTAGAATTTCAGTTGATGGACACGGACAACAGGTCTGGTCTTGTATTCTCTTTGCTTATTCTCCTATCCAATTTGGGATCAGATTTCTTAAGAATGGAGAAGTGGAGGGAGGGAGCAGTAAGGAAACCAAAATGGACAGAGAAACAAGGGGAATGATATCCATCCCATTGCCAAACTGGTGCTGAAAGAAGAGGAAAAAACCCAGGGATGTTGCAGGGGAGAAACGAAGACAGGCAATGGAAGGGGAGAGGTAAGTACAGGAAGCCAACGTTACACCTGCCACCACAAGTCACCATTTCCTGGGCTCTGGGTTCATGACAGCCGGCAAAGAGAACCCCAGAGTCCCTACATACAATGTTCTTTTCAAGGAGCCAGGATAGAAAACAATCAGTATCCCCACCTTTTGTCTGATATTTAGCAGCAGTGTTGAAGAATACATCATAGGCATTTAGGGAATGTCTAGGTAAAGAAAGTCAATAGAGGTCAGCTTACACGTTGTAGCTCACCTTAACCTTTTCATACAGTCTAGACAGAGCCCCACTAGAATCAGCTAGAGAGCATCTCTACACCTAGGGCTCAGGGCCTTCACACTTCTGGAATTTAGACAGGCAGCTACTCTCCCTCACGCCTCTGACTCGCCACAACCAACATGTAGATATTAAACAAGGTTTAACAGAATATAGCAAGAGGGGCTTCTGGCTGCGGTTCTGCAGTGCCAGTTTGAACGTGTACCCCAGATGCCACGCTTTTGACATCCCTGTTGCCAAGCACAACCTGTAACTGGAAACAGTCTGTACTAGACTTGTCTAGGCAACACATCAGTGCAGTTCTGCATATAGTCTTGTTCCATTAAAACAGAGTTGATCCATTCTCCGATTTTCACCCACCCCACAAATTAATAAGGCTGTCGGAATAGGCATTAAAAAAAGCCACCGCCTACCTGCCAAGTCTGATGAAATACTGGATATTGGTGGATGATGGAATGGTACTGGGTAGTCTGTTAACGAAGGAGGAATAGCAGCAGCATCGACTGTTGTCACGCTGGGCACTCTGACAGCAGACGGCTGATACATGAGAACCCTGTTTTGAACAGCACAGGAAGTTACAAACAAGGTGGCCATTAGTTACCAAAATTATGCACTGCTATGCACTCCCATTCACAAGTTCATTACCTTACAATACAGCTACAGCGTGGCTACTCACTACACAGTACTCTGCTCTAATCTCCTCATAGTACTTGACCATAACTCAGCCTTCAACTCAGGCTGTAACACAGGAGTAGGTTGGTATTAAAACACAACACAGTGCTGGGGTCATTTGTGAGTCTGGTGTTCAGGGGCAGGGGTGGGCATCTGTATCTGTGGAGCACACACCCCAGAGAGATGTGCTGTCAGCCAGATCCAGGGGAGAACTTGTTTCAGTTTCTCCACATAACTGTTCCTCAGTGCTAACCTGCCATGCCAAGGGCAGCACTGACCATTATTCAGCCCCTGGAGCACAGGTTACTCACAAGGGAGTTAAATATCAAACCACCTTTTACTCACAGCTTGACCCTAGCCTAAAACAGCTCTCTGGGAGACTGCAACCAGTTAAAAGCCCTCCGGCCCCATTACTGCACTGTACTGTTAAATATACCACCACAGGCATTCATGCACCAGCCACATGCATAAAATCTTCCATGAACTCCATTGCAGGTGGGAACATCAGGAGTCCCGCAGCTGCTCTGACTCCAACCCACCAGCCGTGATATTATCCACTCGTGTCTGCCTCCCCTGCACTGGGGCATTTGTGCTACTTCTGATCACAGGAGCTTGGGTCTCAGACCCTCCCTTTTCAAGCACCACTTGTACTTCAGCCTGTGCTGCTTCTGCCTGTAGGAAAACACCCCACAGCTTTACCAAAACTACCATTCAGGCAGCACTGTTTACAGGAGATAAGCTATTCCCCAAAAGCCTGGTTTTGACTTGGATTTGAAGAATCAGAACATGCCATTTTCATATCCAAACAACACAGAAAATGGAGATACACAAGAAAACTCAGTCCTTCCACAGTTATGGCTGCAGGTAGCCACCTCTGACAAACACAGAACCACTGAAAGAAGCCTTGGTGCCTTCTGAAACTTCATTGAGATACATTTGTAGCTATTTTTTTTTCTTGAAATAAGAAACAAGGTCTCTTGCAGGAGGACTCCTCCAGTCCTCACAACATGCAACAGCATTTCACTATCACTGCTGAATATTTCAAGGACAACCAACTATTTGCTCACTGAAAAGCACACATTCCCATTCGCACGTGGACCAGAGACACAGCACACCTGCTCGTAACTGCAAGAGCTGGCAAAACAAAAGAGGGTTGGTTTTGATACTATTATTTACAAGACATAAGCTAGTGCTCTGAAACACACAGGCACACCCCTCATGCATGCAGCAACAGTAACTGGCTGTTACTCAAAGCTGACATGTGGAATAACCTCGTGAAGCAGTGACTGCTGGAGAGCCTAACAATTGCCCCCCTCTCCTTGCAGGTCTCCTGTGCCCTACGGACCAAAAGCAAGAACTTTGTGGAAGCCACAAACAGAAACTGCAGCCATGGTGCACAGACTGGGACAGACAGGGAAAGAGAAGAAGCTGGTTAAGCCTGCTGGTGAAGTCAGACATAGCTATGAAGATGGAGCAGCTGACAAAAGATGGGGGAAGTTGTTGGTTGTGCTAACCAAAGCCAAAGCAGTGTCTGAGACATTCCAGAGCTTCACAAAGATGGAGAAAAAGCTTGTCTCAATTTGAAACAGCAAAGCACCTCCCTTCCAAGACTGACAAGATGGATGAAACACACAATGCAGCCTCTTTCCTGGGCACCAGAGCAAATTAGATAAAAGGGTATAACAAGACAGTGCGAGAAAAGCCTTTTAAGATGACACTAACTTAGTAAGAGTGCATAAAGCTCCTCCACTTGGCATAATATGCTTTCTCAGAAGAATCCTGTCCATTAGCTTAATCAGCTTCCTTTTCTATGGAGAAACATCCCTGCAAACATAGCAACAGTCAGCACAAGTCTTTTGTGACATGTGAAAATACTTAATAGTGATTTGCCTACACAAAGGTACCATATCAACACAACCTTCTTGAAGGACAGGCCTAGAAACTCCCTGCAAGCTGGAGCTAGATCCCAAAGGGAGATTACAAATCCACTTGTCTAAACACTTTATCGATTTCTGGCCCTACAGAATGACAATGAACTTTAAAACTGACAGACCCTTTGGTTGGGCTTCCTTTTGTTCCGGACATATACGTGCACTTCTTTTTGACAGAAGGATCTTCATCTTCATCAGAAGAGCTTTCTGTTGTCAAGTCAATAACATCAATTTTCTTGTTCACATCACTGGCCACTGTCACAGAACAGGGTTTACTAACAACACTGGAACCTAAACAAGAAAATGTGATATCACTGTTTTGTTTATTTTTTTTGTAAAGGATGTCAACATCAGCCATTTCTATTTGCAACGGATCCAGGATCTCAAACCCTGCTTTTTAACTCATCTTCCAGGCTGCTACAAAGAACATCATGACTCAGGAACTGTTTTATTAGTATTCTGCATCAGGCTGAGGTTACTAAAGCACACACTTTAACTTTCACTTGCCAGTTTAAGGACCTAAAATATGACCAAACTTACATCTTCTGAAGTGCTATTACAAAGAGCAAAGACAAAACCCACAAATACACACTTCTGGGGACAAAACCCTTTTGTTTTAAAAAGTTTAAATGAAGGTAAGTTGAAAAATATTAATACTCCCATAAAAACAAACACCAACATCCATGCAGATCATCCCAACTACAAGCAAGTCTCCAAGACTCTTTGTTGGTTGGCAACCAAGACCCAGATGTACATACTTTCTATTTTGGTGCACTGTGAACTTGAGACATTCACAGGCTCCTTCTTTGGCCTCATAGGGCACCAGGAGCCATCTTCTTGGAATTTGATCTCATCCACATCTGAGCATTCATTAAGAATTTCCATGAAGAGCCTGAAAAATAAAGTTGAGTGATTTAAATTTTGATTCCAAGTGAAATTTTGTATTGTAAGTGAAAAGACAGCTGAAAAGCTACTAGTGATTACCTATACCTACAACCAATGCAAATACTCTCTCCCTAGATGTTACCTGAAAGCCTGTTGCTACAACCTTTGCAGACATCAAAACCTAGAGTACCCCAGCCTGCCCATACTCCACTCCAACATTACTGCAATTCAGTTTTCCTCACAGAAGCAGAAATCATCATCCTCTGAATCAAGTTTGATACTTGTTCATGAGTTAAATTTGAAAGCTAACAGCTTCACAGACAAGGTCATTTAAAAGGGAGACCTATTCTTAGACATCAGACTTGTATTCTCCAGAAGAAATACACTGAGGCTCAAGAGTCTGATGAGGCTGGTAGGAGATAAACTCATGTATTTCGTTACGTGGGAACAGAAACTAGAAGAGTCTAATGGTTCCTCCCAGCTTAAAGTATTTTGACAAGGAAAACGGTATGAAATGACTAAACCTCAAGTCACAAAAGTTGCTACCAAGTACATCATGAAAAATGATAAGTAACTGTGTCATCAGCAAATGTGGTCTCTTACCCATCTAATATTAGGCTCTCATAAGCTGCTTTTTTGTCACAGACGGGGCAGATCCATGAAGGCTTCTTCTCATTCATTTGAAGATAAAGAGCAGCATCAAAACACTGCAGGTGTGTGCAAGTAACAGCCCGGCAAGGGATTGTCAGTCTCATTTTTCCCAGCTGCAAGAGATGCATTTAAAGAGCATCAGAACAGTGCAAAAGGCCTGGGTGGCTAAAACTGAAATCAGAGGGAGTGGGCTGAAGTCACTGTTTCTTCTCGCTACAGAGGTGGCCAGTGCTATGGCCACTGCAGGCAAATCCACCTGATCAAAGCATGTACAGCACTCAAAGCAAAATAAAGCCTTCCTCAGTCTTCGCTGATCTAGAAATGGTCAAACATCCATGTTATTCCTAGGATTTCATTTTTATTAAAAGACCTGCTGAAACATTTATCATCCTTGGGACCAAGTGTTTCAAGGGTTTTGTGGGTTCCAGTTATACTGAGTGAGAATGGCAAAACACCCATTCTGACAGTCAACTTGGACCAGTCTCTGAGACCAGCTTCCATTTGGGAAAAGAAACCCCAAGACAGTGTTGCCTCGTCACATAGTGATGGATTTGTTGTTTGTTATGGTAGGTGGCAGTTGGAGTAATACCACCAGGACAAGGAGATCTGAAGTTTTATTTATCACTGTGTCCTTTAATTATTCTGTCACCCTGCCCAATTAGTCTCAGCTACGTGTGATTACTCCTTCTCAAGGCCTCACTATACACAAGTAGCAACTTGATTCTGACCACTACAACCAAGGCATTCACAGCTCTAAATCACAGTCGGCTGAGTGCTGCTACAACCACATACCTGTAGATGCACCCCCATTTTATACTGATGAATCAGCGTGATCTAAAAATCCAGATATGGTTTTAAAAGTAGCCCAACTCTGCACTAGAGGTGAAAATACAAATCTGAATATGGTGATTTCCAGCCATACTTACAGGACACATCAGTGAGACCCGCAGACTGGTTGTGGCAACCTCACTATCAGGATCTGCAGTTAGTTTTTCTTTAACTATTAAAACAAATTAAGAAGTTATAAACAGGCATCATTATTTAAAATGCTAGGTTTGATCTGCCAGTACTTGTACTTTGTTTCCAGTTATCTAAAACAATCAAGCCTGCAGGAAACCATCTCACAGCAATATCCAACAACAATTAAGCAACTGGCAAACACTGTGCTTCACAAGGTTGTTTGAAGTGCAGCAGATGCACTAACAGCCACAATGGTTAGTGGTGGAAACTCAACCCAATATGAAGAGATAAATAAAATAATCAGTGAGTGAGGTATAATCAGCATCATATGCGAGTGAAGAGAATTTACAACCTCTACCTGCAACTCACAGGACACCACAATATGTGGTGCTCGTGACATTCCCATAAAAACATTCCAGATGTGACCTCTAGATGCACTTCCTACTGGCGCAGGGACCTTCACAGAAAGAGCATATGATGCCTCAGCAACAGCAAATGAGAACCTTTGATTCTCTGGGTATGGGCTTTCTTTTCAAAGCACTGCAAACCCCTGAACTGTTACCAGGTCTAGTTTTAAAGAGCCACCAACCACCCTCAACAAGTACAGACAGGAGAATTAATTAAGACTTACTCAGCGCTCTGGAATGATCAGGGTTTCTGATACCTTTCATCTTTAACCTCTGCAAAAGCATAGCTGAAGTGAGCTGACGGACGAGATACACAGACATTGAATAGTTCTACAAAAAGAGTGATGAAAGCAACTGTGAATTAAAGGTGATTAAAGGCGAGACATTGATTTCATACAGTACTTCCACCATGACAACAAATTAGTAATCATACCAATTGTAACAGAGAAAAAAAAAACCAAAAACATGCTGATTTTTTTGTTTAATAGTTATGGAAAGTATTGACAGCTTCACTACAGTGGCAAAGTTCAACACTCTGCCAGCTCTCCCACTGATAAAGTCCAACTGCCTTTCTTCAGCTATGACCTCACTATGAAGTCTTACTCTCCACAACCAAGAGACGACTTGGGTTCTTCTTTTTGAATGAAAACTGAGGCTGGTGATGCAGTTTCTCATGCCATCTTTGAGAAATTCTCACACTTGTCTCCTAAATCCTTCCCTTTTTCTGCACCAATCTGTTAGTGGGGAGCCCAAAGACAATCACTTGACAAAAGCAAAGATGAATGCTCCTTTGGGTGAAGAACTGCAACCTTTAAGCATCTTGAGCCAGCAGAGGGCCCAAGCGGCCAAGAAGGCCAATGGCATCCTGGCCCTATTTCAGAAACAGCAAGATCAGCAGGAGCAGGGAAATGATTGTGCCCCTGAACTCAGTAGTGGTGAGGCAACACCTTGAATCCTGGGTTCAGTTTTGGGCCCCTCACTACAAGACAGACACTGAGGTCCTGGGGTGCTCCCAGAGAAGGGAACAAAGCCTGGGAAGCGGCTGGAGAACAAGGACTATGAGAGGCAGCTGAGGGACCTGGGCTCGTTCAGCCTGGAGAAAAGGAGGCTGAGGGGAGTCCTCATCACTGTCTACAACTGCCTGAAAAGAGGTTGTAGAGAGGTGGGTGTTGGTCTCTTCTCCCAAGTGGCAGGCGACAGAACAAGAGGAAATGGACTCAAGTTGTATCAGGGCAGGCTCAGATTAGACATCAGGAAAAATTCCTTCACTGAAAGGTTTCTGAGGCCCTAGCAGAGGCTGCCCAGGGAGTGGTGGAGTCCCCATCCCTGGAGGGATTTAAAAGATTGGTGGATGAGGTGCTCATGGATCTGGTTTAGTAGTGGACAAGTATGGTTAGACTTAATGATCTCCAATGTCTTTTCCAACTCAGCAATGCTATGAAACAGCATGCAGCTGCACCATTTCCCTTCTGCCTTCTCTTTAGCTTGTTCTGCACTTTCAAGCTAAGCCTCTTTACACAGTGTCCACTCCTCTGAGGCTGCCACATTCCCTAGCATGTGTTACTATTCCCTAATACACACCACCTGCAGCTTCTTTGGTTCAGCGTTCGCTTTCTTCAAGGTCACTAACGAAGAGAAAAATCTGCAAGACCCACTGCAGCAGAATAATAATGGTTTCATCTGTACACTAAACAGCCTGTGATCTCTTACTTCCACTCTGTGCCAGCCACCTTGTTATGGCTCCTGTACTGCCTAGGTGCAACACAAGAATGTTAAACAAGAACACCTACAGCCATGCTCCTCCTCTACCACCTGTAGGGGGTAAAACAGCTCGTACCTCCATGAACAGAAAAAGTAATCTAAATGCACAGTAAACCACTAAGAAAAAATGATTCCTTTTTCCTTAAAGAACGGCCATGCCTTACACAGTTTACTGCCAGCACAATGAATTCTGTAGGCTCAAGTCTGACCAGATTTGTGGAATCGATGCCTCCCGCGCTCAGAAGCCTCTGCTATCAGTCAGAAAGAAAGCCAGGGTCAGTGGGAAAGACCAGGACCACACACACGCTGCAGTCACTTCCAAGTTCTTGTGCTTAATGACTGGGAAGTGACAGCCTGAACCTCCCGCTCCCCACCCATTTTAGAAGCATTGCTTTTCATTTATTCTCTGGAGAGTAGCTGTCTCTCCAATTTCTTTTTAAAATTATAGTTGGTGCATAAAAGCTTACTGAAATTTCCCTTGGAAACATGTTGTGTTTCTGGCCCACAGATTTTGAAGAGGTAAGAAGAAAGCTACTAGTGGTTGTTCAGCCTGGAGAAGAGAAGGCTGTAAGAGACCTTAGAGAAGCTTCCAGTACTGAAAGGGGCTCCAGGAAAGCTTCGAAGGGGCTCTTTACAAGGAAACAGAATGATAGGAGGAGGGGGAATGGCTTTAAATTGGATGAGGGAAGACTTGGATTAGACATTAGGAAGAAAGTCTTCACGCTGGAGGTGTGAGGCACTGGAACAGGTTGCCCAGGGAAGCCGTGGCTGCCCCATCCCTGGATGTGTTCAAACCCAGGTTGGATGGGGCCTTGAGGAGCCTGATCTAGTGGGAGGTGTCCCTGCCCATGGCAGGGGATTTGGAACTGGATCATTTTTCAGATACATTCCAACCCAAAGCATTCTGTGATTCTACATCTATAACTGAACCCAGAAAGATTTACACAGCTAGAGGAATATATAGTTCTTGACTTTACCAACAGCCATTCAAACCTAGGAAGAATCCAGAAATTCCTCAAACTCTCTTTTTCTTTCCTTAGCAAATCCATAGGGGAAATTACAACCAACCACGCAGCCTCTCTGAAGGTTAATCCCTTTCATAGTAAGATTAATGACTGCTAGCAGTAGAAAGCAACAGGTATCACATTTCATTTGCTACCCCTTTCTTTATCTCCTGCTACCAGAAATCCAGTGTGCTTTTCCTCATTGCAACTTTCCACAAAGTTTAGAGTTGCATCACAAAGAGGCTTCAATTTTCTTTTTCTTTCCCCATCCCAAATCTCCATCCTTCCCCACATCAAGCCAGCTCTCCCTCAAGCCACCCAAGTTTCCAGGAACACTCTTAATTTGTAAGAAAAAGCACCCTGCTGGGATATCCTGCATTTTGAGCACACACACCCCATACAAGTGTGGTCTAGCCACCAAACCAGAAAGAGCTGACACCAGCAGTCTCATGCCTTGCCAGTAAATTCTTCCCAGCAACCTGCCATCAAAGACCTTTCTGAGTTGGAAATTCCATTTTCATTTATTTACAAGTGCAGTTTTACATCAACTCAGAGAGGCCATTATCATGTTAAAGAAAAGAAAAGCAATCTCAAAAGAATAAAGATGGAAATACCCATTAACAGATCTTCCTATGATCTAAAAATTGCTGTTGTAAAATCACTTAGTATTTACCTGGTTAGGAAATACAAAGACAGGCAAAGCAAATGCATGTCTTCACACTTACAGCCTTTGCACATTTGGTCAGTTTAAAGAGCCCTCTCCAATGGCGACTTGCAACAGATAATGACAAACATGCCTTAGAACGTATGGGTACATAGTTCCATCTTTGACCCCAACAGGTTACAAGGAAGAAAGCAAGATTTCCTATTGTTATTTTGTCAAGTCACAAATATTTGGAATTTTTGGCTCGCATTTCAGGCAACCCCTAACAGACAGTTTTCCAGTGTGAATTCTATAAAGAAGTCTTTGCCATCTGGATGTAAATCTTATATATGTTACTGCAAACTACAATACTTTTGGAGCAAGCTTTGTTTCCCAGCATTGATGACAAGAAGTTCAGCCACCTAACACTACATACTCACTGGTGCATGCCTTGCCAGCAACATCAGGCAGCAAGGGAGAAGGAATGAGGGTACTTGGACAGCTTTCCACATCCCACAGAACATACAGCTTACCTTTCCAATCTCAGAAGCCCAGGAAATGGATATCTGGTTTGGGACCGCCGAAGACAACCGAACTAGAGATGTTATATTCAAGGGGCGTCCAGGCCTCTTCTGTTCAATTCCATTCTTCGGTGGTGGAGCATAACCCTGTGGGAAGAAAGGACAAGTGAAGTGTTACCAAGCCTACTCACTGTACTCTGAAATGGGCTTGTTTGTTTTAAACAGATTTCTAGCAAGCAGGAAAACCTAGAGGGTCTCTCAGCTGGAGACCAAATTCACCACCTGCTCTGGGAAACTTCAGTCTGACAGTCTAATACCACAAGTTAAACACAATTTTAAAGCGTTTTTTGGTTCGATGTGGTTTTACAGAGCACAGAAAAGATGGAAGAGAACACACTGCTGGCCCAGGTAAGTTCACCGGAAAAGTAAAAACTAAATGTTGATGCTCTATCCCTTTTTCCCCCTACAAAAGAAAATGGAACATCAAGGACACAGCCCTAGTGACAGATATAGCAAGTCATGAAGGGTTAATTCAGTGTTTCACACGCAGAAAAGACTTCACTGATTCTGTTTAAGAAACAAAGTCTTGTTCCAAGAGCTCTCCATCTTCTTGATGCCTCCTTTGCCTCACATCAACTGCACCCAGACCTCTTAGCAGACCTCATCTGGAGTCCTGTGTCCAGCTCTGGAATCCTCAACATCAGAAGGACACGGAGCTGTTGGAATAAGTCCAGAGGCCACAGAGATGATCTGAGGGCTGGAGCACCTCCCACAGAAGGACAGGCTGAGAGAGCTGGGGTTGCTCCGTCTGGAGAAAAGACACCAGGGAGACCTTATAGCAGCTTCCAGTACTGAAAGGGGCTCCAGGAAAGCTGGGATGGGGCTCTTGGATCAGGAAGTGCAGGGATAGGACAAGGGAGAATAGTTTTAAGCTGAAAGAGGGGAGATTTAGATGAGATCTTAGGAAGAAATTCTTTACTCTGAGGGTGGGGAGGCCCTGGCCCAGGTTGCCCAGAGCAGTGGTGGCTGCCCCATCCCTGGAGATGTTCAAGGCCAGGTTGGATGGGGCTTGGAGCCCCTGATCCAGTGGGAGGTGTCCCTGCCCATGGCATGGGGGTTGGAACTGGATGGGCTTTTAAGGTCCCTTCCAACCCAAATCATTCCATGATCCTATGATTAATTACCTAACCTGGACAGCTTTTCTCTGCGGTTTTATTTCCTATGTGATGTTTGTGAATTGAATCAGAAGCTGTACGGTTCCCTTTCGCTTCCATGCAAGCACACGCTCTCCAGCCTATCAAGAACAGAAACAACTTGTGCTGTGTGAAGGAGCACGTGGCCTCACTGTAGCTTATTCATCTCATTCTGCCAGAGCAACCCCACCTGTAAAGGGAACTCCGGGGATCTCTGGTTTGAGCTGGTGCAGACAGACTTTAGTCCCCTTATCTAAAACTCATCCTGCACCAGCAGGATGCCAATAAGAGATCACAGCCCTGTGTCTACACAGAACTGACTGCCAGGTTTTGTTTATTTCAAGACAGCATTGTTCTGTAGAAGAAAAAACACACTGAAACCCTGCACACACACACCCCCCCCACCATTTTACCCAGAGAAGCACACACATTCACAGCCTCATGCCTGGAAAGAGAGTTACTTTGAAAGACGGAAGTCTGAAAATAAAAAATACAAACAGCCTCTTCCACTCAAGCATGTATACCACAGAATAATCGCTGCCTTTAATCCACGGAGGCTTCAGCAGCTGCCACATCATTTCCTAGGTTTCCAAAGCAGCTTTATCACTAGTCCACGTTTCACTTGACAACCAAGCCTTGGCTGTGCCTCACAACAGCCCTGTATTTTTATAGTTTCAAACAGGACTCTTGCTTGCAGCAAGAGAACAGGAACACAGCTTCTCTAGGCAGCTCTGCTGGGCCCCAGTGGCAGACAGCACTTGAAGAGCTCTCTGCACTACAGCTCTTAGCCCAGATGAGTGAACCAGTAGCTATCAGGAACCTTGCCATGTGTCCTCTATCGAAGAACACAGAGGGAGCAGATGTATAAGCATGCTGATGATTTCACACTTAAGAGAAGAATGATTTTCCATTTCTTCACTCACAACAGCTACAGCCATTTATAGAGTACAGTCCCAACTGCTTTGCTGTTGCTGTGGTTTGAGTTAAGAGTCAGAAGCTGATCCTGCTTTCTCAGTCGATCCAAATAACTTCTTTTCTTAGAAAACTAACTGCATGTTTTTGAGACAGTGTCCTTCACTGAAGTGATAACACAGGGCACTGGTATGCAGCAAGGCCAATGTTTATGCTTCACCAAGGCCACCCTCAAACTGGCGGAAAACGCACTGCACCTGCAAGGAGGGGCTGATAGGACTGGGGACCCTAAACTGACCAGAACATTCCAGCCCATATACATCATACTCGGTACAAATTTGAGAGATCATGAGCATCTTTCTTCTGCAACGGCCAACATCCAGTGAGGACCTCACCTGTCTGGTTGCTCCTGATCTCAGATCCATGCATTCCTGAATCCAGTTCCTGAGCCCAGTTTCCTCCTAGCTGTGGACCCGTCCCCTCTTGTCTGCTCTACAGCATTTGTGGTGACATAGTCATCAAGGGGGGGGGCATGATCTCATATTGGTTTATATTTTACTACTTCCTAATTATTTTCATTGTTATCTATCATTTCATCAAAACTGTAGTTTTAGTTTCCACCCTGTAAGTCTTCCTCTCATTTCCCTGTCTCTTTTCCCTGCAAGGTATTGAGGGAAAAAGGGAATTTGAGGCTCAACTGCATGGCTTTAGCTGCCAACTTTGACCAGGTGGGGCTAAACCGTGACAGCTGTAGTCAACCATTCTCTACTACAATGATTTTATAGGAGTTTATGTAGACAAAAGCACTACCCTTACAATATTTAGGGGACTACTCCCAAACATACTACACAAGCCACAATAATGCTACTGGTCTCAAACCTAAAATGAAGCTGCCTTGCTTTCAAGAGAGAAAGGATGCAAGTTCTTATATTTCCAGGGTTTTCTTGTTTTTCAGAGACAGGCTGTGCAGCTCAGCTTCGTTTCAGTCAATTTTTTGATGTTTTCTTCTGCAAAAGAGCGACCCTGAGATCAGAATCAACATTGCATTCTTAGAACACTTTAAAACCTTTCCTTCCTACCCTTCCAGGAATTCAGTAAAGCACACTTCACATGCCTATCACAACCAGCTTGGTCCAGCAGTTTTGTTAGGCTGCCAATTCCAGTGGCTAACAAGAGCCAGAATTATTTGGGCCTTTTAAGTTTTCCATGCTTCTTTCAAGGAGCACATCAGTCAAAGTAAGTGGATCCTGCTAGAGCCAGATAAACCTATCAACAGAAGGTATGACTGTTCTTCTGCCCTGACATATTTTATGCTGTCCTTAGGAAAAGACCTGCAGTGGTCCTTGAAAGTCTCCTCAGAAAGAAAGCAAATTAACATTTCAGACTTTCACATTTTGTTCTGGCTACAAGAGAACAGGTGAAGCAGCTGCTGTACAAAGTCTTCGTTACCAGCCAAGACACCAGCACATCAGGCTCTACATTTCCTCCCTTTAAGTCAGAACCAACACTATCACAGGAGGACACGGGCAGTTGTAGAAATCATAGAACAGTTAGGGTTGGAAGGTAACTTAAATGTCATCCAGTTCCAACCCCACTGCCATGGGCAGGGACATCACACTGTACCAGGTTACTCAAAGCTCCATCCAACCTGGCCTTTAACACCTCCAGGGATGGGGCAACCTCTTCCAGTGTCTCACCACTCACAGTGAAGAAATTTTTCCTAATATCTAGTCTAAATCTGCCCCTCTCCAGCTTATACCTGTTCTCCCTCATCTTGTCACCAAAAGCCTTTACAAATAGTCTCTTCTCCAGCACACTGCTGGCCCATGTCAAGCTTCTCATCGACCAGCACCCCAAGTCTTTCTCTGCAGGGCTGCTCTCAATCATATCATCCCCCACTGTGTACTGAAAACTAGGATTGCCTCAACCCAGGTGCAGGACTTTGCACTTGGCCCTGTTGAACCTCATGAGGCTCTCACAGTCCCACTTCTCCAGCCTGTCCAGGTCCCTCTGGATGACATTCTGTCCTTCTGGTGTGGCAACTGCCCCACTCAGTTCAGTGTCATCTGCAAACTTGTTGAGGGTGCACTCAATCTAGCTGTCAGTATCATTGATGAAGACATTAAACAGCACTGGTCCCAGTACAGACCTCTGAGGGACACCACTAGTCAGAGATCTCCATCTGGACTTTGAGCCATGGACCACTACTCCCTGAATACAACCATTTAACCAGTTTCTTACACACCATGCCATCCACCTATCAAATTCATCTCTCTCCAGTTTTGAGAGGAGGATGTTGTGGGGGACCATGTCAAAGGCTTTACAGAAGTCCAGAGAGATCATATCCAGTCGCTGCAGTTACCCCTCATACATTACGAAATACAAGAAAACAATGTGCTAACATGATTTGTCACACCCTGAAGCAGCCCTGGCACAATGGCAGCACTTCGCTCAAGTTTTTGTTAAGGACTGCAGCCAAGGAGACGACCAAGAATAATTTATGGACAGCTGCAGAAGCATGGACTTCTATACCAGAGAGAGACAGAACAGGGCTCACTTAAGAGTTGAATAAGTTGGCAACAGAGACTGGCATCACTGATTAATCACCTAACACCAATGCTACCAGGCTGGACAATTGTGGTCTTTGAGCTCAAGAAGTTACCTTGCCCTTCCTGCAACAGGAAGGAACCACAAGTGGGATGTAGACAGCGGCCAAATCCCCAGGCTAAAGGAAAAGAAGTGTCTGCACGAGCACTCGGACTTAGACTATGGCTGTCATTCCACTCATGTAAAGGAGTAGAGGAAAGGAAGTTGCCAAGACAGTAATAATTTAATCACTTTCTCACCTAAAGTTTCTGCTGAACAGTTTAAAGAATCATTTTAGGATGCACAGAACTTACAGGGTTTAGATCTAAAGTAAAGCAAGAGTCCAAGATGACAAAACATTTTTGCTATGACTGACATATGTCACACACAAAATGGACAGTGCAACACAGCTCAGAAGGGTGTAAACTGTATTACCAAGACTGAGAAGCAGCAAACATGGATGAGGATAAGGCGAGACCTAATATAGTCTGTTGGACTGCTTGAAGAAAAATCTGCAGAAGAAATGAGAAAATCCTGGAAGTTTATCACGGGACGGATCTGGCATTCACAGAAAATACTGATCAGAAAACTTAAGAAACTTGTTACACGATGAAGACAGATAAAGGAATAATGATCCAATGGTTAGAGAAGTAGGGGGAAGAGCAGCCAGGCAGTCTCATTTAAGTTGAGCAGAGGCAGAAAAGCAGTCATGGTCACATATGGCAGGAGAGAGGGCAGAGGACAATACATCTGACACAAAGAAGGTGACAAATGTTCTGAAAAAGAAGTTTCACACTTCTCCTCACACAGCATTTTTCCAAACCTACTGCTGAAAACTCCTCTGTACTATTTTTTCCATCTTCTGTAGCTTGCAGAACTATATCAGAACAAGCTGAGCAGGACTTATCCCTGTTCTATTGCAGAGTGTCACCTGTTACAGAGATTTTTCAGAAATAGAGTGCTTTTCAACTTTTGTATACATTCAAGCCTTGAGGTGACCCTACCTACAGACTAGTACCAGATACCAGTGAAGTCTGTGACTGCCAACACAGTATCAGCTAATGCTAGGAACCCTAAAATGTGGCCATTCTTCACTCTGTAATGCAATCTGCTGCAACCAGACAGATGCAGAGCAGCACACAAACATGTACACGAGAAAGTAACACCATTCCCTTGTAATGAAAAGGAACTGAAGTCGATCACAGATACAGACAGGGCAAACAGCAAGGGTTACAACCAGGCATGTCAAATAAATTCAACCTGAGGATCTGCAAGGATGATAACCTCTGTAGACACTGGTTTGTTTTGACATATTGCGCTACCTGCAACAGATTATGTTTGCTATAGGTGGCTAAAACACAACTAATCCATGCACTAGCTGTAACATGATTAATAGCAGTAACAGGTCTCTCACGTAGCAAACGTAAAACCTTGTGCCTCACATCCATGGCTGAAGAAATCTGAGTGATAATAAACAGCTTGATCGTTTTAGCTAGATAATATTACAGAAAAATCACACATAGCACAAGTCACAGAGAAGCCATACATATGCACAAACAAGCTTACCGGCAATGGAAACAGCTTCCCATTTACTTTGATGCACAGACTATTGGGGTAATTATCTTCTTGAGGGCAGCTTGTCTCTGCTAGGCACAATCTATATCCCAAAAAAGAGAAAGCATCATTTTCAAGTGTCATCATATTTGTTATGTCCCCACAAATATCCAGACTGATGTTACATTACCCAACTCAGAAGTTAAAAGAACACTGAAATAGATACCTTAGCTGCACTTGGACTGTGTAATCCCTCCTTCCCCCTGGCAAGAAGTCCCTGTGACAAAGCGAAGGAAGACATAAGTCAGGCAGATTCATATTCCAGTCATATGAAGAAAGAACTGGCACGCCTGCCCCAACATCACTACACTCTGCTCTTATTTTTCTTTTATTGAGCTATGAACACGTTTTACTAGAGACACCTCTGTTTTCAGCTACTGCAAGTTAAGCAGGAGTTTAGTATCAGCTATAAACTCTTGACAGAGGATGCAACAATAAAGCATGATGTTGCCAGAGAGGAAAAAGCCCCGTGAATTCTCTTGGCTTATACCATAGGTCTTGCAACAACATGAACCCTGAGACAAAAGATAAAAGCAGCCTTCCATCCCTGCGGCCAGGAAACATGCAGGGAAGAAAACCTTACCACGGCTCTAAATAGTCACAGTTATTTGGAACTGAGTAATTGCTAACTTTTTGGTGGCATAGGATTTACCCCAACTGCACGTTATTTCTGTGTTCCTGAAGAAAACTGAACAGATAAATCCAGCACAGCTTTGGTGAAGATTATTCCTCTGCATCTGAAAGCTTGTATGATGTGTAAAACAACCAAAAAAAAAAAAATCACATTTTCTCCTGAAATTCTGCAGAAGTACCTACATTATGACACACTTAGTCTTACCTGGAAATACAGATTTCTCTGACCTGCTGAGGTGTTAAAGCAAAGATAAAAAACTTCTCTTGGAACCTGTGAATACTGCTGTGTACTAGAAAAAAAAAGACACAGAAGAGTTTTAACCACAGTGCTTGAAGTCACTGATTAAAATAGGATCTGCACTTGAGTATTTCCTGCAACAAGGCATAAGTCAGCTAATATAATCAAATTGTTGTTGAACTGCACGTAACTGTCAACAGGAAAGCAATAGAACAAATCATCCATTCAGCTATACTCAGATGGCTTAATATCATATTACACTTGAGTACTAAAGAAGCTTGGCAAGGCGTGTTATAATCCCTCCTCCCAAGGGAGAAGGGTTCAAACAAACACAATAAAATACAACACTGGATACCAAACAAAGACAGAACCATAGAGATGATGTTTACAACTATTTTAAGGTACTACAAGAAGAGAATGCACACCAGAAGTTATTAATGGACAGCTGGGAAGTCACTCAATTCAAAACCAGCTACAGGTAAAGCCTTTGGACAGGAAGGGAGGGAGGATGCACAACCCATAATGTCAGAGAAGCCAGCTGGGAATTATCCCTCACTAAAATTTGGGGGAAAAGAATGAAAAACACACTGAAAAACTTTCATATCAGACTCCTAGTTGTCTGTGACTGATGGGAAGCAGTAGTATTTTAGTATTAAAGGTTCATAGTATGTACATGTTCCTTTTCTGCTTTCTTTCTACTTGAGAAGTTAGAAATCTTAACCTGAAGCAAAGGTAGATTGGACTTGTTCAACACTGTGGAGTAGCCAGGAAGGAGGACAAGCGCAAAAACAGCACAACTAAACCAAGTAAATTTGGAAGAGCTAGGCTGTCCTGCACACTGCAACACTCAAAGAAGGTTATCTGTATGCCCAGAACACAAACTTGAAACAGACCCCACATGGAACAGACACACACACATCAAGTTCCTCAAACAATGTAAAACAACTGTGTTGTGCGTATGTGTGCACACACACCACAGACAGGATTTTATACTACAAAATAATACTTAGGCATGTGTTCAAAATACGATGGAAATACTGTGTTACTGAATTGAGTGTGGGTTAAAACTAAACCCCACACCTATACCCAGTCCGGTGTTCTCGTATTAGCACATAAGAATATCTACACTCGTCCCTTTAAAAAGGTCACAGGGAAGTTGACTATACTCCTCACTATGACCAACCTCATTTCCAAACCCTTCGTTTTCAAACAAAAAACCTGTTTGTTCCACATCTCAATCACCTGAGCCTACTAACTGGGACTATAAGCCATCCATACTGATCTAGATACACTAAATCATGCTTCACTTCCGAGTCTGCTCATGGATCCATGCTAGAGTTATTTTCAGCCAATGCTCATGTCCCTCTAACATACCAGGGGCCCATTATTTGCATACCAAGCCATTCCTCACACCTCATCTCTCCACTCCTCACAAATTTCCAGGTTCTAGCTCAGCTGCTGCCACCTTCAGGTACTCTGCTCTAGTAAGATTTTGAGGGCAAACAAGTATTCTGTTTAATTAACCTTGCACCCCCTCATCCACATCCTAAGAGAACTCAAATATTACAGGACTAGATGGAACTTTGCTCTTGTGAAAACTGGGCAACACACAAAACACACAAAGAGCCTACAACCTTCCAGGGAAAGAGGAATTCAGCTGCATCTCTAACATGGTGACACCCCTAAGGAAGGATTCTCCTTACAGAAAAAAAGGAACACTTCCAAAATTGAGGGAAACAGGTGCTAGGGAATATTCTAGCACATCATTGCCACCTCTAGGTATTACTGACCAGAAATCAAAAGGTAACTGGACAGCAGGACGGTAGTGCAGAGCAGGGGCCCTTCAGTACCAAAAGTAGGTTTATTAGAAAGATGGGGACAAACTTTTTCTCAAGGCCTGCTGGGACAGAACAAGAGGTGATAGTTTTAAACTAAAAGAGGGGAGATTCTGGCCAGACAGAAGGAAGAAATTTTTTTACACTGAGGGTGGTGAAACATTGGCCCAGGTTGCCCAGAGCGGTGGTGGATGCCCCATCCCTGGAAACATTCCAGGTCAGGTTGGACTGGGCTCCGAGCAACCTGACCAACTTGATGTCCCTGCTCATGGCAGGGGGATTGGACAAGATGACCTTTAAAGGTCCTTTCCAACCTAAGCCATTCTGTGATTCTATAATAAGAAGGGGAGGGACTTTTCACTATTCCCCAGCGGCAAAAAACAATTTAAGTCTGAACTTCGTACTGTCACAAGCAACGTTTATTTAATGAACTGAGCAACCTGCAGAGCTATTAAACACTTACCTAGACTTGTAGGTTTTATGAGCACATCAAGCACATCATAAAAAGGCAGGCTTTTCAGCTGAACATCAGGATGAACTGGTGGAATCGGAGGGGACAGCTGCTGCATCTCAAAGTGGGACTTACTGCTTTGGAGGAGCACAGGACTGACAGGCGAGGAAGAAGACTGAGACGTGACTGAAGTGGAAGGGTGAGGGTGAGTGCTAGCACCTGCTAGGTCAGGCTCAACAGAAGAAGGACTACTGTCTAAGTTGAAAATGGGAGGTTTTATAGTCGGTAAGTCTGAAAGTCCTTCCATGATCCTTGGGTACCGACACCTATAGAGCTCTCGGATCTTCATCTGAACTGCTGGGCTGCAGCCACTCTTCAGCAAGTGCAGTGCCCTCATCAGAAGCTCATGCTTCCGCCCACTTTTATTACGTCCAGCAAACCCCAACAGCACTTGCAGTTCGGAAACACGAAAACTTGATACCATATTCTAGAAAGAAAGAGACAAGCACAGGTCAAGCATCTGAGCTTCCATCATTTGTTTTAACACCCGTCATCTCAGATACCACCCACACCCTTACACAAGGCAAGAGTAGTTAGGTTAAAGCAAAGAAACAAGCTGTCCAGGATGAAAGTTATTTGGTTGTGTTACTGATTTCAAAGACTTGTTTTCACAATGAAACAACAATCTTAATGCAAGCCATGTGCTATCTTAAATTCACAAGCAGAAGCTCTACCACAAAACCTGTCTCACTTCATGAAACAAAAAAATCAGATTAATCTGTATTATCACCTCTCTTCCAAAACATTTTAAGAAATAAAATAAGCAACTCTAAGTTCTACATACTTTATTCTAAAATATCCTTTATTTTGTGCATCATCTTAAATGCAGGCACAATCAGGGAGGCACACCAGGATTCACTCTTCAAAGGATGGCACAGCAAGGTGGACACCTAAAGAGCCGTGATATCACACTACCAAACGGTTAACAAACATAGCCGATTCTTCCAGAATCGGAGAACACTTCCCGTCCTTTTTCCTACCGCATTCTGGCAACACAGTAATCTGGTATCACTATTCATAGAAAATAATACTATTTATCTGTCTATCAGCCAGCTGTAGAAGGCTGAGGATTCAACTATGAAGTGCATGAACAGAAAGGTCTGCTTCCTCTTACACAGTGAGGATCATTACTATTATTACCCTTTATGACAAGGGAGTAGTAAAGCATAGGCATCTCACATTTTCCTGAGTAAGCTCACTTTTCAGAGAGGTATATAATTGTCCAGAATTCTTTTAAGCAAGTTCCTTCCTATTTCTGTGGGATTCTTCCAGTGTAACAAGGACGTTAAGTTTTAAACCTGCACCCTTAGCAAGTTTGCGGACGACACTAAGCTGGGTGGAAGTGTTGATCTGCTGGTGGGTAGGGAAGCTCCAAAGGGATCTGAACAGGCAGGATCCATGGGCAGAGTCCAATGGCGTGAAGTTTAACAAGGCCAAATGCCAGGTCCTGCACTTGAGGCACAACAATCCTATGCAGCGCTACAGACTAGGAGAAGTCTGCCTGGAGGAGAGGGACCTGGGGGTGTGTTGGCTGACAGAGACTGAACATGAGCCAGCAGTGGCCCAGGGGGCCAAGAAGGCCAATGGCATCTTGGCTTGGATCAGAAACGGCGTGGCCAGCAGGGCCAGGGAGGTTCTTCTCCCTCTGGACTTGGCACTGGTGAGACCGCTCCTCGAATCCTGTGTTCAGTTCTGGGCCCCTCACCACAAGAAGGATGTTGAGGCTCTGGAGCGAGTCCAGAGAAGAGCAACAAAGCTCGTGAGGGGGCTGGAGAACAGGCCTTATGAGGAGCGGCTGAGAGAGCTGGGGGTGTTTAGCCTGGAGAAGAGGAGGCTGAGGGGAGACCTCATTGCTCTCTACAACTACCTGAAAGGAGGTTGTGGAGAGGAAGGAGCTGGCCTCTTCTCCCAAGTGACAGGGGACAGGACAAGAGGGAATGGCCTCAAGCTCTGCCAGGGGAGATTTAGGCTGGACATTAGGAAAAAATTCTTTACAGAAAGGGTCATTGGGCACTGGAACAGGCTGCCCAGGGAGGGGGTTGATTCACCTTCCCTGGAGGTGTTTAAGGCACGGGTGGACGAGGTGCTGAGGGATATGGTTTAGTGTTTGATAGGAACGGTTGGACTTGATGATCCGGTGGGTCTCTTCCAACCCTGGTTATTCTGTGATTCTGTGAATCCTGGGTTTAGTTCTGGGCCCCTCACCACAAGAAGGATGTTGAGGCTCTGGAGCGAGTCCAGAGAAGAGCAACACAGCTGGTGAAGGGGCTGGAGAACAGGCCTTATGAGGAACGGCTGAGAGAGCTGGGGGTGTTTAGCCTTGAGGAGGCTGAGGGGAGACCTCATTGCTCTCTACAACTACCTGAAAGGAGGTTGTAGAGAGGAGGGAGCTGGGCTCTTCTCCCATGTGACAGGGGACAGGACAAGAGGGAACGGCCTCAAGCTGCACGAGGGGAGGTTCAGGGTTGACATCAGGAAAAAAATTTTCATGGAAAGGGTCACTGGGCACTGGCAGAGGCTGCCCAGGGAGGTGGTTGAGTCACCTTCCCTGGAGGGGTTTAAGGCACAGGTCGACGAGGTGCTAAAGGGCATGATTTAGTGTTTGATAGGAATGGTTGGACTCAATGATCTGGTGGATCTCTTCCAACCTGGTTATTCTATGATTCTATGAAACACAAAAGTGCGTCTGACTTCAGTTCGTGCTGCCGCACCATACCAGTTCTGGACTTGAGGACAGGCAAATGAAGGCTCTAACAGAAGGCATTTTTTAAAAAAACAGTTCAAAGGTGCATTAGTGACTTCTAAACAGTCAACCAATATATATATTTAAAGATTTGGGTGTTGATATCAGAAGGGATACAGCCCAAAAGGCAACGCTGGGTGCCTACCTGCCTCTATCCCTACTAAGCCATTATAGTGGATACACCCACACATTCTGACACAGATCTGACACAGCTGAAGTTTTAAGACAACCCTGCTACAACCACAAAATCAGCCACCAAAAAAAGGGCTGAACTCCCACAGACCCCCTGCTTCTTGCTCCCCATTCTCTCCTTGAGAGAGAAATATTCTTATGGTAAAATGGATCAGAGAACTGATCCAGATGAAAACATGACCTGAGCCATGACAGGACAGTGGGAGCAAACAACCAGGATCTACCTATTCCAGAGTAACTTGTGCCTATCAAAACAACCACCCAAAATATGGTGGCAGGGCTCTCAGCAGGGACACCCTTTCCTCACAGTTAAGGTGACGCTGGTATCCTATTTCAGCTGCTGAATTTCAATACTTCCAGGCAGCCAGTGTAGGTATGTTGATGTTCCTATGAAGCAGCTATCAGGAAGCTAACCCAGTAGCCTTCAAGCTGCTATTACCCCATCTGTAAAGCCACCAGGGATGCAACTGCCAGTGAAAGCAGTGCTACATCAGGTGCTGAGTGGCTCACCCTACCTTCTGAAGCAGGGACCAGCTGCAGATGTCGCTTTATTTTCATCCCAGCAACATGTCTCAACAGTAGAACAATCCAAGAAAAGAGGAGATAGATGGAGGCAGAACTCCATACAGTTCACAAGCTGCTGGAGGAGGTAAGTTTCTGCCTGTGCTACTCTTGCTACGTTTTCTTAGTCTCACAGTCAAACTGTAAAATTGTATTTCAGCATTCATAAAAAATAGTTTGCAGTACTATATCAGCTTCAAAGTCAAGCCACAAAAGAAACTGTAAGAGATAATATGGATATGCAAGAATTTACTGAGAACTTCATGTTGCGTGCTTCCATAAATAGCTGCACAAGCTTGATAGCAACGTCAGCTCCTTTATTCAGACACAGGCAGTAAGGATGGTTCTGGATTCCATCATCAGAATGCAAATGAGTAAAATAATCCTCTACACTGAGATTAAGGAAACAGCATGTATTGCAAAACACTGTCTCTTACCCTGCCCGCTGCCTTCTCTGCATTCCTGCAAGTTAATCAAGGTGAAATGTGCAGTCAATCACGCCCTGAAACGGCTCATGTTTTATGTGGAAATTCCTCAAACCAGCATTTTATTACAAGATGGATTTCATTTTATTAGAAGACAGATGCTGGCTTCAATACCACAGTCAGCAAGACCTTAAACTGACACCTCCACTAAAAATGCTTAGGACAACACCAACTTCTGTCCATCAAGACAAAAATCTCACATATGATTTGAAAGAAGCCTTGCAAAAGTGAGTTTTACAGGACATAATTAAACAATGGCTTTTGCAACATTTTCCCCCTAAAGCTGATTCCTCATTCACTTTAAGACAACAACAGCCATGTGCATGGAAACACAGCCAGTCCAATCTACATATTTTAGCTTATTACTCCATTTACAGATATATCAAAATGGACACTTGTTATAATCAGCAAGGTTTTACAGAAGCATAATATATGCTTAGGAGCATTTATAACCGTGGTGCAAGACAGATTTCTTCTAACAAACCCTATCAAGTTATTTTCTTTCGGAGTTCCAGCAATATTGCACAAGACTGCAGCCTAGCTATTAACATGCTTCTCACATCACTGAATTAAGATCAGACATTCAAGTTGTGTCATGTAAATGCCATCAATTTTCTCTTAAAAGAAATTCTTTACAGCTGCACAGCCCAATAAAAAGCTTTTTTAACACAGAAGACCAAAGCCATTTTATTTTTAATGTTTCTTCATGAATACAAAGAGTAGTTTGACAGAACTTTAAGGAGGGAAATCAGAGTGGATAATTCAAGTACTTTTATGTTCCAGTAACGTTTTTTCCTGAAATTCAGACTTGAAGGTCATAAGACCTTTCACAGGGCTTTTTTGTTTCTTACCGTTAAACTATAGCAACCATGATTCATAAGTAGAAACACTGCATTAAGCCGTAGGTGTATTTGGAATGGCATTCATTTCACAGGGATGATGATTTTAGGGAGTCCAGGAAATGCTGACACATTGCTGAAATTAAGTGCAAGCATGTTTCAGAGCAAAGTCAGGGATCAAACCTTTCTCTCAAAGAAGAGGTATGCAACTCCCCACACTTCCCATGCCAAAGCTACCTGCATTTTTATCAGCCACTGTACTTACAAGTAGGAATGAAAGGTAACCAAGAAGGCCTGTTAAATTCTTGGCATGTGTCTACAAGCACCAACAACTGCAGCTTCTAGTCCACAGCTGCTCAGGGTAGGGAACCCTTCACTCAAACCCACAGCAACAATCCAAGTCAGCTCAAAAGCTCAGGTCAGCCTCCACCGGAGAGCTCTGCTTCAGCCCCACAGGCTTCTGAAGTGCCTCAAGACTATACAGGGAAGGGACAAATACCACAAATCCTCACTCCTGACTTTCAGTCCTTTTCTGGACACTGAGAAGCACATTTGTGACATCTTTTACAATAAATCTACATGCACGCTGATTTACATCAGGCTGGAAGCATGTAATATCAGCAGGGAAGTCCAGTTGGTGTCTTAGGATGGCTGAAGAACTAACTCTATGCTGACCCTAAATACAAGTGTACTTGGGAAACCGATGTAATCACACATAAAAACCTGCAGGTCCTGGGAAGGAATGAAGATGTCACCAGTTAAATCTGTACAAGCTGTAGCACAGTAAGAGCAGCTCTGAAGAACACAACAGTTGGCACAAACAGCATAACCATCGGGTCCTCAGTATCACAGGGATCTCTTTGGACTAACTCTAACTCCTAAATTAGGCCTTAGTCTTCAAAGCTGCACACACTTAAGGTCTGAATGAAAACCTTAAATCAAATTGTTATGCTCCTTTCACACAAGACTCCCAAAACAAAGCTTGACACGTTTCATTGCAGCCTCATTTCTTCAGTACCACCATCCCCACTGTATCTCAGCATTATCATGAGCCGTTAAAAAAGTTTGTCGTGTCTAGAATAGTTAAGGTGCCACAGTCAGCCTTGCTGGTCTGAAAAAGTGACTGCATCCAGGAAGAACAGGGGAATTTTGCGCAGACACAAGATAACAGCATTTTATCAGAGGTTATCTTATTCAACAGGTTCAGTGTTAACTGCAGTCTAAAGATGTCTACTTACCAAAAGAAACTTCCTAACACCATAAAATCATGGAATGGTTTGGGGTGGAAGGGACCTGAAAAATCATCCTGAAAAAATCATCATAAACAGACACTGCAGTAAATTTTGTGTCACATCTCTCTCTGCATAGGACATATGTGCACACTTCCTTCTCACTGAAGAGTTTTCTCTAACAGCCATGAAACTGATCATCAGCATCACACAAATTAACTTTTGCCAAGGCACATTCCTTTGCCTATAAAGAGGCTTTGTTTTCCATAAAAATGAAGCTGACACATTACTTTAAAATCTGATGAAACACAAAATTATGAGAATGAAGCTGTTATCTTCTAAGCTAGGGACCTGCAGCATTTCAAGGACAGCATGCACTCTGCATGATTTGTTTCCAAATTAGAGTCAGGATGCCAGCAGAAACTTAGGGGACCCAAGGGATCCTCTCACTCTAAGTAATAATATATAACCAATATTCCTATTTGCAGTATTTTGCTGTGATGCAAACTGAAGCTTCAAGCCAAATCTTGGCAAGTTCAGAATTTATTGGGAGCTGGAATCATTTTCTCACAGATGGCTCTCAGAAGAAGCTGTAGTTCCCCACTCATGGGCCAAATCTGTTCAAAAATGTGTCCATGTAGTATCCCTGGCCTCTACACCTGACTGCCAACTTCTGTTCCCTCTCCATCTACACTTGTGTAATCCTTTCAACATTCACTGGGCTGCCTGTGAGCCAGGATTATTGATAAGGGTACAAGCCATGTTTAAAACCCATCTATGAACAGCAGGCCTGGGAGCTTCATATCAAAATAGAAAACATAACAGTTGCGCTCACCACGTCTCCTCAGCAACTTCATAACACTCCAGAAAGCCTTGGAACCTACAGAATTGGTTAAACACTACAAATTTAGGGTTAATCTGAAGGCCTGGAACAGCAAGTCTTATACTGGATGTTGCCACTAATACCTTGAAATGCAATGACTGGTTACAGCCACTTCTGAATCCTTTAACAACATCGAAGATTGCCAAAAGGCACAACGTGACTGTGGGTTCCATTGAGTCTCCATGTTCTCTTCCACTACAGCCTCTCAGTTATCACCCCACAGTCACAGCTTCCCAGAATTTTCACTGTGAAGATCCAGAAGGTGGCAGGGATGGTACTAACAAATAATAAAATGATCCTTTGCCCTGAGAACAGAGAAACACTGACCCTGCACACTTCCCTCTAAAAAAGGATTTAGGAGAGAACTCTGACCTCCTGCCTTTAATCACTCCTTAACAACTTATTAAAATAAATTCAAACTCTCCAAACTGCCCCAGTGGCCTTTCATAAGGCCAGCAGAGATCACCTGCTACAGGAAATTGCAATCAACAAGAGCAGCAAATGATACTGCCATAAGAACCATCTTATGCGTTAATGTATAAAGCAGAAGTTTAATCACTCCAATGGTCAGTTCATAGATGCACTGATGGTGAACGGGAGTACCCTGCTCTGGCCAAACACAGGAAGAATCATTGTCTGAAAGAAAACTTGAACCTAAGATACAGCTGTGTGGTGCTCAAGCAGGCACGTGCAAAAGCATCATCAGAGAGGCGGTAAGGGACTTGAAGACACAAGGCAGTCTACTGTATTCTCTTCCAAAAATTATCCAGAGCTTTCCCAAAATGGACCGTGAGTTATTGTCAGCTGGATAATGAACAGACAATCAGAGAAGCTTCAGGCTAACAGACACATTTTGCAGGCACTCCCATTTACAATAAATAAATAAATAGAAACAAACAGAAAAAGACATTTCATAGAATCATAGGATGGTTTGGACTGGAGAGGACCTTAAAGCCCATCCAGTTCCAACCTCACCTGCCATGGGCAGGGACACCTCCCACTGGATCTGATTGCTCCAAGCCCCATCCAACCTGGCCCTGAACACCTCCAGGGATGGGGCAGCCACAGCTTCCCTACGCAGCCTGTGCCAGTGCCTCACTACCCTCACAGGAGAGCATTTCTTCCTAAGATCTCATATCAATCTCCCCTCTTTCAGCTTAAAATCATCCCCTCAGTCCTAAGCATGCACTCCCTTGTAAAAAGCCCTTCCCCAGCTTTCCTGTAGCCCCTTTTGGCACTGGAAGCTGTTGTATGTTTTCCCCGGAGCTTTCTCTTCTCCAGGCTGAACAACCCCACCCCTCTCAGCATGTCCTCTTCTCTTTCTTCAAACCAGTTTGTTTCTTTAACTACTGGTATCTTCTATTTTGCACAATGAAAGAGTATTCCCATAGTTCGGCTGAAACCCAGCTCCCTTTCCCCCTCCCCTTTCCTGTGTTACTTTTGGCAAGCAACTCAGGTGCATATATAATTTCAAAGGTATTTAGATGCCCAATTCCCAGACAGAGTCAATCAATACTCATGCATATCTAGATAAGCGATTACAGCAGCATTGGAAAATGCAGATCACATCGCTGGCTCAAGCCTGGAGGCGTGGAAGTACACAAAGAAGAATTCTCTGCTATAAAGTTGACACTGTGGGTTTAGCCACACGCATGGCTACACCCTGTGAGAGACTTTGCGAAGAGGGCTAAAAATGAGTCTGACGTCGAAAAAACATGGGCATACAAACAAGTTTCAAGAAAACAACCATTTAACACAACTCAGGAAAAAACAAGCCAACCCTCTTGAACCTAAGATTGAAACAGAGTGTTGTCGTCCACAAATAAAGAGACTCAGTTCTTTCCATGAGATTTTCATAACTGAGCTCCTCAGCTACACTACAGCCACTTCAAACGAAGCAGTGTTAGTGCTGGAAGAAGCCTTGGTGTAGGAAATTCCCTGGCAATTGCAGTGTATTTCCTACTCTTACTCAGCCTACAGCCAGCTCAGCCACCAGACCTTTTTCCACACTGAAGCATAACTCTCAGTGGTTCCAACGCACCACTTTTCCTATTTAAATGGCTTTTATTCCTTCAGTAGGGAAGCCTTTTATTCCCTTTGTAGGTGTACATGCAGTATTCTCTCAGCAGCGCTTCTGCAGGTGTGTATGCTGCGGAAGGTTCTCCTTCCAAAGATACTCAAGAAAAGGAAAAAAGCAGGAATGGTGCAGCCAGCTCTTTGTGTACACACCTTGAGATAAGGTAGGTCACCCCTGCACCCAAAAATCTGTTACAATAAAGTCTCCAAGTGCAGTAGAAAAGGCATACAACTAAGGGCAAAACAGGCCTGAAAGAGAATACCAGGATTCAAAACCTCACAGTGCAGTTTGTGCATTTAGGAAGGCATTCTGAATCTTGGAATGCATTGGGTCAGAAGGTAGCTTGAAGCCCATCCAATTCATCCCTCCTGTGATGGGGACCATGGTTAGGAAAGTATTTTGGATCAAAGAACGGTTTGGGTTGGAAGGGACCTTAAAAGTCCATCCACTAGGTAGCTGTCAGGATCTGAGGCAAACAGAATAAGCTGTATTTGTCTTCAGGAGTAAAAAAGTTCCGTTGAATGCCAAGAACAAATATTTTTTTATTCTTAACTTTTATTTTTGTGTTTACAATACATCATAGTTAATAATGCAAATGCTTTCTCTATGGTGTTCCATTAAAATTATTCCTCAGGTCTAATTCTTCTGGTTTTATTAAAATTGTATTGTTTTAAAATTAGTTTCAACTTCCCAAGGCATCCAATAGGTGTAGAAACAAGATAAAATCATTAAGAGTCATCAAGCCCCATCCTTGGAGGTGTTCATGGCCAGGTTGGATGGGGCTTGGAACAACTTGATCCAGTGTCCCTGCCCATGG
Source organism: Phaenicophaeus curvirostris (assembly GCF_032191515.1). Taxonomy (NCBI): domain Eukaryota; kingdom Metazoa; phylum Chordata; class Aves; order Cuculiformes; family Cuculidae; genus Phaenicophaeus; species Phaenicophaeus curvirostris. Next base: position 73,266,970 of record NC_091431.1, read on the forward strand.
AAGGGGTGTTGGATCTAGATGGGCCTTAAGGTCTCTTCCAACCCAAACCATTCTATGAACCAGAATTCCTTCCTAACCATCACCCTCATGGCAAAGGGGGGTGGAACTGGATGGGCTTCAAGCTTCCTTCCAACCCAAACCATTCCATGACTCAAAATGCCTTCCTGACCACCCAAACCATGCCATGACGTTGTGAAACCCGATATTACCTTTTCACACACACTTCGTTCTGGCTTGGACATCTTTTTTTATTGCACTTGAGGACTTAATACTGTCATATTTTTAGGTGTGGGGCTGACCTTTCCCACCTCAAGGGGCACGCACAAAGGAGCTCCCTGCATCATTCCTGCTTTTTTTCTCCCCCCCCACCCCGTTTCCACAATTCAGCGATTCCTTTCCTGTTTCCACAATTCATTCCAGCTTCTTCCCTTCATTTCCTCGATTCCTTCCTGTTTCCCCCCGTTTTCATGAATCCTTCTTGCTTTTTCCTTTCCCGTTTCCACGATTCCTTCCGGCTTCCCCCATTTGCATGACTCCTTCCAGCTTCCCCCCCATTTCCATGATTCCTCCCAGCTTCCCCCCCTCCATTTCCAAGATTCCTTACTGCTTCCCCCCCGTTTCCACGACTCCTTCCTGCTTCTTCCCCCCGTTTCCACGACGCCTTCCTGCTTCTTCCCCCCGTTTCCACGACGCCTTCCTGCTTCTTCCCCCCGTTTCCACGACGCCTTCCTGCTTCTTCCCCCCGTTTCCACGATGCCTTCCTGCTTCTTCCCCCCCGTTTCCACGACTCCTTCCTGCTTCTTCCCCCCGTTTCCACGACTCCTTCCTGCTTCTTCCCCCCGTTTCCACGACGCCTTCCTGCTTTTCCGTTTCCACGATGCCTTCCTGCTTCTTCCCCCCATTTCCACGATGCCTTCCTGGTTTTTCCCCCCATTTCCACAACGCCTTCCTGCTTCTTCCCGTTTCCACGACTCCTTCCTGCTTCTTCCCCCCGTTTCCACGACGCCTTCCTGCTTCTTCTCCCCGTTTCCACGACGCCTTCCTGCTTCTTCCCCCCGTTTCCACGACGCCTTCCTGCTTCTTCCCCCCGTTTCCACGACGCCTTCCTGCTTCTTCCCCCCGTTTCCACGACGCCTTCCTGCTTCTTCCCCCCGTTTCCACGACGCCTTCCTGCTTCTTCCCCCCGTTTCCACGACGCCTTCCTGCTTCTTCCCCCCGTTTCCACAACGCCTTCCTGCTTCTTCCCCCCGTTTCCACAACGCCGTCCTGCTTCTTCCCCCCGTTTCCACGATTCCTTCCTGACTTTTCACCCCATTTCCACGATGCCTTCCTGCTTCTTCCCCCCGTTTCCACGACGCCTTCCTGCTTCTTCCCCCCGTTTCCACGACGCCTTCCTGCTTCTTCCCCCCGTTTCCACGACGCCTTCCTGCTTCTTCCCCCCGTTTCCACGACTCCTTCCTGCTTCTTCCCCCCGTTTCCACGACTCCTTCCTGCTTCTTCCCCCCGTTTCCACGATTCCTTCCTGACTTTTCACCCCATTTCCACGATGCCTTCCTGCTTCTTCCCCCCATTTCCACGACTCCTTCCTGCTTTTTCCTCCCCGTTTCCACGATGCCTTCCTGCTTCTTCCCCCCGTTTCCACGACGCCTTCCTGCTTCTTCCCCCCGTTTCCACGATTCCTTCCTGCTTCCCCCATTTGCATGACTCCTTCCAGCTTACCCCCATTTCCATGATTCCTCCCAGCTTTCCCCCCCACATTTCCAAGATTCTTACTGCTTCCCCCCCGTTTCCACAATTCCTTCCTGCTTTCCCCCCGTTTCCACGATGCCTTCCTGCTTTTTTGCCCTGTTTCCACTATTCCTTCCTGCTTTTCCTGTTTCCACGACGCCTTCCTGCTTTCCGCCCCGTTTCCACGACTCCTTCCTGCTTTCCCCCCCATTTGCACGATGCCTTCCTGACTTTTCACCCCGTTTCCACGATTCCTTCCTGCTTTTTTGCACCGTTTCTATGATTCCTTCCTGCTTCTTCCCCCCGTTTCCATGATTCCTTCCTGCTTCTTCCCCCCGTTTCCACGACGCCTTCCTGCTTCTTCCCCCGTTTCCACAATTCCTTCCTGCTTCTTCCTCCGTTTCCACAATTCCTTCCTGCTTCTTCCCCCCGTTTCCACGATTCCTTACTGCTTCTTCCCCCGTTTCCACGACTCCTTCCTGCTTCTTCCCCCCGTTTCCACGACTCCTTCCTGCTTCTTCCCCCCGTTTCCACGACTCCTTCCTGCTTCTTCCCCCCGTTTCCACGACTCCTTCCTGCTTTTTCGACCTCGTTTCCACGATTCCTTCCTGCTTCTTCCCCCCGTTTCCATGATTCCTTCCTGACTTTTCATCCCGTTTCCATGATTCCTTCCTGACTTTTCATCCCGTTTCCATGATTCCTTCCTGACTTTTCATCCCGTTTCCATGATTCCTTCCTGACTTTTCATCCCGTTTCCACGATTCCTTCCTGCTTTTTCTCCCCCGTTTCCACGATTCCTTCCTGCTTTTCCCATTTCCACGATTCCTTCCTGACTTTTCACCCCGTTTCCACGATTCCTTCCTGCTTTTCCCGTTTCCACGATTCCTTCCTGCTTTTTCTCCCCCGTTTCCACGACTCCTTCCTGCTTTTTCCTCTCGGTTCCACGATTTTGCGATTACACTCAGCGTTTTTCCCCTCAGCTCCCAGGCGCCGCGGAGCCCCCACCCACACGGGGCCTGAAGAAATCGGGATTTCCATCCCTTTTTCCCCTCATCCTTTCCACATCCCTGCTCTTCCCGGTACCGGCTGCAGCACCACCACTGACCCCCTCAACGGATTCCATTGGGGGGGGGGGGAAGGGGTTGGGGGAGACACGGGGACAGGAGCGAGGGCCTCCCCCGCCGCCCCTGCCCCTCGTGCCTCTTCCTCCCCGCCTCCTCGCCCTCCTGCTCACCCGCAGCTCCTCGAAATCCGCCATTTTCTCACGCGGCGCCCCCGCCGACACCGGGCGCCGCCACCACCATCGTGCGCCCCCCGCGTGACGGGAAGGGGCAGGGGGCGGGGCCCCGGGAGAAGGATGCTGGGAGGGGGCGGGGCCTGGGGAGGGGGCGGGGGGGGTTGGGAGGGAGGGAGCGGTGGACAGGGGGGCAGAAGGGTGAAAACAGAAAAGAGGAGACAGGGAGCAATTTATCAATGACCTGGATGAAGGCATTGAGTGCACCCTTAGTAACTTTGCGGACAATACTAAGCTGAGTGGAAGCGTGGATCTGCTGGAGGGTCGGGAGGCTCCAAAGGGATCTGAACAGGCTGGATCCATGGGCTGAGAGCAATGGCAGGAGGTTTAACAAGGCCAAATGCCGGGTCCTGCACTTGGGGCACAACAACCCTGAGCAGCTCCAGACTAGGAGAAGTCTGGCTGGAAACTGCCTGGAGGAGAGGGACCTGGGGGTGTTGGTTGGCAGCGACTGGACATGAGCCAGCAGTGTGCCCAGGTGGCCAAGAAGGCCAATGGCATCTTGGCTTGGATCAGAAACGGTGTGGCCAGCAGGGCCAGGGAGGTTCTTCTCCCTCTGGACTCAGCACTGGTGAGACCGCTCCTCGAATTGCTTGGAGCGAGTCCAGAGAAGAGCAACAAAGCTGGTGAAGGGGCTGGAGAACAGGCCTTATGAGGAGCGGCTGAGAGAGCTGGGGGTGTTTAGCCTGGAGAAGAGGAGGCTGAGGGGAGACCTCATTGCTCTCTACAACTACCTGAAAGGAGGTTGTGGAGAGGAGGGTGCTGGCCTCTTCTCCCAAGTGACAGGGGACAGGACAAGAGGGAATGGCCTCAAGCTCTGCCAGGGGAGATTTAGGCTGGACATTAGGAAAAAATTCTTTACAGAAAGGGTCATTGGGCACTGGCAGAGGCTGCCCGGGGAGGTGGTTGAGTCACCTTCCCTGGAGGGGTTTAAGGGAAGGTGCTGAGGGACATGGTTTAGTGACTGATGGGAATGGTTGGAGTCGATGATCCTGTGGGTCTTTTCCAACCTGGTGATTCTGTGATTCTATGAAAGGGGAAAACAAGGGGAAAAAGGGGGGCGGGGAAAGGGAAGGGGAAAAGGGGACCAAAGGAAGGGGGTGGGGGGGCATAATGGGAGGTGGAAAGAGGCACCAAGGGAAAAAGTGGGGGGGAAGGGAGGGGGAAAGGGGCACTAAGGGGAAGAAGGGTGGCGGGGAGGTACATGGGAACTAAGGGGAAAATAAGAAGGGGCAAAAAGAGGGGACTGGGAAAAAAAAAAGACCAGGGGGGCACAAGAGGGGACCAAGGGGAAAGGGGGGTGGCAAAGGGCAAAAAAAAGGGTGATCCAGGGAAAAGAGAGGGGGAGGTGGGGTAAAATGGGAGACCCAGGGAAAAAAGGAGGGACCTAGGGGGGAAAAATGGGGTGGGGTAGAAGTGGGGGGCAAAGAATAGAGGGAAAGGGTAGAAGAGAGGGGGAAAGGGAAAAAAAAAAACAGTGTGGGAGTTGGGGGCAAAAATGGGGGGACCCAGTGAAAAAGGGCGCGGGGGAGAAGGATGTAGGAACCAAGGGAAAAAAGAGGGAGGCAAAGGAGAGGAACCAAGGGAAGATAGGTTTTTTGGGTACACACAGACCCACCAACCCCAGCCCCTTCGCCACAGGGATCCTGGTGGGGCAGCAGCTCCAGGAGAAGGGAGCAATCGCATTGGGGCCACCGCTTTCCTGCCTCCTGCAGAGGGAGGAGACCAAACAGAATGGCTGTATTCACACATTATAAGGGATAAACACCAAATAATGCTGGATTTTGATGTAAAGGACAGAAAGGGAAAGGCTGGACTGCACTGCAGCTCGATAGTTTTCTTAATTTTCCCACCTAATCAACAGCATTTTTGTAATTTGTGTGATAGTAGTGATGTGGCATGTTTTATTAATAAAAAATGAAGCAAAAATGTCACCAGCAGCAAGTGTCAAAACAGGATAATGGGTTCCCTGCTGCAAGGCAGACATTGAGGCATTTACAGAAAAACAAACTCCAAGGCTCAACTGAGAATGTTATTTTCCAAATCAGCCAGAGATCTTTATCCAGTCATAATAATTACCCAGGTACAATCAGAAAACAGCTTGGGTTTTGAAGGGACCATGAGGGTCCCATCAGTTCCCCCCTGCAGGAGCAGGGACATCTTCAACTGGATCAGGTTGCTCAGAGCCCCATCCAACCTGACCTTGGATGTTCCCAGGGATGGGGCAGCTACCATCTCTGGGCAACCTGTGGTAGTGTTTCACCACCCCCAGCATAAAAATTTTCTTCCTAATCTGTAGTCCAAACCTCTCCTTTTTTAGTTTAAAGCCCCCTGTCCTATGGCTACAAGCCCTGCTAAAAACTTTCCCCATATTTATCAGCCCCCTTTAAATATTGAAAGGCCTCAATAACATCTTTCAGAGCATTCTCCAAGCTGAATAACCCTAACTCTCTCAGCCTCTCTTCATAGGGAAAGTGTTCCAGGCCTTTGATCATTTTTGTTGCCTTAACTCTGGACCTGCTTCAACAGGTACTCTGTTTCAAGGGCAACTGAGCCCTTAAACCTCAAAAACTGACTTACTGCAATAATAATTATTAAAAAAAAAAAAAAAATGGGCAAAGGCTGATCAAAACCAACTCAAACTGAGTTGGAGAGAGACATGGGGGGGGGAAAGTGGTCTGAAACGCAAAATACATTTGCCTATCTTCACCAAAAGGCATCGGGTTGTGCCCAATAGGCAGATTCAGGAGGTAATTTGCTCTTTAAGATTTCAACATAAGGACTTGATTATTCAGACCTCCTTTGTTAGGTCAACTCAGGAACCCACAGCTGAATTAAGAGTGCTGTCTGCCACACTGCTGTGTGAGTTCAGCTCCCGAGTCAAAACACTTCCTTTTCCCTGCAATTCAATACTAGATGAAAGGGGCAAGGTGCAGGTTGGGATCTCTTGGATCACTTGGGTCGGGCCAATACGTACTTTCAATTCAGGATGGGGGCTGATGTGACTGAGAGCTGCCCTGCAGAGAAGGACTTGGGGTGCTGGGGGATGAGAAGCTCAACATGAGCCGGCAACGTGTACTGACAGCCCAGAAACCAACCACGTCCTGGGCTGCATCAAAAGCTGCACGGCCAGCAGTGCGAGGGAGGGGATTCTGCCCCTCTATTCCCCTCCTGCGAGATCTCATCTGGAGCCCTGTGTCCAGTTCTGGAATCCTCAACCTAGACAAGGATATGGAGCTGTTGTAACAGGTACAGAGGAGGCTACAAGGATGATCAGAGGGCTGGAGCACCTCCCATATGAGGACATGCTGAGAGAGTTGGGTTGTTCAACCTAGGGAAGAGAAGGCTCCAAGGAGATCTTATACTGACCTTCCAGTACCTGAAGGGGCTAAAGAAACCTGGCTTGTAGTGATAGCACTGGGGGCAATGGCTATGAACTGGAGAGGGGCAGATTTAGACTAGGTATGAGGAATTTCTTCACCATGAGAGTGGTGGGGCCTTGGAAGAGGTTACCCAGGGAAGTTGTGGATGCCCAATCCCCAGAGGTGTCCAAAGACAGTTTGGACGGGGCCTTGGGCAGCCTGATCTAGTGGGACATGTCATGGGGTTGGAGCTGGATGATCTTTAAGGTCCCTTCCAATCCAAACTATTCTATGATCCTATGATCATCAAAACACCCTGGCACAGCCCAGACTAAAGCTGCCTCTCTCGTTTTTGCAGCTCACTTTCACATGCTTCATTCTCCAAACTCACCAGGAAACACATCAATGTTCAAACTCACCCCAGAGCTAGGCATTTCTGTTCTCATGTACACTCACCTCTCACTTCATAGCTACATCTTTCAGCCCCAGTATTCATTGGGATAAAACCACAAAATATAATCTGTTCACTCTGATCCCTTACATGCATAAGATAGTAAGGGTTTACATATTAACCTCTCCTAAATTTTGCTGAAGGAAAGAATTCCTTAGAGTTCTTCTTTTCATCAAATATTGTTCCCTCCCAGCTTTTCTCCTATTCATCACTGGGGCCGTATCCTTGGAAAAAACAAATACTCCTAGTCCTGGTTCTCCTCAAGGTTCTCTTGATGTCCCTGCTCCACAAATACACAGGGCTTATCCTTTCGTGCTTTGTTATCTTATCCCCACAAGGTTTCTCTCAAGTCTCCCTTTTCTGCACTTCTCAGTAACTTAGTCTGTCCTTTTGCTCTAGTTTTTCAGAGCCCAACGGTTTTCCAAAACTCCTTACACACACATCAGCTCTAGATTTGCATTCCCTCAATATGAAGCTGCCTGAGCAGCTTACCCAAGGTTTAAATATCTCCAACATTTCTTTTTCCACCAAATTTTTAAGCAGCCTACCTCAGGAGTCAGAGATGCCTCCAGCACCTGCTGCTGTTTCTTCCACCTCCGTGTCCAACGCCACTTCCTTGCCTTCTTCTTTCTCCGCGCACCACCTCCTGCGGTGGCTCCAAAAGAATTTCCAGAGCTCTCCCCATGAGTTCTTTCAGATTTTGGAATCTTAAATTTAAAATTAGACCCAGTGCTAGACATAGGGAGAAGCAGACACTGCGTGCTCTCATCAGATGGGAGATGATTCCAGCAGTTGCTGGGGTTTTATTCACCAGAGGGCTCTAATTATGGTAAGAAGGGAGCCTATAGGTGCTCAGCATCCTGCCCCCTAAATGACGTCAGAAAATAAACGAATACAGCTGAGTTTCAGAAGCCTGTGTGGGGCTACAGGAAAGCTGGGGAGGCACCCTTTACCAGGCAGTGCAGGGATGGGATGAGTGGGAGTGCTTTTCAGCTGAAAGAGGGAAGATTTAGATTAACAATGAGAAAAAAATGTTTTCCTGTGAGAGTGGTGAGGCACTGGCACAGGTTTCTCAGAGAAGCTGTAGATGCCCCCTCCCTGGAAGTGTTCAAGGCCAGGTTGGATGGGGCTTTGAGCAACCTGCTCCAGCAGGAGGTGTCCCTGCCCGTGGTAGGGTTTTGGAACTGGATGATCTTTAAGGTTGCTTCCAACCCAAACTATTCTGTGACTCCGTGATTCAACCTTCTCTGGTAAAGTTTCTATGCACAGTTATGTCCATGCATGCCCTGACTCTTCTCAAGGCTATGTTACCTACTGAAATAGGGACATTTGACCACCTAAGAAAACTGTCCCTGCTTTGCCACAAACACAATGAAGATGTAGAAAAACCCCAAAAAAACCCCAGACCCAAACACGACTGCCCCTAGCATTACATCAGTGACATTCCTTGGCATTATACCTCAACAAACTTCTCCTGTACTGCTTTACAGGCAATAAAGTATGAGTTACAGGCAGTGATAGGACTGAGGCATAACTGGGCTGACTGGCTGATTTCTCTGCGTGTAATGTGTTTAAAGGCAAGGACTTTGTGAGGCCAGCGTGAGACTTCTCCAACCTCTTTTCTATCTCACAGCCATTTATTTTTTAATTTACCTAGACAAAGTGGGTGGCAGAAATGCAATGGAGTGGTGCTCAGTGCCCACACTCCTCTTGCAACAGGTCTAGAGCTGTCAAAGCACAAAGACTCACAGCCGCCTTAATTGCCCTGCTGCCCATTAAAACCTGATTGCAAGACAAGATGTTCTGAGTTAGATACTCACCCTATTTATTTGAAAGACATCACTCACGTGGGTGCTTTGTATCTCCCCTTTCTGTGCAGGTAATTGACAAGCAGATCCTGGGTGAGACCATGTCTGTTATGGTGAGACATAGAGTGAAGTTACATAAGTCGTTTACAATCACAGAGGTGGCAGGCTGAGGAGTTACAGTAATGCTTAGCAGAAAACCTGCAAATTAGAAACTTATTTTGTCCTCCTTTATTTCTTATATTCAAATCACTTTTGATGATGAAATAGAAGTTAACTTGTTTTGCATGCCTATCCTAATGTACCACGGTGATACACATACATTTTGTTAAAAGCACAGCAAGGAAATAATTATGCATTTGCTATAAAGTTGTTTACCGCAGCCCAGAAAGCCAAACCATGTCCTGGGCTGCATCCAAAGCAGCATGGCCAGCTGGGCGAGGGAGGGGATTCTGCCCCTGTGCTCCTCTCTGGTGAGACCCCACCCAGAGGTCTGTGTCCAGTTCTAGAATCCCCCAAAAAGGGATGTTGAACGGTTGGAACAGGTCCAGAGGAGGTCACAAAGATGATCAAAGGGCTGGAGCAGCTCTGCTCTGAAGACAGGCTGAGAGAGTTGGGGCTGTTCAGCCTGGAGAAGGGTCTGGGGAGACCCTAGAGCAGCTTCCAGTACCTGAAGGGGCTCCAGGAAAGCTGGGGAGGGACTTTTTACACGGGCCCGGAGTGATAGGATGAGGGGGAATGGCTGTCTACTATGTTGAGACATACAGTGAAGTTACAGAAGTTATATCCAAACGCAGTGATGCCAGACTGTGTAGGTACAGTAATGCTTAGCAGAAAACATGCAAATTAGAAACCTAATTTATCCTTCCTTTATTTTCTATATTCAGCTTTTAATGATTAAATATAGTTTTGTTTGCCTATCCTAACGTTCCAGGGAGCTATGCTTGTATTTTGGTTGCTAGCATAGCTGAGAAATATTTCAGTGTTTGCTATGAAGTTGTTTACCTGACCATTATTGTTTTTATTAAATGATATCTGTAGAATGCAAGGCCTTGAGAATAAGTCCTAGCAAGGCTTCTTTGTCAGCTGTTGAGTTGCTTGGGGACACAGTGATCCTGCCAGCCAGCACTGTTCAGATGGGATTTCACTGTGCTGAACACGGCCTCCTGCACTACCAGTGTGCGTTTGCCTCCAAGGACAGTTTGAAATATTTGTTCACAAATATATGGTGCAAATAACCTTCAAGTTTGTGTTCAAAGGGTTGAAGACTCTCTCTTAATCCACCAAAGCAGTAGCAAACTGCATACTAAGATACCACTACCCCCTTAAGAGAGGTGGTGAGAAAAGTCTCCAGTAAAACAAAGGCAAGAAGCCAGGCTACTCCCTCAACAGCAACGATATGGTCTTGGAAACTTAATTGGGATGGCTTGAATCCCAATTTCAATTATAGGAACTTCCCTCTCACAACCATAAAACAGAAGTGCCCAATAATGAAAAACAAACACATTACCTACTGTACTACCACATGAAGGCCACAAAATTGAACACAAAGTCTAGGAGTTGAGGACCGAAGTTGTACGCAGGAACATTAATCTCATCCATTTTGAAAAATTCATGCTTTATGGGATAAATTTAATTTAAATTATTTGTATTAAATTACATGCCTAACAAGATGAGTGTACATTTGTAGTGTGAATACCTGAGCAGTTAACATATGCTGAAGTCATGTTTTTGGTTAGGACATCGTTGAGATGGGACACAGGTAAAGGAGAGGTTTCCAATAAGAGCTCAGTTGAGATACCTGGTGAAGGAAGCCTGAGGGAACAGAAAGCTTGTGTTGGCATAGACTGGGTAGAGAATGTGTGAGAAAGAGGCTGGGGAAACATTCCTAAGCTGGAACAGGATTACTCCAAAAGGATAAGGCCTTCATACTATTGATGGTTATACTGAGGAGACGGCGTTTGGAGGAAGGTTTGGATGCCCGGAAAACACAAGTTTGAGGATGAGATACTAAGCAAACATAACATGGCATGCATGTGAAAAGTCTGGTAGTTGCTCTGTCCAGGAAAAGCTGTTGGAACTGAGTAGCTGTTGGTGGACAAGGCGTGGGGATGGCCTGCACCTGGGAAGCACTCGGGCACCACAGGACAGGGTGTTGCCAGAGGATTGTTTTTCCTTAATTCTGACCTCTTCCGTCCTGCTTTTTGTGCTCTTGCAGTAGTCACCAAGCAAGCTTTTGCACACTATAACTTCCCCTTCATGTATTTTCAGAGATTCTGTCTCTTTTTAACGTTCTCCTCCAGCTGCAGTGAAGCCAAACAGCATCTGACAGGGTAGGCATGCAAAACAACTTCACTTCTATTTCATCATTAAAAGTGATTTCAATATAAGAAATAAAGAAGGACAAAATAAGTTTCTAATATGCAGGTTTTCTGCTAAGCATTACTGTACCTCCTCAGCCTGCCACCTCTGTGATTGTAAATGACTTATGTAACTTCACTCTGTGTCTCAACATAACAGACACGATCCCATCCCATCCAGGATCTGCTTGTCAATTACCTGCACAGAAAGGGGAGATACAATGCAGCCACGTGAATGATGTCTTTCATATAAATAGAGTAAGTATCCAACTGAGAACATCTTGTCTTGCAATCAGGTTTTAATGAGCAGCAGGGCAATTAAGGGGGCTGTGAGCCTCTGTACACTGTCAGGCAGAGACAGGGTTGAGTGGACCCAGTGCTGGGTTGGGACAGGGATGATGAGCTGAGGGGCTGGAGCAGCCCAGCCGACCTAAAAACAAATTCGACAGAACTAAGCCAGCTCTGCCCACTGTGAAATTCATCCTGCTGTCCCCAACAGGCAAGTTGCACCTGGGGAGAAGCAGAGTGCAGCCTGCCCCTCACATCAGTGGAAATGTGCTTTGAAAGAAGTGTGACCAGCAGGGTGACAGAGGATTCTCTCTGCTCTTTTCCACTCTCATGACACCCCACCTGGAGTCCTGCCTCTAGCCCTGGAATCCTCAACATAAGGAGGATATGGAACTGTTGGAACGGGTCCAGATCACAGAATCACAGAATCACAGAATAACCAGGTTGGAAGAGACCCACCGGATCACCGAGTCCAACCGTTCCTACCAAACACTAAACCATATCTCTCAGCACCTCGTCCACCCGTGCCTTAAACACCTCCAGGGAAGGTGACGCAACCACCTCCACCTCCCTGGGCAGCCTGTTCCAGTGCCCAATGACCCTTTCTGTAAAGAATTTTTTCCTAACGTCTAGCCTAAACCTCCCCTGGCGGAGCTTGAGGCCATTCCCTCTTGTCCTGTCCGCTGTCACTTGGGAGAAGAGGCCAGCACCCTCCTCTCTACAACGTCCTTTCAGGTAGTTGTAGAGAGCAATGAGGTCACCCCTCAGCCTCCTCTTCTCCAGGCTAAACAACCCCAGCCTCTGGATCTTTCACATGAGGACACGCTCAACAAAAGTTGGGGTTGTTCACCCTGGAGAAGATAAGGTTCTGGGGAGACCTTAGAGCAGCTTCCAGTGTTGAAAAGGTCTTCAGGAAAGCTGAGGAGGCATTTTTAACGATGGCATGTAGTGAGAGTAGGAGGAGAAATGGCTTAAAATCGAAAGGGGGAAGATTTAGATTAGATATTAGGACAAAATTCTTCACGATGAGGGTGGGGAGCCCCTGGCTCAGGTTGCCCAGAGCAGGGGTGGCTGCCCCATCCCTGGAGGGGTTCAAGGCCAGGCTGGATGGGGCTTGGAGCCCCTGATCCAGTGGGAGGTGTCCCTGCCCGTGGCAGGGGTGGGACTGGGTGGGCTTTAAGATCCTTTCCAATGTAAACTGTTCTATGATTCTATGACTCTACGATTCTGTGCTTCTATGACTCTGTTCTATAACTCCGTGACTCCAACCTACGATTCCATCCTGTGAATCTTCGACTCTACGACCATCCCTCTCCCTACCCGCCCCTCCTCCCCACCCCGACTGACCCACTCCCTGACTCTCCTCCCCTGACTGGCCACGTCCTCGGACCATCCTCCTCCCCGCCGCGTTTCATTGGCTGCGGGGGGGGGGGGGGCTGGGGCTGCACCCGCTGCCCCCATCCCCGCTGCAGCTACAACCTCCGCCGGTGCACGCGTCCCCCGGGGCCGCAGCGTCCCCCGACCCGCAGCCCCGCTGGGTGCAGCCTCCCCGACCCCGAGCCGCCGCCATGGAGCTGGCGCCGCGGGCCGCGCGGCTCACGCGGGAGGCGGTGAGGGCAGCGCCGCGGGACATGGCGGCCGCCGCGTTGCCGTGGAAACGGCACCGGGGCGCAGGCGCCGGCATGGCGGGGGGTGGGGGGTGGGGGTGCTGGGGAAGATGGGCCTGGCTCTCGCCGGGAGGGTGCTGACCTCAGCCCCTCCTTCTCCGTTCTCTTCCCTTCCCCCCCCTTCTCCTCCTCCTTTCTCCGCCTTCTCCTCCTCCTTTCCCCCCTTTCTCCTCCTCCTTTCCCCCCTTTCTCCTCCTCCTTTCCCCCCTTCTCCTCCTCCTTTCGCCCCCTTTCTCCTCCTCCTCTCCCCCCGCTTCTCCTCCTCCTTTCCCCCCGCTTCTCCTCCTCCTTTCCCCCCCGTTCTCCTCCTCCTTTCCCTCCCCTTCTCCTCCTCCTTTCCCCCCCCTTCTCCTCCTCCTTTTCCCCCCCTTCTCCTCCTCCTTTTCCCCCCCTTCTCCTCCTCCTTTTCCCCCCCTTCTCCTCCTCCTTTCCCCCCTTTCTCCTCCTCCTTTCCCCCTTCTCTTCCTCCTTTCCCCGCCTTCTCCTCCTCCTTTCCCCCCTTTCTCCTCCTCCTTTCCCCCTTCTCCTCCTCCTTTCCCCCCTTCTCCTCCTCCTTTCGCCCCCCCTTCTCCTCCTCCTTTCGCCCCCCCTTCTCTTCCTCCTTTCGCCCCCTCTTCTCCTCCTCCTTTCCCCCCCCTTCTCTTTCTTCTTCCCCCTTTGTCTCCCCCCCCACCTTTTTCTCTTCCACCTTTGTCTCCTGCTCCTTAGCTCCCTCCTAGAATCACAGAATGGTCTAGGTTGAAAGGGACCATGAAGGTCATGACATCAGGAATCCACTGTCCGACTTCTGCAGAAGGGATGTTGTTCCCATTTTAAGAACTATATATGAACAGAATCAGCATGTTTCGTCCATGGAAGGAAAGACCAGAATTGGTTACCTGGGGAGGTTGTGGCTGCCCCATTCCTGGAGGGGTTCAAGGCCAGGCTGGATGGGGCTTGGAGCCCCTGATCCGGTGGCAGGTGTCCCTGCACGTGGCAGGGGGTTGGAACTGGATGATTTTGCAGGTGCCTTCCAATGCAAACCATGATTCTATGAATACTATAAATACTCACTTTCCAGTTCAGTATTAAACACCGTTTCTTTAAGTGGGAATCAGGTGTTTGTTAAACTATTCTAAATTAGACAACATTTCTTACCCAGACAAGATTTTCTGAATTGCCTCTCCATCTGCTGACAATGGTAGATGCCGAGATGTTGAAAAAGGTGGTTTCTGCATTCTGTGGCAACAGCCTTTGTAAGCAAAGTTTTTCCCTTATGCACAAACAATAGTGTTGAAGAAATTAATTCACTCTCTAAAGAAATACGATCCAAATGTTTGAATAATCCCTCCTACCCTACTATCAATCAGGTAAAAATGCTAAAATATAAAGAAGGTTATAGAATTACAGAATGGTTTGGGTTCGAAGGTAGCTTTAAAGATTCCGTCTGTTCCAAACCCCTGCAGTGAGCAGAGACATCTTCAATTCAGTCAGATGTTTCAGAGCCCCATCAACGCTGACCTGGAATGTTGGTCATTCACCACCTCTCTGGGCAACCTGTGCAAGTGTTTTCACTGCCCTCAGCGTAAATAGTTTCTTTGCTGTATTTAGTCTGAGTGTTCCTTTTTTTTGTTTAAAACCATCATGCCTTGTCCTGCAGTTGCAGGCCTTGCTAGAAGGTTTTTCCCCATCTTTCTTCTAATCCTCTTTAGTGTTGAAAGGCTGCAATAAGGTCTCCCCAGAGCCTTCTCCAAAACAAACAACCCCAAGTCTCTCAGCCTCTTTTCATAGGGGAGTTGTTCAGTCCTTTCATCATTTTTGTGGCATCCTCTGGACCTGCTCCAAGAGATCTGTGTCCTTCCTGTGCTGAGAGCATCAGTTGGACACAAGACGCTAGGTAGGGTCTCAGCAGAGGGGCAGAATCCCCTCCCTTGCCCTGCTGGCCACGCTGCTTTGGATGCAGCCCAGGACACGGTTGGTTTCTGGGCTGTGAGCGCATATTGCCAGCTCAAGTCCAGCTTCTCATCCACCAGCACCCCCAGCTAAGTCAGGGCTTACAGTCCCAGCATGCCTCCATCCCACAGATGGGTTTTGCTCCAGGAAGCCCACAAGCAGCAGGATTTTGCTGTATTTCTGTTATTTTGCTTCCATCTGCTGGTCAAACTCAACCCGAGTAAGACGAGGGCTGTGCTGCAGGATTGCCTTTCCCACAGAGGTGTCGGATGCTGTGCATGCATGCAGAGATCCCTGTGCAAATCACTGTGTCTGAGCAGGACAGGATTGCTCCCCCTTTGGGAGGGGGTCTAAGACCACGTTTTAGATTGTGTCAGCCTCTTAGATTAATAGATTCTATATTTACCTAGGAATGGAACCCTCTAGGTGAGTCGTGTTCGGAACGCTTAAGTGGATTGACATGGCAGCCACTGAGAATGGTGCCCTAAGGTGTGGAAATGGTGCTAATGTGAAGAAGGAAGATGGGAGAAAAAGGAGTCTAATTTTGAACCTCAGCAATGGCAATTTAGGTGGCCCTGGCCCCAAAGATTGTTTTGGCTACTAAATGCAGAAACATTTGAGCAGCCTGATCTAGTGGAAATTGTCCCTGCCTGTGGCAAGGGGAGTGGAACTGGATGAGCTTTAAGGTCCCTCCCAGCCTAAACCACTCTAAGATTTGTGGGAACAAGATCACGAGGTCAAGGACTCCTGCCCCCCTGAGCCGTACCACAGGGTTTTGGGTCAGTTTGCTTTGTAAGCCGAGCTCTCTGCGGCCATTTAGCAGGTTGCATGTGAAGGTTAGAGTTTATCTTTTAGGTAAAGTGCAGGGGAGGTGTTCCTATTCTGGAACACCAGTGGGTGCTGGCTCTGCTCTTGGCTGTTGGCTCTGGGTTTGTGCCTGGAGGCTGGTGGAAGGTCCAGGTGCTGCCCAGCACTGTGTCCTTGCAGCTTCTGTAAATCTGACAGGGGCCAGGACGAGAGGGAATGGCCTCAAGCTCCGCCAGGGGAGGTTTAGGCTAGACGTTAGGAAAAAATTTTTCACAGCAAGGGTTGTTGGGCACTGGCAGAGGCTGCCCAGGGAGGGGGTTGAGTCACCTTCCCTGGAGGGGTTTAAGGCACGGGTGGACGAGGTGCTAAGGGACATGGTTTAGTGTTTGGTAAGAATGGTTGGACTCGATGATCTGGTGGGTCTTTTCCAACCTGGTGATTCTGTGATTCTGTGATTCTGCAGAGGGTCAGAAGTTTGGAGCCTGCTTTGTTTAAGCCGCTCAGTGACTCAGGAATAACCTGAAGATGCCAAGAGGTTTTTTTTAATTCTATCTCTAAGGTTCTTGACCTCTCCAGAGGAAGTGTTATGCTTCGTTTCTGTTACCTGAATTCCAGTGTTTCAATGCAGGATCTAAAAGTTAGGTGGCTACATCTTTTATTTGTAGCAATAAATAATTACTGGAATTCCTGGTTCCCCAGTTCTGCCCTAACCTGTATTGCATTTTTCCATTAATCTCTTCTACAGAATGGTGATCATTATTTCCTACCCATATGGAGAAAAGTGTTTAAAAAATAAATTCCTATATAAATACAAACTATTTACATATATATTCACTAGCAGGTCCAGGGAGGTTATTCTCCATCTGTACTCATAGAATCATAGAATAACCAGGTTGGAAGAGACCCACCGGATCATTGAGTCCAACCATTCCTATCAAACACTAAACCATGCCCCTTAGCACCTTGTCCACCCGTGCCTTAAACCCCTCCAGGGAAGGTGACTCAACCACCTCCCTGGGCAGCCTGTTCCAGTGCCCAATGACCCTTTCTGTGAAGAATTTTTTCCTAATGTCCAGCCTAAACCTCCCCTGGCAGAGCTTGAGGCCATTCCCTCTTGTCCTGTCCCCTGTCACTTGGGAGAAGAGGCCAGCACCCTCCTCTCTACAACCTCCTTTCAGGTAGTTGTAGAGAGGAATGAGGTCTCCCCTCAGCCTCCTCTTCTCCAGGCTAAACACCCACAGCTCTCTCAGCCGCTCCTCATAAGGCCTGTTCTCCAGCCTCAGCACTGGTGAGACCGCTCCTTGAATCCTGTGTTCAGTTCTGGGCCCCTCACCACAAGAAGGATGTTGAGGCTCTGGAGCGAGTCCAGAGAAGAGCAACAAAGCTGGTGAGGGGGCTGGAGAACAGGCCTTGTGAGGAACGGCTGAGAGAGCTGGGGGTGTTTAGCCTGGAGAAGAGGAGGCTGAGGGGAGACCTCATTGCTCTCTACAACTACCTGAAAGGAGGTTGTGGAGAGGAGGGTGCTGGCCTCTTCTCCCAAGGGACAGGGGACAGGACAAGAGGGAATGGCCTCAAGCTCCGCCAGGGGAGGTTTAGGCTGGACATTGGGAAAAAATTTTTCACAGAAAGGGTCATTGGGCACTGGAACAGGCTGCCCAGGGAGGTGGTTGATTCACCTTCCCTGGAGGGGTTTAAGGCACGGGTGGACAAGGTTCTGAGGGACATGGTTTAGTGTTTGATAGGAACGGTTGGACTCGATGATCCGGTAGGTCTCTTCCAACCTGTTTATTCTATGATTCTGTGATTCTACCCGGTGTAGTCTTACATTCAAAGAAATTTGCTTTGTGAGGCATTTCACTGGTTTTGATTGTTAAATATTACCTGTTTGTTCTGTAAATCACTCTTGAGTAGCAGTATTATTGTAAACTGAAGTAGCACTTTGCAGCTTCATACAAGTGAGTGGGAGAGTTAATGCTTATTAATTAATTTATAAATTCATCATCCTTAATGTGTGTTGCTTAATAGTTCCTCATACTTTGTGTCCATTCATTTTTGTGTATTTCTAGCACATATCACTTCAAATTAGTGAAGTCTTGGCAGTGTAACACCTGGCTTTGGTTATGTTCCTGTTAAAAGCAGGAGACCTCCCCTGCAGAACCATGTTCGGTTCTGGAGTCCTCAGCACAGGAAGGACATGGAAAGCAAGTCCAGAGGAGGCCATGAATATGGTCCAAGCGCTGGAGCAGCTCACCTGTGAGGACATGCTGAGAGAGTTGGGGTTGTTCAGCCTGGAGAAGAGAAGGCTCTGGGGAGACATTAGAGCAGCTTTGCAGTACAGAAAGGGGCTCCAGGGAAGCTGAGGAGAGGGTCTTGATCAGGCAGTGCAGGGATGGGACAAGGGGGGATGGTTTTAAGCTGAAAGAGGGGAGATTGATATGAGATCTTAGGAAGAAATGTTCTTCTGTGAGGGTGGAGAGGCAGTGGCACAGACTGCCCAGAGCAGTGGTGGCTGCCCCATCCCTGGAGATGTTCAAGGCCAGGTTGGATGGGGCTTGGAGCCCCTGATCCAGTGGGAGGTGTCCCTGCCCGTGGCGGGGGATGGAACTGGATGATCTTTGAGGTCCCTTCCAACCCAAACCATTCCATGGTTCTCTTGGTTCTTGAGATGTGTGAATGGCCCATAACATCAGAGCATGAATTAGTGAAAGAAGGTGTGTAGCTGTATCACGCTGGGGGCAGAAATTGAAAGGTTTCTGTTTTCAGTGCACCGAACTCAAGTTGCAAATTGTGTTTAGATTTTAAACGTAACGCCTCTCAAATGCAACCTAGTGTTAATACAGGGACAGCTACAGCTTCTGTGGTGAAGTCATGTCTTTAATCATGAAAGTGGCTTGTAATCCTTCTTTAGAAACTTTGCCAACTCTATTGTTTTCAGCAGGCTTGTAATTTGGATGAGAGAAGAGAGTTAAGAAGCGCCTTTTCTTTGTGCTGGGAAATTCTATTCAATGTCAGCCAAGTTGTACATTGTTTAAAACTCAACATTTCCCTTCCTTGCTTGTGTTTCTCAAAACATACTGACAGTAGGCCAAACAATAATGGAACATCAGCCTTCTAAGAAGCCTGGCAAGGCTGCAAGCTTAACATGCAAAGGGTTAGGTGAAGGGGAAAGGTGTGGGGGTAAGGGGTGGTAGAGGGAGAAAACTGGGCCAGCTCATCATCCCTCAGCTACTCTTTCTGTCCTAGAACATAGTGCCAGCTTCATCTTGAGGAACTCCACGCTTGGCAGCTGTGGAGGGGAAAGGAAAAAGAGGAAGGGGATGCTGCATGTGTATCATGATAAGGTCTTCCCTTGTGTGACTGCAGAGCTGACCATGTGCCTCTTGTCTGAATTCCTGATCGCAGACCCCTCTGAACTAATGGGCTGCCTAAGCTGGATGTACGATAGAAGGGCACAAAATCACAGCAGAGTTCTTATTTCCAAGATTCCCTGGCTTCTTTCTTCATTCTACCGAGTGTCTTAATGCAGAAATGTAGGGTCAAACGACAATGAAACATTCGACGGTTGAATTAATCTTTTGGTAGGCCCATTGGTTTGATGGTATTGCACAAGAGACTGTTGCTTTATAATGTAAATGCATTTTAGTAAAACGTATGTGTAGTGGTTAAGGCATGGACCCTGTCAATGAGGCAACAAACGAGATCACCTTTATTGAGAGGATGCAAACCTTATATAGTGTTTCTTTATCCAGTCAGCAGCTACCCCAGTGAATTCCCACCTGTGAGAAACCCGCAGTTACAGCGATAGAGTGCAACCCACCATATACCACAGATGTGCCCTTTATCTTCACGTTTTCCATCTAATGCATTCTTTTCTTACTGACTCACGGGTTAGTAAAGATTCCAGGGTGTCAGCAAGCTAGCAAGCATGAGAACACCGGCCATTTGCTCTGTGCATTGGCTGCTTGTCCCAGCATACGTGCAACAGGGGAATCTTTCATGCCCGCAGGTATGGAAATGACTAAATGAACGATTGCATTTAAAGATGCACAGCTCTAACGGAGTTTAATTTTAAATAGCTGCAAAGAAAGGAATGTGTACCACTCTTTTGTTAAGCTAGAAATAAATAAAATACTCCGTAAGTGCTGGAGCTAATTAGTTAAGTGCTCAACTATTTAGTTTTTAAAACAAGATCACGCTTAAGTGCCTTAAGCTTTTATTAATTGCATGGACCCCAAAATCCTCTATAGTAATTGAAAATTTAATTACATGCATTTTTTTGTTCTTTTAAGAATGGAAGCTTATTAAACTTTGAACACTTAAACATCTATTGAAATACCAGTGGCTATAAACAACATGCAATTCTAAATACTAATTAAACAGGAAGGCTAAATCACTGTAAAGCTAAACTGAATTTTAAGTAAATTCACCCTCGCAAGTGCTCCTATTTATTTCACGCCATCTAAGATTTACCGTTTCTTCTCTAAACACAGCAGAAGCCCTGGGCAGCATTAGTGTCTGTCTGTAGTGTGGCAGGCGCCTTGTTTGCAAGAGGGGTCAGTCCCTGGGGAATAAACAGGAGTTCAGGAAAAGATACCAGGGTTGTCCAGGAGCTGTTTAAGTGGAGAGTTAAAGCTACTGGCAGCACTTGGGCACAGAGGTTCATTTACCTCTTGGAAAGGGTTCATTGTAGAGTAGGACTGGTATAAGGGAGGGAGTCATGGCTTTGTGGGGCTGGCCAGGAAAGCAGTGGTCTGTGCATGATTGGCTTTATTACGCTCCACTATCAAGCTGGAGAGGTGAGTCTGTGAGAACCTCATGAGGTTCAACAAGGCCAAGCACAGGGTCCTGCACATGGGTCAGGGCAGTCCGTGGTTTCAGTAGAGGCTGGGGTACAACCTGTTTGAGAGCAGACCTGCAGAGAAGGACTTGGGGTGCTGGGGGATGAGAAGCTCGATCTGACCCAGCACTTGCAGCCCAGAAGCCAACTGTGTCCTGGGCTGCATCCAAAGCAGCGTGGCCAGCAGGGTGAGGGAGGGGATTCTGCCCCTCTATATTCTCCTCTTGCAAGACCTCACCTGGAGTACTGCGTCCAGTTCTGGAATCCCCAGTGTAACAAGGATGTGGAGCTGTTGTAACAGGTCCAGATAAGGCTACAAAGATGAGCTGGAAGATGAGCTGGAGCAGCTCCCACACGAGGACAGGCTGAGAGAGTTGGGGTTGTTCAGCCTAGAGAAGAGAAGGCTCTGAGGAGACCTTAGAGCAGCTTCTAGTACCTGAAGGGGCTCCAGGAAAGCCAGAGAGGGTCTTTTTACAAGGGCATGGGAGTGATAGGACAAGGGGGGAATAGCATAAAACTGGAAGAGGGAAGATTTAGATCAGGCATCACAAAGAAATTCTTCACGCTGAAGGTGGTGAGGAACTGGCACAGGTTTCCCAGGGGAGTTGAACACCTCCCTGGAAGTGTTCAAGGCCAGGATGGATGGAACTTTGAGTAACCCAATCCAGTGGGAGATGTTCCTGCTTATGGAAGGGGTTGGAACTGGATGGGCTTTAAGGTCCCTTCCAACCCCAAACATTCTATGTTAGTGTGATTCTATGACATGTTGAAAGGTACTTAACTTTTCTTTCTTTTACGGAAAGTTCACAGAACTGGTACCAGAGATACCGATACCTCTGTTCTGTTTTTCACATCCAATCTAACGCACGTCTTTGTCAGTTGATCAACTAATTAATAGCTTAATTCTGTTTCTTTGGACAGATGTCTTGACTTCTCAAAATTTACCATTGCTATTCGTATTCTCGTTAACACAAGATAAAGACAGAATGAATTTCTCAGTCTAAACTGTCTTCTGACTTTAAATTAAGGCTCTTTTTGGATGTAAAGTTTCACTTTCAGTTCTGCTTGTTCAGCACAAGAAGAAGAATAACTCTGTTAAGGCTGAAGTGGGTTGCTCATACGCAGACACAATGCTGTCCTGTACTGCCCAAAGCGAGTCCCTGCCTGGAGATGCTGCCTGTATTGCTATTTATACTATTTATACTAGAACTTCAAATGTCTCTAGGAGTAATAGAAGTAAACTGGAGGGGTTAACAGCAGCAGAAAGCACACCAGAATACAATCCCTCTCCAGACACTGGCTGTAAGCCCTGACAGTTTATCAGGCAGATGTGGTTCTTCTCTCATCAGGGTGTTGCTGCAAATACTCAAACATGAAACGCTTGATGTGTTTGTGTTCTGTGGCAGCTGTGTTATCTTTACGTGTTTAAAAATTCAGAGGTAGCTGTCATCTTCCTTTTTCATTTGTGGGCTAATGCAACAGTTAATTCTTCTCAGCATAGAATAGCAGGAGCCGTTGCACTTAGAAGAACATACGGGTAGGTCTCTCTGCAAGCAATGACTCCATCTTCCTCTTGTACCTTCAACCCTGTTTCCAAAGTTTCAGATCATCCAAGAGAAATGGTAAAAGTTCTACAATTAAAAATCTATTTTCCGAACATCAGCATCTCAAAAGAATCAGAAGGAAAAGATGACTTAGGCCCAGGGTGTCAGTATTTTCTCTTTGCTCCTAAGTTCTCAGAATTGGTTCATTTCTTCTTGGAGCACCTCTCAGTAAGTGACCTGCTTCATTTGAGAATTAGAGATTTACCAAGCAGTTACACAGCACTCTTCCATTCTAAAGTGGTCTAGAAAAATCATCGTTGTACCACCACTGAAAGGCAAACAGTGGTGTAGCTTCCTGACGGGCTTATAAACACAAAGTCTACTTAACTTCATCCAGACAATAAAAAGTGTAAAGGCTAGGTGCAGGGCATTGGTTCTTCCTTTTCCCCCATCCAGTTTGATTAATAGAATTGCTTCGTTGGAAAAGACTTTGAGATCATCTAGTCCAACCATACCTGTCCACTACTAAATCAGATCCCTAAGCACCTCATCCACCTGTCTTTTAAACTTCTCCAGGGACGGGGACTCCACCACCTCCCTGAGCAGCCTCTGCCAGCGCCTGAGAATCCTTTTGGTGAAGAATTTTTTTCCTGATGTCTAATCTGAACCTGCCCTGGTTCTTTCCTCTAGAAAGATTCCGCCAATCTTTTTATCGATATGTGAAATACAAACACAGTTTCACCCCACAAGAAAGGTTAATAAAAGCACATCCCATCCCTTTCCAAGTTGTGTCACTAGATGGCCCCACGTCTGAAGCAGACGTCCCAGAAAATACCTTTTTCCTGTTCTACCCCATACTTTTTACAGGTTGGCAAACTTACAGAGGGGTGTTAGTTTTAAAATAAAACAGTAGTTGATCGTGCTGTCTAAAGGTGTAAATCAGCAGCAGGCTGCTGTGTGATGCAGGCTGCAGTGTACCGAGCAGATGGCCCTAACCTTTCAGAGGGAACGTGTGCTGAAGAGGGAGGTTGGCTTTGCAGCATGTTGCGCCACCCTAAAGCTCCTTTGCCTGTAGGAATAAGTGAGCCTTCAGTATCTGCAGTTTGTTATAGAATTGTAGAATCATTAAGGTTGCAAAAGGCTTCTAGGATCATCCAGTCCAACCATCAGCCCACTGTGCTGACTAAACCAGGTCCCAAAGTGCCACAGCTACACACTTCTTGTACACCTCCAGTGGTGGAGTCTGCACCGCTTCCCAGGGCAGCTTCTTCCAGTACTTCACTACTCTTTCAGTGAAGGATTTTTTTCCTAATATATGGTGTAAATCTACCCTGCACCACTTGAGGCCATTTCCTCTCATCCTGTGGCTTGTTACTTGGAGGAAGAGATCGGCAGTCAGCTCACCACAACCTCCTTTCAGACAGCTGTAGAGAGCAATAAGGTCTCCTCTCAGCCTCCTTTTCTCCAGGCTAAACAGCCCTAGATCCCTCAGCCACTTCCATAGCCCCTGGGCTCCAGACCCTTCTCCAGCTCTGTTCCCCTCTCCAGACGTGCTCCAGCCCCGCAATGTCTTTCTTGTTGTGAGGGCCCCAGAACTGAACCCAGGATTCAAGGTGTGGCTTTACCAGTGCCAAGTCCAGGGAGATGATTCCTTCCTTCATCCTGCTGGCCACACCGTGGCTGATCCAAGCCAGGATGCTCTTGTCCTTCTTGGTCACCTTGGCACACTGCTGGCTCGTGTTCAGCTACTATGGAATGATGCTTCTCTCCAAGAGACCAGGAAGGACAGGATAATTCTATCTCCCTTTGCATATTCCTTTTACACATCTTGTGGGACTTATAAAACTTGGTCAGTAGTAATTCTTTGGCTTGTTCGTGTGCCAGCCGGTGGCAGAGAGCAGCAGGAGTCATTGCCACAGACACTGGGGCTCTGTTCCCAGAATGAAGAGGACAAGGGTTTGTGATTTCATCTCCTGCAGGTCCCTGACACTTGGGCTAGGCTTTGCCTCAGGGATGGATGCAGGCAGTGTTCATTTGGGGTAGCAGGGAAAGAAACTAGGTGTGGAATCGGGAGTCTGTATATGCGTGGGAAGAAGCTGCCCAGGGAGGTGATTTAGTCCCCATCCCTGCAGGTGTTGCACTTGGGAACGTGGTCTAGTAGCAGATTTAGCAGGGCTGGATCAATGGTTGAACTTGACAATCTTAAAGGTCTTTTCCAACTGAAACATCTTGTGATTCTGTAATTACTGTGCAAGATCATCAGGAATACGCATGGGTTGTGCAAGCAGCACAGCTGCTGGTTTGCTCCACATGCTCTAGCACCATCCAGAAAGTAAGTGCCAGTCTTTCATGTTCACACTAGGTTCTCATAAATCATGCTGAATGTCAGCATCTCAAAAGAAGAAGGAAATAATCTATTTGCCTAGATGTGCAATTAGCCATATCTACTTTTCCCGTGGTTCAAGCTTGACATCCCTATGAAGCAGGCCAGAGTTGATACGCTGATTTCTAGAGCTTACCTTGCAGCAACTTTTGTTATGACCCTAAAATCTTGGGGGGTTTCTGCTGGCACTCAGCACGTATGGTGTGTTACATCAAAGTAAGACTCTGTTCCAGTATCTGTTGCCAGTGTCCCTTTTGCTATACTCAGTATTGGACTGTGTGCTCCCCCAGCTTCACTGAGTGTTGGCAAAGATGTTTTATGCTGCCTTCTTTTATCGCTGAATCATTTGTGAATAACTTCGGGTTCTCCAAATGTGTAAAGAAATCCGTGGGGTTGATTCCACATTGAAATACATGCATGTTGGGACCTGACTTCGATCATTTGTGTGTTAGAATTGGGCAAGTCTGTTGTTATCCCAAACTACTATTTCTTGGGGTAGTCTGTATTTCACTTGTGTTTACATATCAAGGTCCATGAATTGTGAGGAGCCAACAATGTACTGCTGGTCTTTGTAGCGTGGTTATGCAGCTCCCAGACCTTTTCTCCACTCCCTCTTCTCCAAGCTCTCAGAAAATGATTTTCTAGTTCCTGGAGGGAGGGGGACAGCATGCTGGAGCAGAAGATTTCTTTGTACAGTCCTTGGAGGTGCTGTGCATGAGGTCTGCAAAAGTCCTACCCTGAAATTCACAGCAGCCAGAACATGCTGGCAATCCATAACCATCGTAAGGGAATAGTAAGTTATTTTTTTCAACCTCAAAGTAATTTTCTCTTCTCTGGGAAAAGATTTCTACCCCTGCAGTAGCCCTGATAATGTGTAAGAAAAATCACATTTAAAACCACTTTACTTCTGTTTATTAACAGTGAGTTGTTTTACAGTTCTTACATGCTGTTGTCTTAATTTGTTTGTTTCCACAGGCTATATTTAGATGCTGTTTACAGCAATAAAGAGAATATTACATTTGATCTAGAGTTCTATCTTAATTCACAGGATGAGATGCGAACAGAAGCTCGTCGAAAAAACCTCCTCATTCTAATTTTGCATTATTTAATGGAGGAAGGGTATGTTCTTTAAATAACAGTGCTCTAAATTTGTAGGTTTTGTGAGTCTGACTTTCTGTAGTGTGTCCTTCCATCCCCTGCTGGGTGGATGGACAGCATGGCTCTTTGGTTTGATTTAAGAAAGAGTTAAACTTCTGTTACCTATCTTGACAGTTTACTTTGCTAAATTGTTTCAGTTTCTGGAATAAAAATATCTTATAAAAATTATATAATTAAATAAGTTTCCTGGGGGAATTGACTGATGTTGTGAAGCCACTTTCCATGATATTTAAAAAGTCATGGCAGTCTGAAGAAGTCTCTGGTGACTGAAAGAAGGGCAGAATTGTTCCCATTTTTAAGAAGGGTAGAAAAGAGAACCCTGGGAACTAGTGAACTGTCAGCCTCATCTCTGTGCCCAGGAAGATCATGGAACAGATCCTCCTAGGAGCTCTGCTAAAGCCCATGGAGGATGGGAAGGTTATTAGAGGCAGCCAGCACAGCCTCACCAGGGGCAAATCCTGTATGACCAACTTATTGGCCTTCTATGATGGGTTGCCGCATCAGTGGACATGGGAAAAGCAATGAATATGATCTGGACTTTTGTAAAGCCTTTGACACGATCCCCCACAGCATCCTTCTCTCTAAATTGGGGAGATACAGACTTGATGGGTAGACTGTTCAGTGGATAAGGAACTGGTTGGATGGTCGCATTCAGAGAGTAGGGGTCAATGGCTCAAAGTCCAGGTGTAGATCCATGACTAGTGGTGTCCCTCAGGGGTCTGTACTGGGACCAGTGCTGTTCAGTATCTTCATCAATGATACTGACAGCTAGATTGAGTGCACCCTCAGCAAGTTTGCAGATGACACTGAGCTGAGTAGGGCAGTTGCCACACCAGAAGGACGGGATGTCATCCAGAGGGACCTGGACAGGCTGGAGAATTGGACTGTGAGAGCCTCATGAGGTTCAACAGGACCAAGTGCAAGGTCCTGCACCTGGGTCGGGGTTCAGTACAAAATGGGGGATGACATGATTAGGAGCAGCCCTGGAGAGGACTTGTGGGTAGCAATCACTGAGAAGCTTGATCTGAAATGGCAATGTGCACTCGAAGCCCAGAAACCAGCCATGTCCTGTGCTGCACCCAAAGCAGTGTGTCCAGCTGGGGGAAGGAGGGAATTCTGCCCCTCTACTCTGCTCTTGTCCCCACCTGAAGCTCTGTGTCCAGTTCTGGAATCCTCAACATAAGAAGGATATGGAACTGTTGGAATGAGTCCAGAGGAGGCTACAAAGATGATCCAAGGGCTGGAGCACCTCTGCTCTGAGGACAGGCTGAGAGAGTTGGGTTGTTTAACTTGGAGAAGAAATGGGTACAGGGAGACATAAGAGCAGCTTTCAGTACCTGAAGAGGCTCCTGGAAAGCTGGGGAGGGACTTTCTACAAAGGCATGGAGTGACAGGACGAGGGGAAATGGCTTTAAATTGGAAGAGGAAGATTTAGATTGGACATCAGGAAGAAATTCTTCACCATGAGGTTGGGGAGGCCCTGGACCGGGTTGCCCAGAGAAGTCGTGACTGCCTCATCCCTGGAGGTGTTCAGGGCCAGGTTGGATGGGAATTTGAGCAGCCTGATCCCATGGGAGGTGTCCCTGCCCGTGGCGAGGGAGTTGGAATTGGATGATATTTAAGGTCCCTTCCAACTCAAATAATTCTATGATTCTATGATTCCATGAATTTACAAATACGTTACAGTAATCAGCAAAGGGTTTTTAAATATTGTTTATACTTTTATAATGAATAGAGTTGTGAACAAATTAAAAATACCATATAGTTAATGATGCCATTGCGTGCTTTCTCTCTCAAAAATCAGAATAAGATAATAACCCTCAGATTTTTTGATCTTTGTTTTGGTTTGTTTTTTTTTATTACCAGGTATATGGATGCTGCAAATGCTTTGGAACAAGAGACAAAATTAAATTTACGAGGCTTTGAAGTTTGTGACAACATTGATCTTGAGACAATTTTGATGGAATATGAAAGCTATTACTTCGTAAAATTCCAAAAGTATCCTAAAATTACCAAAAAGATCCTGGACACTGGTATGTGGCTGTTTTCCAGATGTAAAAGTTTTGTTTCTCAGAGCCTGAAATGCTTGTAATCATGAGATATAATCACTTTCCTTCTAATGTATGTCTGTGTTTGATGCTTGAACTCTCTCACAGTTACAGAGCTAGAGCTCTAGCACATAGGACAGAAGAATTGAGAGATGAGGCTTTGAGCCCTTCTGCTCTTTCTTCTCTCTTCATGCAGAGGAACAAAAAGGTGATGATTTTCTGTCTTTGAAAAACTGCTTTGATATTGGAAAATGCCATATAAGCGCAGAGCTTTATAGCATAAATATATTCCCTTTCTTCTTAGGGGGGAGAACATTAAGTCTGTTCTATTTCGGATTTAATTTCTAAATTAAAATAAACCACTTAAATGAAATACTATAGTTTAGCTCATCCAAGCTAGTGCTTAAAACTTTATCATCACCACTAGTCTCATTAACATTTTGCACATTTTCATATACTAAACAAATAATAGGTTTATTTTCTCCAAAGAACTTAAATTCTGAGGATAGATGTGTGATACAGAGTAAGGCAAACAGGAATATGAGCATTTTGTCATGACCCTGGGAGCCTGAATGCTTTTGTGCTTGAGCACAACATGTAACTTACAGAAACCATAAGAACAATGGGAATCAGTTGTAAGAGCTTGGAGGGTATGGAAAACTACCTGTTTGTCTTGTAAGAAAAATATTATCATCAGTGAAGCGGAACATCTCTGAGCAGCGACTTTGAAATCACAGGTAATGTCACCTAGCTGCACAGGTGAAATTATTTTAAATGGTACTAAATCTACAAGTCATCATTACATTCCCAGTGATGTAAAAGATTAGTACTAGCTGGACACAAGCAGCATCTGCATGAAAGAGAGATTTACAGCCAGAACCTGTGATCGGTATTAATGCAAAGAGGAGCAGTCCTGCAGGACAAAGCCAAAGCGATCTTATAGAATCATAGAATTGCTTGGTTGAAAAAGACCTTTGAGGGTGTTGAGTCCAACTGTTTCTGTCTGCTGCTAAACCAGATCCCTGAGCGCCTTGTCTGCCTGTATTTTAAATCCCTCCAAGGATTTAAAAGTGACTCAACCACCTCCCTGGGCAGCCTCTGAAGAAATTTTTCCTGATGTCTAATCTGAACCTGCCCTGGCACAGCTTAAGACCATTCCCTCTTGTCCAATCATTTGTTACCTGGCAGAAGAGACCAACACCCACCTCATTACAATCTCCTTTCAGGTAGTTGTAGACAGTGATAAGGTCTCCCCTCAGCCTCCTTTTCTCCTGGCTAAACAATCCTGGTTCCCTCAGCCGCCTCTCACAGAGCTTGTTCTCCACCCCCTTCACCAGCTTTATTGCCTAATTTGTTATGAATCAAGAAGGAAAATCTGTTACAAAGCCTTTGTCACATCATACTTTGTCAAACTGGGTGGTAGCCAAGGCTTGGTGGGTGATCCAAGTGAACAATTCCCAGAAAGCCACTCTTGGGCACGTACAAACTCTTACTACCCACTTTTGAGTCAGTAAAACTAGTCACAGAGCACACAGCTATTACCCAAGCCCAGTATTACAGCTGTGCTGCAGGAATGCATCATAGTGTCATAGAATCATGGAATGGTTTGGCTTGGACCTTAAAGCACATCCACTTCCACTCTTCGGCCACGGGCAGGGACACGTCCCACTGGATCAGGGGCTCCAAGCCCCATCCAACCTGGCCTTGGGCACCTCCAGGGATGGGGCAGCCACCACTGCTCTGGGCAACCTGGGCCAGGGGCTCCCCACCTTTACCCTGAAGAATTTCTTCCTAATATCTAATCTAAATCTTTCCCTTTCCAATTTATAGCCATTACCCCTTCTCCTATCGCTCCATACCCTTGTAAAAAAGTCCCTTCACAGCTTTCTTGTAGGCCCACTTCAGGTACTGCAAGGCCTTTTCCTGAAGCTTATGCAGCTTCCAATCTCCCTGTGTCTCTCCAGAAAAACTTCTATCTGGTTCTTTTTGACCTGCCTTAAATTGTGTCCATGGTCAGACTGTGGTACGCACAGGGCAAAGGAAATTATTAGTGAGGTGCTCCTTCCTGCTAAATGATCTGTAATGCTCTCAGCAAGTTCCACAGAATCAACTCCTTTTCATTCTGGATTACAGTTCACTTTGCTTAGATGTACCTGCAGGATTACAGGTTTCTTCCCTGGGCTCTGCTCCCCCCGAGTACCTTATGTTAAAATCTAAGCAAAAAACCCAAAGACTGAGTGACCCTAAAATTTAACAAGCCCGAAGCCAAACTGTTCTCTCCAATATCAGTTTGTCTTCAAAACATTTTTGCAAGCTTCTAGTGCTTATAATCATGCTGTTCCTGATTATGCGTTGTTGTGTCAAAGGTTGTCAATGTGTGCTCAAAAAATATTTTTTTAGGAGAACGAAAAAATCAAATTGCCCTTTTTTATGGATCATTGATTATTTTCCATTTTAATATTAATTTCGATACAGCAGAAAATAAACAACAGCTGAGAACAGGAGGAAGACCAAGAAGGTAAGAGAGATGTGTGGGGATTTTTCTGGGCAGAAAATTTTCCTATAAAAGTAGTTTGTAGTGTGGTTAAACTAATGTTGTGGTACCATAGATACAGTAAAGCCTAGAGTCACATTGCTGCATGTGATGCATTTCTCCCTATCTGTTAAAGCAAAATAAAGACTTATTTCCCAATGGAGATGCTGACACTTTACAGAGTTTCTAGACTGTGGATAGATAGGGTGGTGTGTTTGAAAGCAGTAGGCATTGAACTTCATTATGATGGAATCTGTTGCCTTAACACCAGTGGAGGCAAAGTTAGCTCTGAACTGCTTTATTTGAAAACAATTCCTTTTAATCTTTTTATTATTTTGAAGGAGAAAAGAATTTGTGAACACCTTTCAAGATATTATTTTTTTTTAATTCTAGGACAGCAAGCTTTTCTCGGAATCTCCCAAGTCTCAAACATCAGACAGTGCAACGACCATTGTCAAAAACTTCACCTGGGAGTACAACAGAATTGAAATCATCCATGAAGGAGAGCCCCAAACAGGTTTAAAGGAGTTTTTTCTTGGCAGTATTAAGGTTGAAATTAATGTGGTTTTATTTTGAAAGGCTATCTATAGCAGGAGGCTGTCGACACAATTAATTATTGTGTAACAGATGGGTTTTACTAGTTATACAGCTTAAGGTTTATAGATGCAAGGCTTCAGGAGAATATGCTCTCTGTCTGTGAGCTGGGGAACAACTCACAGGCAAAGATTAATGGAAAAGGAGCCATACAAATCCAACCTATGCTGAAAACAAGCAGTGTTTTCCCGTTAACACCAGCGGATTCATCCTTTAGTGCCAGAAAGCAAGACAAACCAAGTAGAAAGTCTGGTGTGAGTTGTAAGCATCTTCACAGTGCTCCAAGGTGTTTGAGACGGGGGAGTCATTTGGCTCTATAATGTTCTGCTTTATGAGTCTCATTTTCTCAAGATCACTGTGGACTCTATTGCTATCCCATACAGAGGAGGGAGCAGGAACCGCAAGTTGGTGGGCACGGACAGTGTCAGTTATGGCTTTTGAGGAACTGGGTGAAGGAGAACCTCTTTTTTTTTTATGTCCTTGTCTATATTCCTGCATAGGAATGCATAGTCCATGTCCATATTCCTGCATCTCTGACCAGTTCTCACCCCTTTAAACATTTAGCTTTTGGATTTTACAGCAATAACTGCTGTGAAAGTGAACATCAAAGTCACGTATAATCCTAAAACGGCTCCCTATTTCTGAATCGACATGCTGTGCCATATACTTGCCTGTTGTTTCGTAGAATCATAGAATAGTTAGGGTTGGAAGGGACCTTAAAGATCATCTAGTTCCAACCCCAGTACAGACCCCTGAGGGACACCACTAGTCACATATCTCCATCTGGACTTCAAGCCATGGACCACTACTCTCTGAATATGACCATCCAAACCATTTCTTATCCACCGTACTGTCCACCCATCAAATCCATATCTCTCCAGTTTAGAGAGAAGGATGTTGTGGGGGACTGTGTCAAAGGCTTTACAGAAATCCAGATAGATCACATCTGTTGGCTTACCCGTGTCCACTGCTGCGGTCACCCCACCATAGAAAGCCACTAGGTTGGTCATACAGGACTTGACCCTAGTGACGGCATGCTAGCTGCCTCTAATTACCTCCCTGTCCTCCATGTGCTTTAGCAGAGCTTCTAGGAGGATCTGTTCCATGATCTTCATCGGCACAGAGGTGAGGCTGACAGTTTGCTAGTTCCCAAGGTTCTCTTTTCTACCCTTCTTAAAAATAGGAACAATTCTGCCCTTCTTTCAGTCACCAGGGACTTCTGAGTGCCATGACTTTTCAAATATCATGGAGAGTGGCTTGGCAAACACATCTGCCGGTTCCTTCAGGACTCTGGGATGCATCTCATCAGGTCCCATAGACTTATAAATGTTCAGGTTCCTCAGGTTCCTTATAAATGTTCAGGTGGTCACAAACCTGATCCTCCTCTACAGTGGGAGGGGGCTTATCCCCCTGGTCACCATCTTGCTGTCCCAGGAGGGGTGAGGAGAGCAGTTATCGGTGAAGACTGAGGCAAAAAAGTTGTTGATTACCTCAGCGTTCTTCTTGTCTGTTAATACAAGGTCACCATTCCCAACCATCAGTGGAGATATGTTCTCTTTGACCTTCCTCTTCTGATTGATGTATCTGTAGAAGCCCTTCTTGTTAGTCTTTACTTCTCTTGCCAAGTTCAGCTCCAGCTGTGCCTTGGCCTTCCTCACCTCATCCCTACACATCTGGGCAGCATCCCTATACACGTCCCAGGTTACCTGTCCCTGCTTGCACTGCCTGTGCAGTTCCTTCTTCTTTAGTTCAGCCAACAGGTCTCGACTCAGCTATGCCAGTCTCTTCCCTTCCCTGCCTGATTTTCTACATATGGGGACTGAGCACTCCTACGCTTTATGGAAAGCATCCGTGAATATTTTCCAGCTCTGTTCTGCTCCCTTGTCTCAGAGGATCACGTCCCAGGGGATCCTACCAAGTAATTCCTTGAAGAG
Organism: Phaenicophaeus curvirostris; assembly: GCF_032191515.1. Taxonomy (NCBI): domain Eukaryota; kingdom Metazoa; phylum Chordata; class Aves; order Cuculiformes; family Cuculidae; genus Phaenicophaeus; species Phaenicophaeus curvirostris. The sequence continues at coordinate 73,299,695 of NC_091431.1, forward strand.
CTGGAAGTCTGCTTTCCTGAAATTTAGTGTCCAAACTATATTCCTCACCTGTCCCATATCCCTCTGGACCTTGAACTACACCAGTGCAAGGTCACTGCAGCCCAGGCTGCCTCTGATCCTAATATCACTGATGAGTTTGCTTGTATTAGTGACCAAAAGGTCCAGTCTTTTATCTCCTCAGGTGGGGGTCTTTATCAGCTGGACTAAGAAATTATCCTCAATGTGCTCCAGGAGTCTCCTGGATTGCCTGCAGCTTGCTGTGCTACTTTTCCAGAATATGTCGGTGTGGTTGAGGTCCCCAAGTAGGATGAGAGCTTGCGAGTGTGAAGCCTCCTGTAGCTGGAGGAAAAAGACTTCATCAGCTGGTTCTCCTTGATCGGGTGATCTGTACCATACACCAACCACAAGGTTCCTGTTGGTTCTTCTGTCTTTAATTCTGCCTCACAAGCTCTCAACCTGTTCGTAGCTACTCTTCAATGACAGCTCTTCACATTCTATCCCTTTCCTGAGACAGAGAGCATCACCTTCACCCCTCCTTCCTGGTCTGTCCCTTCTGAACAGCCTGCAGCCATTTCCACTGTTCATAAAGTGTTTCTTCTCATAGCCGTGTAAAATGCAGATTTCTGCAACTTAAAATGGAAGCTCTGTGCATGAAACAACTGGAATGCTGCACTGTAGAGCCACGGCTTTCACTGCTGCTGCCACCAGTCAGATGCAGTCAGGTGAAGAAGGAGGAGCAGGCAGTGATGTTTTCTCTCTGGTGACCAATGATGAATCTGAGGGAATGGTAGAAGATGTGCCAGAAAGGTTTAGGTTGGATATTAGCAAAAGGTTCTTCAATATGAGGGTGGTGGAGCCCTGAAACAGCTCCCAGGGAAGCAGTCATCACACCAAGCCTGACAATATTCCAGAAGCGTTTGGCCAATGCTCTCAGAGACATAGTGTGAATGTTGAGGTGTCCTGTGCAGGGACAGGAGCTGGATTCGATGATCCTTGTGGGTCCCTTCAAACTCAGGACATTCTGTTATTCTAGGTCTAAACATGCAATGATGTTTGTCTGACAAATACAAGATTACTGCTGCACTTCCATGTAACAATACAGCTGATCTGGGCATGTATGAAGAGGTGGGATGGTACCTGGAATAGAATGAGATCTGCAACTCATCTACTTGTCAACGCATCTGTTTTAATATTAATTTTTCATTAGAAAAATGATGATGCAGTTACTCTGGAGCAGTCTGACTTCGGCTTAAGTGTCTCGGCAATCAACAAAAGCAGAGGAGACAGTGCTCACCCAAGAAGGGTTGGTGGAAGCCTACTGTGTGATTTGTGATAAAAACGTGTATGTAGAAAAAAACACATAAAAGTCTTTCACAAATACCAAATGTAAGCCTTTTGGTGTCTATTCTTAAATAAAATGTTGCTGTATAATTAGCTGAAGCATTGGTTTTATTATTTAGGGAATAGTTGTTTGCATTTGAGGCTCTGCTTGCATTAAGTAGTTTTTGAGACATTGTCAAGGAGGAAAAATATTTCTATTTTTAAAACCTAGCCATAATAGCTAAAATGAAAGATAAAATTCAAATTCCTGAATGATATGATGAGAGGCTCTGCAGGTAAATTGTTGCACTGACTGAGTTGTGCGTTCTTTTCCCACTGCTACCACAGGTTATGTGGTCAGTTTTTGCCATATTTAGGACTGTAAGTACAGTAAAGAAACTCATTGCTGTGAGGGCAAGCAAAATCTTGTCACAATACAGTTTTAACAGCAGAGCTATGGTAACAGTAAAGCCTGTCACAACATTATTTTCTCCTTTAGGGCCAAATAGTTGACTTCCATGGGACAATCCAGGATGCTTTCAAAGTATCATCAAATGGAATACCCTTGAATAGCCTTAATTATGATCCGGATCCATCAGTAAGTGTTTCTGTTTGTTTTTCCATGCAATGAATATGAACATCAGTTTTCTGTAACCATGACCAAAATAAAATAACTGCAACAATGTTGTCTTTGTTCCTAAGTGCTAAGAAAAAGGGCTTAGATTTCTGAGTGTTGTGTTTCCTTCTTGAATGGACAGTCTTACTTGATGCTGGTCTAATCTGTTGACGGTTGTTTACTCTTTGAACATGAAAATTGGCAACAAATGCAAATGATAGAATCACAGAAGCACAGAATGGTTTGGGTTGGAAAGGACCTTAAAGTCCATCCAGTTCCAACCCCTTGCCATGTGCAGGGACACCTCCCACTAGATCAGGGGCTCCAAGCCCCATCCAACCTGGCCTTGAACACCTCCAGGGATGCGGAAACCACCACTGCTCTGGGCAGCCTGGGCCAGGGCCAGCTCACCCTTGCAGGAAAACATTTCTTCCCAAGGTTTCATCTCAATCTCCCCTCTTTCACCTTAAAACCTTTCCCTACCTTATCCTGTCCCTGCACTCCCTGATCAAGAGCCCCTCCCCAGCTTTCCTGTAGCCCCTTTCAGTACTAGAAGGTGACCTAATGTGTCCTTGTGATTAATGATACCTTAAATATCATTAAATAAAAAAAAAATGATAGTTAATGATACCATATGATTAAAAAAAAAGAAAATATTTACTGAAACCCACAGAACTTCTGAGAGTGAAATTCTGGTTCCTTTTAATTCAGTATTCACTTCAGCTGAGGCAAGAACAGAGTTTAGACGATCAAGAGAAAGTTTTGGTGATCAGTCCTTGACACAAGCCATATTTTACGCAGTGCCAGTCTGCCTGGCAACTACTACACTTGAAGAGACTTTCCAGACAGAGAATGTGACTATGCAGTGACCCATAGTTATACTTTTCACTCTTCTTATCTACACAGAGTGTGTTTGGGACTATGTGCGCTGTAAGAGAGCTGCTCAGTTTTATTTTATATCGGGATTAGATTCTGTCAGATGAAGACTCACTGTAAATGTGGCTTACTTAAAAATCTTTATTGTTATGCATACTTTTGTAGCCTTAAAAGCTGATATTGTTATGATATATCAGCTCCTTTGAAACTATTTCATAGTTCATCTGTTTAAAAATAATTGAAGTCTGACAAGAACTTATATTTTTCTTTTTTAGGAACGATTATTGAAACCCCTTAGTGCTTTTATTGGAATGACTGGTGAGATGAGAGAACTTGCAACAGTTGTAAGCAAAGTAAGATCATATCTCTGTCTTTGTTGTATGGAGATCTTGGTTATCTTTGTCATCTGAGAAAGCTGTTTGTTTTCTTTTTCCTGTCACTGATAGTGCTTATTCTTGAATGTGCAAGCTATTTTTCTTATCGTGTGACTCCTAACAAGTAATTTTTTTATATGTAACCAAGTTTTTTTTTCTGATACACAATGGGAGGATGTAATCAAGACCATTCTTTTGTAATGGGGAACATGTAACCTAATCATGCTCTGGCCATGAGACTGTTACAGCTTTTCCCTTTGTTTTTATTGCTACAGAAAATGTACAATTCTTCACTGAAAAGAGAGACTTAAATATATTAGCTAATACCAGCTATTATCTAACGAGCTATCTAGCTGCAATCAAATGGTGGGAAAAGCCTTGATTCAGGTCTGTGGGTGCAGTTTCCATTCAAGGGCTGTGTTCAATGTGGATGATGTGTCAGTATCACAGCTATATCCCGACTCTGAGAGTATCTATGAGACAACATGTACCACATTGATTAGAGACTGATATTCCCACATTCTTTTCAGTACTGGTCCTGTGCCTTGCATTACAGAATCATAGAATTGTTATGGTTGGAAAAGACTTCTAAGATCATCAAGTTCAACCATAAACGCAATGCCATTGTGCCTACTAAACCATGTCCCTAAACACCACATCTACATGCCTTTTAAATCCTTCCAGGTATGGTGACTCCACCACCTCCCTGGGCAGTCTCTTCCAATGCTTCGCCACTCTTTCAGTGAAGAAATATTTCCTAATATCCAATCTAAACCTCTGCTGGTGCAACTTGAGACCATTTCCTCTCGTCCTCACACTTACTACTTGGTTGAAGAGCCGAGCACCCACCTCACCACAATCTCTTTTCAGTTAGTTGTAGAGAGCAATGATTTCTCTCTTTAGCCTCCTCTTCTCCAAGCTAAACAATCCCACTTTCCTCAGCCATTCATCATAAAAATTGTGCTCCAGACCCATCACCAGCCTCGTTGCTTCTCTAGGTGTGCGCTCCAGCAGCTCAATATCTTTCTTGTATTGAGGGGCCCACAACTGCCTGCATGAACTAGACACATAGAATAGAATCATAGAATCCTAAAATCACCATGTTGGAAAAGACCTCTGACATCATCAAGTCCAGCCATACCTATTCCATGTTCTCCAGCTGGAGACTAGTCACAAGTGGTGTCCCCAGGGCCCAGTGCTGGGTCCAGCCCTGTTCAGTGTCTTTATCAATGACCTGGATGAAGGTATCGAGTGCACCCTTAGCAACTTTGCAGACAATACTAAGCTGAGTGGAAGCGTGGATCTGCTGGAGGGTAGGGAGGCTCCAAAGGGATCTGAACAGGCTGGACCGCTGGGCTGAGAGCAATGGCAGGAGGTTTAACAAGGCCAAATGCCGGGTCCTGCACTTGGGGCACAACAACCCTGAGCAGCTCCAGACTAGGAGAAGTCTGGCTGGAAACTGCCTGGAGGAGAGGGACCTGGGAGTGTTGGTTGACAGCGACTGACCATGATCCAGCAGTGGCCCAGGTGGCCAAGAAGGCCAATGGCATCTTGGCTTGGATCAGAAACGGTGTGACCAGCAGGTCCAGGGAGGTTCTTCTCCCTCTGGACTCGGCACTGGTGAGACCGCTCCTCGAATCCTGGGGTCAGTTCTGGGCCCCTCACCACAAGAAGGATGTTGAGGCTCTGGAGCGAGTCCAGAGAAGAGCAACAAATCTGGTGAAGGGGCTGGAGAACAGGCCTTATGAGGAACGGCTGAGAGAGCTGGGGGTGTTCAGCCTGGAGAAGAGGAGGCTGAGGGGAGACCTCATTGCTCTCTACAACTACCTGAAAGGAGGTTGTAGAGAGGTAGGTGTTGGCCTCTTCTCCCGAGTGACGGGGGACAGGACAAGAGGGAATGGCCTCAAGCTCTGCCAGGGGAGGTTCAGGGTTGACATCAGGAAAAAAATTTTCACAGAAAGGTTCATTGGTCCCTGGCAGAGGCTGCCCAGGGAGGTGGTTGAGTCATAATCCCTGGAGGTGTTTAAAATATGGGTAGATGAGGTACTAAAGATATGGTTTAATGGCAGACTGTTCAATAGAATCATAGAATCACCAGGTTGGAAAACACCTCTTCTTTCATCAAGTCCAACCACTCCTATTTACCACTAAACCATGTCCCTGAGCACCTCATCTACACAGGGAGTTGCAGGCAGTGATAAGGTCTCCCCTCAGCATCCCCTTCTCCAGACTAAACAACCCCAGTTCCCTCAGCTGCTCCTGGTAAGACTTGTTCATCAGGCCCTTCACCAGACTCCCTACCTTTTCTCTCTTGGTGCAGTTGAGAGTCTGCTGCTACCATAGGCAGTAAAAATCTTTTAAGAGTGCCCTTCCCTCAACCCATCACAGGAGCTGCATGGGCATTATCAGTTAACAGTCTGTATCATAAGGCAGATTAGGGATTCTTCCAGGACACTTTGACACCTGGAGGGCATCCCAGTATTCCCATCAGCATTTCATTTCACTCATGGGTGGAGGTGCAGTCCAGCAAACGAGCCCTGGGCTGCTGGGGACTAGTCTGGCTGCAAAGTGGGTAAATACTTTGCATGCATCACGTCCCAAACCCTGCCATGCACTCTTCCAAAAGACTTCACAATGTTGCAGTATTTATAGTGTTGTGACTCCTTCTGGATATAAGCATCAGAAATGGTTGCTCTCACATACTTAAAATCAGCCTAGGAAATCAGTTGACTGATTTTAGTAGCTGTACATGGCCCCTATTCTCAATCTGCAAGTTTTACATTTGCAGTTTAGTAAAACAGATGTCTAAGAAATTTCCAACCTTGAAGCAAGAAACTTCTCATTCATTTCAATTCCTATCTCTTTTTTAATTAATGGTGAACCTTCAAAATAGTGTTGTTCTTGCTGCTACTTTAGTGACAAGCAATAGGGTTGCTTTAGCCTTCATTATGGTATGTTTTTAAAATTGCACTGGGACGTTTCTAGTTGCTATGGTAATCAACACTGTGTAAATCAATAAAAATAAATAGCATGTGGTATCTGTTCCACAACACAAACTAATTTAATTTGGAAACAGTTATGGAAGTCTCTATTTAGTATCATAAATCTGATTCATCTTAATCTGTTGTTAATAGAAAGGGAAAGCATAATATACTTTATATAAATATTTTTTCTAATTGTATTAAATCACATTTCCCCCTTGGATATAAGCACATATTTTTTCTTCAGTCTCTGGGGACTGCCTGTTTTCATTAGAGAGCAGAATTTATCCCAAGTATTTGTACTAAGGATATGGTATTTTCTGCAGAACAATTAGTCTCTGGAACACAAAGCCATGAAGTATTACTAAGGTAAATTGAAAGATTCATAGAAGATTTGGAAAATTTGATAAATTAAATGAAATTAACTTAGTGAGTGCTTCAGGGCTCAGGCTGATTACTGACTAACTTTTGACAGATGCTCTGGGGAAAATTTTCCTCCTGTTACAAAGCTTCTTGTACCTTTTCCCAGAGCACATAAAATCTTATATAGTGTGGAGTAGACAGCAATTTTTCACTGTTACTTATAATGTAAGTAATAGGTGCAGCCATAAAGTTACTGAGCATCAAGTTTAAAACAAACAAAACATTTTTCACATTGCACAGGATTAAACCATGGAACACATTGCTACAGAATAAACACGTTCAGAAAAGCGGTAAGAGAAATTCATTGAAGAATGAGTGTCCAAGACCGTTCAGACTCAAAGGCAGCGGGTTGGAACTGAACGATCTTTTAGGTCCCTTCCAACCCAAACCACTCTATGATTCTATGATTTACTTTGCCAGAGGAAAAGCAAACAAGTTCTTACTTGTGCAGAAGAACTTAAGTTTTGCTAACAGGATGCAATGTGTGTTGCAGGACATTTATCTCCAAAATCCAAATGTGAAATGGGATGATATTATTGGACTGGATGCAGCTAAAAGGCTGGTCAAGGAAGCAGTCGTTTATCCCATAAGGGTAAGGCACTAAGTAGTTTTGAGAAAACCAGTACTAGGCTCGTTAGCATCTTCTTTGTAATCACAGTGATTAGTTTCTGTGCTTTTGTAGGCAGTTTGTATTAGAACTATTCCTGTTCCTGTTTCACCTGACAATGACACACACATTCTCCTTTAGGAAAATGGCCTTCAAATATTAGAATTTTAACTGTTGGATCCTGTTCTTTGGCACCTTTGGCAATGTAAGAGGTGCTGGATTTGGCTTCTATTAATTCAGTGGAACATAACTTATAGAAGAGAACATCAAACCAATTGCATTTGGAGAATTCACTTAAAACACAATGCAAATGATAAATACAGTATTTTTCTCAGATAATTTATATTGCATTGTTTTGGAGGGGTTTTATCCCCTTGTCTTCAAATTGCTTAGGTTTTCTGAATGTATTAGAAGCAGTGGACATAGCAGGTAGAATCCCTTGCATTTTATTATACATGATACATTTTTAGTCCCTGAATAACATTTTGATTTCCTCAGTACCCCCAGCTATTTACAGGCATTCTGTCTCCTTGGAAAGGATTGTTGCTGTATGGACCACCAGGTATGAGAGCTTTATACCATATCCATTTGTTTATCTTTACTTCTAGTTTTGTCCCACGGGTAAATCATTGATGCCAATTAGATCAAATGTGTAAATGAAGGTCATGTTGGGTAATGTGAAATGAAAGGAGACAATGGTGGATGATTACCTGTCTCTCACACACACAAACCTGGTAATTTCCTTTCTCACAACCCTTGACTATTTCTACATGTGAATCTTCCAAAACCCAGTACTTCACCAAGCAGAAGAGTGAGAACTCCTGTTATATCTCTGGTTTTACTCACCCTGAGCCATATAAATCAGTTTGGCTTGACCTAGTCTTACAAAATGTTAATAAATACGCCATGAACTCACCTTCTTAAGGAAAATGTCCATTCTTTCTTCTGCACTGGTGGGAAATGAGGTGGAAACTTTGCCCTCTGCTGTGCTGACTGAGTGTTTTCCATGTCAGCACAGCGTCCCTGCTCCCTCTGCTCCACCCTGACACAAGCATTACCACAGTGAGCGTGGCTGGGAGAGGACAGAGGGCACAGGTACCACCAGAGCCAGGTTGCAAAGGCCATTGCTGTGGTAAACTCCATTTCTTCCTGTGAATATTCAGATGTACTTGACATTGAAGGCATCTTGACCATTTCAGCACTTGGGGAGTGCGTTTGCAGGGCTATATCACCTGAGTTTCTACAGACAACCCTGGAAAGGCCACAAAATGATCAAAATAGAACACCTCTCCTATGAGGACAGGCTGTGAGAGTTGGGATTGTTCAGCTTGGAGAAGACAAGGCTCTGGGAGACCTTTTTGAACCTTTCAGTACCAGCAGGTGGCTTAGAAGAAAGATGGAGACAGACTGTGTAGCGGGGCCAGTAGTGGCAGGACAAGGAGTAACGAGTTTAAACTAAAAGACAGGGGATTCAGACTAGATATTAGGCAGAATCTTTTCACACTGGGCATGGTGAAACACTGGCCCAGGTTGCTCAGAGAGGTTGTGGATGCCCCAATCCTGGGAACATTCCAGATCAGGTTGGATGGGGCTCTGAGCAACCTGATCAAAGATGTCCCTGTTCACTGCAGGGGTGTTTACAGATCCCTTCCAGCCCAAACCATTCTGTGATTCTATGGCCCTTTTTCTATTTTGGTGTTTTTATCTGACTGATAGCAGGGCAAGGGGTATTATTCAAACATTGGAATTATATTTTTTTAGAGAATGTATTTCTTCAACACTGTTGTTTGTAGGTACTGGAAAAACTTTGCTTGCAAAAGCTGTTGCCACAGAATGCAAAACAACCTTTTTCAACATCTCAGCATCCACCATTGTCAGCAAATGGAGGGGCGATTCAGAAAAACTTGTCCGGGTAAGAAATATTGTCTTATTCATCACATTTTATCAAAGATTTAGTTCCCACTTAAAGAAGTGGAAAGTGAGTATCCATCTGATACTCATAATCTTTCCTGTCTTGGACAAAACATGTGACTCTGTTCGTGTCTGTTTCTTAAAACGGGAATAATAACCCTCCTGCAGAAGTCTCACAGTGGATTCCTGATGTGGAATTTTAGTTCTCTAATGTGAGATGAAGCAGATGTCCTGTAGGCAGGAAATGTTTTTGACTCAATAAGAGGCAGGCAAGCAGAGTTCCTAACTAAAATATTGTTTGCTGAGTGACCCCTTCAAAGCGCTTCAGATACAATCCACAATCTCAGCGCTGGTGATGCCACATCTGAAATCCTGTGTTCAGTTTTGAGCCCCTCGCTCCAAGAAGGACATTGAGGGGCTGGAGCATGTCCAGAGAAAGGAACAGAGCTGGGGAAGGGGCTGGAGAACAAGGATTATGAGGAGTGACTGAGGGACCTGGGGCTGTTTAGCCTGGAGAAAAAGAGACTGAGAGGAGACCTTATCATAGTCTACAACTGCATGGAAGGAGATTATAGAGAGGTGGATTTTGGTCTCTTCTCCCAAGTAACAAGTGACAGAATGAGGGGAAATGGCTTCAAGTTGCACCAGGGCAGGTTCAGAGTAGCCATCAAGAAAAATTTCTTCATCAAAAGGGTCATCGGGCACTGGCAGAGGCTCCCCAGGGAGGTAATTGAGTCCCCATCCCTGGAGGTGTTTAAAACGTGAGCAGATGAGGTGCTCAGGGATCTGGTTTAGTTGTAGGCAGGTATGGCTAGACTCAAAGATCTCAGAGGTCTTTTCCAACCAAGAGATTCTATGACTCTGTGATCCTTGCCCTAAGATGCCCATCCTAATCTCTCCATAATGTCCAACATTTTAGTGTGAGATATCCACCAGCTCTTAGCTTTTTTTTACACTCATTTCTCAGGCTACACTTCAGACAGATACAGAGCTCTTGAAAATTAATAGTAGTAACAGATTGCACTCAGCAAATGGCATTACAAGCATTGTTAATCTCTCTTGAAATTTAGGCAGTATCTGCAACATAATTATTCTTCATGTTTCCTGTGTCCTTTAAAATGGCACATTTATCTTCTGACATTCACCTCCCTTGTTATTGATCCTCCTGACATCTGTCTCAGCAGCTTCCTAGAAGTTCCCCTTCTGGCAGGAGAAGGGATGGAACAGTTTGTTTTTGACACCAGGACCCAAAAGGGATTTTGTGAACATGCTGCAGCATTTGCAGCGATATTGAATTTGTGGCATTTCACCCTTGGTTGAGTTTCTGGCAGAACCCAGAAATAAAATCAGATTGCACATTGGGGCAGCTCTAAGGAAAGAATTGTGTGAATTTATGTCTTAAAATGACATGAGACTAGTGCTGGAGCCTTCTTAAATTGTGTGAAGTATATGTGGGTTCTGTGATCAATCAGAGCAATGCTCACTCTTCCCGTTTTCCTTAGATCTCAGCTGTATTGGCGTGGCTTTATTATTAGATTTGTAGTGAAATTGTACACTAGTCGTGGACTGCTTTAGGATCTGAGCAAATAATTTAAACCCTGGGCTTCATATCCAAAGTGTAGGAAATAACCCACATAATTTTAATTTTTAAGTGTTCAGAATCAAAAATGCTGGATTAACATACATTGTAACGATATTTATTTAAATACTTAAAGAACACGTCATTGAGGAAGAACTGATAATATGGTTTTACTCTAATATAAGGCTCTCCATGTTTATAGAAAAATAGATAAAAGATTTTTTGTGTCAGCTTAATATTCCATTTTTAAATCTTTAATTGTTTGAGCCGTTTATCTTTTGTTTTACCAGGAAAAAAAAGAACCATTTGATTCTTATCAAGAGTCAGTCCATTTTCTGTCCCAGTGGTTCAGCTGACTTTTAATTTTTATTTTCTCAAATACTTATTTTAAAAACCTACAAATGGAGCAACAATGAAAGACGGATGTTTAGCCTCTGATAACAACTTAGAGGTTCCCAGAAGTCTCTCATGGATCATTTTCTTCTATCCCATTATTCACAGAGTACTCTGATAGGATTTAGCCAGAAAGATTTACATGAAAACACAGGATTTCAAGCCTGTGTTCTTTATATCTCCTTTAAAAACCTTTCAGAATATGAGAGGATTCAGGGACCCTCAGCCTACCCAGAACTTTTTCCCAGCAGATTTCCCTTTTTGTTTTGGGAACTTGGAGTGTGGCTGCTGGTATTTATCTTCTGTGCCAGTGGCCTTTAATGCCTTTTTGTGTTAATTTTCTTGTAAAGCTTTTCTGCCATGTTTACTCTTCTCTCTAAACAGGTGTTATTTGAGCTTGCCCGGTACCATGCTCCTTCCACAATTTTCTTGGATGAGCTGGAGTCAGTTATGAGTCAGAGAGGCACAGTTTCTGGGTAATTGATATGATCAATTCCTATGGCTTTAGAAGAGTATTTCACCCCCTTTTACTGCATCGTTTCAGTAGCATGTGCATGTTCAGGTGCTGACCGAACTTTAACAGTACAGTCACCTGTTAGAAGAAAATCATAGCCAACCTAAAGCTTGAGGATACGCTGTAAACTTCAACAGGAGCATGACTGAGCCCCAGAGGAGACCACGGAGCTGATCTGTGTGCTGGAGCACCTTCCATACAAGGACAGGCTGAGAGAGTTGGGGTTGTTCAGTCTGGAGAAGAGAAGGCTCCGAGGACACCTTAGAGCATCTTCCAGTGCTGAAAGGGGCTCCAGGAAAGCTGGGGAGGGGCTCTTGATCAGGGACAGCAGGGACAGGATGAGGGGGAATGGTTTTAAGTTGAAGAAAGACAGATTTAGACAAGATCTTAGGAAGAAATGTTTTCCTGTCAGGGTGGGGAGGCCCTGGCCCAGGCTGCCCAGAGCAGGGGTGGCTGCCCCATCCCTGGAGGGGTTCAAGGCCAGGTTGGATGGGGCTCGGAGCCCCTGATCCAGTGGGAGGTGTCCCTGCCCATGGCAGGGGGTGGAACTGGATGGGCTTTAACATCCCTTCCAACCCAAACCAGTCCACGATTCTACAATTTTATTAACATCATAATTACTTTAAGTAATTATGTTACTTTTCACGACTGCTATGTTAATTTTAATGACTTTTTATTAAGTATTTTTTTCTTTTCTTAGTTTGAGGAGCCTCACAGTGCGGTGTTGTCAGAAAGCTTCTTAGCTCCCAACACTTTGTGGAAGCGTTGCGTGGCTGTGGAGATGTAAAGAGCAAAGTGTAGTGGCTGTTTCTTTCACAGTAGATGAGATCAGTAGAGAAACCAGCATGACAGACCTGTTGCTTGAAGATTAGAGATTAGAAGGGTCCAGCAAGGCTGTGAGATGGTGGGAGGTACTAGGGTCTGCAGCCAGTGGTGCCATGCTTTAAAATAAGGGATTTGAATGGGAAAGGAAGGCAGTGAAGGCAAACAACAGACAACTTGTTAGAGGCAAGTCAGGAGCAGCTGATTTGTGACACTTTGGACAGGCTTGGGCGTCCAGGGTAAGATGGAGGTACACAGTGGAATGGCATTTTCATTAATGGGACAAGTTTTGGTGACATAGTCAGGAATTCCAGATGCAAGAATGCGAGGATGTTGGTTTTGTCATCCAGGGTGTATACAGTTTATAGTTAAAAACAGATTGACAAGGTTAGGGATGAGGAAGGAGCAGGAGAAATATTATTATAAACAATAGGAGCCCATTACAGTGGATTTTATGTACTGTAAAATATATGCTCACAAAGGTGGATAAATAGAAGATGCCATATTATAAATACAAAATTTGTGATATTTGTCAGTTAATAGCTATAAATTATGGGCCAAATTTTGCCTTCATGTATATTAATATTTTTAAAGCTGTCATTAACATCACTGGATTATGCTTTAATAAGGATTTTAATAAGGATTTTAACCTAAGAGTATGTAGTTCATTTACATGTTCTTATTAAATATTGACACAGCACTGATGTGTGGATGCCTGTGCAGAAATAAGCCATGAAACCTGAATTTTTCACTGTTTACCATCTAAGGCCCTAGTGTTTTCTCAAGGTTCGACCCAGGAGTTTCGGAGTTTTCAGACCAAGAGTCCAAATTGGTTTCCTGCAAAACTGGGTACCTGGATCAGGGTCAGAATTCTTAGCGCTTTCCTCTTCTCTTTTTGAGGAAGGATCCTTTCTGTGTGATCTCTGCCCCATTTTTAAAATTCAGTTCAATACAGCATGTTTTTCTGTTTCCTTCCAATGGAACAATTTGCAAAATATTGAATTCAGTGGCAGGTTTTTCTTCTTATAGCTGTTTATCATTCATGCAAACAAAAATGCCATTAGTTGCCCTGGTGTTGTAGTTATTTAATGGCAAATATCACATCATAAAAATTCTGTTATATGGATCAATTGATCAAAGCCTTAGCTGTTTTCTGGTAAATGCCAGCGTTGTGTGGAGATTAATATGAAGAAAAAAATAAAAATAAAAATAAATACTTTCTTTGGGTTCGGTAATAGTGAATTCTCTTCACTTTAATGCACCGAGAAGAGTCCATTTAAGTAATCATTAGAGAGCTTGATTTAAATGCTTAGATGTTAGCTAATGGAGCTTAATCATGCTTTGAACTGGGGCAAAACTGTGACAAGGGCTCAGTTGCTGTGAATGACACTGTATAAATAAAGATGATTACTTTAATGCACCGAGCAAATAATATTTCTCTGAATCTTGGTAGTGGTGAACATGAAGGAAGTCGGCGGATGAAAACAGAATTACTGGTGCAGATGGATGGCTTGGCCCGATCTGATGATCTTGTATTTGTTTTAGCAGCTTCCAATCTGCCATGGTAAGAGATCCAGAGAGTACATTTTGAATACATTTTCATGAGCTTCTAAGCACAGATAAAGATTTTATTTAGACTTTTGCAAAAAAAAGCCTTGATATTTGGTTAAAGCATTTAAAGATTAATTTGGAGCTTTTACTTTTAAACTCTACGATTCTTGCTATTTGTGCCACATGAGAATAATCCATAATAAAGTCAACATATGCTGGCGCCACCAGCTGCTAATATTTAAAATGGAGTATTTGACTTTACAGGCAAGTTATTTACTATGTTTAAGCTAAGAAGGGTTTCAGCCTGGAACTGTAAGGTGCTTAAAACATCTAGTGCTTAGAAGGATACTCCATAAATAGGAATGTTGGGATTTTATTGGTATCAAATGTGACTTTTCAAAGTTGAGGGACGAAATTCTTCAGTGTCTTTAGCATAATTTAAAATGGAAGAATCAAACATTTGAGACTGGAACTGGAGGCGCTTCATTGTGTTGGTTCTCAAAATGGGCAGGACATGTACTGAGAACACAACAGAGAGCAGGGAGCGAGGAGGGCAGGTGGTGTTTGTGGTGCAACAACTGTGGGTGCTGGGGGGGTGTCCAAGAGACAGCAGAAATGGCCAACGTGCTCTCCTTGAATAACATCTCTCATGGCCACTGTCAGAGCCAGGATGTTGGTCTAACTCGATCATTGTCCGTACAGCGGCCTTCGAGTACATGAAGAGGGATACAGGAAAGCTGGGGAGAGGGTATTTGTCACAAGTGTGGGGGTAGGATGAAGGGGAATGGTTTTACGCTGAAAGAGGGGAGATTGAGATGAGATCTTAGGGAGAAATGTTCTCCTGTGAGGCGGAGTGTCACTGGCACAGATTTCCCAGAGCAGTGGTGGCTGCCCCATCCCTGGAGGGGTTCAAGGCCAGGTTGGATGGGGCTTGGAGCCCCTGATCCAGTGGGAGGTGTCCCTGCCCATGGCAGGGGATGGAACTGGATGGGCTTTAAGGTCCCTTCCAACCTAAACCGTTCTGTGCTTCTATGATGATTCTTTCCCTCTATGTTTTCTTCCAAAATGCAAAACCTTCCGTTTCCTATACAGCCCAGGACAGATGCTTCTGAGAACAACCAGACAGACACCTTACCTGCCGAAATCCAAGTGCCAAATGGTCGTGTATTCAGAGACTTTCATCTGTCTCTCTGTGGACTGACAAGGGCTTTCAGGCTCTTTAAGTAGGAAAATGGCCGTGTGGACACGTAAAATCTATGTAGAGATTAGAAGTACAAGTTAGGCTGGTTCCTACCATGGCCTGTCAGTGTGAGTACAAAGGCATCACTGGCTTTTATAGCCATCATAGCAGAGTGTGTGTGTATTGCTGGAGGATTTATGCCCTGGACAAACTCATGAATTTGAATCAGTGCAAAATCCATTCCATTTTGTGTTATAGTATCTACACAAAATGACCTGAGCAGGATTTGATTTAATTACATTCCCATTGTGTAAGAAAATGCTGAAAAAGAAATGGCTGCTGGGGATGTGTGAACAGCTAAGTTTGAAAGATAATTAATACACTAATAACCTGTTCATTTTGCAGAATCACAGAATAACAGAATTATTTATGTTGGAAAAGATCTTTAAGATCAAGTCCAACCACAAACCTACAACTGCCAACTCCACCACTAAACCATGTCCCTAAACACCACATCTACACACCTTTTAAATCCTTCCAGGGATGGTGACTCCACCACCTCCCTGGGCAGCCTCTTCCAGTGCTTCACCACTCTTTCAGTGAAGAAATATTTCCTAATATCCAATCTAAACCTCTGCTGGTGCAACTTGAGGCCATTTCCTCTCATCCTGGCACTTGTTACTTGGTTGAAGAGCCCAGCACCCACCTCACCACAACCTCCTTTCAGGTAGTTGTAGGAAGCTATGAGGTCCTCACTCAGCTTCTTTTCTCCAGGCTAAGCAATCCCATATCCCTCAGCTGCTCCTCATAACCTCAGTGCTCCAGACTCTTCACCAGCCTCATTTCCCTCCTCTGGCCGTGCTCCAGCCCATCAATATCTTTCTTGTGCTGAGGGGCCCAAAACTGAACACAGGATTCAAGGTGCAAGATTCTTTATAGTTCATCATTAATACACTATAAATGTTTATGTTACTTTAGCATCATTACCCTTGTAGAAAGAGAGACTCTGAGCAGTGAAATGCACCTTTCTGTGGCCTCTGAAATGATCCTGTGTGTAGCTAAGCTTCACATGTCATGCTGCAGCACAACAGTATTAAAAAGGATCAGGTACATTAAAGGATCCCTGTCTTTCTGCTCTTGCACAATGGTTTGGAAGGAGGAATTGGATATTTGAAACCCAGCAAGGAAGCAGTCAGAGGCAGTAACGAGTCTGAAGGTCACCGCTTGGCTGGTGCTAGACCTAGGGATCTTGGAGATGTATTTAACGTAAGCATGGGGGTGACCTCCCTCTGTATGCTTCCTGCACGTGTCCTGTTAGTGCGTGTCTGCCTGGTGCAGCCAATAAACTCTTCACAGAATGCAGTTCTAGGTGCTTTACACATCTGATTTTTGGATCATTTTGCAATTCTGAAGTGCCAAGTATAGCAAAATTGCTGCTTTGAAGCATCAAAATATCATTAAGGTTGGAAAAGACCTCTAAGATCATCAAGTCCAACCATAATGACACAGCTTTGTTAAGGTAGATCCAAAATTACAAGATCTCTGTTTTGGGGGAGCTACTCCCACAGGAAGCTGTCAATCCATGTCGGGATAAGGGGGAAAACTGAGCCCCAGGGAGAAGCCAGCTTTTGCTTTTGAACAGTTTATACCTAAGACCTTAGAAGTTCCTTTTGGACTCTCTAGACATCATCTATGGGCAGGTTGGATCTTGCCTTCTCTTAATCAAATCCAACCTGTGAGTGTAATGACTGGGTTATCTGGAAGATTATGCTTTGACATGTGGCTGGAAAACTGCCTGGCAGAGAAGGACCTTGAGGTGTTGGTTGACAGAGGCTGAACATGAGCCAGCAGTGGCCCAGGTGGCCAAGAAGGCCAATGGCATCTTGGCTTGGATCAGAAACGGCGTGACCAGCAGGTCCAAGGAAGTGATTGTGTCCCTGAACTCAGTGCTGGTGAGGCTGCACCTTGAATCCTGGGTTTAGTTTTTGCTCCTCACTATGAGAAGGACATTGAGGGGCAGAAGCACATCCAGAGAAGGGAATGGAGCTGGTGAAGGGTCTGGAAAACAAGGGTTATGAGAGGTAGCTGAGGGACCTGGAGTTGTTTAGCCTGGAGAAAAGGAGGCTGAGGGGAGACCTTATCACTGTCTGCAACTCCCTGAAAGGAGGTTGTGGAGAGGTGGATGTTGGTCTCTTCTCCCAAGTGACAGACAATAGGACGAGAGGAAATGGCTTCAAGTTGCAGCAGGTTCAGATTGGACATCAGGGAAGAATTCTTCACTGTGAGGGTTCTCAGGCCCTGGCAGAGCTGCCCAGGGAGGTGGTTGAGTCTCTATCCTTGGAGGGGTGTAAAAGATGGGCAGATGAGACACTCGGGGATTTAGCTTAGTAGTGGACAGGTATAGTTGGACTTGATGATCTCAAAGTCTTTTCCAACCAAGCCATTCTATGATTCTATGCTTCTATATGCTTAGAAAAACGTTTCAGGGGTATGGAGAGCTAGCGAAAGCCATGAGCATCTTAAATGTTTGAGGAGCTTGGGAGTGTCTGCTTCCAGAGCGGTCAGTGGTGTTCGGGTCCCCTTTAAGTTCTCGAGTATATGTTTACAGATACTTTTATGTGTATTAGGTGACATTTCATCCAGCATCGAGATCCAGACTTCAGCTGTGCAGGGTCATTTTATAAAAGTTTCACAACACCTCGTTCTGCAGCCCCAGGTTGTGGCTCCCCAGCACGGCCCTGTGCCCTTGCAAATATTTGGCGTTAAGCTGGATTTCAAGAGATTTGTTTAACTTGGATATTTATCGATCATGAAAAAAAAAAAAAATTAGTGCCAAGCTGCTTTTAGATGAATGAAAAGAAGCCTAAACAAAGCTCTTTACACTGTCCTAAGCTGCACTGCAGCTATCGATCTTCCTCTTCAGCCAGAGCTCACTGCCCAGCGCCAGTCCCTCTAATCATCAGCCAGGCACTTTCTATTGACAAATTACTTGTTGAAATGATTCAATGTAATTAAATAAAATAGGGGGCTCATTAGTGAAGAAATAAAGTGATCTTTAACCATGTAACATTGCCTAATGCATTAGTGCGTTTAATTTGACTATTGCAGGGCCGCTTTCTTCTCCCTCCCTGCCCTCAGGGTGGGTGAAGCATGGAATAACAGAATTTGATTCTGATTGAGTTGGAAGGGACCTGAAAAAGTTGTCCATTCCAACCCCTCTGCAATCAGCAGGGGCACCTTCAACTCGATCAGGGAGCTCACAGCCCTGTCCACCCTGTCTTGGAATCTTTCGCCTGGCCAAGAGGGGTTCAAGGAGATGTGGGCTGTGGAATTCAAGTCAGATCTGGGATTACCCCACAGTGAACCCTTTACATCGCCCTCAGTGGCGCATGGTGGAAGAGACTGAGGAAGGAGAGAGGAGGAAGATGGTATGGGTAAGCCTTAAGAGAAGTAGGAGTAGAAGTAGAATGAGGACAAGCTTTCAGCTTGTGAGGGCTCTGCCCAGGCCATCTGCACAGGAGGGTGGGAGTGGGCAGGACGAGGAGCTCACTCGTTCTTGGTGCCTTTTCCTCCAGAGAACTGCAGTGGTGATGAGACTAGGCAGGGATTAATTATGGCCCGGTGAGCCCTTGTTGCTGTTTCTGGGTTCACCTCTGGAGCAGTTGAGGCTTCTTAGTTTCTGCCTAAAAGACCCTGATTACCTTTCTTCTTCTGGGAATTAAATTGTCTTGTTTATCTTCATGCTGAGAGAGCTGGGCGTGTTTAGCCTGGAGAAGAGGAGGCTGAGGGGAGACCTCATTGCTCTCTACAACTACCTGAAAGGAGGTTGTGGAGAGGAGGGTGCTGGCCTCTTCTTCCAAGTGACAGGGGACAGGACGAGAGGGAATGGCCTCAAGCTCCGCCAGGGGAGGTTTAGGCTGGACATTAGGAAAAAATTTTTCACAGAAAGGGTCATTGGGCACTGGCAGAAGCTGCCCAGGGAGGGGGTTGAGTCACCTTCCCTGGAGGGGTTTAAGGCACGGGTGGACGAGGTGCTGAGGGACATGGTTTAGTGTTTGATAGGAATGGTTGGATTCGATGATCCAGTAGGTCTTTTCCAACCTGGTGATTCTGTGATTCTATGATTCTATGATTCTTGTGCTGTCAGCCTGGGGGAGCTCTGAAGAGTCAACCTCTTTTCTAGGTCCTGTACAGCTTTGGGTATCTTTTCATGAGCATTTCTTGATACTTTTACTGGCTGTTATTTCAGACAATATTTTGGTCAGCTCAGTGTTTATTGTTCTATTCTGGTTGATATCACTTAACCTTGAATTTGATCACTAAAAAAACCCAAACGATTTAGCAAACAATCTAAACACTTAAGATAGCAAAAATGTTATGTCTTTACTTTCCCCTTTAGCCAAAAGGCAGGGTCACTCTAACCTTTCTCGATAAACAGAGCAACCTCCCTGTACCAGGGGACTTATTTACAGAACATGTCGAGGGAGCTTATGAAACTGTGATCTCGGGCAACACCTCGAGACTACTCTGAGGCAGAGGGAGTGATGGGAAACATCAGCATTTAGATGATTTGTAGGGTATCTGAAGAGTCTCTGGCTGTCTCTGTCCTTTGCCTGCAACGACAGTTTAGAGTTTCTGCATAGGCACCTTTACAGCCCTGAGAATCATAGAAGCACAGAATCAGAATGGTTTGGGTTGGAAGGGACCTTAAAGCCCATCCAGTTCCAACCCCCCTGACATGGCCAGGGACACCTCCCACTGGATCAGGTTGGTCCAAGGCCCATCTTCCAAGGATGGGGCAGCCACCACTTCCCTGGGCAACCTGTGCCAGGGCCTCCCCACCCTCATTGCAAAGAATTTCTTCCTAATGTCTAATCTAGATCTCCCCAAAGCCATTCCCCCCTCATCCTATCACTCCATGCTCTTGTAAAAAGTCCCTCCCCAGCATTCCTGGAGCCCCTTCAGGTACTGGAAGGCAGCTATAAAGTCTCCCTGGAGTCCCTCTCCCTCTTCATTTCTTTTTTTTTTAACTTTCTTTTCTCTTCTTTGCTTAGGCAGAACACCTTTCTCAGTGTTGATGTTGACAGCCTTATGGGTCCTGGCTCACTGATACATTTACCTAGTCTGTCCATCCTTCACACAATGCTTTTTGTAAGGATATTTTCCTTTGTGGCCCTGTTATTGATAATTTGTATTGCAGGATCAGTCTCAGATCAGTGTCTTGCTCTGCCATAAACACGGCCCTCGCATCCAAGACCTCCAGTCTGTGTTTTATACCTATCAAGCATCCCTTTCCAAGCAGCAATTAATTAGTCTTGACGGTGCCCCAGACAGACAGTTTGCAGTATCTTCCTAGTAGCAAAGGCAAACAGGGAGAGGCTGTTACCAACGAGAGATGCTGCAGATGAGCACCAGGGAGGATAATGACAACTTCTGATCATTACTGTTCCACCCCATTGTCACCAACCAGCATATCACTTATGTACTGAACAGGAATACACTGGATAATTAATTATTTTTTTCCAAAATGAGATTGACACAGCTACAGGAGAGGCTGAAAAATGTTAGTTCCTGCAGCATGGAGGCTGCACCTCCACGAGACGCACTGAGATGATTCCTCTCCTCCTTTGCTCACAGGGAGTTGGATTCTGCCATGCTGCGGCGGCTGGAGAAGAGGATTTTGGTTGACCTCCCAAGTAAAGAGGCTCGACAGGTGATGATCCAGCACTGGCTGCCCCCTGTGAGCAACAGCGGAGGAGTGGAGCTGAGAATGGATCTGGACTACAGCTTGCTGGGCCAGGTGAGACTGCACTATGCTTGAGGTCGTTCAGGGTGGGAAACATCAGCATCACCCACCGCAATGGCCTCGTGCTGTGGGAGAAGAGGTCCACAGGGTTGGGGTGGCATCTCCGTGTACAGCGATTGCATCACACAATGCGGGGTGAAAGGCCTCGGCTCAGTTTGAGGCTCCAGAAAAAAGGAGGGACGTTCACAGGCATGTGCCTGGCTGTGGAAATCACTGGTGTCACACAGCTCTGCTGGCAAAATGCTGTGTTCTGATCCTCTCTGCTGGGCCAACTTTTCAGCCTTAAATACAGGGAGACTCCCAGCAACAGTTTATTTTATCGTTCTCCTCACCAGGCTGGGAGCACTTCCAATTCATCGGGGTAATGAACAGCTAATTGTGTGGGGAGGGTTTGTCACAGCTTCACTGCTGCAGGAGGGAAGAGCATTTAGACAGTGCAGGGATTCACTAGATAATAGGCTTTCTTCTTTTACCCCTTTGTCACTCCCTAAATCCTTGAAAATATCTTACCCAGTTGGCCCTTTGTACGTCTGTTCACAGACACAATACTGCCCAGGTTTTGTTTCATCAGGAAACAAAATGAGGAAAATGATAAGGGAGTTATTTTATTGACGGGGAAGCTGGGAGCAGATACGGAAAGATGAGTTATATTTGACCTATGGAAAATAGCCCTTTAGAAAGAAAATGCTGAGCTATTTTCCTTGCTCCTACAAGGTACTGTGGGCATTCAAGACAAGAACAAGCCACACAGTCTTGAGGGGATGGTACATACATAGAAATATGTATGGATGTATGTGTATCTATTATCATAGAATCATAGAATTGCTTGGTTAGGAAAACTGTACCTGCCCACAGCTAAACCAGATCCCTGAGTCTGCCCCTCTTTTAAATACCCTCAGGGGACTCCGCCACCTCCACCACCTCCCTGGGCAGCCTCTGCCAGTGCCTGAGAATCCTTTTCAAGAAGGATATTTTCCTAATATCCAACCTAGACCTCCCCTGATGCAGCTTGAGGCCATTTCCTCTTGTTACTTGGCAGAAGAGATCAACACCCACCTCACCACAACCTCCTTTCAGGCAGTTGTAGACACTGGTGAAGTCTCTCCTCAGCCTCCTTTTCTCCAGGCTGAATAATCCCAGCTCCCTCAGCCGCCTCTCATAAGGCTTGTTCTCTAAGATTTAAGATATTACAGTCACAGATATAAATCTGTTTCAGACAGGAATAGACTTTACAAATATTTTATATAAAAATACATGAAATACACATGCTTATAAATGCCATTTCTGATTTGTAAGCCTATCAGCTCTAACATGCCATCCCAATCCCATCACAGGAAACAGAGGGGTACTCTGGCTCAGACATAAAGCTTGTGTGCAAGGAAGCAGCCATGAGACCAGTGAGGAAAATCTTCGATGCTCTTGAAAATCATGAGCCAGGTAACACAGCCCCAAGGAGCAAATCTGCTTCGGGCAATGCTCATCTGCTTCTGTGCCTCTAGGAATTATAATGTGAACCCCAGCAGGTGGAGCTCTGTTCTCTGCTTAGAAAAGTTTTAAACTCCACATTTCTAAAATGTCTACTGAATGTTTCTGAAAATTAGAATCACAGAATGGTTTGGATTGGAATGTACCTCAAGGCCCATTCAGTTCCACCTCCCGCTGGATCAAGGTGTTCAAAGCCTCATCTTCCAGGGATGGGGCAGCCACGACTTCCTTGGGCAACCTGTGCCAGGGCCTCCCCACCCTCACTGTAAAGACTTTCTTCCTAATATCTAATCTAAACCTTCCCCCTTCCAATTCAAAACCATTTATCTAAAGCTGTATCTGTGCTCTGTGCACAAACACAAATTTAACACTATTTTAATTCGGTTGTTTTCGTATGCTAATGTTACATTGGGCAGAGACATAAAATGTTTTTCGTAGTAATAAAAGCATTTAATTAATCCTTTTCTCTTCAGGTAACAGTAACTTACCCGTGATCCGATTAGACACCATCACGACAGCAGATTTCCTGGATGTGATCACGCACACCAAGCCATCAGCAAAGAACCTGAGCCAGAAGTACACAGCCTGGCAGAGAGAATTCGAGTCGGTCTGAAAAGAAAAACCCCCAAAGACTGAAAACTTCCAAGACTTTTGCTATTCAACACGGCATCGCCTTGTCTCCGAAGGATCTAGTGGTGATGGGGAAGGCAATGCTGTTTTTCCAGGAAAGGGAATGCAGTGCAAAATACCCACTTCCAAACTATAAGGGGTTGGTGATGGTTATTTTTTATTAGCTGTTTTCAGTGACCATTCAGAACACGTACTTCATGGAATTAATGTAATGGCAGTTGCTGTGTAACGAAGACTCCAGCCTTAATTTTATGTATAAAGACTTAACAGACTGATTTGCTTCTTGGTCTTTATTCACTGCAGTTGTTTGCAGATTTGAGGTAGAAGAACCGGAGCAGAAAGCTTGTTGGGAACAGTGAGACGATCAGTTTAAGTCTCCCTTCCCAACATTCACCAGAGCATCATGGTCAGCGCAGCTTTAGCCGCAGAGATCTGCACCCTTTTTAATGAAACCAAAGAAAATTTCAGGACCTTAGCAGCGCTTTGGAGATTTGATTCATTTGCCACCGGTTCCAGTGGAGGGCAAAGCCTTAATGTGCCAAATGTGTTACTTTCCAGTTGGCCTGGGGCATTTCTAAGGCAAGGAATGAGAGGAGCTTTGTAGAAACCCAGCAGATTTTGGCAAATCTAACTAGAAACTGGATTGGTGATTCACAGGCAGCTGTAAAATGCAAACAGCCAGTCTTTGCGGCGTGGTGGTAAATACAAGCCAAGCTGGAGACTTTTCCAGCTATGAATGTGGCCAGGTAAGCAGCCAGGACTGCCATGGGCCCTGCAATCTTGTTCTTAAAATTCTATAAATTCTACAAATTGTGTAATAATATAGAGAAATTCTAATAATCCACGATTCCAGGCTCCTGTGTTGGGCATGGGTGCAGCTGCTTTTCCAAGTACCATGGCAGGGGTGGAACTGGATGGGCTTTAAGGTCCCTTCCAATCCAAACCATTCTGTGATTCTATGAACTACAGGTTACAGTTCACGAGGGCACACAGACAGTACCTGAAGATGGATTTTTTTTTTCCTGGGAGGGGTTTATTATTTATTGCATTTACACTGCCAAGTCCACTGCATCCACACGTCCTGTCTTGGGCAGAGATGAGCTCTGAACACCGGGAATCACTCACCACGTGGAGCTGCAGCCAGCCAGCCTTTCCTGTAAGAAGAGCCTCCCATTCATTCATCACGAGGGGTTTTCTCAACAAGAACGAGCACGGCTCATTAACAGAAAGCTATATTTTTGATAAGGTTAATACTCCACCAATGCATAATTACAATCTAATAATTTAACACTCAGGAGCACTGTAAAACAACTGTAAAGGACTTGGATTATTACAGTTTGCAAATGGACCAGAAAAGCTATTTAACATCGTTACAAAGTGTGTTCATATTGGGAGATTTAGCACATAGGAAAAGGCACTGCCTGCACCACAACTAAATTTCATTTTACAGCTCTACCAACCACCTGTGTAAAAGTGGAATCTGTCCCCGTGGCTCGTGAAGGATTTTTCCCATAACGTTAAAAAGAAACAAACAAAAAAACCCACAACAGTAGTGAAATTTTGCAACCGTAGCATTAATAGGCCCCTGCTGATGTCTAATTTCAAAGATTCGCAGACTCTAAGGCATTTAATACCAGGTTTTTTGTTTCTGTACCATTCTTTTTAATAACAGCATCTAATTAAAACATCTGTAAAAACGCTGACAGTTTTAATTTTATGTAAAATTTGA
Organism: Phaenicophaeus curvirostris; assembly: GCF_032191515.1. Classification (NCBI taxonomy): domain Eukaryota; kingdom Metazoa; phylum Chordata; class Aves; order Cuculiformes; family Cuculidae; genus Phaenicophaeus; species Phaenicophaeus curvirostris. Next base: position 73,324,492 of record NC_091431.1, read on the forward strand.
AAAACAAAACCCAGGATCTGTTCTAACAGAAAATACCAACAGTAGTCATTATTAAACAGTGATATTTTAATTTAAAAGCCACTTCTAAACACATACAATCTCTACCTGTAAATTAGAGCAAAGCAGAGACACAGCCGGCTGACTACAGCTCCATAAATCCACCTACTCAAGTATTCCACCCACCCGTGTAGGTGGAACTCATTCCACCTACTCAAGTATCTCCAGTGTGTTTTCCAGTTTAGCTTATCCAGCAGCAGAAGTTGATGCGTTCCAGGCAGGGCTACTTTCTGAGAATGGAAAATTGGAAATCTCTGCTGTGCTCCCCGTGTCACTCAGGAAAACGGCTCTGCTGGCTGCAGCTTTTCTGTCTCACCTGCTGGGTGTCTGCGATCCCTCATCGCATCCCTGTGAAACCACTGTGGGAAAGGGGCTTTTCTGTGACCGTGACAGAGCCTGCTCTGCTCCTTGGCGCTTTCACAACTCAAGTGGAAGGAGCTCATGGCTGGTTTCTGACGCAATGCACGCAGTGATCCTGTGGACTGGATTTCTGAAGCAAGAGTGAAGGAGACGATGTGGCACAGACGTTTCTTCAAACTAAGTGTTCCCTTTCTCACAGCAGATGCGCTAGGATGTGTTCTACTGCCTCTGGGAAACTCTCACAGGTCAAGTAAGGAGCTGGATTGATTTTGTCTTCATCTGATGGCCGATATTTACCTGTAACAGATTAAAAAATGATGCATCTACACAACCCCCTCAGCCTGTCCTTGTATGGGAGGTCGGATTATCTCCGTGGCTTCCTCTGGACTCGCTCTAACAGATCCATGTCCTTAGGAGAAATGGGTATAAACTGGAGAGGGGCAGATTTAGACTAGACATAAGGAAGAATTTCTTCACCATGAGAGTGATGAGGCACTGGCCCAGGTTGCCCAGGGAAGTTGTGGTTGCCCCACACCTGGAGGTGTTTGTGGCCAGGCTGGATGGGCCTTGGGCAGCCTGATCCAGTGGGGGGTGTCCCTGCCCATGGCAGGGGGGTTGGAACTGGATGATCTTTAAGGTCCCTTCCAACTCAAACTATTCCATGATTCTATGGTTATCGTTACCCTTTTTATCTTGAAACTTACAGCCTCCTCAGATCAATAACAACCAGACATGGTAAAAGGAATGCCCAGCCAAGGTTCTCCTGCAGCAAACATCCCACAAATTTGTGGTAAAACAAACCGTGAGCCTTACAGAAGATCCCTCCAGAAGTGGCTCCAGTTTGGAACCAGTGTTACCTACGCACAGCTTTCACTTTGCTGCCTCTGTTCTTTCAGTGATTACTCAGGTATTCATGTTTAGGTTCTTGAAAGAACTGGTGAGACCACTCCTTGAATAATGTGTTCAGTTCTGGGCTGCTCACAACAAGAAGGAGGTTGAGGCTCTGGAGCGAGTCCAGAGAAGAGCAACGAAGCTGGTGAGGGACATGGTTTAGTATTTGATAGGAATGGTTGGAGTCAATGATCCGATGGGTCTTTTCCAACCTAGTGATTCTATGATTCTATGATTCTATGATTCTATGTTACCATCTTCCCGTCTGGCTCTCATAAGGAAGCATGTTTCTGTTTTCAATGCAAGGGATTGTGTGGCATGAGCCGCTGCCACCTGAGACCTCACCGAGGCCACAGTACCGTCAGCAACACCGATTGTACCTGTCAGTCCCTTAAGGCTCCACTCCCACCTGAAGCAAAATTACTTGTGTAATTAGTAGGGAATGCCAGCAGTCACCCTGAAAGATCAGAGGATACACTGCTATGACTGGTTTTGGCAGTCTAAGATGTTACAGTAACTGTTCTCTCCTGGAAGGATCAATCCACCTAGTACTTACCAGTCCGTACCAAAATCCCACGCATGCCGGCGTTCTGGGCGCCACCAACATCATCCCTGCAGTCCTGGGACAGAACAGGAGATCAGCTGGTGAGTGGTTACAGGCGCTATTTGACAACAAGATGTTTTCATTATGTTCAGTTAATTTACATCCAATCGCAAGCAGACTTTGCCCATCACTAACCAGCCACTTGGAAGCAGCTAAGCTGAACCAAATTCTGTAGCTCCCTCTTTGACAAACTGCCACAGGAATACTTCTACTATGTGCTTTTTACCTGATCTAACAGGAAGATCCAGTCATGGAGGAAGAGATTATTTCAGAAAAGACCTCAGAGACGTGGCAACACATTTCTTATCAAGAGACTGTCTGTATTCTTGTGTGGAACAGCTGCAGCTTCTCTAGAACCCACTGAAGCAATAGAACCCACCACATGGACTGCACTTTAACTCCTGTGAGTTGTGATGGTTCCGTTTTCACCCCTTGTCTAATCCCAGCGCTTGCAGAAAGATGGGTTCATGGCACCTGGGAGATAAGCACCATGTTTAACGGGCACGTGATGAGGTGTTTGGTCCTCACTTACATCCCCGATCATGACGGCCTCCTCTGGGGCACAGCCGGTCCCCCGCAGAGCTTCGAGGAAGAAGGTTTTCTCTGGCTTCCCCACCACGGTCGCTTTGGTGTCTGTCGCGTATTCCAGTCCAGCTACAAAGGGTCCAGGTCCCAGAGCCAAGCCATCTTTTTTCTTGAAATATCTGGCTTTATGTATAGCTATAAGAGGAGCGCCATCCAAAACCAGCCTAAAGAATGAATGGAGAAAACATAACAATTACATTAAAAATACCAATATTTACAGCTGACAGCTTTCATGGAATCATTGAGGTTGGAAAAGACCTCTAAGATCACCCAGTCCAACCTTCACTTCCCTGAAGCTGGAAGCTTTTTCAAGTTAAAATCAAGAGTGTTGTGTTGAGCTAGGCCTAGAGAGAAGGGGGCATGGCTAAGCACCTCTGCACACACTGCTGAATCTCGGTTCCTGTACAGTCACGGACAAATTGTATATGATTTACTCCTTAACCGACACAAAAATATGAGCTTTATAAACAAGACAGACCAGATCAGATCCGTAGTTCACCTCACCCAGCACATTTTGCTGAACGCTCCTGGACACAAGACTCGTCATAAGAAATTCCCAGAAATCCTGCAGGAGGCAGATAACGAATAATCTGCCCTGAATGCTGGATGCCCTTCCTTATCATGTTTGTGCTCTGAAGGCTGAGGGTTGTACACAGAAGCTTTCCCCTGACAGCTGCGAGATCCTCAGCTTTGTGTATTTCTTCCTGTAGCATCACTAACTTTTTTAGCTCAGTGGCAACTGTGGCTGCACTTTTATTCACATCCTGAAAGTTCTGAAAAAGAGGCCTGGGCTGCCTGCAGTTCATGGTTACGGCCCTGAATACACCAAGGCCAGTGGCTTTTTTGAACAAGGATGAAGACACTATATCACACCTTACAGAATCACGGAATTGCTTGGTTGGAAAACACCTTTTGAGATCATTGAGTCAAACCATACCTGTCCACCACTAAACCAGATACCCAAGCACCTCATCTGCCTGTCTTTTAAATCCCTCCAGGGATGGGGACTCCACCGCCTCCCTGGGCAGCCTCTGCCAGGGCCTGACAACCCCTTCCATGAAGATATCTTCCCTGATGCCTAAGTTGAACCTCCCCTGGCACAACTTGAGTCCATTTCCTCTTGTCTTATCACCTGTCACTTAGGAGAAGAGACGAGAACTTGCCTCACCACAATCTCCTTTCAGGGAGTTGCAGACAGGGATAATGTCTTCCCTCAGCCTCCTTTTCTCAAGGCTTAACAACACCAGGTCCCTCAGCTGCCTCTCATAAGACGTGTTCTCCAGACCAGCTCTATTTCCCCTTCTCTGGATGCGCTCCAGCTCCTCCCTCCTTTTTGTACTGAGGGGCCCAGAACTGAACACAGGATTCGAGGTGCAGCCTCACCAGTGCCAAGTACAGGGGCACAAACCCTTCCCCGCTGGCCACGCTGTTTCTGATCCAAGACAAGATGCCATTGGCCTCCTTGGCCACCTGGGCCACTGCTGGCTCATGTTCTGTCGCTGTGAACCCCCAGGTCCTTCTTCTCCAGGCAGCTTTGCAGCCACTCTTCCCCGAGCCTGTAACAGTGATTTGGCTGTCACCCTCGTTTCCCCACAGGAGGAGGATTTCCCTGCGTGTGTGAAAGAGCAGAGCCCAGGACGAGACAGTCACCACTCCAAAAGTCCAGAGCAGGGGGTGACTTACCGAAATGCCCTGTTCATCATCTCGTAGTGAAAGCTCTCAGGAGCCAGTCCCACCACCATGGCATTGGGGTTGTCCGTGGCTATCCCTGGAAAATCAGGACATAATTCTAAGTGAATAGAATAGGACACGGTTGGCTTTCTGGACTGCAAGTGCACTTTGCCAGCTCATGTGGAGCTTCTTGTCCACCAATACCCCCAAGCCCTTCCCTTCAGGGCTGCTCTCAATCTGTTCTCCACCCAGCTTGTATTTGTGCTTGGGATTGCTCTGAAATGGGTGCAGGACCCTGCACTTGGCCCTGTTGATTTCTTGTGACTCACACAGGCCCACTTTGCAAACCTGTCCAGGTCCCTCTGGATGGCAAACACATGGAGATTAAACTGACTCAGTTACATTCATCAAAACAGCTGCTGTCTCTGCTCTTTCTGACCCAAGAAAGCTTTCCCGAGAGCACAAATACAGAACATCGCTGGGGCCCTGTTTCTCTGGATGCAATGTTGGGTAGAAGCAATTATCAGATTTCATGGCTCTCAGAGCCCACAGAGGCTCTTCTCCCAAACACTTACTTTTCTGAAGATTACTGACTAGCCTATGGCACTAAAACATATCAAGAAATGTCCAGCTAGATCAGGACAGGCTGGATCGATGGGCTGCCACCAGTGGGATGAGGTTCAACAAGGCCAAGTGCCAGGTCCTGCACTTGTGCCACAACAACCCCTCGCAGCTCTAGGCTTGGGGAAGAGGGGCTGGAAAGCTGCCTGGAGGAGAAGGAACTGGAGGTGTTGGTTGACAGCGACTGAACATGAGCCAGCAGTGCTCCAGTGCTCCAGGTGCTCCAGGTGGCCTCAAGCCAAGAGGCCAATGGCATCTTCGCTTGAATCAGAAAAAGCATGGCCAGCAGGTGCAGAGAAAGGATTGTGTTCCTGGACTCGGTGCTGGTGAAGCTGTACCTCAAATCCTGTGTTCATTTTTGGGCCTCTCACTCCAAGAAGGACATTAAGGGGTTGGTCCCCTTCCAGAGAAGGGGAACAGAGCTAGGGAACAGGCTGGAGTAGAAGTGTTAAGAGAGGCAGCTGAGGGACCTGGGGTTGTTTAGCCTAGAGAAGAGGAGGCTGAAGGGAGACCTTATCACTATCTGTAACTCCCAGAAAAGAGGCTGTGGTGAGCTGGCTGCTGGTCTCTTCAGCCAAGTAACAAGGATAAGAGGAAATGGCCTGAAGTTGTGCCAAGGGAGGTTCAGGCTGGACCTCAGGAAAAATTTTTCATTAGGAAGAAATTCTTCATGCTGAGGGTAGGGAGGCCCTGGCCCAGGTTGCCCAGAGAAGCTGTGGCTGCCCCATCCCTGGAGGTGTTCTAGACCAAGTTGGATGGGGTCTTGAGCAACCTGATCCAGTGGGAGGTGGCCCTGCACATGGCAGGGGACTGAACTGGATGGGATTTAAGGTCCTTTCCAACCCAAACCATTCCATGATCCTATGATGGCTATTCTACAAAACAGAGTGCGCTGTGTTTCCTTGGTTGCCCTGTAACTTCCCCTGTGCTGTTTCCCGACCACCTCACCTGCGAAGTCAGGCAGGGCCTTGTCGTCCAGTAGCAGGAGAGGCCGCACCTGCTTCTGCTCCACGAGATTTCTGGCTGCCGTCAGAGACGTGAAGATCTCACTTTCCGCAATATCAAATCCCAGTTTTGTCAGCCTCTCTAGCAGGTCTCTCTTGCACTCCTTCGTCGTGTTCGTCACAAACCGAATGGTAACTGGAGCACTGCGCAGCCTGATGGACGAAGAGCAAAGGCAAATTGGCCACAGCACCCTTCTATTTACACACCTGTAGGTCTCTTTGGGGGTGAAAAAGGACTGCTGGTATAAAGGCTGCAGATGAAAAAGGATTGTGAACTTCCCAGACTGCTGGTGCCACACAAGGACCATGAGGCTTGTTAACTTCTGTGGGCTGCAGGGCAACATGAAAAAGATGGCAAGAATTACAGCTACTGGAATAAAATCAAGTCTCCCTTGCTTTGCTTCTACCAGGAAAAGTGTGGAAGAAAACAGGGATTCCAACCCTCCATCTTCACAGTAGCAGCAAACACACCATGGAATTATAAAATCACAGAATGGTTTGGGTTGGAAGGGACCTGCAAAGTTCTTATCCAGTCCAACACCCCCACAGTGAGCAGGTACATCTTCAACTGTATCAGGTTGCTCATAGCCCCATCCAAGCTCACCTGGAATGTTTTCAGGGATGGGGCCTCCACTACCTCCCTGGGCAACCTGGGCCAGTGTTTCATCAGCCTCAGCGTACAGAATTTCCTCTTTATATCCAGTCTAAATCTGCCCTCTTTAGTTTAAAACAATTACTCCTTGGCCTGTCACAACAGGCCTTGCTAGGAAGTCCCTCCCCAGCTTTCCTGTTGCCCCTTTCATTACCCAAAAAGTGCTCTGAGGTCACCTTGGAGCTTCTTCTTCTCTAGACTGAACAACCCCAACTCTCCCAACCCATCCTCGTATGGGAGGTGCTCCAGCCCTCGGATCATCTTCATGGCTCTATGTTGATCTGTGATGCACAACTACTTTGAAAAGACTAGATAATAAATAAACCAATTTGATTTATTTTGATCCACGTATTTTGGACGAACAGCACCCTGAAACAAAATAAAGAAACTAAGGAAACTTGTTGCTAAGTTAATACATTGAACTCTGCATGCTGTGTGAACCTCACAGCAGCTGCAGCTCATTCAGAGATGTGGGTTGTTCTCGGAGCCTGCGTTACGTGTGCGATGATTTTATGTCAGCTTTTGCAGCCATTTCTCCCTTTACAGAGGAACACCAATGTCACATAAAACCACATTATTGCCCTGCACTGACAGTACTTGCTACCAAACAATCAAATGACTTTAAGTGACAATTTCAACAGCGCTCCTTGTAATTATTCCCCCACCATCACTTTCTCTGTTTGTTGCTATAGAAACACACATTGGCATCAGGACTGCATGGAGAACATCAGAATAAAGTTGGTCAGCGCTGCAGACTTGCTCGTACCTGCCTCTTCTTCCTCTTATTTGTCAGACACGCTGACCCTTCACAAGTATGAAAAGGTTAAAAAGTCCCCAGCTACTAATAAAACAAAAATTAATATACTTATTTTCTTATGGGCCTAAATATTGGGAGGTAACACAGAAAACTGAATCTATCCATTTGCTCTCTAAGCAAGCCACATGCCAACCATTCCAGGTTCTCTTTAGGAAGGACAATGACATGGATTGGCAGAAAAGAGCATTTGAAAATATTATTATAAAATCCCTACGAGAAATGACCTGGCTCTTCTTGGCAGTAAAACTACACCTGCTTGAAGGCAAGCTGAAGCCAATGAACAGTACTGGACTCTCTCCACACCTTATCCTTTCATATAACCACTAGTTTGGAAAAGAGCTTTGAGATCATTGAGCCCAGCCATACCTGTTCACCGCTAAACCAGATCCCTGAGCACCTCGTCTGCTCATCTTTTAAACCCCTCCAGGGATGGGGACTCCTCCACCTCCCTGGGCAGCCTCTGCCAGGGCCTGAGAACCCCTTCCATGAAGATATCTCTCCTGATGTCCAGCCTGGTAGAACTTGAGGCCATTTCCTCTCATCCTATTGACTGTCACATGGGAGGAGAGAACAGCAGCCACCTCACTCCAACCTCCTTTCAGGCAGTTGCAGATAGTGATAAGGTCTCCCCTCAGCCTCCTTTTCTCCAGGCTAAACAACTCCAGGTCCCTCAGCTACCTCTCATAACCCTTGTTCTCCAGACCAGCTCTGTTCCCTTTCTCTGGACTCGCTCCAGCTCCTCAATGTCCTTTTTGCACTGAGGGGCCCAAAACTGAACACAGGATTCAAGGTGCAGCCTCACCAGCACTGAGTCCAGGGACACATTCACTTCCCTGGACCTGCTGGCCACGCTGTTTCTGATCCAAGCCAAGACGCCACTGGCCTTCTTGGCCACCTGGGCCACTGCTGGCTCATGTTCAGTCGCTGTCAACCAACACCCCCAGGTCCTTCTCCTCCAGGAGGCTTTCCAGTCCCTCTTCCCCCAGCCTAGAGCTGCAAAGGGTTGTTGTGGCACAAGTGCAGGACCTGGCACTTGGCCTTGTTGAACCTCATCCTGTTGGTCGCAGCCCATGGATCCACCTTGTTTGGATCACCCTGTAGAACTTCCCTACCCTCAAGTAGATCAACCAGGCAGGGCAGGCATGAGCACGGCTCAGCTGAAATCCAGTGGAAGCAGAAGAGAAAGGAAAATCAGTGGCTTTAGAAAACAGTTTGTCTTCCAGTTCTACAGAAACCATTTCTTCTGTCCCATCTTCTCCTGGGGGTCTGGAGCTGAGCAGCAGATAGGACAGATACTGACCTCTTCTCAACACCACCATCGCTTTTATACATTTTATTTACTTATGGATTTTCTCACCTGGCACCAGTTCTCCCAGCAGCCTCAAACAGTGGGCAGACAGGGTTCAGTGCACGGACATGTAATGAATGAACCCAACACCTCAGCTGTTTTCACTTCCTTGCAATTTTACATCTTTAGGAGATAATTATTTCCACAGAATTCTTTGTGAACAGAATTGCACAGTTTCTTAATCCCTCTGTGAACTTTTCCTCTGAGTAACAGCCAAGCTTTACAAAAATCTAAGCAGCCACTACAGCTTCAGTGAAAACTTCTCATCCTTAATTCAGCCCTGTTCCTCTCCCCTGATTGTTTCAATCCAAGCACCTTCAGGTGCCCTCCCTCACTCACTGTGATAGCATTTATCACTTTGTGCTTTTCTGCATCCACTGGAAGACGTCTTCTCCAGGAAAACAGCATCATAATAGCTTTTAAAAGACGAAGTGATGTTGCACTTGGGTATGTGGTCTGTTGGTGGGCTTGGCAGGACTGGATCGATGGTTGGGCTCAATGATCTTAAATGTCTTTTCCAACCAAAATCATTCTGTGACTCTGTGATAACACAATACAGAGATCCCTGGGGTTGTGTATCCTATTTTTCCACTGACTTGGACAGATTAAGTCATTTCCCTATGTCCCCATTTCTTTAGGCACCCTCACAACAGAAGTGAAAGAATTTAACTGTTGAAATCTGTAGAGAAGATGCACTGCATTATCAAATGTTTCTCAAACTAAGAGAATAACTGAAGTTGTTTACCGTGCAAAAGGAAATTTTAAAAACAACAAAGCAAAGCCTCAGCTGAAAGACCAAACAAAATGAGAACTCTGCCAAGGAGGACCTGTGCACAGGGACAATTTATTCTGTTATTCCACTTCAGCTCAGACCTAAGGGCTCAGACGAACAATCAGGTTCCTGTAGTTAAACAAAGCACTGAGGAACAGCTGAGCTCAAGTGACGTTGGTGAATATGGGGTAATTCAGGTTAACTTCTTTCCACGCTGGCTAAGGCTGTAGTCATCATATCACAGAATCATGGAATAGTTTGGGTTGGAAAGGACCTTAAATCCCATCCAGTTCCACACCCTGCCATGGGCAGGGACACCTCCCACTGGATCAGGCTGCTCACAGCCTCATCCAACCTGGCCTTGAACAGCTCCAGGGATGGGGCAGCCACCACTGCTCTGGGCAGCCTGGGCCAGTGACTCACAGTAAAGTATTTTTTTCCTAAGATCTCATCTCTATCTCCCCTCTTTCAGATTAAAACCTTTCTCCTTTGTCCTACCCCTGCACTCCCCGATCAAGATCCCCTCCCCTGCTTTCCTGTAGCCCCTTGAGGTACTGGAAGCTGCTCTAAGTCTCCCCAGAGGCTTCTCTTCTCCAAGCTGAACAACCCCAACTCTCTCAGTCTGTCCTCATAGCAGAGGTGCTCCAGCCCTTGGATCATCTCCGTGGCATCCTCTGGACTCATTCCCACAGATCCATGTCCTTCCTGTACTGAGAGCTCCAGGACCAAAGACAGTGCTCCAGGTGAGGTCTCATGACTCTGAATGAGTAGAAACACTCTGGAATATTGTCTTTTTTTATCTTGAAAAGACTTGTTGAGCAACTCAGGAAAGCTGCAAGGCTTAGGGCATGCGTGGCCACTCTTCAATATCTACACCTTTTGCTGATTTCTCTTGGTATTAATACAGGTGTAAATAAAGACAGGATTTGGCTGCGTGTTTGCTTACCCATAAGAGCAGAAGCTTCAGGCCCATTTACATAAGGAAGCATCTCTGTGCAAACAGGGCTGAGATAACCTGTCCAAGGAAATCAAAAGAGGTAGCTTGCCTTTTAAGAGCTTCCTGCGCGCCTGGCACAGCCGAGTCTTCAACGTGAAGTGTGCCGCTGAGATCCACCAAGACAGCTTTCAGCACACGCCGAGCTGCCATCCTTCCTTCCCTAGGGAGAAGGCAAATAAATGAAACAACAAAAAACTGGTTAGCAGACAATGGATAATAAAAATAAGGAACTCAGTTAAGCGCCTCATTTGTGCTAAGCCCGGTATTACTCAGAACATTACTCGCAGTATTAAATGGGCCCCTTTAGACAGAGAAATAAAAGGCAGTGTTTAAAAAAAATACATAATTGATGGGGTGGTATTTTCCAAAAGACTCTATATATGGAAATCAGGTGCTATTTGTTTTTTTAGTGCCTTCATTTGTGCGTGTCAAGAAATTCTCTAAACAACTAAGACTGTCAGGACAAAAACCGTGAGGTCTGGTATTGCTGGTTCAAGGCCTCAGTGAGCACATCCCGGCAAGCCCACCAACACCAACGGCACCATTCCAGTAAAAATAAATATACCACCAATAAGCAACAATATGTGCTCTAACTACAGGCATAGCCAGCAGGGCAAAGGAGGGGATTCTGTCCCTCTACCTCCCTCTCGTGAGACACCACCTGGACTCCTGTGTCCAGTTCTGGAATCCCCAACACAAAAAGGATGTGGAACTCCTGCAGCGGGGTCCAAAAGAGGCCACGATGACAATTCAAGAGCTGCAGCAACTCCCATATGAGGACAGGCTGAGAGAGTTGTGGTTATTCAGCCTGAAGAAGAGAAGTCTCCGGGGTGACAGAACTGTGTTCAGTTCTGGGCCCCTCACCACAAGAAGGATGTTGAGGCTCTGGAGCGAGTCCAGAGAAGAGCAACAAAGCTGGTGAGGGGGCTGGAGAACAGGCCTTATGAGGAGCGGCTGAGAGAGCTGGGGGTGTTTAGCCTGGAGAAGAGGAGGCTGAGGGGAGACCTCATTGCTCTCTACAACTACCTGAAAGGAGGTTGTGGAGAGGAGGGAGCTGGGCTCTTCTCCCGAGTGACAGGGGACAGGACAAGAGGGAATGGCCTCAAGCTCCGCCAGGGGAGGTTTAGGCTGAACATTAGGAAAAAATTTTTCACAGAAAGGGTCACTGGGCACTGGAACAGGCTGCCCAGGGAAGTGGTTGAAGTCACCTTCCCTGGAGAGGTTTTCAAAGATGGGTGGATGAGGTGCTGAGTGGCATGGTTTAGTGATTGATAGGAGTGGTTGGACTCAATGATCCTGGAGGTCTTTTCCAACCTGGTCATTCTGTGACCTAAGAGCAGCTTCCAGTACCTGAAGGGGCTACAGGAAAGCTGGTGGAAGGGGGAAGACTTAGATTGGACATTAGGAAGAAATTCTTCACAATGAGGGTGGGGAGGCCCTGGCCCAGGCTGCCCAGAGCAGTGGTGGCTGCCCCATCCCTGGAGGTGTTCCAGGCCAGGTTGGATGGGGCTTGGAGTAACCTGATCCAGTGGGAGGTGCCCCTGTCCATGGCAGGGGGCTTGGAACTGGATGGGCTTTAAGGTCCCTCTCATCTTATCACTCCAGGCCCTTGTAAAATGCCCCTCCCCAGCTTTCCTGCAGCCGTTTCAGATGCTGGAAGTTGTTCTAAGGTCTTCCCACACCCTTCTCTTCTCCAGGCTGAACAACCCCAACTCAGCCTGTCCTCATAGCAGAGGTGCTCCAGCCCTCGGATCATCTCCATGGCCTCCTCTGGACTCACTCTAACAGACCTATGTCCTTCCTGTGCTGAGGACTCCAGAACTGGACACAGGACTCCAGGTGGGGTCTCACATGACAGGAGTAGAGGGGCAGAATCCCTGTTGCTTTGGATGGAGCCCAGGACATGATTTGGCTCTCTGGGCTGCAAGCACACTTTGCCAGCTCATATTCAGCTCATCCACCAGCACTCTAAGTCCTTCTGTTCAGGGCTGCTCTGAATTCAGTCTCTACTCAGCCTGTATTTTAGCTTGGGATTGCTCCAATACAGGTGCAGGACCTTGCACTTGCACTTCCTCAATCTGGAACAGATTGCCCAGAGGAGCTGTGGCTGCCTCATCCCTGGAGGTGTTCAAGGCCAGGTTGATGAGGCTTTGAGCAATCTGATCCAGTGGGAGGTGTCCCTGTCCATGGCAGGGGGTTGGAACTGGGTGATCTTTAAGGTCCCTTCCAACCCAAGATCTTCTGTGATTCTATGATTGAGTGTGACCTTGCAGCAAATTCCTTATCCATCAAGATCTTTTACGTACTAAGGAACCTACACGCTGTGTGAAGACGCAACGAGTTGGAAGAGGCCTCCTCCCCTTGCCTGCAACGGCACCAACAGGATGGGGTTGTAAATGGTCTGCTCTCAAGGCAGTGGAGCCTGCACAGGGCTGGTTGTTCCTCCTCTCCCCATACTCCACATCTCACAGGGCCTCTGCTGTGCTGCTGCCAAAGGTCACGAAGGTCACACCTTTCCCTGGGCACAAGCCGGGCAGCAAAACTAGAGGCCATGAAGCCATCAGCAATGCTCAGTCTAAGTCACATTCTTCCCTGCCGCTACCCCTCAAGGAGCAGGGGCACTGAGTGTCGCCCCGGGGCCAGCCGCCTAACCCACAAACCTTTGACAGATGCTCTCTCCTCACCATACTGGAAAGGGCTTGAGGAAATTACTGTCCTCCTCCCTCCCCACCAAGGAGACAGTAATGGTTCAAGAAGGTTAAGTGCAAGGCCCTGCACTTGCGTCATGGCAACAGTCAGTACGGATACAGGCTGGGGAATGAAGAGATTGAGAGCAGCCCTGAGGAGAAGGATGGGGATGCTGGTGGATGAGAAGCAGGACACAAGCCGGCAATGATGTGCTCACAGCCCAGAAACCAACCGCCAGCAGGGCGAGGGAGGGGATTCTGTCCCTCTGCTCCACTCTGCTGAGACCCCACCTGGAGTCCTGTGTCCAGTTCGGGAGCTCTCAGCGCAGGAAGGACATAGGTCTGCTAGAGTGGGTCCAGAGGAGGCCACAAAAATGATCAGAGGCCTGGAGCACCTCTCCTATGAAGAGAGGCTGAGAGCCTGGAGAAGACTCCGAGAAGACCTTGTTGCAGCCTTTCAATACATAAAGGGGGTTGATAAGAAAGATAGGGAAAAAGTTTTTAGCAAAGCCTGTAGTGACAGGACAAGGGGTGATGGTTTTAAGATGAAAGATGAGAGGTGTAGATGAGATATTAGGAAGAATTGGTTTTGCTGAGGGCAGTGAAACACTGGTACAGGTTGACCAGAGAGGTGGTAGGTGCCGCATCCCTGAAAACATTCCAGGCCAGGTTGGATGGCGCTTTGAGCAACCTGATCCAGCTGAAGATGTCCCTGCTCACTGCAGGGGGGTTGGACTGAATTACCTTCATGGTCCCTTCTAACCCAAACCATTCTATGATTCTATGATTCTAAGTATGAACAGGTAAAAGAGTCCCCTCATTATATATTGCTATCTTTATATTACATATGATAACATTATACATATGATTTTATATATTACATATAATTTATTATATATTATCCTCATATTGCATATTCTCCATAAATGCATTAATATATCTGAATACATTAAAAATGTTGCTTTAACAGATTATCTATCTATATATATTATATATATATACACACACATATACACATAATATATATATCTCCCCACCAGGACAGGTTCAGATTAGAGATCAGGAAAGATTTCTTCACCAAAAAGATTCTCAGGCCCTGGCAGAGGCTGCCCAGGGAGGTGGTGGAGTCCCCATCCCTGGAAAAATTTAAAATACAGGCAGATAAGGTGCTGAGGGATCTAGTTTAGCACTGGACAGATACGGTTAGACTTGATGGTCTCTATGGTCTTTTCCAACCAAGTGATTTGGGAAGGACACCTCCCAGTGGACCACGCTGCTCAAAGCCCCATCCAGCCGAGCCTTGAACACCTCCGGGATGGGGCAGCCACAACTTCCCTGGGCAACCTGGGCCAGGGCCTCCCCACACTCAGCATGAAGAATTTCTTGCTAGTGTCTAATCTAAATCTCTTCCTTTCCAATTTAAGGCCATGCCGCTCATCCCATCCCTATATGTGCTTGCAAAAAGCCCCTCCCCCACTTTCCCGTAGGCCCTTTAGGCACTGGAAGCTGCTCTAAGGTCTACTCAGAGCCTTCTATTCTCCAGGCTGTACAATCCCAACTCTCTCAGCTTGTCCTCATAATAGAGGTGCTCCAGCCCTTGGATAATATTCATTGGCTTCCTCTGGACACATTTCAACAGCTCCGTATCTTTCTTACGTTGAGAATTCCAGAACTGGACACAAGACTAAAGGCAGGAGTGGTAACGCTGGCCAGAGGCATAGTGGGACCATGCTAAGCTTTAAATGCTAAAGTAGAAAATTTACAGAATCATGCAGTGGTTTAAGTTGGAGGGGACATTAAAGCCCATCCAGTTCCACCCCTCCCACGGGCAGGGACACCTCCTGCTGGACCAGGCTGCTCCAAGCCCCATCCAACCTGGCCTCGAACCCCTCCAGGGATGGGGCAGCCACCACTGCTCTGGGCAACCTGAGCCAGGGCCTCCCCACCCTCACAGCAAAACATTTCAGCGCCTCTTTAGGCCGGACACTGACACGGGCTGGCAGAGAACACCAGACGCGATTCTTTTCAAACCTCTGGCTGCTGTTTGCAGTCAGCGCGCCTTTAATGTCCCTTCCAACCCAAACCACTCTGTGATTCAGCGACCCCACACTCCCGCCCGCCCGCGGGGCCCCGGGAGCTCCTCGGTCGCACCGCCCCGGCCCCGGCACTGACCTGTCTCCCACCGCCCCGCCGGGTCCTGCACGCCCAGGGCTGCCTGGTCCCGCGCCTGCACGCCGCGCCCGCAAACCCCCGTGTACCTCTGCCCTCTGTGGAACAGGCAACTCCTCGGGCATCCCGAGTCTGCGCGAGGACCCCCCCCGGGGAGGCACCACGGCGCTGAGGACCCCATCGCAGGCGTTGCGGCGGTTGCGCGGGGTGTCGGGGCAGGCATTGCGAGGGCAGTCCCAAGCTTAGGGCCCCCGGCGCGGGCATTGCGAAGGGCGCGAAGGGGCTGTCCGGACAGGCATCGCGGCGGGCAGCCCCGCGGCGGCGCTGAGGACCCCTGGCGCGGGGCCTGCGCTGAGGGGACGGGGGAGGGACGGGGGAAACACGGGGAAAACGGAGGAAACGAGGGAGAAACGGGGACACAGAGGGCACAGAGCGACTCTCGCTGGGCTTTGCGGCGCCTGAGGGCCGCCTGCAGCCGCCCCGAGGCGTGCTTATGGGGTCTGCGGGGATCAGCGTCCCGCAGGGCGCTGGTGGGAGGGGTGGTTATGAACAGGGGCCTTGGGCCGGGACAGCGGAGGGACCAGGCTGTGGCGACCGCGCTAGAGCTGCTTGTAGCTGTGATGACTGATTTGGAGCAGTGGCGACCACTCCGGAGCTCCTTAAAGCTGTGGTGACTGATTTGGAGCTCTGGCGACCATTCTGGAGCAGTGGCAACCGCTTTAGAGCTCCTTGTGGCTGTGGCGGCCGCTCTGGAGCTGTGTTGACTGCTGTCCAGCTGTGGAGTTTTAAGGACCTCTCTAGAGCAGCAGCAGTCACTCTGGAGTTCTGGCAACCTCTCTAGGGTGGTGGTGACTGCTCTGGAGCTCCTTGCAGCTGTAGTGACTGATCTGGAGCTCTGGCAAGCACTCTGGAGCTGTGGAGGCCATTCTAAAGCTGGGCAGCCGCTCTGGTGATGGCTCTCAAGCTGTGGCCACTGCTCTTGAGCTGTGGAGCTTTAGTGACTCTACAGCAGTGGCTGCCACCCTGGAGCTTTGGTAACCACTCTAGAGCAGTGGTGACTGCATTAAAGCTGTGCAGGCTGCTCTGGTGACCGCTCTCGAGCTGTGGCTGCTGCTTTCTATCGCTAGAGCTGTAGCGACCTCTCTAGAGCAGTGGCGGCCACTGTAAAGCTGTGGCAGCACTCTGGAGCTGTGGAGGCTGCTCTGGAGCAATGGTGACTGCTCTAAAGTTGTAGCAGCCTCTCTCGAGCTGTGGAGGCTGCTCTGGAGCTCTGGCAACCTCTCTAGAGCAGTGGAGGCCACTGTGGAGCTGCGTTGATCTCTAGAACAGTGGCAACCCCTTCAAAGCTGTGGCAACCATAAGCTCTCGAGCTGTAGTGACTGCTCCAGAGCAGTGCTGGCCCCACGTGAAGCTGTGGTGACTTCTCTCGAGCTCTTGCAGCTGCTCTAGAACTATGGCAATGGCTCTGGACTTGTGCCGAACACTCCAGAGCTCTCTGGAGCTGTTGGCAATCACTCTGGAGCTGTGGTTACCCTTCTGGTACTGTGGCAATAACTCTCGAGCTGTGGTGGCCACCCTGGATGTGTTGCACCCACTTGGGCTGCGGCGACTGCTCTGGAGATGTGGCGACCACTTCAGAGCTGTGGCAACCCCTCTGCAGCTGTGGATAAGTTTTTCTGTGAGGGTGAAGAGGTCCTGGCCCAGGTTTCCCAGAGAAGCTGTGGCTGCCCCATCCCTGGAGGTGTTTGAGGCTGGGTTGGATGAATCTTTGAGGAACCTGATGCAGTGGGAGGTGTCCCTGCCCATGGCGGGGGGGGTTGGAACTGGATGGGTTTTAAGATCCCTTCCAATCTCAACCATTCCATGATTCTATGATCTTCCTGCTTTAGTGTTTAAAGCCTAGCATGATCCTCCTCTGCTTCTGGCCAGCATTACCAGGGCCCACAAGGATCACTACCTAAACCCAAATGCAGGTTCACGGCAAAGAGATGATCCTTGGAAGCACCACAGGGATGAGAAAGCAGTATTTGACATAAGAGTGGTATCTCTGGTATCTGGAGGAGGAGGAAGCCAAGTTTGAGCAATCCCACAGTAAGCAGATACAGAGCGAGGTACAAAAGAGAGTGCTTAACTTAGAAATTCAGAATTTATTTACAAGTTTTCACTAAAAAAAGGGAAACAACACAAAACTCTCCTCCTGGGTACACTCTGCTCTGCGAAACGCTGCAACTAAAGGTCATGAAATTCAGGTACACATCTTGCATATCTTCTTTGGATATACAACAGCGTGCGCTTTAGCCATCGAGATTCCTGGAGAGCAGAAGATAAACTAAGCTGCTTTAAAATAACGGAACTGCCAGGTTTCCTTTGGCTTTCCTTCCTTAAAAAGAAGAAAACCACTTAAGCAGAGGAAATAGACTTACGAGACATCCAGCTTGTCTAAAGAGGGACGTGAGTCAAGCTGTAAAACATCGCACCCAGCTCAGCCACCATGGTCATGACAAGATGTCTATGAAAGCCATTAGCAATCATCTCTGCAAGATCCTACCCACAGTTTAGATTTTAGCAAGTTGTTAATTAAAGAAAGGGAGATGGATAGCGGGGGAGGAAGCAGTAACAGAGGGGGCAGCAAATCCGCTGATTTTAAAAATTGCGTTTGGGAAGGGCACGGTGTTCCCTTCACAGATTGCCAAAGAAGCTCAGGATGCAAGTGGTTCCCCACTTCCAACCCCTTAATCACCACGCAGAAGCTTAACAGGCATTTTAGAAAGCACAATAACCCTTGACAGAACAGTAATAAACGCTAATTACTACCATCACTTGCTACTCTAAAAAACGTGCAGTTGCCCAGCTTTAGCTACAGCTTTTTTAGACATTGTGTTCCAATCCTGCCTATTCCCAAACTACACCTCTAGGGTAAAGCATTATTGATGTGAAAAAATTATCAAACTCTAAAAGAAAAGTCCTTTTCTTCATCAAACCGGGAAAATTCAACTTCCAGAGTGAACTGAACCAGTTCTTCACCCAGCCAGTTCTACAACGGTACTTCAACAATTTGCAATGCAGTTTCAGAGCCTAATTCATACTCTCTTAAGTAGTACTGTGGCAATAACTGAAATAAAAACCAATGTTAATTTTCTCGATTTAAATATAAATTGGGAAGCGTACTGAAGGAAATCCGTCCCTGAGCAAGGTGACATTTAAGAACTGCATCCCACCGACAATGACTGCAGTTATGATGCGCACTCTAAAAGCACTATTGACAGACAGGAACAGAACTCACAGTCCAATATATTCGTGGCGTTGTTGCATTGATCCCCATATCTTGGTTAATGAACATTAGGAAATAGGATAAATAGAAAGAGTGTCTTTATTATTTTAAGTTGAATGTCAAATCGGCAGCTAAATGGTGCTGGATCCCCAAAAACTCAAGAGCAGACATGGTCATTGATTTGGTTCTTTGGGCGTCCGAGAGGTTTTCACCAGGTTTCTTCAGCCAAACAACAGAAGGAGAACAATTGTAAGGGAGTTCACTGCTATCAACGGCACTGCAGAGGAAGAAAAGGAGGAGGAGTGTTGAAAATCCTTCTGCACATCACAAAGCCACAAAACCTCCCTCCACCCCTCTACTCTGCTGTCACGTGAACCCAGCAGGAGTCCTGTATCCAGTTCTGAAATCCTCAACATAAGAAGGATATGGAACTGTTGGAACAGGTCCGGAGGAGGCCAGAGACATGATCCAAGGGCTGGAGCACCTCTGCTATGAAAACGGGCTGAGAGGGTTGTGGTTGTTCAACCTGGAGAAGAGAGGGCTCCAGGCAGACCTTAGAGCAGCTTCCAGTACCTGAAGGGGCTACAGGAAAGCTGGGGAGGAAGTTTTAACAAGGGCCTGGAGTGATGGGATGAGGGGGGAACGGCTTTTAATTGGAAAAGGGGTGATTTATATTAGACAGCAGGAAGAAATTATTCACAGTGAGGGTGGTGAGGCCCTGGCCCAGGTTGGCCAGGGAAGTCATGAATGAATCCCTGGAGGTGTTCCAGCCTAGCTGGTATGGAGCTTTGAGCAACCAGATCCAGAATGGTTTGGGCTGGGAGGGACATTAAAGCCCATCTAGTTCCACCCCCCTGCCACAGGCAGGAACACCTCCCACTGGATCAGGTTGCTCCAAGCCCCATCCAACCCAGCCTTAAACACCTCCAGGGATAGGACAGCCACAGCTTCCCTGGGCAACTTGGGCTGGGGACTCACCATCTTAAAATCATAGAATCACCAGGTTGGAAAAGACCCTTCGGATCACCAAGTCCAACCATTATCTTGATAGTAACATATCTGGATAGTAAGAACTTCTAATCTCTACACTAAATCTCTCCTCTTTGAGCTCAAACCCTTTCTCCCTCGTCCTATCCCTGCAGTCCCTGATAAAGAGCCTGTTCCCAGGCATATAAGCCTGGCTTACCCTTAAGAATCCCAGGAATTTAACTTCTCTCACCAGATATCTCAATGTAGCCAAGGCGAAGCAAATGCATGCTCTGCCTCATCACCACACTTCTCAAAGTGCTGAGATTACTTCATTAAAGCAGGGAAGCCCAGCTTTGTTGACAATGTTCTATAAATAAAAGATCATCGCCTTACCTCTCATAACCGTTCGTATGGATCGAATAAGGTTCATTAGCTGTGCTTTAATTCCTGGTTCCTCGCCGAATCCTCCAATCCCTTGATCAGTTCCCCAGCCAACTGTGTCACACAAACAGCCAGACACGTTAGGAAAAATCCCAACCCACCCAACAAACGCTGCCAGCAATATCAATGCATGATCCATCTCGAGGACGGTCATCCCTAATGTTAGGGAAATGAACTATGAACCAACTCAGTTTCCTTCAGAATCAGATTCAAAACATCTGAGAACTGTTAAACCTTTTAGTGAGTGTAGCAACAATGACAGGGCAGCCTTCCTGTAAAGGAATTCCTACCTTTTCCATACACTACTGGAACAAATGAGTTTATTTGGGCTTCAAAACCATTCCCACCCTAATAAAACTGGACAAACCACAAGCATTCCTGGTCCTTCAGCAGCAGATAAAGTAGGAAATAACTGTTGGCTATGATGTGATAATTCAGCATGGAGAAACAAGCTGCAGGACAGAATGGTCTGCACAGGTTCATTTTGTATCTGCTATAAAAAGTAAGGACTTGGGAACTCTGTTCACAGGGTAGCAGGAGAAGGGAATGTTTACGGATCCCTTCAGGGAGAAACCTTTCCCTTGCTCTGTGGGGACACAGAGTGTGTGGCCCCTTTCTCCCAGCAGGAATTGGAACAGGGATTTTCCAATCCAGTTTTCTGGCCCATTTTGGGATGAGCGGAGTGGAGAAGGTAGCAACTGTCAGTATCCACAGCGACACTCTGCAGCTTGACAGCCTCTCCTACAGAGACAACTTCTGAGAGATTTTCACCTTTCAGGTCTCCATGCTTCTGCTGGCAGCAAGATGGGGGCAGTAGGTGAGCCCTCATCCTTACAGCCTTTCCACTTGGATGATCTTGGGGCTATTCCCAAGTCTCCTGAGGCCAATAAATGGTTTGACCCACCCTGTTAGTCCCCTCTCCCTTTTCCCTGAGCAGCTGCCCAAAAAGAAAGTAAAAGCCAGCAGATCCCTGGCAGTCAATCCCATTGGAGACTGGCAGAAAAGGATTATTATTTACACTCCTGTGTCAAAAAACACCTTCCTGGCCTGACTTGGAGAAGCCAGGACTCTGGATCAGGAAACTGGGCACTGGGAGAAAGGGGTAACTGTGAGCACTTCTGCCAACTATCCCAGCTTTGAGAAGCCAGGACTCCCTGGATCAGGAAAAGAGGGACTGGGAGAAATGGGTAACTGCACTCCTGCCAAAAATTCCAGCTCAGCTTTACTTAAAGAAGACAGGACTCTCTGGATCCGGAAAGAGGGAACAAGGAGAAAGGGATAACTGCACTCCTGCTGACGACACGAGCCTGGAGAAGCCAGGATTCTCTGGATCAGAACCCCTGCCAACTAGCCCAGCTTGGAGAAACCAGGACCTTATGGGTCAGGGAAAAGGGGTCTGGGAGAAATGGATAACTGCAATCCTGTCAAAAATCCCAGCTGGAAGAAGCCAGTCTACTCAGTACCGGGAAACTGGGGAGCCCTGGATCACAGGTGAATTTCCTCTAAGGCTCTGCAGATCCTTGTGGATCCTCTCCCAGGCTTTGTCTCCTTTTACAGGACAAGGACGCCCGGCCCCGTGGCGAGCGGCGACGTGGTGGGAACGCAGAGGGAAGAAAGGAAATGATGGAAAACCACGGAGGAACGACGCCAGGCCAAGAGCAACGTCACCGCCGCGGGAGGAAACCCAACCCCAGACCCGAACGCCCAGGCTCCCGGGCTCCCTCGGTCCCCAGCGCGGCCTCACCCTGGCGCAGGAAGCGCTCCTCGTGCAGGACGGCGATGGCGTTGACGACGAGGAGCGCGGCCTCCAGCAGCGAGTACAGCGTGAACGCCATGGCGGGCCGGCCCAGCGCCGCCGGGGCGGGACGTGGCGCCGCTTCCGGGGAGGGGGCGGGGAGGGGGGGCGGGGCTTCGCGGGCTGGGGCGCGGTTTGATTGGCTGGGGCGGTGGAGGGGGCGGGGCCTAGAGAGGAGGCGCGGCCTGATTGGCCGAGTGTGTTGGTCCCGTGGTGGGAGCGCCTTTGAGGGGCGCGGTTTGATTGACGGGGCAGGCGGCCCAGGGGGCGGGGTTAGCGCAGGGGGCGCGGTTTGATTGGCTGAGTGCCCGGCCCGCCGAGGGGCCGCGTTTAATGGAGGGGGCGGGGCTTATACGTGACGTTGGCCGAGGAGGCGCGGATTGTGGAGTCAGAGCCCCGGACCCAATGGGGGCGTGGCTTGAAGGGGGCGTGGTCCCAAGACTGGACTTTGTGGGCGTGGCTTGAGCGTGAGGGTTATAGAGGGGGCGTGGGTTTCGAGGGGAGGCTCAGTCGGGGCGTGGCTGAGGGGGCGTGGTCTGCGGCGAGCGAATAGTGGGGGCGTGGTTTGAACGGAAGGGGTGTGGGCGTGGCTTGTGCGGGGGCGTGGTTATGGTGTGTCACGTGGTTTGGTGAGGGGGCGTGGTCTAGGTGCGAGGGCCGCGGGAGGGGGCGGGGCTGGTGCTTTTCAGGTAGTTGTAGAGAGCAATGAGGTCTCCCCTCAGCCTCCTCTTCTCCAGGCTAAACACCCCCAGCTCTCTCAGCCGCTCCTCATACGGCCTGTTCTCCAGCCCCCTCACCAGCTTCGTTCCTCTTCTCTGGACTCGCTCCAGAGCCTCAACATCCTTCTTGTGGTGAGGGGCCCAGAACTGAACACAGGATTCGAGGAGCGGTCTCACCAGTGCCGAGTCCAGAGGGAGAAGAACCTCCGTGGACCTGCTGGCCACACCGTTTCTGATCCAAGCCAAGATGCCATTGGCCTTCTTGGCCTCCTGGGCACACTGCTGGCTCATGTTCAGTCGCTGCCAACCAACACCCCCAGGTCCCTCTCCTCCAGGCAGTTTCCAGCCAGACTTCTCCTAGTCTGTAGCTGCTCAGGGTTGTTGTGCCCCAAGTGCAGGACCCGGCATTTGGCCTTGTTAAACCTCCTGCCATTGGTCTCAGCCCAGCGGTCCAGCCTGTTCAGATCCCTTTGGACCCTCCAGCAGATCCACACTTCCACCTAGCTTAGTATCATCCGCAAACTTGGGACACAACAACCCTGTGCAGCTCCAGGCCTGGGGAACAGTGGCTGGGAAGCTGCCTGGCAGAGAGGGACCTGGGGGTGTTGATTGACGGCAGCTGAACAAGAACCAGCAGTGGCCCAGGTGTCCAAGAAGGCCGGTATCATCCTGGGCTGTATCAGAAACAACGTGACCAGCGGGAGAGGGGAAGTGTTTGTGCCCTTGGACTCAGCACTACTGAGGTCACACCTCAAATCCTGGGTTCAGTTTTGGGCCCCTCACTCCCAAGAAAGACATTGAGGTGCTGGAGTGCATCCAGAGAAGAGGAATAAAGAGCTGGGAAAGGGCTGGAGAGCAAGTCTTTCAAGGAGCGGCTCAGGAATCTGGGGTTGGTTAGCCTGGAGAAAAGAAGGCCAAGGAGAGACATCATCTTTGTCTACAACTGCCTGAAAGCAGGTTGGAGCAAGGTGGGTGCTGATCTCTTCTCCCCAGGGGAAATGGTGCTGTTGGAACAGATCCAGAGGAGGCTAGAAGGATGATCCAAGGGCTGGAACATCTCTGCTATGAGGGCTGGCTTAGGGAGTTGGAGTTGTTCAGTCTGGAGAAGTCTTTTGGGAGACCTTACAGCATCTTCCAGTACTGAAAGGGCTACAGCAAAGCTGGGGAGGGACATTTTACAAAGGCCTGGAGTGATGGGACAAGGGGCAATGGGTATAAACTGGAGAGGGTCAGGTTTAGACTAGACATAAGGAGGAATTTCTTGACTCTGAGAGTGGTGAGGGACTGGCCCTGGTTGCCCAGGGAAGTTGTGGCTGCTCCATCTGTGGAGGTGTTCAAGGTCAGGTTGGATGGAGCAACCTAATCCAGTGGGAGGTATCCATGCCTATCGCAGGGGGGTTTGAATGAGATGATCTTTAAGGTCTCGTCCAACCCAAACTATTCTATGATTCTAAGTGATCTCAGGCCCTGGCAGAGGCTGCCCAGGGAGGTGGTGGAATCACCATCCCTGGAGTAGTTTAAAAGACAGGCGGACAAGGTGCTCGGGGATCTGGTTTAGTGATGGGCAGGTACAGTTGGACTCGATGATCTCAAAGGTCTTTTACAACCAAATGATTCTTTGATTCTATGACCTAACACTGGCAGGATCAGCCAGGGACACAAACCGCTCTCTATGCAAAAATACAGGCATTTATATTTAATTTTATGGACAATACTTGTTTTTTCCCCAGTGTTTTTCCAATATTTACATTTTTCTATTAGCAGGAAATCAGCTCAGATCCTGGTTGTTGTTTATCCAAAATGTAATGACTGCAGAAGTCAAGATTTGTAGCAGAACCCAAAAGAAAACAATTGCATTTCATATGGGATTGATTGGGGCCCCTGGGTGCTTTGGCAGTCAAATAATAAAAATAATAACAACTGGAGCTCAGGGATACTGTATTGTCATCGGTGCATAAATATGTTTTTTTTTCCCCTTGCATTTCTCAGTCTGATTGGCTGAAGGGGGTGATTTGCATAATCTCTCTGGTTTTATTTCTCAGTAATCATACAATATGCAAGCCCTTCGACTCCGGATGGTTGATAGCTTTTATTACTCAGTCAGGGTACAATAACTTGCATTATCACTGCGGTTTGATGGCTATTAGACATTTGCCGTGATAGAAATGGTCACTTTGTGCTTGACCTGGTGGGCTGATGAGACCCCATCCCAGCTCCCTGCCCTTCTGTGCACTGGGAGAATCATACGCACTTCATCAATGTTGTGTCCACTAAAATTGTGTTCATCCATGTAGAGCTTCAGCTCCGGGTTAGGATCCACTCACCAGCAAGTGGGAGAGGATCTGATAGCTCAGTAATTAATTAAGAGTCAGGACTGTATGGTCAATAGACACCATGTGAATTAGAGTCATAGAATTGTTAAGGTTGGAAAAGACCTCTGAGCTCATCCACTCAGCCCAGCCCCACTGTGCCTACTAAACCATGTCCCAAAGAGCCGCGTCTACATGTTTTTGGAACACTTCCAGGGATGGAGACTCCACGACTGCCCTGGGCAGCCTCTTCCAATGGTTATACACTCATTCAATAAAGACATTTTTCCTAATATCCAATCCAAAACTCTCTTGGTGCAACTTGAGGTTATTTCTTCTCATCCTATCACTTGTTACTTGGGAGAATTAGGCACTGACAAACCCACATCTCAGAGTCCTCTTGTCTTCACTTGCCCTTTCCAAAATTCATGCTTCAATGTAGTCAGTGATATAGTATTCTACATGTAAATAAATATTACTATTAAATTACATTATGCTTTAAAAGCTGCAACTGGAATCAAGAGAAAAGACTCCATCATCAGAACCTCAGCGTGCTTTGCTGTTTTTTCCCCAAAAAATATGAATATTAAATAAGAGAGGTAGAATAGAGACAAAAATCAAACACATTCATCAGAGTTTTGTCACCTTTTTCTAATGTGCTTACTTCGCTTCGGAGACTTTTTCACTGAATTCAACAGCCAGATTTTGTGGCATAACACAGTAGCAGGGCTGCTGGCCTTTTGCCTCTGCCTCCAAACCTTAATCTTCTTGTTTTACTAGAAAAAAAGAGAACGTCCTATAAATGCCTTGATGGCTGAGAGAGCTGGGGTTGTTCAGCCTGGAGAAGAGAAGGCTCCAGGGAGACCTTAGAGCAGCTTCCAGTGCTGAAAGAGGCTCCAGGAAAGCTGGGGAGGGGCTCTTGATCAAGGAGGGCAGGGATAGGATGAGGGGGGATGGTTTTAAGCTAAAAGAGGAGAGATTGACATGAGGTGTTAAGAAGAAATGTTTTCCTGTGAGGATGGTGAGGCCCTGGCCCAGGTTGCCCAGAGCAGGGGTGGCTGCCCCATCCCTGGAGGGGTTCAAGGCCAGGTTGGATGGGGCTGGGAGCCCCTGATCCAGTGGGAGGTGTCCCTGCCCATGGCAGGGGGTGGGAACTGGATGGGCTTTTAAGTCCCTTCCAACTCAAACTATTCTTTGATTCTATAAATATTTGTCGTTTCAGTCTCAAAAAGGAATACAGGCTTATTTGGGGGAAGCAAGTAAAGCAGACATTGTGCTTCCAGTGAAATTGGTGTTACTCAAGAACAAGCTGAAGTGTTTTGTTGTGTGAAAGCTCAAAACGTTTCCAAACCTGGGTTCTGATTCCACAAAGACGCGTGTGCTTGCTTTAGTGTCTGTCACCAGCTACTCGAATCTGCTGACATGTGTGAACACACGCTTGCAAGCTCAGGAACTCCAACATCTCTTCTTTATTTCTCATCTCAGACTTTAAATCAAGGATAACTACAAGCCTTCTAAAATGGAGCATCTTAATATTTTAAAACCAAGCCATTTCTGGTTGCCCAGGGCCCCCCCAAAGTTTGCAAAAAGCCTTTTTTTAATCATTCAAACCATCTTTTCCCATGTGTTTATAAATAATAAAAATGTCCGATCTTGATTTTTACTCCAAAGCCCCTCACCTGCGGAGAAAGTCAATACTGGGCTGAGAAGATTTCATCCCAAAGGTCATTACTATTTTTGACGGAGTTGTGAGTGCTGGCGGATAATGGTCTCACAAATGGAGCTGCCTTTTGTTCTCAGACATAACTTAGGGCATTTTGGCAGTAATTCTATAATTACATACAGATAAATATGAGGGGTCACTAACGGGCTCATCTCATAACCACCATCATCAAGTAGCATTTCCTGGGCTACCTCCTTACGGTATCCAACCTATAAATAAATACTAACCTCAGAGGAGAGCTAATGTTCAGAATTATGGCACTGAGATAAAAATGAGGTTTTTAAAATAAGTATACAAGTTATGGCTTAGTATTTTTACCCATAATTAAGATGTATTTCCAAGGAGCAGCTGCTATTGAGCTTACATAAACTTGACGTGATTTTCCCCTTTGTCAAATCCATCATGGCAGCTTCAGAACCACACGAGTCTTAGCGCTGAATCATCGTGTTGTGTGATTGGAGGGGAAACCAGACATAGTTGTCTGCATTAGGAGAAAGGTATTTTGTTCCTTCATTAAGGTGTTACATTTCAGTGCAGTAAATTCCCGTGGTGACACCTGCAGAGTGCAGTCCATCACCATAAGGGAGAGTTTTAAACCACCTTACAGATGGCAAAGGATTAAACTTCAGGCTGGTGAAGTATTGTGAGGATCTGGGTATTTTTTATTCTCCATTTATTGTTCAATATCATAAGACAGAGCATAGCTCCTTGCGTCTGACCATCCCTTACAGTTAACAAGGCTCAAGTTTGCTGCCAGCAAGTTTTTGGATTGTGCTAGTTTATTCCTGGAGGGCAAATACCCCGTGATAGAAACACAGAGTGGTTTGGGTTGGAAGGGACCTCAAAGCCCATCCAGTTCCAACCTGCCGTCATGGGCAGGGACACCTCCCTCTGGATGAGGGGCTCCAAGCCCCATCCAACCTGGCCTTGAATGTCTCCAGGGATGGGGCAGCCACAGCTTCCCTGGGCAGCCTGTTCGAGTGCCTCACCACCCTCACAGGAAAGAATTTCTTCCTAATAACTCCTCTAAATCTCCCTTCTTTCAGCTTAGAATTGTTCCCTCTCATCCTACCCCTGCACTCTCTGATCAAGAACCTCTCCTCAGCTTGCTTGTACACCCTATTTAAGTGCCGGAAGACTGCTGTGAGGTCCCCCTGGAGGTTTCTTTTCTCCAGGCTGAACAACCCCAGCTCTCTCAGCCTGTCTTCATACAGGAGGTTCTCCAGCCCTCAGATCATCTCTCTGGCCTCCTCTGGGCTCACTCTAACAGCACCACATCCTTCCTGGGCTGAGGAATGCAGAACTGGACACAGGACTCCAGGTGACATCTCACAAGAGTGAAATAGAGGGGGTTCAAAGGAAGCCTTCTCATGGCTTCAATCCCAGCACCCTTTGCCTCACCTGCCACCATCTTGTGAGTTTATTTTCTGACCTACCTTTGAGAATTCCCTCCTTTGGGCATTTCACCTACCTAGGCACACCCTTAGCAGTAGAAATATCTTTGAGACACAGGAAGGGCTGGACACTGGCCCATAGAATCCCAAGTTGAAAGTGAAGAAATGTATTTTGGTGGTGGCAACCCTTTTACACTGATTCAAGTTCCATAATTGCCAGCGGAAGACTGTTAGCAGGGAAATGGCATCATCTTCTCTGGTTTCAGTCCAGTATGTGTGTGTCCAGACGAGCTTTGCCAGCTGCCCAGCCACATCTCATGAGCTGAAGGTGAGCAAATGTTAAATGTTTACCCTCAGTGCCCAGAAGCAAGCTTGCCATATTATGGTTTTACCCTAATGGAGCTCCGAACAGACACAAACCATTGTGCCAAGTGGACATTTTTGTCCACTATGCCTCTACATACCTAATATGCAAAATCAGGTATGCCTAATTTGTTTTGGTTTTATAGAGACTGGTAGAGTTCACAGTCCTGAGGGATATGGGTCGGGCAGAGTAGAGTCAAGACCCTAAATTTCAGGAAAGCAAACTTCCAGCTCTTCAAGGAGTGAGTCAACAGGAGCCCTAGGAAGCTGCCCTTGGAGACAAATGAGCAGAACAGAGCTGGCAGATCCCTAAGGATGGTTTCTACAGAGCGCAAGAGATCTTGATCCCCGAGTGTGAGAAATCAGGAAAGGGAGGCAAGAGGCCGGCATGGCTGAGTCAGGACCTGCTGGACAAACTGAAGGGTGAGAAGGAGACGCACAAGCAATAGAAGTAGGGCAGTGTTGGATTTACTGTTGAATTCAATGACCTCCCAGGTCTTTTCCAACCTAAATTATTCTGTGAATGGGGTACTGAGTCAAGGAATCCTGCCCTGTTTCAGCCTCCACCATGAGTAACTCCATAACTGAAGAATTATGTGTTTGTGAAAAACGTGGGTTCTGTGGCTCAGTGAGGTGCCAGGAGTAAATCCCCTAGCTACAACTCACAGTTAAACTAAAGCCTTTGTCGTCCTTTACCCATCACACCTATGGCACTGTCAAATTGCTGCAAAGATCAGTGGTGCATCCTACAGAATGTAACGCTTCTCTTGTAAGCAAAAAATCAGTATTTAATTGATTTCACGTCCAGTTGTTTGTTTTAATTGCCAAATCTGGGTGTGCAATAACTTTTTGTAATTTGAGAGAATATGTATCTAGTTCTTGCCCTTCAGCAGGCTCATTGTCTTATCCATGACTCATCCTTCCAGTACTTAAAAGGGGCCTGTAGGAAAGCTGGGGAGGGGCTCTTGATCAGGCAGTGCTGGGATAGGATGATGGGAAGCAATTTTAAGCTGAAAGACAGGAAATTGAGGTGAGATCTTATTAAGAAAAGTTTTCTGTGAGGGTGGGGAGGCCCTGGCCCAGGTTGCCCAGAGAAGTCATGTGTGCTCCATCCCTGGAGGTGTTCAAGGCCAGGTTGGATGGGGCTTGGAGCCCCTGATCCAGTGGGAGGTGTCCCTGCCCATGGCAGGGGTGGGACTGAATGGTCTTTGAGATCCATTCCAACCCAAACCATTCCATGATTCTGTGATTCTATGACTCTGACCTGTATCTCAGCTGGAAGACAGCGGATATCAAAAGCAGGCAAACACGGAGGAATGGGGCAGTAAGAAGACAAAGAGACTTTGTCAGAGAATAGGAACTCTCTGCTTAGCCCTGCCTTGCTGCTGACAGGCGGTTGGGATTTGCTGGCATTGAGGCAGCAGCGGGTCTTAAGAAGGGATTTAGAGGAGGATGAGGAAACAGCTCCATGAATTTTGACAAGGCAGGGATTTTGTCTGTGTGTGGTGAGTGGCATGAAGAATGAGCAGAGATATTAAGGACAGCGAAGGGAAAGGTTGGCTGAGGCTGGTGTTACCGGCAGTGGACAGCCAGGAGCGGCTCACGAAGTACGGGCATGGAAAGAGGGAGACAACTTGGCACAGACTCTTACAGGCAAGGAACTGGTGTTTGCCACTGTGTCTCCATTGGACTGTGGAAAATGGTGCCAGCAGCAATATTTTGAATGAAAATAAGGCTGACATCAGAGGATTCCACTATGGCTGAGCCTTTCCTGTGGATGGCTGATGTCCCCTCAGCTTCAGTATCAGGTCTGGTCTCCATCTCTGCTAATAGAAAAGTTACTCACCCTGCCTTTTCGGGACAAGAGCGGAGGTGTTGCAATGGTGACTGAAGTCTGGCTGCCTTTGCAGCACAGCCTACAGATTTTCACACAGGTCTATGAAATGCGTAATCCCTGCATGGATTTGTGCACGACAGCCTCATCTTTCTGTGCCTGCCCCAAGTCTCCGTTTTGATCAGTGTCACATACAGGAGCTTACAGGAGTGTGCTGGTGTCACAACACAAACTGTTGAGGCCAGACTTTCCTCCAACAGCTTCATCAGTGAATGAGAGGCGCCATCCAAGCCCGGAAGAGGAGAGAATTCTAAGGCTAAAGCATTCCTGTTCATGCGCTTTGTGGAGTTTAGGTCTCTGGTTTGAAAACATGAGTCCCAAGGGCATGAATTCCACCAAGGTTAGGCACAACCACTAGCTGAGGCACAATTACTGATGCCAACATCCCTTCCAGCCTCTTGGGAATGTTCAGTGCCTTGATGATCCTGCAGATACTTGGGGTCACAAAGGTGATGCAAGGGCTGGAGCACCTCCTGTACGAGGAGAGGCTGAGAGCTGGCGTTAATCAGCCTGGAGAAGAGAAGGCTCCAGGGAGAATTTAGAGCAGCTTCCAGCACTGAAAGGGGCTCCAGAAAATCTGGGAAGGGGCTCTTGATCATGGATTCCAGGGATAGGATGAGGTTTTAAGCTGAAAGAGGAGAGACTGAGATGACATCTTAGGAAGAAATTCTTTCCTATGAGGATAGGGAGGCCCTGGCCCAGGTTGCCCAGAGAAGTTGTGGCCGCCCCATCCCTGGAGGTGTTGAAGGCCAGGTTGGATGGGGCTTGGAGTAACTATGATTCTATGAACTGCTGTTAAGAACCCTGCCAGAGTAAATAAAATTTTCCATTTATCTTATGAACTTTCTTGGCCTCCCTCCTGCACGTTTTCCATACAACTAGATGGAAAGTGGAAGGAAGCAGGAGAAGAGTCTGTTGACCAATGGGTATTCCTTCAAAAACGCATCTGGCATGGCCTGTTCCTCCTCTGTGCTTACATGTTGCAGACCACTAAAATTTATCATAAGATCATGGAATGGTTTTGGTTGGAAGGGGCCTTAAATCCTATCCAGTTTCAACCCCTGCCATGGGCAGGGACACCTCCCACTGGATCAGGGGCTCCAAGCCCCATCCAACCTGGCCTTGAACCCCTCCAGGGATGGGGCAGCCACCCCTGCTCTGGGCAGCCTGGGCCAGGGCCTCCCCACCCTCACAGGAAAACATTTCTTCCTAAGATCTCATCTACATCTGCCCTCTTTCAGCTTCAAACCATTCCCTCTAATCCTGTCCCTGCACTCCCTGATCAAGAGCCCCTCCCCAGCTTTCCTGGAGCCCCTTCCAGCACTGGAAGCTGTTCTAAGGTGTCCTCGGAGCCTTCTCTTCTCCAGGCTGAACAACCCCAGCTCTCAGCCTGTCCTTGTACAGGAGGAGCTCCAGCCCTCAGATCAGCTCTGTGGCCTCCTCTGGACTTGCTGTAGCAGGTCCACATCCTCCATGTGCTGAGGAATCCAGAACCGAATGCAAAGGGCAGGGAGTTGGACCTGGATGGGGAGAAGAGCCACGCTTCTTCCTCAGCCAGCTGGTGTCCTGCCAGCAGCAGAGGTCAGCAGTGCTGGGAAAGCTGCAGCTCTGTTCAAAGATTAATAGATGCTATCATCCTTTGGGCTGTAAAAGCCGGCAGATAACAAAACATCACAGACCTGGCGACTTAAGAAACTGCAACCTGTCCAAGAGCGTTAGCACAGCCAGAGTCACGCAGCCACTAGGAATCCATGTCCAAAAGATTAGGTCTCAGCCTAATACGTGGGATTCGCATGTGAGTCAGAGGCATTGGGAAATCTTTGGAACAACTACCAGAAATCCCCCCGCCCCTTATGTTCTTCCCATGACTCATCCCCCAGAACGAGATAACATGGAAAGATATCTCTACAGTAAAACTTTAACACAGCACGTCACAGAGATAAGGTACATTTATCCCCACTTTCTCTCCACTTCCATGAAAAAATAAATCCATTTTCCTGCATTTTCTAATACTGATGTGGTACGAGTTCACCGTACAAAGCCACAGTGGAGAAAACGATGTGGGGTGAGTCAGTCCCTTGGCTGGCCAGTATACACATCCAGTCCCATATACCTCGAGTCCTCCATCCACTTGTCTTTCCTGAAGAAAGCCATCACTGCTCTGGTGCCGAAGCCGGGGTTGTTATCAAGGCAGCAAAGGAGAATGACGATTTAGAAATGGAAATTGTCTCTTTGGAGATGGCAGACTCCAGGGAAACCATCTGCTTGTCAGAAATGTAGCTTAGACACACCGGGCCGGTCAAATGGACCGTGGAAATCTTATCAGAGCAGTTGTTTGTCGCTGGAATATTTTCCACCACCACGGGTGTACTGACATCTCTGGAGAAATAATTTGATGTGCAGTGCCTGGGACAACAGGAATTGAGCAAAACAAACCATTAGGTGATGGATAAGCACAAAGAGCTGTTCATATTTTGAGCCCAATACAATTAGTAACAGGATACAGAACTAATGGCAGTACAGAACTGAAAGGTGGGATAGGATGAGGGGGGATGGCTGTAAATCAGAGGAGGGAATATTTAGACTAGACATTAGGAAGAGATTCTTCACGATGAGTGTGGTGAGACACCAGCACAGGTTGCCCAGGGAAGCTGTGGCTGCCCCATCCCTGGAGGGGTTCAAGGCCAGATTGATGAGGCTTTAAGCAGCCTGATCCAGTGGGAGGTGTCCCTGGCCATGGCAGGAAGGGTTGGAACTGGATGGGCTTTAAGGTCCCTTCCAACCCAAATCCTTCTATGATTCTATGATAGAGTTGATTTAATTAATTATGGAGTTGACCTTTTCCTTTCTTCTGCCTTTTTAGCGTAAAACACATCTTACGGCTCCTTTATTTGGCTTCGTGCATTCACATGCTAGATGGGTGTGTTTCAAGAGATTTCTCAAAACTTGTTGTTCACTTCCTTTTTTAAAGAAATAAACAGCTCAATGAACATCCCCATCTCTCTTCTTGTGACTTCAGGTTATTCTTGATAAAAATGAAAATGCTGAGAGCAATGAGAAATGAGGGGCTCGGGTCTCTTTAATCTTCCTCAATAAGTGTTCAATATGTGTAAGTATATATAAATAAATGGATAAAATCTGGGGAATGGGGCAAGAATTTGGTCCAGATTAAAAAAAAACAAAACCAAATGCCATTGCCCTAAAGAGAAATGGAGCTGGGGAAGGGTCTGGAGCACAGGAGTTATGAGGAGGGGTTGAGGGACCTGGGATTGCTTAGCCTGGAGAAAAGAAGGCTGAGGGGAGACCTCATCACTCTCTACAGCTCCCTAAAAGGAGGTTGCAGCAAGGTGGATGTTGGTTTCTTCTCCTGAGTGACAGGACAAGAGGAAATATCCTCAAGTTGCACCAGGGAGGTTTAGATGGGATATTAGGAAAAATTTCTTCACATAAAAGGTTCTCAGGCACTGGCAGAGGCTGTCCAGGGAGGTGGTGGAGTCCCTGTCCCTGGAGGTGTTTAAAAGACATGTAGGTGCAGTGCTCTGGGAGATGGTTTAGTGGTGGATTTAGCAGTGTGGGGTTTATATCAATTCTTCTACCCGCATTAATGAACCCTGCTGCGAGCTGATGGAGAAAGAGCCTGCAGAAAGGAGGACTCCAGGAAGCACGAGGGTTTGGCAGGCGCTTTCCGTGGGCTACCTGGGGTAATTTATTGCTCACACATTTGCTTGGCAACCCGAGGTCCCTTCTTAGTGCCTTAGTACTCACCTCCGGAGAATACTTATCGCTGCACCGATGGCAACCAACAGTAGGAGACCTCCAGTGAGAGACACCATGACGATCTCATAAGTAGACTGTGATGAACCTTGAAGAGAGTGTGGAAATCACAGATGAGATTTGCCAGCAAACAGCTGCAAGACACACAGTTTCTTGTGAAATCACCCCAGGTTGTTACAGGCTGAAAATGCTGAGTGTCCTGCTGCAAACCACGGATGGAGAGGGATGAGCAGCTTTGTGTTTGGAGGCCGTTCCTAGGAAACTGCTTTTTCTTCCAAAATCTCACAGCTCCGTTAATGAACTCATGGGTCTTTATTTATAAAAGAGCAAAGCAAGCCTGCTTTGCATGGCCGGGTTGTCTAAGTGGATTCCACGGTGAAAAAACCTGCCCTGCGCTGTCAGACTGTGAAGTTATTCCACAAGTTGTCCACCTATTCCCGGCAAAGCCATAGCAGGATACTGAATCTTACCGCCTCTGTAGCCAGCACTTTCCATCCTCTTCCTCCTTTATCAATTTCAGTTTCCATCCTTTTTTTCCTCTTGGGTTTAACTCTGGACTTAATGGAGTCAAATTCGGTTTATCCCTGTCTGCCCCTGCCTCCAAGCTTCCCACTCCTCTCTTCTGTTTCAGCATCTCCTTTTGTTTCCACCCTCTCTAAAACCTCAAGACAAATGAGTCTAACGTGGCTAATTTGCTTGTATCTTTTGAGCCCATCCAGCACTCCATATCTGTTAATTTTACACACTTGATAACACTGCTATTGCCTGGCCCCTCTCAGTAGTGTCACCACGCAAATAAACACAGCAGAACAGAGTGAAAATGCTAACAAACAGGAAAGTGAAAAACCTTCGTCCTTGGAAAGCACCGTGTTGTGGAAACTGCCCTCACCAGCATGGGCAGTCCTGAAAAAGAAAGACAACAGACGTTCAGATTGTAGTTTAATGTTCAAACCCACCACATTTCTTTTAGATCTATTTATGATGTCATGAGTATTTCACCATCTACTGTGTGAATTATCTTTACAACTTCCTTGTGAGATAGATTCTGCTATTGCCATTTTGCAGGTGGGGAATCAAAGAAAGATGTATTAAGAGACAGATCCAAAAGGTAGAAATTAGTCTGACATCAAAAATCTGAATGTTTCTCTTAAGACAATGAACTTCCATAGGTGCCTTGAGTTGGATTTGATGTTTGTCTATAGCATCAGGTCTTGGCACGGACAAGCACGATGCCATCACGCTCCAGCAGAGCTAGCACACACTTTTCTCTAATCCCAGCCAACTTGCCCCAAAACACAGAGGGAGACTTCAGCAGAAAAGGTAACTGAGCCAGGTTTCTGAAGCCTGGGTTATATGTTTTCTTTCATCACGTCCAGAAGGTGAGTTCTTAACTCCTTTAAAAAGATCTCAGCCATCACGTAGGAAAGTAACTAGGAGTGACCAACAATGAGACGGAAAAATGATGG
This sequence comes from Phaenicophaeus curvirostris, assembly GCF_032191515.1. Classification (NCBI taxonomy): domain Eukaryota; kingdom Metazoa; phylum Chordata; class Aves; order Cuculiformes; family Cuculidae; genus Phaenicophaeus; species Phaenicophaeus curvirostris. The sequence goes on from NC_091431.1 coordinate 73,359,845, forward strand.
GGTCCCAAAATATAACGTCTTGCTTTGTAGCAAATAACAACACTACTTCACTGCAGCAATATTGCCTTTTACCAAATCCCTCATCCAGGCACTGAATTTCTCAACGTGCTGGGTGAAACTTTCTTCACAGCAAGCACGTGGAGCAGGGGATGGATCCTTAGCCTCCTGCTAGGACAGGGAAACCAAGGGTAACACTTTGTCTTACGTTGGTCCAACAGTTCCAGGCATGGCTGGAAATCTCAAGCACATCTCCTGCCTCTTGTGGTTATGCCTTCACCATGAGAATATTCCTCTTTTAGTACCTCAAACCTATCTCATGTCTTATCGCTGGGAAGTGTAATGGATAAAAAGCAAGTGCTCAAGTCAGACTCAGGTGTCAGCTTATGCTAGAACTGCCACAAAACACACATGTGTGCACATAATTCCAGCTTGCATGTGTTCCTTGCAGATTCCTGGTTGTTATTTTATTCTATTCTAGCTCCTTTTCTGGGATATAAATGAAAAGTGGAACACTTTCAACACCAGGTATTTTGAAATACACAGTGTATGTGTATGTGTATGTGTATGTGTATGTGTATGTGTATGTGTATGTGTATGTGTATGTGTATGTGTATGTGTATGTGTATGTATCTAGATATTATGAAGAAATAAATTCTTCATGCTGAGGGTGGGGAGGCCCTGGCCCAGGTTGCCCAGAGCAGTGGTGGCTGCCACATCCCTGGAGGGGTTCAAGGCCAGGTTGGATGGGGCTTGGAGCCCCTGATCCAGTGGGAGGTGTCCCTGCCTATGGCAGGGGTTGGAACTGGATGGGCTTTATGGTTCCTTCCAACCTAAATGGTTCTACGATTCCATGATTCTGATGACATCCAGGTGGTAAACACAAGAATAAATTACCTGCCAGTATGTTCTCATATAAAAGAGCTTGTATCTAACGTCTTAGATGTTGCACTTCACATTCTAGTCTCTTTGCAGCAATAAGCTTAACTTAAAATGGAATTATTGTGAAAAATCTGTGTAGCCACATGTTGAAGAAGAAAAAGTGAGCGACTGAGGAAAATACAACCTGACGAGGAAAATCCAAGCCAAACCCATACTCGTGTTTATACAAAGAACAATACCAGCTCTGAAATACTGCTCAGACCAAAATGCTTTATATCACATAGAATCATAGAATGGTTTGGGTTGGAAAGGACCCTTAAAGGCCATCCATCCATCAACTCCAACCCCCTGCAGGAGCAGGGACATCTTCAACATGATCAGTTTGCTCAGAGCCCTGTCCAACCTGACCTGGAATGTTTCCAGGGATGGGGCAGCCACCACCTCTCTGGGCAACCTGGGCCAGTGTTTCACCACCCTCAGCAAAAACATTTCTTCTTTTTATCTATTCTGAAGTTCCCCTCTTTTAGTTTAAAACTATTGCTCCCCCTATCAACATGAATCATAGCGACCTGCAACAACTCCTACTTTTAAAAAGCCTGGGCACCAAAACCAGGCAGCACAGTTTTGTAGCTAAGCAGACTGTGCAGGCTCTGCCTCTTATCCTTTGCCTCTTTTCCTTTGCCTCTGTCTTTGCAGACATCTCAGAATAACTGGAATATTGGCTCAGAAGCTGTTTCAGGATCTCATGTGAAATTTCACCTGGTGCCAGGTAAGCTGAGATGAAAATGGAAGACCACTTTCTACAGAGTCCTCCAGTCCTCATGACACACCTTTCTCACACCAAGAACATGTCCTAAGGGGCAACTCAGTCTCACCTGTCAGCTTGAAAAAGAAAATAAACCATGGTAACTTAAATTTAGAGCAGAATAAGACTACGGATTTCTGGATTACCTTGTGACTGCTGGAGCTCCTTCCATCACCGTCATGCTGCTAAGACTTGGCATGAAAATAAAGCTGCTCTGAAGGGTTTCAGACTAATTGCTCACTGTATTTGCATCTATTGCTTGCTTTCTTCTCTCCGTGGTTTTTATTAGGGCAGAATAATCTCTTACATTTATAGCCAATCAATAAAGTGTGGAGGTGGATCAAGGAGAGGCTTTACTCACCATCCTTTTGCCAAGGAATTCCATTTGCTATCTTGTTGGTGGAGCTGGAGGCGCAGCCGGACTCCACCTAGGAGGCTGCCAGGGCTTCTGTTGGGCATGGACCCCTTCTGGCATGGCAGGATTGCGAAACTCCCTCTGTAGGTTGCAGGGAGAGTGACTGCAGAGGCGTGCTGTGTCCTAGGAGAGGTGCCTTTGGGTCTTCTCCATCAGCAGGACCTGCAGCCCCATGGTTTGAGTGCTCTCCAGGCAAGGGAACTCTCCGAGAGAGCTGCTGGGCAAGGAGTGACTGCAGGCAAGTCTGAGCACGGCCCTTGCTTTCTGGGTGTTAAACAGACCAGCTTGTCTCTTCCTGCTGAAATAGGAATTTAAGGAGCTGTGGTTGAGCTGCTGATTGGTGATGACCAGTTTAGAGTTGGATTTCAAACGTGCTTCGTTTTCGACATCTCCAGCAGCCTGGCTTAGCTGCTCTTCACTGCACCATGGGCAGAAGAATCTCATTAACCTTGCTCTGCAGCACCCACCTCTTCCCACACCTCTTCCCATATCTCCACAGATCGGGACCTTGTTTTGCTCTGCGAAAGCCCCTGGTCCTTATTGCCGGACTGGAGCTGAGCTGGCAACAGCGCTGAGTTATCTTGTGAAAAAATGCAGTTCCCTGTGCTTTGTGATCAGAGAAGGAGTGGTGCGCAAGGGTGGAGACTCCTTTTCCATCAATGCATTCACACACAATACATTAATACACTCCAGGCTGGCAGGTATTTAAAAATTAACAATAGAGACTGACAGATATTTTTTTTTCTTGATAAAGAGCAGCAGAGCAGTTTCAGCTCCTCTTGCCTCACTGCTACCATCAAAACAGGACCAAAGCACCTCTCCAAATTCCCTGGAGATTGTTCAGCAGGGTTTCAGATGTCCACAGTCTGAATTGCCGAGCGTGTTTAGATAATGGCTGTGAACATTCCTCTGTGGTGTGCATCAAACAGATTTTATGGCGAGGTAAGCAGTGGGGAGCAGGTCAGCAGGTACACACAGGCATGTTCTTGACCAAGCCACACATCACAGACTAGGAGAAAGCTGCCTGGAGGAGAGGGACCTGGGGGTGTTGGTTGACAGAGACTGAACATGAGCCAGCAGGGGCCCAGGGGGCCAAGAAGGCCAATGGCATCTTGGCTTGGATCAGAAACGGCGTGACCAGCAGGTCCAGGGAGGTTCTTCTCCCTCTGGACTCAGCACTGGTGAGACCGCTCCTCGAATCCTGTGTTCAGTTCTGGGCCCCTCACCACAAGAAGGATGTTGAGGCTCTGGAGCGAGTCCAGAGAAGAGCAACGAAGCTGGTGAAGGGGCTGGAGAACAAGAGGAGCAGCTGAGAGAGCTGGGGGTGTTTATCCTGGAGAAGAGGAGGCTGAGGGGAGACCTATTATATGTAGATTTATGATTAAATTATATAGATTTATGATTTCCTGAAAGGAAGTTTTGGAGAGGAGGGAGCTGGGCTCTTCTCCCAAGTGACAGGGGACAGGACAAGAGGGAATGGCCTCAAGCTCCGCCAGGGGAGATTTAGGCTGGACATTAGGAAAAAAATTTTCACGGAAAGGATCATTGGGCACTGGCAGTGGCTGCCCAGGGAGGGGGTTGAGTCACCTTCCCTGGAGGGGTTTAAGGCACGGGTGGACGAGGTGCTGAGGGACATGGGTTAGTGTTTGATGGGAACGGTTGGACTCGATGATCCGGTGGGTCTCTTCCAACCTGGTTGTTCTATGATTCTATGATTCTATGAATTATCCATTGTACAACCCATAGAGGAGGACACTTGCTATGTAAGTACTTTCTCTCTTTCCTTCAGGGCCTCACTAGCCTTTTATTTGACTCTGAACCACAGTAAGTGTGATGTTTAAAAACAGTTCTGTGTTGTATATGCCACCGAAGTCTTCCTGAGAAGGGAGGACATTATACTTGGGCAGATGCTAGTGCTTTCCTTCTTCAGCAAACAAACAGAAAGCTCAAACCAAAACCTAAATTGCTTTGTGAAGCCCATTTTTTTTTTTTTTTTGTGATTTTGAGTCTGGTCCAAAGTTCACTCAAGTCAATGGGACTCTCTTTCCTGACTTCATAGGCATTCAGACCTTGCTCTCAGAGACTACCAAGCATCTACATGTTAGATCTCCATCCCTTGTATGTGCTTAGTGTGAAGACATGATGGAAGTTCTCCACAAACTTCTCTTGCGAATGGAAGTTCACTTTCATCCAACCCTCAGGGACATTAAGGAGAAAGCAGTGGGATGCTATGAATATTCCTGAAGGGCATCTGTAACATAACATCTATTTTTATTTAATTTTTTTATCCCATTATCCACCTCACTCCAAGCTCAGTTTTGTGGAGAAGCTTGAGATCACGGAGAGGGGGTGGAGGAGGCAGCTCTATCCTGTAGGAACACCTTATCTTATGCAGACTGGGTGCAGTTCACCACCGCAAACAAACCCCGTGAGACCAGGGCAACCAGCCAGGTGCGGATGTGTCTGCGGAGACACACGCCAAATGGTGCAAGGATCTGAGCCACATGCAGAGACTGAGATTCCTAGTGCGGCTGCAGGTTATTCACCTGGGATTTATTAGTGAATACTCAGCTAGTGATTTGGAGATTAAAGGCTTCGTATCAGCGTGTGTATCAAGGATAATACAGGTTCTGTGCCTCAGTCGGAGCAATCCCAAGCACAAATACAGGCTGGATGGAGAATGGATTGGGAACAGCCCTAAGGAGGACTTGGGGTGTTGAGGGATGAGCTGCTCAGCATGAGCCCAGCCATGAGCGCTTGCAGCCCAGAAACCAACCGTGTCCTGGGCTGCATCCAGAGCAGCGTGGCCAGCAGGGCGAGGGAGGGGATTCTGCCCTCTGCTCTGCTCTGGTGAGACCTCACCTGGAGCCCTGTCTCCAGTTCTGGAATCCTCAACACAGGAAGGACATGGAGCTGTTGGAGTGAGTCCAGAGGAGGCCACAAAGATGGTCCAAGGGCTGGAGAACCTCCCAGACATGGACAGTCTGAGAGAGTTGGGGTCATTAAGCCTGGAGAAGAGACGGCTGCGGGGAGACCTTAGAGCAGCTTCCAGTGCTGAAAGGGGCTTCAGAAAAGCTGGGGAGGGTCTCTTGATCAGGGAGTGCAGGGACATGGTGAGGGGTGATGGTTTTAGGCTGGAAGAGGGGAGATGGTGATGAGCTCTTAGGGAGAAATGTTTTGCTGTGCGGGTGGGGAGGCCCTGGCCCAGGCTGCCCAGAGCAGGGGTGGCTGCCCCATCCCTGGAGGGGTCCAAGGCCAGGTTGGATGGGGCTTGGAGCCCCTGATCCAGTGGGAGGTGTCCCTGCCCATGGCAGGGGGTGGGACTGGATGGGCTTTAACATCCCTTCAAACCCAAACTATTCTATGATTCTATAAGTCTGTGATAATCTTACTAAAATGAGTAAGAGTCCTCTCAAAAATGTACTGAATAATCCAATCCAGCTGAGTAAAACTGTGTCAAAATACATATCACAGAACCACAGAGTGGTTTGGGTTGGAAGGGGCATTAAAGAGCAGCCAGATCCAGTCCCAGGCCATGCTTATCTGGGCATAAACTCCATGGAGAAACCAAGGAAAGAAGGGGAAAAAAAGCTACAGAGATGACAGGAAAATAGCAAAACATCCTACAAGTTCTGGGCCCCTCACCACAAAAAGGATGTTGAGGCTCTGGAGCGAGTCCAGAGAAGAGAGCAGGGAGCTGGGCTCTTCTCCCAAGGGACAGGGGACAGGACAAGAGGGAATGGCCTCAAGCTCCGCCAGGGGAGGTTCAGGCTGGACATTAGGAAAAAATTCTTCACAGAAAGGGTCATTGGGCACTGGCAGAGGCTGCCCAGGGAGGGGGTTGAGTCACCTTCCCTGGAGGTGTTTAAGGCACGGGTGGACGAGGTGCTGAGGGACATGGGTTAGTGTTTGATAGGAACAGTTGGACTCGATGATCTGGTGGGTCTCTTCCAACCTGGTTATTCTATGATTCTATGAATCTCCTGACAGTTTTGCTGAGCAGGGTGATTCTGCTTTGAAAGCCTAGAGGGTAAAAGTGGTTATGCAAGAGGGTCAGAACAAATGCTGGGGTTTTTTTTCTCTTAATTTCTTGTTGCTCTACTCTAAAAAGTACAGGTTTGCTGGGAAGGTGCTGGTTCTTGTACACTACAATATTTATACAAACTTTTTGGCAGAATTGCCTTGAAATTTTACATTAAGATTATGAAAAAGGAAGAATAAATTTTAAGGAAATCAGAACTTTGACCCCTAGAAGAAGGCAAAATACACAGGAACAACCAGGATTTGATTGATAGTACAAAAAACATGCAGAGATTTTACTTACCGTTCATTTGCAGGGCCTTATCCTCCGTGCCATACCCAGTTCAGAAGAAACTTCCAAATCTTCACTGTGACACCTTTAATTGGCCCTGTTCTGGCAGAGATAATTTTTTTTTATAGCAATCAAGGTATTTATTTGTCAGTACAATCGATCTCCAACGTAGTTAATGCTCAGATACACTGTCAGCTTCAGAGAACTTTTCATGATTCACGGGATTTCACCAGCCAACGTAAATAAAGGTCCTCGAGGGAGATGGTTTAAAAGCACCTAAAAGTCCAGTCCTGAGAAAAGGCCTGTTCCTGTGCTCCAAAGTGAGGGAAAGGACATACCTTCATACTTTGCTTGTTTCACTTCTTCTCCAATGTAAGTAATTGTGTTAAGGTGTCTTAGAAGGAAATTAGACAAATCCTAAGTCCTGGAGAAGCACCACCACGTCTGAAGGACAAATCTCAAACCAGTTCATTGAATCATAGAATGTTTTGGGTTGGAAGGGAACTTTAAAATCCCATTCAGTCCAACCCTCCTGCAGTGAGCAGTGACATCTTCAAATTGATCAGGTTGCTCGGAGCTCTGTCCAACCTGACCTTGAATGTTTTCAGGGATGGGGCATCCACCACCTCTCGGGGCAACCTGTGCCTGTGTTTCACCACCCTCACAGGAAAAAAAATCCTTCTTTATATCCAGTCTAAATCTTCCCTCTGTTAGTTTAAAACCGTTACTCCTTGTCCTGTCACAACAGACTTTGCTAAACACCTTTCCTGGAGCCCCTTTCCGTATTGGAAGCTGCTCTAAGGTCTCTGTGGAGCCTTCTCTTCTCCAGGCTGAACAACCCCAACTCTCTCAACCTTTCCTTGTGGTGGTTGGTGCTCCAGTCCTCGGATCATCTTCATGGCCTCCTCTGGACTCGCTCCAACAGGTCCATATCCTTAGGCTGGGGATTCCAGACAGGACTCCAGGTGGGGTCTCACAGGAGCAGAGCAGAGGGCAGAATCCCCTCCCTCACCCTGCTGCCCACGCTGCTTTGGATGCCGCCCAGGCTGGTTTCTGGGCTGCAAGTGAGCATTGCCAAATCTTGTCAAGCTTCTCATCCCCCAGCACCCCAAGTCCTTTTCCGCAGGGCTGCTTTCAATCACATCCCCCCCACCTCCTGTATTGAAACCTTGGATTGCCCCAACCCAGGTGCAGGACTTTGCACTTGGCCCTGTTGAACCTCATGAGGCTCTCACAGTCCCACTTCTCCAGCCTGTCCAGGTCCCTCTGGATGACATCCCGCCCTTCTGGTGTGGCAACTGCCCTACTCAGCTCAGTGTCATCTGCAAACTTGCTGAGGGTGCACTCAATCTAGCTGTCAGTATCATTGATGAAGACATTAAACAGCACTGGTCCCAGTACAGACCCCTGAGGGACACCACTAGTCACAGATCTCCATCTGGACTTTGAGCCATGGACCACTACTCTCTGAGTGCAACCATGCAACCTACTCTCTATCCACTGAGCAGTTCACCCATCAAATCCCTATCTCTCCATTTAAAAGAGAAGGATGCTGTGGGGGATTGTGTCAGATCGGATATTCCAAGTCTGGGTGTTCGATTTGAAACATGCCTGTTGCGTATCCCTGCTGTGACCTGTGTGATCTCTGGATTTAAGACAGTTTCAGAACTTCAACTACACATGGTCATGCTACTTACCTGCTGTGGGGAGACACTGCTGAACACAACGCTCTGAACGCTGCTGAGCAGGGAGTAGAAAACAAATAAATCTGTTGTAGATCCTTCGTGTCTGCTCCTCGGCCTGATGAGGCTGGTTCTCCAACAGCAAAGGACAGAGGGTTGCTCTGCATGCCTGACCACATCCAGGAGCTCTGGCACTTAAGAGCCATTAAAACCATAATTTCTTACTGAGCAATGGGGTTACTTTATGTCTGGGCAAGATTTTTGATCCGTAGTGGTAAGACATTTCACCACCACACTACAGTCAAGTTAATTCATCATGGAAAATATCATCATGTCACCCCGCACTATAATCTGTACAGTATCCTGCATCCCAAATATGCTACACAGCTAATTGTCCACCTTGAAAAGGATGCAGCTGATCAGGAAAAGGCACATGAAGGCTGCAAAGCCTTCTCTGCTTCTCTTGGAGGGGTAACTACGATTTTATTTATTATGATCTATCATGGCTTTTTGGATGCCTGTTCTCCAAGTTGAAGAGTCATAGAGTCATAGAATCATAAAATGCTTTGGGTTGGAAGGGACCTTAAAGCCCATCCAGTTCCAACCCCTGCCATGGGCAGGGACACCTCCCACTGGATCCAGTTGCTCCAAGCCCCATCCAACCTGGCCTTGAACCCCTCCAGGGATGGGGCAGCCATTGCTCTGGGCAACCTGGGCCAGGGGCTCCACACCCTCAGTGTGAAGAAATTCTTCCTAATGTCTAATCTAGATCTTCCCCCTTCCAATTTAAAGCCGCTGCCTCCCATCCTCTCACTCCAGGCCCTTGTAAAAAGTCCCTCCCCAGCTTTCCTGGAGCCCCTTTCAGCACTGGAAGCTGCTCTAAGGTCTCCCCGAAGCCTTCTCTAGGCTGAACAACCCCAAGTCCCTCAGCCTGTCCTCAGCAGAATCAGAACTGGCATACAGAAGGTGCACAGGGATAGCCAGTAGTCAACTGGCAACTGATCTCAACCAGAAGAAGCCCAGGGCATAAAATGAGGTGAGCAGTTGGCAGCTCCAAACATGAGAAGCTGGGTTTTATCCCTCACAATAATCATAGAATCACCAGTTTGGAAAAGACCCATCGGATCATCAAGTCCAACCATTCTTATCAAATACTAATAAGCTGCAGAGCTTATTGCCACAGGTTACTGCAAGCTGCTAACAGCATGCCTAGGTTTTAAAAGGTCACTGGACGAGTTCATGGAAGAAAGGAATCCATTGGGGGTTATTAAAAACAAGACATCGTGTCTGGATCAGAAAACCCACAAGCCGTAAATCATTAGATGGTAAAACACCATTCTGGGAAGAGACCTCTAACTGTGTGCGTGCTTTTGTGAAGTATCTGATTTCATCTGTTTTTGGGAGCAAGGTACTGGCACAGATGGACTTTTGGTCTGACCTGGTCCAGCTTTTCTGGTGCTTCTGTTGCTCTTTTTTTCATGCTACAAAATTCATGACGCTTTTGAGCAGCCTGATCCAGCGGAGGTGTCCCTGCCCATACTGGGGGTTAGAACTGGATGGACTTTAAAGTCCCTTCTGGCCCAAACCATTCAACGAGTCTTGCCAGCTCACCTGCAGGAGCAAACTGTGCAGTGAGGGGCACCTTAACAGGTTATATGCTTCCTCCCCTGCCTTCCAGAACTGTCGGGCTGCACCAAGGAAGTGTAAAGGCGTCTGATTTCATCTCCAAGGGGTGTTGCTGGGAATGAGGGGAATACTGAGAGTGCAGCTCTGCAACATATCCAAACACTGGGGGTGGCTGAAGCTGCTTTCAGATGCTGGTGGTGCTGTACTGGTGTGAACAATGTTCTACGCAGTTGGATGCTCAGGGGTGACACTGCGCTAGGACTGAGACCTTTTGCATGAAGACAAATTCCACTCAGGAAAGCCCTGGCAACACTTTTCATCAGATATCCTTGGAGATAAATATCAATGTTCAAGGACAGGTTGGATGGAACTTTGAGCAACGTGATCCAGTGGGAGGTGTCCCTGCCCATGGCAGGGGGGATGGAACTCGATGGGCTTTAAGGTCCCTTCCAACCCAAACCACTCTGTTTTTCTATGATTCTATGATAAATTTCCCAGTTCTTTTCCTTAGTGGAGTAAGCATAGCATTAAATTACAGGGAATCTCAACTATGATCTTATAGTTTTCTTTTTTTTTTTTATTATAGACTTTTTATCCACATTGATGATAAAGAAACTACAACAGAGTTAAATACCTTTTTTTTGATAACAGTGATTATATTCTTAATTACACTCAATATTAAACTGTAAAATATTTCCAGAGGAGTACAATCTTAATTCATACAGCAGGCAAAATACCGGAGAAGGAAAGGGGTGAGGGAAAGGGGTGTGAGAATTTCCAGTCTGCTTTTAAAAAGCACTGTAGTATGGCTAACGCTGCTCTATCCATCCATGCATTCATCCATCCACCCATCCATCCATCCATCCATCCATCCAACCAACCATCCATCCAAACGTGGTTCTGGCCCATCCGGTGAAGACGCACATTTCTTCCCATAAAACAATCACTATTCAAAAGCAACAGATGAACCGGCAGGTGTTGTCAGTGTCTGTGGCATTAAAAGGATCGGCAGTTGCTTTCACGGCTTGTCTGTACGACTCATCGACAGCATTTTCTCTATCCAGTTCAGTTGTCCTTCTAAAAACACAAAGACTTCAACTTTGGTACCACCAAAAAAGATCCAGGACAGGCATGTGGTTTTTTTCATGTGGTTTTGTTTTTACTAATAAATGGCTGCTACATTCTATTTTACATGGTTGTCCATGATGCTTTGAGGTCACTTGTCCTCGGGTTCGGAGGAACCTGATTTGTTTTGTTCTTTAAATCCCCAAGCTCTCCTGTTTTTTCAGTCTATATACAAGTTATGTTTGTGAGTGGTGGGTTATAACTCACAAAGTCACAGCTGCAAAAGATCTTGTGCTGCTGGGAACAGGGAAGGGAAACAAAAAGAGAAGAGAAAAAATGTTACCAATACCAAGTTTGAGATTTGTTTACTCAAAGAATTACAACATTTATATACAATGCTTGAAAAAGGGATACAGATAAGTTGCTTGCTCCAGAAGCATCCTGAGACTTTGCTAGTTTCTATCTGTAGAGTCACGTGGAAATACAGTAAAAAGGAGCAGCCGAGGGAACTGGAGTAGTTTAGACTAGAGAAAAGGAGGCTGAGGGGAGATCTCATGGCTCTCTGCACCTCCCTGAAAGGAGGTTGTGGTGAGGTGGGTGTTGTTGTCTTCTTCCAATCAACAAGTGATAGGATGAGAGGAAATGGCCTCAAGTTGTGCCAGGGGAGGTTCAGATGGGATATTAAGCACAATTTCCTTACTGGGGGAGCGGTGAAGCCCTGGCAGAGGCTGTCAAGGGAGTCTCCCTCCCAGGAGGGTTTCAAAAAACGTGTAGCCATGGCACTTTAGCACATGGTTTAGTAGGGACGGTGGTGTTGGGCTGACAGTTGGACTGGATGATCTTAGAGCTCTCTTCCGACCTCAATGATTCTGCGATTCTGTTGATTCTTTTCCATCCTAAGATGAGGTGCAAATTGTCCCTGACTGAAGTAAGATGACCTGCTGTGAGAAGGAACACAAAGCCCAACAAAGGCAGCCAAGAATCACGGAGCATTATTTGATTGGCTGCTCTGCCACACGCGGGACCCTCAACCTCTGGCGCACTGCGTGGGTATGTGTGCACACACATTTCTTCTCTTCTGCCTGCCACACTGAGAATCTGAAATTGCTTCTCAACAATGTGGTTTGATTCTCTGCTTGGCTGATTTAGCTTAGCAGTTAAGTAACAACTAATCTTTCAAAAGCGCTAGGGTCTACTTAGAGAAATCCCTGTTGTCTGCAGGGATGGAGTGCCACTGGAAACAAAAACAGCGTGACAAACGCATCCATCCTTCATTCTCTCAGCACAAAAGCAGAAAACACTCGTAGCTGGGATGCCAGCACCTTCCTTGCAGGGCCTGTCAGCTAATGAAAACCCGATGCTGGGAACAAACGATGCTGTTCGTCCGATGCTGCCATCCTCAGGCAGATTTTTCCTGCAAACTAGTGTTTGCACAAGGCGCTCGGGGCAGGACCTGCTGCTTCTCATTAGGGGAGGTGTGTTGTTTTATTCAGGGTATTAATATCACTGAAGTTATTTTAAATCAGTGCTCAGATTAACGCAGGCTAACTGGAAAATGCTGGCAGTCAGTAAGAAAGTATGCACAAGAGGGCAAACCAGACTGACTCGATGCTCAGATTAATCTTCTTATCTCAGTGGGCAGAGCTCAAGGCCACAGATACTGGTTATCTGGTTAATCTATACTTACTCCTCATGCTTTTATCTTTAAGTGTCTGCTTCTTCCATAGCTCAGGCAAGTCTCCATCATCGATACAATCAAACCCTTCTTGGAAGCCCTCAGACTTTCTCTTGAATACCTCTGCCTTGTGCATTACTGAAGTCTCTACATATGAACAGCTCTTTTTTTTTTTTTTTTCTAAAACACGTATTCCACCTCAGGGATTTTTTTCAGTGAATCCAGAAGCCAGATGTTGTAGCATAATACAGCAGTGGGGCTACCAGCCTCTGCCTCCAAGCCCTCATCTTCTTGTTTTACCAGAAAAAAAAGAGAATGTCCTTTAAATGCCTTGACAGTCTGAGAGAGTTGGGGTTGTTCAGCTCCAAAGAGACCTTAGAGCAGCTTCCAGTACTGAAAGGGGCTTCAGAAAAGCTGGGGAGGGGCTCTTGATCAGGGAGTGCAGGGACACAGTGAGGGGGTATGGTTTTAGGCTGGAAGAGGGGAGATTGAGATGAGATCTTAGGAAGAAATGTTTTCCTGTGAGGGTGGGAAGGCCCTGGCCCAGGCTGGCCAAGGAAGTCGTGGCTGCCCCATCCCTGGAGGTGTTCAAGGCCAGGTTGGCTGGGGCTTTGAACAACGTGATCCAGTGGGAGGTGTCCCTGCCCATGGCAGGGTGGAGCGGGGTTTAAGGTTCCTTCCAGCCCAAACCTTTCTATGATTCTAAATATTAAGGTTTTAGCACCAGGAACTGGAATCACTCAGGCCACTGATGACAGAGACAGCATTTCTTCTAACTGAATGATTCTATAAAACACTCCAGAAAAATGCAACGTTGGGTGTAGCGAGATCCTGCACACAGATAACAGGGTAGTTGCCATCGGCCAGAGACTGAAATACAGAAGAGAGTGTTGGTGTAGTTCTGTAAAGCTCCCAAAATACACTGCTCTTTCCTGGAGCTGAAAGAGCTCCATAAAAGGGTAGAAAACCCCATTGGTACCTGTCTGTGTGTGAAATTTTACTGCATTGCAAATGTCAAGGTATGTCCCTCACTCCACTAAAGGGACCTGACCTAAGAAGGTCAACAGGAAAGCTGGGGAGGGGCCCTTTATCAGGGAGTGCAGGGGTAGGATGAGGGGGGATGGTTTTAAGCTTAAAGAAAGAGATTGAGAGGAGATCTTAGGAAGAAATCTTCTCCTGTGAGGGTGGGGAGACCCTGGCCCAGGTTGCCCAGAGCAGTGGTGGCTGCCCCATCCCTGGAGGTGTTCAAGGCCAGGTTGGATGGGGCTTGGAGCCCCTGATCCAGTGGGAGGTGTCCCTGCCCATGGCAGGGGTGGAACTGGATGGGCTTTGAGGTCCCTTCCAACCTAAACCATTCCAGGATTCTATGACCCTGATGCCACTTTTCAGGGCTGGAGAGTAGAAGCGCATGCTCAGGCGCTCAGGCAAACAGGCCTGGATTCACGCACTGGACAACTCTCACTGGTCCACCCCACCCCAGTGAAGCCTCTGAATTTGCACAACGTGTCAGTTAGCAGCTTCAGACTCCGCAACAACAAAGCCTTTAGGGCAGAAGCAGTAACATCATGCAACAAAATGACTACCTTAATTCTCTCCATGCCTACAAAGAAAAACATGACAGCCAGGGCAGGCAGAATAAGATCTCTTCTTTCTCAAGCTCACCTTTAGCTTTTGCTGAGGTGCGCACCGAGCTTTTCTTTCCTGATCAAGCTTGCTGCATAGGGAATCTGCAACAACAGAGAAACAAAGACACTGCTTTAAGCCAAGGTTTGGCTAAGGAAAAATCGATGCTGGAATTCCTGCAAATGAAAGGTTTTGTTTGCCTCCCTGCATCATTGCAGGGAACTGTCTTAAACTGAAGGACTGAACTCTTTACAAAACTGCAAAGTGTTAAAGCAGAAATAAAATAAAATAAAATCAGATCCTAAAATCCATTGTAAAAGATGTTTCCTGATGTTTTTTTACATCAGTTGCTGGCAAAAATAAAGCCACCACCCATTCTGCTTCCCGTGATATGACAAAAATCAGCTGCCTGTGACAGAGCAGGCAACAAACACTAATCTCTGCACAGTCGAAATACAGAGTTGGGAGTACGGGACTTCTTATATTTATATCCCTATAATTAGGAAGTTCATAATGCTTATCTCTGTCTTGCACCAATCTGATGGAAGCCACTGAAGTGGAACAAATAATTAAAGAAAAACAGAGAACATAGGCATACGAGGGAACACAGTTATATTTAGAAGCGAAGAGGGATGATGTACTCACTGGCTACTGGGAATACAGCACGGGGCTGCTCTTTTCCAGCACCAGGCCTTTAGAATGCAACAAAACTAAATTGCTCCGAGATTTCTTCTTAGCTGGCAATCCAAGTGACTGCAAATTCACTGTTGCTGCCTTTTGGAAGGATCGTTGGAGGAATTAAGGGTGGGATCAAAAAAATTTATGTCCCTTCGCTCCCAAGTACTGCTGCGCACTGAGGTGACCTGCTTCTGCTGTCAGGCACTGCAGATTGTACTCCCCAATAACACCGAATATGTTACTGGAAGCTGACAAAAAGGTAGGGCTGAAGTCAGAAGCAAGGTGTAAGCTGCACAAACAGCAAAAGAACAGACAGGCAAATGCAGAGCTCAGGTGACCTGCACACACACATAATAATCTACCAGAAGCAGTGAATTTATGCCCATGTCCACTGACCAGATACCTAGCATCACTCCTGCGCATCCCTGTTTTGGCTTTAATTACTTTATAGCCACAGTGCTACAAAGTATGTAAATATATGTAGTGCATATATATAGTATATACTCTAAAGTATATAAGGACATCTGCACGAGTTCTGTTTACTGGGTCTCTGGGCTGGTGTAAAGTGCAGTATCCACTCTGTCATCTCTCACCATCCCTGCCTTCCATAATATGGAAAAGAATATGGAAGGCTCAGGATGAGAAGAAAGAAAGGGGCACCTGCAGCTCAGGAACTCATACTTTCATCTCTCAGAAAAAGAGGTCATTCTGATGGGAAGCAGCAGCACAAGGAAGCAGCAGCGTCTGCAAAGATGAGCCTTGGCTGGATGAAAGCAGAAGCCTTTCTCAGGGGCACGATGCTTCCCTGGCAAAGGGGAAATGTATGTGCATTAAATGATAGGACCAAACTGCTGATGGCCTGAAAAGACCCAGGATCCAGGTGTCTTCTCTGACTGCTCTTATAACCCGTACACTTCAGAGAAGCTGAAAGCCATCAGGAAGCTTACTTTCAGCTCCCCTGGAAAGCAGAGAGCTCTCCGCTCCACCAGAGCTACCTTCCAGGGCCACAGTGTTTGCAAAGGCTTTAAAACTCCTTTGCAAACTGTGGCAGAGAAGAGCATGCAAAGAAACTGTTTACTTGATAACCTGTTTGCATGATTTAGATTAAAAAGGGAAACACAAACAAACTGCCTGGATAAGCACACTTCAGCTGAGACTCATGATCCATCTTCACCCACAGCTTTCTTCCTCTCTCCCACTCACAACGGCCAACATCGGATTGCGTGGCCGCCAGTTATATAGGACATCTCCCAAGCCGTACTGACCTAGATAATACAACGGGGTACGTTCTGTCAGAAATTAACTGTTCTTAATCCACCTCTCTGCTATATTTGGCACATCAGTGCCTTTTCAATGCGTGTTGGTTTATCCATCCTCCTGGTAATAAATGAAACTGGGAGAGGTGGGTGTCCAACAGGGAAAAGACTACTTTCTTCAGGAGTTAAATCACCTACAATGTCATCTTCTACCTTTGCAATTGGAAGAGCATTTGGTAATGCCGGTGCTGTAGTACAACAGAATTTAGGGCTCTTCATGACACTACAGCCCCTTTTCCGCATCCACATTGCAATGCAGACACTCAAATGGGCATGAGGATCCAATACATGGCCCTGCCAGCCCTAACAAAAACACAGATGGTTGGGTTTTAAGTAGCAAGCAATCTGTTTCGTATAACTGAGACCACATTAATAGGAAATACAATCACAATGACAGCAGATCTGCAAGGTGCAGGAGAAACTCTTAGCATCCATGTTGCGTTTGTTTTGGCTCTTTTCCCTTGGCTACTTCTGCTCTGGTCCTGTGTACTGACCACCCGTTAGGAGCCAGAGCACAGCCCTGAGTCCATTCCTGAAATACATACCTTCCTCCAGAAGGAATCTATAAAGCTCTGGATCTGCTTCACAACATGAATGAAAGTGCAGATAAGCATAAGGGATTTGGGATCCATTTCTAAAGTGCATATCTGATCTCTGCTACACTGGGACAGTTCTGGAGTCCTCAGCACAGGAAGGACTGTCTGGAGGACAAGGACCTTGGTTGACAGCGACAGAACATGAGCCAGCAGTGGCCCAGGGGGCCAAGAAGGCCAATGGCATCTTGGCTTGGATCAGAAACGGCGTGAGCAGCAGGTCCAGGGAGGTTATTCTCCCTCTGGACTCGGCACTGGTGAGACCGCTCCTCGAATCCTGGGGTCAGTTCTGGGCCCCTCTCCACAAGAAGGATGTTGAGGCTCTGGAGCGAGTCCAGAGAAGAGCAACAAAGCTGGTGAAGGGGCTGGAGAACAGGCCTTATGAGGAACGGCTGAGAGAGCTGGGGGTGTTTAGCCTGGAGAAGAGGAGGCTGAGGGGAGACCTCATTGCTCTCTACAACTACCTGAAAGGAGGTTGTAGAGAGGAGGGAGCTGGGCTCTTCTCCCAAGTGACAGGGGACAGGACGAGAGGGAATGGCCTCAAGCTCCGCCAGGGGAGGTTCAGGCTGGACATCAGAAAAAAATTTTTCACAGAAAGGGTCATTGGGCACTGGAACAGGCTGCCCAGGGAGGTGGTTGAGTCACCTTCCCTGGAGGTGTTTAAAAGATGGGTAGACGAGGTGCTGAGGGACAGGGTTTAGTGACTGATAGGAATGGTTGGACTCAATGATCCTGGAGGTCTTTTCCAACTTGGTGATTCTGTGATTCTGTGACATGGATCTGTTGGAGTAAGTCCAGAGGAGACCATGGAGATTATCCAAGTGCTAAAGAAGTTTCCATAGGAAAAGGCTGAGAGAGTTAGGCTTGTTTATAGGACAGGCTGAAAAAGTTGAAGTTGTTCAGCCTGGAGAAGAGAAGGCTCCAGGGAGACCTTAGAGCAGCTTCTATTGCTGAAAGGGGCTTCAGGAAAGCTGGGGAGAGGCTCTTTCTTGGGCAGTGCAGGGACAGGTTGGGGGGAACAATTTTAAGCTGAAAGAGAGGAGATTTAGGTGAGATCTTAGGAAGAAATGCTTCGCTGTGAGGGTGGGGGGACCCTGGCCCAGGTTGTCCTGAGCAGTGGTGGCTGCCCCATCCCTGGAGGTGTTCTAGGCCAGCCTGGATGGGGCTTTGAGCCGCCTAGTGCAGCGGGAGGTGTCCCTGTCCATGGCAGCGGGCTTGGAACTGGATGGGCTTTAAGGTCCCTTCTGACCCAAAACCTTCTATGATTCTGTGAAAAAGGATTTGGCAACCTGGCGATATCAGAGTCTGACTTGTGGCTCTCTGGTATATACACATCCATTTTGGATCAGAATTTCTGCAGATTGTACTAGAAAGGTAGCTTTTACTTCTGTGTTTCATAACCATTAATTCTGCAAGCATTCCTTTTCTTAACACTTGAATTTACTGGAGAAAGAGGCATGGCTCCACCCTGTCAACCCAAGGCATTATCTGATGCATTGTCATGATAAAGGTTTTGCTCACTTGCCTTGAAAAAGGAGACAGAGGCAAATAAAATTCTGCTGAAAACAGTACTTGTCAGCTCACTTTTCTGTACACAGTCAGGGATGCGTGTGCTACATTCAGCATCAAAAGGACATAAAGGACAAAAGGACATCTTCCCAGTTTGTACCATTAAACCCGGAGGGGATCTCCACCAACAATCCCATGAAGGTAACAGAACACATGGAAACAGACCTGCGGCGTGATCCCAACTGCCAAAGCACAGAATCAAGAACTGTTTGATTGGAAAAGACCTTTGTGACCATTGAATCTCACTGTATCTGTCCAGTACCATTCTTGAGCACCGTGCCTGCCCATCTTTTAAATCCCTGCAGGGATGGGGATTCTACCACCTCCCTGGGCAGCCTCTGCTAGTGCCTGAGAATCATTTCTGTGAAAAAAGTCTTTCCTGATGTCCAATCTGAACCTCTCCTCATGCAACTTCAGGCCATTTCCTCTCTTCCTATCACTTGTTACTTGGGAGAAGAGCCCAGCACCCACCTTCCGGAAGATGAAATTAATGAGAAAAAATATATAAATCTCTCTCTGTTTGGGATGTGTGGGGCAAGGTAACAAAATCTGCCTTGAATTCTTCAAGACGCAGTAAACAGAGTTGCAGGAATGCTCTTTCACCTGTTATTACCTGGTTGCCACTTCAGGACAAGACGCAGCTCAAGAAATCTAAGGGCCGTTCTACTGAACCCATGTTTGCCTCTAACATTCTTGTCAAGGTCAATCAATCTGGATGGACCAGTTTAAGCAGAGGACCAAAAGAGACATCCAAACAAAGCACTGCTACATCTTATTTCCACTTTTTGAATATGGAATGACAGGCATATAGTGACCGAGGTCTCTGCATGCAAAAGTGTGGATATTCCTTGTTTATAAAAGGAATATGTTAGTTGTAAAAATCACCTACTTTCCATATACAACCTAAAATAGGAATTAAATCTACTGGTGCTTTTCTTAATTACAGCAGGACCCAGAGGAACATGATCTCATACCTCTGAAGATTTACCAATGTTACCCCATGGTAGATTTTTCTTTCTTTTAAACACTCCTTGTGACTCTTTAAAGATCAGGATGAAAGATGATGCAGAGATAGAAATAAACTTTGCAAGTGGATAGCTCCTGATTGATATCCCTGTCTACCTCTGAAGAACAGAGTTGGTTCAAAGCAGCACTGAGAGCAGAGAGTTTCCACTGGATCCAGTTCTGGGCTTTGAACATCATTATCAGCCCAAGTGAGTCTGCTGAGGAGCATGTCAGTTCAAGGGAGTATAAATAAATTAAAAAACCCTAAATGAAACCAAATCAACACTTTCCACCTGAGCTGGAAAGACAAGGAACTGCCCAAGTAATTCACATTTCTAACATTTCTCAAAGACCTGCTGCATTTTACACCCTATATAAAATTAGTGTCATTGATCACCTCCTCGTCTTAACTATCTAAACTGCAGTGGCAGGGTGATGAACACCACCTTAGCTTTTCTTGATTGGATACAACCGTGGTCAGCACCTCCTGAGAACCTGTGAACTACTCATATGGGACTCCTGGAAGGAAATTAAGAACAGGTAGCTTGTTTGCAGGAGGCTTAAATTCGCTGCTCACTGCTCTACTTCTCTGTGGCAATGCTTTAGAGGGCTTCACAAAAAAACATTTAAGGATAAGAATTGTCACGCTGGAAATGCTGCTTCCGGTATTTTCGCCCACCTTGCAGCTAGGAAGAAAGTTCACATTTTTCAAATCTGAGCTGACTCAGTGCTTTGTTAGGCTGGCTGGGCTGCCCTGACAAAAGGAATCCTGATCAGGCTGGACAGAAAGCAACAACTCTAGGTGAGCTCTTCTGAGGCTGTACCACACATGGCATGTTAGAATCACAGAGTGGTTTAGGTTGGAAGGGACCATGAAGGTCATTCAGTTCCGACCCCCTTGCAACAAGCAGGGACATCTTCAAACCAAACAGGTTGCTCAGAGCCCCATCCAACCCAACCTTTTATGTTTCCAGGGACGGGGCATCCACCACCTCTCTGGGCAACCTGCTAGAACCTACCCCAACCTGCTTAGCAGCAATTTCCTTTCAATGGTCCTTTCTGTACAACTCCACAGTAGCAGCCAGATGATCCATGCCTGAATCATATGTAAAATCCATATTTTACCTATGACCTCCAAGTAGACGTGTTGTACTTAGGCAATCTGTGAGACAGCACTTTTAAAGAATAAGAAGATAAAAAAGCATTCAGTGATTTAAGAACCATTTTTCCCATTAAATATGAGGATTGTTTGGTTCCTGGCACTTGCCTGAGAGCTCAGCACAAACAGGCTGCCTTACTTCCTAGCATCTGCTCCAGACACTGACCAGCTCCTTTCTCAACAGAAACTGCTGGTGGCCGTGCAATGTCCCACTGCTCCAGCTACCAGCTAAGTCAGGTTATGTCCACAGAAATCAACATCCCTTGTAGGGCATGTAACAGAAGAGGATCCACCCCACAATCTTCCCAATGAGCTGACTTTCAGGAAGCCGTAAAATAATTCTTTATATGCCAGAGGGGACAGAGCATTAAAATAAATTCTCACTGGTGAAAGTCTGCTTTAACTGCAGCCGTCAGCGAGGATCAGACCCCGTCTGCCCCAGGCTCTGCGGTGCAGCAGCCAGCGGAGGCGGCAGAGGGCAGCCAGAGCCCGCATCAGCCCCGCACAGCAGCTCAGCTCCACGCGTGGCAATTCCTCATCGCAGCAGTTCCACAGTGTCACCCTGGAACTGGGGGGAAAACTGTGATGCTCAGCGTTCAGAACTGGCTGGGCAAGAAGCGCTACCTCCAAGCAGACCTTGCAGTGGGTGTTTGCACTAGAAAGTGTTCGAATACAGTTACATGGGTGAATTATTTCATGCTTAGCTTCACCTTGCTTTATCCCAGACATCTTTGACGCATCGAACACTCCAAGGCAGTTAATTTTAGTTATGCAGCTTGAAGCATTTCAGATCAGGGCAAGCACAACTATTGTGAGGGCAAAACCTGCCCCAGGTACTCACAAGAGATGCCTGCATTGTCACGCACAAGACTTTAGGAAGGACAAACTTAAGCTGTTATAATCTTTCAGCAGTGAGGAAAGCCAGAAGAAACTGACTCTGTGCACTTATATTGTTTGTAAAACTAAAAAAGCAATTAAGCCAAGTTCTGTGGCTATTAAAGCAGTAAATTTTGAGTTTAATATTACAAAGTCACACACCTATAAAGCTGTAAATATAATTAAGATATGAGTGTGCATTAAACACTTGTGCTTTTCTCTTCGAACTTCTTTGTTAACAAGAAAATTGGGTTTTGGCAGGTCTGTTAAAGCACACCAGGTACATGCAAAACAAAACAAATCAACTTGTCCCTGCTAAAAACAAAACAAGAACAACAAAAATCAAACATAACTATGGTTTTTGTGTATCTTGCACCAAAAGCTTTAATTCATCCATGTCGTAACTCAGGAAGGCCAAAGGAATTCTGTCATTAGGACATTAGTCTTAATTCCAGAAATAACCATACAAGATACATTCACATGGATGCATGAAAGTCACGGCAGGGATTATCACACCAGAAACGCTGACTCCATTTCAGTTACCAACCCAAACATCACTGAAGATTTCTGCACCCAGCTCAAATGCACACACTTGTTATTTGCAGCAGTCTCTCTGTTTCTTCACAGGCAAGCATCCTTTTATTGGTCTCAAAGACATAAAATCTGCCTCATGAATGTTGGGATGGACACCTATATGCGAGCAGAAAGACTCAGTGGTGATTTGACAACATTCTTGTTAATGACACTGGAACTCAGGCAGCCACAGTGGGTTTAAGACATCCTGAACTGCTGGTGCAGTGCATTAAATGCTGAGAGTATTCTCTGTAAGTACAGTCAGGCAGTTCTGGTCAATAATTAAATGACTATTAGTCTTTCTGCAGCATGCATCAGGAAGTGAAAAGAGTGTGAATTACACAATCACAGTTCTTTTCCTGTCTGAGAAAAAGCACTACGCTGAACTCTGTGATTTCTCCACTTCTTGTAAATAAGAAAAACCAGCAGAGCAGGCCTGCTGCAGGTCTGGGATGTTCGGTTTCAGAAACAGCCTCACGAATTGGTCACAAAGCAAATGGCAGAGTTGATCTGCTCCATCCCTGGAAGGGAGAATTAGCTCCAAGTTCAGGTAACACAAGAGATAAAGCCTGAAGTGGGATCACAAAGTTTGTGCTTAAATGTGTTTCACAGCAGGAATCAGACAGGTCACCTGCCTCAAGTCCAAAGCAGCAGGGGAAGTACTTTTCAGGATTACATCCTAATTACCATCTTCTGTGACAATGCGATCCACTGATCAAGCCAAACTCCCTGCTTGAGATAGGGAGACAAAGAGAAATGCATACGCAGTAAAGGAAAAGAACAGAGACCAGCAACAAAAAAATCTCAAAAGATGTTCTAGACTTGAATTTCCTCTGTAAACAACCTCCTTCAAGCACCCTTCATCTCTCATTGAAATCTCTAAAGTCAGCAGTAACAGGCAGAAGGAATGTTCGGCAGCTCTAAAAATAAGGCCACTCCTGAATGCCTCTAAACATAGGCACACAAGTCTGACGATCCTGGCCTTCAGCTTTATTTTTATGTCCTAACCCGTCCATCAGAAAATAACAGTACCAGAAGGCTGGACAATGCCTTCTCAGCACTAGGGTCTGTGGCAAGCACAAGGAGAATGTAAATGCTTGAGCACAGGGCTGATTCACAGGTAAGTGGGAACATTCGGCAAGCCTGCTTCCAAAAAAACCCTGCTGAATTATGTCAGACTAGTTACAGAAGAAGCACAAGCAAAACAAGTGTTAGCTGACAGCCTCCCGTTCGTTACGATGCCCTGCTCTTAAAACCATGCTAAGCCGAGTAAGGAACAGCCTCATGGATTTAAACCAAGACAAGCGAGGGATGGAGTATGTCAGTTGTTCAAAACAGCTCAGTTGTATGTAACGATATAAAGCTGCACTAACACATGGAAAGTCCCTCTTGATTTTAAAACAAGAAGCAGGAGCGGAAAAGCAGGGAGCAGCTGTGGCACGATACAGTGGAGAGGAAGGATGTACCTTGCTTGCAGGGAAAGGGGATGCATCCCCAATAAGGGTGGGCATAGGAGGAGGCTAGAAGAAAGTACAAAAGACCAAATAGCAATGTGCGCCTACACTGAACTGTGTTTTGGCAATTGGATTCATTACTGCTGGGTTAAGCACTTCTTCTAATGGCTAAAATTTGAACAGACACATCCTCAGTTTTATTTGCCAGTGAGAAGCTGGCCCTGTGGAAGGCTGAAACACACCCCACAACAGCTTGTACAGAGCAAAAACGTTGAATTGCTTAAGGTTTACTGATTCAGTCCTCACGCGTCTCTGTGAAGAAGCACCTCTTGGTATTGAGTCAATGCATTTTGTTTAGTTGAAACATGAAGACCCATCTGGTTATTATATGAAAGTAAATCTCCAGGTAATTAAGACTCTAAACCAGCTGAGAAATGCATGCTTACGTCTTGGAAAGTATAAGGTAATACGAGCTCAGTAACAGTACATCTGCATGGCTCACCGAGAAGTTTGAGTGCATTTAAAAAACAAAAAATGTGACAGTTGGTAACATTTTTAGCAGAGAAGGCAAACTTACAATTTGTAGCTGCTGCACCATTTCTTCTCTGTATGCCAGTTCCCGCTTCATCTGGTCTTGAAAATTATCTGTAAGAGGAGGAGGGGGGAAATAGTAGTTTAAAACAGAGATCACACAGCAGAATTCATACAAATCAAATGAAATCAAACCCAATCACTACCAAGGCATTGTGAAGCACTACAAAACCCTTCACCCAATTACGATGCGTGCCTAACAAAAATTTCTCTCATAGCAGACACTGTAGACCACGGAAGCACTTCGGAAAAATTATAGAATCCTAGAATCATAGAATGGTTTGGGTTGGAAGAGCCTTAAAGCCCATCCAGTTCCAACCCCTGCCATGGGCAGGGACACCATCCACTGGATCAAGTTGCTCCAAGCCCCATCCAGCCTGGCCTTAAACACCTGCAGGGATGGGGCAGGCACAGCTTCCCTGAGCAACCTGGACCAGCGCCTCACCACCCTCAGCGTGAAGAATTTCTCCCTAACGTCTAATCCAAATCTTCCTTCTTCCAATTTAAAGCTATTCCCCTTCATCTTATCACTCCATGCCCTTGTAAAATGTCCCTCAAAATCAGATTAATCTGCTTTCCCAATTAGCAAACATAGGCTCCTAAATTTCTATCACCAGCATTCATTCTCACAGCGATTTTCTCAACGGGCCAGACTCTGCAGTCATTCATCAAACTTCTACCAACACTGAAGAGCAAAAACTGCTCTTCCTCTCTTTGGCATACAACTGTTGACATCAACAGGGATGTCCAATATGTGAGAACAGCAAGCATTCAAGAATGTAGGGTGTGACTTGTAGTTTGTAACATCGAGCTGATGGCTTTGAAAAACACGCAGATTAAAGCTCCATAAACTGGGCATGCAATTCGGAACGGAGAAAGCCTTTGAAACACAGAGCCTAGAGAACTGGGGTACAACACAGCAGCTTCCTGCTCCAGTAGCTCCTCCTTCCCTTATTTGCCTCCTCACTAACCATTTCAGACAAAACTTCATTTGGTCAAAGAGTAACTGCCAGTCCGTGTCCAATAACTGTACTGAAGGGGAGGGGAAGAAAAGTATAAGCAAAACTATTGATGAGAAGCAAATAACTTGGAGAGATGCATGGTGGACATCCGGGTGCAATGATGGACTACTAAATGGAAGAGGAAAGAAACCCCATTCCAACAAATATCATTTTGATCTGAGAAACAAGCCTATACTGGACCATGGAAGCACCAAGGTGAATGCCAACAGAAAACAGCAAGGAGTGCTTCAACACATGGAGCTTGGAGAAGGGCAAGGCAAAGATAGCTAAAACGGTTAATTTACAGCTAACCAATTGAGAGAGTTAAACCATCGTGCTGGTTGCTGGGGCAGTAGCCCAGGACTCAGGAAGCCTGGGTTCAACACCTGGGCTCCGTATGTTTGTCTCTCCATGCCTCCCTTCATCACCACTAAAGCAGGAATAAAGCACTGCTTCATCTGCCAAGCGCACTGGGAGGATGGATGGATTAAGACACTGTGGGATATTTCGGTAACACAATAAGGGGAGTTGCAGAAAAACCTAAATTGCAATGGAAGTATCTGAGCCCAGCTGAGAACAAGAGGCTCCCGCGAACAGTTCATGTGCTGCCACAGTGCTGGGAGCTCACCCACTCCCAAACCAGCAGCACAGCCTTGTCACAACTTCCCAATTCCAGATGCAGGAGCAGGAAAGCAGTGAGCAGCCGTGACACCAAGCAGTGGAAAGGAAGGGTGCACCTTGCCTGCAGGGAGAAGGGATGTATCCCCATCAAGTGTGGGCACAGGAAGGAGCTAGAAGAAAGTACGAGAGAGCAGAGCTCTGTCTTCTTTCAAACAAGAATTTTGCCCTCTCTGAATGAAGAGCAAGTTGTTGTTTAAAAGGCAAGGAAGTACTTTCGGACAACAAGAAAACAACAGTGAAACAAAGAACGAGTGAGAAAATCTGTCAGGCTGAAAGCATCAGGGTCCAGCACTGCCACAGAGAAAAGGATATGACGACATCATCTTAACAAATTTCATCAGATTTCAAGCAAAACCCAACAGAATTTTTCAGCCTGTTCCCTTTACTCCAACTTGACCAGAAAAAGAAGCCAACAAAAATAAAGCAGGTTTGCAATCACACACTTCCTAGCCGCCCAGAAGCCATGTAGTGTACAAATGTGACCACCTTCCACCCTGGTCAGTGAAGACCTGTGCTAGCTACTCCTGAGGTCCTCCAGCTCCACTCCCAGGAGGCTACATCGAGAAATTTTCCTTCTCCCCTCCACATTTTCCTGTCGACTGCCTCCTCACAGGCTCATCACCTCTCAGAACAAATAGCTCAGAAATCTTGTTCAGTTCTGCACGGCAAATGTCCAAGCTCACAGTGGAAATGGGATGTTAATGGCAGGGATAGTGTTTTTTCCGGCAGCATTTATCCGAGTCTGAACGCTTACAGACAAAGCCATGAGCAAGACCCAAGAGAAAAGATATGAATATTTAAATAGTTTTCTTAACACAAAATTAAATACTTTTAACTACCCAGACTACATCTCCGCCATTTTATTACCAAGTTGTTAAATGCAGCCGGACAAAATGCGTGCCAGCCAACTCCAAAGCTACAAACCAGCGAAGGGTTCTGGGAGCACACGCGATCACCATGCATAGGTGTTCATGTTCCTATCAGGACAGCAAATTCTTTTATTTTCTTTAAGTTATCAGACTTCACTTTATTTTCTTCAAGTGATCTCTGCATTGAGAGATCTTGTAGGCAAAGGAAAAGCTCCTCTGCAGCTTTCAAGTACAAGAGCAATGTGAAAAATAAAGGTGCAAACAGCAGAAGACAAGGTCTGCTAGTTTAAAAATAACCGCAGTCCACATTTCAAGAAGGTGCCAAAGCCACAGAGAAGCGTGCAATGTGGTAGTGCTAAATGAGCTTGCAAATAAGATCAGATCTCATTTAACAGCGATTTCCTTGAGGAGAACATGGAAACCAAACGCCATTTACACAAGAGACCGCGTAGCACTGCTGTGGGTGGTGGTTTGATGCTCTGTTCCAAATCCAAGACCCCCAAAAAGGTGACTTTGGAGTTAACTCCAGCTAATCCAACAAGATTGTTTTCTAGAGAGACACAGCATTACCTTCGCATTGCATAGAACTGGCTCCATGTTGAACCGGGGATGAATTTTCTCCTTTTTATAAAAGGCGGAGAAGACTTAAATCCTAAGGCTTCTTATTTATCTGCAGACAGCACAAAGCACAGGCAGAGCCACCACCTCTCGTGCGAGTGAGCATCACCCTGGCTGTGTGTTCCTGCCCTCAGCAGCTTTGGGGATGGGACAGAGATTCAGTCCCCACGGCCGCTCAGCCCGATGCTGCAGTGACCCAGACTGGGATGTAAAGCCTGTTACCTGCCTGCTCTTCACTCCCTCTTACAGGCCACAACAAATCCATCAATAAAACTCTGATTTTGTCTTCCCATTCCTTTAGTTTGATCTCTCCCTAGCTCCTCCTTATCCAATCCCGCCACAGGTAGGTAGTGACTTGGGAAACAGGGCAAAGCAAATAATTTCAAATTCCTGGCCTAAAGCAGCAGCCCCACACAGCAGTGAGAGCCTGGCACAGACCCCATCTCTTTTGCCGGAACACATACTGCTCCAGAGGACAAACTGCACTGATTGTGAATTTTACACTTACTTACTTTACAAAGACCCTTTTTTCTTGTTTTATTATATGTGGAGGAGGGGGGGATTTTTTGGTAAATCTAAATCTGTAAATAGGTTTTACGGTCACTCGTATATATTGTATATAGCACATTATCTGGTTTCTATTTTAATCCTGAAGAAAATTGACCACTACTTTGCGGTACATTGAAACCACATATTTTTCAAGCTGGCATACACAGTCGCCACTTCCTTGGTCAGCCGTACATGTCCTTTTCTTTTATTTGAATTGTATTTCATGCGGTTTAATTGCAGTGTTTATTTACAAGACAATGACAGAGCATTAATTTTACTGTAGAGGAACAAAAGGATAAATGAGTGACCTGAATGGCAGGACTCCAAGATGCCATTTCGCCAATACCACACATCAGTGTTTGGATCTACACAAATTATTCGAAAATTACCTCACTCCCAAAGCCAAGTAATGACTGAATTTATACTGAAGGATGAGGTTATCCTCCTTTCATTAATATCCGTATCACCTCAGGCAGCTCTTCTCCTTTATTTATGAAGCTGCCTGCATCTTTCGATATTTGGGCTAAAGCTGGAGTCATTCCCAGAGCCCTCACACTTCCTTGCTTCCCTGAATTCACCATAGTTGATGCTACAGAAAGGGAACATATATCTTTTCTTTAAATAACAGGAAAATGCTGACTGCCTTCCCACTTTTTCCAGCAGTTCAGGGAGGTGCCACGTTCAGCAGCTTGCGGCAGTGGGTTTTAGTTGGCTTGGTTACCTCACGGATACTGGTAACACTGGTTTCTGTCCCTAGAGCTTTTATGAAGAACTGAGAGGATTAAAGAAACTAGAGTTTTCTAGTTTCTTTAAGAAACTATGGTAAACTAGCACAAAGGTGTTCTGCATTGAGTGCTGGATACACAGTTTGGTCACACAGGAGTTAAGAGAAGTCAGCAAACAGCAGAAGAGCCTGAAAATCAGTCTGGGAAGGTTTTAATGAGTCTGTCTCAGCTTACTGCAAGCCAAGTGACTCTGTAGTGCCCCATCCATTCACAGCCTCACAAGAAAACAAGGACAAATATTGAGAGTTTTAAAAAGCAGGCTTTAAAGAAAAAAACTCACACCATCAACATTAGGAAAATATTGAATAGAAATGTTGTCAGATCTCCTTTGGAGTTCATAAGGAAGTAAAAGGTGGGTGCAAACATGCTTTTTCCTTTAGGTTGCATTTAATACGGAACTGGGGGACTATTTGGGCAGGCAGCTGCCTAGCCGTGCCAGCCAAGCACAGGGAAACCTGCACGACAGCATGGATCTCTGTGTGGTGCTGTGTAACAGATGGGCAGAGAGCAATGGTAAAGCCCTGCTCATTCCAGCTCTGTAACACTAAATTCATTGCACGTTAGAGAGTCCTTACTGTGTCTTCTACCTTGTCCTGGTCAACATGGGATTTCTCCTGGAAGCTTGCTTTCCCCTGTTGCTGCCAGTGCATTCAAAAGGCCTCAATCAATAGGTCTTATTCCATATCCCTCTGCATGCACTTCAGCTTCCTGGCAGCTTCACAACAAAACTTAAGTGTGGACTTCGGTTTCTTTTATTTAACATGTGCTTAGCACATTCCACCACACCAAGATAGCAACACCTTGCTGAGCCACCGTGAAAGGGCTGTCTCAAACAGCCCACCTCAAGAGTGAAAAACCAAACAAGCTACTTAAAACACAGGCAAAACCAGCTCCCCAGCATCAGCCAGAATCACCTAAAGGTGACTATGAAGCACTCTGTCCTCAAAAGCCTCCAAGAAGCTCGTTAAGATCACCAATACCCTTGTACCCCAAGAAGCCCCATATATGTTTCTGTCTACTCGCTGTATTCAATTTTATCAAAGCCAGTAAACTGCACACCAAATTAGACAACCACCTTCTCATTTTCCCTACAAAACACCTGCTTGGGCATCCCAAGAAGCCACAGCAGAAGTGCCATCAACCTTGGAAGCACAACTAAGAGCACATCTCTCCAGTTTTAACAACCTAATGACAACCACCCACCGACAAATAACACCAAAACCACAGATGGGTGTCTTACTGAAAACTGGGAAAGACGCATTTCCTTTCAACACCTGGAATTCCTGTTCTAGTCTCCTCCGTAAGTCGATCTGTTCAAACAAAACCTTCTGGAGTTCCTCTAACAAAGAGAAAAGAAAAGTGCTTTTGCTAATCTGTATAAATAATTCTTGAAAGAACAGTTGTAGAGCAATTCATTACTGTAAGACAAAATATTTTAGCATTTATTAAAAAAAAAAAGTGTTGCATGGACCTACAATAGATTTTGTGCAGAAAGCCATGAATATAAATCAATGTAATATATTATTTTAAAGTATTATATTACAGTGTCATGTATTGATTGATATATATGCATTAATCTCAATTATATCCACCCAAAGGTCCATATATTATTCATATGTTACTTGACAAGCTTAAAATATGGTGCAGAACAAAAGTGCCCCCTATTATCCTCATATTCTATTAAAACAAAGAGCAGTTTAAAAGCGCAAGAGGCCCTTATTTATTTTACCTTTCCCCATGTTTTCTACATCCTTTTTCAGCGAATGAGGTGAATTGGTTTCTTGCGTGTGTTCACCTTAAAACACAGAAAGAATAAAGTTATTAATTTACTGATACTGCTTTTCATCAGTCTTTCCCTCACTACGCAACTGCTTCAAAGAGTGTGGAGCTAAAAGAGGAAAATGATACAGAGAGAATGGGGTTGAGGTTTATCAACACATCCCTGTGTGTGCAGCATGAACATCTGCAGGACCTGTACTTGCTTCTGGTTCAGTAAAGTATCTACCAATGCCACGGCCCTCCTGCCGGCAAGAATTTGTGTCCTTGATGCCTGGGAAAGCTCCTCTGGCACATACTCTCCTAAACAGATCCCTGCTTTCACTCTAACACCTCCTGAAGATGTTCTTACCAGAGAACGACTATGAATGATCTAAGAGAGGGGCAGAGCCTTCTCCACAGCCTCACCTCCTCTCTTCACAATGGTAAGCCCATGCTACCTAGCTGAGCAGGTCTCTCTTCCCAAATCTTTTCTGCATCAGCCTCTTGGCCTTCATCAGCTCTTTGACTTCTTCATCTTCTAGAGGTCTATGGCATGGGCTTGTTGCAACTGGATATAATTTATATCCAGCTGAGATAAAATTGACAATAGTGGTATTTGCATCTAAAGGACACACCTCTGAGGTCAACCAATTCAGACACTTCACTATGAGGTTGCTCACAGAACTTTTAATCATATAAAGAATTTTCTAGGTAACAGAACTTGACGATTTTCACATACACGCATGATACTTTTCCAGCCTTTTTCCCTTATAAATAAAGAAAGGAAAGAAAAACCAAAACAAAGCAAGAAACCATCTTCACAAGGCGTGAAGTTCACCTGGATGATGATCTGACTGAAATACAGAGTCACAGAATGGTTTGTCTTCAAAGGGACCTTAAAGATCATCCAGTTCCAATCCAGGGTTGTTTTCTTTACCCTCTGGAACTGTGAAATTTTTTACTTCATTTTTATGAACAGGCTTTAGAAATAAAAAGCCATGAAAAAAACATTTTTTTAAAGAAAAAAATACCACTTTAGCTGAAGGCAATGAGAGGTTTTATATTATTTACAGCTGTGGTAGAAACGGACTCTCAATAATTAAGAAAATATTTGGTAATTAACTGATTATTGAACCAACTGGACCAATTTTTGGTTTAGTCCAGCCAATAAATACACATCATTAACTCTACTGATAAGCGATCACAAGACAGATATATACATAAACCCACTCATGCATATTTGGAAGAAAGAGTCATGTAGGAAATACCATAGCACTGAATAGGTCAGTACACAACAGACAAGGTAGCAGCTACTTAAAAAATATCATACTGTCCCCATGCTTTTGATGCTAGGTCATCACAATAAGTTAATCACAAAGCTGAACTGGAAAGCCTAGTTTTACACGCAGTCAGAAACCCTTCTGCACAAAAATGTATTTCTGTTTTTAAAAATCAATGTGTTCTTATATCCAGTAAACCTTGAAGTCATAGGATATGAAATATATCCAACAGCAATGCATTTTAGCATCTGCTGTCTCTTTGTTCCTTAGGAAAAAGCAATCACTCATTCAGAGATATACATTTATACAGCCGATGCCTGGTGCCAGCAATTCCATTTTAAAAATCTGTTTATGTGACACAATGATTAAAAAAAAATCATTTCTGAATGATGTTTGATATAAACAAAGTGTTTTCTGCAGGTAAGTTGCCTTACCGCGTTGAAAGAAATAGCAAGCTGAAAGCAAAACGAAAAATACATCACTTTTTGGGCAGTGATTTGATGTGGTTCCATAACATAAGATGGTCTTAATTTTTTAGTTAACATAATTTTGTTTTAAACAGGATTTCAAACAAAGTAAGTATTTTGTTAGATAAATTATGAATGAGAGTAGACAACATAAAAAAAAAAGAAAGAATGTAGGTTTGGGAAGCGTATTTATTGAATTATATACACCAGTATATTTTTCCAATCAATTTCTTTCATTGAGATGTTCTTTCCTAAATGTTTTATGTGCAGTTCTGAGAGACAGCGGACTCAGGGACAGAAGGAAACTGGATTATTCAAGAGGCAAGAAGGGAATGGGGAAGAGACTTGGTCCTAGCACAGAGCGTGGCGGCAATAGAGCTCTTTCCCACTTGCTCAGTTGAGCTTTCAGGGCTCTGTGGTTTGAGGCTACCGACTTGCTCAGACTGAAAGAACTGCATCAAAATGAAAACACGTAGAATAAATAATAACTTCTCCAGCCGCCCTACTAAGCTAACAAAAAGGCTTAGAAAATTCCCTATCATTGCCCCCCAAATAAGTAAGGAACAGTATGGGA
Organism: Phaenicophaeus curvirostris; assembly: GCF_032191515.1. Lineage (NCBI taxonomy): Eukaryota > Metazoa > Chordata > Aves > Cuculiformes > Cuculidae > Phaenicophaeus > Phaenicophaeus curvirostris. The sequence continues at coordinate 73,392,323 of NC_091431.1, forward strand.
AAAACAAATGTATTTAAAGGTAAAACCCAGCAAATACGGTTTTATAGAATAACTGTGCTTTAAAACTGCGTTCTAGTGTTCAAGAAAAAGCCTAAACACTATTATTGTTAATGGTAACAATAATCAGATGGGTTTCACCTTTCTAGTCCCCCTGAAAACGATAATCAGGAGCCTGCTCTTCTCTGTTTTTCCATACTTCCCAAAGGCCTCATCATGCATTGTGTACTGTTCTACCTTAATTGAAAGGGAGGAGGTATTGAATATTTAACCAGCTTCCTTTCTCTTAAATGTTAATTAAAAGCTAAATAGGTGTTTAAAAACAAACAAACAGAAAGCCCAAAGAATTTTAATCAGTTTAAGGAAAAATCACTTCCCCTTCTAACAGCTCCTCCGTGACTCTCGTGGGTCTTATCTGCGCGCAAACTGGCAGCAGCGTTTACAACATCCATGCCGAATGCTGGGCAGCCCTGTACGGACAACCGAGTTTTGCCTGAGAAAAACCTATCTTGGTTTATTAAGGAAAATCCAATGCTCCCTCAGCCTTGTAAAAGGGGACGAAGTATCTATAGCCAGTTTAAATTGCCCCAGCTACAGCGGTTGGCACCTCTGTTCCTCCCGACAAGCTCAGGTGTGCTCAGACACAGTTATTCCAGAATAAAGGGACACAGGTTGTATTTTACACAAATGGCTTTCTTAAGCTGGAATGTGAATATCCACACACGGAGGAAAGGAAAAATTACATACCTTAAATTATCTAATCCGTACTCTGAAAATAAGAGGTCTCGATTCGAGCACTGACACAACCTCAGCTCTTGAGGTGCCACAATTTCACTAGCCCTACACCCACTTGGAGTAGTTAAGATCTGAATTTTTAACATAAGAAACAGAAGCATTTCTAAACTTATTCTCCTTAAAAATAACTGCGCATTGCCCCTTGTTATACAAAGCCAAACCAGTCATAGCCAGGTTACCTCTTCATGCCGTGCCTTCTAGAGCCATCTCCTGCAACCCTTCCTCGGGAAGCTCTAAAAGTGCTCTTCAAACAGCAGCTAAGAATTTTCACCCTGGCCAGACAACTCAGTTACATCAATGGGCAACAGATTTGCCCAGCGGAAAGCTCCAGTGGATCGGGAACATAACTCACGTCATCCCGTGCCTTGTTCTCAGCGCGTACTCTCTACATACTCTCACTACATCTGCAATGCCAAACCACACCAACCTAAATCCCCTCATCCGTGTCCCAGCAACCACTCTACGATTCCCAGATAGTACTTAAGTATCCCAAAGCACACAACGCCTGCCAATGAGCCCTGTGGCTTGTTCCTACCAGGTGAGTTTTCCGTTAGGAAGCCCACAGCGTCATTGGTCGACCATAACCTCCACCACTAGCTTTAGTGAGAGAGAGCGATGTCTGCAGACATAGAGACCACAGCAGTGAAGATGTTGGTATCTTCTGGGAATAAATATCTACATGTATATAGATATAGATAGATAGATACAGATATATCCATTTAAAAAATAAAGGCATATGTGAACTCGCAGACTCTGAGTGCTTTGAAGGCTCCATCCATATTCACAATTACACTCACTTTAAGACACGGACAGTTTTATTTGGTGTGTCCTGAAAAAAATCCTACCCTTACAGAATATATTCATGCATTGTGCATACTCATGCTGCTTTTGGGGAGAATAATCAATAAGATAATTAGGACTTGGGGAAATATGCCTATTTTACTTGATATGCAACCTTCAAGAGTTTTTCTGTTCTGGGCCTGATCTACGTGTCTTACAAAATCTGGAGCTTCGAATGTTAATTTTCCCTGGAAGTGGTTTAACTTTAAAACAAACTAGTTCTTTTTACACAGATAACATCTCATTTCTAACATCCATTTAAGACTTAAAACATGAACTTCTGCTAAAAAAATTACATATGAATGGACAGAGGAGAAAACAGTTGTAGGTTTTCAAACCAAACATTCAAAAACTGTGACCAACTTAAAAACACTAAATGTTCCAGAGAGACAATGAAACACTTTGCTGTTAGTCTGAATCCTATGCATGCATATGGGAAGTATCTCATAGCTTTATTCCGGAAGTATGAGGGCCAGAAAATTTATAATTCTTGGGGTTTTTAAATGGAAAGTGAGATTCTCACCCAATTCTGGAAGATGGGGCTTTCAATTAAAATAAACCCAACACAAAAAAAACCCAAATATCATGAGATTTGTGAAAAATACAGAAATTCAACAATTCCTCACACATTTTTCATAATTCAAAGAGAGCCTGTGAGCTTCTTAGTAAAAGCAGAGAAGAGACATGAACATTAAATAAGGACCAAGTCCTACAATCCATTTGCAGTTTTGTTTATTAAGCAGATCCCTATATTTATACACAATCTCATCTATTAATACTGGCCCCACATCTGAAACTTCACCTTGTCTCCCCTTGTTTCATCTTTCAACTTATTTACTTTTTTGCTAACACCTTCTTTATGTCATTTAACTTCTGGATCCAATGTTTCACCACTTACCCCAGTAAAAGCCAACATGACCATCCAGTTTGCTGTTTATATATAATACTGGGCTGTTTCCAACACCCTACAAGCTACAGTAAGTAAACAGCAGTTGCACCAACATACGCAGAGTTATTCTGGATGCGTAATTAAGAGTAAATGAAAGAAGAATCTGGCTCACTGTTTCTACCCTGAATTTTCCTGAAATGCCCACCAAACTATCTTTTACAAATAAAAAAAGAAAACCCAACCAAAAAACAGAAACTACCAAGAAGGGGGAAATGGTAACAGGATTTGAGAAGGTGACTTCAAGCTGTTATTAACACCCCATTTTAGAGGTCTCCTTTCTCATTAAAGCAGATAAAAAATGAGACGGCTTGAGGAACACCTTCCATAACTTAACTTCTTTTTAACAAACATGCAGTATTCACAGGGCAGCCCGGCGATGCTGTTGCATGCCAGACATACACAGCGCTCCTACCCTTCATCTCCAGCTGCTGAAGGAGGGTCGGGATGGCGAACAGCAGCTTTCCCAAAAAAAGTGGACCACTTACGTAAGCTGGTCACAGTTATCTCTCAAAATTGTCGTGGGAATTTGAGTAATCTTGAGCTCTTTCTGAGCACTGCCTGACAGAAAAGGAAGGGTTTTGAGTTTACTGGCTGTGCAAGACGAACAGCCACGGGATCATCGAGCCCGTATCTATTTCAGCCTTGGAAAGAGCTCCGTTTATCACAAATTGTTAAGTTCACTGACACTTGGAGAATAAGATCCACACATCTGCACTTATAAATTATTGTCTCTGGCACAGAAAATACTGTTTTTGTTTTAAGACTCTCTTTGCTGGATTTATTTGATAAATACAAGTCCGTCCTGCACTGGGAGAAATTCCCAGGATCATTTCATCTTTCTTAATCTTATTAAGAAAGGCACCAATTTAAGTAACCAATAAATGCATTAAAATATATTAAAGAAATTGGAGAGCCAGGATATTCTGCAAAATGGTTTGACAACCAAGCAGAAAAGCACTGTGAATACAACACACTAATCCTGGGAAAGACTATGAGGGCCCAGTCCTACATGGCCATAACGACAGGAACCCCTCTGAAGATCACAGGGCTGCTCCTGCTCAGGGCACACAAGGGAATCGCCTGCAGAAATGAGCCCTGGAACATTCTGCATTTCTTTGCAGTCAGTTTGTCTCAGATCCAGTCTCGAAACCTTCCAACACCCAGGTGCTGCTCTCAGTTTACGTAACGTATTTAAGACTCTCTACAGAGTCAAAATGTGCAGGTTAGTACACACCTCTGAAAACTGAAATTTACCTTTAAATGTACTGTGGAGGTTTAAATCTAGCATGAAAATAAACATATTGCTGCCATAGATTCACAAGTGTCAATGCATACAGAATATCTGGAGTTTTAGAGACAGAGAGGAGATACAATACCTAAGTAAAAAATCAAAGTATCACCATAATTTACTGTTTAAAGTGGGCCTGGATAGAACGATCTTCCAAAAGAAAGAAAAAAAAAACCAAACGTGTTTATAAAATAAACAAAATAAATGGGCCACAGTGCAGGACATTGACTATCGTATTCCTAAAAATTCTCGGGCTCTTAAGGTTTACTTCTGCTAGCATCACCACTGAGCTCTCAGTGGTAATTATTTGAAAGTACAGAAGATAATTAGGTGCTATCCATCGGTCTACAACCTCGATCCCTCAACCACAAAATTTACAAACATCTAGAACACTGATAGGTTTCTTCCCCATATACCATTGCTAAAGCAGATCGTATTATTATAAAAAAAATTCTAAATAATCTAAATATCTAAAAAATACTCCTTCGAAATGGGACACGTTTGCACATGTTTGTAATCTTTCAATTGTTCTCTGCTATTATATAAGATTTCTACAAGATCCCATTTCTCCATTTCCACTCCTTGTACAACTCTCTCTCTCTCCCCGCTTGCTCTCTCTGTCTCATTTGACAGGCAAATTTGCAGACATTGCCTGAGGATAACAACCTCGTTTGACAGTCAATTAACCGTGAATAGTCAAAGCCAAGGCAGTTTGCATTACATAAATGGAAAATTAGATTCCTTTTTCCCAAGAAACAAAACCCTCTCCTTAAGACACTGCAATAGACAACTTAGTATCAAAACTTCTAATCACGTCTTTCCCAAACCCCTTGGAGACATTTAGCAATCAGTAAAAGGTGGTTTCATTTAATTTGTATAATGTAATTTTTGTAAATGTATTATACATTTTGTGTAGAGATCATTATCATGGAGATAATATAAATGTTGGCATAGATGTCATAAAACACCTTTAATGTCTTTCTGACAGATATTAAAAGCAATAAGCTGTGATCCTTTTTAATGGAAGGTTTCAAAGAGAACATTTCAATTATTGTCATTTTATGCTTTTCCAGCCTGTTTCATTGTGTAACCTGATAAATTTCTGAAATTTCTGCTGAAATATGCCCAGCAATTAATAAACTTATTCCTATTAATGTCACTGCTTTCCACCTATTTGCATTTTTCTCAGTTATATTTGCTTAGAATTGTTTTTATCTTTACCCTTGTACTAAATATTCAGACATTTGATTATGAATTCAAGTCTCTGTCTCTTTATCCTCTACCTTCTTTCAAGCCTACCTGCTATATCTCTCCAGAAGTCTCCTCCTGAAGGCTCCGAATCTGTGATGAAAAAATTATGCTCCTTGCTCTTATCTGAAATCCAAACAAAACGCAGTGCTTAAAATGCTTTTACCAGCAAGAATCCACAAAACAAAACAAACATCAGAATACAGAAATAAATATATATTTTGTACATTCAGCACGCACAGAGACGCATTTTGGATGCGAATGAATATAATGCTAAATTACCACCATAGAGAGACTATTAGAATGTTTAATGGATTTTTTTAATTGAAATCATGGAAGTGATTTATTTTTGTTTAAATCGAGCAATGGAGAGCGAACCCACACAGCCTGCAGAGCCGTGAACTCCCACAACTCGCAGCGAGTGCGAAGACCCATGCCGGCTCTCACCTGAGAAGTTGTCCTCTTTTGTAGGCAAGATGACTGGGTTACTCTCCTTGTTCTTCTGATTCTAGAGAAAGAGAAAGGAGCAAAATGCATGAGATTAGTACTGAAAACTAGGAGCAGATAAGCAGTCTCAGGCAGTTTTATCAATAGTGAGAACACAAAACACACAGAGAAAAAAAAATAAAACAGTGGGGAATCCCATCCTGGCATCTATTACTGGAGAGGAGCACATGTCGGAATTATGGAAGGAGAGAATTTCAGAATCACAGAATGTCCTGAGTTGGAAGGGACCCACTAGGATCTAACTTAGTCAGACTAGGAGTCTAACTCCTACCCCTGCACAGGACAACTCCAACGTTTGCACTTTGTGTTTGAGTCCATTGTACAAATATCCTGTTGGAAACCTGCTAGCAATGTGCAGGGTAGCAAGGGCACTCGGCCCGGTGTGGGGTCTGGATTATTTTCTCCCATGTGTTAATCTGGGATAAGGACGTCTGGCCACTGAGCAATGCCCACAAACACCTGCAACCTGTCAGCAAGGCACCCACTGAATAAACCTGACATATTTATTTAGTCAATCTCTGGATGCTACATCCAAGTCTTGTATGCTTGGCACATTGTAGAATCACAGAATCACAGAACGGTTTAGGTTGGAAGAGACCTCACAGCTCATCCAGTTCCAAGCCCCCTGCCATGGGCAGGGACACCTCCCACTGGATCAGGTTGCTCTAAACCCCATCCAACCTGACCTTGAACACCTCCAGGAATGGTACAACCATAGGTTCTGGCGGCAACCTGTGCCAGTGCCCCCCCACCCTCACAGAAAAATATTTCTTCTTAAGATCTCATCTTAATTTCCCATCGTTCAGCTTAAAATTATTCCCCTCATCCCATCCCTGCACTCCCTGATCAAGAGCCCCTCCCCAGCTTCCCTTTCAGTACTGGAAGGCTGCTCTAAGGATGGATGGTTGACCTATTGATCACAGCACAGAACACCAGGTTGTAAAGGACCTAACGGATCACCTGGTCCAAACTTTTTAGGTGATATGTAGTGTAAACGAGATGAGCCAGCACCCTGACAAGCTGAGCAGAGCATAACTGCCATCAAAGCAGCTACCACAGGGATGGCTGTGCCTGCGCGAGCTGCCGCAGGATGATGGGGACACTTTGATCTTGGTGAAGCCCTGGCCCAGGCTGCCCAGAGAAGTGGTGGCTGCCCCATCCCTGGAGGTGTTCAAGGCCAGGTTGGATGGGGCTTTGAGCAACCAGATCCAGTGGGAGGTGTCCCTGCCCATGGCAAGGGTGGAACTGGATGGGCTGTAAGGTCGCTTACAACCCGAACCATTCCACGATTCTAAGCGCAGTAACACAAGGTCTTTCAGGTCCTTTCCAACCCAAACCACTCCATGATTCTATGATAACACAGCTGCAGGAAGAGAACGTGTCCTTGCATTTTCCATAGGATACCCTAGGCAGAGATCACGAATACAAAGGAACAATGAAGGGCAGTAACACAAGGGCTTCAAGATCCCTTCCAACCCAAACCATTCTATGACTCGATGATTCTGTGATTCTATGACTCAATGATTATGATTATGGGATTCTATGTTTCAATGATTCAGTGAGTCTACGATTCGTGATGCAATGATTCTGAGATTCAGTGATTCCATGATTCAATAATTCTATGATTCTTTGGCTTTGGGGGCTGAGAGGAGCAGGGTGTGCCAGCCACCCCTCAAAGACCGTGCTCGTGGCGTACGAGGCCTGTCTTTGGGCTGGCAGAGCACTGGGCGTGCGAGATGGAGGAGGGGGATGCCCCGTCCCTCACAGGGCAGCGGGTGGTACCCAGTGCCCAAAATGGCGGCCGGGGGTGCCCTGTATCCAAAATGGCGGCTGGGGATGCTCTACCCGCACCCAGACCCCCCGGTCCACCCCTTCCCCACCCCGCGGGCCTCTCGCCGGCACCGGGAAGGGTCCCGCGGGGGGACATTTACATCTTTGTAGGCGGGCTGCTCCTCCAGGGAGGGATGCTGAGCCGGGCTGCTGCCGCCGCTGCCCGCCCGGGGCGCCCCGTGATGCGGCTGCGACGGAGCCTGACCCTCCCCGGGCTTCTCCTCAGCCCGGGGGAAGGAGCCGGCGTGGCGTTCCCGGCTGCCCTTCTCCAGCGAGCCCCGCGCGGTCGGGAAGCGGCCGGCGGCGGCCACGGGTTCCCCTCCACGTGGCTCTTCCTCCTCTTCTTCCTCCTCCTCCTCCTCCTCGGGGGGCTTGTGCCCTTCGACGTCCACCTCGGGCTCGTCCTCCTCTTCCTCCTCCTCCTCCTCCTCGTCCTCCTCGCTGCTGTCCTCGCTGGTGCCGCCGGGGGAGAGGAGGCGGTGGTGGGGATGCTGCGGCGCGGGGAGCGGGTGCCGCTCGCAGCCCGCGTCCTCGGGATGCGGCGGCGGCGGCAGCAGCAGCTGCAGCGGCGACGAGGCGGAGCGGGGCGCCCCGTGCAGCTTCGCCAGGCTCTCCGAGTCCTCCTTGCCCCCCACGGGTCGGAAAGCGCTGGAGTGGTGGTACCCGCCGCCCGCCTTGCGCCCCGCCGCCGCCTCCAGCGGGTGCGGGTGGTGCGGGGGGACCCTCCCGGCGCCGCCGCCGCCGCCGTCGGAGGCAGCGGGCGAGGCGGGCTCCGCGCCCCCAGAGGGCGACTCGAACAGCGGCTCCCGCGCGGCGGAGGCAGCGGGGGGAGCGCCGGAGGGCGGCGTGCTCAGCCCCGCGGCCCCCGCACCCAGCCCCGCGGCCCCCGCTCCGAGCCCCGCGGCCCCCGCACTCAGCCCCGCGGCCCCCGCTCCGAGCCCCGCGGCCCCCGCACCCAACCCCGCAGCTCCTGCTCCAAGCCCCGCGGCTCCCGCTTCGCCTCCCGGCTCCGACAGGTCGAGGAACGCCTGTCGCAGCAAGCCGGCCCCGTCCCCCAGCGAGCAGCCCAGGGCGCCGGGGGGCTGCGGCGGGGGCTGCAGGTAGGTGGGCACCGGCAGCCCCCCCGGCGTGCGGGGCGGCCAGAACATGCAGAAGGGCGGGTAGAAGGCGGCGTCCTTCCTCCCTGGCCAGAAGAGCCCCGAGAGCCCCCCGCCCGCCGCTCCCCCCGCGGCCTTGTGCGCGGCCGCCCCGCCGAGGGCATCGGCCCCGCCGCCGCCGCCGCCGCCGCCCGCCTCCTCCTTCTTGTGGCAGAGCCCGAAGGCGGCGGCCGGGAAGCCGTAGGGGTGCGGGAAGAGCCCCCCGCAGCCGGGGAACTTCTGGAGGACGCCCCCGAAGGAGCCCTTGCTGGGCACCGGGATGACCGGGTAGCTCCGAGGGCTCTTCCCGCCGTGCGCCGCCGCCGCCGCCGCCGCCGCCGCCACCGCCTCCTGCAGCTCCTCGTCCTCCTCGAAGCGCGGCCGCTTCTGGTGCAGCTCCGGCGGGGCGGCCAGGAGGTGCGGGCTCAGCAAGCCGCCCCCGACCACGGCCGCGGCCTTCACCGAGCCCAGCGGGTGCGGGGCGGCGGCGGGCGGGGCCGGCGGGGCGGGCGGCAGCGCTCGCTTGCGGCTCCCCCCGTTGAACATGGCCTTGACGTCCTCCCAGGCGAAGACCAGCTCGTCCTGGGGGCTCTTGTCGGTCAGCTTGAGGTGGCGGCGCCACGAGTTGAAGTTGGCGGCGTCGGGCTGCGTGTACTTGGCGTCCGGGGTGCGGTGGGAGTGGAAGATGAACTTGTTGGGGGAGAAGTACATGCTGCAGTAGCTGCACTTGATGCACTTGGCCCGGGAGCTGTTGTAGCGGGCGGGGATGAAGCTGCCCCGGCAGCCCCAGGCGCACTCGTGGGACACGTCGAAGGCGAAGTTGTCCGGCAGCTTCGGGGGCCGGTTTTCCCCGAGAAAGGACTTGCAGAGCCGCTCCGCCTCCCGCTTGGTGATCATCCCGCAGCGGCGGGAGGAGATGGGCATGGCCCCGGCCCGGCGGAGGATCTCCAGCTGCACAGGTGTGCACTGCACGCAGGTGATGCCCAGGGCCACCCGCCGGTTGTGGATCTCGTTGTAGCTGAAGTTTTTCAGCAGGGTGTTGGAGATCTGCGCCAGGCACAGCCTCTCCTGCCCGTCGATGACCAGGGAGACGATGGGGATGCCGTAGAGGATCACCTGCCCCACCTGGTTGGGCTTCATGGCGGCGTGGCCGGACCTGGGCTGGCTCATGGGGTCCGGCGGGTAGGCGCTGGACGGGGAGGGCAGCAGGATGTCCGTGGGGCCGGGCAGGGGGCTGGTGGCCATCGTCTCAGCGCCGGGGGGGACGCTCTGCTCCAGCTGCGGGTGGGGAGTGGGGAGAGAGGCACAGCGCTGTCAGCCGGGGACCGCGGGGACTGGGGAGGAGGAGGAGGAGGGGGGTCCCGCACAAGCACCGCCTTCCCCCCCTCCCCCCGCACGCCTCCCATCTTAGGGATGTTCTACCCCCAGCGACACCCCCACCCCCCAAAAAACCCACCCTGACCCCCCTCAGGGGGTCTCTGCCCGGCTCCCCGACGTGCGCATCGCACCGCGGGTGCGAGGATAACGGAGCGAGCCGCTCCCGTTAGGAGGATGCTCCAACCCGCGGGCGGCTCATCCCGAAACGCGCCACGGAGATGCCCGTCCCCATCCCGGGAACCTCCGCGGAGCATCCATCCCGGCGGGATCCCTCCCTCCGCATCCCCAGGACCCGAGCGCCCGCGGGAAAGCGCGGGAGGCGAGCGAATAAAACAAAAAAGTTTCGGTGCTCCCCGCGCATCCTTCCTGGCTCCCGGCTCCCGTTACCTCCGCGGCCGCGCTCTATCCGCGCCGCCGCCGCCAGAGAAGCGCATCCCCGCCCCCGGTACCCAGACGGAGCCCTCGCTGCCAACCGCGGATGCTCCGCGCCTCGCCGAGCGTGTGTCGCCCCCCTCCGCGGGCGCGGTGACGTCAGCGGGGGGGGGCGAGGGGAGGGTGAGGGGGGCCGGCTCCCCCATCCATCCATCCATCCATCCATCCATCCATCCATCCATCCATCCATCCCTCCCTCCCTCCCTCCCGCACCGGGATGCGGCCGCCCCGTCGGGGCTCCGGCTCCCTCCCGCCCCGGGCTCCGAGCGTCGTTTCCCGGCGAGGGGATTCGGAGTCCGGGGATGGAACTGTTAAAGGTGGGATGCGCTTTGGCTTTTTTTTTGCCTTCCACTACCTTTCTTCTTTCCCCCCCCCCCTTTTTTTTTTCTTTTCCTTCCCTCCCCTTTTTCTTTTTTTTCTCCTTCTCCCCCTCGTTTCTTCTTTTTTTCTCCTTTCCCCCATTTCTTCTTTTTCCCTCCTTTCCCCCCTTCTTTCTTCCCTCCTTCCCCGCTTCTTCTTCCTCCTCCCTTTCTCCCTCGTCTTCTTTTTTTCCCCCCTCCTCTCCCCTCTTTTCTTTCTCCGCCCCGTTCTCCCTCTTGTCTTCTTTTTCCCTCTCCTTTCCCCACTTTTCTTATTCTTTTTCCTCCTCTCCTTTTTATTTTTTCCCTCCTCCCTTTCCCCCCTTTTCTTCTTTTTCCTTTCCTCCTTTTTTCTCCCTTCTCTCCCACCCCGGTCCCAGCCCCATCGCTTCCATCAAACCGAACATCCTCGATATTAAAAGCTGCATCTTTTGGGAAACGACATTTTTTAATGTATCTGTCCTAATTACGAGGCGGGGAGAGGAGGAGAGAGGAGAAAAAAAAGTTGATTTCTCTCCACATCCGTGTCCTCATGGGCACCAGCGGCTGCTGCCACCGCGCTCTCATCCCCAAACACCTGGAACCATTCACCAAATGGTTCACTTCACTTTCAGAAGGATCCGTTCCCAGGTTCTTTAAGGTCCCACAAAAAGCACCATTTTTTTTTTTTACTAATTGCTTTACACCCTCAATTAAGAAATAATAAGAACGCAAATAATCTGCAGCACGGTAGCCACCTTCGCCTCCCGTATTATTTTTTTTTCTCCTGAAATCAGGTGAATATAGTGCAGTAAAAAAAAAAAAAAAAAGAGTAAATTTCTCACGTTCTACCCCTGAAAAGCACCAGTCACCTGGGAGTCCTTCCCACCCTGGCAGGAGGGAGGGATCTGGGATGCCAAAACCGCTCAAGTCGGGTCCTTTCCAGCCAGGAAAAATGTCTGAAAAACGGAGAAGGGAAAAATAAAAACTCCCTTCTAGCCAGAACTGGGAAGGCATCCGGACCAGCAGGTGTTTCCCAACATCTCTCTGCTCTGTTTTCTTTTTATAATGAAAATGCTTCCATCTCGCTTTCTCTCCATGCAAACGAACATTTCTAAACATTTAGCTACGAAAACTTGGTATTTATGGGTATTTTTCTTTTCTTTTCTTTTCTTTTCTTTTCTTTTCTTTTCTTTTCTTTTCTTTTCTTTTCTTTTCTTTTCTTTTCCTTTCTTTCCCTTCCCTTTCTTTTCTTTCCCTTCCCTTTCTTTTCCTTTCCTTTCTTTTCCTTTCCTTTCCTTTTTTTTTTTTCTTAAATTTTGTTTTCCCCGAGCATCTCAAATCCAGGTGAAGATCCCCGCACCCACCTTTCCCCAAACATCCACCCTAAAACTCACCGACTCTCTCCGATTTTCCCCCCGCCCCCGGGAAACCGAAACGGACGGAGCCTCCCGGATCGCTCAGATCCTCTCTAACTTTGGAAAAATAAATATATCCCCCTCTCCTGATGACTTCTGCCGCTGATTAAACCCTGATCGCACCCCTCCCCCCCCGCGCCCCATCCCCTCCTAATTTTTTTTTTTTCAGAGCTCTTTTTTTTTGCACGGAGCCTTCGTGTGACAAGCCTCACATGGGTGACATTTTAATCAATGCTTCCTAGCCGGGGCTGACATGAGTTTTACACTTCAAAACTCTCTCCTCTGCCAGCTTAATTGATTCAGATTGTTTTATTGGTTAAAACCGTGTCGCACACCGTATGATCCATCACCGAGACACGGAGAAAATCTCCCGTCCTGGCTTCTCCCACCCTGGTTGGAGCCCGGAGTGGACGGGAGGGAGGGTTTTTTTGGGGAGAAACCCCCTGTTTTTGCAGACCCATCTCCTCTGTCCCTTTTCCCCGACGGTTCCCGGGAGAACCGGGGGTGGGAATCTTCTCCCCGGGTTCTGAGCCCGGAGCTGGAGGAGGAGAAAGGGATTGAGGGGGTTTTGCAAAGCGGCTTCAACGAAGCTGCCCCCCGAGCTCATCCTGGGAGAGGCTGGAGTGCAGTGTGGGTTTTGTTAAACGGCTTCTGCCTTTTATTTTCTGATGATTAAACGAAAAGCAAAACTCAACTTCTTCCTCCACCTGCTCCGCGCCGCTGACCCCTTGAATCCCGTCGGAAAAACGGAGTGGCTTCCCGAATTGCCTCTGCAGGGAAACCCAAAACCTGTGGGGAATGTCCCTATGGAAGGGAGGGGGCTGCCAGACCCTGGGGTGCTGGCTCGGTGGATCCCTCCGAAGTGGGAACACAGGCTAATTCACACCAGCACCTTGGAGAAACAGGGTAAAAATATACAGGTCCCTACATATAGATATATTTTCTTTTTATTTTTTTTCTCCCCTGCTCAAACCTGTTGGGAAACCTCGTGGGATAGTGTGATGGCAAGATGGGGATGGGTCAGTCCTCCCCGAGACCAGGAGGGTCCCGCAGGTAGCCACGGGGCGACCAAGGATGCTCCGAGAGGTGGAGGGAGCCTAGACTGGACCCCAGGAGAGGGACGGGAGGGGAATCCTGGCTTGAGACGGGGTGTCCACACTCGTGGAATCGGTGAGGTTGGAAAAGACCCCTCATCCGTTTCCTCTCGTCCCATCACTCATACCTGGGAGAAGAGACCCGCACCCACCTCACCGCAACCGCCTCTCAGGTAGTTGTAGAGAGCAATGATGTCTCCCCTCAGCCTCCTCTTCTCCAGGCTGAACCCCCCCAGGTCCCTCAGCCGCTCCCCGGGCAGAACCTGCGATCACGGCCCCTCATTTCGTTATTCCCTGGGTTGGAAACCCCGAGGGGGTTGTTTGAGAGGTGAAAAAGGTGGACAAACTTCTTCCAGGAGCCCGGAAGGGATAAAAGCGAGTCCTGCCTCCTTTTCCCGATTCCTCCTCGATGCGTTTTAAAAACCACAAAGAAAACCATCCCCCCCCCCACCCCCAGCGCAGATCCATCCCTCCTCCTCCCACCCCTCCACATCCCATGGAAACTTGCAGGCACACGAGGGACCCTTACAAAATATTCCTAACAAATTCTAGGCGGAAAATGAAGGTTTTAAAATATTGCTTTTTTTTTTTTTTTTTTTAATTGGGAGGGTGTGGGTGTAGATTTCGCTGCGCTTTTTGGTCCTTCCTCGCTATTTTTTTTTTTTTTTTTTTTTTGTTTAAACCGCGCCTCATTATATTAAGAGGAGAGGGCATTTGGAATAGAGGTGGGTCCCATCTGGAAAACCCCGGAGCTCATTTAGATCGCATCACTTCGGGCTTTTGTCTCTGCTCCTGAATAACCGGCTAGACACAACAAAAGGGCAGAGATCCGCGAGGAGTTTTCCAGGGGCAAGAGGAAGATGCATCCATAATCGTAATAACGGGAGGGAAAAAAGCTCGAGTTTAGGGATGGGGCATTTCTGTGAGGCTCCATCTCCCTCCAGCAGCTGGAATCCAGCTCGGCGGCTGAAGGGAAGGAGCCGGGAGCAGCATCTTTTGTCTGGGGGAAGCTTTGAACTTCTGAATTTAACGTGCTCCGAGCCACCAGACCCCGAGGTGGCCCCCGCTGAAGGTAGGTGCATCCCTCAGCCAGGAGATGCAGATACTCCCCTCTCCCTAGCATCCTCCTCCCAGAAAAAAAAAAAAAAAATCAAACCCAAAATAAAACAAAACCCCGTGATTTCTGATTTTATTTCATCGTAGGAGAAGGGAGCGGCGGCCCGGGAGGAGATGGAAGCTCCACATCCCACCCCTCAGCGTTTAAAGCCTCGACTATGTTTATTTCTGTCCTGCCTAGGGACCGGGTGGCAGGAGCTGCAAGTTTAGATGTGGGTGAATTAACCCCCCAGGGGGTGGGAAAAAAAAAATCCTAAACGAAAACCACCTCAGCTATTGATTTTCTTTTTCTTTTTTTTTTTTTCCCCCCTCTTCCTTTCAAACGCATAAATTAAAGCGTCTCGAACAGTTCCCATCAGAAACGTGCCTACTTTGTTTAAATCAGAAACGAACTTCCAAGGCAGAGAGAAGGGAGCACCCGACCGGGCTGGGATTGGGGACCGGGAGCCTAAAACTTCCCAGGGACTCGTGACGCCACCGGGCTCATCACGTCAGTAAATAATTCAGTTTTGCGTCTTTCAGAACCCAGTAACCTTGGGTGTCTTAGAAAGCAGATTGTACAAACAGGCAATTAAGATGAGCACTGAGACTTTCAGAGGGGATATAATGAAGCAGCTTTAATTACTATCTTGAAATTAAAAATGTAATATACAGATTTAAATTTATTTTCGCCCAAATTGTGTATAAAATTATATGGCTTTTTTTTTTTTTCAATTCCTTTCCCAGGCTGAGAAAGGAATTGCCACCAAGCTTGCCACTGGAAAGTCTGAAGTACTTTCCAAACCCTGTTCCCCAACACACAGTAATAATGATACATTTATCATTACTGATGACCACCCACTGGTTTATTATTGCTTTGTTGTAACTATTACAATCAAGAGATTTCTTTATTTACTGTTAACATTCACTTAAAGCTGAATGTTAATGACTCTTCTGAATTCACCAAAGAGTTTTCCGTTATATTTCAGGAGTAGTTACGGTTTGGGTTTCAGAAAGGGCATAAAAGAAGGAGAAATGCTGGGTGGTGGTTTGCTCCTGGGTTAGCTGTTTGGGTTTTTTTTCCCCTTTTACTCCTTAAAAAGCTGTTTGAGAGGATTTTAAGTCGGATTTTCAACAAAGAGTTGCAAAAGCCCTGGCATAACGTACGCACTTGACTGTAGCTAATTATGCGAGTATTTTATTACAGGAGATTCATTCATTATTGATAAACGTTTGCAGTAACTTCCTGCTATGTGGAGTTGTATTTTATGAGGAATAAACAACCTGTGGGGATTGGGATGGTTTGGCTTTTACGCTCCTGCACTCCTTGACAATTCCCATTACCCACTTAGGGATCCGGCTAGTCACCTTCTCCATCTCTAACCCCAAATGCAACTTTTTTTCCCCCCCACTTCTTCCACCACCACATCCCTCCCTCCTTTGCCATTTCAGGATTAATTTAGAAAGTGAGTTGCCGGGGAGAGTGTTCTACAGGCACAATTCCATAAAGCCGAATCCCTAAAAGCTTTTCCAAGGGGTTCTGCAAACTGATACGAGCTCCCGCTTTGGGGCAGGGTCTGTGCAACAAGCAGGTGCCCGTCGAGCAAGGGCTTGAGGAGGGGAAAAGGCTTTTCTCCTCCAGCTCTCGGGCTTCCGAAGCTCTGAGTGAGCAGCCCGTAAAAAAAAATAAATAATATATATATATATAAAGAAAACTCCAACCCATCGCTTCCCTCCGCCTGTTAAACCTGACGAAGAGGAGGAGATGCCTCTCGCTCTCTCCAGGATGGTGCTCCCCTCGTATCCCAACACCTCATCCCCCCAAACAGCCCCTTCCCGGACAGAAAAGGGTCGCTCCAGGTGGAATTTCCAGGGTCGCATCCCCACTTTCCCCCTCGCCGTAAGGATGCGGAGCTCGAGCTGCCTGGGATGGGGTGGGGGGATGTCCCCGGCTTATCCTTGGGGACCATCCAGCCCCTCTCCTCCCGTCCCATCGACAAACGCGCCCCGAAGTTCAGTATTTCAAAGGGAAATGATTAATAATAATAAAAAAAATGCTTGTATCTGTAAAAGGAACGCGAAGAACCCTCGCGGCTCCCGCAATCGCGGCTCCAAACCATCTCCCCTCGCCCTCACTGCAGCCCAAACTTGCGGGGGCTGCGAAGGGTGGGAGAAGGTCCCACCACCCCGCATCTCCCCCCCCCCCGGTGCCGAGCATCCCCCTGCCCACCTCCCCGAGAGCCGGGACCCCGCGACCCGTCGCGACATCCCTTCTTTCCACCGGGGAACGCACCCAAACCGGGATTCTCGGCTCGCCCCTCATCCCCCTGGGGCTTACCTGACCACCCGAGCTCCATGGACCGACCGCCCCCGGAGCCGGTGGGGCGGGGGGCGACCGGGCTCCGCGGCCGCTGGGTCTCCGCGTTAAGTTTCTCTCCCTGCTCAGCCGCGGCGGCTCTGCCGCGGGTGGGTCGGGTCTCGGACGCCTTCTAGCAGCCAGGCAGCGCCCTGCAAGCCGTGCGGGGATGCCGCCCCCTTCCCCGGCCCCCTCCCCTTCCCCTCGATAGGGGTTGGGGGGGGTGGAGGGGGTGGGGGGACCCGCAGCCGCCCCCTACTCAGAGCTAGTCCGCCCCGTCGGCTGCGAAGGGTGGGCATGGGGGCACCCCGCACCCCCCTCCTGCTCCGTACCCCCCTGTTGTGCTTTCCCGCACTCCCCCACCCCAAACTTCCCCTCTCCCCTCCAATTTCCCCTTGCTTCTTCCCTCAAATTTCCCCTCGCTTCCTCCCTGCGAACAGGGATGCAGGAGAGCATCCCCCCACTGCTCTGCGGGGCAGCAAGAAGGGTCCCCCCTCAACCCAGCAGAAGAAGGGGATGGGGGACAGGGCTCCCCCTTGGTTTCCCCCCACCCCAGAACCCCCCCTGTATCCAAGCAAAGCGCTTCCCGGGGATCACTCGACGTGCGGAACAAGGCGGCTGCTTAAAAACACAAAGCCGGAGCCCTAATGAGTTCAATTACAATGTGGTAAACACATTGCCTCTACGCTTTAATTAAGCCGGCTGTCCAATTTTAACTCATTAGTAATTCATTAAGAGAACAGCCTTTAGCTGGCTGCAAGGAGAGCGGCACCGCAGCCCGAGCCGTTGCGCTAAGCGCACACCCCAAGGTATTGGGGGGACGGGAGAGGGTCCCCCCCTTCGCAAAAGGGGGTCCCAGCCCCAAAACCGGGCTCACTCCTTGTCCTGGTCTCTTTGGGACCCCCCCTCTTCGGGGAAGGGGATCCGAAGGAGCTGCGATGATGAGGATGAGGAGGAGAGTAGAGTCCTGGGGTGCCCAGGACCCCTCGACCCTCTTCTCCAAGGAGAATCCAGATAAATTTACGGTCAGGGGGAAGGATGCTCGAGGGACCAAATAACGGAGAAAGCGTTTGAAACGTATCTGGGCCAAGAAAGAGGTCAAATCTTCCCGAGCAGCAAATTCGGTTTGATGCACAAAACCAGGGGTCTTGCGGGGTCGGATCCTGTCCCGCGGAGCTGGGGGGGGGTCCCTGAGGTCCAAAGCAAGGAGAGATGCTGGGGGGGGGGTGTCCCCCAAAACCCTCCGTGCCCAAGCTCTCCCTGCAGACCTGAGCGCATCCAGCACATCTCTCCAAGCATCCTGCGCATCTCCCCGAGCCTTCACGCTGCCGTTCGGCTGGAGGGGGTCACGGCAGCCAAAAACAGGTTGTGTGCGTGTCTGTGTCTCTAATTTCCCTTGGTTTTGCCCCCGAGATCTCCAGGAGCGACCACCCGAGGGGTCCCAGGTGGCCGCTGTCCCCCAGCGCCGGGATGGCAGTGGCGGAGCAGGGATTTAAGGTTTCCCGATGCCCTGTCAAGGATTAATCCGTTTTTACTTCGAATTGCAATGCTTAGAAGATGGTTTTGAGAGGGTCTGGGCCAGGCACACACTGACCTTTCCCCAGATTTCATCCCACTAGTTTTGCTACTTTTTATGATTTACATTATGAGGTAATTATCATTTTATCGCAGCTCCAACATGTTGGAGGTTGTAGTTATTATTTTAGACTGAGTGAAAGTTTTATTTTTTAATCTCTCTTTTTCTTTTATTTTTTTCTCTCTCTCCTTCTCTTTCCCTCTCCCTTTTCCTCTGTCTTTCTCTCTCTCCCTCTCTCTTTCTCTCTTTCTTTCTCTCCTTCATTCATTCATTCTTTTTTTTTTGTAGTTATATTTGACATTTAAAATCTGAATATGCAAAAAGAATTTAGCAGGCAGGAGCTGCTTCAGTTTGATAACCCTTTGCTAATCCAGGTGCTTCACAGAAAGACTCACAATACCTCCAAAAACCTGTCAGCAATAAGTTAGGGCACTTTTGTTTGTGTGTTTTTTTGTTTGTTTGTTTCTTTGTTTTTCTTTCTTTTTTCTTTTTTTTTTTTTTGTGTGTTTGTCTGTTTGGTTTTTTTTTAATTTATTTATTTATTTATTTATTTTTACCACAGCAGCATTTCGCTGACTTTTTTTGCCTCCCTGTTCAGCTGAGTTCCTTGCAGCATCCCCAGCGTGGCAGAGCTGGTCACACATCTCTTCTGCCGTCCCCTGACCCAGGCTTAACCCCAGCTCGCTGGAAGGAGGCAGGACAGCCCCTCTGAGCCACCATGCAGTAAAAAGGGGGCTTCAAACTCCAGATCTGAGTCTGAAGAAGCCTTTAGGCCAACATCTCAAGAAAAAACCCTTAATAAGAGACTCCTCCTTTGGGAAGTAGATTTTGAGCAGTTATCTCTTTAAAGCAGTTTTTCTTTTTTTCAGATACAAGGCCCTCTCTGCTGTAGTCTCATTTTTCATTTGGCTCCAGGCTTGCAAAATTGGATTGTCTGGAATTAGGAGATTTGAATTTGTTCTCTAGATGTCAAAGGAATTTTTTCCCCTCACAAAAAAGAATATTACAAATGCAGGATCAGGCCCCAGGGGAGGGCAAGTGTGTGGGCTTCCAAGTCAGGGTTCAAACCCAATGGTATTTAACCTGTTGCTGTGTTGTCATTGTTGCCTACTTTTTATTACCCGATCTTAAAAAATATGCCCCAAAAGCTAGAAGAATATTTCTTATCTATTTCCAGAAACATTCCCCACTTCTTCGTCTTGACTAGCAGAGCATCGGCTTCTGGACACACAGGGGACCATCTCTCTTCAGAGCCTCCTGGTATAAATCTAAAAATCGTCTTGAAGCCAGTGGGCTACAAGACATTTTATTACCCCAGTGTTAATCTAGAATAGGTACATAAAAACTGTTAGGACAATTAATCTGTATTAATTTCCAAAGTGAATTAAATTAAATTGAATGAAGACCACCTGAATTCTGAGTAAGAACAACCTTCACAGGGGTTTCACACAGTTTAATTAATCCACTTTTAAATTCTCACCTTCAGCTAATTTGGGTTATTTTCCTGAGTGTCCCCACGTAGGCAAAATCTTAGAGGTAAACGTGGCTCGGGGGAATTCCTCTGGATTTACCCAGATGTAATTTAGAACAGAAATGTATCCTCTAATACTCTTTGACCACGGCACAGAAACGATGCAGAAATAAGGGATGTATGCATCATGCTGCTGCATGAAGCTCAACTTTACGAAGGAAATCATTTCCAATAATTTATCTGGATGTTTTGCTGTTTCCTCTCGCCACGCATCTCTCTGCGTATAAATACACGTACTTGCCTATGCAGACTCACAGATGTGCACGCTATAGATGTATACTCTATATGTCTTTACTCTATTTGTTTAATCCATTAAAGGCTCTCCGCCGTGCACCTGAGACTCCCATTGAAGCTAAAGGAAAAACAGGGAACTAAAGAAACAGCGGTCGGGATCAGCCGGCTGGGAGGCAAGTTAGCCCTGCACCTTCAAAGCTGAGATACAATGACAAATCTGAAATTCATGCCGCAATCTAGGGCAGATTTTCAAAGGTGAAGCTATCTTTCAAAAAGTGAAGCCCCTTCTTCTGGCTGGGGAAGTTCCACCAGCTTTATAAAGGTGGTAGGTGTGATTTTTCTAATATCTTAGCAATACTGGTCCTCTCCTTTTAATGGTAACAGATGAGTTAAGAAGAGGGACCGGAGCATGCAGAGGAAGGTTTCAATTTTCTGCTCTTAAAAACCCTATTTTGAGCAATTTAATTTCTATTTCAGCATGCAAGTTAAGCACACCAGGCATCTCCTCTTTTTAAACTGTTATTTTAAAGATCAAGGGAATTATTTTCCTTTCTGAAATCAGGACCCAAGGGTTAAAGATCCCTACGTTGCTTTTCTTAACCAGCATAATGAGTGTCTTTTGGCACTTCTGAGGTTGGATTCGCTGGGTCAGACGAGATCGTTCCAAGCAAGTATTTGTGTTAAAAGTCCCAGGCTGCCATGCCAGAACCCAATAGACCAAGCAAATGAAAACACTTCTGGGCACTGGATCAAGTCATGATGAAGAAACCTGCTGATTTTTCAAGCCTGAAGTTCTCTGTTTCAGTTTGAAATAACAGAATCACTGAAAAACCTCTTCAAATAACCGTATTTGTGGGGTAAGGTATAGAGGTATGAGCGTGCCAGAAGAGCAGAACCAGAAACCTGGAATTTTAATGCATGACCTTGCAGAGAGCCATTTATAAAGCAACATTTTAAAGATAAGCTCTCAAGTAAGAGTGCCCTGTGAGTAATCTGGTTTGCTGCCCATCTGTCCAGACCTGGCATTTCTGAAAATCAATTTACTTTGAACAGGGATTTCTCAACTGAGATGCCTAAGTTGGAGAAAATACGACCTCTTTTTCAAGCCTCAATTTACGCATCTGGAAAGGATGAGTGTGTGTGAATGTGTTTAGGGAGCACCATTTATCTACCATCATCTCGGAGAGATTTTATAAAATGTAGTTGAGTTAGAAAGTCTCCTGTATCTCAGCCTTCACTCTTGCTTCTTTACAGCGCAGCTGAAAATTAAAAAGACCAATTGTAGTTAAAAACATAATTGAAAAGATACATAAAATGAAAGGTACTCAAGAACTTAGGAATCACGGTAGTAACTCCGTGATCTGACAGGGTCTTGTTGGGATAATGGGCAGCTGCTAGTCTTTCCATCTTGCCACCCAACCTTTAATTTCATGCACTATAAAGATGTTGTGGAAGAGATGCTAATCATTAGCCCTCAGAGGCTCCAAAGGGATCTGAACAGGCTGGATCCATGGGCTGAGACCAATGGCAGGAGGTTTAACAAGGCCAAGTGCCGGGTCCTGCACTCGGGGCACAACAACCCTGAGCAGCTCCAGACTAGGAGAAGTCTGTCTAGAAAGCTGCCTGGAGGAGAGGGACCTAGGGGTGTTGGTTGACAGCGACTGAACATGAGCCAGCAGGGGCCCAGGTGGCCAAGAAGGCCAATGGCATCTTGGCTTGGATCAGAAACGGCGTGACCAGCAGGTCCAGGGAGGTTCTTCTCCCTCTGGACTCGGCACTGGTGAGACCGCTCCTCGAATCCTGGGGTCAGTTCTGGGTCCCTCACCACAAGAAGGATGTTGAGGCTCTGGAGTGAGTCCAGAGAAGAGCAACGAAGCTGGTGAGGGGGCTGGAGAACAGGCCTTATGAGGAACGGCTGAGAGAGCTGGGGTTGTTTAGCCTGGAGAAGAGGAGGCTGAGGGGAGACCTCATTGCTCTCTACAACTACCTGAAAGGAGGTTGTGGTGAGGTGGGCACTGGTCTCTTCTCCAAAATAACAAGTGATGGGACAAGAGGAAATGGCCTCAAGTTGTGCCAGGGAGGTTTAGACTGGATTTTGGGAAAACCTTCTTCACAGAAATGGTTCCCAGGCACTGGAACAGGCTGCCCAGGGAAGTGGTGGAGTCACCATCCCTGGAAGGATTTAAAAGACGGGTAGATGAAGTGTTCAGGGATATGGTTTAGTAGTGGATAGGAAAGGTTGGACTTTTTGATCTCAAAGGTTTTTTCCAACCAAAAAAATTCCATGACTCTATGATTCTATACTGTGTGTCTATTCCAGTGCCATGGTTTATCCTCTCTTTAGCTGTGATAAAGCATCTGACTGCAGGGTCACTTTCCAACCACTAAGAGTGAAATGCCCCAGGGCGAACCAAATTTTCTACTTCCACAAGGTAAGTTTTCTGCATCACAAGCGAGAAATGTGGAGAAAGGGGCTTAAAAATATCTACAGCTGCTTTTAAAACCAGGAAAAACCTGATAAGGATTTTTTCTAACTTATCCTTGTGAGCGTGCAAGTCCCTATATTACTTAAATAAGATAAACGCTTGTGTTTGTTGGTAAGATGATGTTTAGAAATCAAGCAAGCAAATAACTAATTTCAAAGGACTTCCATTACGGATTTGTTCTGCCCAGAAATTAAAGTGTTTCCCATCTGCTTTCATTCATGATTGTTAATTAATTGGTAAGTAATAAACATGGACACTAGCTTTGACAGCTCTGCAGCAGTAGAAACAAGAGGACCGTGTGGAGTTCCTTTTCTGTTGTTATTTTATTAAGTCACAGTCCACTTCCCAGGAAAAAGCTGCTGCAAAGAAGATGTGCCTTCAAGCTCTCTGCAGTCCTGCTGCTTTTTGTGCAGGAGGGCATCATCCTTTGGCCTTGCTGTGATATGGTGGAGCTGTCTCTTTGCAGTATCACCCCAAAATTGGGGTAGGATGGTTGAAGCCAAACCTGTAAGGCAGTCTGATTGTTGCTTTGCTACCAGCTTCTATGCACAATCTTGTGTAAACCATGCAAGTGCAGTTAGCTCTCCTAGTATTGCTTGCCCAACCTCTTTCCAGAGAAAACCCATCTACTGTCAGTTCATCACTACAAGGCAGGAGGAAGATCCTCTTGTGTCCAGATAGCCATTGAATTAGGCAGGTTACCCTTCACATGGTTAATTTTGGGGGATATAGGTTGATCTGTAGGAAAAATCCTCAGGGAACCATTTAGATAACAATTAGGGGCTGCCTTAATTCCACTGTGCTTCAGTCACAGTAGGTGAACTAACAAAAGGGTGCATCTCTGTGCTAGGGAAAATCATGGACTAGATCCTCCTAGAAGCTATGCTAAGTCGTGTGGATGACAGGAGTTTATTCAAGAGAGCCAGGATGGCTTCACCAAGGTCATGTCCTGCCTGAACAACCTAGTGGCCATTTATGATGAAGTGACTGCATCAATGGACAAGGGAAGAGTTATGGATGTCATCTATCTAGACTTCTGTAAGGTCTTTGACAGTGTCCCTTACAACATCTTTCTCTTTAAATTGGGGAGGTTCGGATTTGATGGGAGGACTCTTTGATGAATGAGGAATTTGTTGGATGGTCTCACCCAGAGAGTAGAAATCAATGGCTCAATGTCCCTATGGAGATCTGTGATGAGTGGTGTCCCTCATGACAGTACAGTGGTCTGTCCATGGACCAGTGCTGTTTAGTATCTTCAGCAATGGCATTGACCGTAGTAAGACTCCTACCCTGCTGTTCCCAAGTATCCTGAGCCATGGGGCACTTCTGCAGGTAAGGCAAATATGTCCCCTTCAGGAGCCCAGGACACCACTCTCATGGTGAAGAAATTCCTCCTAGTCTAGTCTAAATCTGCCCCTCTCCAGTTTACACTCATTGCGCCTTGTTTTATCACCACAAGCCTTTGTGAACAGTCCCTCCCCAGCTTTCTTGTAGCCCCTTTGGTTACTGGAAGGCCACTGTAAGGTCTCCTCAGAGCCTTCTCTTCTCCAGGCTGAGCAACCCCAACTCTCTCAGCCTGTCCTCATATGGAAGGTGCTCCAGCCCTTGGATCATCTTTGTGGCCTCCTCTGGATCTGCTCCAACAGCTCCATGTCCTTCTCTAGGTTGAGGATTCCAGAACTGGACACAAGACTCCAGATGAGATCTCACAAGAGAGGAATAGAGGGACAGAATCCCCTCCCTCGCCCTGCTGGCCACGCTGCTTTTGATGTGGCCCAGGACGTGGTTGGCCCTCTGGGCTGCGAGCGCACACTGCCGGCTCATGTCGAGCTTCTCATTGACCAGCACTCCCAAGTCCTTCTCTGCAGAGCAGCTCTCAATCACATCATTGCCCATCCAGTATTGAAATCGAGGGTTGGATCTTGCAGGACCTTGCACTTGGCCCTGTAGAACCTCATGAGGCTCTCACAGTCCCACTTGTCCAGCCTGTCCAGATCCCTCTGGATGACATCCCGTCCTTCTGGTGTGGCAACTACACCACTTAGCTTGGTGTCATCTGCAAACCTGCTGCAGCCAGAGGGACAGAAAGACCATTTGCAGCTCTGCTGGGCTTCTAACCACAGGCCTAAACATCCTTAAGCCTAGAGGGCTTCACAGCAGTAGGAAAAGCCCCGTGCTTCCAAGGTCTCCAGCCATTTATTACTTTTTTCCATCATGATTACCCTGGCTCCAGAAAGTTTTAATACTGTTCAAAATTCAATCCAATTTTATTGACATCTCTAGTTTTGCCAAACAGTTAAACTGAAGCAGATGGCATGAATTTCAGTCAATCAATATTCATTTAAAACTGGACACCCATATGTAAGCGTAGTCTCTCCTTGGCAATGAATAAGGAGGCTGAACAATCAATCTACACTTGTATTTAAAGTTGGTGACTGTATTTTCAAAAACCCCCACATAAGGCAAAATTGAATCGTTGAATAAGGCAACGTGATTTCTGTTATGTTATTATTAATAATTAATAATTCACTTAATAACACAGCAGGAGCCTAATCCAAAGCCCACTGATGTCAATAGATTTCTTTCCAGTGCACTTTATAGCACCAGAACAGACACAAAGGCCCAGGTTTTTCACGGTGTTTAAGCACGTAACTCCCATGCTGGACTTGAACACCTCCACAAACCTGCCCTGATACTTCATAGTCCTGTTACTCGAACAAGGCAATGAAGTGACCACAATATAACCTATGGTGAATAACAAAGAGTGGGCTGAGAGTAATGTCCATGGAAGAGGTTTTGGTGTTATAGATTTAAGTTCTGGTCTAACAGCACTGATGGAATATGCCCACCTCTTATATTATGGATATACAGCCTATATATATGAGTGGCGTTTATTCAACCATATTATTGCAGGTGGAGAATGGATTAAGAGCTGCCCTGCAGAGAAGGGCTTGGGGTGCTGGGGGATGAGATGCTGAGCATGAGCTGGCAACGTGTGCTCAAAGCCCAGAAACCAACCCTGTCCTGGGCTGCATCCAGGGCAGCGTGGGCAGCAGGGCGAGGGAGGGGATTCTGCTCCTCTGCTCCACTGGTGAGACCCCACCTAGAGTCTTGGATTCGGTTCTGGAGCCCTCAGCACAGGAAGGACGTGGATCTGCTGGAGCAGGTCCACAGGAGGCCAGGAAGATGATCTGAGGGCTGGAGAACCTCTCATATGAGGCCAGGCTGAGAGAGTTGGGGTTGTTCAGCCTGGAGAAGAGAAGGCTCCAAGAAGAACTTAGAGCAGCTTCCAGTATGGGAAGGGGCTCCAGGAAAGCTAGGGATGGGCTCTTGATCAGTGAGCACAAAGATAGGATGAAGAGGAACAGTTTTAAGCTGGAAGAGGGGAGATGTAGGTGAGATATTAGGAAGAAATGTTTTCCTGTGAGGGTGGGGAGGCCATGGCACAGGTTTCCCAGAGAAGCTGTGGCTGTCCCATCCCTGGAGGTGTTCGAGGCCAGGCTGGATGGGGCTTGGAGCAACCGGATCCACTGGGAGGTGTTCCGGCCCATGGCAGGGAGCTTGAACTGGATGATGTATAAGGTCCTTTTCAACTGAAACAATCCTATCATTCTATACTAAGATGAAGTTAATATTAATTATTAAAGGCATTCATATGACATCTGCAAACCCATTGTAGGCTGTGGCTGTGCGCAGTCAGGGGCTGATATGTAGAAGGTAAGAAGATCCAGGAAACACCAAGCTATTGAGTTTATTTAAAACTTTCCCTGGCCTTTTCCTGGCTGCTGTTAACATCTTTAAGGCAGCTTCTGAGAAGTCCCGTGGCAGCCAGACACCCAGGACCAGGACAGCTGGACCTTCAAGCAAATATTATTGTTGTTATTATTACCGTTTTGCCTCCCTAATTAACCAGTTGGACACTTGCCAGTTCTTTATATCTGTACTGTAAGGGCTGTTTCCATTGGGTTTAGGCAGACAGTCTTACTTTAAGATCCCTATTGATCAGCTGCCATTCTCACGTGGTTAAAGCACTCCTCTAGGGGAACTCTCTCGTGTTTTAAGTGCACACTGTTACTCTCCTGACTGGCTTGTAAACAGGTTTTAATGGGGCTATTAGTGTAAAAGGACAGGAAACTTTCAAAACCAGCATTTTAAATATTCATGAAGATGTTTAATCTGGTGCTTAATCACCACTGTTTGCATATAGCAAAAGGGCGGGGGCAGCAGTGCATCACTGTTAGCTATCAACAGGGCATTAATAAACGCTTTTAGACCCATGATTGATGCCCAAATGACAGCCAAACCTTTAACACAGCACCCCCAGCTTATTGCAGGAGAGGTCCCCAGAATGGGCGTCCAAGGAGGGCGGTAGCTCCCCGGAGAGCAGGTTCAGGGCTGGCCTCTGATTTTGCCCACACTGAGTGTGGCTGTATCCATATCTTCTGCTCCGCTGCAGTGCCCATGTGCCTCCAGACCTCCAGAACACATAGAATCAGAGAATCACAAGGTTGGAAAAGACCCATCGGATCATCGAGTCCAACCATTCCTATCAAACACTAAACCATATCCCTCAGCACCTCATCCACCCATCACTTAAACACCTCCAGGGAAGGTGAATCAACCCCCTCCCTGGGCAGCCTCTGCCAGGGACCAATGACCCTTTCTGTGAAGAATTTTTTCCTAATGTCCAGCCTAAACCTCCCCTGGCAGAGCTTGAGGCCATTCCCTCTCATCCTGTCCCCTGTCCCTTGGGAGAAGAGCCCAGCTCCCTCCTCTCCACAACCTCCTTTCAGGTAGTTGTAGAGAGCAATGAGGTCTCCCCTCAGCCTCCTCTTCTCCAGGCTAAACACCTCCAGCTCTCTCAGCCGCTCCTCATAAGGCCTGTTCTCCAGCCCCCTCCCCAGCTTTGTTGCTCTTCTCTGGACTCGCTCCAGAGCCTCAACATCCTTCTTGTGGTGAGGGGCCCAGAACTGACCCCAGGATTCGAGGAGCGGTCTCACCAGTGCCGAGTCCAGAGGGAGAAGAACCTCCCTGGACCTGCTGGTCACACTATTTCTGATCCAAGCCAAGATGCCATTGGCCTTCTTGGCCCTCTGGGCCACTGCTGGCTCACGTTCAGTCTCTGTCAACCAACACCTCCAGGTCCTTTTCCTCCAGGCAGCTTTCCAGTGAATGGGGGCATCAAGGTGGATATTTCTGCTTGACTGGGAGCCCTGGGGGATCACCAGAAGACTGCTTGCCCACATGAGATCCACCGTGTCCTGTGGTTGTCCCCCTCTGGAGCTGGGTCGACCCTCCAAGAGATGCCAGTTGCCCTCTACTCTTGATAACTGGTTCATTCACCTATGTTTTCTTTCCAGCAAAGCTTTGTCTTAGACTTTCTGCTGTTATTGGCTTAATTGGTGCAAGAGCATGAAAGACCCTTTAACCAGTTTAACCAGTGCTTCTGTCCCAGTGTCCCATCCTCTACAACCACTCCATGCCTTTTCTGGCCATGGTCATATCCATTTGCTCTCTGCTATTTTTCTGCTCCAGGAGCCTCAGGACTTTGGTAAAGGAGGATTGAGATAAGCAGAGAATTTCAGCCCAGCGTCTGTGTTGCTTTTACTATTTCTTTGGTAATTTTTGTAATACAAGCTTTATTTTTGTTTAAAAAGTAAAAGCGGAAAGGATAGCATTTCCCCAGTGGGGGAGACTTCATGCAATTTTAAAAATGTGCATTATTTAATCCAATAGGCATTAAGATGCCTTGAGCTGTTAACACCTGTTGTGGAAATCCATAATACACAGGCTTAAAAAACCAACAACCCTGAGAGACCCATAAAGACTCCTGCAGAGTTGTTGTCGCCTCTTGTGTCAATGAGTACTTAAGGACCCTGACTTACTGAGCATGTACTTTCTCTTCAGCTCCAGATAAACATTCCTTAGGATAATTTCATTGAAAAAAAAAAAGAATAATGAATATGAAACACCAGTGAACTGCATTTCTTACACAAACCTCTCATGCATTTTTCATAGATTTCCCCACCCAGACGCCTAAATGCACCAGCTTATAGTCTATGTTACTGCCTTGTAAAACTCCACATAAAACTTCAGCCAACATCTTTTTTTTATGCTTCAACACGCTGTCATTTAGCAGCATATGTCAAACACAGGCAGCCTGCCCTCCGCTGGGGAGGTCACCTTTGTCTTCCCCAAAAGTAGATCAGAAAATGAGATTCCCAATAGGAAAAGCAAGGGGAAAGTAAAATTCCCTGGGTAAAGTGTGGGAGAAACTTCACGTAATCTTACTTAATCAAGACCTGTGCCCACTTCATGTCTGCAGTCATAGAGTCACAGAATTGTTAGGGTTGGAAAAGACCTCCAAGATCATTGATTCCAACCATCAACACGATACTAAGATGTCTACTAAACCGTGTCTCCAGGCGCCACGTCTACAAGTTTTTTGAACACCTCCAGGGATGGAGACTCCACCACTACTCTGAGCAGACCCTTCCAATGCTTCACTGCTCTTCCAGTAATGAAATTTTTCCTAATACCCAATCTAAACCTCCCTTGGTGCAACTTGAGGCCATTTCGTCTCATCCTATCACTGGTTACATGGGAGAAATAGGACCAATAGGAGCTAGTTATGGTGTGAAGTCCCATCTGGGCTGAAGCCTGTGGAGGTTTTCCTGCTGATTTAATGATGTGACACCTCTAATGAGGCCACTGAAAATTTCCATAGCTGCCTTCACCAAGCGGCTAAGTGTCTGTGCTCCTTGGCTTGTCAGCTACCCTGCTGGCAGCTACCAGATTGCTAGCCCCACATGGATGCTCTCCCATGCTGGGATGTCTATCTAGCAGCACACATGACTTTTAGACAGCTGAATCAAGTCTAGGGAGTCTGGGTTATATCTGCAGTGAGGGACATTTTTGGGGCTATATATCCAAGGCAAGTAATGTCAGCTGTGACTGAAGGGCATCTATCTTCATTGCCTACACACAGGATTTAGATGATGCATGTACATGGAGAGGTGTCTTGCTCTTATGGCTGGAGATACACAGACTCTGCCATGTGCACTGGGGTCTCAGCTCCCAGCAGAGACAATGGAGACTGAGGTGATACAAATAATTGGTCTGGATGCTAAAATCTAAGTGTCTGCTGCCACATGAGGTATCCAGGGCTCTCTGGAGTATCAAATTATGAGAGGATTGTAAGAGGGGAGTGTCCTTCTGGAGCAATACTTAAGGTCAGGTAGCATGTTGAGGGTCCTTGCTGATGTAGCTAGACACTTGCATTAAGGCAGCTGGATTGAGTCTTGTGTGTCTCCATGTGGAGCCAAATCCCATCCACTGGGTTGATTCTTCACAGCCTAAGCCATGTGAGAAGTGTCCCACCTTGCTGCAGGGTAAGACAAATCCTACAGCTGCAAGAGAGTTTTATCGTAGGGATAATTAGAAACTTTCCTACCTGCCTTTATTAACTAAATAATTTTATAATTAGTTTGCAGCACTCAAACCATTTCAGCAGCAGACGTAGAAACCTCTGAGGGAGGCAGAGAATAACAAGATTGTTTATTCATGGATCTGAGGAACTCTTTCACTGCGACTGTCTCCTGTGGTGGACTCCTTGGGGACAAATGAGAATTTCAGCAATTGCATGAAATCTTACTTAACAGTCTGCCAATGTTCAGATAAGGAGCACAATAGGCAGGAGGAGAGGAGACACCATCCAAAAGAAAGACAAAGCCAAATGGCCTCAAGTTGTGCCAGGCGAGGTGTAGATTGCATAACAGGAAAAATTTCTTTACTGAAAGAGTGGTGAAGCATTGGAAGGGGCTGCCCAGGGAAGCGGTGGAGTGTCCATCCCTGGAGGTGTTAAAAAGCCGTGTGGATATGGTGCTTCGAGACACGTTTAGTAGGCACAGTGGTGTTTGGCTTAGGGTTGGACTGGAAGGGCTTAGAGGTGTTTTCCAACCCTACCAATTTGATGATCTTAAAGATGTCACTGGTGTGAGGACACCCATGGTCAGGCTCACACTGGATGCTGGTTGTGGTTATATGCCTGATACGTGATCTGGGGAGACTACTCCAGTTAAGATTTTGAAACCGGAGATTTTTTACATCAGAACTTAAGTTAGTTGTTTTTCCGTGAAAGTTACCAGCAATCTCTGTCCAACAAGGCACAGATTAAGTGTCATTTAGATTTTGCTTGTGTTTTACAGCTTGGCACTTAGATGATTATACCTTTCTTGGAAAGATCTCACAGCGTTTACAGAATAAGGCTTTTGGCTTGGCAACACAATTAGACAGGACCTTTTCTGCCAGGCATATATATTTTCGAGTAAAGCTTTTCAAAATTACTCAGACAGAAAATTTGAGGTTGAAACCATTGCTATTATTTCTGTTTTGTAAACCACATGCAACTATTCTTTAAATCAACACTACTTTAACCAGGAAAGATTATTATTATTTTTCTTACTGGAAAAAGAGAATCTCTTTTTTTTCCATGACTGTGATGAATTTCAATGAATTGCTTTAGGAAACATTTCTGTAACAAATGCTGGAAAAATGCAAAGAGAATTGAATCTATCTCAAAAAATTGTGGCATTAAAGAAAGGTGAAATTTTGATGTTTTTAACAAAAATGTTGCTTTTCTTCCAAAAATATAAAGACAAACACTTTCCTGGGGGCTTTAGGAATGCATAGAGTAATCCTACTCAGTCAGAGTGGTGACTCTTTTCACTCATTTCTGAGACTTATCATGAAATTACATATAACACTGGAACAACAAAAAAATAGAGAAATTTCAAAGCTGTGTTTCTAGCACGATAGCAACCCTCAGAGATGTTCTTCTCAGTTACGTATTTTAGACCAGCATCACTTTATTGGCTTCTATGGTC
The DNA here is from genome assembly GCF_032191515.1 of Phaenicophaeus curvirostris. NCBI lineage: Eukaryota > Metazoa > Chordata > Aves > Cuculiformes > Cuculidae > Phaenicophaeus > Phaenicophaeus curvirostris. The sequence goes on from NC_091431.1 coordinate 73,423,735, forward strand.
ATGTCTGAGTGATAATCATGGGGCTGAGATTGAATATTGGTTGGCCAGCCTTGCTTTCCTTGTCCCACGTGCTTTGGGGAGAATCCATGGCTCACCACTCTAACTCTTCCCAGTTAAACAAGATCAGTAGTTTATCCTGGAGGCTGCACAAGGAAACAGAAATTGTAGGTATTTTGCAGTGGAGGAACAAAATAACCCAAAAGGGAGGACAGCTTCATGTCCATTTTTGAACCAGCAGTGACAAAGGGCGCAACAGGGTGGAAAGAACCCAAGGAGCAGAGCAGTTCTGGAGAGATCTCTAAATAGATATTTATTTTTAAGCGTTGTGCCCAAGCCTGGAAGATCCTGTTCTTTCTACTGGAGTCCTGTATTAGTGCTCCATCTGAGGAACATGCATTAACAACTCTTAGTCTCTTGTACGGAGCATTATGTCTCATCTTTGAAGTCAGATTAATGGAGATTAGTGGTACCACTTAAGAGTTTAAACATCGCACTGACCCAAATTGGTTGTGCAGGCCCAATGTATAATGTTGCATATGCAGCGCTCTTTATGTTCAGAAAGTGATTTCACTAATTGTTTCAGAGAAGAAAGCTTGTGTTACTTTCTGCTCTAATCCCGAGGTACCCCCTGCCCCCGATGCTTTTCACGTCCACGGTCAAACACATCTGGTTATCCAGCTATGTAAGTATCCATTTAATAATCAAAGATCATTTTGTTTTAGCTCCAGTTGGCCTCTCTGCTTGCCTTCCATGAAGCAAAAGCAGAGTGATTTCATTCATGTCTCTGTCAGATGTCTGCTCCAATTTCTACTGGGAGTGACACTGGACTTGAGGGAAACGCACAAAAAAAATAAACAGGCAAAGCACTACAGAAACTGCTGCATGGTATTAAAACAAATGGTTTTAATTATTTTAAATGAGTTGTCTTGGCATAAGACATGCAGAAACTAAAACCAAAGGAGGCAAAAATATTCTTGTTTAAGACTACAGAAATGGAATTAATCTGAATAGTTCAAGTTTATTTTTGTGCAATAGTTCAAGGAAACCTCTTGCATTTCCCTGGCTGTGTGCCCAAAGCCAATTTTGGAACACACTGAACTTTTCAGGAAATCATTCACTTAGTTGGATTTTGTCCTGATGCCATAAAAAATATAAAAGAATAAAAAATATAAAAGAATAAAAGGAAGGAGCTTTCTCAGTGTTTCTTTTAGCAATTCCCATGGGACTGTCTACTGATGTCAGCTGTTTTTGGATGGAGCGCTAAGAAGAAACTCTCATTTCCTTCTTCTTGGGTCCAGCAGCCCTTGGCTAACTCGTAGGCTTTGTTCATCCTCAAGGCCTGCAGAAACATCTGGGACCAAGATCCATTTTATGCCTGTGTTTCAACTAAGCAATTGTCTGAATGTACATGACTAGCCCTTCCTTCCAGTCAATGAAGGGACATAGATGTCTTTGCAGGAGATTGAGCAGCTGGGTTAGGCAGAGAGGTTCTGCCTTGGTTGGCTTTCAAGAGCACTTGCCCCTCTTCACTAAGCAGAAGAGGAATTTGTGTGGTTATTTTATGACGTTTTCCGCTTCTCTAAATAATGAAGATGGAGGTATCAGAGTTAGGCAGACTAAATCACCAAAGCAACACGTCTTTGAGCTCTGCTGAAGAGCAGCAAGTGTCAGGGTGCCATGGTTTACTGTCTCCTCATGGTGACTGGCCAGGCGTGTGCTCTAGTTTAATTTAACCCAAGTCCAGGAGACAAATTCCCACCTCTCTCAAGAACTGCTCAAGCAGCACTTTTAATAGCTCATGTCCATCTCTCCAACAACATGTTAGAGACTCTACACTTTCAACATGATCTCAGCGAGGAAAGCGCTACCTATTAACCATCACCCCTTCCTGCAGCACCTGGGTTTCCCCCTTGGGGTTTCTCATCGAAACACTGACCCATCCTGACCCTGTTTAGCTATTGAGATCTGACAAGATCACAGCCTGAGGTGGTATGGCTGAATTTACATGTGCTTAACAAATTGCCTGTTCACTCAATTACATTTTATTTAATCATCTGTAATCATACAAATTATGCCTGATGGTAGTAAATGTTCGTGTCAGTTCCTAATTACAGATTGATTAATTGACTGTGGTGATTTGTATTACTTCTATAAGAATTTATGAAGATGATGACAAATTATGATTAGTATGCAACATTTCATATAAAACATAGCCAGACCTAAGGGACACTTCTGTTTCTTTGACACTTTGGTTCTGTTTATCAGAGATGTTTTGCGGGACAAGGGGCACTGAGCACAAACTGGAGCACAGAAAGTTCCACCTTAACATAAGGGAAAACTTCTTTCCTGTTTGGGTGATGGAGCACTGGATCAGGCTGCTCAGAAATGGTTTGGAGTCTCTTCTGGAGGCACACAAACCTGCCTGAACCTGTTCCTGTCCAACCTGCAGGAGGTGACCCTGCTTTAGCAGGGAGGTTGGGCTGGAAATGCTCCAGAGGGCCCTTCCAGTATCTACGAGTCAATGGTTTTGTGATTCTGTGATCCCCTTTCCCAAACAAACACAATTCCATTACATTCAAACAAAAAGACTAAGGAAGGAGAAGTAGGGTGCGTGTTGCTCAGAAGAAGCTCCAAGTGGATAAAAAGCTCTTGAAAGCCTTCTAGCCATCAAGAATTTGCCTGTGGCTTTCAACTCACTTCAGAGCACTCACTGACTCAAGTTTAAGTATGAAAGTCGAGAAAGTGGGAAAAAACACTGTGCTAATTTGGTTTGGATGGGATAAGATGTGAGCCCAGATTTGTTGTCCTGACAATTACTTTAAGTTTAGAGGTATGCTGATGTGAGCCCAGATTTGCTATTAAGGAGGGATATTGTTCGCTGAAGAACATCTACTTTCATGGAGAAGTGCTGGGCGGGTGAATGATTTGGGAAGTACCTGCATGATCCAAATTCATTTCTCAAACAGAAAGGAGCCCAGAGCACATACAGGATCTCACCAATGCTACTGTTGTATTTCCCCATATGACAATACATCTAAAGTCTAGGCCAGATAAAGACTAAACATTCCCCATCTCTGTGATGCTTCTGAGAGCATCCTATCCTGTCGTTGCTTGAAGTCCTGCCTCATAGAATGCAGACTTGCCATCTCTTTGTGGAAAACATTCTTGTTTTCTTTTTTAATTTTATTTTTATTTATTTCTTATTAAAATGAGGGCAATTTAAAGTTCTCTGAGCCTGCAAAGAGCCATATGAGGGGAATGTGGTCTCATTTCCCACATGTTCATACATGGGATTCATTTGCTTCATGTTTCACTCTCAAGCCAATAGCATGACAGCCTTCCAGTCATAAAAACTGTTGCTTTTCTCCATCATGGTCTGATGATTTGGCTTCTCTCCTAAGAGCGCTGCTACCCAGCTGACTGTCTCAGAATATTCCTTGGTCAGTGTGCTGCTTACAGCAAATCTCCTCTGCAACCAGGAGAGTCTGGGAACCCAGCCTTGGGTCTGGCTTTGGCTGGAGTGGACGACGATGAGAGCTGGACACCAAACACTCCCTGCAACAGGACTTTCTGGAAATGCCACCCAGGGTCTAAAACCCCCATTTGTCTGTAGGTTCTTGGTAGTTTGTAGCAAGGTCAATATTACTCTGACAGAGATATAGGGTTTCTCTGTACAAGAAACCTCTAGCCCACGAAACATGCTAAACCCATTCAACACCTGTTGTTACCTTTTTGATTGGTTGATACGACTTGCCAGAAAATCCCAGTTGCATTTAAATGAATGTCAGGATCTGGAAATTGCTGCCTGGGTCATTTGGTATGGTTCTTCGGGAATTATTTCTTCACTAGAAAGGTTGTCAAGCACTGGCAGAGGTTGCCCAGGGAAGCGTTGGAGTCACCGTCCCTGGAGGCGTTTGAAAGGTGATGCTTAGGGACATGGTTTAGTGGTAGAGTTGGCAGTGCTGAGTTTGTGGTTGGACATCATGATCTTTTCTACCAATTCTATGATTCACTGTGGTTGGTAACAGCATTGCACAGTCACTTTTGGCAGGTGACCACATTCCTCCTTTAATAGGATTCATGGTTTTAGAAGAAAGAGTCTGATACCCCCATTTTGGACAAGAAATCCTTCTGCAACATCGGTTCTAAGTTTAATACTTTAATGTGGTGTTCTTAAAACCATCAGAGTCTTTGAGGAGAGATCCTCTGTCCCTTGTACAAAATACTACCACTTTTTCTGTTGCTCTGCTGAAAATCTCTTCTATGTCATACATCTCATTTGCATTTATTCATAACTGCATCAGTCATGAATGCACCCAGGTTTTTCTTCTCACTCATTCACAGAAGATACCAGAAGATTTTTTAACTTGCCTTTCAGCACTACCACTCTGTTTCTCAGAACTGGAACTAAATTCAGTATTCAAGGTCACCCAACTCCTCCTGCACAGCATGTCAGTCCTCCCCATCCTCCCCAAAACAATGTTCTTTGCATTTTCAGGGGAAAAAAACAAAACAACATTAGGAAATGCGTATATTTTTATACAAAGGTCACTCCTAGAAATTTTAAATATGACTGCTAAAAAACCAGTCCCTGAGGAGCTGCACTAACATGGTATTCCCAGTATGGCACTTCTTCTGTTACTGGGAACTCTTATTTCCCTTACCAGTAAACACCTTACAATTTTCTTTCTGAGCTCCAGCTCGCCCAGCTTCACTAATCGGCTAATCCTTCTCTGAAGCAAGAATAAATGCCACCTATTTAATTCATTTTTTTAAAAGTTAGGTCTTATCAAAGGAATATGCTAAATGACTTTGTCCATCTTTGGAAAACTCAAGCTACACATAAGATCATAGCACCATATCTGTCACCTTTTTTCTCCTCCAAACTTTGTTTCACTTCTGTCAGCCTAATGAAGTTAAAGCACTTTTTAACCTGTAAAATTAAAGGTCTAATTTATTTTTCTACCACTTCATATCTGCAATTGAGTTTCTCCAGTGCCTTGACTTGGACTGACATAAAGTTCTATAATTGCCTCATATCTCAGAGGTGGTAATTTCCATTTTTTCTATCTTCTTACTCAGTGTTCAACCTGCCTGTGGTGCCACACTCAGCTGCAGCCTCCTAGTTAAAAAGGTATATGGGTGGTTGTTGAGAAGCAAAATCAGGGCTTGTCTGACAATCATCTTGTAAGAAGCTTTTCTTTAAAATGTCTTCAGCAGATAGATCTATCTGCTTGCCTTCTACTCTGTCTATCCATCTGCTGCCAGTGTTAGACCAACCTAGATGGGTGTGAGATATCACAGCTTTTACCTGTGCTAGGGACATGCCTTAGCATCTCCTGTTTTGGCAGGGGAGAAGACCTTTCTGCAAGGACGGGTAGTGTGCACTGTGGGTTTTTTCTCCCTTGAGTCCCTGAGGGAGGCTGGGCAGCACAGGGAGGTGTTTTAGAAGACTGCACTATCGTGATTTCATCCCCAAAAGCAGAAATTCTCATATTTTTTTGTTAATTGCTTGCCTTTCTCTGTTATTATGCTGGCATTTCCTCAGATGCCTTTGCAACCCTGCAGCAGAAACAGTCTTGGTGGATTCAATGGAACTACTCGCTGCAAGCAGAAACTCTCATTCTGCTGCCAACACGTATGTGATACTGGATAAATTACTTACCCATCAATGCCTTGGCTTTCCTACCAGAAAAAATCAGTACAAAACCGATTACACAGTGATGTCTATTTAGCTAATGCTTATAAACTGTCGAGGGACCTGGCCATGGAGCATGCAATACAGATACCTACCATGTTGCTGTTGCTAACGTGGTCACTTACATTCCTGTGTGTAAATAAATCTTGAAGGGGAAAAGCCTTTGGGATGACCAGGAAACACACAAATGCTGGAAATGTCTCATCCACTTAAGGTGATCTCAATCTCTAAGCAGGAGTGTGAGCAGAGTAGTTCTATTTTATTTTCACTTAGGTCTTTAGGCTTACAGTTTTGCCCTTCGGGACAGAAAACAGTTTTTTGCTCCATGCTTCTGACCTGCAACCCATCCCATATCCTTCTGCTGGAGAAAGAGGTGCCCAGGAGGGACTGGGAGACTCCTCCACTCACCCATGCACCTCCCTGCCCACTCACCTCTTGGTTTATCTATCCACTCACATGCAGAAAATGAACCAAAATAAAAAAATATCCCTGAATTTCCCATGGTCTTGGGTCTCCTCATGTCAGGCTTGCCATAATAGCTTCTATTATAATCACAGAATCCTTGTGGGATCATCCAGTCCAACTCCTGTCCCTGCACAGGACACCCCAACATTCACACCGTGGGTCTGAGGGTGTTGTCCAGCCTCTGAGGGAAGAACCTTTTCCTAATACCCAACCTAACTGGAACGAGGCTCTGGAACGAGTCCAGAGAAGAGCAACAAAGCTGGTGAGGGGGCTGGAGAACAGGCCTTATGAGGAACGGCTGAGAGAGCTGGGGGTGTTTAGCCTGGAGAAGAGGAGGCTGAGGGGAGACCTCATTGCTCTCTCCAACTACCTGAAAGGAGGTTGTGGAGAGGAGGGTGCTGGGCTCTTTTCCCAAGGGACAGGGGACAGGACAAGAGGGAATGGCCTCAAGCTCCGCCAGGGGAGATTTAGGCTGGACATTAGGAAAAAATTCTTCACAGAAAGGGTCATTAGGCACTGGCAGAGGCTGCCCAGGGAGGTGGTTGATTCCCCTTCCCTGGAGGGGATTAAGGGACGGGTGGACGAGGTACTAAGGGACAGGATTTAGTGTTTGATAGGAATGGTTGGACTTGATGATCCGGTGGGTCTCTTCCAACCTGGTTATTCTATGATTCTATGATTCTAACCCTCCCCTGGCACATCTTCTCTCATTCTCTCAGGTCCATCATTGGTTGCCAGAGAGAAGAGCTCAGCGCCTGCTCCTCCTCCTTCCCTTGCGAGGAAGCTGCAGACCGTGATGAGCTCTCCCCTCAGCCTCCTCTTCTCCAGGCTGAACAGACCAAATGACTTTAGCCAATCCTCATGCAGCTTCCCCTCTATATCCCAACCAACTTTGTGGCCTCCTCTGGATGCTCTCCATTAATTTTTATGTCCCTTTTCATCCTGTGGCACCCAGAGCTGCACCCAGTACTCAAGGTGGGTCCTCACTAGAGTTTGACAGGGCCCCATCCTTCCTTTTTTTGTCAGTCCTTAATGCTTTGCGTGAACAGGGTGGAAAATTCTACCTGGCAGCTCAATAGACATTCCCATAACAAGCTGTTTAAATCATGATAATTGTTTTTACAAAACTAATCCGTGCGGGCAAACAAGTGGATGAACTTTTTAAAAATGCAGTAGATCTGTAGCTGATGCGTTAGTATCAGTTAATTCTCATAAAAGGTCATTAATGATGTGCACAGCAAAGAGGAGGGCTGGGTGGGCTGGGTTGGAAAGAGATGGTATCCGCATGACTGATGGGCAACGCTCAGGGGTCAGCGCATTACAAAATGATTCTCTTCAATTATTTACATCCATCCATCTATTGTAAGGAGGGCTTGGGCCGGCTGCAAGGAGTTTCTGCTGCCCTTACTCCACTCTGCAGGGCTTTTCGTTTTCCCCGGGAATGGAATTAATTTAAATAAAAATTGCCTTGTGTCTTGTCCTATTTCCTGTGATGGGTGAAAATTTGGGATGGAGGGTGGGTGGTGGCACTGCAGTCGGCGCTGGGCAACCCTGTGCTCCCTGGCATCACAGCTCGTGTGTGTAAATCCTACGAGTCCATCCTGTATGAGCCCCTTGAGAGAAGATCCCATGGTGCAGTAAAAAAAATGAGGCAGGGAAGAAAGATTAAGGCTGCCAACTTCATAACCAATGATCTATCCTTGTTATCATCATCAGCTGCAATGAAGAAATTGAAATGTTTCCCTCTCCCTCTCTTCCTACCTCCAAACCTTCAGCAAAAAGCCCAACTTAAGGCTTTTTTTTTTTATTTTGCTGATGGCAACAGCATCAGGCATGCTATATATCAGCCGTGATATATAGCCTTACGAGCTGACTGTTGACAACTTATGGCTCTTTCGTCTGGGTTTGCCTACTTGGCTGTTTAATTACGTGAAGTGCCTGTTGTCTGTGCGATGTTCATACCAGCGGCTGCTGGAATTCATGGATGATGCTATGTTTACATCAGCCATCAAGCTGATATTCAAACACATTAACGTGACCACAGTGCAAAATGTATGGTAAGTGGAGTTGCTATTGCAGTACTTCGGTTCATCTACATGAGCTAAATTACTCAGATGTGTATTTCTAAGAATAAAATATTTCTCAGAATAAAACATTTCTCTTCGTGCTTTAAATATTTTCCTGCATCCCTCCCTTTCTTTCTTTTTTTTATTTTTTAATTTTGATGGAATTTAAATTATTGACCACAGCAATTTAATTTTTTGATGCAAATAGAAATTAATAGAGAGGACATTAGAGAGAAGAGCCCTGAGATTTTATGAGTACAGATTACTGTAAAGCTACTTAATAAAATGAATTCAGCATGTGTAAAAGGTTGTTATAGGTGTAATAATGTTGTCCCAAAGTACCCCTTTCATTCTAGAGGAAAGAAACTTGTTACCAAACCTCAATGAATGCAAAGGCATATTTCTCAGATCTCTGTTGTAGTGACACTGTAAAAATGAACCCAAAAGTCAAGAAATCAAAATTTTCTAATGTTTTCTAGGAAATTATTTTCCCATCACTATATTTCCTGATAGATGAAAATTTAAACATGGAAAATGGCAGAAGTTTAAGGGAGAAAGTTTGTGATATAAGCATCTCCAATGTTTTTAACAGACTTTATACAATTGTAGCTAGAGATCTTTATTGGGGCCAACATCTTATACTATCTAAAAGAATAAAAAAACACGGACTGTAAAGTATATTCTATGTTTCTTCTCTCTTTAACCTACACATAGTACTTGTGAAATGATAACAGCTCAGTGGATGTCTTATTTGCTGAAAAGCTGAAAAAAGTGTTGTCTTAGGTTTACTCAGATGAGCAGATTTTCCTTTTTTTTCATATTTGAACCAAAATAAGCTTTCTTTTGTGGCTTTGCATCTTTGCATACTCTTCTAAAATGAAAGGGAGGCAGTTAAAAATAAAATTGAAAAAAAGAATAATTTGAAGCCTGCTAATTCCACTTGAAAAATCAAAGCTGCTCTCTTCAGTCCTGAAATTTTGGGCTGGGTTTTCCTGTCTCTGAGATGGTGACAATAATATTTATTGCCTTCCAGTGGTGTTATTTTAAAAGAATCTTTTTCTGCTCTCCATGGGACTCAAATTTGTACCATCTTACCTCTAATTAAGACTCCTGTCCACTCTTATGTCCTCCCTGGTTTTCATGCAGCTCAGTGACAGAAGGTGATGGGCTTTCATTGACCATCCTCATGGTTGACTCCCCATTTTGGGACATCCTTGCATCATCACATTCTAGTGTATTTAGAAACTCAGTTCCTAGTAGCCTATAGTAGGATTTAGGCCCTTAAATAACTTTATCCTAAAAGGACTTAAGAACGTTTCTACTGAACATTCGCTTTCGGAAGTCACATAGGTGCTTTTGGACTTGTCTCATGCAAAAAAAAAAAAGGGGATTTGAATCCCAATAGCCTCACTCATCTTCAAGGACAGGACTTGGTTCAGGACTTACATTTCTAAACAAAGCTACACCCAAACACCACAGCCTATCAGAAAAATCCCACCTTGTATTCTCATTTAGGTAGCTACAAATGCTGATTTCCCATTTTAATCTCTGTCCTGGGGAAGAGCAGGCATAAGGCATATAATTTCAATTAATCTGAGGTCTGCTGTTATAAGAAGCTATAAAAGAGCTTATTATTATTTATTTCTCCAGGCATTTTATTCCTATACCATTAGAGATACATAGCTAAATGCACCTCCCATGTCAGTGGTAGCACTGTGTGAAATAGCAAATATTAAAAACCCATAGGAGAGGTTATTGTGTTAGCTTCTGATGGAGGTCTCAGTAAAATGCTTAGGTAGTGTTTCATCTGGATGCCGGAGAGCACGATACAGACACACGACTACACAGACTCTTATCCATAATGTGAGGCATGGTTGAACTTTTAAGATGACCAACGACTTCATCCATCTATGTGTTCACCTATTGTGCCTATCATCACTCCAGGTCCAGAATTATATAGAATCATAGAATCATAGAGTCATAGAATCATAGAATCATAGAATCAAAGAATGCCTTGGGATGGAAGGAACACTTACAAGTCATCCAGTCCAGCTCCCCTGCAGTGAGCAGGGGCATCTTCAACTGGATCAGGTTGCTCAGAGCCCTGTGCAACCTGACCTGGAATGTTTCCAGGGATGGGGCAGCCACCACCTCTCTGGGCAACCTGGGCCTCACCGCTCTCGTAAAAAATTCTTCCTTATATTCAGTCTAAATCTACCCTCTCTTAGTTTGAAACCATTACTCCTTGTCCTGTTACAACAGGCCCTGCTGAAAACTCTGTAAACCACCTTTCCTCGAGGCCCCCTTTAAATACTGGGAGGCTGCTATAGGGTCTCCACTTGAGGATGTTCTACCTCAGCTGGAGAGTGTGGAAAAATGTCAGAAGCACTGCCCCTTTTTTTTTTTAAAACTTTTGAACACGGTAGGAGGTTAATTTGGAATTTTTTGTGTTTGTGTTGGCAAAGTTCTTTGGGATTTTGTAGAAAACTAAGGAAGTGAAATGAGAGGAAAAAATGCATGCAGGGGGAAAGCTGATGATTGTGGCTTTCCTCTTGTAGGTGATGATCACAGAATGGATGATGTCTTACAGGATAATTCTCCTTAACCTTCTTCAGGCTTGCTTTCCTTTGTTGTGTGCCATAGGTACCCAACCCAGCAGCTGGTTGGCACTTAACAAAGCTCTGCTATATCATTACCTTTTCATCTTCATAATATATGCTCATAATATGCAATACACATATTGGAAAAGACCCCTAAGATCATCCAGTCCAACCATCAGCCCAACAACACCGTGCCTACCGAACTATATCACAAAGTGCTTATGTCTATGCGTTTTTTGAGCCCCTCCAGGTGATGGAGACTCCACCATTTTCCTGGACAGCCTCTTACAATGCTTCACTACTCTTTTGGTAAAGTAACTTTTCCCAATATGCAACCTAAACCTCCCCATGCGCAACTTGAGGCCATTTCCTCCTGTTCTATCACTTGTTACATGGGAGAAGAGACCAGCACCCACCTCACCACAACCTCCTTTCAGGGAGCTGCAGAGAACAATGAGGTCTCTTCTTAGCCTCCTCTTCTCCAAGCTAAACAATCCCAGTTCCCCCAGTCGCTCCTTGTAAGACTTGTTCTCTGGAAGCTTTCCTCATGCTTCTGCTTAAATGTGCTTTGAACACAGGCTTGGGCTAAAGACTTAAGGTAGGAAGGGTCTTATCCATGTTTGAATTGAAAATGTGTTACAGGTGATACAAATCTACGTATGTTATATACTGCCAACTGTTTGATTCCATCCAATGGTTCCCCCAACTTGTATGCTCTGCATGTTCAGGTCTTTCTGCTCACCTGGTTGTCTTCTGTGTGGTAGAAGCCGTGTGTTGAACTATAAGCTGGTACTGAAACTCTATGAGTTCTCAACAAGGGTCTGAAAAATTAAGGAGAGGTTTCTATGATGTGTTACAGAGGGCAGGGAAACTGCATCTGGCACAAGAGATGCCCAGGAGATGAGTGATGAGCAGGAATGCTGTTGAAGAGAAGGCTCCAGGGAGACCTTACAGTGCTTAAAGGGGGCCTGATGGAAAGCTGTGGAGGGGCTTTTTATCAGGGAGTGCAGGGATAGGATGAGGGTCAATGTGTTTAAGCTGAAAGAGGGGAAATTCGGATGAGATATTAGAAAAGTTTTCCTGTTAGGGTGGGGAGGCCCTGGCGCAGGTTGCCCAGAGCAGGGGTGGCTGCCCCATCCCTGGAGGGGTTCAAGGCCAGGTTGGATGGGGCTTGGAGCCCCTGATCCAGTGGGAGATGTCCCTGATCATGGCAGGGGCTTGGGGCTGGATGGGCTTTGAGGTCCCTTCCAACAAAAACCGTTCTGTGGTTCTATGATTCTAAGGTGGAGGCACATGTGTTATTCTTTGGAATGTCTTTATGGCCACAGAATGAGGCAGGACTCTAGGCAAAGCCTTTGGTCCAACCCAGCAATGCCTGTTCTTGTGCACTTAGCCTCTCATACTCTTAAAACTTAAAGCACAGGGTCTGATACTCGAGAGCGTCCCTTGAAACCTGGACTCTTGAGATAGCATGGCCAAGCCTGGGCTCTGCAAGCATGCGCGGTGATGGGAATGGACCGTGGGAACTCTGGCGCGTGTTGAGTGGTGGCAACTGTTCCTTAGCCCAGGGAGGAACCCCAGCAGCTCCCCATTCCTTGCGGTGCCCGTTGCTGGGTTTGTTGTGGCTGTGGTGCCAAAGCCGCAAGGAGGTAATGTGGTTCATCAGCTCTAGAGCCACAACACCTAAAAACTCCAGGGTCCCCAGGCTGCCTAGTTGAAATCAGCTGGCTAAGGCGAGGTCGTGTTGTTCCTACAGAGCCAAGCTGTGGAGAAGATCCAGCTGCCGAGCTCTAAGCAGGCTGCCCAGAGATCTGTCAGGGACCCCAAACGCAGCGCACTGGAGGAAGGAGGGAATCTCCGGGTGCAGGATGGGTGGGAAGATCCCTGGGGAGCGAGAGGGGTGCACAAACATGCTACGATGAGCGTGGCGGTTGATAGTACCTAGTATTGTACAAGTGTGACAGCCTAGTTCTGTGCTTTGCTCCTGGAGATACGCTGCATGGATATTACAGTAGCTGCTGCCACCCCTCATTGTGATTTCCCACCCTCCCTCCCCTACTCTCCCTCCTCTGCTCTCCCTCCTCTTCTCTCCCTCCTCCTTTTAATGATTAAATGACTGCATTTGGTAAAGGCAAAATAGGAAAAAAAAATTAATAGAGGCTCCTTCCTCCCCTCCTGAGCGGGGCAACAGCACAGAGGCATCTGTGTGTGTGTTTAATGGGTTCAATTTCCTTTCCCTACTACGGTTTGGTGGCTGACAAGGGAATGCAGCAAGATGGTGGTGACTGCTGCTTTATTGAACGGGACTCCACGAACGCTCACCTGGGGATAATGCGAGCCGTGGCCAGGCTTCCTTCTCCTCAGCATCTGTGCACGTGACAGAGGGCAAGTGCTTCTTTGGGAAGGATCACCCCCCCTTTTTCTCTCCTCTCCCCCACCCCCCTTTCCAAAGCAGATAAACTGGCACAAAGGGTGCTGGCAAACTGGATGTACTGGAAAAGAAGAGCTCCTGGAACGCTCCTTGGAGTGCCATAAACGTGTGCCGAAGGAAATTAATTGAATGCTGTGTATCAAAGGAAATAACAATAACGATAATAATGCACATCCCTAGCAACCAGAGAGGGAAAAAGATCTTTGTGGTTCTTTCATCTCTGCCAAGGAATGATTATTCTCTTCTCCAGTTAATCCCACCGTCGTCAGGCAGAGATTTTGAAGAGAGTAGAAGTTTTCCCAAGGACAGTAGAAGTTTTCCAAGAACAGTTGGACTCGATGACCCGGTGTGTCTTTTCCAACCTGGTGATTCTATGATTCTATGACAGGTGGGTGGTAACCTCAGAGTATGAGGCGTGACCCTTTCATGTGTTTCAGCAGAAATGCTGGGTGTCTCACGGTGTGCCCAGTGTTAGAGCTGGTAGTGCAGATCCACGGTGGCCAAGAGGATCTGGAATGAGGACTCAGAACACACCCAGCACACGCAGGCAGCACAGCAGATGTGTTGCAAGGTTGGAGTGGCTTTGCCGGCATGGACTGCAGCCTCGTGCTGACTCTCTGCTTGCAGTACTTTTGAGGCCAGTATGATGCAAAGGGATCTGACAGGCTGGACCACTGGGCAGAGTCCAATGGCAGGAGGTTTAACAAGGCCAGATGCCGGGTCCTGCACTTTGGGGCACAACAACCCTGAGCAGCTACAGACTAGGAGAAGTCTGGCTGGAAACTGCCTGGAGGAGAGGGACCTGGGGATGTTGGTTGACAGCGACTGAACATGAGCCAGCAGTGGCCCAGGTGGCCAAGAAGGCCAATGGCATCTTGGCTTGGATCAGAAACGGCGTGACCAGCAGGTCCAGGGAGGTTCTTCTCCCTCTGGACTCGGCACTGGTGAGACCGCTCCTCGAATCCTGGGGTCAGTTCTGGGCCCCTCACCACAAGAAGGATGTTGAGGCTCTGGAGAGAGTCCAGAGAAGAGCAACGAAGCTGGTGAGGGGGCTGGAGAACAGGTCTTATGAGGAACGGCTGAGAGAGCTGGGGATGTTTAGCCTGGCGAAGAGGAGGTTGAGGGGAGACCTCATTGCTCTCTACAACTACCTGAAAGGAGGTTGTGGAGAGGAGGGAGCTGGGCTCTTCTTCCAAGGGACAGTGGACAGGACAAGAGGGAATGGCCTCAAGCTCCGCCAGGGGAGGTTTAGGCTGGACATTAGGAAAAAATTTTTCACAGAAAGGGTCATTGGGCACTGGCAGAGGCTGCCCAGGGAGGTGGTTGATTCTCCTTCCCTGGAGGTGTTTAAGGCACGGGTGGATGACGTGCTGAGGGACATGGTTTAGTGTTTGATGGGAATGATTGGACTCGATGATCCGGTGTGTCTCTTCCAACCTGGTTATTCTATGATTCTACTATTGCTTTTCATAAATGAACTTTAGATCCCACGTTCATGCAGATCTTTGCCCATTGAGCTACCATGCTCAAATATATTTTTTCTGATATGGCCACCCATCTTACACTGGCTCGTGAAAAAACAAGTGGTTTCCCCTGCATCTAGGCAGGGACAGGCACTCAGCCGCACACAATTCTCCTCTCCATCCATTGCATGATGCCTTCTTTGTACAAGAAACAAGAGAAACCCTGAGCTGAGGTGTCCTGCTAGGTTCAGCAACTGATGAGTGGTTCTTCCACTGGGCCCTCCTGGAGAATTAGGCTGGTAGGAAATCACAACTGTCACTATAGGAGACCATGGAATCTGCTTGGAAGAGCTATATAGGTTGGGATAGAATCTAAATGGTGGTCTTCAGGCTGTGACTCATGGGTTGTAACCAAGGAGCAGGAAGTATCAGACTAAACCTGTGCCTGTGACTCAGATGGACTTAATCCAGGTCCTCTCTCGAAACGCTTACAGGTGTTTTGCCTTTCTGCACCTTCATTGCCCATTTATAACGAGCTGATGAGAGACTACGTGTCTGATCTATCACACCGAGGCTTCATTCATTAATACTTACAAAAGGTTTTGAGATCCTCAGATGGCCAGCGTGAGAGAAGTAATTATTTATTAACAGCCTCCGTGAAGGTGTGGGCAGCCATATTATATCTCTCCTGGGTATTTAATTTAGGTACTGAGCGTTTATTGTGGGTCTGAGAAAGTAATTGCTGATCTGGGATGCTGGAGGTGGTAAGTTTTTCCCTTCTTGTTTTTTTTTTTTTTTTTTTTTTTGTGTACCTGAATGAAATGCCTATAAATGCAGATAATATTTCTTACAATGGAGATGAAGAGTTGATACTGAGGGACTTTGCTAACAATCCTTGAGACTTTAAATGAGGCTGAGATGTGTCTTTGTCAAATTCCCTATGGGAAGGAGATTGGAGATGGATAAGGTGATGGAGGCAACGGTAGGGTGCCGCTCCTCCCCTCGGCATCCTTCGGCTGTTAGGGATGGTTTGCTCTCAGCCAAGCTGGCAATGACCAAGCGCAGCCAACACCCCCTCCTGAATTTCTCCTGCGTCTCAGACCTTCCTTGAACTGATCACTGATCAGTCATCTCTGCCCTCCTCCCCACAACCACCCCGTCCTCTCTGCAGGTGTGTGGGGCTGCAGCTCACGTCGCCCCCACCGCGCTCGCCTGGGAGATGCGGCGTAACGCCGGGGCCTTTGCCATTAAGCGTCTTCGTCTCCTTTTCTTTTGTTAAAGCCAAATGGAACAATGTAATTAGCTTGTTACAATTAAAGTGACTCGACTGGATAAATTGTAATCACCCAGACTGAAGTTAGGCATCCCTGCAGGTTCCGGCCAGAGCAGCTGAGCTGCCTCATTTGCATAATTAAAATATACAAATGATAATGGATTTTGTACTCAATTTCCAGCGGCTGTAAATTCGAGAAACTATGAAATTAGAATAACTGAGATGGAGCCCGCCTTGAGGTAATGAGGATGACAAGTTTTGACAGTAGGGGTGTTTATAACACTAGTTTCTCGCTGCAAAATAAATAAGTACAAAAAAGATTAGACAGTGATATTAGTTAATAGTTCCACGGGCAGTGGGGAAAGGAGATAGACTGGTGATTACCTCTGCAAATTTACACTGCCTTTTTGACAAGCTCTCTCCTAACCTTAGGGGACACCTTTCGCCTGATTATGAGAAATTGAGAATGAATTAAATGCATAAAAAGGGTTGTCACAGATAGACAAACTAAAGGAAAAGAAATGAAATTAGTCTTGCCATTTTAGCTTGCCGCAGGAGGAGGGGGGAGAGGGAAGGGGAAAAGGCTGGGAGAGAGGTTTCAGCACTCCCACAAGGAGGAAATGAAGAAACCATGCGGTCCTGAATCAAAGCTGTTTTCAGAAAAAATACAAAGTCCTTGGGATCCCAGGTGAAAAACAGGAATAAAAAATTATGGGGTAGATAACATCTTGGTCAGGTCAGCTCCAAAAAAATTGGGAACAAATCGTGCTTTACCATAAATGTCTTTTTTTTTTTTTGAAAAAAAAATTATTACCAGCAAATATGTTTCTGCCTCAATTTTTATGCTTCCAGATCTCCTAAGAATCCCTTGGAGATGGAAATCTGAGCTGTGAAGGGGGTGGGCAGGTCATCTTAGACTTCCCTTTGCACACCCTCCAAACTCACAGCTGTTTTACAAATCTACATGCAAACATGGACTTGTTCACAAATATTTTGCAAGGCCAAGCTAAAAGTCAATTTTTGCCCTCATCCAAAAGAATTAATTAATGATTGAATGTGGTTACTAATGATTTTTTTTGGTGACTTTCCTCTCTCTCAGTAGGACATTCAGGAGGATGAGGAGTGCTGTAACTGGTAAGATCAAAGAGATGAGCAGGAGGTGCCCCTGGAAGGTGTGGGAGGGGGAGTGGAGGGCTGGAAACAGGACTTCTTGTGGTGGGCAGGACTTCCATGCTTCCACTTGCTGTTAAGTGACCCTAGGATATGCTGGTCTTGCTCTTTTTTTCCCCTGTTTTTCTCTGATTAGAACCATGGTGGTCAGGTCAGATGGAAATCCCAATCTAGTATTTGGCTGGATTTCTCCAGGGGTAAAAATATATGGTCATTTCCTTGATCCAGAAGGAGGACATCAAAGAAGAATGAAGTGCTTAGGGATTCTGTGATTCTATGAAGAATTAGTTAGGAGGAAAGCTGGCACAGTGCCGATGCTGTTTTCCTTGGCTCCATGCAGAGGCACAGGAGCACAAAGGACCAAACCTGCCTAGCTCTGCTATCCACCCTCCTTCTCTAAGATCCCTCTGAGCAGAGGGCATGGGTCCCACCCTTCAAAACATCTAAGTACCCGATGACACTCTAACAATATCTTTGCCAACCTGTAAAGAAGGTGGAAAGAGGTGCAGGAAGGCAAGAGAGAGGGCAAAGGTGGAGAAATGGAGGAGAGAAGGAGGAGGAGAGTAGAGAGGAGAGGGAAGAAGGGAAGGCAAAAATGCACGTGAAAAGCAAAGGGAACAGAGGCACAGGGACAATGTAGGGATCCAACTGGGTCCATTCTGCACCCACAAGTGGCAGCAGGAGCCATTTCCCACTCTGCCTGGGAACAATTTTGCGTGTTTCCCTGTGCTCATCCACACCCATGGGTCAAAACAGTCCCATCTCTGTACTTACCCTTTTAAACATCATCTGAATGAACCCTCTACTCTGCCAAAAGGTACTGCTAGTTTCCAGGCATGTTGGGTACATCTTTCCTTTCTCTATCCCTGCTTTTTCCTAGCCTCCAGTGTGTTTTCAGTTCAGGTACAGCCGTCATTTACATTTTATAGTTTGCTTTACAACATCTTGTTATAGTGTTATCTGTTAAAGAATGTATTTTTAATGTGTTTTATAGCATGCTTTATAAATAAGTTATTAAAGAATGTACCTGCAGCTAGTGATCACTTAATAAATATTAATAAAGCAGTTCCAGATGAGGCCAACATTAAAAGTGTTGTGGCACACCCATGCTAGTTACCTAGGAAGAGTTTCTATTCTAGTTACCTAGGAAGAGTTTCTGCACTGGTTACTGAAAAGTTCAGGAGGGTTGTGATAGTAAGAGCTGGGGAACAAGGTGGGAAGGAAACAGTTTACAAGATTCTTTCATTTTTCCTCACGAAATTCCAATGGCAGGTGGGGTAAGGAGGTAAAAAAAAGAAGAACAACTTTGAAGGTGAGCCTGGGTTGTTGTCCATAGCAAGGGAGGAACCCAGAAGTGGCTCTGTAGGAGGGCAGTGGTTAGCTCTCCTTGTAGACTTCTCCTACATAAAATGTTCTATTAACCCTGAGAAACCCAGAAATTTAGTCAATCCATATGACTGAATCTGTATCTTTTTTGATATTTCCAGCTTGGATATGGTGCAGCTGATAGATGTGCAGCCCCAGGGTAAATACAGTCATTGCTCTCCAGACAAATCCATTTTGATTCTAGCTAGAGGGGGCTTAGAAACACCCATAAGTGTGGGATCTCATGACAGGCATGGGTCTTCTCTGTGGAAAAAAGCCACACACGTCCATGCAATTTATAAGCTTATTTAATAAGATTAATGAATTTTTAAGTATATAAACTCAGTTTGTGCGGAGTCTGTAGCTACGTGGGCAGGAGCTGAATTATTCACAACGTCACTAGACATCATGCAGTGGTTGCATAAAGCTTTCCTCAGTGCCTGAGACCAGAGAGGGCAGGTAGGCTCTCATTCTGTTCGTGCAGGTACTGACAGAGGAGTTCAGAAGGAAGAGATCTGCCCTCCTGGAAAAGGATAAGGATACGGTGCTTTGGAGCACTCTTCATAGCTTTCTACTCATGCTCCTGTCCTAGGCTGCCTTCTGGAGCAGCAAACCTCTGGCAAACTCCTGTACCAGATGTTAGTATCTCTTTGCTGTGCAGTGCCAGAGTTAATTATGACCAATGTGGATATATTTTTATCTCCTTCAACATCCAGCTAGTTTCAAATCATCTACGAGGTCACTCTCACCTTAGGCTCCCTGCCCTGCTCCATGATGCGTTTTCAGAGCTGGGTTTCCAGAAGACCAGAGGCGTTCCCAAAGGGGAGAAAGCACTTCATGGAGGAAGACGCAGCAAAGCTGGATTCCTCTTTCCACCTCCTTGTTTCTACACTCACTATGGGCCAAGTGCTCTCTCTCCAAAACACAGAAAGCAAAGGATGGGTTGGAAAGGTCCTTCCTCTCTCTCCAGCTCCCATAATTGTCTTTGACACTGTTTATCATCTGTGATAATACAGCTGTGCCCTGTTACCTCCAGCTGCCCTAATTCGTGTTATCAGTCTGGCACCAGGGAGAGAGAGGTGAGAGGTATGGGAAGAGGTGAAGCCATTACAGAGCTGACAGGGCAGTGAGAATGGAGCGTGGTGATGGACTAGCCATCACTTGACCTGAATGCAAACATACATCCTATTGGATTGACCTTTCCCTGAGAGTAATGGATCTCCGTGTGCATCATTTTTGCTGCATTGCTGGCCGTTCCAAAGAGATAGTTTCTGGTAATTAAGATAGATCCCTTGTACAATCCACCCACAGTGACAATCAATAGGCCCTTCCAGAGGGATATTTCCAGATTATTGCTTTGTCAGCACAACTTTTGGAAGGTTTGTAGATCTTATCATGGTAGGCACAATCAAGAAAGCAGCACGGGGGCTGTTTCTGTGGAGGTAGGTTGTTCGCGGAAGCCATGCACGTATTTGTAGGTATATATGGGTGATTGCAGCATCACTTGTTTGGGATGAAAAATATATATAAATTATAAACCCTAATACTGCTGTAATGGAATGTCATATATGAAACTCTGCAGTCCTGCATGATCACAAGAGTATTATAGCAACAAAAGAGATTTGGGACTGTTATTATGAGAATGGAATTACTAAGCTACACTTATCTCCTTTTCCAACACTTCTCAGCGCAGAAGGTGCTTTCTTACTCATGGTTCATCCTTTTTGATGTGTTTTTTCAGTAGCTACAAGGCAGGGAACAGAGGCTGCCAGCACTGTGTACAGATACCAAGTTGTACTTGCAAAGGTGGAACTGGGAGAAGTTTTACCTTCATCTGCAAATTGACCACATTTGATGGAATTGTCTCCCCCAGGATTGTATGTGCAGAGGATACGAGGGCCACTTGCTTCTCTTCATTCAGTCACTTTTCCAGCTGTTAGCCAAAGCTAATGTCACAGCGTCTTCAAAATCCAGATCTGGATCTAGGAATGAAGCCCTGAACATTACAGATGTACAAAGCAAGAATTTACCCAAGTTGTGCTGCCCTCTTTAGTGGTATAAACTGTGTCAGTGAAATGAGGAAATTCAGAATTTTAAGTGAGGTTCAATTCCCTAGTGTTGAGGGAACCAGCTAAATGAAGATACTTCCTTTGAGTTCAAGTGTATTACAATAATTAAGGAGAAGACCTGAGAGCCACGAAGTCTTCATTGCATCCTTGCATCTGTCACCAATCCCTGATATTCTTAAGAACACCCCTTTGCTTATCTTTCACTCATTTTGCAGAGGGTTGGTCTATATAGTGTGTGTTCCCAACCCATCATGGAGTCTGGAAGAGAAATATGAATTCAAAAGAAACACTCTGACACCCCAGGGTGTACCAGGGAAGACAATATGTAGCATATTTTATGACATCCAAGTCTATTTCTTGTTTTCGATAGGTCTACAGGAAAGCTGGGGACAGGCTATTTAACAGGGAGTGCTGGGAAAGGATGAGGGGAGATGGCTTTAAGCTGAAAAGGGGGAGATTGAGAAGAGATCTTAGGAAGAAATGTTTGATTGTGAGAATGATGAGGCACTGGTACAGGTTGCCACAGAAGCTGTGGCTGCTTCATCCCTGTTCAAGGACAGGTTGGATGAGGCTTAGAGCGTCCATGCCCATGGCAGGGGAGCTGAAACTGGATGGTCTTTAAGGTCTCTTGCAACCCAAACCATTCTATGATGCTATGATTCTATGAACTAGAACAAAAAGTGTGCTTTTTAACAGCTGAGGGTGCCACGGCTTGTGTTTTGGTGGGGTCAGTAACCCAGCTAACTGGTGGGACACATTAGCAGCATTGGTGTTTTGGAGCTCCAGAGTGAGAATTGGCTTTGTGGCTCTTGAATTAGGTGGTAAAACTTGTGCTGCTCTCAAGAAGGTCTGAAATTTGTTCCCTTAGTCATCTTGATCTAAGAAATGCAGCTGAATACAAGTTGGGATATGCGCTTTAAAAATGTCAAGGGGAAATTATTTCAAGCTCTGAATATCTATGAAGTTAATAACTTGGCTTTTCCCATTTCCCTTTTTAGCTTTTACTCTGGATTGGTGACCTGATTTTCCAGAGAGGGATATTTGGTGGGTCAGTGGAGAGGAGGGATGTAAACGATTCCCTGTAAGGTTCAGGCACCATTTCTGCAACCAGAGCCTGGTCTTCTCACACAGTCCTCCAAGGACTTCTGCTCTGCCAGGAAACCTCCAGAGTGTGACATTGGTTTCCTCACTGAGCTTTTTATATTTGCCTGGAGTGCATTTTTCATCTGAGTCATCTTCTGATCTGTCCCTGGTTTGCAAATGGCATCTCTAGATGTCCTGGTAAAAGGGAGAGGGAGGAAAACCCTCTTGCAAGGGAGAATCTCTTATGGAGGTCCCTGACCTTTGAATTACATTTCAGACATTGAGACACAGAGTTACTCACTTTTGTCCCCAGATTTTGTTGTTAATGTTTCCATGAATTTGAGGAACATTTCTACCCTCTGTCCCTACTAATCTTTTAAATAAGCTTTATGTGTCTTCTATGCCCACTGTGATCATCACAGTTTTTCAGGCTGGGTTTATTTTTTTCATTAAAGCTTTCCATTTCACATTAGCACAGAAAAAATGTATTGTATTGGAATAGCTATGTCACAACAAAGAATATTCTTCTCCCTTTGGATGAAACCAGATAATATTGTGCCACGTGGCTCAGGTAATAACAGTCTCACTTTGGCTGGCTGGGCAAAGCGTAATCATAGTATTTTGAGAAGAATTCTTATTATTTAAATGCTGATTCCCCCACTATACCATTTAGAACCATAAAAGAACATTAACTGGTTCTTATTTTATTTGTTTCATAATACCAGGGGTTTATATGAATTGATCAAGCTCTTAAAAAGTCAATTATATTTGTGCTTCTCCACACTACTGTGTGTAAATGTGTAAACAAAAATAGAAAGAGATCTGCCCACCACTCCCCTATGTAATATCATTATTAAAAGCTGTTGGACTTAAAAAAAAAGCATCCAATAGATAATTTTGGTTAGTTCAAATCACGACTTCCCCTTTGGCTGCACAGAAGAAAACCCCAGCAGAGAAGAGGGTCAAGGCTTTAAAAATAGATAAACCTTGACTTTTTGTTTGGGTGAAGATATGTTATATCAAAACATAGCCATTTCAGATAGTAGAATCACACAATCATAGAATAGTTTGGGTTGGAATGGACCTTAAAGATCATCTAGTTCCAGCCCCCTGTGATGGGCAGGGACACCTCCCACAGGACCAGGCTGCCCAAGCCCCATCCAACCTGGTCTTGAACATCTCCAGGGATGGGGCAGCCACAGCTGCTCTGGGCAACCTATTCCAGGGCCTCACCACTCTCATGGTGAAGAAATTCTTCCTTATGTCTAGTCTAAATCTGCCCCTCTCCAATTGAGACCCATTGCCCCTTGTCCTATCAGCACAAGACTTTGTGAGCAGTCCCTCCCCAGGTTTCTTTTAGCCCCTTCAGCTACTAGTAGGTGACTACAAGGTCTCCTTGGAGCCTGCTCTTCTCCAGGCTGAACAACCCCAACTCTCTCAGCCTGTCCTTGTATGGAAGGTGCTCCAGTACTTGAATCATCCTTGTAGCCCTTCTCTGTGATTGAAGATTTTACTGAGTAACTCAAGAGTCAGTAAGAGTTCTAAGTTCCCTAAAGACTTTTTTTCCCCCTTAATAACTCCATAAGAGTCCTGTGAGTAACTACTGCCAACTCACCTGAGTGCAGGATTAGTAGATCCCCATTAATTCACAGTTCAGCATATGTTACAAAGTCAGTGATGTGCCATCGCTGATTATTGCTAGCTGGTACCATCCCATCAGATCAACCATTGGCTCGATATAAGGATGGGCTTGGAAAAAATCCCCGAATTCTTCCATAACTCACTCACTTAATCCGATCTTGGAAACAATGCCCGGTGAATGAAAGAATACAAATACCTTCTGATCTTGAGAAACAATCCTTTTTTTGTGTGCGTGTGATTGTGGATTAATATATTTCTGAGCTTCAGTGAAAGGGGCCATTATAAAAATGAGGTTGGCTAAGATGATTAAATGTTACTTACAGAAAGGAGATGAGTCTGATTAAATCACAAGGAGGGGGGTCTCTTTTATGGTGACAGGAAAAAAATACACATCGTTCGACAGAGGTGCTTGCTTCATTTCAGTAATTACGGACTAAAGTATCTTGGACAGTCTGTCAGCTTCAATATGGTGGAATTAACTAGCAGATCATGTAAATAAAAGCTGTTTGATTAGATCAAAAATTAAACGGCCATCATTTTTTTCCTGTTACCCTGCAAGTGCCATTGCGGTCTTTGAAATACTATCATCAAGCACACATCTCCAAGAGTAGTTACTCAAAGAGCTGTGTTTTTTAAAACTCCTTTACTAGTTTCCCTCTAAAACCCACGTAAGTGACCCAATTTTGAGAGGATCTGGCTAGACACCTCCATGAATTCCTATCAGCTGCCCTTTTCAAAATCAGACCCTAAAAAATTCTGCTACAAATATTTCATAGAATCATAAAATGGTTTGGTTTGGTTTGGTTTGGTTTGGTTTGGTTTGGTTTGGTTTGGTTTGGTTTGGTTTGGTTTGGAAGAGACTTTAAAGATCATCCAGTTCCAACCCCACTTGCCATGGGAAGGGACACATCCCACTGAATCAGGTTGCTCATTTTTCACCTGGATTTTGGTCCATGTTTATTTTACTAGTGTGGGCAAGAGAGAAAGAGATTGCAATGTTTTTCCAATAAGTTCCTTGGCGTGACAGAGGTGTGAAATGCAGCCATCCTATCCCTTACACATCCCAGCCCAAGGACTGGGAATCACTTCAATAATGCTGAAGTGCAGAATGGGGTAAGTGGGACTGGAAACACTTGGCAAGTACTTTACTGAAGGTAAATATTGCCAAATTACAGGAGCTGCAGAGAGAGAAGGAACCTTTAAATTACTAAGCATTATTAAACATATTCATCTTCCACCCCAAAAGTAACTTCTTTGTGGGGAACATCAGACTTCTGTGGATGCCTCAGGTCTAAGTCATTGTGTGTCTATGGAACCCAAGAAGCATTCGTTGCACGTATGCTAAAAACAGATTGGATAAATTGCACTTGAGCAGCACTCATTTCTTCCTCACAACCAGTGAGTCCATGGCTACTCATGGTTGAGGAGCTCACTCCACGTCCAGGCATACAATGTATTACACGGTGAAGTTGTTATTATATAATAGCACGTTTTTCAGTCTCACACAATGACTATCACGATTTTGGCACCCCTCTTAGGTTTCTGCTCTAGGCAGCTACCAACTTTGCCTGTTCTTGAAGCATTAGTCCAGGACTGATGGCTTTCCAGATGTAAAATCTAGACAGAAATGAAGTTCTTGCAGTTTACACAGCCCGAGGTGTGCAGGATGTAGCCACATGATATCGTAGGTCTTCGTGGCCTTCGGAAAGGATTGAAAGACCAGCCTGATGGCTGAGGTCTCTCTCTTTCTTTGGGTGCTGTGTTGGTATTCTGCCTCTGGCTATTTCCAAAGTGACAAAATAATTTCCAAAGCTTTTCCACTGGTTTTATGCTTACAGTCCCCATGTCAAAACAGTTGCCTGGTTGCACTTCACTTCGGGCATGCTCTGCATTTTTTGAATCAATACCTAAAGAATTGTATTTGCCTGGATTCTGCTTCCAAAGCAAACATGTTTATTTACAACAGGGAAATGTAAGGCAGGTGTGTGCCTGTCTATTAGCGGGGAGCTTGCACCAGTTACTTTTTGTCTTGTTGGGTTTTTTTGTTTTTTTTTTTCTTTTGTGGCACATAAAAGAATTTTGAACAAGTTGATGAGGTTTAGGAGTCTCCTGTGATGCAATGAGACACTTTTTCAGTCCCATAAAAAACAGAATAGGATTAAAAACAGCATTTGAGCTATGCTGTTCCTGGCAATGGCACAAGTTCATTGCTTTCCAGGTCTCTTTTGTTATTTTTATTTATTATGCATATTGTAGTTGCACCTAAAAGTGTCATTTGGAGACCATTGCACAAAACTGCTATACATGAATACATGCCTAAATAACGATTATTTTGCAAATAAGCCTCAAAGAGTTTTCCACTTATAAATTTCATTGCTTTTTCCACCACATTTTTTCCATTCGATAGGGCATTGACTCAAAATGCCTTTTGTTATATGCAAATTGCCTTTTTCGCTCCTTGTTCACATGAAGGGACCACTCCTGCCCTCCTGCCTCTCTGCGAGCAGGGAGTCACAGATGCTGTGGAACCAGCGCAGCTCCCCGATACGAGAGGGCAAAGCACACATTGCCCTGTAGGAATGGCAGGCCTGCAGGCACTCCTCACGCAGCTATCCTCAGCGCATCCCCGGAGAGGAGTCAGTGGTGACATCCATCTGGCCTTCCTCCCCGAGGCTGTTGTTGACAGAGAGTAGGAGATATGAGCAGAGGAAGAGTTTTGTTAATTTTTGACCCCAGCAGACAGATCCAAAGACCAGGCTGGGCAAGACTGAAGCGCTAAGATGCCACAAGCTAATGAGAGTTTGGACAGAAAAAAGATGACAGCCACGGACCTTGCTATTCCAGATTTACCCATTCATTATACGCTAATTATATTAGCTCTACCTTCTTCATGCACATCAAATATTTAGGACTCTGACATCTTTGCTCTACTCTATCTGATCCGTTACTAGAAATCCATGTGAGGACGGCAAGTGTCAAAGCATGGCAAGAAATCAAGAAAAGTTCTCCCTTGTTTCTATCATTCAGTTTTCAGAACCCTCATCACCACCTGGAAAATATTTTTCTGCAAACCCTGCAAAATTTTTTCTATGGAAATGAAGAACAAGGGAAAATGTCAGACTCTGCAGAGTGATAAACTTGCTTTGCCTACTCTCCTGTTCTAGCCTGACCCAACCAGTGATTCCAAAACTCAGTATTTATGTGATGTGGTTGTATTTATACACTTCCCCAAACTAAATAGCCCAGCTCCAGAGCTGTATGTCCCCTTCATCACTCCTGTAGGTTCATGCAACGTAACTTACATGTCTTGTTTCGGTTCTGGCCCAGCTCCCGTGGGTTTTCTGTAGCTATCTATCTACTTCACTTTAAAATTGCCACTTTATCTCTGCACCTTTGTTTCCCCACTGGTGAGATGAGAACAGGGCCGATGATCTGTTAATGTTCCTAAAGCAAGGGAGGAAAGTGCTGTGTGTAATTCTTATAAATGGCAGTGTGAAAGTTTTCTCTGCTCCGCTGCTTTCTCTTGCAGACAGTATAAACCACACAAACTATCTTTTTCCCTTCTAACAGTCCCTTCACTTGAATGGAGTTAATTTGATTTAATGCATTTACCATTCTGACACTTACATTTTAAGTGGCGCACTCTCTATTGTAAAAGGTAACCTTTTAATGACGTTTCCTCCAGTGTGTGCGTGGCCACAGCTCCTTTGCCAATCTCCTTTCTCTCTTTCTCCTTCAGGAAAAGAGAGACCAGACCTTGCATGCCTGCTTGGCTTCAGCTGGCTTGAGCCCTGTGGCTTTAGCAAGCCCTAATGACAGAAGATGCACATCCCACCAGACGATGCTTTTGCTATGATGTAGGCTCTAGATTTGAATCCCAAGCTGATATTTGCTGCCCAGGGTCTGGGAAAGGGTTTGCAGCCCTTCAGTGCTATCTGCCAGAGGATGTTTTGCTGTGTTAGCAAGCTCTGTGCTGTGTACGTTGGGCTTTTCTCCTTCTGCTGTGGTTACAGTTGGCACCATTAAACTCTCAGTGTTCACTGCCTGGGGATATGCAATTATTGTGGAGCCTTCTCCTAGTTACAGTAGGAGACACTGTGTTACTGCAGTCACTACGGAGTGACAAATGAGGTTTTAATGACACCTACTCTACCTGGAATTATCTGTAAACTACAATTGAGGAAGTAGGTACTCAAGGAATTAAAGATCAGAGAAAAATGACATGCTTTTACGGTGACTTATGGGGACATCTGCAAATTCGTGATAGTGTTCTGTGGAACAGGTTGGGAAAAGCAACAGAATATAATATCTTTAAACGATCTCCTCTCCACCAACATCGCTGTATGCCAGCACTGCAGTAACGCTTGTCAGCCAACTCTTCAGCTTGGTGCAAATCTCCAGGGGCTCCACTGGAGTCAATGGTCTAGAGTAGAGTTTATTGGTCCCTGTCTGTAGCGGATTTTGAAAGGCTGGTGTGAATTTTGGCAGGGTGGTTAATTTAGACAGTTTAATATCCCACTATGGGGTCCAAATCCATAGAGCTGCCAGGGGATTGCAGGGAACCCTGAAAGAAAACCTGGTCAGTCTGCAGGACCAAGGCCAAATTAGCCCGTCAATTAGCAGGAGATCCAAAGGGCTGGGGCAACCTGCTCGTTGTTTTAGGAGTCCCAAAACTGGAGGGTGCTCAATGAATCTTGCTGTATTCAGGCTGCCCTCGAGGTTGTGCCCACAGATAGGACATCTGTGTTCTCCTCTTGCAAATATGTCCCTGTGGGGTAGTGGTCCTGCTGTTCTGAAGAGGATGAAAGGACAAAAGAAGAGAAAATCAGAATTAAAAAAAAATAAAATTACCAAGTCCCTCTGCAGTAAATTCTTCTGATGGAGTCACAGTTGGGGCTAAACAAAATCCCTAGGATTTCACCCTACAAAAGTACCAAACTGTGGACGCATGTTCAAAAAATATTGACTGTCTCAGCAATGTCTTTATCATGGGAATCACTCTGATAGCAAATCTTTAGAGCATGACCCAGGCCAAAGTTGCCAGGTATTAAAAATAGAATTACACTAAGCAATGCCTTTTTGCTTAGTCATCTTTCCTTTTCTGTGGTATTTTATTATTGCTATTCCAATGTGCTGGTTATTGAGTATATGATTATTCTTTCAAATTAGTTTAGACAGCATCTATAGCTTTGTAGCAATTAAGAGGCCACAGACTTTAGCAGCTCTGGAGAAATGGAGTAGGTTTTAATAGCTTTATTTATCTTTAGCTTCTGCAGAGCTGTTTGGACTTCCTCAATGGTGGGCAGTTTTGTATCAATAAAAGGATGCTGGAACTTATTTCTTGTAAATGCAAGTAGGTCATTATCAATGGCATGAGGAGCCTTGCACAGTGCTGGAGAGAGACGTTTTCTCTCTTAGCTCTGTCATCAATTACAAGACTGCCAATGAATCTTGGAAAATGTGAACAAAAGCATTTTATGACCTGCCTCAATAAAAGTCTGCCTGGCTGCGATGCTTCCTTGCTGCTGCTAATTGTCTTCCTCACAGTGCCTGCTGCCGGCTTTTAATGTCCAACACCTACATTTACCTGGAAGTGAAATCCTGCCAGGTAAGTTGAGCAACTGGTGCTGTTAAATAAACTCTTCTTGCTTTATCAGTTGTTAATGGATATTTTATTCATAACCAGAGTTACAGGTGAAGAAACTTTTTTCTGTTCTAATTACGGGTCCAGATTTGGGAGGGCATGAGAGGTGAGTGCTTGTCTCAAAATCCCAGCTTGGTTTGTTATTGTAAACGATGAGAAATCAGCCCATTGGCACAATCACACAGTCTATCATCTTCATCGTCCTGCTGCTGGCAGCAGATTTTGTTCCTATGTATGTCTGGCATCTGCATTTCAAAGATTGGTTGCAATGTGATGGGCAACCAGAAAACAAAGCCTCTATTTTGAGGAACACATGCTACTGATTGAAGCTCAAACACTGGGATTAACTTGTTTCTAAACACTGAAATTGTGAAGAAAGAATAGGAACTGGTAAGGTCCATTAGGGGAAATTCATGCCTTGTGCTGTTTCATTAGCTAGTTTTCCTTGACAGGTGATTAAGAATCTTATTTTCCTGGTCACATCTATGATGTTCTCAGCACTGTACATGTAAGTTCATGTCCTGAGTTCTTGCTCAGTGTTTGCTTACAGCAGTTCCCACTAGAGCTATTGAGCAGCTTTACTCCAGCAGCCCACAGAAATCACAGTGGTGTTGAACAGCTGTTGAGCAGGAAACTTAAACACTACAGGAGAAAATTCTGCTGTATTAAAATAATAGAATAATAGAATGGTTTTGGCTGGAAAGGGACCTTAAGGACCATTCTTTTAATGCAAGGGGTGTTAAGAAACATCTTCCTTAGTGGCATGCTGAGTACTAGAGCTCTTACCAAAACAAAATCCTCCAACACTCCTGGTTCAACTGACACTAGTAAATTTGTGCATTAATGACAAATAGTTGAATCAGTACAGGCACAAATGATGTTTAGGGATCTATTCAGTGTCATTTTTTCTTTGTTTAGCTGTCAGTTTTCAATAATCTTTTTGCAAAAAATGGAATTCACACAGCTCTAAGTCTTGCTCACTCTGGAGGCCTTTCGTAGAATCATAGAATAGTTTACGCTGGAGAGGACATTAAAGATCATCCAGTTCCATCCCAATGGATCAGGGGCTCCAAGCCCCATCCAACCTGGCCTTGAACACCTCCAGGGATGGGGCAGCCACCACTTTCCTTGGCCAGCCTGGGCCAGGGTCTCCCCACCCTCACAACAAAACATTTCTTCCCAACATCTAATCTCAGTCTCCCTTCTTTCAGTTTAAAACTATTCCCCCTCATCCTGCCCCTGTACTCCCCAATCAAGAGCCCCTCCCCAGCTTTGCTGGAACCCCTTTCAGCACTGGAAGCTGCTCTAAGGTCTCCTCAGAGCCTTCTCTTCTCCAGGCTAAACAATCCCGACTCTCTCAGCCTGTCCTCATAGTACCTTCTTTCCGTGCAAAAGCAAGGCAACTTGTATATATATATGTATATACACAAAGATAAGTATTTATAAATTAGTAACTTGTATGTTTATATACCTTTTAGAAGTATAAATTCAATAGTTTGAAAAAAAAGAATCCTTTGCTAGACATTTTCTTTAAATTAAACACACTCCTGTGTTGCAAGGAGCTAAAGTTCATTGCAAAGTTGTCAAGCCCGTCTGGCAAGATGTAAACCCAAATATCTCACCTGATTGCTCTTTTCTGCCTACAGGGTAAATGCTCCAAATGATGCACAGGAGGTGTATGGACAAAACCTATTAATAAATAATTGGTTTTGTACCCATGCCTCCTGCACGCTTTTTTTTTGAAAATTCCTTCCCCTTCCTTGCCTCCAAGTGTCATTCACTAGAGTCTATAGAAAATAAGACTGAAGAGTAAATGCAGGGTAGCAAGCAGTGCTTAAGGGAAGAGCTGTATTCCCCTCCATCTGAGGTTCTGAAAGCAGACAGGGTATTTCTCCACACCGAAGGACATTTTTTGTGGAATGCATATTCCACATCATGTATCATTTTTCTTATCATCGCAGTCACAATCCCTGGAAAGAGGAATATGGCCCTCAGGCCTCATAATATCATCCTTTATTAGAAATAAGAACAAAGGATGCAATTAGAATACAAATATTTCACATCTCTGAGGTCTAGATACTGCTTGGTAGTTCCCTGGTGATTCCCCCTTTGAAGAAATGTCATGGATGCAGATGCTCCGGAATGGGTAATATCACTGCACTGGGAATGGGAATGTGGCTAAAGAGGCACAGACATGCTTCTGGGGAAAGAAGAATGAAACCTTTTAAGGAAATTTTCTCTAGATGGTTAGGCAATCTCCTTATGGCAGTGCCTGAAACCCCAGGTCTTGGGGTTTTCGCATTTTACGTGGATCTGGGCAGGCAGGGGACTGATTCAGCCTTGAGGCTGGGTGGGAGGAGGAGTAGGGACCCCTGATGTAAACCATGGTAAGATGACTCGGCTGAGGGCTTCTTCAAGACCTGGGTTTTGTGGCTTGTAAGACACTGCCTCTCCCCACATCTCTCCACTCTTTGGAGTGTAACTTTGCTGGTGTCCCCAGGATGGACACATTCCTGGACTGTGACTAATTCCCCTTTGATTTGAAACCCCCTTCCAGTATAACATCAAAATAAACATTTTCTACTAGTTTTGCTTCTTAAAAATATCATTCTTAATTTAATAAGAATAAACCCCACAAACTTTCTGGGTTGTGCCTAGCCAAAAATGGTCAAAGAACTGAACCATTTCTGGTGTTTGCAACTCCAAGACGTCAGTAATAACCAAAGTCTGGAACAGTAATATTTT
Source organism: Phaenicophaeus curvirostris (assembly GCF_032191515.1). Classification (NCBI taxonomy): domain Eukaryota; kingdom Metazoa; phylum Chordata; class Aves; order Cuculiformes; family Cuculidae; genus Phaenicophaeus; species Phaenicophaeus curvirostris. The sequence continues at coordinate 73,455,448 of NC_091431.1, forward strand.
AATTGGTGATGTTGCACATACTATTTTCTTGAAAGTTCATCCAGATTGGCTGTCTTCTGCCCCACAGAGCTGGTATTTACTTCCAGGTGAACAGCACTTTTACCCTCTGGATTGCTTTGAAGTGCTGGTTTAAAAGGTTCTACTGACCAAAGAAACCAAGTACATTTCTAGGATTTGTTATCCTAACAGATCCCCAAATATTTCTGTCCAAGTCAGTAGACACTGGAGGAAGACACAACCCGGACACCTCTTCTTCTGTCCTCCTTGATAACTAGACACTCTGACTTTGCCTGGCATATATGACAAACTTCACCCAAGCTTCGTTGGAGAAGGAGTAAATGCCCTAGATTTTAGGAGGACTTCTTGTGGGGAAAGGAAGGGAGGATTTGGGTATTTTCACTCTGTGGAGCTTGATGCTGGCAGTCCATCTTGCCCCAGGAACTCCCTGCATGATCATCCACCACTACAAACCCAGGGCTGCTCATGCCTGTGGCTTCACGTTCCTATAAAATTCAAGATTCATCATCCCCTGACAATCGATTGGCCATTTGTAGATCAATACTTACCACTTGGGTCAATTAATCTTGATATTCATTTTAAGAGTAGTCAGTATCTACTTATTGATTTTAAGAATAATGAAAAGTAAGTTCATGGGACCCAATCCCTGGGCTCCTGATGGGGACAAACCTCCCACCGCAGTCAGGCTTTGCCAGACATTGGAGCAGACTCCCTGAGGGTTGTGCTTCCTATTTTGCTTTTTGAATTCTTGACCATCGTTTTATCCCTTCACAAATGTGTCTCATCACTCAGATAGGAAGGGCTTGTGCGAGATTTCCAAAGCGTATTCTGAACAGTGTAAAAATGCTGGACTGACGCAGCTTCTTTGGTGCTTGTGTGAGTTTTCTTTCATGGGAAACTGACAGTTGTTACTGGAAATATTCTTGATATGAAAAGTTAAAGAATGTCACTGCCAAACTAGACTTTAATGTTGTATCATTCAGACCTCCTACTACCTCTCCTTAAAGCATTCCAAGACACACTGTGAACCCATAAATGGGACTTAACTGGCAGACCTAAATCAAATTACTCATAAAGACAAATATGTTTCAAAATTTTTTTGGCATTTTTTGATCACCTATGAGAATTTTGCCTAATACATCTCAAAGAACCACAACATTTTCCCCTATATTATTATTCAATGTGTTTGCCATAAAGCAGTGCATACAATTTTACAGATGAAATGTAGGAGTGTGTTTCTTTGACTTGACAATGAAATAATGATGTATCTGTAAATTCTTTGATGACTACAAATTCATATCTTGGAAAAAGTTCATGAAAATGCAGCCATTTGTAGTAGTATTCCTGTATCTTTAGATTGTCCCTGGAATAACAAAGGAATTGCTGGTGTAGACACTACGCTCAATAAGATGGAAATAGGCTATCTAATATTTGCAAAAATAAAATATTATTCCCTGGAGGTAATTTTTAATTTTGGAGTTTTGTGCAAAGTGGTACAGCAGACCAGACTTTTGTTGTAACCAAAATGCGTCCTTTCTCAATTAGCTGTCAAAATGAGATTTTCATTCTGGTACTTTCTCCTTTTCCCTTTCCCTTTCCCTTTCCTGTTCCCTTTCCTTTTTCTCTTTCCCTCTCATTTTTTCTGTTCCCCTTCCCTTTTTACTTTCCCTTCCCTCTTTCCCTTCCCCTTCCCCTTCCCCTTCCCCTTCCCCTTCCCCTTCCCCTTCCATTCTTCCCCTTTCCCCTTTCCCTTTCGTTCTTCCCTCCCCCTTCCCCTTTCTCTTTTTACCTCTTCCCTTCTGTCTCTTTCCCTTCCCCTCCAACTTCCTTTTTTCCTTTGCCTTCCCCTTTCCCGTTGTGTTCACCTTTCTTTCCCCTTCCCTTTTTCACTCTTTCTTTTCCCTTTACCACTCTTTTTTCTTCACCATTCTTTTCCCCTTACTCCTTCCTTCCCCTTTCCTTTCCTTTTTCTTCCTTCTTTCCCAGTCCATTGATTACCACAGAACAACCTTGATTCCCTGTTCATATTACCAAGGAAAAGGTTATAATCATATTGACATCAAGAAAAAGTGCCCTTCAAAAGTGGGGTTACAATCAAGACAAAAAATTAGGCATCAAGCATAAACCATCAGAAGATGAAGCTGAGCACAGGCCTGCAATGGTTTGTTTAGTCTAAGGGATTAATTATTCAGGAGTTGCAGTCATGATGAGAGCGTGCACACCAGACTGAAACTGGCACAGAGGTTAATTGGTATCTGAGGGCTGTCTCTAGTCATCTGATACCGTTAAGTAGTGTGGTTGCTATTTTAGTACAATTTTGGACTTTAAAAAGAAGCCACAGAAGTTCTCTAAGTCACACGTGAGGAGATGGAGACACAATTTCCTGGCATGAGGAGTTCGGGAAATTGGTACCCAGCATCAGCTTACCCAGTGAGAAGAGAAAGCTTTGTGTGCTTGCTACAATTGAAGAACGGATTCCCCATCGCTGCTGGTTTAAGCCTTATGGGTGCTATTTAAACTTGGCATGTCATAAATCCAGTATCTACCGTCGCATTTGTTCTCCGTCCTGTTTTATCTATGAACGTGTGCAGAGAATTGTGGTACTGCAAGCAAAGATGTGTCATTGCAGCCAAAACCAACTGAGACCCAAACTTTCCAAGGGCCTTTCTTCAGCTGAAATGTTTAATTTAAAGGCAGGTTCACCCAGATCCTGTTGGACATTTATTCCTGGGAACCCTGTGCCAAATGAGATGCTTTAAAGCTCTCACGTTTCAGACAAACCAGAAAAGCAAAGACTGGGAAAGGAAGCAGAAAAAAAAGAAGCAGGACTAGGACTGGGCTGGCATCTCCACACAGATCATCCAGTGGGATAGGCTCTACCTAGCTGGGCCTGGTCTCCCATATGAGAACCTGCAGGCACGGACACATATATCCATTATGTGTCCATCCAACACATCCACTCTTCATCTCTGTTTCATATACACATGTATATTTTTTGGAAAAAAAAGCATGTGTTTGTCTACCTCACACATACAGACACAATATAGAATCATAGAATCATAGAATAACCAGGTTGGAAGAGACCCACTGGATCATTGAGTCCAACCATATATATCTACTCTATTCATGTTCAAGAGACACACAATGTTTCTACAGCTATGTTGCTACCGTGTGATACCTCTCAGAGGAGAAGGGCTGAAATTTAGGTTAAGATGTGCTGGTGATGGATCAGAAAATGCCTTATAAATGCTCTCTGAGCTTGTAAAGACTGCCAAACCAATACTGGATGGCAAAATATGGGTTGTGTAAAAATCTGACAGGTATCAGACTTCAAGCTTGACTTGATGAAGGACCGGTAATTATCGGAGCAGCAGGGCAAGCCAGCACATCCTACTGCGTTTGGAAATTACCCCAGTTTTATATTCCTAGTTGTCTATTAAGAGGTTTTGGTTCTGGTTCAGAAGAACTTCCTGGTCCTAGGGGTAAACTTTCCTTTTCTCCTCCCCTTGGCTTAGAAATTGAGATATTGCTCCTTTCACTGGTAGCCTACTGGTATGAGTCTCCTAATATCTATGAAGTCCCAGGTAGTGAAGAAGACGATGGTCCCAAGTCAAATTGCAAACCACCTCCAAACATCTGGATGTGCCACAGCCACCACTGCCTCAGCATCTCAGTGTGTGCACAGCAAATATTTGGCAATCAAAAAATATCCAATGGACTTGGAGATTTTGATTCTTTTCAGGGATAGAAATTGCGGTCATTTTTTTCTCATGATACAAAGAATTTTGAAAGGGAAACTAGTTCTCGTAGTCTAAATGTCATTTCCCTGACAAACAGCAAAGCAGAAGAGATTGGGAGCAGTGCACAAGAAGGTACACTGAGCAAGCTGGAGAAAAGACGTAGGTAATTTCTTTGGCAAAGAGAGAGCGAGTCCCAGTCTTGTAAAGTAGTTTAATAATACTTACTGAAGTGACGAGAACAATAGATTTTATAAGCAGTAACTTAGACTTGGGAAATGGATCCGGGATGGGAACAACATCCAAGAGCTGCCAGAATGGTTGGACTCGATGATCCGGTGGGTCTCGTCCAACCTGGTTATTCTATGATTCTATGAAAGGAGAAGCCATCTCACTGCCTCACCACTTACTAAGATCCTGAGTGAGCACAGGGAGGTGCCCAGTGTCCACCTATAGCCCTTTTCACAGGGTTTGTAAATTAGGAGCTGGCCTCTGGCCGACACCTGATGTTCAAGACCTCTACCTGAGAGCATTTGCTCTCTTTATTTTACTACCCACACCAGTAAGATCCTCTTTCCCATGCCGAACCACCACAGAATCTTTGGTCAGGATCAAACAGTGGCAGCACTGTGTGAACTTGGGATGTGAGAGCATGGTGAGATGAAGGAGGTCATTCAGGAATTTAAACAAATACTGTTTGCTGTTTTCTAAGTTCTGGTGATGCAGAAACGATCACGTTTTCTGTCAGGGAAATGGGGAAGTAAAACAGCGAGTGTCAAGCAAAAAGAAGAAATTGTATTTAATGAAATGGGATTTGGAAATGTTTTTCTTGTTCCAGCTACTTTAAAACACTCCTGGCATTATAACTGAGGAAATATCAAGAAAATAATCCTGCCTTCTGCTGTGGCTGCTTTTCTCCCCCCTCCCCTGGCTTTTTTCTCGTGTACATTTTGGCAAGTAATAAATCATGCAGTGGAAGAGCGCATGTCTCTTCTATTCGTCTTTAACATTGACCTCATCCCTAGGGACCCTCAGACAACAAAATCTTTCTTGGGCAGGACTGTCTTTTGGGTTACCTCAGAGTTTCTGCACAGGGAGAGGAGGGGTATTTTTATTGTGCATAAACTCATAGGTTTTCATATCAAAACCCACATAGGTGTCTTACATTCAAATACTGGAATTGACATATACGATACTCCAGTTGAAGCCTAAGCTTAAGTGCTGAATCAGTTCAAGGGGACAGAGTGGGACAGCTAATATTTTTAGTTATTGGCATCAATATTATCATGATTTAAGAAAAAAACAACAGCAGTACTTTCAAACAGGCTGCTCAGGGAAGTGGTTGAGTCACCTTCCCTGGAGGTGTTTAAGGGACGGGTGGACAAGGCGCTGAGGTACATGGTTTAGTGTTTGGTAGAAATGGTTGGACTTGATGATCTGATGGGTCTCTTCCAACCCGGTGATTCTATGATTCTATTAAATATCATTCCTGCACTCACTCTGCACAGCTCCTGAGCTATTAAAAATACAAAAGGGCCATCACAAAGAGAACAGACCACCTCAGGATAAAAAATGGAGGTTATTTTCACCATCTTTGGCATCAGCAAATGCAGTGGCACACACAAATCCTGAAAGATTTGGCAAAGGAAGTAGCCATTGCTTCTGTGTGCTCATCTCCAACCACTGACAAAGCACCACGCCACCTCTTATGGTGAACATCACATCAACATTCCGCTTCCCACATCTGTTTTGTGTGTCGAACTACCAGACCACATCCTGAGGTGCCTGGATATTTGCAGCTCCATCCTCTATCTGGCCCAGGATGAAGCTTTCCCAGCCTTTCCCAGCATCATGTCATGAATCCGTTGGCAAAGCTGTCAGGGATGAGTCCCCTTCTCTAGCACTCGCGAAAAATAAACTATTTAGCAGCACCGTTGTCGAGGAAGAAATTGAAAAAATCTTTTGTTGAACAAAGTACCTTTCACTTAAAAAATCCAGGCAAGATAAAATGACACATGTGCTAATGATGTATTTTATGAACCACCATCTGTCTCAGGAAAGGTCAGAGAAAAATGGCAACCGGTGCTCAGGTGATTGGTGGTGGAGGGAGGAAAATGGCCTCATCTGAACGTGACAAGAAGCTTCAGTGACATCATATAAATGCCATAATTGGGAAGTGGTAAATTGAACAGGGCTGCCTTTGGAATTTGATGTGTCAATAAACAAGTTCAAGGTGACACGTTGGATCAATACGGCACGACAAGAATCATCCGACAAATTTACTGCAAAGTAATTGGGTGCAAAATGACTCAACTCAACCTTCACACTGCAGAAAATCAAACAAACAGGCAACCTACAGGCAACAGTTTGTACATGTCAGATGCTGCTTAAGGTAGCTTGCGCAGTACTAATAGAGTTGTTTTAAAGGGAGAAGGGGAAAAAAAAAGAAAAAAAAAAAGTGAGGTTCCCTTTATTATGAGTGTGACCTGAGGCATTGGTATAACCCTCTGTGCACCTTGAGGGTTTATAAATAGAAAAGCAAAACACACAATTGCTAAAGGTAGCCTTAAATATTAATATTTTTCTTCCTGTCTGTGTTGAGATGACAAATAAAATAAACGGGGAACACCTTTCTATTTTTTTCTTTTCTTTTAGCACAAACAAGAGGCTTTTCATATAATAGGTTTCTTAGCTCTCACTGCTCTTATTTTTTGATAAGGGAAGGTGTAATAAGTCACCCCCATTAAAAGAACTCTGTTTGCCCACATTGCACAGGGCTATTGAATGCAAATCATTGGCTACCCTTAGAATTAACCAACCCCATTTACTGCTAAACCTGAAAAGAGTCACTCAGAGAAGTCTCTTCAGCACATTAATTTGTTGACAACAAATTTGATGCTTGATTTGTCCCCACTCGACAACCTTTAATCTTGAGTTTCTCTGAGGGAGAAGTCGAGAGCTTATTTTTTTCTGTGAAATTTGGGCTGTCGCCAAGGCTAAAAGAGAAGCTGGTACACTGACTGCACACTTTGGAAATGTCATGGAGATTGATTGTGTTTTAATTGTACATTCATTCTGGAGTGAGAAAGGAGAGAGAAGATGAGCGGAAAGTGACAGCCAAGGAGAAAGATGCCATTCACATTTGTATCCCCTTCAGCTGGGTGGAGCTGCAGCAGAAACTAAGTATTGCCTGTGGTGGCTTTGTGAGTCCACAGAAATAATGGGAAAACTTCACTCCTGCCCCATCCCTGATGCTGCTGGATCTCGGAGAATCTGACCACAGACCCCACAGCCCAGCGCTGGTATCTTGGCATCACTGGCTCCAGCATCCACATAATTTACGGTAATCTGAAAACACAGGAAAGCAGACAAACTCAGCAACTGAGCTTTATTGATGGACTGACACCACTGGATAAAGCAGTGTGCCGTGTTGGTAAGCTTTGGGCACACTGAGAATTTAATGGATGTCAAGATCTGGACAGGGGAGAAATAGGAAGATTGAGATAGGAGATTTGTGCCAGGAACGGGATTACTGTGAAGAATTACGAGTGCAGTAGTTACGTTGAAAAAAAAAGCCACCCATATATATATTAGAAAGATTTGACCCTGGTTTCCATGTTGGTGCTCTTGTTCAGGGACATCCCTGGGAGCGCTGCTGAAGGCCAGGGGATGTGGAGCTTCTTCAAACACAAGAGAAACTGGTATTTGCTGCCAAATGGGTAGTACCCCATGCAGGAGATTAAACCCAGCTGAACAAAATCCTAGTGGTCTGTCCTTGCTTGGAATAAATATTTCTGTATCTGGTAAGTGACCTGAGACATGCAGCCAAATATGTAACATCAGAAGAGCCAGCCCTCCCCCTTTGCCTACGGACCATCTCAAGCTTATCCTGTGAAACTTAGGGGGAGAAACACACTCTTTTAACCCAATAACTCCCTTAGAGCCCAGTACGCTGAAGATACAGGGTCTAGAAGCATGTCCCCAGACTTAAGGACAAAGCTATTCACTTCTCAGGAGGTTTCTTTGTCTTTCAAGAATGACTTAGAAAATCAGCCAGAAAATGGGAACCATCTTATCACGTCAGGTTAGGCAGATCACTCTGTAAACCTGGAATTTATACTGGGATGTTTTTCTCCCCTTGATCTGGCTGAATCACAGTGGAGTCACCAGTCAGCCTTGGCTAGAGGAAGTGGTGTGATGCAAAACAGCTTCTCGGGGGGCTAAAATGAGTTCAGAATTTTCAAAACACATCTTGTGTCTCTTCTTCAAAAGGTATCTTGAGGTGGCTTTGCAGTTTGCGGCGTGTTTTCTTTCTAGTTCAACACACTTTTTACTTGTTTTTTTTCTTTTAATATGAGGTGTTTGCATCAAAGGCAGCTCAGGTGATGGAGGGAATCCCAAGGGATAGTTTGAAAGCTGGGAAAGTAAAAATGCAAGGATTTTTTTATTTCACATGTTTTGAGAATCTTTGGGCTATGGGATTGTTGTTAATGCAACTCCAGCGTACTTTCAATAGGCAAAGTTCCACTTGGTAAGGCTTAAAAACATGTTGCTCTGTAACAATGCATTTTGCACCAGTATCATGCAGGACAGCATGTTATTTCCAGAACACAAGAGAAAGAAAGAAGTCCCACTAGACATTTTAGATTTTTACCATCATTTCCGTGGCTGTGTACCTGCCTCTGCATCCTTTTCTCCTTCGAATCACCACGCACCCCTGAACCCCTGAAAAGGCACCTCTGCACCTAAAGGAGGAGACCAGGATGTTCATTTTCCATTAATTAAAGTGGGAATCAGATACCTGATCCCTCACGTTGCTGTGCAAACAACACTGTGAGGGAATCTCACTTGGCAGGGTGTGACTGGAGAGCTGACAGACTTGAAGCACCCATGTCCACCAAGGTCATGGCTCTACAGCACGATGCCACTTGAAACATAGTCAAAAAGCCCAATTCATTAGTTCTTTGGGTGGAAAAACCCAAACTATCAGTTCTTTGGTGAAAAAGCCCAAACCATCTGTTCTTTGCATTAGTTTTGCGGAATCTGCTATCTCCGACTGCTTCTGGTGTTGCTCTAATTTATTGCTTTTTGTCTTCATCTACTTAAAGATTATTCCTTTGTTAATTGATATTTCTGTTTTGCTCTTTAAAGGCCCGACTGAAAACCAGTCCAAATCAAAGGTAAAACTGTGACTGATTTCAGTGCATTTTTGAGTTTTAATTGTTATTTTTCCCCTCTTTTAGTATACCAAAAGGGGAAACAACCCAAATAAAGCAGTCCTTTAAGCCGTGTAGCCCTTTCTGGAAATATTCTGTACATACGGTACCTTCCCTAAATCCTAAATGCTTTGATTGTCTTTGGGTTATCAATCACAGCGGTTATTTTCTGTTCTGACTTAAGAGGATTATTGGGACTGGATTTTGTACTTTGTCAGTATTACAGAGTGACACCTTTGCACTCGGGGCTGGGTTGCAGCCTGGCAGTGAGCCTGCCTGCCTTCTCTCTCACCGAAATCATCTGGAGACGCCGCTGGAGCTTGCGAGATCTGTGCTGGTGACAGGGTCCAGGAAACCTGTCCACCCCAAGCAGACAATTCAAATTCAAGCCTCAGGGGGGTAGGGAAAGGGTGAGCGAGACGGTTTTCAACTTGAAGAGCAAGTGATAATGCAGGGTTTTTCTTTTTGGGATCCTAGCAGAAACCAGATGCCTACAGCGCAGCAGCTTGGATATCACCTTAGCTCACGAAAGAAGGATGAAAGCAAAAAGACATTTCATTGTGTGTCAAACCGAGGAGGGAATTTGTCCCTGTTACTCCTCTTAAAAGGAGCTTGTGGGATGTTTTTTTTGAAGAAGCTTATTATTTTAAGTATTTCTCTTCTATCAGAGAAATTTCTTAACAATGGCAAGCCCATATTTCCCGTCCTGCTGTCTCTCCCCTTGCTCTGCTTACCTGTAGGGATGTACCACGGCTTTCTGCAGCCTTCGGACCAAGCCTTTCCTGAGGGAGAGGCATCAAGGGCTCTTTGACTGTTGTGTTTGGCCCCTTTTAAGTAAGCAGCAGCAGAAAAAGGCATGGATGTTGCTGCCAGGGGCCCTGGGAACATATCCGTGGGGAACTTTGCAGCCCTCTAAATGCTTCCTTCATCCTTTCAAGCGAAGCAGGGCTGGGTTCCTTCTGAGCTCCTTTACAGTTCCACGTCAATCAGGTGCTTTCAGCAAGAGCTGATGGTGCCAAGCAGGTCTGCAAGTCCAGTCCATCAGCTCAACCTCTCCGCTTACCTGGAACAAATACTGCAGCTTTTGCCATTTAAAATCATTTTGCTGTTGTTGGGGCTGCCGTGTTAATTGAGCTGCAATTGTCGGGCCCTGAAAGGCAGCAGGATATGGATATTTTTTGTTTAGGGTTGCTATTAGTTTTTCTGGGTTGCAGAGAAACCTTGTATGGAAATTGAGCCCATTATGTATTTGGGTCTTGCTTAACGAGATGCAGTGCAAAAGGCAGTCCATTACTTTGGAACTAGAGGCTTTGCCTCCTTTCCAAGATTGATTTTTATTTCACAAATTATTACTGTGTGGATTAATGATGTCTCTGCATGCAAACGCTCTCGGCTGCTACCCAGGTGCATTAACCTTTCATAGAACAAAGAATTCCTCCTCCTCGATGTTGCTTTGACCAAAGCATTTCTCTTCTAGATGCTGAATATTAAATACACGGGCATCGCTACCTTGCTGTTACCATCAGGAGAGGAGAAATCATTGGCCTGTATGTGAACCTTTGATCTCCTCCAGGTTTTTCCTTCTCCACTGGACCACTGCAGGCTCATAATGCACTAAGGTAGAGTTGTAGCCCCTAATTAATAAAATAATGCTGTTTATAAAACATTTTTGGTGTGTGAGTGCAGCAAGGAGGAATCCCAAAACATGCAAAAGCTACTATTATCACTTCATAGGGAAGTTAAATGAGACTCCCGAAGGTTTTCTCCATTCTTGCAAGATAAGCACCATGGTTTTGTTGACATAAAATGTTCCACTGAACCCCATGTCCAAAGAGCTGTGCAAGGACGTGCCCAACATGCAAATTCATAATAAAGGGGTCAATCCTCCAACAGCTTCAGCATTGAAGGTGATTGTGTGTACCAAGAGTACATATAAGCAATTGCAGAACTGGAACCTCTTTTGTAATTTGGGTTGAACAATATCCTTAATCCAGTTCCCTCCTGGTCATTCTTTCCTGGCAACATGCTCATTTAAATGTAAAAAGTTTGCTCTGCTAGCAGACTGCTGCCTACACTCAGTAAATAGCATGAAATGTAGCTTGCTTTGCTGTATTTGTGAAACTTTCCCCACAGCTCTAATTATGCCTGGGTAGTACTAACATTTAGTCAGCTTAAATTATTAAACTCTTGCAGCCCCTGCAGGTAAAAACCTGTTTAATTAATGACTGATTAGTTAAATCATTATGTGTCCTGATATGAATCACAATAATTTTTATAGTCTATATTATCATTGTAAAGGCATGTTAATTTATTGAAGGATTCTTTTCTAAAAGGAGCAGAAATAGGCGTACCTTAGAGCTTTGGAGACACCACCTCCTTTATAAGGACAAAACAAACCAGCATGTATCTAATGAAGGATATTCCCTAGACAGTTCCCAATGCTCTTTAATCCATCTGGAAGCCAGAGATGCTCAGACCCTAGAGAAAGAGTCTTTCAGATTTGGACATTAATTCAACTTCCATTTTTGGTTATTCCATAGGTTTTGGGGCAAAAGCTGGTGCAACTGCACCTCTTTACAGGCTGAGAGGGTTGGGGTTGTTCAGCCTGGAGAAGAGAAGGCTCCAAGGAGATTTCATAGCAGGGTCCCAGTAATTAAAGGGTACCCACAGAAAGCTGGGGAAGGGCTCTGTATCAAGGAGTGTAGGGACAGGACGAGGGAGAATGATTCTAAGCCTGAAGAGCAGAGATTTAGATGAGATGTTAGGAAGAAACAATTTCCAGTGAGGGTGGTGAGGCACGGGCATAGATTGTCCAGAGAAGCTGTGGCTGCACCATCCCTGGAGGTGTTCAAGGCCAGGTGAGCAGAGGCTCTGAGCATCCAGAAGGTGTCCTTGCCCGTGGCAGGGAGGATGGAACTAGATGGGCTTTAGGGTCCCCTCCAACCTCAACCTTTCCATGATTCTTTGACCTTCATTAGGTGTTTTCAGTGGTGCCACCAGCTGTAGGCCCCATGTCCCCTTCGCATCGTTGCCTTCCTGCCCTGTTGTTATTTGCTGCCCACCAGAACCACCTCTCTCGGGGAGAGAGCAGCAGCAGCGACTTTCAGTGTCAGCTGGACTGGGATGTGGCATTGTTATTTGGATCAAATCAGCCAGGTATCTCTTAGCTCTTGCCAAAACAGCATCTATTTTGGAGCCACGTTGGCTGTTGTAATGAAGCTGGCAACACTCTTAGTCCATATTGCCATGATGTCTGGATATGCTAGTTCTGACACACCATAGTCCCTAGACCACCTGCAGATGCTCAGGCATCTGTAATCCCTGACTTCTTGCTGAAGATGCTATCAGACACCAGAAAGTTTTCCACATAGTCTGTGGAAAGAGTGATTTCTGTAAGAACTACAAATTTTCTTAAAATAATTCTTTCAGCTCAGATTTACCATCACAAAGCAAAAAAGTAGTAGCAATATGGAATCATAAAATCATAGAGTCACCAGGTTGGAAAAGACCCACCGGATCATCGAGTCCAACCATTCCTATCAAACACTAAACCGTGTCCCTTAGCACCTCATCCACCCGTCCCTTAAACCCCTCCAGGGAAGGGGACTCAACCCCCTCCCTGGGCAGCCTCTGCCAGGGCACAGTGACCCTTTCTGTGAAAAATTTTTTCCTAATGTCCAGCCTAAACCTCCCCTGGCACAACTTGAGGTCATTCCCTCTTGTCCCATCATGTTATTTTGGAGAAGAGATCAGTGCCCACCTCACCGCAACCTCCTTTCAGGTAGTTGTAGAGAGCAATGAGGTCTCCCCTCAGCCTCCTCTTCTCCAGGCTAAACACCCCCAGCTCTCTCAGCCGTTCCTCATAAGGCCTGTTCTCCAGCCCCCTCACCAGCTTTGTTGCTCTTCTCTGGACTCGCTCCAGAGCCTCAACATCCTTCTTGTGGTGAGGGACCCAGAACTGAACATCTAATATCTAATACCTTTAACTCTGAGCCACACTTGCTATGATGGAGATAAATTTCTTTACCAGGAAGCAAAGGTATTTGGCTGTTGGAAAGCAGAGATGTACAAGATATTGTGTGTCCAATTTGAATAACATCATCCAAACAAGAAAGACTTCAGCCAGACTCTTTTCCAGCAGACAATAGAAATGTTGACATTAATTTTTTTTTAGTGGAAACGTGGGGCACAAACAGGAAAATTCCCATCTTCAAGACCCCATGTGTCCCACTGAGTGCCTGAAACCATGCGTGGACGGTCCCTGTTTTCTGAGGCACAGCTACGTATGGTTCAGCTACGGTAACACCCTGGGAAACCTGTTCCAGTTCCTTCATAATGAGGGTGGGGAGACAATGGAACTGATCGCCCAGGGACATTCTGGATGGCCCGTCCCTGGAGGTGTCTGAGGCCAGGAGCATTGGGCAGGCTCATCTACTGGGATGTGTCCCTGCTCGTGGCAGAGGGGTTGGATGATCTTCAGGGTCCTTTCCAACTGAAACCATTCTATGATTTGCGGGCTCAGCAGAAGTCATGGTATTTCCCAGTCCTCTAGAAGTCAGGTTCAGCCTCTCACTTGAGTGTTGGTAGGTCCAGTGATGACTCTGCAGTGTGGTGGCCGTGGAAGGACCCTGGGAGGTGGGTTGCAAGCAGGGCGCACACTTGGAAACCTGGTAGCTGTAGGGTTGGCTATAAAGACAAGCGAATGTGGAGGTGGTCCCTTTTTCCAGCTCTTTGCCCAGCTGAAGGCATTTGTGCTCTCCCAGCAGGAGCACGGAACTCCCTGGGGAGCCAACGGGAAGCATCAGCCCTTGCTGCCATCCAGGGTGACAGCCTGGGGGAAGTACTTAATGATACAGATAATGTAGGATTGTTTCATGGCAGAAATCTGGGACATCACTTGCAAAAGGGAAAGGAGGAGGAATGAAGGTTATTTCCAGCTAAATACTCACACAGGAGCGTAATTCACTGCAAACCATTGCTCACTTTCCTCCGGTTTACCGAAGCGCCGCAGTCATGGTTTGCAAAGAGAACAGACGGCATTTTCCTTTTTTCTCTCCCTCTTTCCTATCATATTGAATCATCAGGGTGTGAAATATAATAAAGCACTGTACCATTCAATCTGTTCGCTGTACCTTACAGGTGTACTCCAGGTAAATATCCCCTTGGCTGGTGAAAAATGAGCTTACCTGAAACAGATGACTTTGATGAAGTCCGGTAGCTGGGCCTCTATCACTCTTTTCCAATTGGCTTCTCCAGCAAAGCGTGGTTACCCAACACAAATTTGTCTTACTGAAGGAAAGATATTCTCTAATTCACTTTGTTCCCAGCATCCCAGGCCTCTCACCGACGCTTTCACTTCATCTGGTGTTTCATAAAGGTATAAATGGCAGGGCTTGTCATCTCTTACATTGGGTATCTTGGGAAGCAAATTAATGATTTACCAGCCTATCGCATGCCCCATTGCTTTGATAAAACTGGAATATAAATAAAAATGGCCATGTATTAAAAGATGCCATTTCCTGGATGCAGTAGCAGCAGGTACAGAATCAGAGCAGGAGCTGCTCTTTCCAGCCCATGCCCTCCCCAAGCTTGTTGCCGAGAAAGCAGAAGGGGCTAACAGCAGAAACAAAGCAGAAACATATGCAGATGAGATCCCTGTATCTGCAAGGCCTTTCACTGCTCACTGTTTTAATTTTAGATAACTGTCAAATGCCCCTTTACTCTCAAAGAGAGAACATCCAGAAGATTAAGTCCTGTCTGAATAGCAGTAATCCAGGAAAGCCATTTCAGGGTTGAGGGGGTTGGAGGTTTGTTTTCTTCTCTGTTTGCTTGTTTCTAATTCTGTTTGTTTGCCTTTTATTCCCTTCTCAGGACAGACACCTGAAGAGGAGTAGGAAAGGCCAGGAGATGTTTCAGAGGTGCCTTGGGTCCGAGGGATGATGTTACACGCGGCAGCACTGACTGGGTCCTCAGTGGAAAGGTCACATCCCGCTCCTTCTGCAAGCCAGAGAGTGCAGGACAGTGTATAGAAGAAGGCATTAGTCCCACTCTTTCCTTCAACAACTCATCTGGGTGGAAGCCTGAGCAAGGCTGTGATTTTAGGAATATAGGAGATTGTTTCCTCTCTTGTCTGAGTTTTTTTAAAAATCTATTTGAACAGTTCAAAAACCCACACGCATTACAAGAGGGATTGACTTGTCAAGTGGTGGAAAATGACTCTTCCACTGAAAAACTATTGTGTGCATCATTAATTGTCATTTGCAGTACCGTTTTCTAACTCTTAAAAAGGGTTAGAAAAGTTAACTACTTCATCCTTAGAGGCTTTCAGTATGCATTTAATGTTCTCTTTTTTATGACTGGAGAAGGTGAAGGTGGTGAAGCGACCTGTCCACAGCCATGAATCCAGAAGCTGTAAACCCTAGAGTAACTGTAGTGATCATAACGCCCACCCTGACTCTGTGACTGCAAATCCCTCTGAAAGCTGTGTTGGTACTGTCAGGTTTCATCTCCCTCAGAATAAACAGACTTTATGGAACTCACTTGTGCATCTGTCTCTCCCACATGGATAAGAGAAGAAAATTGAAGCTGTGAATACCTGAGTTTGCTTCTTTCCCAGACTGGAAGCTTTGGGGCATTAAATGAATTTTACCTGGTCCCAACAGGTTGGGAGACCCTTTTGTCTTCCCCTCTTCTGAATCTGTAAACAACCAAAGACTGTTTCACTAAGCGGTTGCTGAAAAGGCAGAGTGACGATGCTGTCTGTGAGACTCCACAGGAGTTTATGCATGAAGACAGCAAGTTACCTGGGAGGATGCAGAAAAGGCAGGATGCCAAGGGATGCCCAGAGGAGAACTTCCTAAAATTGTCAGAGCACAAGCAAGGTCATTGTATCTACTTAAAAGTTAAGTGATCTGTAAGGTGGCCAGCAACTGTATTTCCCATCCCTTTATAAACTTATGCAAAGCCCAAGTAGACCCAAATTATTTAACAGGACCAGAAATAACCTTACTAATCACAGAAACTCTCCTTCTCACTGAGTGTGGAGACATCATGAGTGCACCTAAACACCTTCCTTCGTTTCAATTTGGTTTTCTTTCTGTAAAGTCACGGGCAGGGGAAAGAAGCCCTTCCCTCACCACAAACTCTATTCAAACTTGAATGATTACAGCAAAACCATGTTCTGGTTTTGTTTGGTTGGTTTTTTTATTTCCCCAGACATCAGGGAATGCATTCATCTGAAACCACAGCCTGATGTAGGATATGTTTTAAAAGTCTTCAAGGCAGAATCACGCTCATGTTCAGTGGCTCAGCTTTTGTTTCAGACCAGGTTTTATTTGTGTCTTCTTCCTTCTCCATCCTGTTTTTTCTAAATGGCACCACCAAGTAGTAAAAGCACCATGCGTGTTTCGGATGAATGCAAAATAAACTATGGAAGGAAAGTGGCAGATAAATTTAACAAGCATTAAAGTTATATATAATTTAAATATGTATAAAATTATTTGGTATATCGATTAGAAAATGGGCTGTTGACCATTTAAAGGCAGCAATCAATTTCATAGTTCACAGGTCAGGTCAAGTTTCGTTCTAATGATCTAAAAAAGCAAATAGCATTAGGAGATAATGAACTCCACAGGATTACAGATGTGATCTATAGCTCTTTTGTGGCACAAGACCCAGCAAATGCGAGAGGGCATCATCTGAAGTGCCCTGGCCTCCACAGACTAAAACCATGTTTTTATATCTTGGCAAGGTGTCAATTTATGATGTAATCAAAGGCAGCCGGTGAAATTACTTTGCTCCTAAAACACCACATGGTTAGGCTCAATGTCATCAATGAGCAAGAGAGGTAGATCCCCATTAATGTGGTCTACAAAGTTATCTTCTCCATTCGGGTAAGTGAATGTCAAGCATACCCACCCTGTTAATCAAAGGGAGCTGATAGCCCTTTCTGCTCCCACTGAAGGGTTGAGTTACACGAGGAAAATACTGCAGGGCTACCATCAGTTTGTTTTCTGATGTGCTGTTGTACAGCAGAGGCTACTTTAAATTTTAGTGGGAAAAAAGGAGAAAAATAAATATGTGTGTACAAAGAGGGGATGAATTTGTTCCCATGTCCATGTAAATACATGTATATTTGTGTGTGCATATGTGTGGGAAAGAGTATTTTCATTTGGATTTGGAAAAGACTGTTAGATCGTTTGAGTTTCTAATAAGAGAAGGAAGGGGCAGTGCCTTTTGAAAAAGCCTGATATACATTCTAAGGATATTTAGGTGTTGTTTTTGTGAAAATTGATGCAACTTGTTTTCTGAAGAACCATTAATTTTTAGCCTAGGTCTTAAACAATGAAATCTGTCCATACGATCAGTGGTTTTGAGTCCTTACTTCTTGCTTTGCATCAAACTTGAACTAAATATCAAATCCTTCTAGATGTAGGTTTGAGTTTGGCTGGATTTACGTTCAGGCATCCTTCTATGGCATTTCTGCAAAGTTATTTTCCCATTTCCAGCTCTGGTTTCAATGCAGAAGAGGTTTGGCAGTTTCTGAAAGGAGGGGTTATCTGAAACAGGGGAGAAACTTGCAGAAGGACCACACAGGATTCCTCTGAGCGTCTGCTAGAGGGGAGCAAGGGAGCAAACTTCGCCTTTGCCAAAAGGGATATTAGAAAGGCTTTTCACTTTTCACCTATACTCATGAAAGAGCTTTGAACACAACTGAGTGTCTCCAATGGCAGCAAGAGCCCTTATTTTCACTGTTGAGTCATTCTCCAAGTGTTAATGTGGATCCTCTTGTCTGGCTGTATGAATTTTCTGTCTTTCTGCAGCACACCAGACTACACTGCTGCCTTGAGCTTCTTCAAACAGCATTCACTTTCACACTGCTGCGTCTTCTCGGCTGTTCCGGTGTTAATGGGCTTACTTGGATTATTAATTAGGCTCATTAGACTTATTTTCCTCTTTAATATAATGAGTGTGTAAGCACTAAACTAAGAGGCATAAAACTTTGATAAATGAGAAAATTGGATAATTGCACAGCATCGGTGCTGTGCTCGTAGGAGTCTTCTTAAAAAAAATGGAAGAGCGAGAGAGGCAAATCGAGAGCAGGTAGCACAGAGAAAGAAAAGTAATCTAGACTGAGACTTCAGCATCATCACTTGCTCTTTTTACATATCAGAATGAATCATCTTGGCTGGGATTCAGGCACCTAAAGTAACACCCCAAGGCATTTCAACCCAGTTGCTACCTCTCTTCGATATCAGCAGCAGCAACAACACGCAGTCTATGGCTGCAGATTCAGGCTCTAGTTCAGCACATCACATGAGCTTATAGTGAATAAGTAAGCATGTATGTACTCAGATTGAGTAAGCACCCCTCTGCTGAATCAAATAGGGTCCAATCCAGCATGTCTTGTACATCCAGAATTCCCATTGACTCTCAGATAAGCAAACGGATAAACGAAGAATCAGACCCAAGGCTTTTTGCTTTCAAAATTCAGGAATATAAAGGCAACACTGATCCCAAAGGCAGAAAGAAAGCAAGAAAGCCTACAAGAATAGATGCTTCGCAGAAGTGATACCTCTATGAATGATCTAACTGAAAATCTTGCATACACAAATGTATTTTGGCTTATTACAGCACAATGGCAAAAACAGTCCCGTGAAGATGTGCTGTTCATTGCAGTCCTGGATCATTGCTTATCTATTTTAATAGGCAAGAAATATAACAGCTAAATTATAATTATGTGCTGTACACAGCAGTGTTAACAAAATAACATGATGTTTGGTACATTTCCCATCATCTTCTTAGGAGGTACAGCAAGCCGCAGGTTTGTAACAATCTTCTGTTTCTTCACCTCATTAATCTCCCGAAGCAGAGAGAGAGCAATACAAGCAGAGGGAGCCCAGAAATGTACGTACATTACTGAATTAACCAGGCATGTAATTAGTGCTCAGGTGCTTAGTCAAGGAAAAACATGCAGGATTATTTAGATTCAGATTTAACACCCCAAAGTTTGAATAGTGTCGGTACATTGTATGAGCTTTTCCACCAACTGTTCCAGCTGCCTTGGAAAGAGAGAATCTTGCCCCCTGTTTCTGCCTGTGGCCTGGTGGTGTTTTCTAAGCTTGGTGTTATTTATGGGAATGTATGAAACCTTAAGCACGGGGTATGTCATCGTCTGCCATAGGAATGGGGAGGCAGAGCCAGTGCAATGCCAGGAGAACTTACATCCACGAGGGAATATGGATAGTGCTGCCCATCCCAATGTGGGAACCTGATGTGGTCCGTGATACCCACAATACTGGTATCCTTCTTTCCTGACTTGCACGAGGAACTGTGCCACAGATGAGGATGGGGTTTGTTTTCTTATACTTTTGAGGGTTACGGCTTTGCCAGAGTGAATCATCTCCGTTGCGTTGCCTTCTGATCGACACTGCCTGAACACCTCCTGTTTAAAGTGCATTTTGTGTCCTTGGGGTCCTGAAGGCAGATGAGTTCTTCTTATCCCACAGGGCACCCACCACATCTCTGAAGCATCCTCTGGGATGCTGGATGCGTGATCCAGCTTGACCCTGGTCTTGCCGTGCCGTGAAGTGCATTTTGGGCCCAGCAGCACCCTGTGTTTCTAGCTCAAGCCTGTGGAGCCTGGGAAATCCAAACCACACTGAAAAGAGGTGTCCAAAGTGTATAATCCCAACCAACAGAAACCATGAAAAGCGGAGAATGATCAACTTTGCTCCGTAATTCATCTCTAACCCTTTTCAAGCCCAGCTTTCACTACTTGTAAACCATCCCCTCAATCCATCCTCTTGATCCCTATGTATCTACACCATCCCACTGCAGGCATGGCTTTGCATGCATTTTCTTGCTGTCTTGGATAAGCACAGCGAGAGGCTGGATTGCAAATGGTAGCCTAGAGTTACATTTATCTAAACACCACGAAGAAGCAGAGATAAGGGAATGAGGCACATTCACGTACGTTGGCTCACCAGGGTTATTTGCTGCTTGTAGCTGGTGAATGAGCGAGAGGGCTCCCTGGAACACCAGCTCGATGATAAAATTGTGATGAAAATATTTTCTGTATTGCTTTTCATTGAAATATTGCCCCTTGGCAGGAAGCAGATGGGTAACATCAGCGAGCAGAGGTAGAGAGTGGGTCTTAACATTCTGTAAGCCCATCATGGCAAACTCAGGCCATGATGTGTGAGGAGAATAGCCCTCATATGCTTAATTCTGAAAGCTCAGAGGAAGATTTGGCTAGAACAGTGTAGGAAATGTACCTGTGTGCAATGCAGAATTTGTGAAAGCAAGATTTTGTTATGCAGAAGACCTCCAAGACTGTCAGGAAAACTAGATAGAATTTGTTGAAAGGATAGCTTAAGCACTTCTCCTGTAAAATTAGTATTTCATAGAAGTGTGCATAGAAAACATCAGGGGTTTGTTCTCACTTAGCAGTTGGGTATTTAGTTATGTAGTTGGAAAAAAGTTCTGTTGATGCCAAATCTCAAAGCAAACTTTAATCCACGTAGACTGTCTCTGGTGCAGGATTTGGTACAGGGTTATGACTTCCACACGCAGGAGATGATCTGTCCACACACACAAGTGTGTAAATATGTGCATTCTCCATAATGACCTGATAAATATCCTTTAAAGCAGCTAGATTAAATGTGGTCTAAAGAAAAGAATATTTTATGAGAATATTTCTAAACTTCCACAATCTGTAACTTTGTTTAAAGTCAAAGCAAAGTTGATTTCTTTCACTTGCCTCATATTAGACATACTATTTCAGCTGAAAGTAAAGTCTAATTTTTGTTTATTTTTTTTTCTTATGCAGACATGAGGCAGTGGGGGGGCTCAAAGGGTGTAATTCCAGGGCAAAACCCCTGCCTCGTGCTTATGCTCTCAAATCTTGTCTCCTCCACTGGTAAAACAAGCAGGATTAGCACATGATAAGACCAACAGAGATAGTAATTATACTGGCCATGAGCGAGCTGCAGAACCACGGAGTAAATCCCCGAACAATTATTAAAATGGCTCAATGCATTACACAAATTGGAAAAGACTGGGACGTTTTGGGAGGGGCAAAGGGAGGTAAGACACATTATTTAAGTGTTCTTGTAAGCCTTCTAAGATATTAATGTTGCAAAGCTTCTTATGAATATTTAAGAACATAAAATGGAGATACACTTCAGCCCAGCATTACTGCAGAAGCCTGTAATACAGTTGAGTCCACTTAAGAAGGCAATATCTGACATCCGTGACAGATTTAAACGTGATAAGGCAAGGGTGGCGTTTATAGCTGGAAAGTCCACACAAACTAGTTAAATATTACTGCAGTTATAGTTATTTTTATGTGTTGATACGTGAATTTATATAATTTCCTTAAAGATACAAATTTGCCTTCAGATATTTGTACTTTTGGAAGGACGTAAAAAAAATCATTACTGAATTATTTGAAGTTTTCTTGAGAAAGGACAAGTACCACAGTGTTAAGAGGAAAATGAGCTTTATTTCTTGGTCTTTAAGCAGGTGCCTGGGAGATAATCCCTAAAGTTGGTACCTGACACAAACCAGTTTTTACTAGGACTGATTGCAACAAAACTTTTCATGGGAAATGATTTTACTTAGCTAAAAGGGATGAGTGTAGAAATGCTTTCTTCAGAGGTGATCTGAAGTTCATAAAATGTAAGACAAGAGCTTTTCACCTCAGAGCTGATTTTTTCCTTAGTTCTTAATGAAAATATTTTAATTAGTCAGGTTTAGGTTCTGATTAATCTTCTTCCCTTTTAGTTAGTATCTTCCCTGAGAGGAAAAAAATTTTTTTTAACTAACCGTGATATTCAATGTGTCTGTTCAAAGTATCTGGTTCTCTGCGTCTGCCCAAAATAGCCACTAGGATATTCCTGTTCTTAGAGACTGATGAAAACTTCTGTGACTATGGAGATTTTTATATTCCCTTCAGCAAAAGTGTTTCTAACCATCCAAGGAGAATTGGATGACTTTATTTTTAATGCAAAATCTCAAAACAAGACTAAAGGATTGAAATCAGAAGTGCCCTCTGAAAAAAAAAGGGAAAAACCAATAAAGCTATTGTATTTTACTGGAAACTTGACTGTAAGAGAGCTTTATAAACAGCAGATGGCTCCCATATAGAAGAGGCTGAACAATCTGAGCAAACAATAATCAACATGAAAAAGCAAAGCTGGTTTTGACATACTGGGAAATTTAAGACACTGAAATTAAAAGATATATTGGAACATACTGTAAAGAAAGAAAGAAATGTCTCTCTTTCGGTCGTTTGGATCTTGATAGTTTGTCAGGTTGACTGAATATATAAGTGGTGAAAATCTTCTCAGTGATGGATCATATCTCATACCTGCACAGGTCATGGGATCTCAGGGTCCTGCTTTTATTTTGTCACCTGTGTCTATATGGAAGAGGGATGACTACTAAAGAGTTGTGGCTTCGGGCATCCTTAGTGCTCTTGGGATACCGATGTGTTGTCACCAGAGAGTAACTGTCTCATGGATGGCTACTCCAGTCATGAACACTTCTGTATCTCTGAGGTGTAAATTTCTCCGTGTAGAAGGGAATGGATAACAGAAATAGTTTTCTTCAGTATTAATTGCCTTAGTGAGAACAGGATTTTAAATTAGGTGGTTTGGCTCACATTTTGCCCTTAAAAAAGGATGGAAAGTGCAGAAATTAGAACCAATGAATTGTTTGGGTTGGATAAGACCTTAAACATCATCCAGTTCCAACCCCTGCCATGGGCAGGGACACCTCCCACTGGATCAGGGGCTCCAAGTCCCATCCAACCTGGCCTTGAACCCCTCCAGGGATGGGGCAGCCACCCCTGCTCTGGGCAACCTGGGCCAGGGCCTCCCCTCCTTCAGAGTAACAAATTTCTTCCTAAAATATCATCTCAATCTCCCCTCTTTCAGCTTCAAACTATTCCCTCCTTGTCCTATCAATTCACCCTGTTTTTTTCTCTCAGTGGTTCTGTCCTGTACAAATCCATTCTGCCACTGACTAGAAATATCCTAATGGCTTCTGTATATTGAAATTTTCCACTACTTTTCTAAGGATCGAAGCAAATTCCAAGCGTCAGAAGGGACATCGCATGCACGTACACATAAAGCAAGAAAAGACCAAGCTAGTTTCACAGTGCTTTGGTTCCCACATATTAACTGCAAGATTTCCAGCACATGGATTTTTATGGCACTTATCAAAATGATGCATAGACAAAGATATAAAAAATAATTAAGGAAGCAGAGATAGCAGGGAGGAGGAATGGCAGAATGGAGAAGGGAATGGGGATAGAGAGGTTGTTGTCTCCCCTTCCCAGGCTAACCTCCTGCAGGGATGTGTAATGAAGCAGCTCCAGGAAAGTGTCCCAAGTGGATTCCTGTTTTTCCAGGGTTTGCAGTGGGTTGTATGTGATCCTTCTCTTCATGGTTAGATGCATGGGTCTATTAGAGCAGCATCTGTGCTGTTGGATGAAGGATTCATTTTCCCAACAGAGCAAAACCCGTAGTGTTTTGCAATCAGTGGAGCACTAACAAACCCTTCTCCTTTGGTCTGGCAACTGGTTTTGTTCACTGAAGATGCAGCCTGCTCCACTTTGAAGCTGGATGGATTCTCTCCTGTGACGTGGTCTCTTTCAGATTTATTATCAGATCAGAAGCTGGAAAAGATAGTGACTGGAACAGATGTGTGGTAATTGTTCCCTCCTTTTAAGCTCTGGTTCAGTTCAGTAGGAACAGAGTTAATTTTGTAGGACTGAAATAAATGAGATGGAAGGTCACAAAGCTAAATGTTTTCCACAGCCTTCTACCCTACATTGCTTCATTTCACTGTGTGTCTAGGACATTTGTTTCCTGTTTTAGCTCCTGTTTTGACTTCTTAAGTTTGTGCCACTGGGGAGCAATATGAATCTATATTTTGTAGCTGCCTTCTTGGAGAAATAATACAACTTGCCTCAAAATTTAGAATGTTTTGTAACTGCAGACTACAGGGATAGCTCAAACAAGTTAAAAACCTCGTGTCCATACTTTTCTTTTATTAAAACATTTTATAAGGCAAAAAAACTTCATATTTGACATTTCTCCTTAGGACTGCCAGAGATTATCAAGTACTTTTACCTTCGGTTTCCAGAGGTCTAAGTACTTTCTGTGAATACCAAGGTAACTGTGCATGAAAATTATTATATTTTACTTTATTTCTTCAGTCAATTACAGACAAAAGTCTTGAAGATGATAGTAAGACCAAAGTAAGCAATCATCTATAATCACATTTATTAAGAACAGTCATTTCTTCATGTTTCTGCAGGAGGGGTTCTTCTTGGCTGGTCTTTGGCTTCAGTTAGTGGCTGCTGGTGAAACAGGAGGTGTCAAGTACTTCTTTGCAAAGCGATATGCCATATCCACCAGATAATCTGAGTCAGGTTATGGGGTGCTGAAAAACATGACAACTTCTTACTGAGACCAGTATTCAATGTGAAATATATTGATGCCTTGACGTTAAATATGCTTTCTCCTAGACAGGTACAATATCAGGCAAGCCAGAGGTGAGAACACAGAATCATAGAATCATAGAATCATAGAATCATAGAATCATAGAATCATAGAATCATAGAATCACAGGATCATAGGATCATAGGATAGTTAGGGTTGGAAAGGACATTAAAGATCATCAAGTTCCAACCCCCTGCCATGGGCAGGGACATCCAACTAGATCAGGTTACCCAAGACCCCATCCAATCTGGCCTAGAGCACCTCCAGGGATGGGGCAGCCACAACCTCCCTGGGCAACGTGTTCCTGTGTCTCACCACTCTAATGGTGAAGAAATTCTTCCTAATGTCTAGTCTAAATCTGCCCCTCTCCAGTTCATATCCATTGCCTCTCATCCTATCACCACAAGTCTTCATGAATAGTCCCGTAGCTTTCCTGTAGGCTCCTTTCAGGTACTGGAAGGTCGCTATAAGATCTCCTTGGAGCCTTCTCTTCTCCAGGATGAACAACCCCAACTATCTCAGCCTGTCCTCATTCATGAGGTGCTCCAGCCCTTGGATCATCTTTGTAGCCTCCTCTGGACTCATTCCAACAGCTCCACATCCTTCTAACGTTGAGGATTCCAGAACTCGACAAAATACTCCAGTTGAGGTCTCACAAGAGAGGAAGCATCCCAAATAAAGTTCCCTGTATGTAGCTGTCTGTATATGACTTGGGTGTCTGCACTCTTACTGCAGTCAATGTAATCATCATAGCATGTATTTGGCTGAGCATTGGAAAGGTCTGTTCTTGGGTAAGCTGAGCTGAGCTCTTGGGTGAGCTGAGTTGCTCTCCATATGGTCTCATGGGTTATAATGGGAACCTAGATACCTCACTGAGACAGACAGATACCTAAATCTGAGTGATTGACCTGAAGCTGACTCCAGCTTCATGTGTTTGCTGTTTTGATTCTTTGATATACAGGGTTTCCTTGAGAAAAAAGTGATCTACAGCTTTTGCTGGTTTCATTGCTTTCATTTAGTGGCAAACACATGTTAAAGAACAAGACTCAAGGAATGAATTTAGACAAGGTATTTGATTTTAGTCCACTATATGTTGCGTTATCGTGGGCTGGTATTGTTGGGGCTAGCCTAGAGCAAATGAATTGATCTCACTTCTGGTACCATCCTACTCATTCCTTGACCTTTTAATCAGACATAGACAGTTGACCAGATAATTCATTGGCTGGTCCGATGGTCTTTCAAAACTAGGTTAGTTCATTTTCCCACTCTCCATGCACATTGAAACCTGTTGACACATAAATTAGGGAACTGAAAATCTGTGGTTTTCTGAAAGATTAGCACAAAAACCTCCTCTGCAGACTGAAACATCTTCTGCTTAGAATAACAAAACTAAACAGTACTGGAGCTACAGACCATCATGTTTCCATGAGAGACAGGAACATCTCTGGAGTGCAGCCTCACAACAGTTTTATCGTGAAGGCCTTTACTATGCTTTGTTCACACTCTACTGAGTTATTCAATGTCTAGGGCTTGGAGCTCAACTGATTTACTTATTCCAAGTTTTCCCAGCTGCAAATTAGTTATGATTTACTTTCCATGTTGATTACCCTCACAATTTTGCCTGGGTGTCTGATCCAAACCACACTGAAATAAATGGGAATCTTTCCATGGTCTTTAATAGGTTTTGGATGAGGCCTTAGCTGTCTCTGTAGTTATCAGGAGAGGCGCAAGTTGTACAATGAACTGCAGGTGTTTGTGCTGCTGGGAGGAAGACCTTACACTGTATTTAATGTTCCTTAATTAATTGAGCCCTGAGGTATAGAGCGGGTTTGTATTCCCAGAAATTGCATTAGGGTAACACAGCACCTTCCATTCGCAGCAATCCAAACACAGTA
The DNA here is from genome assembly GCF_032191515.1 of Phaenicophaeus curvirostris. Lineage (NCBI taxonomy): Eukaryota > Metazoa > Chordata > Aves > Cuculiformes > Cuculidae > Phaenicophaeus > Phaenicophaeus curvirostris. The sequence continues at coordinate 73,481,826 of NC_091431.1, forward strand.
TTAAAGTTTTATGTTCATTGAACAAGGTCCAGGAATCCACATGCAGGAACATTTCACCTTCCACTGGAATGCAGCCACTTCTGGAGCGAACATGGCAATCGTTTCACTAGGATATGCAAGCTACAGGAAGGAAAAGGTGCTAAATTCCAGCAAAACCATTAGTATTTTCCCAGTGCCTTGACTTTGCTGAAGTAATGCTATGAGACCTTTGTGCAGCAACCATGCTACACGGTGGGTCCAAGAAGCCACACTTCCAATAGCAGAATATCTTCATGTTATGTCGGAAAACTTAGGGTAGGTGCCCACATTTCTGAAGTCAGATAGGTGAGAATAAACTAGCAGCCTAGGACACCTTCCTAATCAATGGAAACAAAGAGATGCTTCACAAAGGGTATGTGATAGTCTTGAAATAGAGAATGGGAGAAGAGGTTTGGCTTGAAACAGAGAATGGGAGAAGAGATTTGGCTTTCAAAGGCTGTAAAAAAAATCTGCATGCCTGAAAAAGAAGACACACTTTCTGCAGTGTTCAGAATCCGTTATAGACTCAAAAGAACAATGGCAGAATAAGATGACCTTGACTGACTTACCACATCAAGGAGGAAGAAGGTGACAGGCAAGGGGAGGAGGAGAGCAATAGGGTAGGGAAATACTGGCCACAGGATGCTGGGCGGCTGGCAAATGGCTGAGAATGCAGCTGGGTAACCATGCAAACCGAACTGCCAGAGCTTAGCCCCGTGCAGAAGGAGTTTGGGGTCTCCAGGAAGAGGGGAGACAGCAGATGAAGGGTGACAGAAGAGTTAGGGGCATGGGGGAGGCGCTGAGACATGTGATGAGCTGCTCTGTGACCCCATAAGCACAAACAAACCAACCATTGAAGACAAAAGTAGCAACAGCAACAAGGAAAGGGGTTTTGAGGCTGACAAAATTTTCTAGGAGTGAAGCCTTCATGGAGTGTTTCTGCAGATGTTAATGGGTGTATTTGTAGGGAAGAGCTCAGAGCACTGCATTATTGGGGTTGTGCTGAGATATATTAGAAGACCTCTTAATTGGATTATAAATGTCCTTCCCTGCGCAGAACAATCCAGCCATCCCTGCTCAGTTATATTTATTGCGAAGCCAGTAAGTCATTAGGTGGCGGAGTTCAGATTTCCAAGTGCATGTTTGGTATAGACAAGTCAATATGTTTTTGTTTTTTTTCTTAATTTAACTTCTTGATTGACTTATTATGTACATTGGCACTTTTAAGAGCTTCAAATAAAACACAGTGAGAGTTCAGAACAAATGTAAATGGCCTAAAAGAAAAGGAAAAAAATCCTATAATCTTTTTTAATGGCTATAAAACGTGGGAAGGATATATCATAAGCTCCCCGCATGGGGTCCTTGTCTGCGTTCAATCCAGTATTGTAATTTAGACATGACTTTTTATTTAATTTCTGACTGAGAAAGGGAAATTAGAAAACAACATTATCTCAGCTGCTCCGTTATAATGAACAATATTTCACAGTGCCAGTATAAGTTACCTTAAGAACTTATTTTATGAGACAAACATTGGCTGAATTCCATGAACAATTGGGTTTTCTGGTGTCTTTTGTCTGCTAAAATCCCAAACTTAAGTAAGGTTTTTAACTATAAATAAACCTGTCATTATGGTGATGTACATGTTACATCTGTGTAGCATGTGGACCACTGCAGTAATGGAAGTGATGGTAGTGGGCTCTAGGTTAGCATCAGGTTATTATTGCTTGCTGAAATGCAGATAGAAGCTGCTTTGTTCATGTTAGACATTGGATTCTTGTTTTTCTTTCCCTAGTTTGTGTACATGTATGTGTCTGCAGTATAGGTATATAGTAGTAGACAGCACCTAGATAGTACGGATATGATAGAGCCCTGTGGAAACATCTTGCTAGCTTGTTTTTTATGGATGTGTAGGCTTAAAAAGCCAAAAGTCAGGAATCAGAGTGTTGAAAAAGACAGAGATAGTTTCACTGATAGCGAGGAAAGGTGGAGATATGAATGTCTCAGACACCTTCAGGTTGCAGTCAGAGCGAACCCACTCTTAAGAAACTCCTCCAAATATTTCCACGGACACCAGCTTTGGGCTAGGAAGCTGTCTGAGAAGAGCAACCAGCTCTGTTTGCTTGTTTCCAGACTGTAAAAATCACCAGCCTTCTCTGTTTTGCTGCAGTATGAATGTAGACCATGGATGTGAGATATTGAATTTAGTAGTTTTTCCTATGGGGAAATCCTAGATGGGGATTATGCAGCTGAATGTTTATTTATCTGTAAATAACACATTCTCAAGTTAATCTCCATATCTGTTTTATCAATTTTTTTAAGTCACAGAGGTTTATCCAGTCTGTAATTAACCCTTTTGTATGGAGAAGTGCAGGATTGTCTCTTTCCCCCAGCCACTAAATACATTATGTTCTGATAAATATTTAAGCAGTAATGAGGGACGTAATGCACAGTAATCCATTAGTGCCACGTTCCAGGGAGTGGCACGGTGCTAAAATGGATGCTGTAAGTGCTAAAATCCCAGATTGAGCAGCAGGCTTGCTGACCACTGTGGGATTTAGCTTTGAACCACACCATAGGTTGGGAAATCCATTTGAAGGTGCAGTCATGCTTTATTTGCCTGCCAAGAAAAACTTCCTTGAAGAAAAAAAAAAAAGAAACTGAAAACCACCAACAATGATGTAAACCAGCCACCTCTGTGAATGCTGCAGACAAATATTCCCCAATCAAAAAGCTACCAAAGCCAAGAGCTGGAAGGCAGAGCCTGAACCAATGATGCACTAAAGGTGGTGTTTGAGGTGTTATTAGGTCCCCCTAACATCTAAAATCAGGCTAAATTGAGGTCTATGAGAACCTTCTTGCTGTGGGTATGTCTGCCATCCTTTCCTATGTCTTACCCCTTTTTTTCCTACTCGTTAGACCTTACTGTCTGATTAGTTATATCTATGATAGATGTCTGCATCACAACAGTCCCCTAAACAGGCAAATACAGCAATAGGCAAGGTAGGTATTAGTTCCTACTTTTTTTTTTCACAGTAGGGCCTTGATTCCCACCAAGGGCAAGGAAAGGTGAGTTTTGGTACCCAGCTCTTTGTGCTACAGGGAGCAGCTGCAGCTAATATCTGTGTACTCACTTCCATGCAGAAAAACAGCAATACTCTTTCCTCTCATCTGTGCACAGCGAGCAACGGTAAGTGGCTCTGAAGAGACGTCCCGCTGGGGTATATGGCTAAGCAGGATGGTGACTTAGTGCCTTAGCAGAGTTGGTAGAAATCAGCAATGTTTCTTTGAGGTCATGGAAAAACAAATTTTCTGGAATATCTGTGAATTTGCACCTGGACCAATAAACACTTTTTTTTTTTTTAAATTGTTATTCATTTTACACCTCAATAAAGCTTAATTATAAGTAAGCAGTAAGGAAACCAGGAGACATGTTCCAATAATATTGCACTTCTCCGAATCATTCCTGTGGGGCTCTGGCAGTTTTGTTACCACGAAGCCGAATAAAACAAATTAAGAAAACTATTCAAAATTCATTTAAAAACATCATCCAAGGAGCATCATAATAAATGCACAATGAAAGAGACAAGCTCACTTGGCTAATTTCCTTCATGTGCTGTGCATGTTTATAGTGTGTCTCTTAGTATGTTTTAATTAGCATCACAATCATCAACTGGTAACTAACAGCACATATGGTTCAGGTTGGGAGACAGAGGCCATCTACTTGGAGCTTAGAAAAGGCTGAAAACCCGATCTTGACTTTGTGGATGTACAGGTCAGCAAATCCCACGGGCAAAGCAGAGCTGTCCAGGTCCATGTCTTGGCCAGAGAAAATATACTTGAGCAAGGGACCAAATTCCAGACTTCCCAGACTTGCATTCAGCTTCTACCCTTCTGCTCAATGCAGGACTCTGATGGGTAGATGGCTGTATTCATCACATTGCTCATTGACAGCCTGAAACCTGCTCTCTTTTGTTTCTTGCTAAGGTAACAGAGCAGTGAGGTTTCCTCATGGCTACCTGGTAAAGAACGGCTGAGAGAGCTGGGGGTGTTTAGCCTGGAGAAGAGGAGGCTGAGGGGAGACCTCATTGCTCTCTACAACTACCTGAAAGGAGGTTGTGGAGAGGAGGGAGCTGGGCTCTTCTCCCAAGGGACAGGGGACAGGACAAGAGGGAATGGCCTCTAGCTCCGCCGGGGAGGGTCAGGCTGAACATTAGGAAAAAATTTTTCACAGAAAGGGTCATTGGGCACTGGCAGAGGCTGCCCAGGGAGGGGGTTGAGTCACCTTCCCTGGAGAGGTTTAAGGCACAGGTGGACGAGGCGCTGACGGACATGGTTTAGTGTTTGATAGGAATGGTTGGACTCAATGATCCAGTGGGTCTTTTCCAACCGGGTGATTCTATGATTTTCTTTTTACAGTGACGCTCCTGCCTCCATGTGAGCTGCTGTTGGCTTTGTGGGAACTACCTCAGGTACTTCAGGTTGAGGCTGTGTCTGAGAGAGGTGACTTGCTCTCACCAGGTCAGTCGAGGTGAACTTTTCTTAACAACTTCAAAGACAAAGCTGACCTGCCTCTCCCAAAAGAGGGACTTGAGCTGGACTATTTCACCAAGTTTGGCAAGCTGTGAGCCAGCAACTGCCTCCAAAAGGGATGGAGGAGACAAGACTATGGTGGACAGATCATGCTTAGTGACCTGGAAAAGCTTTTAGGGTACCACTGACTCTTATTTCAGCCATTACCTCTATTTGGGAAAGAATCACTCCACCAGGCCTCTTGCACAAAAGCACACACAAGTGTTTCTCCCCTGGTATCCCCATTTAATAGGATTTTCCATGCTTGAGTAGCTTCATTTACAGCCTCTGGAACAGTGGACGCTGCTTTTGCGACAGAGACTCTCAACTTCTTGCAGCTATCCTGTAGGTCTTCTGGTTTTTGCCCTGAAACAGTCATCTTTTCATCTGGAAAAAGAGAAGCCCATCAGTCTCAGCAGGTGAGCAGAGTCAGAAAAGATTCAGGCTTGTTTTCATCTTAAAATACTTTCATCTGAAAATTGAGACCAACCACATTTGGTTATTATTGGAATATCTGGTCTAAATCATTCTTTTCCTTAAAAAAAAGACATTTCACTTCCCCTTAAGAATATGTTATGAACTGCTGCACTTTAGCAATGTGATAGTTCATAACAGAATTGAGAGGAGCACGAATTATGTTAGAACTACATTACTAATGTGTAATCTGCAGCATTGGTTAATTTGTTTTGATATTAAAATTTTAATAGAAAATATGATTTGATTGCATTTTAAAAATAAAAACTTATTTTCTGTATTATTGAAAAAATATTATGAATAATAAGCAAAAAAGAGGCTAATATAGCAAGCATTTCTATTAACAAAATGAATATGTTTCATATGCTCTTTGTGTACTAATTCAAGTAATCTGTTGGCAGTTTGAGCTGATTTAACATAAACTACAGCCTTGTTCCTTTGCTCTGCCTTTAGCAATACTGATGACATTAACTTGAGGATGGGATCAAAGTTTTGCAGCATCAGGTTCTTGCACATCAGCCATAACTCAATAATTAGCAGCACTATCACCTTATACTGCACTCACAACACACCAGCAGAGTCTGGTCTGTATTTACAGATATTTTCCAGCTGGACTCAGAATAATTAGAGAACCCAACTGTGACAGTGATGAGCCCTCCACCTCTTAAATCAATGTAGGTGGCTCATGCTGGTGGCGATGAGCTGACAGTTGTGCTGTTGGGATTAGAGCAGGGGAAGCGACATCTCAAGAAAGGTGCAACACTAAGTGTGATGAATGCAATCAGATGATGTGAAAAGAGCAACCACGCTGGGTCAAATGGAAGGTCCATCTAGTCTGATTTCGGCCACAAGTGCCCCACAGGGTCTGGGGATGAGTGCAAGAACAGAGTGAGCATGCTTTAGCTGGTGTTTTCTAGCCTCCGAGCACTGCCTGTGCTGCATAGTTTTCCATATTTAGCTACCTTCGGTGGGTTTCCCTACCATGCTGGAGCAGAGGACAAACTGTTGTGGTGTTTTGGCACCTTTAATGAGCTGTTTTGCCTCCCATAGCTCTGCCCTTCATACTATGTGACCTTGTTTACAGTGGTTGAAGACCTCAGGGCACTTTTGTTAAAGAATGTGAGCTTCAAATAATGGACAGGTAAAGGCTGGCCCATAGTGAACAGCTGAAGATATGTGATCTATTCGGCTTATCAGAAAGAAATAGAGGAGTATTGATGACAGAGTGTATTTCCTTCCTGGATATCTTGGTGAATACAAAAGGACTCCTCAATCTGGTGAGGAAGGATGTAACAAGAACCAAGGACTGAAGACTACAGCTGTAAGATGTCAGATGGGAAACAAAACATACGTTTTTCTCAGTGAGGATAATTACCCACAGTTAATAATTATCAGAGGAAGAAGTAGATTTCTGCCTTCTTGACAGCTTAAAAAAACTCTGTGCTCTCTTCATTGGAAGAAATATTTTTAAGTACAATATATTGAACCAGACTCACGAGTATGACTGACACAATAAAGCAAGATGTTTACCACACTAGATATCTATTTCAGAAGTATCACTGCTGTGCAGGAGCATCATGTCCAGGATCTTTGCCTGGGTCATTGTGCTTCACTTGCCTCAGTATTTCCTCCAGTTTAATTTACACTTCAGCTGCTCCCTGTACTTGGCTGCAGACAGATACCAGTCTAGGATGGTTCTTATCAGTTGCAGCTCTCCTTATTCTAGTTGAAATGAGAAGATACATTGCCATTTCTGGGTAGATAACCATGGAGTTTCACTCCAGAGGCAGCACTGTGTACTGTTTGCACAATTCATTGTCTTTGGAAGAGATGCAAGATGATCGTTTTGTATCTAGTAAAAGGGAGAAGAGTATTAGTGGAGCACTTAGAGAATGCATGCCTGACCAATTTGCTGTATCTTTAATATTTGTTATTGTTATTGTTGGTATTATTATTAATAATCATTACAACAACACAGTAAGGCCTTCCATGTCTTTAGTAGTAGGAAAAATGTTCCTTGGTACTGTAGAGAGAGAAAATTATTCTAAAGGAATCCTCAATGAGAAAATGTAGAAGTTTTCCAGGTGACTCTTTGTTCTCATCTTCAACTCTTCTTGCTCTGTTTTATGGCTGGAGCACCTTGTCGATTGACATGGATCTGCTCCCACCTTTCTTCTAACATCTTGAAATACTTACGCAACTTTAAATATAATTGTGTAAGTAAGAAATAAAGAGATTCATCTCTAGCAGGTGATTTAGCTTGACAAATGCCAACTCCTGTGGAAGAGCTAAGGATAATTAACTTCTCATTCAGGTGTCTCTGGTTACAGATTCTCTTTGAACGAGATGAATTCCACCACTAAGCTTTACTTTCTTACCTCCTGCGCTCACCCTGCTTTGTTACTGCTAAAAAATATATATATACACATATTTGTTCAGCTGTAAAATGGATATTGTTTTTTGGTTTTACCACTCATGTGGTCTTGTCTGAATCTTATTTCTTCCTCTATGGCATTTTGAATTCTTTCCTGTCTCAGCACAGTTTGTCTTCCACTTCTCATTGCTCTTTACCTCTGGGACTCTGATGCCCTATGGGAAGAAAGTGTTTGGCACCTCACTCATTCTGGATAGAGGAGCTCACAGAGAAAGACCATAACACTGGGGAATGGACAGCTGGAGGGATGGATATTTTATTAAGCTGCTTAATTCCTGTATTGATAGTTTGAATTTCTATACCTAGCAGAGATGCTTTAAATTTTTTGAAGTATGAGACTAATCCTGTCAAATCAAAAGCAATAAATATAAGCCTATAAATTTAACGGAGAGGAAAGTATTATATCTTCATTTATCTTTGTCATACAGAAAAAAGTGTATCCTGTACAACAACTCTGTATAAAACATGGACCAACAGAAGGCTCAAGCCCATGAGACTTCTCCAGAGGGGTCAGTGAGAATGAGAGGTCATAGAATCATAGAATTATTTGGTTGCAAGAGATTTTTGAGATCATTGAGTCCAACCATACCTGTCCACTACGAAACCATATCTCTGAGCACCTCATATGCCTGTCTTTTAAATACCTCCAGGGGTGATGACAACCACCTTGCTGGGCAACCTGTGCCAGTGTCTGGTATCCTATTTTCCTAATATCTAATCTGAACCTCCTCTGGTGCAACTTGAGGTCATTTTCTCTTGCCTTATCTCTTGTTACTGGGGAGAAGAGACAAACACCCACCTCACAAAAACCTCCTTGATCCTAGATGGCAATCTGATTGCTATGGCCCTGGAAAGGATATTGTAGAAGGCAATACTGAACAGGTTAGGCGTTGGAATCAAGTTTTGCATATCACAGGTATCTAGCACCATTTGAGATGTTTTCCTGTGCCAGCTGCCCAGACTGGGCTGCAGATACAGCGCAGGAATTAGAGTCAAGGTGTAAGCAGGATACTCAGATCAGTTTTGCAGTCTAGAAAAGAGGAAATTGAAGGTGAATTTGATAGACATATGCACATCCCTGAAAAGCACAAAGAAAACTAGTGGGAAATAGTTGTTGACTATGCCTCAAATTGCTCAATGTTCCATCTCTGGAGGTGTTCAAGGCTAGGGTAGAATGGGACTCTGAGCAACCTGATCCAGTGGGAGGTGTCCCTGCCTGTGGCGGGGTGGAGTGGAACTGGATGATCTTTAAAGTCCCTTCCAACCAAAATAATTCTATGATTCTATGATTTCTCTTCTCAGAAGAACCTGTGTCTTTACCAGGTAGGAGGCTTAAAAGAAGCAGAGAGAGCTGTTTTGTGTATTGCGAGGTTAGGTTTTGGAAGCCAAAGGCTATAATTGGGTTAAGAAAGTAATCACAGAATCATGGAATAACCAGGTTGGAAGAGAACCACCGGATCATCGAGTCCACCCATTCCTATCAAACACTAAACCATGTCCCTTACAACCTCGTCCACCCGTGCCTTAAACCCCTCCAGGGAAGGTGACTCAACCACCTCCCTGGGCAGCCTGTTCCAGTCCCCAATGACCCTTTCTGTAAAGAATTTTTTCCTGATGTTCAGCCTAAACCTCCCCTGGCGGAGCTTGAGGCCATTCCCTCTTGTCCTGTCCCCTGCCCCTTGGGAGAAGAGGCCAGCTCCCTCCTCTCCACAACCTCCTTTCAGGTAGTTGTAGAGAGCAATGAGGTCTCCCCTCAGCCTCCTCTTCTCCAGGCTAAACACCCCCAGCTCTCTCAGCTGCTCCTCACAAGGCCTGTTCTCCAGCCCCCTCACCAGCTTCGTTGCTCTTCTCTGGACTCGCTCCAGAGCCTCAACATCCTTCTTGTGGTGAGGGGCCCAGAACCGAACACAGGATTCGAGGAGCGGTCTCACCAGTGCTGAGTCCAGAGGGAGAAGAACCTCCCTGGACCTGCTGGTCACGCCGTTTCTGATCCAAGCCAAGATGCCATTGGCCTTCTTGGCCCCCTGGGCCACTGCTGGCTCATGTTCAGTCGCTGTCAACCAACACGCCCAGGTCCCTCTCCTCCAGGCAGCTTTCTAGCCAGATTTCTCAGATGAATCAGATGAATGTGTGGAAGAAGGATCCCTCCAGGGCTGTTAAACATCACCTCCATTTCATGATGTGTGTTACCTGTGCATGGAACAAACTGGGAGGTGCATCCCAGAAAGCGTCTTTTGAATTCCCCAGGTCTCATCTTATTTCCTTGAGCATCTGGGAGAGGTTATCAGCTATTAGACCCCTCACAGGCCCATGTGAGAATGTAGAAATGTGCTCTGCTAGGACAAGAAGGTTGCAGAGATCCTCCTGCCCGTGTCTTGGAGGAAGCACAAACATGCTTTGCTGTCACATTGAAGGGTAGGAAAGTAACCAGGGATGGTCATAGTCCCTAGAATGATATTAATTTAGATTTTATCATGCAAGCATCATGAAGAGGAGAAATAATGAAGTGCATATGGTTACTCAGAGGTGCACTGTGGTGTTATGCTCAGAAACTGAGGCTGTTTTCATCAGAGTCGGACCTCTCAGCCAGCCACTACCAGGTAATTTATTGAATTTGTTTCATCTCAGATGAAAAAAGCACAGCTTCCAGAGGACAAGGCAGCTTCCTCCACAATTCTCCTGTGTTCCTTTACACACGACCCTTGTCCTCTTGGGAAACGCACCTCACACCAGGGAGTGAGGGGCAGCTCACTGCCCATTTCTCAGCAAGACTGAGGGGGGCTCTGAGGCTGTAATGCATTAAGTTGTTTTCTCATGTTTCTCCACCAGTCCTGGGCAAGTGGAGGACAGCCTGTGCCTGGCACATTGCTCCCAAACTTCTCTCAGCCCCTTGGACTGAGCTGACGGATATCTTACCGCGCTGGGTATTTTTTTTTAGCATAAATTCAGACTAACCAGGAGCACCCAACCCCTCCTTTACCTGGCAAGCCCATGCCATGTAATTCTTCCGTTATTACTTTATCTTCCCTGTTTTTTTCTATTAACTTTCTCCTTTTTGCCACCCTTGAGTTAAAAATCAGCTATTTCTGCTCTGTCTGCCAGACTTTTAGCTCTGTTTTATCTATCTGAAAACCATGTTGTGTTTCTTCTTTTATATACACCATCCTTGCAATAAAGATTGTGGCACCAGAGCTTGCAGAGCCTTTATCTCCAGCTGTATCAGCTCTGCAGTTGTAAAATCTCCATTCTCTTTTCTTTCCAGTGTCTTAGCTCTGCTGAACCACCCACTTGTCTAAATGAAAATGAAAAGTGGCTTTTGCTTTTGAGTAGCCCTGGGCTGAAGGGAGCAGGAGGAGTATGAGGAACACGTGGGCTCAGCTCCTGGTATTACCCCATCCCTGCTTTCTTGGTAATCCCACTTTCTCAGGCTCCCAGCTGAAAACAGGACTGGAAATACTGTCTTTCTCATGGTGCTTGCTCTTATTTAACCCAGCACAGCACGAGAACTTTATTATAGGGCATTGCCTCCAGCCAGCTGTAAGAACTGCCTCTCCCTTCACACCCTGTGGATATGGTAGTTAATTTTCAAAGGTATTTTGTGGAACCACAGAATCACAGGATGACTTGAGTTGGAAGGGACCCACAAGGATCATCGAGTCCAGCTCCTGTCCCTGCACAGGACACCCCAAAATTTACACCGTGTGTCTGAGGGTGTTGTCCAAATGCTTCTGGAATGTTGTCAGGTTTGGTGCGGTGACTGCTTTGCTGGGGAGACGTACAAGTGCTCCACCACCCTCTGGGTAAAACACTTTTCCCTAATATCCAACGTAACCCTCCCCTGGCACATCATCCTGCTGTTCCCTCAGATCCTGTCATTGGTGTCCAGAGAGAAGAGCTCAGCATCTGCTCCTCCTCCCTCCCTTATGAGGAAGCAGCGAAGTGCGATGAGGTTCCCCCTCAGTCTCCTCTTCTCCAGGCTGAACAGACCAAGTGACTTCAGCCACTCCTCATAGGGCTTCCCCTCTAAACCCTTCACCAACATCGTGGCCTCCTCTGGACACTGTCCAGTAGCTTTAGATCCTTTTTATCCTCTGGCACCCAAAACTCACCTCGAGGTGAGGCCACAGCAGTGCAGAGCAGAGAGGGAGACGAAGAGCAGAGAAGGATCAAAGGAAAAGAGAATGGTGATGGTCGCTGAACTGGTGAATTCTTGATGATTTTGGTTGTGAGAAATGGAGGACGAAAAGGTAATAAATCTGATAATACCTGGGTTATCCTCAGAAGGTCTGGCAGCAGAACTGATGCAATAGTCTGAAAGTACCTACGAGTAATCTGCATTTGGCATGACAGCTTATTTGTCGAGTTTATAACAGTGCCTAGTTGAGTTTGTCATTGTCTGTAAATGCATTTTAACCACACCAAGGCAATATGTGCAAGCTGTGGGGATATTCCTGAAGCAGACAGGCCCAAATTCTTTGCTGTCACTCTGGGTTTTATAAATGCATCCATTAGTTTGCAAGCTGGGCTAAACTTACTTTCCTCCAATGAACCATGTCAAGCCAACTTGAGAGCTGAACACTGAGCCCCTGGTGATGCTTCATAGAATCATAGAATAGTAATGCTTAACCAAGTCAGTCTAGTTTACCTGTGCAGACAGATTGCAAAGATTAATTTGGACCTACAGACTGAGTTTAGACAAAAAAAATGGCTCTGAATTTCAGAGGGCTCCACTTTTCATGGGTTGAATGAGAGCTCCAGGCCTGATCAGACCAGCACCATGAAGAAGTTTGGGTTGGAAGGCAAATGCTTAAACTATTAAGTTCGAGCTTATCTCTGCCATGGGTTATTCAGTGGGGCCATGCACAGCTTAAGGGTTTCAATTGCAGATCTGGTCTTTGTTCATGTACATTTTCCAGTGTCACTTTCAAGCTGAGCTGCAAATTCAGTGCAAGGAAAGTAATTCAAAATAAGACTCCAGATAGGTTGTGGGGTTTCCCCAATGGAACCAGAAGTTTCCCTGGATGAAGGTGAAAACTTCTTGATATGAACAAGTTCCACAGGGAACCATATAGTAAATAAATAGGTGTAAGTAGGCTGAGCTGTAGTGATAAACAAATCCATGTTAAAAATCTGCACCAAATATTAAAGCATCTTATGCAGAAATTTAGGGCTTTTTTTGAAGAGGCTGCAGCACATCTGAGAAAGAAAAGCTGCAGCATCCCATCTCAGTCAGGATAGCTTGAGGATAAAAGGTGCTGCAGAGGCAAAATACATCTCAGCACTCTTCAAAGCAGGCTGCGAACTGAAGCTCTGTGTTCAAGCCTGTCCCAGGGTGTCACACACTGTGTGACAACAAGCATCTTGCTTCACATTGCATCACATATCTTGTTGGATTATTTCATGCTTAGATCCTTGCAAGGCAAAGACTGTGACAATGCTTTTTAAAAAACCCTTTCGTCTTCCCAAACTGTGCAGTTTTTTGCAAGGACAAACATTTTACAGCACTCAGACCCCTGACAAGGCACGAAAGAACATACAACATTAAGTTTGCATAGCGGCTCTCAGCACAATTTTAGCTCAGGGCTTCCATTTCCTTCAGTACCCGCCTCACAGGTTCTCTTTCTCTGTAGCTTTCCTTAGTAAAAATCATAGCACTTCTACATCTCGCACGAGGCAAAATGACACAGTAGCTGATCACTCTCCTTTGTTCCTACTGCAGAAATCACTCTGTGAAATTCCCTGGCCTGTGTTATAATGGAGGTCAGAGTGGAGCAAAATATCCCCTCCTGGCCTTAAAATCTATGAATAATATTTTCCCTTTGAGACTCCAGCCAGGATACAGTGGGAAAAGCCTCTGTCACACCTGGGTTACGGGCTGGGGCTGAGTGCAGGTTAGATAAAGCCATCACACCTGGATCCTGTGCAACTCCCTCTGTCCGTCTGCACCTCCATCCCAGCCCCACTGGGCAGCAGCATCATGGTATCACAGCAGCAAAGCCACTGTGAGCGGGGATGGCGTCTCACATGTCTGTTCTTGCTCCCTGATTTAGTATTCAGAATTTAGAATTTATTGAGGATTCTTCCTTTGTCACATCATCTATCAGAGGCAGACACCACCGAGATGGAAGGGGAAAAAAAAATTAAAAACCTGTTTATTGCTCAACTTGCTCTAGGCATGTTTTAGTTTATTGTTCAGCTTGGTTCATTTCAGTGTTTCAATTTGAATGGTTCGCTTAGTTGCTGTGGCTAAAAAAAAATAAATTAAGAAAACCATAAGAAAACCTATTTAAAAAAAAAAAAAGAGGCAGCAGCAAAAGTTGAGATTTGTGGAGCCCCACAGCACCTCACAATGTCAGAGGTGTCAGTAGATAATTTAAGGGCACAATCCTGCTTCGCCAGTAAAGACGTGCTCCCGATTGCCTATTCCGTGCGTGTTCGCCCATCAAGCTGCTATTGGCACCCCTGGGAGGAGCTCCCAGTGCCAGCGAGAGCTCACACGAGAGACCCGCATTGCAGATACCCTGCCCAGCCCCACCATGGTTTGCGACCGCGCCGGGGCTGCCACGGGCTCAGCGCTCGTCACGGAGCCCTTTGCTGGGGCGTGCGAGGACCCAACCGTTACTCATAGATGGAGCCTGTGAAATTGCTCCTCGTTTGCACGAGCATGATCAGGATCGGTGCGCAGGGGGAGTAAAAGGTGGTTGCATCTCCTAGGGTCACCCAACGGCAGCCCTAGGAGGTTCCTGAAAATGGCATCGTGGTGTGCTGCCTCCCTTTAAAGGCAGCAGTTCTTATTTCAGCAATCCTAATTACGGCTCTGCTGATCCTCCAGACCTTGCCTCAGATATCTCTGCCTCCAGCGGGGTAGGGGCTTTCCAAAGAAAACAGAACCCAGCTTCTCCACGCAGCTGCTTTTAGCATTTGAAGAAACCTTCTTCTCCAGCAGCAAGTGTACTAATCTCTATGGGAGATAAGTCAATTACAGCAAATTGAGCTATTTCATTTCTGGCTGCAAATGGCTTTCAGTTACACAAGTAGACACATTAATCTAATAACTAATGATCATATATTTTACTAATCATACAACGCTGCGTGAGGTATTATATCTAATTATATTTAAGATTAAGACATCTTTATATGTGTATTTTTGCTGGTTGCCAGGCTGGTGCAGATGGATGAAAACAAGAAAAGAAAGCAGGATTATTTCTCCCTCCCTATAAGAAACAGGAGGTCCCTTTGAAAGCCAGGAAAATACAATTCACAGAGGACCGGATGAGGTTTCCTATAGAATAGAAAAGGATAGGAAAGAAACCCTGCAATAAAATATTTTATGATGTTGTCTTTTTTTTTTTTTTTGATATAAGGTTTGAATCCATGCTTTTCCTACTAATGGCTCTGGTGCAAAAACTTAAATGAAACAGCTCCTGCCGTTCTCACTTCCATAATCAGGTCTTTGAGTCTACATACCTGGGAGCTGCGATGCTGATGAGATGACAACAAGAGAAATTTCCATCAGGGTGGACTTGCAAAAAAACCCACAGCTGCTAGATTGTGGGCTTTTCAAAGAGCTCACAGAGAGATACTCTCAACGCAGATCATTCAGAAGAAGCTGTGATGCCCACCCAGTGAATCTGCAGGGCGCAGGCTCCTTCCAAGGGGCCAATAACCTTATTTCATGTGAGAAAGCCTGACCTGCCACCTCGCACATGTGTGAGTCTGTGGCTTACTTTGGATTCGCACAGAAATGAGTGCACTCACATGGCGCTTGTGGGGCTGAAACCTCTGAGAAAAAGGCTGTAAAAAAAAAAAATCTTGCCTGGATTTGCAGTCCTGCTGTTCTGCTGTGAATGTCAACCTCTTCTACCACCCGCAACGCTGGCTGGGTACTTCCCTGTTCCTCATTACATGTGGATGGACCATCTCCTATGACCACATGCCAGCAGCTGCCTCCAGGATGGGGCAAAGATGTGCAGCACAAGGAGCTTATGCACCGTGTTTCTCCCTTCCTGAAGGGATATCTTACACTTTTTCTGCTGGGGGCATTGCTATTTGCTCAATGTTCAAAACAGCAAAGTCTGGCAGCGGCAAAATGCCTTGTGGCTAAACTGGCACGTTTCATTTTTCCATGATAAGGAAGCCCCCAAGAATCCATTAGATAGTTAGTGACATCAGTACCCAAAACAGGATCTTTATTGTGACCTCCTAATGCTTATCCTGAAGGATATTACTACGTGCTAAGATCACTCCCTGAGCTTGCCTGGGCTCTTGGTCAATATGATAATGTGCCCTAAATGCAGTTATGCAATCACTGGTCATTCTCTTTGTAAATATTTTTATTCGTGTGGGTATTTTTTGCATGAGTCTAGCAGCAATCCATCATATGTGAAAGTCTTGTGGCAGCTGCTGTTAAAATCAATATGTGTTAGGATGCCAGAAAACTGAGCTCATTTGTCTCATCTTTGACATCGTAACTAAAGATCATAATAAGAGATAATGATAATGACACAAGGCAATGATTAGAGATACTCTGTTAAAGGAAAGAAAGGAGTCAAGCAAGCAAGGAAAGAAAGGAACCAAGCAAGCAAGAAAAGAGAGCATTTTAAAATAACGAAAAAAGACCTCACTCTTTCCCTAGGGGAAAAGTGGAGTTAATTGCTAGGGAGGCATGTATAGAAATTACAATTAATGTACATTTTCTTCTCGCTTGCCCTACAGTTCTCACACAGATTCCTTACACACGCAATACAGTCCTGTATCTCTGCAGCAACCAGTTCCAAATCCAGAGTCTGGGGCTTCAAACCTCAATCTGATCATATAGCTTTACAGGTGTGATGGGTCCAACAGAACCCCTGTTTATTGGGGGGGTAAATCCTATCCCTGGTTAGCAGTGGCTGATGTGGAACATGCTCAGCTACAAGGTATTATGAGGCTAGTGCACAGCCAATGTTTTGTGGGACTGTTCCCAGGGCTGAATCTTCATGCCATACTCAGTTGTGCCTTATTCTGCTGCACATTTGCATGGAAAACAACACTCAGAAGGAATTATTCCTTATTTTCAATGATGTATAGATGTGTGTATGCAGGTATGCTAGCACATATATATCATATACCTGTGTTCACATACCTAGAGATACTATGTGTGCATATAACCGTGTATACATACGTGTGTGTGTACATAGGCACCTCTGAGCACAAGGGCACATGCTGTACATAAAGCCAGAAACAAGTTAGGGATAAAACAGCACCTAAATGATGAATGAAAAGGAAAGAATTTCAGAGGACTGAAAATATTTGTCTATTAAACTATAAGTGGCTTTCAGTCCTCACTTGACCAAAACTACTATGCTGTAAAGGCCTCAAACCACGTGAAATATAATGAACTGTAATGTAATGTAACACCATATAGTACAACACATGTATATAATGCCCCCAGGCTATGCCGATGGATGCATATATGCGCCACCATAAACACGCATTGCAACATATACGTATACGTAAATACATGCATATGCCCACGTATGTTTAAAGGGATTGTTTGTGTGCCATGAATTCTATCTGTAGAGGTAGCAAATTCACTACTTCTGAGGAAGAAACCAGCAAAACTACATGAGAATATATTTTCATACATCATCTTTCAGTCCAAATATGCAATATGGGTGTATGTTTATGTGTCTTTGAAGAACACTGAGGGGGATGTTCAGAGTGATGTAGAATCTGAAAGTGTCTCTAAATGAGCTCTCAGAATCTTTGGGGCTGGTTCTGTTTAACATCTTTATTGATGATCTGGACAAGAGGATCAAGTGCTCCCTCAGTAAGTTTGCAGATGACACCAAGTTGAGTGGGAGCGTTGATCTGCTGGAGGGCAGGGCTCTGCAGAGGGATCTGGACAGCCAGGATTCGTGGGCTGAGGTTTAACAAGTCTACTGTCTTCGGGAAGAGAGGCTGAAAAGCTCCTTGGTGGGAAAGGACCTAGAGGTGCTGATTGACAGTCACTGAACAGGGGCCAACAGTGGCCCAGGTGGCCATGAAGGCAAGCAGCATTCTGGCTTGGATCAGAAACAGTGTGACCAGAAGGAGTGAAGAAGGAGTTGTGCCCCTGTACTCAACACTGGTGAGGCTGCACCATGAATCCTGTGTTCAATTTTGGGCCCCTCACTGCAAAAAAGTCATTTAGGGGCTTGAGTGCATCCAGAAAAGGGCGATAGAGCTAGGGAGGGGTCTGGAGAACAAGTGTTATGAGGATTGACTGAGGGAATTGAGGATGTTTATGGAGAAAAGGAGGTTGAGAGGAAACCTCGTTGCTCCCTACAAGTCCCTGAAAGGAGGTTATAGTGTGGTGGATGTTGGTTTCTTCTCCCAAGTAACAAGTGACAAAATGAAAGAAAATGGCCTAAAGCTCCACCAGGGCAGGTTCAGGTTAGATATCCAGAAAAATTTCTTCACTGAAAGGGTTCTCGGGCACTGGCAGAGGCTGCCCTGGGAGGTAGTGAAGTGGTTATCCTTACTCCTTATCCCTAAAGTGGTTTAAAAGATGTGTAGACGTGGTGTTTATGGGCATACTTTAGTTATGGAGTTGGCAGCGTTGGTTTTACAGTTGGACTTGATGATCTTAACAGTCTCTTGCAGCCTAAATGACTCTATGATTGTATGAATGATCAAATATTATGCATATTTGTTAAATATCAGGTGTGGAAATGAGACACGTGTATAAACTTGCCCCTGAAATCCTGACACAAACTCTAAGTTAAGTCCTTCTGTGCTGCAGAAATCTCAAAGTCCTTCATAGCATCCACATAGCAGTCTTAAGCCCCCAAATCCATTGCCAGAAAATCAAGCTCTGTATCACTACAAGCAGGCTCCTCCTGCTCTGATTGCCTCCCTGTAAGCAAAGCTGCAGTGGAAACTTCATCCTGGCAGGCGGACAGCATGTTTGGATGACAGAAGGAGAGTGATCCTCCCCGTGCCGGCGCCTTAGGCAGGTGCTTTTTGTAGTTGAGTTCCACAAATCACACTGTGGCTCTGACATCCCTCCCAATATTTAACTTTCCTGGGACCTCTGGTAGTTTATTAGCATTTTCAGGCTACAGGTACTGATGTTTCTGCCTTCAATTACCCAGCCACTTTTTGCTGCGGGAGAATTCCCTGCCCCAGGCTAAGCACTGACTGCAGTGATAGGAATAATCATTTGTGGGTGATATTTCAGCAACGTGCAGGGGGAAATGGAAGATGATCTGTGACAAACCAAATGGATAGTATCAAAAATCAGTTCCACTCTTGCTATGGGAATGAGCAAAGGAAAGAAAAGGGGGTAATTCAACAGCTTTTAGAAGGTGAGGGCTCAAAGGGAGCAAAAAAAATTCTGCTTAGAGGAAATATTTACTTAGCTATGGTGCAAAGACACATGCTACTTAAAAATTTGATTGTTGATCTAGAGTCACATGTGTCTATGAATATTCCTATCATGCATTTTGATGCTGGGAAATGCAGGCAGTGGCAGGTCTTGGGTCCAAATCTGCTTCCTTGACTTTAGCCAGAGGCAGCAGGCCTCTGCTCATAGAATCATAGAATCACTAGGTTGGAAAAGACCCACCGGATCATCGAGTCCAACCATTCCTATCAAACACTAAACCATATCACTCAGCACCTCGTCCACCCATCCCTTAAACCCCTCCAAGGAAGGTGACTCAACCCCCTCCCTGGGCAGCCTGTTCCAGTGCCCAATGACCCTTTCCGTGAAAATATTTTTCCTAATGTTCAGCCTGAACCTCCCCTCGTGGAGTTCAAGGTCATTCCCTCTAGTCCTATTCCCTGTACACACGTATGTTTGTCTGTCTCTGGGTGTGTACAGATGTCTGTGTGTGCTTCTTTTCTCTTAGGACTGTGGTGCTTAGGTAGTCTAGGGTCTGTGGGATATTTAAACTCTTTTAGGTCTTGATAAAATGCAAGGAGGACTAGACCTAAAGCTATAGTTAAAGGAGAAAAACAATGTGTATCACACCTATCAAAAGGCACTAAGTTATTGGTTTGGTTTTTTTTCAGTTGAGTTATCTGCCTTGGCTATACAAAATATCGACTTGTGTAGACTTGTGCCTGCAATAAGAATGTGAATACTGACATTACTCCAGCATTTGGAGGGCTGAGCATTGTTATGAATTTCACCAAAGCACTTTCTTCCATCATAATCTTCCCCTATGAAGACAGGCTGAGAGAGTTGGGTTTGTTCAGCTTGGAGAAGAGAACACTTGACTCAGAGGAGACCCTGTTGTAGCCTTTCCATTCTTAGAGGCGGCTTGTAAGAAAGGTGAAGAAAAAGTTTTTGGGAGGCCCTGTAGCAGTAGGACAAGAGGTGATGGTTTCAAACCAAAGGAGGAGAAGTTTAGACTAGATAATAGGAAGAAATTTTTTACACTGAGGGAGGTGAAACACTAGTCCAGGTTGCTCAGAGAGGTGGTGGATGCCCCATCGCTGCAAATATTCGAGGTCAGATTAGGTGGGGCTCTGAGCAACCTGATTCAGCTGAAGATGTCTTTGCTCACTGAAGGGGGGTTGGACTGGATGGGACCTTCATGGTCCCTTCCCACCCATACCTTTCTGTGGTTCCATTCCATTCCAATTTGAAACTCTTCCTTTATGTAGGAGCAGAATATCCATCAATTGGAGGGGGAAAAGGAGCAAACATGCAAAAAAAAGAGAAAAATAATGAAAACAGATACAAGGTATTTCCTTCTTCTGGCACTCTCTTTCTCTACCTGAGTCTGAAAACATGGAAGTTAGTAAAAGCTAAAACCCAGAAGCCTCAAATCCTACATTAACAGAAGATTTTACCCTGAGAGTACCCTGAGAGAGGCCAAAGTTTTTATTATTAATCATTGCCTCAGTGTGTATCTGAGGACACATGGAGATGTAGAAGAAGACACACCATTTCCATTACTGACAAACAGGAGGAATTTGCTCTGTCAGTTACCACACCAGGTCCCGCCAAAAGGCTCACAACCAACACCACCTTTGACCTGATTAACAGGGTCTTTCCCTCCTCTGCTCCTAGAAGGAGGATGTTTTCAGATATTCACAGCTCTGATAATTAGAATTCTAATTCTAATTTCCAGTCTAAATTTATTCATGGCTGGTTTAGACCCATTTGCACTTCAATAACCCACTCCCAGAGGGAGGACAGGGTTGCAGAGCTGTAGATGGAGGTGAAGAGTTTGACCCAGAGAGGAACTGAGTTCCTGCAGCCTCTGCAGAAGTCCCCAGTGACTGGGTTGAGCCATGGACATTTACTGTCAATGAGTGCTGAAACATTAACAGAATCAAGCCTGCAGATGGTGAATTCGAAGGTGGTTACCACTTCTCAGTTTAAATATCCAGTAGTTTCAAAACAGGTTTTACTTTGGGCTAAGGATTTTTGTCTTCATTTCCATCAGTGTGTTTCATTTGTAATGAAGCTGAAAGACAGGATAATAAAAAATCTAGTATATTTTTTCTTGATTTTTTTATGATTGTAATTTTTTTACAGTCCAGTGCTGAAAGAGAGAGGAGAGGAGAGGAGAGGAGAGGAGAGGAGAGGAGAGGAGAGGAGAGGAGAGGAGAGGAGAGGAGAGGAGAGGAGAGGAGAGGAGAGGAGAGGAGAGGAGAGGAGAGGAGAGGAGAGGAGAGGAGAGGAGAGGAGAGGAGAGGAGAGGAGAGGAGAGGAGAGGAGAGGAGAGGAGAGGAGAGGAGAGGAGAGGAGAGGAGAGGAGAGGAGAGGAGAGGAGAGGAGAGGAGAGGAGAGGAGAGGAGAGGAGAGGAGAGGAGAGGAGAGGAGAGGAGAGGAGAGGAGAGGAGAGGAGAGGAGAGGAGAGGAGAGGAGAGGAGAGGAGAGGAGAGGAGAGGAGAGGAGAGGAGAGGAGAGGAGAGGAGAGGAGAGGAGAGGAGAGGAGAGGAGAGGAGAGGAGAGGAGAGGAGAGGAGAGGAGAGGAGAGGAGAGGAGAGGAGAGGAGAGGAGAGGAGAGGAGAGGAGAGGAGAGCTTAGATTTCAAAAGCTGATTCTCAGATATTTTTCCTAAACGGATTCCTAGAGGAAAATCATGGCACAGCACACCTTGTTGATCATGCCAAACACACTGCACTCTGTAGAGGATATGGGAAGCAGAGTCCTGCCTAAACAGTTATTGAAAGTTAGGAAAGAGAGAGGATGCATGGAGGGTTTCTAGTTTTTGTAAAGAGAAATAAACTGCTGGCCATTGAAATGCCAAACTGGGTGTGATTTATCTGCCCTGCCTGAAGGAAATAAAATCTTTCAAAATGAATGAGTAGTGATAATGAAAATACCACTGTCTCTCTCTTAGAGCATTTTCTAGTCAATGTAAAAATCTGCTCTGGAAAATTCATCCCTTCCATCCCCTCTGACAGGCAAGGAAAGAGATGTGTAGTATAGGAAAGCCTTGGGCACATCATCCAGCTGCTGGTGCGAACTCAGTCTAGGGCAGGATGAGGGTCTGAGGAGCTGCTCCTGCATTGTTTTGACTTTCTCCTACACTGCTTTGGCATCCCTCCACATTGCTCCAGTATCCTCCAGCATTTCTCCAGCACCTCTCTGCATTGTTCCAACACACCCCCATACTGCACTCCCCTACTCTGCTCCATTATCCTCCTACATTTCTCCAGCTTCCTCCTGCATTGCTCTGGCATACCCCTGATTTCACAGAATCATAGAATCACCAGGTTGGAAGAGACCTATCGGATCATTGAGTCCAACCATTCCTATCAAACACTAAACCATGCCCCTCAGCACCTCGTCCACCCGTCCCTTAAACCCCTCCAGGGAAGGTGACTCAACCCCCTCCCTGGGCAGCCTTTTCCAGTGCTCCAGCATCTCTGCATGTTGCTCCAGCATCCTCCCACGTGTCTTCAGCATCCCTTCACATTGCTCCAGGCTCCAGGAAACGCTGCCGGACCACATAGGGACCGACAGCTTTGCCAGGCTGGTGGGACACAGGGGCCTGGGGGAGCTTACCAGCAAGGAAGAAGGACCCAAAACACCAGCCCTGCCTTTGCAAATAGTTCAGCTAAAACAGACTATTTAGCACAGCTGCCATATTAGCCATGCCTAATCTGCTGCTAAATAAAATTCATAGCTGTTTAAATAAAATTATGACAAATAAACTTTGCAGAGCTTTTAAATAAAAGCCCATTGGTGTTAACACCTGAATCTCACTAATGATTTGAAAACAATTAGTGTCTTTCCAGGTCATGAAGAGGGTTGATGACTTCCACCCACATTTAGTTTTATTTACAGTCTTCCCCTTTGTCGTCTTGACATTTGCCACATGAAAGTTGGGAAAGGCTGGGGAGAGATGGCTAAAAGGAAGCAATACCTGATCATGTAAACAATTAGACCTTTATCTATCCTGCCCAAAGAGGTCCTTTATCTGATGACAACCTCTGCAGAACGGAAGAGGAGTAGGTACCTCCCTCTGGGACCATCCTAACTATTCAATCAATTCTCCTCAATTACTAACAAATCTAAATGTGATTTATCTGCCCAGGAATCATTCCAATATCAGGCGAGGATCTATCAATAAAACCCCCAAAGGCAATCTTTTTTTTCAGGGCTGTCAATAGAACCTCTGAAGCACAAAGAGACAGAGCCGACAATTGAGATATTTTGCCTTTTTTTTTTCTTCTTTTTTTTTTTTTGAGCACTTAATTAAGTCGACAAGAAGCTGTCAAGGATAATTTTCAAAGCACACGGCCTCAGCATCTGACATTTGATAATATTACACTCCATGTTGATTGAAATTGATTTTTTCTTCTCTTTTTTTTTTTTTTTTGTTGGTGGAAGGCTGCAAAAAAAAAAAGGGGGCATTTGACAACTTTCTTGCCCATAGATCCAAGGACAGTAGGCCAGTTTGTTAAGGTCAGTCATGACAAACAGTATGATGAGTTTTTAAAACCAGCTGAGTTTAACAATAGTAGAGCACGGGTATGTTATTTCAGTGTCAATAAAGGAAGCTGCTCAGCAGTTAGCAAAGATCTCAGCAAGATCAGACACACCAGGATTAGAAGTAATAGTAAATTTATAGGGTCGGATTCTGATCTCAGTTAATACCATTGTATATCCAGAGTGAAATTCATTGACTTCAGTAGTTTTTGATCCAGAACAGTCTAGATGTGGTCATTTTCTGAACTTGTTAAGAAGCTGCCAACTGCACCACGGCTTTGGATTTATTTGTATTTATTTTTTCACCCCTGTGTGAGTTTAGCACTTCTCTTTTCCTCCTGTAAAAGGCACTACAGAAAATCCCTCTAGATGATCATCTCGTTAACTCTCTAAGCTACTTTGTAAACCTATACATGCAATAGCTGTGACTCTCATGTTTTTGAAACAGAAACAAGCGCAACTCTGCAAATGTGGAGAAGAATCCAGCCCCTGTTTTTGCTCAGACAGCTCAGAAAAGAAAGGACAGGTGGCAAAAATCAGGTTCTAGCTCTGCCATGCTCTTTGGCTCTCTAGGCAGTGATCAGTGTTTACTATTTGCTGCTTACCACCCCACAAAGAGAATTAGGCCAACTCTCAGCAAATTGATTTGAACGATAATATTTTATTAAAGCTCTGTACTTAGTTGCTGTTGCAGCCGTGGCTGAGCAATTATGTTACTTCAAGAATAATTTATTGGTTATTGAAATCCAAGGAGTTATTTCTTTTGTCTTGTCTACAGAAAAAAACCAACCCTGGAGGACTACAAAACTGAAGATGCTTTCCCTGGCTTCTGGGCAGAACAGCAATAGCCTGCCGAAGTTGATGGGATTAAGAGGGGATGACTTGATGAAAGATGGGGCCCAGCATGTAAAATCCTTTTTCCAGCACAAGAAAATCCCAGCTTGCCTTCAGCTCATCCCCCCAGAGGACATCTCATTTCACCTGCTCCAGGACATGGAACCATGGCTCAACAGGACTGGGAACAGCTTGGCAAGTATTTCCTTAGTCCCTCCTCAAAAAGGAGCTCCAAGATGAGGTCAGACCTTGTCCCTGTTCTATTTATTTCTAACTCTTGCACAGGGACAAGCTGGAGATGCATCAACATCATGTTGCAGCACATTTCGGAAGACCCAGTTCTGGAGGGAACAGGGCTTCAGCAGTGGCAGCGGGGCCAGTCTCATCAGAAACCAGATATAAAGTGGCACGTCTGTCTTAAATAGATAAATCATTCCCCAGGAGAGTGTAATTTAGACACTGGGCAGCTTTTACCCATCAGGGAGCAAGCAAGCTGAATTAATTAATTGAATTGCCCAAGGTCACTGAGGAAATCTGTAGCAGAGGCTGGAAAAATGCCCCCCAAACCAGCATGTGCGTTGCCACAGGTGCACTGGCAGCAGGTGCATGGGATAAGAAGGGTTAAGCTGGGGTAGATTGAGGAGAGACATAATTATCCCAGGTAAGATTTAACTTGCCAGGAATTGGGAGCAAGGTACCACCTGACATGAGCGAAATGATCTAAATCTGTACGTCCCACGCTGATCCCCATGTGGTTCTCCTGCAAATGATGCACCAGAATTAACTGAGCGTATTTTACAGTAGGTACATTTCACCCCTCGGAGGAATACTATAAATGTTGGTCTCGTGGATGCCACTATTGCAGTACCTTGAGATGAAGAGAGAGAGAGAGAAGTTTGAATCCAAATCAGTGTCAGTGCTGCCTCTGGAAAGCTCTCGCAACAATTAAAGCAGAATTATAAGAGGTTCCCAGGAGTGATCGCAGTTTGGGTTTGAGGTGTGAGGGATCCTGGCCCCTCCACCTCATTTCAGGCAGATAAAGGCTGGGTTTTATGACTTTTGGGAACTGGCAGCTAGGAAATTGAAGAGTGCCAGAAGTAACTGCTGGGCACTGGAATGTGACTGTAAACCAAATTGTTAGTCCAGTCTGAAGGTGCTTTTTGCCAGGGGAAGCTGACTGTCTCCCAGCCACCTCCCAGGGATGCTCTGGGGAACAGCCTGGGCAAGGTACCATCCTTGCCTGCCTGTTTGGTGTTGGCCATTCTGGGTAACAGTACATATTAAGATATTTGTGCCAGAGAACGGTTCAGGTGGGCTAATTTTAGCAGTATAGAAATATCCTTTATGGCATGTTTTCCTGGCCTCTTGGTCTAGGAAAGATGTTAGAGCCTTGGCTGGCGATGATAAATGGTGTCGAGATAAAGCAGTGGACGTGGAAAGGCTCAGCTGGTCCACCTAGCAGCGCTGCTGATCTTTCGAAGGGTTCTGAAAGGGACAGATCCAGCCCTGTCACTCTGTCTGCTCCTTCCATGGCTGCTTGTAGCCTCATGCACATAGAGACCAGGTGTGCTTTGCAGCTGACCCCAGCAGAAGCATTCACTTTGGCTTCTCTTCCAAAGATTCAGGGTCAAGATGATGTTGTAGCCATCCCTGAGCTACTCTGCAGCTCTGTCCTGTCCCATGCCACGTTCTGCCTGATTGCCCATGGGGCTGAATCACAGAGCTCCTCTTTCTTCTTGTCACGGGGGTGGAGCGCGTCTGCTGGATTTCCCAAGTCTCCTTCAGTGTGTGGCAACAACTAAGTGGCACAAACACCGTCTTCAGTCGCAACTCGAGCAAACTTTTTGTCTGAGAGTGTGACTTCTTCCTTGCTGAAACCCCATTCATGTGTGAAAAGTGTGAACACTAAGACTTGGTTCTGATATTCACTTTCTGTTGTTAACTTTTCATTTCTTGAAGCCTTGAGATAGTGGAAAATTCTCACTGGTCAATGTCAGACCTGTTTCTTTAGGAAGTAGCAGCATGATAATGGCAGATTGGAGTTTGCTGATGGAGCAAGCCAAGGAAGAGGGGCATAATACTCATGGATTGCTTCCAGAACTCTGTTCAGTTCTGGACCCCTCACTACAAGAAGGATGTTGAGGCTCTGGAGCGAGTCCAGAGAAGAGCAACGAAGCTGGTGAAGGGGCTGGAGAACAAGAGGAGCGGCTGAGAGAGCTGGGGTTGTTTATCCTGGAGAAGAGGAGGCTGAGGGGAGATCTCATTGCTCTCTATAACTACCTGAAAGGAGGTTGTGGAGAGGAGGGAGCTGGGCTCTTCTCCCAAGTGACAGGGGACAGGACAAGAGGGAACAGCCTAAAGCTCCAACAAGGGAGGTTCAGGCTGGACATTAGGAAAAAAATTTTCATGAAAAGGGTCATTGGGCATTGGCAGAGGCTGCCCAGGGAGGTGGTTGATTCACCTTCCCTAGAGGTGTTTAAGGCACGGGTGGACGAGGGGCTGAGGGACATGGTTTAGTGTTTGATAGGAATGGTTGGACTTGATGATCCGGTGGGTCTCTTCCAACCTGGTGATTCTATGGTTCTAATGGAAAATAATGCCTACCCCCACAAACCCCACTCCACCTCAGGAGCTTTAATCGAAGTATAAAGCTGTTTATGCAATGTGCCAGAGCAGGATTTACTGTGAACCATTGGTCACTGTGCTGCTATATGAGGCAGTGCAGCCACGCTGGGCTGACTCTTCACTACTTTGCTCTTGGAGTGTCCATTTCAACCTGAGACCAACGACTCATTTAGGCTCCAAGGACAACATGATACTTGCATGCAACATTGCAGTCCAGAAGCTCTTTTATCATTGAGGCTCTAACTTTCCCTGAGGTTGCCCCTCTCTGGGGTACAGTAGCCAGATTCCTCCTTAGGGTCATCAAAGCCCAGCTGGACTGTGACATGGTCTGAGATTTGGTAAAATGACTGGAGTATCCCTCAGGGAATATTCCAGGGCAGAGACTTAGGTTCCCTTGGCACATTGAGGTCTTGGGGTGATAGGGACAAGTGGTGTCCAAGCAAGTCAGGCTGGTCTGTAGCTATGCCTGGAGATACCCATCCTGGGATGATGATTTCACCTTCAATGCCTTTGCCTCTGGCAAATCTCTTAACGGTGCAGTTTTCCCTCTGTGCAAAATGGGTAATAATCACTTCCTACCTTGCAGGGGCGACATGAGGCTTAATTAATTAATTAATTAATTAGGGAGTAATTAAGTTTCTTATTTCACAAAGAGTGCTTTTTCTTTTCTTTCCTTTTTTTTTTTTTTTTTTTGGAAATCGGTGGTGTTGCTGAGAGCCTTGAGTGCCACAATGGCCCTGAGTGGATGAGTGTTCCCAATGACCAAAGTCTCTTCAAATCCTTGACTGGAAGCAGGGAGCTGGAGTCCTGCTGCCCCTATGAGGTTTGCATGCTAGAATCACAGTGCTGTGGCTGCTCTTCTGTGCCGGGTTTATGGCCATTTTTCCAGTTCAGAAAGGCCAAATCCTACCAGCACCGGGCTCCTTTAGAACCTGATCACCTGGGCACGTGAGTTGAGGTCCTCACCCCACTCAGGCAGGCTGGGCTGCGTAGTCAATTCCTCTGGTGTGCCCAAGCCATGGGGCCGTGCCTGGGGGTGCTCTGAGCTGCAGCCCCCTTGCTGATCCCTTGGTGCTGGCAGGTTTCCCATGTGGTGGATGGGGATATGGGGGTCATCACAGAAGCGGTTTTGCTAGCAGAAGACAAGAGGCAGCAACAAAGACAGTCTTCAAGACTGTCTTTGGCTATCCTTCCCTAAAGCAGCCAAGAGGTCTTTCAAATTGCAATTAAGACTATTGAGAAAGTCTCTATTCCTTGAGAAGCATTTCATAGGGTAACTAAAACACAT
Source organism: Phaenicophaeus curvirostris (assembly GCF_032191515.1). Lineage (NCBI taxonomy): Eukaryota > Metazoa > Chordata > Aves > Cuculiformes > Cuculidae > Phaenicophaeus > Phaenicophaeus curvirostris. The sequence continues at coordinate 73,509,990 of NC_091431.1, forward strand.
ATTTTGAAGTTAATTTGGTAACAGAGCACATATATTCAGATTGTCCTTAATTAACCATTTAAGATGTAGAGTTCCATTCAAACTCACTTGTTCGTCATCATTTTCAGAAATGTTGCAGGAAACAAGCAGTGACGGATGAGAAAGTGAGCACTATCTGCTGGCAACAGACGTCTGACAAAGTGATAAGTATGACTAATTCCCCTGGGCATTATTTGTACACAGTGCATAGATAAGGTTGAATTATTGCTGTCCCTGATTGTCTAATGATTTTTTTCCCCCTCTCATATGATCTTTTTTTCTTACCTGGTATTTTTGACATCTGAGAAATTCATATTGGCAGGTTGATCTATATTGTCTAATATAACATGGAGTGTAATCAATCACAAATCCTGCCTAGCCTTTCTCAGTAACTTCAGTTACAGTGAAATGGCAGAGGTCTATCCCAAGGTAATGAAGACTGCATGACTAATTTCCACTAAAAACTTGCTGTATTGATCACATCCATTAAAAAAAATTAACACTCAACCCTTAAAATACTATTCAGCGTTTGCCACTGGGAGACCAGTACAATCCAGAGACTTAGGGAAGTTATCGCATTTATTTCTCTCTATGGTGTCCATTCAGAGAAAGCCAAGCTTGAATGGATCTTCACCTGCCCCTCTTCATCCTCAGGTGTTTTGGAGGTGGAGATCATAGAATCATAGAATCACGTAGTCATAGAATCGTAGAATCATAGAATAGTTTGGTTGGAAGGAACATTTAAAATCATCCAGTTCCAACCTCCCTGCCATGGTCAGGGACATCTCACCAGAGATGCACAAGCCCCATCCAGCCTGGCCTTGAACACCTCCGGGGATGGGGCAGTCACAACTTCCCTGGGCAACCTGTTCCAGTGTCTCACCACTCTCATCATGAAGAAATTCCTCCTTCTGTCTAGTTTAAGTCTGCCCCTCTCCAATTTACAGCCATTAATTAAGACCCTGCTGACTGCAGCTAACCAGGTTGTATTGGGACAAGATTAATTTCTCAGACATCAAGGGTGTCATGAGTACTGTGCTCCCAGCTCAAGGATGCCACAGGATCACCTCCAACGGGGCTGGTCTGGTATCCCAGCCCAGAGGTGCCAAAAGCATAGGATGTGAGAAGTGTTTTTGGAGCACTGTTTTAGGAGGAAAGGACTGTGGTCTTCATGAAAACATCACTCTCAGCCTCTTCAGAGAGACAGTTGCAATTAAAGGTTGAAAAAAATGATGTACAAAGAAGGATCTTCATCAGAAACTGAGAAATCTTTCAAGAGAAGAGGAATAGGATTTACCAGAGCAGGACTGAGCCTTTAAAGTTAAAACTGAAGATAAGATGACAGTGGAGGAGAATCACAGACTTCAGGATAATGCATGCTCTTGAAGAGAAGATACTATGAGAATTTCTTGTGTTGGAATAGAAGGTAGGCCAGAAACTGGCCAAACTCAAGCACGAGGGTAGTAAATCCAACCAAATAGAGTCCCATTTAAACAATGTACTGTAAAACCTGCAACTGGATCACATGTGGGATTGGACGTGCTGACAAATAACTGTGAAGACTCAGCACGAGCACAAGTGTTGCTCCATTTCAGAAAGGGGAACCTACATAAAAATGTGACAGCCTTGTAAGAATGGAGTGAATGAGAGTCAAGAAGAAGGGGTAAAAGACTGATAAGAGACAGATGAGTTATTTAAAGTTGTTACTTCAGGGACTGACAGTAAATCTCTACCCCAGATCACAGAAGACTTTAGAAAGGTACCCCTTGCAAATCTGGCAGGAGTCAGCAATCACTCAAAGGAGACTATGAGGAGCTAGAAGGTGTCCTTCAAAAAACTGAAAGTATGTCCACTAAAGGAAAATGGGAAAGAACAAAACTTCTGGCAACTTAAATCTAAAAACATAACAGGATGAGGAGAAAAAAAAAAAAAGACTTTTAGGAAAAAAATTGCTGAAGGTGCAAACATTGGTAATAAATCAGAGGTAGGAGCCTGCAGAGAGCTTGTAGGGCAATTACAGCACAAGAATAATTGCACTGTCAAAAAAAAAGTTTCCTCTAGCCTAGTACTCTGTCTCTAACAGCAGTTGACATCAGATGTTTAGGAACGCATAGCAGAGCGTTTAATGATGCTTTCTTGATATCCTTTCTCAACTTCAGGGATTTGCAGCTTGGTAGCTTCCAGTAGACCTCACCAGGGACTTCAGAGGTTCATGGTGCAATAGGAGAAGATAGGACCCCAGTGGAGAAACTAAGTGATTTCTTCACATGTGTATTCAGTACAAAGAAGCCCAGAGAGTATCCTACACTTGTGATGGCTATTTTGCATCATTTATCAGCAGATAAGTCAGAAATTGAAGTTTGAGTAGAGGAGATGTAGAGGGGCTTAGTAAAATGAATGCAGCAGTTGTTGTGATGGGACGACATTCTCCATTGAGCTGTAGAGGAATCTCGGCATGGAATTGGTGATTATTAGCTGTGGTGAGTCCTTGCACAAAGTCAGCGTGTCTCTTGCCTGTACACACTGTTCTCAAGGGAGCCTGCAGGCTGACAGTGCTCATAAGTCTGAGGTTTGTGCTAAGCAAACTGTTAGACATAATGACGAAGGTGATCATCAGGACATACACGGTAAATATAATACAATGAAGAAGACTCAATCCATCCTTCACAAAAGGAAGTCAAGCTTGTAAATCTGTTAAAGCCTCTTGAAGGACTTTTTAAGCATACAAAGAAAGGCAATCTGGTAATAGGTATGTAGATTTTCTATGAGATCCCACACCGAAAACTTGTACAGCAGCTAGAATGGTAGGGCCTTCAATCAATTAATAGTTAGGTAGGGAAAAACCTCTAGGAAACAGAGCATAAGAATAGATTTCACAAGTCACCAGTGGAATCCCAGATGGGTCCATAGTAAGTTCCATACTGTTCAGTGTATTCATAAATAACCCAAGAAGGAGTGTGGATAGTGAGATGACAAAGCTCAGTGATACTATTGAATTATTCAGGGTAGTAAAAACAAAAGCTGACTGCTGAGATTTGCAGAAGCCTCTGTAACCCCGAGTGACTGGAAAATAAAATTGAAGATGAAGTTCAATGTTGCTAAATGCAAAGTAATGCACACGCATGGACTCTGAATTGTCCATTACCACTGGGAAATTGAGTTTGGAGTTGTAACATAGTTCTGTGAGATTGTCCACTCAGTGCTTGGTTATAGCCAGAAAAGTGAACTGCTTGCTTTTAATTAGTAAGAAGAAGTTAAGAACAAGCCAGGAGTGTTAAGTCACTGCATGAATTAATACTATACCTGCATTGTGCCTTTCTGGCCTCCCCATCCCCTAAAGTGAAATTTAGAAAAAAGGTGGGAAGTATCGTCCACAAGAGAAATGGCTTTACTCAGGGTCCAGAGAAGTCCACAGAAAAACATGAGTATGGAGACAGAGTTACATGATGCCAAAGGAAGCATGTCCTTCCTACTGCATTCCTACTGCACTTGATGGGCTCCACAGCTTATTGCCAACAAATGTGGTAAGTACTGAGAACTGACACAGTTTCAGAAAGCAATGGAACAAGATATAGGAAGAGAAATCCATAGGTATAGAGTGACCACTTTCATCTCGGAAAGTCCTTGTCCTGGAAATTTAGAGAATATATCTGGTGCAAATGGATTTATACTAATTGTAGTCTTGTATTTGCCTCTAGACTTTAGCCAAGAGCGATTCTGGGAGGGAGAGTGCTTGGCCACATGATCCTTTGGGTTGGTGCAGCTGTTTCTTTTTGCTCTTTCGGCTGCAGCAAGATCCTGAAATCCCATGATAGCTCAAAAAACAACGCAGAGGATTCTCTGGATAGATACCTGAAGTAGCTCACACCTTCCTGAGCTGTCTTCTCAGTCTGGCTATGTGTTCTAGCAGGTATCACAGTTTTACGCTGCCCTATTTTAGGATCATTTACTTGGAAGTGAAGGTTAGAAATGCACTCTGTAAATGAAGGCTGGGGTTCTCAGGCTTAATTCTGGGCTGGGACTATTTCACAGCTGGTGGCTACCCAGGTAGAGGGAGCGGCTGATCTTTATCCTCCCACTGCACTGGAGAATGGATGGGCAAGAAGGTCTGACTATTGTTTTCTGGCTTGTAGGAATGGCCCCAGCAATGCCCATGTGATGAGCATGCTTGGGTCAACCAGGTGCTTTTGGAAACCTGGGCCCTGCTCCCTCCACTGAGAAGACAGAGTGGGATCCTGTCTCGCTGCTGGCAGAAATACAGCCCCCATCGACACATCGCTCCCGCTGCCGCCTGCATTTAAATCTCACCAACCTTCCTGCTCTACCTTAAATCGTCAGCTTTAGAGATCCCCACTCATCAAAGTCTTGTCAGGCAACAAGAGAGGGAACAAGGAGGGCTTAATTGATCAGCTTCGAAAGTAGCCTTGAGAACTTGATTCAGATATTGACTTCCAACGAGCTGGTTTAACTCCAGCTTCCAGAGCCAGCAATGGCTGAACATCAAAACTATTAACCTCTGGCCTTACCAGTTGGTGAGACATCACAGCAGCAGTAATTAGGAAGTCAATCGGAATCACATGTCTCACTTACACTGGCATGTCAATCAATAGTGCCAGTGACAGATTCATTAGGCCAGGCCTTGCAGCACAAGCTAGTAACAACCTCATAAAATACGCTTTTGAGGCAGGGCAAAGAAAAATCTGCTAGGAGGACTTGACTAGATGACAATATGTATTGATTAGGGCTCAAGCAATTTATGAAGTGCTACTTGCTCCACAACCTTTCTGGCTGGGTGCTAAATTTTCCCAAGTAGTTGCTAAATAAAACAAAATATTACACTTTAAAAAGCCATTTTCTGACAGGGTATTTTTTATGTTAGTTACAACTAGCAAATGATCTAGCAAGGTAAAACTTCAATAGTTACTTAATGGTGAAAGGTACTTTTCGTTTCTCTGACCATCAGGCTTTGAAAGAAGACATCCATCTACATGAGAACAAAAATTCATGCGAAACAAGATTAGTAAACTGTCCTACTTTTGCAGGTAATTTTCATTCTAGAATGCCTTTTCCTGAGCATTTTAATACCTATTCATTTTTACAGAACACAAGAAAAGTAGATATTTCAGTTCTTAAAACTAAATGTAAAGTTCAGTTTATGGAGTACAACTAGATCTCTACTGCTTTTTCCAAACACAATGTCTTTTAAAGGCAGAAATACTAATTTGAGACCTGCAGTAATGCCCCTTGCAATGTTTTTTGTTTAATTGGATTTTTTTGCCTTACTTTGCTTGTAGTCAGTTTTTGTCAGAGTTTTCATAAGGTTCATAAGGACTCGCTGCTCACTGCTCTCCATTCACTCTGTCAGTGATGGTGGGATTTATTTCCACTTGCCCTGCATGGTGAGGGAGCACCTTGCTTCACAATAAGGTGTCTGTGAAGGATCCCTGCAGTGACAATTGTCTCTGTGGGAATTCATGTCTTGCATGACTTCACTTTCTTTCCAAGACAAATATCAGAACTGACACATCTTCACCTCAGCAGCCAAAGATACCAAAATACAGCCATGAGGCAACTGGGTCAATTCCATGGGCGCTAAAGAAATGAAGGATTATTCTAGATTCTCTCAATTCCCCATAAATTCCCTGTGTTTGTTATTAAAAATACAGCTAGCAAAGAAGGCATCTTTCAAATAAGAACTTGAGCATCTTCAGAGAGCTACTTTTGTCATCCAAATGTGAGTGAACAAATTCATCTCTGATCTAACATCATCAACACTGTTAGACTCCGCATTTTTAAGGCCTGCTGCCACGTTAATCCAACTTGGGGTGTCAAAGATTGCCCAAAAGCCCAAATGAAAAAATCATCAGGTTTTAGCAACCATGAGAAAACAGACTTAGAAAAACATGAGAGAGAATCTGAATAGCTGTGAACTCAATCCTTCCTGATCTCCTCAAGAGAGTCACTTAACGCACGCCTTTCACCTAAGACGAGACGAGCTGTGGGGTATTTGTTAACCAGTGTTGGACATCCGCCAGCTTTCTAAGCAACCTGTTCCAGGGGTTTGATAGTCTTTCAGTTAAGACTCCAGAGAGAATGGAGGTGGCATGGGCACCTGATTAGTTCAGCTGGGATTTCCCTGTCCCACCACCACACCTTGTTCTGCTTTTTGCTGATCTGGCTTTGGGGAGAGATGTAGGATTTGCATGTACATTTCTGAATAAGACCCATGGGGTTTTCTGAAAGTCTCCTGTGATACTATGAGACTACTGATTGGCAAAGGCTGACATGTAGAGAGAAGCAGGGACAGGGTCAGTTGCTTTAGTGTTTGTTGCCCGTAGTTCACCAGCTCCATGGAAAACAGGTTATTTTATTTTTAGCATCACCTGCTTAGGTCCCCTCTCTGTGCATGGGGTTGTCCCTTCTCAAAGGCACCCCAAAAAGGCATTTGAGCTCCCCTTTGTTGAGTCTTTGAATACATCTGCATGTACTCCTGGCACAGCTGGCACTACCCTGCATGGGGAGAGAGCTGGGAGCAGTTGGAGATGCTCCATGATCCAGTGTGTCCCTGAGACCACACAGGTTGGCTGAAAGCAGAGAAGGGACCCCATTCCGATCTTCCTTCCCTTCCCTTCCCTTCCCTTCCCTTCCCTTCCCTTCCCTTCCCTTCCCTTCCCTTCCCTTCCCTTCCCTTCCCTTCCCTTCCCTTCCCTTCCCTTCCCTTCCCTTCCCTTCCCTTCCCTTCCCTTCCCTTCCCTTCCCTTCCCTTCCCTTCCCTTCCCTTCCCTTCCCTTCCCTTCCCTTCCCTTCCCTTCCCTTCCCTTCCCTTCCCTTCCCTTCCCTTCCCTTCCCTTCCCTTCCCTTCCCTTCCCTTCCCTTCCCTTCCCTTCCCTTCCCTTCCCTTCCCTTCCCTTCCCTTCCCTTCCCTTCCCTTCCCTTCCCTTCCCTTCCCTTCCCTTCCCTTCCCTTCCCTTCCCTTCCCTTCCCTTCCCTTCCCTTCCCTTCCCTTCCCTTCCCTTCCCTTCCCTTCCCTTCCCTTCCCTTCCCTTCCCTTCCCTTCCCTTCCCTTCCCTTCCCTTCCCTTCCCTTCCCTTCCCTTCCCTTCCCTTCCCTTCCCTTCCCTTCCCTTCCCTTCCCTTCCCTTCCCTTCCCTTCCCTTCCCTTCCCTTCCCTTCCCTTCCCTTCCCTTCCCTTCCCCCAAACAACCCTGCTGGTAAATTAAAATTCACTAGCACAATCATGAGAAAGGGCCATAAAAAGGGCCTAAGTAGAAACAACTTGATTTAAAATTTGGAATGAAAATATATGCCCATTTTTTCCCATTACACTTCAATCTATACCAATTAATTCCTGAAAAACACAATCAGCTTTCCCAAAAATAATCCCGAATGCTTCAATAAAACCCGATGGAAAGGGAAGAGTGAACAAGGTATGAGTTGTTGAGTGCTGGGAATAATTTAAATATTTCTAACATGGAAAGTTTTGGAAAGGAGGGTTATATGCTCCGTGTTACAGACTAGAAGAAGGTCACCTTGCATATGGTTTCCTCTGTAATTGCAGTGTGTTTCACATAGTAAAATGGGAGCCTTAATGAAGAAGTAATAACTGCTTACTTTGGCAAAGAACAAAACCATCTGTGTTTTTGTGAAATGCAGAAAAATTTAGTTTGTTTCCTCCAGCAGATTCACTTTTTCAGACTTTTGAAAGGCCCTTTGGTTTTATCCCTCAGTAAATTTGTTTGAAAGGTTGTAATGAGAAGACCAAACCCAGCTCATTATAAGCTTCACACATGGGTAGAAGCAATTCTTCTCCTTCTTTGCAGACTCCTCAGAAAGCAGGGTGTGAAGGTATTGGAAACTCTTGGCCCCTGAAACTTCCCCATGCTTCAGCAGCACTTTGCAGGGTTGATTTACTCCAGTTTTATCAACCGCTAGAGCTGGAAGAGGCAACTACTGAATTAATATCAAAATTAAAATTCAATCAGTGCAGTAGTTCCTTGAAATCTCTGAATCAACACAATAGGTCAAGAAATGAAATTATGACATATTAGAAGGAATGACTTCTAGATGACACAGCTGATATAGAAATATATGCGTTCATATGACTTTGTAAACACACCATTCATGTGTGTACTAGATATACAGCATCTATATGCTAAATGACTCTGCTTTTTACTTTTCAGATTGTCACTTATTAGAGGCTTTTGGTGTTGATTCCTGAAGCATCAGTTGTTTCCTTATTATCCTGCCAGGACTGAAGATTCAATAAAGTGATTGTCCAGTAGCACAAGCTTTGTGCCTGGGTAGATGATCCTGGGTCCCTGAATCCCCAGTGCCTGCATACCTGTCTCCCTGCATCCATCCCACTTCATCTGCACAGAAACCATAGAATCATAGAATCATAGAATCATAGAATAACCAGGTTGGAAGAGACCCACCGGGTCATCGAGTCCAACCATTCCTACCATGATCATGAGCCTGCAGAATCATGGAAATCAATGGCAGATCGTGTGAGCATTCATTTGCAAGAAGGAGAAAGAAAATGGAAAACGTTGTTTGAAAAACAGATTTCCACCTTGCAATCAGGGTAATGGATGTAAGGCCCCTAGTCAAAAAGAAGACCATCTCTTTAGAAAAATATCTCGAAGGGTAAACAGGACCTGAAACCCACACATATGTTCTTTGCATAATACTAACTCCACATGTCCTAAAATGTCCTGGTTTTTAAATGGGCATAGGCCTGGGGAAGGAATTCACAGCTGCTTTACAGTTGAAAATTGGTTTTTAAGTATATTTTACCAGAATAAAATAATTCATAATTTAATCAGCCCAAGTTTTCTCAGGCTGAGCTCAAACCTAGCTTCAAGTCCTCCTCTCACTGCTCAGGGAGGGGCTTGCCTGGGGACCTTCAGTACCACCCTTGGCTTGATTGTGCCATCTGCTGAAAAAGGAGAAGGAAAAGAGAGGGAAAAGGAGCAGTGAAGGTATCAGTCATTCACCTGCCTGAGAAACAGAGTTCTCCAAGTAGGATAAACTTCTCCAGCCCCTGAGATGGTGGTTTTTCCATCAGCTTCTTCAAATTTCCACCATAAAGGTCCGCTTGGTCTAAAATTCCATGTATCCCTTTAGCCTGCAGAAGAGGAGGCTGAGTAGAGACCTCACCACTCTCTACAGCTCCCTGATAGGGGGTTATGGTGAAGTGAGTGCTGGTCTCTTCTCCCAAGTAAGACGGGATAGAACAAGTTTAAAAGGCCTCAAGTTGAGTCATGGGAGGTTTAGATTGGATATTAGGAAAAATTTCTTTCCAGAAAGAGTGGTGAAGCACTGCAAGAGCCTGCCTAGGGCAGTGGTTGAATCCCATCCCTGTCGGGGTTCAAAAACCATGTAGCCATCTCACTTCAGGACGTGGTTTAGTAGGCATGGTGGGGTTGGGCTAATGGTTGGACTCGAATATCTTTGAAGCCTTTTCCCACCTTACTGATTCTGTGATTCTCTGTAGGCAGAGATCCACTTACCCCTTCCCGATCAACATGACTCTTAACTGTACAGCCCGTGTAGCCTGTTTGCCAAGTATAGTGTGAAATTCTCTTATAGCCCTTTTGAGAAAGAGAACCTTACCAAATTATCCTCTTCTACACCTGTGGGTTTCTGGGTCTATGCTGGAGGAAAAGGGGAAAGTGATGCTGGTAAAGGTATTCTGGACACCATCAAATCATACCTCGTAAGTGACAGATAGTCATTAAGTGATGTGAAATTCAGGGTCAGCAAAGATTGACAGTCTCATGAAGGGGTTAAATTCACAAATCTGCTCTGGCGTCAAATAGTAATAATGAAAAAGATATTTAGAGAAAATAAAATGCTTCTGCAAGATGTTTTCTGAACTTGTCTTTCTGTCTTTCCCAGCTTGGGTTTGTGTATTTATAGCAAAGGGAACTTCAAGTTCCTCTTGTGAAACTTCTCCAGAGTCTACCTAAAAACCTGAAATCAGACTACACTTTCCTCCCAAAACTCAGATTTTTTTTCCTCACTACACATAATTTCGATGTTAATTACCATCTCAAGTAACCTTTGGGAGGCTGAACATTGTAAGGACCTTCAAGACTTTTCATTTGAGATATTTCACCTCAACGCCTTATGAAGACAGGTCATCCAGGACACTCCATTTTTGGGTATAAATCTTATTTTTAGAGATTTGTTTGATTTTAAAATAGGAAATATTTTGGGATTTTATCTGATACAATGACTGCAGATGAAGATTTTCATATTTTTTTTAGCCAAAAAAGAAAAGGTTTTCAGGAAAGCAGTCTAGGTTCGTCTGTGTTAGTTTTGCAGAATGAGTTAAGATACAAAAAAATTCTTTTAGCTGAAAAGAAGTGTTCAAGGCCAGGTTGTATGAGGCTTTAGCAACCTGATCCAATGGGAGGTGTCCCTGCCCATGGCAGTGGGATTAGGACTGGATGGGCTTTAAGGTGCCTTCCAACCCAAACCATTCTGTGATTCTAAAAATCTAGAATAAAATATTTTGGTTCTTCAAATTTCCACCATAAAGGTCCGCTTGGTCTAAAATTCCATGTATCCCTTTAGCCTGCAGAAGAGGAGGCTGAGTAGAGACCTCACCACTCTCTACAGCTCCCTGATAGGGGGTTATGGTGAAGTGAGTGCTGTGAGTGAAGTGAACTATTTGGAAGTTTCCTAATAGTTTGTGTTTGAAAGGTTTTAAAAATAAGAAAGAAAATGTTTCATTGCAGGATGAACATTTTGACTAACTCCAAAATAATTCTTAATTTCTCAAAAAAATAAATAAGAAATAATTTATGACTAACACTGAAATTTTCCCTTCCTCATCTTCAAGCTTCCATCTCCCAGATATTACATTTTCCCCATGTCTTGGCCATAAAAAGGTAACTCTTTTCTTTTTTTTCTTTTCTTTTTTTTTTTCCCCCAGAAAAGCAGCATCAGTGCTTGCATTTTGACTTTGGGAAATCCAGTCCGTATTAAAACTGTTTAATGTGCTTGCTTTTAGGTGACATGCACGAGGCTTTCAAATAATAAATATTGCATCAATGTGAGATGTCCAATTAATACACAAATACTTTTATTTGGGTGTTTGTTTTGGGTTTTTTTTGGTTTTTTTTGTTTTGTTTTGTTTTTTGTTTTTTTTTGGGTTTTTTTTTTTAATTTCTGTATTTGTTTATTGGTTTATTTGTTATATTATGCTCCATAGAGCTATGGAGCACTGTCAGTTCTTCTTGCTGTACTCAGTACAAAAACCTTTAAGGTTTGCATGCCCTCCACCTGTCACACACATCCTCTGTCACATAAAAAGCCCATGTCACCACCTTACCACAACGCTTCCAAGAGATCCTCATAAAAAAGGGTTCAGTAATCCAACTGACAAATAGACAAGCAGAAATACTGATAGAAAATCCCTCAAGAAAGTTTTCCTTCCAGCTGGCACTGGTGTGCTTGGGCCAGAAGGAAAAGGAATTCTCCTTGCTCATTCTTGCTTGATACAAACACCAAGTTTTGGGTCTTTGTAGACTCTTCAGAGCCATGGACAAGACCTTCAATTCTTGCTGTGGCTGTATAAGGCATGGGGACAGATCAACCCTTGGGAAGACCATACTCAGTCGTGATGCCAGCCAGGCAGGTTGTGGTTTCTACCTCAGCATGTGCAAGAGGCTTCATGACCAGCTCAGTATGTGTCACTTGACTTTACTCTGCACTCATGAACGTGAGTAAAGTTATATTGGAGGCTTCTCAAGGGTGAGGTGTTACTCTGACTCCAATACCAGCTCTCTCATCCAATTAAGTTTCAAGCCTAATGATCCTCAATGAAACAACATCCAAGAGAAAAGCAGTAAAAAGCAAAAAATGTGCTAGCAGATGTAGAAGGATTTAAGGCTGTGGCCTTGTATCCATGTCAGGAGGACATGGTGAAAATCCCTAACTCCAGGTTCCTCCTGGGTTTTGTGTCACTGCTTTGTTTTCCATCTGTAGGAATGAGTCCAGGATGCACCGGTGGATTGTCACCAGGGGCCTGGGCTCTGCAGGGACAGCAGAACGCAAAGAGGTTGGTGTTATAAGTGTTTTATCCTGTTAATGGACGAATGAGTAGGATGATGCGTAATGGTTCTGAGTTGGAAGAGGGAAATTTAGATTAGATATTAGGAAGAAATGTTTTGCTGTGAGGGTGGGGGGGCCCTGGCCCAGGTTGCCCAGAGCAGTGGTGGCTGCCCCATCCCTGGAGGTGTCCAAGGCCAGGTTGGATGGGGCTTGGAGCCCCTGATCCAGTGGGAGGTGTCCCTGCCCATGGCAGGGGTGGAACTGGATGGGCTTTAGGGTCCCTTCCAACCAAAAGCATTCTCTGATTCTAAAATTCTATGACTAAGGCTACCCTACATCTTGTGTCCCTACTACGGGGGACAGGTTTACATTCTTATTCTGTCAGTATGAGATTCATTAGAATTCTCTAGCAAAAATTTTACAAGGATCTTGATTTTGGCTTCATCTGTTGTAACCAAAATCCAGCTGCTTTTCCAGGACAACATCCTCAGCCCTTTTTCTGGGTTTTCTTAACAACTTCAACACTGTTACTGCTTCTGGGCTTATGCAGACACCAAGAATGAATTTCATATGGTGTTTTTTCCCCTGTAGAATAGTGTCAGAACAACAGAAGCAGTTTTTGTTGATGCAGGGGATTTCTTGTGACTTACTGAAAGACAAACAGCAGAAAGACTGTCTCTTAAAAAGAGCAAAGCAATACTAAATACCAAACCAACAGCCATGCAGTTTCACCTCCTGTTGCAACTATTTTTATTACCAGTTTATGCTTCATTGACCAATGGATTTTTTTTTCAGCTTTGCACTTTTGTATATATTATCCACACACATACACTGACAACTATTCTTTCTATCTTCATCATTACACAGAGCTGCTTTTTGTGCCATTTAGACATGAACCTCATTTGAACCCTAAACCCCCATTTGTCACATACAAAATACTGTCATTTACATTCTGTGCCAAAGTATTACATAAAAAGCATCAAACGGGAGGAAAGGCAGGAAGCTGGGAGTAAAGATATATAGTCAGCAAAGTATATAACTTCTGGCATATTACTGCTTAATCCTAACATAATTATTCTCATCCTTTTATTTGATTAACTTCTAATGGTTCCTCTTGGTGTTAAAGGTCCCAGTCTGATCATTTGATTTTAGTGTCTGCTATAATTACCGATAATGTTCTTTGCAAGACAATTTAATGATAACCGCATAATGGCCTATATGAAGAAAGCTGCAGGGTTTCAATGCTTTTGAGTAATATAAAATACATTAGACTAACACAAGCTATCAACATGACAGGGAATGTTTGATTTACACCAAGGACTACGTTATAGAGCCGTGGAATTTTTTTTTTGCCCTTCTCCTTCCTTTTTTTTTTTTCTTCAACCGTTTACAATAAATGACAGAACAGTTGGACAATCTGCAACTTGCTGAGAGCAATAAAATGCAGCACAAAGTTAGAAGTGACATGGAGCCGGGCCCAAAGAACTGCACTGAAGCATCGTCCCACGTTAGCGTGGCAGCAGGGTTTTCTCTGCCCACAATACAGGATGTCACTGAGGCACAGTCCTCAAAGTCTAGGGGAAGTTTCCAACCTCCCTTACCTTTTCAGGGTGGTTTGGACTTCCATGTGGCTTTCTCACTGTATTTAAAACTGAACAGAAAACAAATCGCCACAATATTCATTGAGAGGTCTTTACCTCCATTTCTCAAAACCGATGTGAAAGGAAGTCTGATTTTAGCCCAACCAGCCTGCCACCCACATGCATGTTTTGCTTCACACTGTCATATTTTCACAGCTAAATATTGCGCTGAGCTAAGTGGTTCAAGCTTAGCAAATAGTCCTTCACTCGAAATTAAGCAATCGCTCATGGTTCTGGCAAAATGCAGCGTAATTTATGGCGTGCACGTAGGAGAGAATATTTCCTGTCAAAAAAAGGTTAGCGGTGGACATATTACATTTGCTGTTCTTTTTTATTCCAGGATAATGGCATTTGGACAAAAGTAGGCCCGTCCTGTTTATAGTGCTTTATGCCCCATTAGTATTATTGCAAGTCTCTGGACTCACATGTTAAAGCACTTAATCAAAGGCAATGGGTTGAAAATCATGTCCCAGCACTTCTCATATTTGATTCGTTCCTCCCAGATAGAAAGAAGTAAAAAACACATTACTAGCATCAAAACAGCACATGCATTATCTGCTAAGCAGTTGAGAGGCCATCATTGGGTTTTATCCCTTTGGGTACTAGAACGGACAGGAATTTTCCCCATTCATCCATGCAGAGGCCTGAGACTGCTATTTTTCATTTTTCACCTTTTGACAGACAATCCTTCCGTTTTCCATAGATCTCTGTTTTAAAGACACCTTCATGTCACTTATTTTAATCTCAGGCTGCAGGCATCAAGCCTAAGAAGAAAAAAAAAAAGAATAAAGAAAAGCTTTAGAAAGACAATATTTGATGTAGTGGTACTTTTATGAAGATCCTCCAAGGATTTTCTACGAGACAAACCTAATAATGGGAGAGGAACATATCTTAAGGGGAGAATTAATTTATACATTTAATTACCTGGGATCCACTCAACTTCTCAACAATGCATTTTGATTCTCCATGAGAGCAGCAGCTCATCAGCCCTGATGGGGATCAGGGGAACCGGCAAACGGAGTGGCTGGGGCAAGCCTCATCCAGGGCTGTTGCATCATTACAATATCGATCCAGGTGCATCTGGTTGCAGCTCAGAGAGGTGCTGGCGGGCTCTTTCCTCCCCTTCTCCAAAGACAAGTGTGTACTAAACCTACATCCAGTGAATTTACAACCTGGAGTCGCATCATGCAGCTTGAGCACAAAGGAGGGAAATAAAGCAGTGTAGAAGGGAGGCAGACAAATGTCATCGTTTGAGGGAGGTAGGGTGGATGCCTGCATGGTGCAAGCAGCAAATCTCTGCCAGATACCAAAGAACTGGGAGGCAAAGGCCTTTATGGTGCTGTTCCCACTATTCCCAAACCATGAATTCCATTTTATTTAGTCATTGCCCAAACAGAAGGACTGAAACCTGGATGGATGCTCCCAGGCTTGTTGACTGACACATAAATAGTTTTGGCTTCAAGAGCCACAATAAGCTGGTAATATGTACCTCTGCATTGTTTTTTACAGACAGCTTAACCCTACATTTGGTTTTGTAGAGTCATTTCTCTCATGAGGAGCAAAAATTATTGGGCAGGATCTTCGCTTTCAAAAGCTGCAGTTCTTGTACTGCTCCAAGCACATGTTGATTTGTAAATAAAGTACCATTAGAGCTAGTTGGTGAAAGCTCCTGGTTTGATTTCCACAGGCCCATCACACTACTTTTGTTTTAACTTTAGAGATGAATAAATACTGGATTCCTTTGCAGTTCTTTCTTTATTGCTGCAGATATCAGGGTTGTGTTCCCTACCATGAAAGATGAAACGTGGAGAGGAAACTTGACAATTTATTTAGGATACTTAACAGTTACTGTTTTTTTTCTTCTTTAATCATAGAATCATATTTGGTTGGGTTGGAAGGGACCTTAAAGATCATGTAATTCCATTCCCCTGCCATGGGCAGGGACACCTCCCACTGGATCAGGGGCTCCAAGCCCCATCCAACCTGATCCTGAACCCCTCCAGGGATGGGGCAGCCACCCCTGCTCTGGGCAACCTGGGCCAGGGCCTCCCCATCCTCATTCTTTCTGCTAGTACCTAAAGAAATCCAATGACACCAGGAACAGATAAAAGAAAAGTTATTTCCCTGGAGACTTGAAGCTCCCCTGTCTCTTATTCACTTTGTGAGGAGATGGAGAACCAAGACACCTTGCCTGAGGAAGTAGAGGAAGTTTTCCAGCAAAACAGAGAGTCCCTGATTTCAGAATCTGTATGATTTAAATGTTTTCCCCTGTTATCTTGAGTAGAAACTTCTGTACCCAGAACCTGTGATCTGTCTGTGGGGCACTCTCTGGACAAAGACCAGTAACAATTTACTCTGATCTACGTGTTGACACTGGCATTTCCTTCAAGGTCCCCCTGAAATCCCCATGGTGTTGACAGTCTTCCATCCTTGCCCTGCTCTGGACAGCCCAAATTTTGAGTCAGCTGTCAAAGAAATGAAAACTGATCCTAAAGCCTAGGCTCAATCATTTGTGCATGCAGCACAGTGAAAACTTTATATTTGCTCCTTATTCTCTCTCCCCTTCTAACACAGCCTAATGCCTTATTTACTTTTTTGACCTCTGCTGCACATTGAGCTGTCAGCAGCAATGCCTAAATCTTGTCCCTGTGAGTTACAACTAATTCAGAACCCATCAGCATGTACAAGTAGTTTAAACCGTTTTCCTTCGAGTGTGCATTACCTACACACTGCCTGTGTTTCTTATCTGCCATCGAATTGCCTAATTACAATCTGGTGGGGCTTTCCAGCAATCCTCTTTCATCTTTAAAAACCTTAACAACTCTTTGTGGACAGCATAGGAATCCAAGAAGAAGAAGAAGGAAGAGTTTATTGATGCCAACGAAGAGGATTTTTCTCCTCTCAGCAGTGCTCTGACACAGCTTTCTTGCACAACCAGGATCTAATAATTTAATATCTCTGTACTTCAATATCCCAGCTGTGTGTGTGAGGGTTGTCTTGGTTTCATTTCTGGTTGTCAATATTATGAGGTGGATGGAGCAAATCTCTGGTATCAAAACATTATGTGTGTCTAAGAGGTGAGAACATGCAGTTGTGAAGTTATTTTCAGCTATGTTGATCCAAGGTTGCTGCTCTTCAGGAATGTCATTAAGGATGTTTGGGAAACAAAGGGTTACTTTCTTACTTCTGATGATGCCTTTGCACCTCTCTTTTCTTCCCAGAAAGGCATTTGATGTTCCATTATCTTTTTGCAGTGTTGCGGGTCCTAAACCTGCTCATGATTCAGGTTTGCTCTGGATCTAGCAGTCACAGCTCCCACTGTGAACAGATGGATTTAGAGGGCAATTCAACTCCTTCAAGACGATGTCTAAGATGAAGGGAGGTACGGGTCTCCAAAGAGAATTCCTCTCTCCACTGGTTGCAGGAGAAGTCTAAATAACCATATTTTATGACACAGAAGTGGCTTAGGCCAGCTGAGGATTCCCCTGTTTATAGGTGCAAGAGGTAAATGGCCTTAAGCTGCATCAGGATTGGACATTAGGAAAAATTTCTTCACAGAAATGGTTCTCAAGCACTGGCAGAAGCTGCCCATGGAGGTGGTGGAGTCCCCATCTCTGGAGGTATTTAAAAAGTGGGTAAATGAGGTGCTTGTGGACATGATTTAGTAGTAGACAGGTACAGTTGGACTTGATGATCTCTACGGTTTTTCCCAACCTAATGATTCTATGATTCTATGATTCTATTTCTTGATGTCTTACGATCACTCTCCTACATTCAACACATCTCTGTGTTTTCCATTCAATATATCTCTGTAATTGCCCATTACCCTTTCTAAGGTTTCTCATCTGTAGTCAACATCAAGACCAGTTCACTGAAAGGTCCCTAAGGTAGTCAGCCCAAGGCACATGTCTACAGGGAGGGCTTGAGCAAAAAGAGGTTGTCCAGTCCAGCAGAGAACTTAAACAGGGCATCAAATGGAAGATTATGGCTGCTTGAAAGAGTTCTCCATAACGATGAATGGAGCAAAAGGTTGTGACTGAGGAGGTTTTGGATTGGGCAGTAGGAAAAAAAGTATTCATAAAATCATAGAATAGCTTGGGTTGGAAAGGACTCTAAAGCCTACCCAGTTCCAATCCCTCTACCGTGGGCACAGGCACCTCCCATGGGGTCAGGTTGCTCAGAACCCCATCCAGCCTGGCCTAGAACACCTCCAGGGATGGGGCAGCTGCGACTTCTCTGGGCAACCTGCACCAGTGCCTTACCACCCTCACAGGAAAATAATTCTTCCTAATTCTTCCTATTCTAATATGAATATCACCTCTTTCAGCTTAAACCCATTCCTCCTTGTCTTATCACTGCACTCCTATTTCCTATGAAAATGGTGAAGGCTTGGGCAGCAGTGGTGAAGTTGTTGGATGTATCCTACTTCATCACATCTAGGGCAAGCTAAGCTAGTCTCATGGCATCCTCACAGTCCCGATGTCTCAGCTGAAGAAATCCAGGTTTCTCATCTTCTGTGGTGGCAAATCACCCTCTTGAGAGAGAGACAACTGAACAATCCTCTACACAGGCTGGATGGTTTTTCAGACACGAGATCATTAAAAGATTCCCTACACATATCCTAATTAAAAACTCTGCAATGCAAATAGCAAGATAAAGGGATTTGTGACAATAAGCAGGATGAAGTGCCACTTGAGCACTAATTAAATACAATGACAGTTAATCAACATGGAGTGTCTTGCAACATTTTGGTAACGATAATGGTGGATTGACCTTGAAGGCTCTGGGAAACGTTCTTCAGGATTCCCTTCAAACATATCAATAAAGTTGTTGAAACTAGGTAATGCTCAATAAAAATGATTTTTTTTTCTTCATGGGATTTATAGCAGGGTTCATCTGGTCTTCATGTCTTATCTGTACTGCAAGGCTCAGTATCATCCAAAAAATTTGTTCACCCTAGGAAGATGACTCCTGGTTTACCACCTTTACTCTTTGCTCACCCTGAAAGGTGGATTATGATTTGTTGGTTGCACATTAAAAGCTGATCTTCAAAAATCCCCAGTACAATCCAAAAGAGAAACTGGACAACAACATAGTCCCAGTATTTGCAGCACAGCACAGAGATGACGTTTAATTGTGAAGTCCTTGTTGCAAAATGATACTTGGAAGTGTCTTACATCTAAAAGACAAATCAGCAGTCAGAGGTAATGGCAGGATGGGAACGTGGCATGAAGCTCGCTTGATTTACAAATACACAAAGAAATAAAACATTTCAGTGCTCAGGTTAAAATCTGTATGGAGTAACCAATGGTGCCAGTATTTATATTGCAGCTTCATCAGTCAATAACTTTAACAATAGGCAATTAATCAATACCTTTAACAACCCTGGGAGAGGATGACATCTCTGGTAAATCTGAATGCTACAATATAGATCTATGCCTTAAATACTTATCCCTCTGTCACAGCTGAAATATTTGACTGAATCCTGGAAGGTGCTGAGTGCCTGTAGTTTTTACAAGGTGACTGCGCTCTCTGAAAACTGTTTTTCTGCTAGTAAATATATGTGTGTTTGTTTTTCATATGGGCAACTACATTGCATACAGATTCATGACTGTGATGACCTCTTCCCAGCATTGTCTTGCAAAGTACATCGGTGACATTGGGCTTTAAAGAGACCATCTCTCATGAACAGACTTGCCTCCTCAGCTCTAACTCTATATTCCAGGCAGATGCCAAAGAGAGTCTATATTAAGTTTATTTCACAAATAGATCTGTAGATGCTTCCCTGCTGGAATCTGGCCATTTCAGCATCTTTAAGGAGGAAGGGCAGCTGCCTCCAGGCAGTTCTCAGCACCACTTATAGCTTGTTGCTAATTCAGAAAACAATCCACAGCATCAACCAGCAACAGTGTCCCTGATTAATCCAAATTCTCTATCAAGACGCTCTGTACTGTGCAAAAATCTTACTGAACAGTCTTGTACACAACATAAGCCCATTAAAATGATGGTCTGATTCTCTAAAGGTTTGGCTATATGGCTTCCCATAAAAAGTTTCATAAACCACCCACAATCAGCAGCCTTAATCCTCAATTCCTAAAAGCATATTGTGCGCAGAGTGACATACTGAAAAATGAGAGGAGTTCTCTGGGCACAGCACCAGAACTCGACTGCTAATTGTGGAAATAAATAACAACAGCTCCTAGAGGCCCAGTGGTTGGGTTGTTTGGTTCGTTGTTTGTTTATCCTTCCTACCAGCAAGATTTCTCCATGGGTGGAATATGGAAGTACAAAATGAAACAAACAAACCAACCCACCCTCTACTGCATAAGTTTGATTAAGTGCAATGTGTTGTATGTGTTTTGTTTGGTTTTTTGTTTTTGTTTTTTTCTCTGGGAGGGTCATCAGGAAATGAGAAAATCAGGCTCTTTGGAAACTGAAATTCTCTTTTCTACAGCCATCCAACAGCAGACAGCAACTTGATTTCTGTGCTAAATACGAGGCTCCAGGATGATAAAACATCTCAAACAATGCATGGCTGACAAGGAGACGTTCTTCAATTGAAGTTGACGTAAAGTCTTCCTCCATTCATTTCCTACACCCTGGTTTAACTCTGCATGGTTGCCCTTACGAAGACTGCTGGCACTCTGATACCATCTTCTGCAGGTTTGATGAGTCTTCAGGCTTTGTTATGAATGTAGGAGATAACCTTCAGTACCTTTCTCGAGCATCCAGCAGAGCATGGTGTACCTGATTGGCTTCTCCAGGCCTCAGAAACTCATTGCTAATTCCTAGCCTGGATGAACCCACTCTGCACTAAGGCAAGTCTAGAGGAACCCATTGAAAATCTGCATCTTTGCACTCTTGGTGAGGCTGCACTTCGAATCCTGTGTTCAGTCTCATGGCAAGAAAGACATTGAGGGGCTGCAGTTTTTCCAGAGAAGGACAACAAAGCTGGGGAAAAGTCTGCAGAACAAATGCTACAGGGAATGGCTGAGGAAAGGGAGCTGGAGAAGAGCAGGCTGAGAGGAGACCTCATGACTCTGCAGCTACCTGAAATGAGGGTGTTTTGAGGAGGGTGCTGGTCTCTTCTCACAAGTAACAAGCCATATGATGAGAAGAAATGGCCTCAAGTTACACCAGGAGAGGCCTAAATTGGATATTAGGAAAAACGTCTTTCCTAAAAGAGTGGTGAGAAACACTGGAAGAGGCTGCCCAGGGAAGTGGTGGAATCAGAATTCCTGGAGCGGTTCAAAAATTGTGTAGCAGTGGCGCTTTGTGGAATGGTTTAACAGGCAAGGTGGTGGTGGGCTGATGGCTGGACTTAACTGGCTCATAGCTGGACTTAACCACCTCTGAGGTCTTTTCAAGCCTTTATGATTCTACAAAAATGGAAGCTAGGTGTAAAAGTTCTTGCCTATCACGCTCCACTGTTAGGCTTATCTATTTTAATGTATTAACGGGGATTTATATAGAAGTCTATATCGGTCTGGGCATAACTTGAAATTATATCTCACACTAAGTGACTATAAGCATCTTTCTTTTGAGGTGTATCCCCTCACTTTGATCACAGCAGCAGGGAGTATACAGGGTCCTAATTATTATCAGATCACTTTCTCCTTTGTCTACCACTGTGTAACAGGATAAAGGCTGCTGGGAGGTGTGATGCTGCCCCATCCCTGGAGGTGTTCAAAGCCAGGTTGGATGGGGCTTGGAGCAACCTGACCTAGTGGGAAGTGTCCCTGCCTATGGCAGGGGGCTTGGAGTGATCTTCAAGGTCCCTTCCAACCAAACTATTCTATGATTCTATGATTTTACTACTAACCACAACCTGCAGTTTCGAAGACCATAGCTGAGAAAAGAAAGCTTTAATTTTGGATGTCAGTGGTTGTCATTGGTAAAAAAAAGCCGACTTGTCCACCAGCAAAATTCAGCTAACAGGTAGCATATGACTTGGAAAAGAGCAATGATTTTCCACATGCCAAATTATCCGCTAGGCACATAAGTGTTTGTTTATGTCAGTGAGATCAGTCATCAGATTTTAACTTTTTTACTTCCATCTTATGGGAATAAGCAGAGGGTTTGACATTACTCAACATGCAGAGAGAGCTTGGTGTGATCCAGTTTGACGTTACTTATTAGTTAGATATTGACTTTTTAAGTGACAATTTTCAGATGTGCCTGAGGCTTATCTGGATTGAGAAATCCAGTTAGATCTGCATTTTCTCTGCCAGTGAGCCGTAATGGGTGCTTACAGAAGTAGTCCAGAAAAGAAGTGCTGAAGAACGTCTCTTCCTTTGGCAGCTCCTTCAAGCTTCTGGCGAGGAGCTGTCGAGGGACTGCTTGAGTTGGGAGTGCATCTGGACTACTGATTTATTAACCACAAAATTACTTTCTGTCTGTGAATTTATTTACTCTCTTTTTAAACCTGTTTAATCTTAGAGCCTATGAAATGTCCTGGGGTAACAAGTTCAGAAATTTAATTAAGTTCTTTGTGAAAACTATTTACTTAACCCAATACTGTTAGACAGCTATACAGAGCTCAGGAACTATGACAATTAAGGACCACAAAATTTTCAGAAGAATATAATCACTCTCAATTATATGTATATCACTGTAGCATTCAGAGTCTCCTCTATCTTTAAAAAACAAGCTGTGAAAGTTGTGACCATGGTCAGGGCACAAACGTCATAAGAAATCAGCAGTAAAGCAGGAGTGTGTCTCCAGATCTTGCCTCTGTCCTGCATCCGAGCACCCTTCTCTCCAAAGGTACGTTTCAAAAGGCAAATTACTCTTTTTCGCGTCTGTGCTTGCCACACTGCAGAGCACACAGTACGTTCATAACTTCACCTCTGAGTATATCCAAGAAATCTTTGCTGTTAAACAGAGCAGACCAACTCCTATGACAAACTCTGAGTTCATCACTTGGTTTTTCTGGAAAAGAGAAATAATTAAAAAAAATATTAAACCACTCAATTTTTCCATTTAAACTCGTCCTTTGTATAGTCCAAACATCAGTGTAAAGCAGATCTTGGGAACTTTATATCATTTCCATCTTAGTTCCAAGTACTAGAACCTTGTTGTGCGAGGAGGAGAATATCATGAATAGGCCAGGTTACATTAGTGAGTGGGTCCCATCTGGCCCCTGCTACAACTCAATTTGATTTCATTCATTCTTTTTTGCGTCTTTCACTTTGGAGAAGATTTTTGAGAACCTTACAACAGGCATCAGGGCAAATGCTTAGTATTCAAAATTGCTATTAAGAAACCACAGAGATATCTCACAAACAATAGAATGGGCCACTTTCTCCAGGTATCATTTCATCAGGCTCTTTAGAACCCCAAAATAGAAGGCAAAGACATTTCAAACAGTTACTTAGTGAGGTTAAAAATATCTGTACAGCTTGCATCTGGCCAGTGTCAATGGGTTTATAAGGGCTTCTTTGAGCTTTTACTTGTTCTTTTCTTGCAACAATGGTAAGAGGCTATAGATTTAGAAGGAGCTATTCTGCTTTTGTTTAAATTTTAAATAGGCCATAGAAATGCTGCTCTGTAGAATTTGATTAAAATTGAGCCAAATAAAAAGCTCTTCCATTTTTTACTCATGTAGACTGGCACTGAACACCATATAATAGAGGTATCATTTATGTAATACTCTATCTATCATATGCATATTGAGAAATTTCTATTAAAATCTAGTCTTTCACTTGCACAGTTTTAAAGTTCTAGCATCAGCTCCCCTCTTTATGATGATACCCGATAACTCTAGCTCCATTTTCATGTACATTATGATGAGCAATTAACAGAGAAAGATGATTTTTAATATGGAGAACACATACTGCAAAGACCAAGGATGAAGTCAGGCTCCTACTGAAATCTATGGCAAAGTCCACACAAACTTCAAGGAAGCCAATATTTCTCCATAAATGCATCAAATTGGTCGTCAGAGTCCAAACTGCTCAGTGGCCTTGCCTAATCCAGGGAACGAATACTTTGTTGGCCATACTTTCTTCATCACTGCTGCAAAGAGGTACGGAGTATAATTCATGTATAATTCTATGTACACAAGGGCAGCTTCTTCCCTGATCATAGAATCATAGAATCATAGAATAACCAGGTTGGAAGAGACCCACAGGATCATCGAGTCCAAGCCCCTCAGCACATCATCCACCCATCCCTTAAACCCCTCCAGGGAAGGGGACTCAACCCCCTCCCCGGGCAGCCTGTTCCAGTGCCCAATGACCCTTTCTGTGAAGAATTTTTTCCTAATGTCCAGCCTAAACGTCCCCTGGCGGAGCTTGAGGCCATTCCCTCTTGTCCTGTCCCCTGTCACTTGGGAGAAGAGCCCAGCTCCCTCCTCTCCACAACCTCCTTTCAGGTAGTTGTAGAGAGCAATGAGGTCTCCCCTCAGCCTCCTCTTCTCCAGGCTAAACACCCCCAGCTCTCTCAGCCACTCATAAGGCCTGTTCTCCAGCCCCCTCACCAGCTTCGTTGCTCTTCTCTGGACTCACTCCAGAGCCTCAACATCCTTCTTGTGGTGAGGGACCCAGAACTGAACACAGGATTCGAGGAGCGGTCTCACCAGTGCCGAGTCCAGAGGGAGAAGAACCTCCCTGGACCTGCTGGTCACGCCGTTTCTGATCCAAGCCAAGATGCCATTGGCCTTCTTGGCCCCCTGGGCCACTGCTGGCTCATGTTAAATCGGCTGTCAACCAACACCCCCAGGTCTTTAAACCTGTCTCAGTATCCCTCCCTCTTCAGCCTCACTCCAGGCCATCTCCCACGCTACTTCTTGGAGATCTCTAAACTCCTCAAGGACTTCTCCCTTGCCTGCATGCACTGATGTGATGACCTAACTTCACACCAGCTCATTTTTGACCCTTAATAGAGAAGCTCCAGCTAGAAACCAAGTCATACCCCTCAGCTGGCAAGGGAAAAAGATGGGCCCATGACATGTTTCTCCAGGCCAGGCAAAGTCTGAGACAGCCTCAGAAAAACCTATGTCTTTGCTGAGAACAAAGGAATTCTTCTTTCCAACGAATTCCTGGACACCACAAAGGATAAAGCTAAGCTGGCTGATGTCCTCAGCTCCTGCACACCTAATCCAGTAGCAACTGCTACAGCCCTTCGTTTCCCCTAGCTTGATGTTATCTTAGGTTGGGAAATTCCCATCCCTGGTTTTGCCAGTTCTCTGAAGAGCTGAGTTGTGCTTGACTCTCCATTTTAATTTGTCATCAGCTCAGCAAAGTGCTTTGAGGTTGTGTAGAACAGCAGGATAGTTTTCTTCAGATGGTCCATGGGGCACATGGAAAGATAGAGGCTGCATTATTCCCTGTCAGGGTTTGGGGCGACTTCAGTTACATCTGGATTTCACCCTGCTTTGTGCACCCCAGGGAGGAAAAGATGATTTTGTCCTTTTGCCAGTTCTTCAAAATGATTTTGTTCCCTATGAATAGGGCTCCTCTCCTTATCACTGTTAGCAGGACGTTGTTTCTAGTGATCTACTTGGTCTCTTGCTTAAAAATATAATCTGCACTGAACTCTTAAGAAACACAGAGGTGAAAAAGGCCACCTGCCATGGCCACTACATGTGAATGCAGGGAATACCACAAGAAAAGGATTCGTGTTGAAGACTCATGATTTGAAGATGTATGAATGGCAGCTGTGTTCACTTGCAGTACACGATATTTGGGAAATGTGACTTGTTTTCCACTAATCATACTTGTTCTTCTATTGAAAAGCTACTCAGAGGCCTGCAAGTGTCCCTGGGATACCTGGGATTTAAAAAGGAAATAAGCCACAACCATCTTGAAAATGATGCTAAACCAAGTGGGAGATTGTCCCATGATTGCTTAGAAACCCGCAGGGTGGCATACATCTGACTGGATATCACTGACTCATTAGCCCCAGTCAAAAACACATTCCAAGTTTCAACTACCCACAGATCTCCATGGTGTACACTTAATTTTAAAACAATTAAAACAGCTGGTTTGAGAAGTTGAACAGCAGTAGAGGGCATAGAAGCTGCAAGATCATTATTTATTTTTTAAGAAACTATCAGTCCTGTCAGAGGGAAGTTCTGCCTGAAATAGTCTTGGCTGTTGTGATAAAAATGAGAACACATAGGAAGCCAATATTTTATGGGTTAATAGCTTTACAATGTGGATAATGCCCCATTTACTCCAATCCAGGAATATGAAATACCCAGCAAGCCTTGCCTTGTTCTGTGGGCCACAGGGATGGAGCTAGTGTATGGGAAGTAGCCCACAATGCCTTGTAACCCTTTCCCCATCCCTAATGGCTTTTTTGTCTAAAATGAGTGCCGCCTCAGCTCTGTGCTGCAGAAAAGGCAAACCTCTGGGCAACACCTCCTAACCCACACTGCAACTGCCCTGTCTTGGCGCTGCCTCAGTGCAATTCTCTGTCCGGATTCAAGAGCTCAGGTGGGCATCCAGCCTCACAACCTTGCATACCTTGTGTGCAATATGATGTATCACCTGGCTCTTACAGGGAATCTGCCAGCGAGAATTGAAGCTAGACCTGCTAAGTGTCCCTCCTGTCCTTCTTATTTTGGCAGGTGAAAAGGCGGAACAAATCCCACTCATCAACTCTTTACAGGAGCTGAAAAGCTCAAACCTCTCCAACGTAGCTCATCAGAGCTTCAGACAAGTGGCTTCCAGCAGAGAATCTAGCTTGAGCTCACTCTGATATAGCCAACTGGTTTCCACCCACAGTGCTGACTATCAGACGCTGAGGGTCATAAGTCACCTCCCTTGTTAGCTTTTCTCAGCCGTGCCTGCTTGCTTAGTGGAGAAAATAAGACACAAAGCTGATGTGATTTTCCCCAAGTCAGTAGGAGAGCAGAATAGCTTAGAAAACAGCTTTTGAGGCCAAAAGCACGGTTCTGGCTTGCAAAGCATCATCTACCATCATCACAGTTTCGCCCCCATCAGATTTCCCTACTGTATATTTGTAGCTTTATCGATGAACCCTGCCCTGAACTTTATTTCCTTCTTCCAGATTTAATCTTTTTTTTATTAAGACCATTTAGCACTGATCTCTGTATCAACCCTATAACACCTTGCTGACACAAAAAGTGTTGACGCATCACGTTGAAGTGCTGGAGCCACCATTTTCCAGTGGCTTTTTGAAATGATAGCAAGCAACACTTATCATTTGCCATCCGATCCACTGGTACCATAAGCAAAAAGCAGAGCAAACTGCATTTCCTCTGCACAAAGCAGTAATTTTTGTGGCACAGTCAGACCGACTTGGGCTGCGTGAGGAATGAAGATCAAAGGGGAAATTCACCTGCCTGTCTTGTTTGCTATTGATCTGAATCGTAGCCACTTTATCAGCAGCACTTTGCCATCACCCCTCAGAGATCAGAGCCTCCTATATCTTCCAAGCTCTTTTATTTATAGAACCATTTAATAAATACATTTTCTTTCCCTAGCCTCCTTTTTTTTTTTGGTTCTATTTTGTTTGACCAGCAGAAACAAAAGGTTGCCCACAGTGTCAAGGAAAAAGAAGGGTATATGGCCCCAATTCAGCAAAGCATGTAAATACGTGCTCAGTTTTGAACAGGGCAACATACACATGCCCTTCTTCTTAGAGGCAAGTAAATACTTGTGGGGATTTGAAATGCGGCTGTGTGACACAGAGGCAAAGGCCACAGGGGGGAGAAACTGGACAGCTGAATATTTGTTTTCCATCTTTGCTTACTCTCTCCTTCTCTAGGACGTTATTAATTACTGGGGTGATTGGGGCAGAGCAAACAACCGCCTGATGAAAGCAAAGGCACTAAAGAACCATAATGTACTATTGAATTACCCTTTAAATGGGAAAAGGAACAAGGAAGACTGTAAAAACAGAGAGGGAAAATGAAATCCCAAATCGAGCAGCTAAGAAATGAATAAAAGACTCTTCCCTTCGCATTGCCAGTGTTACACAACCTGCCTTCATTGGATTGAGACCTACGTGATCCTCTTCTAATTGAAATCACTTTACCTTGACCTCCAACAGTAAACTGAAAGCTTGTTGCTCTTGCTGCCAGCAAAGCATCAGCAGTAGGTTGTAGGAAATCCCAGCTGGGGACATGAGCTGCATTCACATGGCATTAATCTCGCACTAAGTGGCACTAAGTCAGGAGGTACCAGCAAGTCTATAAAACAGCCATTGTGCCCGTCTGATGCTGCTGGCTGTGTGTCTGCCCAGGTTGATACCTCTCCTGGATGCTGTCTTGTCTTTTCTGCCTGACGTTATACAAGTGCAGCAAATAAGGCTGGAAGGGACCCTAGAGAGTCACCTAACGCATGTCCTTCACCTAAGGTGATATGAGCTAGACCTAAACCGTGCCTGTGGGGTATTTGTTAACCAGTGTTGGACATCCGCCAGCTTTCTAAGCAACCTGTTCCAGGGGTTTGATAGTCTTTCAACGGAGACCCCAGGGAGAATGGGGGTGACATGGGCATCTGATTAGTTCAGCTGGGATTTCTCAGTCCCACCACCACACCCTGTTCTGCTTTTTGCTGATCTGGCTTTGGGGAGAGATGTAGGATTATTTTATTTTTAGCACCACCTGCTTAGATCCCCTATCTGTGCATGGAGTTCACTCTTCCCAAAGGCACCCCAAAAAGGCATTTGAGCTCCCCTTTGTTGAGTCTTTGAATACATCTGCATGTACTCCTGGCACAGCTGGCACTACCCTGCATGGGGAGAGAGCTGAGAGCAGTTGGAGATGCTCCATGCCCCAGTGTGTCCCTGAGACCACACAGGCTGGCTGAAAGCAGAGAAGGGACCCCATTCCGATCTTCCTTCCCTTCCCTTCCCTTCCCTTCCCTTCCCTTCCCTTCCCTTCCCTTCCCTTCCCTTCCCTTCCCTTCCCTTCCCTTCCCTTCCCTTCCCTTCCCTTCCCTTCCCTTCCCTTCCCTTCCCTTCCCTTCCCTTCCCTTCCCTTCCCTTCCCTTCCCTTCCCTTCCCTTCCCTTCCCTTCCCTTCCCTTCCCTTCCCTTCCCTTCCCTTCCCTTCCCTTCCCTTCCCTTCCCTTCCCTTCCCTTCCCTTCCCTTCCCTTCCCTTCCCTTCCCTTCCCTTCCCTTCCCTTCCCTTCCCTTCCCTTCCCTTCCCTTCCCTTCCCTTCCCTTCCCTTCCCTTCCCTTCCCTTCCCTTCCCTTCCCTTCCCTTCCCTTCCCTTCCCTTCCCTTCCCTTCCCTTCCCTTCCCTTCCCTTCCCTTCCCTTCCCTTCCCTTCCCTTCCCTTCCCTTCCCTTCCCTTCCCTTCCCTTCCCTTCCCTTCCCTTCCCTTCCCTTCCCTTCCCTTCCCTTCCCTTCCCTTCCCTTCCCTTCCCTTCCCTTCCCTTCCCTTCCCTTCCCTTCCCTTCCCTTCCCTTCCCTTCCCTTCCCTTCCCTTCCCTTCCCTTCCCTTCCCTTCCCTTCCCTTCCCTTCCCTTCCCTTCCCTTCCCTTCCCTTCCCTTCCCTTCCCTTCCCTTCCCTTCCCTTCCCTTCCCTTCCCTTCTTGGTTTTGTATTTTTCGAGCTGAGATTATGCACCAGATTTGACAGAGATTTAATGATGGATTCATTCCAACCAAGAAGCCATAGGAGGAAGAGAAAGGGGGTTTACCGTTCCCTGAGGAAGTTCAGTCCTTCTCTACTAATTGGGGTTATCTTCAAGCATTTGTTTTTATGAGATAAGAATAGCTTAAAACAAATATAGGTGAATATTTTAAACAAAAT
This sequence comes from Phaenicophaeus curvirostris, assembly GCF_032191515.1. Classification (NCBI taxonomy): domain Eukaryota; kingdom Metazoa; phylum Chordata; class Aves; order Cuculiformes; family Cuculidae; genus Phaenicophaeus; species Phaenicophaeus curvirostris. Next base: position 73,539,442 of record NC_091431.1, read on the forward strand.
TGCAATCCAGCCCTTCATAGAATCATAGAATCACGAGGCTGGAAAAGACCCACTGGATCATCGAGTCCAACTTCATAAACATGTGATTTACTTTAAGACAACTGTGTGGTATTTACTGGCTTTCTGGAGGACAAGCGCATTTCAAAGAAGGTCAGCTCTATAAAATGGAAGCACAACAGCCAAATGCAAGGAGAGCTCCACAGTATTTTACTCCGTGCTCAAAGTTCCTGGTGCTGCAGTGAAGGAGCTTTGAGGCTAATTCTTGAAAAAGAAGCCTTTTTGCTGATTAGATGCTTGGGTTACTCCTAGAGCATCTGCTATAGGACATTGTGCCAAATGGTCTAAATTGAAGTTAGAGTAGAAATGGTCAATGGCCAGAGAAACGTGACACATTATTTGGGCATCGCTCCAGTCCTCACCTCCAGAGCTGCCCTGTCCTCTCTGCAAAGGACAGCCAAGTTTCAAGGCACGGCGTAGGTCCTCAAGGCTCATATTTCAGGTGAAATAGGAGAAAAGTTGGGGAAAACAGATTATGCAATGGATGAGATGGGATTTAAGTTTCTTAGAAGATTAAGTTAAGAGTTGGGGCCCATAGAAGTCAGTGGAGAAACTCCCAGTGGGTTTCTGATGATGCCTGGAGCAGGCGTAGGCTTATCAGAACCAACGAACCTTTGCAGTTTCCCCTGTCCTAATTACTTTATAGGGTATTATCATACTAATACGTGAGCATCAGATCTGGGTTTTTTTAATCTAAACTTGTGAAAACAGTGCAGCATTAGGAGTGTGGTAATAAACGAAAAACGTTAACATGCAATTCCCTTATGCTTTTGAAAAATTACTTCATAAATGCAAAGTAAAATATTTTCCTTTTTATTACCTGACAATTACATATTAAGAATTTCTTTTTATGTTTAAAAACATATGCAATACGGGCAGGCAGGCTCCAAAATGTAATTGCTTTCTTTCTATAAGAATCAGATGTCATTTTCTCCAAACTAAACTCTGAAAAGAGATAGGGGAGGGAAGCAAATTGTTGTATACATTAAATTTTGAAACATCTGATAGCATTCCTCAATTAAACTATTTAAATGAAAAAAGATTGCTTTACAGCTCTATCATATCCACTGAATAAAACCTCTGTTGAGGCAAATTGGCAGTGGCAGGTACCAAATGCATTGGACTTAATGAGACTGGACAACCTAATAGAGGTCATTGGTAATTGTTATTATATACAATATTGCACTATCAAAAAAAACCCCTGAAGCTACACACATTGCTCAAGACATCTGAGTTCTGCTGCTGCAAAGGAAGGTTTTTATCTTCACATGTAAAGCAATATTATTGTTGCTTTTCAACATGAATTACAGGCTACTCTCTAAAGGTGCTATAGAAAAAGGAAACAGCGTCTGTCACCATTTCCATCATGTGAAAGACTTTTTGGAGGAGATAGGAAGCCCGCTTGGGATATTTTTCCATTGATTTCAGCAGGAGCTGGATTGGGGTTGTAGTTACTTTTCCTTGGTGAAACTTTGTAGATCTACTGGAAAGAGTCCTGTTAACTGAGCTGTCAGCAGTCTTGGGATCGAACTCTGTTGGGTTTTTTTGATGCTCAGTTGCTGAAGAAGCTGAAGGACCTGAATTTGTCTGTATGATGATGTTGATCCTCTGCCGCTTGATAAAAATGACAGCTCTTTAGATTTAATTTGTTGGAAGAAAGAATTAACTCTTGTTGACTCCTTGGCTTACTGTGCTAATATTAAAATGAGGTCTTGTAAAGAGGAGTCATGTGCAACATCACAGTTTTGCATTCCCCAAAACCTCCACCTTCCTACAAGCATTTTTATTTTTTCCAGTGGCTACTGGGCCAATTTTTTTGCCATCAGGAGATTATACAAACAGCATTGTAGATCATCTACTTTTGGAGTCACAGTAAATACTGTCAAGATCTGTCTAAATGATTAGGGCCTATTTCTAATAATCTCTGCAGCAGAGATTCCCAGCTGGACTCGATGATCTCAAACATCCTTTCCAACCAAAGTATTCTATGATTTTACAGTTCTATGATTAACAAATGATTATCTGGGGGATTTCAGCCTTGTGGAGTGTGGGCTTACATATCTTTCCTGAACATCCACGGCTGTGTAATCATTTCATAGAATAATAGAATCACCAGAATGGAAAAGACCCACCGGATCATTGAGTCCAACCATTCCTATCAAACACTAAACCATGCCCCTCAGCACCTCATCCACCCATCCCTTAAACACCTCTAGGGAAGGTGACTCAATCACCTCCCTGGGCAGCCTCTGCCAGGGACCAATGACCTTTTCTGTGAAGAATTTTTTCCTAATGTCCAGCCTGAACCTCCCCTGGTGGAGCTTGAGGCCATTCCCTCTCGTCCTGTCCCCTGTCACTTGGGAGAGGAGCCCAGCTCCCTCCCCTCCACAACCTCCTTTCAGGTAGTTATAGAGAGCAATGAGGTCTCCCCTCAGCCTCCTCTTCTCCAGGATAAACACCCCCAGCTCTCTCAGCCGTTCCTCATAAGGCCTGTTCTCCAGCCCCCTCACCAGCTTTGTTGCTCTTCTCTGGACTCGCTCCAGAGCCTCAACATCCTTCTTGTGGTGAGGGGCCCAGAACTGAACACAGGATTCAAGGAGCGGTCTCCTAGTGCTGAGTCCAGAGGGAGAAGAACCTCCCTGGACCTGCTGGTCACGCCGTTTCTGATCCAAGCCAAGATGCCAAGATGGTATTTTGTCACATCAGCTTTCCCATGGTGAAGTCCTGGGCTTTCTCTCCATGCAGGGGATAGCTGATGCCTTCACAAGCTGCTCCATGTATCTGGACAATAGCAAGTTTCCTAATAGATTTTTGGGGAGCTGCTAGGTGAGCATCCTTTATTGAGTCTAAAAGACCAAAATGACAATATGTTCACTGGCAATATTTTCTCCCACTACAGTTGGCCTTCTTGAAAAAAAAAAGCAACTTCTTGATTACTGGGAATATATTGTTGTTGGCAAAATCTTGTTATAAGCCCCACTGTCTTCTCATTTAAAAGTTGTACCAAAGTAGGTAGTCTCCACCGAGTATTTTGCAAAGTACAAAATGTGTGTCAATTTCATAGAATCTTAGAATCACCCGGCTGGAAAAGACACAACGGATCATCGAGTCCAACCAATTTAACCTAATAAAATATTAAATAACATTAAAGCTATGATAATTAGTTCTCCATTTTCCTTCAATATGTGTAACCTTATACATTGGGGCAAAATAAGCAGAAGATATCACTCTTCCTGATTCAGTAATGCAATGCGTTCAGCCCTGCGCACAAGCATAGAGATGCTTGCTCCACCAGTGTGAAATCAGGTTGTCCTTCCGAAGCCTGATGCTGTTGGTCCATGATGGGATTTTCTCTGGGGCCAAATCCCTGCTCAATCAGTCCTACATGACTGCACTGGGTTCTTGCAATCCTCCCAACCTGCTGCACACCCACATGGCTGGATAGGACCTTATGGAGGTCCAAAATAAAAGATTTTTGAAAAAAAATATTTTTGAAATTTCCTCATGGTTATCAGTCTTCTTCTGAAGGTTTAATTGTCCTTAGATAGATTTTACTGTCTGTTTTGCTCTTATTTTAGAGACTTGAGCTCCTTGGTTGAATATTATAAACCATAAAGGTCAGCACTGCAATATTTTAACATCGCTATTTAACACAAGCAAGACTTTTATGGCAATGAAAACTGCTCCAGGGAAAAGAAAATGCTATGCAGACACCTAACAGACAATCACTAGTAAAAATCAAACAAAACTTTGGGTAAGACAAATATCTTTATGCAATTAGTGTGTTAGCTCATACTGGCAGACTGATTGAAATAAATCACTTTTTTCCTTTCCATGTGCGGGATTTTCAGGAAGGACAGTACAAAGGTCCTTTCTATAGCTGAAAGAAACAGCATTATCTTACTTTTTTTTTCTACATCATGCATGCAGCTGATGCACAAAAAGGTGTAATTACAATCTGACATGGAAGTGATTGTCTGAGCCTGAAAATCAGTAATGTTAACTCTTCTCAAAATAAATTTCAATTTGATCCTGTGAATTTTACATTGAAATGAGTTTTTTCTTTAAAACCCTGGAGAAAACAGCCCTGTATGTGCGCATTAACAAATAGCATTGCAAATCTAGGCTAAAGTGAATATTCAATTTCAGGAGGTCAAATTGAGATTCACTCAATGAAATGACTAAGCCACATGAGCCAAAGTTAACTCTCTTGTAGACGTGAGAGAGATTTTACCTGTTACTAAGTTGGTCATTTGCCCTAAGCATCCCCTTTACAGTCTTAGTGACATTTATACACCAAGCTCTATCCAATTGCAGTTAGTTAAATATCTAACATCTCTGCAGCGAGTGTCCTGAAGAAGGTAGATTTGCAGTTTGCCTTGAAGACTACAGGAGACTTTTCACGTGATTTCAGGATATCAACAAGCAGATTTAAGCCATCTCTTGCTGTCCTAACGACTCCTCTATCCCCATAGTTAAAAGCCTTAGAACCATAGAACCAGAAAATCACCAGGTTGGAAGAGACCCACCAGATCATCGAGTCCAACCATTCCTATCAAACACTAATAGGAATGGTTGGACTCGATGATCCGGTGGGTCTCTTCCAACCTGGTGGTTCTATGGTTCTAAACCATGTCCCTCAGCACCTCGTCCACCTGTGCCTTAAACCCCTCCAGGGAAGGTGACTCAACCCCCTCCCTGGGCAGCCTCTGCCAGTGCCCAATGACCCTTTCTGTGAAAATTTTTTTCCTAATGTTCAGCCTAAACCTCCCCTGGTGGAGTTTGAGGCCATTCCCTCTTGTCCTGTCCCCTTCAGCCTTGGAGCTGAAGAAGGAGGATTTCTAGGAGACATCCACTGGGTAGCAAACATTGATCTTGTTACCCAGATCTTAGAAAATCTCAACCTTACATGATCCTTACCAAATCACAGACAGGACTTCACTCTAGCACTGTGCTGAACACCTGGTGTCTGCAGACTCATCTCAACATGAGCTTTGTTGCTCCTCTGAGCACTCTATCTGGTGGGCCACTAGTCCTCAGCTAGGAAGAGGTTTTCTGCTTCGGGGACTTCTATTGCAGTTAGGCAGTGTAAGCAATCCATGGTCAGTGCCCGTGTCCTCCTTCCTTTGTTAATGTAGATATAACTTAAGAGATTAAACCACTCAGAGCCTCTCTCTCCTTAAACAGTAAAGTGCATTAATGAGCCAGACTCCAACCCCTTACCTTTTTAAATCTTTGAGTCCTGTTTTGGCACTAATGATCACAATTTCTGGGGTTTCTTGCAAAGATGCCCAGCATCTGAATATCTTCAAGGAAAGCAAAGCTAGGGAGACTGGAAGTTCTTCTGTCTTCTTCTAGGGAAGAATGCAAATTCTTCAGCATCTTCCCAACAGGGCCACAAGGAGAAAATTTAACAAAAACTCTCTATTCTCCTATAAGAAATAAAATAAAGGAGGAATTTCTCACTCCTTTCCTTCAGTTTCCCCAGGTCACAGAGGAAAAATCCCATTCCGTAGCATGGTCATTAGCTGTATAATGATGGGTCATAGACCAGCACTACATTAATGCCATGACTTAGTGCACCTGATACCAAACCACAATAACCACATACTGCTACCAGCATCCACAGAGTGGCTTTGAGCTTTGGCTTGTGTTGTCTGGCTCTGCACGCATCCTTCCCTCTGTGACAGCACATCCTTCTGCTCACTTTGACTCCACCTGACACCCCGAGAACCTGCACCGTGCCACTGTATGGGCTTTCTGCTCCAGCCTGGAGGAAGAGCAGGGGAGTAGGCAAGGTGACTTTGACAGTGGCAGTATTTTCCTCTCACTCCAGTAAAATGGAACAAGTGAGAGGGCAGCAGCTTCCCTCCCATAAAAGCCGTGGTATCTACGACATTGTGGAAGACCTCTGGTACAATGATGCTCTTAGTGTTTAGATGGTGCAAGCGCTAATCCTGGGGCTGGGGCTGGGGCTGACAGATGCACTAAATGAATGAAGAAATTTTCTCTTCCCTTCCAACCCAGCATAGTTATTTTCCCCCATGTATAAAGAGAGCAAAAACAGAACTCAAAATCTCAGCATGCTTAATGAACTAGCAGAATGATCTGTACTACAAGTGCTAAAAAAAAACAGGACTAAGCTTTAGTCATTCACTGTTGACAAATGCCTCTAATGTATTGCTGGAGAATCACAGAATCATAGAATCACAGAATCACCAGTTTGGAAAAGACCCACCGGATCATCGAGTCCAACCATTCCTATCAAACACTAAACCATGTCCCTCAACGCGTTGTCCATCCATCCCTTAAACGCCTCCAGGGAAAGTGACTCAACAACCTCCCTGAAACACCAGGACACACTGAATTTCTGTTCCTTTGGTCCCGTTTGAGGTCATGATGGCCAAATTCTGCAACCAGCAGCCCTGGTTTAACACCTTGAAGGCTGCTGCAGAGAAACACAAGTGAGAGACGCTCTGGTGCCACAGTGCTCCACCTTGGTCACACCTCTCAGATCTGGCCTGGTGGAAAGAAGTTGAAATAACACATCTGCATGCAAAATATATATGGATAAATAAGCAGTATGAGTTGTGCACTAGAGGGAGCATTGAAGGAGGGAGGAACTTTTCCTTTGAAAGGAAAGGTTTAACCAGCCCATTTTCTTTTAGGTGGATTTCTAGAGCCCCAGCTTTAAATATCCTTGAATGAGATTTTGTTATTTTTTGTTTAAATTGTTGATGACAAAATTATATCTTGCAAACAATTTCCCCATATTAAATGGAACCAGGCTGATTTTATAACCTTTTCCCATATACTTTACCATATGCAGCACAATGGAAGCTAATGTCCAGAGATCTGACCACAAACAGCCTTAGTCCATCAAAGACTGTGCTGTAGAGATGCTGAACGTGTTGTAGGATTGATGGGTCCATGGTTCTAACCACTCATGTCTCTTATCCAGAAGATAGGGACAATGTTCAGGATTAAAAGTAGAGCCCTCCCAACACCTCAGGCTCTTTGGCAAACAGCCAGCAGGTCAGGGCTCACAGGTCACTTCCAACAACACAGAAGATTGTTCCCCTGGAGCTTCTCCTGGACACAAGATCCAAGCGTGATCACCATCCAGCTCCTTCCAAAGACGTGAATTGTAGGACATCAGCTAATGTTGGCTTTTGGGTAGAGAGAGGAGCAAAGAAAGGTCAGCAAGAGCACGGCTTTGTTTCACTACCTCGTAGCGTTGCCAGCAGCCACCTGTGCAAGGAAGGATGCAGCGTGGTTTGTGTTCACTGATAAGATGCAAGGTCAGACTGGAGCTGCTGTTTTTGACAATCACAGTGTGATACCTCAACGTGTTTTACATACAATAACGACCAAAGCCCCCACAAGTGGACTGTGCTACTGTCCAGTAAACCAGACTACCAGACAAGTTTTCAAATGAATTTACCGAATCGGCACCTCTGACGTCAAGTGGAAGTGAATTCCGCAAATCTCTATCTGTTTTATAGGGAAGAACTATTGATTTTTTTATTGTCTTACTTTGTTTTTTCCAGCTCTCCCCTCCCAACTCCCACCTTCAGTGGGATTGAATGCTTTGATTTAAGAGAGGTTGTTTAGTGCAAGAGACCCTCTTGTTGGCGAATTAGAGGATGGCTTGCCCCGTACATCCTAGCAGTCAGACTGCAGAGACGTGCTTATCCATCACCCGCACACGCAGCATTTACAATACAATTATATCCTTCGAGCTGGTAGCTGGGGTTGCTGACAGCCTCCAACGCCGCGCCGATGCCAGTTAATACGTGGATCTGGCCCCTAAGAAGCTGAATCCATCAGTGCCACCGTGTGTGCAACGTGCCACCGAGGAAGCAGTATAAGCCATGCCTTAGCTCTGCTGCTTTTTGGAGGGCTGTGACTAGGTGAAATCACTGGGGTTTGAAGGGCAATGGCTAGCTCCGCAGCTGCTTGCGGAGTATTATCCATTTTTCTTTTTGGATATGAAACAGACCAGGGCTGTTCCTGAAGAAATAATTTGCAGTTTCTACTAAAGCCTCCTCTAGCTACACAAAGTCACTCCTGACTGGAAAGCAGCTTCTTCTCTAACATCTTTCCTGTCCTGCAGGAAAAGGCAACAGCTTTTGTGCAGAAATATGAAGTTATCCTTGGTGCTCCCTCTCACTCCAGTAGCTTATGATGGGTTTAGGACGCTTAGAGTGACATCTTCTATCCACTCCATGTATTTCTCCAACAAAACCCCACTCTCGGATGGAGCCTGGCACCTTCAGGTGGTCATGTCCATCTACACCAGCAAATCACTTCTGGCATCTGTCACTCTTGGAGAAGAGCCCTTTTCTTCGGTGGCTTCATATAGCAGAGCTCATAATGTCACTGAGCTCAGACTTTGTGCTCTTGGTGTTTGAATCAAGCAGCTTTGATTTTCCAAGCGTCAATGTGTAAATGAGCAGAAGAAGACAGCAGAGATCTGCAAATCATAGGATCGTAGAAAGGTTTGGGTTGGAAAGGACTTTAAAGCCCATCCAGGACATGGGTAGGGACACCTCCCACTGGATCAGGGGCTCCAAGCCCCATCCAACCTGGCCTTGAACACCTCCAGGGATGGGGCAGCCACCACTGCTCTGGGCAACCTGGACCAGGGCCTGCCTACCCTTATTATGAAGAATTTCTTCCTAATGTCTGATGTAAATTTCCTCTCTTTCTCTCCTCTTTTAAAACCATTCCCCCTCACCTAATGCCTGCATTCCCTGAGAAAGAGCCCCTCCACAGCTTTCCTGTAGGTACCCCACTTAAGAGTCAAATCTATAGCTGGGACAGAGATATTTGACAAAAAGAAAATTTCACTGAAGGAATGAAAATTATTCCTGATGCCAAGAAAAACTGCACTGCACATATAGAGAAAGGAAAAAAAAGCCCAAACAATCTGTTTGAAAAAAACTTCTTAATTTTTCATTTTAAAATAACATTTCTAATCTCTTTCATATGAAATCCTAAAGATTTCATAAAGATTAAATAATATCTGTGATAAACAACTCATTTGGGGTTGGTCAAAATGTCTTGACTTCACCTAAAGTATCTATTTTCTTCTGTTTAATCGAAACAACCAGGAAAATATTTCCTTGGGTTTGACCTGAATAGAAGTTTCTCTGATATTTGTACTTGACAATGGCCCTAAGCCCTTTATTTGTTCAAATTTTGTCAAGCAGCAAAGGGAGATACACATATACTGGACAATGAGTCATGGTCTCTACTTAGCCATAACAAGGTGAAGCCTGGGTTAAAAATCTTTCCTCCTGGGAAGAACACTGAAAATTTGCCACTAACATCGAAGGAGCCAGAATGTCATCACAGCCTTTAATCTTCCTCTTTGATGTACAAAAAGCTGTTCTTACTATTCAAAGCAGTTAATTTTCCCCACAGACCCCCCCACTGAGATGGGCTCCCCACTGAGTTGGACGAGACCCTTAGCATCCCCCATCCACCTTTTTATCTCTGTGGCTTAGTGAGGGCTCACCTCCAGAGGCCAACTGGACTTAAAGTCAAAGCTAATGAAAGATTTATATGTCTCATGTGACTCAAGTATCTGGAAAACAGCGCTGGTGTTATCATGCATACAGCTCAAGTTCTGACGTTGGATAAGCAGAGATATTTTAGCTCAGGATACTCATCAGCATGATCCTGAGTATAATCTCTTCCAGTGTCTCTATTCTGAGCAACTCAGGGTTTACTGAAGATAGAATCATAGAATCGTAAAATAACCAGGTTGGAAAAGACCCACCGGATCATCGAGTCCAACCATTCCTATCAGACACTAAACCATGTCCCTCAGCACCTCGTCCACCTGTGCCTTAAACACCTCCAGAGAAAGTGACTCAACCCCCTCCCTGGGCAGCCTCTGCCAGTGCCCAATGACCCTTTCTGTGAAGAATTTTTTCCTAATGTCCAGCCTAAATCTCCCCTGGCGGAGCTTAAAGATCATACCTTCTCTGTCTGTAAAGAATGTCAATATTGGGTTGTCCAATGCTTGTAACCACATCACTGGAAGCCTTGAGGCAGGCTCAACCCAGGTTATTTCCAGTAGAAGAATGATTCTGGAAAACCAGTAGCAAATACTAATATAAAAGCACTTTCGTTTTCTTGTTAAGTCAGTGTGGGTGTAGAAAGGAAATGTGTTCCAGGCTAACCAAACTCTGAGGTGCTCTTACACCACCTGAATTTTATGTTTAACCCTGACCAGGTCATGGATTGCCCAGATCCATTGATATTACTGCCTGAGACTTCGTTAGAGCTACTCAGATGATTCCTATTGTTGTCTTTGTTACAACATTCTGCCTTTACTTTTTGCTTTCTCGCATATTGTGATTTACCTTTAGAAATATATTTTATAAATCAGTGTGTTTGAACTGCTTGTATTTGTGCTTGTGGGAACAATATTACCAAAGGTTCACGTAATTTTGTTTTCATTCAGTCTGAAATGGGATTTCCTCCACTGCTAAATTAGTGATATTTACTAATTTACCTAATAACACCAACAGGGATCATTCAAGGTGTCCTCCCTGATGACCTCATGGGATGTGCTGAGGGTAGGGCGCAGCCTATGCACCTGACTCGTCTAACACTTCAGTTCCAAGTGCATTGGTGGCAGCAAAGGTCTTGGATTCCTCTCCATTCAGTGGAGGAAGGAGATGATAAAGCTATTCAGAGGGAAAATCTATTTCTGACTCAGTCAAAACCATTTGATGTCCCAAGCCAAGCTTCCCAAGACATTCATGGACCACGACTGATTGCTGCAGACTGCTCATAGACACTTTCAGATGGAGATGCTGAAGGTCTTTCTGTTTTCCCACCATCCCGCTTGTGCTTCAGATATCCCTCTTTGAGCTCTAGATCTGGCTGCAGCTCTAGAGTGTTGCAAGGCTGCAAATAAAATATAGTCATTTCCTTAAATTAACTGTAAAAGGATGAGAAATGACAGAAGAATGGAACCCAAAAGCTTATAGCCTTTATGAAAACACCCTTCGTGACAAGTGCACTGATGGAGGAATTGGCTGCCAGCACAAGGCACAATTTCAGACACTGCTGGATGCCAGGGAGGAGCTTGGATGGGGCAGGAAAACAAACCAGGGTTTTCCCAAGTCAGCCCTTCTTGTCTAGCTCTGCACTGTTGTACATAATACAAGTTCTGCTAGTTATTTCGCTGGGTAAAATCATAGATTTTCTTGTTGGCTGACATTTCTGGCAGTAGTTACAAATCTTCTGAAATAGCTAGAGAGGTGTAAGGCCTCAGAAGTCAGCTGTTTGATGCTGTTCCTTCAAGTGAGATCCAGGACCTGCCCTTGGGAACCTCCCAGGCTCATCTGGACTCGCATGGGTTTGCTCCAGCTCCCACCTCAACTGTCAGCTTTCTGAGCTCTAGAATCAGAGTTCCAAATTCTTCGCTACCTCCCAGAGATCAAGTGGCACTTAATAATTAATACTTAGAATGCTTTCCATTCATCTGACAAAAGAGCTAAGTGAACCAGCACAAAATCAAACTGCTGCAGTCATTGCCACAGTTTGAATTGTGAAGGATGGGTCCTGCTTGATTGCAGACTTTCACAGTTTAGACTTGATACTTTTTTTTTTTGCATGAAAAAGCATAGCTGAAAAATCATTATTTACTTTTTACAATGTTGACATCGCAACAGAGACCTGTATGTTCAGTCTCAACTGATGAAAAGCAGAAGAATAGCCTCCTTTGCATCAAGAAGAAAAACCTCTATAATCACTATTTCCCTCCGTCCGTAAAGACGCTGCTCTTCAGTGACAGCCACGCTAACCCTGTAATACTGTGCAGGATGCTCTGAATTTATTTCTTTTGAATTTGTACTCAAGAAATAAATGCTGCCCCCCTGATTTGTCTTCCTTTCCACACTGTGAGATAAAGTTATCAGGAATAATCAGATCATAGAGTGGGGGCTGGAGAGGAAATTGTACATTAATACTAATGCATCTGGCATTGCAGTAGACACGAAGCCTGCTGTTCCCTCATTGGCCTGGGAATGTTTAACAAGCTCACTACATACCTTTGCTTTGCTTTGCTTTGCTTTGCAAAAGAAGAAAACCCTGCACAGCTCCCCAAGCATCTGACAAGAATGCACAGACATAATAATTTCTTTGACCTCAGCCACATGAGTTTCTGAAAAGAACAAAACAGCATCATTTCATGGCATTTACAGTTTAAACCTTTCCTATTCAAGTTTCTAACAAAAAAAGCCAACAGCCCATTCTGGTCATGATTAAAATTCATAGGCTTGCTGCAGAGAACAGATGCAGAAGCAATTTTAGGCCAGTCATATCCCAGCTCTGCAAAATTAATTTGACAGGTTTGCATTAAAGCACTGATCAATATCCACTTTAGAGCAGCAGAGGCTAACTGAGAAAAAATAAGTGACCGGAGTGCTACCAGACGAGAAAAAATGAATCTTTGAGACTTTTTTCCCTCTAAGCTTGCACCTACATCAGAAGTCCTGACCTCAATCCATTGATCGGTTGCAGTTAACATGACAAAAGGCCTGGCGGATATACCAGAGCTATACCTACCAGGGAACAATCAACCCTGATACACTAAATGTTTGACAGAGTGACTAGACTGCTGAATTAGTATTTGCTTTCTGAGGTCTGGCAGGCAACCTTTCCGTCCTGCAGTTTCCTAGATGCTTACAAAAGGGATTATATATAGACATGGTTTATAGAACTTCTCTTAAACTTTCTTAAAGAAGCGCTTCTTAGTATTTTAAATTGAGACCAAGATAATAAAACTCCACAGCCTTGTGCCATTCTGGTTATATCTCCAACAGGCGAAAGGTGTATTTCCATTTTCAACTTAATAAGGACAAACTGTTTCATTAAAGTGCTGTGGTGTTTCTTCATCTGTGGGAGAGCAAGGAAATAACATGAGGCACCAAGCCTACCCCAAGCCTTGCTTAGGAGGGGGGTGACACAATTCATATTGGGGCCCGATTGCAGCAGAAGCTGTTGCAAACCTTCACTGCCCTGGGGTTTGCAGGTTGAGTCCAGCAAAGGGGAGTATTTACATAATCCCATAGACACTAAGGATATATCACCACGTCAGCACTATAGTCATAACCATCCTGGCTTGTGTAGCCCATGGAAGGAAGGTGTGGCCCTAAAGGCGCATCCTCACTTGTTATGAGACGGACTTTGTGTCTCATAAGTGATCTTGTGGCCATAAGGAGAGGTAATAACTCACTAGGCATGGATCTATCTAACTGCAAATCTCTTTTGCTCCTGTGGGACACCAGGTACCCCTGGATGACATGGAGTCTAATTGCACGTACTGAGCAGATTGCACTGATTTGCCCAGGGAAAAGGAGGAGGTGGTTTGAGAGTTTGAAAAGAAAAGTTGGTGTGGTTTCCAGCCTCTCTTGGCGTCGCTGGCCTGAGGAAAGGTCTTGCCAGGGCCACGTTCTTTGGCCGTGACTGTTGCGCCAAACACCTCCAACACCTGCAGCAAGGACTCTCACTGCTGGCTGCCAACATAGCTCAGCTGGCAAACCCCACCCCGCAGATCAGCTCCCTAAATGGCAACCTCTGAATGGATTTTTTCTTCTTTGCCTCTTTTCCAGGAATTTGTTGTATCTCATGATGTAGAACCTTACACCAACCCACGGGTCCTTTTTTACTGTCCTGGCAGAAGGCACGTTGTAAGGATATTTTGTTTACTACAGCAGCAAGAAGATAGATCAGCCTTTTTTATTCCTTCTTCTGGTTATTTTTGGATTCCTATTTAGGATCTTTAACCTAAGCACCACAATATCCTGTGATAAACCTAACGACAGTTCCACATTAATTACCCTTATCCGCATACTCATTACTTGACATCACTTCACAGTAATATGTGAGTCTTACGAATAACCTTTTGCCAGGAAAAAGATGTGGCAAAGAGTGTTTACAACTACCTGTGAAAGTTAGTGCCCAGCAGCAGACACGGGTGCAGGATACCTGCTCACTTCTATTGATACTTAATAAGACCCCAAAAAGAGGGGTCTTTCCTTATAAATCGCATAAAAATCTGTGGCTTACTCCAACACAGCACAATCAAGGAACAGGAGAACCTGTCTCATGGTTGAAACAACTGCTTTGGCCATAGGAAATGCAAATTCTATTCCCAGCATTAATCCAGACCTCACTCAAGCCACGAAGTACAAGATTTCTTAGATCTCAAGTGCCTAATTACCTCTGAAAGGAAACCTAAGCGAGTCTTTAAAAAACCACGTAAAACCTGTTCTTAAGCTACCTGGCTGCTTTTCTGTCAAATGACAGTCATTGCTTTCCCCAGAGTCCTAAGGTGTAACATGATTAAATGCCTCATTCCACTGATAGAGGGTGTGAACAGCCCAAAGGAGGACAGCTACACCCCACGGCACTTAAAAAGTCATGAAAACCTTTAATTACCATTTGCCACATCTGTACTAAATATTTACATGTACAAACAGACATGGCAGGCATGCAGACACCAGGTGATACATCAAATTATCTTGTCCCATGTCAAGTCCAAGCATTTCTAGTGGCTTTGCACTGTATCACAGTCATGGATCCTGAATTAGCATGCACAAAATTATGCTTTTATCAGTATCAGCATCACCCCTTTGACCCTGGCACCTCCTTTCAACTTGTGCAAAGCTTATGTAGCCATGTGAAATAAAAGCACCTATGGAGATGTGCTGGTTCAACCTGCATATGCAGGTTAGGGTTAGTGCAATCCAAACTGTTGCACAGCAAGTGCCAAAGCAGGATATGTTGTTTACTGTCAAGGTAGATTTCTGCTAGTTTAACATCCCAGATGCTCAATTAGACACATAACCATGAACAAGATGGTACCTGTGACGGAAACCACGTGGCTGTGACCCACGCAGAGGGACACGCGGACTGATACACCAGGTCTGATTCCCATCACAACCCCAGGCGGGCAATGAGCACCTTGGCACTTCCTTTACTGAAGGTAAAGGGTCTCAGAGAACCAATATTTTACCATGTTGTAAAACAAGGGTCGGTATTACAGTGCAGTGCATATCCATAAATGTATATATTGCCACATCAATAAAATGGGCCAAAGTTCCACCTCATTTGGAGCTGTGTCTTTTCTTTATCTCTCTGCAATAAGCTAACCTCTTAAATATTACAACACTCTGCTCCTTATGTCTCTTAAATATTAAACAAGGGCTGCACAAAATAGATTCAAGAACACACAGTAATCAATAGCAATGATCACAAGGGCAGGAAAATGGAACTGTTTAAGGATTTGTAATGTAATGAATAAACCTGGCACTTTCATTCAGGAAAAACAATTCAGTCAAAATCCAGCTGAATCACGTGGTTTCTAAGAGCACAGAACTCTCTTGTTTCTCCTGCTTTGGTGCAACTCACTTCTAGAAAGCAGTAAGAAATCATCCAGGAAAAATAGCCACCAAAAATAAACCACAACCACAAAATACTTCATGTAGTCAATAGATAAGTCTATGCTTCAGAAGAGGACTGAGGGATGTCTCCCATAAACACCTGATGTGCATTCATTTCTCGAATTAGATGGCACTTTTACCATACTAGCAAGGGTCTTTCTCATATAACAACTGAGACACATTAATGTAGTTTTTATGTATATAAGAAATGGAGGTCTTCACAATCTTGGCTGGTTGTGATACATATTTGAAAGGGAAAGGTATGTTTAGATAGAGATATATCTGTAATATAAGTCTTATAAGGAAAAAACAGACATTGACTCATTTCGGATTGTAAACACCTCTTTCAAATTATCTGTAAGAGAACAAGATGTGTGCGCTTCTGTTAATAACAGAGTGTCCACGGCAGCATTTTACTAAATACTTGGTTCTAGTGCAGCCCATGTAATTTTGTTTTACTTTTCTAAATGTAGTCACTCTTCTCTGAACTGTTCTTCTGGGTTTTACTGTCATGGTGGTTTAAGAGAAGTGAAATGAAAGTGTGTCAATAAAGACGTCATTACATTAATGCATACATCTACTGACCTCCCATCTAGTGAAGAAAGCAGCCAAATGGCGTTGGAGGGGACTGGGATCCATCATGTATGTAAAATACTCTTTTTAAAATCATTTTTGCAAACAGGAGTTCATGTTATTCAATCATGTCATGTGTCTGCTTTCCCCAGTCCGCAGCTTGGACATACACAGAAACCATTCTCCAGATGTGTTGGACAGACCAGAAAATCACCAGAGTAGGGTAAGGTTTTCATCTTGCATTTGTACCATCCCCGGGGTCTCATGAACCCTTGGGAAGACCCAAATCCTATTCCAGAAATGCCCATTTCCACCAAATAACAGATTAGAGCAATACTCTTCCACCTTTTCTGGACTGAGCCTTATCAAAATGATTTGCATGGTAATAATAAATTTTACTATTATAACTATTATTTATTCCCTCATTTTGTAACTGTGAGTGTGCAAATAAGCAGATTGAATAATTTCACATTGTGGCCCATAAATATCCTTTGTTGGAATGTTATTTGGCAGCTCTGGCAGCAATATTCAGTCGCTGTCAAAAGAGACCTCAAACCCTTGTCCATATGTCAGAAAGCCCCAGCCATGCTGGATGCTCACAGCTGAGCAAGACCAACCAGGGAACTCAACTGGAGTCTTACATCTCCAGACACCTCTTTGTCCATGGAAAACCCAAGCACATCTCCATTACAGTTCAGTCAAACCCTCTGCAGGCTCTTTGCTATCACTAAAAATAATCACATGAGTCTAAACTCATGTTCTGTGAAAAAAAAGTTCACAGAAAGGGTCATTGGACACTGGCAGAGGCTAACCAGGGAGGTGGTTGAGTCACCTTCCCTGGAGGTGTTTAAGGCACGGGTGGACGAGGTGCTGAGGGGCATGGTTTAGTGTTTGATAGGAATGGTTGGACTCGATGATCCCATGGGTCTCTTCCAACCTGGTGATTCTATGATTGTATGATTCTAAACTGGAAGGGATTTTCCCTCAACAAGGTAGAAGGTGCACCTGCATGGGGCTGGTTGGTCTCTTCCAACCTGGTTATTCTGTGTGTGATTCTGTGTGTGTGGTTCAGATCCTTGTTAGGGTGTCCTGTGGCATAGGGGATCACTACAGTCATGCCACAACTTCAGGAGCAGGAGGCACCTTAACAGTTACCATAAATTGCTTGAAGCAAAGGGAAGGACAGGCACTTTACAGCTGTGATTCACTCACTGGAGGTGTTCAAGATAGGTCAGAGTCATGCTCTCAGGACCTCCTGACTTTCAGCTGACTAAAAGGGCACCCAGGGCAGTCAGCCCAGGGTAGGGAAATTTAGGTGAAGTGAGACCCAGAAACAAGCCCTTGGAGCGCTGTGATTAATGTTGACAGCTGCAGCTCATTCCTCATTTCGAGACTGGTCCCTTCCTGCACAGGCTGCTCAGGGCTGGAGACACAGTGTGAACCGGACCTCAACCTCGACTCATGCAGATGCATGGCATTGTTAGACCCTGAAGCTAAGCAGTTGGAGATCTCTGTCCTCCTCATGTAGTCATTGAAGGTCTTCAGCTCTGGAGGGCACAGGTACATTCCCAACGTGCCCGAAAAGGGCGATGTTAAGGATGATGACCCATCTCCAGATGAGTGCACATCCTAAGCAGCTTCTGGAAGATACCACCGATGCTCGTTCATCCAGCTCTGAAGGGTGATCATCTTTTATGGCTGGAGAAGACCATGCTGTCACTTGCTTCAGCTCCTTGCCAAGTAAAATCCCTATTTTAGCTGCTAAAACCCCTGTAATCCCTTGATTCTCCTCTTAGAATAAATAGTTGAATTGGGTCCAGAAAATACGTATCATTTTCCAGTCAAAACCAGTTTCTAGTATTTTGGGTTAGGTGCTATCACCTCTTTTTTGATTCATAGGAGATGCAAGACAATGAAATTTGTGTGTCTGATCCTTGACTAGTAGGAGCTGAGCCTTTTTAATTGCTTTTTTTTCTAGAAAGCAAAGAAAATTAGTTACCCAAACAAATTGGGTTACTGTTTGCTCCTCTGTTTTTATCTAGGATGGTAGGTTTGATTTTCCAGGGTCACCTCAGTACCAAAATTTATTGCATTACCTATTTGTTGCTTTGGGTTTTTTTCATCTTCTTCTTCTTTTTTTTTTTTTTTTGCCATTATTCTTATTATTGTGAAGAAGGAAGAATCAGACTTTCTACTCTTCCTGCTAAAATAAGGAAATACTCATTTCATTGCCAGAAGTGCCTTGCAATGTCTTGTTATGTATCTTCCGTAAAAGTCTCCTTGGCTTCTGTAAGTTAATGTGCAACTTGCCACTCTTATGCTTTCTAGGAAAGGGGAAGGAATATTGATAGAAATTTGACTATTAAATTCTGTCCCTGACTATATTATGGGAAAATGAAGCATGTTCACTGCAAAATGTGGGTTGGTTTATTATGTAACTTCCACTGATGCTGCCTTCCAACCTCCTGTAAATAAAAAAAAGTTAGAAAATCCAGTAACTCTGTTGTAACATAGTTTTTAATGATGGCTCAGACAAAGTTAATTTGACTGTTGTCCAATAAATATATAAATTTATCAACCCCCTGAATATAGAGGAGGACTGTCAAACTTCAGCCTTGCTGGCTAAACTCCCGAAGGGGAAAAATGACTTGAAAGAACTTAATTCAAAAAATCCTTTAGGCCACACTGCTACATCTTGCAAGCCAGTAAAGATGCAGACAGCTACGAAGAGAAAGACATCAATAAATAATCAGGGGTCTTAGACTTTTAAATGGGAATCTGAGCATTGCAACCCAAAGGTAAATTGAATCTTTTCCCCATCTTCCTAGCAGGTGCTCATGCCTGTGTAAGCTATAAAACTTTGCTCATTGTAAATGTAGCTTGCCCTTTCGACAGACATTTTTACATGGAAATGGAAAGTCTTAGCTTGAGACTGCTCAAAGGCATCCTTGCCTGCAGCAGCTTCTGTTTTATATTTTGCAAAAGCTTTTTTTTTTCCTTCACCTTTTCTTTTCCTCTCTCCCTTTGCCGAGGGATATCTGAATCCTACTTAAACATTTTTCTGTGGTAAACAGCTTAAAAGAAGCGAGTGGTGCAACACGCAGACAGCCGGTGGGAAGGACCCTTGCCACAGCATTAAAGGTGAGACAAGCCAGGGCAATTGGTGATGAAAGGGGTTTTATTTATTTTTTGTTTTCCCTGTGACAAAACTCAGTGCATACTAAGCCTGTCCATAGGTGTTTGTCTGAAAGAAGTTGTAAGCCTGTCCCATTGGTTAATTAGCATTTATAAACCATTCAGATGCACTATTAGGTAGTTACTGCTCTGGTTAGTTGGTACAGCTTTGACTGGACAGATATCTGTTCTTATGTATCTACTTCCTCCTAGGACAGTCAGACGAGCAAGGATACTTTCCCTTTTTTTACCCATAACCGCAATTTAAGACATAGTATTACAATGAATCCATGCTCTTTTGTTGTCAGTATTGAAGGAGGTGCCTTTGTGAGCTCTGGTTGCTGTGCCTGGCTCATGATGCAGAGTCGGACCACAATAAGCTGGGAGACAGGGCAGGACCTCCTTTTGTCCTCACCCCTCCAATTCTGAAAAAAAGAGTGATTTGATATATGCTCGGGTCTGTCAAAATCTCAGCTGAAGCTACAGTGTAGACTCCATTGAGATAATACCAAGTTATCACAACTGAGTGTTAACACTGAAGCATAATGATGTATTTCTGAGCACAAGCTCTGTGTTTTGCAGCAAAAGGTTTTCCTGCAGAGCAGGTAGGCACTGAGATTAAGAGTAGGTCATAAACAAAATACCAAGTTATGTCATAATTTTTCACATTAAACTTGGTCTTTCACACTAAAAGTGGGAGGGCAGACCCCCTTCCACCCGCAGAAGGATTTTGTATGTCTTGAGACAAACCTGTCCTGTAAGATCAGAGAAGATGCTCTGCACAAAGCCTTCACCAAGGTTTAGACACAAATCTGAATGCTGCTGAACTCAGGGGATGGCTTGATTTTGCTGTTTCAACTTATATTGAACTAGATACCGCCCTGTCTAGACCAAAAACCAAGTCCATATTTTTCTCAAGTTCAGTGTGATCTGAATTCTCTTCTAACACTGGAGTTCTTAATTGTCTACGTGCTTTTCTTTTCCTGCTTTCAGCATCTTCTAAGTCCAGTATCCCTAATAAAGACTTTCCTGGAGGAGAGGGCTGGGTGAGAAGGAAGGAGGCCACCTCTTGCTGCCCACCTCAGCACTGTAAGCCACAATATCCCACAGAACACCTGAGAAACTCAGAATTAAGCAGACTATTTCTTACAGTGCAAAAAGGTACTGCAGGACAACATGGAAGTGAAACTCCTTCATGGGCTTCTACATGGAGGTACAACTACCAGGCATGAGCTGATTCGGGAAGTCCTGAGCTGTAGGAGGCAGGAAAGGTGTGCTGAGGACCATGGCACACTCTTCCTTTTCTTATATCCTTTCCTTTGGAGACATTGTTGGCCACCACTGAAGACAGGATTTTAGGTCAAGGGGGCTTTTGTATGCAATATGATTTTAAGCTGAAAGGGGGGAGATTTAGATCAGATCTTAGGAAGAAATTATTTTCTGTGAGGGTGGTGAGGCACTGGCACTGTTTATCCAGAGAATTCATGGCTGCTCCATCCCTGGAGGTGTTCAGGGTCAAGTTGGATGGGGCTTTGGGAAACAAGATCCAGTGGGAAGTGTCCCTACGCATGGCGGGTGGGGGGTGGAACTGGATGGGCTTTATGGTCCCTTCCAGCCCATTCTATGATTCTATCACTATGCCTGCATGCAGCTGCCCACAGAAGTTCAACAATTCAATTTTGATAGATTTCCCTTGTCTACTTCTGACATATTACCACAACATGAACCCCCTGCAGAATCAGGCAGTAAACCACAAACCTAACCATTACATTTCTCCAGACATCCGCTTCCCATCTCTGATGGCCTCAAGCTCTGCCAGGGGAGGTTTAGGCTGGATATTAGGAAAAAATTTTTCACAGAGAGGGTCATTGGACACTGGCAGAGGCTGCCCAGGGAGGGGGTCGATTCACCTTCCCTGGAGGGGTTTAAGGCACGGGTGGACGAGGTGCTGAGGGACATGGTTTAGTGTTTGATAGGAACGGTTGGACTTGATGATCCGGTGGGTCTTTTCCAACCTGGTGATTCTATGATTCTCTTCTTTTTGTAGTGACCCACACATTTCCCATACAGCTGTGCCTTGGGATTCTGCAGGCATTAAGACTCCAAGTAAGCAACAAGCAGCAGGAACAGATGAATGTTTAAAAAACAACGATCCTATTTTCATGCAAATGTCCTTAGCGATAACAAAGAAATGAAGAGCAATATCCAGTATATTGGAGGAGCAAGCAGAACTGTTTCTAAGTAGACTGTTTTTCAAAGTTTTCCATTAGGCACCCGCTCCTTAAATACTCTCTGTGCACAGAGCTCTTCCCCACCTGAGGAGGCAGCCTGATCCATATGCATGACGGATCTCCTAGCAAGAGATGCAATCTGCAGATCTGCATCTCATTTGCACTCACTGTGGTCCGGTGAGCGTCAGCTGGCAAGGAGGCAGCACTGGGGTAAAATACGCTGTGGATTGTTCACGAGCATCAAATAGAACAAAATACCTTTGGAATAAAGCAAGCCGGATTGAAAAGCAGCAAAATGAGGACAAAATTGAGGCCAAATGTGGCATTTTTTCATTTCCTCCATCAGCCTATGAACCTTTGCAGAGCCAAAGATGTTTTTTTTCCCCACTTTGCTTTATGTCTATTCCCCCTGGAAGCAGCTGCAAAACCAGACATGTACAGAGGGGTGAGCACTGCTTCAGCCACATTGCAGGAAAGACAAAGTCTCTGTTAGGCTTCTCAAAGGTCTTTATGCAACTGAATCACAGTGCAAGTAGCTACATATTGGTAAGCTGGCAACAGTTTGGGCTGACACACAAGCTTCATAAGGTCCTGGTCCATGTACGTTGCCACGCTTACTGCATCCCAGAATGTTTTGAGCATTAGGGCTGACTGTCTGGAGCCATGTGTGCAGAGACGTATAGGTTCAGCCATTTATTTTGGTATGGCAAGTTAAAAATCAGATTATTCCATATTCTTTCAAAAAAATTAGATTATTCCATATTCTTTCAATTGCTTTGGTCACTTGAAGTGTCTTAATTTCATGGACATCCACCACGCCACCTGAAGTGCTGCACACAGATGCAGGAGTCAGAGGTGTTCATGGGTTATGGTGGATCTCTGCTGTCACTAACCAGTGCCTAACACAGGCAGCAGATAAGTCATTGGAACTGGAGAAACTTAAACCACGAACCAATGCACCAACTTTTGTGTGGTGACAACAATAGAAGTCTTTCAGTTCTGCATCAAAGTAGTTATTTGTGTGGGGTTGACCAGGAATAGCATTTATTATGGATGTTTCATAGATGTGTGACATCTATTTGTACCACTGCTGCCCTCAGCCTGAATTTTCACCTCCTTCTCCAAAGGTAGGACAGCTGCAGCTACTCACATTGGCCTTAGTTTTAAAGAGGACATTGCTGCCCTCATATTAATTTTTTCTTCAATTTTTTGCATTTACAAGACTCTGATGTGGGAGTTACGATTCCAGTGGGATTGAAATGACTTGCGATGTTGTCCTTGTTTACACTCTTGGCACAGGAGGGTCAGAACGTGGTAAGAGGGCAAAAAAAGAAACAGAGAGAAAGGATTTCTTTAGTCTGAAGAAATTTCTGAATTTCTTCCTGAAAATATCTCTACAGGCTCCCATCTGTGTCTGCAGCAAGCAAATATCTACATGAATACAGCTAAGCAGACCTGCGTTTCTCAAAGCTGGTGTCTCCTGTAGGGAATTGCAGCTGGCCCTGGGACCCAACAAATTTTGCTTGTTTCAGAGAGGAAACGTAAAGAGCTCTTCACCTCCTCTTGAAACTTCTTCTGAGGCTGTTTCATAGTAGAATCTGCTCATGAAACTTCCCTAGTCCTCATCTTCTACAGCAGGAGGCCAGAACTATCTTCCAGTGCTGGGTGGGAAACCCTAGAGGCTAGGAGATAATTTTCAATGTAAATGTGACCTCATCCTCATTGCTCACACTAAGGATCACTGTACTTTGCAAGTCACCATAGTAAATTTACTTATCTTGCGAAGAAGAGACAGCCATACATCCCGATTAGCAGCCACAAGTGTGGCCTTTGGCATCCATCTTCATGGATTCCTGGAAAATCCTTCTACACATTGCATCTGCTTGCCCAGGGAACTCACTATCAGAAGGCAATTTCAGACAGAGACTGTTACAAGTAAGTAAGGAACTAGCCTATGTGAACCAAGTCATTTGATTAAAGTAATGGCCGGGTCAGTCTACAAATCAAAACATCAACAACTACTTTTTGGAAGTGGCAGTTCCTTGATTTATGAGGGTAGGAATGTACCTGTTGCCAACCAGAGGCTTCTCCTTTTCTGTGGGAAATGGGGCTTTTCATGGGATTTCTGTTACTGTGTGAGCACAGAACCCTCTTTCCTAGTTCAGCTTCACATACTGCTGAGATACGGTGACTGTCCGATCTTGATAATTGGACAGCATTAATTCAAAAGCAATTTATCTGCATTTTCAGAGTGCTGAGGGCAGTCACTCCACACTTATTTATAGCTCATATAGTGTGGTACTGGGGCAGGCCCACTGCCTATTCGTCTTTCTTGACTGATGAGTCTCAAAATATCAGAAGAATCATAAATTCCAGAGACAAATAATCACACATTAGAAAAAGAAAGATCAATGTAATCACTGTTTGTTATTTGTGATTCACTGTTTAGCGTAATTTTACTTTTACAGGAATCCAGTCGGATTCCAGTTACAATACCGTATTTTGGGGACTGGTTAAGTACTGCACACTCTGAATAACTCATAACAGACTAGAGAAAAATCTCTTTCCAGGTATTTCCAGGTGAAGATTTATAAAGAAACAAAATCATAGAATCATAGAATAACCAGGTTGGAAGAGACCCACAGGATCATCAAGTCCAACCATTCCTATCAAACACTAAACCATGTCCCTCAGCACCTCATCCACCCATCCCTTAAACACCTCCAGGGAAGGTGACTCAATCACCTCCCTGGGCAGCCTCTGCCAGTCCCCGATGACCCTTTCTGTGAAAAATTTTTTTCTAATGTCCAGCCTAAACCTCCCCTGGTGGAGCTTGAGGCCATTCCCTCTCGTCCTGTCCCCTGTCACTTGGGAGAAGAGGCCAGCACCCTCCTCTCCACAACCTCCTTTCAGGTAGTTGGAGGGAGCAATGAGGTCACCCCTCAGCCTCCTCTTCTCCAGGCTAAACACCCCCAGCTCTCTCAGCCGTTCCTCATAAGGCCTGTTCTCCAGCCCCCTCACGAGCTTTGTTGCTCTTCTCTGGACTCGCTCCAGAGCCTCAACATCCTTCTTGTGGTGAGGGGCCCAGAACTGAACACAGGATTCGAGGAGCGGTCTCACTAGTGCCGAGTCCAGAGGGAGAATAACCTCCCTGGACCTGCTGGTCACGCCGTTTCTGATCCAAGCCAAGATGCCATTGGCCGTCTTGGCCCCCTGGGCCACTGCTGGCTCACGTTCAGTCACTGTCAACCAACACCCCCAGTTCCCTCTCCTCCAGGCAGTTTCCAGCCAGACTTCTCCTAGTCTGGAGCTGCTCAGGGTTGTTGTGCCCCAAGTGCAGGACCCGGCATTTGGCCTTGTTAAACCTCCTGCCATTGGTCTCAGCCCAGCGGTCCAGCCTGTTCAGATCCCTTTGAATCCTATGAATCAGCATTAACTAATAAACGGTGAAAAGGTGCAAATATATCAGACTTGCTGCAAAAGGAAAATAATTGCCAACACCAGCATCAGCCGAGTTTTAGCTACTTTTAAACAGATTTTCGATCCAAACCTTGAGGAAAATAACTGGAGTCTTTCTTTTGATATCTCCATCCCTGAATCAGGCTCTTTTTACTGCAAAGTTTTCCTCTCCAGTACAACTTGGCATGCAGTGTGTGTTCTCCACAAAGCGCTTAAAAGAGAAGGTAATTCAGCTGTTTTACTTTCCTGCCTAGTGGGAGCTCTGCTCAGTGCTCAGAAATGTATGCAAGTGTGTGACTAATGTACAGCAGAAAGACTCAGGATGGAGCCACTTTATTCATTGTTTGTTATTGTTCTTTGTTGCTCAGTGTTTTGTAAATCCCCCTGGTTATGGAGACGTTTTTATTAGAGAATACATTTTTGAAAATGGGGTTCCACAAAAATGAAATTTCAGAGGTGTGTGTCTCAGCATTGATTTTTCTATTTGTAATAACACACTATAGCATATCTTGTTTTATATCAAGAGGATAAAATGTCCCTAACACAGTGATCTCCATTCTGTGGTAATGGATAAAGCCTGTTTATGAGATGTCATTTATTCCACAATAGACAGTAAATAAAAGCCATTTCAAGCTTCGGTTAAATCAAAGCTTGTTCGGGATTTCAGCAGATTTGCAAATTACCTTTGGGACCATTTTCAGTTTCAGTTGTTTTCCCACATGCTATTGACTATCCATGTTTTACTATAAATACTACTTCTTGCTTGCTCGCTTTCTGTCTTACACCAAACCCTCAGATTGTAGAGTGATTTGTAAAGACAAGCAGATAAAGTAAATACAAAGTACTGTATTAAAATTTCTTTCCCGTCAATACGGCAAAATAAACCCACAAGTTTTGATGGCAAACTGAAAGCCAAAGAAGAGGACCCTGGACACAGCTCTCTGGGAAGACAAGAGACCTTCATGAGATGTTATAGTGGCACCAAACAGCAGAAACACAGGGTTTGGTCCAAAAAAATATCCACTAAGATGCGTCTCCTACCAGCTTTGAAATGAGAATTCGCTACTGACACGTGACGCAGTCACAAGAGGGTGTTGGGACCATATATCCCTTTCTTGCTCTGCTTTGTAGATGCAACATTTAACACCAACATATAAAGCTTGAAGGATCCCTGGCCACTAGACTTAGAAAGCACCTCACATCCCTGAAGTTTTCACACACGAAACCACATTTTAATCAGAATATTGCATAAGTTGTATTCTTTAAACACTGAGAGGAGGACAGCAAGTGAAAATATTTTGGTCATTTGGGGGAAGTTCTTGTTTCTTAAGAATAATAGTTTACCTGTGAGGAAGTACAGTTTTGTGTCAACCAAAACTTCCTGGAAATACAGAGCCAATGTAGAGATTTCACCTGACTGGAAAGAATCAGAATGGTTCATGCCACAGTGTTTGAAACAAAAAAAAAAAAAGAAGAGGCTTAATCCGTTCTCCAGAGGGTTTACAGTGGGTATAAAGGAGTATATAGAAAAACAGATGACTTGCACTCCTTTAGTAAGAGTATGGACCTTTGTGTTCAAATGTCATCTCCATCTACATTTTATCTTCCAAAGAAGAATGACATTTTGTTTGAACATTTCTGAAATGTCCCCTTTGACCTAAAAACCTATAGTTTCTGAGACAGTGAATACTCTGAAACATACAAAATAGGATTTCTATTCCCATAAATTCCTTGTAATGGCTGGGTCAAAAATCAGTTTTTCACAAAAATATCTTTATTAATTATTTTGTTCCTTGAAGCAATTTCTTGTTAGTTACTACTGCATCAGCTTTATGGTTGCCTTTTAAAATTCTAGTAACTGTCAGTAATGGCAGAAATGGCATTATTTTACTCAACGACAGCTTTCAGAAGGCAAAAAGACTGAGCACAAGTAGGTACCAGGCAAGATTCTATTTAAGACCTCAGTTTGACTGTGGCACTGGTTTAATCTTTGCCCATTTCCAGCTGCTGAGATTTGGAGCTATGATCTTTGCTACAGACCTTAGAGGTCTCTGGGCTGGTCCTCAGAGATACTCATCCCTCCTAAACAGTGTTGAATTTTAATCTAAACACGCTGGAATCATGTAGAGGGACAAACCTATTTTCACCTCTATAACTACTAGAGAAACAATATTGCCACAGGAAAGCAAGCCAGATTCCCTTCTAGCTCATATCCTACTGAGAAAGAGTCAAATAAAACCATTAACTCAAGCAGCTCAACCTTGGAGAGAAAATTCAGACCCACCATTCTATGTGCAATAATGTGAATGCCATGTTGTGACAGAGCAAAGCAAGAAAAAAGAGCTCCCGTTTTCCCTGTAGGACATTGCATTGCAGGATCAGCAATTAGACAGCTGTTTTAATGCCTGTAAATGCTTTGGTATTTTTAAAAGTGGCCCTGAATTGTCCTAACCCTTGTCCTCTGTGTCTTGAATGCCTTTAATCCAGATACTCCAAAAGGGAAAAAATGAACTTGATCATCACAAAACATGGTTAATGCCTTTAGGCTACTTAGAACTACATATCAAAGCATTTTCACACTTTCTAGATTTGAAGAAGCCCAGTGTCCTGTCCTTTAACTAGACTTCGACCAGAATTCCTGGGCAACAGACAAGAAAATTTATTTCGAAGACCTTCCTTTGATGATATTCAGGAAGAGTCTTTGAAATCGTCGTGATGACATACGCTTTTATTGTAGCCTTTGATGCACAGAAGGGAACTGGTAGGGAACCAAGCAGATTTCCAGTAGAAAACCTCTTGTGTTTCAGTGGAATTTCGCTGAAAATGAACTTGTTCTCTGAGAAATATTTCTGGTCAGAAGAAACATGGATTTTTTTTAATTGTGTATGGATAATTCCCAGACCCTTTCTGATGAGTAATAAATAGCTTTGAGCAGAATCCTTCTGATAGTCTCCAAGATGCTATTTCTTGAGAGGTTTCAAAATGTTATCAATATCCTCATTTTCAACCTATTTCCAAATCAGTCCACTTTGAAGTGTCATAACATCACAAATGGTGGAAAGAGCAAGTCTCACATAGGCCCTATGGCCAATATCCATTGAAACGTGGCTGTACTTGTGCAACCTTTAATGTGCAAGTGCCTTCCATGGGAGCTATGATATTCACAAAATTATATCACCTGCCTACTTGGCTGGAGCAGGACACGGGCGAGCGTTTCTCTGCCTCAAATGAGTCATGTTTCCAGTAGACAATCCCCAGAAATTCATGGATATGTTTCCAGTTTCACCCAAGAACGCTGGAGGAAACAGCTAATTGACCCAGATATTGGGCCAAGAACAGTGTTTTTGACCACTGTTTACTTTTTTTCTAATATTAAATAGATGGCAGTTGTCCAGACAAGGAGCAAATGGGACACCGAGTAGTATGGGCACTTCCTCACCCAAAAAAAGCTATTACTTATAGGGAATTCATAAAAAATAAAAAATCACCATTTGATTTCTTAATATTTCTAACAAAAGTGTTCGTAGTGAAGAACGTCTCTAAGTATCACAAATATCTACGCTATTCATGATGATTACACCGACTCTCAGTGTTGCTCTGATATGGAGAAGTACTCTGGAAGATGATTTAAAAAAGGGATTCTGTTATGGCACCAGCATACTTAATGCAGGACTTTAATTTCTTTACAGTTTTGCCTGAAAGTACTGTTACAGTTAAGGTTGTGTCAGCACTTTCATTAGAAACCCAGTTTTGATTTATAACATCAGCTGCAGAAAATGTGCTGCTGGCTGAAATTTGTTGTAAGGTCTCTGGCCAAGGGAAAGGTTTCAAACATTTTTTGAAAGCTTTTTGAAACAAGTTCTATTATAGCAACCATACACAGAAGCTTTCCTCAGATTTTACTAAGTGAAACTATTTTTTTCCTAAACGAATAGAACCAAAGGGTTATTCTGGGAGATTACCTTGCTTTTTCAAGTTCTATCTTTAGACATTTTAAAATATTCCCTTAGAAAACTGTTTTTTCTACCAGAAATCCCAGGACTTATGTTAAGAAGTACCACCAAAACTAACCAACGCTTAAAGCAAATAGTCAGTGAACACAGATTTTGGTGTAAGCATCCCCAGCCCATTACAGCAGACTGCTAGGTTAATGTGCGTTTAAAGCACTTTATGAAACTGTGCTCAGCGGCTCTGCTATTCCTACTTTATTAGCCAAGCATCAGCAAACCCTAGCAGTATCTGTGGTACACACTGTTGTTTAGATTAATTTAGCACTGGTGAGTGGTGTCAGGCTGACAGCAGCGGGGACAAGAGACTATTCATCACCTGGACAGTTAAAACACAGCAGCTCCCTCTTCCCACAGCTGCTGCCTGCAGGCAACACATTGAGCAACAAGAGCGTGACTCAACCCCGTGTCCATCCAGCCACCAGCCCCTCAGCAAGGGATACTGATGTGGACAGCAATTAAACTATGCCTGCTGCAGACGGCCACCAGAAACACCCCAATAGTGACCGCTTCGAAGTCCTGCAGGCTTCCCACAGAGTCAGTGGTGGTCCCAAAGTGGAAGCCACTGTAACTTACTGCATCTTCTGTCATCGATCCACGCAGTCCCCACTGATGGGGGTTTGGTACTGGGAACGTCCCGCTCCTGCAGAACTATTCACATTATGGTCTAGCATTATTTCCTAACCAAAAGGGGTCTGACCGTATTACAAATGCCTGCTTCCAAGACATTCATCACCTAGATAACCTAATGGTGCATGCAAGAAAGGCTGTAGAGCACCTGTGAGATTTTGGGATGTGGTCTTTCTTCCTTTCTCCTCCAGTTATTTTTTCCCTGTGCTGACCCTCTAAATTGTTGAAGATGTCATCTAGCACAAATGGAGATCCTGTGTTTGGTGCACACACATATGATTGCATTTGGACATTTAATGATAAAATTACACAGGAAATTAAAGAATCATAGAATCACAGAATCACCAGGTTGGAAGAGACCCACAGGGTCATCGAGTCCAACCATTCTTATCAATCACTAAACCATATCCCTCAGCACCTCATCCACCCATCCCTTAAACCCCTCCAGGGAAGGTGACTCAACCACCTCCCTGGGCAGCCTCTGCCAGGGACCAATGACCCTTTCTGGGAAAAATTTTTTTCCTGATGTCAGACCTGAACCTCCCCTGGTGGAGCTTGAGGCCATTCCCTCTTGTCCTGTCCCCTGTCACTTGGGAGAAGAGCCCAGCTCCCTCCTCTCCACAACCTCCTTTCAGGGAGTTGTAGAGAGCAATGAGGTCTCCCCTCAGCCTCCTCTTCTCCAGGCTAAACACCCCCAGCTCTCTCAGCCGTTCCTCATAAGGCCTGTTCTCCAGCCCCTTCACCAGCTTTGTTGCTCTTCTCTGGACTCGCTCCAGAGCCTCAACATCCTTCTTGTGGTGAGGGGCCCAGAACTGAACACAGGATTCAAGAAGAAGAACATTCCCAGGCATGGGAACTCGGTTGCTACCCTTCAGACTGTCAGAATGGTTCTTGACCCTGTTTTAGCCAAGTAGCTCCTCAAATGATTTCCAGGCATGGCTTGAGACTTAGTTCAGAGATCCCTCCAAGCTATTATTCTGGACAGGGCAGCCCTGCTTTGAATGATGAGATTAAGAGCATGGATGCAAGCCACAGCATGCCAGATGGGTGCAGTGCTGGTGAGCAACCCTGGCCAGGTTTAACTTATTATATGATCCTTTGTTAAACACTGGGGACTCTGGATTAAGAAATATGAACATGCTGTTGTGTCTACCAGATTCTGGCCTCTGCTGTCCTGACACTTTGTGGAAGATCACAGAATCAGAAACAGAGAATCACCAGGTTGGAAGAGACCCACAGGATCATCGAGTCCAACCATTCCCATCAATGACTAAACCATGTCCCTCAGCACCTCATCCACCCATCCCTTAAACCCCTCCAGGGAAGGTGACTCAACCCCCTCCCTGGGCAGCCTCTGCCAGTGCCCAATGATCCTTTCCATGAAAAAGATTTTCCTGATGTCAAGCCTGAATCTCCCCTGGCAGAGCTTGAGGCCATTCCCTCTCGTCCTGTCCAAACCTACCCTGATGAACCTGCCCTGGGGCAAACAGCTTCAAGTTATTCTCTAGACAGTGTGATTTTTGGGATAGATACTGTATTTTACAGGGAGTACATACTGCATCTGGCACAAGAGTACACTAATCTCAGCTGGAAAATAAAGATGTTATAATAGCACAGAAATAAATTCAGAGAATCTGTCAAATCACTTCTTGCAAAAGCAACAGAGTAATTATAAATACTCTTGAAGCTGCAATGAGAAGTTTACTACAGTCAAGTCAAGGTGCAGAAAATGAATGAAAATTCAGAGGAGAAGATAGAGAAGCAAATTCCAGCTCACCACCCTCAGGGAGACTGGGGGTCCCAAGGGACTGGAAGTCTCCGAGGAGATCTGGGTGCCCTCGAGGCAATGACCTGGGTCCCCCCTGAGGCTGAGGGCACGTGGCTCTGGGACCAGGGCTCAGTGTGAGGGTTCCTGGAGCAGCAGCTCTGTAAGGCACGGAGCGACAGCAACTCTGCACTGTTCCATGTACAAACACCCCACTGCGCACCCCACCACCCGAGGGGTTCAGCACTGCCTGCTGAGCGCAGGCAGACAAGGCACATCCAGCTTCCCTGGCACGGCTGTACTATTGGGGCCTGTTTTAATGCTACAGCTCATGTAAATAAAATCCTTTTTACTGTGAATCTTAATTAAGGGAATGATTGTTTCTGGCCATCACTTGAAAGGCAAATGTTTTAATTGGTTCTGATGTCTTTTCTTGTAAAAGTCTTTCCCCAGAAGCCGTACATCCCAGGGAGATTGTTTTCCCTTGCTGCCTGTCCTGTAAGGGTCCAGGAGCAGCAGGGAGAGGAGCAGGTTTAAGGGGCTATCAAGTGAAACGCACACATGACTTAAAGAGCAGGAGCCGTTTAAGATCCCGAAGTGTCATTAGTAGTAACATGTCACATAAAATGAGGTGCAGATTTCCATTTTCATTTGAACTTCAGGTGTTTAGTAATCCAGAAGCTTTATTTAAGGACTGACCTTTAACCTGGCCTGTCATTCCAATTGCGAGGAGTTGATGGCCACTGGGAATCAATGGGCAGCATGAAGGTCACTTCCTAGAAAAACTGTGGCTATCAATGTGTCAGTTCCAATGAAGTATTATAACAAAGCAGGCAAAGAGCCTATCTGAGTCTACAAGGCACCAGCTCCCTCTCAGCCTGCCTCTCTCCCCATCTTCAGCTGCTTTGTAAAGACAAATAGAAATAAGCTGCTATTTAATGTTATGAGTTTTTGAATGCACATGTTATTTTTGGTTCTGTGGGTGGCACAAGGAGGGCTGGCTAGGAATCAAGCACTCACTGATCCAGACGCCGGCAGAAATCCCTGTATTTCACCACACCAAGAACTGTACCAGAGTCCATCGTAGAGCTGCTGGCCTGGTGAGACCCGGGCAACCCCTTCTGGCACGGTTATGCCGTGTCATGGCCCTCCAGTGGTTTCCTTCTTGTGACGTCCAGGGCGGAACTCAAATTTCTGGACAGGATCTGCCCATTCCCAGCTCGTCCAAGGCAGACGTGAAGACCAGACCATCCTTGTGTCCAGAGAGAGGAAGGAGCATGCAGAGATTTGCCAGGAGAGCACACGTGTGCATCGGGTCAGGGCAGAAGGAGCAGCGTGTTGGGTCGGTGTTTGGGTCCCATTGAGCGTAGCATGCGTCACCAGTCCTGGAGAGTTAAAAACCACCTCCAAGTCATGGTCAGCCTGACCTCGTGACGCAGCTGTGACCAACACAAGCATTTAATGAAACGAGGATTTGGCTCGGAGGTTTAGCTTACAGGTACACATTCTTGACCTGGCCAAAGTCTTCGGTGCCTATACAGTGAACAATGTTTGTAATTGTGTGAAAACTGGGTTATTCTGTTTTCTACTGAAGTCTAGGAACTTTAAGCTTTTGGGAGCCGATCCATAACCAGATCCCCAGCTCCTGCTCCATGCAATAGGCATTGGATATCTATTACATTTAGAGTTTAGCCTGGGAAAGAGAAAGGACTAAAGCTACACAGGTCTATCACGAAGCTCAAATGAAGTCCCACCACGTGAACTGGTGAATCATAACCCAGCAAAGGGACAAGACAACAGACAGGAGCTTGCAGGTGGACATTGCAGATTGCCTCGGGCACATCCACCGTCCTGACCCATCCTGGTGCTCTCCAGAGGGACGAGGCAGCCACATTCCATCTGCTGGCTGCTCCCAAACTTGTGAAGCTTTTGACTTGTGTGGTCAAGGATGAGAATCAATGTTAGACAAAATCTCTCAAAAATATGCAATATCTTTGTTCTTAGTTTTCAGCTTGCAGCTGTCTTTAGCAGTCTGTCTCCAGGGGCTGGAAACTGCCCTATAGGAGTATTCCTTGAAAAGTCTTTTGAAAGACCTTCATAGTAATAAATAATTACAGTAACTTCTTATCTGCGTTTTTGTATTTTTATGAATCTTGCAAAGTCTTTTCCACCAATTTGCAACAGTTCTGAGGGATAAACCTTTTCCCCTGAAAAAAGTAAAATTAAAAGTAATTTTAATTTCTTTTCCAGTTTTAGGAGCTGGAAGAAAAGCTCTTTTTATTGTCATGCTTAGTGTTTGTGTATTAAATATCTGCTTAGAACACTGATTATGCAGACTCTGTACAAAATGAATCTGAAGCCTACACCAGTCTTTTCTATTATATGCATGTTAAACCCTCTGTAAAAAGTAAACGTGACGGAAATTAACAAATTTGAAATTTCATTTTTCAGTTTAAACCCAAGAAACATGACAAAAAATTACAATGGAAGGTTTGGATTTTAAGGAAAAATATGTACATATACATTGGAACTGGATCAGAGACTGTCGGAGCACTCCCTCTCTGAAGATGATAAACACAGTGCAAAAGTCAAATACATAAAAACCACAAATGTCGTGAAAAGGCAATGAGGTTTTCTAAAAACGTGGTTGATATAAGGCTTTAGTGTCCAGTTTAACCACATGGATAAAGTGAAGTTTAAATATATGCGGAGCCCACTCACTAGTGATTTTGGACTGGATCCTGCACTTCATCAGCGTCTATTTCAGTCACTGAAGAAAGAAATAGAGTCTATTCAGGGATTACAGATCACACCTAGAGATAATCTACCATGATCTTATTTTTAATTCACAACACTTTTTAAAGAACTCTGTTATTTCCTCATATTTCCATTCTTCATATTCTGTTATTAAAGAAAAACTGTTATCTTCTAAAGGGGTTGTTTTAAATCTTTTTACAGGTATCTATCTCACTGCTGGTTATAAATGGTTGTGCTTGATCTTATTAAATGGATGTGAAAATGTATTTATTCCCCTGCCCTGTCCCTCATTTGCAGACTGAAATTTTGGGTACTAAACACAAAAATGTATATATAATTTTTGCAAACAAACTAGCAAAAAAAGCACAAATCTTACCCTTGGTATAAAGTTCAAGCTAAATTCGGATTTTGGTGATCCCAAAATAGATTGAGATTAGCGTCACCATTGCAGTGGAATTGCACAAAGTGGGGGAAGGTTCCATAGGAGGTCCTGTGTATTTATTTAATTTGCCTTTTTTTTTCAAGCTCTTATCATATTAAAGGGTCTTCACCTTAGATGTACTTTACCTAACTTGCACGGTGACAGCTTGCTCTACGCACACGACAATAACAAAACCACTAACTATAGAGCAAATAAACCATATGGGAGGAGAAAGTCCTGTGTGCTGAGGATGCTGCTACACCAAGGCATCAAGATGATCTGGGCTGTTTATTGTTATGCTTTTCTTTTTTTTTCGCTTCTTTCAGAGCTGGAGATCCCCTAGCAAAGACCTGGAAGCAGCCTGAGTTTCCATGCAATAAAGCAGCAGTGAGAAAAGCTCAGAGTAATTAAGTGGCTGACGCACAGAAGAAGCCGTTACGAAGATTTGACTAAATTGCCCATTCATTAGTAGCGCGGCATGGAAGGAGAATTACAAATAGACAATAGAGCCTGCAGTAATTCAATCTAACCTTGTACTTACAGAAAACAATGAGATAATGAACAGAAAAATTACCAGGCACATATTGCATTTTGTTGAAGGGAGGAAGCGGGAGGGGGGTTGGATATCAGATTGGGATTGGGGGGATGGAGGGATGGAAGTGGGGGGTGCTGGCGATGGAGGCCTGGCACATGTAACACTAATGGCATCACTCAAGCTGAGCAAACGTTTCTCCAACACAATCATAGTTCTCAGTCTAAGGGCCTCTGGGGAGCTGAGATGAGGCTAGATCGTGAACAAAAAAATGTAATTTATAAGGCGTCTGTGGACTGGAATTTATCATCGGATCCGCTCGCCGCCGCTCAATTGATATGTAGTTGATTTCAAACAACACCCCCCAGGCGCCCACAGGGAACATTTTTTAGATTTTACGCTTGGATATATCTGTTTAACTCGCCATTTACCAAAACAACGGCTGATGACAGCACAAACAAGTCACTCTGGAAAAAAAAATACACACACAGAGATGCGCAGGCTACCCTAGGTAGGACTAAACCAAGAGTGTTAGGGCTTTGCTGGGCATATGGGGAGGGAGAAAGCAGAAGCAGAGGCTGAACTTGGGGTGTATTTTGCGGGGAAGACATCCACTCCATTTTTACACCCACCTTAGAGCTCCCTGCTGATCTTTTTTTCTGCGTTTCCTTCCCCGAGAGAGCATTGTCTGGGGCCTGGTCGTTGAAGTGGATGCCAGGGCTGGTGGTTCTGAGGGTGAGTTGTGGCGTAAGGTGACCCCAGGAAGGGGGTTCAAAGCAACAGGACGTTCAAAGAGTGCACGTAGACCTCCTTGCCTTGATGGCCAGATGTCCCAATGTCATGTTCCTGCTCATTCCTGAGGAGGGCACTGGGGGGAAGAACTGGGGTACATCACTGGATGGACACAGAAGAAAAGTTATCATTCCTATCATCCTAGGGCTACCACATATTAAAAAACAACATCCTCACTGTGTAAGGAATCTCATTGCCTGAGTTAATAAAGTGATGCTATTTTCCATCTTGTAAGCGAACTTGTGAAATTCCCACAGATGAATTTTACTATGAATAACAAGAAGTCTCCCCTGACCAAGTGGCTTTATATAATAAGTTTCTGTTGCATTTACTCTCCAAGGGAAAAAAAACAACGCTGACCTTAAACTATGTCTTGCAATTCTCTCCCAACATTACCTGAAAGCCCTGGATTCAATCCCTCCTTGATGACAGTCGGTGTACAGACATACAGCCTGGAGGTTACCCTGCCCAGAATGCTCATAGGGAAACCAGAAAAGGAATTGTAAGAAAAGTGGTTTTTTGGAGATGTCAGTGAAAGTTATGTTGTGCCACACCACGAGAAACTCACAGCAATACGTTCTATTCTTCAGGATACTCGTTATTTGATATTCAATATAATAACCTCAATAAGGTACAGAGCTGGTATCAACTGGAGATGGGATGGGATAATTACTCAACATGGAAGGTCTTCTCCATGGGCCACAGACCACACTTGAATTAAACATCTGAGGTGTTGTTAAAGGGCAGATCTCCCCACAGATGTCCTGCTCTTGTACGCTGCCAACATCAAGCAAACCCATGTCACCTGTGGAGAGGTGCCTGGTGAGCGACGGTGCAATGCCAGGATGTCCACAAGGGCTGAGGAGCAGCTGGGAGGAATGGGAGATGATGCAAGGTAGAAAGAAGCTGGGGTGGAGTACGTGGGACCTGATGGGGACAGATCCACCATCTGTCCAACAGGAATTCATCTATAGTGCAAGAACAGCTCCATCAGCAGCTTAGCAACGTACAACCACCCGTTAGTCTGCCTGTTAGGTACCACCCAAGCGCAGTAAAGCCAGAGATCACTAAACAAAAAAAATTGCTTTATGAAACAACACATAATAAACACTAAAACTCAAATCCACAAAACCAGTGTCTTGTCCATGCATTTGTTCTCTGCATACTTCTTCTGGTTTCCTTCATGACACCAGCTGGTTTCAAGAGGACTCTGCCATTTTCAGCAGGCAGTGAATTAATCCCTCTTTGCTAGCTGGAAAATATGTCTTCTTGATCCATATAAGGGAATGGTCCATGTTGTATCAAGCAGAAAAACTCTTTCAAATTATCAAAACCAAGAATGCTCCTTTCTACTTATATTAAATGACAACATTTTCACCTAAGCACTTCCTCACCTTAGACATTTCCTCTGCTCTCCCTGAAATACGTTTTACAAAGTGTTTTTTGACTCATATAATTTTTTTCCCTCCATACTGAAAAGCACATGAAAAAAAAATCACATAATAACAGAAGGAATAGGTTGGAAAAGACCCACAGGATCACCGAGTCCAACCATGCTGATGTATTCAGTGCAAGAGCCCTCTATGACCAATGGCTGAGGAGACAATTAGTATTCTCTCACTACACAAAGGCTTCCTAATACTAAAGACGACAAATGATTGCACAGGATCTAAAGGATTGTGGTTAGAGCTGCATAAAATGGTTTGGAATACACATTACCCGTGGCAAATATCGTGTAACTTAATGAGCCAGACATGAGCTTTCAGTAGGAAAAGCAAAAACCCCAACATATCAAGCTTAGAAATGCCGCCTTGGGTTTGCTTTGGGTCTTGCCTCCCTTCAAAGTGATGCATTTGCAAACGATTTTCATCATGGGTTTTGTTGTGCTCCAAAAGAAAGCAGGTTGATGGCTCCGTTTGTGGCAGCGTGGTCTATCCTGAGTCCCAAGCTGCAACATGTAGGAATGACTGAAGCTTGTGTCATCTGAAATCACCCAGTCTGAACATTGGGGAACTCTGGACTGCTGTCACCAGATAAAAACGTGCAACACGTCCAGCCCAAACTCCCTCCTCAAATGCACTGTAAAGTAGGTGTCAGAACTTCACTTCTGGATTTAAATTTCAAGGCGCAGGTCTGATACCAGCTCTCAGTGACTGCTTTAAGAAGTCCACAATGTAGTGTAAAAATGGATGATTACCTGGTGAATTTACCTGTAAACTGAGTAACCAGTAAACAAATCTGTGTTATACATAATTTTCAGAGAAACTTCATAGTAGTATTACTTCTATATGATCACAGTCTAACCTCATTTCTTAAAGAAGCTGCTGTTATCTTACTATTCATGTGAGTGTTTCCATGATACATTTTTTATTGTATTCCTTCATTCCAACCAAAACTGATAGGATAGAACTCTCCAAGATTACCCAGTCTGTACATATTATATGAGCACAAGCAGGCTGAGGGCAGAGACCTTCTGAATATGGGAAGGCTGATGTTCATATCTTAGAGAACATCAAGAGAGCCAACATGAGAGGCCTTTTAAATTCCTGAAAATGCAGAAAATCTTTCAGCTGAGTTTATTTCTTCTTAGATACCAAAGACTGTCAGCTACAGGATGCAAACCCATGAACCATCACATTTCATCCATTCTGATGAAACAACATCTGATGAAACAACAATGAGATAGTTGTTGTTCACCACTGGAGAAGGGCAACTTGACTCTAACCAGAGATATTTCAGATCTAAAAATGAGGAAAGACCAAACTCATCAGTGGTGAAGAAGCAGTTGTTATGGTTTCAGTTGTTCATCACTTTTAATTTGTTGAAAGCTTTGCACTAGTAATGTGGTCCCCCAACTGACAAACCCCCACTTTGGACAATGCAGGATGACGACCTGCAGACATATGTTGCTAGAGCCTGCAAGCTGACACGTGGAATCAAGATATTGGGGTATGTTTGATATTAAGGGTCTTTTCCAACCTAAATTATTCAGCAAATCTTTCACCATGTGGTATAAAGCCTTTGCAGCTAATATCACCTGAACTTGGGTTCAGATCACCTCTCTCCATTGACCCTGATCTGGAGTTAGGAGATAAAATGTCTTTTGTTATGACTTTCCCCTCTGAGTGAAGCAAATGGAAGTGCAGTGTTATGTTGGCCATGGCATGCCAGCAGCACAACTATTTTCACCATGGCAAAATGCCTTTTTTCTTTCCTCCTGGATTGCACAGCTCCTTTGACAAGGAAGGGTAAAGACCCTCAAGGGTCCTCAGAGAACATCAATATGTTTTGTATTTAATGTGCTGGCTCGGTTACAGCAAATTAAGGAGAGTGGGCCCGGTACAAGATAATGCAGCCTGCAGTTCCTCACTCCCTAGCCGAGTGGTATACACTGAAAATGATACTCCAGTGTGGAGAAATACTGCACATTACATCCCCCTGCAGTAACAGAAGAGACATTAGGCAAAGCCCTGACTCTTAATGGTACACATCAGGAAAACATCTGAGCTTGGGCCTTCAATCACAAACGCTGCAGGATTTAAAAATGAATAAACTTCACATTGTGATTCTCTTATTTATCCTTTATGCAAATTGTCCCTGGGAGGACACATTATGTTCGCTGCATGGCGCGGCACAGACCCACATTACAGCGTAGAGGGCCACTCTTATGTAATGCACAATCCTCCCAGCCCCTTTGTGCGGTTTGCGGTGCAAAGAGAAACAAACACACAAACAAAAAACCCCAAACCTAAACCCCCAAACACAGAAATACATTCCCCATTGACTACCGAAAATATCACAGTTCTAAGCAAAGAAGCGGCGCAGAAAAATCCCACTCTCTTTTCCAGGTTATTGATCTGTTTACAGAAGGAGATGGCAAGACTAGAAAAATGTCTTTGTAAATTAAAAATATATAAACAGGAGAAGCAAATATTCTAAAATCCTACATCTCTACAAGGTGGCAGAGAAGTTTGCTTAGACAAATGCAATACATCAATTCACATGGCCTCAAAGCCAGCCCGTTATCTAACCTTTCTGTTATCACCTCCCTCTTCTCAATGGGACAGAGACACAATAGAGTTAATCGACATTATTTTTCCTGGGCAAAATCTCTTGCCCCCTTCAAGTTTTTCATTATTAGCACAAATCTTTCACGGTGTCCTTGAGCAAGCATTCGCAAGATGACTGGATGGCAGAGAAGCAAACAGCCCTACACGTGAAAAAGGAATGGGAAGAGAGTTCAGGGACTTGGCCACAAAATTAACTGCTTCAGAAGACACGGGGAAGACCTGTTAAGTAGAGCTTCAAGGGCACACTACCAGGTGGGTCAAAACACCATAATCACAAATCCATCCTCTTTAACATCATCTGAACAATTTCCTTACGTGCCTTCTGCCTACCCAGGTTACAGCAGGGTGAGCGAGGAGACACATTTTTCAAGTCTTTTCTGTGCTATGATATTCTGGCTAGCAAATAATCCAGCCTGAACAAGTGTGTTGCATCAATGAGAATATGTGCTGGCTCTGATCTATGTCTTTGTAAGAGCTTCAGCTGAAGGCAGGATGTATTTCAACCCTTTTTTCTCCATCCAAATCACACCCCAAGTAAATGCTGGGGCAGGAAAGGCACATGGCATAGATAATAAACAAAGGGCACTGGAGTTGCATCCCACATTTGCACACGACACAGTTTTGGTGCTAGTCAGACTGTAGAGCATATCTGCCACCGAGACACCCTCTTCCTCCTGTCCTCAACATCATTCTTAGAATTATGAAATCGTAGAATAGTTTGGGTTGGAAGGCGCCTCAAAGCCCATCCAGTCTCAATCCCTGCCATGGGCAGGGACACCTCCCACTGGATCAGGTTGTCTGGAGGTGCTCCAGGCATGCTTCATTGTGTCTCCAATAGTAAGAACTGATATCTAATGCAAAATTGCTGCATCTTTTAAGAAAAAAGAGGGTGAAATTGTGGAGGCCTCCTACCTACCTGTCTCTGTACCCATGTTTTCATCTTCCTTCATGGCTGACAGCAAGAGCTACCAAGAACTGGACGTAAAGCCAGTGCCCAGTTATGCATCTGCTTCCCCGAAATCACTGTCCTCCATAATTTAATCAGTTTTACAGGTCCACTAGCACTGCTCTCAGAATCAAGAGGCAGTTCTGCAACTCTCCACTGCAAATTTACA
Organism: Phaenicophaeus curvirostris; assembly: GCF_032191515.1. NCBI lineage: Eukaryota > Metazoa > Chordata > Aves > Cuculiformes > Cuculidae > Phaenicophaeus > Phaenicophaeus curvirostris. The sequence goes on from NC_091431.1 coordinate 73,580,495, forward strand.
AAATAAGTATTTGTCATGTTTTCAGTGGAAAGCAGGATATTAATTTTCAGACAATAGGGAATCTGGATAGTGAAAAGTCGGCAAAGGAAGGACATGTGGTAGTTCAATGTGTGGTTTTAGAGTAACAGTCCTCAAATAAATCCCTCTGCTCTTTGATGAGACTGTCTGATGGGTTGATGAAGGTAATTGCAGAGATTCATCAGTCTGAGAGTTTAGCAAAATATTTGACTTTTCCATACAACATGGATTAAAGAAGCAGAACCATAAGTAGCCTGGAACCCCGTTTCCTGGGATTAGGATATTTCTAGTTTTGCTTTTTTGCACAGATACTTGGAGCATTTTCAGCTCTACGTGAATATTTAAACCAAACTTGTAGGAACTAGCGGTTTAGAGTTACCAACAGATTCAAAATCTACTACAGCAGGATAAGTGGTTTACTCACAGCAGTGTCTTGTTTCCTTAACAACCCAGGCTGAAAACATCACAGAACTTTAATAATTCCAATCTGTTAAATAGAAAATTATTTCTGATGTATCTCAGAACAACACTTGGCTCAGGATCAGATCCTGAGCTAGACCTTCCCTTGGTTTAAGCCAGTACGGCCACTCTTAGATTAGGGAAAATAGTATGAGAGTCTTAATTTTGCAGATAAGTAGCAAACAGGGAGGCACTGCAAGGACTGAGTGAAAAGGACTTAAAAAAAAAAAGAGTGAGACTCTGCTCATGCCTGGTATGGCATTTGCCATTGGTTATTATGAAGAGAAAGGTGTCAGAAATAAAAATATCTAAAGATGAAACAAAACTGGTAACTTCTGAAGCTGTTAAACAGTTTCAATAAAATACAACAAAAGGTAAACCATCACAAAGAAATCACAAAACTATCATAAAATCATTTGGTTGGAAAACACCTTTGAGATCATTGAGTCCAACCATACCTGTTTAGTACTAAACCAGATCCCTGAGCACCTCATCTGCCCATCTTTTAAATCCCTCCAGGGATGGGAACTCCACTACCTCCCGGGCAGCCTCTGCCAGGGCCTTTCAGTGAATAAATTTTAACCTCCCCTGGTGCAAACTGAGGCTATTTCCTCTAGTCCTGTCACTTGTTACTTGGGAGAACACACTAACACCTTTCAGGTAGTTGTAGACAGTGATTAGGTAAATTATGTTCTTGGAATATAATTCCTGGAATAAAGGCCCAAGATGAGCTCAACTGTACTATTAGACATGGAGGCACAACATCAGGGATGTAAGTTTTAGGGAAACAGATTTCAGAACCCCTGCTGCTCAAGAGCCAGGATAAGCACAACCCAAGAAATCACAAATAAAAATTGAATTTTTTCATCAAAAATTGTTTCTAACAATATGGAACTCACACAGCTTGAGAAATAAACACATAGGATATTAACACGAATGATACTTAACAGAAGATAAGGGGCTGGTTTTCAAAATTCACTTAAGAGAGAGAGATCTCAAAAAATGCTTCATTTTTTCATTAATTTTGGGGTGCTGCTCAGACATTTGTGGTGTCTCAAGTCAAAGCGATGGGTAGCAGTGCAGCAATTCCCCAGCAAGGGCTGGATTCTCTGAACTCTGGCTGTATCACATACCTGCCCAGCATGATGTAAATTTTGGTAGTGCAAAGGAGTTGAGTGGTTCCTCAGGCATGACTAATTTTGCGCTCTTGTTCCTCCTTACAAAGGGTTCCTAGGCTACAAGTTTCTCCAGTGTATTTGTGAATCAGAATTAGCTGCCAATGTGTTTCGCACTTTATAATTTAAAAAAAAAAAATCCAACTTGTCCTTATTTGTCACGCCTGGCTTCCCTAAATCACACTGGATACTCAAAGTCTGCCTGAGCTCAAGGGGAGATGGATGAGCTCATGGAAGGGAAGTAATTTGCGCAGAGTAACCGCATTTAGCTCATGTTACACAAAAAAAGAAAGACATTTTGGGGAGCTGGGAGAGAGTGCAGAAGAAACACCACATATACTGAATTAGCCCTAGTCTGCATTGATATTATAATGATGTAATGTGGACTCAAACCTTCTGACCTGTGAGTTTCAGTATCTCTCCACTGTGGGGGAAAACAGTGAAGGGGAAGAATGCACCTGACAGGTATGCACACCACCTGGCAGACTTGCCCTCCCTCCACTGTTGGACATTTTTGCTTCACCCAGCTCTCGTTGTGCAAAATGTGTAACTTCTGGCTTTCCTTCATGGCACTCTTTGTAATTTCTTTAGTAATTTTAATCCAGTTTTTGATGCTTTTTATGCCATCATTTGCTATGGCCTCTTCTGTGGCAAAAAAAAAGCACTTTCCGTGCTATGTGAGATTTGCTATTGTCTTAAAAGAGGTATAAGGTGTCACAACTGAATCCCCAAAATATTTTCAGTTCCCTTGAGACTTCTGACATACACTAGCTAGAAAACATACCCAGAAAACACCACAGATGTTCACTGAAAGCTTTGCAGTAACAGGCAGGATGAGATTATAAAAGAAAACTCACAAATGTTTTTTTTTTCACATTTGGAGAAGTATTTATTTTCCAAGATCACAAGGAAGATAATGAGGCTGGGAAAACAGAGCAATAAGAACATAACCAAAAAGCAAAAGTATTGAGAACATTTTGAACAATAAGTGCATTACAATCTTACTTAAAATAAATATTTTGGGCAAATCTCCAGACGTCCCATAACTTAGAAGAAGTAATTAAGTATGCACGACCTCTTAGTCAGATCCTCCTAAACAAGTATTGATAGTGACCACCCCACAGATACCCTTCCTCCATGCCCATAAAAGTCTCTGAGAGCCTCCAGCCATTGGGAAATGCAGAAACAGCCTTGAGAGCAGACCAACACTAAGCTCTGCCTGTAAGAACTTTCAGCTTACTCCTGAATGACTTCAAGGGCAACACAGTTGCTTGCTCTTAAGTCGATAATGGGAATAATTTAGCATGCAGTTAATCCAGTAAAACAATTACTTAATAACATCTGGAGAGAGAAGAAAACCTCATTTATTTTTAAGTGAAACCTAAAATAACCATTTTCTCCCCTTTTTAATAAAATTGCACTGAGTGATATCTTTACTTTGATTTTGCATCTACAAAATGGGACTTTCTGCAGCATCCTCACAAGGACTCATAGGACAATCTTCTGTACATTCCTGGTGGCACTGCTTGTTTTGATGGTTCTGAGTTGTCCATAATTTAATTGTATCTGTGAGTGAAGTGTTGAGTGCTGGGGAGGAAGCTCAAATGTTATCTGGGTAATATTGGACCTGAGCTTTGGTTTTCCATTGAATCATAGAATCACAAAATGGTTTGGGTTGGAAGAGACCTTAAAGCCCATCCAGTTCCAGCCCTTGTGCCGTGGGCAGGGACACCTCCCACTTTAACAGGTTAGTCCAACGTGGCCTTGAACACCTCCAGAGGTGGAGAATCCATGACTTCTGACTGTACCAGTGCCTCACCATCCTCACAGGAAAATATTTCTTCTTAAGATCTCATCTCAATGGGTGGAAAACTGGTTGGATGGCCGGGCCCAGAGAGTGGTGGTAAATGGTGTGAAATCCAGCTGGAGGCCAGTGACAAGTGGGGTTCCCCAGGGCTCAGTGCTGGGTCCAGCCCTGTTCAATGTCTTTATCAATGACCTGGATGAAGGCATTGAGTGCACCCTTAGCAACTTTGCGGACGACACTAAGCTGGGTGGAAGCTGGATCTGCTGGAGGGTCGGGAGGCTCCAAAGGGATCTGAACAGGCTGGATCCATGGGCTGAGACCAATGGCAGGAGGTTTAACAAGGCCAAATGCTGGGTTCTGCACTTAGGGCACAACAACCCTGAGCAGCTCCAGACTAGGAGAAGTCTGGCTGGAAAGTGCCTGGAGGAGAGGGACCTGGGGGTGTTGGTTGACAGCGACTGAACACGAGCCAGCAGTGGCCCTGGTGGCCAAGAAGGCCAATGGCATCTTGGCTTGGATCAGAAACGGCGTGACCAGCAGGTCCAGGGAGGTTCTTCTCCCTCTGGACTCAGCACTGGTGAGACCGCTCCTCGAATCCTGTGTTCAGTTCTGGGCCTCTCACCACAAGAAGGATGTTGAGGCTCTGGAGCGAGTCCAGAGAAGAGCAACAAAGCTGGTGAAGGGGCTGGAGAACAGGCCTTATGAGGAACGGCTGAGAGAGCTGGGGGTGTTTATCCTGGAGAAGAGGAGGCTGAGGGGAGACCTCATTGCTCTCTACAACTACCTGAAAGGAGGTTGTGGAGAGGAGGGAGCTGGCCTCTTCTCCCAAGTGACAGGGGACAGGACGAGAGGGAATGGCCTCAAGCTCCGCCAGGGGAGGTTTAGGCTGGACACCAGGAAAAAATTTTTCATCGAAAGGGTCATTGGTCCCTGGCAGAGGCTGCCCAGGGAGGTGGTTGAGTCCCCTTCCCTGGAGGGGTTTAAGGGATGGGTGGACGAGGTGCTGAGGGATATGGTTTAGTGTTTGATAGGAATGGTTGGACTTGAGGATCCGGTGGGTCTCTTCCAACCTGGTTATTCTATGATTCTATGATTCTATGATTCAATCTCCCCTCTTTCAGCTGAAAACTATTACCCCTTCTCCTAGTGCTGCATTCCCTGATCAAGAGCCCCTCCCCGGTTTTCCTGGACCCCCTTTCAGTACTGGAGGGGAGATGCAGGGAATGATGACAGGACCTGTGGAGTATTAAACCGATTCTAAACACAGGTCATTTTTTTCAGTGGTTAACGTGTTTTGTGTGTAATATTGTGCATATACTTATTGATCCCTTTCTGAGCACCACCAGGCTCCTACAAAAGCAACAGCAGCTCATCGTCTTGCCCTGCTCGTGCCCAGGAGCTGGTACAGGTAACAAAGGGGGAATCCTGCCCCACCTGCGCCACTGAGGCAAGTTGTTTGGTAGTCTCTCAGAGCCGGCACAACACTACATTTTTGTGAGCAGTGCTTTTAGTAGTCAAGCATTACAGAGCTCTCTCTGGTTGGTTTTTGAGTCCCATTTAAGAACAAGTCACTCTGGCAAATGGTCCTATTGACTCATCTGAATGTTTCACTTACTCTGTCCTGCTTAGATAAAGTCCCAGAAATGGTCTGTGAAATAATATTTGCATGGTAAATATTTAACAAAGGGAACGCCTCTGCATTTCCATGCAGGATCCATATATTCAAGACAAATGCGATGCTTTATTCTGGGAACAGGAGGTCTACTCTTCTACCCATCTCCTTTCCCCATTTCAGACTTCTGTTATGAGCTAGCTTGCCCTTCTTATGGGACCATTAATGATTTGCTGTTGCAGACTGCTGAGTCAAAGCTGGTACATAGAGGGCTATAGATGTGAAGGCCAGTCATGCAATTTAGCTAAATGGAGCCTCCTTCTCTTAACAAACTGAATCAAAAATGGAGAAGCTGACGCTGCTCCAGTAAAATCATTTCCCATCCTTTTTTTTGGTTTGTTTTATTTTAGTGGAGTAAGAGTGAGAGGTAATTCTCTGTACCTTAATGCAAGGGATACCAAGGAATCTCCAAGCTCCAGAGCTGACCTACGGACAGCTTAGATCTTCTTATCATGTCATTACTATGCAAATGTTTATTTATTCCAGGTTTCTGCTGATAAAAAAAGTTGATCTCTAAAAAGACATCAAGAGGTCAGAGGAGTGAGTAAAATAGGAATTAGGAAGTGGTTATCTTACTGCATTGCCTGAAGGCTGTTTCCAAGCAGCCTGAATTATGAGGTAGGTCCCAACCTGTCTCTGACCAAATGCTGAGTGATATCTCTTACCCTGGAAAATTATCCTCTTTTGCTTTGGGTCCCTGCTCAGTATTTTTTTCTTCTTGTGGATATGCTCCTAAAGGCAGAAAGCAGAGAGATGGACAGTGGAGGAGTGCTTGAGAAGCAGGCTTCTCCAGTCAAACACCCAGCTCCAACACTTAGATGGGTGTTTAAATTTGGAGAGAGCATCTGAACTGCAGGCAGAGCCCCAAGAGCCAGGAAACCACACTATGCCTTATTTTGCAAAACCATTCATTCCTCCCCCTTCACCCACCATTAGCCAGAGAAGATAGACTCTGTCTACGTGGTTGACTTGCTAAAGTACCCGTTGTGCCGAAACCTGCCAGTCTGCATGATGTACGACTCACAGACAAGTACGTCAAGACACTAGCAGAGAGAATTGGTCCTCGTAGCAAAGGGTGCTGCTAGGACCAGGAGGATGCTTGGTGGAGCGAAGGATGCTCCAGCCACCTCTGCAACATGGAAATGGGGTTATTGCCTAATCTCTCGTAAAGAGACCTAATCTCTCAACCAGCACTGTCCGGCTGGAGCCTGTGAACTCATTTGTTTCAAGTTGTTTCAGGCAGGTTGCTGTGTTGGAAATCGTTCGATTCGACTTCTCCAGTCAGCCCGGTGCTCTTATGGGAAACAGTGGGAGATCATTCCATGCATGGGAAAGTGTCTTTGCTCAGGGCAAAATGTGCTGGTTGCTGAACCGAGCTGCATTGCCTTTGTGTCAGGATGATTTGAGGGCAATGTTGAAGCTTTAACAATGCAGAAAATAAATTCATATCTCTCTGTGCGTCTCCCCGTGCATACACTTCCGAAAGGGCAAACTGCCAAACTTGAAACACAGAGGAGCAGGGGAGATTTTATACAAAACTTCTGTCTGGGTGGAGAAGCACAACTGCACTAACCCTCAGAGATGAGGCAGAGAGAATTGGGGATGCCTGTATCAGAGGCCACCACGCACCGGTAGTTTTAACCAAAATGGAAAGGAAAAAAATAATTTCTTTGCTGGCAGGGAACGAAAATGCGCAGACTGAACCCTCAGTGAAGCAGGAGCAGGGGTGGGAGGAAGGCAGCCCTCTGCAAATGGCATAAGGATAACGGCAGGTCCACCACGCCCCATCCACATCTGGAGCATCACTGGGCACTGCTGTTCCTTGGCTCAGTGTCTTGGCAAGGACCAGACTTCGGATGGTCAGCAAGGACGACAGATCTCCCAGTGATTGTTTTTACGAAACAGTCACTTCTTTGTGCACATCCTCAGCATCATCGGAAAGATACTGATGACCCCAGTGCAGCTTGCAACCATCTTGAGGGTGACAGAAAAGGGATCAAACCCTTGTTGGTGACTTACAGTGACCAAAACGGGACCAGAAAGCAGGGTACAGACTTCATTCATGTGTTAGAAGACTGGAGAGGGAAGAAGGCATTGGTGTCAACACAAGATACACTGCACCTCTTGCTCTGTGGGCTGGGGGACAGGTCTGGCCCACTTTACTTACAGGTAAAGACACACCATGGTGATGCTAAAATGATTTACACCTTCTGTGTTTGTGGCCCCTAGCCCTGGGCTATAAGAATCATCTCCTGAGGTAGATGGTCAAGTTTTCCTGCCTTCCTTTTTTTTTTAATTTGTTTTCAAACCCAAAGTGAATATCCTCTGTAATGAATTTTTTTTTTTTAATATCCTATTTGAGTGGTACAGGGAGAAACAGGGGGAGGGGTGCCTGTGTTTTTCCTTCAGCATGAGCTCCTAATTCCCATCCATGCTAATGGGACTGGCACGCATGCATCAAGGGGAGAAGAGACCCCTGAGGGTTCACAAAATATGCAGATGACTGGTTTTTAATGAATGCAAAATGTAAAACAAAAGAAGTACCACAGTCAAGCTACTGATGCATAATAAAGCCACAGTGAAAAGGGAGCAAATAAATAGAAAAGTCTTCTTGGCTGTAACCATCCTTAATATGCAATGGACAATTGGGAACAGCAGGCCTTCGGAAGCCCACATCATCAAATAGGAAATACATTTTGGCAACATGAAACCATTTACAGCAGTGTTTCTCAAGTTCTGTCCCACCACGTTATGGAAAAAAATATTCAGTTTCTAGATGTGATATACAGTTTTTAGAGGAAGTAGGGAGGTGTCTCTGAGGAGGCTGGAGAGCTCTGAGAAGATATTACAGTGGGGTGGTAGAGTGGAAGCTTGTGAGACAGGGTGGATGCTGATTTTACCTTGTTTCAGCATGGGTTCCACCAGGAGTTCAATGAAGCAGAGCCATAGACAGAGCAGCCATGCTGCAGGGAAGAATCAAGTGAGGGAGTCATCCCATCAAAGTCAATGCAATTTGTTCAATTGCTAATTTGATAACATTCTGGGCAGCAGACTTAATTAGACATACTCTGAGAAGTCCATCATGGGATGCTGCTCCGAGGCTGCTGCTCCCTTCTCCTCCTCCCCCCAACAAGTGCATCCCCTCTTTCACATCTTTTTGCATTGCACAAAGCCCCATCTGAAATGGGACTTCGTGTCACTGTTGCAACTAAACTCACGTCTGGTGTTATTCAGTCAGGTCCAGAAATCTAGATCATGCCTACCCCTCTTTTTGTGTCTCCAGCCATTGGATCCTTATTCCCTAATCTCACTTATTTATCTTTTTGTATAATTGCCAATAAAAATTTACACTGAACCCAAACTCAACAGAGAGAATTTCCTCTTTAGGCTGTGTACACCATCTGTATCCAAGCATAGGAGCATCTTACTCTTTGAGTTTTGCTTGTTAGGGTTAGGGTTAGGGTTAGGGTTAGAGGGATGTCAATTTTTTAAGTTCTGCTCCTGACTCAGGTGTGACTACTAGAGGTTGGATATGTGTTCAGGTGTGTTCTGCTCTTGGCCTTGCCCCTAGCTCTTGAGATTCCTAGGCAGCATCGAACTCTCAGGTGGAGGGTAACGTGACCAACATAATGTGCAAGAAAGACATTGAGGTCCTGGAGCGTGTTGAGAAAAGAGCAACAAAGCTGATAAAGGGGCTGGAGAACAAGTGTTATGAGGAGCAGCTGAGGGAGCTGGGATTGTTTAGCCTGGAGAAAAGGAGGCCGTGGGGAGACCTCATCACTGTCTACAACTCCTTGAAAGGAGGTTGTGGTGAAGTGGGTGTTGGTCTCGTCTACCCAAATGACAGGCAACAGGACAAGAGAAAATGGCCTCAAGTTGCACCAGGGCAGGTTCAGATTGGACACCAGGAAAAATTCCTTCACCAGAAGGGTGGTCAGGCACTAGCAGAGGCTGCCCAGGGGAGTGGCTGAGTCCCCATCCCTGGAGGTGTTTAAAAGACAGGTAGATGAAGTGCTTAGGGATATGATTTAGTAGTAGACAGGTATGGTTGGACTTGATGATCACAAAGGTCTTTTCCAGCCTAGGGATTCTATGATTCTATGATACAATAATAGTACTTCTCCAAAAATGAAAGCAGTGAAAACACAAGGAAGGCATGCTACACCAAAATACGGTACTGCAGAGATGTACTTAATAAACCTCAAAATAAAAAATGAAACCTTAAAACAAAACCCCTAATAAAACAGTTTTCAGCACTTATAAAAAAAATCAGAGAAATTATAATATCTGTACTCTGTACCAGGCAGCTAGGGTAGAGATTAAAGAGAACACATGTATAAATGTCATTAGCATGCTAGCAGTGATATAAAAGAACCCTCCAACTTTTAAAATAAATGAGCTGCTACAAAATAAACTACCTTACAACAAAATGTACGTAGGGGATATACAAAGTAAATTAAAAAACAGATTAAAGCAACATCTGTATATTAACATCGTCATAAAACAGCATAGTAGTAATAGCAGTGGCATGCAAAGGTATTATAAAATTATAATCTATCCAAGATGTTATGTCATCTTAATGAAACTGTACAGCCAATACATCACAAGTATTATTCCTTTATGATTCAAACACATCTTTTGCTGCAGCTATGTGGAATCAGGACACGCTCAGTCCTGGTGCAAGTGGAGCGCCTGCTCGTGGGCTTGCAGAAGTGGTACCCAACCAAATGCACAGCCCACTAGTGTGGCTATTCACCTTCCAAATGCTTTTTTTGCCTTTAAAAATCCATATTTTCCCTTTTCTTATGCTCTTTATTTAGGAGATGGAACATGAAAACATCTATTGTCAGGACTTTTCCATGACACATGCAGCACGGCAGCAAAGTCCCACTCCACAAATGACTTCTGAAGAAGAACTGGGTGTGTTTTCCATCTCTTGCAGAAATGTTTTTTACACCATTTCATGTTCTGACATACCCTCCCACTGATATCAGTAAGGTGAAGACTTGTGTCCACTGCTAAAGACTCATAATTAGCAGCTATTTCTGTCCCTTTCCTTGTCTCTCCCTGCTTCCTCCATAACGAGCAGCAGTCATAGATTTTGTTTTACCAAATTTTCACCACCACTTAATAGTAAAGTATTTTTCTGAGCATTTTGAAGACATAAAAACGAATACTCAGCAATGTTATGAAATTTCCTTTTCCCCTCCCCCTAAATGTACCAAAACTGCACAGATTTTCAACAGTTTGTACTGCTTTGTTTGTGGGGTTTCCTATCCCAGTTTTCCTACCATGTCAATGAATACTTAAGCGAAACTCTCCAACGTTGAGAAGAGGGTTGCCTGGGACTAGGGGGCTGAAAATGTTATTGACTCGTTGTCCTCAGACCTTGGTCTTTGCACAAGGACCATAACACACTGAGGAGACCTTTACCATTGCTTGCTTCCCTGCTTGGAGCCTGGTGAACTAAAATCTTGGTTTTCCTATTTTCTGGGGAGGTTCCCATAGGAAGAAGAGGAGGAACAGATATCACAGCGTAGAGGGGAATCCCTGACTCCCAGAGAGGAATCATGGGCAGATTGAGCCCACCTGGACTTCGATTCCATATCAGAAACATACTTGCCTCAATTCATGTCATCTAAAAGGAGGTGCTTACACGACACAGCTCACTTGGGAGCACGGCTGCCCCACTTCCATCTCTCCTTGTCAGAGAGAGACCTGCAGGCAGCAACTGGGTCTCCGCAAGCTCAGTGTCGCCCTGGAGTCTTTCACCAAGTGCCTTGAGTCTTTCACCAAGTTCCTAACAGTATGGGATTTATTGATTATGAATACACCTAAAAACCCCTCATCATTCACATTTACTTAACATTTCTCACCTTCTTAAAGCTACCTACAAGTTAGCCATGGGAGGGTTATGACCACTTGCTACCTGTTTCCCTCATTTACCAGCTGGGGTATCGAAATAGAAGTTTCTGTGAGTTCCAAAGAGCCCAGAAAAATTTATGGGAGGAAAACATGCCAAGATCTGCTGAATGCAAAACAACAGCAGCAAGGGAGGTCCCTGAGCCAGAAGGATTTGGAGGCTGGAGAGTATCCTGGGGAGGAATTGCTGCTTCCTGTATCCTCCCCAAGGCACTGTGTGTTGGTCACTGTTGGATAGTGGTCTCGATTAATCTTCTGTGCTCTTTTGCTCTTTTTCTACACCCTTACAAGCAGCACAGCCAGCCAGCAAGACAGCAGAACATGCCCACTTTGCACTTGTTGACTTCCCATTAATGTTCCATTACATGAGTCTACAGCAGTAGAAGGCTGAAAACATCTCTCTGGATTAGGACTAAAATCCCATAGATATTATTAGCATCATATAGCACAAGAGTCTACATTTGCTGCTATCACTAACTTAGCACATTAATGACTTATGCAGCGAGGCTAATGCTATAGGAATTATGCAATATAGATTGTAAATGCTGAAGCAACTGTTCAAGGCTAATGAGAAAGTGGAGATCCTGTCTATGTGATAGGAGGATGGAAAACATGGATACTATGTGCCTACCAGTCTTTCTATGCCTTGTTTTGTTTCCGGATGCCATCTCTCTTGCTCCCATAAAAAGGGCTGGAGGGAGGGGAGTGAGCAAACAAGGCAGCACAGCAGCAGGTGGGAGAAAGGGGTTACATTTTTACTGGAAACCTGCTTCTGCATGGGTCCCACCTTTCACGTGATTCTCCCTAAAATATTCTCTACAAAGGAGAGAATGGGAGAGATGAGGAGGGACAATGTCCCATGGGATTCTCCAAAAGCCATGAGTGATGGGGTCACGTCCTGCTCCTGCATCTCATTTAGCTGCTAAAGCTGCTTCCACTTGTGATGATGTATTGAACCCAGCTGGATGCCGTTATTGCAAACCCTGGTGCAAAGTGGAGTCACGGCAGTCCAGAGTAACGATGGGAAGATCCTCACTGGAACAGGTTGTTCAGCCCTGAGTAGGTGTTTGTCTTTGGCAGGCGGCAAAGCAGACAGACTCAGACACACTCAGACTCAAATGCTACTTGCATTTGGTATGGAGAATTCAAAAAGCGAAGTGCTACTCACTTAACAAAAGGATTTGAACCAAGAACATCTCCTTTTCACTGAAAGGGTGGTGGTGAGTAAACCTTTCAGACAACTGTGAATTGACCTAACTCCCTTCTGCCCTGAGGTGGTGTCTACTAAAAAAGTAGATTTACAAAGCCTCAGCAGTGTGACTGTGGTTACTACCTGGCAAGAGAAACTCAGAAACCTCTCTCAAACACAAACCCAAGCTCACAACGCGAGCACAGGAGAAAAATCCCCTTGGTGGTCTCAACCACTCCAGCATTCTCCTGCATCTGCTCTTCCTGCCTCTGCAAAGACGTGCATGGCCAAGTGGCACATACCAGCCTCATCCCAGCACGTCCCTGGGCAGCCCAGAGCTGTGCAACCACCTCCATTATGAGACCTGCTGCATATAACAACCACAAGAATATTTTTGAGTAGCTCCTTGCTGATGGAAGAACATTCTGAGAGCTCACCTAGGCCAGTTCCAGCTTTAACTGCTGAGTCGTACCCTGCTCGTATTCCATCCACTGCGGGCTTTGTGACTGTCTCCAAAGAAAATCTCGCTGCTGGTCTCTCTGTTTTGTTGGTGTTCTGGTAGGTTTTTTTTTATTTTAATGCAATGCCTCAATCGAAATGCAGAAGTTTTAATAAGAGAGGAATGATCATCCAGTGGATTTCACTGCAGTAGGAAGAAACCAAAAAGGAGGGGTAAAAAATGGGAACATTAACGGCTTATGGCAAGGGAAATGAAATATTTAATAAGCAAAACACTGTGCGCAAGGAGGGCTCCCCCAGCCCCCCGCTTTCTTCCTTGGCAGAAATTAAACAACTTTTACACACCATGTAGTCTTCAGTACAGTATGCTAATGATGTCCCTGATGCCCTCTTCATCTGATCAAACTTAATTGTCTGTGTCAGGCTGCCAATTAACAAAAGGATCTCCTAGAGTACCAACTTCCAGAGCTACCTTAAAGGTTAATTGAATCATGTAAGCCCAATGCTCTGGCGGACTCAACTTCAGGATCCTATTCTAACCAGGGGTCTGTAGGGGTAACAAATAAAGGAAAAGTTTAATTGCTAAAGCATCCAAATCTAACAGTTGCATTAGGAAAGAAATGATCTTTCACAGCTCTCCCTCCCCCAACTTTTTTTTCCAAAGCTCTGAAATAATCTTGGGCTTTTCATACGTAGGAGGTGGTTTCTAGATTTCACTAGCAGGGGGTAAATAAGAAGAACCAAATTTGGCTCTTCAGTGCATCTGCAAACTGGGTCAAAGAAGAAGATACTCAGGTAAATCCAGAAGTGTGATTTATTCTTGTATTCACTCACTATTTTATCAAATGTTCCTCTACCAAATGCAAAGTGGCAGCAGGTGGAGGGTCACTGAGTACACGAGTTATGGAAGTATGGAAGCAACAAGCACTGCCAGCACTCAAGACATCAAAAGCCAGCTAAATGGCATCTCTGTTTCCTCTTCCTCTGCCTAATTTTTCAATATATTAATTATTATCTATTTTTGATGTTTTCTTATTTGTTTTATAAGCACATTTTTAAAGTGCCTGTTTTACCACAAAAGACTCTTATGGCTGTTTCAAAGAGGGTGAACAGGAAAATGGTACCCATAGGTACCAATAAAATATCCATAGGTATTCAATAAAAAAAAAAATACTATGACTAGGAAACAGACTGGATTGAGAATAGGGACCCTAAAGTCACAGGCTAGAGCTGATGTCCCCCATTCTTCTGGAAACATTTACTTTTGGGAGAAATCTTGCCATTGTTGGACCAAGTGTGGCATCACTCTTGTTTGCCTTGGGACTCCAGAGGTGGTGTTTGAGGTGGGCATAATGTTATATTTTTCTGGTCTCCAAAACACCTTTGGGGTCTAAAAGTGTACGAAACCATAAAGGAAGTGGTGAGAAATAAAGGAAATATAAATATTTTGAAGGGCCTGAAGGGGATTTTGTACAAGGAAACACCAAAAAAAAATTGAAACAGGGTGCAAACTGTGGCAAAACTGCTGTGCTACAGATAATACAACCAAGAGGTTATCAAAGGGGATGCCAGAGCTAACTGTGATTTGAAATTAACTCCACAAGTATGTGAACAGTCAGAGGACCAAGCAGAAAAAGGCATTCCTGAAGGAGTAAGAGGTAATATGGTAAAAAAATGTCAAATGACAACCAAAAATACCTTGCCAGCAGGATTTTGTGGAGGCTTCCACTGACCATGCTTGTCAGAGCTGCCCTTCCTGGCATCCTGCTAATGTGCTGAGTTTCCTCATGTTTCTCCCATCTTCACCTCAAGAGGGCAGAAAAGTGGCTGGTACCCTTTTTCCATCGCCAAAAAAACCTGAGGTGCAGAAGGTGGCAGTGCCAGGAAGAGTTGAGGTGTGACAGAACAGAGCTGGGGGGCCATGTCCCTGCCCACCACCCCTGCATCCATCTCATATGACTGGTTGGTTTCACCACTCTCCATGTGGAGGGACAACCTGTGATGGGATGCAAGGATGCTCATGGACCACACAGCCCAACAGGTCAGCAAGAAGGTGTTTCCTACAACTGCTCTGGGGCAATTCTCCCACTTACCCCCAAACAGCTCAGCAGGATGACGTGTCTTGGCCATTCCCCACATATGCTAAGTGACCCTTCCTGTCCTGAACCACGGGTGAGCTAAGTCAAGTAAAACCTGCTACATCTTGGCATTGGTGAGACCGTTCCTCAAATCCTGTGTTCAGTTCTGGGCCCCTCACCACAAGAAGGATGTTGAGGCTCTGGAGCGAGTCCAGAGAAGAGCAACAAAGCTGGTGAAGGGGCTGGAGAACAGGCCTTATGAGGAACGGCTGAGAGAGCTGGGGGTGTTTAGCCTGGAGAAGAGGACGCTGAGGGGTGACCTCATTGCTCTCTACAACTCCCTGAAAGGAGGTTGTGAAGAGGAGGGTGCTGGCCTCTTCTCCCAAGTGACAGGGGACAGGACGAGAAGAAATGGCCTCAAGCTCCACCAGGCTGAACACTAGGAAAAAGTCTTTCACCAAAAGGGTCATTGGTCCCTGGCAGAGGCTGCCCAGGGAGGTGGTTGAGTCATCTTCCTAGGAGGTGTTTAAGGGAGGGGTGGATGAGATGCTGAGAGACATGGTTTAGTGTCTGATAGGAATGATTGGACTCAGAATCACAGAACAATCAGGTTGGAAGAGACCCACAGGATCATCAAGTCCAACCTCCTTTCAGGTAGTTGGAGAGAGCAATGAGGTCTCCCCTCAGCCTCCTCTTCTCCAGGCTAAACACCCCCAGCTCTCTCAGCCGTTCCTCATAAGGCCTGTTCTCCAGCCCCTTCACCAGCTTCGTTGCTCTTCTCTGGACTCGCTCCAGAGCCTCAACATCCTTCTTGTGGTGAGGGGCCAGAACTGAACACAGGATTCGAGGAGCGGTCTCACCAGTGCCGAGTCCAGAGGGAGAAGAACCTCCCTGGACCTGCCGGTCACGCCGTTTCGATGATCCTGTGGGTCTTTTCCAACCTGGTGATTCTATGATTCTATGACTCTATGATCTACCAGCAAAAAAAATGTTCCACTCAGGAGGAACAGACAATACCACAAACAAGAGCTTGGGAATGGATTTTAAACTGTGAAGTCTACGAAAAAAGGGCTGTGAATCTGGCAGAGCTAACTCACATACCCATGGATAGTATAATCCCAAAGGTATTTATCCAGAATTTATTCCCAAACTTCTTTTATTTGCAAGTTGACTTCTCCATTCATTTCTCACTTAAACATATATCACATTAATAGTCCAAGCCTGGTAAAACTTCCTCTTGCTTAAATATTATGCTTTTCTCAGGGTGATACTGCCTTTTCCTCTCTCAAAAATATTTGCATTCCCCTTTTCTTTCTGTTTTGTCTTTTCCAAGGGTACTCCGGCAGCTCTTGTGCTCTCTTGCCAGAGCTCTCTCCCCTCCCACGGCTGCGCATCAGGATGATGGTGGTGGTTTGCACTTAACTGACATTGTCTGCATGTGAGCAAACAGAAGCAGACACGACAGCCCCTCTAACAAACTCCTACAAACTGATCTATTATCAACGGCAGGGGCCTGCTGTATCGCTGGCGGGCACAGTAATTAATTTCCATGCATATCATTGCCAGGATCGCTTACTGATCCAGGGAGCAAGATCAGAGATGTCACACCATAAATTGAGTCAGAGCCTTCACCTCTGTGTTCCGCGTGCAATTTTACATGCGCTTGACAAAGTAACAAACAGGGGGTAAAAAAGGCAGCAGTTCCCCAGGGTGATGGACGGGGGGAATTGGCCCAATAAATTGTTCCCTGTAAAAAGCAATGTTTTCCTCATTAAAAGGCAGTGAATTCTCTATTGCTTTTCATTAGTTGTGGCCTTGCTAGACGTGAGGTTTAATTGGCAGTGTGTTTACAGGACGCCGGCCCCAGAGGTGAAGGAGACAAAGAGGCTGAAAAGAGATTCTTATTTATTAAGGAGAGGTGACAGGCAGCCGCTTAATAAGTTTTTGTGTGGGTCCTGGAAGAAGTTGCACCGTGAAGAATGGCTGTGCAGGTGTAACCCCTTCTGTGCCATTGCTTCATCTGTTTTTACCATCAGAATTTAAATTCTCCATCCATCCCCTTCTTGCAAGGATGATAAAATAAATAATACATTTAAAAAAAAAATAAAACAAGAACATAGTAATAAAAATACACTTGTATTGGTTTCAAAGGCCCTGGTTGACTGCTCAGCTCTCAGATTAATTAGAAATACTGGATCATCCACCTTGCAAGGTGTTTGTAAGGATGTATTGGGACTACCCCGCTGCTTCTTATTCACAGGGGGTATGGAAGCAGGGTCGCTCCAGCTTTAGGTGAAGTCCAAGGAAATGGAAAAATATCCATGTGAGAAGAATGGGCCTTTTGCATCTGTCCTCTACTGGCAGCAGCATCTGCAAAAAGCCCTCAGCATCCAGCAGTTGCACAAACCAAGAAATATTTTTTTTAAAAATAAGGATTCACATGTAGGAGTGCAAAGACTAAATTAATTCAAATACGAAATGCAAAAAGCAAGTTGCTTTCTAAGAGGAAGAAAGAGGTGGGAGGAGGAGATGGCCTAATGATGTCTAGAAGAACTGGTTTTAGCTACAGATCTGAGCAGAAGTGAAGGAAAAGTCTGTGACTTGGCAAGCAATGTTATCTGTGAAGCATTTCTCATGAAAAAGTTAGCTCTGCCCTGGAAAATCATATACAAAGTGAAACAAATCAATATTTTGGCAAATTTCAACAGTCTGCCTATATTCAAAAACATAGGACTGGAATTTTGCAGTGATAGAAACACATGACAAAGAAAAGAATAGTTTTAAAGTGCCACAAATTCTTGAATATTATAGAAGATAAGTCTGTTTCTCTCTCTAAAGGAGCTTAAACGTTACAATTCATCCCAATTTACCAATCAGAGAAACCCCTAAGCTTAATTAGTGTCTTGACTCCCATCACTTGTCACCTAAAATGGTTTTGTCTTGCCTTTTAACAAGCATATTTGGAAGTGCATCTCTTCAGCTGTCATTTCATGCTTTGAGCCATCTCCACCAAAGAAAAAGGTATATCAGGGTCTGACTGAAACCTTCCTGATGAAAAGCATCACATGAATTATTTCACTCTGTCAATATGAGTCTTTCTTTGCAGTCACTGAATGGGACATGAACTGAGGTGGATGGGCTGGAGCAGCGGGACAGGCTCTGCTGTGCCAGCTTGTAGAGCAATTTGAGGTCCCCTTCCTCAAGTAACAAGTGGAGCGGCTCAGTTTTTGGGTGTTATCAGAGTCTGTAGAAGCTTTATGTAACTTAAGGAAGCAAACTGCAAATAACAGCTCCAAACAATATCGCAAATCAATGCTCCAGCACTTACCCCCCTTTTATATTTGTCTGTAATCAACGTATTTAAGAGCGGTACAGCCATCCTGGCACTCTGTAGCTCGTTGTGCTTACAAGAAATACTGGTGGAATGGGAGCCTTAAAATTAAGTAGCATGGAGTGTCCAGTAATTAATTTGATTTTTACATCCATTCTTTATTTAATGCAACTTTAAAACTACATTAGGAGCTGGAAATGAGCAGTGTAGCATGAAAATGAACTGGCCAGGTTCCAAGTGAGGCAGGGATTAGCATAACGTTAAATGTTGAGGATCGTCCTCAACACTGAGCTTAGAAGGGCGAGAGCCAAAGAAAGGAGAGACCATCCATGAAACTGCCCAGGGAGCTGGTTGAGTCACATTCCCTGGAGGTGTTTAAGGCACGGGTGGACGAGGTGCTAAGGGGCATGGTTTAGTGTTTGATAGGAATGGTTGGACTCGATGATCCAGTGGGTCTCTTCCAACCTGGTTATTCCATGATTCTATGATTCTATAAGTGATTAAAGCACAGTGGTGTGCCATGCAAAAAGATCATCTCTGCTTGAGTCCCAACTGAAGAGAGGGGATAGAAGGAAGCAAAGTCCTTCACTTCGACCAGAATTAGGGAGAAGATTGGTGCGTGGACGGGAAGGCTGGAGTGTCAAGTTTGGGTTCTATTCTAGGGACCTTCACACCTGCACTTTGGTCGTTGTTATTCACGTTGAATTTCTGCCTTCACAAGTTGCTGTAACGGTTCTGTTCCCCGGGATCAAGCTGTTTAAACTGTACCTGAGAGAGATTCCTATGGGAGCTGCAATGAATTGTTTCCTCCTCTAATCCATGTACTCACAGCCTTTCTCTTTACTCCATCTGCTACCTTCAGGTGAGCTGACCCAACAGCAGCTTCGCTCCTGCAGTTCCCATCATCTTACAGTTGTTTTGGCAGTACAGCTCCTTCTGAGGTTTGGGAGTTGAGGGACTGGATTTCCACGAAGCAACGCAAGAAAAAATCCAGAAAATCTGAACCTTGAGAATAATTTTCAACCCATAGTAATTTAAGCTAAATAACAGCCAAATAATCCTTCTTTTTCATGCTTTTCTGTATCAGCCTACACAGAAGTTCTTTAAACAGTCCATGAAACTTCACCGCTATCTAAAACTATCTGGCTAAAGATCCGCAATGGTCAAGAAAATGATTTTTTGTCATGGTAGCTGCTATCTCCACAAGCTCAATCCACATCTGACTAAACCTGGTTTTCCAGTCTCCTCCATTTGTCCTTCAAGGAAGTGCAGCAGGAGGGGACTGAGTGACTGGAAAAACTCAGTCTGGGTCTGAGCAGAAAAAATATAAAAATTGGAACTGTTTTATCTGGGAAAAAATCCCTGCAATCTCAAGGAAAAAAGTCAAATCAAGGTCCATTCCAGTCCCTAACAGAGATTTGGGGCTTGGAGGAAATGAAAAAACACTGCACTACAACAACTGATCAAGGAACTTAAAAACCCTTAATTTCAAACCTGAGGAATTTTTGCTACATTGCGCCATCAGGGTATCCTGATTTGATGGGAGTGAAAACACTGGCTGGGAACCAGGGCTGCATCTGTGCTAAAGTTGCCTTTCACCCATAGCTTTCAAACCATCAGTCGGAGTCTTGATTGAATGAAGGGAAAGAGATGCAGCAGCAAAAATGCTTATTGTTCATGGGGGAACTCCAAGAAGGATGTGATGGCTCATATTCACATGCAGGCTAAAGAGCTGGGAGGCTTGTGAATGCTCATGGTCAAGTCTCCACCTCAACAGTGTAGGATTTTAATGTTTCTGCAAGAGAAATAGGAGTTAGGACAGTAATATAATGTTTTGGTGATTCGCCCTAGAGTTTGTTGGTTCTTTAAGGCAATTATAACTGATCAGTCCCTGTTCCCTGCTGCCTTGTGTTCCTGCTTTGCATCTTCATGGGGTATTATCTTCATTTCTTACCAGAAGTGAATGTCTTTTGTGCAGTATTCAGTTTCATCGTTGCTACTGCTGTTTGCTGGTGAAGCACCTGGTTCTGAGAAGTTGGGTGTTGTCAAGTTTGAAGTCAAGGAGGCACTGGTGCTAAGGCACCACTCTTGGATATGTTCTTCTATGATGGTTCATGGACACCTCAAGTTTTAGACTCCGATACCTCTACCCTGGGATTGCCCACACAGAGCCTGTTTATGGGCTATCTTCTGCCTGTCTCAGCAGCCAGAATCTCCTTCCTAGCGGGCACTTGGGACTGCACCTGCTCACCACTGATGTCTTTGCCATGGTCAAACCCAAGAATCAAAGATGAAAGAGCACCTTTATGTAGAATCATAGACTCATAGAATCATAGAATCACTAGGTTGGAAAAGACTCACTGGATCATCCAGTCCAACCATTCCTACCAATCCCCAATCCATGCCCCTCAGCACCTCATCCACCCATCCTTTAAAAATGTAAACACTGTAGTCCCCAAAAAACAATAGGCAGTGGCATAGTGATTGCACTCAGTGGTGATGTTGTCTTGGCTGGAAGAGCCAGCTCATTTGCCCTGTACCTTGTGGTTGTCCTGGCAGGTCTGAGGGCTTTGTTTCCCTCTCCTCTTGCTGAGCATGAATGTCAGAGCTACCCAGACCTGCTCCTCAGTGCAGATATCCAGCCTTGCCCAACTTGTCCCTGAGGAAACGTTGCTTCTGCATCTCTTGTGATTAAATATGGAGATTATACAATCCTGTAGTAACATTTTATTCACAGAATCATAGAATCATAGAATCACCAGGTTGGAAAAGACCCATCAAAACATCGAGTCCAGCCATTCCTATCAAACACCAAACCATGTCCCTCAGCACCTCGTCCACTCGTCCCTTAAACCCCTCCAGGGAAGGTGAATCAACCCCCTCCCGGGGCAGCCTCTGCCAGTGCCCAATGACCGTTTCTGTGAAGAATTTTTTCCTAATGTCCAGCCTGAACCTCCCCTGGTGGAGCTTGAGGCCATTCCCTCTCATCCTGTCCCCTGCCCCTTGGGAGAAGAGGCCAACACCCTCCTCTCCACAACCTCCTTTCAGGTAGTTGTAGAGAGCAATGAGGTCTCCCCTCAGCCTCCTCTTCTCCAGGCTAAACACCCCCAGCTCTCTCAGCCATTCCTCATAAAGCCTGTATTGTCTCACATTCTTTCATTAACATTGCTATTTCACTCCTTGATTACACTCAATTCCCAGCCTTAAATTTCAGCCTTTTTGTTGCTTTTGAGCTTTTAGAGCACAACAGTGTAATTTGAGCAGGTTCAACCACACAAGCTCTTGTGAAGATGTTCCTACATATGGCTTTGCAAAGACATGATGCATCAAGTCCCAGCCAGCAGCAAAAGATGACTAGTGGACAGGGAAGCCATGAGTATGATCTAACTAAATGTAGTGTAGTAGTTTACCTGTGAGCCCTAGCACAAACATGCACGTGCTGTGCATGTTTGTGTGGTTCACCGCAACCCCAGCCTGACCCCCACAATTACAGTCTCATTGCCAACCCTACTTATGCTGAAGCAGCAGCACATTTCCACTGTTTTGTTCTAGCTGTTTGGTTTCCTACTGCATTTTGTAAGAACGAAACCTTCAGATATCGAGTACATAAAACGGGCCTCACCATCCATTACTGCAGTTACCCAACTGCACGCAGCCTTTTTCCGTAGCTCGTATGCATACTGAACAGCCATTAATGTTAATGTTAATGGGTGTTACACTCCAAGAGCAGCAGCAAAGGCCCTGAGGAATGGCAACCTTTATCATATTTATAGCACCGCTGCTTTCTTTACAGAGCATGTCCTGGCTTAAGGTTATCGAAAACCCTTCAGGCCTTGCTAATTGCAGTGAGTGTGTTTCAAAGCCAACAGGAAAAGTATCTGTTGTCAGATGGGCAAAAATCTTACTATTGCACTAGGTCCAAGTCTGATCCACATTACAGCACGTAACAGGTAGTGGAAATGGAATCCTGGTGTGTGAAAATCCATCAGTCATTGAGAGGCCTGGATGGAACCCCTCATGGACATCCTGCAGGCCTTTCTTCTGAATACCTGGGTGGAACCATGGAATGACATCTTGTGGACCTTTCTTCTGGACACCTGGATGAATCCCTGATGGACAGACATCCTGTATATCTTTCTTCTAGACATGCTACCTTAAAAAGATACTTCAATGGCCCCTCACCACAAGAAGGGTGTTGAGGCTGTGGAGCGAGTCCAGAGAAGAGCAACGAAGCTGGTGAAGGGGCTGGAGAACAGGCCTTATGAGGAACGGCTGAGAGAGCTGGGGGTGTTTATCCTGGAGAAGAGGAGGCTGAGGGGAGACCTCATTGCTCTCTCCAACTACCTGAAAGGAGGTTGTGGAGAGGAGTGAGCTGGCCTCTTCTCCCAAGTGACAGGGGACAGGACAAGAGGGAATGGCCTCAAGCTCCACCAGGGGAGGTTTAGGCTGAACATTAGGAAAAAATTTTTCATGGAAAGGGTCATTGGTCCCTGGCAGAGGCTGCCCAGGTATGGGGTTGGTTCACCTTCCCTGGAGGTGTTTAAGGGACGGGTGGACGAGGCGCTGAGGGACATGGTTTGGTGTTTGATAGGAATGGCTGAACTCAATGATCTGGTGGGTCTCTTCCAACCTGGTGATTCTATGATTCTAAGTAGAGAGTTCTCTCCCATCAGCAGCGTAGTTGCTTATTGTCGGCTGATGCATGGGAAATAAATTAAATACCTAAGAGTCCCAGTGCTGGATGCATGTGGCAGAGTTGGTTGCAGATAAAAAGCTTTCCTTAGCTATTTCTCCCAACACAAGAGACTGGTTATTTTCACGCCATTCTTGCCCAGTGCCCAGTGACACTTTCTGTGAAAAATCTTTTCCTAATGTCCAGCTTAAACCTCCCCTGGCAGAGCTTGAGGCTATTCCCTCAGTTTGTTGCTCTGCTTGGATGATCTGTTCTCCAGATCTCCACACTCATTTTAGATTTGACCTAATAGAGTGATAGAAGAAGACAGGATGGCTCCTGGACCTGCAGTTGAGCCCCTTCACTGGTGCCTTTGCAAAAATCTGACCCCTGCTCAGTGTTTTAGGGCAGCTTTCCAGCAAAATGTGACTCCATGACACATCCAGGCACCACCTTGCAAAAAAGACCCAGGGCTGTACCCAGCTTGAATGAGCAGAAGCAAAGCCAACCAGCATCGCGGATATCTGCCACTACCCGTTTTGTTCCCAGTTTATTCATGAGGTTCTCATTAATTGAATAAGGAACAAATTAAAGGTACTGCTGCCTGTGCACAACCTGAACTGCCTGATAGTGTGTGTCAGTGTTTTCTTTGGGAGAGCTTAATAATCCAAAGGGAAGGCTTTATTTAAGTGTTAGGGGAGAGGGAATCACTGTCAGCCCCATAATGACCACCCAGCACAGACAGAACTGACCTGAAGAGCAATCGCGCTGCCTCCAGGCTTGGCTGTGCCTGTGGCTCACAGAGGAGCACAGTAAGTCCCACCAGAGGGAAATAAAGAGGTCATTTTTATAGCATTTACAGAACTATTCCAGCATTTACCAAAATATCCCAGGCATCAGCCAAAGGTTCTCCAGCAAGGATGGCCTGAATCTGGTGCAGTGGGACAGGATGAGGGAGGTCAGGGTTCATCCACAGCCTCCATCCCAGGACTTTGCCAAGGACATCCCTTTTGCTGCTAATCCTGGATGAGTGGAGTTAAAACTTGCCCATGTTAAAAAGAGGATATCATGTGCTTAACGCTAAGATGCCGAGGGATTCCTTGACATCAAAGGGATTGCTTATTTTTTTCATTTTATTTTATATTTAAACCAAAAGGCAAAAATATCTGGGGTTTTGTTTTGTTTTGTTTTTTTTTCTCTATATACACCCGTTAGCATTTAAGGCCTTTTTTTTTTTAACAAAACTTTCAACACAACAAGCACTAGAATGGCTCTACACTGCCACCAGTAATGAAAGTCAGGCTTACTAGCCAGGAAGGCAGTTTAACCCCTTGGTCACACCTCGTCTTTTAATTCCCTTTGAATAGGCCTGATACAGTTTTGATGGAAAACGCACCCAGTGCATGGTTCAGAAGGCTACAGAATTGAGAGCTATTAAATACTAAAAAGACAAGGTGAGAAACAATTTGCAAAATCTCCTCTTTTTATAGACTGCAGCTATTGAGAAAAATTGAGTAAATTCCCCAGCTACCAAGACTGCAGTCTGTTTCAAGATTCCATCAATTTTTTACGGTACAATCAATATTTATGAATCCCCAAAGAAATGTTGCAAAGAGAAACATGGTGAAACATTTTCCATGCAGTTGCAAAGATGTAACATGGGGACCTAAATAACTTTTAAAATAATCTCAATGACAATCAAAGTGCCTTACATAGCCAATATGGTTTAATGTCAGTGTTTATATTAGCTCTCTTCTAAAGAATAGATGGAAAAAGGGAAAAAAGTATGGAAAATGTTTGCAGTTTAATCTCTCCTAAAGAAGACATTTTGATATAATAAGTATTCTGTAATTTGGTGCTTAAAAATTCAAAGGAAGTATTATATTGAAAGTTCTTTGATTTTTTTATGCATTAAAAATATTCACCATCATGCAAGCAATGGATTTTTCAGTCAGCTGGAAAAAAAAAAAGAATATTTCTATAAAAACTAGGCAAACAAATCCACATTCCTTTAATGGCTACTTTAGGTTTAATATCTAAACTTATTTAAATAACTCTGAACCCTCCTGCTGAGAAATATTGAAAGTAATGGATTCCTTTGTGTGTAATCTCCATTTACATGTAGAGTTTAATTTCCCTCTGGGCTGAACCTGTGTAAAACTTGCCTTGAAATGTCCCTCTGAAAAAAACCAGTGTTTAGGGGGATGCCTTTTATTTTATTTAAAAATTATTTTGCGCATTAAAAAGCAAAGAGAAAACTCACCTACGAGCTGAGGAAGTGGTGACTGTTGGTACGGAGTTGAAAAATCGATGATCATGGGAAAGGACATTCTGCACCTCAGGTGCTGCCAAGTCCACCCAAAAGCAATCTCAGCCCTGCTGTGCTCATTACACCAGTGACACAGGTTTCTCCATCCCTTGTGTTGTGAAAGCAGCAGGGACAGTTTTGCTACAACTTTTCTCTAAGGAAGTAAAACAGAATTTACTTTTTGGGTGGAGCAATTATAGATTTTAAGCTTCTCTCTTGATAATTAGCTGTGTTTTGGTTCCTTACCTTGTCTCAGTGCTGTCCCACTTGGCATTGTGCACACTTTAGCCGCAAACAGTCTATCGTGTACATTTTTATTTGATTGCCATTATCTTGTTTTCTTTTTCTTCTTTTATTTTTTTAACTCAGAGGAGAAAAACTTGGAGAGATCCCCGTTAATGAACCAGTAAATCAAAGCCTTTAATTACCTAAAACAATGTCTTAGCTTTGATGCTAATATTTTATTTTTAAACATTAGCGAGGGCTAAGGGAGTAAGAAAATCTGATGAATTTGCAAAACACTTTCAGTGAGGCTCCTTTCCCCAAATTAATCAGGCAAGTTGCAGTCCCAGCTATTTATAAGTCTACTTAGGTGTTGCTCCCTTGTGAAGTGTATTTTTTTCCACCCTCCCTTCCCATACTTACTGAGGCATCTCAGTAATTCAGCCTCTTACCTAGATACCTCATCCAGGGGAATCTCTGTGGGAAGATCTGATATCTGATCTGTTTCTATATTTAATGACATATTTCATCATAGGGGAATATTACATTGAATCATCTCCCCTGAAATTGTTGGTTCTTTTTAAAGTGAGATACATGGAAAATAACAATATTTTAGAACATGTTTTTGTTGTAAAACTAACAAACAAAACTCCTCTCTTCTTCCAGGAGGATGAATCAGATTCTGTCATTGGGAGAGGGTGGGTCAGCAAGAGAAAGGGCTTGTCCTCAGAAAACTTGGGGGTGTTGTTTGAATTCTTTAAAAATTACTCAACTTCTGACTTTGAAATGCTGAATTTAAAAATTAAGCAACTGCCTGAGGTTGGGGGTGGTGAGAGGAAGCATCCGCAGTAGGGTAACCCATGAGCACTGCACCATAATGGAGATGGGGACACCTCATCTGCCTGCGCTCCTTTCTGTTAAAGACCAGAAAGAGTTAAAAGATCAAATGCTCTTCAACCCCATGCAGCTATTCAGTTTATAAAATACATATTTTTTCAAAACGTTGTCACTGCTGGGACAAAAAAAAATAACAATAATGCTATTGACTGAATTTGTGACTGAAACCTCCCTCTCTGCCAGGGCAGGCAGGGATGACTTGGCCAATGTTTAATGAATTTACAATGTTACATATCTCTTTATGTTTTAATCCATTTAATCAACAACACTTCAAACAAACAACAACAAGAAAAAAAGATGAAACAACAACAACAAAAACCAATGCCCCCAATTTTGTTTTGTTTCACTGCGAGTAATATTCATGTCTGCATGAGGATGGCATGTAATTAACATGTCATAATCAAAATGACTAAGTTTGACACATTATAATCACTGCATGGAGATTATAGCATAGCCACAGGCGATCTGCACAGCCTATCTTAATATCATTTGCATAATGAAAGCATGGTGGCAGTAATAGCTTTTTTCTCTTGTTATCATAATTTCACCCAGGGCTGCAAAGGGCTTTGGTACTGTCAGATGTTGCCTGTTAAAAGTCATTGCAAGTTGAAGACTCCAGTCCAAGTGACCTAAGTATTTCCATGTGAGCTGTCGCTGTGTGGCTGCATGGAAATACAATGAGATAGGAGGGTGTTGCCTCTGATTTCCCAGAAACGGTGTGTGTGCCTGTGTTTTGGGCTCCTGATGGAGGACTTGTTTCTTACTTGGGAGGCTCCTGCACAAATGAACTGCATTTTCTGGTCCTTTCTCAAATTTCCCATGCATTGGGAATAACAGGGCATGGTGACACAACACCTTCCCTGTAACATCCATGGAGTGTACTTGCATGGTGATGTTCCAGCGCGGCCACAAACCCTCCACAGAAGATGTTAGCAACAGCATTATTCTCTTACCTGCCTGCTTGGAGCAGAGAGACCATGTCCAAGCAACAGGTCATGCTCATGCTACCCACTGAAGCTTTCCAAAGCGATGCTAGGCTGGAAGGTGATCACTTGTCTTTAATCATAGAATCACAGAATCATAAAATCATAGAATCACCAGGTTGGAAAAGCGCCTCAGCCCCTCATCCACCCGTCTGTTAAACACCTCCAGGGAAGGTAACTCAACCACCTCCCTGGGCAGCCTGTTCCAGTGCCCAGTGACTATTTCCATGAAAAATTTTTTCCTAATGTCCAGCCTGAACCTCCCCTGGTGGAGCTTGAGGCCATTCCCTCTTGTCCGGTCCCCTGTCACTTGGGAGAAGAGCCCAACTCCCTCTTCTTCACAACCTTCTCTCAGGTAGTTGTAGAGAGCAATGAGGTCTCCCCTCAGCCTCCTCTTCTCCAGGCTAAACAACCCCAACTCTCTCATTCGCTCCTCATAAGGCCTGTTCTCCTGGATGGAGAACATTCTCTGGTGACCTGTATGGTAAATCAGTGATCACCGTTGCAAACTCCTTAACTGATTCCTATCTGGTGATAAGAGATCACTACTGCCTGCAAAAATCAGAGAAATGAGTGCAAACCCTGGGAGGGGAAATTGACTCAAGGAAGGCTGCACACCACATCCTGGCACCTCAAGGGACCCTGTCATGGGAAGGGTCCCAGTAGCTCCCAAATTTTGTGTGTGGTCCAGAACCATAGAATCACAAAACTGTTAGCACTGGAAGGAACCTTTGAAGGTCCCATCTAGTCCAACCTCATGCAATGAGCACGGGCATCTTCAACCAGATCAGGTTGCTCAGAGCCCTGTCCAATGCGACCTTGAAGGTTTCCAGGGATGGCATATCTATGGACCACCTAAGCAGCTAGACTTAGCCAATGCTAGCCACTGCCTCTTCTGCCAAACCAGGCGTCTAATGACAAATACAGGCATTCATTTGGGCTGGACCATGATCTGGAACCGTGTGTTTCCAGTTTTACCTTTGCTCACTTGTTTGGTTTTTCTTCAAGAGTTCACTTGTACCAGTAATTCCGTATTTTATAACTCAAAATATCAGGCTTTCCTATCATTTCTATATTGTTCCAGCCAGTATACAGTCCAATCACATTAATACACAATAATCCTCTGTCAGACATTACAGCATTAGGAATTACAAATTTATCTTGTAGTAAAGACTGTTGCTGTAGCTTGTGTAACACAAACCTATATAATCCTTCCAGATACACTCACGAAAGTTCCTGCAGAATTTGGGGAAAAGCAGAGGTGATGAGCTACATTAACAGTGCAGTGTCCTAGCAGCTGCATAAAATAGTGCCTCATATACAGAATTATCTAAATTTATTTTAGAACGGTGTACTAAAATGCTTATGTAAAGTTAGGCTGTGAAAATCCATAACTACTTCTGCTTCAGTTCTAGACACCTCAAAGAGACTTCACAACTACTTGCTGATGCGTAAAGATGCTCAAAACCTTTGCTCATCTCATGGATCCCCATGTCAAACCTGCAGGGTCCTACAAAGACCCTTTCATCTTTATCTAGCCACTATTTTTTCCAAACAAAGTATGTTTTGAATTACAGAAAGACAAATTTTCACGTCAATCACGTGTTTGTCACTGACATCTAAAAAAAAAGAAATTCCAGCCTATGTCCAGCACCACTGTAAATTCTATGCTACTTACAACGCATTTCTATCCTGCTAATGTCTGGGACTAATACACATAGATTATAAAATATTTTTCTTCTCCCATAAAGGGACTGAGGAGTTGTTTCCAGCCTAATTCAGGATTTCTTGTAGTAGACTCAGCGGCTGTACCTCAACAGATATTATTCATATGACAAAAGCACCTGGAGATCCTGACTGAACTGCATTCAACTCCTAAACCCCATCTTACAAGAGGGAATTGATGCTGCAGAACCAGATATTTCAAAGCAAAAAAACCTTGAGATTGAATTAAACTGAGCTAAGCTCATAGGCTGGTAATAGAGCAAGTATCAGGACCAGGATGGCCCAGATGTTGCCAGGCACCTTGGTCCAAACCCTCCCCCTGTCAGCAAGGCATCATCTCATAGAAAGAGTTGATGAAAAGTGCCATGTTGCCTCTGCTATTAGGAACATAGAATCATAGAATAGTTGGGGTTGGAAGGGACCTTAAAGCCCATCTAGTTCCAACCCCTGCCCTGGGCAGGGACACCTCCCACTGGATCAGGGGCTCCAAGCCCCATCCAACCTGGCCTTGAACCCCTTCAGGGGTGGGGCAGCCACCCCTGCTCTGGGCAGCCTGGGCCAGGGCCTCCCCACCCTCACAGTGAAGAAATTCTTCCTAATGTCTAGTCTAAATCTGCCCCTCTCCAGTTTATACCCACTGCCCCTAGTCCTCTCACTATAAGCCTCTGTGATCAGTCCCTCCTCAGCTGTCTTGTAGCCCCTTCAGGTACCAGACTCTGCTCTTAGGTCTCCCTGAAGCCTTCTCTTCTCCAGGCTGAACAACCCCAACTCAATCAACCTCTCGGATCATCTTTGCAGGCCTCCTCTGGACCTGTTCCAACAGCAACAATGGAACATCCCAGTCCTGTGCTGAAAACACCGTGCTGTTTTCTCTTCTGGGTTGTTCCATCCCCATTGGCAGCAGCAAGCTATCCGGAACCAACACCTGGCAACTCGCATCCCATGCTGAACACAACAGGCTTTCACCGTGGAGGATGCCTGGGCTCTGAGAGCCCCTCATAAGGCTGAGACACACTGAGTGAGGGTCTTACCACCAGTTTGCCTTCTCCTGACAGCAAAAGCAGTGTGCTGCGCTCCCTCCTGGGGCAGCTCCCTACCACTATCACTGCAACTGCTTCTTAAATTCCCGTTCTTAACTTGGGCTAAAGTCAAAGCCCATCTCGCTGTCATAATTCCAGTAGTTCATGTGTCTTCTAATCACATGTTTTATGGTTAGCAAAAACGCCTCATGGGAGCTGATTAAAGGTTTATGAGAACCAAGAAAATCTGATAGGATTTGGTTTGAATCCGACCAGTTTTTTAAGTTTCCTATCCATAAGCTTTTAAGTACTTACAAGCCATTATTTCTGTCTTTGATGCAGTAGGGCAGTTGTTTTTCTTTTTTTCTTTTTTTTTTCTTTTTTCTTTTTTTTTTTTTTCGTGGGGAGCAACATAAATCTCAGTGTAGAGATTTTTAAAAATGATTATCAGATTTGGGTAAGATTTATCGTCCTCTTTAAAAAAAGCTTTTCACAATCACAATATAAATGCATTAGCACAAAAGCAGCCTAAACTCACATTCAGAAAGATACTGCCCTCCCTCTTTAGGAAAGTACCTGGGACATGAAAGCAGCTTAACTCTTTATTTCCTGGGTCTTCACCAAGACCTTGCCTTGATCTCAGCCAGAGATAGTGGAAATTCAGTATTTCAGGCCCTATGAGGTTGCCTCAGTGGAAGATATTGGTTTGGCCATGCAGCTGTTACACCAATTGCTGGTGCACATGAAGTCTGAGATGTCTTCCAAACGAGTTTCTTCTTTGCAGTAACTCCTTGGAGCGAACCTTTTCTTGGCTCTTGATGGGAAATGCAGAAACGTGGCAGTTTCAGCCTGACTTTGAAGCTGGAAAATGTAACTAGCTCCTGATCAAAGACACCGGCCCTCCACCAAGCCCACCCCATAGCTGACAGTCTCCAGAGCCTCAGAAGATGCTCAGATGCAGCTGATTTAATTACTCAACAGTACACCCACTTGCTGAATAACTGAGCCTCAAATACATCACTTCTGCAATCACAGAGGGATCATCTGCACAGTCAGTTCGTTTGTTTCTTCCCTTCTTTTTCTTCCTTCTTTCTTTTCCTCCCACAGTAGAACTTCACATAGTCTACAGGTCTTGCCATACAGGATAGGTTACTTATTTTCCTGGACTGTATTGGGTACTTCACTTCTCATAGCAATGAAACACATTTGGTTCCTTCCAGGCAAAATTATCCTGGAATTTTAAGGCAGTCTGTAGGAGACAGACTGCATGAGGCAGTAGCTGTTGAGTTGGACAGCTGATTGGTTAACAGCCGTAACATGGAGGCCTTGATTCTGCATCCAACTTCTTCCCTGAGCAGTTTGGTGTGACCCTTTTGGCATTTCATCTCATTTTTTCGCCTACAGAGGAAAGGGTGAGAGTGTTTGATCAGGAATACTAGTGAATAAACAGATTACACCTGCTGAAGCAGCATAATTCAAATTCACTGACATTGTTCCCATTTCACATGATTTCAAGCATAGTTTTGGTGTTTTGGTGCATCTTGGCTTGGATCAGAAACGGTGTGACCAGCAGGTCCGGGGAGGTTCTTCTCCCTCTGGACTTGGCACTGGTGAGACCGCTCCTCGAATCCTGTGTTCAGTTCTGGGCCCCTCACCACAAGAAGGATGTTGAGGCTCTGGAGCGAGTCCAGAGAAGAGCAACAAAGCTGGTGAGGGGGCTGGAGAACAGGCCTTATGAGGAGCGGCTGAGAGAGCTGGGGTTGTTTAGCCTGGAGAAGAGGAGGCTGAGGGGAGACCTCATTGCCCTCTACAACTACCTGAAAGAAGGTTGTGGAGAGGAGGGAGCTGGGCCCCTTCTCCCAAGTGACAGGGGACAGGATGAGAGGGAATGGCCTCAAGCTCCAACAGGGGAGGTTCAGTCTGGACACCAGGGAAGAATTTTTCACAGAAAGGGTCACTGGGCACTGGCAGAGGCTGCCCAGGGAGGGGGTTGAGTCACCTTCCCTGGAGGTGTTTAAGGGATGGGTGGATGAGGTGCTGAGGGATATGGTTTAGTGATTGATAGGAATGGTTGGACTCGATGACCCTGGAGGTCTTTTCCAACCTAGTGATTCTCTGATTCTGTGAAAAACCAACAGGAATCAAAAGTATCAATTGAGAAGTATTTTTACAAAAATTAGTTTGACACAGGAATAATATCCAATGCCAATAAGAAGAGGAGACCAGCATGTGCATAAATACTCAAAATACTTTCTCAAGGTCTATGGTACTCTCCTGGCACCAGCAGCTGTTAATTTGATGTCAGTTATTAACAGCCAGATACCTATTGGGCATTGAGCAAATCTTTGTGAAGAACAGCAGATTCTGGTCCCACATGTCCCTTTTTTACCCCTTAAAATGTTTACTCCTGTCCTGATAACCCTGCAGCTCTGCAAACTTCCACTTGAGCCACTGAAGAGGAGGTCCATGACACCACCTGGATGTTCCACCATCAGTGTTGGAGGGAAGGTCTAAGAAGCATAGGAAAAAAAGGGAAGGAAAATATTTACTCACTTCACTAGCACTTAATTGCCAAAAGACCCTTTTATCCTACAACAAGAAAAAGTGCTTAACAAAAGCCATAAAGTGATGGCCCTACAGAAGGACCTAGAGACATGTGTTTCTGCAGAATGTGGACTTACCACGCCTTGGTGTTCAAGCACTGCTCCCAGGCTGCTCTCGGTGTGGACAGACCTTTTGGGAGTGGCAGCGCCAAAGGAAGAGGCTGGGTTCAATTCACATCATTGCCAGCATCAAAGATATAGAAATACTTTAGCTGATGTGCGCTCTACTCTGGTGTTAACAGAGAGCGACACTAACTTCTGGAAAATAGAAGAGCCCCAGGGCAGGCTAATAACAGCACTACTTAAGAATGTAAGACAATTATTACCTCCAACTGTGAAGGAGTCTGAGTAATTAAAAAGGGTTCTTTATTTTGATTAAAAAAGATTCCTTTCAGTCTGTTTGAATCTTTAGTAAAAGCCCTGGATGGTATTTTTAGATGCCAGAAAACAGATTCTGCAATTGATGCAACATGCATAACAAACTCATTTGAAAGATTGTCCTATTATCATCATCATATTGTCCAAAATCAATTAATTTCTCATTCTTTTACCCACATCACTTCCTGGAGACAATGCAGGTCTAACCCAAAGCTTCCGAAACCTTCTTTGGATTAACAGAAATTCAAAATTAATTGGGTTTAATTACTATAAATTTCCTTCCCAATAAAATCTCAGGAATTTCCAATCATGCTGATTTATTTGAGTAATTAGAAAGCCATTCACAGATGTCACACTGTTAGGTAGTGCAGATAAGACAGGATTTGCTTAAATGGATCCTGAGACCACAGCACTGTGAAGAATGACAACTTAAAAAACTCCAATAAAAAGCAGGAGATTAAGGGGAGGCGAAAGACACAACCTCAGGTGGTGCAGACAATGCCAGCAGCTTCCTGTTGGAAACTTTCTTCTGTCTGCCATCCCTCTCTGTGTCTGTTGCTCCAAAATAACTTGCTCTGGTCCTTAAATTTTTCACCAGTAGGTCTTGAGAGGCTTCGCAATCATCCCATCTTTTTCAGAGGAGGAACCCAAGGCACCTCCAGATGGTGCATCTAAACTAGGGTCACCCAGAAGGATCCTGTCAGAGCTGAAGAAGAATTCTCAGGATATTGGGCAGTTCCTTCTCCATGGGGGAAGCTAGTGCAGACCTTGTGGACCCATAGTCTTATTATTTTGTGAACCTGTATTATAAATGGGATTGTGCTTTCTTGCAAAGGTATTTTGCAAAGCTGATGTCTCTGTGTGTGCCAAGTTGGAATTCATTCCACCTGCCTTCAGATTTTGATGACCTGTGCTGCTCAGAGCTGAACCGATCACTCTGCCCATCTGGTGGAGAAGAACCAACCCACAGGGGCAACTCTTCTAATCTCATAGGGGCCCACGTTCTTCTTGTGGAAAGGCTGAAGGATCAGGGTAAGTCTAGAAGAGACCCATAATTTGGTTTTTCTTCCCATCTCTTCTCAGCTAAGCAAACCCTCTGCTCAGGTAGCAGCCAACCTCACTCTTGGGAATGAAAAGTCCTTGGGTTTTCCTGGATGTCCTTTGAAAAGCCCTGGGAGTTTCAGATATTTAAAAACTTGGGGAAAACAACACAGATTTCAGGTTCTGCTTCCCTCCAAGTGAAAAAGAGAGATTTAATACCCTCCCACAAATGGAAAACACTTGATTTAATTAGAAAGGTCATTTGCTGATTAGTAAATGAAAAGGAAGTATGTAAGGGTCACCAAGCTTGAGAGGAAAGATTTAATTTTGTGCCATAAATATGAATAGCAGTTTATAAGATGGGAAGAGCATATTTTTAAAGACTCAGTTGTGAGCTGAACCTAATAGCTTAAATCTGAGCCTTGGCAGAGAACTCCCCCCTTTCCCAGCCCCTGCCCCCCCTCAAATTATCTTGGGTTTATACATGCCAGTATTTGACTAATAACATAATATTTAAATACCACAGTAATCTTAGCATTGTAATCCTGACACTCACAGGTTATCTTAAATAAGGGTCAGCTGAAGAACATGGTGTTGTCCAACACGCCCCCCCGGGCTGTCAGACATCCTCAGCCATAAGAAAATCATCTTTACTTTTGGCTTGAGCCTTTAATGGCTCTGAAAGCTGCTGCTTTTGTCTAAATACATACATTGTGCAGCAGTTTAGGAAATAGGTGAAAAGGCTTTAATGGAGAGATTAACGCTAGACATTGTGAAGCTGCAACTAGGTCGTAAGAGATTTCAGAGGTCAGGAAATTTTACAGGGCTTAAGTGTTTTGTAATGTAGTTTAGTTTGCCCCTGGACCAGGACATAATGGATGCTTCAAAACTTGATTTGCATTGATTAAAAATAACAAGGCTGCTACTCCAGGCTAAGAGTCACTTGACAAAGTCCAGCATGTACCAGCAACTACTCTGGTTTCTGCAACCATTTTAAGGGGTTGGGGTCAGGTGGGCCAGAAAAGGCATTTCTTGCCAAATAAAGGCCACCAAAGTCAATGAATCAGGAAATCAGACAGCTAACAAAACCAGAAGCTTTTTGTCCCTCTTGTATAGGCATAATCTTCCTAGTCTTTGGTCGGATGGATTAGGGAACATCTCATTAAAAAATTATGTACCAACCATTTAAATAAGGTATTCATGGGGAAAGGAGGGGTCTAAGTGCAGAATGAGCCTTCCGTGTAAAATCAATGCTGTTAAACTACATTACACTAGCTTTCCTCCATGCCTAAGTAACCACCCTTCTGACACAAGCCAGAGCATAAACAGTGACCCCAACTGGCACCAGCAACAGGCACGAAAAGAGAGTAGTCATCTTTCAGTTGAAGCATTCTGGAAGATTATTTAAAAATATATATCTGAAAGACATAAAATCTTTGTCCTCTCTGCTCAGAGATGCTCTTTAACCTCTTCTACCCAATCTGCCTACTTATTCTTCTCCCACATTTCTACGATTCTGTAGAGACTTGAAGGAAGAGAACGGAGATGCCCCAGTATGGGAGAACA
Organism: Phaenicophaeus curvirostris; assembly: GCF_032191515.1. Classification (NCBI taxonomy): domain Eukaryota; kingdom Metazoa; phylum Chordata; class Aves; order Cuculiformes; family Cuculidae; genus Phaenicophaeus; species Phaenicophaeus curvirostris. The sequence continues at coordinate 73,616,019 of NC_091431.1, forward strand.
TGAGTTGAGTAAAAAGCCACTGAAGTCAACCTGTACCACAGACACTGACAGGTCTCTACATCTCTGCTTACACATCTGAAATGACACCTTGGTGCAGATTTATTTGGGTATACAGACCTTGTGGATCATTAATAATCAATAATCATTGCCTGAGAAAAGTTATTCTAATGTTTAAGGCGGAATCATAAGCGGTGCTCATATACAATAATAATAACATCCCTCAGTCTCATTCATGACCAAAGTTGGGTGTCACTTTAGAGTAGTTTCTCAGATACTTATTTATGAAAAAACATGGATTTGACTGAAAACAAACAAACAAACAAAAAATCAAACCAATCCTTTGCAACCAAAACTTGCAATGACTCACTATCACTCTGGAGGAAGGCTCCATACTGAAAAAGCAGTTTTGAGAGGAATGTATTTCATGCACCAAGGTGAGACTGATCCTGGAGCACTGAGTACATCCCTGCCAAAAAGCTCCAAATCCTTTGAGACGCAGAAATATACTGAGATACAAAAAGGTACTATGGACAGTTTGTAACTGGGGAAAACTTCTGACTGAGAGCAAGAGCTCCATGTGTTTATCATGATGAATTGTTACCCTCTATCACAAGAATAATAAACTGCCCTTCACAGAGAGAAACTGTAGTTTCTAGGCAAGGTACTAGGAAATATCTGCAAATTTACCAGGAAAGGCAACACACAAATCCATGGCTGGAAGTGAAAGCCAGGGAAAATGTAGCACGGCATTAGAAATCATTGGTAATTCTAAAATTAATTAAACATACATCAAGTAATAGCAGTGTACCAAGGGATACAGTGGATTCCCCATTGATTGATGTCTTCCAGCCAAACCCATGGTTGTTTCCCTGGAAGATGCACTTCAGGCAGACACAAGTTCTTGGCTTGATCAAGAGGGTCACGGGACGGAGAGACAGAGCAAGCCAGACTGGCTGATCCATTCTGGCCTTCATAAATCTCTAAAATCTTTCCACAAGGGCTTGCCCTGGTGTGCAAAAGATACATCAACTGAGGTCAAAGTGTTGGGTCAGCCATGTACATCCTTGTCCATGACTTCTCTCCCTCCTCCCAGCTGAGTGAAAACAGTGGAAGCTGTAGCCACCAAGTTGAGGGGGAGTTTGGTTAAAAACACTGATAATGCACTTCCAGTTCTTTGGAAGATCATGCGGTTTCTCAACGTGTGAGGCCAAAAAAGATGTGTGGCCCAGTGCACTCTTGAAAAAAGCAGAGTTTCACTGAAGCTTATAATTAATATTTAATACCAACAAGTCTTCTGTGATGCTGTGCGGATGTAAATAAGTGGAGAGAACGTGATATTTACCCCACTATAAAACATTCATGAGAGCTAAGCTATTTACAAAAGCTAAATACGACACTGTATTTACTGTAGGTCACCTCCTAGGGTTAGAGATGAAAAGTTTTTGGTCTAATGGAAAGTAACATAATACACCATAATAACACAACCACTGTCTCGTCTGCAAAGAAATATCTCCTGGCTCCTTCTTTCTACTGCAATTACAGGTGGGTAAAGCCATGACAGGGGGAAAAAACAAATAATTAAAAAAAAACAAAACAAAAAAAAACAAAAGGAAAGGGTGCCTTGAGGAGACTCAATACCTTGGGCTTATTTTACTGTGTGCTCTCCTTTCTCATTGTTGAACATTATCATGTTCATGTGGGGACTCAGGTCAGTAGACAAGTATGTGGGATGACTTCACTTTAATTGAAGTTACGCTGTCCCGGGATTGCAAATTAAATATCAAAGTGAGTTGAAGTGATCCAAGGCTTTCCTTCTCCTCCAATGTTATTCAAATTCCCTCTGGAAAGGTTCCTTTGTATATACCGATATCTGCAATCAATACACATGGTTAAATGGGGTTGTCAAAACTTAAAATGCCAATACACTGAGAGTGAACTCACTAACACAAGTCTTGGGGCATTAAGCTCAGGATTTATAGACCAGAATAGTCAGGAATTTGTTTCCACAGACTAACACCCACAGCAGACCCCCCACCAGCCAGCTGCATTATTTGCTATAAGTCTCAGAAATCACTGAAGAATTGTCAAAGCCAAAGCAGAGACTTGATTTAGGAAGCATTTGTGAGAAGTTGCAGTATAAAGACTAACAAAAAAATTGCTTAAAAAGACACATTCATCTCAGAAGCCCGGTTTCTTGTTTGGTTTGACATCCAAAACCAAGCTGAAAAATCATGTAATTTCTAGGGCACTTTCGGTGGTTCAGCAAGAAATGGAAAAAAAACAAAGAAGCTTCAGTCTTTGGTGTATATGGAAAGAGAATATGTGTTACTGAGAGCAAATTAGAAATGAGTCAGTGCCACCTGCCTCAGTTTTCCCCTTACTCACCTAAGGTTTTTCCAGTTGGTGACTTACAGAATCACAGAATCACAGAATAACCAGGTTGGAAGAGACCCACCGGATCACCGAGTCCAACCGTTCCTACCAAACACTAAACCATATCCCTCAGCACCTCGTCCACCCGTGCCTTAAACACCTCCAGGGAAGGTGACTCAACCACCTCCCTGGGCAGCCTGTTCCAGTGCCCAATGACCCTTTCTGTATAGAATTTTTTCCTAACGTCTAGCCTAAACCTCCCCTGTCGGAGCTTGAAGCCATTCCCTCTTGTCCTGTCCCCTGTCACTTGGGAGAAGAGGCCAGCACCCTCCTCTCTACAACGTCCTTTCAGGTAGTTGTAGAGAGCAATGAGGTCTCCCCTCAGCCTCCTCTTCTCCAGGCTAAACAACCCCAGCTCTCTCAGCCGCTCCTCATAAGGCCTGTTCTCCAGCCCTTTCACCAGCTTTGTTGCTCTTCTCTGGACTCTCTCCAGAGCCTCAACATCCTTCTTGTGGTGAGGGGCCCAGAACTGGACACAGTATTCGAGGAGCGGTCTCACCAGTGCCGAGTACAGAGGGAGGATAACCTCCCTGGACCTGCTGGTCACGCCGTTTCTGATACAAGCCAAGATGCCATTGGCCTTCTTGGCCACCTGGGCACACTGCTGGCTCATATTCAGTCGGCTGTCAACCAACACACCCAGGTCCCTCTCCTCCAGGCAGCTTTCTAGACAGACTTCTCCCAGTCTGTAGCACTGCATAGGGTTGTTGTGCCCCAAGTGCAGGACCCGGCATTTGGCCTTGTTAAACCTCATGCCATTGGACTCTGCCCAGCGGTCCAGCCTGTTCAGATCCCTTTGCAGAGCCTCCCGACCCTCCAGCAGATCGACACTTCCACCCAGCTTAGTGTCGTCCGCAAACTTGCTCAGGGTGCACTCGATGCCTTCATCCAGATCATTGATGAAGACATTGAACAGGGCTGGGCCCAGCACTGAGCCCTGGGGAACCCCACTTGTCACTGGCCTCCAGCTGGATTTCACACCATTTACCACCACTCTCTGGGCCCGGCCATCCAACCAGTTTTCCACCCAGGAGAGTGTGTGCCTGTCCAGCCCAGAGGCTGACAGTTTCTCAAGCAGAACGCTGTGAGAAACTGTGTCAAAGGCTTTGCTGAAGTCCAGGAAGACCACATCCACAGCCTTTCCCTCATCCAGTAGCCGGGTCACTTTGTCATAGAAGGCGATCAGGTTAGTCTGGCAAGACCTGCCTTTTGTGAACCCATGTTGACTGGGCCTGATCACCCGGTTCTCTTGCATGTGCTTCATGATAGCACTCAAGATCACCTGTTCCATGACTTTCCCTGGCACTGAGGTCAGACTGACAGGCCTGTAGTTTCCTGGGTCCTCCCTGCGGCCCTTTTTGTAGATGGGCACAACATCAGCCAGCCTCCAGTCCAGTGGGACTTCCCCAGTCTTCCAGGACTGTTGGAAGATGATGGAAAGGGGTTTGGCCAGCACATCCGCCAGCTCCTTCAGTACCCTAGGGTGAATCCCGTCCGGCCCCATAGACTTGTGACTGTCCAGTCGGGCTAGCAAGGCTCTGACCACCTCCTCTTGGATCACGGGAGCCTCATTATGCTCCTCTAGCTCCTGGGTTTGTACACAGACGGAACGACCCTCCTTACAACTAAAGACTGAGGCAAAGAAGGCATTAAGTACCTCAGCCTTTTCCTCATCCCCTGTTACTGTTGTCCCTTCTGTGTCCAATAGGGACTGTATGGTCTCCCTAGTCCGCCTTTTATTATTTATATATTTGTAGAAAGATTTTTTGTTATCTTTCACTGACTTGGCCAATCCAATTTCTAGCTGAGCCTTAGCCCTTCTGATTTTTTCCCTACACAATCTCACTTCCCTCCTGTAGTCCACCCAAGAGGCCTGTCCCTTCTTCCAGAGGCCATAAACATTTCTTTTCTTCTTGATATCCCTCAAGATCTCTCTATTCAACCAAGCTGGCTTTCTCCCCTGCCGGCTTTTTTTCCGGACCACGGGGATGGCTTTCTCCTGAGCTGCTAGGACCACCCCTTTGAAGAGCTCCCAGCCCTCCTGGGCTCCCTTGCCCTTGAGTACTGTCTCCCATGAGACTTCACCAACCAGCCTGCTGAAGAGATCAAAGTCTGCCCTCTGGAAATTTAATGTTACGGTCTTGCTAACCACCCTCTTCACTTCACCTAGAACAGAAAATTTTATAATCTCATGATCGCTTAGTCCTAGGCGTCCACCTACCGCCACATCCCCTACAAGGCCTTCTCTGTTCACCAACAGGAGGTCCAGGAGGGCACCTTCCCTGGTTGGTTCATTCACCAACTGTGCAAGGAAGTTATCTCCCACGCACTCCAGGAACCTCCTAGACTGCTTCCTTTCTGCTGTGTTGTACACCCAGCAGATATCAGGCAGATTGAAGTCTCCCACCAGAACGAGAGGCATCGATCTAGAGATCGACCGCAGCTGTTTATAGAAGAGCTCATCAGCTGCTTCTCCTTGGTTGGGTGGTCTGTAACAGACTCCCATCACAAAATCTCCCTTCTGGTGGGCTCCTCTGATTTTGACCCACAGGCACTCAACCTCCTCATCTCCACAATCCATCTCAGTGATGTCCAAGTCCTCCCTTACAAAGAGGGCTACCCCACCTCCTCTCCTACCCTTCCTGTCCCGCCTGAAAAGCTTATACCCCACCATAGCCGTACTCCAGTTATATGAGTCGTCCCACCACGTTTCCGTGATGGCTTACAGAAAACAAGTTTTCAGCCCTTTCCACAGAAGGAAACTTTGAGATGGCCAGATGCATACATAGAATCATAGAATAGTTCGAGTTGGAAGGGACCTTAAAGATCATTTAATTCCACCCCCCCTGCCATAGACAGGGACATCTTCTACCTGATCAGGTCGCTCAGGGCCCCATCCAACCTGGCCTTGAACACCTCCAGGGATGGGGCAGCCACCACTGCTCTGGGCGACCTGTTCCCGTGCCTCATAACCTCATTGCGAAGATTTTCCTCTTAATGCCTAATCTAGATCTTCCCCTTTCCAACTGAAAGCCATTCCCCCTTATCCTATCACTCCATACCCTTATAAAAATCCCTCCCCAGCTTTCTTGTAGCTCCTTTCAGGTACTGGAAAGTCGTTGTAAGTTCTTTCCTAAGCCTTCTCTTCTCCAGGCTGAACGATCCCAATTCTCTCAGCCTATCCTCGTGTGGGAGGTGCTCCAGCTCTTGGATCATCCTTGTAGCCTCCCCTGGACCCATTCCAACAGTTCCATCCCCTTCTTATGCTGGGGATGCCAGAAGTGGACACAGGACTCCAGGTGAGGTCTCACAAGAGCTGAGCAGAGGGGCAGAATCCCATCCCTCACCCTGCTGGCCACACGGCTTTGGATGCAGCCCAGGACACAGGTGGTTTCTGGGCTGTAAGCACACATTGCTGGCTCATGTTGAGCTTCTCATCAGTCAGCATCCCCAAGCCCTTCTCTGCAGGGTAACTGTTAATCACAACATCCCCCATCATGTATTGAAACCATGGATTGCCCCACCTATGTGTAGGACATTGCACCTTCTTTGTTTACCATGAATTTAGCAGAGACGAAAATAATCTACAGAATCAAATCTTAAAAAATAGAACAGTTCCTTTGGAAGGAACCTACAATGATCATCTAGACCTACTGCCTTCCAAATGAAGCTGGGACTGCAAAGATGACTGCCTTATGCTTTAGACTGGATTTTGAGAAAACAGGCATCCAAAGATGGAAGTAGTAGCTAGCATCTCCCCTCCTCACGTGCAGAAAGTCTTCAAGTAAAATGGGACCCCCAGAATATATTTGCTAACTCTCCTTTCCCTACAAATGCGATCCCCAAAGCTGCCCCAAGGCACATTGCTCCAATGGACACCATCATCTCAGAGTTGCTTGAGATACCACCAAATAACACCTTCTCTTACAGCTCCTTTGTGAGACCCAACAGCCTTTCCACATCCTCCATCTCTGGCGGACTGAACCTCAGGAGCTGAAAGGGAAGTACATATTGACCTTTAATGAGACGCAAGAAAAGGGTCCATATCCTCAAAAAACACCCACAGTCTCTCATCCACATAAAGAAGTTTGAAGCGCTGATGTATTTTGGGTGACAAAGGAGCAAGTGTCTTGCCCAAGGTGACTCCACCTAATCCCTAACTCCAGAGCGCTCTCCTTCACCAGTTATTGAGCTCCGCTTCCTATATGACTGTCTGTAGATCAAACCGATGCTGGATCCAGTGACAAGATAATGAATAGAAACAGTGGTCTTTAACTAAGGTCTGAGATCTATCTCTAGGGGCTGCTCTTGGGAGTAAATCTCACTACCGATATGCTCAGTGTGCAAACTTCAGGATAGATGATCAGTTATTGTGCCATGCAAACCCTTTGTGATATCTGCTTACTTAATTCCCACAGAGACAGGCAAAGTTTCAGTATAATTGATGAAAGTGCAGCTGTAATTATAGGGAGGTCTGCATAGTTTCAGAATTATTTAAGAAAATACAGCTCAACCTATCCCCTCAAGATTTTCCACAAAAATTGGATGATTACCCTTTATACCTGGCCTTTGATGCTTCTCAAGCGATGGGCAGAGGAAGGTGCTGTGCTGAGAGACCAATAGGTGAATCCCTGAAAGTTTTCATCCCAAAAGTGATGTGATTCCAACCTCCTTGCCATGGGCAGGGACACCTCCCACTGGATCAGGTTGCTCCGAGCCCCATCCAGCCTGGCCTGGGACATCTCCAGGGATGGGACACCCGTGACTTCTCTGGGCAACCTGGGTCAGGGCCTCACCACCCGCATAGTAAAAAATTTCTTCCTAAGATCTCATCTAGATCTCCCCTCTTTCATTTAATTTCATTTTGAAATGCTGCTTCTAACACCAACCCATGGAGTTTCTTTAACTATGAATTTCTCTGTCAGCCATAGTAAAGAGACACTTCTTGCTTACGAGAGTTGAATTAATAGGTTGCAGGTGAAGGTTTTCTCAGTATCTACTCCAGTTTTTCACAACCTTAACCTAGGAGCAGGCCCTAAGCTGGCAATCATCTAAAAGAACCTGGTCAAGCTACTGAGACATGTGAACAAAGTGGTGTCACACCTTGTGCTTACAGATTATTTATGAAGAGGTGATGATAAACACACCAAAAGTGGTTGCAGAGAGTGAAGGTAGGTGAAACACTCCACAGCCCTGGAGGCAACACCATAAGCTGGTGCTCTCCTGAAACATGCAGCCTGCAGAGATAACGTGGAGGATTTTCTCTAACTGTTTTCCTTTTCTGCATCTTAACACAACTCTGCAACACACATCGATGCTCCGTGGGAGGGAAGACTTCTCTATTTACCCTGTCCATCATCACCATTATGTTCATGACTACCAAGTTTCTCATGCAAAGAAACATCACCATAGGAGACAGGATAGAAGAGAGGATGCCCTAAATTCTAGTTCCACCTCCAAGATCTGGAGAAACCTTATATTTATCTTTGCATTCCTATCTTCCTTGGTTTACTACTGTGTAAAAAGACAAAAAGGAAATCCACTGCCTTTAAAAGCCTGACGACTTGAGCTATGACATTATGAAATTGATAATGCAAAAAATGTTTAAATATCCTCCCTGCAGAGCCGTGCTGAGTAAGTCAGGTAATCACTAAGGGGTGCACAACCATTTTATGGGTCATCAAGTGATAAAGCTAATATGCTGCTTAAACTCCCCGGGAGAGAGGTCTCATTTGGTTGCATCAGGCCATTACACAGGGCTGTAAAAAATGCAATTGTTTGATTTGCCTAAATACAGGTGAGATGTAATAAAACCCCTTATTTGCCATCCCTTGCTGTGTTATGGCAATCTCAAAGCAGGGACTGACCTTTTTATTTGTCTGTTAAGCTCTATTCTTACCTATAGTACTGTAGAAATAAAACTTAAGTATGTGTATGCGTACATATAATCTATTAATGGTGTGGTGGGAGTGAAATAAAATGCAAGGCGTCTTTTCGAGGTGAGGCCACATGGAACTGGAAACATGATTTCCTCGAGTTCACACCAGTATCTTCAGGCTTAAGGGTAGGGAAGAAAGAGGATAGGGGAAGGTGGTGTGTTCTTGGTTAAAAGAGGAACGGATCCGAGCATCCTGAACGCCAGAGCAAAAAGGTCAAAGAGTGAGAAATAAAACCGTTTGCCTGTGCGGTGGGGGAGAAAGAGAAAAAGAGAAGGACCCCAAGAGCATTACATCTTGATCAAGGAATGACTGATAATATTCCAGCGCACCATCTTTCAGGCCCCTCGTTTGATGACAAAGCACAGCCAACATCCCACATCCATTATCCGCTTCCCTCCCTGAGGCAAGAGCATCAATAACGCTCCCTCTGCCTCTCGGTGCCGCGTCCCCCCGTCTGCGGCTGCCAAGGGCTGGTGGGCATTTCCATACAGCCCGCGTGCATCATTACAGCCCACCAATCTTTCACCGCTTGCACAGCAGATCCTGCTGCTACACAGGAGCTGCGGTTTTAACCAGTTCCTCTCCTTTGGGGTTGCTACATCCATCCCAGGAGGCTTGTAGGAAGAGTGCAGGGGCTGCTTTTTTATCATGTAAGGTCCTTCCCCTCTCCCTTTACACCTGATTGCAGGTGGTGATTAAACTTTCAACATTTTGGCCCAAGAACCTTTTTGGAAGAGGGGTTGTTTGGGGTTTTTTTCTTCCTACCTTTTAATTAACAAACACCCTCATCCCGCTTAGTTCGTCAAAGAGGGCGAACAGTTTGAATGTGAATGTGAACATCTTCAAACATCTGTTGCCATAATTTGGTTGGATTAACAGTCTAGTTTGTTCGACCATCTGCTCCTCTCCGAGAGCAGAGTTGGTTCCTGGCACACACGGTCCCGTCATCCTGCTGTCCTGTACTGAGGTGGTGATGGACTCAACCATGCTTTGATTTCCTCCTGAAAACCAGCAATGGGCTCCAAGACCCTCAGAATTCAGGGGATGATCAGAACTCCTCACCTAGCAACTCTGGGTGAAGGTGTAACTATTTGGCTTGGGAAGGAAACGAGTTGGACACGGCAGCTGGAGTCTAGTGTGGATCACTGTGACAATGTTTTGGACAAGGACTCAAGCCTGCAGGTACCATCAGTGGAAATTATTTTAATTTACTATAGAACTTCCCCAAAGCCGCAGATGGAGACAGTTGCAACTGAATTGTTATTGGTAGTGATGGGGAACATATCATGTGAGAGATACAGATTTACAAGATGTATTGGTCAAACTTCTGGTGAGGACAAGGTTGAAAAGATCTGAGGCAGACTTAGTTACCCAGTTGGCTTTACAGCAACCTCAAGCGACTCCTGGCAGTTCCTTCTACATCTTTGTTTTGCATTTATTCTGGTCAAAAAATTGCAGCTTCAGGTGTGGTGAATATCAACATGGAGAAAGGAGCCTTCTGGCTGGAGCTGCAACAGAGGCAGCTCTTTAACCTCCACCATGCCCAGGCCTAAATCAATTTTCCCCTACAAACTGGAGCCAGCAGCAATTCCTTTTCTCCCTCAGCAGAAGTCAACCACCACCTGACTGCTCAGCCTGTTCATTGCAGGTGACCCGACAAGACAGCTGGTGGTGGAAAGGAGAGCACACATAAGAGAAGCAACAAAAAGCTTTTCTTCAAATTACTGGCTCAAATCCCAGCAGGAGCAGTGGTGGGTTTGAAACTAGATCAGGTAAGTTCCTAGCAGCTTCATGGGCTGCAGAAAAAGTTAACTTATTTCAAGTCCTTTGATTCTCAGCAGATCAGAAAAATGCCCTCAATTAAAGTCCCTGTTCACTCCTGGGATACATGGGAGCAATTCCAGGCAGCTGATAACATCTGTAATAAACTTCTGACCATGCTGTAAAACAAATAGGGACTTTTAGAGGTGGAGCATCCACTTTAGTGAGAGAAAAAAGACAAATGTTCCTAAAAACATCCCAGGTCCACCAGGCTTTTTTTAGCTCTTGAGGAAATGAAGGGGAGCTTACCCCATTGCTCCTGCCTTCCTGATCACAGATTGCACTGCCCACGTGCTGCAATTAAAGCCAGGACTCGGCTGTCACCACCAGCTCTACAAACACCAAATCTCTCCCCTCTGGTAGGAAAAGATAAGATATGTGAGAAAGAAACCTGTGCTTAACGCGGAGGGGTGAGGGCCAGGCAGACTCCAACCTGTCGCCTGCTCCAAGGATGGACTGGGAGGGAAAGGTCAGCTCCATCGAAGCAGCCAGCAAACTAAGCCAGTTAATAGAAAACCTGTTTCTAATTGCTTGCTGTATTATAGCTACGCCTTCAACCACCTGAGACCACCAAGAACCCATTCAAAGCGTTGCTTCCTAGCTTACACGTAAGCCTTTCATGTTTTATTATAACCCTGTCCATTTTTGCTTTCATATATGTGTGGGGGGGAAACAGCTGCTTTGCTAGCCTGAACACACAGGGGGACTATTTTTTTTTTTTTGCCTTATTTCCACATACATTTCCTCCAGAAACCTTCAGCACATCGCCTCTGGACGCCTGCAGTCTGATGCTCAGTGCACAAATGGCTGCATGTGAGACACTGCCAGCACCCTTGGGAAAAGTTTTTTCATCCTTTCTTGCTCTGTGTTCACAATGGTGATGAAACCATGCCAGTGCTGCTCATGTTCTGGGTGTGTTGGTTTTAAGCGTGGTCTGTAATTTAAGTTCCCTGCCTTCATGACTGCAGCAGCTATCAAGGCATGGACGAGGTCCTCCAAGGAACTTCACGAGATCTCCCTGCACTGGCAGCTCTTACTGTTGCTTCTCACTCATGACCAAATTGATATGACCTTGTATGATGCCAGGTGTGTGTTCCCTCCATCCCATCTCCACCCCATCCCATCCCATCCCATCCCATCCAATCCCATCCCATCCCATCCCATCCCATCCCATCTCATCCCATCCCATCTCCATCCCATCCCATCTCATCCCATCCCATCCCATCCCGTCCCATCCCATCCTATGATATCCCATCCCATCCTTTCCTATCTCCATCTCCATCTCTATCTCATCCCATCTCCATCCCATCCCAATCCCATCCCATCCCATCCTTATCCACGTCCATCATGACTTGAGTCAAGCAAAGGATTGGGATACAAAACATGTGATGCAACCAGAGTCTGCCCCAGTATTCCTCTCCTGGCTCAGCCCCAAGATATTCCAGATCTTGCCCACCAGAGCACAGGAAAGCTGGGAGGGTCTCTTGATCAGGCAGTGCAGGGGTAGGACAAGGAGGAATGGTTTTAAGCTGAAAGAGGGGAGATTGATATGAGATTTTAGGAAGAAATTATTTCCTGTGAGGGTGGGGAGGCCCTGGAACTGGTTGCCCAGAGCAGTGGTGGCTGCCCCATCCCTGGAGGGTTTCAAGGCCAGGTTGGATGGGGCTTGGAGCCCCTGATCCAGTAGGAGGTGTCCCTGCCTATGGCAGGGGGCTGGAACTGGATGATGTTTGGGGTCCCTTTCAACCCAATCCATTATATATTCTAACTTTGGGGTTTCAACTCCTGCAGGAAGCACCATGAACGAGCCATGCACTCCTTCACTCCAGTAAGATCTCAGCATTTGGGCTACCTATAAGCACCATATTTCTTTGGTGGAATGGCACACCCTGAACAGGTATGGGAGGGAATTGCATCCTTTCCCCAAGGACAGTCCTCAGCACTGAGCACCTCTCCCTTGCTTGATTCACCTTTCCCTTGACAGCCTACACCTCTGACAGTTAATTCTTCATCACTGACTATTAATATTTCATAGCAGCAACCAGCACCAGGACATCACTCCAACAGTTGCTTCAGAAATGCAGGAGGACCATCCAGATAGTCTGATCATTAAATGGGTTAGGGTTGCTCTGGCATCAAGGAGCACTTTTTTCAGCCTGGCTCAAGGTTACAGCAAGGATCATGAGCTGCCGACACACCTTGCCCTAAGATTTCAGGCAGCTGAAGTAGGAGTGTTCCAAATTACAGCCAAACCCAGCCACGCTCAGCGCTTAATTCTGGCTCAGCTGAGCCCCAGCCACCCTGTCTTTGCTTTTTTTCATATTTTTTTTCCCTGTTATTTAAATGATTTTGAGCAAGAAAGTAGGCCATGAAAAAGGGGGTAGTATTGTTTTAATAATTAGCAATTATGATCGCTGCAATATTAATTGCATATTTCCATAGCAAACACCCCCCTGGAGGGGAAATGTGAGCGGTGGTTAGAGACCGCCGAAGCCTAAAACTGAAATTCCTGGGAACAGGGAGGGGGAAAAAAAGGGAGAGAGAGAATGAACTTCTTACATTCAAGTAAATTACTACAGGGATTCCTTAGAAACCTTTAATTAGCCCTGCTCTGCTGTCGCATTGATTGGTCTGAAACTCATCAATTATTCAATGGCAGCGGCTCTTTCTCTCTCTTATTTTTTTCCCCTTCTTTTCATCCTTTAGGTGGAAGGGCCTGTTCTTAACCTGCTGGGGCGTTTCTGTTTCCATGCCATCAAGCCACAGGCCAGGAAACTCTATTTCCAACCCCCAGGCAAAACCCTGCAGACCTGCTCTGGTCTTCACACTGGAGGATTGAGATCCTGGGCCTTTGCCTTACTTAGGTTGTGCCCCCCTGATGGGGCTGGTAGGGTTAAAAAATGGACCATGTTGCTTTTTAGGGATACCTCACTGGCCTCGGCTGCTTTCCAGCCTGGGTAATTGCACATCACTCTCTGAAAGTTTGGTTTTCCAGGGGACAAGGTGCTCCTCACCATGCGTGGTGGCTGTTACTGCAGGGAAAGAAGGAGGCACAGCTCCTTCCAAGGAAGGCATGAATTTCTGTGTGGGGAAAGCAAGAAAAGTAGATGCAGCAAACAGCCCTCATCAGCTCTGGCAAGAAGATGGGGATGACCTTGATATAGAATAATAGAGTAATAGAATCATAGAATAGTTAGGGTTGGAAGGGACCTTAAAGATCATCTAGTTCCAACGCCTTTGCCATGGGCAGGGACACCTCACTAGGTTAGGCTGCCCAAGCCCCATCCAACCTGACCTTGAACACCTCCAGGCATGGGGCAGCCACAGCTTCTCTGGGCAACCTGGGCCAGTGCCTCACCACTCTCATGGTGAAGAAATTCTTCCTTACATGAAGCCTAAATTTGCCCTTCTCCAGTTTATACCCATCCCTCCTCATCCTATCACTACAAGCCTTTGTGAACAGTCCCTCTCCAGGTTTTCTACAGTGCCTTTCAGGTACTGGAAGGTCGCTATAAGGTCTCCTCGGAGCCTTCTCTTCTCCAGGCTGAACCACTCCAACTCTCTCAGCCTGTCCTCACATGGAAGGTGCTGCAGTCCTCTGATCATCTTCGTAGACCTCCTCTGGACCCATTCCAACAGTTCCATATCCTTCTTATGTCTAGGATTCCAGAAGTGGACACAATACTCCAGATGAGGTCTCACAAGGGAGGAACAGAGGGGCAGAATCACCTCCCTGGACCTGCTGACCACATTTCTTCTGATGCAGCACAGGATATATTTGGCCTTCTGGGCTGCGAGCGCACCTTAACAGCTCATGTTGAGCTTCTCATTGACCAGCACCCCCAAGTTATACAGATAATTGCTGCACAGTCAAATTTGGCCCAGAAAGTTGAGAGTCCTGCATGCAAGGTGCTATATGCAAGCTGTTACTTAACCACTACCTGGGTTGCAGCTGGTAAATCAGTGACACCTATCCCAGACTGGTTGCCTTCTCCAAAAAGCCACAGTTTGTGTGTGTTCTATGTAGAATCATAGAATTATAGAATGACCAGGCTGGAAGAGACCCACCAGATCATCGAGTCCAACCATTCCCATCAATCACTAAACCATGTCCCTCAGCACCTCATCTACCCTTCCCTTAAACACCTCCAGGGAAGGTGAACCAACCCCATACCTGGGCAGCCTCTGCCAGTGCCCAGTGACCCTTTCTGGGAAAAATTTTTTCCTGGTGTCCAGCCTAAACCTTCCCTGGCAGAGCTTGAGGCCATTCCCTCTTGTCCTGTCCCCTGTCACTTGGGAGAAGAGCCCAGCTCCCTCCTCTCCACAACCTCCTTTCAGGTAGTTGCAGAGAGCAATGAGGTCTCCCCTCAGCCTCCTCTTCTCCAGGCTAAACACCCCCAGCTCTCTCAGCCGTTCCTCATAAGGCCTGTTCTCCAGCCCCTTCACCAGCTTCGTTGCTCTTCTCTGGACTCGCTCCAGAGCCTCAACATCCTTCTTGTGGTGAGGGGCCCAGAACTGAACACAGGATTCGAGGAGCGGTCTCACCAGTGCCGAGTACAGAGGGAGAATAACCTCCCTGGACCTGCAGGTCACACCGTTTCTGATCCAAGCCAAGATGCCATTGGCCTTCTTGGCCACCTGGGCCACTGCCGGCTCATGTTCAGTCGCTGTCAACCAACACCCCGAGGTCTCTCTCCTCCAGGCAGTTTCCAGCCAGACTTCTCCTAGTCTGGAGCTGCTCAGGGTTGTTGTGCCCCAAGTGCAGGACCCGGCATTTGGCCTTGTTAAACCTCCTGCCATTGGTCTCAGCCCATGGATCCAGCCTGTTCAGATCCCTTTGGAGCCTCCCGACCCTCCAGCAGATCCAGCTTCCACCCAGCTTAGTGTCGTCTGCAAACTTGCTAAGGGTGCACTCGATGCCTTCCTCCGGGTCATTGATAAAGACACTGAACAGGGCTGGACCCAGCCCTGAGCCCTGGGGAACCCCACTTGTCACTGGCCTCCAGCTGGAGTTAACTCCATTTCCCACCACTCTCTGGGCCCTCCAGCCAACCAGTTTTCCACCCAGGAGAGCGTGCGCCTGGCCAGGCCAGAGGAGACAGTTTCTCAAGCAGAATGCTGTGAGAAACTGTGTCAGAGAAAACATGTCCAAGTAAGGCACAGACCTCATTATGTCCCCCCTCTCACACAAACACTGTCCCAGCAATGCCTTGCTGGGCTGATTTATCCCACCAATGCAGTAAGAAAACCCTCCTTGGCAGCTGTTGTTTAGCTAACAAACGGATCCCAGATCCAGTTTTCCTGTTAGTAAAAAGCCACCACAGTGTCTTGGCCGCGGTGAAAAAAACATCACGGATGACGACGAACTGAAATGATCAAAATTCATTCAGGACTGCCTTGCACTGTTTAAACTGTTAGGAGAACAGCTTTGCTTCCCATGTGTGTACACATATTAGGCTGTGTATTTTCCGATCCCACTTATCCCTGGAATTTACTGTAAAGCTGGCTTTTGGAGACCCCTACGTACGATGCAGCTTCACAGGCTGCACGGCCGCTCTTTGCAATTCAGCGACACCGGCGTCTGCTCAGCACAGAGGAGCCGAATGGCAGCGAGCGCCTGCGCGTGTTATAGTGCTTAGGAAAGAGATGAACTTGCTGGGAATACAGGGTGCGGACCTATCCAGGCTGATGTTTTTCAGCCATCGGTCTTTACCGCAAGCCTTTCCTTGAATTTCTGACTTTGAAAATGTATTGTTAGGTATTCAAGATTTGATTAATTCCAACTGATTTTGTCTTTTAGTACACGGTATTTTAATTTTTTTCAATTTTACCCCCCTCCACCACCCATTTAACAGATGAAAAGGAGCTGTGGGTTTTTTGCTTTTCCCAGGCTGAATGTATTTTCTCTGACTCCCCTTCTCCCCATCTTTAGACTCACAGAAAGAGAAGAATCACAACAAAGGACTTCAGGGTAATAAAAACAATGAGGAAAATATAAAATTCGAAGCCTTTACTCTGTGTGTGGCTCTGAAAGGTACCAGGGGTAAAGCAGAATGGGCAGCGCTTTAGGCTGGGTATCGGCAGCTCTCTTGGACCAAGCAGACCTTGGTCCCCATATTTCCAAGAAGAGTAGAAAAACTGAAGCCATTTTCGTGACAAAGTGCCCAGAAATACTTCTCAAATGTTTCCTCACCAATTTAAATGTAAACCATTATCACAAATGGTGATGATCAGCTTTTCAGAGAGACAAACTTGTCCGCAGATAGGGTGAGTGTTTTCCCCTAAGGAAATAAAACTATGAAGAAACCTAAATAATATTGGGAAGAGGCAAAGAAATTGGCTATTAACTTAAAAAAAAGACAGTTTTCAATGAAAAGTCCTTTGTTTCAGGGAATCCCAGCCACCTCCTGTGCTCTTTTTTGTGCTACTGTCCAATTTATCCTACCTTCTTGAGGAAAACCCAGTAGGATTGCACAAATTGCCCTGGAAAATGGCTTGTCCAGTCAAGACCTCTCACCTTTTGATGGAAACAGGGTTGGAAGGCTGAGGACGACTTTAATATAATTTACCAGGAATTGTGCTAAAAGTAGATGCAAGAAAAAAATTTAAATGCCAGCCTGAATGAATCCTCCAAGCGCTGTGCATCTGCACTCAGATACCAGTAAAAGTCAAATTTAAACCAACAGGGAGAGAAAATCAAGGCAGCAAAGCCCTGTATTTTCTTACCCCTGCAAAATTTTAGAGAAAAACTGTCTGTTGAACCTATAAGCAAAGTTCTTTAACTTTTGCTTTTAAAGTTAAGAACATTACTTTTAGATAAAAGAGATGTTTGATTTGACTCTAGCTGTTTTACACAAATTCACTTTTTTTCGAGGACAACAATGGGGACAAGGGCTTCATGTTTTCAAATTAATTTTGGATAGTTTCAAAATACTACTTAAAAATGTAAATATCCCATTTAGACTAACTTATAATGATGCTTTACCTCTAAATTTTTAGGGCACTTCTGTTTTTCTTTCTCAGAGAAATTGTGTTTAATTTGATGCCATTTTGTAACTGATAACTTAGAACTCCAACTTTTGACGTCAGAATGATTTGCCTTCTCCCCTCCTCTGATTTTCATTCACCTCTAATATACCCCATAGCTTTCACAGTTAAGCTTTTTTTGGCATTTGCTATTTAAGAAAAAAAAAAGGAGGGAACTTACTATTTAACTTTGGCAACAGAAAAAAAGATAGAAATTTATTATATTATCTAAAGATGCAACTTTTTGTACCCCAGAGAAGCCCATCCCCAAGATATATTGATGTGCCTGGAGACCCTGGGAAGGTCAGGATGACCCCACCAGGTACCCCAAGCTCTCCCTGCTCCTACTTCCATATTCAGGGATAACTACAGAGAAGTTACTGTTGTATACAGGAAAAAAAATCCAAACCAAACAAAACCTGAACCCCTTGCCCCAAGAGGGGGATAAGAAATGATCTATTGACTATGAATTTCATTTATCTTACCACCTTCCTCGGTTTGAGCAGTTGCAACAGTGTCGCTTGCAATGCGTGTACACATATTAGCCTGTGCATTTCCCATCCTACTTATCCCCGGGAATTTATTCTAAAGCTTGCTTTTGGAAACCCATAAGTAGGACATAATTCGGAGGATTTGATGTTCTGGTCGATGGTTTGTCAAGTAGTTATTCCGCAAGCCCCGGTATTGTGGAGAAAAATGTCTTTTAAAAAAATTTATTTTTATATGTTACCTGTATTATGTTAAATGTTACTTACATATATATAATCAGAATCATACAGAATACACAGAACGACATGAGACTTTTGGTTTGCCTGTCTATACAAGCACTTTGAGCTCATTTTACCCTAAAATAGGCAGAAACGTGTTCTGCTCTTAGAGGCAGCTCTTCAGGCTCACGGCAGGCAGGCAGGTATGACTGTGCCACCCAGAACTGGCAAAAATGCTGCCAGTTAGAAGCTTTTTTATGATGGACAATGATTTTCGTCCCTGCATGGGAAAGCTGGAGCCCACATGTTCATCCTATTAACTGCTGCAGCTAGTGGGGCAGGGGAATTCTTCTGTATCTGAAGGTAAACCCCAATTTAGTACTATTAAAAGTCCTCAGAACTATTCTTACCTCAAGGTTTTGAAAACAAACGATTTATTTTCTCTAATTTTGAGGTGAGTAGGAGGAAAAAGGAGATTACTTTTTCCTGGCTTTTTACCTCCCACCACCCTCATCTGCCCTCTGAAAGCAAGGGAAGGCGAAGAAAAATTGAAAATAATAATTTTTACCTTATTTTTAATTTCTGTTATCCTTTTAAATTCCAGATACAGGTGGTAAGCATTGCTGTTTTCTGCGGATAAACAGAAGGATTCTCAATTTCTATCAAAGCCATGACATTACTTAAGATCAGACCGAAGAGAATTGGTCAAAATATTAACAGAAGTCTTACTTTCCCACTGACAAAAATCCAAAACCAAACCACAAAACAACTAACAACAACAACAAAAAACAAGAACAAAACCCAAAAACCCCGACCTCAAATCTCTAAAGTGTCTTAAGAACAAGTTGTACTTTCAGGCAAAGTATTTAATTGGATTTTTATGGGATATATTGAAAGACATTTTCTTCAAATGCAGTTTTGTCTTTGCTGTTATAATTTAAATTTCCTGGCTTAAAAAATTAAAAAGTCTGAATTTTGCATTTCTTTTCTTCCTTTCTGCTTTGCAGTACAAAGTAATTTTTCAAAACTTGTGCTTTCAATATAAACTTCTTTCACTATTCCTCCATGAAATGTATTCCGGGTGTCCCCAGGGTGAAGCTGGGGGGAAAAATAGGGTTTCTTGAGCATCTCTAGCAGCTGCCTGTAGGGTTGCTGTGGAAGCCCAGGGGGACACAACCACTTGCTTTGCTGGATCTTGTCCTTGATACAAACCCCAAAGCCCTGATCTTGCTGCAAGTCAAGAAAAAAGAGCCCTTATACATGGGGATGGCAGCAGGTGAACCTTCCCTACAGCTGCGGGGTAGAAATCAGCCACTGGTAAATTAAAGTTTCGTGCACCGGGGAAGGTAAATGCAAGCTCTTAAAATCTTTAACCCTCACTGGAGAGGAGGATTCAATTGTTGCTAATTTTGTTGCTGATTTTCTATTTAATTTATTGCTGGGGTTTTTTTTTGATCCCCTGATCAAGTCACCGTTGATCCCAACACTTTCCATCGGCATCAGTAAAAGGTAAACTCTTCCCAGGAATGTGAGTTTACAACCCAGCTGCACCAAGGAAGGACTGTATGAGCTATGAGCCCACAAAACTTGCTCAAAGGCACTTTAGGAGTTGGAAAAAAGACTGAGAGTGAAAATTACTTTCTCAGCTACCAAGAAAACCCTTTTCCCCCAGATTTGGTAGCACAGTCTTGTGCCACAGTGCAAAAGGACAGTGACTGAAACTGCACCTGCCTTGCAATTTTTTCCCCTCTGCTGGAGGGTTTAAGACTGGATCTCTGCAGTATATAAGAAAAGGCTCTTTCTGTTGATTTTTTTCTTTTTTTCTTTCTTTTTTTTTCCAGGTTCTGTTGCTGTCACTAAAGCAAAAAGATGTGCTAGCACCCCTGCCTTTAAGAGAGTGCTGGTTACTTCACCCCACTCCTCCTCCCCCCAAATTTCAAGGAGAACATACAGCTCATGAAAATTTAATGCTATATGTAACAAAGCAAAATGAATATTTAATTGGGGCTTTTATGTGAAACCAGACAACAAAACCAGTTACACACAGAAAAAAAAAAAAGATAAAATTAAGCCACTCTAATGTTTGATAAAAACTGGTACTGAAGCAGTTAAGCTATTGGCAACAAGCGGCTCCTAATAAACACTCAGCTAATTCTGTAGGAAAAGCACTAATTAGAAAAGCAATAATAATCGGTGTAATTGCTCTAAATTACCCTCCTCACAGAGAAGTGTGTTTGGATACCGAAACGCAGCTGCTCCTGCTCCATCCAGGCACCCACATCCAAGGTTGCTCCTCTTTTCTCTGCTGCCCTCTCCAGGTCCAGAAAGGTAGAAGAGCCATCACCTCTCACATTCCAGGGAAAGACATGGGGAAATCCCTCACCCTGGGCACCCTTGGGTGTCCCAGTCTGTTTTGGTCCAGCCTGGTATCTCTGGTAGCATCGCCTGGATGTCACTGACTCCAGGTGACACAGCACTGGGCTCCAGAGCTGGGATTGGAGTGGATGAGGAGATGCAAGGAGGGTTGGTAGGTCCCTCTGCAAGTTCAGATGCTTATTTATCTGCCCAGATAGAAATAATTGGTGGTTTGGAGACATCAAACAATCCAGAGTGACACAGATGTTGCTTATAGGGTGGCAACTCCGCATGCCAGAACACGTCTGAAGCTTGGAGTGAGAGCTGGAGAGCAGCATCGCTCCTCAGGGCCACATGGACGCACAGGAGCACAAAAAGGATAAAACCCATAGCTCTTAGATACCAAACCTCAGTGGAGAAGCCAGAGCTCAGCTCTCGATCTAAAAACAGGAATATTAAATCCTCTCCGAGTCATGGGGTGCCCAAAGCAGGGGTGCCTGAAGACCTCGTGTCTTTACAGTAGACTCTGGAGGCACGTGAGGGCTGAATCAACCTTTCCTCAGCAAGGGATTCCCAGTGTTTTGTTTTAAAATATGGTTGGGAAGATGGAGATGCTGACAATGCTGTGCTTTTCATGGTCCGGAATACAGATTCTGGATATTAGGAGCCCCCAAATTCTCCTCTGTGCTGGACGTAGAACACTGAAATTATCACCCTAACAATGCTATCTTGCATGATACTTTTGATTATTGGCAAACTCTTTTATTCTAATTTGAGTAATAATGAACAGAATAACAAACAGTGATTGATTGTGTGTCTGTACCAGCTGGTGATGTTGCAGGAGGGTTGATAACCAGCACTTTCAGAGCAGCAAATTACCTCCATGTGCAGTAAGAAGTTAAAAGATGAGATCAGAGTGACTGGAGAAGGCCAGTGTACAGCCGGACTTCATCTTAACCTCACTGTTTTCCCCTAGATGTGAAGCTGAGGTCTTTTTCACCAAAAAAAGCTGAATTAGCTGCAGACCAGGAAACCCTGCGATTAGCTACCCACACACACAACTGCACAAGTCAAAACTAACCTTCCATGGGTGTATTGAAGACAAATAATCTTATCAGTGTCCCATGGAGCTTCTTCTCTGCTTTTACCTGCTTTAATAGCACAGACTAATTTAATCCAATCTTTAACTCAAACCAGCACCATGAAACAATCTCCTGATCAAATACAAATATCCATCTCTTTGAGTGTTCTGTAACCCTCACCTGGGAGCTTTGCCTTTCTCGGTGCGTGGTCAATGACTATAAGACCAGGACACTCCATCCCCAGCCAGCTGCAGGTCAGCTGAAATGGTTATTGAGTTCTCCTTCAGAGCTTGAATCTATGGATGGCAGACACTCAAGGAAAACCCTAAAATGTTTTGCAAATCTGGCCCCAAATGGTGTGATATCTTGATTCCCTTCACTTCCAGTGGCTCCAGTGGTGGTGGAAGAGATCACTGGGGTTTTTCATTACATTGATCTTGATGGAATCATTGCAGAGGAAATTATTCTGGGAACAAAGTAAAATCATCAAAGCCTATCCTCAAATCTTCTCTTTAAGCAGAAAACAAATGCAGAAACCTAAATCAGTGTCTTGGAGAGTTAAACCCTTCCTGAGTTCAGTTCGATCCCCTCGCTTTGGTGATTCTTCTCATGCTGCACTGCAGCCTCGGAACATGGACAGTCACGCTCCCAGTTTCCCTGTGTAATTATGTTTAAATCCTCGTTGCTTCCATGCATGCTTTGGTGTTATTTATATTGGTTTAACAACCCATTAAACAAATACTGTAGTTTGAGAAGTGCTACTCATGGACAATTACAGTTCCTCTAGCTTTCAGTGGTGCTAACCAGAGGCAAGAAGAGTAAGGTGCAGAGTGGGCTGGGAGCAGGGGCTTTTGAAGGTCTAGGGAAGGGCTTTTAGCAAAATAAATGTAACTCTTCATGGTTTCATGCATTTTAGAAAAATATTTTGAGGACATTGAGAAGGTGGGTTGTTGGTTGGTTTTAAAAAGAACTATTTCTTTGTAAGAATCCAAGCTGATTATAAACTGGTCACACTCAAGAGATTCCTACCTGGTAGGATTTATTCAACTGGAGTCCAATCCCACAAATACTTCCAGAATTTTGATGATATGGACATGGTTCTGGCAGTAACGCACATCTCATGAGTCAACCTTGCCTTCCAGATCAAAGACACTGTGCATCTGGCCATGTACATTGGAGCATGTCCCGTGATGATGATGAGTTTGGCCAAGAAGGGAAGATGTGGCCTGGGCCCCTGTGGTGAGCAGCCGGGTTCTCGGATGTCCTCAGCCCTTGGAGTGGGAAGGAGCTCACAAAAGGCCTCCCAGAAAACTGGAGCTGCACCAAGATCCTGGGAGCATGGAGCAACAAGTTTACCCAAAGAGGATCTTTGCAGGCAAGAACCAGGGGGGGAGAAATCCCAGTGCAAGGGAGGAGATGGATTCAAGCCATGACCCTTCAAAGGCAGATATCCAGTAGATCAGCAATGAGAAGTAACACATGCGGTGGTGCCTTACAAGCCCATAATTTCATCCTATGACTGATTTAATTAATTTAAAAAAAAAAAAAACAAGAAGTTTTTTACTCTTCAGTTGAGCAGTTGAGCTTACTTCATCCTTCAAGTTCGCTGAGCACATCAGCTAAGCCTCAGCACAGCGGAAAATGTTGAAAAGTAACCAGAAGGTAGAGGTGGGCAGAGACAATCCCATGGCAAGGAGGTGGACAGGGAGGATTTGGGGACATCAGGGGGACTACAGGGGCTTCTCTCAACTCTGGTGGCATTTGGTGCTGTGAGACCTCATGAGCACCGGCAACAGCTCAGGTCTGCAGGTCTCGGTGGGGGACGGTTTTGTGTTCCACCTAATTAGGGGGCCAGATCTGCCTGAAACGTGCCCATTCACCCTTTACTCCTTTCCAAAGTGGTCTCTTGTGTCTTAAGACCTGTCTTATTGTGTTTGGTCTGGCAGACTGGAAAATTTAATTTTAAACTAATTAGTTTCTAAGTTGCCGAATATCCTCAAATTACCGGGCATCACCTTTCCCAAAGGGGGAGAACAACATAACTCACCTGTATCCAACATTTGACACTGCTGGAGTCAAGAGCACAGAAACAAAGGAACACCAATTGCTTATTGTCTTGGCTTAGAGGTCGAGAGTCATTTATGACAAAGCTCTAATTAATAGTTTATTACCCGTAACTGACCATAGACTCTTTTGTTAGCATTTATTATTATTAGCTAAAGGTTTGCTTTGAATGCAGAATGAGGTTATCTTTGACATCAACTTGTTCGGATTTCCTTGGTCTTCAAACCAGGCTGCCCACCAGCCTGTGGCTGCCGCATTCCCTGAGCAAAGTCCTATTGGTGTCAGCAGCTTTTCACCTGACACCAAATCATTGACAAGCTGTTGCTCTGATTACTTGGTCACTGAAAGGTCACACGGATATAAATACTGTTTTCCAATTATTTTCATAAATGGGCCACTAATCATGTGAAGATCAGCCACCTCGTCAATGCTAAAACCAGCGGTGATTACTATCCAAATGTAGTTTTTCAAGTTTATACATCATCTGGGTTACTCAACCAGCATGCTATAGTTTTCAAATGTTTATGTTGGGTCTTTTTCCCTCCTAGTTTTTTTCCCCCTTCAGTCCTTTGAAAGGCATCAAACGGAGAGAGCAGGCATAGGGTGTGGACACAGCACGTACCTTCATGATAATGACAAGTTCCACCCCGTGGCTGGTTTTAGAAGTGGATTTGGGTAGAAGCATCCTCTCTTCTGGCTGCTGACCTGAACCAACAGCAGTGATGGGGACATTCTAAGGGGATCTGGGGAGGGAAGGGGCAGGAAGTTCTTTGCACGAAGCAGCGTGGCTCCCAGTGGGTGCTTTTTACCTCCCTTGTGTCTCTGCAGAGAGTCATTTAAAGTTTAAAGCACTTATAAAAGAGCATTATATATGACGGCTTGGTTGAGATTCTGACAATTCCTGGAGACCTTTCCCATGTTAGAAAAACCTCCAACTTCCCTGTTGCTGCCTTGATAACATTTCTCTGTGTGGGATCTGCCCAGGGTAAGAGAAGATAGAAGTTAATCCAAGCAAAAAAAATAGCACCCTACTCTGTGCTTCTCCTATACCCCTTTTTCACTTAATTTTGTCTCACTTTTTGCCACAATATCTATTTGCTCAGGATCGAATATGCCACAAGTTCCCAGAGACAACATTGATCACTGCAGAGGTAGGGCAAATCCTTCAATTTGCTACCAATTAAAAAAAAGATACTGTAACAGAGGGTATCACAGCAAAAAGTATTTGTAAATTTAGAAGCCAAATTGTGGGCCAAGCATTTTTTCAACTAGAGCATGTGAAAGTTTATCTTTCCCCACCAGAATTACATTACAAATAAAAAGTATTTTGAAGAAAAAGAATTATTTTGCTTTGAGATTATTCCTTTGAGATATTGCCTAAGCTTTCCCAAATTACCCTGTAGTGACCCAAGCAGCCTGGCAAAACAGATGCTAAGCTAAAAATTGGGAAAAAAAAAGAGTTTTTCATAGAATCATAGAATCATAGAATCATAGAATCATAGAATAGTTTGGGTTTGAAGGGACCTTAAAGATCATCCAGATCCAACCACCCTGCCATGGGCAGGGACAACTCCCACTGGATCAGGCAGCCCCATTATGATGTTATTCTTCAACAAGAGTTTCAGCTAAGAAATTTACCCCAAGTTTTCTTCAGTGCAATATGCCATGGATGGCCTCGACTGCATGGCACGTGGGAAGACCCACGTCCTCTCCTGTTCCAGCAACACCTGGAAAGATGCTGGTGGTATGGCCAGAAACTTCCATCTGTGCTATGCTCCAATTTGGCACTTGCTCCAGTTTGCAGTCACTGGTGGGTTAAACTCCTTTCCCTGAGACATTCTTTGCTACCAAGACTTCTCCTACTATTGACTACTTTTGTCCCAAGTGACACAGCTCCTCAGTTTTTCTTTAGGAGCTCTCGCGCTTGAACACCCCATGGAAAGCTCCCGAATTCCACGTTATGTCTTTTCATGTCCCATTCTCACTATCTTCCTGACATCTCTGGGCAGTGTGAGTGGTGACCAGAGCTGAAGGGACTGCAGCCAGACCCAGCACCACTCACAGGGGCAACCACAGACAACCAGCCTGCATTCGTACCACCAAAGCCAGCACCACCTCATTTTCAGAGATGCTGGTGCTTGACAGAAACAATTCTTTGAGGGTCCTGGAGCTTTCACATTGCTCATTGCATTGTGGCATCCCCAAAAGTGGTGCCTGAACACTGCATAGACTTTACTTCACCAGGAGGGCACAGAGATGCTGTTGGTGAGCTTTCCCCAGGACAGAAGGTATCGGTTTTCCCATGGGAAGGTCACACTAGCAAATCACGCTCTATTTCAGAAATTCCCAGTGCAAGTTTTGCACTGGACAGCAACCCGGCTGGCCACCTCTCTCTCAGCCCAGGTTTTCCCCATTCCCCGTTCTCTGCTGCCATCAGGTGGATATTTGATTTTATTCAGGTTGAAGCTGCAAAATCCCAGTGTTTCCAACGGATTTAACTGTCTTGGCCACAAGGCAGTAGATTCCCTGGACCTTTCATTGCACAGGCAAGGACACAGAGCCCTGAAGATATGGGAAGATCCCTGATATTTACCCCCTTCCCAGGAACAGAGAGCAGGCAAGACCCAAAAGGCAGCATTGTTGGGTCTTGTCTCTAAGTCAGTGGTCTGAATCCAACCCTACCTGGCTGACTGGCACCATGGAATGGCAAAGGGGAGCATCTCCCTTGAAAATCCCACCCCAGGAAGGGTGAGATGTTTAATAGTGACAGGATGGTTGGACTCGATGATCCGGTGGGTCTCTTCCAACCTGGTTATTCTATGATTCCATGATTTAGCACTAACACCCACCTTGGCACTACCCTGGGGGTAGAGGCAGGAGATTCCCTGCTTACACTGGTTCAGTTGCCAGCATAAGTGTCCAAGACAACACAGGGCAGGGTTCATGTCAAGAAGGTCACCACAGCATTTTGGAGATGATCTGGTGCTGAATGCACTGCAAGTGAAGTTGCTGGCAAAGAAGAAAAAAAGCAATGCACATCTTATTTTCCCGGTCAGCTTTGCTGAGACGATCATCCAGCAGCCAAATCCTGCCACAGACAGAGACCGCTCCTTTCTGATAACCACAAATGCATCTTCTTTGTGATGCACACAACTTCTGAGAATTCTTTCAAACTGCAGCCATTGTGAAGGCTTTTTGAACAGTTTTGCCCTTCCTGTGGGAAGAGTAGGTAATTTTAAAAGTGTAAATCACTATTTTCCATGCCACAGAAGCAACACCAAAAGCCCAGAGTGTTGTTCCAGTACTGAAATCCTAGCAGATAACACACTTGTGCAGAAAAAACCATGGTAGTTTGATGGAGGAACCAACCAACCAACCTGATCCTGCTGAGATCAAGGATGCTGCAAAACTGATGCTGATGCAGTGTGATATGCAGCATCATCTACAGCCCAGGTGAATGTGTTATTTCTGCACAGTTGTTAGCGACAATAATGCAAACTCGTTCACCAACCTCACACAGTGTGATACAAAACAGGTGTTAGATGTTCTGCTTGCCCATCACCTCTGATCATCCACCTCTGGTTCTTTATTTCTGGATCTTCCATTACATTTCAACCCATTCCTTCACTGAGGAAGTCCCCAGGGAGAGTTTTCTCAGGAATCACATCTCAGAGCAGGGCCAATATTTATTGGTCCATCAGTGGCAGACCAAAGAGATGAGAAATATCAATCTCACTCTGAGCAGGGCGTTAGTGTAGATGTTCACTCTAGGTGGGCCTAGAAGATCCTACAAGGGTTCCAAAGGCCATGGGAAGGGATAGCCTGCACCAACAAAACAGTGTGGGCATGATTGTCTGACTGAAAAACCATAGGAGGCATTTTCAACTTAAGCAGGAAGAATGTAAGGCAGCAAATCAGGACATTGAAGAAGGCATCGTAGTGTTTCCCCATCGATTTTGATCGCATGTGAGTCGTGAAGCATTTTTCCCATCTTAGTAGAAAGAAGAGGTGGGAAAGTGGCCACAGGGCAGGAGCCAACCCCAAAATCCAGCACTATCTGCTCAGCCACAAGCAGAGAACAGCAAATGCAACAGGAAGGAGAAAGAGAGAAGCACCCACAGAAGCTGGTTCTTGCTTCCCAGGTATATGAATTGCTTGTGGCCTGAAAGCCCTCTGTCAGCTGCTGTTTTCTCCTCTGCCCCTAAAGTAAATAGGTTGCTCAGGCATTGACAAAAGACTATCAGCAGAAAGCAAGGTTAAAAAACCAATAATTCAGCCAGTTAATTGCCATCATTGTTCCTTCCTCCCTCTGCATTCTTGATAAACAAATTCATAACAAGATTTTACTGCGCTGTTCCCTGGAGCAGTCTATTAGTCTGTCGTTCAACATGCACTACCAGTCGAAGCTGAGCTCCCACAAAACAATATCCCTTAAGATTATCTCCTTTTCATTCGCTATGATGTAATTATGCTAATTATCCAGCCAGCTTTGATATCCTCATTTTTTTCCAGGAGGTTTATGATCAAACCTGTTCCTTTAATTTACTTTCCCTGCCATCGGATCCGAGGTGTTTTGATGCGCTCTGCCACACGCACGTCTCTCCACGAGCCATTATGGCTTGTCAAGGCCACAGGGAGCTTAGACATAACTTTGCCCCGGCTGACAAGAATTTTAAAGATTACGTCTCCTAACTAGCATTTAGCAAATGTTTGATGGCTTCTCCCGTCTACAACATTACGCCGATAATGCCTCAGCATTTCAAGGGTTCATCTTCTTTATTTTTTCACAGATCATGGAATTTCCTGGGAAATTTTCACATATTTACCCTTCTACTTGCAATGAAAGCCTTGCCTGTTAGATAGACATTTATCTGCAAGGGAAAAAAGTCCCAAAAACCCTAGAAATTTTAGAGGCCAGAGATTTACAGCTAGAACGAAACCACTGCAGTGCCTACAAACTGGCTTTTCAATGTTTGGAATTAATTACTTTAATACATATGAAAAATATCATTTGACACAAAAATCTCATTATCTTCCCAACTGCCTGAAATACAGAAATGCTCAAACCCTACCAGAGTGAGTGACAGAAAGTCCTTCTCTTTCACTAAGTATTAGCTTACTTAGGAATATCTTCTTTCATGTCTATAAAGTTTCAGTGTGCATAGTCTGCAGGATATGGGTTTCGTTAGCTTTTTCATTCTGGATTTCAGTCTGTGCTTTCTTTATTTGAAAAAAATAATAAAAATCTGAATTTTCGTGGCCTGGGGCAACCACAAATTTTTCTCCCCATTAAACATGATTTAAATACCAAGAACAGTTGGCCGTAATCATAATAAAATAATCAAACATGACCAAGATCCCTTTTACAGGGTTTTTTTTGGTGTGCATCATTTCCATAAATTCCTAGAGTGTGTGGTGGCCTTTAGTACTTTGTAATTTGAAAGCATTCTCACAAATTATTTCCTGTTATTTTTCCCTCTTTTTTACTTCTATTTCAATTGGCTCGTGTATTTATGTGGGAAAAATTACATTCTTTGCAATATTGTATAGATTTATGATTTCCTGAAAGGAGGTTTGGGAGAGGATGGAGCTGGGCTCTTCTCCCAAGTGACAGGGAACAGGACAAGAGGGAATGGCCTCAAGCTCCACCAGGGGAGATTTAGGCTGGACATTAGGAAAAAGTTTTTCACAGAAAGGTTCATTGGTCCCTGGCAGAGGCTGCCCAGGGAGGGGGTTGAGTCACCTTCCCTGGAGGGGTTTAAGGGACGGGTGGATGAGGTGCTGAGGGACATGGTTTAGTGATTGATAGGAATGGTTGGACTCGATGATCTGGTGGGTCTTTTCCAACCTGTGATTCTACGATTCTATGTGCTGTCCATGGGGTTTGTGTTGCAAGCTCTATGCCTCCCTGCATCAGCCCCAGTGCAGCTCTGGAGACACAGTGTGGTGACTTCTGCAAAGCTGGGACAAGCACAAGAGGTACCCACATCTGAGTGCATGGATGGGTGAAGGTCCACCACACCTCTTTCATCATCCTCTCCTACAAAAATATCACTCCAGAAGACTCCGTGCAAGCAGGTGGGAAGAGGATAACCAACACGCATATTCCCTATGTACAGATGTTTTGCCCACATTGGATCTTATCTTCTAATCCTCACCTAATACCAGCTATTTCTCTACACTGTCAATTCAAAGGACAGAGGTTCAGCCCTCCACAACCTTGAAGATGCTCAAGCCAACATTGCATCTGCCCTCAGGGCTTCAGAGATAGGGTGCAGCTTGGAGAAGATGTGGAAGATGACCTATGATATGTGAAGAAGCACTTCAGCTCCTTCAACTCATACAATCATAGAATCACAGAATCACCAGGTTGGAAGAGACCCACAGGATCATCGAGTCCAACCATTCCCATCAATCACTAAACCATGTCCCTCAGCACCTCATCCACCCGTCCCTTAAACCCCTCCAGGGAAGGTGACTCAACCCCCTCCCTGGGCAGCCTCTGACAGTGCCCAATGACCCTTTCTGTGAAAAATTTTTTCCTGGTGTCCAGCCTAAACCTCCCCTGGTGGAGCTTGAGGCCATTCCCTCTTGTCCTGTCCCCTGTCCCTTGGGAGAAGAGCCCAGCTCCCTCCTCTCCACAACCTCCTTTCGGGTAGTTGTAGAGAGCAATGAGGTCTCCCCTCAGCCTCCTCTTCTCCAGGCTAAACTCAAGTGAGGGGACCTGGTCTTTGAGTCTGGCAGTGGAGACACCTCAGCAACACGGCAACAAGCCTCAGCTTGGAATTGTCGAATTCTTACCTTGTAGCAGCAGTTGACAATGATTCACCAGAAAGACTTTTAAATGGGAGACCTTTCCTGATAAAAGGGCGCAAAATAGAGCTTTAGAGATGTGAGGCTTGTGGAAAGAAACAAGATTAATCTCTTGGCTGATTTAAACACAGCCTTACAGAAAATTGCGGGTAGGCTCTGAAGGAATGGTCTTCCCTTGAGAGCTAAGCTGTGTCAGCCACAAAGAGTCAGGTTTCCTCCATCCTCCCACTGCAGGCAAAGAAAGCAGATGAAGGAAATGGATATCCAGCCCACAACCAGGCAGGGGGACAAAATGCACCTTAAAAGAGCCAAATGAGAAACGCAGGCTGCTAGCTCCACCAAATATCCCTAAATATACAGAAGCTTTAACAGGAAAGTCGGTCCTAGGAGACACCTCTTCACTGTCTCCAATCTCTTGTACTACAGAGAAAGATGATTTGGCAAGCAAGGAGACCTGTAAGTCTTCCCAGCTGTGATGATCAGCATTTTAGGGTCAGGATGAATCAAGTGGGCAAGTCTCTGACTCAGAAGTTCAGGGAATATCCCTGATGGATTCCAGGGACCCAGACAGTGATATGGAAGCTGCCTCCAACCTGTCTCAGTGACTAGGAATATCAGAGCATCATACTGTCTTCCTCAGAGCTTCCCAGAGAAAGAGTGAAGGTCGGGAGACACACTCCAGGAGAGTTCAGCATTGCAATTTGAAGCTCCTGAGCACAAATCTGCTCAAAAGCAGGGCAGGCTGGGTTTATTTACATTGGGTTAACCCCACATCACATACCCTTTGCAATACTTTCAAAATAGATCTCCTGCCTGGGAATGGAGGGGAAGAAAAACTGCATTCAGTTCTTCTAGTGTTCAAGGACAAGCA
Organism: Phaenicophaeus curvirostris; assembly: GCF_032191515.1. Lineage (NCBI taxonomy): Eukaryota > Metazoa > Chordata > Aves > Cuculiformes > Cuculidae > Phaenicophaeus > Phaenicophaeus curvirostris. The sequence continues at coordinate 73,647,130 of NC_091431.1, forward strand.
GGAGGGGAGCTGCTGGTACAAGCAAATCCTGTTGTCTTTACAACAAACCCACAGAGAAGCTGGGACTGCCTGACAGAGGAAAAGGTAATCTTTTTGATATAGCAAACAGTGGTTGACAGACCAGAAAGCTTTGCATGAATGCCTTTTAAAACAGCCCAGAGCTCTGGGGCATGAACGTGAAATTTCTCTGGACTTCAGCAAAGCCTTTGACACAGTTTCTCACAGCGTTCTGCTTGAGAAACTGTCAGCCTCTGGGCTGGACAGGCACACACTCTCCTGGGTGGAAAACTGGTTGGATGGCCGGGCCCAGAGAGCGGTGGTAAATGGTGTGAAATCCAGCTGGAGGCCAGTGACAAGTGGGGTTCCCCAGGGCTCAGTGCTGGGTCCAGCCCTGTTCAATGTCTTCATCAATGATCTGGATGAAGGCATCGAGTGCACCCTGAGCAAGTTTGCGGACGACACTAAGCTGGGTGGAAGTGTCGATCTGCTGGAGGGTCGGGAGGCTCTGCAAAGGGATCTGAACAGGCTGGACCGCTGGGCAGAGTCCAACGGCATGAGGTTTAACAAGGCCAAATGCCGGGTCCTGCACTTGGGGCACAACAACCCTATGCAGTGCTACAGACTGGGAGAAGTCTGTCTAGAAAGCTGCCTGGAGGAGAGGGACCTGGGTGTGTTGGTTGACAGCCGACTGAATATGAGCCAGCAGTGTGCCCAGGTGGCCAAGAAGGCCAATGGCATCTTGGCTTGTATCAGAAACGGCGTGACCAGCAGGTCCAGGGAGGTTATCCTCCCTCTGTACTCGGCACTGGTGAGACCGCTCCTCGAATACTGTGTTCAGTTCTGGGCCCCTCACCACAAGAAGGATGTTGAGGCTCTGGAGAGAGTCCAGAGAAGAGCAACAAAGCTGGTGAAAGGGCTGGAGAACAGGCCTTATGAGGAGCGGCTGAGAGAGCTCGGGTTGTTTAGCCTGGAGAAGAGGAGGCTGAGGGGTGACCTCATTGCTCTCTACAACTACTTGAAAGGACGTTGTAGAGAGGAGGGTGCTGGCCTCTTCTCCCAAGTGACAGGGGACAGGACAAGAGGGAATGGCTTCAAGCTCCGCCAGGGGAGGTTTAGGCTAGACGTTAGGAAAAAATTCTTTACAGAAAGGGTCATTGGGCACTGGAACAGGCTGCCCAGGGAGGTGGTTGATTCACCTTCCCTGGAGGTGTTTAAGGCACGGGTGGACGAGGTGCTGAGGGATATGGTTTAGTGTTTGGTAGGAACGGTTGGACTCGATGATCCGGTGGGTCTCTTCCAACCTGGTTATTCTGTGATTCTGTGATTCTGTGATTCTGTGATTCTGTGTCTGCGAGGACTGTACCAAAATGACTCAAGTTGCCTGTATGAGCTGCTCCAACCAGAAAAGATGGTGTTTGCTGATGCTAACCTGGGGAAGAGACAGGATTTTGTTCCCAACCACCACAAAACGAGTCCTGCCACAGCAGAAATGGTAAACCAGGTTTTTGTGGGAAAGCCTGGCAGGAGAGTAAAGAGAGTGCGGCTCCATCTGGGAGCACCTGGAGCAAAGCTTATGAATGAAACCTCATGGGAAGAAGAAAGACCATGCGCCCAAGAGCGACAGACACCATCTGACCACTGTGGTTGGCTGGGACTGCAACTGCAGAATTGAGTTTAGCGTAGTGGAAAACTTGCCCATAGGAAGTCAAAGTTGTCTTGAGAGGGAATCACAAGATGCTCTAATAAAGTCCATGTTCACAATAATATAATTCAAATCCTGCTTGGTATCTACCCAAGACCACAAGTTCTTACCTGCATCCACTGTAGGATCTCTTCAAAACATGTTTCTGTGGCCTTTTTTTCCACATTCTAGCCATCCTACTCATTGTGAGACCTAGGGTTTTGCACAAAACATCTTGAGAGGGGAAAATGACATCTCTCATGATGCAGATCAAGTGATTGCTTCCCCAGGCCATAAAATAGTGAGATGGAGAGTTAAATTATAGCATAGCACAGACAATAGTTGGAAGACAAGTCTTGTTCTTAGGAGGTAGGAAGAGAAGTGAAAACCATGAAGGGATTTAGAAGTGTCCTGAATTCATACAGAAGCGCTGAGAAAGAGAAAAGCTGGCATCCAGACAGGAATTACTGTGCCATGTATAACAGCAGCTGGAGGAACTTTAGAACTGAATGCCTACCCTACGTGAAGGGTGAGAGCAGATTTCCATATTATTTGGGAATAGAAAACTCAAAGTGAGAAATGTTCAGTAGAAGACTTGTCAGAAAAATTTAATTTTTAAGCAGCTGGAGACACACAGGGTGACATAAGCTCAGGGAGGTTGCTTGGCTGGAAAGATGACCAAGGGACCAACTTGTCTGCTCTGCTTTTATTCAGCAGTTCCATATAATCAACACTTTTCCATGTAATATTTCAACCCTGTCAAAAATTCCCAGCCCTTTTATTTTTTTTTAATTTTAAACAAAAATCCAAATTTAACAAAATCTGGTGACCACTTTTGTAGATGGGATGAAAACTACCACCTAATACTGTGCAACAAAGGCTTTATTGATATATTAAGTTGTAACTGTAATCAACAAAGGTTTTTTGTTTGCTGGGGGAGAAGAGTTTGGGGTTTGTTTATTTTTTGGTTTTTTAGAGTAGTAATTTTCAAATAATTGAGCTATTCTCAATGCAACACTAAAGCCACCAAGGTGCTAGTTTGCTTGAGTTCTTTCAGATTTCCTCACACTTACAAGCTCCAGGTTATATTTAAAACCCTGCCAGCCATGAAACAGCCTGTGTTACTGGTCACTCTCACCCACCATCTCTGTGAGGTGAGAAGAGTGTTTATCAGTTTGCCTTGGAAATGTACATTGGGTTGATCCCTAAGGTCAAATGAGCTTCTCTTACTTAAGGAATCAAGGTCAGTGAGGGTTCTCGGGCCATGCACAAAGTAGGTTTGCTTTTACAATGAGCAAGGTTGGAGCGTTGCATCTGCAAAATCCAAGATTATTAGGAACCAAAATAGTCAGCCCACTGAAGCAGAACTAGTTTCATAAATATCAACACCTGTTTCTCATCATTTTGCCTCTTTGAAGAAGATACTTTCCAATTTCAGCTTGTCAGAAGGCGAACCACATCTTGAATTACAGTCTGGTCACAGTGCCTTCGTCACTGCCTCATTAATTAAGGACAAGAGAGCCACCCTGATGGGTCTCATTGGGCTGAAACCACACTAATTCCACAAGTTAAAGGAAGCAGAACATGAAGCAAACCACACACCTGTAGTCATATAGAAGTCAATTCAAGCTTTCAATGGCTCGGAGCTGTGGGCTGCCAATGGTAGTTCCCTGTCAAAAAATATTGTGGCTTAGTGAAATCAGCCTGAGGCTGGAAGGCATGAAGATGTGGGTTTTAACGTTGGCTCTGCTGCTGCAACATCAGGCAACGACAAATGAGAAATTCCCCAGGAGTTAAAAATTACTTGCAAGTAAGTAAAGTTGACACACACAAGTAGTACCTGGGGACTCCAACAGAGTAAGGACATAACATACTACCCACTGACTGTGCTTATCTGCTTTAGATCTTTACACAGACACTGTTCATGATGCTCTATCTCTGCCTCCCTTGGCACTCCTCCACACAAACCTTTAACAGATCATTTTCCCCCTACTTCTCCATAGTTGCAGTAGTTGGGTGTCCATGTTGAGAGAACCTGATGCCTCTGCTGCAGAAAACAACCCATGCAAGTGCTTTTTAAGTTACTGAAGCTGAAAAGAGAACATCCTTTTTTTTTTTTAACTTCTGAAATTACAATCATGTTACTCCTATCATATTCAATACCAGTATTCCAACCATTTTCAGTCTTCATACTTAATTAGTAATTTTTTGTGGGAAGGAGTCTCTAAGGGACTCGGCTTGTGATAAGAGTTGACCGAGTAGATAACAGGAACACAAAACACAGAAAAGATCCTGGACTGCTCAGTGAAATGCCAGGTTTGACCAATGACAGCTAGAGCACAAGATATTTAAGAATATCAAAAGGAGGAATAGCTCCTGTACACTTCAAAGGGCATATCTTAGAAATCATTAAAGAGACATAACTCAAAAATGGTCACAGAACATTCTGCAGGAAAGCTGAGGAGAGGCTCTTGGTCAATGAGTGCAGGGATAGAACCAGGGAGAATTATTTTCAGCTGAAAGAGGGGAGACTGAGATGAGATCTTAGCAAGAAATGTGAGGGTGGGGAGGCCCTGGCCGAGGTTACCCAGAGCAGGGGTGGCTGCCCCATCCCTGGAGGGGTTCAAGGCCAGGTTGGATGGGCTTGGAGCCCCTGATCCAGTGGGAGGTGTCCCTGTGCACGGCAGAGGAGGTTGGAACTGGATGATTTTTAATGTCCCACCCAGCTGAACCCATTCTATAATTCTGTGACACAGCAATATCAGCAACCAATACATGAATTTTGAGTCGAACTGTAATGGCCACTAAAACACCCTGTGACATGGGAAGAAGTCCACTGATTCCTCCCTCCTGCCCCACTGTTTTTATCCAGCTGTAGAACAAAAACACCTTGAGGTTTAAAAGCTGCCGCTGTGGAAGGTCTGAGGAGGTATGTGAAAAGAGGCTGAGCTGAAGATATGACAGAGAAACAAGATGAACTAATGAGGAACGAGCAAGCAACAACAACCCTACTGAGATAACAAAATGACCTAACTGTTATTGTTTCTTTTTTACTTGACCTGTATACAATAAAATAGAACACAGGTGGAGTGTGTTGGCTTTTAGGAATTGCCACTCAGCACCCACCTCTTCCCAGACACGAAATAAGCAAATACCTGGACTCTGTCTGTGGATCTGCTCTTTGAGCACCAGAAAAAGGACACAGACTTGGGATAATGCAGCTTTGTGTTCCCTTGGTGAAACGGGTGAAGGGGCTAGAAAACAAGTCTTGTAAGGAGCAGCTGAGGGAACTAGGATTGTTTAACTTGGAGAAAGGAGGCTGAGGGGAGACCTCATTGCTCTCTACAACTACGTGAAAGGAGGTTGTGGAGAGTTTTGTGTTGGTCTCTCCCGCAAGTGATAGGTGATAGGATAAGAGGGAATGGCCTCAAGTAGCATCAGGGGAGGTTCTGATTGTGCATTAAGAAAAAGTTCTTCACAGAAAGGGTCCTCAGGCCCTGGCAGAGGCTGCCCAGGGTGATGGTGGAGTCCCCATCCCTGGAAGTGTTTAGAAGTCAGGTAGATGAAGTGCTTAGGCATATGATTTAGTAGTGGACAGGTACTGTTGGAATTGATGATCTCAAAAGTCTTTTCCAACCTAGGGATTCTATAGTTCTATATTATCATGTAATTATGGTGTTACTACTGCAGCAGCAAAATATCCTGTTAGTCCCCCTTGATTTCAGCTAGATGGCCAGAAGAAAGGTCTAAGAATATATACCTGAATGACACATGAGAAATGCGACTCCTGAGCTTTAGTTTGTGGCCTTGGGATGGTACCAAGATCAGAACTGCCTTCCCAGATGCGTCAAGGTAATTTCTTACATCATAGAAAATTAATAACTCAAGTGATGGCTGACCTGTTTTCTGGTGTCTTCACTGGAGACAGGACACCTTTGCCCTTTGCCATGCTGACTCGACAGCCAAATGAAACTACACGAAACAACAGTTCCTCAGAATATAATACGCATTTGTGATCAAGAGTTCTACACTTGAAATTAAGCCTCTTTGAGCTTAACTCCAGCCAGGCTTTGGTCCATCATCCAGGTAAATTTCAACTCAAGTGCTCTGAATCCAAACACAATGAAAATATTTAGGTTGTTACTGGCTAACTAATTCTTTTCCTATCCAAACTCCTTTAAAAAGCAGGTCGTTTTGAATCTGTTTTTCCCTCCTCCTTTCTAATATGAGTTCCTGCTACTGGAAAATAAGAATGTTGGAAGAAATCCTCTTCAATATTCTTCCTTAGAGCCTCAAAAAAGGTAGTGCTTTATCCACATTTAACAAAGACAGCTGCTGTTTGTCATGTGAAGATCTGCTAACTTTGGATTTAAGTGTTTTTAGAACAAATTCAGGAGACAAAGATGTCTTGCAGAATTTCAGTAAGCCAGACTCTCTCCTAATTCCCTTAAAAAAATCCCTCCTTCCTAAAACCTACAACGAAACACCAACACTTCAGAGTATGAGATGTACTACTTGGTGAGGAGCACTTGAACACTCGCAAGGATTGTTCAAGCATTATCTTTAAAGGAAAAGTAGAATTAATCACAGAATGGTTTGGTTTGGAAGTGATCTCAAAGTCCATCAAGTTCCAACCCCCCTGCCATGGGCAGGGACACCTCCCACTGGATCAGGGGCTCCAAGCCCCATCCAACCTGGCCTTAAACACCTCCAGGGATGGGGCAGCCACAACTGCCCTGGGCAACCTGGGCCAGGACCTCCTCACCCTCACAGGAAAACGTTTCTTGCTAAGATCTCATCTCCATCTCCGCTCTTTCAGCTTCAAGCCGTTCCCCCTGGTTCTATCCCTGCACTCATTGACCAAGAGCCCCTCCCCAGCTTTCCTGGAGCCCCTTTCAGTACTGGAAGCTGCTCTAAGGTCTCCTCAGAGCCTTTTCTTCTCCTGGTTGAATAAGCCCAACTCTCTCAGCCTGTCTTTGTAGCAGAGGTGCTCCAAATTCTCCTCTCCAGAGTCAAAATTCATTTAGCAAGTGTCTTCCCATGGAGGTTATGGGCTTTTCATTACTATTTATTTATTTGTAAACTGCTTCTCCTTGTGATCAGGTAACAGGTTCTTCCATCCAGTGCCAGGCTGCAGGACAAGCTGTGTCAGTTCTTCAGTCCTGAGCTCAACTTGCTCCTACGCTGAGCCTTAGCTTTGACGATTAACAGAGATGCAAAACAAGATCTGTGCTCCCCTCAGCCCAATTTCCATTAAGCTTGCTCCTGTGCTCCAACAACTTCTTCAGTGCTGTAACAAAAGGAAAACTAGTTTTAAGATCTTTAACTGGCAGATGTATATGAGGAGCATTCAGATAACTGGTACGGGTGCTTTTGAGACTTCATACCACCGCTGCAGCTCAGCACCACCACTCCTTCATTATTTTTCCAGCTCCACCACTTTTCGTGTTCTATCAAACCTCAGTATTTCTCAGCCCTGGCTCTTTGCCCACTTTAATTTCATACACTACACAAACCTCAGAGTCTGAGTACATTAGGAAGATATTTTCCCTCAGATCAGCACTAGCATCAGCGTTGCTAATAGCTGTGGTTTTTCCTCCCATTGGACTCTCAGACTTCTGAAGCTGCAAAAGAAAAGATAGCATACTTGTCTAGAAAGGGATTATTGTTCCTAAATTAACGTTATCATTTGCAGTGCTTAACTACAAAAAGAGGAGAGAGGGTTTATGTTGGCATATGAATGCACACCTCAGCGCTGTACACGTATCTCTTCCGCAAACCGGTCTCCTATTGCGCATGTCCAGCCTGGAGGGTGGATTCTCTCCAGAGCAACCACAGCCCTTCCCAGCCCACAGCCTGCCTCAGTCCTCATCCAAAAGACCATTTCATTTGTTCCCCACTGGAAGCCTAATTTGTCCAGATCCTCCTCCACTGAAGTCAATATTCTTTGCCACTCAGCAGACCGCTTACAAAACAACACTACAACTAATTATTCAGTCCTTTCTTCATCTTGGACAGCGGTCTTGGCAGTGAACTTTCATCCAACCTTCAAGCAGATGCGGTTGAGCTCCTACCCAGCTACCCTGGCGGCAGAGAGGAGCTCGCGGATGCCTTTGTGAGCATCGGAACCAAGGAAGCACAGCACAGACACAGCATAACTCAGCTCCTGAGCCAAAATTCCTTAAGAAATTTCAGAAGGACCTGTACCAGAGCTTCAATCTCTTCTGGTAGTAGAGCCCTTTCTCCCCTGTGTGCTCCTCAGCTCACAGATTTCACCACTGCCTGGCACTGTTTTGTGGCAAGATGAATTTCACTCTGCTCAGAGGTTCTGTAGGATCAAATCTTGTTCCCCTCCTGAGAAGCTGCCTCTCCTGCCTGAGGCTTTTTCCTTTTTTACCCCAGGCTTCGTCAGTGACTCCAGAAGAAAAAAAAATACACCAACACCCAACTGCGAAAGCCCTGCGGAGTCCATAACACCCACCCAAACTTCAACAGCTTAAGCGCATCTTTTTCTCAGCTTCTCTGTGTGAATCCTACAGATCCAAATCTTCAAGGAAATGCAACACAAACAGATGAGATGGGACTTCTGAAGCGTTTCTGAACTCATTATGCACGTTTCATTTCAAAGCGATACGTGTATCTTGACAACCTAAGCTTACCTGCGTTCTGTCCCCTGCCCAGCTGTTCCCTGTCCCTGCAGAGTTTGGAGCCTAAGACCATTCACCCTTGGGAGTCTGCAGTTCCCTGCTCCAGAGCTCAACAGCTTGACCTGCCTCCAATCCAGATTTTTTGTAAACTGGCTGCAAGCCTAATTCTTCCGCCTCCCTGTCCTGTTACCCCTTGATCAAAGGTGACCAGCCGCCTAGGCAGCTCCTTTCAAAGATTAAATAAGAACCGGTGGACAGCACCCACCCCTTTACCTGATGATAAACTGCAACTGCCGGCAACATTAACTTTAATCATTTTCTACGCTTGGTGCCACAGCAGTTGTTCTTGGAATCTTACTTCAAAAAAGAAAAAGCAAGTGAGTTGGACTTTAAAGCAAAGACAACTTTAAAATCAAATGGAATTTGCAGCCTCAGGTATACATTGCTCATAAGCTCAATTAATTCATGAGGCGTGCATAAATTTTTTATGATACCCATCTACAGCTTTAGACGAGCAAATAACTAGATGCTGCTAACAAAGGAAAATCAAGAGTGAGAGCAGCTTTGTTTCTACTTTCACTGTTGAAAATAAAAGGAAATAAACAGTAATGCGGGAGCACCTCCCACACGAGGACAGGCTGAGAGAGTTGGGGCTCTTCAGCCTGGAGAAGAGAAGGCTCTGAGGAGATCTTAGAGCAGTTTCCAGTGCTGAAAGGGGCTCCAGGAAAGCTGGGGAGGGGCTTTACAAGGGCCTGGAGTGATAGGATGAGGGGGAATGGCTTTAAATTGGAAGGGGGAAGATTGAGATTAGACATTATGAAAAAAATGCTTCACACTGAGGGTGGGGAGGCCCTGGCCCAGGTTGCCCAGAGCAGTGGTGGCTGCCCCATCCCTGGAGGGGTTCGAGGCCAGGTTGGATGGGGCTTGGAGCCCCTGATCCAGTGGGAGGTGTCCCTACCCATGGCAGGGGTGGGACTGGATGGGCTTTAAGGTCTCTTCCAACCCAAACCATTCTATGATTCTGTGATTTTATGAACAGAACAAGCACTCAGGCTGTACCAAATCCATTCTGACCAGATCTTCCAGATGAGGGAAAAGGATCAAGGGCGTCGAGGCCTGGCATCTTTACATATCCATTATTTGTCATTCATTTTTCTTCTGCCAGCTAACTAGATTTAATCCTGATTACAGGTAATGAAACAACTGCTAATGTAACATCAAAGCCTGTTCCCAGCTTTGAAGCCTTGATTCCAGTTTTTGTAGCTGCGAAAACCTAGTAGTGGAAATCCACCCCACAAACTGTGCTTTCCCAAGAGAAGAAACAGCCTTACGTAGAGGACTTTTTACATAAGAGAGAGATAGACAAGAGGACCAATGTAACTGTTATTTTTAAGTTGCCTTCTTTAATACAATTCATAGAATTACAGAACAGTTTGGGTTGGAAGGGACCTCAAAGTCCATCCAGTCCCACCCCTGCCATGGGCAGGGACACTTCCCACTGGATCAGGGGCTCCAAGCCCCATCCAACCTGGCCTTGAACACCTCCAGGGATGGAGCAGCCACAGCTTCAGCGGGAAACCTGGGCCAGGACCTCCCCACCCTCATAATGAAGAATTTCTTTCTAATGTCTAATCTCAGTCTTACCCCTTACAATTTAAAGCCATTTCCTCTTTTCCTATCACTCCAAGTGCTTGTAAAGAGCCCCTCCCCAGCTTTCCCAAAGCTCCTTTAGGCACTGGAAGCTGCTCTGGGGTCTCCTCAGAGCCGTCTCTTCTCCATGCTGAACAATCCCAACTCTCTCAGCCTGTCCTTGTATGGGAGGTGCTCCAGCCCTTGATCCACAGCCTCCTTTGGACCCGTTCCATATCCTTCCTATTCCAGAACTGGACACAGGACTCCATGTGGGGGTCTCGAGAGAGGAGTAGAGAGGCAGAAACCTCACCCTTACCCTGCTGGCCACACTACTCTGGATACAGCCCAGGACACAGTTGGTTTTCTAGTCTGCAAGCACAGGTTGCTGGCTCATGGCAAGGTTCTCATCTATCCAGCAAAAATGCAGGGTTCATTAATACTTTCCTAACAGTAATAAACTTTCAGACCAGCTGCAGTTTAATTCTCTGAGCAGGTCCTTCAGGAAGGACTAATACAGCCAGCATCTTACTTGCTACACATGTAATTCTTCTAATAAAAACAGTACTTCAACTCTTCAAGGTAGAAGAGAAGCCTCAGCGCTCCCGAAATTAGGCTACAGTCAAACTTGTTATGGTAAAAGGAACACTGCTTCATACTCAATAAAACACCGTGTGGGTGGAGCATAGTGAAATCCTGTATTTCACAATATTTTAACCGAAAACCCAGCTTCAGTAGAATTTTTGTAATACTAAAAAAAAAAACCTGTAACGACAACGAAGTGTGACAAGTTTGAAGGCTAAAACAAAACACAGCTCACTGTGCCAGCAATTTAGAGCTGCAGATGATTATCAAACCCCTAAACACTGTACCCTCCCACTGCAACATGAAAACCTGGATACACAAAACTAAAAAGCGCAGTGAAAACGGTACCTGGGATTTCTAGGTTTTACTGTGTAAATTAGCTTAAAGCTGTTATTCCTAAACATCTGATATTACTTAGATATACAATATTTTAAGGCAGATAGTTGTACTTAATTTATGCATGTCTGCCAGGCATCTCAGCCAGCACCAGGTGCTCTACCAGGAAGCGATTCAGAGCCCCAAATTCAGACTTTACTTCTCCCTGCTGGCTGTCCAGGAAGCCTTAAGTTGAACTGTTTACTGCTATTGGTCTCAAGGAGGGTAAATTCAGATTAAGCACAATGTCCCGCATAAGAACAAGAAAACACCACAGCTCCCACCATGTCCCAGATAATAGTACCTGGATGTCAAAGGACTCCTTGCAAGATGATAAAGTAACAGCAGAGAATTCCTGTGGCAGAGAGCTCACCCACCTGGGTAGAAAACACACACAAGGGAAGGGGGAACTGCGGAGACGCAATGTTCTAATAGGAGTTCTCACAGTTTGAAGGTGCAAGAGTCCAGAGGTTTCACCTTACTCTCAAAGCCCCAGCCGCGGCACTAGAAGAACCTGAGACTGGGCTTTGATTTGGAGAGGGGAGAGCTCTGAAATGTCAGCTCAGTGCATGCAAGCTGCAAAATGGTAACTTAGAATCAAAGAATCCCTAGGTGGGGAAAGACCTTTGAGATCGTCAGTTCCCACTGTACCTGTCCACTACTAAATCATATGCCTAAGCACTTCATCTACCTGACTTCTAAACACTTCCAGGGATGGGGACTCCACCATCACCCTGGGCAGCCTCTGCCAGGGCCTGAGGACCCTTTCTGTGAAGAACTTTTTCTTAATGCACAATCAGAACCTCCCCTGATGCTACTTGAGGCCATTCCCTCTTATCCATCACCTGTCACTTGCGGGAGAGACCAACAGCCAACTCTCCACAACCTCCTTTCAGGTAGTTGTAGAGAGCAATGAGGTCTCCCCTCAATCTCATCTTCTCCAGGCTAAAGATCTCCAGTTGCTGGTCCTCCTACCACCTTTCTCCAGGCCCTTTACCAGTTTCGCTGCCCTTCTCTGGACGTGCTCCAGCACTTCAATGTCCTTCTTGTAGTGAGGGGCCCAAAACTTCTGGGAGTGCAGTATTCAGCTACATGAATCTTGATTACTTGGCAATCACTACAGCTACTCCTACTTTATATATCTCTGTTTGAGTACTCCCTGCTTCTAAGTGTTTTATGTAACAAATATCCCCAACAAATAAGAAAAAAAACACTTCTGATTTGTAGTTTGGACATCAGTACTTTGACTGGAGGAAGAAGGATGAAGTCACATTCCTTACATACTACAGGCATTCCGCGTTAAGGTGCTTTAGCAGGCACTGGTTTTGAGGAAGAGCAGAACAGCAGTGGGATAAGTCAGAAAGGCACTAAATTAAGGAGAAGGATAAAGTTACTCAAGAACAGCCAAACACGTTTAAAAAAAATACAGGCAAGCAAACCAGTAGCTGAAGGGGGTACAACAAAGCTGGGGAGGGACTTTTTACAAAGGCTTGAAGAGAGGACATGGGGGAATGGCTATAAACTGGAGAGGGGCAGATTTAGACTATATGTAAGGAGGAATTTCTTCACACTGAGGGTGGTGAGTCCCTGGCACAGGTTGGATGGGCCTTGGGCAGTCTGATCTAGTGGGAGGTGTCCCTGCCCAGGGCAGCGGCTTGGAACTGGATGAGCTTTAAGGTCCCTTCCAATCCAAACTATTCTGCGATTCTGTGATCCTATGGAACACTTTCAATGCAGGCAAGTTCCCTTGTTCCACCAAGCTGCGGCTGAAACAGTAATGGCAGGAGAAGATATTTTAGTGAAAGAAGTCAAAGAAAGTGACATACATAGAGCAAGACAACCTTGCTGCACACCAGCAGCACCACAGATTGTTTGCAGCGTCCTTGTACACTTCTTGGAAGCACACACCAAAAAAAAGGTACAGGCAAGGTTATGACAATGTTCAAGGGAAGGCCAGTAACATCATCATAGCTGAAACAACACGTACAGAAATCCACAGTAAGGAGAATACGGAACTAGGTCACCCACTGATTCAAGTTACAGCCTGCTCATAAACACACTGGTCTCCCACCCAGACAAGTTGCTCTTCTCTACCTGTTTCACAGATAAAATAAACATCTGAGTTAGTGGGATGTAATTTGATAGTGGTAGAAGAAAAGCAACTGCTTCAACAAACTCCGTCTGGAGCAGAGACCTGTATCATTAAACACACACAGATACAGAATCTCCACTGCAGCTGCATCAGAAGCGATTTTAACATCTAAACCGTACCTTTCCAACCATAAAAATGTGGTACGCTTGTGCCTTTTATTTGAATGATGGAATCATTTGGTTGGGAAAGGTTTTGGAGATCATCAAAACCAACTGTACCCGTTCACTGCTAAACCAGATCACTGAGCACCTCATCTGCCCATCTTCTAAACACCTCCAGGAATGGTAATTCAACCACCTCCTGGGCAGCCTCTGCGAGGGCCTGAGAATCCTTTTGGGGAGTAAGTTTTTCCTGATGTCCAATCTGAACCTGCCCTGGTGCAACTTGAGGCCATTTACTCTTGTCCTATTGCCTGTTGTTTAGGAGAAGAGACCAACAACCACCTCCTTTCAGGGAGCTGCGGACAGTGACAAGGTCTCCCCTCAGCCTCTTCTCTAGGCTAAACAACCCCAGATCCCTCAGCTGCTCCTCATAACCCTTGTTCTCCAGCCCCTTCACCAACTCTGTTCCCTTTTCCGGACATGCTCCAGCTCCTCAATGTCCCTCTCACAGCGAGAGGCCCATAAATGGACACAGGACTTAAGGTGCAGCCTCATCAGAGCTGAGCACAGGAGCACAATCACTGCCCTGCTCCTGCTGGCCACACTGTCCAAGCCAAGATGCCATTGGCCTTCTTGGCCACCTGGGCCACTGCTGGCTCATGTTCAGTCGCTGCCAACCAATGCCCCCAGGTCCTTCTCCCGCAGGCAGCTTTCCAGCTGCTCTATCCCAAGCCTGGAGCTGCACGGGGTTGTTGTGACACAAGCGCAGGACCCAAATTGGGTTTGACTGGAACGATTCTTAACCTTCTACAGAGAATATACGAAACAATAAAAAAAAGAACAACCCCACAGCCACCACGAGAATTAAAACTTTTATTAGTGTATTCACATATTAGGCAAATGCAACACGCATGAAGCTTATTTCTTAGGTTCACAAGTTCTACCAATACATTAGTCTACTGGTAAAACTAGCACAAACAGGTAACTGCTTTGCCAATTTTTTTAAAGGTGTCTGGCCCATTCTTTTTCAAGGCTTGATTTTTGGTATTGCTTCTATGCCCTAGACATTATGGCATAAAAATATCCATCACTACCATCAATTCAGTCAACTGATTAAAAGCTGTAACACTGGCCACATTTTTGTTTCTCAAAGCTAAGTCATCACTAGCTGTACTTACAAAGTACAGGACTAGTGTAATGGATGAAACAACGGGAAAAAACAGACAAAGGCAATCCTGCTACTGCCACAAGAACAAAAGAATGACAGACAGCTAGATCACAAGATTGTTAGTAAGATGTATATTTTTTCAAGTCAGAATAACCCTCCTATACAGTTTCCCAACCCTTCCCCAACCCAGACTTAACTGTAGAGAATACATTTCAGAGTATTTTTAATATGGTGCAGCTGTAGTGTCCAACAGTTCACAATAACATGCACTGTCATGAAGAACCCAGCAGTCCTCCTTCACTGGTCATACCTCAGCAACCACTATCCTAGAGGTTTTGCAGAAGCAACTACTTTTAATAACAAGGCCTGTTATGACATAATGAACACGTAGGATCTGGTGTATAAGTAAGCTGTAAGAAGCCACTCAAATCAGAAATTTAATGTTAAGAAGCTGCATCTATTTAAAACCTATAAGAAAGAGCCTAGTTTACCCCAGGAAAGGATTTTTTTTCAAGGTATTTGGCTCCAAAATCTAAAAAAAAAACCTCAAAAAAACCCTCATAATTTTTACTGACATCTGTTTAATGAAAATACACAGACGTAAGGGGTAAGCCAATAACCTTGTGTATTTAATCTAGTATTCAATGCTACAGTAAATTCTCATTCCATGAGAAAAAAACCACTGATTTCATTGATTCAAGGTACAAAAAAGTCCCAAATTACATCAGTGCCAGCAATACTGCTGGCAATGGATGCTTCAGATGGGTAGGGAAAAGCAGACTCATGGTGTGATGGATACTTGGAATTCATAATATGAGTTCATTTTAGGCCCCATTAAGCATATAAAGCGTCTTAAGATTTCAAAGATGAGTCTCAAGACATTTCTTTCCCTTCCAATGGAGGGATTTTCTTTCTCTTTAAGAAGGCAGCAAAAAATTATGCTTTTCTACAAGGAAAGTCCACTTTTTATGTTTAGGACAACAACCTGAAAACCTGCTTATATAAAAAAATATAAAAGAATAAAGGAGTAGAGTCTTCCAATTTCATGAGAGGTTTGCTCCAATCAAAAAAACAAACAAGTATTTATGGGAACTAAAATGTAGAACAGCACAATGCCATGATATCTGAGATCATGATACATTACCTGTACATATACTTAGCTATTCATGTTATTGATAAACCATTAGGACACTCAATTATATACCCAGTAAAAACACCATTAAGAGTCTTTAGAACTGTCCCTTCTTCTTTCTGAAGAAGGCATTTCTATACACTAAATTTTCATCTAGTATCAGAGTATAGGAAACAGAATCCACAAGGTGCTTTAATTGATGAGACCTCAAGTGCTGTTTTTCTTTCTTTTTTTTTTCTTTTTTTTTTTAAAAAAACTTTTTTGGATAGTAAACAGTTCATGGGGACCACACACAAATACTACGACAGATGAGCTGTTATATTAAGTCTGTTGATCGGACTCGATATTTAGCCCACTGGTACTGGAGGAATGAGTTTTACGACATGCTGGAGCAGCGTACTGAAGGGGAGCCCATCTGAGTCAATACTTTGTCCAGCCATTGTAGAGGTCCATTCAGATGAAGTTCAATCCAGCAAGGAGTGCTTGTTACTGTTTGCCGTCTAGAAAATAAAGAATAATACGAAAGTCAGAAAGCAGCTGTGGCTGCCATAAAGTTCTCCATTAAATGATCAAATATGTTTCCGTCCATACCTACTACACAAAGATAAAAATCTGCAACCACTGTCGTAACTGCTACTAAGACTTTCTCCAGACAGTCTTTGAAGAAAAAACAAACACCCAACAAAGAAATCCAAACCTCCACATCATAAGACACGTCAATAATTACATTCTTATCCATAATACACTGAGAATACTCTGCTCTGAGAAATAAGATAAGAACTGGAGTATTTGCTTCAAGCACCACACCAAGAGACTGACTTCAAAAGAGAAACTCAAACCCAAAGATTGTCCAATCAGTGTGTTATTCAAACCACAAAAAGTTGTACGCAGCTGTATCTCAAACAGTCTGTGTGCGTAACTGTTATTTGAATTTTGTAGACAACTATTGAGAAATGTGGAATGAAAATGCTTGGCTCTGCACTGTCAGTGTGGCCAAACAGCACAATACCTTGGTGATCAAAGGCCTGGCTTGCTGGAGCACTCGACAAGATAAATGTAGAAGGAAACTCTAGATGTTGTCAGAAGCAGTATGTCAAAATGCAGTTTGTGGTTACCCTGTGCTAACTGATGCTATCTCAAAGGAACACCAAACTATCTCCGATTTCCTGTAATCTTGTACTTCTACACGTGTTTTGTAGTGCAACATCGTCACTCAAACTATTTAACTAGAAATTGTTTCCCATGTCTTCTATATAAACTTGCCTAGAATTTTCCAAAGAAGCCCTTAATTATCATAGAATGGTTTGAGCTGGAACCTTAAAGACCATGCAGTTCCAACCCACCTGCCATGGGCAGGGACACCTCCCACTAGACAAGGCTGCTCAAAGCCCCTTCAAACCTGGCCTTGAACACCTCCAGGGATGAGGCAGCCACTTCTCTGGGCAACCTGGGCCAGTGCCCCGCCAACCTCAGCATGAACAATTTCTTTCTAATGTCTAATCTAAACCTTCCCCCTTCTAATCTAAAACCATTCCTCCTTGTCCTGTCACTCCATGCCCTTGTGAAAAGTCCCTCCCCAGCTTTCCTGGAGCCCCCTTCAGGTACTGGAAGCTGCTCTAGTGTCTCCCTGAAGCTTTCTCTTCTCCAGGCCGAACAACCCCAACTCCCTCAGCCTGTCCTCATAAGGGAGGTGCTCCAGCCCTCGGATCATCTTCATTGGACTCCTCTGGACCCATTCCAACAGTTCCACATCCGACTTATGGTGAGAATTCCAGAACTGGACGCAGTGTCCCAGGTGGGGTCTCAGAATATAGAAAGCCTTAGCCTTAGTGAAGCTGAAGGGCTGACAGCCATAAAAGCTTCATCCACTCTGCCATATCCTTGATTCAGAGACCTGTTATTCAAAAATCTTCCCTCTCATCTCCAAAATAAAGAAGTCTGCATCGGACATACTCTGACTGAGAAATCCTGTTATTTCACTGTACCCACTCCAGGCATGGGAGTTTTCCTAACCAGACTGGTAAGTCTACCATTGCTAAGCCAGTTTTTCCCAGTAGTTCTAGCTATCCCAAAGTCAAAGCAAGGAAGCATTTAGATTCAAAGGCAGCAGATCAGTCAGACACAAACCCAGCCCCTTCATCTTTACTGTTGGCACTGCAATCCTCCGCTTTGAGTAAATCTGTTTGTATAAACAAGAGGAACTGAAAAGGCAGAAAGATTAAGCCAGTGAGAAGATGGATTTCCAAAGTTGTCAGTGATTTCACAATTTCTAGGAGAAGAAAGCAGCTGGTGTCTGTGCTCTCTCAGCACTCTAAAAAACATTGTTATCTTAGCCCCACATGCCTATGCCGAAACAAAGTGAGCCAGTAAAAGAACAATCTAACCCACAGGAAACAATTCCATTTAGTCTCGAATCCCCTCTCAAAGAAGGAAGTTCATTACTCCATCACTGTCAACCCCCCTACAACGTGTTCCACAACACGCTTCCTCCAAATTTTAGAACTGGTTCATCCAACAGCCCTAGCTTTGCACTACACTGGTAAAAATTATCAAAATAGTGGCAATCATTTAGCAGCCATCTTAGAAGTGAAAACTCAGCCTCTTCCACCCACAGATCTCCAGTCCATACACAACTAAGTCTCTTTGCTCCAATTGTCTGTACTAAACTTTCTTCAGAATAAGACCACAGACCTGGACAGTTCTGTGTCAACGTGAACTCTTGTCTGCTGATCTGAACCTCCACCACCACCCTCAACTCAAACCAAAGTGTATCCAGCAAAACACTATAAGCTATTTTACCAACCAAGCTTATAAAATTTACCACTTTTCCACATCTGCATGTTTATGCACGCATGGCATATGCCTAAAATGTAAAGCTTTGTCTCTACCCAAGCCTGGGTTGTGACAAACATTTTTGACACTGTAATGAAGCACAAAAGTTTTAACAAGAAAGATGGATTTTAGAGTGCTTCCTCGTCTACTTTAACAATTCAGACTAAATTCATTTGCATTCAAGGTTGTGTTTGTAGGAGCAACCTTTTTTTGCTTTAATTACAACTGCAGCAAAACTTACAGGTTTTGTGCATCAATAATTTACTGGCATCATCTTAAACACAGACGCAAAAAAAACAGTTCAGTAATCAGTTACTGTGCTGTTTCGGCAGTGTCTCCACTGAATCTTTTTCAATCCTATGGTCTCTGAAGGGTTTACAGACTAATAACAAACAACATTCTACCTCCTGAGAAGTAACTTTACCAAAAGCCTCCCTGCTGTTTTGACCCAGCACTTACGCTCCATTCACTTCAAGCTGCCTCCATATAATCTGACTGATTAAGCCTTTCTTCGGTTCTGATTTGATGCTTAAGTGTACACATACTCCTTTTAAGCCAAACCCAACAGTTCTTTAAACCTGAGCCAGATTCCTTCTTCTGTACCTCTTACCAAGAAAGAGGTAATTTATTTAAAGTAATTTATTCCATTACTTTAATTTCTCATTTCATTGGATTAAGATTTTACAAAATTAGGTTTGTAAATTTTACAAAATCAGGTTTTTTTTTACAAAATCAGTTTTTTTTTTACAAAATCAGGTTTTTTTTTACAAAATCAGGTTTGTCATGCCAGTAAGCCTCCCCCACATATTGATGCTGCTATTTACATGTATAGATTTCAAAAGCAGATAAAGGAGCCAAACACCCAGGATCCACAACAGGAGCTGCATGCCATTATTCCACTTCAGAAGTGATATGGACTTAAGAAAATCATTATGTATTGAAACAGGGTATGGGTACATCAGACTCTCATGCTTTCAGAGGACAATTTCTAGAGAGGTTTAAGGGATTTGTTTAAAACCACATCGCTAGCTCTCAAAAATAATGAAATCCTTATCACTGCTTAGTTAGAAGTCCATACTTTTTCTTTCCATATTCTACATCACTAACCTCATCTAGTCCCTAGTTTGTGCTGATAGAGAATACAACTGGAACATATTCAAAACTACATATATTCAAGACTACATTTTCACCACACAGTCACCTTATTCCTGCAAAGTTTTTTTTCTGCAAGTTCAAAAATATTCAACATTCCCCTTAGATGAGTGTTATCCAGCTGTTTTGTTCTGCAGAACACACTCCAAGTGACTCCAATTCTTTCTATCTTTGTCAACTGCATCCGACACAGCAACCTAAGAACAAACTCATCATATTCCATAAAGAACACTGAGACCAAAATGACCGCATGACTAACAGACAACATAATCTCATAGCACAACCTGTGAAGCTTCCAGGTGTTGCCAGCAAGTTCACCACCATAAGCAAGCAAGTGGGACGGAGAGAAGAAATGGAACTTTGACAACATTCCGTGCTCACCAGCTGGCTTCAATGCAACACTAAAATCATGGTTTTTGTCTTTATGACTTAGGAGTTCTATAGCTGAGGGGGAGAAAAATGAAAGTATGGGTACAGCTTGCAGACAGCATAACTACCATGGTGCTAAGAAGCCTGTACACATGGCTTTCAAGCCAGAAAGAAATAGTGTATTAGTGAATGAAGAAATATCATTAAATATAAAAGCAAGGCTTTTTTCTTACCTGTATTCAGCTCCCCATCCTTTAACAAAACTCATTCTTATGGTACACATTCTAGTAAGCTGATAAACTGCTTCAAAACCCTGATTCACAGATTGAGCCAGAAGAGCAGCAAATTCTTGGTTATTAAAGATTTTTAGATTGCATCCTATAAAAAAAAAAGAAAAGTCATAGAATCATAGAATTGCTTGGTTGGAAACGACCTTTGAGATCATCAAAACCTACGGTACATGCCCACTACTGAATCATATCCCTGAGCACCTCATTTGGCCAGCTTTTAACACCTCTATGGATGAGGACTCCACCACCTCCCTGGGCAGCCTCTGCCAGGGCCTGAGAATCCTTTCAGTGAAGAAATTTTTCCTGATGTCCAGCCTGAACCTGCCCTGGTGCAACTTGAGGCCATTTCCTCTCATTATGTCATGTGTCACCTGGCAGAAGACACAAACACCCACCTCACCACAACCTCCTTTCAGGCAGTTGCAGACAGTGGTAAGGACTCCTCTTCTCCAGGCTAAACAAACCCAGGCCCCTCAGCTACTCGTTGGAACCCTTGTTCTCCAGCCCCTTCACCAGTTCTGTTCCCCTTCTCTGGATGCTCTCCAGCTCCTCAATGTCCTTCTTTTAGTGAAAGGCCCAGAACTGAACACATGATTCCAGTTCTGGCCTCACCAGCACTGAGTACAGGGACACAATCACTTCCCTGCTCCTGCTGGCCACACTGTTTCTGATCCAAGCCAAGATGCTAGTGGCCTTCTTGGCCACCTGGGCCACTGCTGGCTCATGTTCAGCCGCTGTCAAAAAACACCCCCAGGTCCTTCTCCTCCAGGCAGCTTTCCAGCTACTCTTCCCCAAGCCTGCACGGGGTCATTGTATCCCAAGTGCAGGACCTGGCACCTGGCCTTGTTGAACCTCACCCTGTTCTCAGCCAATCAATCCACCCTGTCCAGGTCCCTCTGCAGAGCCTCCCTACCCTCAAGCAAATCAACACTTCCTCCAGCTTAGTTTCATTCACAAACTTGCTAAGGGTGCACTCAATCCTCTCATCCAGATTATTGATAAAAGATATTGAACAGAACTGGACCCAACATTGACATGGCTTATGACTGGCCTCCAACTGGATTTAACTCCTTTACCCTCAGCTCTTCAGGTCTGTCTATCCAGCCAGTTCTTTACCCAGCAGAGGGTTTGGCTGCCCAGGCCAGTAGCAGCTAGTTTCTCAAGCAGGTCATAAACAGTGTCAAAAGCTTTATGAAAGTCCAGGCACACCACATCCACAGCCTTTCCTTCATCCACTAAGTGGGTAACCTTGTCACAGAAGGAGACTGGGTTAGTTTGGCAGGATCTGTCTTTCATAAACCAATGCTGACTGGACCTGATCACCTCTTTTGTCCTCTGGTTGTCAAAGCGTATGATCAATGAATACTTGCATTGGCTGCACAGAAGCCCTAAAGCACGAAGAAACAGTCAAAAGGAAAGGAAATGTCATCCAGGGAATACAGGCAGGGATATTTTCACACGAGACCATCGGAAGGCTACTAACCTGGTGGGATTTTGCACACAGTTGCAGGATGCCAGCCATATCGTTGATTACAGTTTGGGCTCTGAACAAAAATCGCACTATCGCTTAGGCACTCAGCAAACACTTCTCCACCGATGTAATAGAGACGTACTCCCCTTCCTGTAGCAAAATTCAAAAGGAACTCTAGTTATGATACGACTCAAACAGATTAACAAACAAGGCAGTATTTTGTTTCACTAAAGGCCAAGGTTTTTCTTTACAACAAAACCACAAGTCAAGTATTTACAGGACCACGCCACTGGCCTAACAGCTGTAGCAGAAGTGAAACACAATTAATGTGCGTTTTTTTTCCCGACACATAAGATCTGAAGGAGAAGCACAATAATTTTTGGTCAAGAGTGAGACAGAATTTTCTAGCCATTTAACAGCCTGTAACCAAACCAAAGTTGGGAAGTAGCCTTCATCACCAAATGAATTTCACTTAAAAAATCCCAAAATTTAAATATAAACATTAGATTCAATGTAATAAAAGCTAGTATTGAGTGTCATATGTGTAGTGGCATAGGTCACAACAGTAAAAAAGGAAAACAAGCACCCACTTCAATGCTCTCACTTATGTGTGCCCACACTATTTCACAATCCACTATGTACCCCTTTCTCTACACTACCTTGACAAAAATAATAGGACTTCATTTAGCCCTATTACAAAAATACCCTTAAGAAATCATAGAATGGTTAGCATCAGAAGAAATACTAAAGCCCATCCAGTTCCAATCCCCCTGCCATAGGCAGGGACACCTCCAACTTAGCCAGGCTGCTCAAGGGTCAGGTTGCCCATCTAACCCGACTTCAAACATCTCCAGAGACAGGGCATCCACAGCTTCCCTGGGCAATCTGTGCCAATGACTCACCACCCTAATCGTGAAGAATGTCTTCCTGATGTCTAATCAAAATCTTCCCCCTTCTGATTTAAAGCCATTCCCCCGCCCCGTCCTATCACTCCAAGCCCTTGTAAAAAGTCTCTCTCCAACTTTCTTGGAGACCTTTTCAGTACTGGAAGCTGCTCTAAGTCCTTCCTGGAGCCTTTTCTCCTCCAGGCTGAACAACCCCAACTCTCTCAGCCCGTCCTCACAGCAGAGGTGCTCCAGGCCTCAGATCATCTTTGTGGCCTCCTCTGGACCCATTCCAACAGTTCCATATCCTTCTTATTTTGAGGATCCCAGAATTTTACACAGTAGTATTGTTTGCTTTTAAATTGTGATGTTGCTCTCTCTCTGAGAGGGAAGAATCTGAATCTGTAATTTCCAGCACATGTAAGAGAAGCAATGTGCCACTGATCACCCAAAGAAAACTATTTTTAATTAGTCCTGTAGAGGCCTTTTTTCTACAGAAATATTTTCAAACAAAATCCCTCTTCTTTGAAAAACTTTCAGAAGTGGTGTTCCCCAGGGCTCAGTGCTGGGTCCAGCCCTGTTCAATGTCTTTATCAATGACCTGGATGAAGGCATCGAGTGCACCCTTAGCAAGTTTGCGGATGACACTAAGCTGGGTGGAAGTGTCGATCTGCTGGAAGGCAGGGAGGCTCCAAAGGGATCTGAACAGGCTGGACCGCTGGGCTGAGACCAACGGCAGGAGGTTTAATAAGGCCAAGTGCCAGGTCCTGCACTTGGGGCACAACAACCCTATGCAGTGCTACAGACTAGGAGAAGTCTGTCTAGAAAGATGCCTGGAGGAGAGGGACCTGGGGGTGTTGGGTGACAGCGACTGAACATGAGCCAGCAGTCGCCCAGGGGGCCAAGAAGGCCAATGGCATCTTGGCTTGGATCAGAAATGGCATGACCAACAGGTCCAGGGAGGTTCTTCTCCCTCTGGACTCGGCACTGGTGAGACCGCTCCTCGAATCCTGTGTTCAGTTCTGGGCCCCTCACCACAAGAAGGATGTTGAGGCTCTGGAGCGAGTCCAGAGAAGAGCAACAAAGCTGGTGAGGGGGCTGGAGAACAGGCCTTGTGAGGAGCGGCTGAGAGAGCTGGGGGTGTTTAGCCTGGAGAAGAGGAGGCTGAGGGGAGAGCTTATTGCTCTCTACAACTACCTGAAAAGAGGTTGTGGTGAGGAGGGTGCTGGGCTCTTCTCCCAAGTGACAAGGACAGGACAAGGGTCAATGGCCTCAAGTTCCGCCAGGGGAGGGTCAGGCTGGACATCAGAAAAAAAAATTTTCACTGAAAGGGTCATTGGTCCCTGGCTGCCCAGGGAGGGGGTTGAGTCACCATCCCTGGAGATGTTTAAAAAAGACGGGTGGATGAGGTGTTCAGGGACATGGTTTAGTGGCAGATAAGAATGGTTGGACTCGATGATCATGGAGGTCTTTTCCAACCTAGTGATTCTGTGAGTCTGAGAAAATGCAAGCTGCTGTATAAAAGAGTGTTCCTTGTATTTTTACTTTTCATCATTATTGACCGTTTTGATAAGTCAGCACAGGCATAGGCTGGGTTTCTGCACGACAAAAATTTTGTTAGACCTGGATTTGGCATAGAGGATTCAGAATGTTCTATTTAAGAGGTGAAACTTTTCTAAAATTAAAAAGAAAAGAAATCTCGTGAAATTTCTAAATAAAAATTCCAGAAAGAAAAAGAGAAAAAAGTAGTTTAATGAAGAACTCAAAGCCAAGGTAGCCACTGTAGTAAACAATAGTCTTTACTAAGCATTAGAAAGAAAATTCTGACTATGTTCAAAACAGCACGTCACCTCAATGGAAGCTTTTCCCTTTACAGAAAAGAATTTCAAAAGTACTACCTGTGTCCATTCTAAAACTATAATTAGGGTAAACCTAGCAATATGTTAATATTTTCTAATTAAAGCTTAAGATTTCAGTTATAAGCAACTCTGAATATAAACGCTACCCAGGGCACAGTGGTCTAACGAGGAGCCTGAAAGCCAAAAGCCCATCCCTCAGGATGGTTTGGAGCACTGCCTATTTCCAGAAGGTGGAGAACAGCAACAGAAGCAACAGAAATCCCATAAAGCTGTGTTGTTTCCTCCTGTACCACACTCAGACTGACAGCTGCTGTCACTGACTTCGTGACTACTGACTGAGGAAAGGCAGCTCCTTTCAGCTCCAGCTACCACTACATCTCTTTCCAATTGCAGCAGGCTGTGATAGCAGAAGCTGCTGCATTCCTCCCTGACTTCAGAAACAGTGACCTCTATGTGTTTCTATTTCTATCCTTAGGAAGGGAAACTAAGCTCTCCTTGGTGTGCCTTGAGAGAGACGTTCAATGGCTGACTAGGTACGGCTGAAAGGATCCCAATACATAGGTCTACCCATCTTACCTGGACCATTGTGGATAACTTAATGGCTAAAAGGAAATTAAATAGTTAAAAGATCAGAGACTTTTACCTATGTGTCGCCTTGTCATTTCCACTGTAGCATTTCTGTTTACGTTGGAAAGCAGACCTAGACAAAATCGTTCTGAATTCGATGGATCTGTAAAGCCGTCTACGGTCAGTGAAGGCTGTGAGGCATGGAAGGTTTCTCCCACTCTCTGATTCAATTCATAATATGCTATTGAACACCAAAACGCAGGCTCCGAGTAAGTAACTGGTTGCAAGTCTAAAGAAAATCGAAAAAAAAAAAATTAAGACTAACACAGAATTTGAGGTTGAAAAGAAGTCTACCTATCCTGCTATTCATCTCTTCCAGAAATGACAGCGTTAATCTCCTCAAACTACTCACCCTATATTTTACTTGCTTTCAGTTTTACCTTCCCAGTAAAAAGAATGGAATTCAGTATTCCACACAAGGGAAGCAGAAGGGGGAGAAGAGGTGACCTAACCTAACCACAGCTCATGTCATTCAGTATTTGCTTTCTGCTCATTAAAATTATTAAGCTAATGTTACTGTGGGTGCCAGATGTTGAGGCATTTCTGCTACCTTTCTGTAACTTGAAAACATTCTGGTGATGTTAAAAGAAAAGATTGAACTACCAAACATTGAGCCACACAAAGGAAAAATATATTAATATGGAAATTATGTTCCCTTGTATAAAACCAGATCTTACGCTGCCTGTTTATGTTAGCTTTAAGCGGCTTTTACTCTTCCCTACCAAAAGTTTGGTATCTTTTCTGTGCATCTCCAGCTTTTCCCATGCAGCCTCCCC
The DNA here is from genome assembly GCF_032191515.1 of Phaenicophaeus curvirostris. Classification (NCBI taxonomy): domain Eukaryota; kingdom Metazoa; phylum Chordata; class Aves; order Cuculiformes; family Cuculidae; genus Phaenicophaeus; species Phaenicophaeus curvirostris. The sequence goes on from NC_091431.1 coordinate 73,672,860, forward strand.
TGTCTACCTACCACAATTACTTACTAAGTGTTTTGAACAGCATTTTCCTGTCATATCTTATTACCATTCCTAAAGCAATCCCAAGGGAATCTGATCTTCCTGAGGCATTTATACAGACACATAGCAGCGGCACCTGATCAAAGCAGGTGGGCAATTGATGTGGGACCAACAGTTGTGTTGTGGTCACAGCTCAGAGGACATGAGAAGAGCAGGAGAGCGCAAGCGCAACGGAGACAGCAAGTCTGGGCAGCGCTATAGACAGGCTAATATCTTTTAAACTATTTGTTTTATAATTGCTTTTCTTGCACACACAGACATATTGCTCCTTCTCTTTACTACAAGTTCACAGTTACAAAACCACAGTAGTTATTAACAAGTTATTAACTCAGCCCTATTATGTTTATAATCAGGAAGCCAACCCAAAAGTCTCCTCCTCATACAGCTCTTACTTTCTAAAGTGCATTTTCATTTTTAATGTAATTATATATATATAAAGGAGTCATCACACATACAGAAACAATTAAAAGTATTTCCAGCTTACCCAGGCTATGATTAACTGGGGAGAGTGTACTAGGAGACAGCTCTGCGGGAGATCCTGTTGAAGCAATACAGATTATTTCAGAGTGAAGGATTCTTGTTATTTCAGATGGGTAGGCATAACCATTATCTAGATGTAGTCCTACATTACTATTCTTTGGAATAAGAAACCTCAGACACCCGACAACCAGTTTTCCAGCACATCACATGCTCATTCCGAATTAAGACTACATTTAATTTTCCAGACTCCTGGGAACCTACCCCTCCTTGCAAAGACTTGATTAACATCTTAGTGGTGTACTTGGCAGATCCCTTACTTCATGTATATGCTGTGAACATAACTTTATTTGCACCATGCTCCAGAGAGAAGGTAGTGACTTCTTCCCAACTCAGTGAAACAAAGCTAAGAAAGTGGACAAGACAATCAAGATGTTACCTCTCCATTCTCAAAGGAGAGAGTTTATCTCTAGAAAAGAACAAGCAGGATTTCCTCATTAGAGGAAATTTTTCTTTCCTGGAAGGAGAAAGGAATAAGCTCAGAAAAACATGAACTCTCCGACATAATTTTGTGCAGTAGCAGGCAAAAACACATAGAGACTTTGCACAGAAACATCCCTACAGTGACTGCTGATGTCAGGCTTTTTTAATTAAGGTACAAAGAGCCACAGAGTGGGGAAAAATTGCCATCCTTACAGAAAACAGTGCAGTTGAGTCCAATTAAATGAGAAGGGTTGCTAACATTATCTAATCAAACACACTCATGTCTGCCAGCACAGAGCAGGGAGTTCTTATCCAGCACATTAACTGTGCTTCGTCCAAGAACAAGGCCAACCAGATTACCTAGAAACCCCTTCATACCAAGGCATTAATGCTGAATGTTCCTATTCGTCCTAGAATAAGAACCTTCCATGAAAGAATTAGTTTGAAACACGTCAGAAGTGATGAGTTGGTTGGAGTTAAGAGGCAGGTTCTCCAAATGCAGCACTTCTGCAGCTTGTTAAGGCAAGAGACATTTTGTTTCAATTAACCTTCTTCCAGAAGGTAAAAGGTAGGGGTGGGCTGAAACAAGTGAACCATTAACATCTATTTTAAGGCTTTCTGATGGAAGACTTAATTACACCTGTATGCTTTTGTTATGAAACATTCTTAACATGGCACAGAATGTTTTAAAAGCATTGCCCTAGCAAAAAATTATTTTGTTCGCAGAAGGCAAAGTGACATTTAAACAGAAAACACCAGGTTGTACTGAGGGCTACTGCCATCGTCATTCAGGCTTAAATTCATGTCGTTATGCAGGGGGATCACAGCCTGTGATGCCAGATCTTCAAAATAGTGGGGGGGTGAGGGGTGGGGAATGTTACCTGTATCCATGCTTTGGTTCAACTGCTGGTCACTTGTTTCTCCATCTTCACTGATGTATCCTGGAGGTGGTGTTTCTGTCAACAAGAAAAATCCAGGTATTGGTTCAGTGACTGGGGAAATTCATAAGATTTAGCATTTGAGGTTTATGTCCTCGGGTCTTCCTGATAACTGAACACTGAATTAGAATTTCATTTTGCTGTCCCTTTTTCCTTCTGCTGGGACTTCAAACCCATTACCTGCCTTATTGTCTATGTGAAATGTATCATCTCTTGCATGCCAGCCAACTGCTCAACTGTTACATAATTAGCAGATAATCCTTGTTTGTTCCATTTAAGACAAGATACTTTCACTAAATGAGTAACAATTTTGCAACTGTGAGCAACAGCTTTCACATTTAGTACAATTATAAAGGAAAAAACCATCTGGTGACTTCTACAGGAAAAAAAAAATTGAGGTGTCTATATATTATAACCACCAGATCAGGCACCCTCCCACGCCTTACCAAAGCTGCTAGATTTAAAGGTTATTTTTCATTTCAGTCCGCAAATTTATTTTACTTCAGTACCCAACAATTGATCTCACTCATTAATGATGTCAGTTTATGTCAGAGCAAGGGAATGATAACTATATTATGTAACTAGTTACACTGCACAGGCTCTATTATCACTATTGTTACTTCCAAGCTCTGTTAAAACAATCACTTAGCCTTTTAACTATCTTTGATTAAAGATTAAGTTTCACAGACCCAAGGAAACTCAGTAACAAAGTTTGAAGCATTCTGATACTGTGTCTAATTCTACAGAAATATCTCGAAACCACAGGCTGTTCTTTTTCTCCACTGAAAATGTACTTTGTCATCCAGATAATGAGTTAACCAACTGCCTTTCAGGAAACAATATTCTTTGAACAGGGCAAATGGCTTCCTTTATATTAAAGGCAAACCTTGGTTTTCTGCAGTGGAAGTGTTTGAACCTAAATATCTCTACAACTGCCTTAGAATTGTCTCTGAGACATCTGAGAGATTAAACATATTTAATTACATTATTACCAAACAGCAGAAATCTAAAGATAAAGAATTTTTCTTAAGAACTAAAATCAAATTATATCCAACTTCATGTCTGAGATTTAGTGCAATACAGCAATATCAGAAGGAAGAAAGTGAGAGGAAACTAGATTAAGTTAGTTGATTAAATAAAAATGAACCGTAAGAATTGTACCTTTGGTTCATTCTGTAAAACTAAAAACAGATGTGACAAAATTCAAGAGAGCATTTACAAGGGAAATTAAAGGAAATCTTTACTAGGAAGAAGTATGACAAGAAAAATCATACTCGTTTTGAACATGTTTATAGAATTCTGTGTAATGACATGGACTCCACCCATATCCAAAGCTAGAGTTAAGCCCACAGCCGTGGTAAAAGGTCAATAATCATTTCCAATCCAACTCACGCCTCCTATTTCCAGTTGCTAATCTAGGCTCTTTGGTACAGGTTATTTTCCATATCTCGTCTCTGAACAGAGAAAAACTTCCTCCACCTATTACTATTAATACAGTTCCAGGGCCAGAGGCTGAACACCACCATGGCTGGTAATGCAGGCTCAAGTGCGGCACTGGAAATTCTCAGCCAAGCTTGAATCCTGCCAGAAGTTTGGACAAAGCAGCTCTGTGCATCCGTAACCTGAAAAGGATCACAAAGCCCCAAGGGGCTCCCGCACCTTCACAATCATCATCTTCCCACGTACAAGCAAACCCAACCGGTGTGCAACCAAATGCCAAGACGGCACTGTGGTGCAAAACCAGCACAGTCACTGGCCTGACTGCTAAAGACAGCGCCTCTCTGAACCAGGCTTGCAAAGACATGCGAGACAATTCCACAGCTCCTCGAAAGGAAATTGTACCAAGGCAGGTGCTGGTCTCTTCTCCCAAGTAACAAGTGACAGGATGAGAGGAAATGCCCTCAAGTTGTGGCAGGGGAGGTATACATTCGGATACTAGGGAAAACATCTTCATTGAAAGAGTGGTGAAGCACTGGAAGATGCTGTCCTGGGTAGTGGTGGAGTCACCATCCCTGGAGTGGTTAAAAAAAAGTCTGGACATGGCATTTCAGAACATAGTTTAGTGGGCATGGTGGGGCTCATGGCTGGACTCGATGAGCTTAGAGGTCTTTTCCAGCTTTGATGATTTTATGATTCGAAAATTTACCAGAACTTAGCTAAGTCCCGAAAATCACATTAGAAAGGTCAAATAAGGTAAAATGCCATGACAGCAACACAACATAAAGGTGTCAGTGATGGAGAGGTGTTCTTGGCTGCATAAACACTTGAAGATTATGTCAGTGTTCGCAATCACCTTGAACAGACTTCCTGGAAATAACTACCTAGTGGCTTTAGCCGATTTCCACCATGTTGAACTTTCAAATGGTGGCTTTCAACAAGTAAGCTTTTGAAACAGAGTCATAGAATCATCAAGTTGGAAAAGACCTCCAGGATCATCGAGTCCAACTATTCCTATCAAACACTAAACCATGCCCCTCAGCATCTCATCCACCTGTCTCTTAAACCCCTCCAGGGAAGGTGACTCAACCACCTCCCTGGGCAGCCTCTGCCAGTGCCCAATGACCCTTTCCATGAAAAATTTTTTTCTGATGTCAAGCCTGAACCTTCCCTGGGGGAGCTTGAAGCCATTCTCTCTCGTCCTGTCCCCTGTCACTTAGGAGTGAGCCCAGCACCCTCCTCTCCACAACCTCTTTTCAGGTAGTTGTAAAAAGCGATAAGGTCTCTCCTCAGGCTCCTCTTCTCCAGGCTAAACAACCCCAGCTCTCTCAGCTGCTCCTCTTGAGAGTTGTTCTCCAGTCCCTTCACCCACAAACTTGCTAAGGGTGCACTCGATGCCTTCATCCAGGTCATTGATGAAGACATTGAACAGGGTTGGACCCAGCACTGAGCCCTGGGGTCATCACTTGTAACTGGCCTCCAGCTGGAGTTAACTCCATTTCCCACCACTCTCTGGGCCCAGCCAGCCAACCTGTTTTCCACCTAGGAGAGCTCCAGGAAACTTCCCAAAGAGTTAGGAAGCAGGAAGTTGGGGCAGGAAACAAAGGTCACTTATTTTATGTTGGGACACAGGTACAGGCTTTCAAGTGCACTGTGACAGATTAGTTTTAGTTATTGTTTTGAAGAGGGGAAGAAGCAAAAGGAGGGAGAAGAAATCCTTTAACAGTTCAATATAGTTAGGTTGTTCTTTTGTACCAGAAAGATAAAACAGCATGTACACCACTGTAACAAATACACAAAACAGACCTTGATCAACTGTGCACCTACAGAACACGTCAAGTCACTGTTCTGCTGTTCGAGGTTTTCCCCACATAATACACATGATGAGATTAAGCAGCTACTTGTTCTTCAGTACTTCATATATTTTCAAAACAGGCTTAAAAGCATAAGAAGGTCTTCTTTGTATTCATTAGCATTCTCCATGTTTGACAAGCTAGTGAAACCACGTAAGCTATTGTGAAACCACAGCAATGTGGTTTCACACAGGAACACGTTGTGTAAACAGCTGTGTTCAGGTATTTCCACTGGAATTAATATAGGAAACCAACTATATTAAATTTATTGGTGCATCTTTCAATTACTCTAATCACTTAGAAAGATATTACCACCATTTGGAGTCCTGTGTCCAGCTCTGGAATCCCCAGCTTAAGAAGGATGTGGAACTGCTGGAACACACCCAGAGGAGGCCACAAATATGATAAGAAAGCTGAAGCACCTCTCCTACAAGGACAGGCTGAGAGAGTTGGGGTTGTTCAGCCTTCTCTGAGGATAAGGCTCCAGCAAGACACCAGAGCAGCTTCCAGTACTGAAAGGGACTACAGGAAAGCTGGGGAGGGATTTCTTAGAAGGGCCTGTAGTGATAGGATGAAGGGGAATAGCTCTAAGCTGGAGAGGAAAGATTTAGCTTAGATACAAGGGAGAAACTCTTCACAATGAGGGTGGTGAGGCACTGGCAGAGGTTGCCCAGGAAAGTGGTGGCTGCCCCATCCAAGACAGGTTGTATGGGACTTTGAGCAATCTGGTCCAGTGGGAGGTGTCCCTGCCCATGGCAGATGGTCGGAACTGGATGAGCTTTAAGGTCCTTTGTAACCCAAACCATTCTATGTTACTATGATCTTTGCTCCAGCGGCACAATCTTAAGTGAACTATTTGTGGTTGGAGTTAAGAAAATACCTGGTATGTAATTGCTCTGTGGTTCAATTCCAGCTGGAAAGTTAGTGTTTTCAGGAATGGAATGGGTATAGTCATCAAGAGGAGGAAGCTCCGTTAGAATCTCAGTGTGCCGTGGCACTAGTACAGGAGGCAAGACTGGAAAAGCAAAATTCAAAGCATTAGTAAGACTCTCAAAACACACATTTCTGCAAGCTACCAAGTAAAAAAAAAAAATTATAACACTTAGCAATTTCTTAACAGGCTTTAAAATTTTCAGACTCTCAGTACTGCTCACATTGCAACTGTACTCCTTAATAGCAAAACCATACTCCTGAGGTGGAAGTTGAGTCCTCTTGAGCAGGACCATTCCATATTAGCACAGGTAAGTCATCCCTGTTCTTATTTTCAGTCCAGGCTGTACTTAGCCAGCTGGGAACTTCTAGCAGTGCTGGAAGTGTTTACCAGGGCTGACCATCACCTTTGTAGAGACTGATGAGCAACCTGGTTTAGTGGAAGGCGTCCCTGCCCATGGCAGTTGGGGAGGGTCTTTAGGGTCCCTTCCAACTGAAAACATTCTGTGACATACGATTTTCCAGTGTCTTTACTATTAAAAACTTCCAGGGGATGGTATTCGCAAAAGCTGTATCTCTGGGAGTACTTCTGGTGAGAGAAGACATAATCTTTTTCTGTTTTTCACTTAAAACATTAAGCTGAACAAGTACACAGACAGATGCTGCTACAGAAAGTCAGAGTCTTCCTACCTGGTGTCTCCACTCTCTGGTAGTGGTAAGGGTTTACACATACTTCATCCTTTTTAAGATTAAAAGCATATTCACAGTTTTCAATTGCTTTGAGTTCATGGTGACTGTGAAGATCTGGCCAGCGCCACAAACGACAGTAAATAACATGCGGTAATCCTTTACGGTGAGATACCTGTAGACGGCCATCGAGAGATCTAGATGGGAAAGATGTGGAGAAGTATTTACAGACTGCACGCTGTCTTTCAACTGCTTAAGCAAAAGCGTACACACACAGGATGGGTAGTTTGTTCGTTCTCAGGATTCAGCAGATTGACAATGTTAGTGACATCTATACTCTTGTTAAAAGGATTCAAATGTGATAAAAATGATGGTATCAAGCAGTGTCTTAAGATATTTTCAAGCTGCTCAAATTATTGCCAGTGAATTTAGAGTTCATTAAAAGCCACTTAACCTCCAACCAAGTATTTAAGATGATTGCTTCATATACTTTCTTTTTAAATGCAGAAGACATTTGTTAAATAAATAAATAAATTTTAAAAAAAAGTAATCGCACACTTAATAGTCCCTACCGTTACTAAACCTCAAGGCTTTGCTGTGGCATGGATGCTTCATGGCTTTTAACTATAAGAATGCCCACAGGACTGCAAATAAGCCTATAAAGCAGTCAGCTGCCCCAGCAATCCACATGTCAGTATAACTGTAATGCAAAAAGCATGAATGCTCATCTTGTAAGGGCTGTACAGCTGATCTTCTTGACTTCATCTGCCTTGCTACCAGCTGAAAACGTTTTGCTAGTTTTAAGACAGACTGCATATGCTTACACAAATGCAGATGTTTATGATTGTTATGGGATGGGAGACAAACCTCAATACACAAATCAAGTAATGTGACATGGAAAAATAAAGACCCTGTTTAGAATTTGCCCACCATTAACTACTGAAGAATTGACAAACAATTCTTTAGTAGCTCACATCTGAGCCAATTAGCAAGATTTAACAGAAAGCTTGCAGCATACAAAGCAGTTTAAACACTTTGTAAGATTAAGTCTAAAGAATTAGATATCCCAACTTTGTTAATATAAATACAAAATCACATTAGAGCTTGCATTTTAACAAGTCTTCCCATTCTTTCAATGGCACTGGTGTGAAAAAGGAATATTCCAGATTTAGAGTTTCATTGGTCAAAACATCAGCTGAGAACACTTGTATTTCTACACTGGCAAGCAAGTATTTTAAAATGCTGTACCATGAGAGGCCTAGGAAGCATTTTAGTCTATTTTACAGCTAAAGCATCCCATTACAGACCCTCCAAAGCCAATCCCTCCCACAAGATTTCTATGATGCGAGAGAGGGCAGAATATTCACCTGGTTTGTTCAGAGAAGCTGTAAAGGCCTGTTGTATCCCACTGATCTATCGTGTTTGGTGTACTCAGTCCCCAAATTTCAGAGCAAGTGCTGTGCATAAATTGAAAACAAAAACAAAAAATTGATATGAATATGGAACATGGTTATTCAAAACACCATGATGTCAAACATGGAAAAATGTACAGAATACTTCCTTTCACATAGAAGATAGAGCATCATTAGACTTGCATTTAAACTGAGATCTCATGCTATATTTTCTATATGAAGGAGGCTATCAAAATGGAACACGTGATTCAAGGTAAATGATAATGTTTTTAAAAGGTGAACAAGTTCCCTGGTTTTAAGTAGTCAATACAGTTATAATGTTCCTTAAAACAGGCAAAACTTCCTCAGCCTAGCTCTTCACAGAATTAAATTTTAGGAGGAGGTCTCTGTGCTGAGTTTTTTGGTTTTGTTTGTTTTTAAACATAAGCTTCCCTAACACCTCAAATAAAGGCCAACTGTATCCAAAACTGAACAAAACAATCTGACTTTCAGGTGCCATTCTCCATGCACATACTAGTTTGCTGCTTTTCCCAAAAGAAGAACACCTGGACTCCGACAAAAAGCACACTGTAGCTGATACTTTTGTTTCCTGTACTCTCCTTAATTAAAGAACTAAATATTCTTTTCCATTGCATACAAAACATAGAATGCTTAACACAGTTTTACAGCATAATATTTTAAGGCTTAACTACAGAATAACTAAACTTTAATTGCTAAATCAAGCAGAAGGAAAGGAGAGAGAATTAATTCTTTACTAAAGTGGTTCAATGACAAGATCACAGCAGCGAAGAAAAAGGAGCCTTCAGTGACAAGCCCAAACTAAAAGGAGTGGGTTGAAGTAAAGCAAGAAAATAGCACGGGCTTGCAGATGCACAGCAGCCTTTCAGAAGCACTCACCAAGCTCAGCTCTATCACAGACTTGCTCTGTGACCACTGAAAACTGGTGCCTTTTACATATTTTACATAAGTAACATACAACTAGACTCTACACCTCAGAAATTAAGAGACTTTGTTTGGCAAGCAACTTGCAGCTTCACTCCCGAATGACAAAGCCTGACATTTGACTGGCTGCTACATTACTTTTCGTGAACGGAAAAGTTGCACCAGAGAATCCAAGCTCCCGAAACTCCTGAGTTTAAGTACAGGATTAGCTACTGAAATTTAAGCTCCTCTGCTTAGCTGATACACTCACGAATCTGCATTTGAGTAATTATGGGAAGAGAAATGAGGCAGGTACTTTTATTTCTCCTCCCTACACAGGGAAAATTCACTACTTTTATAAAACAAAAGAGCAGGCGAAGCCGCACTGCACTGAGAAGCATTTTCAATGCTGCCAACCATCTCAGTTCCATGGTGACTTATAACTGTAGACTACCGATGAAGGGAACGAATGGTTCTCATCCCTTTCTTGACTTGTCCTACAAGAAATCCAATGCCACTCCAGGGAGGACGAAACATCCATTCAGTTCAGTAGCAACCCAAAGCAATGCACTGGTAATTAATTAATGTTTGGAGTTACTTTTCAGACAGACGAGTGCCTCTGTTCACTATGGAGTTGCACAAGCACTACAAAGGAGAAGCGAGGCTGTCATTTTTGGCAGCAGCTTGCATTTACCACAAATAAAAATGTTAAATAAAACATGGCCTGTGACATGATTATGGATACAAGTAAAATCTTGCGCTGGATGACTTTTTGTCAGGAGAGAATCACACATGAAGGCACATTAAGCTCTTCAAGAAAGCAAACTGCCCAGAAAAAGTTATACTTATCTCAGACACAAGCAGCATCACAACTCTCCAAAAACAAAGCAGGCAGAAGAGGGACACTGACCATCACCACATCAGTAGGGCCTGCAACCTCTTTGCATATTTCTACAACCCCTCCAGGACAGCAGGCTGCCAGAAGCTGTGTAAGGACTGAAATAGTTGCCCTGTAGACTCATAGGCAGCCTGTGGGACACCAGGGAGTTTCCTTGCACTGTACTGTGTTCTTAAATACACACCATTACTGCTAGTGAGACAGATCTTCAGGCACATTAAATTAGAGGAACAATCAGCAGACACAAAGCCTGCTTCATATTAATTGACGCAGTCGGCTCTGACAGCTTACTACCTTTGCGCAACGGATCCTTTATACAAAGCAGTGCTCAGAGGTGATGATGTCACACTGATTACATGTTCCCAAAATGGCAGGGTGTATCACTGGTATAAATGTGACAAGCCATGCAGCTGCAACACGAGACTTTTAAGATAACACACGCAAAAGTAAAATTTTATAGCCTTTGACAAGGCATGATGAACAGCAACAGTACTTTACATTGCTAACCTCTTCTCTCTATAAATATTCAAACTATCAGAGCTGACAGCACATTCTGTAGCCTAGAGGAAGACAGACAGTATCCTGAAGTGACTGTGTGACAGAGCCACAGCTTGAAATGAAACTTGGGACACCATGGAGGAAGGGCAGGTGAGGAGATGCAGAAAAAGTGATTGTCAGAGCAAAACTGCTCCAATACTCAGCAGCTGACAAGATGTGTTGTCTTTCCAGGATGAAGGTTTGCTTAGAGCTGGGATTCATATCAACGTTTTACTGTCTCAACTACACTTGGTCAATGCTCCAACTCCAGTAATCCACAAGCAAACACTGAAAAGCCTGAAGGAAATCACCCCATATGATCAATAGACAGCTCAACACAGCTTTTACCGTGCACTGGAAGAAATATCTGAGGAAATAAAGTGAGGTCCCCGCTCCTCTGCTCACACAAAGGATCCACTGCTTAAGAGGCACAAGACCTTCCCCCACCACGTCACCCAAACAGTAAACTGGGGCTTTTAATATTCACACACATCCACACCCGATCAGAATGAAATTCCTCATGACCACAAAGCGTATACTTCATCCACAGTGCTTCCCTGGAAGGCCGGAGTATGTTCATTCACAGGCAAGCAATAGCCTGAAAAGAGGGCAGACACACCTACTCATGCCAGAAAAGTGGTGGCTGGAAAGAAGGTGACTGCAGTCTGAGAGGTGTATGAACAACCACTAAAACCATCTAAAAAGGAGACAAGAGGCACAGGCCTTTTAGCAGTACAGAATTACTCTCAACCCCCATCTCCCCAAAAACAGGAGGTATTCTCTCCCAAACCTACCTTTCTGAAGCTTTCTAAACCCCTCCAGATGTGAGGAGTCCTTCTGTGCCTTGGTCCATAAAGAATTTAGAAGAATCAAGGAGTAACAACTGTACTTATAAGTTAAGTCTTGTCTGGAAACATTCCCAGGCCCCGGAACACTGTCACGTACGCTAGAAAGCAGCTAGGACATTCCCCAGCACTGTGCTGTGCCAATTACTGCTCTCCCACACAGTTCCCAGGTTTGTGAGCCACACATCATCAGGACCACTCACAGTGGGCAGTTCAGATGCGGCCATCCTGCCTCGATAGCTAAGAGTTTAAGAGTATGGACGAGGCAGTTCTGAGCCAGTGGGCCATGGTGCCTGGGAACACTTCACAGGCACGTTTAATTTATTAGGAGGGAGGCAGCCAAGATGGATCAAAATTTCACCTTTAGAAAGCAGACTGACCTCAAATTGGAATCTAGAAGCACGTTTTGGCTTCGAGTTTTACCAAACAGGGGATTTTGGATTTGAACTCACTGTTTCCTGCAGCACTCCTAAGCCATCATTGTTTTCAAAATATAATTTGCCTCCTGCACCCAAGCTGTACTTACAGCTTTCCTGTGTAGACAACTTTTCAACATTCTCCAAAACACAAGTTTAAAGCCAATACACTTCCTCCCACCAGAGCGAAGACTTTCATTCCAAGAAGCGTTTTCACTGTTGTTTTCAAAACAATTTGTCTGTTGACAGAAACAAGGTCAACTGCACAAAAGCTAATATTTTTATCTTTTCACCACTAGCTTAGATGAGTGAATCACTATGTTCTGTGGCCTCTCACACTCCCAGAGCAAGCTTGCCTGAATACTGGATTGCTGCTTTTGCAGACCCCACAAAATAAGCAGATTTATCATAAGGGACTCTATGGATATAAAACATCAACTTGGCTCAGCTTCCCAGATGTTTTGAGGTTCTAACAAAAGAAAATCGTTTCGTTCTAACGAAAGAAAATCCTTTGAAAAATGCTCAAAGGACACTTGCAAGGAGTAACAACTACTCTTGAGATCAGTGGTTTTTTTAGAGAAAAGTCAAAATCTAGCAGACATCTAGTTAAATGGCTTACGCACCAAACCTGTGACAAGTCAGTCCCACAGCCCCCATCTCAGGACCACCCAGAGGAGCAATTTGGTAAAGAGAGGGTCAGACAAGTTATTACTGAGTGGAATTGAAGCTGCTTCCATTGGAGCCTTTCCCTGAGTGGAAGGGTTGTGAGAGTTGATGTTTCAACCTGACTTTTCATATGCTTATAAGGAGCAGCATCTCAGATGATATTGTACAGTTCTGGCAAGAAGAATCTTTAATGTGGCTATCAGCATGCAACAGCATACAGTATGCTTTCACTTCTTCCATGTCATCATTTCCTTTAACAGGAAAATCTGACTTCCAAAAAAACCCTACTCTGGGCAAGAAATTACCTAAACAGCAAAGAGCTGTAGCAATGCTTCATAAATTTGAGACCAAGTGCCAAAACTGCCTTTCTTGAGCAAGACAGAAAATAATGACACATACAAGAAAAATGTGGACACAGGCAAAATCTAAATATTAAAGATAACCAAGAAGTATTTGTATTGCCTGGTCTACATAACCCGGATGATGTTCCCAACCAGCTTCAACAGTGCAAACTATCTTAGTGGGATAACAGTATCTGTAAGTCTGCTACAGAATTGGACTATTGAGTTTCAGTTCAAACACAGATTAATTATTGATCTGCCCACGAAGATGGACAAATGTGGATTGTGCCACACACACAAGTCAGCAATACGACTGCTTGCTTTATTGGAGGAATTGAAGTCCAATAATACACGGATATTAGCTCAACTGGAACACACTGCCTCAGAACAGGCTCTTGTATTTGCATTATGATTAGGTGGCGAAGGACACTGACCCATCAAGGTTAAAAGAAAGGAACAGGATAAGGCTGAACAGGATAAGATGACCGTTGCCAACCAACAAATTAATGTTAGCCTCCAACAGAATTACCTCATATTAGCGAATACAGAAATCCACTGCATCCTGTCTTGCAGTGGATGTTAAATTCTGAATTAGAAGCTTTAGTTGGAGATGCAGCTACACAGAACAATTGCCTCATTTATGTCCAGATGCCAACTAACAAAGCTAGCTGAAGTTGCTATTCAACCTAGGCTGCTTAATGAGCCTCAGTTTCTCAGGACAGTTAAAAGCCACATGTACTGATCTGGAGATCCAAGCAAATCATTGCAAGTGCGAATATTCCATGACCACAGCATCAAACAAGCTGGTCCCTACACAAAGCACTGCACACATTTCAAGATGTCCCTTTTACAGTCCCCATGTACATTTGCAAAATAGAAGACACAGCTAGGGATAAAGGTGGTAGGCTGTTTTACCTGAGCTGAAAGAACACAAAGCCAGCAGACTTTTAAACAGTACCATACGTACAGCAAAACTGTCACACACATGCTCAGGCTGCTGTCTGCATATTATAAGGTGTTGCTACTAAAGAGTTTTTAGAGACACAATGAATAAAGCAACTGTCCTACCACTGAAACTGTTTACATTACTGGCAATGCTGCATTCTCCTCCTTTACTGTGCTCTCCTGAGATCCCAACTGGAGTCCTGTGCCTAGTTCAGGAATCCCCAACATAAGAAGGATATGGAACTGTTGGAACGGGTCCAGAGAGACCACAAACAGGATCCAAGAGCTGGAGCACCTCTGCTATGAGGACAGGTTGAAAGAGTTGGGGTTGTTCAGTCTGCAGAAGAGAAGTCTCTAGGCAGACTTTAGAGCAGCTTCCAGTACTGAAAGGAGCTACAGGAAAACTGGGAAAAGACTTTTCACATGGTCTTACATTATAAGAACATTATAGAATGTTGTTGGACATTTCACTTGCTTATTTGTGAAACATTACACTGAACGCCTAACGTCTTTTAGATCTACAGCTACTAACAATTTTGCAAGTCCATGTTCAAGGCAATCTTCTCCATCTGTCTTTCTCCTGCATCTATCTTATAATCACCACCCGCCTTCCAATGACTCCAATTTCCCTGTCCCTGTGTTTTCTGAGACATTTGTTGTGTTGGAGCTGCAATGAAACAAAAAAGAATCTCAGTAAACTGTGGCAGAATGCCATTTATGTGTTTTAAAATGGGAGATACGAATGAAAGTTTGTTTTCAGATTCCAGAATCCTCATGCAAAGCTTTCCCTATTGATGCAAGGCAGGTACTTGTTTTCACTCTTGTTATCACTCTAAGACTAAGGAAGAAAACACCAACAACAGAAAAGAAGATCAGGTTTTCACATGAACTAGAGAAATTTGTTCACACAAGCACACCAACACCTTCACATCATCTTAACACTGATAGGACTTACTATCTTGACTGCTATTTTGTCAAGGGGGCAGAAAAGCTGTGCAGATTTGCTTCAAGAGCTACACCAAGTTATCCAAAACAAAATTACAGCAGTAAGAAATGGCGATGAGATCTGTGGAATTCCGTTTTCTCATAACAAATGGGCAGGAAATCAAGGCAGGAATGATGCTACAATGACTTAGGCTCTGGTTCATCACTGGTGTACCTGCTGCACTAAGGAAAATTACATAAGTAACCTTCCTTATAAATGGATGCACACTAAAAAAATAACACATCAAAATAGCCAGAAAAGCAGGACGGACAGGATATAATTAACCTCTCTAACACTGTGGGTAAAGGAAAAGGTCAATGAACAACTCCCATTCCATCCAGCTTTAAGGACATCCACAGGGGACACAACATGGAATGTGAGGTACAAAAAAAACAAAACCAAAAACCTTAAAACCTAACATTCGAGTCGCCTGTTGCTCATTTCAGGGCCAGTAGCTAGTTTCTTCCAGTTCAACAGAGCACAGGGCCAACAAGGCATCTTGATGAACAGTAAATGTCTCTGTTGCGTTTTCTAAAGCCATGCTTCTTCCAGGTCACATGCCCAAGAAATTGCATAAAAGGCAGAAATACAAATATAAGGCGGGCCTCTTCAAAGCACTTTATCCTCCTCCCTCCTCTCAAATCCTGACACACTAGCTCAGTGCTGTCAGAAAAAAATAAAGCAGCCAAACAGTTTATTTTTCTCTTGATGCCATGAGATGCTAGAGGTATACCAACTAGCAACTTCTGCTCAAGAGCAACTTTTCCATGATCCATGGAAACCAAGAAAAATTAAGATATTTATTTCTTTTCTTGTTGCCCATATGGTCTGCTCAGATGCAGGAGTCTTTACTCTCTGCTCAAAGTCAGGTGGAGAGCTGCCTGCAAACTTCTAACCTTCTAAGTGGCAAGGTCAAGCAGCACAGCTATGCCATTTGGGAATAAGAAATAAAAGGCATGCAACGCTGCTCAGCCTCACTTCAGAGCTGGTGGGGAGCTAGCCACAAGTCTTAAGCCAGAGGGACTGAAGACAGGGAATGTGCAAAAGCAGCCTATGGAAACAATGAGCTAACAGCTTTGCTGGGAAACTCACCATGAAGTTCTCTACTCTCAATGTAACACCACAGCCCCCAGCAGCTGCAGTCTCTATCTCTGAAGGAGTCTGACTGGAGATGAGATTAACCACAACACAGATTTATGCCCCTCTATCACAAGCTTTTTTTTCAAGAACAGTGACTTCCAGATGCTCTGCATCCAGTGAGGATGCCAAGTGTACAACCACCTTCACAATGGCAGCTCTGGGGTGGGGAAGAAAATCACCACTGACAAGGAAAACAAGATTATCATGTGGACCCACAAGCTCTGAGGATTTGAATGTTTGTATGTTAAGAGGGCCTTCTTGAAATGATAACTTGGAATTCCTACACTACTTTCATTTGTTACAGCGTTATATCAGATAAACGGCTTCCAATTACTGAACTATTTTGCAGTTGCTCACAGTATCATTTGAAACATAAATACAGCCCTTCCACTGGGATAGGAGTTTGTAAGTTTGAAACTCCCACAGCTGAAAATACCATGCTCATTACATGCTTCAGCAAACTAATGTTGAAGGTAAGTTATCTGTACTTCATCTGGGAATGCCACATTGGAAAACGTCTTCAGACTCTAACAAAAAGTGTGTTTAGCCTGGATGACACTGCGGTGAGACCTTGTCACAGTTTACTGCTTCCTCACAAGGGAAGGAGGAGGAGCAGGTGCTTATCTCCTCTCTCTGGTGACCAATAATGGATCTGAGGGAACAGCAGGAATATGTGCCAGGGAGGTTTAAGTTGGATATTAGGAAAAGGTTTTACATCCAGAGGGTGGTGGAGCCCAGGAACAGCTCCCAGGGAAGCAGTCACGGCACCAAGCCTGACAATATTCCAGAAACCTTTGACACACACATTCCAGAAACTCTCAGACACACGGTGTGAATGTTGGGGTTGTCCTGTACAGGGACAGGAGCTGGACTCTATGGCATTCTATGGGGGCATTCTATGATTCTACGAAAAGCTTTCCAGAGAATAAAAGACCATCACTTCCTGAAAGAAATAAAAGATCAAAACTATTTTCAGAAGCAAACCCTGGAAAAAGCTCTGGAAGTGCCCATTGAGGGAAAGAATCAGAGTTGTATAGCCAGGGATATGTTGCATCACACTGTGTAGCAGGCAGCCATGAAGCAAGAATGTTCACCAGCTCATCCTAACAGATAAATCACCGTCTGTCCTCCACTCTCACCACACCATGCTTATGAAAACAGTTGATGAAGTAACTCCTTGCTAATGCTTAAACTACCACTGAAATGCTCCAGCTATAGAGATGGATGATTAGCATGGTCTTCCAGACTGGAAGCAACATCAAGGTGCTAAATACCCTTCTTTTACTTACAAGTTACTTAAAGAACCTAACACTTTCATCTCAATTTAATTTCATACCACATGCAGTAACTTTTTCTTTTTCTCTGATTTGTATTAGTAATATATTTTTCACTGTGAGGGTGGTTGAGGCACTGGCACAAGTTGCTCAGGGAAGCCATGGATGCTACAACCCTGGAGGTGTTTGAGGCCCGGTTGGATGGGGCTTGGAGTAACCTGATCCAGTGGGAGGTGTCCCTGCCCATGGCAGGGCGGGTGGAACTGTTAAGAGTTTTAAGGTGCTTTCCAACCCAAACCATTCTGTGAGTCTATGATCATGCAGTGAGCGACAACGACCCAGATAAATGCTCTCTATCATCTTCAACAGACCTGAACAGAATCAGAAGTATCAAAGCATAAAGTACCTTTATAGGAAGACAGATCCATCACAATACTGGCTGATCTAGCCTCAATAAATAGTTTTGCTAACAGCAAACACCAATCTCATAGAAGATGATGCTTTTGAAAGACATATACAGAGCTTGGCTTTCACATTTCAGGACTAGCACCAAACAGACAGTAAAAAATGGCCTTTATCTCATGTTCCTTAACCACCATGAGTCACAGTAGCTGTGGTGAAAGCTTTTCCCACAAGATAAAAGGTACAGCTACCAAGGGCTAAGTTGAATAATTTCTCTCAAGCAGTCCTCCATCCTTAAGTGGGTGAGGAGCTGATGCTACTGGATGAGCGGGCTGTTTTGTAAGTGATGGACAGCTGAAAAAGGGATGTGACATTTCAATTGACCTGAAAGAAGTGGGTATTTGGGGTAATGAGAAGGAGGGCTTAGCTCTGCAAGACATTTATTTTGTCCATGTTCCTTGATAAATATGCTAACTTAGCAAAATAATTAGTCTTTGAACAGTTACAGTATCTTTTAACACCTTATTTCAAACTGAAGCTGCTCTTGGCCAGCTTCCCCTATGAGCCACACAAGAAACCAGGAGGACAAGTGTACATAGGACATATAATCACAGAACGGCTTGGGTTGGAAGGGACTTTAAAGCCCATCCTGTTCCAACCCTCCTGCCAGCAGCAGAGGTTTCCCCACCAGATCAGGGGCTCCAAGCCCCATCCAACCTGGCCTTGAACATCTCCAGAGCTGGGGCAGCCACCACTGCTCTGGGCAACTTGGGCCAGGGCCTCCCCACCCTCAGTGTGAAGAATTTCTTCCTAATGTCCAATCTAAACCTTCCCCCTCCAACTCAGAGCCATTCCCCCTCATCCTATCACTACAGACCCCTGCAGAAAGCCTCCTTTACAGCTTTCCTGGAGCCCTTTTCAATAATGGAAGTTGCTCTAAGGTCTCCCTAGAGCCTTTTCTTCTTCAAGCTAAAAAACCCCAACTCTCTCAGCCTCTCCTCATAACAAAGGTGCTCCAGCCCTTGGATCCATGTTTGGTAAATATGTAAATACAAGAATGATTTCCTTCACTCACAGCAATGCCTGTATTTTATGAGAAATATTAAAGAAAATTCACAACTGTCAAGAAAGCTCTAAAAAGCTCTAAGAAAGCAGTATTTCATTTTTAAATATAACAGCATGTTTGCTGATATATTATACTGCCTTATGTGCTTAGCAAAGGCAAAATCAAGCAAGCAACTTAGTAGCAAAGGTGCCTCACTACAGGCCTCCCCTTAGGCCCCAAAAAGAACATGGAACCCTGTATTGTATACTATTGGCAGAAAATCACGGAATCACAGAATGGCTTGGATTGGTAGGGACCAGGAAGACCACCCAGTCCAACCACCCTGCAGTGAGCAGGGACACCTTCAAAAATGTGATCAGGCTACTCAGAGCCCCATCCAACCTGACCTGGAATGTTTCCAGATCTGGAGTCGCCACCAACTCTCTGGGCAGCCTGGGCCAGTGTTTCACCACCATCAGCAAGAAAATCTGAGTATGCAGGGGACACCCTTACAATAAGAATCAAAACTTCTTTCCTAAGCTTCGCTGCCTAGATCAAGGTAGAAAAAACGGGTTAAGATCATAGACAAGTCCTGCAGTCTTCATATCTTGCTCAAGACCCATATCCAGAATGCACATCTGCAGTGCAGGCAATGCCCACAGGCACTCTTGCCTCACATGCAAATTGCTTCACAGTAAACGTGCTTTCCCAGGACATCCAACAATTTCTACTCCTACCTCCACCTAACAGGAGACAACCCTGATCTACTACTACCCACCCTCTGCTGAGGTGCAGCTGCCCTGTTCTCTCCCTGCCCTACTATAGTCAAGATGACTTTCAATGGCTTGCTGAACATTAGCATTTAAGAAAGGGTTACACAGCTTCTCCATCACCAGGAAAGCTGTTTAAATCTTTCTCGGAATGTCTGCTGTTACTGGCCAAGATGCTGGAGGGCTCCCACATGATGAGCAAATGTGCTGACACTGGGCTCCAATAAAAATGTCCTCCTATCATTGAACAGACCAATACAGCATTTTTAACATGACCACACCAATGCAGATTGTAAGAGGACCAAATACATCAAGTATGAAGCCTTCTGTTCTCCTACTTCATCTTCGTGGAGATGCAGAGGGGACAATAAAACATTGATTTCTGGTAACTAAGTACGATAAGGTTAAGTCATCAGCATGTAAGACTAGTACACAGCACAAACACAGCATCAGACATTCAATATTTAAATACAAAGAAACTAAAAATGTACTTACATTACTAGCTTTGTGGAATTCATCAGAATGGATACACTAAATTGGCCATTAAGCTTATAGTCAAGTTCTTTCTATCATAACGGAAGCGGAAATTTATTACAGAAAAATAGTAATGAACTATCACCAAGCTTTAGTGATAGGAGGCTGCAGTGCTGTAGGCTTACAAAAACACTTTAAAGTTCAGAAGGTGTTTCTGGAAAATCACAGAATCGTTGAACGGTTTGGGTGGGAAGGGACCTCAAAGCCCACCCAGCTCCAACGCCCCTGCCACAGGCAGGGACACTTCCCACTGGATTTGGCTGTTCAAAGGTTCATCCAACCTGGCCTTCAACACTTCCAGGGATGGGGAAGCCACAACTTCACTAAGCAACCAGTGCCAGTGCCTCACCACCCTCACAGTAAAAAATTTTCTTCCTTATATCTAAACTAAATCTCCCCTCTTTCAGCTTAAAATCATTAATCCTTGCCCTATCACTTGCAAAATGTCTCTCCCCAGGTTTCCTGTAGGCCTCCTTTAGGTTCCTGAAGGGTGCTACAAGGTCTGCCTGGAGCCCTTTCTTCTCCAGGTTGAACAATCCCAACTCTGTCTTTCTTCAGAGGAGAAGTGTTGCAGTTCGGCGTTGATGAAATTAACCCTTCAGTTACCTATTAGAAAGACATTTGCAACTGAACACCTGAGTGTTAAAACACCATTTTGAACACAGCATTCCATGTTACCTTGGTTGAAAGCTGCTCTTTGCAGGAGTTAAAATTATTTCAAATATCAAAGGAACCTGACCTGAAGCCTCCCACAAAAGTAAGAGGAAGTGAAGACCAAGTCTGCATTTAACTTACCAATTCTACTGAACAGAAACTTTGAATTTCTGCATTTAAGCAAAATTCAAGAGCTTGCTTCTCATGCATCAGGATTCTCCCTGACATATCCTAAGCATTCAAAGAAATGGTCAGTTTACCCACAAATACAGGCAAAGGCTCCAAATGAATCATTTCAATACTTGACCCTACTGAAACTTGCTTGCACATTTTGGAATAAAAAAAAAAACCCACAATTTGAGGGGATCTTTCCTGAAAAAACGCTGAAGTCAGATTACCATGCAGCACTTGTCCAAGGGGATTTCCCCAATCTCATTGTTCTTCTGCCAGTTTTGAAACATAGGCAGCGAGATGTGAACTTATTCCAGCTCCTAATTGTTCTCTTGTATCCTGCTGGTCTGCTTCAAACAATGCAGTGTGACTGAAGCCAACGAAAGCTATGTGTGATGATACTACAAAACTGTACACTCTGAATTTGAGAAGCTTTCTGCAAACCAACGCTGCAACGAAGTCAGAGGAAGTGAACAGAAACAAGTAGTAAACAAAACACGGGAAATCACTTTTATTAAATTAGCAGGTGTAGATTACAAGCAGGATTAAATCAGTAGGGAACCCATTAACTACCTATTTGTGTTCAAAGCTGCAGCAGTAAAAGAAATGCAGTATGTTGTTTATGCTATAAATTCTTCCCAGACTAACAGCCTGAGCCACGCAATTGGAAGTTTTTCCTGTAAAATAGCTCTGGTTGTCATAAAACATTCACACAAGCAAAAACAGCACTCAGGTGTTCTGTTGTAGCACCAAGAACATTAACTTGGCTGACTTCTACAAAACAAGAATATAATGAGGAGAGGAATCCTCACCACACCAAACAGTTGATGATATAAAGATACTAATTACTAATTTGCAAGCCATGGAATAGTTTAGCATTGACTTGGGCTGACTAAAGATCCAATTCCTTTACTGAAGAAAAATAAGTACTATTTATGAGATGATGTGAGGCTCAACATTGGCAATAAAGCACAAAACGTATTTTTCTTGAGTGATTAACATGTCTTCTTAATAGTAGCATGAAGTGTTTGATACAAACATTCTTCCTCATTAGAGCTTTGCACCAGGATCCACTAGGCAGGTAAGTTGCTAGAGTAATCACCAGCGGCTATTTTTCATTTGCTTAAGATTCAGCAGCCTCAGCATCATTTGTTAACATGCCAAATAACTAATGGCACACGAAATCAAGCAAGCCTTAACACTCATTTTTGATTCTGACTCATCCTACTTCTTACCACTGAGGCAGTCCTAATGAGGAGCAAGAGTAACTTAAACAACTTTCACAAATTCCACCAACTCATCACCCCCAAATTCGCTTTCCGCATCACTGATACTCCAATGGGAACAATGCCTTAAACTCACACTCCCTAGCCAAATAATACAGCTTGTTCCAGTGAGATTAAGAGGTGGCATTTTCACATGCCTTACAAAAATCCATCTTGATATATAGACTGCAAAATGACAGCAAATTAAAAACTCATGAGGTTAGCTGGGAAAAAGGGGCTGAGCCAAGGCCAGAATCCATACTCCCTGACCCTTTATCCAGTGCCTCAATTAGCATGCAACACAGTCCCCAAAATTCAACAATTTTTTTCCTCCTGCCTGGAAAGGAAGCTCCTTTGAACTACGCAGCATTTTGCTATTGGCTAAGTATCTTGCACACTCTTATTTTTACATGATGACCTACCTCGAATGATGCGCCAATACTTTCTGCTTGGCACACCAACTCCGTAATGAATTATGTGGGTAAGTCACATGGCTTCCTGAATTGCACACGCTTTAAACCTGGCAGCCCTGAGGTTCTTTATTCTCAAAACTTCCTTTTTCAGGATGACGTCAAGATTATAAGATGGTATAACCTGAACTATGTCTAAACTGAAGGTTAACCTTAGTTATAGCGGTGATCCAGTTCCTGGTCCTTCTGTTCATATCAAAGTACACTGAGGCTACGAATCAAACAGGAGAAAGCAAACAAATTTTAACTTTAGGCTGCAATATGGAAGTGCTAAGGGTTAAGGAAAGAGGGAATCATAGAATCACAGAATGGTTTGTGTCATAAGGGACATTAAAAGATCTTCCAGTTCCAAACCCCCTGCCATGGGCAGCGACACCTCCTGCCAGACAAGACCACTCAAGGCCCAATCCAACCCGGCCCTGAACACCTCCAGCAATGGGGCAACCACGGCGTCTCCAGTCAACCTCTGCCAGGGCCTCACTACCCTCATTGTGAAGAATTTTTTCCTATGTCTAATCTAAATCTTCCTTCTTCCAACTTAAAAGTCATTCCAACTCATCCTGTAACTTCATGCCCTTGTAAAAAGACCCTCCTCAGATTTACTCTAGCCCTTTAGGTACTGGAAGGGTGCTCAAATGTCTTCCTGAACCCTTCTGTCCTCCAGACTGAACAACCCTAACTCTCTCAGCCTGTCCTCATAGCAGAGGTGCTCCAGCCCTCAGATGACCTTCATGGGCTCCTCTGGACCCAATTCCATACTGGAATGACAGTATTAAACTTCCTGACTTCTTTCTCTTCAATATTCGCTGTAGTCTGTCACATCCCATCTGCGATAGCACCTCTCAACAAACAGGACCTCGAGACAGCACTGGCCAGTTCACAAAGTATTTATAGTAAGAAATGCTTAAAGCTCCAATGTTTTCACAATCAAGTGTCAAATAGGCATTTATTTAAAGTCAGTTTCTGATGACAAGTTGTTGCGGCTCAATCTGGACTCGAGGAGTGGGTGCTCTCCCTCATTCCTTCCTCCCCACCCTGGGGTAAATTTAGAGACTCCCCTCAGTTAAGGTAAAAAATTACACCACCATTTATCTAAAAGGTATTTGTTCTCACAGGCAAAAATCTTGGGAATAGGAAAAGTGTCAGGTTATAAAACCATCCACAGGAACAACGAGGAGGCCCCCTCTTCTAGAGTATTATTTACAGGTTTTTTTCAGCCTGCACAGTGCTTCTTCTAAGAAAGTTCTGAACTGAGTTCGGGGGGTGGGTGTATCTTCAAAGGGGGCTCTTTGTGAAATGAGTGCAGCTGGGCTGCTTGCAAGAGTGAGATATGGTGTTGAAGGATACTGCAGCTGCTACAGTCTCAACTGTTATTATAAGGCAGCCAAAAAGATTCAGCCACACAAGCACAACAGAAGTTGTACAGTTACCCAGTTGTACAGACACTTAAAAATATGTATTTCAGTAATATCAATGCTTAACAAGCTATTTCTATCTACACGGTTAGCTTGTCTAAACAGACTTACTTTTCTCTGCTCCGCTTAAAGGAAACTGAGAAGTTTGTGAGTGACCACCAGTTATCTCACAGAGAACTCAAAGCTGAACATGACATTAACTTCTATTTCCCATTTTTGTCCACATAGCATCTGAAGTTCTTCTGCAGCCTAGAGTCTGAATATGTTGTTTTACACATATGTAATTAGGGCCAGCGTAATTTCGTCTATAACCACACCATCCCAAACATTTACAAACTTGGAAGAGCTGGAGCCACTTATCTCTGGGCAGGAGATGGAAAACCAGGTGCCATCTTCTGCCATCCCAGCTCTAAGAAAGGCTCCAAGGAAACCAGTGCTATCTTTCAGGGCACTCCTGAATATGGACCCTTTGAAAGCTGTCAACACACTATGGAAAGAAACTCCCACCACAGGTCAGAAGACATTGCAAAATGTCAGAAAAGCATTCCTAAAGCCAACTGCTTCGCACTCGCCTCTTTCAGCAACAATACACTGTTCCTCTTGCAGGATCTTCCCTTGGCATTTAAAGGCAGTGCAGGTGGACTCTATCCACCTGGCAAGGAGCCGTCTGGCTGTATTCTAGGCTTGAAATTAGGGCTGCACAACACCATTTACTAAAAGCAAGTCAGAAAGCTAAACAGCAAGCTGTCGGAGGAGTTATGTATACACAGGGCCAGCTCTAAGGTGAAGAGATGCCACTCAAAGCCACTGCAAAGAACATCATCATTCTGTCCTTACCACCCTGCCAAAGTCAGAGCCCGGAGTGACACACTTTGCACCAAGAACTTGCTCCTCTCTTTTACAGAAAACACAGCAACAACACTCAAGTCCCACCATAATAACAGGACTGAAAAGAGCAAGGGTAATTTGATCCTCCTGCTACACTGTTCCAGTGAACGCATCCAAAGCCTTCACAGCATCAGATATTGCAAGGCGGATCATTGATTTTAAGGCTAATCTTGGCCAACGCTCCCCAAAATCTCAGCAATCTCTCGCCACACTTCCAGGAAAGATCTCTTTGGATTTGTTTTAAAGCATTATTTTTATTGAAATTCCAACAAGAGAAAAGGAGAGTGGGCTCTGCTTCATCCTCAACAATCCTGTCATGAAAAAAAGGAGCTGGCTTATCAACAAACAATTTACAAGCGCTCCCTTCCTGTAATCTCAGCAATAAAAATGGTGCTTTAGTGTATTCTGGTGTACTACACTTATTTTAGAAAGCTTAAGATGTTCAACTGTAGCCTTCAAACATTTATAGAACCAATTTACAGCTAAGGGAATGCATCCAGACTGAAATACGGTATACGTGGTTTGAGGACTTTCTTTATACATAGCAGTTCTCAACTTGCAAGCTATAATTAAGAATCAATGTCCATCCCCAACCTGAAGAGTGAATTATCCCAGCTCTGCAACAAACTATAGACAGTGTCAAGGTCTGTTTCTGGGAAACAGACTTCACCTCTGTCGGGAGAGCAATGTTATTTTAGGATCTGCTGTGCCAATCCAACTGCCTGATGTTGTCCTCTTCGCTAACTCACTCATAGCTTAGCAGCACATCTTGGGAAGTCTCCTAAAACAGAAGAATCTCCCTACCCCAGTGTAACTGTTGAAATCATCCATCTCCTATGGCTTTAACCTAAGAAGGAAAAAAGGAATTTCTGTACTGCTCTCCTCTGAAGTAACCTATTTTGGAGAAAGATCTTAAAACTTGAAAATGATCTATTCTAGAAGCCACATTCGCTTGACAGCTCTGCTCTATGGGTGATCAAAAGCATGCCTAAAACTAGGCTACTGCATGCACCTAAGTGATCATTTTCCTGACAAATATTCCCAAGGAAGTAAAGAAACCACACTAACTGGTAGGACAGGTTATATTCAAAAAATACTGTGCCCCTTACACGTAAATTAGAAATTACTTTTCTTCAAATAACTAAGTAGAAAGGGATCAAAATGTTATTATATTAGAATCATAGAATCACCAGGTTGGAAAAGACCCACCGGATCATCGAGTCCAACCATTCCTATCAATCACTATGTCATTGGTTTAAAGTATTTGCTTGCTCCCAAACAGCAGTTCCAGGCCAGTTCTGCCATCTTTAAACAGGTCTTTTCTTTGCCCAGCTTACTTCTGCTGTTAACTCCCTGTTGAAACTCTGATCAGCTCTACTAAGTTCCATATATGGAGGCTCGTACTAACCAGAAGGGTGCCAGCCTTTACAAAACAGTTCTAACATGTGCCTTAAGCTATGCCTAGGCTGCTGATCTTATCTATAACGTTACCCCTCTGCAGGGAATGAAGAAAGGGCTGCAAGACAAGTAAGTGCAGGAAGGATAAAGGAATTCATAGTTTCTTTAGAGAATTTTGATCATGTCAAATGGTGAAGAAATTTTTCCTTATGTCTAATCTGAACCTGGCCTGGTGCAACCTGAGGCTCTTTCCTCTTGTCCCATAACCTGTCACTTGGGAGAAGAGACCAATACCCACCTTGCCCACAGCCTCCTTTCAGGGAGTTGCAGACAGTGATTAGGTCTACCCTCAGCCTCCTTTTCTCCAGGATGAACAACTCCAGGTCCCTCAGCCTCTAGTGAGGCTTGTTCTACAGCCTCTTGGATTTAAATCAAGATGTACTGAATTTATTCAATGGATGCTGTAACCAAGTATAAGAAAAGATGTCAAGTGCCACCATTATTAGTCACTTTAACATCCAGAGTGGCATTTTAGATTCAGAAGTCATGTGGAAAAGAGACTTCTGGATATGTAGATTCTTGCTTCCCAAAAAATACCCAAAAACACTTTGGTTTCCAGAAGCAGTCAATACATGCTACTACATTTTTGCTTTAAGGAAAAAATATTAATAAGGTATTCTGAACACAACGCTTAAATACCATCACTATATCTCCCCAGGAGAACATTGAGGCAATTGATTCCATGACAGCAGTTTAAAAAGTCATCAGCATTCACTACTGGCTGAAGTGAAAGATAAGCCACAGATATGGCTTTAAAATATTACTACTTCATCCAAAGAAGCTCAAAGAAAACCAGTAGTAGTGAAGCTGATCAGTAAGTAGTTCCCAATTTCAGTGCCAACCAATCGTTTAGCTTGCAGCTCTCTGCTTTGCATTTCCAATACTACCCCACAATCTTCATATTCCAAAAACCATGAACACATTGCAGGGTTTCTTCTTTGCCTGTGGACAGTGAAAAAATATAGAACTCATCTCCTCTGAAGAAGTGAGGTGCTTCATAAGTCTAATTGTTGACTGTAAACTCTGCAAATCGGCTACACTCTTCAATAAACAATGGCAGAATATGAGCTTTTCTCAGTTACTCAAGTCAGAATTTGGCAGCTGCAGAAAATAAAGCAAAAACATGCTTCTGAAAACCTGCAAGCATAGCACAGGGATGCCATCTATCCTAACGCTAAGCAAGAAGTACAGAGGGCACAGACAAGACTAAATTTTTACATACATATTGAATTGCTAAGCAAGAAAAAAAAAATTTCAGATAATACCTTCTAAAATTCTAAAGGCACAACAAGCTGGAAAGCGAGGGTTTGAAAGCCTTCTCTCTGCGCTGGAAGCAACTACTGCATTTTGCCTAAGACTCTTAAGCACCTGCACAGCACTAGCACCCCAGCAAACAATCTCAGAATTGGGATTTAAAGATCCTAAAATCTTGCTTCAGTCGCTGATCAGCCAGATTAGTGTTCATCAACATCCAACATCACTTTGCTTTAGCACTGCAGTATCCTCTAATAAAATTTACCTCCTGTGCAGAAGCTCAGGACTTTAATGGGAGCCCAGCTCCCATTAAAACCAAGAATCAAGCATTACATACTGTTCCATGCAGTATCAAAAGCCAGTTTGTGTAACCACTGTAATTTAACTATTAAGGTCAATAGATACTTTATCCATTCAAGAAGAAAGTTTAACTTATCAAATCAGAAAGTTATTTGATGCTGCATGAAATGCTTCTACAGTACAAAGATGAGTACACAAGCATCTGGAAAGATGATAAAAACGACATATACTGTTCCACACGCATCTTTTAGCTGCCTGCTTCCTCTCAACTACAGTCTTTGTCAGGTCATGTGTGAGAACTAATCCACTATGCAAAGCTAAAATGAATGAAAGCTAGAGATGCTGAGACTGATTTGAGACATCTCTCCTTCATCCTCCCGCACACTGCTCCAGGGAGACCTTACAGCAGCCTTCCAGTACCTGAAGGTGGATACAAGAAAGCTGGGGAGGGACTTTTTACAAGGGGATGGACTGATAGGACCAGGGGGAATAGCTTTAAATTGGAAGGGGAAAGAATAAGACATTAGGAAGAAGTTCTTCACAATGAGGGTGGTGAAGCACAGGTTGCCCAGAGAAGCTGTGGATGCCCCATCCCTGGAAGGGTTCAAGAACGAGATCCCTGGAAGGGCTGGACAGGGCTTTGAGCAGCCTGGTCTGGTAGGAGGTACCCCTGCCCATGGCAGGGGGTTGGAACTGGATGGGGTTTAAGGTCTCTTCCAACTCAAACCACTCTGTAATTCTATGATATACTGGAAGAAGAAACAAAAGGTGCACCTATACATTGAGCGACCTCCTATGCCTTGGTTTAGTGCTGGATTGTACAGACCATGTCTGTAGTAGAACAGGGAAACTGTCAGCAAGGAGGTGTGACATAGCAGTGCTCTGCGAGTTTAACAATGGGTAAGCAAAAGCAAGGGGCAAGACGGAATCTTCTGGAGAAGCGTGAATGGGTTACGACATGCAGCAAATGGGGACTGCAGTTGTACCTGGGGAGCACTCCATACAGCTGGTCATCTCCATTACTGCTCATCTTTCATAAAGTATAAGGACCTATCACAGTTGTCGCATTACCCAAATGTTGGCATTGAACCAGAATCCAACATATGATATGGATGTATCCACAACGTAATGTAACATGTTCCCAAATCCGCCCCAAGTAAACTCCATTATCAGTTGTACATTATGAAATATTTTACAAAAGCAGCTGTATTTTGTTAAGCCTTATTATAAGAAGCAAGAAGAAAGCATGAGTCTTATCTATACTCTTAAACTGAAAAAGCACACAACTGATCACACCAAAATAGGGGACACAAACTAGTGATTTGTCTTTGCCTGCTCTTCAGTGACATCACCGAGATGACTTTTTAAATAATGACAACAGACTACGAATGTGGCAGGTGACTATTCACTACATGACATGGTTTCGTTTGTTAAAAAGGCTTGGATTTCAGCTACCACTAGTTACAATGTACTTATTTCAACAGAACAATCTGTGCTAATAAGGAAAAAGCCACTCCATTAGAAGAACAGTTACATGAACGGACAGTCATGCTCGCTCTTCCTCACTGACTGCTTCTTGTTCTCCATCTGTGTGAAAATTGAAAGAGAGCAGAAATATTGGACCTTAAACTCTACTGAATTCATTATGTGTTTTCAAAAAGTGAACCTGTGTGCCAACATTTAGTTTTGGGATACAGGGATTACGCGATTAGAATCCTACTGGCTTGCTGGAAGGATTCAGCAAGATAACTACAAATTACTTAGAAGGCTAGTGTCAAAAAGACCTCAGTACTTATTTAGCCTCTGCTCTAGATTACTGACCCACTTACGAAGGGCTAAGCACCCCCACTGGGCGGTGCAAACACCCACTCCATCTGTTTGCTTCTGCTTTCTCAGAACCGCTATTAGTCTGTGTAAGAAGTTCTGTTAATTACCGTAGGAGCAGCTTTCGCATCGTACACACAGTACCAGCCTCATTTAGTATGAAGTCACCTTGACAAACAGCATAGAAACAGAACAATCCTAACCACATCAGAATCATCAGTGACATAGAGTGAGTATAGACAGGTGTAATGTTATTCAATTTTTGACCAAGCTGCTCTGTTTTGAGAAAAACTTGCAGGTGTTTAGTTGCTTTACTAATGATGAAAAACTGTCTGTATCAAACTCTCTGGAAAACTCCAAGGGGACCAGAAATCTGTAAAACCACAACTGAAACTTCTGCTGTAGGAATTATCAACAGCTGCAAACAGAAGCATCACACAACCCTTGTCCATAACTACACTGAGATAAACAGCATTACTAATTCAATCTAAAGCTAGTTAAAAAAATAATCCCACCCACAACCTAACACAAAAACCCTCCCCACATGAAGAACGTTCAGAAAGTTAGCCCAGTTGTCACATCAGAACTGCATCAACAGCTTAGCACCTCAAGCTTCCTGCTGACTAACAAGGAAAAGAAGGTTCAGGTTCAGCATTTTAATATTTCTCCCTCTTGATCTGCAGATCTTAAGACATTCATTAAAGTGGATCTCAAGCAGTGGTTTCATTGACTTACTAAACCCAAGAACAAGAATCTCCAGAAGTCATTACAGTACTGAGCTGACATTTGTCCTTTCTTGGGAACCCAGACTACTGCTGCCAAAGTGAAATAACATCAACAGTCCAAAAGCCAACTATGAAACTCAAGAATTCCATATAGCACTGCTGGCAACCCTGATATCATCTCACCCCTTAATACCAAGGCCATTTCTCAGTTTAATTTTAAACCTTGCATAAGAGCCAAAACGATCTGAAGACCGCTCCAGCTATCAGCTTACTTCCAAGGTAGTCAAGAAAAGTGAAAACTAAGGTCCAGTCCTTTTTAGAGCTGATAGCCAAGAGCAGTACATCACTTCCCAGCAAGAACTGCTGGTCACAACGCAGAGGCCACGCAGAGTGTAACTGAGCATCATATTCTGTTTTGAAGAACTACTTACTAAGCCTAATTTAACTCAAAAGGCCATGAAAACATGAGGAGATCTCAAATACCGACAATCAGTAGATGAGAAAAACAATGACAGACAGGAATACTGTTTGTATCTCTGAACATCATAAAATTTTAATTTAGACAATTATTTCTCTGAAGTAGCTATGTTCACTGCCCCTGTGCCCCAGCAGGAGAGTTCCAGGAAGTCTCTCTAAAAGCTGTAAAAGTCAAACTGCATTTTTTAGGAAGTTAATAGCATATTTAGCTTCTGTCACACAAAACACCTTCCAATAAAGCATTTTGCCTTTGTCATGGTAAAGATTTGTTACGTATGCGGAGTCACGATAAAGATGTGCTAAACAGAGTCATCTCATGTCAAGTCAAGAAATATACATCCCCTATGGGTTCCAGTCTTTGTCTACTGATACACACTAAGAGAAGGAAGCCCTATGATTTTGTTACTGATTGTTTTCCATCTTGTAAAAGGAAGAAAGCAGAAGGGAAACCTGGAGAATTTTGGGACTGCTCTAAGGGAGAAAATACAAGCAAAGGGCAGCATTAGACACCAGCTGTGAAAAAACAGAAAAGAATTGATGCAGTCATTCATTCAGGATAGTACTCATTCACAGCACACTCATTTTCCCAGAAAGCTGTGTCAAATCTAGAAGTGAATGCTAAAACCATTATCAAATAACAGCTACAACACATTTGATATAAGGAAACCATCACTGACACCAGCCAAATATAGTCTGGGCTACGATAAACAAAGTTTAAAAGTAGTTGGGATGAATATACGAATTTGGAAACTAAGGTTATAGAACAGATCCAGTTTCACTCCCCTAGAAATTATTTTAAGAGTTGATGGGCTAAATGCCCAGAATATACCTGCGCCATCAGATCCTCTCACTTTTCATAGAAAAACACACCTGTGAAGTGATTTGAAATTTGTCGCACATAATTAGCTTACGTATGCACCTTAGTGGGATTTCTGTACAACATGAATTGAGAACAGTCTGCATTATACTTACAAACAGAACCCCTGCCTCTCACACAGCAGTTGCTATGAATTAAGTTGAGAAAGTCAAAGGGGTAGAATGCAAGTTGTTCATCTAAATGTATATACATAGCAGGAGCAGAAGAGGAGTCCTGGAAATACTCAAAGTTATTAAATAAAAAGGACTTTCATTAACCAATAGCAAATAATAATTACTAGTAAATAAACTAGTCTTCAGACAAGCTGCCTCCAACGATAAAAGTTTCCCTTCAAAAAGGACAATGGATGCAGCTTGTGCAACTTAAAACTACCATATAAAACTGAAAATAATTAGATAACTGAAGTGTTGACCAAGGAAAAACTACTTTTTTTTTTTTTTTCCAAAGGGGAAGGTTCAAGTATGCCCTCCTACTCATAGATAGGGCTACTAAATAAAAGCACAAGGCAGTGCTGCAAACTAAGAGCTGCGCTGGGCACCACCAGAATACAAATAAATTGGAACCTACGTAGTAATGAAAATTGAAATGTAAAGTTATTATTAGAAACTGTGACTTTACAAAGCATGTGATTCAGTTGTAAGCAAAGCATTGCATAAAATCCAAAACACATTTTAAAGGGTTTTTAGGCACTCAAAAGCATGCAACTGATTTTTTAGTCACTTGTTCAGTTATTTGTCTTTTCTTAAGTGGCTGTAGCAATTTCAAATAGAACAGCACTTACCTTGGTATCGTCACACATTTCGTATTGCAATTCTGAGTGGTAATTGCCTTCTCAAGCTCATCCAGCTGCCCCGTTTTCTTCAGCTTCTTGACCAAGCTTTTCACTGCTTTTTCACACCACTTTTCCTCCTGACCATTCTGCTCACCACCGCCAGCCCCTCCAGTGCCACTGGCAGATTTTTTCCACCCCAGAAGTCTCTTCACAACTGGTGGAGTGAACGGCAATATGGAAGACATGACTTTCACCAGACAGAACACTCAGCAAGCAATAAATTAAGAGATTCCCGTCTGATCCCTAAAAATACAAACCAGAACAGACACATTAGCACAGAGTTTTCACATGAAACAAATACCTTGCATAGGATCTTTCATTACCACATGCCATAGGATGCTGCATCCCAAAATAAGTCAGGTAACTGTGAGAAGTAGTTTGCATCACAGTCAAGTGCTTCATCACTGAAATTAAAATGCAAGTTTGCTGCAGACTCTTCAACAGTTAGCACAGACTAAGGTTACTGTTGGATTATACATTCAATTTTTCCTCATCTTTCCTGGCCAAGGTCAACTCCAGAGAATACAGAAGTTAACTTAAATCTAGCTTTGCATCTAGGCTGGCTCGTTTTAGTAATTCATTAAAATTTTCCACAAGCGATTGACAAACTGCATACACATATAACCATGTTCTTCCCATCTCCAAGATAATTTAGCAAGAAAAATTGCATTTGGAATGTCATTTAATCATTACAGCTTGACAGAGTTCTTCCAACAGCCAACCATTTCAGAAGCCTTTTCTCATTTTGTTAGTCGTGTTTCAAATACATACCAGTTTTTGTTCCACTGGGGACACCAATTTGAAATCTACTCCTAAGTTTGATAATAAGCTTATAACCATCTTTCAATCTAGAGTTCAATGGCCAATAGTTAATCAATCTTCTCATCTGGCAGTGTTTAAAATCAAGCCTTTCAAAATTCATTAAAGGATACTTAAAATCTTATTTTGCAGACACTGAGTAGTTTGTTTTTAATTCTGTTTGTTTTTAATTAAAACTGTTTGGTTTTAATTCTGATACCCTTTCACTCGGTTATCAACCCTTATCAGGATGTTTATATAAAATAATAGATTAGAAAGGACGCTAAAACTTGGGCTATGCTTAGCATTCACTGCAATTTGCACTTCAAATCTTTTAAAAGAGAAAGGATAGCTATTTAGGAAAAAAAACAACAAAATTTTGATTTGCAGCTTCTATTAGGCTGGTTTTAGGTGTTAAAACACACACCCCAAATCAACCCTGTTATTGCAGGCAAAAAGCTGTTAGAAATTGCTTGAGGACACAAAGGTCCTATGGATAGAAGTACTGAAGTCAAAAATAACCTAATTTCTAAGCAGAAATTTGAACTCGAGAAAGTTGCCTTATTTCCATGCTGTATAAGTTAATTCAGTCAGTTAAAAATACCGTGTCCTAGCTAAGAGCTAACGCAACCTTCAGGCTACTTGATTTGAGCTTTCAAGGCAGCACACAAGCCTCTCCATACCATACAGGCACATGTCTGACTTCAATTCAAAATATACCAATTTTATCTTATTGAAATTTCTCATCTGCAAAACAGCACGGTTGATTTGGGGCACTTCAGGCTATAGTTATTCATGGATAATTTATGCCTTGTCACATCTTTTCAGTTTCAGTGAGGACCAACAAGTAAACAGACACTAAATTATATTCTACAGGTAGCTTTAAATCATTGCTTTTCAACTTCCCCACAACAGAACAGCCAGTAGGAATGACACTTCAGTTTCAACTTAATTATACCTCCATAAACCAGAATGAGAGCACATAAAATATGACTGAAGCAAGAATTTTCTGGGGTCAAGATGACAGAAGTTCCAATTAACAGTGGCTCAAGATTAACACTGGCAACTTCATGCAAGGGATTCAAAACAATCTGTTCTAAATCAGAGAATCACAGAATGGCTCAGGTTGGAAAGGACCTTTAAAAATCATCTAATCAGACCCTCCTGCCATGGGCAGAGACATCTTTCACCAGATCAGCTTGCTCAAAACCCTGTCCAACCTGACTTCCAACACTGAGGCATCCACAATAACTCCTGGTAACCTGTTCCAGTGCCTCAACACCCTCATCATAAAAACCAGCTTTCCCAATATCCAAATACAAATCTACTTTCAGTTCAAAACCACTGCTCCTCGCCCTTCTATTAGAGGACTCGATAAAAGGTAAAAGAATTCATTTTCAGATGAGATTATAACATGAAAAGAATTTTTATTCTTCCAATGCTGTTTAATTATTACAGAATTGTCCCCAGTATTTCAGACTGCAGGTTTTGCAGATTACAGAAGCACTGCACTTGGAGCCTTGGCCACAGCAAACAAGAAAAACAAACTCAATATCAAACATTTTCAAATTAAACCCTGACCAGGACACCCTGGGCAGAGTTTCATAGGGAGCCAAGCCAGCGTGACAGCTTCCTGCCACAGGAAGCCGAGCTCTCCTTCCTTTCTTTCCTGTGGCACCATCACCACCTCAGCACTACTTTTCCACAAAGCCTCAGCTAGATCATAGAATCATAGGATGGTTTGGGTTGGAACATACCTTAAAGATCACCTGGTTCCAAGCCCCTCCCCACATACACAGGATCACATTGCTCAAAGCCTCATCCAACCTGGCCTTGAACACCTCAAGGGATGGGGCAACCTGTGCCACCCTCATCATGAAGAATTTCTTCCTAACGGCTCATCTAAGTCTTCCCCTTTCCAATTTAAAACCATTCCCCCTCATCCTATCTCTCCACACCCTTGTAAAAAGTCCCTCCCCAGCTTTCTTGTACATCCCACAGAGAATCTGATCCACAGCATTTTTTAAGTCAGGTTAATTCTCCTTCAGACAAACAAGTTGCATCTGCTTATACACAGTGCTGTCAGTACGCATGCTGATGTCAGGTGAGTTACAGGAATGCAGACAGACCCCAGCCCCAAGCTTCAACAGCATCGCTGAAAACAACCTGGGCACATACTTCAGGTCATTTATTTACGTGGCAAAGCAAAATTATAGTCTTACTCTCTCTTCCACATGTTCTGAACTGTCTGCAAGCCTGGGAATGAAATATAGCAGACCCCTAATGCCACACACTGGGTAGCCCTGGAAATGAAACAGGAGAGTGGCAAGGCCACTGCTGTTTGAAGCAGCACTCAGACTAGGTTTATTCACCTGATATCACGATAAGCAGTATCATTGCTTATCCACGTACTTCTCCTACGGAGCTCACTGACACATAACTTGTGTATTTCCTGTTCTTTATCTTCAAATTTGACACCTTTTAATGCCCCAGAACGCTCCTTTGGTTGTCAGCCTTATAAAACACACACACGTCGGTAGGGTCTTATTTACCACCAAGATAAATTGCCTGTTCTTTCAGGCCCTCTAAACATCCACAAAGCTATAATCTAATTTTTCAGCTTTCAATACCCCTTGTTTTGCACTATTCTCTCTCCCTTGAGTCCTAATGCTGATTTATGTATCATTTTATGTATTCAAGTGCTTTTTTGAAAAAAAAAACCCTAGTATTTGCCTT
This sequence comes from Phaenicophaeus curvirostris, assembly GCF_032191515.1. Lineage (NCBI taxonomy): Eukaryota > Metazoa > Chordata > Aves > Cuculiformes > Cuculidae > Phaenicophaeus > Phaenicophaeus curvirostris. The sequence goes on from NC_091431.1 coordinate 73,708,997, forward strand.
TCTGCTTCAAAGGCACATTGAGTGATTTACATCTTGCAGCAGGAAAGAATTCAGAAATCCTACTCATTTTGGTTTTCCTTTATATTTGAACTCTCATACTATTTTGACATACTCAGAGACCAAAAAAAAAAAAACCACCCAAAACTTCCCTTTACCATTTCCAAAAAACTCAGCTAAAATCTAACTGATCAGAAACTTTCAGATACTATACTTATTTTTAAGCAGCTCCCTTACAGAAGTTTGCTCATCCAGTTTATGTAGCTGTGAGGAAGCACAGGTTGACCTGCTACCCCTGTGAAAATCAGCTTTTTATTTAAAAAAAACCCAAAAACAAAAAAAAACCCCAACGAAACAAAACAGGGAACATGCTTAAAGAGCCCTTTATTACAAGGATTATTGTAGCTTAGCAGCTATTAACAAAAAAACCCTGCAACATGCATCACAGCTGCAGACTGAGAGTCTGGGAAGCTTAAACTAACTTTTTCCTCCTAGCTGTTGTTTTGCCACGTCAGGGATTTGCCAGGAGTATCAATAAGAATTTCACTGAAGTTATTCCAGTGGTGGTCCCATATCTTTCAGAGACTGAACAGAGAGAATGTGACAAGTAGGACAGGACTTCATTCAGCTTAGCAGTTCGGCCTACTGTGATGAGGATTCATAGGAGAATATTCCAGCCAGTTTAATTTCTGCAGAAGTGGCACACTGCTCCAAGGCTAGAGAAGGCACTGCCAAGTGCAAAGCACGGTTAGGCTGAATTCTGAGCAATTTCAATAAATGTAAACTATGCAAGGAAAAAACAGCATTAAAGCAACTAAGAAATACCTTACTGGGACAGAAGAGTGGTGCATCCAAGTGCTCCATCTCCAAAGGTGACAAAAGGATACTGCTACACAAGGAAAGCACATGAACCTGGCTATTTTATGTAGTCCATTCTCATGATTCTTCAGCATCTTAAACTGCTGCAGCAGGAAATTTAAGGCTACATTCCCACCTATTCCCTTCAGCAGCCATTCACAGACTTGCTATCTACAAATTCATCTAACCTCTTTTGAACCTGCCTTCACAACCTTTTGTGGCAGACAGCACCAGAATTTAACAGCCCACTGCTAAACAAAGTGCTTTTGACTCCTTCAAACAGAGGACTATCACCCTTTCCTCACAAAGAAAGTACCTCAACGCAGCTCATACAGTTTGGGAAGCTCCTCTGGACAGATGCCAAACCTGAAAGCTTTACCACTTCAATTAAATTACGAGTACTTGAAGATGTTGCATGAGGACTGATCTAAAGACCATGGAAAAGTTACATCAATCCACGGTTAACTTTTCAGTTATGTTTTTGGTCATACTATCCTAATGTTCAACATTATAATTAAAAGTACAAAGACAGAAAATCTACACCTCATGAAGCATTTGGAGACAGCAGGCAGACAGAACGTGACAGGACAGTTCTGCCCCATCCCTGGAAACATTGCAGGTAAGGCTGGACTGGGCTCTGAGCAACCTGATGAAGTTTAAGATTTCCCTGCTTGTTGCAGGACGGTTGCACCAGATGGCCTTCACAGGGCCCTTCCAACCCAAACCAGTTTGTGATTTCTATGTCTACTGCTGAACATCTAGCAGGAGCTCAAAAATGAGAAGCGTTCACACTGGTTTCGCACTGTATCCACCTAGACAGACTCAGACACTATGTCTATCCTAATGGGTTTAGGAGTAACTACTGTACCTCACTTGGGACCAGGAAATCTGGTAAAGTAAAAAGTAAAAACTGTAACTGTAAAAAGTTACATCACCTGTAACTTTTGCCTTCAAACTCCTACAGTAATACAAGGAGTTTGTATTTTTTCCTTAAAGAATCATCCTTTCATTTACTATCACTGTTGACACTAGCCCCTTGCTAAAATCATTCCTCTAGTTTTCCCTTGTACATTTTCCTCATCCACAAAAAGATATAAAACACTTCTTCCCCAAAAGCATCCAGCAAACAACCTTTGCCAACTCTGCAATAAACATTTCCACACTGCTAAAATGGCTGTAGATTAAATACATGCTAGACATGTAAAATCCCTTTGTTCCTTGCAATACAGTTGGCGATTTCCTTGCTGTCTACGGCCAGACACCTCCCTAACTGAATACTCATTTAAAGGACCCTTAAATGTGCTTTGCCACTGCTTACTCTTTGCACTGTCTCTCCTTTGCTCACTATTCTACCAAGGCCCAACATCACAAGCCAAATGCAACCTTTTACCTCCCTGTGCACTATTCCCACTACAGCACAGGAACCTACTGGGACTCCAAGTAACTGCAGGGAGATTACTAAAACCCCTTTTTGAACTCAACTACAGCTGAAGTATTGGTATCAAGGCAGCACTACAATACAGAGCAGAAAATCCTTCACTATTTTATCCCTCTGCGTGTTTTCTGGGTTGTGCCTTAACACAGCACCTTTGAATAATCAAGAAGTACTTGCTCTGCTACCCAGAGAGGCATGACTGCTTCTTTAGATCACTGGAACACGGGGAGCACGTGCTGTTATTCCCAAGAGACAAATACTGGAAAATTTACAAATCACCTAACCTTGGCAGTATTTGTTTCATCTTTGCCCCGTAGCACATCTCTGCCTCCCGACACACACGTTTCTACAGCTGGTCAAACAGTGTCATAGTTGGCAACTTTTAAAGTCACAGTTTGAGTCATGTCTGCTATTATTCCATTTGACTGTGGTTCTCTGGAACAAGTATTAAACATTAAGCCCACGATCCCAGAATAACTAGGCACAGAACATAAAGAAAACCTTAATGGCAGCATGCTAGCAGACTAAAGTCTTCAAGGGAAACATTCCTTGCCCGAGTGTCTGAGGCATACTACAAACACACCGGGCTACCAAAAATACCAAATGATTTTTTGCTGATATATTCTAAAGTCTTATGCTGCATATTTCATATCAGACTGCCTATTCATCTTAAACCTGAAATAAAGAAATCTGATCTCTCCTGGTTTTACTAGAAGTATTCTGGCTTAGAGGAATTTCATTTGCAAGAGCTCTTCTGGAATAAAGAGGACAGAAGTTAAGCTCCTGAGGAAAGAAGATCGAGGAAAATAATTTGTGGCATTTGAGAGTCTGCATGCTCATTTCCTCCCTATTTTAGTCCCATTTTTCTAATTTTTTAACAGGCTTTTTTTTTTTTCATTAATCCTGGGATTTGCCCAAGACTATTTATCAATTCCACTGAGTGCACAGTATTTCAGATCTTTTAGAAAAGGAGGGAATATCCACCCTTTTCCCTTCATCCTGTACTATCAGTAACTTCAGAATAAGGTAACATTAACTGAAGCACAGTCTAAAGCAGCATCAAGACCTTATGCTAAGCTAAACAACACTAAGAGTTGAAATCTTAAAACTACATAGCTTATGTAGTACTGAATGTAGTACTGAATGTAGTACTGAGCATGACTCCTATATTAATCCAAAATCATTAAGACTTAGAAAAGCAATAAAACAAGTATTTTATCTTGCACTGAATAGAAACAAAACTTGTTTATGACCTGCTCCGGGTTCCTTTAGGCTGGTTATTGCAAGCAACAAGGAGACAGTTTATGCTCAGCGGAATGTGTGAAAGCTTTTCCCAATGTTAAGGATCTCAACTTGCAGGAAACCCAAATTCTGTATGAAATTCAAACTAAAATCAAAGCCAGTCCCCTCCCTTTCAGATAGAATACAATTTAGTTAAATCGCCCAGTGGAACAGAAAAGATATTTCATTTCTGTTACTCATAACACCTCCAAGAACTGACTTTAGAGATTCCAGAAGGGCCAATTCTTCCCTTTTTCCTCTTCAAATGCAAATTAAAAAGACCTGTTTTGGTTTTTTTTTTTCCTATACTGGAGCAGCTCAAACATGCTACTACACCTATACTGTCCAGAAGAACAACTGCACAAGACAGTGAGATGGTGCTCATCCTTCTTTTCTTATACTTAGGTCACAGAATGACAGCTTCAAGTACTCCCTTACTGTTTTGGGCTTCTTTGCTGTGGGAGGCAGGGGTGGAGAGCTGGAGGAAGGGAAACCCAGTCCTAGTAACCAATGCCCTCAGATCCATCCCCAGTCGAGCTTTTCAGCCAATTAGGCCAGCAGTGGGGAGTGGCTCTGAAGAGCTCCCTCCAACGGGGCTCCATCTGGCCCCAGCTCCATCTGGCCAGCTGACAAATCAAAGCTTCCAGGAGGTCCCGGTTTGGCTTAGACACCAGGTGAAGTTCAACGCAGGCTGCTTGTCATCTAGAGGGACAGGAGCAAAGGAAATTCTTCCTCTGGATCAGCTTTAGAGTGAGAATTTTGTAACGTGTCAACATACAGAACCAATTTACACATTAATTTTGAAGTTTCTTGTGTTCTAGTACCACAATATATCTTGAGACTCTGCACGAGTGTGTTATCTTTATATAGCCCATTGAAAACAAAACTAACCATCTACTTTGAAAGCAGACCTTTTTCCTCTCACTCATTTAAAGAAGTTTAATTATGAATCAAATAAGAAAATTCACATTTCTCATACACAGAGCTAAAATAACCACGATGTCATGAAGGCTTCAGAAGTGGGATTTTTCTTCAATTACTAAGGACTACTGCCAATTACAGACAAATCTAATAATGAAAAGCTATATTGCCATTAGAACACTAGCACATTATATTAACACATGCACTCATCGTGCACTAAAATTGCATGCAACAGGAGACACGTAAATGAAGAATGCCAATTTTACTGACCTTTGATTAAACTAATAGCACCAACATATTTTAGCAACTCTCCCAGAATTACAAGAGAGGAAAATTACCACAACTGCAGCTGGCCAACCCACCTGTCTCTGCAAAGCAGCAAACTTCTTCCCCTTACAGAATGATTAACAACCTCATAGTATAGCTCCTTACAACTAAAAGACCTTAATACTGCCACAAAAGCACCAAATAAGCACTCCAAACCACAGCAATTTAAGCCCTTCTCACCTCACTTGTTTTGACCAAACTTTTCCAGGTGTAACGGGCAAGCCTCCATTTCATTGTTTCAGAAAATAAATGCTCCTGAGCTAACTTGGACAGGAATATTCAGGGAAGTGATTACCAGGTACCTACGTACCTGTTTCAGTTTTTATCTGTACCGCTTAGCAGCTCCTCCACTTTGTTAAACCGCAAACAACTGCATTTAACAATTAGTTAATGCAAGTTCACTTTCAATAAGGCCTAATGCCAATGTTCTTTAAACAGGCCAGCCCCTCACCCCCTCGATAAGCACAGTTCAGTCTGCACTCAAGAGTGTCTTATGTTAAGTTCAAATTACTTCAGTGTAATTAAGTCAATCTTGAGCACCAAACCAAACTGATAGGAGACCCAGGAACTGCTCCCTCACAATCTCTTCTTACTTCTCCTCACTATGACTGTCAAACACACATTACCATCATAAAATGTCACCTGGAATGCAGCCTCGCTATTTGTTTCTGGAAGTGGAAAGAAACATTTAGGAAGGTTTTCTGCAGTAGCAAATTTCTTTTAGCCCAGAGAGTATTGAACACAGGGCTGCCTGTACTCTCCATTCTATTACAAAAAACTAATCCCATCGCATGACCTGCAGCAATTCAGCTTAACAAATCAACAATTACAAATATTTTGGCAAAGTAAGCCTAGGTATTGTTTGCCTCTCGGCACAGTTCACAACCAGTTTGTGGCTTTATGATAAAAGTCATTAAATCCAATCTGAAAAGCAGTATTCACAGCTCACTTAGCAAGCCAGGCCCATAAATGGATGCTTTCAATTACAAGGCATTTACATACACAATCATTAAGGCAGCGCTGAATACATTTGAAAACTCTAGAATACTTTTTCTAATAATTAAATTTTGCCTACTGTTCTTTATATAAAGAAAACTTAGGAATTCTCTTCAGTCTCAAGCAGAGCTCAGATTCATTGTTACCCAGAACATACTACAAAGCCTGTTCTCCCAGTACTTTTGTGGGAAAGGGATTAGAGAAATGGAAACAAGTTTTGTTTTTCAAAGTTGCTCTCAGTAGTAGAGATTTTTTTTCAGCTCAAATAAACTCAATTATATCAACTGCTGCTCAACACTTCTGAAAGATCAAGTGGAACAGGAAGATAAAGGAGGACCCAACACCACCTTTCATTTGGAGATTCAGTGTGTCCCTCAAATTGATTTGATTTTGTTCATGAATCCTAGCTTCTGGGTGGAGGAAAAGAAGAGAAAAGCAAGGAGATCAATTTTTTAAACCATATTTTCTCAATTGTGGTGTTCTTTTTATCATCAAACAGAACATCAGGAAAACTGACAAACTCTTCTCAAAGATTATACTACACACACAGAGCTTCTTCCATAAAGAAAACTGGAACTTTAAACACTTCTGTTTCTGTGACTGTCACCATAGTCTAAGCCTGACCTACACAATCACAGCTACCAGGTTACTCTATTAAACAGCCCAATTAACTGTTAAATATGTGCTTAGATGCATCCTTCAGTTCAGTGCAAGCCACCTTAAGAGAGACCCTCCCCTTCCTCTTCCTAAAGGCATTTGTAGCTAACGCTATCTTTCATCATGATAGCTCTGAACATATGGGAGAAGGGACTTCAAAAACCTCCCCTTAACTTATTTTCTCATTCTCCCCTAATTCAACAGTTTGTAAATGTTAAAAGTTTTAAAGCTAGGCCTCAAAACAAACACACACACAACTGATCAACTCACACACCATGAAAGCTCCAACACTGCGATTAAGCACAATTAAGTCTAAACAGCAACCTTGTTCAGCTAAGAGAAGCCTAACAAGCGGTGTGTTTTTTCATTCTGGAGAACAGAGTAAAGACTAATCAGTCTCTCACTACAAGAGTCCAGCCCCCACAGAAATAATATCATGCATCAGTCTGAAAGTTCAACTCTCCAGGCAAGGAGAGGAACACTTAGGCACATAACTTGCTGTTATACATAGTCTCTTAATAAACTGTCATGGACTTCTTGCTACAGATGGAATCTGATTCGTTTATAACTACGGCCTGTGATGACATGAGCTCTTACGCCCAATACGAACAGGTTACAGCGTTTTCAGAAATACTTGTTTGGCAAACCCAGTAAACAGAACTTTTTCTGAATGCCACTCGCTTGTTTGTAAAGTGTTTCACAAGAGCACAACACTTTGTTGGGGGTTTTTTTCAGTCAAAAACTGAAGGACAACCAAAACAACCTGTACTCCACTGCAGCCCGAATCCCAGCTGTTCAACTCTAACAGCTCTCCAAGGCTACCACAAGGGCTCTTCAACCACCCACTCTTTCCCCTTCTTTTATATGCCCAGAGTGAAGACCATAAGATCGCGCTTTGTAACACTTCTCGTCTCCCCCTTCACTCTCCATCACAAAAAATTGCAACTAGGAACTCCACAACTCTGCAGCAACACTAGCTCCTCGTGCTTATCACAACACAACCTCTCCCTTGGCTTATCTAGGTAAATGGAACACTTAGCAGATAATGTTTGTTTGAGACACATAACAGATTATGCTTGTTTACATCTTGCAAGGCAAAGACAGCCACGGCAGTAAAACAGGGGCCATGAAGAGAACCACTAATCTCACTGCACAGCGTGTATTCCCCAACCACATCTCTGAGCTAGGAAAGGAACAGACGAAAGGACACTGGCTGAACAGAAGTCTGCAATCCCAAACACTTCTTTACAACTTTCCACACCGCCCCAGCACACCTGATCTCTCTGTACAAGACAATGAGACCAGGCAGAGAGGGAGGTACAGAACAGAAGGAGAAGCAGCACTTTCTCCCCTCTACTCACACCCGCACATCTCGGGGGGGGGCACCCAATCTCATCCCACCCTTCCCCACCCAGCACTGGGGACTCTCTGGGGGCACGGGGTGGGGGCTGACAGCAAGCCCTGCTTTTCACAGAATCAGAGAATGGGTTGGTTGGAAAAGACCTTTGAGATCATCAAGCCAAACCGTAACTGTCCACTACAAGCATCTTGTCTGCATGTCTTTTAAATACCACCCCCACCTGCCTGGGCAGCTTCTTCCAGTGCCCAAGAATCCTTACCATGAAGAAAGTTTTCCTGATGTCTAATCTGAACCTGCCCTGGTACAGCTTGAGGCCATTACTTCTCTCCTATCACTTGTTAGCTGGGAGAAGAGACCAACACCCGCCTCATCACAACCTCCTTTCAGGGTGCTGCGGAGAGCAATGAGGCCTCCTCTCAGATTCCTTTCCTTCACAATGAAAATCCCCAGGTCCCTGAGCTACCACTCATAACACTTGTTCAATGTCGGTTTTGGAGTGAGGGGTCCGGAACTGAACGCAGGATTCAAGGTGCAGCCTCACCAGCACCAAGACTAGGAGCAAAACCACTTCCCTGCTCCTGCTGGCCGCACTGTTTCTGGTAAAGGCACTTCCCCTCAGGTGAACTCAGGTTTCGTGGAGCTGTCCCCCTTCTGCCCCAAGACACCTCCCCATCCCAGCACACACCCCCAGGAGAAGTGCCCCCGAGTCCAGCGCCCCTCCTACTCCCGAAGCGCCCCGCCCCTCCGTGGAGCTGCTCCTCCATCTCTGAGATGCCCCCCAGCCCAGCAACCCCCCCGCCAAGCATTATTCCTCATTCCGGAGACACACAATCCCACCCCCGAGGTGACCCTTCCACCCCAGCGACCCCTCCCAGGCCCCAAGGCGCCCCTCTTCCCCTGGAGCTGCCCCCTCCTCTTCCTGAAGCTACTGCCCCTCCAAGGAGCCCCTTTCCCACACCCGAGGCACATCCCCCACCTCCGACGTGCCCCCCCTCTACCCCAAGACGGCCTCCCTCGAAGCTGCCCCCCCACCCCCTGACACCCCCCATTCCTGCACCACCCCCTCAGAGCCACCCTCTCGAGGTGTCCCGCCATCCCAGTGCCCCCCACACCGAGGACCCCCTATCCCCGAGGTGCCCCCCAACTCCTACTCCATGAGATGCTCCCACCACCACCACACCCCTTTGCTCCCCTTCCTAGTGCCGCCCCCCAGCATCCCCCTGCACCCTAATGCCATCCCCATTCCCTCCCAAAAGGGCTCCCCTATCCCAGCATACCCCCCGCCCGAGGCCCCACCCTAGGCATCCCATCCTAATGTGCTCCTCCACCCCCGAGCCCCCCAGCTCCTAGCTGCGCCCCCATCCCATCGCCCCCCACCACAAGGCGCAGCCCTTCACCCCCAAGCTGCCCCCCGACATCCCCCACCCCCAAACTGCACCTTATCCCAGCACCCCTCTCACTCCCTATGATCCCCTCTCCAAGTTGCACACCTATCCCAGCGCCTCCCTCACTCCTTTCTCCCTCGCTCCCCCTGAGCTGGGCCTCCACCCCAGCACCCCCACGCCGAGGCGCATCCCTCCACCCCCAGCGCGATCTTTACTGAGACCCCCCCCAAGCCAAGACGCCCCTCCCCATCCTAAGGCGCAACCCTCCACCCCTAAACTGCCCCCCAAACACCCCGAGGTCCCCCCCGCACCGCTCACCTTACTGAGACCGCCCCCATCCCAGCGCCCCCCAACCCCGAGGCGCTCCCCTTCATCCCCGAGATGTCCCCCCAGCGCTCCCGTCACTGAGAGCCCCTCCTCAAAATTGCATCCCCATCCTAGTGTCCCCCCCTCACGCCCTATTCCCTCCTCAGCCCTCCGCACCCCAGCTCCCCCCATGCCGAGGTGCATCTCTTCACAAACAGCCCCCAAAGTGCCCCCCTTACTGAGCTCCACATCCCACCGACCCCCACCCCAGAGACCCCCTTCCCCAAGGCACATCCCTTCACCCCCAAGCTGCCCCCCAACACATCCCCAGTCCCGAGGTGCCCCCCAGCGCTCCCTTCACTGATCCCCCCCGAGTTGTACCCCTATCCCAGCGATCCCCCCCAACACATTCCCAAGGCGCCCCCTACCCCAAGGCGCATCCCTTCACCCCTACGCTGCCCCCCAACACACTCCAGCCCCCCAGACGCCCTCCCCAGCGCTCCCCTCACTGAGCCCCCCACGTTGCACCCCTATCCAAGCGATCCTCCCACTCATACCTGCTCCCAAACACACCCCCAGCCCCCAAGGCGCCCCCCACCCCAAGGCGCATACCCCCCACCCCCAAGCTGCCCCCAACACAACCCAGCCCCATAGTTGCCACCCCAGCGGTCTCCTCACTGAGCCCCTTCAAATTTGCACCCCTATCCCAGCGACCCCCCCCACCCCACAGCTGCTCCCAAACACACCCCCAATCCCCAAAACGCATCCCCCTCTAAGCCGCCCCCCTACCCCAATGATCCTCCACGCCAAGGCTCATCCCCCCACCCTCACGCTGCCCCACAACACACCCCAGACCCCAGATGCCCCCTCAGCGCTTCCCTCACTGAGCCCCCCCCCAAGTTGCACCCCTATGCCAGCGATCCCCCACCCCACAGCTGCCCCCAAACACACCCCCAGTCCCCAAGGCGGATCCCCCCCCGGCAAGCTGCCACCTAACACACCCCCAGAACCCAGGCCACCCCACCCCCCCCACCCCGCGCGGCCCAGCACCTCCCCCCCCCCCCCCGCACCACAACAAAGAGGGCGGAGAGGGCGGGGAGGCGCCCCCCGCCGAGGCTCGCTCCTCGTTCCCCCTCAACCACCGGGCCTTGGCTTCGCTCCGCTTCCCGCCCCGCCGGAGAACCCCGGGACCAACCTCCTCCTCCTTCTCCTCCTCCTCCGCGAGCTGCGCGGCCGCCCCGGTCCCTCAGCGCGGCCTCCCCGCCCTCCGCGCGCCCGCCCCCCACCCCGCGCCCATTGGCCGCGCCGGGGCCCCGCCCACCGCCGCGGGGCGGGGCGGTGGGTCATTGGCCGGCCGGCGCGTCAGTTAAAGAGCGGAGCGCCGCGATTGGTTAAAGGGGCGCGTAGGCCCCGCCTACCTGGGCGCTGATTGGCCGAGAAGCGAGGCGGGGGCGGGGGAAGGGGCGCTGATTGGCCGAGCCGGCTGTCGCTCCGCGCCCCGCGCGCCCGCTGAGGGCGGTGGGTGGGTGGGGAAGGGAGAAGCGCGGCGGAAGGGTTTGGGTGAAGCGCGCGCACGCGCGCCCGCGCAGGTGACGTTTCCGCGTAACCTGCCGCGCGGGGCGAGGGAGGGAGCTGAGAAAAAGTAGTGCGTTCGTTCCCACCTGGAATTGCATGAGGAGGAGAGGCAGGCGCGGCACGGGGGTACTCCGGCCGCCTGCCCTCGAGCGGGCAGTGAAGCCGTGATGGCTAAAGCGAAGTTTAAAAGCTGCTTGGACAAGGGAGAGTGACCTCTCTTCCCTGAGAGCGCGTGGGCGTTGAGGGAGTCATTGGAGACCCTCAAGGGCACGAGGCCTCTCTGTCCCCATGGCCCTGGAGCAGCATGTCCCCTCTGTGCCAGCCTCATTGTCTTGATTTGATCCCAAAGAGGGTTCAAACTGCCCAGGGCTCCATCTCCTTCCATAACAGAATGATGGAATTGTCTCGTTGGAAAGACCTTTGAGATCATCGAGTCCAACCATTCCTGTCCACCACTAAACCTCACACTAAACCACTAAACCCTGAGCACCTCATCCGCCCGCCTTTTAAACGCCTCCAGGGATGGTAATTCCACCACCTCCTCCCTGGGCAGCCCCTGCCAGCGCTCAAGAGCCCTTTTAGTGATGAATTTTTTCCTAGTATCCAGTCTAAACCTCTCTGGTGCAACCTCTTCTTCTTTTCTTTCTCCTGCTATTATAATTTCGCATCCGGTTAAAAGCAGTTTATTCTCTCTTCCTTTGGAGTTTAGGGTAACTAGGTAGTTTTCCACAGGAACTTGGAGGTTGGAGCGAGGTGGGTGTTGGTCTCTTCTCCCAAGTGACAGGTAATAGGACAGGAGGAAATGGCCTCAATTTGTGGCAGGGAAGGTTTAGACTGGATATCAGGAACAATTTCTTCTCTGAAAGAGTGGTGAAGCATTGGAAGAGGCTGCTCAGGGAACTGGTGGATTCTTTATCCCTGGAGGGGCTGAAAAACTGTGTAGATGCAGTACTCGGGGACGTGGTTTAGTGGTGGAGTTGGTAACGTTAGGTAAAAGGGTTGGACGCTTCAAGGATCTTGATCCTCTCTCTATTCCTGTCTTGTGAGACCTCATCTGGAGTCCTGTGTCCAGTTCTGAAATTCTCAACAGGGTGTGGAACTGTTGGAACAGGTCCAGGAGATGCTACAAAGATGATCGGAGGGCTGGATCACCTCCCATACGAGGACAGGCTGAGGGAGTTGAGGTTGTTCAGCCTGGAGAAGAGAAGGCTCTGGGGAGACCTTATAGCGACCTTCGAGTACCTGAAGGGGCTACAAGAAACCTGGGAGGGACTGTTCACAAAGGATTGTGGCAATAAGATGAGGAGCAATGGGTATAAACTGGAGAGGGGCAGATTTAGACTAGACGTAAGGAAGAATTTCTTCACCATGAGGGTGATGAGGCCCTGGCCCAGGTTGCCCAGGGTGCTGTGGCTGCCCCATCCCTGGAGGGGTTCAAGGCCAGGTTGGATGGGGCTTTGGGTAACCTGATCTAGTGGGAGGTGTCCCTGCCTGTGGCAGGAGATTAGAGCTGAATGGGCTTTAAGGTCCCTTCCTACCCAGACTATTCTATGATTCTATTCTATTATTCTATTCTATTATTCTATTCTATGATTCTGTGATCTTCTCTGACCCTAATGATTCTATGGTCAAAAAGGTCTCCAAATTCCGGCAAGCCAAACTTTTTCACACACAAGAATACTTGGCAGGGAACAGTGACAGTGATAACCTTGAGTCCAGAACTACTGCAGACGAATGGGTCCCCACTAAACCCTGGAAATAATTTGCCATTTTCCATGCGAAATTGGTTTCTGTCTTTCGATCACAATTAACGGAGGGATGGACTGGTCACCTATACTATAAAATAAGAGAGACTAAACTACTTGTAATGGGCTGTGAAATAAAAATAGCAGGAGAAAGAGAAGAAGGAAAGGTTGCACCAGGGAAGATTTAGACTGGATACTAAGAAAAATTTCTTTACGGAAAGGGATTGCAGGCGCTGGCAGATGCTGCCCAGGGAGGTGGTGGAGTCACCATTCCCTGGAGGAATTTAAAAGACGGGCAGATGAGGTGCTCAGGGATCTGGTTTAGTAGTGCACAGGTACAGTTGGACTCGATCATCTAAAAGGTCTTTTCCAACCAAACCATTCTATGATTTTGTCTGCTATTTCAGGCTGGGACAGGCAGTGTTCTCAACAGTGACCAAGGTGTGATGCTGAGGTAGGGCTGCCTTGAAGCCTTCCAGCCTGCCTCTGTCTCACCTCACAGCATCGGGGCTGCCCCCTCCTACTCAGTGGCTTGTCAGAGAGCTGGTTTCCTCTCATATTGTTGGGCTGGGTTTGTTTGGGTTTGGGTTTTTTTCAGCAAACTCTTCACCACTTTAACCACCTGTGGTGTGCTAATGATGTAATAGAAACAAATTCCTACATCTAAGCCAATGCCCAGGCTCACCACAAGTAAATGAGAGCCTGTTGGCGGCTGGGAACCTGTCAGCCCGCGAAACCCAACACGGCTTTCTCTGCAGAGGTCCTTGTGGCGATACCTGGCAGCTTGTCTGAGGCACGAGTGAGAAATTTGGGAGTTTAATGGGGTTTTTCAGGTGAAAAAGTCTGTTCCTCTTTTGCTGTATGTCTGTTGGAGCTGATCTGTTTTTTTTAATTCCTTCCAATTTTTGATACTTACCCTTATTTTCTCCCAGACATCTCACAGCTGCAGGCCACTTTTCTTATCCCCATGGTCCCATCTCACCAGCTTTCTTCCCATGGGCACGCTCCTCTTCCAGACTGAAATGGTTTCTGCACTTGGTGACGTACATGCTATGATTCAGCGTCCTGGGCACACATCCCATCTCAACACACTTGGTTATTCTCAGGAGCCCGGTGCAGCACCTTTCCCATCATTTAGCCTTTTTGACAGAATGATAGATGGGGACTCACAGAAATCTCCCTCTTGCCTTGTCTGTCCTTGGATTTTCCTAGCTTGGAGCAGACATGCAGTTTATTCAGTTTTTTTATTGTATGTTTTTGCCGCCAATTCCATCGGTTTGCGATTCAAGCTGGCCGTGAAATAGATGCAAAGGGGAGAAATTACCCACTGCAGACAATGCAGAGCTGCTAACAGATTACCATCATGTTTTTGAAAGATAAGGAGGTGTTCCAGGCATGTTGTACCTGGAAATGGATACAGGCTATTCAGCCAGCACAGCACTTGCTTAGTGGGGGTTGCACTGCATTCAGAGAGAATTTATTCTATCAACAACAAGATAATTAGGCTCAGGTTTTGTGTCAAACATTCCTTTCATTGTATCCTGTGCTGCATCTGAAGTATGACCAGGCAGGTCGAAGGAGGGGATTCTGCTCCTCTACTCTGCTCTCATGAGACCTTGCTTGGACTCCTGCATTCAGTTCTGGAGCCCTCAGCAGAGGAAGGACATGGATCTGTTATAGCAAGTCCAGAGGAGGCCCCAAAGGTGATCTGAGGCCTGGAGCACCTCCTGTCCCAGGACAGGCTGAAAGAGTTGGAGTTGTTCAGCCTGGAGAAGCCAAGGCTCCAGGGAGACCTTAGAGCAGCTTCCAGTACTGGAAGAGGCTCCAGAAAAGCTGGGGAGGGGCTGTGGATCAGGGATTGCAGGGACAGGATGAGGGAGGACGGTTTGAAGGTGAAAGAAGGGAGATTGAGATCAGATTTTAGGAAGGAATATTCTTCTGCAAGGGTGGGGAGGCACTGTCAGAGGTTGCCCAGAGAAGCGGTGGCTGCCCCATCCCTTGAGGTGTTCAAGGTCAGGTTGGATGGGGCTTGGAACAACCTGATCCAGTGGGAGGTGTTCCTGCACGTGGCAGGGGGTTGGAACTGGGTGGTGTTTAAGGTCCTTTCCAACCCAAATCGTTCTATGATTATAACCCCATGACTGACTTCCGATACATCCAATGCTCCCTTCTGTGGTCCCAGCCTACTTTTATTGGCTTGCTATCTGGGCACAGAGAAGCACATGCTATGACTCAATCGGGGCTATGCATGTTCTGGCTGGCCAGCTGCCCACAATTTCTTAACTTCCAAGGAAGCCAAACAGTACCAATAATGGCTGAGATTCCTCTGCCTTTCTCCTGAGCAGAGCACTGACAAGGTTTTTCTTTTGTGAGGCAGCTGATGTTTGCCTTGCAACTTAGTCTAGAAACTTTGTGTTTCCCAAAGCTCCGCATCTGTTAGATTTGGTTGGAATAGGTCAGAAGATTGACAAGCTTTTATTGGGAGGCTCTGACAAATCATAGAATGGTTTGGGATGTAAGGGACCTCAAAGCCCATCCAGTTCCTCCCCCCTGCCATGGGCAGGTACACCTCCCACTGGATCAGGGGCTCCAAGCCCCATCCAACCTGTCCTTGAACACCTCCAGGAATGGAGCATCCACTTCTTCCCTGGGCAGCCTGTGACACTGCCTCAGCACCTTCCCAGGAGAACATTTCTTGCTAGTATCTCATTGAAATCTCCCCTCTTTCAGCCAACATTTGCATCACCTTTCTTTAGGAAATGAGATAGCAAACGAAATAAAGCAGGAGAAATAAAGCAAATGGAAGAAAGTGGCAGTGGGGCTGCAAATCACAAAGCCCAGAAGTTGCCTGGGAATTGTAGTTGCCATGGGGAAGTCAGGCAAGATGACCAGCAACAGCTTGAACACCACTTTAGAAAGAGCTCCCAGCTGCACACCTGCAACTGCAGGAACAGCACCTGATCTGGTAAAAACAACAAATGAGTAAAACCCAGTCCCTGATACAAAAGCTGCATACTATTGACTAAACCACATAACGTGCCACGTTTTGGCCAGTAGCAGTCAGGTACAGATGATTGACAGTCCCATTTGGATTTGAACCTGCCTGGAGAAGAGACGCCTGTGGGAAGACTTTTCAGCAGCCTTCTAGTACTCAAAGGGGGCCAATAGGAAAGCTGGGGGGAGACTTTTCAGCAGGGTCTGGGGCAATAGGACAAGGTGTAGTGGTTTAAAACTAAAAGAGGTGAGATTCAGACTAGAAAGAAGGAAACATTTTTTTATGGTGAGGGTGGTAAAATACTGGGGCAGGCTGCCCAGAAAGGTGGTGGAGGAACCATCCATGGTAACATACAAGGTCAGGTTGGATGGAGCTCTGAGCAACATAATTGATTTGAAGGTGACCCTGTTGACTGCAGGGAGGTCAGGCTAGATGAGACCTTTAAGGGTCCCTTTCAACCCAAACTATTCTGTGATTCTATGGAAGAGCACCAACATCTCAGCAAGGTATGCGAATGTGTGGCAGAGGGATCAACATCCTCACAAACTGCATTCTCTTACAGAGAGACAGGAATAGCACAGTGATATTTCACAGCCTGCTAGAAAGAAAAAGGGAAGTTATCTAAAATCTAAAGAAAACATGGTGAAATGGTTGCACTCTGCTATAGAGGATACATGTTGACTTACCAAAGGCTGTGACCAAATTCCCTGAGAGGTATTAGAAATATAACACCAGTATCAGATAACTTCAAAGACACCTAGGATTTCTAAATGACCCTGACACTATCAGATATCAGTCTGTGAAGCTGGTGTGAAGTGCAGTGCCAGGAAGGCAGGGCTTGGAGGCAGAGCAGATAGGTTTGTGTTGAGGTCATTATTACCAATATGTCAAAATGATCTGTTAAAGTGAAAAAAAGAAAAGGAAGAGCTTTGAACAGAGTTGCAATGCAAAAAGACCAGCCTATGTGTTCATGGCAGGAAATAATGTATGACAAAACCAACCATAAATCCATAGACAGCCACAGCTAAATGGTCCCAGATTTCTTAGCTCATGTGCTGGTTGAAGCACCAGCATATACTTCAGTAAGTGCTGTGTCTCTTATGTCAGCGACTGTAGTGCTGCTTCCCTGCATACTGTAAATACCATTCAAGCACGGTATGCTCTCTCTAAACTTATGTGAAGGTTGCTTTCATCTTATACAAATCTGCAGGAGATTATGGAAGAGAAAATGGTGCATGGAGAACCTGGGTCTGGAAGCTGCGAAAGGGGCAGATTCCCTTTCATGGTCTAATGGCATAGAAGCAGCCTTTCCATGTCATTGCAGGACTGCTCGCCACAAAGGCAAACAGGGCAATGCTTGGAAAAGCTTCCACTGTGTAGGTAATGGCATGAAACAGCTCCTCTAAGACTGAGATTACATAGAATCACAGAGTAGTTTGGGTTGGAAGGGACCTCAAAGCCCATCCAGTTCCACCCCCTTGCCATGGACAGGGACACCTCCCACTGGATCAGGGGCTCCAAGCCCCATCCAGCCTGGCCTTGGACACCTCCAGGGATGGGGCAGCCACCACTGCTCTGGGCAGCCTGGGCCAGGGCCTCCCCACCCTCCCAGAAGAATATTCCTCCTTAAGATCTCATCTAAATCTCCCCTCTTTCAGCTTAAAACTGTTCTCCCTAGTTCTGTCCCTGCACTGCCTGATCAAAAGCCCCTCCCCAGCTTTTCCGTAGCCCCCTTTCAGTACTGGAAGGCTCTTATAAGGTCTCCCCGGATCCTCTCTTCTCCAGGTTAAACACTCCAAAAGAATATCTCCCTCAGCCTCAGAGGGATAAATATGGACTTAAACCACTTCTCCTCGTATCACATGAAGTTGGTAAGCTGCTGCATGCTGTATCACTTCTTGTGGCAGCAGGAGGAGTGCAAAGAACACCAGACAATGCCTTTCCCAACACATAATGAGAAGATGTTTTTCAGGACAGCTGACTGCTGGTGTACTGTCCAAACAGGCATTACATTAAAGGGAGTAGAGAAGAGCTGTAACGTCATAAATGAAAAGAAAAGCATTGTACGAGGTCTAAAAATTTCTGCAATGAACAGGAACTTCTACTCAGTCATGCCAGCATAAAGTAGATAAACTATGTGCTGAGGGCCAAGCACTCCTCAAGCTTCAAAAAAACCCTGACTTAAGGCTGGGAGTAACAGCAAAATACATTAAGAGGCGTTTCATATTTCTTCTCTTCTGTTTCTCTTTTTGGTAATGAAATTTCTCTGAAATGTTGAAACTCAGATCTGCTCACTACCTCTTCTGAAATGCAGAAGTGTGTTTCCAGTATTACATAAATCACTGTTGTTTCAGACTGGGCTGTTGGGAGATTTCAAAGCAGAGCAAAAAAAACAGGGTAACAGTCCCACAGTGCAAAAACATTTGACAGCCATTGACATGAGCCTACTGTGTCTGTCTTATACCCTTGCCAAAGTGGACTTAATAAATGACGTGCTCAAAATAGTGTGCTAAAAGTGAAGATGTGCCTTTCTGACCCATCATAGTACAAACTGACTGGTGTTTATGTTATCAAGTGCATTACATTTGTCAGATGCAATGGAGTTAGACAATAATCGTAGGAAGTGGCATCTTCTGTAAGAAGTTGAGAACACAGTGAGAATATCCTTGTGTCTGCTCACTTTCCTCATTTACACAGTGTAAGTCTGATGAGTAAATGATTTAACTACCTTAACCTGGCTTAATTCCGAGGGCCTGTTTGCACATAAACCCAGCTGCCCTGAGTAACCAAAAGCAGAGTGAGCTGTGAAAGGCAGCTTCGGCATAGCCAATCAAACACTTGAATTTTGCATTCTGTGTTAACCTACTTGACTTCGCACTGGAATGGATTGTGAGCTTTCGTACAGCAGAGCAGTAAGATCTTGCTACAGGAAAATCATAAAGGCCTGAATCATTGATTCATAGAATTGTAGAATCATAGAATTATAGAATCATGGAATGGTTTGGGTTGGAAGGGACCTCAAAGCCCATCTAATTCCAACTCTGTGCCATGGGCAGGGACACCTCCCACTGGATCAGGGGCTCCAAGCCCCATCCAACCTGGGCTTGAACCCCTCCAGGGATGGGGCAGCCACCACTGCTCTGGGCAACCTGGGCCAGGGCCTCCCCACCCTCACAGGAAAACATTTCTCCCTAAGATCTTATCTCAACCTGCCCTCTTTCAGCTTAA
Organism: Phaenicophaeus curvirostris; assembly: GCF_032191515.1. NCBI lineage: Eukaryota > Metazoa > Chordata > Aves > Cuculiformes > Cuculidae > Phaenicophaeus > Phaenicophaeus curvirostris. The sequence continues at coordinate 73,728,063 of NC_091431.1, forward strand.
AACCATTACCCCTCCTCCTGTCCCTGCACTCCTCTTTTAAGTACTGGATCCATCTAGGGTGCTTGGTAGCTCAGATGCAATCACAGATGTTACACATAAGCTCGGTAAACTCAATTTCATACCTGTCTCTGGGCTTCAAAGGTGGCTTTAGGTGTGGTCAGCCATCACCCAGGAACTGTAATGTCTGACATTGCTTGAACTTAAAACACTTCTTAATCATTCTTGGCAGGCTGCAGAGCCTCCAAGAGGGTTTGCAGGTCCTCCCTTGGGTCCAGCAACGCTTTGCTGTGCCCTACTGAGGTAAGGAGGAGGAGTGACTGTCTATGGGATGTCCCATGGACTCCTGTGGACATAACCCCACCGTCTACTGCTGGCTTGAGCGTGTCCACTCTCATTCATCAGTAGTCACTCAAACTGCCTTTACTTTCCTCTGTTTTCATCATTTTTATAGATTAGAAATGTTTCTTGTTGCCAGCATTTTTGTTTTTTCTTGGGTTAACCCTCTGTCCGTTCTTATTATTTTTAATACTGCACCATTCATCTGCCTCCCTCCTTTATTCTGGATTAGTTGAAGTTGATTAGAAACACATTTATGCTAACCCTGAATAAGCCATCATTAAAGTGAAATAGCCTTGTTTACAAAGAGATTTACACCAGTTTATCTTTATTGACTTAAATAAACAAGTGTAATTTGTGAGTAGGCCTGGGGGACAATAGCTTTGTTTCTGAATTAATGGTAGGCCCTGGTCCAGCAAGGATATGTGAATGTATTTAAATCTACCCACTGATTAAGCCAACTGAAAGGAGGGAGATCAGTCACAGGAACAATATGCAGCATAAATGCAGACCTTAGTGTGATTAATTTTTCTATCATCCCTATTTCCTTTTTCTGTTTGCGTTTTCCAGTGAGCTGAAATTAATTCATTACAGTGAAATCTGCAAAATAAAAAAAAAAATAGTTTGTGCCTTCCTAGGAAGGATCAAAATAAACCAATTTATGCTGTGATCAGTTATTGCAATACAGTCTGTTTCTGTTTTACACTGTGCAAGATGCACTATGCTAATTAAGCATATGTTTGTATAGATTAGTCTCAACGAGATTTACCCCAGTTTTCTACACCATCTGTGCAAGGCTGTTAGCCGAGTTGGAAGTGGTCTCGGTATACATTGTCTATATTAGTTGATGAAATGTTTAGAGTACTTTGAGGTAAAAGTTTTCTTTGTGTTATTATTGGTCTTGCAAAGCTTTAGTTGCAGATTTTGAACATTCTCTTTGTGCTTTCAAAAACTAGTGGTTTATGACAATACCATTTAAAAAGTTATTCATTTTGTGATGGACAGAATAGATCTAGCAGGAATTCAAAGAACCTGAAAAACTCTTTCTTGCTTAGTTTTATTTAGAGATATAAAACATATGCTACTGTTATGCAGGTGAAGCCAGATAAAAATGTTGCCATAATAAAAAACTAGGCCTTAAAATATACAGGGACAAAACCATCATGTTGTTTATTTCAGCTCTTGGCATTTATTGTGATGAATAACTGATGCAAATAATCTCTATCCTTCTAACAATGCTTGGAGCCAACCGATAGCTTTTTCTGTGTGATCCACAGGGAGGTCTGTGTTGCAGCTTCCATCCCTGGCTCTCCACATTACCAGCAAGGCAGGGTGATTTCTTTGACTGGGGTGGCAAAGGAAGGAGCTCTTAGCTCCAGACAGCCCCAATGTGGGGCCATCGTATTCACAGAGGATGTTGGGAAGAACTCCACGTGTCGTCCTTGCCTCTGCTGTTTGGTGTAGGAGTCAGCTGGTTTTGTCCTCCCTCACTCCGGGATCAAGTTAGTGCTGGACACGTGTCCACCCTCAGCACAGCAAAATCGCCTCTCTGCAAAAGTGGGTTTTGCCTTGTTGTCCACAGAAACTGCCTTTCTGGCAATACAGACCAGCTGCTCGCTGGCTATTGTCCTGATGCTGTGTTCTGGCTGCAGGATTTAAGGCACTGAGAGGTTAAATATGAACAACATAAAAGAAGGTTGTGGCAGGGTGGATGTTGCTCTCTGCTCCCTGGTAGCCAGCGACAGGACAAGGGGAAAAGGCCTCAAGATGCACCAAGGGAGATTTAGGCTGGATATTAGGAGGACTTTCATTACTGAACGGGTTTTCAGGTGCTGGCAGAGGCTGCTCGTGGAGGTAGTTGAGTCCCCATCCCTGGAGGTGTTTAAAAGACGTACTTGGGGACGAGGTCTGGTGGCAGACTTAGCAGGGCTGGATTGATGGCTGGACTCGATGATCTTGAAGGTCTTTTCAAACCAAAACCATTCCGTGATTTTAATAAAGTCATTGAATTTATGTCTAATACGGGCCATTGCAACCATCTACTCTGTTATTTATTTCAAAGGCCAAACAATTTCCCCTTCAGAATCCTTTTTCGAGGCCATGATCTTTGCAGCTCTGATATGCATTTCCATTGCATATCAGCCATGGAAAAGGCAGCTCTGCTCCAGTGATGTGGTGGGAAGGATCCACCAACTAACTGGTAAGTTGCTGTGGTGAAAATGAGTGTGTCTGTGTTATCTGTAAGGGATCTGTTTAGCTTCACCTTCGTGCCATTAGAGCTCATAATTCCTTTTTGTTGGTTTTGTTTTGCTAGACTGATGTCTTTATTGCATGTAAGTATTTGGTGACTGGGAGTGAGTTGCACCTCTGCTTTTCTTAAATGAACAAACTGAACTGAGTTTATCAGGTCTTTCATTGCAAGGAGGGTTTGCAAACTTCAGTGCTTATCCCAAATCCTCTTTACCTCTAGAACTTCCTTTTTGAAGTATGGACACTGAAACCATGAACAGCCCTTTAATACATTTACAGTGTTGTAATGCTTCCCTGCCTTTATTCTTCTGTGTATGGATTCAAAGACCCTGTTTCCTCTACTGTGTAAAGCCAGGAATATACGTTCACAGTGTTCTCAACAGTGACCTGTAAATCCTTTTTAAAGTCATTGCTTTCCAAAATGCAGTCCCAGCTCTTAAAGTTGAGATGTGCAGCCTTGATTCCTTGAGACAGCTGTCTTAAAACCACCAATCTGAGTGACTGCATTTACTGCACTGTGCAGATCGCTCTGTAGAAGTAATTTGTCAATATTTATGAAACGTGGCAGTAGGAAAAGACTCCCAGCTTACAGCCACAGGCAAGGACAGCCTCTGATTTTTCAGACCTTAGCATTTACAGGTGAAGAAAGGTCAGACAGTAACGGAATCTTAAATGCTTCAGAATAGTATTGCTAGTGAAAATGGAAATAGAGGGGTGTGTCTTCTGATAGATGTGACCAAACAAAATCTGAACTGCAGTCTAGCTGAGTTAGCTTCTTCACACAAGTTTGACACAACTGCAGGCAAACATATTACAGATTGTGTAGTTTTAAGCACCAGAGATAAGGAAAGTGGAGCACATGGGCTGCAAAAGTCAGATTCAGAGCTTAATCAGCCTGTTGATATATGTTACAGCAAGGAACAGGGCAAGAAAGAGCTAGAAAAGATGAAAGCCTTAGAAAACATGTATGCCATGTGCAAGTAAGTAGAAGCAGCAACTGAAATAGAAGCATTGGTCTGCAGAGAGCAAGAAACGTATGGAAGAGGCTAATGTCCAGTAATGGTGTTGTGTTTATTCCAAGATCAAATTATAGAATCATAGAACCACTAAGTTTGAGAAAGACCTCTAAGATCATCCAGTACAGCCGTCAGCCCAACACCACTACGCTTACTAATCTATGTCCTGAAGTGCCACATCTACATTTTTTTAAACACCTCAAGGGCTGGGGACTCCACCACTTCCCGGAGCAGCCTCTTCCAATGCTTCACCACTCATTCAGTAAAGACGAATTTCCTAATATCCAGTCTAAACCTCTCCAGGCACAAATTGAGGCCATTTCCTCTCATCCCTTTTAACTTGGGAGAAGAGACCGACACCCACCTGACCACAACCTCCTTTCAGGGAACTGTAGAGAGCAATGAGGTCTTCCTTCAGCCTCCTCTTCTCCAGGCTAAACAACCTCATTTCCCTCAGGCACTCCTCGTAAGAACTGCGCTCTTTCCCCATCTATGCAAACTGCCATCTGCAGCAATTAGTACTCTACAGCAACTGAAGACATTCAGTAACATCCCTCTGAAGCAATGTCTTGTTTCCCATCCACTGTCATGAAGATGATAGCACAAAGAAATAATTTGCTCCTCAGGTCCTGGCAAGTTGGGATATTAGAGATGTTCCAGGGCTGTTGTGTCTTCCTTTGCAGAATGAACACACATGTCTTCCACAAACTTAAAATCTAAATCTGATTGTAAGGATTTAAGCTATGTTTTGGCTGTTATTTTTGGAGTCAAAGGAGCTATTGTGTGTAGCTTTGACCTTAACTGTATTGAGTGTAGGTGTAGGTTTCTCCTTAGCTAACACGTGCAATGGATGTTTATGCTTTTGTGGGACAGAGACTGACAATTTTGGCCCTGTGGAGCCCTTCCTGATGAGTGACTTTATTGTAATGCAAAGTCTTGAAGGACCTTGAATTGGGTGCAATTCTTACTGTTCAATTTTTTGTCTGGAGCTCAGCTTGCCTCTGGCTCACCAGTAAGAAAAAAACTGTTTTGAAGTTAAAGGAACCAGAAGAAGCATCTGGAAAGCCCTTTCCAGGATATTTCTATAGTTTAATCAGAGTTGAAAACCTCTTGATTGAGCTCAACAGCTCAGGCTTTGTGAGTGCTGTAACCAGAGCAACACGGAGGGCTGGCTGCTTGCCCAGCTTCTGGGTGGATTTTGCAATGCACCAAACTTGGCGTTACAGGTGAGTACACTGTCTAGGGAGGAACAGAGTAAGGAAATGTCAGTCTGAACTCTGTCCACCCTTAAACACAGTGGAAATGTGGCTCTAGCAGGTTCTGAGACAAGGAGTCTTCTGCCCAAGAAAAGTGCCCAGCACAAGCCCTGATGGCTCTGCTGATGGGCAGTGGCAGGTACTATGCTCCATCTCTAAGTAGTCCTCTCCTGGAAATGCTTGGAGAAATGACAGCCAGTGTGTTTGGGCATCTTTCTGATTATCCATCCCTGGCTGCTATCTTCTCATCCTTCAGCTGATGTTCCTGTTACTTCTCCTCTGGTTGATCCAGAGGGAAAGCGTATGTTGCGTCTCACCTGCCATGTGTTCGTGCCAGACAGGTGAATGTCAGCCTACCTGTGAAACTGTCTAGACGCAGTGATGTGCTGTCAAACACACAAAGTTAACGAAATGATAGGGAAGAATTTTTTCCCCATGAATCCTTTTTCCATCATCATCATCTTGGAGGTAATTTGTGTCAGTGGCACATACAACATTTTCAGAGGAAGGCATGATTTGATTAATCAACTCTGTCTCCTTTAGATGTTCTGTTTTTTTTTTCCAAAGTCCATCCCCGTATCAGCTCAGGCTTAACTAAATTCCCCAGGGGCAGCAATAATGCAGTTACGGGTAGTTTGCACTTATTTAACAGGTAATGCCAGTAGATAATGGCCTCTTGCTGCTAGATAAGCCATGACATTTTACTCTTGACATAACTTCTAAAATGAAGTTTAGTGGCTTGGAAAAAAACATTTGTTTTTGAAACAGAACATCAGTTTCTCTTCTTAAATTCCTTCTCAGCAAAAAGCTGGGGAGTGGAGAGGAGCAAGAGAATCATCCCAGCACCATTTACAATTCCAGACAGATAAGATTGTCGCCAGTGCAGGGAACTTGCCATTCCCCTCTTCTGACTTTTTGCCCTTTTGTGAGCATGAGGACTTAACGGGGAGATGATGTGACTCAAGTCTGTGACGTGGGCCCTATTACAGTCTCAGCTGGAAAAGTTTGCTAGGCCGTCAGGTCACTCATAAAAGGTGTTACTGAACACCTGAGCCAGGACTTGAACTGCGTGGACACTGTCTAGGGCAAGAACAAAGCCAAGAGAATGGACCTCTGAGAAACAGGGCCAACCTCTCTGGCCATGCCGGTATGCTTTCAGTCCCAGAAAAGAATATTTGGAACAGGGGTTCGCTCTGTAATGTACACAAGAAGATGGATTTACAGGCTAGATCTGTTGTGTCTTTAGAGGGACGCCTTGAGGCTGCCTCCAACACCAGCCCCTTGTCCCTGCAGATGGATGGTTGGATGCACTTCACCAAATGCCAGAAGTTTGATGTCAAAATGTAAATTACTTGCCTCAAGCTTTCTACAAACATCAGGAAAAGAGGCCTCTCTAGAGGACAGTTCATCTGGCCTATTTTAGGGCATGTTTTAGGGTGAGATGAGTAAGCTCCCTGCAGCTCCTGGTTTTCTGCACTGACTATAAATGGAGCCCCTTGTTTTTAGATGCCTCAGGATGCTTCAAATCTGCAAGCCTGGCCCCAGGCACACAGCAGAGCATGTGGGGTCTAAACCTGTGGGCTCTAAACCTGAAACCTGGCCTAAATGTGCCCACAGATGTACTGTTTTCTCTTTCTTGCAGCATCATGAGTACCCCTGGCACACCAGCATGCAGCAGCGCATGGTGTACCTGCCACGCCAACTGGCCACAGCCAGAGATGCCAGCTGGCATGGAATGTGCAACGCCCAGAGTACCAGACTCCCGGCTTTCAAAACAGGGCGGGCACATGAAAAATGTTGTTGAAAATGGTCCCTGGCCTGACCTAAATCCCAAACCATGCCCAAGACATGTCTGGAAGAGTCCAACTGGCCCAGGGCCAACCCTTTGCTAGGAACTGGGGCAGCTGAAGAGCACGGACAAGGGAGCTGCATGTGTCGGACTTTCCCTGGGACTTCCCATCTGCATCTATGTGGTCCTGTGGTCAGACTAAAGTGCCCTCAGGCTTTAGTATCCTGTCCTTCTGCTTCCGAGCACACCCAATATCCTTCTTAGAGCAACTTAGAACTGTCCTTCAGTAGGTTAATGCATAACAGGCAATGGGCTGGGACATGGTTTTATTTTTATTATACAAATAGAGGAAAAAATTGCTGTTCCAAACATTCTCAGCACAATTAGAAGGTCTAACCTCAGTTCTCCAAAGGCAGACAGGTACACAGGCAGGATAGACTGAAGAAAATGGGTCTATTCAATACCAGGATGTCTATCTGTCCTGTGAATCTCTGGTGTAACACCATAGTGCCTGGCAGAGCTGGTGAAACTGCATGGCCAGCTGAGGACCTGGTTTGATCCAGGAGCTCTGTAATTCCTTTCCCTTTGCCTCCTGCTCTTCATCCTACAAGTTGTAGCTCTTTAAGCTATTGCAGTATGTTCAGGAAGAAAATAACAAACACTGGCTAATTTTTTTTTCACCCTCTGTTCTTTTACATGTTTTAATTTACACAGCTTGATATCTAGGTGTAGTTATGCTTCTGTAAGACTGCATAGGAGTCCTGCAAAGGGATTTCAGGTTTGCCCCAGCTTATATGCAGAGTAACCTCTATTTTGCTGCCATTTGTGCCCTCGGACAGCAAGCCATGCCTGCTGGCTTTGTTACTGACAGCAGCTTCATCCTGCATGAGACGGAGGAGCTGGTGTGCGGTTGCAGCTTGTGTGTGCCCTGCTTCACAAAGAGCCAGTAATTGTTAAATAAATTATATGCTCTAGTGTCCGCATGCTAATAACTCTAATCCTACCTCCAACTACCAGGTTTAGAAATGTGATTAGGGAAGATTATACCTCACCTAATGCCTAATCACTTGTCTGTTCTTAGCTGGCCTTTTATTTCCACACACACAGCATAAGGGATCTAACCAAGCATCTCACACGCATGGAAAATGCCAAGTGAGTTAAAAATCAGTTGGGTGAGAGCAGGTAACAGCTAGAAACCAGACGTGACTGATCACTGAAACATTAACCCATGTGGTTATGACTCTAGGCAGCACCCAACCACTCCCTTGCACCCCAGCTGTTCAGAGAGCTGAAAAACCAAAAGGGCTGCCTAAACACCATTCCCCACAGCTGGTCTCGGAGTACAAGATTTCATTAACTCCTTGCTCTCTGCCTTGATATGAGATGCACTTGCTGGGATGTGATAATAAATGTCTGCTATCGCAGAGTAGTCTGTGGGTTGAACATCAACAAGCAGAATTGGGGGATATGGTGCTTTTCCTTTGACTGCAAAGTGAAATCACCATCTACTTTTTCTTCTCTAGTGCTCACCCAGAGACAACTCGCCTCTTCCCCTCATAATGATGAGGACAGACAAACAGCACCTCGTGGAGTTCCCCAAATACCTAAATGGGTTTGTATAAGAACCGGTAGGAACTGGCTCTGGAAATCCTCCTGCAAAAAATGAAGGACCAAGTACTTCCTTGCCATGAGCTGGCATAACTCTACTAACACCATCAGGGCCACTCCAGTTGACCAGCTGAGGCTTAGCTTCCATTTCTTGGAGCACCAGGTCCATCTGCTTCCTCCTTCATTTGCCACATCCACACACCCTGCAACAGCTCTCGGTCAGGCAGGGCCGAAGGGAAAGAGCAACAGGGCACAGGGGTCAGATTTGCTTTCTGGGAGCAGCAGTCGGAACAAGGAGGTTGGTCAATTCTGTGTGCAAGCTTGTTAAAGTTAAAAAACCACAACCAAACAACAACAACCAACCTCTTTTTCAAGTGGTTTCATGTTGTTGGCGTCTTTTGTTTCAATATAATTAGTTATAATTTGCTTCGACATTTATAATTACAGCACCCTGCTGAGCTATGAAGTGCTGGGAGCCTTAGGGAACCTGGGAATTGATGTTGTTAGTTTTTCTACAGTATTTACTATCAGGAAAATAGGGGACTATGTTTACGGGAGAAGACAGGAGCAAGTGTTTGGCAGAGAACTGAAATTATGTCGTGAACATGAATGTAGATGCGAATTGAAGCACAGTAATGGAGAAACACCCAAAGATTTAGCGATTCTGGATTAGAAAGAGGATTTCGGCCGTGTGCTTCAAATCTCTAATCTCGAGTGAGCGAATAATCTAAATCCACCTAATAACACTGAATGAAATTATAGTACAGCTAAGTAATTACTCCTTTTTTTTTTTTCCTTTGTCATTCAGGACAGGTTTATCATTCATTAGCTTCCTTTGGAACATAACTTTAAATTGCAGTAACTTTAAGTTTTGAATTTTAAATATCTGTTCTCTCGATTGATCAAAAGAAAAATGGTCTCTATTTTTAATTTCCATGGTTTCCACTGAGCAGCCTGGTGCTGATGTGGCCTCAGCTGCTTCTTTGCTAGACCTTGGTTTGTGAATTCAGCATCTTGGCTGCTTATGAGAGTTCTGGGTGTGTACTGAGTATTGAAGGCTCAGGCAGACATAGATGGTTATTGATAGGGGCTGCAGCCAGCCTCCTTTCTGACAGACATCCCAAAGTCTTTTCTAACACTTAGTCCGGTAATGCTGCTAAAGCAGGTTTAGTGAGACAGCACATGAGAAATCCAGCTGAGGATCAGTATAGCACAATAAAAGCTAGGAGGTGCTATGCTAGCAGTTAAGCACAAGACTGAGCTTGGGTATGCTTGGGTGTAAACTTAAACACAGGCATGGGGTCATAGAATCATAGAATCACTAGGTTGGAAAAGACATCTAGGATCATTGAGTCCAACCATTCCTATTGACCGTTAAACCATGTCCCTGAGCACCTCATCTATCCATCCTTTAAATACCTCCAGGGATGATGATTCCACCGCCTCCCTGGGAAGCCTGTTCCAGTGCCCAATGAAACTTTGAGTGAAATTTTTTTTTCTGATATCCAGCCTGAACCTCCCCTGGTGCAGCTTGAGGCCATTGCCCCTTGTTCTGTCCCCTGCCACTTGGGAGAAGAGGTCAACTCCCTCCTCTCTACAACCTCCTTTCAGGTAGTTGTAGAGAGCAATAAGGTCTCCCCTCAGCCTCCTCTTCTCCAGGCTAAACAACTCCAGCTCCCTCAGCTGCTCCTCATAAGACTTGTTCTCCAGCCCCTTCACCAGCTTTGTCATCAGGAGTCATCAGAAGGAGGGGAACTGGCGCATATCCAAAGATGGACCCAAAATTCATGTGACCTGGCTAGACTTAGACTATTATTCTGGCTTCGAGTCCAATCTGAGCAAAGTGTCTGGACCAAAATTACACACATGGCTGGGAATGAGTGCGAAGGTCCTGCTTGCCATAGGACACAGTTGTGGCTTTTACTGCCTGCAATAAGGTTTAGGTTTTTGATGCAGCCCACCAGACAACATGTCATGTGACATGATGTGGTCACCTCGTTGGCCGCTGCTGGCATGAGGCTGCAGTTCTGCCTCTCACTCATTGTAATCCTGCAGCACAGATACGGTCAGCCCTTGCCCTGTCCCTTACACAGGCCCAGAGAGCCTTGGATGTGAGCAAGTGAAGACTTTGTGGACCTGCTTCATAGTTGAGCAGGCAGAGGAAGGCAGCAATGGGGAGAAACGGGTCTTAGGTTAGCTAAGGAGCACATGAGCCTGAGCCAGTGTATACCAGAATGGAGTAAATGTAATGGTTTTCCTTGTAAGTGATTTTAGGCTTGGGGAAGAAAAAAGAAATTATAACCCCAAGGAGTGGTGACTCAAGGGGTGTGCATGTGGCATGATGCCTCCTATGGCCAATGCCTACTGGGGAATGTCCCCCCTCAGCCAAAATCCAACCCTGCGGCTGGATGGCATTTTCATCTGCCTGAAACCTCTCTGTAAGCCACAATCTGCTGAGACAAGGTGAACAGAGATTTTCACCCTCTATCCTGGGATCATCCATGCTTCCCCATGCCCTCCAACTAGGTTCCTCCCCATCTACGGGTAGAGTACAGACAGGGAGGTCGCTGCCCTAGGCAGGAGGGTTAGAATTAGCTGATCTTTAAGGTCCCTTCCAACTCAAGCCGTTCTATGATTCTATGATTCTATTGACGCCCGGCTCCCTCAGTAGCCAGGAGTCTGTGGGAGCATAGTTATGTCAAGCACTGCTCAGACTTTCCTCCAGTTTCCACGGCTTCCAGCTAGCTCAGAAACTTGTGTTCTACCATTTCTAACCAATATAACCCAGTTTGGGCTGTTCTTGCTGCCAAGGAAGGTGTAATTATTGTGTTCAAAGACTAAAGTAAAGGGAATTAAAAACAATGAAGGAAAAACTGAGGCAGGGAAGGAGGGAAGCTGAACAGCATGCATGGGGTTAGCAACTTTGGGAGATAGTTAAAAAAGGGTTTGGCATTCAGCCCCTGACACATGGTACACTGACCTCACAGAAGTTCTTCACCAGGACAGCAGGATCATAGAATCATAGAATCATAGAATCATAGAATCATAGAACAACCAGGTTGGAAGAGACCCACCAGATCATCGAGTCCAACCGTGGATATCCTCCTACAGAAGCCAGTGCGCAGGTGTTTGTCTTTAGACCCATAGAAGATGAGTTTCGAGGCTATGCCCAAGGAGACAGGAGAAGGTGAGGGCTAATACACTTCAGCAGCTGATGAATTACCTCTCCTGTCCCAAAAATTTCCAGCAAAGCTAGAAACCATCTCACCATCCATCTGACAGCTCTCAACACTGAGCAAGGGAAAAGGCTGCCTTCTGTTTGGTCACTTCTGCCAGTGAAAATTACTCACCCAGCAGCCTCCATCTCTGTTTGCCTGGTTGTAAAAGATCCACAGGTGGCTTTTTAGTTGTCAGACTTTTTTCCCCCACTCTTCTCTGCCTCTGTGACAGCTGAAAATTCAGCTGCTGGGTGAATGTTGACCTGTAAATTGTAGGCAGTGCTCAGTAGGAAGGGGGAACAGGCTTGTGCCTTCCTTGCTCCTCCAAGGAAGGAAAACAAGATCTGCAAGATTGTACTTCGAAAAAAAAAAAATAAAGTAGAAAACAGGGAGATCCTTTTTTTTTTGCAACCATTATTTGTATTTTGCCTCAGCTGTGTCTCAGATGTGAGGATGGATGTTAGAAGCAGGGACTTTTGAGGGCTCCAGGACAGAGCTCAGGCTTGACCAGAGCAAGAGCAACGTGCACCAACAGACACAGGGGTCTGAGTTACCGAAGTGGCACTAGAGGGGCCACACTTACGGCAACTAGGTCAGCTCTTGAATCACTGTCATGTCAGGCAGCTGAATCCTATTTTAGGTATCCACATCCAAAATCCAAGCCCTGAACACCCATTTTCAGCCACTAGTGATGTTGGTCAGACTCTGATTGAACCTCCCAAGTCACTGCAGTGGCACCATTTACCTCACCCATACTGAGCTCTTATTTATCAAGCCGGAGTTTCCTCTGCCATCCTGCAGTCTGCTCACTCTACACCACGAGCCCTCCTTTTTGCTTTTTTTGCACTCAGCTACCTTGAAAAATATGTATTCCCTGCAAATGCCTGTCCGCTTACATTTTATGCTCCAGAAGGACCTCTTCATAGGTTACATGGTACAGGGTCCAACTGACATCTGCTGGTGATCTCTTTTCAGACTGGGAAAACTGGCCATCCACTCTGAAACTGGAATTTTTCAGAGCAATGTTAGCTTTTACAGAAGCAGGATGAAGCCACAGAGTTTTCCCCATCCTCTCCCCACAATCACTTGCCTTTTTTTCATTTGAGTTTGCTACCAAACCTGTAGCACTTCTGTAGAGGTGGTAACACTGATGTCACACAAAGGGACCGCCTGGCATTGCTCTATCAGGGCTTCTCCAAAGCTGAAGGATTGCAAGCTCAACAGGAGACGGCAATGCATGCTCACAGCCCAGAAGGCCAGCTGTGTCCTGGGAGGCATCCAAAGCAGCGTGGCCAGCAGGGTGAGGGAGAGGATTCCAGTCTGAACCTCCCCTGCCAGAGCTTGAGGCCATTCCCTCTCGTCCTGTCCCCTGTCCCTTAGGAGAAGAGCCCAGCTCCCTCCTCTCCACAACCTCCTTTCAGGTAGTTGGAGAGAGCAATGAGGTCTCCCCTCAGCCTCCTCTTCTCCAGGCTAAACACCCCCAGCTCTCTCAGCCGTTCCTCAGAAGGCCTGTTCTCCAGCCCCTTCACCGGCTTCGTTGCTCTTCTCTGGACTCGCTCCAGAGCCTCAACATCCTTCTTGTGGTGAGGGGCCCAGAACTGAACACAGGATTCGAGGAGCGGTCTCCCCAGTGCCGAGTGCAGAGGGAGAATAACCTCCCTGGACCTGCTGGCCACGCCGTGTCTGATCCGAGCCAAGATGCCATTGGCCTTCTTGGCCACCTGGGCCCCTGCTGGCTCATGTTCAGTCGCTGTCAACCAACACCCCCAGGTCCCTCTCCTCCAGGCAGTTTCCAGCCAGACTTCTCCTAGTCTGGAGCTGCTCAGGGTTGTTGTGCCCCAAGTGCAGGACCTGGCATTTGGCCTTGTTAAACCTCCTGCCATTGGTCTCAGCCCTTGGATCCAGCCTGTTCAGATCCCTTTGGAGCCTCCCGACCCTCCAGGAGATCCACACTCCCACCCAGCTTAGTGTCATCCGCAAACTTGCTAAGGGTGCACTCGATGCCTTCATCCAGGTCATTGATAAAGACATTGAACAGGGCTGGACCCAGCACTGAGCCCTGGGGAACCCCACTTGTCCCTGGCCTCCAGCTGGATTTCACACCATTTCCCACCACTCTCTGGGCCCGGCCATCCAACCAGTTTTCCACCCAGGAGAGTGTGCGCCTGTCCAGCCCAGAGGTGACAGTTTCCGAAGCAGAATGCTGGGAGAAACTGTGTCAAAGGCTTTGCTGAAGTCCAGGAAGATCCATCCACAGCCTTTCCCTCATCCAGTAAGCTGGTCACCTTGTCATAGTAGGTGATCAGGTTAGTTTGGCAAGACCTGCCTTTCATGAACATTTCATGAACTTTTCATGATGTTAGTAGGAAATTCTTCACCATGAGGGTGGGGAGGCCCTGGCCCAGGTTGCCCAGAGCAGTGGTGGCTGCCCCATCCCTGGAAGGGTTCAAGGCCAGGTTGGATGGGGCTTGGAGCCCCTGATCCAGTGGGAGGTGTCCCTGCCCAGTGCAGGGGTGTAGGAATTAGAAGATCTTTAAGGTCCCTTCCAACTCAGACCATTCTATGATTCTGTGATTAATAGGCCTAATTCTCAGCTGATTAAAATAAAAGGATATTTTTTTCTCCCTAGATGTCATAGTTTCCATTGAGAATGCCAGTGTCCCTCACAATGGTATTTTCTTTGAGTAGAAGAGAACTATGAAAGGACATTGCTCTTCAGGCTGCCCAGGGAGGTGGTTGAGTCACCTTCCCTGGAGGTGTTTAAGGCACGGGTGGACGAGGTGCTGAGGGATATGGTTTAGTGTTTGGTAGGAACGGTTGGACTCGGTGATCCGGTGGGTCTCTTCCAACCTGGTTATTCTGTGATTCTGTGATTCTGTGATTCAGTCTAACCATGTGTTTTTACCTTTTCACTGATTGAAAACATCACTGTTCTTGCTCTTATAAGCTGGCACAGGCCCCCATTCCTGCTTGTCTTCTAAGTTATAGTTTCTGACTTTCACTGTCTTTCCCTCACACCCCCCTCATTTTGAAGTAAGGGATCATCCAAGGGACACCAGTGCATGCAGGCGTGAGAACCCTCCAGCTCTGCTCCAGAGCACAGGCTGGCAAGGCTGATAAACCAAAATTCACTCTCCATCTCTAAGGCAAAGGTTTATAAAACTGCCTGATTGCCAGCCTGGGAAGCAAGGCATGTGCCATCTGCACAGTGATGCCGTCTCTCCGGAGGGTGGACAGGGAGTGGTGCCCACTCTAGGGGTGGGATAGATATCAACAACAGATCTGTCCTGTTAGAAAAAATAGATATTGCAGATATGAGGGATCTTCTGGGACTCAAACCCTTATATTCATCAGAAGCCTACAGCTCAGGGGAAAGTCACTTTGGGAAAGAACTGCCTCTTTCTAGTGGTGTTTGGGAAGCTCTTACTCCATATTCTTCAGAGTGACTTTCTAAAATCATCTCTTCCGGCTCAACTAGACATTATGGATTTGACACGTATCCCCTGTCTTTAGCAGATGAGAAGTTACCCATCAAAGCTGTTTGTCAAAACTCCATCTGTAGTCACTTGTGTGTTTTACTCTGACTTAGACATTTGTCATAGGACAGGATGGGTTATTCCTTGAATGCACCTCTGACCTCTACACACAAAAGTAGACTGGGTACCAACCTTATAGGTAGCCCAAGTTATCCTACACAGGGAAACTCTACATTTTGTGTTACAGAAGAGTTGAGCAGGTGATCATAGTGATGGGGAAGTCATGAAACATCAGTCACACACAAGGGCTCAATCTCACTCCCTGGACATGGAAGGAAGGAAAATCAGTCTTTCAAATTTCAAGGTTCTGGAGAATTTACGACATAAATTATTCATTGCCCTAAACAAAGACATTCCCTTACCCACCTCATCTCTACTTGCCCGAGTAATAAATATGGCTGCAATTAATTCTGGTGTAGAAGAGCCAATAAAATGAATTATCTCCCATAAACCTTTCCCTCTGCATCCTATTTTAAGGGCTGTAACAAAAGCACATTGCCAGAAGCTTTGTTCCAGACATACCATGATGAATTATGAAGATGCTGGAGGACAACGTGCACATGCAGATGCTCTTAGGCTCTGCACCAGCAAAGACAACTGCAGCTCTGTCTTGTTGCCACAACCCAGCTCAAGACTTGCATGGCTGGATTTTGTGTCTCACATGGTCAGGGCTGTTACTTATATGTTCACAATGCTGCAGGCCCTCAACCTCCTTCCGTGTCTGCATGTCCAATGCAAAATTGCCCAGCTAGATCCTTTGATTTACAGGAGATGAGCTTGAAATGTAAACTGCCCCAGCTGCATGGCACCCACAGCATCCAGTTGGGCTTGCAGCAAGAAGCCATCAATTTGTACCCTCTCACAGGGGTCCTGACCTTAAGCATAGGACAGGGTTGAGGTTGGACTGAAGTTCTTTTACTAAGGACCCTTGGTTTTGCCATAGTGCCTAGATGCACTACCTGAAATCAGGGTTGTTTTTGGTGTCTACAGAGCATGGGATTCATCTCCCCTAACTTTAACTGTCTTAGTAAGGAGACCTACACTTGTGGTAGAGATTCTGGCCTTCCACTGGAGTCAGTGGAGGACCACAGGCACTTTGAGGCATGATCCATTTGGACATCTAAAGGAAAATAAAAGGAACCATGCCCTAAAAGTGTCTGTTCAATCTGCAGTGGCTACCTAGGGAGGCCACAGCAATGAGCTCAGGTGGCCCAGCCCCGGAGTCAATCCAACCCAACACCTCGTGGCCACACTGCAAAGTTCTTGTTTGCCATAGGTGGACACAGCACTGCTCCTCATGGGAAGCCTGGGCAGGGCAGAGTACTGCAAACAGATTTTATAAATCTTGGGTTAATGCCTCAACAGAAAAACACCTTCATTCTGACCAGGTTTCTAAGCCTGAAGTAAACCAGAAAACCTCCATAATGGGGCCAGTTTCTGCAAACTACCCAGGTCCTTGAGCACAACCAACCATGGTTGTGGAGACGTTATAGCAGCCTTCCAGGAAAGCTTATGGGGGCCTACAGGAAAGCTGGGAAAGGGCTCTTTATTGGGGAGTGCAGGAATAGGATGAGGGGAAATGGTTTTAAACAGAAAAATTGTAGATTCAGACTACATATTAGGAAGAAATTCTTTACTGGTAAGAAATTCTTTAGAGTGAGGGTGGTGAGACATGGGAACAGATTGTCCTGAGAAGTCATACATGCACTCTGTATGGAAGAGTTCAAGGCCAGGCTGGATGGAGCTTTGAGCAGCCTGTTACAGTGGGAGATGTCCCTGCCTGTGGCAGGGAACTGGATGATCTTTAAGGTCCAGTCCAACCCAACCCATTTTATGACTCTGTGGCCTCATGTGGTGGTACACAATGGCGTCATTGGGTTTTTAAACGTCTCCTAGCAATTAGCAATTCTGAAGGCTGAGCTTTTTGCCTTGGATGCCACAGCAACAGGATCAAGGACAGATATTGGAAGAAAAATGCTGAACAGCTGATGGTGGCTCTACATACAGAAAAATCTTTGGCCAGGGTTCTGGTGTGAGGCACCTAAACTGGTTGCATTCCGGATAATATCAACCACATTATCCATGACAGCTGAGTTGGGAAAGAAGTAAGGTTTTGAGCTTAATCATTTAGTTGGCAATTTTGTTAGCAACAGGAAGAAAAGATTGGATGTCAGGTCAGTCTGGCATGTTCAGCGGTATTTATCCATCCATCAGGCGCTTGTTCCTGCAAACCCCTGACCTGCAGTCATCTCATCTGTCTTCATGCTCCTGAGCTAATGTTGTACTCACCTGGCTGAAAATGGTGAGAAGAAATGAGCAACTCCCAGAGGGTTTTCTGCTGACTTAGAATTCCCCATCCCTGCCTGCCCAAGCAGCTCCCTGATGAGCATGTGTCTGCTCCCCTGCTCCCCTTGACCCTGAAATTAGATCCCAAATCACTCCCTCCCCTTCTCTATTCACGAATCCCACTGCATCCTTGGAGCGATTACAACTATCGTAGGGAAGCAGCATCCCAGTCAATATGGCTAATACGGGCTCTCACACCAGGGTCCCTCGTTGGGGTGCAGCAGAGTCTCAGATTAAGCAGTAATCCTCACCGCAGCCCACAAATATGGATAAAGCCATCATTTCCATTTTACAAACAGAGGAGCTAAAGCAGAAAGATTAGCTGCCTTCCCTCAAGGTGCCCAAACCTCAGTCTTGAACTGAACTGAACTGAGTTTCTCTCTAGGCAAGGGGAAGGAGCAGGGGACAGCCACGGGCTGGGAATAACAACATGCCCGGGGTAGGCTGATAGGAAAGAACACAAGATCATAGAATCATAGAGTGGTTTGGGCTTGAAGGGACCTTAAAGCCCATCCAGTTCCAATGCCCCTGCCGTGGGCAGGGACACCTCCCACTGGACCAGGTTGCTCCAAGCCCCATCCAACCTGGCCTTGAACACCTCCAGGGATGGGGCAGCCACAACTTCCCTGGGCAACCTGGGCTAGTGCCTCACCACCCTTGTGAAGAATTTCTTCCTAATGTCTTGTCTAAATCTTCCCTTCTCTAATTTAAAGCCATTCCCCCTCCTGTCACTCCATGACTTTGTAGAAAGTGTCTCACCAGCTTTCTTGCACACCCCCTTCAGGTTCTGGTAGTTTATTAGATGTAATGGGAAGCCTCTAAACCTGGCTTAGGTCCCCTGCTTTGTTTGAGGCCAAGAGTTTAGTTTATCCAGATAAATTAAGAGTTTTTCTAAGCCAGAGAATAGCTTTTCAAGCATTTAAACTAATCTATTTGCATGATGCAGGCATCTTCACTCACCGAGATCTGGCTGAGCTACAAGGATGCAGAAGAAACTCCTTTCACCCCATGGTGAGGGCTGAAGGAAGTGCAGATCCCAACAGCCCCTTCCCTGTGAACCTAGAATTAACTCAGCATAGCCTCACACCGCTTTTCAGTGCTCCACGTTGAACCCGTGGAGCTTCAGCTGGTCATGGTTCTCATTAGTCCTTCATCTGGCACATAATAAGCTGTTGGCACACCCACAGCCTCCTGAGTCTCTGCTCTGCTTATCCATACAGGAAATTTTGCCTTTAATACCATGCAATATCCCATCCCTGGCATTTAATTGCGTTGGGCTCTTTGGTGTTGATGAATAAAAGCTTAGAGCAGGTTATAGTGATGCTGAGTCTCCATGCAAAGGATCAGGTGGAGAGTGCGTGGTGAGAGGTTGATAAACAAAGGGACAGGGCATGAGAGGACACTTGGGACACGTCCTTTTTCCCACTGCTGGAGGGCAACCAGCACTTCAAAAGTGTGATTTATTTAACCCATTTCAGACCCTTACCTTGAAAGAGATTGCTCCTCTCTTGACTACAGAAAGATCATAGACAGCAAGCTGAGATGATGGCATCTCTGCTGTGGGTTTCTGACCTAGATGAGCCGTATCCCATTCCTTTTTCCATGCCATTGCTGTTACCTGGGCAGGAGGTACTCTTACTGTGCAGAAACATTGCATCTTCAGATTTCCAACATGGTGTTTTCCAAAGCTTGTTGGTATTTTGAAGATCCGTTTTCGTAATTATTTAGCAACATGCAGCTTCCTGCCAACCTGTGTTAGACAAACACATTGTAAAGGGTCAGAGGTTCTATTCAACATCCCATCAACATCTTCCAGCTCCTTTTTTAGCTGCCTTACATCAAGGGCCTGTTGCTGCCCTTGGGCATGGTCCCACTTGCCCTGTGCCTCCCCACGAGGGCTCTTGATCCTTCCAACCATCCTTCCCTGATTCCGGCATCTCCTGTCCCCAAGGTCTCTCTAAACTGTACCTGCTCCCATGTGATGAGATGTCCCTTTTCCTGTGCTTAAGTCCCATGCAAGCATCCCCCTTGGATGCATCAAGCATATGGCCTGGCATATGGGGTATTAAAGCAGCAGCTGGCATGGAGTGGTTTCTGCACGGCAGGCGCACGCGTTTGCTGCAAACAAGAAACTCATGTGTGTGATGTGACCATGTTCTGCACTTTGGATACCCCTTCCTGATTAGGGGAGTTGGGGATGATGGCTGCGTTCCCTCACCACTGCTGGTTTTCACTCTGATGCCACTTGTAGCAGCATCAGAAAGGGGATTTTTCTTCCTCATCAGAAGTTGGAATCAACACCGCATTTCATTTTCCCACCTTTTTGCCCAATTGCTTCAGAGCATCACCAGGTGGGACACAGACGTTTATCTCCAGTGTTGCTCACTGTTATTCTGGGGGGAGGCTGGCAGCTTCCCAGTGGTGGAAAAAACCCTTTATTGCAGATATCGACTAATGCAGAGCACAGTCCCCTGACCAACTCATGGCCACATGCATCCCTGATGGCTCCTGCTGCTCTCACTGGGTTTTCCTCAGCATGGTCTCCTTCAAAATAGTCCTCCCTTGCTTACTTTCTTTTTCCTTCTTGCTCCAAATGCTTTTCTCATTGATGATTTGTGCAGTGCCCCACTGCATCAGGCAGAGATGTTGCAGAAAAGATGAAGATGCATGGAGATGTTGCCTCTTAGCATTAAATTTAAGGCTGGTGAAGCCTTTGACAAGGCTGACCACTCCGGTGATGATTTACACCTATGCAAGGAGCATGTGTAAAGAGCAAACTGAGAGCGCATGCTCAGATAACGGTACGCTGCAAGGGAGCCATGAATAAATCTCTGTGCTCTCCTGGGCCTCAGTACCCCCAAAAGGAGAAATAATGTTGTCTTCTACCTGAGATCTAGTGTGGTAAACAGCTAAACACACACTACATGCCTGTAGGTCTGCATATACATTTAAACATACGTTAGGATTGTTGGCTCTGTCTTAAAGCGAATAGATATATTATACAGCTTGGCTATTTCTGCTCCAGGGAAAATGCATCCCTAGTGCTTGGACCTACAATAACCTTTATCATCGGCTGATCTGATCAAACATGAAAGAACAAGCCTCCGGCCAGCTGGATGAAGAGGTTCCCCACACGTGGGCTGCTGCTCTGGCAGCAGCGATTGCCGTCAGCTCCTCTATGGCCCCATGGGAGATCATCTTCCACCTGCAGAGGAGCCTTTGCTTGCTCTTTGCTTTCATTGTCCAGCTCTTGTCTTCAAATTTTGATATGTCATAGCCCAGCTCCTTCATCCCTGCATCCCTTCATCCTCTGAGAAAATCAGTGCTCACCTGTTCTTCAGATCCAAGGACGGTGTCTCAGAAAGGTTGTGAGCACTAGTGTGCTGCAATGCACCTGGGGAGAATCTTGTGTTTCCAACTAGACTGAGATGGGATCTTAGTGAGAAATATTTTGCTGTGAGGGTGGGGAGGCCCTGGCCCAGGTTGCCCAGAGCAGGGGTGGCTGCCCCATCCCTGGAGGGGTTCAAGGCCAGGTTGGATGGGGCTTGGAGCCCCTGATCCAGTGGGAGGTGTCCCTGCCCAGGGCAGGGGGTGGAACTGGGTGGGCTTTGAGGCCCCTTCCAAAACAACCCATTCCATGATACTATGATTTTTCAGTGATTATTATCAAAACCTCCTGGAAGCAGTGAGGGACAGAAACTTCTCATAAAAGCTGCTTAAATGCGAACCCAGGTTTTGGGAACCCCAGGACAAAGCTTTAAATATTTCCCAGAGGATGCAGAATTCCAGCTAACTTTTCAGACAATGGTCCCACTGACGAAACACTGTCCTTTTTGCTGTGGAAACTGAACTGATAGTTACACCTTCCAATGTATAAAGGCAGGCAGGCTTATAGCCGTTGGTATAAGGATTTGCTGGAGGTTAGCCGAGAGCAGAGGAGGGTTTTAGCTGACAGGCAGGGTCTGTTCTTAAAACCTCAACCCCTGCCTGGTCTGGGCAAGCCAGCACCTTGCGTACTTTGCCTCTCCAGCCTGCAAATTGGCTGCCTGAATTTAAGATGACCCCTGAGGCTCGAGGCGCTGCATGAACTATTCAGGAAGCCCAGTCAGATTTGTGACATCTCAGTTGGTGCCTTCACCTCAGGAAGAAAGAAATAAAATAAAATCTCCAATTATAAAGGGGGGCTGTAGCTTGGAACTGCTGGTCTGGCTTCTTCTTTTGTGTTTGCATTTAGATTTTTCAGCCTTGGTTTCTACAGAAATAAGCTTTATGCAGTGGCATAAGATTTATATTTGGCCCCTCTGCTCAACTGAGCTGGGCAATATTATTAGTGGTACCATGAGGGGAAGAAGGAAATGTCAGCTGGGGTCATGTTTAGCATCAGAGAGTCCATTCGTGGCACTTTTGGGCTACAGGGAACAACCTTCTTAAAGTTAGTGTCCCTGTGAGATCACCAGTGGTTGTGGGTGGGATGTCCCCAGCCTCACTGGCCAAATTATTAGAGTGTGATTAATCTGGGCGCAGGAAACTCTGAGAATCATTTAGGCTGGAAAAGACCCTTAAGATCTAGTCCAGCCATTAAACTCCATTCTGATGTGGGTGAGGTCTGCTTTTCCTGGTAGGCAGATGAGGCTGGGTAGGACGGGAGGCGATGGAGGACCACACCTGTCCTGGTGCCACCAAGACCCCCAGAACACCTGTACAGGGCCAGTGGTGTCCCCAGCACCGTTCTGGTGGCAGAGCTGTCACCAGGCCACCACACGAGGGCAGTGCAAGTTTGAGTGTTCCAGGGAGCTGCAGAAAGCAGGTGAGCAGAAATGGGGAGAGAAGCCCCAGATTGTGCGTATGGGTTGATTTTTTTTTTTTTTTGGGCAGACAGATTTCATGCTTGAGTACTGGAGGAACAACAGGGGGTTGCTCCTCAGCCCAAGCACTCTCACAGTGACACCCCAGATGCCACATAGAACCATAGAATCACTAGGTTGGAAAAGACCCACCGGATCATCGAGTCCAACCATTCCTATTAAACACTAAACCACGTCCCTCAGCACCTCGTCCACCGTCCCTTAAACCCCTCCAGGGAAGGTGACTCAACCCCCTCCCTGGGCAGCCTCTGCCAGTGCCCAATGACCCTTGCTGTGAAAAAGTTTTCCTAATGTCCAGCCTGAACCTCCCCTGGTGGAGCTTGAGGCCATTCCCTCTCGTCCTGTCCCCTGTCACTTGGGAGAAGAGGCCAGCTCCCTCCTCTCCACAACCTCCTTTCAGGTAGTTGTAGAGAGCAATGAGGTCTCCCCTCAGCCTCCTCTTCTCCAGCCCAAACACCCCCAGCTCTCTCAGCCGCTCCTCATCAGGCCTGTTCTCCAGCCCCTTCACCAGCTTTGTTGCTCTTCTCTGGACTCGCTCCAGAGCCTCAACATCCTTCTTGTGGTGAGGGGCCCAGAACTGAACACAGGATTCGAGGAGCGGTCTCACCAGGGCCGAGTCCAGAGGGAGAAGAACCTCCCTGGACCTGCTGGCCACGCTGTGTCTGATCCAAGCCAAGATGCCATTGGCCTTCTTGGCCACCTGGGCCACTGCTGGCTCATGTTCAGTCGCTGTCAACCAACACCCCCAGGTCCCTCTCCTCCAGGCAGTTTCCAGCCAGACTTCTCCTAGTCTGTAGCACTGCATAGGGTTGTTGTGCCCCAAGTGCAGGACCCGGCATTTGGCCTTGTTAAACCTCCTGCCATTGGCCTCAGCCCAGCAGTCCAGCCTGTTCATATCCCTAGATCTGAAGGGTCACCTTCAAGGGCCTCAACGATGCCACGTGAAGGGTCACCATGGGGTCCATCACCCACCTCACCATTATTTGATGCTGTAACTTCTCCATCCCACAAGCCCCACAGCAGCATTAAGGATACACGAGCCACTCACTGCTTCAGGTAATAGTTTATTTTCTCCAGAAGTGTAAAATGTGCAGCAGGTACGTGTATAGGACTGCAGTTTTCTTAGTCAAGAGGAGTTGCAACCAAACGAGAGACCAGAATAAAGAAACCTAAGAATATCCTGCCCTACAGCAATTAGTGCAAGTCATGTAAAACATCAGTTCAACACAGGAAAACAAGGGAAAAAATGGCATTTCCAAGCCACAGGTATTCTCTCCTGCTGTTGGGATGATGCGGATCTCGGAGGAGGGGCTGGGAGGTGGGATGGGGCTGTGTTCCCTTGGGCCACGAAAGGACAGCAGGTCAATCTTCTGCAAAGACTTTTTCTCATCTCTTCCCCCACTTCTTTTGTCCTGGAAAGAAAGATCAGACCAAGGAGGTGCGAGTCCCATGGGTCTGTGGGCAGGGCAGGAGTGGAGAAGAGATGGAATAGCATTTGCAGCCCCACTGGTATCACTGGAAATCCTGCTGAGGACCCACATCCAGATCTAAAGCATTTTAGGGGTTATCTTAAGAAACTGTTCACTTTTTCTTTTCTTTTTATTTATTTTTTTTTTGCAGGTGACTGCCGAATTGAAAAGCCTCTCACTTCCCAAAGTGTGCACTCTTTCTTTCCTGTTTTCCCTTTTTTTTTTTGGTATTTCATTTCTTCCTCACAACTGGAGGAAGAGGCTCTTGCACCGCTTGTCAAAGGGTTTTGAGCCAAGGGCAGGGAGTTGCCCATCCAGCTCCATGTTGCTGGTACACAGGAGATGCTCCTTTTGCAGCAACATCTGGTGCAACCAAATGCTGTGTGCGCAGCATCACCCCGGCATCGCTTCCCCTATCGTGGTCTGGATGATCCAGCAGAAAACAGCAGCTGTTTGGGAACAAGAGTGTAGCCATATGTTGCTGCTAACAAGCATTTACTGAAGCTGGTTTCTTTCGGTGATTCCCATGTGTCTGATTAGCACACAGCTCCTCCGAGCAATTTTCAGATTTTTCACTCTCCTCTTGCAAATCTTTTTTTTTTTTTTTCCTTGGCATTATAAGCAAAACAGAATATGAGCATAAAATGGGGTTAAAAGCTACAACCATTTTTAAAAAAAACCCTAAAAATGTATTTAAATAGCTAAAAAGTAATTCACTTAATTTTCCTTTTGTATTTTTTGTGCTCAGAAACACACTGTTTATGTGGAATACGCTGACCCTGCCGTGGTCCTGAAGGTTCTGAGCACAGATGAGATGCTCAACAACCGACTGCCTGCCCTGGAAGGGAGACTGATGTTTCCATCTTCTCAAGCCACATTTTGGGCTGTGCCCACAGGTCCAGACCCCTGCCCAAGCACCTGATGCTGTGGAGTGCTCCTTGCGACTGCAAGGCAACGAAAAGAACTGCTGGCTGTGAGAAATCGGGATGTTTTGCTGGGATTGCAGCAGGGTGTACGACCAGTGAGCTCAAGCCCCTGATCCCCAGGCTTGGGAGGACGGACTTGGACCTTTACTTCCCATTGCATTCCCAGTCAAAACAAACTGGGAGAACTTAAGCTGGCCAAGCTGGGAATGGTCCCTCGGCTGTGCCAGCATCCCATCCTCTTGGAAAAGGTTTTGTCCATCTGCTGGGCTTTGAGGAGGGAGCTGCAGTGCCAGGAACATCTTCCCCCGTGTTTAACCTTGTCTCACGGTAGCGATGGGAAAGGAAATCAGCTTATTCCAAAGTCTCTTTTCCAAACCACACTGGTAGGTAGTGGATAGACAGGTGCCGTTGAAGGTGACTCATCCCACCCTTGGGAGGTCTAGCATAGGTGGGGTGAATCACCCGCTGGCAGTACCTGCCTCCCTCCAGAGCCAGGGCGGCTTCAGAGGAAGGCTGGAAATCATCTTACAAGTTAGGACATCCAGAATTAAGGTGTCAACATGTAGGTGTCTCAATGTGCACTGGGTGCCTTTTGCTTCACTTCCAAATAGCTGAATGATGTGGGATGACTCCCACCATTCCTACCTGGAGCCTATTTTTCAGGTTTCTGCATCTCTTTCAGAAATAACAAGGAAATTCTGCAACTCTGTAGTGGCAACATGAATTACAGGATTCATGTTCATGTCAGCTGTGCTCACAGATTCACAGAATCATTTGGGCTGGAAGGAACCTTTAAACATCCCATCCAGTCCAATATCTCTGCCACGAGCAGGGATATTTTCAGCTCAGTCAGGCTGCTCAAAGCCCCATCCAACCTGACATGGGATGTTTCCAGTGTTGGGACCTCCACCACCTCTCTGGGCAACCTATGCTAGTGTTTCACCACCTTCAGCATAAAGAATTGCTTCCTACTATCTAGCCTGAATCTCCCCACTTTCAGTTTAAAACCATTCCCCCTTTCCTGTAGCTACATGACCTTGTAAAACGTCTCTCTCCATCTTTCTTGCAAGCCTGCTTGAAGTTTTGAAGGGCCTCAAAAAGGTCTTGCTGGAGCCTTTTCTTTTCCAGACTGAACAATCCCAACTCTCTCAACCTCTCTTTCCAGCAGAGGTGCTCCAGCCCCCTGGTAATTTCCATGGCCCAGTGCTCATCAGTACCTACTGCAGCCAGACCGTAGGAGCCATAGTGAGATGCTGAACAAGAACCACCATAACACAAGCTGGGAGACAGCTCCACGTCCTTTAAGCATAAGTTTTGGTGCTCATCACACCTGTATCAGATGGAGAAGAGGAGCAGAGCCCTGGGAAGGCACCTTCACACTTAACCGGGCTCCCCCATAGATACCTGTGGCCTGGAGTCACCACACAACATCAAAATGACAAGAAACAAGGTTTTCTGTAGCCCTCCCTCCCCACCCCAAAACACGATCGCGCCACCAGCACTTGGCTCCATCCAACCCAGCGCAATGTGGGAAAATCAACCTTAACTTGCTAATCATCAGCAGCATCGCAACGCCAGTAGTCCCCTCGGGCCAGAGCCCATACTGGCTAGATGCTTAATTAATGCTTAATTATTTTGGCTTTTCAAAAGATGACTTTGGAAAGCACCAAATTTGCGTGTCCAGCAAACATCCGTAGACCCGAGGCCACGGGGATGGCCACTCTGGCCCAAGAAGGGAGGCAGCTCAGTATCTGCAGTGGCTTTGCCTTCCCAGCATGGCCAAAGGCAAGACAACAAAGTCCTGCTAATAATTTAAGAGCAGTTTAATAAACACATAAAAAGATCTAGTCTCTTTATTTTTCACATCCGCTTTCTAGCATTTATGCAAGTTAAGGGTGATTATCCTAGAAGTAACTAAGGCAAATTTGTTTGTGTGTGTGTTTCTCTCACCTTTTTTGTTTTGATTTTTCCCCCCACTGCTTTTACATAAAGCAATCACATAAAAATAGTTATAAATAGAAAAATTGCAAAGGTTTTTCACCCCTAGACAAATAGGAAAAAAAAAAATAACCCAGCAAACCCAACAAACAAATTGAGACAGAAAAGCCACCTTGCTTCAAGTCCTTGTACAGTACTCAGCATCTTTGGATACTTTACAATGACTCCAAATCGTAGACAAAAAAACACCTGAAGTAACCAGTCATCTGCAAAACGTCACTTATGTAAGAATTTGATACAGATAAAAAAAAAAAAGAAGTTTGATGCAGTTTTAAGAAGTTTTCTCTTTTTTTGCCTCCATTGACTTGTTGCACATGGAGTCTTTGTGGGTTTCTTTTTGGAGGAGGAAGCAAGCTTCAGGCAGTCCTTTGGGATCACTCTGTGATGGATGGTGAAAGAGCAGGAGTTCTTCATGCCCTCATGGGAGGCTGTGGACCCCTTGTGTCCCCCTCTTGCTCCAGTGAGGGCATCCTCATCCAGCCACCGCTTCAGGGTGGCACCATCAACGGGCAAACCCAGGTGTTCATGAGTGTGTGGTCCTCTCATTCTCTTTGATTCTGCTGATGTTGAAATGTGTTGATAAAAAGAGAAAGAAAAAGCCCTCATTTGTAATATTTACGTTCCTCAGAGCTGTTTTCTTGTAAAACCAACTCCCTGGGGCACCCACCGCAAGCCATCTCAGCTAGTGGTGAAACTGGGGTCCCACCACATCTGAAAGGAGCTGTCAGAGGTAGACGGCCATCAAAAGCCCTTCTCCTTGACAGCTCATGTTTTCAGGGGCTGAAGGAAGCTGATGGTGTGAGTCCAGGCCACTTCTTTGCCTTAAAAGAAATATTAGATGGGTTGGCCAGGCCAGTGTCTGCAGGGATCTGGGGAGGAACCCAGGTCCAGTGGCCACGATGGGAAATCTTCAGCTTGGCGCACTCCATCATATGTTACTGCCTCCTCTTTTGAACCCACAAATGGTGAAGAAATAGAATTTCTACTCGCTTGCAAGTAGATAATCTCATCTGTAGAAAGATGAGATCTTGCAGAATTCTTATCCACAAAGATTCTTTGAGATGAGCAGCACAGAAATCTGCACACACATTTATCCCCATTGACACTGCAGATTCAGTGACACTCAAGTTTTTCCTAAGTTTTTGTCATCAAAATATATATAGGAATTAGGGGGAATTAAGGAAAAAAAAACCAAGACATTTCAGAATGGTCAGTGATGATGAACTCTGACTCTTTGGTTTGAAACGACTTTTTCATTTCAAAATTCCCACACGGTTTATTTTTGCAAAGCAAGGGTTTAAAAAAAACCCTAAGGGCTGAAACATTTCTGATCCTTTTAAAATGCTTCCTTCACCTTTTCAAGCAACTGAAGTTAAAATACTCAAAATAGGCTTTGGTTCTCCTTATGAAATGTGGAAAATGCCGGAGAACCAAAATAAGTAAAATCCCCCTTTTCCACCCAGCTTTGCTCCTGGGTGATTTTATATAGATTTTTTTTTTTAATTATTATTTTATTATTTTATATTTTTAGCATCCCAACTTATCCTGCACAGCAGGGCTTTCACCAGCCCTGCGAATCTGATACACCGCTGAGAAAGGCAATGGCTGGGATCCTTCCCAACGTGGCTCCTTTACCCTCCCATTTATCACTTTTTTATCACTTGTAGAACAAATTTTGTTGCCAGACATGGGAATTAATTAAAATAAAAAGTCCTTTTGACCAAAAGTGCCACGGAATGTAACATATCAAAACTGAATATGGACGGCTTGTTGGTGTCCAGCAGGCGCTGCAGGTGAAAAATGGAGAACATCTCCCCTAGAAGAGCCATCTCATGGTGATGTCTGTGCCCTGGACTAAGGCAACTGACATTTTCTGGGAGTGTTGAAGAGAGGAGCAGTCCTGGCCTGGCCATCCCAGATGGAGGTGTGAGCGGTGGGTGGCTGGATGGGGCAGTGAGTGCCCCATGGCCCCAAAGCCAAGTGCATCGCAGAGTCTAAAGTGCCGGTGGCCACGGGGCACAGCACCCGTCCACCCACCCGCTCACCCCGGGGCTGACCCCGAGCCCCAAGCCCCATGGCAGTGAGGGGACAAAGAGCCTCTTGGGAGCTAGACAATGAGAAAGGGCAGGCGGTGGCATCTAGGGAGCCAGTTGTTCTCTTAAGAGGGAGTGGATGCATGGTGGGGCTGTGCATGGGGTTAGTTGCTCGCTTCGGAGATGGGAGCCATGTGGCCGAGCCCTGCCAAGCCACTGAAACCCGCGCTCCAAGGATCGGGAAGGGGGAAGAAGGGCTGGGCAGCAAGGTTTTCGTTATGGCCCAGGGTGAAGGCAAAGATGCCCGCGTTTCTCTCCATGTCCAGCTGGGCTCGCCTCAAGAGCTTCATCTGGGTTTCTTCGAACTGGCTTTCCAGCTCCTGCAGGCTGAAGCCGGTCTTGGCCCCGCTCAAAAAGTGTTTGGGGCTGGGGCCAGGAAGGCACATGGCCGCGCCGCTGAGGTGGCTGCTCATCTCCTCCAGAGTAGGTGGCATCATGAAGCTCTTCTCCACTGGTGGGCCGCCGGGAGCGAAGAGCAAGCCAGCTGCCCTCCACGCCGCTGGTTTGCGCCCTCGCCGAGGCCGAGCGATCCGGCAGCTCTGGCGTTTGATGTGGCGATGGAGGTGGTCGGAGCGGGTGAAGCTCTTGTAGCAGAACTCACACTGGTAGGGCCGGATGCCAGTGTGGATGCGCATGTGGTTCTTCAGGTCGTAGTTGTGCACGAACTTGGCGTTGCAGTGGATGCACAGGTACGGCCGCTCCCCCGTGTGCTTCCGCATGTGGATTTTGAGCTTGTCCTGCCTGCAAAAGAAAAGGTGCTGGGTCAGCTCACAGAAAGGGTCATTGGGCACTGGCAGAAGCTGCCCAGGGAGGGGGTTGATTCACCTTCCCTGGAGGTGTTTAAGGCACAAGTGGATGAGGTGCTGAGGGACATGGTTTAGTGTTTGATACGAATGGTTGGACTCGATGATCCGGTGGGTCTTTTCCAACCTGGTTATTCTATGATTCTATGATTCTAGGTGGTGTGGGCTGGAAGGGATGAGGTTGGGTTTGCTCCTTGGATAAGGAGAGGGAAAGGTGATGGTAAGCTGGAGAGCTGAACTCTGCTCTTCCAGCCACAGCACCGCCCCAATGTGTAGATGCTCCCGTAGGCTGGAGTTCACATCCAGCTCCTCCTGCCCCAGGTGACAGAGCCCAAACATCACAAAAAACCCAGCCTTCCACGTCAGGAGTTTTCAGCCCATCCCAAATAGTCCAGAACAGCCTAATTGGAGGAAAAATCCCCTGGAATAAAGCCGAAACACATATAGGAATCTCTACATAAGTACAGCTGTCTGCAAAGAAGGAAATTAGTTGAGCTTGTGGAGAAAGGTTGCTTAAACAGTCCCTTTCAGAGCTGAATTTCCCTTCCTTTTATCCTTGCACTGACCACTGGGTGTCTCAGGAGCTTTATCTGAAGCAGGATCATGGCACAGGGTGAGGCGAGTGGAGGTGCAGGCAGCCCAGGCGTTCTGCACCCACTGTCCTTCCCAGACATCTTCTCCAAGGCCAAGTCAAGCACATCCAGCCTCACACAGTTTGGAGAAGGTTATTAAATATAGCCACACGACAGCACAATATCCATCCCAACGGTACTTCTTTGCAAATAGAGTAGGATTTTTTTTTAAAGAGGAGTATCTCAAAGCCGTAAGAATATTTTCCCAGCCTGTCAGCGCAATCACTGTGGGTTTTTTTCCATTAAAGGTTTCCTTCTGCAGTCTACAAAAATCACAGCTAAGGCGTACGCTTACAAAAAGTAAAGCTCGTTGTTGCTGAACTGAGCTGAGTGTGCTGCCTAGGTGGCACCAGCGGAATTCAAGTAAGGAAAGAGCAAAGTGGAAGAATTCATATTGTTTTCTGAAGTACTTACAGCATAATACCTCCTAGATGTTAGTAACATGTCTAAGATAATGCAGAATATATGGGGTCACATCATTATTACATGTAAAGTAAGTGATCATGCAAAAAAGCCCCCCAAAAATCTATTTAATCCAACAGGTAAAGCCCTCAAAACTTGCAAGGTGCTGCCTTTTCACTAATTTCTGGTGCAAATTGAAGCAGCTTTCGGTGACATGACAGGCCATGAGGAGAGTAGCACTAGGACAGGCATCCCTGCAAACCAATCCATCAGGATCAAGGACGCAGAGAAGTACCCCTAGCAGGAGAGTCACTTCTTCACTGCTTTATTGCCCTTGGGGAACTCATCCCAGCCTGGTCCTGCATCCGGAATGGCAGCACAGGCAGTGGAGATGCTCCCAAGATTTTAACAGGGCACGCTTCCCCAGAAAGGGCCGGAATCAGTTCTCAGCAGCAGGCAAAGCAGCGTGGAAAATTTCAGCCCAAATGGATACTGTGCCGTGAAGTTGTACACAGGGGCTCGTAATGCGAAGTGTTGGGAAATGTTAATAAAAAGCAGAGCTACCAGCCCCACCTATAATAAGATTTAAACCTATACATGTAGTGTTTAAGCTAGTAGGATCACTTTTCCTAATAAACACGCAGCATGCCAGGACTGTATAATGTAAACACAGGCAAAGTTTTTTTTTTTTTTCAGGCTATTACCCATCTCCAGCAGCAGACAGGGAGAAACTCAATCCTCCCTGCCCTGGCAGGACGTCTGTGGGATGGAAGAGAGGTTTTATGGATCCACCTGGAGATGCTCAGAGGCTGGGTGGGGGGAGATGCTCCAGTGGCAGCGAAGCACCCCGGGGAGGATGAAGCAAGGGAAACGTGGGCTTTGTGGGACGGGAGCTTGGCTTGCAGGCTCTCTGAAGGAGAACCACGCTCTCTCTCTGTGTGAATAACCTTAATGCAATTGTGTTAGGAGAGCGATTAGGGCTCTGCGAGCTGTCACAACACAAATAATAGGAACAAATAATGTTAACCTTTCTGGCTGGTACACTTTCTCCTTGAGTACTCCAGGGCTGTCTTGGTGGAAAAGCTGAAATATTTGCCGTTTTCTTCAGTGTTCTAGCAGGACAAGCCACAGACTAGAAGCTGAGCAGCCTTTGTTTAAGGGGAAAATTAACGAGCTATTAAATGAAGTCCTGTTTCCTGTGATCAGATGTCCCTGGGAGTCAGGAGTGGCAGATCCAGGCGCACGTGTGGTCCTTGCCGTGGGATGTGGGATCACACTGATGCAAAGGGGAAAGGATCTGATGGGAAGGCTGAGGGACTCCCCACCTAGGAAAAAATATTTTCTCTATTTCCCCAGTAAATTTGTTCCTGCACAGTTCCTTGAGTGCAGAAATAATGCAAAGGACTGACTCATTCAGAAAACCCATTTGAAATCTCTGTTCCCCTGCACCCTTGCTCCCAGGGGACCCCAAAGTGGACCACCTGGGATTGCATCTCACCAGTGAAAGCACCGCTCACTGCCATGGATGTAAATCTCATGCTTTCGGGAAGCATGAAATTCCCCGAGAGCAAAACCCTTAATGCAAGCTGTGGCATTCAGGAAAACCTGGCAGAAATCTCTTTCTACATCTCAATCACTCCACTTTGCTTAAACACAGTTTCTCCTAAAGGAAAGCTCTCACATTGGAGTAATGCTGCAAATGGCTAAAATAACCCCAAACAAAACCAAACAGCTGTGTGCTATTCAAAATACTTCCAAACACATTTAAAAATAAACTAATGTTTTGAATTTCCACTGTGCTCAGGGCATTAAAGAAGGCAACAACCCCTACAGCTTTCGGATTCGTGTGATGTGACCCAAATGAATGGCTTCGTTTTCATGAATGATGATAGAAGCCTGCACTATTGGGTTAGTTCCAATTTTCTTTGGTTGCCCAGAGCAGTGGTGGCTGCCCCATCCCTGGAGGTGTTCAAGGCCAGGTTGGATGGGGCTTGGAGCCCCTGATCCAGTGGGAAGTGTCCCTGCACATGGGTTGGAACTGGATGGACTTTAATGTCCCTTCCAACCCAACCCATTCCATGATTCTATGGTTCTTTTATTGGCTTAAAGTCCTCCTACCCCTGTGCTTTGTATTTAGAAGCTGTTGAGCGTATGGGTGGATGTAGAAGCCGCTGCGTTTAACTCTGTATTAGTAATGGGCTACGCTAGAACATCTCTGCATTGAGTTTTTAACCTCCAAGATGCTAATTTAACTTGTCTGGACTAGGTGCCGGGATACCTGAATTCCCACCAGAACGCCCCTAGTAACCTTTTCAGTGACTGTGAGTCAGTACCAACATCCCCCTGTGCCTCACCCAGCCTCCCCTAATGAAGCCAATGATGCTGCTGCCTTGTGAAGGACTTCTGGAGCCCTCTGGGAGGGCTCAGCTCTAATATTCCAGTTACAGGGAAAGTGTTGGCGATGGGTCAAGCCAAAACTATTTCCCTGTCAGCAATTAGCACCTGCAGCATCACACCCAGGAGAGTGATGGGGACGGCAGGATGGGGCTTGCCAGGTAGTCCTTCCACACTCACCAGGCTGAACCCATTCTGCTCCTCCTAGCAGAGCCTGCTGTCTGGAGGTGATGACCCAGCGCCAACCTGGGGATGCAGCACCAGCAGGAGCTGGATCCAAACTCCTGCATGCAGGAATTAGCACCAGGCAGTGGCCTTTCCCCTGCAAATACCAGGGTGAGCTCACTCACGTCCCATACGCCCACCCGAGGCAAGATGCTCCTTGCATTATAATGCGGTGTCTGCTGTATTAATGGAGTGGAACATGGAAATTTATTTTCAGGTCAAATCCTCATCATCTGCATAACTTCCACTCAAATATTACCACAGAGATGGGAGAAGAAAGACAGGCTGAATGTGGGAGTACCCCAGGTGTCTGGCCATTGTCAGGAGCTCGCCTTTGCCTACTGTGCATATTATTTTCCACTGGTTTTCTCGCCCCAGCCTAGCAGGGTTCTCTCTCTCACACGCAGCCAGGAGCTGAAATACCATGCTCTTGTCAGAAAGCTTTATTATTATGGTAAAGATTGTACTCATTAGATATTAATTATACCCAGCAAGAGCAGGTCCAGGAATCTATTTGTCTCTGTTAACCGATTAAATTTGCCCGGCTTTTCAGAGAAGGGCTGCAAGCTGTAGCATTAGATTTGCATCGCCTGCTCCAATTTATTACTATCAAGGGCTTGGCCAGGGTGCAGAGAGGTTCAAAGGCTGGGAATGTAAGTATACTTGTACTAGGGGTGGATCTGGTTGGTCACACCTACCTTGGAGCAGCCCATGTTGGGGTTGGTCTCAACTAACTTGAGATACCTAAAAGTTACATGCCCTAATCTAAGCCCCACAAGTTGTTTTCGTGGTCAGGGATGATGACCCCTGCTCATCCCCTTTCCTCATCTACCTCTTTGAAGGAGCTGATCTCTTTCCACTGACCATGGAGGGAGTTAAGGTGCCAGGATATTGTGTGACCAGCATTCAGGGTGATAAATCATAGAATCACAGAATGATTTAGGTTGTAAAAGACCTTGAAGTACGTCAAGTCCAACCGTTAATCTCACACTAGCAAGCCTGCCACTAAACCATGTCCCTAAGCACCACATCTACCTGTCTTTCAAGCATCCCCAGGGATGGTGACCTCACCACTTCCCTGGGCAGCCTCTGCCAATGCTTGACAACCCTTTCATTGAAGAAATATTTCCTTATATCCATTCTGAACCTCCTTTGGTGCAATTTCAGCCCATTTCCTCTCATCCTATTGCTTTTTACCTTAGAAAAGAGACTGGCCCCCACCTTGCTACTAACGTATCATAATTAGGACCAGCCTCAGAAAGCGCAGACGCTGTTCTGTCTAAACATATGCAACTTGGTTGTGGTCTACAGTGATGCCAAAATGTGCAGACCTAAACTAATTACAACCCACAGCTAAACGCCCCTTCTAACTCAGCGCATCTCCTGGCACATTAGAGATGAAGCCTCCTTGGATGTTTGGCCATCTGTTTTCCAGATGACTCTGGTCCAACTGTGGTGAAGTATGGTGGAGCTGAAAATATCCTGTTATTTATTTAGGCTTCTGTCCAGTGAGTGGATGGATCCAGTGAGCTGTGGATGCCATCCACAACCCACCAAAATCAGGAGGTTTGTTTCCTTCCTCCATCCTCCCTTCCTCCCTTTCTTTGCTCCTTCTTTCAGGGTTAAAAAAAGACGTGTAGCTTAGGAATCGGCTAGAGGTCGTGATGTGGCCCCTTCAACCACCACCCTCCCCTCCACACGCGAACACTCATGGCACAGGTAACCAACGCACACCTGGTAAAGCGGACTTCACAGATATTGCACATATACGGCTTCTCTCCCGTGTGGGTTCTCATGTGCCTGGGCAGCTTCCCGGCCCCCATGATGACTTTGTTACAGATGGGACATTGCTGGGATGCCTTGGGCTTTATCTTCCTCTCTTCCTCCAGGGGCCATGGGGGAAAAACTCCTCCAAACTGGGTAGCGTTTAGGAAATTGAGATAAGCGCTATAGTCAGTCTCTGCCTTAATATGACCTAAGGGACCTGCTGGGGTGTTGGTAAACATGTTCTTGAGGAAGTCATTAGGGAAAGGAGGCAGAGGTAGGTCCTCCTTCTCCTCCTCTTCCTTGATCTTCCTCTTTTTGATCACCAGATCCAAGGGCCCATTGTCTACTTGTGGTTCTTCAAGCTGGGAGAAAGAGCTAAAATCGCCATTCCATAGATGGGGGAAGAAGGGAGGGGTGAAAGGAGAGAGAGCTGGCCTCCTTTCTGGGATGTTCTCCTTAGGGTACAGGTTTTCCCTTAGCAAGGACTCAATGGAGAAGTCTCGTATCACACCCAAGTGTCCAGAGGAGCTGTTGGCCGGATAGTGATTTGGAAAGTCTTTAGGTGCTTCTGTATACGCTTCTTCAGTAAGATCAGACTTAGAAGGGCTTTGGTGACAGCTTACTTCTTGGACATCGGTTAGGTTCTCCTGATTGACAAAATCTTCCACTTCTTCCTCCTCCTCCTCCTCATCTTCATCCTCATCTTCGTCATCATCTTCATCCTCTTTGTCATCCTCCTCCTCCGCCTCTCTGTCAGGCTCCATGATTTCAAGGCATACATTGATAATGCACTGGATCTCCAGCATCTTCGCAGCACTGAGGATGTGCTTGACATTTGAGGTGGTGATGGTGAGGGTTGAGGTGTAGGCAAACTCAAGGATGGCAGAAAGTGCTTCAGGCTTGACAAAGTCAATCTCGTAAACACAGGGCTGGTCTGTTAAAGTGCCAGTAGTGAAGAGTTTTTTGAAGTACTTGCTGCAGGCAGCAAGGACAGACCGATGGGTCCGGTACTCCTGGTCCTGTACAATGAGGATGACATCGCAGAGGAGACCATCATGCCGCTGCTCATTTAAACCACATAAGACTTCACTGCTGTGGTTTGGGAATGGGATCCCAATAAGATCTTCAATGCCATTGGCCATATTCTCATTTAGTGCCCTAGGACAAAACACAGAGAGAAAGGAATCAGCACAGGGTCTCAATCAGTAACACAAAACCGACCCTGCCTGCTTTCAGTGTCCTCCTCTCCCCTAGCCTACATACACCTCTGTAATCACGTCCTGTCTACGCTGGCCAAGTGCTTCTCCATGTCACCTTCAACTCCTTCCAGGTCCTCCATGATTTAACCTCTGCTTCCCTCCACATCTCTTTGTCTCCTTATTTGCCTCCATCCTCTACTCAGTTCCCACCTTGCTCACTTTTTCATAACCACCAGAAGCTCCCTCTTCTCTTTCACATCCCTCCCCCAGGAACCTTGTGCAATGACTCCCTCCCCATCATGTTTCTTCCACATCCTCCCAGAGCCAACATCTCTCCAGGCACACGTTGGATTTGTCCTGCCAGGAGCTATGTGGTGAAAGGGTAAGGCTGTATTGCTTCACACTGACAAGTGTCAGCACCCACACTGCTTGAACAGATGAGCCAGGGAGTGCCCATCTCATCTACGCTATTGTTTTTGGGACTGGTACAACTGGACGTCCCAAGTGGGAGGGACTGCTGGTCATGGCTGCTTGCTGCGGCAGGAGAGCAGTCCTCGTAGACCCGAAGGTCTCCAGTTCCTGTGTCCTCCTGCGACCTTAGGCCTGAAAGGTGTCCCATATTACCTCAGCACATGGGCAGCCCACGTGGGGATGTCTTCCAAAGGGATCTGAGAGTGGAGGAGGCAAGCAAGGAGTTGTGAGTCACATTGCACTTAAATGCTCAGAGAAAGACAACCAGAGAGCAAAGGCCTGGCCAGAGGCAGATGGCTGTCTGCTATCTTCATCCATGAGCTGAGCTTGCTCTGTTCCTAATCCTGTTTGGACTTGTTAGCATGGTATCAAATGCCCCGTGCATCTGGCAGACACCTTCCCCTGCCAGAGCAGCTCCACTTTCAAAGGGAAATTCAGAAGCAAAAAGCCCACACCCAAAAGCCTGATTTATTTCTTTTTTTCAAATTTTTTATCTGTAAGATGTTTCCTCTTTCACATGGCTCCAGCAGCCCTTCCACATGAGAAATCCCAAGAAAGGAGAGCGACTTCCTCCAGCAGGCAATGAATACATTAATCCCATCACACACAGAATACATCAAACAGTCAGAATAACTTTGAATACACTAACCCTTTGTCAGCCCCCAGGACGCAGAGCATGTGTTCATGCAGTGTCACCTCTACGAGCCCTGGCTCATGGCTCTGCTGCAGGTAGACAGTTCACAGCTGAATAGTTGATCTCCAAGAGAGACCAGGGTACATGTAAGTAAAACTGCAACCCCCACTCTGGTCCCTTTTGCAAGGCTGAGACTATCAGGCAGGTTCCCGATCCCACCCTGTGCCACCTCTGCACCTCTCGTGGGATTCATCCCCACGTCCTGGGTGTCCTTCCCTGATTGATTCCTGGCCACATGGGCTCCAAACTTCCTTCCCACCAGATACAGGGACCTGGTCTGACACATTGAGTTGGACTGGTGGCTACCCTGTCACCTGCCTCCAGTCCTTGGAGATGTGTCCAGTTCTGGGCCCCTCACCACAAGAAGGATGTTGAGGCTCTGGAGCGAGTCCAGAGAAGAGCAAGGAAGCTGGTGAAGGGGCTGGAGAACAGGCTTTATGAGGAACGGCTGAGGGGAGACCTCATTGCTCTCTCCAACTACCTGAAACGAGGTTGTGGAGAGGAGGGAGCTGGGCTCTTCTCCCAAGTGACAGGGGACAGGACGAGAGGCAACGGCCTCAAGCTCCACCACAGGAGGTTTAGACTGAACATTAGGAAAAAATTTTTCACGGAAAGGGTCATTGGGCACTGGAACAGGCTGCCCAGGAGGGGGTTGAGTCACCTTCCCTGGAGGGGTTTAAGGGACAGGTGGACGAGGCGCTGAGGGACATGGTTTTGTGTTTAATAGGAATGGTTGGACTCGATGATCCAGTGGGTCTCTTCCAACCTAGTGATTCTATGATTCTATGATTCTATGAAAGAGCCTGATTTGATGGAGTTAGTCTAAGGGAATTCTTGCTTCACCTTGGTCAGCAAGCCAGTTACCCTTGGAGGAGGCTGAGGAGCCACAGAGGGGACTGGACACTGCAGCAAACATTCCTGTGAGAAGAGTAAAGCCACCTCCCTTCTCATCCCTTTGCAGGGTCATTCTCCAGATGAGACCTTGCAGATAGCTCCCCCACACCTAATCTGTGCTGCCGAACACTTGCTGCCCGTGTGGGAGCCGGTGAGTGAAAGTCTTGGGAAGACAACGCAACCCAGATGGAACAACGCCCCAGGAAGTGTTACGGACCACCAGCTGGGTGGGAACGACACCAGAACAGGGGGCAAAATGCCCCAAAGACTCACAGGGAGCTGGAGAACAGCCCCCACCATGGGAAGCCCTCTACAGCAACCCCCTCAAGTGTAGAGGTGGGGAGAGGAACTGGGAATAACGCCACTCTGAGCCCCCCCTTCAGCTCCAGCCACTGGCGTTTTCAGTCGAGGGGCGATGCTCTAGTCCCGAATCCCCCGGTGTGCTCATTAGCTCCACGCTAATTATGTCTGTTGTCTGAAACAAATTGATTCATTACAGTGTGCTGTGCTTAACCATGTTAACTAGCTACGCTCCTCTACCAGCCTGACCAGCTCTGTATCAAATCTTCCTTGAAAATCACTGACAAATGAAGTAAATCCGATGTGTTCTCAAAACCAAGTGTAAGATAATAAATAACCCCTGAGCCAGGGAGGAAAAAATGACTTTTTAGGGCTTTGTTTCCTTAATAATAAGCACGACCAATTAAATCTCTATTGCTGTGTTTATCTTCTACTCATTTGTTTTTGTTTGGAAGGAGCATTCATGCTAGAGGAGCTCCTTGCACAAAGAAACGTGTCTTCTTATGAATCTATTTTGATCTTTTATTGCCAAATCACCCTAAATGCAAAAGATCAGAGAAGCAGGATATCAGACTACTCTGACAATTGTTTTTATAGAGTTTTTCTCCTAGACACTAAACTCCGTTCTCCCTAATTTGTACATTATTCACTCAGCAGCCAAGAAAAAAAAAATGGAATTAGGAGATCAGGAGCTATATGATTATAAACTAAAATGATGTACAGCTCCTTTGGTGGAAATTGAATCCCTTCCCTTCCTTTTCCCCTCCTGGTCCTCTCGAGATGCGGTGCTATTAACCGAAGCACTTAGGCAAACCAATAACTTCACAGGATGCTGGCAAAATTGAAGGTGATTCATGTCACTTAAATGGGTAGGGGGTGGGAGGAAGAGAATCAGCCCTTTCATTTGCATAGATTTGCATTTTTTAAACTTGCAGGGTGGTTTGACAGCTCCGGAGCTCAGCAAGCCTGAGAAATGACCTTATGGTTCCCATGCCCCCGGGGAGGTTGATGGCCACAGGCTGCAAGTGTGCTGAGGCTGACATTTTCCTTCCTCTCCCTCCCTTCTCTCCCTCCTCCTGCGCTCCCCCTTTCCCCTCCCCAAGCCACGGGTGGGGTCCTCAGGAATAACAGGCCTAAAAATAGCATCTGAGGGTGACAAATGTCACCAGAACATGCACACACGCAGGCAAATGCTGAATGGACTAAATGTGTTAAAACAGAAAAATCCCATTTTATAACAGAAAATTACAGCACTGTCAAAATAAACTAGGGGGGAAGGGTGGAGGGCACCTAAAATAAATGTATTCTGCAGATGAGATCTTGAAATATTGCATTTGTGGGCACACTTAAGACTCATTCATTACTTTCTTGCCATGAAAACCCCATTTATAAACGAATGATCCTGGAAGATGCTATTTGGATACAGGACCACGTCCCTGCACACCACCTGCGGGCACATGGCAAGCTCTGTCAGCACATTGAGGGACCTGAGGCTGCAGGAGGAGAGAAGAGGAGGTGGGAGTAGCTGAGCTTTGCCCGGTTTTTGGGTGAAAAATCACTTTTTTGGGGGGATGGATGGAGCTTCACCAGCTCAGGACAGTGATTGTCGCACCAGCACGATGGAGGTGTGTAGGCAGATGTGGACAGGAGTCTCAGCTGTGATACTGAGGTCCAACCTCACTGCCTGCTTGAACGTGGGTGATACAACCCAGACAGAAGCCAGGGACTGGAAATATTATAAACCACCTACGATGTGCACTCTCTGGGTGACCTGAAGCTCATCCAGGGCACTCTGCTGCTCAAAAGCCTCTTCTATTTTTCATTTTTATTTCTTGGTTGCTTTATTCTCATGTCTGCTTTTAACTTCAAGCCTTCTTCAGTATAATGCAGCCTCTGAAAACCAATAATATACCAGCATAAAACTGAAATACCAGAGAGGGAGAGAGGCGAAATGCTCATTGAGCATTGTGATAAATAAGAAATAGAAGTATACTCGATAGATTATAGAGATATATCTATGGAAATAAATAAAGTAAACTAATATTGTCTATGTTCATTTGTATGAGTGGAAATAGAGGATGGCTACAGCTCAAGGGAGCCCTGGGAAAGTTGTGCCAGCCCCAAGGAGGG
Source organism: Phaenicophaeus curvirostris (assembly GCF_032191515.1). Classification (NCBI taxonomy): domain Eukaryota; kingdom Metazoa; phylum Chordata; class Aves; order Cuculiformes; family Cuculidae; genus Phaenicophaeus; species Phaenicophaeus curvirostris. The sequence goes on from NC_091431.1 coordinate 73,768,680, forward strand.
GTAGGATCCTGCCTGTGGGTCTCTACATTACTCAAAGCCATGAGCAGGAGAGCTGTGACCTGTGGGGCTCCTCATCAGCACTTCCCTCTCCTTCCTCAACTCTGGTAACAATGCCCTGCAAAGCCGGGACCTTGGAGGAGATAAAGGCTGCCAGGAAGAGCCCAGGGCTGTACAGCACATGGTGCCTGGTTCAGGACTATCTCAGCGCAGAGATGTCCCCTTCCCGCTTGCTCCATCCATGGGGACAACACTTCACAACCTGAGTCTTCACTGGGAGATGGCAGTTTTGGCCAATAATTGTATGCTGGCATGAAGCATCATTATTATACTATGCAGCTTTAAAATATTTTAATATGTCTATATCTGTATATACTTATATTTTTATATTTGTATAGAGATTCTCGGGGCATTTAATCTTGAAAAGTGTATTGCTTGGCCTTCTCTTTGTAATGAATTTCCCCACGGGAAGGAGACGGATCCTGACCACATTTCTTCTTGGTGTGCAAAGCACTGGGCTCTTCCCAGGAGTGCCACCCCAAAGATATGGGATTACCCCAAGGGAAGCTGGGGAGTGCAAAGCAGCTGCGCGCCGTGTCGTGCTCATTCTGCATTCAGTGTGACAGAGGCAGGAGCCTGAGGCTCTGGCTGATCTCTGCCTGCTATCTGTGTCAAAATGACATTTTTCCAGGCAAAACAAATGATGTCTCCAATTCTTCCCTTCACCCAGCCTTGTGCATGGAATGGGGTTTAGGATGCGTGCCCAGGGGCAGGGCTTGGGGTTGAGAACCACACCGAGGTCGGGTCCTGCCACCCCAACACAGGATCCCTCACGCTCAGTCCCTGCAGGCACAAAACCCCAGCAGGGATTCAGGCTCTATACCTGAATCATGAGGACACCCAGCAAAGCATCCCTGAGGTGGCTGGACCTGGATGTGGGGCATTGAGCATCTCCGGCCACCCCAGCCTGCTGCCTGCTGCGGGAGAGGGAGCCATAGAATCACAGAAAGGTTTGGATTGGAAGAGATCTTTAAACATCATCTAATCCACCCCCTTGCAGTGAGCAGGGTCATCTTGAACTGGATCAGGTTGCTCCAAGTCCCATTCAACCTGACCTGGAATGTTTCCAGGGATGGGGCATCCACCACCTCTCTGGGCAACCTGGGCCTCAGCACCCTCAGCATAAACAATTTCCTTCCTTTTATTTAGTCTGAATCTCCCCTCTTTTAGTTTAAAACCATTCCCCTCATCCAATTGGTACAGGCCCTGCCAAAAAGTCTGCTCCTGTCTTTCTTATAAGCCCTCTTTCTGTATTGAAAGGCCAGCATGGAACCAGGAGGAGGTTTCAATGGCTTTCTCCATCCCGATTTATTTTCTACTACCAACTCTTTCCCCGACTGCCTAGGACATTTGGCACCCCAAGGGACAGACCCTTTAGCTGTGCTGCTTTGCTACCTGTTTTTCTTTGCCAATCCCTGCTCCAGGTGGCACCCAGGGTGGGCTGGATGTTCTTCCTCTGTGTCCCCACGGTCCTGTGTAGCGTGTAGACCTGCCTGCTACATCCATCAGCCCATAAATATAAGTTGTGTTTGGGTTTTTTCCAGGTTTATTTGTGCCTTGTCATAATGAGGCAATTAAGATGTGCATGTGAGATTACCCTAATCTGTCAAAATATTACAGCTGTTTTCCATGGAATATGCTAACCCGTGATTGATAGCTCCTGGTCCTTAGCCGTGTTGTTATTTTAGGGGAATAGGGATTCTGGGTCTCTGCTCCATGACCTTGAGCAAGTCTCTGGTACAGGTGGTGTCTCTGAGCCACCCACATTTGCCACCCCACCCAAAACTGTCCCCATGGGGATGACACTGTTCCTTCGGCCAAGCACTTGATTACAATTTGGAAGATGCCTCTTCTCTCACACCATGAAATCGCGATCTCTAAAAGCCCATTTGAAATTCAAGCAGAGAGGCGGTTTTTTTTTTTCCCTTTTTTAAAACAATCCCAAGGTGTAAAGCCCCAAAAGTGCAAATATTTGCTTAAGCACAGCTCCCCTCTGAACATCTTGTCTCCAGAAGAACATGTTATTAAACCACCCACCCTAGTACCTAGTGTTTCTCCCCTCTGGCAGGAAGGTGGGGCAGAGAGTGCTCCTTGTCTTTCAATCACTTCCCTGTAAGATGCCTGAAATGATGAGGAAAATGCAGTGACACTGAACACTGCCTCCCTCGCAAAGAAATCATGGGCTTTTTAAAGGAGACGAGACACTTTGCAGACCCAGAGATGATGCTGTGTGAGGAAACAGGCTCACTAGCAATAGCTGGTTTTAATGCTGGGCTGGGCACCAGCCTCTAACAGCTGAGACCATCCTCCCCCTTGGGACCAGTCTTGCCTGGGGAAAGGTGGTGGTGTTTGCATTTTAAGTGGTGTGTAGAATCATAGAATCATAGAATGGTTGGGGTTGGAAGAGACCACGAAGGCCATGCAGTCCTGCAGCAACCAGTGACATCTTCAATCAGATCAGGTTGCTCAGAGCCCCATACAACCTGACCCTCAATGTTCCCAGGGATGGGACATCCACTACCTCACTGGGAAACCAGTTAGTGTTTCACCGAAGACAGCATAAAAAAATTTTCCTAAAACGTAATCTAAACTTCTCTTTCAGTTTGAAAAATTACCCCACGCTCTATTGCTACAAGTCCTGCTAAAACATTTTTCCCCATCTTTCTTATCAGTGCTCTGCAAGTACTGAAAAGCCACAATAAGGTCTCCTCAGAGTCTTCTCCAGGCTGAACAACCCCAACTCCCTCAGCCTCTCTTCACAGGGGTGGTGCTCCAGGCCTTTGATCACTTTGGTGGACTCCTCTGGACCCACTCCAACGGGTCCATGTCTTTCCTGTGCTGAGGAATAATAGGTTCGTACACCCAAAACTGAGGTTCCCTCCTCAAAAATCACAGATTTTGCTTAGATCTGAAAAGCAGACAAGGATAGAGAAGCCTTGGCGAGGATCCACCTGGCTGCTAGAAAGGGAGCAGCTCCACAAATGGAGCAGGTCAGTACAATTTAAGAAGATGCTCCATGGGACGCCAGAGCAGCAGCAGTGGTGGTGCAGATAGAGACCACGGATGCTGGGAGGAGAGGGATGGCCAAGAAGCCTGAGGGGGACAGCCCAACCCTTTCTGACCAGCCTCCACGGAGCCAAAGATGTGAGATAGCTCTCACCTGAAGGAGCCTTGGAAGTCGAGCACGGTTTGATCACATACTTAATGTGGTTACACTTCAGTGACTGAGATCACACGAGTGACCTTCAGGCTGGTATTTCTCCATTACCTACAGGCCTTTTCAATATTAATACTAATCTCTAAACAAAATCCTTGGGCATACAAGGATTCATCCTTATCAATATCTGGGGGGCAAGTTGAGCCGAAGCGAAACACGTATGTTTACAAACACACTACATAAAACTGTCTCCTCTCCTCTCCAGCGATGGTTTTAAGCTACAAGAGGAGAGGTTTAGACTAGTTATTAGGAAGAATTTCTTTTTTCACCAAGGGTGGTGGCACAGAGGTCCAGGTTGCCCAGAGAGGTGGTGGCTGCCCCATCCCTGGAAACATTCCAGGCCAGGTTGGATGGGACTTGGAGCAACCTAATCCAGTAGAAGATGTCCCTGCTCACTGCAGAGGGATGGAACTGGATGAACTTCATGATCCTTTCCAACCCAAACCACTCTATGATTCTGTGATCAGAAAGCCATCTTCACCTGATGTCCCACCAGGGAATCCAAAATAAAAGGTGGAGAAAAACCTGTAGTACATCCAATGATCCCAGCAGCAATGCATTTAACGCCTTCTTCATTTTTGTGACAGCCACTCTTCCCAGTTTCCAAACTTCATCAGAGAAGTTCAGCTGGCCATGCAGACCTGGGGCATGTCAATACTGAAGACCTGCTCTATTTCGCTGTGACAACGTCACTTGGGAAGTACCACAAGGACTAGTTGCTTAAGCAGATAATAGTGATTATAGGTGCCACCTATTCACATGCTGAGGTGTGGAGGTGCAAATGTCTGCTGTGCCCTTTGTGAATCTGTCCTTGGGAATTTTTAAAGGCTAGTTACACATTGCAGCAAATATTCTGCATCTCTCAACAAATCTATCCCTGCAGGTCAGCTCCAGCTGCTGAGAGCCTAAACCAGGCACCTTGCACTTCCACAGCTTTGTTTATGTACAGATACAATCTAGTGAAATGGCAAATTATGAATCATAGAATCATAGAATCACCAGGTTGGAAAAGACCCATTGGATTATCGAGTCCAACCATTCCTATCAATCACTAAACCATGTCCCTCAGTGCCTCATCCACTTGTCCCTTAAACACCTCCAGGGAAGGTGACTCAACCGCCTCCCTGGACATTTAAAACTTGTGGGTCCTTTTCTATTGCTGGCTTTGGTTCCTCTAGATTTGGTTCCTCAGATCCTCTGTCTGCACAGTTGGGGGCTACTGATTGTAATGGGAAATTGCCACTGCTCCATGACCACCAAGAACCCAATCCTGGTCCATGGGATAGTTAAGTTAATGCCATTTTTCCTGCCCTTAGCTCTTCCATGGTCTTGTTGCTCAAGTTGGCCCCTCCAATGGCATGTGATGAATCATAGAATCATAGAATAGTTAGAGTTGGAAGGGACCTTAAAGATCATCTAGTTCCTACCCCCTTGCCATGAAGAAGAGGTCAAACTCCTCTTTCCCTTCTTGCTCATCATAGCAGGCACCAGGTATCCAAAAAGCCGCAGCATCCCCTTAGATCTATCCCAAGGTCTCCCACCCTGATATGACCTGGACATCATTCTACAACAAGATCCTAGAGTCTGGTATGACATTTGGTGGATCAACACCCAGCCTCTGGGTGAGCTTGTAGGGACCTAGCACCCAGCAGCTCTTCACAGTGTGGGATTAATGCTCAGAAGATGACATCACACCACCAGGACCAAGCCCCAGGGCTCTTTCATTTCCTCACAACCACTTCTTGGGCTCTAGATAAAAGCAAACAAAAGCCCTGCGTGGTCAGGGTAGAGCTCAGTGCATCCTAAAATTGAAAGCCTGCATTTGCACTTCAGTTTATTCTGTCTGGCTTCTTTAAATTACCCAGCACGTTTCTTAATTTCAGAGTTTATATAACTCTCCAAAACCAGGAGCTTTGGGTCAGTTTTGTGTGGCAGCTTGATTAAGTCTGTATCCCGCATCACAAGTCTCATTTAATGTGCTGAGCAGGTCTTGGCAAAGGGAGATCCCAGTGATAAATGTCCAAACACAAACAATTACTGGAGTGGCGCTGAAGGCACAGCCCAGCTTCATGTGGTGTTTTGAGGGCTACATTTATACAAAAAGCAAGGGCAAATAAATTAACCACAGTGCCTAGAAAGGTGCCATGGGAGAGGACTGTATAAGTGGTCATATCAGATCACAGTGTGGCCTTGTCCCCAGCTTCCAAGCAGTACCAGGACCAGATGGTGCTCTGGGCATCAAATCCCTTCTGCTCCTCTCCGCTGCGGTTTCTGCAAGGCTGGAGGTGCTCAATATCCTGTTAGTTATGTTTATTACCCCTGGAATCCTTCAGAGGTCCCTCTCTACATGTCTGTTTGTTAACCCTGATGTTCTCCTGGCCATGCTCCAGCATTTAGGGACTTCTAAGTGCTGGTACAGGAAATGATCCTGGATTAATATCTCCCCTCCCTATGTGTCTATATGCACACACATCCGTACAAGTTATACGTGTGTGTTTGTGGGTATATTGAAACCTCAGACAAGGGGGAATGTGTCAAGGGAAACAGAAGAGTTTCCAGTCGTCCCATGCAACCACACAACTCCCATGGAAACTCACTCGTACTTCAAGTGATCCATCCCCCCTCCCACACAGTGTTCTACAAAAAAATGCGACCCCAAACCTCTCTAAAAAGAGCGAGAGGAAAATGCCCACCAGAGATGTGCCCAAGCTGGAGATGGCCTGGCTGAACATCAGGTTGCTGGTCACTCCAGCATCTCTGCCATGACCTGGATGATGGTTCGCTAGGTCCATGATATTGTTGGTGGTGTTTCAGCCCATGTATTTGCAGCTTCTCTCCTTCCACACCACCTTCCCCCTTGTGCAAGGTGTCCACCCCTGCCAAAGGGGGCTATGTAAGATTTATATAGGATGTTACAAGATATAGGATGCTATAAGATAGATATAGGGCTACAAAGATGATCCGAGGGCTGCAGCACCTCCCATACTGAGGTGAGAGCCCATACAGGATGAGAGAGTTGGGGCTGTTCAGCCTGAAGAAGAGAAACCTCTGAGAAGACCTTAGAGCAGCTTCCAGTACCTGAACGAGGCTCTAGAAAAGCTGGGGAGGGACTTTTTATGAAGGCATGTAGTGATAGGACAAGGGGAAATGGATTTAAATTGGAGAAGGGAGGATTTAGACTAGAAATAAGGAGGAAATTCTTCACATGGAGGGTGGGGAGGCCCTGGCCCAGGTTGCCCAGGGAAGCTGTGGCTGCCCCATCCCTGGAGATGTCCAAGGTCAAGATGCATGGGGCTTGGAGCCCCTGATCCAGTGGGAGGTGTCCCTGCCCATGGCAGGGGTGGACTGGATGGGCTTGGAGGTCCCTTCCAACCCAAACCACTCCAGGATTCTATGATTCTGTGCATCTCTACGGGCACACAATATTACAGCCCTGTGAGCCCATTGGTGGCAGGTACTTCCTTCTAGCATAGCCTTAAAAATAGCAAAACAAGCCATTTCCTCCCATTCTGAGCTCTCCTGGGAGAACAGGCAGGCCCCTTCACTCCTTCTTGCTTTGCTTTTCTCCGGAGCCAGAAAAAGGAAAAGAAATTAAAAAAAGGCTCCGTTTGAATGGCGCGTACACACTGGGTGGGTTTGCTTCCTGACAAGAAAAAAAAAAAAAACCACGGCGGAAAAATGTGCCCAGCTTAACCATGGAAAACTGGTTTGGCTAGTGTCCCTCCGGACTGGACAGGATTGCAAGGGACTTGGCCACAGATCCGGGCAAGGCTGCCACCAGCCTGCGTGCAAACAGCGCTGCAAAATAAAATAAAACAAGTTGTTTTTTTTTTTTGAGTGCCCCAAAAAAGCAAGGGGCAAAGGATGGGGGATCGAGCTCCCCCTTCTCTTCTCACCCCTCGCCTCCAGAGAGAAAGCCACTGAAGGGAGGACGGTGGGAGTAAAAACAAAAGGGTCAGAGTGCTAGCACGTTAAATCAGAAGCAGATGTGTGCCTGCTCGCCAGCCTGAGTCACTGCGGGAGGGTGGGGAATGGGGGGGGTCATTGCTATTTTGGTTCTGGGTGTGGGGTACAGAAAACAATGCGAGGAGAAGGTGGTGCAGTGTTTGAGCAGGCTTAATATTGGCTTGGGAGCAGGTATGAGCAGGCTTCAGAAGCCATGGGGCGGGAGGCTCAGCTCAGCAGCGGGGGCATTGGCAGCAGCTCTGCTCCGTCTCCCTGCCTGGGCAGGGCTGCTCCTTTGGACCCTCCCCAGGCTCTCCTGGAGCATCGCCAGGCACCCCCAGTCATGCAGATCCCTCTTTGGGGCAGTTTCTTGGTGGTGCCTCTCATGTCCCGCAGCATCATCGCTCCAGGAAGAGCCCCTGTTTCCATGCACTGGTCAAGATGTGCCACCACTGGACCCACCACGTAGCCAAGCCATCTGTAGACTTCCACCAAGCAGTGGCAGAAGCCTCATCCTACCTCACCCAAGGACAACCTCAGGAGGCAGCATGTCTCTAAAACCCAGCTTGCTTTGGGCCAAGACCCATTACACAAGCTTAGCATCACCTTTCACCTCCCACCTTGCCTTCCACCACTTACACTGCATTGATGTTCGTCAGGCTTGCAGTCCCCTGAGTATTTACCTCAGATTGGTCTATTTTTCTCTGGCATAACCCAAAATATTATTTTCCTGCTTGGCTTTCATGAGAAAGTTTGCAACCTCATTAATTTTTAATTGCAATTTAAGTCCTGGAGTTCTAAGCGCATGATCTCCACTGCTACGGCCAGGGCAGAATAGCACCCATGTGGAACTATAAAGTGGATTTTGGAGACGTATGTTCATGGAAAGTGCCTCTGCAGAGCATCTCCCCCTGTGATGGCCATCCAACCTGTAAAGACACATCCCCTCCAGCACCGCTCCATCACCTGTACCGTAGGCAGAAACCTAGCCCTGGGCTTGGAGAATCACAATCAACCCCAAAACAGGATGAAAGTTCAAGTATTCAGAGTGAGGACTCAACCCACCCATTTTTTTTCCCACAGGAGCCCAAGCGCCATCACAGAGTGGTGAATATTGTACCTCCCCATCATTCACTGATGGATAACCCAACCCTGGAAACGTTCAAGGTCAGGCTGGATGGGGCTCTGAGCAACCTGATGTAGTTGAGGATGTCCCTGCTTGTTGCAGGGGAGGTTGGAACAGGTGACCTTGAAAGGTCTCTTTCAACGCAAACCATTCTATGATGCTATGATTATTTTTCTTCAAGCCAAGACTTCTCTGAATCGCACGTCCCTACTGCGCTGAAACCCCAGCGAGGTACATCACCACCACATCTCCAACCCCTAAACTGGGTATTTCCAGAGGAAATACTGATAAGCTTCTGCAGAGGACAGTCAGGAAAAGGGGATAAGACTTTTATCCAGGCTCCTTGTATATGAACCAGCCAACTAATGAGCTCTCTGAAGACCACAGGTAATATATGAGTATAACCTTATAGTGTGGCCCAAGCACTGAATATCCAGAGGCAACTCCCTGTCTTCGGGGGACGATTGAATCCAGCTCTCAAGGTTACAGAGCAATTTAACTGAAGATCAGGGGTCATATTCAGACCTCATTTGTATCTCAGCTCCTCCTGCGCATGAAGCCCCTGGTTTCTCTGCCAACCTGCTAGAAAGCTAAACAGCAGCTGAGTTGTCAGTTCAGCCCTGATCCTGCAAAGCCTCACCCGCCTGAGCAATCTCTGCGATTCAGTGGGGTCCACCCATGCCCAGCTTGGTAAATATAGCCAAAGCTGGTGGAGGACCAACAGAAGAAACACTTCTAAACTCTCCCAAAGATATAACCTGGAAGAAGGAAAAGAAAAATATCTACCGCTTAGATGTTTCAGCTAGAATACATGAAAAAACAATGAAAATCAATAGGATTAACTTTTCAATTGATGCTCCTGCAAGCAAGGAGGGTTTGTGGGATCAAGCCCCCCAAGCAAGGCAACTCCTACGTCCCAGCTGACTATGTGCACATGCCAAATCACAGTCTGATTCAATTTAAAACAGCTGAGTTGTAAATGAGGCTTATAATGGAATTGGCAAATGACCATTCAATACAGCATTGCAAACCAACAACATTCAAAAATAACAGGGGCTTAAGTCAGAATTCAGCACTCGGCGGGGTGAGAGTGCAGGATCAGGGGTGTAGCACGCCTTCGGCTGCAAAAACAGCCCAAGCAAGCAAGGAGAAAACCCCAACCTCTTCCTTCTGATGGATTTTAGAGGGTTGACCCTTCAAAAAGGAAAAAAATAAATAGAGAGAAGGAAGAGAAAACGCAACCCTGTCATGTAAAAAGAGAGACCGTCTCGCCTGTTTGTTTTGGCCTGTCCTGAACTCCAGGCAGTTTCCAACTGGAACCCAGAAATGCTGATGGTGTTTGGAGTCTGTCTGCATCCCTCCCATGACGTGAAGAGGCATTCAGGATGATGGGCTGGGATTTTTTTCTTTTTCCCCTAACAACTATATTTACTGTTATATCTTGAACTCCCCATGCTGTCATTACAATGTCAGATGAAATTACATGTGCGATAACCATAACATCAATGCATGCACAAGTTCACAAAGGCTTTACAAGGAAACATTTTCAAGGGAAGCTCATTGCATGTCCAGGCTCAAAGGGGATGTCTAAAGGAGTCTTTGAATTACAGGGTGCTGACTACAGGCAGAACTTGGCCTTGCTGGAGCTGAACAGATGGATTTTACGCTTTTGTGAGGCTTCACTGGTTAAAGTGTATTCTTATTTATCCTGGTGTAACTACGGTTTGATTCCAGGGATTTAACTGATGCTACTCTGGATTTGCACCAGTGCGAAGAGGATGAGGATGTTACGGTGGTCTGCAGGACAGAGTTGCAAATACATCTGAATTTCATGATCCTGCAGTGAGCTTCTGTGCTGCTGCCACCATGATGACATCGTCGTGGGATCTGCAGCTAGTTTGAGACCTACAGAAAGTGCTGCATGGGCACAAAAGGTAAAACAGGGGCACCTATATCACCACAAAAGCATCTTTTATCAAGGTGGCCGATTCCCTTCCACACAAGGGACTACATATGCCCTCACACAGGACCTCAAGAATGAGGCCAGATGCTCTCTCCTAGTCCAAGTTGTGCCAGAGGCAAAAGAAACAACTCCTAGGTTTTCATCCACTATCAGGACAGAGGTAACTAACCTCACAACTCTGTCTTTGAGGCTGTTCTTATGAAAATCCTGATTTGTGATGGGGAAAAACTACCAATCAGCTTTCTTCCAGCTACTCTGGGCAGCTGGGTGAAGGGAACTTGGCTGGTGCTCCTGGAGGATGGTTCCAGTAGCACAGTGACAGAGGCAGGAACCTCCAGGTAGAGGCATCCTCTTCCATTGGCACAGCTGGATGCGTAAGGCAACATCTGTGCAGCTTTGATGGCATCTGCTTAGGGGGAACAGTAGAAATATAACTAGGCCAGCCTTGTTAAAGTGCTACAACTTCCAGGCAAACCTACAGGACGTTAGAGATCTACCTTGCAGTGCAGGTTGGTGTATCCATACCTATGGATGTTTTGACTTTCAGCCCCTGGACACAGAATACCTTATTGAGCAGCTGCGTTGTTCTTGCTATCTTACACAAAAAAAGAAGTGCAGACCTCTAACACACAGCAACCCCAAGCATCCATGTGTTGGAGAAAGGCATCGTGCATGGATGGGAAGCATGTTGCTGCTTCTGGTAGTCTCACCCAGGTCCAGGTTTTATCCAGCTCCTAGGCAAGTGACTGGAAGATGCTCTGTGTGTGTGTGTTGGGGAAATGTCCTGAAGAGCACCATCAGAGTTGTGGAATCACACTATTTCAGTTTTTTTTTTTTCCTCTGGATGGGAAAACATCAGCATTTCATACAACTTTCCCCATCATTTCACTGTCCACATTATGCATCTCCTTTCACAGCACAGAAAAGTCAGTCTCTGGTTAAACATATCACAGTGATTTTTTTCTAGGAGAGGAAGATCCACAAGTTGAGGGTTCATAGTAAAACTAGACATTTGGAAACATCTACCTCTCCGTCCACCCACTTCACCTCCAGTCTCCAGCATTTATAATCCACATTATGTTGTTTCATATATGGATCACATTAGCAAACTACCCCTTGCAGCATTTTAATGTCTTCTCCTCATTTGTCTGTGGACACTCACCAAGAAGAAGCCTAAACGCTATGTCCTCCATCTCACAAGTTTTTTAATCGACATATAAATATATATCTCCATTCAGCCCTTCCTAAGAACAGGCAGGAACCCAACAGTGTCCTCATGCCACATTTCAAAGTCGCACACCAGCACTCAATGAAACACCAGCACATCAGGGACTTTCCTTTTCCAAGTCAGTACTTCAAAATATTTATAAATGCACTTAAGCCCCATTTTGACCACTGCCTCTATTTGCAAACCCTGCCCTGAGATTCATGTCAGGTCGAGGGGAGTTACACTCACATTGTTGGCATACCTGAGGATAGGCAGAGGGACTCGCTCCCTGCGCTCAGAACAAAGCCCTGAGTTATTGCAGAGCTGTGCCCTCCGCCGAGCGCAATTATGGTTAGAGAAAACCCTTGTTTATAGCCGAATCCTTCCAGTTGGGGAAAAAGAGATTTAATTATAAGGTAATGGTGCTGTGGGCGTGTGTGCAAGCGGAGCACAGATGTGGGTGCGGGAGGCTATGAGCAGGGCTGCTCCCCTTGCCCAGGTGGATGCTGGTGGCTCCAGGTTCTGTGGATGGTGAAAGTGGAGCTTTGAAGTCTCCCTCTATGGCTCTTGAAGGCTGAGCACTGAGTTAGGTGCTTGCATAGGCGATGCAAAGTACAGAGCAGAAAACACTGGGAAAGATGATTGCCTAGGAGCAACAGGAGGTGTTTTAATGGGAGACGGCTGGCCAAAATCCCCGAACCTTTCCCCTTTCCCTTTCCCTGAGTCACGGCCTCAGAAACAGGCTCACTCAAGTAGGTCATGAGCTGTTTTCCACTCCCTCTTCCAAACAGTATTTGCAGAGTCAGAGCTCAACATGAGCTGCTGGCATTTCACACACAGAGATGGGCTCTGGGGCTTCACTAGCCCAGGAACCTGAACAGGCCTTATAGAAAGGATGGGGGAAATGGTTTTAAAATAAAAGAAGGTAGATTTAGATTAGATACTAGGAAGAAAGTCTTTACTGTGAGGGTGGTGAGGCACTGGTCCATGTTGCCCAGGGAACTGGTGGCTGCCCCATCCCTGGAGGGGTTCAAGGCCAGGTTGGATGGGGCTTGGAGCCCCTGATCCAGTGGGAGGTGTCCCTGCCCATGGCAAGGGGTGGGACTGGATGGGCTTTAGGTCCCTTCCAACCCAAACCATTCTGATATCCATGATTCTATAAAATATATGGTCCAGTTAAACATCCAGAGCTCCTCAGTGCTGCATACACAAAGGCACACACTCACAAAGTGCTTGCATCAGAGAATATTTTTCTAGCCCTGTCTTTTCTTCCATTTATTTTAAGAAACAGAATGCGGTTTCCTCCTCTCCTGCATTTCTCATATTTTGCTTAAAAATAAAATTTGAACCTCTATCAAACCAAACAGCTTCATGCCCAAGGTGGTAAAAAAAAAAAGCCTCTTCTACAGTGAACTTATAAGGAAAGGGGAATGTAGCTGCTCCCCCAGCACCATTCGGCCCTCAAAAACCAGCGAAAATTTAGAAGTGGATCCTTTCTACCATCAAACACGACTTCTTGGAAATGTAGAAGACATCCAATAGAGCACAGTCTGATTTATACTGAGAGCAGAGCAACTTTAATGGCAGCAGGAGTGTGGATGTAAATCTCCAGGCACAGAAAGACCAGACACATAGCCCTGGTCCTCTGAATTCGTTCTGCTCTGAATGCCACTGCATAAGAATGAGGCTTTATGGTAAAAAAGAGGGACATGTCCTTCTGCTGGATAGGAGGGATTTCTAAGGGCACAGCACTATAAATAATCATACAAGCCATTCTGCATGTGCCTCATGTAACCTGTGATAAACCACAGAACAGATACTGAGAAGACCACAAAAATGGTCTGAGGGCTGGAGCAGCTCTACTAACAGAACAGGCTGAAAGAGTTGGGGCTGTTCAGCCTGGAGAAGAGAGGGCTCCAAGGAGACCTTATTGAGGACTTTCAGTACTCAAAAGGGGCTTATAAGGAAGATGGGGACAGACTTTTTAGCAGAGCCTGTTATGATAGGACAAGGGGGAATGGTTTTAAACTAAAAGAGGGGCAATTCAGACTAGATAGAAAGGAGAAATTTTTTATACTGAGGGTGGTGAAACACTGGCCCAGGTTGCCCAGAGAAGTGGTGGAGGCCCCAACCCTGGAAACACTCAAGGTCAGGTTGGATGGGGCTCTGAGCAGCCTGATTAAGTTGGAATGTCCCTGCTTATTGCAGTCAGGGTGGACTGGATGGGACCTTTAGGGTCCCTTCTAACCCAAATCATTCTGTGATTCTATGGAGATGCCGTGTGTTGAGTTAGAAGTGGAGGCTGTCCTACATTCTCATTTATCACTGCTTTTCAAAAGAACTCAGCCTTCCCCACTCACATTCACAGACAGGGGTTGCACAGGCGCCCTGGATGTACACACATCGAGGGGACTACGCACGCAAATGCATCCTCCTCCCCTGCCTCTTGCAGTCGCTGCATAGGAGGGGACAATGCCATGCTCATTCCCACACCCTGCAGACAATCCACCCCTAAGATTTCATACCCATCGCAAACACAAACCAACACCAAATAAACACCAGTATCCTTGGGGGCAAGCAGGGATGGATGGCAGAGAAGCACATGGGTGCTGGTTTATTAATTTCTTATTACTGCCAAGTCAGAGTGTGTCCGTCCCATCCGCAGAGCAGAAATCCAGCTCTAGCAGCCCTGCTGAAGTCCTAAACGACCTTCAACTCTCTCTGACTGCCATCAAGGGGAGGTTGCACTGCTGCTCTTTAGGTGCATTTGAGTTTGAAGGCACCGGAGAAAGCCCAATGAGTGAATAAAGAGGAGGCTGTGTGCGAAAATGCACACTGAAATGAGAAAATGAAACAAACGGCCAGTCCTAAAAGAGAAAACTCCTGCCATAAAGCAGATTTTCAGAAAAAACTAGAAATGATCGTGTACTGCCCCGCTTTGCTAAACAAGCAGATGGGACCTGTATTTCTCTTCTGGAACTTTAATGGGAAGAATATGATTCTGCTGCAAGCGTATTATATATGCCTGGCGATTAAAGAGGAAAGGAAGGGCATAATTTATAGAATTGTGAAACGCAGAGGATAGCTTTCTGGCTGCAATGCTTCTTTATTTTCTTGTTATTCCTTTTATTCTTCCTTTTGCTTCTAGGCTTGTGAAAGGTGATGGATGGGCAGTGGTGGAGAGAGAAATGTTCCTTTTATATTCACAGGGCAGGTACCACATCAGCAGCCGTGGTGGCTACACAAGCTGCACCTCCTCTGAACAAGAACAATTCTGAGACCAAAAAAAGAGTGATTCAGTGTATCCTCAGGCTTCCTACACTGTTTTTCTACTCCTATAGCCATTTTCATCTCTGTTGATAACGGGCTTCACACTTTCAAAATGAAAGGCTGGGACAAGTCATGCTGTAGCAAGGAACACACGACACGGCCAAGCTCATGCCCTCTCTGATCCTCAAGGCTCTGCATCTCCAGGGCTTTGTCCAATTTTGGCTCTCCAGACAGACATTGTCACCAAGATGGTTACATAATGTAAGAAGACAGATTTGTTCAGTCCAGAGGAAAGGGGGCAAAGAAGGAATCTACTTTTTTTCATCGACCTACCTAAAGCTATAGAGAAGAGGGAGCCAGACTCTTCTCAAGAGTACAAGAAGCTATGGACAGAAGTTGCACCAAAGGAAGTTTAGACCAGATGTAAGGAAGATATTTTAGTAAGAGGCTGGTCATGATGCCAGAGAGACACTAGGATTTGTATCCTTGGAGATACTTAAAATCACACCCACAAAGGCAGGAGCCTGACCTAGGGTGGGCAGTTGAATCAGGAGCCTCCAAAGGTCCTTGCCACCAAAAGCATTCTCTAATCCCCTGCTCTGGTTTTGCAGATAGGGAGCCAAGGAGATGAAATAATGCAACCACAGGCATGCGAGGGACCTGCACCTGAGACCACATCTCCAGAGAGCAACCTAAAGCCCTCCCACATTGCTTTTGGGTAAGTTAAACACCATAGTCACCATAGTTGTGTGTGTACACTGGGGTTATCTGTTCTTCTCGCCTCCCTGGTAGAAGATAGTGCTTCTCAAACTGCAAAATCCATTGGATTTTATTTTTTTTTTTCATTTTCAGGGCCAATTCAGCAACTCATCTTTCTGCTAAGATTGTCAGCAAAAGTGTCAACTGTACGGCTGGTTTCTGTGATGTGGAATCATGCCCACCAAGACTTGGACCAAGACTATGCAGCCCATTTCACATAAGCCACCAACCAGCCCACACTTGGCAAAAACTGAAGACCATATCAGCCATGCCTGCATGACTTCTGGCTTCGGGCCATTTTTCTCCAACCCTCTGAGCTGCCACGATATAAATCTTGCTCCTCTTTCGTTAGTCTTTGCCATGACAACACAATCACTTGGCTCCCCATGCCACGCTCTCCTTGGGTGTTTGTCAGAGATGTGTCAGTGGAAAAATGAACTTTGCGCCCTGGCAAGAAAAGAGAGCAGTTCTTCATAAAACCAGCCACTGCTGCCCTTTCTCAGTTCACAGGTTTGCTGCAGGAGGAATTCAAGTCCTCATGAAATCACAATGAATATTTACCTGCACCAGGAGCAAATCCCTATTCCTCCTTCCCGGGGATCAAGACAACCTTGCCCAGATAAATGCAGGGTGAGTGTTTTGCTTCCTCTCCAATTCCAGCACTCTCACGCCTAAATATCTCCATGAAGCACACGTGTGCTTGTGCACGCATCCTTTATTTCAAGCTAGATTTACTCCATAAAAGAAAATGTCTTCCCACATTGAAGTCAGAAAGAAGGAGGAAATTTTTTACACTCAGGGTGTGAAGCACTGTCCCAGGTTGCCCAGAGAGGTGGTGGATACCCCATTCCTGGAAACATTCCAGGTCAGGTTGGATGGGGCTCTGAGCAACCTGATCAAGTTGAAGATGTCCCTGCTCATTGCAGAGGGGTTGGACTGGATCTGTCTGTACTGAGGGGGCTTTTGAGGTCCCCTTGAAGCCAAAACATTCTATAATTCTGTGATAAGTCAGCTGAGTCGTCCCCTTCACCCCAGCAATGCTACGACTCCTGGTAAACAGAAAACCATTCCCTGCATTGGTAAAATGGAATTGCTGTAGTAATTTTTATATACTACCTAAATGAACTTCTTAACTGGCTGAAATCTCTTTTTTTTTTTTTTTAATTATTCTAAACTCTGACTTCAGAGCATCGTTAGTGCTTGCTGATGGCATGCTGGGACCCCACTGCGTGCTGGATAGTGTCGGAACATACATCCCCAGCGAGCACCCGTGGGGAGGCCATGAGGCCAACAAAGACGACAGTGGGGTTGGACATGATGTAGATTTAGCTCAGGAAGGTCACACAGTCATTATGGTATTAGCACAGGAGGGTGGAGTCCTGCTTCTGTCGGGAGAGAGGGAAGAGAGCCCATCCCCTGCTGAAAGCTGTGGGTAGACATATTGCACTTGGCCAGCCAGAAGATTAAGGCAGGTCCCCTAATTTAACATTTCCCAGTGGAAGGGAGGAAAAAGACAGTTCAGGGGGTGCAAAAAGCCCAGGTAAAATGCTAGCTGGAGGAAACAGGGTGGGTAGAAGAGGCTCCAAGCAGAGAGGAGGTGGAAAGAAGTCTTGGCAAGGGAGAGGAGACCGCTGGCTGTACAAGCCACCAAGCACTTCAAACACGGGGCACGAATAAGTGTAGTCACAGATCAGGGTGGGAGGAGATGAAGGAAGCAGGCAGGAGAGAAGATTACAGGAGTGCAAGGAACAACAAAGAGGAGGGGAGAGGAGAAGGAAACATTATGCAGGGCCTCGAAGGTCAAGAGAGTCAACTTCAAAAGGATTCCTTAAAAGACATAAAGCCAATGCCTTCATATTCAATTATTTAGTTTTCACACAAATCTAAGTCATATATTGGGGGGGGATGTTGCCTCCCAATACTCAATTTTGCACAAAAGGATGATGAAAGGATTTTGAGATGCTTTGCTTTCCTAATGGAATAGATGGGGCTGGAGTGGGTGCTACCCCTCTGCAAAGGATGTGGAGCGGAGGAAAGAATGCTGTTCTGGTTCATGGGAGCAGGAGAGTGGGAGTGAGCCGTGCTTCTCCTTTGTAGAGCTGAAAAATGTTCAAAAATGCCTTGCTTGGCCTGAAACAAAATGTTTTCCTTAAATTCTGTGCATCTGTTTAATTAAAAACACAGGAAATGAGGCAAACAAATCATGCTGCTCATGGAAGTCAAGACTTATGCTTTGAAGATGCTGTAATAAAACCACTCCACTCTTCACAATTCCTCCAGTAATCTCACAAAACTGACCCACACATTTTTTTGTCATCAAAAACTTCACTTTGTACGAAAACACATTTGGCTAAATTGTCTCTCCCAACTGTACTTAAGGAAGTTAAGGCGAAGTACAGAGCTGAAAGAGTCAGTGCCTGCGTCCTGGGGCGTTCAACCCATCAGCACACTTAAAATCCCTGACAAGCTATAGCAAGCTAATGTCAGTAAAATGGTACCCAACAGGAGGTTTGAAGCCAGCACAGTGAGCTCTACAATAAGTTCCAGTCCATTAAACACCAGGCTTAAGTAAAATATTACAGCAGGTCACGTTTTAAAGCCGGCAGAATGGGTTAGAGAATCAGTGAGGACCCATGAGGATGCTCTTGGAGAAGAATGGAAATTCTACTGCACCGTTTTGCAGCTTCCTGCCCTAAATACCATTGTTTTTTCTCCTAAATGGTGGTGCTTCCTTCCACTCAAGACAATTTTTTTCCATAAGCCTGTCCAGCAGGGACTCATTGCCACCAAAGCAAAGCCACAGTGATGAACCTTCAAGCATCAGCAGGGCTACCACAGTGCTCTACCCAAGGTAATGACCAGCCACACTGGAAAAAAACCCGAGAAACAAAGTGACTTGGTGAAGGCCTTGTAACAGGTCAGTAGCGAGGCAAAGAGCAGAAACCACGTCCTCTGGTTTTTGCCCACCCAGATCCCAGGTGTTTAGTACTTTTCTCTGTCAGTTTTGACCTTACAAGTTCCCTTAACCTTCTCCTGGCAGCTTCCTAATGGGCAAATAAATCTCTGGAGAGTATCTTAAATTCTTTTTTATCACAGACTGTATCAGTGTGATAATAAGATCAGCCTTCAGACTCCCCATTAAGTCACAGAAGGTGTGGTCATCAGTCATGCTTTTCCCAGCCTTAATTGCCAGACAGACACTTTAAGTGGAAAGTCCACCTAATGAGCCCAATCATTAAAACATCCCCGGTTCCTATTTGAGATGCAAAATTATATTACTCTAATAAGGGGGTTGCATCTTTGCCCCCCTATTCAATCATGTGGCATGGAGAAAGGTGAGACTTCTCCATGAGTTTGCCTTAGATACGTTTCAGTTAAACACAGCCCCCTACTTCTGGCAAGAAAAAGTAATAAAACCCTTCACAGAAGGAGATCTAGGTGGTTGGAAACCTAGGTGGTGACCTAGAGGGGAGCAGAGAGGTCACCATGGATGATAGGGTCACCACTGAGGGTATTCCATGGGTATTCCTGAGAGCTGGAGAAGTAGAGATGGTGGATGTGTCAGGGCGGAGAAGATGTGACGTTTGGTGTGATTATTGAAAAGGCTGTATGGGATGTATGAAATGGTTGGACTTGATGATCCGGTGGGTCTCTTCCAACCTGGTGACTCTATGATTCTATGATTCTATGATTCTATGATTCTATGATTCTATGAAGAAGGCTCTTCAATGGGACATCAATTTTCTAAACAGATTTCAAAAGAAGGCTTTATTTTGAGAAAGAATTGGTTCTATTGGCCACTATCAGGAGCCTGCACCATGTGGAAGAAGTGGTTGCATAATTATCATGATCCTTCTCTCACAGAGAGATGGGAAACAGGCAGGACAGCAAACAAACTCAAAACCCCTTGCACGGGGCAATTCCAACCAAACCCCCTAAAGCAAGGCTCAGGCTAGTAGTCCTCCACAAAGGAATAATTCTCTCCTAATGTATCCAGTCCTAGCAAAAAGTCCTGCCTTTTTCACCTCTCCATTTTCTACTGCTCCTCACCCCAGAAAGCCTCATCTGAGTAAGCTCCATCTAAGAGCTCAGCCTTAACAAGATCAGCTCAAGACCCTGGTGGTCTCCAGACACAACGGATGCTTTTGGCTACAGGTCAATGTGCTCTTTACTCCTTAGGGAGGAGATGCCTCAACTGATCTTCTCCCACAGCAAAGCATCAGCAGTGAGAGCTCCTCCGCAGGGAATCCCAGCGGGAAGCGTGGGCAAGCCTGAGCTACGAGCTCCACATCCCATGGCGGCTTTTCCAGGTGCTTGGAGTGCTGGTTCAGAGCGATCCCTAATAAAAACAACGAAGCACGGAAGGGTGTGTTACTTTTGGGTAATAATACATCTTAAAACTGCATGGCGAGGCAAAGACAACGCCGCACCCTAAGCCACCCGAAGGGTGTGGGCATTATACAATGATTCGCCCACACCCAGAGCCTCCGACGACAATTAAGCCTCATGTAAGAATCAGTAAATACCGTATCTCAAACCAGGAAATGTCGACATTTTCCATGCACGTGATAAAAAAAACCCTGAAGATCTGTCTTAACATGAATATCATCCTGGGCAGATCTGCACCACCACAGCACATCCTGATTATTTTCTGCCCTTCTTCTGCAACAAGCCAGGATAAAGTTTATAGCAGTTATATTTCGCGTTATATGAAGCATATATAGTTTTCATCACTTCCCTCTCAGAAAAAAAAAAAAAATACCCAAAACCAAACCAACAAACAGAGATGATGGAAAAATCTAAATGTATAATTATATTTTGATAACTACAAAGCCATGCTACGTGCTTCACAGATAATAAAGCGACAAGATCTCATCACACCCGAGTTTATTTTCATAGCCATAAATCTACTTCTGGTAAAGTTGCTGGGGAAAGATTTTACTATTGAGTAATAATGGAAACAAAATAGCACTTATTAAAGGGAGATAGGAGCAAGAACTCATCTGATGTTGAAAGACAACGGTGCAAATCAGTTATTATTACCAGACAGCAGAAATAACTCTTTTTGCAAGTCTTAGATATCGGCAGCGAGACAAGTTGGTTATTAACAGAAGTCCCACTTTTTTTTGTAGACCGGAGCATAGGCTCCCTGATGCTCATGAAAACAGCAATTAAAGATGCAGCTTCAGGGTTGCAACTCCAGCTAACAACATATCTTAGAGGAAAAAAAACAAGAGCACCTCCAAACCCATTCCTAATAATTTCTGAGTTCAGGACATTCAGGTTGATTCTCCAACATAAATTGACCTGTTCATTAAAAAAAAAACACAAACAAACAGACAAAGATTATGATAAATCTACCTTCTGGGTGATCCCAGGAAAAAGGCAGAGGTGGTGCTGTTGGCTTTGTGTCTGCGTGAAGGATGGAACTAGTAGAGTTCCCATATACCTGCTCAAACCAGGGAGGCTCAAAGCCTTCCCAACGGCCAGGCAGTGAACCTGAGGAGGAATGCTTGCTGCAATATTAACGAGGGAGGAGATGGGACCACCAGGGAGAAACGAAATATATCTTTCTGGCTGACACAGTGGGTATGGTTTGGATAGCTCAGGAACAAGGGGGTTATGCTGGATGTTGCTATTTGCCTTCAAGTCAGTCAGCTGGGGCAGATCAGGAGATGTTTGTATGGATAAGAGAGTCCTGCTTGAATTTCTGAATCCTGATTGTGGGCAGGAGATGGGATGGATTTTCATTCTCCAGCTGCAGATCCAAGTAACAGGAGCAAAGCAGAGCTCTATCAGCATACATGCAGGCAAGGGAATAAAACCAGCCACTACTACTGTTTGCTGGTGATAGCTAAGAGCATCTTCACATCAGAATATGTTTCTACTGTGCAAGGTGCAGAGTTTACTATTATTTATTATTATTACTCTTAGTAGTAGTAGCAATACTAACTGCAGTGACCGTTTATACTGCCCCAGTGTCTTACAGCTACAAGTGGGATGCTCACGCACTTATAGGGACTGTATAAGCAAGACCAAAGAAGAAACAATCTGTCCCTAAAAGCTTGTGCTCCAAATAAAAGGTGGAAATAAAAAAGAGATTAACTTGTTTGCACAGATGAGAAACAGAGATGCTTGGGGATTTGCTGAAAGCCACGAAGGAAACCCATGGCAGAGCCAAAATTTGGAGTTAGCTCTTCCAGATCCCAATTCATCACCTTATCCAGGTGATCAGCCTGAGCCATCTTCCACCTAAGGCAGGATAAAGCTCAGAGGGGAATAAGATAGGGGCCACCTTTTGGGCTTTCCACACCAGGTGGTTACAATGAGCTGAACCTTGAGCCCACGTCTCATGGTCGGTGGCACCAGCCCAGCAGCTGCCTGGCTCAGCCCTTTGCCAGCAGCATTCTGGCACCCAGCAAAGCCAGAGGGCTTTGGTTTGCACTGGGACAGCATAAATCACCCAAAGGAGCTGGGAGAGCAGGCTCTGTGCTGTCGGCATTGCTGGGAGCTTGGTTTTCCTGCAGCTCACCTGGGAATTTCACCGAACAAAAGAAAACATTATTTGGGCAGAAAGAGAAAGTGGGTTTCCAGGGAGGTCTGGAAGAGAGATCTCAAGGGAAACAACAGGGAGAGTTGGAGAAGCTGCGAATGGCAACTTGTTGCATCCAAAACCCAACTGGCAGGGTGCTGGGGAAAAGAAAGGGCAGGGAGGGCTTTGTAGGCGATCAAGGATGTTCAAAAAAAGGGACCAGCAGCAGCAAAGTGTGGCTTTTCAAAACATAAACAGTTTTGGAAGAAACAAGAAGGGCACACAAGCTAAAAATAAGCAGCAGCAAGTGAAAAAAGGATTAAAGGAGCCCAAAAGAAATAGCGAACAGCAAATTGCAGGGAATTGTTCAGCAAACAATAAAGGCTCCTTGCCATCTCCCTGCAATAGGCGGGTAGCACCTGGAGAAAGCAACCCACGACAAATGATAACTGCAAAAAGGAGAGATGGAGGGGGGAGAAAATTCAGACCTAGCAGATTTGTTAAGTGGTTATTTTCCCTCTGTCTTTGCAGAAGACAAAGAGGAGGTAAAGCTCCCCAAGACAGGGATTGTATTTCACTCCGCGGTCAAGAAGGCTTTCGAGTGTCTGCAGATAGCAGCAAGAAATGGTCCTAAAAAAGATTAGAGCTCTTAAGGTAGGGCAAAATACTATATCCAGACAACACACTCAAGTTTTAATGACAGTGGGGAGAGAATTGAGTGAAGCATTGTATGCTGCCTTTAGGAAACTGAAAACTTAATTTGAAACAGCATGGACTAAAGCTGGGCTTTTCTCACGAGAAAGGCTTTCTTCCTGCCCTATAAGCATCACTTCTTATCCTTGACATATATTGTCTATTCACCGCTTTCTCACAACCAACACAGGTTTAGGAAGCATCTTCCATGTTTTTAGAGTGATTTGGGTAGCTTGCCTTTGAACATCCCCCTGGCTGTAACATATTCTCACTATATCCCTCTCTTAGGCTATTATCCGTGTTTACGAATACCCAGCTGAGGGATAAAGGAGAAAAGTGGCTTCCTACAGATCCACAGGGAATGTTCTGGAAAAGAAACTCACCCTCGATTCCCCAAACCTCAGTCCCCAGACCACTCTCTGCATTTTCTGCCTCTGTGACTCCTAGATCAGCTTGCTAAGCTGGGCAGGCCAATTTCCAACAGGTGCAAACCAGCAGAGGTTCCACACAACCCATTTTTTTACTGGGAGCACAACCAAGCATCATGTCCTGTCTTAAATCATAGAATTATTTAGGTTGGATAAGACCTTTAAGATCACCTAGTCAGTAAACCTAACACTGCCAAGCCCACCACTAAACCATGTCTTGACTGGAGAGGGGATTTTGTGCCCCTCAAAAAATGAGGCTGATGGCTATGGACCCCGCAGAGGCTGATGTGGCCCATGGGGGTCACCAGAACGCTCCCCTGCACCACTTGGCTTGGTACAAGGACACAGCAGGTTATTGTCTCGCTGCCAGCCATGGGCAGGGGGACAACAGCCCCTATGTTGACCCCACCAACCTCTCCATCAGTGGATAACACTGAGGTGGCTCAGTCATCCCCATCTCAGCTCCTGCTTCCCCCAGCGGGGGACTTTCAGCTGCAGGGACCCCCTTGACCTTGCCTGGGGCTCTGTTACTAAGAATAAAATGCAGAGGGCTGTGCTGCACCGGCGTGCGGTGGGATAATTGCAGGGAAGCAGCTGCTGTAGCCCAGAGACTGCAGTAATTGGGTACGGGCCATCCTGTAGCCAGGTTTCCCATGCTATTATCCCCTTATTAATAGAAACCAAATCTACCTTTGCAGAGACAGCACTGCAAGCCTGGAAATTATGCGGTTCTGGGCTGCAGGGAGGCATCTTTGCAATAGCCTCAGCCCTTCACCACCCAGGGGCTGGATCCTAGCAGAGTCCATGGGATGCTCCCACCCAAGCTGTGGCAAAATCCCAGCTGTCCTGACCCGAAGTCCCCTGTGGTCATTGGAAAGGCTAATGTTAGATTCAGCCACACAGCGATTGCCTTCACAGAGGCAGGCAACTGAGATTTAGTCTATTAACTAATTCATCCCAGCAGCATCCCTGCGAGGTATGGCAGGGAGTGTTAATTTCATCTCCCAAGGAAGAAAACTGAAGGTGAAAAAGGTTTGAATTTCCCCATGCCTGCACAGATGGCATATGGCAGGGGCCACAAGCTGAGCATCCATGGATTTAAGGGTGGAAAGTAATGTGGAGCACCCCAGATAGGATGCTCCTGCCTAGATGCTGCAGGATGTCAAATGTGTAAGATGAAGGTAAAAGTGACAGCGTCATTTTAAGGAGAATCAACCCACAATTCCAGGGTTGTCTGTGCTGGAAAAGTGAAGATCTGACTTCTAAGAAACACAAGGACAAGGTGAGAGTCTCCATGGGGTCATGGAAGATGCTTCATGACAGGACTTCCAAGTCAATACCTGAATGGTTGGACTCGATGATCCGGTGGGTCTCTTCCAACCTGGTTATTCTATGATTCTATGATTCTATGAAAATGTGCCCCGATCATGAATTTTGGTTTGGGTGAGCAGAGATGAAGGCACATGGTGTGAGCCAGTATTAAAGCTGGAAGGCAGATGAAGTGCCTCCATCCAAAATGCAGTCAACAAAACAGAGAATGAGATCTGGTTTGGTACATTTATTTTTCGATACAGATAGGAAATGCAGGTTTATGAAGGTCTTCTGGGACCACCTGAATCTCATCTCAGATTTGGGAACTTGCTTTGAAACTTCCCCAGTAATGTTCCTTTCCACCTCCCCTCTCAACTCAGGGAGGGCGAAGCCTAGCAGATGGCCTCCTACAGTAATGATTTTAACTATCAACGTTCTTAATACATTCAAGAGTGATGGGAAGAATTATCAGCCCATACTATTTCTAATCCTCCCCATTTTTCTTCACCTTTTCTTCACCCAGCTTTTTACACTTCCAATTTCAATGGCAATTAATACCAGCCTTTCTGAAGATGAATCCTACCGGCTTGCAACCAAGTCCTCACAGAGCCAAATCAGCACAGATGTGCTAGAGAGTGATGCAGATGGTTTCTCCTTCCCTTGAAACTCGAGACTTTGCTTCTGCTTGACGCCGCAGTGTCTTGCAGACTGGAGATGTCAGGAGCACCTCCCTCCCCATATGGCAAGCGAGAAGTCATCCCAGGAAGATTAGAGCAGAGATAGAAGACCTGGGTTGCCACCTGCATTTTTCAGCCCTTCTCCATCACTTTGTGAAAGCCTGGTGCTGTTAAGCAGCTATGTAAGAGATGAAAAGCTTCAGGGAAAATAAATAATACATAAACACTGCCGTGTGATGCCAAGGCCACCTCCAGGATGGATCTGCACCCAGGCGTGCTCCCCTCCGGACAGCTGCCTGCACCTGCCCTAGAGAGATGTCACTGGGAGTGAAATGGAGCTCCTGGGCAAGACGTTGTTTCAGAGCGATGCATCAGGGAACCTTGCAGGTGACAGAAACTGTAATTGCTGTGATTAAACTTCACTGGCCCATTTCACCCCCGTGAAACCCAGCTTTGCTGCTGATTTCAGCAGAAGCAGGATTGATGTCCCTACAAAGGAGTGCCAGGGATACCTCTCTGCACAGCATGAGCAAAGCTCTGCATCCCGAGTCGAGGGTCCTGTACCCCAGGGGCCTCGTAGATGCTCTGTCTTCCATGAGAATCTGAACAACGTTCTCCACCATCTCTGAAAGCAGTCCAAACCAGGTGCAGAGCCAGCAGCCAGATAAAAGGGGGTCTCAGACGGGGTGTGAGATGCTACAGATGACTTCCTGGCATGCAGGACAACAGCATCTTATGCACAGAGGCTGCAGTGACCCCAGGGAAACTACACTGCACCCCACCAGCTACATCCCCATGTCCTATTTCAAGAGCAGCTGGGCCAGATTTTTCTCAGCAAATCCCTGTGAGCTCAGTGGCTCTTTAGCAGTAAGAGGTAACAAACTGGTTACTTCAAATACATGACAATGTAAAATAAAAGGTAGCCAGTGAGGCTGGATGCAGCCATGACCATGATAGGAGCTGCCTAGTCCTGGTGCATGGAAATCATAGAATCATAGAATCATAGAATAACCAGGTTGGAAGAGACCCACCAGATCATCGAGTCCAACCATTCCTATCAATCACTAAACCATGACCCTCAGCACATCATCCACCTGTCCCTTAAACCCCTCCAGGGAAGGTGACTCCACCACCTCCCTGGGCAGCCTGTTCCAGTGCCCAATGACCTTTTCAGCCCACTGGAAAGGGTTCTACTTCCATTTTGTCCTACCCATGGATGAGGAAGTGAGGCATCACCCCTGGAATGCAATGCTTGTCCTCTGCTGATGATACAGAAGCCTGCAATGACAGCGGGAGGTGCCGAGCGTGCTGGCAGGTGACGGCGAAGAGCATGGTCCTTGGGGTGTCTGCGTCCAACCTTGCTGCGATGGACAAGTCATAACACCCCCTTGTCTCACTGCCCTTGCCTGGAAAGCAGCTGAAATATCCCCAGCAAAGCACTTTGCAATGTACTAACCCCCCTTTCCTCTCCTGTGTCTGCCACAGAGGGCAGGTGGAGGAGCTCAGGAGACACAGCACACAGCAGAGCACACATGGATGCTGCAGGAACTCCTAAAAATGAGATGCACCCAGATAGTCTAATGTCTTTGCAAAAACTCCCTTGTGTGCTAGGATCAGAACTGGCTACAAAGGTTGAAGATGTTGCTTGAGAAATCTTAGTTATAGCTGAGTACATGCACTTGCCTTGTTAATTTTATCTAGCGGGAGATGATAAAGTGATTGGGAAGACAGGGGAAAAATACTCTCCTCCTTTAGCCTGAAAATATAGGTAACAATTATTAGGCAATAATTGATTCATCCGAATCTTTATTAACTGGAGTTCGCGTGTGCAAGTGACAGGCTCTGCAGCAAGCCTTTCATGTGACACGTTATTAAAGGCTCTTTTTCTGGCTCCGAAAGGAGGTGGCTGGCAGATCAAAGGTCAGACATTTCAAGGAGTAAATTGGTTTAATGTGGCTGCAGATAGCCTCACAAAAACCTAATAAATATGCAGTGAAATGTAAGGAGAGAAAATTGTGGACAAGAGAGACAATTACTTTGAAACCAGGATAAGAGCAGTGCGGGCTCAAATTAATCAGCGTACAGGCTCCTTCACTCTGTCTCCAGATTTAGTATTCAGAGCAGGAGATTGGATGATTGTGGGATGTGCTGGATAGAGGGGGGAGGCACTGGCACCCAGCACCCAAACCTGCCAGGAGAAGATGTGCAGCACATGAAGGACATGGATCTATTGGAGTGAGTCCGGAGGAGGCCATGAAGATGATCAGAGGGCTGGAGCACCTCTCGCAAGAGGACAGGCTGAGAGGGCTGGGGTTGTTCAGTCTGGAAGAGAAGCATCTTGGGAGACCTTAGAGCAGTTTCCAGGACTGAAAGGGT
Organism: Phaenicophaeus curvirostris; assembly: GCF_032191515.1. Lineage (NCBI taxonomy): Eukaryota > Metazoa > Chordata > Aves > Cuculiformes > Cuculidae > Phaenicophaeus > Phaenicophaeus curvirostris. The sequence goes on from NC_091431.1 coordinate 73,796,241, forward strand.
CTCCAGGAAAGCTGGGGAGGGGCTCTTGATCAGAGAGTGTAAGGAGAATGATTTTAAGCTGAAAGAAGGAAGATAGAGATGAGATCTTAGGAAGAAATGTTTTCCTGTGAGGCTGAGGTTGCCCCATCCCTGGAGATGTTCAAGGCCAGGTTGGATGGGGCTTGGAGCAACCTGATCCAGTGGGAGGTGTCACTGCCCATGGCAGAAGTTGCAACTGGATGATCTTCAAGGTCCTTTCCAACCCAAACCATTCCATGATTCTATGATTCTATAAGATGCTCCACCATAAGCCACAGCTAGGACAGTGGTGTGAACCACCACGGCTTTCCAGACACACTGGAAAGCCATCCACAACTCACAGCAAAAGACGTTCACAAGCACTGTGGGATTTTGTGGTGGCTGGTGAAAAGATTATTCCTCTACAACTGAATCCCACAGGGAGCCCTTGGAGTGACCAAGCGGGTTCACGCCGCCACGGGGACAAGAACAGACAGCAGACCGTGGCCCTAACCCCAGTGTTCAGTGGTAAAAAATTAACATGGAGGAGTTTAATTGTAAGAACGGATGCTTTTAGCTTATCTTGTTTTTCGCTTGACCTCTTGTCTTTTTCAGAAGCTCACCTCACTTATTTTTAAACTCCAGGCAGTGATGTCTGGATACTATGGGTCTTTTTGTTTGCATTTCTTAAAATGCATTAACTCAAATGACCTCCAAATGCTTGCAAGGCAGGAATTCTTTGCTAAAAAGTCACTGCTTCACTCCTTTTAATTAAAGGTGAGAAAACACCCACTCCAGCTCTCTAATCTGGAAAGAGACTTCCTGCACAAAAACAAAGTGCAATATTCCCAGTACAGCTGGAAACCGGAGCAGAGGAAACAAAGCTTTAAAACAAAACGCCTGGTCCCCTTCGGAGAAGCAGATAAGGGTTCAACCTCTTTGTATTCGCTTTGCAGGTCACCTTCCCCAGCTGAGTCACCATGCTCCAACATGATTTATCACGGCCCCACCAGATAGCCCGAGCGGGATCAAGCAGCACAGTTTAGCAATTTAGCAATGGAACTTCCTGCAAGCATGAAAAAGTTGGGACACAAGGGCTAAATTGCACTATCAGCCATGCCATCCTGTATCCTGGGCCACCACAGATGGATATGACCCCATCCCATCGGTGACTTTTCACTAGCTGTGTCCCTCTGCCTAGGATGAAGTTGCGCCCGGGGCGGCTCCGCCACCTGCTTAGTGAGGAAACTTCATGAGAAGCCTTGGGGATGGGGCAGAGTGGGACAGCTGGTGCCACCCGTGTCCCACTGGCATTTGGACACTTCAAGGAGAACCATGAATTTTATGGGTCACTGACGAAGAGAACCAATGGGACACGGACTTCCGCACCTGCAACCCACGCAGGCAGCTCTTGCCCTGAGTTATTTGTGCATATATCACTCTGCCATAAATCAGGAGTCCTGACAGTGTAATTTGTATCTGGGGAACCTGGAGCAATTACAAAATCAGCCCAAACGCTATTTGTTTCACAAGATTTTGCCCTTAGTTAGCACTGTCGCTCTGCTTTAATTACACCGTAATTAATTGCAACAAAACTGTTTGGAAAGTGCATGTGCATGGTGGAAAGGCCGGAATATTGCAACTCGATTGCTTCTCTGCAGTCACAACTGCAAAATCTGATTCACTTTTGATAGAACATTTGGCATTCTTTTTCTTTTTAATTTCACCTTACATCCAGAGGATCTTCACATCCTTTCAAAACCAGAACAAGACCCATGGAAGTTGACTATTGGCTTACTCTACATCCAGGGAAATTAAGGCACAGAGGAACTAATCTCTTTAATTTCTTTTCAGACAGGACTAAGAGAGCAGAAGTTACCAGAAAAGAATCAGACTTGGGCTGGGATGTAGATCACAACTCTTTTCCCTGCCCTGGGATGCTTAGAAGTTCTCACGCTGCCTTGCAGCTCCCAAAGCCACCGAGCACCTTGAAGGGGGTGGGACCTGCCTCCTGCCCATGGAGAAGGTTGTCTCATCCATAAAAGCAACGTTAAGCAACACCACCCTAAACACAGAAGGCAGTGGCACATGGGCCTGATGATAAAAGAAAGCAATCTGTCCCATTTCTTTTGCAATCTGTCCCCTTCTAGTATTTCCAGCATCTAGCCATGGCATAGAGGTATTAATCCCAGCTGAGGTGGACATCCAGAGTCCCCTTTCGGCTGGTGTTCAGTCTCTTGGCACAGACTATAAAAGCAGCTGTAATGCAATCACCGGGCAGCCGCTAGGAAACAAGGAGTTGCCAAACGCATCTGAGGCTGCCTCGAGTTTCATCCCCCGACCAATTATTTCTGTGCAACAAAGGCAGCTGCACCAGATGTCTGCACCCTTGCAAGGCTGGGGAGAAGGTCTGGAGGGGATGTGGGAGTCGGGAGACGGGGATTAGCCGATGTAACCCATCTCCTCTCACACACCACAAGTGACAGACCAGGGCAATGATTTACTGGTAGGGCAGGAGGGGAAGTTTCGCATTTTGAAATTGCTCAATATAAAAAATTTTATTGATAATAAATATGCTCTCTTTTTTTTTTTATGTTTTCAGCTACATACCTTGCAGAAAAATAGGCTCTTGCTTTTCTTTCCTCTTTGCTGTTTTCTCTTCCCAGTCTCTCCTCCCCTGTCCTCTGCTCTCCTCCCTTCTCCTTTCCTCATGAAAGGCCATCAGACCTTCTCACCCGCATTTTGCTGATAGCAGGAGGAGCAGCTTGACCCCAACCACAGCAAAAAAGTGACAGAGAACACGAAGAGTGAGAATGAGGCAGATCACTAGTTGGTCACCTAAGAGGCGGTGTGTTCCTGGAGGCACCACCATCCCCTGGATCGCTCCCCAGAAGACCAGAGCCACAGACACCTGGGGAAGAAGGTCTCAAATTTTGCATCAAGGCAGCATTCCCAGCCCAGTGAAGCTACCTCTCCAGCTCCCTGCCTGGCATTGTGGTACAATACAGCACAAGAAAACTCCATGGTGCAGGTGAGGGTTCACCTGCTTTGAAGAGCTCACGAGGTCTTAGAGGTCTTTTCCAACCTAAACGATTCTATGATTCCATGATTCATGGCAGACAGGGGTTGGCCAGAGACTGGGCAGGCAGCAGCGGGGGGTCGGAAAGCAGCAGCAAAACGATTGGAATTATCCCAGCAGCGGTTACTCTGGAAGAACCAGCTGATCTAAGAGACCTCCCAGACATATGCCTAGAGAGCCTAGGGTTTGGCAGAGGATCTGCTCCACCAGCTTCAGCTCACCTTGGCAAAAGGTGCCCAGACACCATGGTGACGGGCTCAGCAGGGATAAACACCGAACCTGGGTGTGGGTTGTTTGCATAGTTAGGAAGCTGGCTGGTCTCCATCCCTCCACCCTACCTCCTCCCAGCAGTGCCAGGATCTCGATCCAAAGTGGTCTCCTACCTCCTCCTGGGCTGGATCATCCATTGGCACTTCCCAAACTGTTTCCCTGCTAGGTAGGTTAGGGTGGGGGTGGCAATACCAGGCTGCTGCCCCTTGCCACATCCCAGGAATTAGAACTACTTTGATGGTCCCAATACCCACATGCCTACTTAGACCCACACAGAGATGGCCCAGATCCGTTCACGATGTGGGAAATCCTCTCCATCTCTTCTGCAGCTGCTATGAACATCAAACCCCTTGCACAAGCACCATCTGGGATGTAGCATCCTTCCCCCACCCAAAAACACACTCTCAACCACTATGCACCCATTCCTTAGGGGCAAGGACGTCTTTTTGAGGGATAAGGAACAAAGCAATCCAACAGCAGCAAGAAATAAATCTCTAATTAAGGCAAGCTGCTCACATGAGCGATACTTAACAATTATGCAGACCTGTGAGCAACGTTGCCATCGGGTGCGCGGCTCCTCTCAGGCTTCCAGTAAGGAATAAAAAAGCTCTGACTAATGTAAAGAGGCCTCCAAATCATTCTTGGCAGAAGCATCCCAGATCCCCTCCCTCTATTCATTGCTAAAGCTCTAAGCCAAGGGAAAATAAACCGTGCAGCTACCTTGCTGACCTGACATGCAGCACAGTACAGCTGGGTGGCGAAGCACACAGTTGCCCCTTCTGCACCATTACACACTAATACAATAGTGTAGTGCATATATATATTATGCATTATATAAATTTATTCCATGTATAGTATATTTATACATAAATATATATGATTTTATACATATGTTGATAGAAGCCAGCAGGGCGAGGGAGGGGATTCTCCACCTCTACTCCGCTCTTGTGAGACCCCACCTGGAGTCCTGTATCCAGTTCTGGAATCATCACCATAAGAAGGATGTGGAACTGTTGGAACGGGTCCAGAGGAGGCTATAAAGATGACCACAGGGTTGGAGTACCTCTGCTGTGAGAACAGGCTGAGAGAGTAGGGGTTGTTCAGCCTGCAGAAGAGAAGGCTCTGAGGAGACCTTAGAGCAGCTTCCAGTACCTGAAGGGGCTCCAAGAAAGCTGGGGAGGGACTTTTTACAAAGGCATGGAGTGACAGGATTAGGGGGAATGGCTTTAAATCAGAGAGGGGCAGATTTAGACTAGGTATTAGGAGGAAATCCTTCATGATGAGGGCGGCCCAGGTTGCCCAGGGAAGTTGTGGCTGCCCCATCCCTGGAGGTGTTCAAGGCCAGGTTGGATGGACCTTGGAGCAATTGGATCCAGTGGGAGGTGTCCCTGCCCATGGCAGGAGGGGTGGGTTTAGATGATCTTTAAGGTCCCTTCCAATTCAAAATATTCTACGATTCTACGATTCCATGATTCTGCCTTCTCATCACCATCCTGCCAGGAGAGCAAGAGGATCGGCAAGAACGAGACCTCCCATTGCTTCCCTCTTTGCTACAATCATCCAGGCACCTTTGATAATGCTGCTTTTTGATGTGGTCTGAGATCCTTCACCTTTTCTAATTACCTCCAAACTTATAACACCATTCCACCGGCGACACTTAATGCGAATATGACCAGGATTACGGACTGGGGAGGGAAGGCTTCAGTGTTTTGAAATTATTTTAATAGCTTGCTATTTAATTAAGAGCAATAGCTCTGAAATTATGTCAGTGAAACTTGCCACTTATTTATTAATTAGAGGAGGAATTTCAAAGGAGGCTAAGGGAGTTAGGTGCTGGACAGCCCCAGGCTCGGTGGAAAATCCCAGGTTGGTATGGCTAATGCTTGCTCAGTGCTCAAACACGCCAGATCTGACTCCTCACTGCCTGGCACCTGAAGTAAACAGCACCTAGCACAAGCGTAAAGTGGGTGTTAAATGCTGCCTGCTCCAGAGCATGGGTTTGAAATGTTCTTTTTGCAGTGGTGGGAGTGATTGAAGGCACTGGGAAATTGGGGAAAGACTTCAGAGCATCTCTTCTACATTTCCAGTACTTATTTGCTGTGTTCTCCTGGGGTGGATACACCAGCATACACATTGAGAAGCTTGCAAAATATGTGGTTTTCAGTGTGGGGTATTGGAGGCATTGAAGGCAGCATGGGCTGACCATGCCCATGGTATCCATTCCCTGTGGCTGGGTTTTGGATAGATTCATCTGCCTTTGCTATTCCCAACCTCCAAATCCTCCTAGGAGGAGAAATCTCCACCGAATTCCACTTCCACTGAGTAGAAAGGAGGGGAAAGTCCCATTCAGTCTCATTATCCCAAATATTGTACCTGGGTGAACTAGAAAGTGGCCGCCACATCCTCTTTTCGACTATGCCGAGTGTTTCCCTCCACCCGACATGATTTGGAAAGCAATGAGCACCGGTTCCTCCTCTGCTGAGCACATTCCTCCCTCCTGTTTTCATTCAGCCCAACCTTAAACAAAACCATGGCTGTTTTTATCAGCGGCGCAACTGTGGGAATTACCTATGGCAGGGTCGGGGGAGCTGGAGAGGGGGTTTGTGCTGCTGAAATAGCATTTAACCTCAAGAAAAAAAAAATATTAAAGCTTAACTGGGTATAACATACCATCCAGCTGCATCCTGTTTGCTGGTAAAGAAGCAAAAGTTATCAAGATAGACCGAGATTTAAGCCCAAACTCCAGGTAGGGGGTCTCCAGTTAAAGCACCTCCGGTTTTCCTGCGATCCCCACTTGCGGTGTGGGTAGCACGAAGCAGGTTGGCTTGAGCCTGCACCGAGCAGCAGCCTCATCCCAACCACATTTCCCAGCCTGTCCTTAACTGCGATTTCTCTGCCAGCACTAAATCTGCTGAGACGCTTTAACTATTTAAGAGGAGGGTTGGTTGCTTTTTTTTTTTTCCGCAGCAAGTTTTCTGCCAAGAACAATTGTAACAAAAATGACTTTTAAACAAATATTAGTAAATAAATATTCTAAAAATAGAATAGATTAGAATAGAATATTATCTTATATGATGTCATATTATGCCTTGTTATGCTCTTTTATATTATATTATGTTATATTATAAATATTAATCACCTGCCTCATCAGATCCCTGCTGCCTACCCAGCAGGAGATGTCAGTAGATGTGTTTTCGCATTGAGTTTTCCTATTTAAAACAAACAAACAAATTACACTGCTAAACTTACAAAAAAATCCCTCATAAATAGAGAGGTTGTATCGCTCAGGTGTTGATACACAGCCAAAATCTCCGGGCTTAGTAAAGATTCAAGACACCAAGCTATGAAATCAGAAAGAGAATCGCAGGTTTGAGTTCAGACAGCAATTAAAGACACACGTAAACAGCGATATATTAGTACAGAGGATCACTACAACACGCCGAAGATTTCCAACACGAACACGATCAGCCTCCGAGCACAAAATTCAAGTGCCTTCCCCCCAAAAATAAACTGCAAAAGCCCTAAAAAGGGGAGGGAAAAAGTAAAAAAAAAAAAAATCGCATATTTCGAAAGCTGAAAGCACAGCATCCAACCCACCTTCCTGCTCCAGGTGCTGACTCTCGTCCTCCCCTCGCCTGCCTTGGCTGCACAGAGAATCCGCCAGCGTCGCTCCCCGGGTGTCTGCAGCCGAGCGGAGATTGTCATTGATTTGTGTGCGGAAAGTTAAGCCTTTCTAGGAGCGGTTAGGCGAACTCACTCCCACCACTCCCTCTAAACCAAAAGTATTTGGCACAGAGCCCTCCTCATCTACCTGTACTATCATGGTCTAAAGAACACGTGGGACACGGATTGATTTTACCAGGATATTTTCACGTTTCCTTTTTAAATAAGCACACAAAGTTCTTTGGAAAGAAAAACTTTGGGGTTTGTTGTGGTTTTGATCTTCTTGAAACCTCATTTTTTCTTAAAGCAGGTTTATCACATCCTTTTTGTTCTCCACTCAATGGGCCAAGCCCTTCCCTGGTGTAACTGGCGACCCCTGACCACACATTGATTTGCACCCCCAGAGGTGACTCCGTGGGTGACTTTCCTACCGATCTGCTCCACTTCACCTGCAAACCATGCACCCGTTTTGCTGAGACAAGGTTAACCTTCGGGGGATGAAAACCTTCCCTTTTGAAAAGAACTGGCTATAATTTATCTAGAAAGAAAATCAGGTTTTGTGCATGAATGATCCAAGAAGATGGAGGCAAGGCATCTTCAGCGCAAGGGTTGCTTACTCAAGACCACAGTCACTGTGTTGTCCACCTATGAGACCCCAACTTGAGTGCTGAATCCAAGGAATAAGTGACTTTTAAACCCTTCCCAAGTGCATGTTGTGGGGCTTCATAGCCCCACTGGCAGCCGGAATTGAAGTCATCTCCTAGCCTAGGTGGCTAGGAGATGACTTCAACTCACCCACCTCCTGCAGCCCCCATCCACGAGGATATCCTTGGTCCAGGATTCACCCCACCAAAGCCTGATTCAGCTGAGTGTGCCACGTCTGCTGCCGCGAGCAGCCTCAGCTGGCTAAGCCCAGCTCGCCAGCACGCACGCAACCCCAAAGGGTTGGTCATCCTGTTGAGTGATAAATAACAGGTCTCTCCTCTTCGACTTGTCGGGTGCCTTAGGGATCAGCTCGTTCTTGAGATTCTGCCCAAATTAAGCAGCCACATCTCTGAGCATTAAACACTGTGCTTAATATAATACTTGTTCTTCACTGGCACAGGTATTATGACAGTGAGGAAACACAGATTTTTTTTTTGTTCGTACAACAAATCCAATGACAGCAGCTGGACACCGAGTTCCTCGTTACATCCTTATCTGCTGGTTTTACTTTAAAGAAGCACATTAAAAAAACCCCAAGTCATAACTAAAATTGTTTATACAAGGGAAATCTTTCTGAAGCACAAGGCAAAATCAAGTGTAAGATAGCCTGAGGCAACCTGGCACTCCCAGACACTGTTTGGAAGAGCTCAATGCTCAGAGCACAGTTACTTTTGAAACCTTTATTACACGCTTTCTTGGTCTGTAGGAAAAAAGTATTATGCTGCTTCCATCCCCACACCCAAATCACTATCTGCAGCTCCTCTGACTCCTGGGTTTCTAAGGAGTGTCTGGGTAAATCAGTAAATTAAGTTGGTGCGAACAATATGTCTGGCCTCAGATAAGGGTAAAGCAAAAACTTGGGCAGCATCCAGTGACTGCCAAGCTGGCACAGAGAGGAACACCAATTGCCACCCACTGCTTTCCCTGGTATTCCCACAGCCTGCATCCCCAGTGGGATGGGAGAACCCATCCAACCACCCACCTGCACCCCAAGAACAAAATCAAGCAACTCATTTCTCACAAAAACTGCTTTTTTTTTTTCCCCCTATCAAAATGGCTTGCTTTCATCGATCCACCAAAGCCAACCTGCTGAAAAAACAATTACTACCATATCCCATATACCTGAAGTGCATCATTCATCATGTCATTTCTCTAGATGGTTTTTAATCTGCAAACATGGAAATGTTCTCAGCCTCACTGAGGTGCTGCAGCCTGTCTGGACAAGGGTAATGGAGCTGGGGAAGGGTTAGTGGGAGAGGCTGAGGGACCTGGGGCTGTTTAGCCTGGAGAAGAGGAGGCTGAAGGGAGACCTCATTGCTCTCTGCAGCTCTATGAAGGAGGTTGTGGTCAGCAGGGTGTTGGTCTCATCTCCCAAGTAACAGGGGATAGGACGACAGGAGAAACCCTCAAATTGCACTATGGGGGTTTAGATTGGATACTAGGAAATCTTTCTTCACTGAAAGGGTTCACAGGTGCTGGCAGAGGCTGCCCAGGGAGGTGGTAGAGTCACCATCGCTGGAGGTGTAGATGTGTAGACGTGTAGATGCTTAGGGATATGGTTTAGTTGTGGAGTTGGTAGCATTAATTTAAAGATTGGACTGGATGGTCTTAAAGGTCTTTTCTAACCTAAATGATTCTATGATTAAAAAGGACTTCAAATTCCTGCAAGTCAAACCCAACATTTTCATATACAAGAACACTTCGCAGGGGACAATGACAAATGAAACATCTCAGTGAGGACTTCAAGACCGAAGCCACTGCAGACCAACAGGTCCCCATTAAACCCTGGAAATAATTTGCTGTTTCTTATGTGAAAGATTTCCAATTTTTGATCAATGTTAATGGAGGGATAGACTGGTGTCCTAGACTATAAAGGATATAAACTGCTTCTAACAGGATGTGAAATAAGAATAGCAGGAGACAGAAGAGAAGAAAAGGTTGTGCCAGATCCCATGTCAGTTCAGAAGCACAACAGGAAACACCTAGTAAAACAAAATAACAGAAAAAATTGTAATGATTGCTTATCCCAGACCAGGAAAGCTCTGATTATTATACAAGTGCACTGAACTGAAAGTTTTCCAGAAAAAGAGTATTTAAAGGATGGACTCGATGATTCAGTGGGTCCTTTCCAGCCTAGTGATTCTATGATTCTATGAAAAAAAAAAGAGTTCATCAAATTTAAAGATATTCATGGCTAAATTAAATTTTGATAGTTTTGCTTTCCACAACTTTTTTTTTATTTATTTTAAGAATAAACTAGCACAAGTGTTTTGTGAATTCTTGCAAGTTTTCCTCTTGAACCTGAATTTTTCAGGCGTTTCAAACGTTTGTTAGTTGGAGCCCAACAATCAACCCCAGTGAATCTAGCTCTCTGAGTGCCAGAGGAAGACCTTTTCCACAACAAGATTTGCTGCACCAGCCACATTTTTCAAAGGAAAATAATTTTCTTCCTCAAACATCCCTATTTCATTGCCAAAACCTGTTGTTAAAAAAAATAATAATTTTTTTTTTTTACAGGTTAATTTTGGTAGGAAATAAAACCCAGCAACATATTTCCCCTCTCAAATCTCACAAGAAACTGCTTGTAAATTGGAAACTTGGAAAAAGCCTGGCACGGCTTCCACCAAGGTGTCTATCCCACACACCCGCCTGTGTTTCCATTTGCTATGTTGCATATCCCCATTAACTTCAACACCGCTCTCTGGGCAATAAAGTTAAGCCTTGCCTAAGTGCTTCCAAATGTTGTCCTTACTTTAAAGGTGACAGAGTAAATAGAAGGAAGAGATGTGAGCCCACAACCTTGACGCACAACCTCACCACTGGGGTACCACCAGGTCAGGAGGATGCAGAAGAAGTGGTTTAAGAAGGTTTCTGTGCTCACGGCTAGGGTTTTCTTCTTTAAAAGGTAGTTGTGGATGCTAGAAGAGGGTGAATGGGCGAGTCATGAAAAGTATTTCCTTGCTAGTAGCCCTACTCTCAGCAGATGAGTAGCAGTTTCCACTGACAGGCTGGATTACCAGATACTCCAAGCCATGAGCTAGGCAGATTCACTGGTCCAGGATATGTGTATACACAAAGCTGCTGTCACAATATTCCCAGCCAAAAAAAAAAACCAATAAAAGCTCTAAAGCAAATCAGTGAAAATGAACGGTGATTAAGTGCTTTGCTAAAACAACACAGCCAGAGTCTCAATGACTTCATATTTGAAGCCTTAATGGTAATAATGTAGATTGATCCTAAGGGATCTCCAGCGCTTTGCATAATGCGAGTGGTGGAACTCAATGAGGGTCCAATGTATTCAATGGCAACAGGGTCATTTATGCTACCAGAGATTTCCTTGAGAAAAGAATACACAGTTTGATTTTACAAAGGGAATGGGGATGCACATAACCAAAACAATATTCTGCAGGTGTTTAGAGTATATGTGTCCACATACACACTGTGTGTGCAGCTATATGATGGGATTTTGCCACATCATATGGCTTCACTGGGAAGCTCTCAGAGAAGGAGCTGCACCCTGACCTTCCCTTCTTCCCAGTATACCTGGTCCATGAGGTACTGGTACCAGCTCTGGAAATGCAGTCACTGCTGGGTGAAGCTGACTTTACAGTTCTCACTCCTTCTTGTTCTCTTGAAGCTTCACGGTGCCACAATGGAATGGGAACAACCCTGCATTAGCCAAAACGTGGCAAAACTTCAGCACCATCTTTAAATTAAACCCATGCTTTCCTTGGAAAACATTTACCTTTCCCTATGGGGTCTTATTCTCAGCCTAATGAAGGAACATGATACTGGGCAGAGCTGTAGCCTTTAAAGTCTCTTAGTCAGTGGGACAGAAAGATCTTTTCCAAGGGCAACACATTAGGACATGGCAGGCTTGGTGGTCCAGAGAAGAGCAACTGGTTGGATGGCCGGGGTGGGAAATGGAGTTAACTCCAGCTGGAGGCCAGTTACAAGTGGGGTTCCCCAGGGCTCAGTGCTGGGTCCAGCCTTGTTCAATGTCTTTATCAATGACCTGGATGAAGGTATCGAGTGCACCCTTAGCAAGTTTGCGGACGACACTAAGCTGGGTAGAAGCTGGATCTGCTGGAGGGTCGGGAAGCTCCAAAGGGATCTGAACAGGCTGAATCCATGGGCTGAGACCAATGGCAGGAGGTTTAACAAGGCCAAATGCCAGGTCCTGCACTTGGGGCACAACAACCCTGAGCAGCTACAGACTAGGAGAAGTCTGGCTGGAAACTGCCTGGAGGAGAGGGACCTGGGGGTGTTGGTTGACAGCGACTGAACATGAGCCAGCAGGGGCCCAGGTGGCCAAGAAGGCCAATGGCATCTTGGCTTGGATCAGAAACGGTGTGACCAGCAGGTCCAGGGAGGTTCTTCTCCCTCTGGACTCGGCCCTGGTGAGACTGCTCCTCAAATCCTGTGTTCAGTTCTGGGCCCCTCACCACAAGAAGGATGTTGAGGCTCTGGAGCGAGTCCAGAGAAGAGCAACGAAGCTGGTGAGGGGGCTGGAGAACAGGCCTGATGAGGAACGGCTGAGAGAGCTGGGGGTGTTTAGCCTGGAGAAGAGGAGGCTGAGGGGAGACCTCATTGCTCTCTACAACTACCTGAGAGGAGGTTGTGGAGAGGAGGGAGCTGGCCTCTTCTTCCAAGTGACAGGATGAGAGAGAATGGCCTCAAGCTCCGCCAGGGTAGGTTCAGGCTGAACATTAGGAAAAGATTTTTCACAGAAAGGGTCATTGGTCCCTGGCAGAGGCTGCCCAGGGAGGGGGTTGATTCACCTTCCCTGGAGGGGTTTAAGGGATGGGTGGACGAGGGAATGGTTGGACTCGATGATCTGATGGGTATTTTCCAAGCTAGTGATTCTATGATTCTATGGCATAGGAGAGGTGCTGTAATTCTAAACACATTGCAGCCTCCTCCATCTCCTGAAACGGGGCCATCCAGCTCATCTGAGATAACAGCCATTCCCAGCACTGAAGATCAGAGCCAGGAACCTCACCTAGAAGCCACCAGCAAGGAGGGAATGACACTGGCTCCTGTGCCCCAGGGCATGTGCTGCAAATGGAGTGCATGCACATCTTCCTCCTTGCACCCATGCCTACATAAATACTTGATGTATCGCTTGATTACTTGGTTAGGTGACGCATGCCCGAAGGCAGTAGCCAGGTCACTTTACTTGGTTTTAATGCTTCAGTCCTCCCTTCCTCTTCATTGGGAAATACTTCTGAGTCTGCTCCAGCTTGTGTTTGGGCAGGGCTGGGACTGCGTGAGGCCAACTAAAAAAAAATGATTGTAGAATGAATCCTGAACACAAATGGACATTAATAATAAAAGGCAGGATCAAAGAGCCACTTTGCAAAGCTTGATGGGTTGGTGCAAGATAATATTAGAGGTACATTTCCCACCCTGAGGCAGCTGAAGCTGGGTGAGATGAAGACTTCCAGAGAGGTTCACACCTCGTGGGGCTTCTGAACATCTACTTTACATGTGACACCAACCCCAGTGCCAAAAGGCCTTCCCAGCACCCCAGAGCAAACTTGAAATGGGTAGTTAAATCTCCTGTGGGACCAAAGAGAGGCGGTGGAGAGCATCTGCAAAGACCCAGACCCTAGTGACGGCAGCAGACTTCAGCCTGGCTTCCACTGCAATCACATTAAAACCTCCTTGCACAACTCACAGCCCCAGCACAACTGCTGCACGCAGCCCCAGAAACGTGTTCTTTGCCTTGTGATTTCTCGACAGGCTATTTTTTGCTCTGCTCTCATACAAAATGAGCCACAACTCCTTGCTGGGTCTGCTCACACCATCCCACCAGTGGATGGGCTAAGGACAGCGAAGCAAATTGCCGATTGTAACCAGCATGTCAGCATTGGTGTGTTGATGACCCTCTGTCCAGACCACTTGCTTTCATTTCCACAATCCAGAAAGTTATCTTTATCCAGGAATAAGAAATGTAACAGAAGTTCCCTGATGCAGGTGGAAACAATCTCATTTGCTTTCAAAAGCTGTGGATCAGGCCACAGCTCCTTGCAGAAGATCAGATTAATAGCGAGAGGCAAATGAACCATTTTACTTCTTCTAGCTGAAAGAAAAAAAAAATGCAGCTGACCTGATTTACCTTCCTGATAACATATTTAAAAAATGCTCCCAGGCTGAGGACTTTGCCAGCTGATATTTTGTAGAAAATGAGACTGTTTATGTCATGACGGCAACCTTCTGAAAAACGCTGCTTTAGATGGGAAAGCTCACAAGACCCCTAGGTATAATGATCTCAGCTATATCAATAACCACATTTCGGCAGATTCATTATCTGCTCGCCGGCCTGCCCCGCCGCACAGCGAAGCACTGCAGCAGGGTGGAGTGAGAAAGGACAACACTGAATTCAGCTGCTCTTCCCACAGAAGAATTCTTTTCCTTAGCAAAAGCTTTTATTTTGTCTGCTTTACAGACCACATTTGGGAGGGAGGACCTGAGCTACACACAATATTGAACACAACCGATCAATCTCCCTTTAGTGAGAAGAGCATTTTTCTTCACAGCTTGCATCTTTGCTCCCCAAGCATCCTTATCCCTCGCTGTCCCAAACTTTACAGCAGAACATTTTTCCTCCTTCGCCTATTCCTCCTAATATTCACTCTCTCATTCAAGATTTTAACAACCATGCCAACTATACATGGAGTTTAGACCTCGATTCATAGGAAATCTCAGCTACAAAACAAAGGTTTATTTCATACTGGTACTTTCAAGCAACAGGGACTGTTATGATTATGTATTATGCCCTCCAGCTTCATACAAAATAAAATACCTCACCCAGTAATTTCTGCAGCGAGACCCTCGTTCCCACCTGCCCTCCAGCATTTAGAAGCAGAGGTAATCATGGCTGAAAGATTTCAAATCAAGGGGGTCTTTCCCTGATCCTTGACAAGTATTTCTAGCAGTTTATTACTCTCAGTGTAAAAACATTTGCATCTTTTTCTTTTTTTTTTTCCCTGGTCGTGTCTAGCTCTAGTTTCTGAGCTCCTCATCATACCAAGCCTTTTTCTCCTGAAGAAAGCAGTTTGGCTCGCTTCCCAACATAGGTACTTGAAGGCCATGATCTGATGAGAAAGGATGGAAGGGAGCTGTGACTATCTCCCTCCCAGAGCATCTCACGCCTGGGCTACACGCCTCTATTGGCAATGGATGTGGCTGCAGAGAGCAGGACCAGGGATGGAGATCGCTCAGGAAAAAAAGCCATGGATGCGCAGGAGGAGGATTGCAGGAGCCTGTGGTCTCTGTACACTGCTGCATCCCCTCAGCCCTGAGCTTCCCCTCTGTCCTTGCTGAGGAAAGCTGAAAGGGGAAATGACAACAGTGAGTGATGCCCAGGAGGAGCTGGCACAGCCCCATCTTCTCCTACAGAGGAGAGAGAAAGGCCATCTGCCCCGCTCCTCCCAGCCTGAATGGGATAGACCCTGCCATGAGGACAATGTAGTGCAATTCTACACTCTCATAGCGTAGAATTTCTTCCTTATATCTAATCTAAATCTCCCCTCTTTCAGTTTAAAGCCATTACCACTTGTCCTATGACTACATATCCTTCTAAAAGGTCCCTCTTCAGCTTTCTTGTAGGACTCTGTTAGATACTGGAAGCTGCTCTAAGGTCTCCCCGGAGCCTTCCCTTCTCCATGCTGAACAAGCCCAACTCTCTCAGCTTGTCCTTGTATGGGAGGTGCTCCAGCCCTCAGATCGTCTTTGTTGACATCTCTGGGCTTTCTTATGTCAGGGGCCTTAGAGCTGGATAGAGTATTCTAGGTAGAGCCCCATGAGAGCAGAGTAGAAGGGCAGAAACCCTTCCCTTGCCCTGCTGGTGCCATTTCTTTGGATGCAGCCCAGGCTATGATTGGCTTTCTGGGTTGGATGAGCACTTTACCAGCTTGTGTTGAGCTTCTCATCCACCAGCAGCCCAGGTCCTTCTCTTCGGGGCTGCTCCCAACCCATATTCTTCCCAGCCTGTAATTGTGCTTGGGATTGTCCTAACCCAGGTGCAGGACCTCGTATTTGGCCTTGTTGATCTTCGTATGGTTCACACAGCCCCAGCTCCCAAGCCTGCCCAGGTCCCTCTGGATGGCATCCCTGCCCTCCAGCAAGCAGACTGCATCATACAGGCTGGTGTCATCACTAAGTTTGCTGAGCCTGCACTCAACCCCCCTGTCCATGACTGCAACAAAATGTTGAACCGTGCCAGTCCCCATACCCACACGCCAGGTTC
The DNA here is from genome assembly GCF_032191515.1 of Phaenicophaeus curvirostris. NCBI lineage: Eukaryota > Metazoa > Chordata > Aves > Cuculiformes > Cuculidae > Phaenicophaeus > Phaenicophaeus curvirostris. The sequence goes on from NC_091431.1 coordinate 73,812,209, forward strand.
GCCACGTGTCACTGCTCTCCATTTGGACATCAAGCAGTTGCTCTCTTTGAGAGCAAAAACCAGGCACACACTCTCCTGGGTGGAAAACTGGTTGGATGGCCGGGGTGGGAAATGGAGTTAACTCCAGCTGGAGGCCAGTGACAAGTGGTGTGCCCAGAGCTCAGTGCTGGGTCCAGCCCTGTTCAATGTCTTTATCAATGACCTGGATGAAGACATCAAGTGCACCCTTAGCAAGTTTGTAGATGACACTAAGCTGGGTGGAAGTGTCAATCTGCTGGAGGGTTGGGAGGCTCCAAAGGGATCTGAACAGGCTGGATCCATGGGCTGAGGCCAATGGCAGGAGGTTTAACAAGGACAAATGCCAGGTCCTGCACTTGGGGCACAACAACCCTGAGCAGCTCCAGACTAGAAGAAGTCTGTCTAGAAAGCTGCCTGGAGGAGAGGGACCTGGGGGTGTTGGTTGACAGGGACTGAACATGAGCCAGCAGTGGCCCAGGTGGCCAAGAAGGCCAATGGCATCTTGGCTTGGATCAGAAACGGCGTACCAGCAGGTCCAGGGAGGTTCTTCTCCCCCTGTACTCAGCACTGGTGAGACCGCTCCTCGAATCCTGGGTTCAGTTCTGGGCCCTTCACCACAAGAAGGATGTTGAGGCTCCGGAGTGAGTCCAGAGAAGAGCAACAAAGCTGGTGAGGGGGCTGGAGAACAGGCCTTATGAGGAACGGCTGAGAGAGCTGGGGGTGTTTAGCCTGGAGAAGAGGAGGCTGAGGGGAGACCTCATTGCTCTCTACAACTACCTGAAAGGAGGTTGTGGAGAGGAGGGAGCTGGGCTCTTCTCCCAAGTGACAGGGGACAGGACAAGAGGCAATGGCTTCAAGCTCCGCCAGGGGAGATTTAGGCTGAACATTAGGAAAAGGTTTTTCATGGGAAGGGTCATTGGGCACTGAAACAGGCTGCCCAGGGAGGTGGTTGAGTCACCTTCCCTGGAGGGGTTTAAGGGATGGGTGGACAAGGTGCTGAGGGACATGGTTTAGTGTTTGATAGGAATGGTTGGACTCGATCCGGTGGGTCTTTTCCAACCTGGTGATTCTGTGATTCTGTGATTCTAAATGATGTTGCCATGCTGTGGATGGGCTGTCCCATCACCGAGGCATCCTCGGGTGCTGCCTCAGAGCATGTGCAGTAATTGTGGGTCAAAACCCCCTCATCACCTCCCACCTTGCTGAATCAGCAGCAATGAAGGGGATATGAGAATCACTGCAGAAAAAACTCAATTTCTGGCTCAGCCATTGCAACCTGTGCATGGGAAACTCATGTTGCCCTCATCACGTGGAATAGCAAATATAGGGATTGGTGAAGATGGGCTGTCGATAGAAGTAAGGCTGACCCTTCCACAGGGCACCCACTACCCCTACCTCACCCATCCTCCAGTCCCAGGGTTCTGCTACCTGCAGGAGGAGCCCCTGGAGTAGCTCTGCCCCAGCAGCAAGTGCAGTTGTCCTTCCTGTCTCAAGCCCTAGGTTTTATTTTTTAAGAAATCCTGAGCAGGAGAGAGCTGGAGAAATAGCAGGAAAGGAAATTTTGATAGGAATGTTTGGACTCGATGATCCGGTGGGTCTCTTCCAACCTGGTTATTCTATGATTCTATGAAAACAACAAAGGTGTGATGGGAGAAAGAAAGAGCAGCTCTCTTCTCAGTCAAGGGAGACAGCAAGGAGTCACAGATTGCTAAGAAGAGATGAGGGCTTGTCCATCCATGGATGACTAACCTAAAATTAGCATGACAACATGGAGGTGGGGGGTTAACAGATCTGTTAAGATGTAAAAAGTCATAATATAAAAAAAAATCTGAAGGGTTTTGGGCAAATATCCTCTTCTGTGGAATGGCTGGAGGTTTTGATGGTTTTGGAGCTCTTGGAGGTGGCTGAACGGCTCAGCAACCGCAACGGATGGGCAACAGCACAGCAAGTTAATAACTCCTCCTTAATAAATGCAAAGCAGTGTAGGGAAGGGAGAGGAATTTCTCTTCCTCGGGCATCTTCCAGGACTTTAAACTGTGTCAAACCAAGGAAGGAACCTCCCACAACTGAGACAGCATGGTGAAGAACTCTGCCCTGTGCACAGGCGCGGGCACAAAGCTAACAAGATGTTCTGCTCCATATGGAAAGGGACAGTGAATAATCCTGGAAATATTATAATGCCTTTGTATAAATCAGTAGTACAGCCTCAGATGGGGAGAAAAGTAATGATGCAGAAAAGGCAAGAAGTGTTCAATCAATATTTCTGCTCTGCATTTGGAAAGAAGCAGGATGAGATGCTTGTATCACATGAGGAGGATGAAGTACTTTCCAGTCCATTAGTAACCAAGGAGGTTGTTAAACAGCATCTACTAGTGATAAACAATTTTAAATCAGCAGGCCTGGATAACTTGCTCCCTAGAGCCCTCCAACAGCTGGCTGAGAATCTCTCTGGCCTGCTGATGTTAATTTTTAATAAATCTTGGAATACCAGGGAAGATCCAGACAGCTGGAAGCATGTAAATGCTGTAGTGATCTGCAAAAGGGGCAAGCGGGGAGGCCTGATGAACAGGTTGGCTTGTCTGCTGTCAGTCATGGCTAAAATAACAGGAACCCTCCTGAGAATCAACCAGAAAAGGAATTAAAGTATGGGAATACAGTTAATGCTCATCAGAGAGGTTCTGCAGAAAACACTTCATGTCAAACAAAGCTAAGGTTGTTCTTTGAGGAGATTACAAGTTTGGTTAATAAAGATAATTGCCTAGAGATAATACACATAGGCTTTTGTATGGCATTTGTTTTACTGTGACATGACATACTGATTAAAAAACGAGCACTTTATTATATGAATAAAGCATGTGTGCAGCAGATCAGAGCTGATCACAACAGATAGCTGTCTAAGGGGAATCAGCCTGTTTCCAGGGGGATTTCACAAGGCTCAATCTGAGCCTCAGTGTTCAGCTTTTTCTTATCTGGAAGCAAATATCACTGCTGATAAACCAGCTATATGCTAGACAAACAAGAGAGGCTAAACCATCTGAGATGATGGTAGCAAAGCATCTGGCTGCGGTCACCACTCCACCCCAGACGATGAGAAGAAGGGGACAGTTGGTGTAAAAACAGAGAAGAGGTGCTCAGAACTGATGCAGAAACTGGGAGGTGACTCCATGGCAGGTGGTGGTGGTGACCAAATCCCAGCAGAGCGACACGAACACCTGGCCCAGCAGGGCTGGATGTTTCACGCACTCCAACACGTCTCAGGAACAATCCCTGGAAAGGGCATCAGGAGGTAAATCAGAGCCTGGGATGAGAGAGGACAGGATCAGCGGACTCCACACAGCAAGATTCTGCAACTCCTGGGGCTGACTGTTGCATAGAAGAGGATGCACGACCCAGACCAGACCTTTCAGTGCTCCTCACAGGGCTTAATTCTGATGCTGACCTTTGTGACCCCACATAAATCAATTAAAGCTTGATCCAGCTTTTTTGTAACAGGAATACTTCCACCTGGCCTTTCCTACCCCAAGGCCTCAGCTGCCCCTTGGGAAAACACAACACTTAATGCATGGGTGAAAACCTCAGTGACAAGCACAGGGGTGCCAGCCACGGGAGTGATTATCCCTGCGGGCAGCCCCTCAGACTTGGACATGTAGGTCTTGTCTGCTGCTCCAAAATCAGAAACCTAGCAGGTGAAAGAAGAGTTTTAGAAATGCTTATCAAGAAAATGGGAAAAGCTTAAAGTACCGTACATGAAGAAGCTTCGCTGCGTCACAGTTGCACCAATAAAACTTACATTATCCCTAGCATCCTATTAGCACCATCGCTTCTTTTCTCCCTAAACAGGTACTGCCTTTTTTCCGAGGTATCATCCAAATACATAGTCATGTGCTAGTGTGTCTCCAGTGTTATTGTGGTTTATTTCTACTCTCTCACCTTTAGAAGAATAGAAGTTGCTCAGCAAAGGCATCACTGCCTGATGAAACAGGTGGCTGAGAAGGAAGGCTGAGTGATGGGCAGCCAGTGCAAAGGTGGCTGTGCAAGGGCGGCGAAGGAGGAGGGCAGGGGGCAGAGCTGCTCATCCTGGGCATGACCCTTGCTTGGATGGATGCTGGAGATGAGATGTGTGGCTCAGCAAATTCATGGGAGATCACTTTTCTCCAGGTCAAGAGCAGAAGAGGGACCTGCAGAGGAGAGGAGGGTGCATGCCCATGGTCTGATGTGTGCTCTCATTCTCAAATCCCCAAGGTAAGTCACTGTCTTTGGTCTTCAAGGCATTGCAGAGGAAAGGAATAGGTCCCTTTGGGCACATCAAGCCAAGTCACAGAAGCAGGGCTTCCTGCCCAACCTTCCTTTGTGTCTTCTCCAAAGCCTGGCAGGGTTATTTGGTACTAGCCTTTCTTTCTGCTGTTTCTGCAGTTGCCTTGGAAGGGACCAGACCTGCTTAGCCATGAAAGAGATGAGGGGAAACCTTTCTCTCTCAAGAGCCAAGAAAACCCTGAGCAAGCTCATGACTGCACAAGGTACATAAAGGTTAGGAGACCTAATGGGACCTCAAGGAGTTCCCTGGAGCTGCAGCTGCCTTCTTGTTTTCCACCCCTTGACAGGGGTGGGAGAGAACAGGTCGCTGAGGCAGCCAGAAGAGCGAGGAGGGTCTCACACAGGACTGACTCTGTGACACCTCCCAGGGAGGACCCCACTGGGCACATGGACAGTGACCTAGGAGGTTTGCTCCCGAACTCCAGCCCAATCCAAGCCCAAAGGCTTGCTCAGGTCCAGCTGCACCAGTCTAGTGGAGGTGGGCGATGGTTTCTGGGAAAAAAGCCTTACAGGAAAAAAGCAAGGATTTTTTTTTTATCCTGATATCTTTTTTCTCCTCCTGAAACCCACTCAAGGAAGGATTTAGGTTCCAACTTCTTTTCTCCACCTACCATTATTTGTAGAGGGCTTCTTACCACTGCATGTGTCTTAAACCTTCAGATCTCATGATTGTACCTGAGAATGACCTCTGGCTAAGGGCATCCCACTCCTCTGGCCTCACATTTCCATTTGACTTTGCCACTAACCAGTGATGGAGAACTTGCTGCTCACAACATTCCTCAAGTGCTCCTTTGACTGTTCTTGCTTCAGGGACTTAAAAGGGGGTCAACAATGCAGATTCCAGGTGTTTAACCCAAACAGGCCCCATCCATCAACACTTGAGCAGAGGATTAGAATACATTGTTATTGCTGAAGGTGAATTCAAGAGATAAGGCATTAAATCAAAGCCTTATCTAATGTGAGGCATTAGAAATTGTTTCAAACTGGGGCAAAAAAATGCAGCCAGTTTGTCTTAAATCCACTGAATCCCATCACATGCAGTTTTGATGAGGTGAACCACATCAAAATTGGAGCATTCTTCAAAGAAGCTGCAGCTACCTTATTGGGCTGCCCAGATGCAAGGTAAAAATTTGGTGCTTATCCAAAAAAAGACAATCTGGGGTCTTGTCTGCAAATGCAATTGAGAAGACACAATGAGTACCAGTCATAGTCCTTGAATCCAGGATCATCTTCCCTACTATGGCTCTGATCACCCAAGCTGCCAGCAGCTCACAGAAGATACCACCAATTTTGGTTGCCTCTTCTTCTTCCTTTGAATTTATCATAAAGGATGAACCAAAACTGGCAGCATCCAGATCCCTGTGGCTGCCCTCGAGCACTTTGGTCCCGTGTCCCTGGACTAAAGGGGAGGATCTACCATGGCATTTTTCCCGAGTGTGCCTTTAGATATCCATGCTTTGCACAAAGTCCTCAGCGGGTGAGAGCCCTGCCAGGAGCACCCTGCAATGCCCGCTGCCTTGTCTGCCTCTCACCTCTTATTCCTCTGCGACTCTGCATCTGGAAGCAGCAGGGGCAAGGAGTATAACACAATCACAAGCAAGCACTCCATCCTTCCAAAAAAGATATTACTTCCACTCCCACCTTCCTTCTCACCCTCATCCCAGCACCCTGCTCAGTCAACATGGTTTACTCTGCTGCAATTAACACTTCATGAAGCAGAACATCCCCCCTCTCCAGCTGAGCCCAACAAGGCACAGCCAGAGCAAATTATTTAGATGAGAAGAAAAAAAAAAAATAATCACAGCCGACAAAGGCTTCTTGTCTTAAAATCCTTACTCAGTCAGCACATGGGGCAGGCTGGCACCACGATCAGGTGTTGTTGCAGGGGCTTCTGTCAGGGTTGGTCCAGGCACCTCATGGCAACCCCCTCCCAAATTCAGTAATAGGGACCCCAAGGGCTCACCCAGGTGCACAGCTTTAAGTAGACAGATGAAACTTGGGATTTCATATTTAGGGAGACATGTAAGCTTTGGGTGCTGCTGTGGAATCAGATCACTCACCCCAAAGGGGCAGGATTTGGCCCCATGAGATTCCATCTTACTGTGGCTGCACCCCAAATCTCAGCAGCCAGGGAGTGCCTGTGTCCCCTCCTGTTCTCCCAAAAGATTTGGCTCTGATCACTCCCCAGGACTTGATTTTTCAACAGGTTGAAATTGTAATTGCATATTTTTCCCCTCCATAATAAAGAAAAAAAGGAGGAGTAGAATGGACTCATTTATCATGTGCAGCCAAACCCCAGGCTGGACCCTGTGAAATGAAAATGAGTCCATGACACTTTGTATAATGGCATTCCAGTTTGTTCTCCTAAATAATTTGTATTTTAATGAGTCCTTTTTTGCTCCAGCACTAGTTTGTAGCCCCAACACTTTCTCAAGTCTTTCTGCGCTTTAATTTGATTTTAAAAAATTCCCAGTGTCATTTTTATATTAACAGAAAGAAAAAGAAAGGCAAGCTCGTTTCCCTCCTGGCTTAGATGGGAGCAGGTAATGAATCTCTGTGTGCAGGAGATGGCTCTTATCTCCATGGCCTTGCTGTTCCTAAACCTACGTATTTAAAAAACTCCCCCATCACGAGATAATGGGAACAGAAAGTCAGCAAAGAAACAAAAAGGCAATCACGAGCTTTACAGAAGCAGGGGAGCACCATGATTTCCACCTGATCTTCTCCTGCTGGGACAGGTCTTTAGGTTGAGGCACTACAAATGAGAAGGATTTGCTCTAGGGAGTGTAGAGACTCACTCTACGTCAAAAAGCTATTTTTGCATCACTTGGACTTCCTAAGGGCTTCTCTGCTTGGGTCATGCTCAGTTTGCCATGGAATAGAGGGCATTAGTGGTGGGGGGGTGGCTTGGCTAGGTTAGCTGTCCAAGCCATTGTAAAATCTGACCTGTTCAAACACCTTGTCACATATACTCAACCTACTCTTAGAGGCTACTTGAGCTAGAAAGCTTGTGGATGTGGTGAAAAAGTTCTGCTCATGGTGGGCACAGCGTGGTGGCCTCCTGGGTGGCATCTCATCATGATAGCCCCTCACACCAAGTGCTGGAGCAAGCACTGTCCCAGCTGAAGGATGGAGCAGCGACAGCTAAAATGGTCAGGAGGAGGGATGGAGAGGTGTATGGGGATGTGCATGTCCCCACATCAGTCTAACGAGCCTCCCAGGGTGGTGGTTGATTCCCCTTCCCTGGAGGGGTTTAAGGGACGGGTGGACGAGGTGCTGAGGGACATGGTTTAGTGTTTGACGGGAATGGTTGGACTCGATGATCCAGTCGGTCTTTTCCAACCTGGTGATTTTGTGATTCTATGATTCTATGATAAATGGGGAGGACTTTGTTCTGCAGATGGTTGAGGTACAGGCAGTGGATGCAGCCGGGGAGAGACAAGGACTCCTGCCCTGCTCCTGGAAAAGAGGATCTTGGGAAGAGCACTGGGAGGTAGAGAGGCTCTGTGGGTGCTTGCAGCTTAAACCAGGTCAGGGCTGCAGTGACCCTGATGGATGGGAGATACCTGGGCTATATAATGTATCCCTATTGGTCCATCTCTGCTGTGCTACCTAACCCCTTCAGACACCCTTTCACTCCCCAGCACTCCCACGCTGTAGGAGAAAAGAGATATCAATCGAGAAAGTGAGAGGTGAGAAATGCAGCACCTCCAGTCCACTTCTCATTTCACTGGGAGGAATTACAGAGAAGGGCAGCTAGTAAGCAAGGCTAAAGGAAGGATGGCTTACAAAAATGCAAAAACTCAGACAATTTCGCTAAATCCCACCTAACCAGGCTCAAACATCTCTTGCCTTCAGACTGGGGAAAGAAATGTCACAGGTTTATATACCAGTTTATTTCTACCCATTTAACAAGTCAACATTTCCTTCCCATCCTCCCTCCCTGGCGTAGCAGCCGCTGTAGCTCAGAGTGAAGCATTACTCCTAGTTCCCAAAGCCTTGGAGATACACTTGACCTTCATTATTGCCCTGTTTTAATTTCCAGCCTCCCTTTGCTTACCCTCCCCCACGGAGCCCTGCCAGACTTTCTCCCTCCCTTGAGACCATCCTTGCTGCTGTTTTACTTGGGTTTTAATCACCTCCTACTTTGACTACTCCACTTGCCTCCTCCACAGCCTTCCTCGGTGCTTTGCCATCTCACCAGCCTTTTTGGGAGTACCAAATGGACCAGCCAAATTACTCTTAGGAAATACCTGCTCTTTTCTTGGTTTCTTCCCTGCTCTGGGAAGAGCTTCAAAGCCACTATTCCCACTGGCAGGATTCCCAGGAGCAAAGCTTCACAGAGAAGGCCAGCAATGATCTGAAGAGCCCAAGCAACCTGGCATTAAAGTTTTAGGTCAAATCCAGGGTCCATCAATTGCCCTAAGCAGCCCAGAACCAAGAAGGCTGAAGCACCAAATCCCTGGCTATGCCTCCAGGAAGGTGCTCACTCAACCTCAAAGAGCTCAATGTTGTTTTAAACCCTGAATAAGGAGGTCTAATCCCCCTTCTAAATATCATGTCTTCCTGCTAATTTATAGCTCTTGTTTTCTTTTCCATCCCTGAACAACATCCAAGCCTTATTTGAGTGTTAAGTTTCCGACTTTGGAGGCATCCTGTAGCAGCACATTTCACAGATGTAACCCAATGGGAGAGTGTTTTGTTATGGACACAGCTGCTTCCTTAAACAGACCTTGTGTTATGAGATAGGGAGATCAGAGATGTCCACTGCCCTGTCTCTGGATGCTCATTAGGTTAGAGATGCTACTGTAGACTTTCCTCTGTCTCTGCTTGGCTCTGTGCTGTTCCCCCAGCCTTTTCCAGCCTCTCTCTCAGTGCTTTTTTCCTCCAGCTGGTAATTGTTCTCATTGCCCTTCGCTCACAGATGGTCCTGGGAGAGCTCACTATTGATGTGGTGCCAGCTCTCCTCAATCCCAGCTGCTAAACTGCATTAGGAGACCAACCACCACTCAGCAGAGACTGCTCCTCCAGTCCATCTGCCCTTTCTTACCCAGCCCACTGCTGGAAGGACATTTGCTCACCAGAGCTGCCACATCTGGACAACCTCTAGATCCCATCACAGCAGAGAGGTCGCCCTCTGGCCCCACTGCCCCCCATCCAAAGCCTCTAAGGTCTACCTGGATCTCCCCACCCACCCTTCCTCCTTGACATCACACACGCTGTGCAGCTGAATCATTTGCACTGATGCAAACCTCTCCTTCAAGCTTCCCCATTCCCTTTGGCTTATGAGAGCCCCTGTGGTCCCAGCCCAGGAAAACTTACCCACAGGGTCCTCTGTGCTCATGGAGCTGAATTTTTTTATGCTGAGGGTGATGAAACACTGGCACACGTTGCCCAGAGAGGTGGTGGATGCCCCATCCCTGGAAACATTCAAGATCAAGTTGGACGGGGCTCTGAGCAACCTGATTGAGTTGAAGATGGGGACTAGATGGGGACCTTTAAAGATCCACACCAACCAAAATCATTTTGTGGTTCTGTGATCTCCTGGACTCCAGCCCCACTTCACAGGGACAACCTGGACTGCCAAGCAGGGAGGACGGATGCAAGCGGAAGAAAACAAGGGGAGGTAAAAGCAAGGCAGATCAGGCAGGAGGTGAAAGCAGCTCTTATTTTTCACCAGGCCAAGTTGTTTTTGGAGGCACAAACAGTAGGTTCATTCATAAAGCAGCTAAGTGCTGGGTTTTTCGATGGAAACAATGAATTAGCAAAGATGAGCAGCGACAGGATAAATGACCTTTTTCCTGCCTCCCAAAGTGTCTTGTTTCTTTCCTAACCCAGCAGCCAACTGCTTACTGAGGTCCACAGTGCTCAGCCCCAGTGAACTGAAGCCTCCAGGGAGGCCTAAGGGCTTGAAAGGAGCTTCCTGCAAAGCCATCTCCTTCCCTATGGCCCCACGCTCTTCCCACCCAAACCCATGGGAGCCAGGGTCTGGAGGGGACCCCACCTTAGCAATGAGGATGTGGAGCATGAGCATTGCCACCCATCAAGGCGACAGCCCCATGGAACAAACCTGCATCAGAGAAAGTTTAGATCGGACATTAGGAAAAGGTCCCTCATTGAGAGGGTGGTTGGTCAATGGAACAGGGTCCCCAGGGAAGAGGTCATGGCACTGAGTCTGTCAGGCTTCAAAGACAGTGCTCTTAGCCATATAATTCAGTGTTAGGTAGTCCTGCAAGAAGCAGGAGTTGTACTCAATGATCCTAAAGTCCCTTCCAACCAAAGATATTCTACGATTCTGTGATCAGCGCCCTAGACTAGGCAGGTGGGACCCAACCTAACTCACCCATCATTGCTCAACACCAAAAAAAAAAAATTCCAGTTCACAAGTGCTGCAAACCCAGTGCCTTTCACCAATGCACAATTTAGCTTCAGAGCAACACAAAGAAAGTGATTTGACTTTCCGTTTCTGCTATCTCAAAACCTATCAGAGGGATATGCTACCTTACGCTAACATAACCGATTAAAGCAGAAGATAAAATGTCATTCCATTATCTATTTATTAAAAGCACCACTTGAACTGCTTTTATTCTGCATACATCTCCTAGAAAAGAGGCACTCCTTGACTGTGTAAATCAGCGAGCAATTGTGTTTTAACAGCCTTTAGAATGGCATTTCCCCACAGTATTAGATGGACTATCAGACAGAAAACCTCTTCCAAACTCACTTATCATAACAGGCGTGAGCACAGAGCTCTTTACCGCTCATCTACCACAGAGACAAATACAAAATAGGCTTGTAAAACTCACAAAGCATAGATCATTCCCACCTTTCACCCTGCTGCATCAATATCCTTAATGACAGGTCAAAATAAATAATTTTGTAAGCAGAGGAAAACTATTCAGCTCCTACTGACAGATGGGACTTCTGGTAGGCAACAAAATGCAGGCTGCAGTTCCCAACACACTGATGCTACCTGTTCTACTGTAATCACTTCTGGCAGAACCATAAAGGATGAAGCCACTTCAAATTACCCAGTTCCCTGGGAAAAAGGGGAAGAAATGATGCTGAATTTTCAGTATCTGTAAACTGCAAAAAAAAAAAAAGGGAGGTGGCTGGATTATCTTTGTTCCACCAGAATAAATTGGCTTTTGGCTGGTTGGGGATAGTTTTCCATAGCAAGAAACATTCTCCCATTTTTTTTTTTTTTAACTTGGTTCTGCTTCTTCTGGTAAAAAGCTGTTCTAAATATTTTTACCAGGTGTTTTGATGAAGAAAGCTGGTGAAACGGTATTCGTGAGCTGATTATGTTTTAAATGAAAGGGTGATAGAAGACAAGCACAGCAAGCTTCATTCAGTGCTCTTGGAAGTCAATAGAGGCTCTACCATTGACATGAGCAAACGTCAGATCTGTTGAGAAGAGAGGAAGGGAATGTGCATGGGGAAGGATGCCTAAGGGTCTGGAAACTATCAGAGATAGGTGGACGGATGTGGGGATGGATGGATCCCTACCACTCTGCTGCCATCAGAGGGACCTCAACACACACCATGGCAGATTGACCACTGAAGCTGATGTCCTTGTTCCTTCTTTCCCTGTGGCCTCCGCACTTTTTCCTTTTTTTGCAGATAAAATGGAGCACTGCCTTGCTGGAGAAAGTAGGGGTTCCAGCTGGGTCATCTGCAAGGACACCCATCTCAGCTCGCAGGTCGCCCAGTCCAATGCACCCCAGGCTCCTGGCTGCCCTTACGTGAGTTGAATTCTGATGGAACTGACAAACTTGGAAGATCATTTCAAACCACAACAGCTTCAAATTCAGCTTGTTTCAGCCTGTGACCTTCTTGGCAGGATCTCCCTTCAGCGCGGCAGCCCCAAACAGGAGCTGACAGTGCTTCAAAACCTTTTGAACCAGCACTCGGGTCCCTTGGGTACTGCAGGGAGGATTTCTCTTAACAGCGCGAAAGCTCCCCGGCTCTGACAGCCCTGCTCTCAGGCTGCCTTGGAGGGAACCCGCATGCCATTCCCTCTGTTCAGTGGTGTGAAAGGTCACTGGGGAAAGTGCACTTGTCACCAGGAATAAACCGTTACACGCAGGTTGTGTCACATCATCGTTCTGGGAGGATGGAGGCAGCAGAAGTCAGTGAAAAAGCTCCCCTGATGCCAGTGGGGTTTGGATCTGTCCTGGAGCAGAAATGCGGAGGAGCAAGGAGCAAAACTTCTCCTAAATGACATGGGTTATCAGCCGGCACGGAGTGAGCCCCAGGAGACACTCAGGGCAAGTGTCCTTCACACTGATGTGCCAACCAGTCCCCTCCGACTGTCACCTTAACAGAAGTCACCCCATGACCATACAGCTTGCAAAGTACCAGCTTCCCAGTCAAGCTAAATAAATCCCTTCCCTTCTTCTCCTGACAGCACATCTTACCCAGAGCTATTCTGAGACATGAGCCACCAGCAGACCTGTGGGGACTGGGATTTAGGGTTCCAGCTCAGGAGAGGGTGGATGACCCCCTGCGCTTCTGAGTTGTTAATGTTTCCCAGTGGAACCTCATAGTTTTCCACATTTTACTACCTTTATATATCAGGGTGACATTAGAGGAGATTTTATTTCTCTCTGCAACGGGTAGCAAACCAGACACAGGACTACAGCACAGAAGAGAAGTAAATATCATCTGATCTTCCAGGAGAGAGAAACCAGGGCAAGCCAGCAATAATCCTTGCCTGCTTACGTGGTTTAGCAATGTCCTAGGAACTCAGGCATGGCATGAGACATCATGCAGAGGAAAATATCGTGTGCTGCCATGCAACACTTGAAGACCAGGAGAAAGCAACATCATTCAGTGCAGGGATGGGAGAAAACAGTACCATGAGCCCAACAGCCACCAGGTTTGTGCAGCCTCACCTCGAGAGGAGACCCAGACCAAGCCCTTCCTCCCATCTCTGCTGGTGCACACGTTTCAGGGTGACTTTTTGCTGAAGCTCAAGTTTAAGAGGTTGTCCAAGGGGTCACCAAGCCAGATGTAGCTGCCTTTGGCATTGCTGCATTGGCACAGGAGACCAGCAAGAGCAGCTACTCAGCTTGCAGCAGGTGACAGGCAGGGAAATGCTGCCTGCACCAACGCTGACACAGGCAGGAATGTCACCATGCTAAGGGCTCGTGTGTGGCTCCTCTGTGCCCCTCGCTTAAACGTAGGTCAAGCCACAAGGTGACAGTTAGCGCCCGCGGAGCCGTCTCTGCCCACCAAGGTGCTTCCAGCACTGTATCAAAATTTAAAGTGAAGCAATAAAAATTAAGAGAGAAGTAATATGGAACATAAAACCCAAGCACTAGATTAAGAAGTCCCTGGATGCTGACGTATCATTAAGGCAGGGCATGAACCTCCCCTTGCAAAGCTGCCAAATCCCCTTTCCATGGGAAATTATCCTCATTTCTGATTGCCCTCGTGCCAAAGTTAGGCCAGGCTTTCATCACCTGGCTCTCTGGTGTCAGGGAAAACAGCAGTGGAAAGGCTGGGAACTGGCATGCCGTCCCCTGTACACCACTTTTTAACCCTTATCTCCCAACTGGGCTTTGTGGCTGAGACTGCCAGTGACTGAACACGTCCTGATCATGGAGGGTGCAAGGGAGAAAAGCTAAATAGAATCATAGAATGGTTTGGGTTGGAAAAGACTTTAAAGGTCCCATCTAGTCTATCCCTGCATAAGCAAGGACATCTTCAACTCAATCAGGTTGCTCAGAGCCCCATCTAGCCTGCCCTGGAATGTTTCTAGGGATGGGGCATCCATGACCTCTCTGATAACTCCAATAACTAAAATATCTAGATCCAGCCTCCAAGGGCTGCTGGGCTAAGCTCTGACAAGAGAAAACACCATTTTCTTAGAAACTCTCCATCTCTCAGATTTACACTGACAATAATTCAAAGACATCCTCCCTCATCACAATATGACACCCTTCTCGCATCCCAGAAGGTTTCGCTGAAACAGCAGCCCCAGGACCAGGGGTTAAATGGTGGGGAGACCGGTTTTGATTTATTTGGATGCAAAGCTGAGGTTTTAATCAACCCTGGGGCCTGGTGGGAGATTCACTGCCTCCCCACTGCCCATCTTTCCCATCCCCAAGCCTTTCCACCCCCAGTGACCCATTAACATCCCCTTCTTCTTGTAAATATTGCCTGAGCACTCCTGCCTGCCCTCCTGGCCTCAATTAATTGTGGCCTGGGGGAGAAGCAGGTAAGAAAGCGCTCAAATTTAACTGCTTGTCTGTGAATGGGAAAAACAGAGCTCGATGTGACAAGTGCAGGCAGTGGGGACAGGCACGGGTGGGGATAGGAGGAGAGCAGAGCTCTTCTAGCCCAAACATCCTTGTGGATAACCAGCTGTCCTAATCTCCTATCACTTCATGGGATTTGTAGAAATTTTGCATGCCGTGGCATTTGATTCTCGGAGGAAAGTCCTGCTCTGGAGCAGGTTGTTCCAGCCAGTAAAGCCTCCCCTCTGCTGAAACCCATGCTCCCAGAGCCAGTCAGTCCAATCCCACCGGTCCCAGTGGGGTGATCGCCCCCTCAGGCACCCTGCATCTCATGACACAAGGCAGAGGCTGAGCTCACAGAAGCTCTGCAGCTCCCAAGTCCCACCTTAGCCTTGTTGGCTGTGGAGAACCCTGCATGAGGAGCCACTGCAACTGATAAGGTACCAGCACAGGTTGCCCAGAGCAGTGGTGCATCCCTGGAGGTGTCCAAGGCCAGGTTGGATGGGGCTTGGAGCCCCTGATCCAGTGGGAGGTGTCCCTGCCCATGGCAGGGGTGGAACTGGATAATCTTTAAGGTCCCTTAAAACTCAAGCTATTCTATGATCTAAGAAACCAAGGAATGGCAAGAAACATCCCAGGCTCCAAACAGCACCTTCAGCATCCCTGGTGACTCCAGAAACATAATGGGTGCCTTCAGCATGGTAGAAGCCTCCCAGCTTCTGCTGCAAGGAGCAACAGGTCATCATCAGAGCGATCCAAACTCTACCTGAAGTTGATTTAGCTGGGACAAAAGCTAAGGCCACACAAATAGGTTGTGGCTTGTCTTTTTTTTTTTTTCCTAAGACATCACTAAACTCCATGAGCAGGTAGTGCCTCAGCATCCTGCAAGCAATGCTTTCAGTGCGAAGGAACAAAAGGCTGTGGTGGGGAGGGGAACGGCTGGAAACCTTACAGGCTCCTAAGCTTCATTTGAGACCTGGTGTTTGCAGCTCAGTCTGCATTTCATCTTTTCATAAGTAACTCTTACCAGGAAACATTACAAAAAAGGGGGCATTTCAAGGCAGAAAAGTTGGTCTCCAAATGTAATTTTTTTTTAAATAAACCCTTTTGTTAGCAACTCTTCTGGGGAGCGAATCCAGCAGAGGAAATACAGTCCAATGTTCACTCCTAAATTAGTTTCCAGGCACTTGGGATGCTTTATTATTCATTTCCTCCAAATATTAGGCAATGCCTTTCGCCCCTTTCAAAGTCAATACAAGGGGTCTTTGATGCATTGTGGGACATGAAAGTTTCAGGTCTAAAGAAGCATTTCTTTTAAGTCCTCTCTTTTATCAAGCATATTCTGTTCTGTTCGCTGTAATGCACACAATGGCATGAGAGTCTTGACCTGCTTCATGTCTGATGGGCTGAAATCTCAGATGCATAGGATAAAACAGCCATTCCTAGCAATACAGCTTAAACACTTATGGCTCTATTCAGGCAAATATTACCCAGGGGTCTGCCACGCCACTGAAAAGCTGCAGAAATTGGCTCCGTAGATGGTTGACCAATTCAGCAGTGAGAAACGACCCCGCTACATTAACTCCCCTTTTCATTTCACCCTAGGCGAGCTGGGGTCTGGAGGTAACCGCAGCAGGAGGCAGGAGCCGGCTGAAGCCAGATTCGTTTTCTTTTATATAAAGTATTTTTTGTGTGTGCATGTGACCATGAATATCATTATGTGGATCTGCGAAAGAGAGAAATAATGACATTAGGGCACAGGCACAGAAACCACTGAGGGTTTTGTCTTACAGTTACATGGGATTGCTGTCACATCTTCCAGAGAAGTAAAATGTGTAGCATTTAAGACACTGCAAACATCTCAGATACCCAGGTCTCTGCCTATGATGAAGGTATGTGGAGCTTGGTGTGTCACTTTACACCGACCAGCTCCAGTCTCCTCTACATGTTAACCAAAATCAATACCTCTTGTTCCATAATAATTCACTGTTTTGTTTTGTCTGTTTGGGTTGCAACCCTGCCCAATAAGCTGAAAGAGGGTAGATTTAAGCTTTAAGCTGAAAGAGGATAAAATGAAATGGGATCTTAGAAAGAAATGTTTTTCTGTGAGGGTGGGACGGCCCTGGAACTGGTTGCCCAGAGCAGTGGTGGCTGCCCCATCCCTGGAGGTGTTCAAGGCCAGGTTGGATGGGGCTTGGAGCCCCTGATCCAGTGGGAGGTGTCCCTGCCCAGGGCAGCAGGTTGGAACCAGATGGGCTTTAAGATCCCTTCCAACCCAACCCATTCCATGATTCTATGAATCAATAATATACAGGATCCAGGACAAGGATGTGAAGTGAAACTTACCCTTGCAAAAGCAAACACATTTCAGTGCAAAATTAAATGTTTTTGTCCTTTAGACAATCGCACTGACACACTTCTACAAAAGTACCAGGCTCCTACTTCAGGAGATTAATTGCCTCTTATCAATCTCCTCTTGACAGGTTAGAAGTAGCAAAGTTGTTTTAAAGGGGGATCTTGAAATTCAGAGGTAAATAAAATTCAGTGTGAGGGCTGAAGAGCTACTAAGCAGGGCAAGGTCACTTGAATTTGCCTTGCATTTCTTAGGAGCAAAGGACACCTCTAGGATGGGTCAGAAAAGGAGTGTTCAGACTATAGAGAGATATTTGTAAAGCAGACAGGTCCTTTTTTTTATTACTTCCCTTGCTTGCCCCAGTGCTACACCCTGGTATGCCTTCAATCCCAGCCTGTCAGCTGAAAACATACATCAGAGTCTTCATAACAGCAACGTTTCTCTGAGAAGACTATTTTTCAGCCACTATTAAAAGGAAGAAACTGATTTTGCATGAGCAAAACCTAGATATGCCACTCCTCACATGAGCAAAACATCGAACAGCAGCTCCAGAGTCTGTAAAGAGGGGCACAAACACAACTGCACCCTATGGCTCTGGTGCATGTGATTCCAGCAGGATTAGCTCCAAAACCAAATCTGATCCATAGAGATATGACCTCTGATCCCATCCATCTCCTCCAGGATGCTGCTGATCAGGGGAGGTGAGAACAAGCCTGATTTCCAGTGGTGCTGAGCACTTCTGCCGTTGTTGGTACAGCAGTGGAAGCACAAAGTACCAAAAATTGTATCAGAAAGTCTCAGCTCTCACATTGCCCATCTGGTGAGGAGGCTTTGTAGAAGCCCTCTGAAGCATCCTTCTTAAAATACTACAATGGAAGCCAGGGGTTTTGCCCCACATGCGAGTGGTGCGGTGCTGGTCTGCCAGAGGAGATTTGACAGGTCATTATTTTGTGTCCTACAAATTGTACGAACCGATAAAGAAACTCCAACAATGTGATGGTTTATCAGTTTGTAGGTTGGAAAAGGAAATTCTTTCAATCAAGATAAGAATTCTATTCCTTTCTAACAAATAAGAGTGTGTGCTTCGTCCAGGGACTCTGGCAGAAGCAGAGCCAGGACAGGCACGAGACCCATCGCTCACAAGTCAAGAGAAAGATGCTGTTGCAGCCAACAGGAGCATCTGCACAAATTGTAAAGAGCATGAAACTGCTCCTGAGAGAGAGAGAGAAAGAATAAAGGAAGCAAAACTGCAGGAGAAACAAAATCTATTTGTAAACCCAAGCAGAGCCCACAAAAGGCAGCTGGCACAGGAGTGCAGAGATGATAATGGAGCCTGATGGATAGTTCACCGGATTATTAGTTACCCTCCAACTCAAATATGCTGAAGAGCCAATTATTTAATGCTAAGGACAGTGCAAAAGGATGTTTAATAAGCTGAATCACTCCAAGATTGTAGGAGCTCAAGGGACCATATCCCCACTGGTGTAAATTGGGAAAGCCAGTATTATAAAATATCCATCAATCCCCATGGTTATGATGTTTCTGCCAGATGTGGAGTGCACAGAGGGAAAACACAGCTGGATCATGGGAGCAGAGGGGTGCAAGGTTCCTTAGGGGGGTGCATGCTCCAATACCTTTGGGCTGGCAAATGCATTGGGCTCTGTGGTCAGCAGCCTTCCAGGCTGCTTTGTTTACGCCAACGGGTTTGCTGCTCCTGTGAAGACAGGCTGAGTTTATTTTCTAGCTGATTGCAAAGAGGCACCAAGGGCAGATTGGGAGGCGTAGAAGCCAGAGGAGAGTTTGATCTCTGCTCCAGGTCCTGATTAGGACCTGTTTTGGAGTCAGTGATGATCCCTGTCAACAAAGCATTGCTTATCAGGCTCTTCTGCTGGGACAGATGCCAGGGGGAAGCAGAGTCTGCACCATCCCTGACCAACTTGCTGGGAAGTGACCTTGCAGACACACTGTCCTCTCACCTGGGTTGCTTTTGAAGCCAGAGGAGAGGGACAGGCTTCTAGCTCACCCTACAGTGGATGCCCAAACAAGGTCAGACATAACATGGGCTAAAAATGTCCTTGCTCATTATAAAGGGACTCTACATTACTAGATGTCTGAAGAATAGTCCTTCCTGAAGCCACAAAGTCCAGGCTACAGCATAGACCTAAGGACAGAACAAAGAAATTCTTTACCCTGAGGGTGGTGAGACACTGGCACGGGTTGTCCAGAGAGATGGTAGATGCCTCATCCCTGGAAACATTCCAGGTCACGTTAAACGGGGCTCTGAGCAATCCGAGTGAGTTGAAGATGCCACTGCTCACTGTAAAGACCAGATGGCCTTTACAGATCCTTTCCAACACAAAGCATTCTGATAACTCAGCACTGAGATGCTCCTTAGCATCCATAACCCACGTGCAGTGCAGGGACCATGGGAGACGCAGGGATTCAGTTCCTGATGGATGGGGACCCGTGAGGACTCACAGCATTGCTCTGCTAAGAGTCTGGCCAGTGCAAACCAGGTAGTTGCTCATGAGAAGATAGTGTAAAAAGACCAGCCTCCCACCTGGAGACAGTTATCACCAATGCAAGATAACTTGGTTCAGAAACGTCAGCTGAGGATCTGTCTCTGGCGTATCTAATCCAGTTTAGATGATAAAAAAAAGGATGCTTCTTCCTGCCTATCAAAGACCTTTAGGCAAACACCCCAGCCACAGCCTCCTGCGGTAACAGCTGCAGAAAACAGGTCTGGAGAGGACCTTAAAATGTCACCCAGATTGCAGCCCCATGACTGGGTCTGCAATGGGTCCAAGCACAACAAAAGCCAAGAGCACTCCAAGCATTAACAAATATTGTTGTTCAGTGCACTCCCAGGCAGCTGCCGGTGTATCTGCCGCCTGCTCTTTCCAGCACTGCAGCAGAGAGAACACATATATTTATGAGAGCATCTTCTAGGGATTTACAGAAGGAACAATTAGCAGTTCAGTCATTGACAATAGCAGAAAATCATGGTGGTATTAAAGCTGATTCGTGCTGATCCATCAGGACTACAAACTACCTTCCTCTCCAGCAGGAGTCCCCAGTAACTGAAGGGCAGGATCAGATGGCCTAGAACCCAGAAAGGCATCAGGACAGCCACTTCATACACCTCAGCTTGCATCCTGCTTGTGAGTAGCCACTAACTCTCCCCAAACAGGCATCAGCTGAGCACACGTGAATGTGTCCTCTCCGGTACCCTTGTTTTCATTTCAAATCTCCAGCGATGCTCCCTTTGCTCCTCTGACTATTTCCTAAGGAACAAGTGGAAGGGAAAAAAACCCAAGAATCACAGAATCACAGAATAACCAGGTTGGAAGAGACCCACCGGATCATCGAGTCCAACCGTTCCCATCAAACACTAAACCATATCCCTCAGCACCTCGTCCACCTGTGCCTTAAACCCCTCCAGGGAAGGTGACTCAACCACCTCCCTGGGCAGCCTCTGCCAGTGCCCAATGACCCTTTCTGTAAAGAATTTTTTCCTAACGTCTAGCCTAAATCTCCCCTGGCGGAGCTTGAGGCCATTCCCTCTTGTCCTGTCCCCTGTCACTTGGGAGAAGAGGCCAGCACCCTCCTCTCTACAACGTCCTTTCAGGTAGTTGTAGAGAGCAATGAGATCACCCCTCAGCCTCCTCTCCTCCAGGCTGAAAAAGAAACTTCATCAGATCCAGAACAGAGCTTCTGGTTAAGGAGGGCCAGCTCTGGATGATGAGAAACCACTGAAGAAGGCTTCCTGCTCTCCTACCACACATCTTTCCATAATTTAGCTGCTTCTCTGCTTACCACCCTCCCCTCATGCCTGTATCACAAAATCACCTAGCAACACTGTGCCATGGAGGTGCAAATCCAGCCCATCCTTCTGCTGTATTTCATCTCCTCCTGCGACACCTGGGAGATGAACAGTCCGGAAATGGATCCCATCAAAGCAGCGCTGATTGCTTCACCTTTCCTACCTCTTAGCTAAATCCTACATCTTAGTCCCTTTGGTATTATTGATTTCCTATGTCTTTCTACATCCTTAGCTTGGTTGTTGTTGGTAGCTCAGTGGCATTCTCAACATACCCACGTCCCTCAGGTGGTGGGGTGCGGAGGAGGAACGTGTGTGACTGGCATCCATCCAACTCTGCCTGTACAAATCCTCCACCCTTTACAGCTTGGGAAAAAACTTTGGAAGAACTCAGCTCCTGGCCGTCACTTTGCACTTGTAAATGATGGAGTCAGTGGGCTGGCATTTCCTAACACGAAGCCAACACCCCTACGCAGGAGGTGTTAGGTGAGTAGGACTGTCGCCAGCATGAGCCAGAAGAGAAAAGGAAACACATCAACATCCACTAAGGCTACAGGGTGGCTGATGAGGGACAAGGTGGCCAGCAGCTGGGCTCAGAGGGCTGATGAAGAAGATCTACATGGGCTTTGGGGGGCCTGACTCTGCTTCAGTACAATCTGAAGGTGAGAGACTCCAACCAACGGGCAGCCATCCTATTAATGGGAGCCAAAGCACCTCTAGTACAGCTAGGGGTGGTGGTTCAGGTCTCCTCCAAGGTGAGGACAGAGATCATAGAATCATAGACTAGTTTGGGTTGGAAAGGTTGTAAAGACCGTCTAGTTCCAACCCCCCTGTAGGGACCTCCCACTAGATCAGGTTACCCAACGCCCCATCCAATCTGGCCTGGACACCTCCAGGGATGGGGCAGCCACAACTTCCCTGGGCGACCTGTTCCAGTGCCTCATCACTCTCATGGTGAAGAAATTGCTCCTAATGTCTAGTCTAAATCTGCCCCTCTACAGTCCATACCTATTCTCCCTTGTCCTATCAGCACAGGCCTTTATGAATAGTCCCTCTCCAGCTTTCTTGTAGTTAAATCTGTTGTGGAGCGACACCCGAGGTGGCGTGGGTAAGGAGGGGGTTAATTTTTTGCCCCGTCGGTGGACACGCTTCCACTCACTACCTCCTTTTGAGTCCTCACCTACTACCTCCTTTTGAGTCCTCACCTAGAACCTTAGTGGGGGAAGATGCCAGATCCTTTTGATCCTGGGCTCTTACCTGTGTTTGTGTCTTCTGTTGTGCTTTGGAGCTCAGGGTGTGGTCCCACCAGTCTATCTCTAGCTCACTCTCCCTGATGCTCCTCAGCCTCTCTACCTTCTCCTTCAGGTTTGCCACCAGGCTGAGGAGGTAGTCCACCTGCTTGCACCTTATGCAGCCATTGCCCTTGCTGCCCTCTGTTTCCAGTGCAAGCTGGAGACCTGGACAGCTGCGTGCCTTCCCAGGAGCTCAGTCTGAACTGGTGCATCCCTTCTGGCAGGTGCAGAGGATGCAGCCTTTCTCCGGGTGGACACCATGGCTATGGAGATGAAGATCACCACAGACATCAGAAGACCAGCCTGCAGCCAGGCACACATACTATGGGAATGCATAGCTAGAAATTTCTCCTGTGGTTCAACAGGCAGCTGGAGAAGGGTATCTGCATGCAAAATAACTGACGAGCTCATGATCTGGGCTATTTTCCCCAAAATGGCACCACCAGCTCACATCTGTTCCTCAACCTGCATCTCTACCCCAGCTTTGGCTGGGATCAAGGGATTACTAACCAACTAGTTGAAGCTGCAAAGGAAAAGGGGTCTCTATGCCAGGGCTTGGTGGTGTGCAGTCAGCTGGGAGGGAAGGAAATGGCCCTTAATTGTGTGCATTCTCTGAATTTGCCGTGCTTCACACGGGCAGAGCCAACACCGTGCATTCCCATTTGGTAGATCTTGCATGACAAACTTGAAACCTATGCAAGGAGACAGTTGTTATATCATGGGTCACCTGGAGATAGAGTCACAGCCTATCTGTTTCCAGGCTCCCCAAGCAGTTCCTGACTGTATCAACTTGAGTAAGTCTTCTTTGCATTCTCCAGGTAGCCCTTGCCACAGGTCTACTGGGGGAGAGTCCACTAGCACTACTTCCCACTACCCATGACACAGCAAGCAACTGGGAGCCCTCTCCAAGCCTCTCCCTGCATTTAAACAGAGGCATCAACAGAGGTGTCAGTCTTTATGGGATGCTCTCTCATAGGCAAGTGCCAACAACGTTTATCAAGCCAAGTTGACACCTGGATGACCATCCCTGGACCAAGGAATCAAGGGGTTCTGACCACGCTACCCGTTTTATTGAATTGGTAAGATAATGGCAGTGCATGAACATTCATGGAGTAGGGAAAAAACATAGTGGGAAACATGAAGGTCTACATTTTTCCTTTTTGTGCTTCTACAGCCATCAGTACAAGGACATTTAGGCAATGCACAGAGCACAACTGACTGGTAAAGCACATGGTGGCTGAAGACCAGCCCGGTGATTGCAGCTGTGCAAGCTGGCCAAGCTCTGGGGCCAGGCTCAGACCCAAGAAGGAGACTTCTCTGCAGCTAATGATTCCGTCTGCTTTTGAGAGCAGCCAGCTGCTCTGACCTTGTGCACGTAAGCATGACCTCCCTCCTTAGCCCCAGCCCCAGTTCAGATCATTAGCTGATGAGTAACCACCACTGTTGACGAATAATGGCTCGTTTTCTGCTCAACAGCCAGAAGTGATCAGCAAGGGGGCAAAGAGCTTGATTCAGGCCACTGTCAACATGCCCACGCGAGTGACCGCGCCGTCTTTATTTCGGGCAAAATTCCCAGGGAAGGCTGCAAAAATTCTGCAACACCCTGGTTTCATGACGGAGCTCATCAGCTCTGCTACGGTTGATGCACAGCCTCCTCCCAGCATCAGGGCAGGGGCTGGGAACACATTTCCCTTGAGCAATGCTGGGCTTCAGCTTTAACTTCTGCTTAAAGGTGTCTCCTTTTGTCTACAGGCAGAGTCCTGCATTGCAGCTTCTCCCCATGGCAAGGGGAACTCAGGGACACACAGCTTGCAACGCAACATCTAAAAAAAGTCACTGTTTGAGGCTCACGAGAATCCTCATGGGATGAGGCTATAAATGGGAGTTTCTGGGCTAAGCAAAGGCTGTATTTGAACAACAGCTCAATTTAACCCATTACCATGAAAAGGGGTCTGAAGAACAGTGCCTGTGAGCAATTGCACTTGTGGTCCACTCCCTGAGCCAGCTAACAGGGACCTGGGGAGAATGCCCTGGTGCCCTTGTAGAATTGTCCAAAATAGGGTGGGCATTGCTGAGAGGAGCCCAGACTTCATCCTCCCATTCCCACAATGTATGCAGGACAAAAAGCTATAAAGCAAACAGGCTTGTCTGTGGCTTTTCTCTCAGCCACAAGGTCTCTTATAGCTTTTTTTGGTAATTTCTAGATGAATTGAACACACCCTCCTGGATATGACGTTAAGGTTTGTAATTACCCTCCTTGAATACATCACCAGCATGCCACATCAGCTCACTTGTGGGTCTATTCCTCTCACCACAGGTCTGTAGAAGGGAAGCTTCTGTCTTTCTTTAGCACACTGACCTCTCCATCCCCTGGATGGAGTGAGCAGCAGAGCAGGGAAGGACAGTTCCCAAGCAGCCTGGTGATGGGGCGTGCTTGCCCTGCTCTTGAGGTCATCTCCATGTAAAGGAACAGCCCTCCTCCATGGTGTCTACACTGGTGACAGCCCTACTCTTAACAGAACAAGCACTCACATACCCCCAGTGAGCCAACCCCCAGGAAGTCCATCCATGCTCTAGCCCTGACAAGCTAGCAGCATGAATTTAACTAACCTGAAGAGCAGTGTGACCCTGGTCTGACAGACAGCAACACAGGTCATAGCCACGTCCTTCCCTGGGTCCATGATGATTCTCAAACTGACAAATGTGCACCAGTGCCTGGCACGCTGGGTAGGATTCAGCTGCAGTTTAAGGCATTTCAGTTTGGGTGCCCACAAGTAAATCCTGGATTTAATTGCCTAAACACGGGTTCTCATCACCACATTTAGGCTCCCTAAGCAAACCAAGACCTGTTCATCGCTTTGCAAGATACAACCCTGGACCAGTACCCTTTGCTTGACAGCTGGAGACTAAGCAATGTGTCTTAGGGTAACACATTTGGCAACCGAATCATGACCAGCATGAGTGGTGGCTGTCCCAGCTTTTATTGCAGTCCATGGGAATGCAATCAGCACAATTTGGGGTGCCTGGAGAGCTATTCAGCTACTCAAACATTGGTATCTATTTCAGGGTGTGCAATAACCTCCACATTCCACTGACCAAACAGAAGATCCGCTGACTCTAACAGAAGATTAGGCACCGAGTTCATATTTTTATCTTCCACTGCAGCCCACCTGCAGCTCCTAGTCCAAGTTTCAACAGCTCCAAACCAAAACCCATTTGCATTAGATGTGGACGCGTTCCAGCTCTGCACTCTCAGGCCCTTGCTGTGATGAGCGGCACAGTCCTGGCACGTGAACACTTCCAGGATGGTTCCAGAGTTCGTGTGCCTCCTGCATAATATCACTGAAGAGAATAAACTTGACAAAGAAAGGAGAAGGAACAACCGATATAAAAACCCATGTCATGAATCATTCACCACATGGAATTAGCTCTCTATTTTTCAAATAATTTTGGAGGTTGCTTCCAAAATGTGGTTCGCAAACCCTCTGTTAATCTGGAAAGCAGATGATGCTACAGGCTGTATTACAGCATCATCAGTAAATCCCCAACAAACAATAGAATAAAATATCCAGGACTTTTACAATCTTTTTTTTTTTCCATCTTCTTGGCATATCTGAGAACCAAACATTATAAAACACCTTGCTTTACCAAACAAGCTTAAGCCTGGTAAAGAGCTCACTTCACATCTCCTCTCATGCCCCAGTGATCCCAGGTTCCTCCCAGAGAACTCATCCCATTTCCTCCATATGCTCTCAAGAGACTGTGACCTCACCAGACAAATTAGTGTATCAGGAAAGCGCCAGAACCATTTTCTAGCAGGCATAATAATGACAAGCAAAGTATGGAGCTGCAGGCAAACACTGCCACGTTGTCACAGAAATGAGGGTAAACCCTGGAGGCAGCAAAGATCAGGAGAAAACTAGGAAGTGCTGCCTTTCCATCTGACCTCGAGCACCTGAGGTGCCCCAGTAGTGATGCAATGACAGATGGCCCCTTTGCCGTGTGAAAAATAGAGCTACAACGTCCTTCAGTAATGCTCACTGGTCAAGTGGGAAGAAAGGGCTGGAGAACAGGCCTTATGAGGAGCGGCTGAGAGAGCTGGGGGTGTTTAGCCTGGAGAAGAGGAGGCTGAGGGGTGACCTCATTGCTCTCTACAACTACCTGAAAGGACGTTGTAGAGAGGAGGGTGCTGGCCTCTTCTCCCAAGGGACAGGGGACAGGACAAGAGGGAATGGCCTCAAGCTCCGCCAGGGAAGGTTTAGGCTAGACGTTAGGAAAAAATTCTTTACAGAAAGGGTCATTGGTCCCTGGCAGAGGCTGCCCAGGGAGGTGGTTGAGTCACCTTCCCTGGAGGTGTTTAAGGCACGGGTGGACGAGGTGCTGAGGGATATGGTTTAGTGTTTGGTAGGAACGGTTGGACTCGGTGATCCGGTGGGTCTCTTCCAACCTGGTTATTCTGTGATTCTGTGATTCTGTGAACAGGGTGACCCAATCCCATCTGGACATCTATGGAGCTAGATAGGAAAACGTCTGACCATGGCATGTCAGGACCTGCAATGCAACCACAGATGGTGGTTCCACCATGGTGGAACACCAGAGCACATGATGTTCGTTGAGCAAAACCCATGCTACCCTGCCTTTTGGGGATAATTCTCCTCCCAGCCATTCAGTTTTATGTCAAGATACTGAAATGCATGGTGGGAAGGAGACACTTAGGGCCATAGACCCCTCGTGTACCGGCATGAAAATGCTAATTAGCTAGAATGACCTAGTCAGCTAGAGTTCATCAGCTAAGAAGAGAAGCCACAAGACTGAGCTGATTTCAGCTAGATATGTACCTTAGGAGCAGAGAACCACATCACTGAAATTGTGCTTACTGCTTTCCATGAAGGGTAAAGGAAGCCCAGGCAACTAGGGAAGAGGTGGTTACCATCCAGATAGCTAACGGTGGACAGATAAACCCCACCTCACCAGAAAATGTTCTGCTCAGCTGAAAATCCCATTTCTGAGAACAAACAGAGCAAATTCAGAGCCTCAGCCTCATGTAAAGATTGTGTTGCCTCAAACAGGACAGTATCTTGGAGAAGGCCATGACACTCCAACCCATTGGAGTCAAGGTAACCAAGTCACTCGTCTTCCTGTAGAAAAATCTCACCTGGCAAACCTATTTTAACAAGGCACATCTACCACGCACTGCCACGCATGGATGTTTAATTGCCTAGCAGAGTGCTTGTGATGATTATTGCTGTTTTTAGTGGCAACTTCTTTTTGTGTATGGAGAAAAGCTGCTTTGGCTCATAGAATCCTGACGGCGGCTACGTGGATGGATGCTGCAGCACCAACAGTAGGTGCCATATGGGCAGAGTGGTGGCCCAGGACTTTTCTTCCTGGACTGGGTCTTGCCAGGGACCGTACTTTTCAGCCAAAAATGCCCTAAGACAGCTCATTCCTTCCGACCCAGGGAGAAGTGAGGGTCTGGATTGTGCTCAGGAGGAGTGGTGGCCTGGCTGTGTCTTCAGACTGACGTCTTTTCCTATCTCTGGCCCTTAATTTTCCCCTCCCTGTGTGAAAATGGAAACAATGATGTCGCCATGGTAGGAAAGGGCTTTGAAATGCACAGGTCGAAAGTCTAGATAAGAAGGTGTTGTATTATTCTAGTAATGGAGGGAGAGGGAAAGCCAGAAAAAAGGGGGAAAACCCCATGTAATAAATAAACCCCTATAAATTACATAGATTGAATGCATTAAAAAAACAATCCTCCAAGAAGCAGCTGTTTCATTCTTTACCGTTAATAGCATCAATATAAGAGGAGAAATTACCACCTTGTGTTCTGCAACACATCACACCAACTTCCCTTTACAAACTCTAATGTCCCCTGATTGCAAAGTCAATTTAAAATTCACCATAAAACACAGAATCTCATAAACTTTACAACCCAAATCACACTTACTCAGTGCTTTTACCCAGATCAAATGCATATACACCTGTTTCACTCTCAAACACAAATATATGACGATGCGCCGCAGATGGCAGATGAGAGAGCAGACCAGGGAATCACATCAGAGATATGCCTGTCTTGGTCAGCCAGGAGGAAAAAAAAAAAGTCATGCTGGAAAATAAGCTGGCAACCAGTTCTGTTGGAAGTACCCTCAGACCTCCAAGAGTCAGCTCATTCCCTGTATTGTTAGGATGAAGGGTAGTCCATGATGTGCAATGAGGGTGGTGAAACACTGGCACGGGTTGCCCAGAGAGGTGGCAGATGTTCCATCCATAAAAACATTCAAGGTCAAGTTGGATGAGGCCCTGATAAAAACTGATCCGGCTGAAGATGCCCCTGCTTATTGCAGGAGGGCTGGACCTTTGAAGATCTCTTCTAAACCAAACCATTCCATGACTCTTTAACCAAACACACTGTGACCTCAAACGCAGCTCAGGAGCTGTAGCTCTGCTGCCTTGAATGCACTGCTCTTGAGGTGGGATCAGCATCCCATGATGCTGAGCCAATCCCCCTTGTTGGAATGGGATATGTTTATTATTCAGCTGGGTTTTGAGCACTTCTGCAGGCTCTGATGCAAACCTCTAAGTTATTTCCCTGAGCCTAGGTTTCCTCCAGAAATTTAAGCCTGTGCAGATCCTGCAGCGAAGATAGCATGAGTTTTTAATGAAAGGAAGGAGTATGCAACTATGCCCGTGCTGGGAGCTGATTGTTTGCTCTTGTAGGCATGGGCTCCACTCAAGAGTTGACGAGGGAAAATTAATTAGGCTCCTAGCTTTGCTTCCTACATAAAACTAACTCCTTTTGCTTCTGATTAAAGTGTTGTCACTGTGACAGAAAGCCCATCTCTCTGAAGGGGTACAAAGGATTTCAGTTGAAGCAAAGAAAAAGCTGCATATTTCAAGATACACTTCCCCAGCATCCATAAAACATTTCTTTCTGAATGCCTGTGGTATTCATGTACCTCATAAGCTCTGGCTTAAATTTCTACCCAGATTCACCCTCAGATCAAAATTGCAGGATTTATTCAGGAAGGAGTGTCATTTTTGCAACCAGCCACTTGCATTTGCAACTGACTTACATTGCAATGAGATGGATGCTTGAAGAAGAAGCAAGGGTTAAGCTCAGAACAAGGAAGAGGAGAGGCAGGACTCGGGGATGAAGCAGTTGATCAAAGGGTAGCTCAGAAGTTATTTAAAAATAAACCAAAAAGTAGAACTTGCAGGCAGTTGCCGCTGTAATTACAATGCAGACAACGGAGCCATGGTGCTGTTAAGGTTACTGGATTTTCCTAGCAGCTGTGTTTAATTTACTTAAAACATGCAAAGCCATCAGGTCAGATCCCATTAGCAGAATCACTGCAAGAGTCCATCCAGCCCAGGTCTGCTGCAGATATGCTGGGGTCAAAAAAGAAATGCAAAACATCCCTGAAGAACTGAGATTCATGCAATGGCCAACATCAAACTTTCCCTTTAGCCACAGCAGATCCAAGGTGGTTGGTACCTCCTGCTCATCAAAGACCACGACTCAAAGGCATGATTCATCAGGAACCTTTCCTAAATACATGATGGAAAGCTAAAACCCTCTTGTCAGGAAAAACCTTTTAGAGGCCTTCTTCTGTTTGGGGTTTTCTTTTCATTCATTAAATGCTGGCTCAACACTCTCATCAATCCAACCCTAATTATTCTATGATTCCCTCCACTTAAGAGAGCATCAAGATTTCATCCACTATTCGTGGCTCCTACCAGCTCAATTCTGTTTCTAAAATTAACATCCTGAGATACTTAATTGCTAGGAAAAAAAGGTGTTAGGTCATGTTTTCAGTCTCCACACATCCCTGCAAGTGCTTCTGCAGCCACTGACAAACACCTCAGGGTCAACCATGCAGTGAAGCTGAAATACACCTTTGTTCCACTAAGCCCTATCCAGGAGTGATGCATTTTAGCTTTAAATGGTGCTGATGCCAAAAGGGACAGAGCTGCAGAAAAGGACAGAGCAAAATTTGCCACAGGGTCCCTTCTGCACGAGGCCCTGATACAAAGTCAGCTACAGAGAGCAGGCAAATAAAATAAAATAAAATAAAATAAAATAAAATAAAATAAAATAAAATAAAATAAAAGTGCATTTGTTTATGGAAACTCTGATAATATCTGAGTAAATTGCATTGAACTAGTTTGCGAGGACTGGCACTGCTCACCGCCAGAAGCCGTCCTGAATTCAGCAGCTCCCAGTGTTGGGCGCCTGGCCCTGGAGATGTTGGAACAGCATAAGATCACTCTTCCAACACAAACTCATCATTCATGGTTTAGAAAGGTGTGAGGCATATTTGCATAATAAATGACAAAGCAGGGATACAGATTTCTGACAGATAAGCCCCACCCTTCCCTTTGAAAGAAATCCATTTATTCTGAGTGAATCGGCTCTTCTCCAGATAAATAGTGTTTGTAGTCATTTCAGCTCGGCGAGATATGCATTCTTTTGCATTCCCTTAATGAATTTTCACAGCTAGAGCCCTAATCCAGTCTAGTCATGGAGGCTTTATCAGGATCTCTTATTTTATTTCTACCAGTAAATGGGAATTGCTTTCCTTATCGCTATCTAGAAGCACCTGAATGATTTTTGCTTCATATTTCCTATCCCACTGGAATTCAGGATGTGGTGTTATCTGATACTGTACAATTGTCACTCACGTTAGTTGCCTTTTTATTTTAATATGTTGGATTTATTGCTGCTTCTTTTTTTTTTCTTAAAGAGATTTTACTTTAAGATCTGAGTCTCTCTTTGCTCACATTTCTGAGGGGCGTCCTCAGAAAAGCAGGATCATTTTGTCTTGTTTCCATCTGCCTGATGCCTTCCTTTGGGAGAGAACTGCAGTGTTGGGCTTGCTCTCGTTCATCCCACCTCCCTCCACTGGGGAAGTGCAAAACTATACAGTAACAAGCAGAGATTATTCCTAACATTGGATTTAAAACCAAACAAACCCAGGAGAGCAGGGGTTTGCTGATGTGGCCACGATGGCTGCTGCAGCCAGGGAGCAGGTACATAGCTTGTGGCTCTGGAAAAGTGAACCTGTGGAAAAGGCGAAAGAAGACCTATAAATCCTGCAGATAATACCGTGATGGATCAGTAGTGGCAAGACATTAACCTTCACTCTTGAGGAGACACCCGAATGATAACACCTGTAGCCATGCCATTCCAGAGTTATCTGTCTTGTCACTCGTGAAGATAAATCTATCTGACCTAAACCGTCATCCGACGCCCCTCCGGCTTCCTCACTCAAAATCCTCATAGATACCAGCAAGGATCAGGAAAATCACACCAGATAATCAATTGAGTGTGTATAAAAAGGCTCACATGGAAACCATTTCCTTCCAGTATGTTGAAATAATTCTGCACAGCAGGGAAAAAAGATGGTAGGTTTGAAAGCGAGTCTGCAGGGAAAGTGCTACATGTCAGTGACAACTGTGGAAGGACAGAAAACAGCTACCAAAACTTTAAGGAGCTGTCACGCACAGGAAAATGCAAGTTAATTAAAGCAACTTAAACAAATACATCTGGGACAGGGGTGTGGGATGTAGGGAGGGAGAATGAAGTGATATTAAAAGCTCAAACAGATGGTGAATCCCAGACAAGAGGCAAGGAAACCCATTCTGCTACACCCAGATGAGCCCCTTGCTGCAGAGCTGTGCTGGAGAGGGTAGTGAAAGCCCCCTCCACCATAGGGCTGTGCCTCACCATCAGGCTCTACATCGTCCCACGGGGATGCCCAGCCTCAGCAGGTCTACTCCTCCACTGGAAAACACCACCAAGGCTCCACTGATTATTTCCTAAACCAAGCAGTGCTGGTTTGGGATTAAAGAACCAATTCTGGCCTTCCTAACAATCCCCATCCTGTCCCTACTGCACCATTCAGCTGAAATAAGAACCATGAGCAAAGCATCTATCTGGCTAAGGGCATGAGGATGTAAATCCATCTCAGACATGCCACCAGGATCAACATCAACTCCACCTTCAGTCCCAGCCCTCCTCCAAGCACAGACTCCCCTGAGCCTCCAGAGTCGGCTTGTCTTCTGCTATGGTCAAATGATGAGTATAGGTTACATATGTCAGTTCCAGCTGATATGAAGGAAAAATGGGAAAGACCTGGGTACGCTTTGTGTAAACAGCACACCCTGTGTGATATATGCCAAATAGCTTTGAATTTAGATGCTTTGAATTTAGTTGCCTTGAAGCTCAACAAGACAAAAGGCTTGAAAGTCACTTTGAGCTATTTCAAGACATAACCCTACTACTTTTGAAGCAATAGAACAATAGGTAATGGCTTTAAACTAAAAGAGGAGAAGTTTGGACTAGACGTTACGAAGAAATTTTTTTCACTGAGGGTGGTAAAGCACTGGCACAGTCTGCCCAGAGAGATGGTGGATGGCTCATCCCTGGAAACGTTCAAGGTCAGGTTGGATGGTGCTCTGAGCTCCCCAGTTCAGTTGAAATGTCTCTGACTACTGCAGGGGGGTTGGACCAGATGACCTTCATGGTCCCTTCCAATACAAACCATTCTGTGATTCTATGGTACTTATCCTCTCTAAAATTGCCTGAAAGGTCTCTTCTCCCAAGTAACAAATGATAAGATGAGAGGAAAAAGCCTCAAGATGAGCCAGGGGAGGTTTAGATTGAATATTAGGAAATCGGTTTCCCCAGAAGCGTTGTCAAGCACTGGCACAGGCTGCACAGGGAAGTGGCAGAGTCATCATTCCTGGAGGGATTTAGAAGATCATAGAATCACCAAGTTGGAAGAGACCCACCGGATCATCGAGTCCAACCATTCCTATCAAACACTAAACCATGTCCCTCAGCACCTCATCCACCCATCCCTTAAACCCCTCCAGGGAAGGTGACTCAATCACCTCCCTGGGCAGCCTGTTCCAGCACCCAATGACCCTTTCTGTGAAAAATTTTTTCCTATGTGTAGATGTGCTACTTGGGGACATGGTATAGTGGTGGATTTTGCAGGGTCAGGTTTACAGTTAGACTCAATGGCCTTAGGCGTCTTTTCCAGCCCAAATTATTCCATGATTCTATGATTCTGCTTCACTTTCACCTTACGGCTCTACTGCACGTGAATTTATTTTTATTGTAATCATCTCCCAAAGAAACTTATAGCTCTGGGTCTTTATATACTCCTTTAAGCATTAACTCAGAAGTGGCACCAAAATACCCCCCCAAGTTGGGTCATCATGGAGAACCTGTCCCTGCTATTGCTGCCACTCAGGTGACCCCTTGAGACACCCCTGCTTGGCAAGCAGTGCTGGCCAGATGGGGAGGGAGACAGCAAAGCCATCTGCAGAACATCAACTCCCCACTGAGGGATGACAGCACGCGAGACCACTGCCTGTGAGAGGAAGTCTTGCCATGACATCAGCCAGAACCAGTTGGAGTGCAGGTGGCATGGAAACACAGCTGGAACAGCAAGGAGAATCCAGGTTTCCAACACATCTCAGTCTGCTTCCCATCCTCCTTTCTCTGCTGGGACAGAGGCACGCAGCAGACCCAACACCAACGCAGTGCGGTCCTCCAGCGAATCCAGAACGCTGCTGGATTCCAGTTATCTTGGTTAGCAGGGAGCTGGTGCAGTGAAGGAGAAGGGAGAAGGTCTAAGATCTCCTTCCTCACCCTAGAGTTCAATTTCTAACCCCAAACCGAGCTTTGCTGCAGATCATTTATTCCAGCCCCGGGTAAGAATTCATCACAAGTCTCCATGGCTCTGCAGACAGAGTCACAGCCTGGGCTCTCCAAATATAGCCCAGCACTGCGTCCCCCTCGCTGCCTGCAGCACCAGGCGGGCAGCCAAGCCCCCTCTGTGCCCCCAGCCCCTTCCCTCCCAAGAGCTATTTCCTTAACTCAGCCCAGCTGCCTGCCCCCACCCACCAAGGGCTGACAGATTTGTGCAGTCCTCTTTGGGTGGGGTACATACATTTATTTCCTCTTTTCCGAAGAAAAAAAGAAAAAAGGAAAAATAAAAAAGTGGGGGGGGGAATGTAATTAACCTTTTCCTTTCCTTGCAAGGGGCAAGAAACATCCCCTCCACAGAATTGGTTTTGGGACTGAAAGATCCACTCACACAGCTGTGCCAATGCTATTCTGGCTTAGCTAAAATTAAAGAGCTGAAATCATATGTGAGCCTTCACAAAACTGTCAAAGAGACCACAAGATTAGAGGACCAGCCAGTGACCTGGGAGGCCAAATCTATTCCCAGCCATGCTGAGGGATTCTCATGTGAATCACAACGTGTTTCTCCACCTCTGTTTCCCCAAAGATAAAAGAAAGGCAGAAGAACTGAGCCCATCAAGACTACAGACCTACACATGAAGGACCTGCAGGTCCATAGAACCAGGTAAATCCACAAGACCAGACACCACTATTGCTGCACTCCTGAAAGGATGAAGTGGCTCAGCCACCTGTGTTTTGAAGGCTACAGCATGGAGGGGCTTTTCCAGTCTCTCACACCAAGCTGCCTGACCCTCTAAGCGATGCCAAGATGAGCAGATCCATAGGGAACACCAAGGGATTTCTGCCCAGTGCCAAGAGGGAAAGAATCATCTCATGTCACAGACTGAACTAGGTGCTTCATGCCACTCTCTCCCTTCCAAAACAAATTGTGTTTATCCCACAGCATGCCTACAGCATGCCCAGTCCAGAGCGCTGATGGAACGTTGCTAGTAGCCGCACAGCTACAGAAGCATCAGGACAACAGAGGAATCCAGGTCTTGCCTGATCACCTCCAGTACCCATCCAAGAGCCAGGCAGAGATGTAGCGGCACTGATAAAACAGTAGAATTCAGGATAACCCCAACACAGTCCCCTCTCCCACCACAAGAAGGTCCTCCTCTGCCGCCACAGCATCTTTTGTTGGGTACATAAAGACCCGCTCCACCAGCCCTGCCAGCACGCAGCATTTAATCTGCAAAGGCCTTTTAAATGCTCTCAGTATGAAAGGTGCTCCATCAGACCAAATTCAACTCCATTTGCTATTGCAATACAGTGCATTTCTTTTGTCTGCACCTTTTGATGGTGCCCGATTGTTCCCCTCAGTCAGTATTTTGGAGTCATTAGTCAGAATTAGTAAAGTTCCTGCTGCCGGACTTTTCCAAGGCTCTGTTCTCAGGCTACAAAGAGTCAATGAGGAGTTGTCCTGCTTTTACCGAGCTGGAGGCCCAGCAGGGAGCATTTTGGGGGGAGCAGGCAGTCTGCTCGACTCCACTTTCCCATTGCAGGCACTGGGAAATGCACATGCCAACAAGATGCTGCGGGTGGTCACAGAGGGTTGCTGCATCCTGGCCAGGAGGGAGACTATAGACCGTTTTATCTGGTACCTCTGGTGGGACCAGGTGAGAGGCTTTGCCGAGCTGCATCCATATTTAGGCAGCACATCCCACAAAATCCAGGTTTCTCTCCCAGAAATCCCCATTTCAAGGCACCAGCACTGAAGAATTCACCTTTCCCTGGGTGACAGGGACATTTAGTTGGCCACCTCTTGCTCATGTTATGCCTTTCCAACTATCTGAAAACCTCTTATTGTCAAGACACTTTTTCTCTGAAGGCATCTATATACAGATCATACTTTTTTTTCCCTACACTGTACCCTCTCAGGATGCTTACTAGGACTCAAGAGGAATTTGGTGGTAGGACATTTTCACTGCAGGATCTCAACCCTTCTGGATCTGTGCTCCTGGCTTGGCCAGGCATGCTGGATTAAGCCAACCCGCAGAAGAAGGCTTCCTGATACATTAGGGAATATCACGCTCCACAATATCCACCTGGCCCATTTTGGTGATGTCCAGTCTACAGATATGGGTGTTCATGTGCCATGGGAAGCCCGGGACGGAGGGTCAGCAGATGCAGCTTTCCTCATCCTTCACCAGCATGAATTGGGTTCAACACCAGGGCAAGTGCCCAAGGTCCTGCAGCCCAAGATCCCAGCTCTGATGAGGACAAAGAGGCTTATGAAATGGGACATATATGGACTGCTTCTCTGGGTATTTGCTTCTGATGGACAGCACGAAGCCAAGATGCTTCCCATTCTGGTGGCTGCAGCTGCAGCGATGTGCTAACAGCCCCTGATGGATCTTTCATCCACAAATGTCTCTAATTGACTTTTGAAGCCATTTATACTTTTGGCATCCACAACATCCTGTGGCAAGGAGGTCCACAGTTTAATTAAATGTTTTATAAAAAAGTGCGTCCTCCCATTTAAAGCCTCTGTCCAATCATTTCATGGTTCTTCTTTAGCTGTGAGACACAACAAATAACTCTTCCCTATCCACCTCCACATCACGTAAGGCTTACCTACTCCACTTAGATTACTCCTCAGCTCCCCCTCCTCCTCCAGACTGAAGGGCTTAGTCTGTTCAGCCACTTTCCACATTGAAGCTGTCCCGTGTCATTGCTCTCCACCCTAATCCCGTCACACACTGAGTCCTCACATGCCAAACAGGACACACATTTTTGGCTCCTTCCTCACCGAACCCAGAAAATCACCCATTGCCCAGTGCAGTGGTAAGATCTTGTGTCCCAAACCACCACAAAAAAGGAGGGGCTCCCAGCACCTGCACACAAAGAGAAGCAAATCCCCAGCCATGCCCTGTCCCCAGCCCATGACCCAAGGCACATTAGGTATGTCCCCATCTCCAAACACAACACACACTGCAATAGGCTTAATTGGCACAGGTGTTATTCAAAGGCGGCCCCTTGGAAACTAATGGTGTAGTGGGGCTGAAGGCCAGCACTGGAGAAACATGCAGCGCTGAGCTGACGCCATCTGGGAGTAAATGTGGGTCCTGCTGCATTACACACTTCCTAGTACAATACAGCCAGCATGACTGATCTTAGAATCACAGAATTGAGTGGGAAGGGACCTTTAAAGTCCATCCAGTCCAACCTGTTACCATCCAGTTACCCTGCAGTAAGTAGGGAAATCCTCAACTTGATCAGGTTGCTCACAGCTCCTGACCTTGAATGTTTCCAGGGATGGGGCATCCACCACTACCCACTACTCTGGGCAACGTGGGCCAGTGTTTCACCATCCTCAGCATAATATTTTCTCTCTTGTATCTAGTCCCAATCTCCCCTCTTTTAATTTAAAACTATTATATCTTATCTTATTGCAAGGCCAGGGGAAAAAGTCCGTCCCTAGCTTTCTTCTAAGCCCCCTTTAAGTACAGAAAGGCCATCACAAGGTTGCCATGGAGCCTTCTCTTCCTCAGGCTGGAGAACCCCAACTCTCCCAGTCTGTCCTCATAGGAGAAGTGTCCCACCCATCTGATAGTTTCTGCGGCCCTCCCCTGACAGAAGATTCATCCCTGTTCATGCATAAGGATCTCCAGCAGATATATGAACCAATGAAGTTGCTATTTGGCCCCAAAGAACCAGCTGAGCAGCTCTGGTTCACATCCACACTACCTACGCGTAGTGATCCTGCCTCACCTGGCCATTCCACCTCTGTTTCTCCATGCAACATGGATATTTGGCTACTACAACCCTGAAACAAATGTAGGAGCAAACCAACCTTATACAATATCGCCAAGGAGCGGGAAGAGGAGCCAGACTCCAAAACCAGCCTCTTTAGCAGCTTTTCATCTCTCATGGTTGATTGTATTTCCATTCCCTAAGGATTTCCC
This sequence comes from Phaenicophaeus curvirostris, assembly GCF_032191515.1. Taxonomy (NCBI): domain Eukaryota; kingdom Metazoa; phylum Chordata; class Aves; order Cuculiformes; family Cuculidae; genus Phaenicophaeus; species Phaenicophaeus curvirostris. Next base: position 73,849,919 of record NC_091431.1, read on the forward strand.
TGAAAATTATCTCATAGATCATCCTACCTAGCACTAGAGATAGCATTTCCATTGCAAGACAACCAAACACAGGCAATTCACTCCCCTCACCTGGCATTTTCTTAAGTAACACAGTACTATAAAACAGCCTGCCTAGATTCCAGCCTAATCTAAAAACAACTTTATGGCTTCTAATTTTAGCACTAATCTTCCTTTGCTATGGTTGTGTGATTTCTAATTATTTTATCCCCAAGCCTTGCTCTGACGGATAGTTGTACATTTTCCAATGCCAAGTGACTTGTAAAGTGCCTTTAAAAAATACGCTGATCATTTCAGGTTCATTTTCAGTTCCTATGCAGATAATATTCTCGTATATGGCTTCGCTGGTGAAATATTATTATTATTAGAATAATAATAATAAACTCAATAGAATTTAAAAAGGAGAGCTCTATTTCTTACGACGATCCCAGTCTGATCTTGTAAACACCATATTTTCTCTTAAAAGTTGTTAAAGGACATAAATAGTTATCCAGATACGGATCTCTTAATAATGCAGTGCCTTTGGCTTGGCATTGCTCCCAGAACATTTTGCCTTTATCTATTCTTATTTTCATGTTAAAACACATTGAAGAGCAATTGGCCACGCTGAAAACTCAGGGGGACTTTGTGAGGGCCGGTGTGAAGCAACAGCAGAGACGCTGTTGCCTTGATGCTCTCTGGGGACACTGCCTGTACAAATCACACAACCACAGAATGGTTTGGGTTGGAAAGGACCTCAAGGATCATCGAGTTCTAACCCCCTGGCTTGTGCAGGGACACCTCCCACTGGATCAGGGGCTCCAAGCCCCATCCAACCTGGCCTTGAACCCCTCCAGGGATGGAGCAGCCACCACTGCTCTGGGCAACCTGGGACAGGGCCTCCCCACCCTCACAGGAAAATATTCCTTCCTGATATCTCATCTCAATCTCCCCTCTTTCTGCTGAAACCTGTTCCCCCTTGTCCTATCCTGAACAGGAATCCCCTGTTCCTTGTCCTGAACAACCCCAACTCTCTCAGCCTTTCCTCATATGGGAGGTGCTCCAGTCCTTCTGTCATCTTCACAGGCCCTTCTGGACTCACTCTAACAGATCCAATAGTCCTTCCTGCGCTGAGGACTCCAGAACTGGACTCAGGACTTCAGGTGGGGTCACAAAAGAGCAGAGCAGAGGGACAGCATCCCCTCCCTCGCCTTGCTGGCCACGCTGCTTTGGAAGCAGCCCAGGACACAGGTGGCTTTCTGGTCTGTAAGCACACTTTGCCACCTCATGCTGAGCTTTTCATCCACCAGCACACCAAGCCCTTCCCTTCAGGGCTGCTCGCAATACATTCTCTGCCCAGCCTGTAACTGGGTCTGGGATTTCCCCAACCCAGGTGCAGGACTTTGCCTTGTTGAATCATAGAATCATAGAATCACCAGGTTGGAAAAGACCCACAGGATCATCGAGTCCAACCGTTCCTATCAAACACTAAACCATGTCCCTCAGCACCTCATCCACCCGTGCCTTAAACACCTCCAGGGAAGGTGACTCAACTCTCTCCCTGGGCAGCCTCTGCCAGTGCACAATGACCCTTTCTGTGAAATACTTTTTCCTAATGTCCAGCCTGAATCTCCCCTGGCAGAGCTTGAGGCCATTCCCTCTCATCCTGTCCCCTGTCACTTGGGAGAAGAGCCCAGGTCGCTCCTCTCCACAACCTCCTTTCAGGTAGTTGGAGAGAGCAATGAGGTCTCCCCTCAGCCTCCTCTTCTCCAGGCTAAACACCCCCAGCTCTCTCAGCCGCTCCTCATAAGGCCTGTTCTCCAGCCCCCTCACCAGCTTTGTTGCTCTTCTCTGGACTCACTCAGAGCCTCAACATCCTTCTTGTGGTGAGGGGCCCAGAACTAAACACAGGATTCAAGGGGGTTCACACAGTCTCACCTCTCCAACCTGTCCAGATCCTTCTGGATGGCATCCCATCCCTCCAGCATGTCAACCACACCACACAGCTTGGTGGCATCAGCAAACCTGCTGAGGGTGCACAGCAGCAAAGATCAGCCCTTGGCTGATGACGTGTTGCAGGGGCAAAGGATGCGCCTACAGCCCAGGCTCCTCAACAGGATGATGTTTCATCTCTTACTTTACTCACCTGAAGGAACCTGTCTCTTCTCCTAATCACTGACCTAGATCAAATCCACATCTTGTATAAAAATTTGCATAGAACACATTTTGGGATGCTGGGGCAGGCTGCCTCCTGCCTGCCTAGCGCTGCCACCACTTTGCAGGTCCTAGTAGGACCTGTCACTAGCAACCGGCACCAGGGTGAGGGATGCAGACACAGGTCTGGTGGATGTTTGCTTGGTTATTTCCTTCCCCAGGATTTACACTGCACTCCGGTCAACTGGAAAACATCCATTTGACCTGTGACCTTTTTGTTTTAGTTACTCTCCAAGCTTTGACAGCAGTGGTTTAAACATAGAACATATGATCTTAAGCACCAAGAAAGCACCCCATCCCCACAAATTCACAGTGGATGGGGAAAAAATACAGCACCGTAGCCCTGACGGTGAACATATTTCTCTCTTCTCATTCTTCATTTTCCTCTCTTTCACATTCTGAGCCTGTTTTACCAGCTGTGTCTTCTCCTTCTCTATTGGAAATGTGAGCTTAGCTCCCCACCGCCCACCACATCATTCAAGGGAGAAGGATATGGGTTGGTTTCTTTTTTAATTCCCTGCACAAGGCCATGTATAGAGCATTTGAAATGGAGATTCTTAAAACAGGAAGCAACCCAGTCAAAGTCCTCAAGCCTGGGTCCTGAAAATGTCACTGCACAGAGCAGCAAGGGATGGAGAATAGCACTCTGTTCCCGCACAGAGAAAGGATGCTCTGCATAAACAGCCAATGACCTGCAATCTGCCCTCATGTCATCCTGATCTTGAGAGCTGGGCTTTAACTTCTGCTGAAATCCACGAGAAGCTCATTTGTATTAACGGATTTATTGGGGGAAAATATCCAAGAGATGGGGCTACACGTATAACCCTCTGTTGACCTACACTCTCATCAGCATAGAGAATTTTGTGAGGAATAGCAGCAAATCGCTCAGGAAGCCAACCCTGCAGGGAATCTTTCATTCTTGGTGTTTCAGAGTAACATCCACAGCATCCTGCTGGCTTCCTTCGTACTCCTCTTAAAACTCACCCCCAAGATCCTCGCTCCTCAAGCTCATACTCTGAGTTTGAGCTGGCCTTGCTGGGCTGGTAGAAAAAACCTTGCGTCAAATCTAGCCCATGCCCTGGCAGGCAAGACAATGGGCTGACACCACATCTCCATAAGGATGAAGAGCAGGGCACTGCTTGGCCTTAAGCCCTTTGATTTCCATCTGTCCACCTTGGAGCAAAGATCTGAAGTTTCTCAAAGGCACAACAGTGAAGCCAGATTAGGCGGAGAGAATGCAGCTGCTGTGAACCCAGGTTAATAAGATTTTCACAATTTATTTTTCTGCAGAAAATAGTTGCTAGATTTATTTTGAAAAGCAGGATCCTGCAGCTGTAGGTTTTGAGCCCTCCTTAAAAGTCTGAACTGAACAAGCATCCTTGCCAACAAATTCTAATTTTTTAAGCCTTTGATTTCTTCTGATGGGAGTGAAAAACTTTTATTTTTGGTTTGCTTTTACATCTTTCTGCCAGTTAACTTCAAAAGAACTTCCCAAGTAGAAATGCAAAGGACCTATGATGCTTTATGTTTGAGGGAACAGTCATTATTATTTTTTTATCAAGCCACTGATCTATGGAGTGACAACATTCAGAGGGGAAAGAAATCCATGCATTTGTGGGACAGACAACTAGGGATGCCAATTCAGATGGTCTGCATAGCCCGGAACATCAAATTTCACCCATTAACCAGACAGAGAATTAGAATAATTACCTAGGGACTGATCTTGAAAGGTGCTGTGTGCAGTCAAGTGGTCTCCACTCCCATAGAGGTCAGTATCACAGGGGCTCTCAGCAGGGTCAGCCTTGGAGCCTGGAGAAAACAAGATAGGTTTGTCTTAGTTCAGTCTTTTGTAAAAAAAACCTATAAAACCTATAATTAAAAGAACCTGCATTCCAGCTCCATGCGCTCGTCCCATATTCCTGCATGGGGAGCTAACGCAAGGTTCACGCAGAGTGTGGCTGGTGAGATGCTCTTCAACCCAGAAGCATTCTCTGCAGATCACAGATAGATGCCTGCAGCACACGAGAGAGAAACTGGACCACCACACGTGTGTCCACAGAGCTGCAGGCCACATCTAGGAATACCAGGATGATGCTCCTCAGGAGTACTGCCTTTATCCAAGCCATTACATGCGGCCGCATACAATATCAACACCGTCCCAGAGCTAACGCACCTTACTGGCAGAAGGCAGACTCCAGGGTTGCCTTGCCAACCTCATGGGAAGTGATAAACCTGGAGATAAAAGATAAGTTTGCCATGTTTTCGGGAAGGAAGCCTAGGAACACCCCTTCATGCTCAATCAGCTGACAGTTGCCAGCCCCGGGCAGGCGTAGCTGTGCCAAGAGCAGGGTGAAAGGAGGGAAGAGGATGATGGGGACAAGATGACAGCACTTTTCTCCACACAGCCCTTTGTTTTGGGAGGTCCCTGGAGATGCTTGGCTTGGGGTGGCCAAGTCCTTCTTCTTTCCCTAAAAGGGAAACGGATGAGGGAAGGAAAACAATGTTCTCTCCTCACTTGCCTAATGGAAGAAGAAAAGCACAGTGATCCTTTCCAAAAATGTCTTTTGAGGAACGATTGAGCCTGAAGGCCCAGTATTTCTGGTTTATTTATTTTTGGATGAACTCCAGCCTGGCAGTGCCTTTCTGTCCTTCTTCCAGGCTCTTACAGGACTTGCCCACAGCTACACAGCTTGCACAGACCCCAAATCCATCTGGGGATTTAGCAACCAACACCTCGCAGAGGTGCTCACCAAGGGTGAGGTTCCTCCATCAGACCCCATCACTAGCAAGCCTTGGCCACAGGGTGCAAGGGACAAAGGGGCATCACCCACCCGTAGCCCTGGTGCAGTGCAATTATTCACAGGAAAAGTCTGCCACAGCCTAATCCCACTCCAAACTGGGACCAAAACCTACTAAAAATCCACCAATCCCACTCCAAACTGGGACCAAAACCAGCATCAGACCCTTCAATGTTCAGCGGCTGTGGTTGCTGCAAGCAGAAGGGGATTTCTTCCATGCTGACTGCTCATGGAAAGTCCCCGACTGGCCCACAACTGTGGAAAAAATGGAAAATATAACTTTAATACCAAGTTGGTGGCAGGCTGTCTATTTTTCTCTCCTGTGACTAGTTACCATGGATAGATTTCTGAGGTCGGCCCTGCAATTGTTCACTGCACTGCTCCTATTAAACAGAGGAGGAGCAAATCATCCCATTCATGCTGTACTTTAATTTCCAGAAATTCTTTATTCATTTGTTTGCTTAAATTATTTCTCTCATTTAAAGAAACAACGCAGTCTTACAAAGCGAGGGCCCAAATCTCTCGAGTAACCCTGCTGTGGTTCATTACTTCTGTGCTAGTTAACAAGGCCAGTAATTTTCCTAAGGTTTAATAGAAAACCTGCTTTCCAGAATGCAGAGAGGCGGGATATTTTTACAAACTCACTGCTGTATTCCAGTCGTGTTGCAGGTGAGTGACATCCTAGGCAAGGAACAGGTCCTCCTCAGGGGTGCTGTATAAAAGTAGGTACCTTGTGTAGAGCTCTGTTCATCCAGAGGGCTGAAGGTCTCCAGAGAGAACTTACAGCAGCCTTTCAGCACTTAAAGGGGTCTATAGGAAAAGTGGGGAGAGCCTCTTTATCAGGGAGTGCAGGGACAGGATGAGGAGGAATGGTTTGAAGCTGAAAGAGGGGAGATTGAGATGAGATCTCTCAAAGAAATATTCTCCTGTGAGGGTGGGGAGGCCCTGGCCCAGGTTGCCCAGAGCAGTGGTGGCTGCCCCATCCCTGGAGGGGTTCAAGGCCAGGTTGGATGGGGCTTGGAGCCCCTGATCCAGTGGGAAGTGTGGCAGGGGGGTTGGAACTGGATGGTCTTCCAGGTCCCTTCCAACCCAAACCATTCTACGATTTTATGAAGGTACCATAGCCTGAGCTTTCTTCACCCAAAGCCACATCCCTCAGCTGCAGCAGGGGCCCTGGACATCCCTGTCTCTCCTCTGAGCCTTACATTGCTCAGACCACAGCTCCACTTCGAAACAGGCTCCCGAAGCATCACAGACCTCATGCTACAGTGCAGATTGGTTTATCACAGCATGCTGGGATGACGTAGATGGTACTGGAGCTTTAGATCTGACACCTCCCTGAGGTGGGTGTGCTGGAAGACGTAGGCATACAGAGCCCGTTTTGCTACTGATGCAGAATCCAAAGTAAACATGACACCTGCCGATTTCCTGACCATAAACTGCCCTTGTCATTAGTTTTACTAACCTCTTTCCAGGACTAAATCTGAACAAATTAAAATAAACACAGAGCAGAGCTTGTGGAAAACAAGCAAACGCAAACTGTATTTATATGTATATATGTGTGTCTCAGACCAATAAAGCTCTATTGAGAAGCACATGCAGGTGAAACGCGCCCTATGCTGGGTGAGAAGCTGGCAACGCTGCCTTCTCTTTACAAGGACATTTGCCCTACAAGCGCCTCTGCAGCTCCTTGATATTATTTTGACAATAGGATTTGTCAAGGCAACAGCTACAGATGTTTGCACAGAGTCTTCTTGCTTATCCAGTGATAACACTGCATGCCTGGGACAGCCGAACAAATCATACCGCATAAATAATAAATATATGGCTCGGTTATTCAGAAGGAGGTGGTGAGCAATCCAGAGATTCCCACAGACTGCCTGCTGTGAGGAAGGAAACAAGAAAATGCCCTGACCTAAGCAGGGGTGAGTCTCACACACACACAGATCACAGGGAGATCACAGGAGCTGTTTGCAGATCACTTACTGGATATGAATAATTCAAGCAGAAGCGGCTGGAAGTGGAGCTCACCACCAGTGCTTTGGCAAGTTTTGTTTTATTGAGCAAGGCAAAGAAAGCCCCAACCAAAATACTTAGCCAAGTGTTGCCAGTGTCGTGACTTTACTGTGCATCTTGTGATATACAGCATTTTACCAGATCCCCAGCTGATGAGGAGCATCATTTCTCTTTCTCCTCCATTCAATTTGTGAATATTGGGCTGGGTACAGGGGAAAACGATGTAATTTTTTGAAACCTTTAGGACCCACCAGCAGTCCACAGCATAATCATACAAATAATAGAATCACACAATAGTTTGTGCAGGAAGGCACCTTAAAGGTCCCATCTGGTCCAACTCTCCTGTAATCAGCAGGGACACCCTCAACTCCATCAGGTTGCTCAGAGCCCCATTCAACTTGACATGGGATGCCTCCACCACCCCTCTGGGCAACCACCAAAATTTCTTCCTTTTATCTGGTTTCAATCACTCCTTTTCGAGTTCAAAACCATTCCCCCTTATCATAATGCTTCAGTCCATTCAGAGAAGTTTGTCACTATCTTTCTTATAAGCCCCCTTTAAGTAATGGAAGACTGCAATAACATCTCCCTGCAACCTTCTCTTCTCCAGGTTCCACAATCATAAGTCTCTTAGCATGTCCTCACAGGAGAAGCGTTCCAGCCCTTGGATCATTTCTGTGGCCTCCTCTGGACCCACTCCAGCAGATCCATGTCTGAGAATTCCAGAGCCAGTAAAAAATGACGAAAAAAGGCAGAGAGAGTAAAGACAGATGGTGGCAGTCAAACACAACTTTGGTGCAACCTGAAGAAATCCAAAACTCATCCCCCTGGAAGGACATTGTCATGTATTGATTGCCAACATGAAGATGATTGTGGTCCAGTATCGAGGGGCAGCTCGACCCACACAGGGTCAGAAATGGGACACTGCACCCCAGAAAAACAGCAGAATTAAGCAGGGATATGACAGAGAGGACTCTGCCTTAGCAGGAGTTCCAAAGGCTCCCATTGGAAAGACATTCTCCACTGCTCCTGACATGCTCTGGGATTTGGAACCCTTTGGGAATTCCTGTCCTGTATCCACAGACGTACGTTGTCCTGCTTTGTTTCAATCCTATGCACTGCACAGCAGCCAGGCCTGGATTGGACCCCAAAACCAGACACCAAGCTCTTCTCCAGAAGAACGGAAAGAAAATGGCTGTGATGATCACATACCTAGTCCCAGTCCCCTCGCATAAAACCTATTTCTGGATATTGATGCAAACCATATTCTTGTCAGGCTGAGAGAGTTGGGGTGGTTCAGCCTGAAGAAGAGGAGGCTCCAAAGAGATCTTAGAGCAGCTTCCAGTACTGAAAGGGGCTCCAGGAAAGCTGGGGAGGGGCTCATGATCAGGGAGTGCAGTGATGGGATGAGGGGGAGCAGTTTTAAGCTGAAAGATGGAAAATTTAGATAAGATTTTAGGAAGAAATGTTTTCCCGTGAGGGTGGTGACACACTGGCCCAGGTTGCCTAGAGATGTCAAGGTATGCCCCTCCTTGGAGGTGTTCAAGGACAGGCTGGATGGGGCTTGGAGCCCCTGATCCAGTGGGAGGTGTCCCTGCCCATGGCACGGGGTGGAACTGGATGGGGTTTGAGGTCCCTTCCAATCCAAACCGTTCTATGGTTCCATGATTCTAAATTGCATGAAATATATCTGACACAAAACCACAGTGACAGCATAAGTGAATATGGTATATTCACCCAAGATCTCAGCACAAAAGTCCTGATAAATTTGGTTCTCAAGGTAAACCATGTAAAAAGCATCCAGGTGTCCCAAGCCAGGTGCAGCCTTTGATGTTACCAGGAAACAAGTCTATGCTTTCAATTTGTCCTTGAACATAAAAGCATTGAGTCTATCCACACTTTCTCCCATTTTTAAACTATTTAAGATTCATCTTCTGCATTAAAAACATCATTCAGCACCATTGCCCATAGCATCCTTAATCTAGAAAGCTCAGCCTGGAAGTGACACCTCACTGGTATCTAGTACAGATGCTCTATTACCCATATCAAGAAAATTTTACTTCATTCTTCAGTATAAACTGAATATCTCTGGTAGGAAACCCATTTCTTGCCACACGCTAGAGAGGTCTTTATAGACTGAGCACAGGCCACATATGACACACTGCCACCTTACCCTAAAATAATTCCTTGGCCACACACCGCATCTGATCTCAAGGGTTCTGGGTTCCCCATCCTTGTTTTTTCATTCCATCAGAAAAAACAACCAATTAATAAATGTGTGACAGATGTTCTTTGAAAGAGATATCATGTCCTCAAAACACAAGATGATGAAAGGAGTAACTGAGTAGATTAGACTGACCAGAAAAGCAAGGATTGTGGCATGACAGTGGAAAGCGTAGCTTTAAATCTTCCTCTGATACTTATGATGATTTTATTTACATATCAAACTGTGTGCCAACTAGCTGTATATAAAACTATGATGAAATTACACTGTGTGTCTCACCAAAGTGAAGAAACACCTGGGCTGGGCTGCATAATCACACTTCACTCTGTCCCTCCAGGTCTTCCTGTTCTAGCTCCTAATGATCGTGTACTATTTCTCAATAACACAGAGAACAACGTGCATCTTTTGCAATTATATAGATGTATACGCAACATTTCCACATACCATGAGCTACTTTGTGTGTGCTGGGACCTCTGCATCTCCCATGGCCATTTCAGGATCATTATTTTTTCACTCTCCTCCAGGTAGTTATATCTGCCTGTCATCCCTTGCCTCAGATTATCACCTCCTTAGGGCAAGCTTTGTCTCTGTTGAGGCTTCCTGCAACCCCATATGAAAGTGGGGATCCTGCTTCAAGGTCTATAGGTGGCATTGGGATGCAAACAATAATAGAGATGCACGCTCTCATTTTACACATCAAGAGGAGCATGGGGATGTAATAGCCTGGTCCTGGAACTGCACCATGTGCCTCAAGTGTGCCTTGGAAAGGGTGTGCACTTGTAGTCAAACTAGCTGACTGAATGAGGTCTTTGTGCTCTGCCAGATATTGGCAGAAGGCAGCATGCAAAGTTGGAGCCTACGGCCCCGTCTACAGTCACAGCGCGTACTGGTTACAGACAGCACTGTCTGAAGATTGGCCAACCACGCTGCCCATGCAGGCAGGAAAACGACTGCGGAGAAGAGGCAAACAGGGCTGGGGTTGGTGCTCCTCCTGGTTTTGTCTAGACGAGGAGCACTGGTGCAGGTCCCCATAGAACTAAACCAGGTAGCTGTGTGATCCCAGCCCACCCCAACACCTGAATTCGGCAGTTCTATCCCTTTTCAGTACTTGGAAATGAAAATGGGACTTAACACATCATGTTGTTAGGATGGTTGTGCCTCAGCTATGTCCCCCTTCCTCTCTTGCTGTCTTCACTAACCTGCCTCTTTTACCCACAGTCACGTTATCTTCCATGGTTGTCTACACATCCAAACCACTGCTCAGGGCCCCCCAAAATAGTATTTCTGCTCCCTCCCAGCTGCTTTTTGCTGTGGTGCCTGGGGAGGATTCGTTCTCCACAGCTCCACTGTGAAACAAGACATCAACGGGATCAACTGCTACCATGGGCAATTGTACCATCTTCTGATAACTAGCAGTCTCCCTCCACTCACCTAGAGCCACCAAATTAAGCTGGCAGGAGGTCCAAGACAAGGAAAGAGAGATGATTTCCCTGCAACAGATGGTGGATTTACACAACTCACTGAAGGTCTTGCAGGAGCAAGCACACGTTGCTCTCCAGATAGACTGAATGATCCACTAGGATTAATAGAGAGATGCACAACTACAGGATCAGGAAATTCCCACTGCTGGAAACAGGACTTCTTTTATCAATTAGATCAAGCGAAGGACCTCATACCACATATTTCTTGCCACTGCCACTGTGAGTATTAGTTTTGCAGGTGACTTATAGCACCAAGCAAGGGCAGCATCATTGAACCTCAGATACTGGACAGAGACACATCAAAAGAGTTCCCATCTTGGATGGGTGGGACAGACACGTTGTGGGAAGCATTTTACTGGTGGAAAAGTGTCACCCAGACACCATGTAAGACACGCGGCAGAGAAAAGCTGTGCCCAGCATGAGAATAAAGCCCTGATCTCCTGAGTCCCCCTTCCAGTTCCTAGTGACGCCTCTGTCCTCAGTGTTTGATAGACAGTGCTCCTGACTGTCTCCCCTGTAGCTCATACACCAATGTACCTTGGGAAACATCTTTGTCCACATGGAAATCTTGCCCAGGTGGGAAATGAAAACATTGGACACGAATGGAGGAGCTGTAACGCTCTGGGATAGCCAGAAATCCCAGATGTGCTCAGCTCCACAGCATTCAGTGTGCATGGGACACACCACTGAAGCGAAGCGGGAAGCAACACTCCTGTTCATGCACCCACAATACTATTTACCTTCCTGATGATCTTGTGATACCACTTTTGGGTTGGGATTGATGTTAACCACTCTGAGCTCTCTCTGTGGATGTGCCACCAAGCAGCTCTTCCAGGAAAATCCCAGACATAAACAAGCCATCCCTAGATATGATGGCAGCCAGGAATGAGCCTGCATTCCTTGGAATCATTTTTTTCACTGAATTGAGGCAGCAACTTTCACTAATTTGAGCGATTAGGCACATATTCAGGCATAAAATATTAGTATGAGAACAAATCAAAGGCAGCTTTGCTGGCTGGGCTTCTGCTTAGAATTCAACACATTAAAAAAATAAAAAAAAAGAAGAAAAAATAAAAAAGGTTTTTATCTATTCAAGTACGTATGAAAAGGTATAAATTCCTGCCTGACTGCAGCACTTGGCCTCGCTGCGCTGGTAATTGGAACCAGCGTGCTCTGCTTCCTGGGCGTCCCATTCACAAGTGCGAGAGGGAAGCATTCAATTTTTCAATAGGAAATTTCATCGCTAGAAAACAATCCACCTTCCCTGCCTCCAAAGAAAAAACAGAGGGCGAGTTCTCTCCCTGACCACAGTTTCAGCTCACTGCCAGTCACAGCCAGAGCTGCTGGCAGGCAGGAGGAAAGGCTGCAGCACCAAATCCGCAAACCATCCCAAAGCCAACACCACGAGCTCAGTGGTTTTTTTTTTCTTGTAAACACACTGAGTCCTTTTATTTTTCTTTGGGATTGCTCAGAGGTCCACATGGCAACTTTTAGCTTCATAACCACATGGGCTAAACAATCCCAGATTTTGTCATGACCATTTTCCTTACAGTTTTAGCTTTCCACCCATTTCCAGAACTGGGACTTCATGGGAAGTACACACATGTACTTAAGGGCTATGCTAACATGGAAGAGGATATTTTCCACAGAGATTTCCCCAGAGACAGAGCACACTTTAAGTCTATTTTTATGAGCTTGGGACACCCTCAGCCATATTAAACTGAGCAAAAAACACCTCACACCAACAGTTTTTTAAATAATATTTTTTTAAATTCTTTTTAGTTCCTAAAATTGTTCAGGAATTTAGGAAGTTCAGGAATTAGAGAAGTTAAATAAGGCTTCAAGACCACAAAAACCCATGAGAAACTCCAGCAGGACTCAAGAAAGAAACGTAATAGTCAGAGGGGCCAAACAGCCAATGGCAGATGAAATGCAGCGCTGACCACCAGAAAAACAGTGCAAAACAACTTCTGATACTGGTTACTGTATGGATTAAGCTTCAGTATTAAATAGACTCAGAAGCAATCATCCTGTGTTTCTGTATCAGTAGTGCATATTTTAAAATCAAAATTTACTTCTACTTTTATTTGGAAAGATATTTTCCTTCATTATTTATGTATTTTAAAGCATTAACTAATAGTTCCCACCACAGAATCTTAGAGTCATAGAATGGTTTGGATTGGAAGGGATCTCAAAGCCCATCCAGTTCCACTCCCTGCCGTGGGCAGGGACATCTCCCACTGGATCAGGGGCTCCAAGCCCCATCCAACCTGGCCTTGAACACCTCCAGGGATGGGGCAGCCACAGCTTCCCTGGGCAACTTGAGCCAGGGCCTCACCATCCTCACAGGAAAACATTTCTTACTAAGATCTCATCTAAATCTTCTATCTTCCAGCTTAAAACTGCTCCACCTCATCCTGTCCCTGCACTCCCTGGTCATGAGCCCCTCCCCAGCTTGCCTGGAGCCCCTTTCCATACTGGAAGCTGCTCTAAGTTCTTCTCGGAGCCTTCTCTTCTCCTTGCTGAACAACTCCAACTGTCTCAGCCTGTCTTTGGATGGGAGGTGCTCCAGCCCTCCTTTCCCATGGTACCTCTGGAAAAGCTTTGTCATGGGGCTGTTCCTGACTGATAAAAAGTCTCTTACCCCTTGTGCAGCATTCTTAGGGTACTTTTAGATGTATTTAGGGTACCTTTTGCTGCCGTGAGCTGACTGGCAAAGAGAATTTCAGAAGCAGGTGTGCGTGACTGAGAGTGCAAACCTGGACTTGTGATCGATGACAGGAGGTGGGTGGGCAGGTAAAGCTGAGGGCAGCAACTGGAGTAGAATAAGCAAAGCCTAGCACAAAGTCAGCATGGACTTACATGGAATGCTGGATATTTTGGGAGCCCACTTGCTGTTCCACCACTCCAGTAGGACACCATCCTAAGAAACCAGGGAACATCTCCCCCAAGCCTATGCTAAGCTGGGCACAGGATGCTTTACACAGCCTCGAAGGAAGACATAAAGGATCATAGAATCAGAGAATAACCAGGTTGGAAGAGACCCACAGGATCATCGAGTCCAACCATTCCTATCAAACATTAAACCATGCCCCTTAGCACCTCATCCACCTCGTCCCTTAAACCCCTCCAGGGAAGGTGACTCAACCCCCTCCCTGGGCAGCCTCTGCCAGTGCCCAATGACCCTTTCTGTGAAAATTTTTTTCCTAATGTTCAGCCTAAATATAGCATCAAAGCACTGAAATGGCCCTCAAGAAGTCTTCTGGTTCACTCCTAGTCCAAAGAAAGGACATCCAAGGATGCATGGGAGATGCTTCTCTAATTCAGGACTGCAGCTCCAAAACACAGGTCCTGGTGTTTCACCAGCATTTTCTTTAGAGGTTCTTTACTCCCCCAAGTATCCGCTCTTCATGGGAACATCCATCATCGGACCCTGCCACCTCCTCAACAAGCCAAGAAAGTCAGGGAACACTTTATCTCTACTGGACTCCATCATGGCTTTTACAAGCAAGGCTTGGATCATCTTGTTTGCTCCAAGCCCTAATCCAGACCTTAAGAGCAGAACTTATTACTCTCCTAAATCCCAACAAATGGAAAGCAAGCATCTATTTTTGCAAGCCAGGATCACCTTTGTTGAGAGGCCACCAAGGCTCTTCCTGGAGTTATTAACCGCAATGGCCAAAATACATTCCACCTCTGCTCCTCTCCTGCCTCTTCAAGGGCAGCACTCGAGCTGCAGTGCTGATTGTCCTATTGTTCCACAAAGTGGTTCCTCTCTAGCAAATTGAACACTGAGAGCCATCAGAGAGAGCCCCAGACAAAGGAACCAATGCCTGTTTCCGGGTTTATTAGAGGGAAACAGAAAGAAACCTCTTGTAGAATCTTCATGGCACTTAACATGACAGCTGGAAATAATGAATAGGACAAAACAGAGCAAAGATGATTTAAATCAGGCAACTTTTGGAAAGCGGTGTTCACTTAGGCTTCCAAAGGAGAATTGTAATTTCTCGTCTGTACACACACACACAAAAAAAAAAAATCCCTTTTCAGGTGCTCTATAGAACATTTGTTCAATTTGCCAGAGAACATTGCATCCCTTCCATTAGGAGATGGAAAAGGTACAAATGAGCAACATCAGTTGTGGTTCAGCAATCCTTAAACAAAAACAGCCTTTAATTTCTATCCACTGTCAAAAGTTCAGAGACCTGTAGGTAGAGATTTACACATGCACGTTCCAGAAATCAATACACAGCTCCTCCAAAGACTTGTGGATGAGAGGGGCCCCGCTCCAGCTCATGGGATTTGACCCAGATAGATTGAAAGAGGCTCTGAAGAAACTTAAATGCTGTCTCATGCCAGTCCTTGCTCAACGGGACGAGTATGGGGCTCATTTTCAGTAAAAGGAATCTCTTATCTGTACCCATCCCCTTGATCCTGCCCACGCTGCCTGGCAGCACACTTCAGGATTCACCCCTTTTCTGATGCTACATCTTCTTCTAGATTTAGACCCAGATGAAATAACTCTCAGTAAGTCCTGGTATGAGAGGAACCACGGGCATCTGCTCTGGGCTCCCTGCAGCTTCTCAACTCAAACAAAGCATTCCCAGGGGCTCCGGCCACTTGAGATGGGCAGGCTTGGCTTCACCCCTCCATTCTGTCCCTCCTAGGAAACGTCACTTTCACCAGCACGGAGCAACATCACTGCTGAACTGAAACAGCGCCACGAGAGCCACTTTCCTTTGCTGTGGCAAGCAGCTCCCAAGTGGTTTGCCCCTTATATTTGCTGCCATCTCCATAGCTACTGCTCAAAGCATCCCTGTTTGCTGTCAAGACCCCAACAGCATGGAGCATGACTTCCCATGTGCCAGGACCTTCCTGAGTCTCTCTCCTCATCATCCTCATTTCATCTTTCCATCTTTGCAGGCACACTGCTTCAGTTTTATGACCTGAAACACCACACAAAGGAGCTCCTAAGCATCTGAGGATGTGGCCACGCAAATCCCGCACTCATCACTGACAGATAAAAGCCTGTTTAAAATGGGTCCCCATGCATGGAGCACCCCCTGGAAGCACCTTTGCAATGATAGGTGCTTCATGCCCTCCTTGTAGCCCTCAAGGTACAAGATTGTTGCCCTGTTTGGCCACCCCAAGCCTTAAGACATCATAGCAGCAGTGGTGGGACTCAGCCTGGCAACGAACACTCCGGGCACTCAAAGAGAAGAGATTTCACATCAGCTCCCAGGAGAAAAAGAAGTTACAAAAAGGGGGGAAAAATAAAAGGAAAAGGAAAAAAAATGAAAGGCACAACATAAAAAAGAAGAAAAATAAAAAGGCAAAGGCAAAAAAAAGGAAAAGGGAAAAACGGGGAAAGAAGGAAAAAGGGGGGAAAGAAGGAAAAAGGGGGGAAAGAAGGAAAAAGGGGGGAAAGAAGGAAAACGGGGGGAAAGAAGGAAAACGGGGGGAAAGAAGGAAAACGGGGGGAAAGAAGGAAAACGGGGGAAAGAAGGAAAAAGGGGGGAAGAAGGAAAAAGGGGGGAAGAAGGAAAAAGGGGGGAAAGAAGGAAAACGGGGGGAAAGAAGGAAAACGGGGGGAAAGAAGGAAAACGGGGGGAAAGAAGGAAAACGGGGGAAAGAAGGAAAAAGGGGGGAAGAAGGAAAAAGGGGGGAAGAAGGAAAAAGGGGGGAAGAAGGAAAAAGGGGGGAAGAAGGAAAAAGGGGGGAAAGAAGGAAAAAGGGGGGAAAGAAGGAAAAAGGGGGGAAAGAAGGAAAAGGGAGTGGAAAAACAGAATGAAAAATAATGAAAATCAATAAAAAAAGAAAAAATATAGAAAAATAAAGAGAAAGAAGGAAGGAAAACAAAAGGGAGTGAAAAAGGGGGGAATAAAAAGGAGAAAGAAACAAAAAGAGGGGGAAAAGGAGACAAAAAAGAAAAGGAAAAAGAAAAAAGGGAAAAGAAAAATGAAAAAGAGAAAGCCAGCAAGCATCAAAATCTAGAAAATTTATAGTTCCCAGATACTAAGGGAACAACCTCAAGCCATTTCTTAAAAAGTCCAAGTCCCTCTTAATAAGATGCCTAACAGTCTGTGAATTATACAGCCATAAAACTTCTACTTACATGTGACATTTGCTGGTAGGAATAAATCAGGGCTCAGAAAAGAGGAGACACTTCGGAGTTCAATGGATATTATCCTAACTCCAACCGTATTAGTGGTGGTCTGAATGCAGGACATTGTCATCCAGACAAACAGACGATGTTCATAACCAATGGTAATTTGTAGGACGCATAATTTGCTGCTACTAAAATAGCACAGCATGTGGGTTTTTTGCCCTTTTTAGTATATAGTCGTGTCGTTTCTTTTGGCTTGTTGAAAGAAATCTGCTCCGCATAAGCGGAGTGAGAGCTCAGACCTTCAGCAGCTCATGCAAAACAGGTGGCCAGGCATCAGGGGAAATGCAGCTTTTTTGAAAAAGCTAATAAAATAAACAGATGATTATAGAAAATGGAGATGAAACCGGCTTCTTTTTCCAAAGCAGAAAGTCACAGACAAATTAAGTTTAGACTGAGTAAGCGCTGATTGAAAACACACCCTGCCACCACCTCTCTGAGTTTTACCAACACACAGAGTTTTCACCGGAAAAAATATTTAGGAAGAGTCACCTGCTCAGGTCCAATCAGCCCCCAAGACCACAGCTGGATGCAAAGATCAGCTGCTCTGGATGTTGGCTTAACATCAACCAGGATGGGGGCTCCTGAAAGTCAGGTGAAGATAGACTCGCTGTCTTAAGCCTTCATCCCTGCCATCATCATCTCCCCATCAGACCAGAGCACACAGCACTTACACGAAAGTTGAAATTTGGATCTGGTTAAGTCCCAATCCTTTAATTTTCCATGGGGGAAACGTTAGGAGGTCTCTCTCCTGCATACTCCAAGGCGATTCTCTTAAACTTTTGGTTATTTCATGGTGGATTCAACAGAAAAAATAAAATTGAAGGGAAAAAAAAATAAAGCAAATACCCACCCCAGAAAATAAATGCCTGTATCCCTAACAAAGCGGCAGGGTGGAGCCAGCACACCCTTATATTTAGCTGCAGGCAAAGCCTTAAAGTTGTAGTACATTTATTTCCCATGAATCATATCAAAGCTGCAAGATTAAGAAAACCCAAACTCCTCCTGTCTGTCCCATTCTGTCTCCCATGGGGAATACCTGGACTGTTGTTAACACCGTTTTATTGTTATTTTCTGAGCTCGGGAGGTTTGGGATGGATCAGAGGCTCCAACAAGTTCAGCTGAAGTTACCTCAAGCTAAAGTAAATGCAGTTTCCTGCAAGCCTGAGTTATCAATTTATTTTTTTTTTACAGCGGAAAAAGTAGTTAGCAGGTCCCTCAACTCTCCGTAGCTCGTTTTTCCCTTCCAGCTTCCGTGCCTGTTTGTGTTGACATCCACACATCGGCCCTCTGCAATGCCTTTGACTCTTACCTGCCAAAGCCCATCTGCAGAGGGCACGATGTGCTGGGATGTCCAACACAAACAGGCACGGAGAGGAAGGGAAAACAGGAGCTACGGAGAGTTGACGGGACCTGCCTCCGTCCCCTCCTGAGACTGCATCCACTCCTAACTGCCCCACTGCCTCCCTCTTGGCCATTGAGACTCCCTTTCACTTCCAGGCGATGCCAAGTGCTGGGGCACCGCGGCAGATGTCGCATGCGGAATCGCAGCCTCCTTTGCCAAAGCGCAGGGACAGCAGAAGGTTCTTCCAGCCCATAAAAATTAGCATCTGCACTTTGCCACTCGCACAGCTGTACCATGACAGCAGGGTCTGGAGCCAGGGTTATCTATGGGGACATCGTTGGGAAAAGGGAAATTAAGTCCATCACACCATAACAGAAGCTGCCACTGACCTTCCAGAGAACCTTACACAAGCTTTGGGGAAAAATCTTAGAGGAAAGAATGGGAAATTTTACCTTTCTTAGTATTTACCCTTCAACTTTCCTGCAAAGCTGAGTGCAGAAGAGTGCCTGAAAACCCTCAAAAGAAATCAATCATTTTCTTCCTGAGCTATTATCTACAGAATTATTCAGGTTATTCATCCACTCATTTTTCCTTCATTCCATCAAAAGGGTCATTCCCTCAGCAGTCATAACACCTCAGAGCAGGACAACCCACCAGACCCCTGCCAGGAGGATCCGACACTCCAGCATTGCTGAGTTAACCCTGCTTGAGACAACGAAATATGAAAGCATCAACCACACCCTCACATGAAAACCAGTCAGCACTTCCAGGAAAGACATCTGCTCCCTTTCACTGATGTTTAAGCAAATATTGACCACAAAGTCTAGTTTTTTTTTCACGCATTTTAAGAAAATACTGACAATATTTCTTCTCGCACGTTCCACGGGTAGGGACTGCCATCCTTCCTGCAGCTCTCACCAGGGGACAGGGAGGTCCTCTGCAGAAAGGCAACACGCCGCTGTGGCTTCCCACCCTGTCAGCATCATTTCCTACATCACCTCAGAAGACCAGAGAGAAAAGCTGTTTTTCCTCTCCACCCTGCATTTGCAAATTGAGCAGTGGTTTGAGATCCCTCCTTCTCCTGAACACGGCCCTGTACAAGACCTCACATTTACCCAGCAGTAAAGAAGAAGCCTCACCACGAACTTAAGAACAACAGCCTTTGGGATTATGTCTAACACCATCATCAAAACTTTCCCCTCCAAAGAGTTCCAGAGTTGTTTGCAGGAGTTGCTTAGCACAACCTGGAGGATCACAGAACAACAGAATGGTTTGAGTTGGAAGGAACCTTAAAGATCATCCATTTCCACCCCCTGCCATGGACAGGGACACCTCCTACTAGATCAGGTTGCTCCAAGCCCCATCCAACCTGGCCTTGGAGGGGGCAAACACAACTTTTCTGGGCCACCTGTAACGAAGAGCAGGTTTCTTTAGCACAAGGTTGCACCATGCTCCAATAACACCAAGACGTGGCATCTTAGGTAGCTACACCAGATGTGATCAGAAGTTGGCAATCAACCAACAATGCACGTGACAGTGGCTCTTCTTGCTGCACAGGACAGATCTGCAGGGACATCATAAGAAAAATCCATATTTTATCAACGTACAGACATTTGGAGAAAACCCAACAGCAGATCTCTTGACTGAAAGTGATACTTTTATTTGTTTGTTTTGAACTGTTGCTTGCCAGTGCTGGACCTCACATTGGGCATTTGTCCTAGCTTACAATTTGCATGCCAGATGCTCCTTCGTCTTCCTAATTGTTGAAACAAAGTGAGCACTGAATAAGGTCCTTTTAGGTTGGCAGGCGCCTCAAATACATCCAGCAGTTGAGCTAATTCTGCTTTCAGTGAATGGAACAGCAAATGAACATTGGCAAAAATGCTCTTTGCTATTTTTTTCTTTTTTAATAACACAAAAATGAAACCACTAGAACAATAGTGAATGCCCTCAGAAACCCCTTCCCCTCTTAAGGTCAAATTTCTTGCTCGCCTCCTGCTTGCAGAAAGGCACTGAATACCAGAGACAGGCAAAATGATCCACGGAGTCTAGTGAATCATAGAATCATAGAATCACCAGGTTGGAAAAGACCCACTGGATCATCGAGTCCAACCATTCCCATCAGTCACTAAACCATGTCCCTCAGCACCTCATCCACCCGTGCCTTAAACACCTCCAGGGAAGGTGACTCAACCCCCTCCCTGGGCAGCCTCTGACAGTGCCCAATGACCCTTTCTGTGAAAAAAAAATTCCTAATGTCCAGCCTAAACTTCCCCTGGCAGAGCTTGAGGCCATTCCCTCTCGTCCTGTCCCCTGTCACTTGGGAGAAGAGCCCAGCTCCCTCCTCTCCACAATCTCCTCTCAGGTAGTTGTAGAGAGCAATGAGGTCTCCCCTCAGCCTCCTCTTCTCCAGGATAAACACCCCCAGCTCTCTCAGCCGCTCCTCATAAGGCCTGTTCTCCAGCCCCCTCACCAGCTTTGTTGCTCTTCTCTGGACTCGCTCCAGAGCCTCAACATCCTTCTTGTGGTGAGGGGCCCAGAACTGAACACAGGATTCGAGGAGCGGTCTCACCAGTGCCGAGTCCAGAGGGAGAAGAACCTCCCTGGACCTGCTGGTCACGCCGTTTCTGATCCAAGCCAAGATGCCATTGGCCTTCTTGGCCACCTGGGCCACTGCTGGCTCATGTTCAGTCGCTGTCAACCAACACCCCCAGGTCCCTCTCCTCCAGGCAGCTTTCTAGACAGACTTCTCCTAGTCTGGAGCTGCTCAGGGTTGTTGTGCCCCAAGTGCAGGACCCGGCATTTAGCCTTGTTAAACCTCATGCCAGTGGTAGCTGTATTCAGGCTCAGACAGTCACCTGTCAGCCAGTCCTTCCTTCTCCTAGGCCACGTGTGCTGTGGTCTCCAGCAGAAATAAGAGATGATGAGCAGCAAGCTCAGAAGAGTGGGGAGTTTACAAAGCTGAGCAGGAGACTGGAAATAACTGTAAGTGATGATCCTCAGAGACTTAGCAGGTATTTACCAGAGCTACATAAGCTTGGTGTCCACAAGGGACCACCTGAAGCACTGGGTCCCACTGCAGGACACCATAAAGAGATGAGTAAACCACATGGGACCACAACGTATCAACTCAGATCTGCACCATTGGAAGATACATCTTCAGAAAGGTCTGTCTAGCCCCTTATCGCAATTTTAACAGTGGCTGACATGAGAGAGGGAAGGAGGAGGAGCAGGAGATGAGCTCTGCTCTCTGGTAACCAGTGACAGGAGCAAAGGGAATGTCAGGAAGATGTGCCAGGGGAGATTTAGGTTAGACTTGATGATCCTTGTGGGTCCCTTCTAAATCAGGTCATGCTGAGATTCTATGATTCTATGATATGCAGGAGAAGTGTACAGAAAGGTATGAACGTACTGAGATGCATTCCTGCTTCCTGCTGCACCAGGCCAGGTTCAGATTGGACATTAGGGAAAACTTCTTAATTGAAAGGGTTCTCAAGCACTGGTAGAGGCTTCCCAGGAAGGTGGTTGAGTCCCCATCCCTGGGTGTGTTTAAAAGGCAGGTAGGTGAGGTGCTTGGACATACAATTTAGTAGTGGACAGGTACAGTCGGACTTGATGATCTCAGAGGTCTTTTCCAACATAGGGATTGTATGATTCATTCCGCCTGCCAGCTGCTGATCATCCATCTACATGTAAGAGGTTCACAGACTTCTACAGGTAGCAGCTCCCATGAGCCTTGAATTCATCTAAATGCTTTTCAAACCCTTTTTTACCTTAGGCCTCCAAAATACTTAGTACCAATGAGATCCCCAATTTAATAACACTTCGTGTGAAAACCTATTTCCTTTTGTTTGCTTTAAACCTGCTGCCAAATAATTTTGTTTCACAGGCATTCATTTTGGGGTTATAAAATAGACAATGAATCAAGCATTTCCTGTTCCCCTTCCCCACACCAGTCCTGGTTTGATATTTCTGCCTGTAAGAAACCTCTATGGACAAATTTTTTATAGCCTTAAGGAATCTCTTCCACTGAGCCTCCCTTCCTACATTCTTCTATATTGGGGTACACATTGGCCAAGATATTCTAGCACTATGAAGTCCAGCATATGACTCATTTTCCTTTTTTCTTCTCAACCTTCACCCTAACAACTCCTAATATTCAATTTGCCTTTCTGACAGCGGCTGAGATTCGAGCTGGCATTTCAAAGAAATATCTAAAGTGATGCTGAGATCTTTCCCACCTGAAATAATTCACTAAAATTGGTAAATATTGCCATCTCCCTGGTGACTGGTTTCCAGATAATTTATTTATCTGTTGAATAGCTCTGGCACTACTATGAATCCCTGTAGGATTTGCCTGGTAGCCATGAAAAAAATTATCTTTACTTTCTTTCCCTTGATTTCTAGCGTTTTCTTTGGCCTCCCACCTCCTTTTGGCCTCCACGCTTGCTCAGCATGAACTCTTCCTCAGCCTTCTACCTTAAGTAATCCCTAGGTAATTAAGTGAGGTCATTCTAGCTTAGTATCTCCATCTGGTTCCAGTTTGTCACTAAGAGCTGTAATGGTTCAGTGCATTCAGAAAATGGTACATGGGCCACTACTATTCCCGTAGCATCAACAGAGGCCCAATGAAATGGTTAAGATGTACCATTCTGGATAATCAGGTAATAATAAAACTCAAAGCATCAGTGAATAAAAATGGAGAGGGACTAACAGTGCACAAACCTCCCCTGCAACGGAAAGACTCTGACGGCTCGTACAGCCTGGATCCAAAGCATCCTGAGAAGAGGGGAACCAGCTCAGGCTCATGAACCAGGACAGCTACAAGGGTCCCAACAAGGGTCTTGGTTTGTCTCTCTTCTGCCCACACAGCCTCAGGCCTTCACCTTAAACCTAACTCTGAGCCTTCACGTTTATGTTTCCCAAAACCTCAAAGCAAAGCTGAAGCCAGAACATTTCATTCCCCTGGGACTGCACCCAATCTCTGCATTTGCAAGTGAATCCTAGCACAGATACGGGGTGGAATGGCATCTCTCACCACTTGGATCGGAGCTCGTATCCTTTGGCAGAAGTGGTCTAAAGGCAACAAGAACACCAGGCAATCTGTGCACAGATGTTATGCACGTTTCTAATTGGGAGCCTCAGCTTCCTGGAAGAGGAGCCCCCAGTACTCAAGGTTTCCTTCAATCAGAAACTCAAGGCAGAGCCCAAAACTTTCCATCCAGACATCCCAGAGCTCACGGGCTCTGGACATATGGTTCTCAGTTTTACAGTTTGCACCTGTGATCCCTATGCACCAGATGGCTTCACTGAAAATAAAAAGCCATCCTTCTCCAAGTCCAAACCGCAGCAAAGCCATAGCATCACTGCATCTGCAGCAGTTCCCAAAACAGAATGTGGGAGAAGAGGACACAGAGGAATACGGCAGCCTGGGACATCAGAGGCAGCAAGACCTTGGTCAGATCAGGGGCAGGTTTCACTGAAATGAGTTCCTCAGTCATGTTGTAGATGCCCCATCCCTGGAAACATCCAAGGTCAGGTTGGATGGGGTTCTGAGCAACTTGATGAGTTGAAGACATCCCTGCTTACTGCAGGGGGCTTGGACTAGATGGCCTTTAGAGATCAATTGTTCAATGATTTTATGAGTGTGCGCGTCCATGTACACACACTTGTGCAGATGGCTGCTCTCCTAACTAGGACACTGAAGTCTTAAATTGCAATGCTTGGCATGGCACAGGGCAGGGCAGTGTCCCCAGCTTCCTTCATTCCCCTCGATATTTATGTTACAGCCGTCCAGATTCCTTTTTTTGCTGACTGCACTGGCCTGCTCCCTCTGCCCTCTGCAGAATTTCATTAATGCTGCTTTGCTGGGTGGGGGGAGAAAACAGTCTCTTATTTTTATTTTATTCCTCCCCTCTATCCCCTTGGCTTCAAAACACTTTAAATAAGATTCTCCCCCTGGTATCTACATGCACCATCCCTTGGTGTTACCTGCAATGACACATCACCCTGGAGCCACACGCTGCTTCTAAATCTTTAAGCTCAGATACCAAACAAGGTCCATCAGAGCTTGATCAGCAAGAGGGGACCTGACTGCTGAAGACCAGAAGCCCAGCCCTGGGCCACAACAGATCCCACCATCACCACCATGGTGCAAATCTCTTCCAGCAGAGATGCACCCCTCGAAGGCAGCAGGGTGGGGATCCAGAGCTATCCAAAATCACCAGGCTACCCAAGATGATCTCTGAGCCCAGCAGCCACTGTGGGGAGAATCAGTTATCCAGGAAAGCAGAGATGGACCTCAGCAGCCCTGCATCAAGCACCACAAACCAGCCTTGCTTTGCACAGAACTGGCTGGAGGATTTTTTCTGCAGGGGTCCCTGGGGGCCCAGGGTGATGTCTGGACATCCCAAAGCCACTGGCAAGCACGGCCACCAACAAAATGCCTCCACTCCCCCTGCAACCTGCCATCAGCAGACACACACAGCAAGTAGTTTTGCAAAAAAATTCTCAGAAAGAATAATGTGACCAATTCTTATTTACCTGGGTGGGAGCTAGGCACTTCATGCCATCAGTCTCTGAGAGATTCCAGCTGATGCAAAGAAAAGGAAATATTTTTCTACACAGGAGTTATAAGAAGCTGCCTTGGTGGCATGTGTGGGTGTGCACTTAGATATTATCTAAAGGCCTAGACCTGCAAAGATGCACATAAATCACTTGACTCCCATGAAAACATCAAGAACAGTCATAAAATGACCCGAGAGCTGAGATCAGACCCACCCAGACATCAATGGACGCTACTGAGGTGTAAAAAGGAGAAAGAAAAAGAGATGGCACATAAAATTTTTATTCAACCTCATGGTCAGTTTGCTTCTGCATCAAGTATGTTTTTCTGTGTTGGTATAACACTCATCAAACTCTACTTAACTCCTCACCAAGCCAATGGAAGACGCTGCAGGGGTGCTGGCTAGGGTTTGCCACGCTCATCCTGGTGTCTCCCGTTTTCCCTGGGGGAGCAGCAGGGACTCAATCAATCACCCCAACAATCATGATAACATTCCTACCCCTTTCTCCTTTCTTTGCCTCCCTCCCACCTTCCTTGAGTTGATAAAAAAGCAGCCAAACCGTTGCACATCACTTGCTCTTCTG
The DNA here is from genome assembly GCF_032191515.1 of Phaenicophaeus curvirostris. Classification (NCBI taxonomy): domain Eukaryota; kingdom Metazoa; phylum Chordata; class Aves; order Cuculiformes; family Cuculidae; genus Phaenicophaeus; species Phaenicophaeus curvirostris. The sequence continues at coordinate 73,875,309 of NC_091431.1, forward strand.
CAAGCAAGGAGGTGAGGTCAGTCGTGGTGACTAGGGGCTAAAGAAGAAGAAAGCAGGGAGGCAAAAGCACTGTTACCACACAACAGGATGGAGTGGTTAGGGAGGAGGATGCAGAAAGGAGGTGACACCCTTGCTGAAGCTTTGCTGTGAGACCTGCAGTCTATTCACCCTCCCCTGCCACCCTTGGATGGCAGGAAAATGCAGCTGTGCTTTACTGCTCTGTCACTGGCTGTGGACAGAAAAGCCACTGGGAAATAATTTCTGGGAGGAGGTCACCAGTGCTGACACACTCTGCATCATTGCCCAGCTTGCACTGCAGCACTGGAGGCATCTGGCTTGGTCCAGCAGCGAGTCGATACAGGTTTCAAAGCACACAGGCATAGCATAGAATCATAGAATCATAGAATCATAGAATCATAGAATCATAGAATCATAGAATCACCCGGTTGGAAGAGACCCATCGGATCATCGAGTCCAATCATGACTATCAATCACTAAACTATGTCCCTCAGCGCCTCGTCTACCTGTTTTTTAAACACCTCCAGGGAAGGTGAATCAACCACCTCACCGCCTCTGCCAGTGCCCAATAACCCTTTCCGAGAAAAGTATTTTCCTAATGTCCAGCCTGAACCTCCCCTGGCAGAGCTTGAGGCCATTCCCTCTCGTCCCATCCCCTGTCACTTGGGAGAAGAGCCCAGCTCCCTCCTCTCTACAACCTCCTTTCAGGTAGCTGTAGAGAGCAATGAGGTCTCCCCTCAGCCTCCTCTTCTCCAGCCCAAACACCCCCAGCTCTCTCAGCCGTTCCTCATAAGGCCTGTTCTCCAGCCCCCTCACCAGCTTTGTTGCTCTTCTCTGGACTCGCTCCAGAGCCTCAACATCCTTCTTGTGGTGAGGGGCTCAGAACTGAACACAGGATTCGAGGAGCCCCTTCCACCCATCAGCACTGATGGAAGGGCTCTACACCAGCCGTGGGGGGACAGTCAGGCCCTGAGTGGCACACACTGAGATTGCCAGAAGCAAACGGTATCTCATTTGCCACAAAATCCCCTGATATAAAGTAAACGTGTGAAAAACATGCTGGGCCACAGCTGAACCCAAAGCATCCCGAGCTAGCATCCTGCTGCAGCTGGTCTGGCACTGACAGCCTTAAAGATAAAAGCTAGTGAGCTTTATATTTATATTCTTCCTTCTTGTTCAAAGTGAAGCTGGTTTATCTGCCCCCTTCAAGCCTACAAGCACAAGAGCAACACCTTATACACATCACTTCTGATTGCCTCCATGGCCCCTCCATGCGCTCTTTATGCAGGAACAACTAAGCTCTGCTCAACTTTTCCATTAATCCAAGCAGCCCTTAGTCATGTCTAGTGAACAAGTTGTTGGTTTGGTTTTGTTTTTATCCAATTCAAGACTCATGTCTGCCTGGCTCAGACACATGTAAAAGACAAAATCCTTCAGTGCCTTGCAGTCAAACATCAGTCTGGCTGCTTCTTGTCCCTGCTCTGCAGAAGCTGTATGACTACACAACAGGCCAGACAGCTTGGAATTAGGTCCAGGATTTATCCTAGGAGTTCTGGCTGCACAGGCACCCTTAGGACTAATTCATTATAAGCATCCACCTAGAAATCTTTTGCAGTCCAGTGGCAACCACCTCAAATGGCTCTACCATCCTCAGATCCACAAGTGTCTAATACTACTGAATGTATTTCCTCACTCAGGTCTTTAGTAGGGCCTCTAGCAAGATATTTCATCTCAGGTGCTTCAAATTCTTGCTAGCCCTTCATCAAATCTGATCCTCAGCCACCAGTTCATTCAAGAATTACCCAGGGAAAGAGAGATGCAGAGAGTGAAAGGGCCAGGTCTCAGATTTTTTTCCTTGGAAGCCAGGCTATAAAATGGCACATGCAATCATGGATTCAATCAATCAACTGAACATGCAATCAATGCCAACACGGAAAAGCATGATGCTAAAAGGCTTTGGGAGATTTAATCCATCCCTGTTGCCACTTCAGCTACTGTAATCACTATCAAGAAACGCTAGTCTAGACAAATCATGGCAAAGCCACCAAGCTAAGCTCCCCCAAGTGTTCAGTAAGAGGCAGGAGAGTTCATCGTTCCTTTTACTACCTCAGGCTACCTGCAGACTCAGGAAGGTGCTGCTAGGCTTGGATCCACAGAGATAATTTTGCAGTTGCAGTGGTTAGGGATACCTTTGGAGCTTGGCTTTGAAAAGAAGCAAGCTTAATAAAATTTGTATAAGTCTCTGCATCTACAGTTTCCAGTACATCACCTGCCCAGGGCATCATTCCCACTCTAGTTTCAAAGGGAGGCACGATAATAGGAAGTTATGAAGCTCATAAAGTCTTCATGAAAACGAGCTGTCTCATCAAACTAGAGCCAGTAATTGATACCACTGCAAAAAAAGCCTGTAATGTGAGCCTTACCATTCCCAGCAGAAACCTTTCCTAAGAGCTACTACCAGCCTTGAGCCAGCTTCATCCCAATACCTTGGCCAGTAAGCCCAGCATGGTATGTGCTGTCAAGGGCAGACTGATTCTTCAAAGGATTTGCTCCTTCAAGCTTTGAACCTGATGACCATGGTGATGATTTACCATAGAAAGTACTGGAGTTTGTCTTACATAGGATCATCTTTTGTTGGCAAAGCAGAATCCAGCCCTTCCCTAACGACTTGCAGCCGAAATTGGAAACATCATGGTGTAATCCAGAATAACTCCAGAAGAGGTGGCCGAAAAGAGACGACCAGCAGGTGATGTACCACACAATCTGACCAAACACAGTGTCTGTAGAGAACAGGCGTAATTTCACCCACTTCCTCTGCCTTACACCTATTTTAGACCACTCTGATCCTCTCTCCCTTCGTCTCTCTCCAGTTTGCCGCATATGGTGACTGTAATTACCATCCGCCTTGCTGCCATGCAGCCACACCACCTCCAGGTACTTAACTTCTTTTAATCTTGGTTCATGTTTCAGTCCCTGCAGCCCACTCGTAATGTCTGGTACTCTTCTTCCATCACCCTCTGATTCATCAATAGCCATGTCAGGCTTTGACCTCCAATTTTCTAACTGCTCAGCTAAACCACTCTGCCACTGGCCCTGTTCCTGCCTTTGTTAAAAATGAGGGGGGAGCCTCAATTGCTTTCTTATTTGATCTTCACTTCACTTCTGTGGTGTGCACTCTGCTTGGAAACCCATCAACCAGACGTGTTAGAGACTGGCGCTGGGGCTGTTGTTACCTTTAACGAGAGGAAATTATGGTTAATGCTTAATTTTAATTTTTTTTCCCCTCCTTTAATTTATTTTCTTTTAATGGCTTTCCGAGAAAAAGCAGCTTCGGCAGAGCGCTGCCACCTGAATGCTAATGAACACCAAAAGGACATGATGTGTCTGCCTCCCTGCCAGACATCAAATTGATTTTCAAATTGCTTTGACGACATAAGGTGGTTGCATGGTTTGCACCCATGTGATTACCTGAGCATTTATCTCAGTGGGCTTTTCCGTTCACCTGATTAAAAATAACACAGGCCGCTGGACTGGACCTTCACGATGGAGGTTGTGGTCCCCCAGGCTGCTGCCAGCCCATGGGATCGTGTCCTGAATCTGGACAATTTGGATATTGCTCCTGGATGTGCTCCAACAAACAAGAGTGTGGAGGACAATCTGCAGCTGAACCTCAACTACATCTTTAAGACCTTTGCTTTCAAAGGACTTAAAAAAATAAAATAAAAAAACAAATCCCACAGAGGTGGTAAATACCCTATTCCTGGAAACTTACAAGGTCAAGCTGAACGGTGCTCTCAGCAACCTGATGTCCCTGCTTATTGTACTCGGCCCTGGTGAGACCGCTCCTCGAATCCTGTGTTCAGTTCTGGGCCCCTCACCACAAGAAGGATGTTGAGGCTCTGGAGCGAGTCCAGAGAAGAGCAACAAAGCTGGTGAGGGGGCTGGAGAACAGGCCTTATGAGGAGCGGCTGAGAGAGCTGGGGGTGTTTAGCCTGGAGAAGAGGAGGCTGAGGGGAGACCTCATTGCTCTCTACAACTACCTGAAAGGAGGTGGTGGAGAGGAGGGAGCTGGGCTCTTCTCCCAAGGGACAGGGGACAGGATGAGAGGGAATGGCCTCAAGCTCCACCAGGGGAGGTTCAGGCTTGACATCAGGAAAAAATTTTTCACAGAAAGGGTCATTGGTCACTGGCAGAGGCTGCCCAGGGAGGTGGTTGAGTTACGACCCCTGGAGGTGTTTAAAAAACAGGTAGACGAGGTGCTCAGGGACATGGCTTATTGGCAGATAGGAAAGTTTGGACTCAATGATCCAAGAGGTCTTTTCCATCCTGATGATTTTATGATTCTATGATTGCAGGAGCATAGAACTGGATGGACCTTTAAGAATCCTTTCCAACCCAAACCATGCTGTGATTCTAAAATGTTGATGGTTCAGTACTATGAAAGGGTCTAATGAAATTACAAAATCATTGTCTTTTGAAGAAATCAGGCTGCTGTATGTGGGCCAGAACAGCATCTGACCTACTGGTTTATGTTCTTTCCTTCACCAAATGTGTGAGGACAAGGAGGCAAGGGCAATCAGGCAGCTAGAAGATGTCCTGGAGAGGTCCCCATGGAGAAATATCAGATGTCACACACACTCGCCCCTCCTTCCGAAACACTCATCTTTTGAAAAGATGCTAGATGAGAAGGAAGTGTGGCTGACAGAAGAGAAACATAATTTAGTGATGGCTGAGACCTCTCCTCCATCAGTGAAGACCCAAGACAAGGAGGGAGGTGAGCACAGCCTGCCAAACAGAAATCTGAAGATCGCATTGGGCCAGGCACTGGTTTTATATCCATGGGAAAGGGCAGCGAAGCAAGGAGGTGAAAAATACAACCCTGTCTGATTTGTAGGATAGGTAAACACCCAGGACTTCATCAAGCCTTTCATGAGCAAAGACCAGGTCAACAACTTTGCCCCCACTGGTGGGATGTGGATGGCCACTACACTGGCTGGTATTATAAGGATTCAACAAAAACAAAGCCATAAGCTGCTGCTGCAGGCTGAACTCAGCCTCCAAATCAACACGAATCAGAGAGTGGGGTAAGGGGGAGTGAAGGGAAATACGAACCACTTGCATTAACCTGTGGGTAACATAACCAATGGCCCCAGTGATAGTATTTCTTCTATTCCCACACACAGCCATATCTCAGTACTCACAACAGCTGGAATGCAAATGGCTGGAGTGCAATTTATGGAGTGCTTTGTGACCCTGAGGGATGAGGGGATCAGCAGGATAGTATTTATTAGTACAATTTTACATTAAAAGGAGTACGGCTCATTGGTGGTTTACATTTCTGGGGCACCTTCCACCTCAAAAGATAATAGAAGCATCCTATAAACAAGGGGAGAAGGGTTGAGCCTCAGTCTTGCCACTGGCTGTACCCAGGCCGATGCATCAGATCACCTCCTTTGAGCACAGCCATTTCCATTATCAGAAAACACCCTTCTTTCAAGACCTCTGAAACCCCATTGTGCCCACATGAAGAAATAATCAACATTTAGTAGCATTTCCCACTTTGCTTTGTACCACCAGGCAGGCACACCCCATTTGCACTATATCATGAAAAATAGTCACAGGCACCCTAAACAGATTCATGGATTTTTGCAGCTAGCACTCCTTCGGTATAGATACTGCTGTGTTTTCAGAAGCAAAATTGAGATGCAAGTTGCAAGGGAAAGCTCCGACGACCCCAAAGACATGACTCAGTGCCAAAGCTGATGGATGGGAGATCCTAGTGCCTACAGGTGCTTCGTGCCTACTCATGAGTGTGTAGAAGGATGCTTCTCCCCAGATGATATTTGGGGAGATGTTGCCAGCAGGTCTAGGGAGGCAGTTCTGTCCTTCTGCTGTGAGACCCCATTTCTACTGTGAGGATGGGCAGAAAGAGTTGGGGTTGTTCAGCCTGGAGACGAGAAGGCTCCAGGGAGACCTTATAGTGGCCTTTCAGTACTTGAAAGGTTCCTATAAGAACGAAGGAAAGACTTTTTAGTAGGGTCTGCTGGGTTAGGACAAGGCGTAATGGTTTTAAACTAGGAGAGGCTAGATTCAGACTACACCAAAGGAAGTATTTTTTTATGCTGAGGCTGGTGCAACACTGGCACCGGTTGCCCAGAGAGGTGATGGATGGAAATATTGGGATATCACTCAGCTTGGATGAGGCTCTGAGCAGCTTGATTGAGATGTAGATATCCCCCACTGCAGGGGTGTTGGATCAGATGGCCTTTAAACCCAAACCATTCTATGATTCTGTGAAATTTGTTCCCATTGCACAAAGTGGAGGCATCTCCACCAGCAACCACTCAAACTCTAATCCAGAAAGTACCAGCACAAAACAACCCGTTGACCCCAGTGTGACAGTTAAGCATGTTTGCTAAAGCAAAAGAAGAACAACCATGAGGAGCAGGCATATTTCTATGCCAAAAGCTTCCCACATCACTTTTAGACCTCATACAAAGTTTGTTGCTGTCACAGAAATCTCTTCATCACCTAATATGAATTTTGTCTTGCACCCTGCAGCAAAGAGAGCTACAAGTCGCCTTTTCCAGACACTGTTGATTCCGCTATGAGTAACAGAACATGTGTTTCCCTACATATGGCCAACCATCTGAAAGCCCTGCTTTATCAACATGTAGGCAGAACCAAGCAAATGTTTGATAACATTTCCCTCTCATCGTCTTGCTGTTAAATGAGCTCTTTAAAAAAATATATATCCTGCCTCGGTACTAGTTAAGTCTATTTTGAAAGCACAAAAATCCTTCACAGCTCAGCAGCAAAGATAGAAGCAAGTCAGGTAAAAGTAATGGGAGAAGAGAAAATATAAACTTGAGTATTCCCCCCTTTCCTCCAGCAAACGGCAACGCCTTGCTGTTAGCAATTAAAGAAACAAAAGCTGTGGGGATGCTGCCATCACCCTGCACATGGATATTCCCAAACCTCAGCTCTGGATGACAGCTACTAGACCCACGCTGTGCAATATGTTCCTCCTGAGGTTTGCGACCTCCATCTCACATGTCACGACGTTGACAGGTGCAAGTCGCCAGTGGGCATCGGGATTCTCCTGCGACTCCAGTGGGATTGCTCACTCCTCCCTCCACCCTAATCTCCTCTGACTTGCTTTTGGGATGCATTTTGGAAACTTTGACTGTTAATTAGGATAAAGGAAGTTAATGTGTCCACCCTTTCCCTCCAATATCCTCGGCTCCTTTGTTTGAGGATGCTGCCCTTGCAAATAGCCCTTTGGTATTGCAGCAAGCACAGGCTGCTCTCTGCCTCCCTGGAGCAACCAATAACATGACAGGGAACTGCAGCCCCCTTCCAGATGCCCAAAGGATGGCTAAGGAAGGGGAAGAAAGAGTGCAAAGGATTTCATGCCCTAGTTTGAAAATTCAACAGCATTTTCAGATTAATTTAGGGATAACCCTGATTTTTGTTGTTGTTGTTGCTGTGTTTTATTTCATCTGTTTCCTTCCCACTGAATACTGCACACTTTCCTCCAGAAAGCAGAAAAAATTAGTAGGAGCTCACTCAGATGGAAAATCGGAGTTTCTTCTTACTGATTACTGTAACTGAGGGGAATGACTACAGTAGAAAGGAGCTGAAGACAGGAACGAGCTGGGGGCTGATCCTCGAAGATCAATTAAGCTTCTTGCATCCCTCACTTTGATGATGCTCCTCCTTGGGCTCCAGCAGGCAGCATGATGCATCTTCTCCCCAAACCACTAAGGAAAGAAAACATGTTATTGCCTGCAAAGAGGATACATCAAGACAAATGGCTTGCTGCAGTCACCAGTGTGAGCAGAGCCACGCTCCAGGACCAGATGGGTGGTAACCAGCAGGTTACCAGCAGATAACGAGCCCTGCCAAAGGAAAATGGGTCTTGCATCACCAAGCCACCCATTGAGCCTACTGTCCATAAACAGGAGTATCAACCTGTAAAAAAAATCACAAAGTTTGCTTTTAAGCAGGTAGAAAGAAAGCTTAGAATTATAGAATGGTTTGGGTCAGAAGGGACCTTTAACAGCCATCTAGTCCATACTCCTGGCAGTAAGCAGGGACATCTTCAACTTGATCAGGCTGCTTAGAGACCTGTCCAGCCTAACCTTGAATGTTTCCAGGGATAAGGCTTCTACCACCTCTCTCTGGCTTAGTGGGCACAGCTCAGACAAAGCTCTATGAGCTGTACTGCCACCTCCTAAAGGTGCATTATCACCTCCTCCAGTTCCACAGTGGTTCTGCAGTAGCTTTTGCTAGGATATGTGTGGCCTTGCCTGCTTGACCATGAAGCCCAGGATGGCCAGCATGGTCTAGGATGCAACACTGGGCACTGTGGGCATCCTTACAGCCCCACTATGAAATCCCATATTTAGCATCATCAGATGTTAAGGAGCTGTTCCACATATTCCCATACGGGTTTTCTATCTGCAGTTTTCACCATTTCCACACCAGGGCCCTCCAGGAGTGCGAAGAGGGTGAATAATCAATTTCTTTAAAACCTGGGACATTTCCTATTTGTGCTAAAAGTAGGACGAAAGTGGCTTGGGTCAATGAGAAACAGATCTGGAGGGAAGGGAATGGGGTTCAGTGACATTAAAAAAAAAAAATAAGAGTTTGCCACACCTCCATGTTTTGTTTGAATTGAAACAAAATGCCTTTGTTCACTTCCAAGTCTTGTTTAACCTTTCCTTCTTCTAACTGAAAACTGCCATTTCAAAACAAAAAGTTGAAAAGCTTCACTTAGAAGATGTCAAAAAGAAATGTTTTGGCATTTCCAAAAATGACAGATTTCATTTTGACATTTCAAATGAAATGCCTGGACATTAAAAATAAATTAATTCCCCCTGGGGATTTTGAACGTATCCTGTTGCCAAATTCAACTTAAGCTTATGAAGAGTCCAGGCTTTCTGAAATTCAACTTTTGAATTAATTTACACTGAAAGTTCAGTTCAGTTTTGATCCAGACTGTGATGCTGAGACCCTGTGATGCCCTTGTACATGATCCTCCTTTGTACATTCTCAAAACTTGATCTACAGCCAACATCTCGAGTCTAGAAATATTTACACCTTATGAAAATATTATATATGAAGAGAATGGGTTAGCCTATGACCTGACAACAGCCTCTCAAATTATTTAAATGTGTGCTTCGCTCTTAATACACTGCTGTCATTCACGGGGATTAATGGTTGTTATTAATCACCCCGTTTGAAGGCACAGGAGAAAACCATCTCCCCATGCACAAGACAGAGGGACATTATTTACTTGCTAGCACTAACATATAATAAAAACAATTTCTCAGTAGATTTCTCCTCACATACACAGACGACCATGTCAAGCCATGAGTGATTTGCAAGGCTTTGGAGGCATGACAAAGCCAGCTGGCAATGACAACCAAGGGTATTGTCTGACAACCTGTCTTCAGACAAGTAGTACTCATGCAGAACAGCACATCCATCAACCAAAGGCCTCGGTGAAGGGTTCTGGGACATGAGCGGGGTCACACCCATGCTTGCTTTCCATTAGGCTGGTGGTGGGACTCAGTAGAGCCCCCAGGCCAGCTGCAATACTCACGAGGAACTTGGACTGTCTGACATGGTAGAGTTGCCCACAGCCATGTTTCTAGAGGGCCTCACGCTCAATCATTCGAAGCCACCTCGGATCATAGAATCATAGCATAACCAAGTTGGAAAAGACCCTACTGGATCATCGAGTCCAACCATTCCTATCAATCACTAAGCCATGTCCCTCAGCACCTCATCCACCCATCCCTTAAACACCTCCAGGGAAGGTGACTCAACCCCCTCCCTGGGCAGCCTCTGCCAGTGCCCAATGACCCTTTCTGTGAAAATTTTTTTCCTAATGTCCAGCCTGAACCTCCCCTGGCAGAGCTTGAGGCCATTCCCTCTCGTCCTCTCCCCTGTCACTTGGGAGAAGAGCCCAGCTCCCTCCTCTCCACAACCTCCTTTCAGGTAGTTGGAGAGAGCAAAGAGGTCTTCCCTCAGCCTCTTCTTCTCCAGGCCAGGAGAACCCGTCTCCAAGCAACATCAGCAAGATACCAACTTATTCTCATGGCAAGAAATCTGAATATAGGGTCCCCTACCATTAGCAACTCATTTTGCTGTGATAATTCGGGGGAGAGGGGCATTGGCGGTGGGAGTGGAATTAGGGGTTATTTTTCCTGGTTTTACTTCTTAATGCTGTAATTTGCTCAGACTGAAAGCACTGAGCCCCAAAGACAAATCTGAGAGCAGGACAGACAACCAACATGCCTAGGATGGACAACAAACTTCCACTCTCCTGGATTTCTAAAGGGTCTAACCCAAAATATCGTTGCACCCTCCATCAAGATCCTGAACAGGGCTACGGGAGGTCTGAAATACTGACTCTCCTCCAGCATGAGCTCTGCATTGAACTGCACACTAAAGAATAACTTACATGTTTCTACGCCTTGCTTGCACAGCACGGCGCTTGTAGGCTGGAGGCTCAAGTTCCTTCTTTTGATTCACTCCTTGAGTGAGTCAAACTATTTATTTGAACTTGAATCCACATGACGTGCAGAACAGCTCAGGCTTCGGCTCAATGCCAACTGCATTGCCATTGTCCAACATATAAAAGCAGGTATCCCAGCACAGTCGTGGGAGGTATGAAATACAGAAGAAGACAAAACACTGCTTTTATGAGACAGCTGCAGAAAAAAAGAATTTATGCAACAGGAAAAAAATGTAGATCTATATTTCACTTTTCTTTCCTGTTGTCCTTTCTCTGGACCCCTTTACCTCTTGCCTTTTTGAGGCTAGGGACACAAGAACAAGCCTCTTCACATTCAGCCTTTTCCCTGCTCTGCACATATTTCTGTATTTATTCCATGCCCTTATGCGGATTTTTAACTTCCGATTACTGAAGCTCAGCCAAAATTCCTTATTAAATGAAGTTACCTCTTCACCTGCTGAACTACGACCAACAAAAACAATTCAGAAGCAACCTCATGAGAAACACACAGCTCCTGGGAATACTCCTAAGGAGGCTGCTCATTTGCTCTAGACTCCCAAACTGAAAACTTTTTGGTATAAAGTCAGATCTGGGCTGTTCTTCAACAAGAATCTTCCAGCTGAAAACCATGAGAGTAAAGGAAATACTCTTGAGCATGCCAGTGTGTGTTAGTACTAGACCAATGAACTAAGACAGTATCTTCAAGACTTGCTGCACATGCACTCTTCTAGGCAAGATGCATTAAAGGTTCCTTGACTCTTTTCTGCAAGAATGATTCCTAGCCTTGTTGATTGACACAGCTAGTAATTTTGGTAACTAATTTGCTCACATAGAAGTTCCCTGTCATTCCAGGTGAGTGGAAACACCCCGTGCATGAGCAGCAACTTACCCAAAGGAGTAATGGCAAGGAACAGCTCCAGGCTTTGGGAATGGGGTTCCTGGATACAGATTTTGAGATTTAAGGTATTATATAAATGTACTTTCTTGTAAGCAGTATGTGATGAGCTCTGTTCAAGATTACATCCAAAGAGCGACAGACCCCAGAGTATAATAAGAGTACAAATGGGCTCTAATAGGGTATTTGGCTGTTACATTAGTATTAATCCACTCAGCGGCTAAATTGTGGAAGACTCATGAAAATGCTCTCTTTTCCCCACTGTCACAGCATAAGGTCTCCAGTAATTTGCATCCAAACAAATGAGCTTTGTGAATAATGGGACCTTGCATGGGAGGATAATTTTATTACCTCATTCAAGCCATTTTAGCCAAATTGTGCTTCCTCTTTGAAGAGCTGCCATTGGTGAAGAAAGATTGTTCGCAACCGCACGTGCAACAAAAAATGGACATTTTCAACTTCCACAACCCTTTTCTTTTGTCATTTATTTCCAAATTACCTGCTGTCTGTCAGAAGGATGCATCTCCTCTGCCAGAGCCTATAACCATCACTCATAGAATGTGGTATCTCACAGGGGTTCAGTGGAAAATGAAAGGAAAAACTGCCAGGGTAGATGTCTGAAGCTTTTCTTTGAGGAGAGGGAGTGAATAAACTGAAAGAAAAATAAAGAAGCTCTAAGGTCCCAGTTCACCGCTAGTACAAGTGGGTGCAAATCCCAACATTGAGCCAAAGCCACATCCAAGCCATCTCTCTGAAGGCAGCAGAATTATTGCAGTGGGTCATTGGGCACTGGAACAGGCTGCCCAGGGAGGTGGTTGAGTCACCTTCCCTGGAGGGGTTTAAGGCACAGGTGGACGAGGTGCTGAGGGACATGGTTTAGTGTTTGATAGGAATGGTTGGACTCGATGATCCAGTGGGTCTCTTCCAACCTGGTGATTCTATGATTCTGTGAATACAGACTGCACATTATTGTGTAGAGAAGAGTGCTTTAATCACTAGACTGATAACGGGCTAAAGAGCCATAAAGACTAAGGTGACACAGACCTAGGGTGCTTTGATGAAGAAGAAAACCAAGAAACAGTTACCTTGGATCAGTGTCCCATTGCTTTTCCAGCTTTATTCTCCATGTGCATCCATGTGCCTGTCTCATCTCACAAGGTAAGCTCTTCAGGATGCTGACTGCACTTTGCTCCTTGTACAGCACCTGGCTCACTGTGCCAGGAGTCCTGGCTACTGCCAGGACCTATGTCCAGCAAAGAGCCTGGCCTCCCATCTTCTACCTCCTCTCCACCCCAAAATTTAACATTCGATTTTCTCTGCTTCATGCCAAACTCTGTATCTCAAGTCATCCGATACAATTGCATTCCACTTTTATCAGAAACACTGGCATTAACTAAAGCATCACAAAGGAAAGAGAAACAGAGACACACTCCTGCCTCCAGTGTATATCTGAGACAAGCACCATTTGTATGCCTCTAGAACAGCAGTAAGATATATAATCACAGAATCATAGAATCATTGAGTGGTTTGGATTGGAAGTGACCTCAAAGCCCATCCAGTTCCACCCCCTGCCATGGGCAGGGACACCTCTCACTGGATCAGGTTGCTCAAAGCTCCAACCAACCTGGTCTTGAACAGCTCCAGGGATCTGCCAGTTGAAGAATGGACATGGAAAATGGCAGCATGATTGGCTTTTAAGGGCAAAAAAGATGGGGAAAACCATGGCCACGATACAAGCAAACACTTTGCAAGCTACTAAAGACAGATTAAAACATAAGGGCAGCTTCTTGGCTGGCCTCTGCTGACAGTAGACCAGCAATAGACTGGCTGTATTTGAGGTCTGATGCATTTGGAAAGATGCAGGTTGCCCCTGAAAGACCCTGCCACCCCAGGCACAGCACAGGATGTCACAGATGTCCTTTGGCTCTCCTGGTTACTAAATTTACTAGAAATATTAGGCAAATGTGCGCTTCACAGCAATAAAACCCTCCTCTGATGGCATCACTGGAGACCCCAATCCTACATTAATACAGAGGCTGCCCATTACCTATTAATTAGAGGACACTATTATGCAAATAATGAAAATTAATTAATCCCTCACTTATTAATCTAAAGCAGTTTCTTCCTTGCTGCTCTTAAACAGACCCCAGACGAACAGCTCCAATTTTTTTTAATCATAGAAGTGACAACCTATGAGCTGACACTTCTTTAAAGGATGTCTTTAATATCAAAATAAAATAAAGTAAAGCAGCCTGGTCTCCCAAGCAGGCGAGCAATAACAAGACATTAACCTAATCTCTCCCAGCCTGCTGACTTCAGAAAGAGATGGGAGGTTTCCTCTCCAGAGACCTCATACTACTCCTAGGAGGCTGCTTCTACTGGTGAGGCATCAGTAGTGCTGGCTAGGTGTTTGTCTGAATAGCCGATCACCTTGGTAAGGCTCACATCATGTAGGACTCATACCTGCCTAAGCTCAGGACTCCCCAGCTGAAAGCTAGATCCAGGACTTGAATGTCCAGGCAGAGGTTTGCAGATTTGAGACCATTCCTGGGGACCCTTGGGAGGTGGCAGTGTCATAGTTTGCCACTCGTAATTGCTGGATGAAAAGATGTAGCTTTTCCTGAGAAATGATCTCCTAGTCCACAGCTAGATGACAAAAGTCTTAGTGTTATGGTGCTCTGGATACAGCCCTACTCTCTTCCCTAAGCGAAAAGACGTCTCTCAGATGGAAGGTCTGTTTGAAGGTGCACAGCTTGACCCAGCAAGGTCTAAGGATTGACATTAGCCATAAGGAAGATAAGCAAATGAACATGGAGAAGGGAGAGAGAAGACCTGGGGACTGACTCCATCTCCACACACAACAAAAGCAATGGTTCTGCATCCTGCTGGGAATGGTTTCAGGGTTGGATGTGGTGTCTTACAAAGGAGTGAGCTGAAGAAGGCACAAAACTATCATTTGGGCATGTACTGCATACTCCACATTAACCTATCCAGGGGACAGCAGGGTGCCCGTGACATGGCTGGCTGCAGTCTGAAGTCCCAAGTTATCCTGGAGGCCATTTCATTCCCAGACCAAAAGTATCCACATGGGAAATCAGTGGGCAGTAGCTCACTCAGTGTTATTTGCTGTGGATCAGCCTTTAGATGAACACATAATCCACTCTGGCAAATCTTGATCACTGAAGGTGCAGCACCAAGTAAGCCATTCAAACCCAATCCCCTTTACCCTCCTCACTGTACAATTCCAGCCAAAACCAAGGAAAACACTGATTTTAACAGCTTGTCGCAATGTCACTGAGGTTTCACTGCCCCATCTGTCCCCTTAACTTCTCCTCCTGCTTTCCCCATCTCATTTCGCACTTGTGCAGCTAAAACTTTAAGCAAGCACAGGTTTAAAGGGTACAAGACCCTCATGAGCCTTTCTGCCTCTGTGCACAGATCAGCTCGCATGGGTGAATGGAAGAGAGAGCATAACTGCATCCTGCTCCTTTCTTCTCTGAGAGTAATATACCTGCAGTCCCTAACAGCAACATGTCTTTGTAGACACTGCCTCCTAAACCACAACCTTCAAAGCAATGTCCCAAAGCATCTCCTCTGACTGCCAGGTGGCTTTTCTTGCCTGTGTGTTTTACATTGCACCACAGACCTGCAACACACCCCTGAGACATACTGCAAATCACCCTTAGGCTCTCGTTTTTCCCCCTTGCATTTCTTTTCCCTGCCAGACAGGGTGCTGTGCACCTAATTTCTCCCAGGCTGAATGTCCAAAGCCAGGGCATGGCACACAGGGCTGGATTTACTCTACATCACGACTCACCGCGACGATGTCATCAGCCACCAATGTGAAGGATGGAGCCTAGATGCCTTGTTTTGCAGTTCTTGATGTGACTCAGAACAGCCTGAGAATTACGCTCAGAATAAGTGATTTAAAACCTTGACTACTCCTCCATTACCATGCATGGGCAACATTCTCAGCAGCACTGATCACAGCTGAATCCTTGTAAATGAGAGCAAAATTAGGGATGCTGCCTGGTGAGGATGATTTACTCCAGCAGTACCAGGAGGTGGGACTCCTCCAGACTATTCCATCCTAACCTGGGATAAACCCCAGCTGTGTGGAGATGGGAATAGTGCTTGGAAAACCCTTCCACAGGAGGGGAGGCACACAGTCTGCATTTAATGATATTCTGAACCCCAAATATGCAGTTACCTCCTGCAAAAACCCTTCTCTGAGACGCCAGCCTCCTCTGGGCCAATATTTGCAGGCAGTAGCTATTTGGAGAAACCTTCACAGGTACTACAGGCATTTTGAAAAAGAGATGCCCAGACCTTTGATCGTATTTTATATCTCAAGCATATGCAGCTTGCATTTCCTTGGCAGGGAGGGAATCCTGGTGGGAAGAAGGAAACAGGATTTCGGTGGAGGAAATGGAGAGCAGAAGAAGATTTTGATGGGGAAAGGAGAAGGGCTTTTGACTGAAAGGAAAAAATACAGCAAGAGCAACTTGCTCATATGATCTCCTGGGGATTTGAGGCTCTGAAATGCCAGCAAAAAGCTGGCAGCCACTTTGCTGCATCAGAGCCCAGGCAGAGGCTTTGCACACCAACCCTCAGATGACCAGGGAGGGAGTCAACACCTGGGTATTGGCTTCTTCCAGCAAGTGCCAGACACGGCTCTGAGCCTGAAAAAAGCTGCCACAGCCCTTCGAGCACAAGCCTGAGAAGAATTGAAGGGGAAGATGTTTCCAGCAGCACAGCCTGCCTGCCTGCAGACATCACCCGGCAGAGCAAGGAGAGCAAGGGAAGAGCAAGGGCTTCTCTGGATCCCACTGCCAGAGCACTGACTGGCCATGCTGGTTTTCCCCTCTGCAACAGAAAACCTGCCCTGATATGAGTTTAAATGCATTTAAGTGGCTCTGTGTGACTGAATTGCAGGACCATGCTCACCTCCTCAGCCATCAATGCTGTGGAGCAGCCACGTCCACCTACAGACGAACAAAGAGCCAGAGCTTTAGAGGGAGCTGCAGATAGACCCTCAGTGGTCTGTGATATCTAGTACATGGACATCAATTGACTGTATTAATCACTGTCAAAAAGCATAGATGGCGAATTCCAGTATATTTTTTCCAGGAAGCTCCACGCTGTCATAGCCCCACTCTTCCAAGTGCCTCGTACACCTCCCAGAGCTTGGGGAAAAGGTAGCATCTCTGCTCCATGAAGTGGGAAAAAGAGCATGAGAATTCAATTAGCACACAAACATGCTTAAACCTATCTGCATGGGTCATCCTACACAGGACTAACTCATGGGCTTCCTATCTGAGACCTGGGTCCACTGGGATTCCAGCCTTTATTTGGGTATTCATCCAAATCGAGTTCATGTATGCAGGTCTAGAGTGACTCAGTCAAGGTCACGCATTGAGTTTGAGCAGAACTCACATGCAAGACACTAAGAAATGAATTGCGAAGATGCCACAGAGGTTTTAAAAGGGAGAATAAAATCACTCTCCCTCTCAGATCTGAACTACTTTGCATTAATCCCAGCCCGTTCTGCTCTGAAACATCAGCCCACTCATCAAGCAGCTGGATCTCAAGCCTTGCTTTTTTCTCATTAGCAGAAATTAACACCAACACATAATTCAGCTCAAGCCTCCCAGCAGATGCGATGGAGCTGTGTGCTCCTCCCTTGTGCTGCCCAGTCCATGCTCCATGCCCTATCTTTCTGGAACCATTCCCATCTACTACCAGCCAGATTATACAGGATGGTGCTACCATATTCTCGTGGGACAAACACTCCTTGGCTACAGATGAGGGTAACTGGATGACCAGCAGTCTAAGGCTCCCCATCTCTTTTTTACTGACCCAAACCTCTTTGTCTGACCTCTTTCTTCCCAGCTGATTATCCCACCAATGCAAATTCACCACTGCTTTCTATAAAGTTTGCAAAGGTTAAAATAACAAACTTCAGGGTCCCTTGTTTTTGAGAAGAAAGATGAAAATCCAAGCTATCTGTTATTCTGTATTTTGTGCAAGCTTTAAGAGGCAGCAATCTAAGAGTCTGGATATTTAGTGCAAATTGGGGTCATTTCACTACAGACCTTCTGATGCCTCCCTCCTTAAGGAGGTGGAAGATCTTTAGAACCACAAGAACTTGCAGCCTCCTGGCTTTGGACATCAGCTGAATGTTGTATCATTACAATCCACTGCCCCTATTACAGAGGGGTCAAAAGACCTAGCCAAGAGGGCAAATTATCCTGCTAGATGAGCTACTAATGTTTTACTTGCAACATCAAAAGACAATCCCTGTCCTGGAAAATCAAAGAGATGTTCCACAGACAAGACAGCGGAAACAAAAAACCTGTAGTGATCTGCTGTGCTCACCCAGGCAGGCAGTGGCAGAGCCAGAGGAACACACAGGGTGTCCCTCAGGAGCTACTCCACCTCTTGGGATGAATTCCAGTCCTCACCATCAGCTCTTTGCTTCTTGTCCTCACTTTACTTTCTCCTTCAAGAAGACCTGTGGGTAGAGACCTGTTCTGCAGCAAGTGTGGAGATCAGCAGGAATCCCAGTTTCAGAGAAGAACTGACCACTGCCTGGGCCCAGAAGGATGTTTCCAGGGATGGGGCATCCACCACCTGTCTGGGCAACCTGTGCCAGTGTTTCACCACTGCATAAAGAATTTCTTCCTTATTTCTAGTCCATGGAAGTGTTGGGACATTTCCCTGAAGCAGCAGCTTTTGCCGTTGCAGGGCTTGAGTAAACCATGCACAGATGCCAGGGCAGCAGTGCCCAGGTCTCCATACCCTCTTGATCATAAATGTTCCCCTCACCACAAGAAGGATGTTGAGGCTCTGGAGCGAGTCCAGAGAAGAGCAACAAAGCTGGTGAGGGGGCTGGACAACAGGCCTTATGAGGAACGGCTGAGAGAGCTGGGGGTGTTTAGCCTGGAGAAGAGGAGGCTGAGGGGAGACCTCATTGCTCTCTCCAACTACCTGAAAGGAGGTTGTGGAGAAGAGGGAGCTGGCCTCTTCTCCCCAGTGACAGGGGACAGGATGAGAGGGAATGGCCTCAAGCTCCGCCAGGGGAGGTTTACACTGAACATTAAGAAAAAATTTTTCACGGAAAGGGTCATTGGGCACTGTCCGAGGCTGCCCAGGGAGGGGGTTGAGTCACCTTCCTTGGAGGGGTTTAAGGCATGGGTGGACGAGGTGCTGAGGGACATGGTTTAATAACTGATGGGAATGGTTGGACTCGATGATCCGGTGGGTCTTTTCCCACCTCGTGATTCTATGATTCTATGATTCTAAGCACTCTGCCCCTCCCTGCCTGCTCTGCAGCTGCCTTCTCTTGCCCTTCACTCACCACTCACCACCTCCTTCTCCCTCCTTGACTTCCCCTTTTCTTTGCTGCCACAATTCCTCACCCCTGTGTGTCCGCTGACCCCAGAGCAACCTAGCTACCAGAAGAAAGCCCAGCCTCAAGCCATCTCTTCAAAGATCACTGTATTCAGGCCTCTCTTCTGCACCTTTCCTTGCACCCCTGACTTCCTTGACTTTCCTTACCTTGTATCCTCATAGGCCACTCTTCTGCCAGAAGAAAACATGGAGAAGGGTTAACAGTCATCAGGCAGCATTGAGACCAATGCAAAAAAGCATCAAGATGCACAACCTCTTGTGCAAACTAATCAATGCAAATATTGTGTGTGGAGCAACAGGGATCACACTTCCAATTATTGTTGGGGTTCCCATGCTGGGGACAGGGCAGAGCATCAAAAAGGAACCCAGGGCTGGCCCCAAGCCCATCACTGGAGCTCTTCCCAGACGTGGATGGGTCATCCTCAAGTAGAAGGGATGGGGAATGCAACAACTTCTTGCCTTCAGTCACCAAAAAAGCCAAGCTGATCTCAGCAAGCTCCAGCATGTGGCAGAGGGATGAACAACAGTCTTTGCTCTGGGGTAACGGTCCAACACAGAGTAAAAATATGTGCACATGTCCTTGTGTGTGCACTCACGGGGAGCTGGAAGGGCAGTCACCTTGCTGGCCATGGCTGCATGCTTTGGGGCAGTCCTGCATCAGACGTCACCACACGATCCTGCCTCCAGAGAGCCACAGCGATGTTGCTTTGTAACCACATCAGGTTAATGCCGACAATACATTATTTCATCCCTGCAGTGCAGTACTGCCTCTGCAGACCTGAACTAACACCATATCCCTGTCTGTTACCATGTCGTGCAATCATCTTCACCTGGGCTTGCGCTGGCATCAAACTGCCTTCTACTAATCCGAGTGCTGGTCTCCACAGCCCTAAGTGGATATCATAGAATCATAGAATGGTTTGAGTTGGAAGGGACATTAAAGATCATCTAATTCTACCCCCTCTGCCTCAGGCAGGGATGCTTCCCACTGGATCAGTCTCCTTAGAGATCCATCCAACCTGGCCTTGAACACTTCCAGGGACAGGGCATCTACAACTTCCACAGGCAACCTGTTCCAGTGCCTCACCATCCTCATTGTAAAGGATTTCCTTCTAATGCCTAGATGTAATCTCAAACCAACTCCAACACTTTCACCACCAGGTTCTGTCTTGCTACTTGGGTACTATAAAATGGGCAATAACCTTGAAATTAAGACCATAATTAGAATTTGGTGAGTCTTAAATCACAGAGTCATAGAAACATAGAATCACTAGGTTGGAAAGGACTCATTGGATCGAGTCCAACCATTCCTATCAAACACTAAGCCATGTTCCTCAGCATCTCGTCCACCTGTGCCTTAAACACCTCCAGGGAAGGTGACTCAACCCCCTCCCTGGGCAGCCTCTGCCAGTGCCCAGTGACCCTTCCTGTGAAATATTTTTTCCTGATGTCAAGCCTGAACCTCCCCTGGCAGAGCTTGAAGTCATTGCCTCTTGTCCTGTCCTCTGTCACTTGGGAGAAGACGCCAGCTCCCTCCTCTCCACAACCTCCTTTCACGTAGTTGTAGAGAGCAATGAGGTCTCCCCTCAGCCTCCTCTTCATGACATTCCCCTTATAACAAAGCACAGCAATTGACCCAAGGAAGGTCTGTGAAGCTGTAAGTAAATGTTTTCATGCGCCCATGATAGGGCTCCTCGGTTCTTAATGTCCACTACCAAAAAACTGGGCTGCTCACCACACTTGCATCGCTACCCGGGCAAACATCTTCACCTGCTTGCTGTACATGAGGAGTCCTCAAAAAATCCACCTGCTTTTATGAATATTTCTGGCTTTCCACTAAAAGAGGGCTATATTCCTTTTCTATTTAAAAATAAAATAAAATAAAAATTAGAGAGTGGACAGGCAGTTAGGAATTTCTGAGGTTTGACAGCCCATAATCAGAGGTGAACTCAACTGAAATAGAAGTTGTCATTGCAGGAAACAAACCCCTGAACTGTTCTCCATTCATTTTTAGCAAACAAAGCAGGTGAGCACAGCCAACTACCAGTTATCCTCTGAGTCACGGGAAACAGCACCCGAAACACATTCCTTGTCCAAAGCTTTGGAGGACTGAAAACAGAATATGCAAACTATTTGAGGCAAGTCTTGGGGACTGCAAATTCCCAGTGAAATCCAGGCTTTGGATAACCAGGAGCTCCAGGGCTGAGGTCAGGCTGTTGCCAAGCACCTGCATTTGGTAATGCATCATTGACCAAATTCTGCTTGGGGCATCAAAGCCCCACAGACATCACTGGCTGCACAGCCTGATCCAGTAATGCATAATTTCTTGATAATCAGAAGCAACAGGATGAGAGTTCTAGTGGCTATACATAATTCATGTCTTCTGGCATCACCGGGGAAGCTGGAGACGAGCACCACAGCCACCAGGACCAGCCACAATGCCAAAGAATCAGACACTCAAGCAACTAAGAAGAGCTCCACGTGGCCCTTATGATCCCAAAAGCAGTTGGGGGTGTATCTTCCCCTCTATCCCTGCCTTCCCACCACATCCCCAGCTCTTTTCAATATTCCCCATACAGGAGCAACACATAGATGATTTCACTGTGTCTGGTACCCATGTGCTGGTGGACCAGGCGACTGTTGCCTCTCAACATGGCTTAGGGCCAAGCATCTTGCTCACACATCCCACGCCTGTCATATAATATGACAAAAAAGCAGCACATTGAGCTGTAAGCACAACTAAGTGCTCCAGGTATGACACGTACCACACTCAAAGGTCTCCACATCTCCGCAGCAGTTCGAGAGCCCTCCATGCAATTGCTGCCTTGCAGCCTGTTGCTGCTTCTTCCCTTCCCATTCTCACTGCTGGTCCATCAGTGATGTCCTCTTCATCATAGAATCACAGAATGGTTTGGGTTGGAAGGAACCTTAAAGCCCATCCAAGTCCAACCCCCCTGCCATGGGTAGGGTCACTTTTCACTGCATCAGGTTGCTCAAAGCCTCATCCAATCATCTTGGATACTATTATCCAGCCTCCAGTATGCCACCTCCAGACATGAGAGCTAGCCTTCACCCCAGATGTGACCCTCCTTGCTTCTGGGAAGCTGCTTTTATCCCCTTTTCTCTTTATATTCCCTTGCATGTTATTTCCCAGCCCACTCTGATCCCTACATTCCTGAGGCACTGGTCCTTCCACTAAATACTCCAATAAGATTTGCACATGCCTGGAAACCCCCGAGAGCATCTCACACCAAGTTTTACATAACCTTGAAAAGTTGTTTTCCCTGAAACCCATAACAAATGCACAGCACTGTGGGAAATCATGCCCTTCAGGCACTGTGGCTTTCAGGAAAGCGATTTCCTCTCCTGGATGCCCATGAGTGGGTTTGACACCAGGGCCAAGGCTCTCCCTGGACCCATCCACATGCACAATGACCTCTCCACCGAGCTCCTCCACTGGCACAGGAGCCAGGCAGGGAGAACACACAGGAGAGTCCCCTCTCCATTTTATATCAGAAAGATGCAGGAGATGGACCAGAAACCACCCTCCTAGACAGATCCACTGTCCTCCTGCCTACCTGGGGCATCAACCACAATACCACCATATCATCTTTTGCTCTCCTGGCCACACCGTGCTGCTGCTGCTTTAAAAGGTTCCCACTGCTGTAAACCAAGGATAGTTGTAGTTGCAACCCAAGCAGCAGCAGGAACCATCTGCCGGACAAGGGTAGGGAAGAAGCCGACAAAACTTCCCAGAAATGGGGGTTAGATCCTGCTGCCACCAAAATATCTGGGTTTTCCTAGGAAAAGGACTCTGCAAACAGCACCTACCTGGCACAGGAGAGCACAATCATGTAAATATCAGCCCTGATTGAGCGGCACAGGGCATGACATTTACCACCAGGATGTAACCTTTGAATACATCTCCTGCAAGTGATTAGCGCTGAGCACACTCCGTGCCATTTAGCCATCACCGCTGAGCGATGATCAGATTAAGTCATGACAGAGCTCACAGAAAATGTGCGAACACAATACATGGGCCTTACGGTGCTTCCCAGCTTGATCATGAGTGAAAAGCAGTGGTGGGAGCAAGGAGAACATCAAGATTTGAATTTGCTCAGGCACAGCAGACCAGGTGATCAACACCAAGCAGCATTTGCCACAGTCCTGCAAGTAAACTAAGGGCTTCTGACAACCCCCTCCAGCTCTAAGCCTCAGGACATGTGAGGGAAGTTCAGCAGACAGCAAGTTGAGGAGATAACAGCAGGCAGCAGGCAAGTGTCAACAGCAGCACAAATTGGGACCCATCAAAAATCTCTCTAAGCAGTGGTTTCCTACAGAAAATTGGATCTCTGACAACAGTTCTCCTTACACAGAGAGCTTGAAATGCTGCTCAGGAGATCTGTTTTCAAAAAAAATCACTCAAAATTGAGTTTGCTGTGGGAGAGGAAGAATAACGTATCTCAATCCTTGCTAAGAATACATCTATCTGCTGAGAGGATGAGAAACCTGACCCATCCCAGGCCACTAAGCCAGCATCACTTGCATTTTCCACTTCTCTGCTCTGAGCCTGTGAAACTTGGCAGATATAGGGTCACAGAATGGTTTGGGTTGGAAGGGATCTCAAAGCCCACCCAGTTCCAACTCGCTGCTGTGGGCAGGGACACCTCCCACTGGATCAGGTTGCTCCAAGCCCCATCCAACGTGGCCTTGAGCACCTCCAGGGATGGGGCAGCCACCACTTCCCTGGGCAACCTTGGCCAGGGCCTCCACACCCTCACAGTAAAGAATTTCTTCTGAATATGTAATCTAAATATCCTCTTTTTCAGCTTCAAATCGTCCCCCTTTGTCCTATCACTACATACCCAGACAAAGAGCCCCTCCCCAGCTTTCCTGTAGACACCACTTCTCCAAATCTCACTCCAGCTTAATCAAGCTACAGAAAACAGTGAGCTCCACACAATGACTGGGGTGCAAGACTCTGCCATGTGTCATTGTTCATGTGGTTTGGAAAAACAATTGATGGGGGCCCCAGTAGCAGAAGGGATTTCAGACGAACCCAGTGACAAACCCACTGGACTGCCTGTGCCACCATCTGAGGACCTTCTCCTAAGGCTCTGGGTCCACCACCAGATCTTCCCTTGCACATTCTTTACCAGTCTCAAGACTGGAGAGGTTTACAGACGTGAGTATCTCTGCCTGACCCCCAAAAAGTTGTGAGCAGTAGGAAACACACTGTGTCCAGAAGATCCATATCTTTCATCCCACTCCTCGTCCCGGGGTACCAGCACCCAACATGCACAAAACACAGCCTTGAGTCCAAAAACTATAGCATCACCTAAACCTTTTATCGCACATAAACACAGAGCAGATCGCACAGATCTTTCTCTGCGGCATGTTTAATACCAGGCTATAGAGGGTTAAACTTTACAACCTCAAAAATAACATTTTAAACCAAAAAAAGGAGACAGAAGGGAGGGACCATGAGCCATCCCCCAAACTGTGTGCTCCTGTATTAGGGGAATCTCACCCGAATTCTTATATAAACCAACCCAAGTCCCCAGGTGCACCAAGAAAATGAAAATAAAAACTAAGAAAATTAAAACAGAACCTATGAAAATGAAAATAAAAAACTACCTCCTGCAACTTGACGGTCCCTGGGTCAGTCGCTGTACGTCCTCGGGAGTTTTTGGGGAGGACACCTCCACATCAGCAAACAGTCAGCTGTATCGAAACGACTGTGCCCCATCTTCTGCCTGCAAATGCTCCGGCTGGTGGGTTTTTTTTTTCCTACAGCGGTTTGACTCAGAGGTCTGGCCAGACTCACAGCGCTCAAATTCGTTTAATAAATCATCTCCTCACCACGCCCAGAAGCAAAAGGCAAATCTGTGTCTCCCAGGCACCTGCTGATTGGACTAACGTGCTTCTTGCTAATTACCCTGTGAGGAAGAGTATGGCTCGAGTGACGTGTTTATGAAGATAAATATTTTAACTTCACAGTTAGCGCTGCAAACTCGTTCCAACCGGAGAGTCTCTTAAGTTGATTCCAGGAGAAAATGCCTTGATAATTAATTTTTTTTTAAAGGCTATGAAATATTAATTTTGGTGAAATACATAGTGTGCCTTTCAGGTGCAATTAGTAGCTGCTGGTGGAAGAAAAAAAGCTCGTTGGTAAAGCCCAGGGAAAGGATGAGAGTGTTTTCTCCCCTCAGCAGAGGGAATGCAGCGCTCTGCCCTATCTAATCTCACTATAGCAACGGGAAGACCTTGGCAACCCCGATCTTTAGAGACAGGAGCGGGAAGAGACGGGAGTGCAGTGCTGAGAGATGCTCGGCCAAGAAGCTGACCTGGTTCCAACCAAGGAAACAAAGCACCCTGCCTCACTCAGGAGTGATGGAGGCTCTGCCAGACTCTTGCATGGGTGGTAGTCCAAATTTGGCACCCCAAAACTTCCTTGTGGTGCCTTTTTTGGGGTGACAGAGATGCTGAAGATGATATGTGCGTCTCCCCACTACGCTATGGAGAAGGATCTCCAGGCCCTGCTGCTAGGACCTGTTGGAGCGGGCTCAGAGGAGTTTCACAAAAATGATCCAAGAGGTGGAACCCCTCTCCTGTGAGGACAGGCTGGGAGAGCTGGAGTTTTCAGCCTGGAGAAGAGAAGGCTCCAGGGAGACCTTATAGCATCCTTTCAGCACCTAAAGAGGGCTTAAAAGAAAGATGGTGACAGACTTTTTGGCAGAGCCTGTAGTAGTAGAACAAGTGATAATCGCTTTAAACTAAGGGATTCGGAATAGAGACAAAGAAGACATTTTTTACACTGAGGGTGGTAAAACACTGGCTCAGGTTGCCCAGAGAGGTGGTGGATGCCCCATCCCTGGAAATATTCCAGGTCAGGTTGGATGGGGCTCTGAGCATCCTCATGTGGTCAAAGATGTTCCTGTTCACTGCAGGGGGATTGGATTATATGGGACCTTTACAGGTCCCTTCCAACTCAAACCACTCTATGATTCCCCCAAGTCCCAGGAAGAAGATGCCACAGTTGGGAATGGGAGCAAAGTCTCCAGCTGGCTGCTCTGCCTCAGCCCCCCTAATCTCAGCCCCAGCTTTGGCCATGAGGACGTGCCCAGACAGAACAAGAATGAGGAGGCTGCCCCACGACTGCCACCCAGCCCAGGGCTTCCAGCAACCTGCGCTACTGCCATCCCAGTGCCTCTGGAGATCACTCACTTGCTCCCAGCTCCTGCCAGGATGATTCACCCACAAATGCAAAGGCAAAGAGCGCTCAAATCAGCTTGTTGGAAAATATTACATCTTGGTGACTGCCTGGCCCAGAGCCACTTCGTTCTTGGGCTCCTAGACGGTGGGTACAGCCTCAGGGCTAACCTGGCTGTCACTAGCTCCTCCTGGCCACAGATTGGTCCCACATGGAGGGAGTATTATTTGATGTAATACTTCCCCCCTCACAAATACAGATATGGCACTAAATCCTCCCTAACACTCCAGAAAAGGGGATTTCAAGCTGCCAGGATCTCCAAAACCAGACCCTGCAGCTCACAGCTCTCCCACCCACCTCTGCTCCACCATCTCACCAGGACAGCCACCCACCAAAACAGGCTACTGACTCAGGGAGAACTGCTGCTGGGGACCCTGTAAAGCTCAATTATTAGTACTCTTCAGACTGGTAATAGGGTAATAATAATAATCCATACTAAACTTCCAAGATTTCATGACTCAGCCTTTTTGGTGGCAGAAGATGTGTTTGTCTCCAGCACTGTTCTTCTTGGCATCCTGAAGTCCCCCAGGACCATGTTCCTCCCACTGCTCACTCCAGTATCATGGTTTCCAGCCAAATTGAGTTGTTTCTTTCCATTCCAGCTTCTGGATTAGTTCAGAGGAGTTTAAGTTTCTCTACCAGCCTTTGAAACACTGTCCCTCAACCCAACCCTACTGTAGGCATGAATCCCCAACCCAAAGCAGCAAGGACAGTTCTTGCTGCTCCGTGCTGCTTTCTGCTCCCCACTAAGACCTTCCACACCACCCAAATCCCAGCACACTCTTTGTGATCCCAGCTCTAACTCAGGACTTCATCAGCATTACAATATAAAGTAGTCAACAGGGCCAATCTAGAAGGAATTAGATGCTGCTGGTCATTTTTCCCCTCCCAAGAAGGGAGGAAGCTCCCAACACTTTAATTAGCTCTGTTGAGGGGATGTTGTCCACCTGGAGACCCGGACGCTGGACACCAACAGAGCCTACTAGAAATGTAGCTCCATACTCACAGCATTGCTCGCTTTCACTCCCACAGTCCTTGGAGGTAATTAAATAATAGCACTGGAAACATAAATCCTTCAGCAGCTGAGAGGAGGTCTGGAAGGCCTAGTAGCTTCGGATCATGGAAAGCATGGGGTATGCAGAGTTTAAATAATACTATGAATGGCACAGCTGCAGGAAAAGAGGTTAGACCAGATAAAGCAACCCTGATTTCACTCAAGAAGGGAGATAGTATAGAAAACTTAAATATATGACTCCTAACCCTCAGCCAGCTCTTCAGATGCAGAGCTCTGCTTGAACCAACCCACCAAGCACTGTGTTTAAGTCTCAAGGACATTTCTGAGTGTTTGACAGCAGTTTTGCTTGCTTTTGCTTTCTTATTCTGGACTGGGATGGAAAGTACCTCCATCAAAATGTATCATGCCCTTCAGTGAACATTAAACCAAGAGTTACTGGAGACAAATGTCAGGAGTTTAATAATGGACCAGATCTTCATCTGGTCAAAATCAGCACTGTGCCACCCTGACAAGGTGCCAGCCCGCGTGTGGTTTCTCCCGGTGCTGGGCATCCGGAGGGGGTGCTGGGTAGGATGGCGGTGGTGAGTAAAGCAAAATACAGCGAGACAGTGTGTCATCCTAACAGCTTGTTTCAGTCCCAGACACCCATCAGCATTAGATACCAGGAGGCTCTTTATCTTGTCACCGGTGACTAAGAGCATCCATGGCATGACGGCACCATAAAAATACAGGTGATGGCAAATGGCCCTTTTCCAAGGAGGATGGATCTTTTATTATGTTCTGTTTATCTCTTATGTTACTAAAGAGAAAGCCATGAAGCATACGATCCCTTTAGGTTCTCTGAATCCACTTAGATTTTATCTCTGGAGCCGGAGCTTTCCAGGAATGAAATTGCTGCAAGACACAACGTGGGTGAAACAAAATCAAATAGAGAGTCTCCAACATGAAAGGCAAACTAAAAGGATGACAGCACTAGTTATACGGAGAGAGAAATCAGGAGGAAAGGAAATTAAAAGCAATTAAAGGGAATTAATTAGAAGGTATGATGGAACTATGAAAGAGGAAAAATAGCTATGCAGAGTTCACTAAATACCCCAAACTTTTAATTGTCACACACGGAACTGGAAGCCCTGGAGGTTCAAAACCCCTCTGGCAGTTTCCAAAAAAAATTCCCATGGCTTAAACAAATTACTTCTTTGCCTCTAAGTCTGCACAGCAGACAAGTTTCTGGGCTTCTTCTTTAAACCATGAAGACAGAAGTATACCCTGTTCTCCCCTACACTCCGCTGGCCAAAGCAGACAGCCCCCACCAGCATGTGATGCCAGGAGCTGGAGCTTCAAGCTGAGCATTGATGCTGTCATCCAAAGTGTTGAGGAGAATTATTTGCACCCACACAATGTTCCTGGTACAGCAGGGTCCTGGGGATGGTTGGGGCCACTACCCATCCTTGAAGTCACCATGACCAGACCAGCAGCTGGGTTAGTTCCAGGGGGAGATAAAGCATCTTGTCTTTCATGGAAACACATTGCCCACATTTCCCATTAAAATCATCTCATAGATTTATAGGTTTGGAAGGGATCTCGAAGTCCATCCAGTTCCAACTCCTTGCCACAGGCAGGGACACATCCCACTGGATCAGGGGCTCCAAGCCCCATCCAACCTGGTCTTGAACACCTCCAGGGATAGGACAGCCACAGTTTCTCTGGGCAACCTGTTCCAGTCCTCCCCATTCTCACGGTAAAGTATTTCTTCCCAACGTCTAACCTAAATCTGCCCTCTTTCAGCTTAAAACTTCATCGTTGTTCCCAGTTCTGAACTGGAATGAGGACGTAAATCAAAACATTGCCATGAAAAGGGCTGCAAAGAGCAGGAGCACCCAGTCTCTCCACATCTTCCCTTTGCCAGCTGCCTTGGCTTTACCCATGAGAAGTGAGGAAGTACCCTACAGAGATCAAAACATCCTTTATTAAGGGAATAGTATTGATGGCTGGGAGGAACGACAAGAGGTCATAAAAAAAGCAGGCAGACACTGTTTGTCTTGGCCTCCTGGATATGTATTATTTTCCTGGGATGCAAGCTCCAGCCCCACGCTGAAGGCAAGGATGCATGAAATGGAGACGGGGCTGCCTTGCCAACATGGGGTTTGTTTCGGAAGAAACTCCTCACACAGCGTTTCCGTACGGGAAGGAGTCGCTGGGGTAGCAAAGCCAGAGCTGCTGGATGGAGCTTGGAAAGCAACAGCCAATTTCTTCCAGCTTGGGGTGACAGCATGGGGACCACGCAGCACCCCAGAACATCTATATTAGGAATGGGCAAGGTCTGGACTCGATGATCTTAGAGGTCTTTTCCAACCTTAATGATTCTATGATTCTGTAAAGTTCCTTATGGTCTTCCCACATTGTCCATACACACATACCACCCTCATCTTTCACATATAGATATAGCGACTGCGCAAAACACTCCACCTCCATCCCCTACCCCAGCCTCTCTGCTCCCTCTGCCCCAGCAATTGCTCAATGCTGCCTTCTTCAGAAACCCACAAAGCCTTGATTGTGTTTAATTAAGTGACTGCATGCTGATTTACACAACAATAATCCTGTTTCCAAACTCAGGCTTCAAGCAGCTCTCCCCAGCTACAGAACCACACTGTTCCTATGAAAACGAGAACTTCATTATCAGTTACTTATTACAAATCAGATTTTATGAAGTATCTTTTTTTAAAGACACAGCTAATGTGACATGAAAAAATACTCATTTCCAAGCCAAGACTAGGCAGGAATTATTTTTTTTTCACTTGAAAGACAGGCTGTTTCATGCTTTGAAGTTAATTATAACTATTTTGCTTTATACATCATTTGCTCAGGAAGTTATGAAGCTTCCAGATTCCCCCTGGTTTATTAGGTACCGAGACAGTCCGAGGTATGAAAGTCACAGCTGTCACAGGCCCAGCTTCCATTAGGAAGATTAATCTTCCCCAAGATGCATCTATGGGAAGGTCTGAATCACAGGGTTGGATCCTGCTGCCGGTTACATGGTGTCAACAGAACTGCATAAAGACGAGAAAAAGCAAAGCTGGGCTGGTCAGCCTCAAACCTCCTGGTGTGGGAGTGGATGGGGACAAGAAAATCAGCTCTTTGGGACATTTCAGCAGAATGTTTGTGCCCTGTGTAGCAAAGCAAAGCCCTGCTTCAGCGCTTGGTCTGCCAGGCACTGGAGCAAGGCAGTCACTGATTAATGGCAATAATCATATTGTGACTGGAAAAGTCAACAGAGCATCTACCAGGGATCATGGCTACATGGTGGGATGGGAAAGCTTCAGCATCCCTGTGGATGCTCATGGAGACCCAGTGCTGCTCTGAGGTACGCCACTGCGTGTACCACGCCATCCATCCCTAATAACGGGAAATTTCCGATTTATTGGTGCTAAATGAACTCTAATAACGAAGCAATGACAGAACAGCCCATCCCACAGCAAATACTGGGCACTGCTGGGACAAGCTGTTTGTGAACAAGCCCTTGCCCCTCCTTCTCACCCCCATTCCGCTCCCCCTACTCACCCACCATCCACAGGAGCAAAATAATTTAGCTTTGGGCTTTTAATTCAAAGAGAAGTGTGTCTAACACACCGAATCAGGGTCAGGCCATCCTTCCCGAGCGCTGCATTCAGAACACAAGCAGCACGTACACAGGAGAGAGACATTTAAGCTCCCAGATCACAGGCCAGTTCAAAGCAAACCCTGAAGAGTCACCAGGTAGTTCTTAGATACTCCTACACACGCAGACACCAAAGGGGCAGAAGAAACTGCTTGGCAGAGGAGGAACTGGAACTGCTCTGAACACAGGGCTGCTCTCGTGGTGGAGCTGGGACTAAGAGGTGTCAGTGTGGAAAGCCTCCTGTCTGGCTCTGCTGCCTATAACTATAACTGAGAGCAGGTTCTCTGCCGATGCAGGATCTGCTGGTGGGTTTTCTGGGTGTACATCAAAGCAGAGGACTTTCAGCAATGGCCAGGCTGAAAAGTGGGGAGAGAATGATGGGTGGTGAGGTTCTGCTCTAGAGCAGGAAGAGAATTGCCCCTGCAGTGCTTGGTCTCCAACCACGTGTGGAAAGAGCTGGTGGTCTTCAACCAGCTTCGAGCTGCTGCAGCAAAGCTTTGCGGGATGTAGTGCCTGTTTTTTTTGAGTTTTCACGCTTGCCAAGTCAAGCTGCTTTGTGAATTAGCCTGTCTCCTCCGGGGACCTGTGTTAGCAGCTGGCGAGTGGGGTGGCCTCAAGCCAGCACAGCCCAGGAGATACAACTCAACCACATCTGCAGCAAGTGCTGCTGAATTCAGAAGGCGCAGGGAGATGCTGGCCTTTAATCTGGGGAGCCTGCAACAGATTAACAATACCTTTTCCTTAAAAAAGCAGCAGAATTCAGTTTACAAATTAAAAGGCATCAGCCGATAAGCGATTAGCATACACTTTCCACTGCATGAAGCCATCATCAACAAAATAACTATAAACCATTTTTTAAAGCACAGTCTCTACAGAATTATTCTGCCTCAGGGCTCCATTGAGTTTGCAGCGCCCTGTATTTGTTTCCCAGCTGAGACAATTGCAAGTTAAGTGTTTGCTGGTGTTGTTGCTGCTACAGGGATTGTGCAGCTAAATAGTTCAGTAACCAATTACTGTTTAACAATATCACTCCCCATTATTTGAGCTGCTATCCAGCATCTAGGCCAAGAGACTCCAGCAAAAGAAGCAGTCTGCAAGGAGCCCTCATTCCATGTAAAGACATTGATTTGTGCCGTTCTTCCGTGTAATATACAACTTATTGACCAAAAGACAAGGTATATGGCACATTTTATCACATGCTAAAAGACGGCTGTAATGAATCGCTGCTTGCCTCTAGGTCACTTGTTTGACTGTCATCTAAGCAAACCAGTGAGGGCAAAACATCCTGTCCATGGGATGGTTCCTTGATTAGCTGCTGATCAGCTCAAGAAAAACAGAAAGCAGGACAACCTAATGATTCTGTGCCCAGATCAGAAAATCTGGATTCCTCCCTTGTCCCCAGAATGTACGAGACGCCACCATGTCTGATGCTTTCAGCATCAGGGCCAGCGCATCGAGCCAGCTCTCCAGCAAGGGCACCCAGTGTTCTCCAGCTCTGATTCACCCCACACAGGACCCAGTCCTCCCAGTCTGTCTCTGTGCCTGGACTGGGACCTAAAAATGCAGCTGCTCTCCTTTTTAAGGACTCATCCCTATACACCACAAATGACCAGCTGCCCCCTTGGCTCTAAGCTTAATTAAGGGCTGAACCTGATCTCCACACAGGGCATCACCAGAGCTCCCCCAGCCTGTCTCCATCACTGCAGCTCAGCAGACAAACATGCCCAGTTTTTAAAGACATCCCTTCCTCCCACTCAGTTCCTCGGCTGTGTGGCTTTAAAGCTTTCTTCTGCACAGCTATAAAAGGGTGTGAGAAAACTTGGAAAGGAAACCTTGGGTGGTACAGACAACTGGAACAAGGAGTAATCTGTGCCCGGGGCAGGGGAGGGGGTGGCAGAGCCCACACAGTGCCACGCTGAACGGCTGCCAGGAGGAAATGACACACCACACTATCCTGCTTTTGTCCAGAGGCAAGACCAAAACGCTCCAGAAAAAAAGCCAAAAAGGGATTATTCTTGCACTGCTCCCTCCTCTTCCCCTCCCCACCGCCTCTGTGCAGTCTACAGGCGACTGCCTCCATGTCCTCACTCCTGCGGACCACGGGGCATCATCGCCTGAGCAGCATCTGGTTTGGTTTAGCACCAGGCTTACACTGTTATGCTCCCCAGGTTTCAGCCTGCGTGCTGCTTTTTTAATGTGGAATCATGGCCATGAAGCCACCCGGTGCTGGGTTTTGCTGCCTGGCAAAGCCAGGGCATGGGAACGCCTCGCTCCGCTGATCCCCGCGGCAAGCTGCCAGTGAAACACTGTGGGCAGGGAGGAGCAGGCAGCATCCTCCAGCCCTGGCTGCTCTGTGCTTGCATGAGGTGGCACCAAGCGTGCTAGCCACGATGCCCATGCTGGTGGCTCTCCCCAAGCCCCATCTCCCAAAGGGCTGCAATTATAGCAGAGTCCCAGCTGCGTTCACTCGAAGTCTTAAAAACTTTTCACCCTCAGTATTTAAAACGAAAGCTTGAAAATATGGTCATTTTCCAATGACTCACTTCTAGTCATGAGGTCTCCTGTTACCTCTCCTGCTGTCTCTTCATCACATCAGCCTCATGATGTGGGGCTTGCCTAGAGTCCACCACCAGCATGATACCTGCTCCACCTGCCCATGGGCTCCTCTTCTCCCTCCCCACAGCTAAGGCTCATTCTCCAGCCACCTCCAGGTCAGATCCTTCATAGAATAATAGATTCATAGAATCTATAGGGCATGGTTTAGTGTTTGATAGGAATAGTTGGACTCGATGATCTGGTGGGTCTCTTCCAACCTGGTCATTCTATGATTCTGTGATTTTGTGATTAATATCCAGTCCAACCATCAGCCCAACACCACCGTGCCTAGTAAAACATGTTATGAAGTGCCACTGCTACACATTTTTTGAACCTCTCCAGAGACAGAACCCCTCCACCGCTGCCCTGGGCAACCTATTCCAATGCTTTATCACTGTTTCAGTAAAGGCATCTTTCTTAATAGCCAATCTAAACCTCCCCTGATGAAACTTGAGGTCATTTCCTCTCATCGTATCTCTTCTTACTTGGGAGAAGAGACCAACACTCACCTCACCACAACCTCCCTTTGTGAAGCTGTAGAAGTCTCTCTTCAGCCTCCTCTTCTCCAGCCTTAACAGCCCCTGGTCCCTCAGCCTCCCTGTAACCCCTGTGCTCCAGCCCCTTCCCCAGCTCCGTTCACCTTCTCTGGATGCACTCCTGTTCCTCCATGTCCTTCTTATAATGTTCAGCCCAAAACTGAACCCAGAATTCGAGGGGTGGATTCACCTGGCTTGAAGCCAGGACTCCCTCCCTGGCTCTCTACTCAACACACCGCAGCAGGCACAACTAAGTCATATTTTTGTTCTTGCACACTAAGTGCTTGCTCCTCTTCCAAGAATTTTTATCATAGCCCCTCCGAGGCAGGATGGGACCCTCCCTTCATCTTGCAGAAAAGATGAGGAGATCGCAGCACCTCTTGCATCCCACTGACACAGGTGGATGTTGGTCTCTTCTCCCAAGAGATAGGTAACAGGATGAGAGGGAATGGCCTCTAGCTGCGTCAGGGGAAGTTTAGCTTGGACATCAGGCAAAATGTCTTCACAGAAAGGGTTATTAAGTACTTACAGAGGCTGCCCAGGGAGGTGGTGGAGACCCCATCCCTGGAGGGGTTTGAAAGATGTGCAGATGAAGTGCTTAGGGATATGGCTTAGTGGCGGACAGGTATGGTTGGAGTTGGTGACCTCAAAGGTCTTTTCCAACCTAACGATTCTATGACCTGTATCCAAGCCCCATCTGCACCCAACCCCAGCTCTCAGAGCCACCCAGCAACCCAGGGAAGTGAACAGCTACGCTTGGTTGCCTCACATGGCACCAGCTCCCTGTTAACAGGACTCCAGCTAATTTTGCTATAACCACATCAGCTGTGATGACCACAGCAATGCTATGCCCGAGCAACCTGCCCCAGTCACGGACGAGAGCAGGACAGCCTGCACAGACTTCCCTGGGCACCTGCTAAAATCCCAAACTTCCCCTTTATTCCTCTTTCAAGTAAGAATTTCTAAATATCCACCTCAAAATCTTTAAAAAAATAAAGCCAGATCTCCATACACACCCTTAGTTTAATACGAAGCAGAAAACTGTGGGCTTTGTAAAACTAGACAATGAGTTCAGTGACGGAAAGGGTCTGACTTTTTCCCGGCGCATCCATTTTCACAGGATTAACGTGCAATCCCACCACTCCCCTCATCTCCGCTGGCCAAGTGGAGGGTGGCCTAGGAGCGAACAGTTGGTTTGGGGATTGCTTTTGGTGCCTTTGTCACATCCAGCAGCGAGCTACAGCCCTTTTGCAAACCACAGAGAGAGGCAGAAGAGGGTCAGAAATGGTGCAGAACTCTCCGGTGAGGTCACATTAACCTGCACACGGTCAGTGTACTGATTGCGCTGGAGCGAGGTGAACCCCAAGTGAAGACTGAAGATCATAGAAACATAGGATCACCAGGTTGGAAAAGACCCACCGGATCATCAAGTCCAACCATTCCTATCAAACACTAAACCATATCCCTCAGCGCCTCGTCCACCCATCCCTTAAACACCTCCAGGGAAGGTGATTCAACCACCTTCCTGCCATTTCCACATGGATCCCTACCAAGATGGGCTGCAACCCTCCCCCACGGGGCTCTGTAGTGCTCAGCCTGGATTAAGGAGAATTCCCCTTTCCTTCTTTCCTCGCTGAAGTCTGTCCAGCTCTGAAGAAGACCGAAACGTGACCAGAAAACAGCACTGAGAGGATGCACTGACACGGATCCCTTTGCAAACCCAACCACGTAGCAAAGCTACCTACTACAATCCTCCTACCAGCATCCCTCTGTCATCCAGAGAGAAATACACTACCTCTTTACAACCAAAATTAATTACTATTGATAAGCTATAGGTGTAGGTAGCCAGCCAACCTTTAGTGCTTGCAGCAGAGCCTTCTCTTGCTCAGCAGCTGGAGGATCTGACCTGGAGGTGGTTAGATGATGACCCTCAGCTATGGGGAGGGAAGAAACAGGCCCATAGGAAGGTGGGGAGGG
Source organism: Phaenicophaeus curvirostris (assembly GCF_032191515.1). Taxonomy (NCBI): domain Eukaryota; kingdom Metazoa; phylum Chordata; class Aves; order Cuculiformes; family Cuculidae; genus Phaenicophaeus; species Phaenicophaeus curvirostris. The sequence continues at coordinate 73,911,214 of NC_091431.1, forward strand.
GATCATCCTGGCAATGGACTCTGGAGAAGCCTCACAGCACAAGGTCAATGTGATGGAGAGGTGTCTGAGATGGAGGAGCAGGAGAACACATACCTGAATGTGGATATAGGGTTATCTCTGTCACCTGGGTGCCCCCGGGACATGAGTCACCAGACACTCATTAGCCAACTCAGCCACCCAAGGCACTACCAGCCCTGGGGCCAGCAAGACGCAAGGAGCCCCGAGGAGGCATTGAAAGGCTGCCAGGAGCCGCTTGCTTCAGATTGCACTGTCTGAAGGTTTGCATATTTGGAAGGACATAAAACCACCCTGTAACGCTAACAAAAATAGCTTCGGAGCAAAAGAGAAGTGCAACTGCAAGTACTTCGGGTGTGCGCATCCCATGCTGAACCCACCATGACGGTTGCCAAAAAATCACAAATTTGTCCCCATCCCCAGGAGCTCATAGTGGAGCAAAAGAGGAGGCAGCGCATGCAAGGAAAATGCATCCAGCAGCGGTATCCAATGCAACAGAAAAATAAGTGGCTTGTATGTGTTTTTTTTTTCCAAGACACACCTGCACACAGAATCACAGAATCACAGAATGGTTTGGGTTGGAATGGACTTTAAAGCCCATTCAGTTCCACCCCCTGCCACGGGCAGGGACACCTCCCACTGGATCAGGGGCTCCAAGCCCCATCCAACCTGGCCTTGAACCCCTCCAGGGATGGGGCAGCCACCACTGCTCTGGGCAGCCTGGGCCAGGGTCTCACCATCCTCACAGCAAAACATTTCTTCCTAAGATCTCATCTAAATTTCCCCTCTTTCATCTGAAAAGCAATCCCCCTCATCCTGTCCCTGCACTCCCTGATGAAAAGCCCCTTCTCAGCTTTCCTCTAGGCCGTCCATCCAAACACTCACTACTTACAAGGCACTTCCCAACATGGATCACCTTTGATAAGGAAAAGAACAGAGCCCTAGGCAAAGTTAGGTTTTTGTCTCCCAAATAGGCAATTACCCCTAAGTAAGTTCTACAATGCAGGAAAGGCAATATCAACCTTTACTAAAATGGTGCCTTTAAAGTACAAGTTGGAAATGGCAAAGAGAATTTGCAGCTTTGGAAAACTGGCACTAGTCTTTTATTTTATAGTTTCCAGGTATATTGTGCTCCAGCAAAGATGACCCCCAAAAAAATCTCAATTACAGCTGCACTACACACAGCACCCCATTTTTTTTATTATTATTTTAGAGAAGGCACAAGTGAACTGCTTCTTTATTCCCTTTGAAAGCCCCAAAGATATGCTCAGAGTAATCCAGATTCCCAAGGTATACCTGTAATATATGTAAAACATAAAGCGATCTGCAACATATACCTAATGTGTGCTGTGTGATGTGCCTAAAAATGTTCTTGGTGCTTATTTGGGACTGCCTGCAGAAGAAAGCCCTGATGTTCCTACCCGCGTGGTAATGTGCTAGATGAATATCAGAACATCTACACTGCCCACCATCAATACACATAGGTATTAGGTAGGCAGATGCAGACAGAGATTAGGAAACATTTTTTTGGAGATCACTAGGACAGCCCTTATAAAGGCACAAGCTTCAGGATGCAATGAACTGAAAGGGAAAACAGAGACTTGAGATTTACATGCCAGAGCAGGCTCTGGAGCGTGAAGCAATAACGGTGGTTCTGGATAGCACAGGCATCAAACTGTGTTTAATGCGACTTCTTCAGACAGGCAAAGCAGGCAGGAATGAAGCAGGCACAGGTCTATGCAGATTCGAGCCATGACACACTCGGCAGAGATTAAAAAGTCTAAGTGGTGTCTAAAGAACAATTTAAAAAAAGGCCCTTGGGTCATTAGTTCATTTATTTTTATATGAAAAAAAGAAAACAAGCAGCATCTCCTAGAACAGGTCCAGGGATGCCCCTCCTGCGTGTCAGCTCTCCCTCACAACCATCAAAAGAACCATGCTGAAGGTGAAGCAGTTTTCCAGGGGCAGGGAAGCTCACAGCTCTGGAAATCCCATGGAAAAATGGACCTGAGCTGTGAGCACCCTCAACTCCTCCCGCCACCGGGATTGCCACCCTGTCCCCATCCAGGACCACAGCTGGCACAAAACCAACCCAGCATTTTGCACAAAACGCTGTGCATAAATGCCTGCGTGAAATGAATGCAAAATTATGCCGCTAATTTGCATGTGTAATTACTATGAATTAGTATGCAATTGGCCAATTAGATTCCCTTCTTGCATGCATGCCATTTCTAAATTCAGACCTCATCACAGAGCGATCTCCCAGTTTGATAAGCGGTCCAGCCGATGAGCTGTCTCCAAGTTCTGCTCCCAGCCTCCAGATCATCCTTCAGCTCCCTCGTGGGCTTCCACCACAAGTAAGGACTAAAAATATTCACAGATCTCAGGCAGCTTTCAATAAATTCACAGGATTTTATCTGTAACGGACCTCCAAGAGGGCCTAGCCTTACCTCAACACAAAGAACAGAGCCTCATGAAGTCCGCGTGTTTTCAGCTAAAGAACGTTTTTTTCAGAAAGACAACAATCCTGAGCTAAAGATGATGGAGAACCCATCCCAGCCCTACCCAAGTGTGTCAGCAGCCTGCCTGGAAGTTTATCCAACATTTGGTACATACAGTTAAAAGATGCAATGGAAGAACTTTTACTGCTCATCCATAGAACACGTGTCTGAGGACTCAGAGCGTATTTGGGATGGATCAGCCATCCTCTACTGATTTTGAGGCAGCACGTTTCTTCAGACTCCTTTTTCACCACTAGACACAACCTGGCAGATTCCAGCCAGGGAAGAAATTGCAAAGTTAAAGAGTCTCCCAGACAGCCTGGTTTGAAGTCACTTCAGTGGGACCAGGTGGGTTGCATGGATTGGAGGTAACAGTAAGCAGGGGATGGAGCTTGACTCCACTCCTCACCCTTCCCCAGGTCCTCTCCTGCTGCTGGGAACTCCAGTGACAAGCAGCCACTCCTCCAGGGAGAATTTCTTTGCCTCTGGTGACTGCAGAGGTCTGGAGTTCCTTGTGGAGAGAGGAGCCCAGCAACCTGCAAACCTGTTTTGGGGAGCCTGGGGACCAGCAGGGGAGTATGGCCATGCCAGACCTCCTTGGCTGTGCAGCATTTTCCTTTTCATTGGAAAGAGCAGGAGGAGGACGATAGGAGCACCACAGTATGACTAATTCAAATGTTCACCATTAACAGCACTGGGACTGCCGAGAAATTAGGAGGCATCTTTGAGAGAAATAGGGACCAGGGACAAACCTGCAGGGCGAGGAGGCTCGACACCACACAGTGGTTAACCCCCATGCACCCTGATGCTCCTCCACACAAAATCAGGACGCCGAGGTACAACTCATGGTACAACTGTGCAGCAAGACCATCTGTGAAGGTGAGGACAGCCCTTACTCATTCCACCAAGCAAGGCATCACCACTCCATGTTGGTTGGTGTGAAGGGGAGCATTATCTTCCACAAATCCTGACACCAGCAATCAAATCCCCCACCTTCAGTCTCCATACCTAAATTCCTTTTATTTGGTACCCCGGGCATCAATAATAGAAAGTTACAGCAGATTTCCCCTTCAACACTTCGCCAACTCTTGCTAAACCAGAGGAAACTTGCTCACGACTGGAAAGTGACTTTAATTTCCTCCTCTGGTTTGATTTTTATTCTTTTTTTTTGGAGGAGGGGGATTTATTTATTACTTTTTTAACACCTTCACCTGTCTCTGAGCAACATCTCCCACAAATGGATCATTGCAATGGCACGCTGACCCACAGCTGCTCGAGGAAGGGAGGCTCAGCACAGCAGCATCCTCCCCAATTACTCATGTTTAAGAATCAAAAGCACCTTTTTCCTCTACTCCTCCCCACAGAAAATCCAAGGGATCCTGCAGTTCAGCTTGGACACAGGACAAATAGCTCCAGTATTGCATGGGTTTTTTCCCAGCTCTGCAGCAAGCGCATCCTAGGAATGTGGTCCAGGTCCGATATGGATCATGGTGTGAAGAGCTGCTCAGCACCACCAGCCCCAAGATGCCACCACCCTGAACCCATACACAGCCAGGTCTGATGGGCCTTTGCTCAAGGGCTTTGCTAAAGGCTCTGACACATTTCTTTAAAGATGTCTCAGGTCTGCAGTTGGTGCAAATAAAGTGACCTTTGAAGCTACATCAGCAACTGCTGTGAAGACACCATCCTCCTCCTCCCAGCTTCTCCCTAGACTGATGTCACAGATTTTCTACCTTTTGCTTTCAGCTGGGATTGCATGCTTAAAACAAGAACAAACAGGTATTTTACAAGGATGGCCAGGCATTTCTTTACAATTCAAAGACCAATAAAGATAATGGGCTTAGAATAACCCTGCACACACAGCCCTGTAGAAGGTCTGCTCCTGAAATCAATGGACTAGCCAGGCGAAAAAAATCACTCACACTTGGAAGTGTTGCAAGCTCAGTCCATAATAAAAGACATTAAAAAAGGCATCAAAAAAACAACAGAGGTGGTGCTGCAGGAGTACATCTATACACATATACGTGAAGGTACTGAAGTCAGATACTCAAGTTGTATCAACACCATGAAGAAAGAAATTAACAGCTGCTTCTTCACATTTTGAAGGGGAATCTAAAATGCCTTATTAGTAAACTGACACTAAATTAATTTACAAGTTGATGTTTATTTTGTGAAGCCCATCATTATTATGGGTCACTTTAAATTTACAACCTGAACCCAAAACACTCCTGCATCGTCATATTAATTGCACATTATCAAAGGGCTCATTTATAGCTTATAAATAGTGATCATTAAAGAAACCCTGCTGCTTTTTTCTTGCTTACAATTTCATAAGACATCTCTATGCTTCTCAACAGGCTGGCCAGGAAGTGCTCCCCTTTCTGAGAGAAAGGAAAATAAAAGACTGTACAATAGAATATAGGGGATAAATTTGATTAAACCAGGGTACTGGCCAACACCAGGTCTTCACCAGCACCTGGTGCCCTTGGGTTGAAGAGAAGACTAAGGCCCCAAGTACCAAATTTCAGCCTCAAAAAGAAGCTCAAAGCTGCCAAAATCCAAAAACGGACACTTTATAAAGGCAATGCTGACAAGTGGAGCGCTGCCGGCAGATAGCAGTGCAATAACAATGCTGCCTGCAAATCCCCGCTGAGCAACTTCAGTGACTATCATCAGTCATGTTTCTCTTCTCCTCCATTTAATTGACAATCAAGATGCTTAAAAGCAACAATGAATACGCTGGATGTTTTATCTTGCATCATTGTGATTAACTTCTGGAATTTATTTCTCAAGCAGTGAGTGGTCACCAGTTTTGGTGCATCTTTTAGGCTTTATTCTCAAGATCACTGCTGACCTAGCTGAGGTCACTCTGCTCCTGCCCACCCTTTTTTGGTTTTACTTTGATTGTGTGTTCATCATAAAGCAAGGCAACCTAAAAATAAATACCCCAAAGGGATTTACATATTCAAAAGTTACCAGTGGCTTCTTACTCATCTCCCTGTGCCAAGGTACAATATGCTCTACCAAACGGCTTCATTGCAGTCATGGAGTTCATCACCTGCCAATTAGCTTGACGACCATACATTTGCTAATGCCTATTTGTTTACTCCCATCAGATTTGATCAAGCATGCAAATCTTCAGGTAGTGTGCTAGGCAGAGCCTAGAGAAAGGAGGCGGCCAGAGCCAATAAATAAATAAAAATATCATTTGGGGATTAAACAGATTAAACAAAGAGGGCAAGAAACAAACATTTATCCTCCCCCCCAACCTCCTCCTCTGCTGTATGTTGTTAAACATAATGTAACAAGAAGGTTCAGATAGTGCTGGAAAGGCTCCTTCCACCAGGAAGAGAGACCAGGAGGTCCTACAAGGCCAAAAGCCATCTTGCACAGTGGTGCATCTCATCTGCACTACACCAAAAATCCATAAAAATTAGCTACAACAGGAAGGGAGGCACCAATTTTTTCAGCAAATCAGCACCCCACAAGTTTACTTAGCATCGTTCACCCCACAATCCAAAAGGACCCATGTCCCCTTTGGTTGGCAGAGGTGACAACTTTCAGATAAGCCATAAAAATGCTGGTTCCGATGACTGGAATACATGAAAAAGATGTCCATGTCATGTTCACAGGAGGTGTTCTGGACAGCTTTCAATAGTTTCATCCTATCTGTGGACCCAAATTTTCCCTGCAGCTCCAACAGGAGGCAGTAATTCTGCATTTCAGGTCCGGAATACTGCTGTAGTTGTGTTATCAAGCAGTTGGCGCTGTCTTGAAGCCTGGGAGCGATGTGCCATGTGCATGTGAGAGTTTATAGAACATTCGAGTGTCATTTCTGATGAATGGCCCTGCATAAATGTTAGATCTCCAACTCATCGCTCTTGCAAATACTATTACTTCTTTTTCTTATTTATTTGTATTGCAGTAATTCACTCAGGTGCCAACCATGACTGAGGCCACTCTATTGATATGCAGCCCGACAGCAGCAACAAGAGGCATCTCTAAAGAACACACGGGAGAAAAGGAAGCTTCACAGCTGGTGTTTCAGGGATGGGGAGTGGAGGTGAAACCAGACTCCAAATCCAAAGAAAATCCCAGTAAAATGAACAGAAGGAGATCCTGATCCCCAGACCACCTACCTAAATATTTAGCCAGAAGATGACAACAGAAGCGCTGTCTCAGGCAGAACAAGGAGTCTCAGACAGACCTAACATATTGAGATGCATGTCCCTCCAAACACCAGACATGATGAGAACAACTAAAAGCCTCTGCAAAGCCAGACCCAGACAAAGCTATTCTAGCTGGGAGAGCATCCTTACCCTCCCCACAGGCCTGCCTCCTGCACTTGGGGCACAATAACCCTGAGCAGCTACAAACTAGGAGAAGTCTGGCTGGAAAGTTGCCTGGAGGAGAGGGACCTGGGGGTGTTGGTTGACAGCGACTGACCATGAGCCAGCAGTGGCCCAGGTGGCCAAGAAGGCCAATGGCATCTTGGCTTGGATCAGACACGGCGTGACCAGCAGGTCCAGGGAGGTTCTTCTCCCACTGTACTTGGCACTGGTGAGACCGCTCCTCGAATCCTGGGGTCAGTTCTGGGCCCCTCACCACAAGAAGGATGTTGAGGCTCTGGAGAGAGTCCAGAGAAGAGCAACAAAGCTGGTGAAGGGGCTGGAGAACAGGCCTTATGAGGAGCGGCTGAGAGAGCTGGGGGTGTTTAGCCTGGAGAAGAGGAGGCTGAGGGGAGACCTCATTGCTCTCTACAACTACCTGAAAGGAGGTTGTGGAGAGGAGGGAGCTGGCCTCTTCTCCTAAGTGACAGGGGACAGGACGAGAGGGAATGGCCTCAAGCTCCGCCAGGGGAGGTTCAGGCTGGACATCAGAAAAACGTTTTTCACGGAAAGGGTCGTTGGGCACTGGCAGAGGCTGCCCAGGGAGGTGGTTGAGTCACCTTCCCTGGAGGGGTTTAAGGCACAGGTGGACGAGGTGCTGAGGGACATGGTTTAGTGTTTGATGGGAATGGTTGGACTCGATGATCCAATGGGTCTTTTCCAACCTGGTGATTCTATGATTCTATGAATGACAAGCACACCCAACACGTGCTCTAGTGCTGGTTTGTATGGACCAGCATGACGAGATGCTATCAGCCCAAACAGCAACTTGTCCCTACAGAGTGCCCTGAGGCAGCTTGCCAGCCCTGCTGCTGGGGAGCAACGCAGAAGCAGTGGCTGGATTTGCAATATCCCACTTCTGGCCTGGCACAGTGCAGATCTGCACTATGCTTGACCTGATGGAGCTGAAATGCTGTCCAAAACCAGGCTGTGGCCCACCCGCAACCATGGGGATGTGGGCTAACTCCACATCTGTGGCCAGGCCATGTTTCACCTCCCCTACCTGTGCCAGATGTTGGTCCCAGTGCATGAAAGACCATGCTTGTGGACAACCACTGTGGCCACAGGTGACAACAAGCAGCTGCCACCGCAAGCCACAGCAGCCAAGGTGTCACCAAGACGAGCTGGACCTCCACGATGTGAGGGTTTGACAAGAGCCAGGTCCTGTTCCATGGGAATTGCATCACCATCTGCAACAGAGGCAGAGCTGGCTCCTGGTTTTCCTTGCCACCAGGAACAGGCAGCAGTGTCATAGGATTACAGAATCATAGAATCATTAAGGCTGGGAAAGACCTCTGAGACCACCCACTTCAACCATCAGCTCAACACCACCATGCCTACTAAACCATGTCACAGTGTGCCACGTCTACACATTTAGTTTTTACCCCTCCAAGGATGAAGACTCCACCACTGCCCAAGTAAGTCTCTGCCAGTGCTTCACCACTCTTCTGGTGAAGCAATTTTTTCTGATATCCAATCTAAACCTCTCCTGGTGTTAGTTGAGGCCATTTCCTCTTGTCCCACCACTTCTCACTTGGGAAAAGAGACCAACATCCACTTCACTACAACCTCCTTTCAGGGTGTTGCAGAGGATGATGAGGTCTCCCCTCAGCCTCATGTTCTCTCAGCTGAACGACACCAGTTCCCTCAGCTGCTCCTCATCTCACTGTTTGAAGCCTTTCTTCTGAGTCCCACTCTTATGGCAACTCTTTTTGCTCCTGGAGAGCCACTGGAGAGGAAAACAGCAGCTTGGCACCACTCCCCACCCGCCTGCTCCTGCCTTCTCCTCCTCCAAAAGAAATGCAAACTCTTTCAAGCCAACCAGCTTAGGTAAATAAGGCAACACATTGCCTCCCAACAATGACAATGGAGAACTAAGACCTAATTAAATAAATGAAACGGATCCATAAGACCAGGGGTGTTGTTTCTTCATGCTGGTTATGGAGAGATTAAAAGCACAGTGAGACCCGGATCCGTTTTCACCAGAGCGGCGTAAAACGAGTGGCAGTGACCCAGCAGAGCTTAAAATACATGGCAGGGCACACCCTTCCCTCCAAACACACCTGCCTCTTCCCCCTCTCCCTTTTTCTCTCCCACATCCTCTCTGGAAAAGCCAAACTTCATTCATTACAGAACCTAACTATTTCCTTTTTTATTCTAATATTTCCTTTTCTATTTTTTATGAGCGACCATCTGGGAGCAGGAGGGGAAAGGAAGCCCTGGAGCTCTTCAGACACAATAAAAAGCCCCGTATGATTAAAACCAAAAAGCATAAACAAACAAACCACGCTACCCAGAATAATCACTTCAGGGAAAAACGCCAAAAAAATTGTATAAGCTTCTGGAGCGTGGCAGAAGAAGAGAACGGAGAGTCCTCATGACTGAGGAGAGCATGCCGCTGTGGTGGGACGGCATCTGGGACAACAGGGATGCTCTGAGCAAGCCAGGAAGGAGAAGGGTTTCACACAGATATAGCTGCCTCAATATGTCTAGAGGCACCTGGTTCTGGCAATTGCGAAGCCACAGTTTGGGCAAGTTCAGAATCTTGACACAACGTAATTGTCCCTCTGCTCCACTCTGGTGAGATCCTACCTGGAGTACAGTGTCCAGTTCTGGAGTGCCCAGCACAGGAAAGACAAGGTGATTCTATGGTGGAATCACCTGGAGTGGGTCCAGTGGAAGCCACAGAAATGATCCAAGGGCTGAAGCAGCTCCGCTCTGAGGACAGGCAGAGAGGGTTGCTGTTGTTCAGTCTGGAGAGGAGAAGGCTCTGGGGAGACCTTACTGAGCCTTTTCAGCACTAAAGGAGGTTTATAAGACAGGGACAGACTTTTCAGCGGGGTCTGTAACAACAGCACAAGGGGAAATGGTTTTAAACTAAAAGAGGGGTGATTCAGACCAGATAGAAGTGAGAATTTTTTATGCTGAGGGTGGTGAAACACTGGCCCAAGTTGCCTAGAGAGGCAGTAGAATCCCCATTCCTGGAGGTGTTTAAAGACAGGCAGATAAACTGCTTACGGATATGATTTAGTAGTGGACAGGTATGGTTGGAATTGATGATCTCAAAGGTCTTTTCAAACCTAGGGATTCATTCTATGATTCTATGATCGAGTTGAAGACACTCGAAGTTTCATTGTCCTGAAAAATAAGAAGCACAGAGGGATGCAACTCTTGCTTCTGTCCTAGGAAGGAAGCATCTCAGAGGGGAGGAGGCATGCTTTGTTAGGGTTTTCCACCCTAAAAATAACCGTGTGCAATAGCCACATGAAAATTGTGGTGAGGAGGAGGGGGGCAGCATGCAGCACTGAGACAGGGGTAGCAGCAACACAGGCGGCACATGCAGCCACACTCCTGAGATACCGACACTGCAGCAGAGAAGATAAATGACTGGCCCAAGGCCACGCAGCAAGGCAGTGTCCCCTCTACATGACTTTCAGCTCCTGCTCCAGGACAGGATCACTAAGGAACCCCTCAACAAAATGCTATACTGGCTTCAAAATCATGTGATCTATTTTACATCCATATAAACATGTTGGGTTTTTTATTTTCGTCTCTTTCTTTATCCTTTATCCAGATGCACTCAAACACATAGGATCATAGAATCATGATTTGAGTTAGAAGGGACCTTAAAGATCCAGTTCCAGCCCCGTGCCACAGAATATCTCAAAACCTCCCTGAATAATCAGTAAAATTAAAAACTTCAAACTCTTAGGGATTGACTTGACTGCAGGAGCTGGGGCTTTGCATAAAGCAGAACGCTGCCAACAGTCCCACCTGGCAAATCAGCTCCTGTATTTACAACCGCACACCAAGAGATACTGCAAATATTCCCTAGAAGCTACAAAACCCGCCCGGAGGACTGCAACAGGAGCAGGGATGAATTAGCTGAAGTCTGTCATTCGGAGAAGTCACGCCGGAGGAGACCTGTCCAGGTAATCCATCTTTCTGCTGTGTTATACAATGACATGGTAATGGCAAGCCCGGAGGGATTTCCTTCAGGAAAACTCAACTGTTACTAAAATGGTAAGTTAATACCTAGCAAGAACTCAACCACCATTAGACCAAGGGACGGGCATGACAGCAAATAAAATATTACAGCCCCCATTCAAATATTTTTATTTATAAGAGCAGAAATAAATAGATCTATCTGGAGGCTGCAACAAAGGCAGCTGGGATTAAAAGAGAAGGGAAAAAAAAAACCTGCAGACATCGATTCCTTTGCCATTTTTCCTAATAAATAGCGTGGCACGGCTGTGCTGATGGGTATTTGGGGTGGAGGAGGGCACACTGCCTGGCTCTTGTGGGGACACAGGACACAAATCTGAGCTCAGGGTCTGCCCTGTTCTGTTGATTAAAAAAAAAAATAAATTAAAAAAAATGAAGAAAGCAAGCAAAAAAGAAAGCCAGAAAAGTTATGTCGCTAATAAAGGGCTCTATTGTGCCATCAATTTTTTAAGCTTTAATGATTTCGGGAGGAAGTTCAGCTCAGCAATCAATAGCACCATATGGGCAGGAGGAAATCCAGCGCTGGAGCTGCAGCGAGGGCTGGCAGAAAGGGGGTTTTAGAGGAAGGGGGTTCCCCTTGCTCGGGGCAAAGGGGGTCTCTCAGGATCCCATCCCACACAGCTCCCCATCCCCGTTCATCCGGCGCGGTGCGAGCTCCCCCTCCTGCCGCACGATGTGCGTGGCCGGGGGACAAGGGGATGTTTGGGGATGCTGAGACCGCTGCCAGCACCGAGGGAGGGGGACACACACCCAGGCTGGGCTGGGATGCTCGCCCCACGCTCCCTGTACCAGGGCTGGGATGCTCGCCCCATGCTCCGCACATCTGGGCTGAGCCCATCCCAGAGATGCTCACCCCATGCTCTGCACATCTGGGCTGAGCCCATCCCAGGGATGCCCGCCTCATGCTCTGCACATCTGGGCTGAGCCCATCACAGAGATGCTCACCCCATGCTCTGCACATCTGGGCTGAGCCCACCCCGGGGATACTCGCCCCATGCTCCGCACATCTGGGCTGAGCCCATCCCAGGGATGCTCGCCCCATGCTCTGCACATCTGGGCTGAGCCCACCCCGGGGATGCTCGCCCCATGCTCTGCACATCTGGGATGAGCCCATCCCAGGGATGCTCGCCTCATGCTCTGCAGATCTGGGTTGAGCCCATCCCAGAGATGCTCATCCCATGCTCTGCACATCTGGGCTGAGCCCACCCCGGGGATACTCGCCCCATGCTCCGCACATCTGGGCTGAGCCCATCCCAGGGATGCTCGCCCCATGCTCTGCACATCTGGGCTGAGCCCACCCCGGGGATGCTCGCCCCATGCTCTGCACATCTGGGCTGAGCCCATCCCAGGGATGCTTGCCCCATGCTCTGCACATCTGGGCTGAGCCCACCCTGGCGATGCTCGCCCCATGCTCTGCACATCTGGGCTGAGCCCACCCCGGGGTGCTCGCCCCATGCTCCGCACATCTGGGCTGAGCCCACCCTGGCGATGCTCGCCCCATGCTCTGCACATCTGGGCTGAGCCCATCCCGGGGATGCTCGCCCTACATTTCCCGCACCGGGGCTGAGTTCATCCCAGGAATATGTGACTCACATTCATCCCAGCGCAGGGATACTCACTCTACAGTCCCCACACTCAGGTTTGGCACATCCCGGAGATGCTCACTCCATCTTCCCTGCACACAGGCAGACCATATCCCACGGATGCTTACCCCATATTCCCTGCAAATGGACTGAGAACATCCCAGGGATGTTTGCCCACACTCCCTACACCCAGTCTGAGCACATCGCAGGGGTACTAGTTTCACACTAGCCCCACAACTAGGCTGAGCACATTCTACTGATACTCACTTCACGGTCCCTGCACCCATGCTGAGCACATCCCAGGGATGCTCGACGCATGCATCTCAAACCCCGTTTTAGTCAATCCCCGGGATGCTCGCACCATGCTCTTTGCACCCAGGCTGAGCCGATCCCAGGGATGCTCGCCCCATGTTCCCTGCACCTGGGCTCAGCACATCCCAGGAATGCTTGCCCCATGCATCCCACACGTCCACTGAGCCTATCTCAGGGATTCTTGCACTACACTCATCGCACACAGATTGAGCAATAGCCCAGAGATACTTTCCCCATGTTCCCTGTGACCAGGCTGAGCACATCACATCCCAGGGATGCTCACCCCAGGCTCACTGCACCCAGGCTGAGGCCATCCCCGGGATCCTCGCCCCACGTTTCCCATTCCCAGGCTGAGCACATCCCAGGGATACATGCCCACTCTTCCCACACACCCACTTCCATGCTGAATCCATCCCAGGGATGCTTGTCCCACACACCCACTTCCACGCTGAATCCATCCCAGGGATGCTTGTCCCACACATCCACTTCCACGCTGAATCCATCCCAGGGATGCCTGTCCACACACCCACTTCCACGCTGAATCTATCCCAGGGATGCCTGTCCACACACCCACTTCCACGCTGAATCCATCCCAGGGATGCTTGTCCCACACATCCACTTCCACGCTGAATCTATCCCAGGGATGCCTGTCCACACACCCACTTCCACGCTGAATCCATCCCAGGGATGCCTGTCCCACACACCCACTTCCACGCTGAATCCATCCCAGGGATGCCTGTCCCACATATCCACTTCCATGCTGAGCCCACCCCAGGGATGGTGGCAACCAGTCCCACGGGTCCCTGGGTTCCACGGCCGGGGGCACAGAGGCAGCCTCCCAGCTCCCCCTCCCCTAGGCAGCTCGCTCGGGGGGGCAGCCAGCCCCGCTCCCGCCAGCAGACGTACCGTATTGACGAGGCTCGGTGATGCTGCCGGTGAGGCAGGACGTGGGATTATCCACAGCGGGATCCTGCGCCAGGAAAACCTAAGTGACACGGTGATACAGCGTGTGAAGCTCTTCAGCATCAGCGGGGACAATGCCTCGCTCGAGGTGCCACCCTAACCCCGTGCGCAAGCCACGAAACACCTCTGAGTTTACACACAGCTGGATAAATAACAGGAATAAAAACCCACCAAGGACACGCTAGAACCGGCGAGGGGCAGGAGCCACTGGGATCCTGCTCCAGTGCAAAGTGCGGATTGCAGAGGGATCATAGAATCATAGAATCACCAGGTTGGAAGACACCCACCGGATCACCAAGTCCAACCATTCCTAATGCTATGATAGGGTATCCTGCTCTTAATTACAAGGAAAAGCTGATCCTAGAAGTCCGTGTATGCTTAGCAGTGCTCGGGACAGCATTAGCTGCGGCGCAGGCAGAGGGAACTCCAGGAAAAGTTTTGCCACAACAGAAAAAAAATTAATAAAATTTAATAGTAATAATTAATCGGGAGAAGAATAGTAAAAATTAATGGTAACCACTATTCGACAAAAAGAAGGGAGGGGGATGTCAGACCTGGAAGCCGGGGGTGACGGCAATGACGCTGCCACAGCTCGGGACCCACTGGTGCCTGCGATCCGGTTGGGAGAGCCTGGCACCTTCTCAGGATCCCGGGAATGGAAGGATGGGAGGGGAGGAGAGAGGAGGGATGGAGGAGGGCAGGATGAAGGGGAGGGATGGAAGGGGGAAGGATGGAAGGGTGGGATGCGGGGGGAAGGATGGAGGGAAGGATGGAGAGGAGGGATAGAGGGGGGAAGGATGGAGGGAAGAGATGGAGGGGGGAAGGATGGAGAGGAGAGATGGAGGGGGGAAGGGTGGAGAGGAGAGATGGAGGGGGAAAGGATGGAAGAGAAGGAGGGGGGAAGGATGGAGAGGAGAGATGGACGGGGGAAGGGTGGAGAGGAGAGATGGAGGGGGAAAGGATGGAAGAGAAGGAGGGGGAAGGATGGAGAGGAGGAATGGAGGGGGTAAGGACAGAAGGAAAGGATGGAGAGGGGAAAGATAGAGAGGAAAGATGGAGGGGGAAGGGTGGAAAGGAGGGATGGAGGGGGGAAGGATGGAAGGAAGAGATGGAGAGGGGAAGGGTGGAAAGGAGGGATGGAGGGGGGAAGGATGGAAGGAAGAGATGGAGGGGGGAAGGATCGAGAGGAGAGATGGACGAGGTAAGGATGGAAGGAAGGGATGGAGAGGATAGATGGAGAGGGGAAGGATGGAGAGAAGGAATGGAGGGGGGAAGGATGGAGAGAAGGAATGGAGGGGGGAAGGATGGAGAGATGGAGAGGGGAAGGATGGAGAGAAGGAATGGAGAGGGGAAGGGTGGAAAAGAGGGACGGAGAGGGGGAAGAAGACAGGATCAAGAGGAGCGAGGTGGGGGTCAAGGGGGAGCACGTCGGAGCAGCCCCGAAACGGCGCCGCTTGGTAGGAATCAAACAAAACGGCATAAACTGAACTTACCGTCTAACACGGGGCGAAAGGGGAGGGAGGGAGGGGGCGGGGCTGCCGGGCGGAACGGAGGGGCAGGGCTGCGGGATGCTCTCGGGGGGGTTTAGGATGCGGACCCACCTGGCCGCCCGCCCCCTCCCGCCCCGTCCAGCGGCGCCGCGGACCCGGCGAAGGGCCCGGATGTCGGGAGCCCCGTTCCCTCCCCTCAGCCCCCCCAGCTTTTCCATCCATGCCCTGGGAAAGACAAAAAAAAAAAAAAGGGGGGGGGGGGATGGCGGGGGGGGCAGAGGGGGGCGTCCCGCCCCGTCGCGGCGCCACGTGGGACGCGGAGGTGGGGGGGCCGCCCCTCCCTCCTCCTCCTCCTCCTCCTCCTCCTCCTCCTCCTCCTCCTCCTCCTCCTCCTCCTCCTCCTCTCCCCCCTCCCCTCCCCGCCCGGGCTTGACAGGTCCACGCGACCAAACAAACCGCGCGTGACGGGCGGGCGGCGCAGCCAATCAGAGGGGAGAGCCGGGCGGCGCGGCCAATCGGAGAGGAGAGGGCGGGGCCTCCCGGCCAATAGGAGGGAAGGGGCGGGGCCAGAGGGCGGGACTAAGGAGGGCGGTGGGCGCGGCGCGGCGCCCCCGGGTCCTAGCGCCGCCCGCTGGGCCTCGAGGAAGTGGTGGGGGCAGCGTCCCCTCCGGGTCCTGAGGGACTCTCTCAGGGGGAGTAGCGGCCACCAAGGCTGTCACCGCAAGGTGCCGGGCCCTGAGCCTCACCACGATGTGCCAGAAGCATAGAATCGTGGTTGAAACGGACCTCAGAGCCCATCCAGTTCCAACTCTCCTTCCAACACCTCCCACTGGATCAGGTTGCTTCAAGCTCCATCCAACCTGGCCCTGGACCCCTCCAGGGATGGGGCAGGCACCACTTCCCTGAGCAGCTTGTGACAGTGCCTCCCAACCTTCAGTTTCCCTATGTCAGAAAGACAGGGAAAGTCTTTTTAGCGGCACCTGTAGCAATAGGACACGGGGTGATGGTTTTAAGCTAAAAGAGGAGACATTTAGACTGGTTATTAGAAGGAATTTTTTTATGATAAGGGCAGTAACACACAGGCACAGGCTGCACAGAGAGGAGATGGATGCCCCATCAAAACACTCCAGGTCAGGTTGTTGGGGCTCTGAGCATCCTCATCTAGTTGAAGATGTTCCTGCCCACTACAGGGGGATTTGATTAGACGGGACCTTTACAGGTCCCTTCCAACTCAAACCATTCTAGGATTCCTTGAATCGATATGAAGATGTCGCTGCCTCTGCAGGGGTGGTCGGACTGGATGACCGTCGTGGTCGCTTCTAACGCAAACCATTCTATGAGTCTATGAATATCTCATCTCAATCTCCCCTCTTTCAGCTTAAAACTATTTCCCCATGTCCTGTCCGTAAACTTCCTGATCAAGAGCCTCTCCCCAGCTTTCCTCGTGCCTCTTTCAGTACTGGAAGCTGCTCTAAGGTCTCCCTGGAGCCTTCTCTTCTCCAGGCTGAACATCCCCAACTCTCTCAGCTTGTCAGGAAAGCCTGGGACAGGAGGTGCTCCAGCCCTTGGATTATCTTTGTGGCCTCCTCTCGACCTGTTCTAACAGATCTAGGTCCTTTCTGTGCTGAGGACTCCAGAACAGACCACAGGGCTTCAGATGAGATCTCATCAGAGCAGAGCAGAGGAGCAGAGTCGCTGCTGGTCGACCTGCTGGTCACTCTTCTTTGGATGCTGTGCCCTCAGGAGAAAACCCGAAGCACAAGGAGGTAGATCCTGGGCTGTTAGACAATTCCAGGCAAATAAACCCATAGATAGGAAAAAAAAATCCAACCTAAACACCACAAAACAGAATACCGGGCAGCAGTGCTGCTCCAGCATCGCCATCCTCCTGTGAGACCCCAGGTCCCACTTGCAGACAAAACCATGGAGGAGTTGAGTACACCTCATGGTATTGCCCTGGACCTCCTGGGAATCTAGCAGGTTTGGATCCTTCCTGCATCCCCTTCCTATCACTCCAGTCTGCTAGGAAAGGCAATTTAAGACAAAAGCTCTTCTTCTGAGAAAACAAACAAACAAACAAACAAACAACTTCCTGAAAGAATCATTTTTCATGCCAATGTGGATCGCAGTCTTAGGATGCAACCTGCCCCATGTTTTTCTACACATCAGTGTAGATTCACAGAATCATGAATGTTTTTGGTTGGAAAAGGCCTTTGAGGTCATTAAACACAACCGTAGCTGTCCACTAATAAATCATGTCCCTAAGTATGTCTCCTACCTGTCTTTTAAATCCTTCCAGGGATGGTGGCTCAAGCATCTCCCTGGGCAGCCTCTCCCAGTACTCAATAAACGTTTCATTGAAGAAGTTTTTCCTGATGTCCAATCAGAACCAGCACTGACACAGGTTGAGGCCATTTCCTCTCATCCTATCAGCTGTCACTTGGGAGACAAGAACAACACACACATCACTATAACCTTCTTTCAGGCAGTTGTAGACAACAATAAGGTTTCCCCTCAGCTTTCTCTTCTCCACGCTAAATAACCCCAGGTCCCTCAGCTGCTTCTTGTAACACTTGTTCTCCAGCCCCTTCACCAGCTTCATTCTCCTTCTCTGGACACACCCTCAATGTCTTTCTTGTAGTGAGGGGCCCAAAACTCAACTCAGGAATTGAGGTGCAGCCTCACCAGTGCTGAGTACAGGGGCACAACCACTTTGCTGGTCAAAAAATTGGCCTGACAAAACTTGGAGATCATCTTGCATTACTCCTTAGTCTCTTAAGGGTTGGCTGCAAGCAGAATAAAATCTGATGTGCAGAGAAATTAGGCAAAGAAGGCACCTAAATCCTTCTCACTCCATGAAATTAGATGAGCAAGAAGCCTCCTTTATATGTTTAAGCGACTTAGTCTCAAAACTGGTATTCCAAAGGAAGAAACACTGAAGTTCTGACAGCAGGTTTTTTTGATGGTTGTTTTCTTTGGCAGGATGTTGTGTTGGGGAATTGGGATTTCGGATTTGTTCATTTTAAGTCAGGCCTAGCCAAAATCACAATTTGTTTTTATTTCATCTGGCAGCCTATCCCATCATCAGGCTTCCATGCTTTCCCACTGGGTCCTTGAGTCTAGTTGGCACGATGAGGAGTCACGGAAGAACTTTGTCAGCTTGAACACTAAGTAGTTGTGTCTTCATCCTCAGTATCAGCTGTTTGGGGAGGGTGTCATCCATGTGTACATTTAGAACAGTTCCAGCATATTTGCACGCTGTTTTCCAGTGTGTCTGTGGTGGATGCAGCAAACATTTCCAATTAAATACTATTTTAAGTCATTCCTTTAGGGTCCGTTGGCCTGCAGTCCATCTGTTTCAGGTTGAGGACCCTGGCATAAGGATGCTCCAATTCAGCCTGGGATCTCCATGTATAACCTTGCTAACTGCTGATCCAGCCTAGGATCTGACTCTGAAAGTGTTACTTAGTCAAGACTCCCTGATTTCAATTGAAATCCTTCATGACTAGTACATTTTTAGATTTAAAGGGAAGGTTTAAGCCACAAAGGGTAAAGGCAGCTGCTGTGACTTTTCTGTGCTGGTAGAAGAATGTTTGTTCCCAACAGAAAGCAGAGGCACGATTTGGGGATAACCCCCGAAGAACGTGAGCAGCCGTGAAGGACCAGAAGCCCTTTTGCATCCAGAGGAAGAAAGCGGTTCAGTTACAGAAGCTCTCCATAGGGGAAAAAGCAAAATCTCCATCCCTTATGGAAAAAAAAGCAAGACTTATCTTGTTCTCTCCATCGAGAGTTAGCACCAAATTATTTTTAAAATAACAGGCTTATGTAAAACACACTGACAGGAACAATGTGATGCTGCCCACTGATCTCCCTGGTACATGTTCTGCCTTCAAAACTCCATCGGGATGGTATTGCCTTCCCAAGCATACCAACTCGCTGTGACAAAAGCATCTTGGAGAGCGTGTGTGACAGAAGACAGACAGATGCTAGAGACTCCTTCACGCCTTTGTCTGGCAGACACTCACCAACACGGCACACAAGAGGCTGTGAGAGACCGTAGCTTTAGACAAGACATGTCATGAGGCAGAAAGTGATGCTTTTATCTGCTTGTAATCCTTTTCTCCTCCTGTCCAGCCACCAGCAAACTTGAGATGGGACCAAACCAAAGAAGACCTTGCCCTGAGGTTAGAAATGGGTAAAATAGAAACTTTGCTTTACTTTGCGTCTAGTTATGTCAAGGTCTTGTGTGCACTGGCACTTAGTTACCCTGATGAGTCTTACCTCCATCCACACATTCTCCAGTCATTAGTCCAGAGGCTCCTCTTAAGCTCAGAACTGGCCACCAAGACCTTGCCTGAGCTATGTTGTAGGAACTGGGAAGGCACAACTCTCCTCAGCCAACTCAATGGAGCAGCTCTCCACAGGACATCTCTCCATGTGGACAACTATCTGCAGGGAGCCATTAAAGTTAGGCTTAGTCTCAGAGTTTGGGTTAGGATTAGGCTTATCCCTGCAGAGGGTTGTCCACATGGAGGGCTGTCCTAAACCCTTAGGAGCACTTATTTGTAGTTCTGCATGGTGCCAGACCTATACTGCAGCCCTGTTTCCACCACTGCTCCTGCTGTTCCCAAGTGGACCCTGAACCCAGTGAACCCCCACCTTGCCTGGGACTCTTGGTAGTTCTTTTTTAACCAGCATCTGGCCCCGCCAGCTCTCTTCAGGTCTGGCTCACCTTCCCTTGATGGGAAGAATGTCTGAGCCTGAATGCACCACAGCACCTGGGAACCATGTTGCATGAACATCTTGCTTCTGAACTGTGTTCCCTACATAGCTCTCCAAGCATGTCTGGCAGCTCTTGTGACTGTTGGACTTGGGAAGGTTTTGGCAAATGTTTTATAGGATCAGGAAGATGTGGCCACCCGGCCTTACTGCCACGTTTCATAGAATCATGAAGGTTAGGAAAGACCTCTATGCTTATCAAGTCCAACTATAAGCCAAACACTACTGTGCCTACTAAACCATGTCCTGAAATGCCATGTCTACATGATTTTGAGCAGCTCCAGGGACGGAGACTCCACTTGCCTGGGCAGCCTGTGTCAATGCTTCAACACTATTTCAGTAAGGAAACTCTTTCTAATAACTGATCTAAACCTCTCCTCCCAGAACTTGAGGCCATTTCCTCTATCACTTATCACTCTGGAGAAAAAACCTGCTCCCACCTCACCACAACCTGCTTTCAGGGAGCTGCAGAGAGTTATGAGGTCTACCCTCAGTTTCCCCTTCTCCAGACTAAGCAGCCCCAGGTCCCTCAGCTGCTCCTCATAACCCCTGGGCTCCAGACCCTTCCCCAGTTCCATTCCCTTGTCCAGACACGCTCCAGCCTCTGAATGTCTTTCTTGTAGTGAGGGGCCCAAAATTCAACCCAAGATTCAAGGTGCAGCCTCACCAGCACCGAGTACAGGGGGATGATCGCTTCCCTACTCCTGCTGGCCACACCGTGGCTGATCCAAGCCAGGATGCTGTTGGCCCTTTTGGCCACCTGGGCCACTGCTGCCTCATGTACAGCCAGATGTTCCACTTTTACTTGTGGAGGTCTTCAGTCAATTGAAGTACTCTCAGGAATTACAAGGGCATGGGGTGATAGGATGAGGGGGAATGGCTATAATTTGGACAGGGGAAGATTTAGCCTAGACATTAGGAAGAAATTCTTCTGAATGAGGGTGGGGAGGCCCTGGCACAGGTTGCCCAAAATAATCAGGGATGGCTGCCCCGTCCCTGGAGGTGTTCAAGGCCAGGTTGGATGGGGCCTTGAGCAACCAGATCCAGTGGAGGTGTCCCTGCCCATGGCAGGGGGTTGGAACTATATGGGTTTTAAGGTCCCTTCCAACCCAAACCATTCTATGATTCTATGATTTGCCCAGAGATTTCTGACATGTCAAGTTTATCTCTTCCTAAGAGCAGTAACTCAGCTCTGTTAGAGAGGGCTCAACTCTGGCATTTGCTTGCAATGTGATTGAGAGTGTAGAAATTGGCAGGAGGTAGGGAGCTCACTCATCTTCATGCACATAATCAATATCAAATCGTTACTTAAAAAGCAAAGTGGTTGATGGTGTTTTTGTAGGGCAAGACATGCCTTGCATTTTCAGTCTTTGATTCATACCACTTAATAGGCTATGAGATGGAGCTCAGCAATGAGTCGCATTGTAAAAGATCTCCAGTTAGCTCTTAGTGGTACCTCTCAGCAAGCATGTTGTGGTAGCTTCAGCACGTCTGCATGTGTTCTCATTCTGGCTCTGTAAGCCTTCAAGGCCCTGCTAGGGAAACCCATAAGTCCAGAGTTTTGAGGGTTGACACCGAAGCACACATGGGGCTCTTGCCAGGGTCCAGACACTCTCAGTCTGGATTAGGTCCAGCCTGCATGAGGCAGAGTGTGCAGATATCAGCCAGCAGTGTGGATAGGAAACCCACGGCTCAGGGAGAACAAGCTGTGGCAACCCACTCCACCCTGCAGGAGAAATAAAGTTCGCCCCCAGCTTCCATCATGTTTATGTGAGGGTCTGACCATTCGCATTTGAAGGAGATGGCATACCGAAAGCGTGTTCTCTGAATTAACATTTCCACCTCCATCACAAATACACATCAGTGCTGCTAAAGCATTGCCCTTTCCAAATGTGGTGTGTTGCCCACTGGAGTGCTCCAGCTCAAACTTGGGATTCAGCCAAGAAATCTAATGGTCCTTCCCTTGTCATGGCAACATTATTTGCTTTACTCCAATAACCTGGTCATTGATTTTGGTTGGAGCTGCCTGTGCAACAGGAGACAAAGCTGGATAGGATTCTTTCCTACTTTGTTTATGTATAGAGGATGTTGGGAGTGTTCCTTCACTGATATCTCCTCTTCTCCCCTTGCACTGGCAGTTGTCTAACTCTGCTTCCCTGGAGCTATCCTGGGATTTTTGTCAGTTTGAGGAGAATGAGGGAGTCAGGAGGACTTGCAGGGAATTGAAAGGTGCTGCAACCAGGCTGCCTTAGGTGGGAAGAGGGCAGCACAGAGGAAGAGTAGCAACTGACTTGGGTCTGGGAAGATCTCCTGTCAATGATCATAGAATCCCTAGGCTGGAAATAACCTTTGAGGTCATCAAGTCCAACCATACCTGTCCTCTACTAAATCACATCTCTAAGCACTTCATCTACCTGTCTTTTAAACACCTTCAGGAATGGGGACTCAATCATCTCCTTGGGCAGCCTCTGCCAATTCCTGAGAGCCTTTTTGGTGAAGATTTTTTTCCTAATGTCCAATCTGAACCACCCCTGGCACACCTTGAGGCCATTTCCTCTTGTCCTACCGCCTGTTACTTGGACAAAGAGAACAACAATGGCCTAAACTACCCTGTCTGAGTTTGCAGTGAAATGGAAGCACTCACATGATGACTGCATCTTGGACTGCTGCTCAGTGATTAATTACAGCCTCCCCAGCATAGACCCCAGACCTTCTTCTAACCGCATCTCCCACCTAGAGCTCTCCTTGTCCTCAGATTTATGCAGCCAAATCCATCAGGATATGCAAGCTCAAGCTACACAGCCAGGCTTTGTCAGGGCAACCTGCCCCTGGTATGATGATTCTCTCAACCTAATGGTTAATGACTGCATCACGGCCAGCTTACTAAACGTCTCTGCACCATCTGCAGCATGATCAGGTCTCCTTCCACTTTGGCTGCTCTCTCAAATGAGGTGGTAATTGTCTCTTCCTCCAACAATGTTTAGCCCAAAGGGTGGGCATTTTTGGTGTGCTGTTCAAAGGCTACATTAATATTGATTATAATAAAGTGACCTCAGAGATGCAGCCATGGGTGTAGCACAGGCTCCACTGAAGGAAGTGACAATTGCATCTTTAACATAGGAAGGATATGAAACTGTGGGAATGGGTCCAGAGGAAGCCACAAAGATGATCTGAGGGCTGGAGCACCTCCCTTATGAGGACAGGCTGAGAGAGTTGGGGCTGTTCAGCCTGGAGAAGAGAAGGCTCCAGGGAGCAGCCTTCCAGTACCTGAAGGGGCTCCAGGAAAGCTGGGGAGGGACTTTTTACAAGGGCATGGAGTGATAGGATGAGGAGGAATGGCTACAAACTGGAAAGGGGGAGATTTAGACTAGACATTAGGAAGAAATTTTTCACGCTGAGGGTGGTGAGGTACTGGCACAGGTTGCCCAGGGAAGTCATGGATGCTCCATCCCTGGAGGTCTTCAAGTCCAGGTTGGATGGGGCTTTGAGCAGCCTGGTCTGTTGTGAGATGACCCTGCCCATGGCAGGGGGGTTGGAACTGAACGGGCTTTAGGGGCCCTTGCAACCCAAACCGTACCATGATTCTATGATTCTGTGATTCTATGATTCTATGAAATCTGACTTCAGATCAATGCAGCAACTGCTCTGATGCATCATGGAGTAGGAAGGGACCCAGCCTGATATGTGCAGTGAAGGAACTAAAACGGGAGAAACCCTAAAATCCTGCTTGTGGAGCTGCCCGGTATGAAAACCTTGCATCTGAGCATGAGCAGCTGAAAGCAGCTTCAGCAGAAACACACCAGTTGAACTCAAGAGGAGCATGAAGGGTTACAGACACTCGTGCCATGGCAGGCGGTCTTGGGTAAGGCTGAGCATGTCCTGTGGAGGCCAGCCAGCCCGGCTGACCTGATGTAACTGGGAGCTGAAGCTGGCGCTGGATGCTTCGTTTGAAATGGCCCAGGGACTGAACAGATGGCTCCTCTTTATTTGCATGCTACTTGGATTTGTGAGTCAAGCAGAAGAATAACTTAATTTTTGACATTTGCTTCTCCTCAGAACCCGGCACAATTTATGTTATACTGGCATTTGCGTGAAGGATGTTGCTTTAGGCACAAAACCCATCCCAGCTTTAACCCTAAAAGGAGCCAAATAGGCAGGAACCGTGTTCCTCCCTAGCTCTTTTGTAGGCTCTGCCAAGGGATATCACACTTACACAATGACCAAGGAATCAGGAGAAAACAGTCATTTGGGGCTTGTGGAAGGAAGGGGCAGGGTTGGAGTTAAACTGGACTGGAAAATATCTCATTTGTAGGTCTGAAATGAGAAACTGTTTGTGGATGAGGTTTACCTCCTATTAAAAATACCCTTCAAGGCCTATGCAGTTAGTCTTGAGCACAGGGGATAAATTTAGTGGAGCCCTGTTCCTCCTGACACAAACTTAAGTGAAAATAATATATATGGCCAGGGCACAACATCTGCAAGCCAATTAAAAACCTGGCTGATCGCACCCAGGATGACAGTTGCCATGACTAGTGTGTCTGTGTGCCACCCCTTCAAGAGAAAAAAAAAAACCCAGATCCTGCTGGGCTATGCAGCATCTTCCCATGCCCTCGACAGCTAATGGTGATTACTTGATAGCTCAAGTCCTAGGAGTCTGTCCTCACCATAACGGCTGTGCCTGCTGTTCCCAGTAATTCTGTGTAGTCATGTTTGTGATATTCACGGGTTTGACTGTAGTTCAGAATAAAAGGCACAAGATAAGAGAATAAAGCACATTTTCTAGCCTGACTGTAAGACATGAGAGTTAGCCCGGGTAAGGATATAGGTGCTTTGGCCCATGTAAAAATACATATTTTTCAGGCGCTATATTTGAAATACTTCATACAAAGAGGTATTCTTGGGTTTCCAGTGGACAAAGTGCAGTTCTCCTCCATCCACAATTTAAAACAAATACCAGATGCTGTTATGGAAACTGCTGTGTGCATAGATGATAAAGCAGCCAGAGCAGGGAGATCAATGCCCCAAAAAGTACTCAGAAGTCTGGGGCTCCAGTATGTTTTCCAGAGAGTTTCAGCATCCCTTGCATTCACTCTGATCCCCCTCTTGCAGCTAGTCCAGTGCATGCAAATTTTCCCTGCCTTTGCCTGTCAAGGCTCAGTGGTGTGAGGTTCCTGAACCAATGCAACGGAAATTGTATGAGGTCTAACAAGGGTCCTGCACTTGGGCCACAACAACACCATGCAACACTACAGGCTTAGGGATGAAGCATTGGAAAGCTGCCCAGTGGGAAGGGACCTGAAGGCCCTGGAGCTGCTTAGTCTGGAGAAGAGGAGCAGGTGAGGGGAGACCTCATCACTCTGCAGCTCCCTGAAAGGAGATTGTGGTGAAGTGGGTGCTGGTCTCTTCTCCCAAGTAATAAGGGATAGGCTGAGAGATGTCCTCAGGTTGTGCCAGGAGAGGTTTAGACTGGATGTTGGGAAAAATGTCTGTAAAGAAAGATTGGTGAAGTATTGGAAGAGGCTGCCCAAGGAAGAGGTGGAGTCTCCACACCTGGAGGTATTCAAAAAGCATATAGATGAAGCACTTTAGGACATGGTTTAGCAAGCACAGTGGTGTTGGGCTGGCAATAGCATTTACTGATCCTAGAGGTCTTGTCCGACCTTAATGATTTTATCATTCTATGATTCTATGATTCTATGATTTTATGAAATATGGTGGCTTAGTAGGTTATCTGTCCTCCACCTGAGCTATTGTAACCATCCTAGTGTGTACTAGAAAACTCAAATTGTGACATAGAGTGCATTGGCTCAGACCTCTCCTGTTAACTGTTTCCCAGCAGCCTAAGTTCCCAACCTGTCTTGGAGCTACTAACTTTGTGTAAGCTTTTAACACGCTCTGGTTGTGAAGTAAAAGCTGTGGTTTAAACCACGTTTATGGCAAGTTCAGCTGACACATTTTCCTTCTCCACATGGACAGGCCGTGAGCCCACAGAGGATCCATTTAGCAGCCCAGCTTATAGGCCATAACTTGTTCTATTACAGTAACTTGTTCACATTTATATTTCAGGCTTGGCCTGAGCCCCGAGTGAATAAAACAAGCCTGGAGCACACAGCGATTGCGGTGTTGCTTGGGTGCATGACATGCCTCCTGCATGGTCTCTTCTACATCCCCTTTGGAGCAAAAAATTCCATCACAGTTTTGGCCTCATTTGGTCACTTTGAAAATGAAACTGAACCTCATGTTCATCTGGAGGTTCTTGAGTTGGGAACCATGGTGTGGGAACCTCATTCCCCCAACCAAGCCCATCGTCTCTCTGCGATCTTTAGGGAGACCAGAATATTTGCAGGTTGAACTGTCGAGTGGCCTTTCAAGATCAGGGTACGTTGTTCCCTTTTCCTTTGGTGCTGCTAGGAGCTGGGACAGTTATGCAGATCTCTTAAGATCCGTCCACATGTTCAGACCCTGAGATCCACCAGAGACCTCTTCGAATCTCCTTGTAACTTTTCACCTACTGTTTTGTTGTTGTTGTTGTTGTTGCTTCGGAAGCAAAATACCCAATGTTGAAACAGCCTGGCATGCGGGTGGGCTGTTTGTCAGATGTGACACAAGTGTACCACGATGCTTCATTGTTTTCTTCACGATTCTCACTGGATGAGACTCACCACAGCACAAGACCTGCTCCCGAGCCCATCCACAGCAGAGGCATAGCTCGTAGCTGGAGGGCTGGTGTGGTTAGCAGCAGTGGGGATACGTTGTACTGTGAGAATAAGGAATTGCACTCCCTCTCGTGGCTCTCCTCTATGTTTTGCTGGAGCAGAAGACCCTAAAGCTTCATCATGTTTACAGAGCGTGCCCATGGCCACAGCAAGTCCCTTGCACATCCAGAAAGATCAGCGCAACAGAGCCCAGCACTCAGAGTGCTGGTAATTAGGCTGATAGTTTCCTCACACTGTAATTGTTTCGGCAACAATTTTTCCATGCCAGATGTCTGCCTCAGGCTGAAGTTCTCTGAAAAGTTTCAGCCAAACAATTTTGACTGTTTCCAAGAATGTGGGCAAATCACAGTGTTTTGCCCATATTTTGAAAATAAATAATTCCATGAAATTGCTGTACAAGAGAGAAAAGCCTTCATGTACTGAAGAAAGAGGATGAAATTCTGTCCTGCTGTCAAAAAGTGCCATTTGCCACTTCCAGGAAAGTTTGTTTAAATTTTAAGTAGTTACAAGCTCTGCAAATCATGGTTTGCCTGTACTCAACAGATCTGGTCACACATTAACAGCTCTGTTCTCTGAGGACTCTCTGAAACAGGCACACTCCATCCCAGGGCTTCAAAGGTTTGACTATGAAATGGCTGCTTCCAACACGAAACAACAACACAACACAAAAGTTGAGTAAGTGAGGAAAGCTTGGGAGAGCAAAGGGGTTCAGAGATGAATGTAGGAGGTGTTGGGATGGGGTTAGAAATGGGTAGGAGCTGTTGGGGATCTCTTTATGAATGAGGAAGACTGAGATGGCCTACAAAGAATAATGATGGAGAGGCTCTCATCAGAAGTACAGGACCAAGCCCCCAGAACTGCATCGCTTTGGTGGCAGAGGCAGGAAGGGCAGATGCCCTCAACACTGGGTCACGTCCTGGGCTAAGCAACCTTCCCATGTAAGAAGATTATGGAAAATGCATTGTCCTCCACTTTGGTGACAACAACCCTATGCAGCACTACAGGCTTGGGGAAGAATGTTTGGGAAGCTGCCTGGTGGAAAAGGTCCTGAGGTAGTTGGTCAACAGGGGCTGAACATGAACCAGCAGTGGCCCAGGTGACTGAGAAGGCCAACGACATCCTGGCCTGGATCAGCCATGGTGTGGCCAGCAGGAGTAGAGAAAGGATCATCTCCTTGTACTCATAGAATCATAGAATCACTAGGTTGGAAAAGACCTCCAGGATCATTGAGTCCAACCATTCCTATCAAACACTAAACCATGTCCCTGAGCACCTCACTCACCTGTCTTTTAAACACCTCCGGGGAAGGTAACTCAACCACCTCCCTGGGCAGCCTGTTCCAGTGTCCAATGACACTTTACATGAAATTTTTTTTTCTCATGTCCAGCCTGAACCACCCCTGGTGGAGCTTGAGGCCATTCCCTCTCATCCTGTCCCCTGTCACTTGGGAGAAGAGCCCAGCTCCCTCCTCTCCACAACCTCCTTTCAGGTAGTTGTAGAGAGCAATGAGGTCTCCCCTCAGCCTTCTCTTCTCCAGGCTAAACAACCCCCGTTCCTTCAGTACTCACTCCAATACTCCGTGCTGGTGAGGCCACACCAAGAATCCTTGGTTCAGTTTTGAAGTATGCTGCGGGGCTGGAGCACGTCTGGAGAAGGGGAGTGGGGCTGCAGAATGGGCTGCAGCACTGGGGTTATGAGGAGCAGCTGAGGGTCCTGGGGTTGTTTAGTCTGGAGAAGAGGAGGCTGAGGCGAGACCTCATTGCTCTCTAAAACTCCCTGAGATAACATTGGAGCAAGGAGGATGTTGGTCTCTTCTCCCAAGTCACAAGTGATAGGACAAGAGGAAATGGTCCTAAGTTACACTAAGGGAGGGTTAGATCAGATACTGGGGAAAAAGCCCTTGCTGAAAGAGTGGTGAAGCCCTGACAGAGGCTGCCCAGGGCAGTGGTGGAGTCTCCATCCCTGGAGGGGTTAAAAAAAGAAATGTGTAGACATGGCACTTTGTGGTGTTGGGCTGATGGTTGGACTGGATGATTTCAGAGGTCTTTTCCAACCTTAATGATTTTGTATTTCTGTAAGAGTTTCTTCTCATAGCTGCTAGAGTGACAGTAAGAGATTCAGAGTTTGTTTGCCGTACAGCCATCCCAGAGGCAATTTCTGAGGGAAACCAGGGATGCCTCAGGAGCATGTCTAGGGCACTTTCAGATGGCATGCAATGGAGATGCACTGGCTGATCCAGGGTCTCCATGGGAGTGTTTGCCACCCAGCAGCACTACATTGTAGAGACACACCGGGCTGGCTGGAGCTCTGGGCTGGTCCTCCTGGCACCGTGCTTCTGACATCTAAAGCCTGCATGGAGTGTCTGGACACAGCCCCACAGTGTGCCCCGTGGACTGGAGCACAGATAGCATCTGACTATCTCTTGTCCTGGCAAGAAGATTGTCTTCTTTTATAATGCTGCAAAGCAGATGCCAAAGAGGCACTTTTGCCATCCAGTGGAGGCAAGGTTGTTAGAAGTGGAGGCGTTGACACAAGGTGCCTTTGGGGGAAATGGCACAGAGCAGCATCCCTAGTTCAAGAGGCTGTCTGAGTTTAGCAATAGTCTCTTGTTCCCAGGCTCTGGGCCAGGGTAAATTGGCTGTACTTTGGGAATGAGGATTTTGCCTCCAGGAGAAGAGCTTAGCACAACTCTGCTGAGAGTCCCTCTTAAGCTCATCCACGCAAAGGGATGGGTGCCAGTTCCCCAGATGGGTTTGTTACTGTACTTCCCTGGGTGCAGCAAAAGCCGCTGTTAGCAGGTACGATCAAGAAATACCGATGTGGGAGCAGAAAGGAGTAAAGAGAGACAGGAGGGGCCTGTGGATTTAATTTGCTGATATGAAATAGCCTGAGTTGATTGAAAAGCATCTCTCCAGTGGAGAGGAGAGGAAGGCAGAGACTGGGATGACTACTCTCCATGCTCTGAGCTTTGCAAACACAAGCCCGTGTTCCCCACTGTGCCAAGTATTTTAATGCATCACACTGTATCTGGGAACAATCAGAGCACAAAGAACCTCAGCCCTACACCCTGCCCAGCGCCTGCTGCCCTTGATGCATCCTTGGATCTGGATGGTGAGTATGGTGGGAGCCAGGCAAGGTCTATTCTGGCTGAGAGGTCCTGAGGGATTCTCTGTTGGCTCCATCCAGCTGCTTTTGCCCTGAGAGTTCTTCATATTTCAGGACTGTTTGCCCAGAAAGGGGAGGAGTGAACTAGAACAAGCGTAGTGTCTGGAGTCCTGTGACTCCTGTGGCTTCCATCCTCACTGGCGAGGAGCATGGCTGTAGCTCAGGCTCATGGGCCTCTGGGTTTCCTGAAGGAGCATCTCCTGTGTTAGCTGAGATGCCCAAGGCTACACCTAGCCTGGTCTTCAGCCACCACTGCATGACATCAAAGGAGGTTGTAGAGAGGTGGGAGTCAGTCTCTTCTTTCAGGAAACAAGAGATAGAATGAGAGGAAATGGTCTCAAGTTGTAGCAGGGGAGGTTTTGACTGGATACTAGGAAATAATACTTTACAGAAAGGGTTGTCAAGCACTGGAAGAGGCTGCCCAGGGAATTGTTAGAGTCACCGTCCCTGGAAGTGTTTAAAAGACATGTAGATGTGGTGCTTAGGGACATGGTTTAGTGGTGGATTTGGCAGTGTTAGATTTATGGTTGGACTTGATCTTAAAGATCTTTTCCAAAATAAACAGTTTTGTTACCTTGTGATTCTGTGACATACCTCCTGTGAGCCCTGTGTCATGGCCACCAGGCACCATCTCTGTATCTAGAGCATCTCATGTGGCATCAGAGACCTACATTTAGGCTACTAAACTGAGACCCTGACACTGCATGTGGGTTGTCCTGAAACGTGCCATTCCTGCTGCTCAGATAAGCAAGTAACTTTCTTGGGTTCTCCATTCAGCCAGGCTGCCTGAATGAGTGCACCATGAGAAGGTGGTGAGTATGTTCAGCCACATCTTCCCAGAGGGCTCCAGAGCTTGGCCAGGGCAGATGACAGCACTGAGATCTGGGTCAGGGTGTAGAACAAGCCTTATTTTACTCTATAAACTTCGACTTCCTCTGCACACAGATCAAATATCCCTGTTTCCTATATGAGAAGCAGAAAGACAGCAGGATGGAGACCTAAATCAATCTCTCTTAATGGTTTTTACTTAGAGCCCATTTTTGTATATAAATTACATACACCTTTAAAAATAAAACTTCTTGAATGTCCTAGGCTTGTTACAGTCTATTAGATTTCCTTAATTACCAGATTTGCAAATGCTCCCAGATCAGTAGAGCAGTCACAGTCAAGGTGAAGCACATGGAGCCCTGGCTTCTTGAAGAACTAACGCATCTTTTAATAGAAGCCAACTTTTCCACAGATGGAGGGAGACTATTTACTTCATTTCCATTTCCTTGCCTGACTCAGCTCAACGACTTCTTCTTCCAGGACTTAGAGGAGAATTGGCTGTTGAAAGAAGCAACAAAGTATGTTTTAATCCTGCAGGGATAAAAAAATGAGGTGTGAAAATCCACTAGTTCTAAAAATCATGTTTCTGGTGATTATGTACATATGTCAAGTCAGGTCACCAACAACAGTACTTTCATCGTTTAGGCTGGTTTTAAACAAACTGATGTTTTCCTATTTATCCAACACATACAGGTTTCATCCTTGAGAGCTCTGCCCAGAGTAACCTTTGTCAGTGCTGTTCTACTCTCTTATCCTTCAAAACAGGCTGCCCCTCTACAAACTGCTTACTGTGGCATGGATCTCAGGTCCACAAGAGTAAGTTTGAATCAACTTATTGGTAATTCATTTTTCCAGTGCATTTTAGTTAAATTCTATTAAACTCTGTGATTTGGTACAGATAAGTGCCATGTGCAAAATGTGCAACATCCATTGTTCTATAACGTAAAACACTGAAGTATTAAAACACTGAAAAATGGGCGTTCATTTTTATGGTGACCTAGACGTTTGTTTCTGCTCTAGAACCATAGAAAAACAGAAGCAGGAGGGATCTCAACTCTTGAGCTTACACATTCCCTACATCCAAGGCAATGTTAGCTGAGATTTCTGTCCCAGTTTCCATCTGGTATATTACTGATCTCCAGTGATGGATATTCCACAATCTCCACTTTGATCACACATCTACCTATAGCCAAAATCAAGCAAAATCTTATATTTAGTTGGAAATCAGCATATTTTAATAGTTACTAGTAAAAATCTCAGGGAAATAAGTTTTTTTTTCTGACTGCAAACCAAGATTAAAAAGACTGTTTTCAAAGATGATCACATTTGAAACTATATGTAGTTTGGCTGAAACTGTTCTTGGAACCAGATCCCACCCCAGAACCCCTCAGTGCCAGGACAAGTGAAGAGCATAGGGTTATGTAGTCAGGGTGGGGACAGAAGGAATTTTTTAAGCTGGCATTGCTGCAGAGGAGAAAGTCATTGCCAGTCATCCTGCTGCTGATTCAATGCAACTGCTTTCCTCAGCTTTCCCTTAACCAAGCAGGTTAGCTCACTTCACCAGCAAGTTAAAGGGGAGATAAGCTGCCAGGGATGAGCCGAGGGTCTCCTGTTGTAAAACTGTAACAAAGCATTTTGCTTCTCAAACACTTGTGTAACCCAACGGGAATAATTTGCGAAGGAATCCTGACTATACTTGTCATTCAGTTCATTATCTTTATGATCCCATCCCTAAAAACTCTTAATGGTTAATAAACCTTAAGGAAATACAATCTTACAGGCAAATGTTTTGGCTGAGCATCTGCTTCAATACTGGAAAGAACTGGTCTTTTGTCTCTTTAATTGCCTTTTTGACCTTTTCAGAATACAGACTCTTACATCAGCCGTAGGACAGCTGCACAGAATCAGTGACACTGAACCCCTGGCTGTGCATCTTTTACAGATGCTCTTGCTTCACAGGTATTTTGATGCTAACCTTTATGCTGGTTCTGATATTCATCCCAGAAAGGCCCTTTAAAAACCCCAAGGAAGTGTCCTGGCATTTCCAAAATATCCATTGGGAGGCCCAGTGGTGGTTTGGAAGAAATCCTAGCTTTCTGATGCCAACATTTCAGCCTGCGTCAAGATATGACTGCAGAGCCTCATTTGCATACCTGAAAATGTTTTAGAAGAGAGCTTGGCATTGCTGCATCACCTTTGTAGTAGATCCTCCATCTCAAGTGAGATGGTCTGCGTGAGCAAAGCTGGACTACACCACAAGGGGAAGAGCTTCAGAGAACAACCTAATGTTTTCTTAGGCTCGGCTTGAGCATGTGGAGCAAAGACAGTGGGCAAATCTAGTACTGACACCAGGTCTGGATGTGAGCTTAGCTGATTACATAGTCATGGCCTGTGTGGCTTTTCATGTGTTAAAGAAGTTAAATCAAGACTAACAAGGAGACACAGATGTGGAGTTTCCATGTCAACAGCAGCCTAGGGATCAGTGAATCCTGGAGACCACATATCTCAGTTGCAGACCTCAGGCCCTGAGTCTATCCATGGACTGCATCAACATGGCCAGGAGTTTCAAAAGTCCCTGCCACCTCAACATAGAATCATAGAATCACCAGGTTGGAAAAGACCCGCCAGATCATTGAGTCCAACCATTCCTATCAAACACTAACCCATGTCCCTCAGCACCTCGTCCACCTGTCCCTTAAACATCTCCAGGGAAGGTGACTCAACCTCCTCCCTGGGCAGCCTCTGCCAGGGACCAATGACCCTTTCTGTGAATTTTTTTTTCCTAATGTTCAGCCTAAACCTCCTCTGGTGGAGCTTGAGGCCATTCCCTCTCGTCCTGTCCCCTGTCACTTGGGAGAAGAGGCCAGCTCCTTCCTCTCCACATCTTCTACAAGTGATAAAATCAACCTCTATTGGTGGCAGATTCCTCCCTCAGGAATGGAGAAATGCCCTCATTTTAGCCCAGTTCCTTCCCAGTTTTTTAGTGTGAAAGGCTCTGGAGGAAAGGTTTGTCCTTATTGTGAACATGATTTAGCTGGAGCTGCCTCCTGGCCTTCCATCATTGATATGTCATCGCAATGCGAGCCCTTAGATAGTGGTGTGTTTAGAGAGCCTTTGTTCTTGTGTTCGGTGAATTGATCTCCATCTGAAAAAAGTATCACTCACTGTCAGAATTAAAAAACAGCCTGTGAAAAAGAAAAGGAACAGCCTGACTTCAAAGGGCTGTGGTTCTTTTCTTGTGGCCTCTCCTAACCTGCATGCAGCTGAAAAACTTGTTTGACCCAATTCATTTCAGGCCTACTTCTTCCCCTCCAACAGACAAAGACGCACAAACAATAAGCACATTCAGGTGCAGAACAGGGAGGGAAACCCAGAGACCCAGGCGAGGCTCCCGCCCCACACGCCCTGTTCCCACAGATAAGCACAAAGCCGGAGGAGTGACAGATTGTCTTGGGCAGAACCAGATACATGCAAGGTCTCCTTGAAGTCAGCGGTGTGTGTGGAGAGATGCTATCTTTCATTAGGCCAACTGGTAGAGTCAGAAAAACGAGACAAGCGCTCAGGCACACAAACCCTTCTTCAGGCCAGGGAAATACCTGAAGACAGGAGGTACCTGAGGTGTTCTAGGAGGGAAAGAGTAGGGTAGAAGTTGGGGAAAGTTAAATAGCTGCCTGGAACAACCCTGAGCTAAGTGTCTGGTGGGCTGACTTGGCATAAAGATGCTAAGAGCGGCTTTATAGCCAGTACTTAACGGGGGCTACAGGAAAGCTGGGGAGGAGCTCTTGATCAGGCAGTACAGGGGTAGGACAAGAGGGGAAGGTTTTAGGCTGAAAGAGGCAAGATTTCAATGGGATCTTAGAAATAAATGTTTTCCTATAAGGATGGGGAGGCCCTGGCTCAGGTTGCCCAGGGAAGCTGTGGCTGCCCCATCCCTGGAGGGGTTCAAGGCCAGGCTGGATGGGGCTTGGAGCCCCTGATCCAGTGGAAGGTGTCCCTGCCCACGGCAGGGGGTGGAACTGGTTGGGCTTTAATGTCCCTTCCAACTCAAACTGTTCTGTGATCTATGATGTTTAAGTGATTCTTTTTTTTTTTTTTTTTAACTAATTGGGCTCCTGACTCACTACATGACATCTCATCTCGAACTGGCATATGGCCAAGGGTGGGACTACAGCAGCAACCCCTGCCATCAGTTTAAGCTGCCATGAAAAGGCCTTCAAGGTCATTACCAGGCATTGACAGTGTGTCTGGGCTGGCAGCTGTGACCTTGGAGGTTTCCAACAGCTGATAACATGCTCAGTAGAGTTATCTCTGCAGCAGAGGAACCTAACCACTCCAGAGCAGGGTCAGCTGCAGTGGGCAGCAGGAGCACAACCTCATACAGGGAAGATCTCTGAGTATTTTTTCCCTATTTCTATTTTTAAATGTGCTTCGAGCTAAAATCCTCAGGAGGTTGGGTTTTTTTCTTCAGTGATGCAAATGCCTTCATTTCCTTAGGCTGATATTCATTCATTCTCTCCTCCCTTCTCTTTTCCAAGAGAAATGTCTTAATATTTGCCAGAAGGAACTATTGTTTTTGCACTTTAGAAACGTGAACATGTCACTGTAGCAATTATCTCTTCAGCTTAACTAAACAGGCTTAATGCTGTTAAGCTTAATAGGAACTTTGTCACCTCTGAGCAGTTTTCTTTTTATTAATGACTCATTGTAAAGCACATTATTGCTAGTGTCACTTTCTCAGTCCTGCTTCACTGCAGTAGGATGTATCATTACCTCAGTGCATGCAAATCTCAGCGAGGGATCCGGTCAATGTGGCACAAATGTCTCTGCAAGTTCTTAGTTGTGTTTCCATGATAAGATGCAAGTAGAAGACCACATAAAACCAGCCAGCAGATAGCAGCAACCAGAGCAGGATGGGTACCAATTGCTAGGTACCTGAAAGAGCTTTAACACAGCCAGGAACACACTGAGAACATGTTACATAGTTTGGATTTGGAGATAATACTGCTGGGAAAAAGGCCAAGGGAAAAAATCAGCAAGGAAACAACACCCTGAGCTCTGAAGTGGTTCTTCAAGACTGATCAAAGTGTGTAAAAATCTGCAGTGCCTTTGAATACCATCACTTTGTGGCCAGCACTGAGGAGGTGCTCTGTGCTGATACACGCAGCACATGTGAACACAGCAAATACAACTCCATGTAGCCTGGACCAGGCAGGTACCTCTCATCACCGATAAATCACCATGTGAACCTACTTCATGTGTGCTCAAAATTAATTTGTCCCGCTTATCTTAAATTACCCAGCTAGACCCTTTCATGGAGGAGTCCTCCAAGCTTACCACCAGTGCCTACAGGCAGAGTTCTTTTCAGGCATCAGTGAGCCTCTGCAGGGAGACAGCATCCCGAGTGGGTTTCAGCTTTCATATCTCTGATAGTCCAAAGGATTGAACATTGAGGGGTACAAGTTACCATTCACTGGCTGAGCTGTGGTTTCAATGTCTATGGTCTAAACCCACAGAACTCCCATTCGTGACCACTAGTTAGTAGGTTGAAACATACTAATAATTGTTATGGGCTTAGATCATAGAATCATAGAATCCCCAGGTTGGAAAAGATCTTTGAGATCATCAAGCCCAACCATGCCTGTCCACTACTAAATCACATCTCCAAGCGCTTCATCTACCTGTCTTTTAAATAGCTCCAGGGATGGGGACTCCACCACTACCCTGGGCAGCCTGTGCCAGGGCCTGAGAACTCTTTCAGTGAAGAAATTTTTCCTAATTTCCAAATTGAACCTGCCCTAGTGCAATGTGAGGCCATCCCCTCTCATCCTATCAGCTGTCACTTGGGCAAAGAGACTAATACCCACTTCTCTATGACCTTCTTTTCAGACAGGGAGTTTTTAGACAGGGAGTTCTAGACAGTGATAAGGTCTCCCCTCAGCCTCCTCTTCTCCAGGCTAAACCACCACAGTTCCCTCAGCTGGTCCTTGTAAGCCTTGTTCTCCAGCCCCTTCACCAGCTTCATTGCTCTTCTCTGGACGTGCTCCAGAACCTCAATGTCTTCCTTGTAGTGAGGACAGTTACAGCTACTCAGCTGTGGTAAGATATCATTAAGATTCTCTGCTTAGCTGTGCCTGAGCTCTCAGCTTCCATATTTTATGTATAGCCACCCTGCACATATTGTTACATTACACCTATATGTTCCTGTTTAAATGGTGGTTGCACCAGAAAGGGCTGGAGAACTAGGTGAGAGAAGGCATCCTCTTTTCAAATGGTACCTACCCTGATCAAGGCTTAGGAAGGCAACGCACGGATTTGTCTGCCTTGGTAGGAAGTGATGACAGTCCTTGAGTCTGTCACCTGAAGGTTTCCCTTGAGTCCTGACAATCTGAAGTGTTGTAACTCATAACTATTATCAGGCACTTCCAGAATAGCCAGGGTGAGAAGACCTCTCCCAGCAAGCTCCTTGCTTGCTGCTTCCAGCTCTCACACTCCTGAAAGAGAAATAGTCTCCTGCCAAGTTATTTCATTCCAGTGGCAAAGAGATTTGGGAAGCACACAAGAGAGGCAAATCCTGGCATTCATCTCAGCAAGGCTTCAAAATCCTGAGCATGAACATGTACAACTCAGAAAGGTGTCTTTGAGCAGTTCCCACCAGCAAAGTGGCTTAGACTCCCACAAATCCAGCATACATACCCTGGGACAGCCTCTGAGATGGGCAGTACATCACTTTTTTTCCCAGTGAGCCTGTAGCCAAGGTCCAGATGATGACTCTTGGATCCTTTGACATGGGCAAACCAATGGATGTAATCTATCTAGACTTCTGTAAAACCTTTGACGCAGTTCCCCACAGCATCCTTCTCTCTAAATCGGAGAGATATGGATTTGAAGGGTGGATGGTACAGTGGATAAGAAACTGGTTGGATGGTCGAATTCAGAAGGTAGTGGTCAATGGCTTAAAGTCCAGATGAAGATCCGTGACTAGTGGTGTCCCTCAGGGGTCTGTACTGGGACCGGTGCTGTTAAATATCTTCATCAACGATATTGACAGTGAGATTGAGTGCACCCTCAGCAAGTTTGCAGATGACACCAAGCTGAGTGGTGCAGTTGCCACACCAGAAGGACGGGATGTCATCCAGAGGGACCTGGACAGGCTGGAGAAGTGGGACTGTGAGAGCCTCATGAGGTTCAACAGGACCAAGTGCAAAGTCCTGCACCTGGGCTGGGGCAATCCCCAATTTCAGTATATGATGGGGGATGATGTGATTGAGAGCTGCCCTGCAGAGAAGGACTTGGGTGCTGGGGTATGAGAAGCTTGACATGAGCTGGCAACGTGCTCTCACAGCCCAGAAACCAGCCGTGTCCTGGGCTGCATCCAAAGCAGCACAGCCAGCAGGGCAAGGGAGGGGATTTCTCTCTTGTGAGTCCCCAGCTAGAGTCCTGTGTCCAGTTCTGGAATCCTCAACGTAAGAAGGATATGGAGCTGTTGGAACGGGTCCAGAGGAGGCTACAAAGATGATCCAAGGGCTGAAGCACCTCCCATATGAGGACAGGCTGAGAGAGTTGGGCTTGTTCAGCCTGGAGAAGAGATGGCTCCAAGGAGACCTTCTAACGACCTTTCAGTACCTGAAAGGGGCTCCAGAAAAGCTGGGGAGGGACTGTTCACAAAGGCTTGTGGTGATAGGACAAGGGGGAATGGGTATAAACTGGAGAGGGGCAGATTTAGGCTTGATGTTAAGGAGGAATTTCTTCACCATGAGAGTGTTGAGACACTGGCCCAGGCTGCCCAGAGAAGCTGTGGCTGCCCCATCCCTGGTGGTGTTCAAGGTCAGGCTGGATGGGGCTTGGGCAGCCTGACCTAGTGAGAGGTGTCCCTGCCCATGGCAGGGGGGTTGGAACTAGATGGTCTTTAACATCCCTTCCAACCCTAA
This sequence comes from Phaenicophaeus curvirostris, assembly GCF_032191515.1. NCBI lineage: Eukaryota > Metazoa > Chordata > Aves > Cuculiformes > Cuculidae > Phaenicophaeus > Phaenicophaeus curvirostris. Next base: position 73,949,887 of record NC_091431.1, read on the forward strand.
CTATTCTATGATTCCATGATCCTCATGCCCAGTCTAATTCCACGCCTGCTGCTCTACTGTGGCTTGCAATTCCTGAGCTATATATCACAGCACATTTATTCTGACATCCTGTGAGTGTGCAGGTTAGTGCTGCTCTGCCAGGCTCAGCAAAGGCTTCTAAACATATTAGTGAAGGAGAAAGATCTGGGATGGCTTCCAGTTTTAACCAAGGTCACATTGGCGAGTGCTGGTGTGCAGTGCGAGGGTATTATACACAGCGTCTTTCCTGCAGGCTGTATTCCAGCTGCGTACAGCATTTCTGTAGTGCATCAGAAAGAAATGGGAAAGGATGACAGAAACAAGAAGCCTGAGAGATATATACAATTTTGCTATGGATACGTTGTGTAGCTGAATATCTTTGTGTCTCTATTTTTCTACTAAAAAAAAAAAACAAACCCCAAACCCAAACCATGTTACTTACTTGCCTCAAATGGTAGACTCAGGCATAATGTTTTTCAAAATGCTCAGATCTCTGGGCCCTTGGATTCATCTTAGCAGACAATTTTCCCATTAGGAGGCAGCCAAATGCTCCAGGGAAATATATACTGCTGGAAACAGCACCTGCATTCCGGATTTACCCAAGTCTCTTGATGATGCATCCTAAGAAGAGTTCTCCTCCTGGCCACAAGAAAGAGCTGGGAAAGTTTAGGCAAGACCAAGGACTGGAGGTGAGACACATCACAAATGAAGGTTTGAAATCCCCCCTCTGGCAGGGGTGACTCTCTGTGACTCTCTCCATGGGAAACGGAAGAGACCTGGACTTCTAATTGCAGACCTGGATGGGAGGAGGAGACCCAGGAGGAGCAAAAAATGAGAGGAATAAAGAAGAGATGCATAATTAGAGACACCAGGGAAAGAGACAGGCTGCTCTGGGTGAGGACAGGGGTCCCCAGAGCCTGGTTTATGAACCTGACAAAAAAGCAGAAAGAGGTTTTAGCCTTGTTGGATTCCAGTGGGGTTTAGGAGCCCCATAAGGCTGAGACAGCTTCTTCATTTCTGCAGTGAGGCAGCGGAAAGCCCTGTGCTCCCCTGGGGGCAGGCGAAGGGCAAAACCTGAGAGAAGAAGGAGCAGGATGCTATAAATTACATCTCCATCTTTCGAGGCTCAGTGACTGAGAGCTCAGTTGGGGTCTTGCTTAAACCCGATAAACGTGGTGTTGGAAATGATGCTGGGAGCATCCTGGTAGTCTATCCTGCTGTGTGTCCCCGTGATTATTCATTTATGGTGAGGTAGAAGGTGGGATAAGGATTAAACTTATCTTCTTGAAGAAACTTCATCTTCTGCCTGTCTCGCGCTCTGAAGCTATTAGATATATTTCAAGCTGGCAAAGGGTTACAAGTCTCAAAGAAGCACTTATGCCTTAGGTGGAAATAAGGCATTGGGTAGAAGAGAAAGACCTTTTAGTGTCCTCGGGAGGGCAGAGCTGTCAGAGGACGACCCCAAAACATCAATAAGGCAGAACAGTGTTATGGAAGTCCTTGGCTGCACGATGAGCATTGGGCAGGGTCTGCATCCAGGCAGGCTGCACAGAATCCAGCTGTGCCACACTGGTGATCTGGTTCTCTGAGGCCAGCCTTAGTTACTAATGTCCTTTGTTTTTAAAGCAGGTGTTGTTTTGTCTACTTGCTTTTATTTTTAGCTGCCTTGGGTCAGCATAACAATTCAGACAGTAGTATTAGGATACCGGCATCTCCAGATCTAATCAGCTGGCTCTGAGCCATCCCCTAGGCAGATAACTAGCCTGCACTCTGTAATTCCACCCTTCTCCCCAGCTCATCTTCATCCCACTGACTGGCTCCTCCACCTCCTCCTGATGCTTCCAGCTGGTGACTCTGGTACCCTACCCTAACTGCACAGTGCAGAGATCTCCAAATCTGGCACTCAGGGTCCACTCTTGGCACAATCTTACCCTTGTTCCAAGGCTTTAAAATCACAGAATCATAGAATCACCAGGTTGGAAAAGACCCACCAGATCATTGAGTCCAACCATTCCTATCAAACACTAAACCATGTCCCTTAGCACCTCGTCCCTTAAACCCCTCCAGGGAAGGTGACTCAACCCCCTCCCTGGGCAGCCTCTGCCAGTGCCCAATGACCCTTTCTGTGAAAATTTTTTTCCTAATGTCAAGCCTGAACCTCCCCTGGTGGAGCTTGAGGCCATTCCCTCTTGTCCTGTCCCCTGTCCCTTGGGAGAAGAGCCCAGCTCCCTCCTCTCCACAACCTCCTTTCAGGTAGTTGTAGAGAGCAATGAGGTCTCCCCTCAGCCTCCTCTTCTCCAGGCTAAACACCCCCAGCTCTCTCAGCCGTTCCTCATAAGGCCTGTTCTCCAGCCCCTTCTCTGAGTCTCCAGCTCCTGCTCTGAGTCTCCAACACTGGCTGGAGGACAAGTGTGATGGTAGGGTCATTAGACTTCAGTTATCCTTCCACTCGGTCCCTGAACAGAGGTTGAAAAACCAATGTCACAAGCCACAGTCAGAGCAGGGCTGGGCGGACTCTCCAGTTTTGCAAAACTTCCAGGATTTCATGAGCTGGACAGAAATGCCACAGGCAGCACTGCCAGCCCCAAGCATTCAAATACTATGAGTCAGCACCCCCCTCAACTCTTCCAAGACTCCTTTCCCCTCTGGAGTTTTCTTTTTAACTGCAAGGTTAAATTTGTTTCATATTTTTCGGATTTCTCTGCTCCTCTTCTCCCTGACTTTTTAAAAGGGCTAGAAACGCAACTGTTTTTCAGGTGATAGGATTGTTTCTAAAAGGAAGAGGAGATGCAATGCTCTAAATGCCTGGAACAAGGCCTTAAGTAACGTTGTTATGGGACTTATGATAAATTTGGGTGATTTGGCAGTGCTGCAGTCTAGCTCCTTATTTAATTGCCTGCAGATCCTGCCTTGTCATTAACACAAGAGGTCAAAGTTCTGGCAGGAGTTCTGTGATTTGTGGATGCCTACTTAGCTTATAAAAACACCCTTGTCTTTGCCTCCGAGCGAGCCTTCCTTGTTCATCCAGCTGCTACAGATGTTTGCCCCTATCCTGAGCTCCTCCAGCTGACTCTGCTCTTCTTTGCCTTTGCGAGGTGGCTTATGCAATGCCTCTGCTCATGGCAGCAGCAACTGAGCATCCTAAAGGTTTATTAAAATTGGTATTTTTTAATAAATATGTTACAGGAAATGTTTTCTTCCTCTGAACCTTTCAGGGGAAAGGAAGCAGAGAGAAATAGGAGCAAGCAGAGCCCAGGGAGCATTCATGAAGTTCTTTGGGTGAAGAAAGAGCATTTGCCAGGATGCAGCACATGAGTCCACTGAACCCTGCAACAACTCTCAGCTACATGAAACACACTTGCAGGTGAGGGATCTCCAGGCTACATACACAGACCTTAGAACCAGCTTCATCCCAGGGACTGGTCAATTCTTCTTTTATGACACTTGATCAAAGAGATTTGTAACTCTTTACAGAAGAACAAATAAAATCATAGAATCTTGGAATGGTTTGGATTTAAAACGGACCTTAAAACTCATCCCATTCTAACTTCCTGCCATGGGCAGGGACACCTCCCACTGGATCTGGTTGTTCCAAGACCCATCCACCCTGGCCTTGAAAAGCTCCAGGGATGGGGCAGCCACAACTTCCCTGGGCAACCTGGGCCAGTGACTCACCACCCTCACATGAAAATATTTCTTCCTAAGATCTCATCTCAAACTCCTGTCTTTCAGCTTAAAACCTTTTCCTCTCATCCTATCCCTGCACTCCCTGATCAAGAGCCATCCCCAGCTCTCTTGGAACCCATTTCAGTACTTGAAGCTGCTCTAACATCTCCCCAGAGCCTTCTCTTCTCCAGGCTGAACAAGCCCAACTCTTGCAGCCTGTCCTCATATGGGACGTGCTCCAGCCCTCAGATCATCTCCGTGGCCTCCTTTGAACTCACCCCAACAGGTCCATGTCCTTCCTGTGCTGAGGTTTCCAGAACTGGACACAGGACTCCAGGTGAGGTCTCATGAGAGCAGAGTAAAGGGGCAGAATTCCCTCCCTCAACCCGATGGACAAACTTCTTTGGATGCAGCTCAGGACACAGTTGGCTTTCTGGGATGTGAGTGCACATTGCCAGCTTGTGTTGAGCTTCTCATCCCCCAGCACCCCAAGTCCTTCTCTTCAAAGCTCCTCTGAATCCATTAAAATGTTCTGGTCATCCTCAGGAGTTTCTGAAGAGCAGGGTTTGGGGCTGAGGTCTTCTTCAAAACCATGTGTTGCTCCTTATAACTTGCTCAGATATCATAGCAGGAAAATGTTACTCCAATGGTACAGAACTTGGGTAAACAGCTTTCATTATTAGAATCCTAGAATCATAGAATCACCAGGTTGGAAGAGACCCACCAGATCATCGAGTCTGACCATTCCTATCAAACACTAACCTATGTCCCTCAGCGCCTCGTCAACCCATCCCTTAAATCCCTCCAGGGAAGGTGAATCAACCCCGTCCCTGGGCAGCCTCTGCCAGTGCCCAATGACCCTTTCTGTGAAAATTTTTTTCCTAATGTCCAGCCTAAACCTCCCCTGGTGGAGCTTGAGGCCATTCCCTCTCATCCCATCACCTGTCACTTGGGAGAAGACGCCAGCACCCTCCTCTCCACAACCTCCTTTCAGGGAGTTGTAGAGAGCAATGAGGTCTCCCCTTCTTATTATTCTTCCCTTACTCCTGTATAATCGAAGGGCTGATTTGCAACTAGTGTGGACTATTGTAGGTAATAATACCACTCCCCACTCTGCTCTGTGCTGAAAACAATAGGTGAGACTCACAGCAGCCCATGACTCTGCTGTTGTGAGCAGCATTGCATGCTTGGCTGCCACAGCTCGCAGGATCCAAAGGCTCTGCAGAGTCCAGGATGCTGGATCACATTCCTGAAGGGACAGTTTGCTGGGCTGCAGCAGCAGGAGAGTGCTGTTGGTGCTGGGTTTGGTGCCTGGCAGAGGGATGGATGGCTGCAGACTAGCAGTCTCTGGCACCCCTGCGTGGCCACCGGCACAATCACAGCCTGTGGAGGGAGAGCAACTGCAGCCTTCCCCTGGGAGCAGCTCCACGGCAAGGAGGAAGGCAGGGAAGCATTTCTGAAGGGTCTGTACGGGAGGTTACAGAATCACAGAATCACAGAATAACCAGGTTGGAAGAGACCCACCGGATCACCGAGTCCAACCGTTCCTACCAAACACTAAACCATATCCCTCAGCACCTCGTCCACCCGTGCCTTAAACACCTCCAGGGAAGGTGACTCAACCACCTCCCTGGGCAGCCTGTTCCAGTGCCCAATGACCCTTTCTGTAAAGAATTTTTTCCTAAGGTCTAGCCTAAACCTCCCCTGGCGGAGCTTGAGGCCATTCCCTCTTGTCCTGTCCCCTGTCACTTGGGAGAAGAGGCCAGCACCCTCCTCTCTACAACGTCCTTTCAGGTAGTTGTAGAGAGCAATGAGGTCACCCCTCAGCCTCCTCTTCTCCAGGCTAAACAACCCCAGCTCTCTCAGCCGCTCCTCATAAGGCCTGTTCTCCAGCCCTTTCACCAGCTTTGTTGCTCTTCTCTGGACTCTCTCCAGAGCCTCAACATCCTTCTTGTGGTGAGGGGCCCAGAACTGAACACAGTATTCGAGGAGCGGTCTCACCAGTGCCGAGTCCAGAGGGAGAAGAACCTCCCTGGACCTGCTGGTCACGCCGTTTCTGATACAAGCCAAGATGCCATTGGCCTTCTTGGCCACCTGGGCCACTGCTGGCTCATATTCAGTCGGCTGTCAACCAACACACCCAGGTCCCTCTCCTCCAGGCAGCTTTCTAGACAGACTTCTCCCAGTCTGTAGCACTGCATAGGGTTGTTGTGCCCCAAGTGCAGGACCCGGCATTTGGCCTTGTTAAACCTCATGCCATTGGACTCTGCCCAGTGGTCCAGCCTGTTCAGATCCCTTTGCAGAGCCTCCCGACCCTCCAGCAGGTCGACACTTCCACCCAGCTTAGTGTCGTCCGCAAACTTGCTCAGGGTGCACTCGATGCCTTCATCCAGATCATTGATGAAGACATTGAACAGGGCTGGACCCAGCACTGAGCCCTGGGGAACCCCACTTGTCACTGGCCTCCAGCTGGATTTCACACCATTTACCACCACTCTCTGGGCCCGGCCAGCCAACCAGTTTTCCACCCAGGAGAGTGTGTGCCTGTCCAGCCCAGAGGCTGACAGTTTCTCAAGCAGAACGCTGTGAGAAACTGTGTCAAAGGCTTTGCTGAAGTCCAGGAAGACCACATCCACAGCCTTTCCCTCATCCAGTAGCCGGGTCACTTTGTCATAGAAGGCGATCAGGTTAGTCTGGCAAGACCTGCCTTTTGTGAACCCATGTTGACTGGGCCTGATCACCCGGTTCTCTTGCATGTGCTTCATGATAGCACTCAAGATCACCTGCTCCATGACTTTCCCTGGCACTGAGGTCAGACTGACAGGCCTGTAGTTTCCTGGGTCCTCCCTGCGGCCCTTTTTGTAGATGGGCACAACATCAGCCAGCCTCCAGTCCAGTGGGACTTCCCCAGTCTTCCAGGACTGTTGGAAGATGATGGAAAGGGGTTTGGCCAGCACATCCGCCAGCTCCTTCAGTACCCTAGGGTGAATCCCGTCCGGCCCCATAGACTTGTGACTGTCCAGTCGGGCTAGCAAGGCTCTGACCACCTCCTCTTGGATCACGGGAGCCTCATTATGCTCCTCTAGCTCCTGGGTTTGTACACAGATGGAACGACCCTCCTTACGACTAAAGACTGAGGCAAAGAAGGCATTAAGTACCTCAGCCTTTTCCTCATCCCCTGTTACTGTTGTTCCTTCTGTGTCCAATAGGGACTGTATGATCTCCCTAGTCCGCCTTTTATTATTTATATATTTGTAGAAAGATTTTTTGTTATCTTTCACTGACTTGGCCAATCCAATTTCTAGCTGAGCCTTAGCCCTTCTGATTTTTTCCCTACACAATCTCACTTCCCTCCTGTAGTCCACCCAAGAGGCCTGTCCCTTCTTCCAGAGGCCATAAACATTTCTTTTCTTCTTGATATCCCTCAAGATCTCTCTATTCAACCAAGCTGGCTTTCTTCCCTGCCGGCTTTTTTTCCGGACCACAGGGATGGCTTTCTCCTGATCTGTTAAATCCTGATCAGGTTAAATCCTGTCTGTCCAGCCAACAAGTCCCTATGAAGGAGGGGAGCATTGCTGTCCTCTGTTCCAAGCCAGGATGTCATTAGAATCATAGAATCACCAGGTTGGAAAAGACCCACCAGATCATCGAGTCCAACCATTCCCATCAAACACTAAACCCTGTCCCTCAGCACCTCGTCCACTCATCTTTTAAACATCTCCAGGGAAGGTGACTCAACCCCCTCCCTGGGCAGCCTCTGCCAGTGCCCAATGACCCTTTCTATGAAAAATTTCTTTCTGATATCCAGTCTGAACGTCCCCTGGTGGAGCTTGAGGCCATTCCCTCTTGTCCTGTCCCCTGTCACTTGGGAGAAGAGGCCAGCTCCCTCCTCTCCACAACCTCGTTTCAGGTAGTTGTAGAGAGCAATGAGGTCTCCCCTCAGCCTCCTCTTCTCCAGGCTAAACACCCCCAGCTCTCTCAGCCGCTCCTCATAAGGCCTGTTCTCCAGCCCCCTCACCAGCTTCGTTGCTCTTCTCTGGACTCGCTCCAGAGCCTCAACATCCTTCTTGTGGTGTGGGGCCCAGAACTGAACACAGGATTCGAGGAGCGGTCTCACCAGTGCCAAGTCCAGAGGGAGAAGAACCTCCCTGGACCTGCTGGTCACGCCGTTTCTGACCCAAGCCAAGATGCCATTGGCCTTCTTGGCCACCTGGGCCACTGCTGGCTCATGGTCAGTCACTGTCAACCAACACCCCCAGGTCCCTCTCCTCCAGGCAGTTTCCAGCCAGACTTCTCCTAGTCTGTAGCTGCTCAGGGTTGTTGTGCCCCAAGTGCAGGACCCGGCATTTGGCCTTGTTAAACCTCCTGCCATTGGTCTCAGCCCAGCGGTCCAGCCTGTTCAGATCCCTTTGGAGCCTCCTGACCCTCCAGCAGATCCACACTTCCACCCAGCTTAGTATTATCCTCACAATTCCTAAGGGTGCACTTTTTTTTACGGACAGGGATACCTGGAGCAAAGCATTATGGAAGGGATCAGGCTTTTGGTGCCAGGGTGAGACCCTCTTTGCTGTGTTCCTATGGCTGGAGCAGAGGAGCAAGAAAATGTATCTTTTTTAATGCTGATTGACCGATATCAGTGCCAGGTAAAGTCATGGAACAGGTGATCTTGAGTGCTATCATGAAGCACATGCAAGAGAACCGGGTGATCAGGCCCAGTCAACATGGGTTCACAAAAGGCAGGTCTTGCCAGACTAACCTGATCGCCTTCTATGACAAAGTGACTCGGCTGCTGGATGAGGGAAAGGCTGTGGATGGATCTTCCTGGACTTCAGTAAAGCCTTTGACACAGTTTCTCCCAGCATTCTGCTTGAGAAACTGTCAGCCTCTGGGCTGGACAGGCACACACTCTCCTGGGTGGAAAACTGGTTGGATGGCCGGGCCCAGAGAGTGGTGGGAAATGGAGTTAACTCCAGCTGGAGGCCAGTGACAAGTGGGGTTCCCCAGGGCTCAGGGCTGGGTCCAGCCCTGTTCAATGTCTTTATCAATGACCTGGATGAAGGCATCGAGTGCACCCTTAGCAAGTTTGTGGATGACACTAAGCTGGGTGGAAGCTGGATCTGCTGGAGGGTCAGGAGGCTCCAAAGGGATCTGAACAGGCTGGATCCATGGGCTGAGACCAGTGGCAGGAGGTTTAACAAGGCCAAATGCCGGGTCCTGCACTTGGGGCACAACAACCCTGAGCAGCTACAGACTGGGAGAAGTCTGGCTGGAAACTGCCTGGAGGAGAGGGACCTGGGGGTGTTGGTTGACAGCGACTGAACATGAGCCAGCGGTGGCACAGGTGGCCAAGAAGGCCAATGGCATCTTGGCTTGTATCAGAAACGGTGTGGCCAGCAGGGCCAGGGAGGTTCTTCTTCCTCTGGACTCGGCACTGGTGAGACCGCTCCTCGAATCCTGTGTTCAGTTCTGGGCCCCTCAGCACAAGAAGGATGTTGAGGCTCTGGAGCGAGTCCAGAGAAGAGCAACGAAGCTGGTGAGGGGGCTGGAGAACAGGCCTTATGAGGAACGGCTGAGAGAGCTGGGGGTGTTTAGCCTGGAGAAGAGGAGGCTGAGGGGAGACCTCATTGCTCTCTACAACTACCTGAAAGGAGGTTGTAGAGAGGAGGGAGCTGGGCTCTTCTCCTCAGTGACAGGGCAAGAGGGAATGGCCTCAAGCTCCACCAGAGGAGGTTCAGGCTTGACATCAGGAAAAAATTCTTTACAGAAAGGGTCATTGGGCACTGTTAGAGGCTGCCCAGGGAGGTGGTTGAGTCACCTTCCCTGGAGGGGTTTAAGGCACGGGTGGACGAGGTGCTGAGGGACATGGTTTAGTGTTTGATAGGAATGGTTGGACTCGATGATCCAGTGAGTCTCTTCCAACCTGGTTATTCTATGATTCTATGATTCTATGATATCAGTGGAGGTAGAAACTGTATCTACACAGGAAGCTTATGGTGATGTCTGTCTTCTGATCTGAAGAGCAGAAAGCTGGTGTTACAAGGCTATGGGTGCTGTCAGCTCAGTTTAACCCTCCCCTCCATCTCTCCAAATCAATTCCTTGGTAAAAGAGCTGAGAAACCAAAAATAACAAGAAATGCCACTGCTGCAAGCATCACGGAGCAAAGCCGGGTGGGTAGCTCTGTAGAGGGATGAGAGACCCCTTCCTATCCATAGTCAGTGTGTCCCTGAGGCCTTCCAGTCCTCTTCCAGCCTCCCTCCATCACCAGATCCCAGCAGAAAAGTGAGAGTCTGCTCCCATGCCTACTGGCTTAGAGACAGTGTGTTCAACTGTGGTGTACCAGCAAGGTGCCCTGAGAAACTATGAGCTCCTTCCACCCTCGTTCATCTGGCCTCCATCTCATCCAGCTGGATAACCCAGTCCTCTCATTACAAATGCCCCCCAGGCTAGTCCCTAATTCAGTTTCCATTCCTAGGGAACTCAGGAAAGGTGGATGTTCCCAAACCTTATTTCCTACTCCTCTTCATGCCTCTTGGGAGAGGTGGGGAAGCACTTGGAGGAGTCAGATCCACCTTGCAAAGGTGTCAGGCTCAGTAGTAGGATATCTTGCCTCTGGACAAGTGCTGACCGTAGCTGGGAGCAGGACTGGCCCTTGCAAACATCAGTTCTGCCTGGGCCATGTGCAGGGACACAGCGAGCACGGGATGTGCAGCCAAGTAGCAGGTCACCTTATGCATGTTGTGGGGTCCCTGAAGCAGCTGTGCTCAGGCAGGCAATGTGTAAGAGCAAGAAGATCCTGTAAGGATCCTGTAAGAGGGGAGATCTCTAAAGGGAGGGGATTCTGCCTCTCTACTCGGTTCTCATGAGATCCCACCTGGAGTCCTGTGTCCAGTTCTGGAATCCTTAACATAAGAAGGATATGGAGCTGTTGGAACAGGTCCAGAGTAGGTCATGAAGATGATCAGAGGGCTGGAGCACCTCTGCTATGAGAACAGGCTGAGAGAGTTGGAGTTGTTCAGCCCGGAGAAGAGAAGGCTCTGGGGAGACCTTAGAGTGGCTTTCCAGTACTGAAAGGGGCTCCAGGAAAGCTGGGGAGGGGCTTTTTCCAAGGGTCTGGAGCAATAAGATGAGGGGGAATGGCTTTAAATTGGAAGGGGAAGGCATTAGGAAGAAATTCTTCACGCTGAGGGCAGGGAGGCCCTGGCCCAGGTTGTCCAGAGAAGCTGTGGTTGCCCCATCCCTGGAGGGGTTCAAGGCCGGGTTGGATGGGGCTTGGAGCCCCTGATCCAGTGAGAAGTGTCCCTGCCCATGGCAGGGGGTGGAACTGGATGGGCTTTAAGGCCCCTTTCAACCCAAACCATTCCGTGGTTCTAAATAAGGGGGAACATAGACAAAAGACCCAGAGCCCTGGCTCAGATGTATTTGGAGAAAAAGATGGCAATGGGCTCAGTGTCACTTTGGTGCCACAGACGCCACCCTCCCTGTGGCACCGTGGACACTGAAAGGGCTTGGGGGCCAAGCAGAGCACCTTGAGCTCCATCCACCCTGTCAGCACCCAGCAAACCACCAGCCGGTGCTGAGCAATATTCATCAGTCACAGGCATGTGACAAGGTCCTGGTCTTAATATCAAAGGCCCCCATGCTTTTGGGTTGCTGGGAAGACAGAAATTATCTCTTGGACTAGAGCCTTTGTGGTACAGAGCTACGTCCCTGGGACGTGCCCAGCTGTTGTGGCAGGGAGGCCAGCTCTGCATGGACACAGCCCTGGGCTTTCTCCTGTGTGTGGAAGAACTTTCTAGTGTCCCACCAGACCTTCATGCCTGAGTTCAGTTCTTACCTTGCTGGCAGAGCCCTGTACTCTCAATTTGTCGTTAATTGAAATAAGCCCAAATTACTTCTTGCTGCACCTTCCCCAGTGCAAATGATGCTCAGGGAAGCGGAACAGGTCTCAAACTATGCCCATGTAGTACTAAGACTGAAAACAGAGAATATAATGGTCACATATGAGTCTGGAGGTGGCCTCTGGAGAACAAAATGCTCATATCTTCCAGGGGAAGGAACAAGGGAACATCCAAAAGAGGTCAAGGAGCAAGTCAAAAGAAACTTTAAAGTATCTTGTTGCAAAGATGCATCTAGCAGCCCTGCTGCTGCAGGTTCTCTGCTGTTTCATCTCCAACCTTGGCATCAGGAAGGCCCTGAGTCACATTCCCAGAGGAAGAGGGAGGTTAGAAGAAATTGAGTTGGGAGTTGCATATAATTCAGAGAATCAACGAATCAGAGAATGCTTTGGTTTTTTGGTTTTTGCCAGTCTGGGGGTGAAGGCAGAGGATTAGGTATGTGCAGGCAGGGGGTTGAGCGGGGATGCAGGAACGATGGGATGGGATGGGATGGGATGGGATGGGATGGGATGGGATGGGATGGGATGGGATGGGATGGGATGGGGTGGGATGGGATGGGGTGGGTTGGGGTGGGATGGGGTGGGATGGGATGGGATGGGGGTGAAAGCAGGGGCTCAGGGGGTGCAGGCAGGATTCAAGAGATGCAGGGGCTCAAGGGGCTCAGAGGGTGCAGGAGGGTCTCGGGGAGTGAAGGAAGGGCTCTGGGTGTGCAGGCAGGGGTTCAGGGGATGCAGGGACTCAGGGGCTGCAGGGTCTCAAGGGTTGCAGGGGCTCAGGGGTTGCAGGGGCTCTAGGCGTGCAGGAGCTCAGAGGGTGCAGGAGGGGTCGGGGGTGAAGGGGTTCAGGGGGTGCAGGAAGGACTCAGGAAGTGCAGTCAGGAGTTTAGGGGTTGCAGGGGTTTAGGAGTAACAGGGGCTGAGGGAGTGCAGGAGCCCAGAGGTTGCAGGAGGGCTCAGGGGGTGCAGGGTCTCACAGGTGCAGAGGCTCATTGGGTGAAAAAAAGGTTCAGGGGCTGCAGGCAGAGTTTCCAGGACGTGCAGGAGCTCAGTGGGTACAGGGGCTTATGGGGTTAAGGGGCGCAGGGTGAGCAGGCAGTCGCTCAGGGGTTCCAGGCAGGGGTTCAAAGGGTGCAGGAGCTCAGGGGGTGCAGGCAGGGGCTCCAGGGTTGCAGGCAGGGGCTCCAGGGGTGCAGGCCAGGATTCTGGGGGTGCAGGCAGGGGTTCCAGGGGTTCAGGCACGGGGTCTGGGGGTGCAAGGGCTCAGGGGTTGCAGGAGCTCAGGGGGCGCAAGCAGGGGTTCAAGGGGTGCAGGAGCTCGGCAGGTGCAGGCAGGGACTCTGGGGGTGCAGGCAGGGGCTCAGGGGGTGCAGGCAGGGGCTCCCGGGGTGCAGGAGATCAGGGGGTACAGGCAGGGGCTCAGGGGGTGCAGGCAGGGGTTCCCGGGGTGCAGGAGTTCAGGGGGTGCAGGTAGGGGCTCAGGGGGTGCAGGCAGGGGCTCCCGGGGTGCAGGAGTTCAGGGGGTGCAGGTAGGGGCTCAGGGGGTGCAGGCAGGGGTTCCCGGGGTGCAGGAGCTCAGGGGGTGCAGGCAGGGGCTCAGGGGGTGCAGGCAGGGGTTCCCGGGGTGCAGGAGCTCAGGGGGTGCAGGTAGTGATGCTGCCCCGCAGTTCCCACTCGTTGCCACCAGGGGGAGGCACAGCGCCACAGCCGCCGCTGCCGGAGTTGGAGGGGCAGAGCCCGGAGGGGTCTGACGGGGGGGAACAGGGATGGAGGATACAGGGATGGGGGTCACAGGGATGGGGGTCACAGGGATGGGGGATACAGGGATGGGGGATACAGGGATTCGGGATACAGGGATGGGGGAAACAGGGATGGGGGTCACAGGGATGGGAGAAACAGGGATGGGGGATACAGGGATGGGGGTCACAAGGATGGGGGATACAGGGACAGGGGATACAGGGATGTGGGAAACAGGGATGGGGGAAACAGGGATGGGGGTCACAGGGATGGGGGATACAAGGATGGTGGTCACAGGGATGGGGGTCACAGGGATGGGGGATACAGGGATGGGGGATACAGGGATTCGGGATACAGGGATGGGGGAAACAGGGATGGGGGTCACAGGGATGGGAGAAACAGGGATGGGGGATACAGGGATGGGTGTCACAGGGATGGGGCATACAGGGATGGGGGATACAGGGATGGGGGAAATAGGGATGGGGAAACAGGGATGGGGGAAACAGGGATGGGGGATCAGGGATGGGGGTCACAGGGATGGGGGATACAGGGATAGGGAATACAGGGATTGGGGATACAGGGATGGGGAGTACAGGGATTGGATATACAGGGATGGGGAATACGGGGATGGAGGCTACAAGGATAGGGGATAGAGGGATTGGGGATACAGGGATGGGGGATACGGGGATGAGGGATACAGAGATGGGGGATGCTGGGATGGGGGATACAGGGATGGGAGAAACAGGGATGGGGATACAGGGATGGGGGATACAGGGATGGGGGATACAGGGATGGGGGATGCAGGGGGTCACAGGGATGGAGGATACAGGGGTGGGAGAAACAGGGATGGGGGTCACAGGGATGCGGGTCACAGGGATTGGGGATACAGGGATGGGGGAAACAGGGATTGGGGATACAGGGATAGGGAGTACAGGGATTGGGGATACAGGGATGGGGGACACGGGGATGGAGGCTACAGGGATAGGGGATATAGGGATGGGGGATACGGGGACAGGGGATACAGGGATGAGGGATACAGGGATGGGGGATACTGGGATAGGGGATTCTGGGATTGGGGATACAGGGGTGGGAGCCCCAGGGTGGGAGCACCGGGCTGTGGAGCACCTGGATGAGGGGTATCAGGTTGAGAAAACGGGTACTGTTGCTGAGACCTGTATGGGATGGGTACTGGGATGCTGGAAGGTATCGGAGGCAGGGATACTGGGATGCAGGACCACTGAGGTGGGGGAGATGCAGGAGTGTCAGGATGTGGAGCATCGTGCTGGGAAAGGGATGCTGGGATGCAGGAACATGGGAATGAGAGGTAATATAGAGATGCAGGAGTACCAGGACATGGAGCATCATGCTGGAGTGGGGCTACTGGGATGCATGACCACGGCAATGGGGGGATTATAGGGAGGCAGGAGTGTCAGGATGTGGAGCATCGTGCTCAGAGGGACTGCTGGGATGCAGGAACATGGGAATGAGGGAGCACCAGGCTGCTGAAGCACTGGGCCCAATCCCCCAATCCCATTTCCATCCCATCTGTTACAAATTCTGCAGACAGAATAAATAGCACAGAGATGGTCTTTGTGGCAGGTGGTGTTGAAGACCTAGTGGTAACTATGAGGCACTCAACAGTGTGTATGTGCTGTGAGGTACCCAAAAGCCCTGCTCAGATGGGTGCAAACACCAAATACACTGATGCAGCAGTTGCTTTTCTTGTTTTTCATAGATCCTGTCACTCCAACATGAGATAGGCAGCTCTCCAGAGCACGTGCCATGTCTGGGTTGGGCTGGCCCAGGAGGATCCCAAGCATGTTGGCTGTCCTGGCTGGAGCATCGCAGTGACTTTTAGCAGCTCTGAGACAGGATTAGGGGCACTGTGGCTTGGAGGAGCAGGTAGATCTCACCTCAATTCTGAATGCCACCTCAAACCAGCCTTTCTGAGCTGGCAGACAACAACCAGGGTCTTGCCAAATAGCAGCTTATGACAAGGGTGAACCCAATTCATCACCAAACCCAGCTCGAGAACAATTCCTGCTCTAACAATGTCTTAGCAGCATCCAAGGGAACATTATTTAAGGGAGATGGGAAGGGGCTTTTGCCCAGCAGGTGCAGGCATAAGACAAAGGGGAATGGTTTGAAGCAGAAAGGGGGGAGGTTGAGACAAGATCTCAGGAAGAAATGTTTTCCTGGGAGGATGGTGACGCCCTGGCCCAGGTTGCCCAGAGAAGCTATGGCTGCCCCATCCCTGGAGGGGTTCAGGATTGAGTGTGAGGGGGTTTGGAGAAACCTGATCCTGGGGGAGGTGTCCCTGCCCATGGCCTCCATAGAAGACCCAAATGGTGCAAGGGAAGGGTTGGGTGGGAATGGAGACATAACATTGGTTCCATGCTGCAAACAGGGGCCAGACTGGTTGGAAATGCCTAGCTCCCATATGACAGGAATGGGATGGGATAAGGTCAGATGGGATGGGGTGGATGGAGAAGGTGGCTGCTGTGGGCAGTGGGCCCTGGCTGATGAAGGGAGTCTTGGAAGGAGGAGAGCTGTTCTTGCACATAGCAAAGTGATCCAAGTTTCTCCTGTGCTCAATGCCTGGATGGGTGCAGCTGGTTCTACCACGAGCAGACCCATATGGTCACCAACACTTGGGAAAGATGCTGTGGAAGGTTCCTGCAGCTTTGCAGCAAAGAAAACCCAGTAATGAGCTATTGCAGATGCCTCTTCCTTCAGCAAGCTGAAAACATGTCGTGACTTCTAGCAGTCTCAATAGATTGGCATGGAGGAGCATGGACTTTTGACTTAAAATAAAACATGCTTCTTCCTACTCTCTTAACTACTCAGTGTTAATAACCTGAATATTGCAGCTTGTTTTCTCTACTTTTCTTTTTCCTGATTTTCTACTGCCCTAGCTTGTAGTTACTGTAAATAATCAACCTTAGGCTTTGGGCTTGTTCTGACTGCAAAGCTTTGGAAGCAACTGTGCAGTAGTGCTGTTGTTAACTCAGTCTGGCCATTTAGGACATGAAAGGATTCAGCTGACTTAGTGTGTCTCAAATCCTAAAGCTTGATGAGGTCAAAGGGGCAGGGAGCTTCGTGGCAGGCGGACAATAGAGAAGGTTCATAGGCATCTCATCATCTCCCAGATCTCCACAGATAGAGACTCGTTCCCTGTGGAGGAGGAGACTACTCCTCTCTGCTGACTCCCATGCAGACCTAGGATGCCCATATTAGAGCTTGCGCATCTCCTAAGGAGGATTTCTTGCCCTGGGACCTACAACATAGAGACCCCTTTCCTCCCTCATTTGCTGTGTGCAGAAAGGGCAGGTGCTGGAGGCAAGAGGAAAAGCTGGGGGGGTGGGGAGGGCAGGCTGTGATAGATGAGGATGGACAGAGGAAACACACTCCCGTCCCTAGCCCTCATCTCACGTTCTTGCTGTGGCCCCGTGCTGCTGCTGCTGCTCATTTCTCCAGCTCAATGGACACAGCAGAGGGTTCTTGTTCTCCAAATGGATGCACCCAGTGAGTGCCGTGTGGTCTCCAGCATCACAGCATCCAGAGCCACCACAACACCCTGTTCTGCAGCAGAGGGGTCCCTTCCCCAGGAAAAGCCTTTCTAGCTCCTCTCCCTGGCCCTGTTCACATGCTCAGGTACAAAATCAGTCTCTCTCCAAGCCTCTCACAGAGACCAGCATTTCAGGCTCAGCAGGAAGAGCAATGCTGAGCTGTGGTTCTGGAGCTGCAGAGTTGCCTCCTCGCTGGCCACGGCTGCTTGGCAGCCTCTGGCAGCTCTCCCAGAGCAGCGTTACCCGTGGTGGTGCTTCCATGCACAGAGCAGGGAGGTGACAATGACCCTGTTTGTAGCATTAAACAGCAGCACCCAGAGCTGTAACGCAGCCTGGCAGAGCTGGACCTGGACTGTGTCTCTCTGCAGCTGTGAGGAAACACGAGCTGGATGCTGCCTCCTATGATACGGATTTGGTCTGTCTTTCCAACATTTCACAGAATCATAGAATCACAGAATCACAGAAAGCTGTGGGTTGGAAGGGACATTAAAGGTCATCCAGTCCCACCCCTGCCATGGGCAGGGACACCTCCCACTGGATCAGGGGCTCCAAGTCCCATCCAACCTGGCCTTGAACCCCTCCAGGGATGGGGCAGCCACAGCCTCCCTGGGCAACCTGGGCCAGGACCTCACAACACTCATTGTGAAGAATTTCCTCCTAATGCCTTATCTAAGTCTTCCCCTTTCAATTTACACCCATTCCCCCCTGGCCTATCACTCCAGTTCCTAGTAAATAGTTCCTCCCCAGTTTCCCTCTAGCCCCTTCAGATACAGGAAGGTCGCTATAAGGTCTCCCCAGAGCTTTCTCTTCCCCAGGCTGAACAAGCCCAACTCCCTCAGCCCGTCCTCAGAGCAGAGCTGCTCTGGCTGTTGGGTCATCTTTTTGGTCTCCTCTGGGCCCATTCCAACAGTTCCACCTCCTTCTTCTGTTGAGGATTCCAGAATTGGACACAAGACTCCAGGTGGGGTCTCACAAGAGCAGAGTTGAGGGGGTGAATTCCCTCCCTCACCCTGCTGGCCATGCTGCTTGGAGCTTGTGGAGTTCGATTTTTCTTTGTAAACTGAGGTGTTTTAGAGCTGGCTCAGCTGGAAGAATGCAGGTATCCATCTCCACCTGGGATGCTCTCAGATCTCCCTCATGGGTGGGTACTGGGGTTCCTCTGTCACCCATGTGCCCATGGACCTGTCTTAGGGTATCTCAGCTGGCATGAGACACAGTGTTGGAGCGATCAAACAGAGCCATTTCTATTTGTGATGCTGGTGCCATTTCAGCTAGAATCCAGCATCCCCAGGAAACACATTGGAACAGCAAGTGCCATTATGCAGACTTTAGCCTAGAGAAGAGGAGTCTGAGGGGAGACCTAATCACTGCCTACATCTCTCTGAAAAGAGGTTGTAGAGAGCTGGGCATTGGTCTCTTCTCCCAGGTGACAGGTGATGGGATGAGAGGGAATGGCCTCGAGCTGCATCAGGGAAAGTTTAGACAGGACATCAGGAAAAATTTCCTCACTGAAAACGTTCTCAGGTAGTGGCAGAGGCTGCCCAGGGAGGTTGTGGAGTCACAATGTCTGGAGGGGTTTAAAAGGCAGGAAGATTAAGTTCTTAGGGATTTGATTTAGTAGTGGACAGGTATGGTTGGATTTGATGATCTCAAAGGTCTTGTCCAACCTAATGATTCTATAATTCTATGAATATTTGGGTATGTGCTAAACCAAGGAGTAACTCAGTAAAGAGAGATTCTACCAGTCTGACTCTGAAGAGGAGGAAAAGGATTAAATACTAAACAAACTCCCTTTTTTTTCCTAAAATGAGATTTCTCTCCCAAACCCAAAAGAAAAATGTCCATTGCACAGTTCACTGCTCCTAGTGGCTTCTGTCAGACAGAGGATGGCTGTGGGAGTGATGGCAATAGCATTTGTGTGAGAAAAGCATACTAGGCAGGGATGCAGTACTATATGCTGCTGCATGGCTGGGGATGCTGAAGGTGAGGGATTCAGTTTAATAGAAATGATCTAATAAATTGTGTGCTTCCATAGCATTCTTGGAGAAATGTGGCTCCAGGTTGTTTTTCTGAGCAGCTGGGTGACTGCACCAAGAATTGTATTTCTGCCTGGGTGTCCTCAGGCCAGACGGTCAACGGGAATAATCTGTATCAGCAAACACCTCCACCTCACGAGCAGTAAAAGTCCAAGGCTAGAACAGACTGTGCACCGCAGCCACAGGCGAACAAGATAACGTGCGTCAGTGTTTGTTCAGGACCTGATTCAGGATGTACTCAGGCTTGGCTGCTGCTGGCAAAGACTTAGATGTGGGGAGCTGGGAAGTGGAGGCTACCAGTATATCAGGGTAATGGTAGTGAGAATCTGTTCTCACCGTGTACATGAGCGTTCCTCTAATTTGTTCTCTATGTGCCCAGCTATTGCATGAAACCAACAGAAAGCTAGCAAAATATCAGCTGCTGTGGTTGATGGCTTAAGGGCAGAAACCCAGCTCTGTTTGACTATGCTTTATGTAAACTTTGCTGACACACTTCACCTGCCATGAACTGCAACAGGAGCCCAGGGCAGTGGTTGCAAAGGCTGACACCTGCTTTGTCTGCACCGGCATTCAAAGCTAGAGCTGCCGCTGGATGTGGTGTTGGATATGGTGCTGGCAGAGCAGGAGAGGCAGCCGGTTCCCCACTCTTGTCTCCAATATATTGTGATGTTAAAAAGAGAGGAAAGATGGGGCTCACAGCACTGTGGCTTTGGAGGACACACGCTTGGCGTGGAGCTAGGTAAGGAGTCCAGTAAGGACTAGGTAAGGACCAAGGAGGAGCTCCCTCAGTGATAGAAAGGACCTTTGCTGCTTTGAGATATCCTTCCATAATTCCTGTATTTTTTGAGGACTTATATATTCCCATTATTATGGGGAATAATACATTTCTATATAGAATCATAGAATCATAGAATGGTTTGAGTTGGTAGGCAACTTAAAAATTACCCAGTTCCAACCCTCTGCTATGGACAGGGACACCTCCCACTGGACCAGGTTGCCCCAAGCCTCAGTTATCACAGAATCACAGAATCACTGAATCATTAGGTTGGAAAGGACCCACTGGATCATCGAGTCCAACCATTCCCACCAATCATTAAACCATGTCCCCCAGTACCTCATCCACCCATCCCTTAAACACCTCCAGGGAAGGTGACTCAACCCCCTCCCTGGGCAGCCTCTGCCAGTGCCCAATGACCATTTCCATGAAAAAACTTTTTCCTGATATCAAGCCTGAACCTCCCCTGGCGGAGCTTGAGGCCGTTCCCTCTTGTCCTGTCCCCTGTCACTTGGGAGAAGACTCCAGCACCCTCCTCCTTTCAGGTAGTTGTAGAGAGCAATGAGGTCTCCCCTCAGCCTCCTCTTCTCCAGGCTAAACAACCCCAGGGAGGTATATACTCCCATTACTATGGGGAAGAATACATTCCCACATATTATGTGGATATGGTTTTTCAACACCTCTGCCAAATCCTCTGACCCCACAAGAGTCAGGCAGCACAAGGCAGAGGCGTGCATGGACAATAATTTAATGCTGAATATAGGAAACAGAATATATGTTGGAAATACCATAGTTACTTTGAGGCCTTCAGATATCATAGGCTCATAGAATCATAGAACAGTTTGTGTTGGAATGGACCTTAAAGCCCATCCAGTTCCATCCCCTGCCATGGGCAGGGACACCTCCCACTGGATCAGGGGCTCCAAGCCCCATCCAACCTGGCCTTGAACCCCTCGAGGGATGGGGCATCTTCCTTGGGCAACCTGAGCCAGCGCCTCACTTCCCTCACAGGAAAATGTTTCTTCCTAAGACCTCATCTCAATCTGGCCTCTGTCAGCCTAAAACCATTTCCCATTATCACATCCCTGCACTCCCTGATCAAAAGCCCCTCCCCAGCTTTCCTGGAGCCCCTTTCAGTATCGGAAACTGCTCTAAGTTCTCCCTGCAGCCTTCTCTTTTCCAGGCTCAACAACCCCAACTCTCTCACCCTGTCCTTGTATGGGAGGTTCTCCAGCCCCTGGATCATCTTCGTGGCCTCCTCTGCACTCCCTCTAACAGATCCACGTTACTTACGTTACCTGATCTTCAGGCTTGCAGCACGACGAATGACGTTTGTGCTCCTAGTGCCCAAGATCTAGTTGGTGCATAAATCCTTTGCAAAGAGCCTATTAAATTCATGCAACATCAAATCTATTAATAACCAATACTCTTGTCTCTCTAGATAGCCATTTTTCTTCATGCAATCATTCAATGATTCTAATTTCTCCCTGGTGCCCTCAGTTGGCTCAGAGGGTTATCACAGACCCACCACAGTCAGGGATACCACAAAGTTTGACGCTTCCCTTTCTGTCTGAGCACATCCAAATAATTTATGTGTGATTTCCAAGGCAATGTCTGCATGTAGGTATTTCCCAAGGTGAGCAGGAATAGACTTTCTGAGCTGCGGGCCAAGAGGGAGGGTCGACTCCGATACCCTCTCCTGTGCCGCCCAACGGACTGCACCCAGTAATCCCCACACAACACCCACCGTTTTGTTTCAGCCCTTGCATACTATTTTAGAAGCCTATGTTAAATGCACAAGAAAAATAAGGAAATAACTTTGATTAAAGTCTGCAGTTGATGAGGAATCCACCACAGCTCCAGGTCCCACACCCTTTAATTACCTTTGCTGTTAAATGCTTGCAACTACGTTTCTCTAACTTTCATGTCCTGCCATGCATCCCTGCATTTCTTGATAATTTCTCATCAATTATAATTGCTGTGTCTTGGAGAGAACGAATAGAAGGAGACTTATTTAGGGCTATTTTTGTAGAAAAGTCCAGTCCTTCCTAGGAGAATACATTACTTGAGAGAGGCGACCAGGCTTTTTTTTTCTTTAAAACTGGAGAAAATCACCTCACTGCCCTGTGACTTGTAGCATGACTAGCAATATTTGGTGTCTTCCCCTACAACTTGCTAGAAGCCAAAAATGAAACAAGTAAATCATTAAGAAATGTTTTTACCTGTTGTGTATGCTAAGTGCTCCGTAAATGCTCAGAACTTGGGCAGCAGGAAAGTTGGACTAGGAGATGATTGCAGATCCCCTCCAACTGAACTATTCTAATGGGTCCAGAGGAGGTCATGAAGATGATCCAAGGGCTGGAGCACCTCCCATATGAGGACAGGCTGAGAGAGTTGGGGTTGTTCAGCCTGGAGAAGAGAAGGCTCCAGGGAGACCTTAGAGCAGCTTCCTTACCTGAAGGGGCTTCAGAAAAACTGGGGAGGGACTTTTTACAAGGGCATGAAGTAATAGGACAAGGGTGAATGGCTTTATATTGGAATGGGGAAGATTTATGTTAGACATTAGGAAGAAATTCTTCATGATGACGGTGAGGAGGCCCTGGCCCAGGTTGCCCAGAGAAGCTGTGTCTGCCCATCCCTGGAGGTGTTCAAAGCCAGGTTGCATGAGGCTTGGAGCCCCTGATCCAGTGGGAGGTGTCCCTGCCCACGGCAGGGGGTGGAACTGGATGGGCTTTGAGGTGCCTTCCAACCCAAACTATTCTGTCATTCTATGATTCTGTTCTAGAACCCAAAATCTCATGGTTTTCCACAATATGCTGAGGATTTTGAGGTGCTTGACTTTGCAATATTTTGCTTCTCCAGATGGCTAGAAGTGCCCTGCAAAATCATAGACTTCTTATCAATGAAGATTTTCTCATCTCCAGGACCTGAAAGATGCTAAGGTATCTCCGGGTCTGCTCTTGCTAAAATGATCTCGCTTCACCCTGTGTGAAAGAAACCCAGCTGTGGAACATGGGTTTATTATGGAGTAATGAAATAGTATCTGGTAATCATATTATCTGGAGTTCAAAAGCAGGTCTTTCCCTTTCAAGAAAGCAATTTCTCTCTGTTGGTTGGACTTAATTGCTTTGCTAGTCCTTTTTAATTAGGACAATTTAGAAACTAAGGTAAACTAGAAATGTTACTTCAGCCGTGGAAGAAGAGGGAACACTGGAATAACCACTGATGTCAGGGCCAAGCTTGTTCATCCCTAATCTGGCTGCAAAGACCTGCTAATATTTATTCATA
Organism: Phaenicophaeus curvirostris; assembly: GCF_032191515.1. NCBI lineage: Eukaryota > Metazoa > Chordata > Aves > Cuculiformes > Cuculidae > Phaenicophaeus > Phaenicophaeus curvirostris. Next base: position 73,972,868 of record NC_091431.1, read on the forward strand.
GGAGTGTAGCTAAGGAGAGATGACTCGGCATCTTCCCAGAGTTTACTGTTATTTCTGAAACAAAGGCAAGGTCCTTGACCAGGGAAGTGATTCTACCCCTGTACTCAGCACCGGTGAGGCCACACCTGGAATACTGTGTTCAGTTTTGGGCTCCTCAATATAAGCAAAACATCCAGGTCTTGGTGCGCATCCAGAGAAGAGTCACAAAGCTGGTAAAGGGGTTGGAGAATAAGTGTTACGAGGATTGGCTGAGAGAACTGAGGTGGTTTAGTCTGGGGGCTGAGGGGAGACCTTATCACTGTCTACAACTTCCTGAAAAGAATTTGTAGAGAGGTGGGTGTTGGTCTCTTCTTCCAAGTGACAGGTGATAGGACAAGAGGGAATGGCCTCAAGCTGCGTCGGAGGAAGTTTAAATTGGGTACTAGGAAAGTTTTCTTCGCAGAAAAGTTTATGTGGCGCTGGCAGAGGCTGCCCAGGGAGGTGGTGGAGTCCCCATCCCTGGAGGTGTTTGAAAGGCAGGGAAATGAGGTGCTTGGGGATATGATTTAGTAGTGGACAGGTACAATTTGAGTTGATTTCAAAGGTCTTTTCCAACCTAATGACTCTCAGTCAAGATAGGGAGGAAACACAGGAAGACACTTCCTTGTGTCCTGTCCCTGTGGAAAATAGTCCAGTCCTGGTATACAGGAAAGTCAACGTGCTGTGGGACCATCCCTGCCCCAGGGCTTCCACCTGGGTTAGAGCACCATCATACCACAGTGACTTGTTAGAAAAGCAAGTTTATTTTACAGCTGATGCTCTGAAAAAGCTTTCACCTTTTTATAATATTTGAATGATCTTTTTAGGAATTATCATGGGCGATTTTTGAGCTTGTAGCAAACCAGGGCGCCTTGTTCAGTGCTGCCACCCATGCACACACATCCCTCCATGAGAGATGTCCTGGAGAAACGAGTCCCTTCTCAGAAAGTATAAGTTGCATTCTTGTTTGAGCCAGGAAACCCAATAAAATATTTAGCCACTGTTTGAGTTCAAACATCCTAAGGACGCCTGTGGATGTGATTTGATTCACAGCTCTGTCATGGTAATGGTCCTTCAGCTGTCTTTTTCTCACCAGAAACCTGGGAAATAGGCATCTTGGAGGTGCTGGTGATGGAGGGAGAGGCAGGAGAGGGGAGAAGGGACAAGGGCATCCATCCTGGGGATGATTTTCAAAGCTATGAGACCATTGAGGTTCATGAAGTGGGCACATGAGCATGTGGAGCTCATCCATTGTCCTTGGCTGATGGGGACAGAGATGAAGAAGAGGTAGTAGGAGAGGAAGGCTGCTGGTAATCCTCATGTGCCTGGAAAGTCTCAGCCTAGCATCCTGGGAGCCATTCCCCAGGCACAGAGCTCCTCCAGTCAGCACAATAGTATGATTTGTGGAGATTCAGGTAAAACAACCTGATTTAGTTAAAGCATAATATGAAATAAAAGTTAAAGCATAATATAAAATTTATGAACTGCTGGGGCAGGAGAGATGCACGTTGTGTCAGGTACTGCTTTTTAATGGGTGTTTCAAATGCTTTACCTTCCCTTCTGCATGTTAGTTGTGACATGGGATCAAATGAGGCTTTTGTGGGAAAACTAGGTAAAAAAAAGGTGACAAGATATTTCTAGTGAGAGGAGAGAAGGAGGCTGAGGGGGAGAAGGAGGCCGCTAGCTGGGAAGTGTTGCTCCACTGGGAAAATAAATTAATATGTGCCAGGCAGCCTGATGGCAGGGTGATGCTAAGCCACTGGAGGAATGATTGGATGGGCAGAAGCACCCAGAGATGAGGAGGAGGCAGGAGGCTTCCCCAGACTCCCTTGTCCTTCAGTCCCCTGAGCCGCAGGGACAATTTCCAGCTCTTGGGGAAGAAAAGCATCTGTTGGAATTGGATGGGAAGATCTTCCATTATTTCTGTTATTTCAGACTTGATGCCCTGTAGATTTTGGGGAAAATACATAACTTTTGCGCTCAGACAGCCAAATCTTTAACCAGTGCCTGTCCTAGGGGGATAAATAAGTTCTGCTGGGCAGTTCAGTAGGTACCTTCATGCTATTGGTTACTTGGCAGCTGCAGATTTCCATCTCACGTACATGCTGTCCTGTGTATATACGGGGATATTTATAGCACATACAAGTTTCTGTCATTGCACGGTTAATATAAATCTACCCTGCTCTGATTCCTGAAGGCCACAGCACAATAAAATGCCAGCCATATGCCTGGAGTGCTGGTGGTTTGACATTGTTATCTCTTTTTCACCCCTATCAAAACCAGGAGCATGTCAAGTCCTTTTCTGCTAACAGCTTTTGCCACAGGCAGAGAATAAAAATGTTTCCCTTTTCCCCCAGTCACCTTACTGGGAAGGCAAGGGGGTCTAAACTCGGGCATCAGCTCATTGCAGCTGCTGGGGAAGGGAATTGAGGACTTCAGCCATGCATATTTTTACAAAAGCAACGTGATAAGAAGCAAAAGCTCTGTGACGATAAACTTGTTTGTTTTGTTAGCAGACCAAGGATAAATCCTGGGCTCTTGACGTTGCTCAGCGTGACCTGCTGGCATGTGGATAACAAAAGCTGCCTTCTCTGAAGTAGGGTTTTCTTACATGGTTAAGGACTATAATTTCATAATGTAGAGAAGCTCAGTGGAAAAAGAGGATGAAAGGTCCTCCAAGACATCACATCTCCCTGATGGTGGTAGGTGTGCAAGTCCTTCTCCTTGAAGGAACAGAGTCTAAGTGACCCTGATGGTTTCTCCCTTACATAATACATAAAACTATGAGTATTCCTAATTGACAAAAAATATACTTATTTTCCAACCTCAGCCAAGCATGATCCCATCTTAAATCGTGTTGGAGTGATGTTTGCTGCCAGCTTTCCTTGTTGTTTGTGGTAGCTCTGGTGGTGGGTGGAGATGAGAGAACATTTTGGGGGGAAAGGGAGGATCTCCATACCAGCAGGTGAGTCAGAGCCAGGGAAGGCACTATTAGAAGATGCATGATAGATAACAGAGGGTGTGATAAGGTGACAGCAGAGGATGTGGGCTCCCAGGAGCAGGAGAAGTAAGAAGCTGAGCTGCTTGTGTGAATAGGTGTGTGGTGAAAGCCTCCTTGACAGAGTGTGTGCTCTTCCCCACTGGATCCTGGAGTAACCCTGGGACAGGCAAGGAAGATGTCACCACACTGAGACTTGTGCCACCCAGACACAAGTCTGTTACACCCTGAGACACTTCTCATTTACCCAAACCAGAAATATTTTCTCCTATGACTTTGTCCTGAGGACCAGAGACAGATGTACAAAGAGTCTTCCTCATCGCTTGCTAACCCGGAGCTGCAGGAAGCTCTAGAGGCACTGGCAGAGACTTATACCTGGTGAAAGTTGGTTGACCAAGTACTTTAACAACAGGATAAGTAGAGCTGTACCCATCTCAGAGGAAGAAGAACTGAAGGCTTTAATCTATCATCACCGGTGACAGAGCCCAGATCATCTAAACCCAAGCCCACTGAGTCATGCTGCTTTCCACCCATCTCCAGCCATGGGCTGGGCAGCCAGCCCTGTTTATGGTATGTGCCCTGGCTCTGGTAGAGCCGGCTTGTACAGTGAAGCCATCGCAGCTCACTGTGGTGCCCAACCTGCTCTCTTCAGCCTTGTTTCTAACAAAAAGTGTATGCAGGGCCAGAGTGCCAGCTCTCTGCCTTGCCTAAAGCATGGCTTTCCTCTAAAGCCTTTTGGTTCAAGTCTCCTTCTTGCTACTGTGTAATTCCAGATTTTTTGGGCTGTAGGTTGCTGAAAAGTCAATGGTGTCAATAAAATTGCCTGCACAGAATATAATACTGAGTGAAGAAATAGCGAAGTCACAGAATCACAGATTTGCAGAATGGCTTGGGAGGGAAGTGACCTGTAAAGGCCATGTATGGTCCAACCTTCTTGCAAGAAGCAGGGACATCTTCAACTGGATCAGGTTTGCTCATGGCCCTCTCTAACCTGGCCTTGAATGTTTCCAGGGATGGGGCATCCACCACCTCTCTGGGCAACCTGTGCTTGTGCGTCACCACCCTCAGTGTAAAGAATTTCTTCTTTCTGTCTAGTCTGAATCTCCCCTCTTTTAGTGTAAAGCCACGATCCCTTGTTCTCTTTGTACACGCCCTGTTCAAAAGTCTATCCCCATCTGTCTTATTAGCCCCCTTTAACTACTCCAAGGTTGCAATAAGGTCTCCCCAGAGAGTCACCCTCCGTCCTGCACCCCTGCATTTTCAACACTCCTCACCCCAATGCCAGTGAAATTCCCCTCTACCTTCTCCCACCCCACCAATTAGCGATTCCCTCCTGCTGAACCCCTCTAAGCAGCATCACAATCCTCTGATGCAATTAATAGCCACAATAAGGGATTATGGAAAAAGAATCCATTTGCATTCGGGGGAAGAGAGAGATATTTCTGGGTTACTGGAAGATTTCTTGGCCAGCCCTGCCTCTGTGAAACGCACTTGCCAATGGTTAATTTGACTCTGTTCTCCAGCAAACCCACAGCTATTGATGTCCCTGTCTGAGGCACTACCTGTCACCCTGAGGAGGCATCTGACAAGATCTGCTTTGCCTGGTGTGGAAGGACATCCTTCACCACCTATTCCAGCTCCTTCTGATGCCTCTGCCACCTCTCAGCTTAGCCTCCTCAGCAGCCTGACCTTTGCAAATGCCCATGTGATTCCTTGGGGCTAGATGTGGCAATCCTTTAAACTGGTAATTTGTTCTTACCTGGATAATCATACTTTGCGTTTCTAAGGCCTCATTAATGCAGTTGCGAATTAAATCAGGGGAGGAAAGTCATGAATTATGTCCAGGTAGCCCCATTAAGCATCTGAGTTATGTGAAGAAAGGGAAATTAGAAATATTATTTTAAGCAATATGGGAGGTCAAGGAGAAAATCCAAAAATTCCGAGTTGCACCTTCTCGTATGCAGTATGAAAAGTGGCATCAGAGTTAGATTTCAACCTATCTGTCACAAAGCAGTTTTCACAAGCCCAGCTCTCCAGGAGCCCAAACTCATCTTGTCTCAGACCTCCGCCCAGTACCAGTCAGTTTAGCCTTGACTTGAAAACAGCCTTGGCACCGATCACTGTGCTGGATACAAATGCCCTTCTAAAAATAACATAGAAGTGGGGGAAGGAGCTTGTCTCTGCACTCGGCATTTCAAAACTAGCTTCTCCTCTTGCCACAGCAAAGTGTTTCTTCACCCATTGGTGCCCCGCTCTGAAATTTGATTTATAAATATGTACATAAGAGAGTCTTGACAGCTTTATGCAGTCTCTTTTGCCACGAATGACCTGGCTGTCTACATTCATATCCTCTCACCTGAGTTTCTCTCTAGTTTTGCAGCCAGGCAATCTCACCCCACAAGATCTGGGGGGAGCAGGAACCACTGGAGTCCCATGTCCAATGCCATCAGCCCCTCAGGCATGGACAGAGGTCTCTGTGCTCGGGAAGGAGGGCAGAGTTGTGCACTCAGGCTCTTTTGGGATGGGAACAAAGACCTTGTCTGTCTCCAGTCCTTGCTTCGACAGTAGGTCTATTATTTGTTTTTTTAAAGGAGGTCTATTTGCTTTCAAGTCAACTGCAGCCTGGCCAGAATAATGATCTCTCTGACTCTGGCAGAAGTTGTTCATCCCACTGTTTCAAGGGTTTCTGTTCCTGCAGGAGTCTCTCTGATGGAGCACCTACATGCTTGATGTCCACAGTGGCATTTTGATGGTCACTTCTTAGAAACCTCCTGAGGGCATCACAGCGTTTTCATGCTGGGAGGCATCCCCATCACCCCACCAGAACTACTTGTTGAAGAAGAAAGGAATTTTCCTCCTCTTTAGTTTATTTTTTCAGTACCTGTCTGTAGGTGTAACTGAGCTTTCCGCACAGGGGATGTATAATGTAAGAAGAACAGAGTACATTGAATATTGCCTTCAGCTATGCTGTGAAGCTAAGATTTGCTCCAAGCTAGCAAGGGAGGGCCAAGCTACCAGCACACCTCAGCCACGAGCAAGGTAATTTGTGAATATTCTGTATCTCCCCTTAGAAGCAGCAGGATCTCTTCATTACTGATCCGTTTTAAAGTATATTGCCATGGCGAGGGCAGAGTTTGGCACAGCTTCTTTTCAGTTGCAGTTTGGGCTCTCAAATATCTCTGTGTCCCCGTCTGCTCTTTTCACGTCTTGCTGTTTTTCTGGGACAAAAGTCCTGAGGCTGGAGCATTTCCCACTGGCAGAGATCCACCAATTCCCACTGAATAAGAAGAGAGCTTAGGGATGCTCTTGACATCCTCCCAGAGATGCTCAGGGCTTTCCCAGTAGCAGGCCTGAGAGGATGCTGAGGCAGGATACGGGCATGCCCACATGGTTCCCAGCATCTTGTGGGCACTGCGCTTGGCAGCACCAGAAGCCAGGCAGCCTGCCTCAATTCCCTCCGCTAAGGCAATGCAGAAACTCCCCTGATGCTTCACTACCTCATTAAAACACTCTTTTAATAAACAGCCAACTTAATTTCCCAAGCACTGAGTCATTTCATGTTATTACCTGGTGTATGGTACCCAGAACAGCAGTCACAGCATCTTTTCCTTTAAAGGAGGATGATTCCATTCCCTCCTCTATCCTCAGCTTTTCAAAACTCCTTTTTTTTTTTTTAAGTTGAAACCTTGTCCTTTCATAATTTCCCTCCTTTCTAAGCTGGGACTAAGCGAGAAGCAGGGATGAAAGGATAAGGCTGAGCTGCTGAACGTGTACATCGGATGGGCTGAGGCACCAGGCTGGAGGGGAGCAGGGTTGCACCCAGATGACAATGGGACCAGAAGATCTATTTCTGCTCTTTGGACCTGGAGCCATGCCAGCTCCTGAAGAAAAGTCCCCGGCAGCTGTAAAGCTGTGATTTCTTCCTGCTAGGACAGATTAATGACAAATACCACGACCAGTGTGGCCATGGAGCTTCAAACCCAGGCAAGGGTGGAAATGACATAGCAGAGATAGCACATTTTCCTGAGTCCCAGGCTGATGCTGCCTGGCACCTGTCCCATGTGCCACATTCCCTGGGTTTCCCTTTAGTCTCCCTGCTGTCATCCTAGTCCAGATTCCTCATCTACTAGAGGAAGGCATCCAGCTCCCACCCACGCTCCCACAGACACCATGCTCTGCGAGATGGGTCATTTCCTTCCCCAAAAATAGCAGGCTGGAAACTGTGTGCCCTGACCCAGCCCAGATCTGGGCTCCTGAACAAGAGCACCCAGGCCCCAGACACATTTCTGCTTCCAGTCAGCACGAAGGTGAGCATTCAGTGATATTTTATGACATTAACAGGTCGAGGATGCTTTGCGCAGCTCAGGGCAGGAGCAAGACGCTCCGAGAGGTCCCACCACGTGAGATCAGGAATTGATGTGCCCCTCCAGGAGCAGGACTTTACATGTGCCAGTGTATTCTCACCACTAGTGTCACTCCTAGTGTGCTCCAAAGGGCAATTTGCTATTAATAAGTAGCAGAGATGAACTGTTACAAGGTTAAACCTGACAATCCCAATCACACTGGCGTTTCAAAAAGTGCTTATTAATGGAAGAGCAGATTCTGCTTTTCTTTTTCCCCAACCCTGCTCCCATACACCAGGAGCATCCCTGGGAAATCCTGGTCCTGGGTCCTGTCAACTCAAGGGCTTGGGGAGCTGGAGGGAATGCGGGAGTCAGGAGAAGCTGGAGGGGATGCAGGCATCTGGAGTTGATGCACGGGAGCTGCAGGAGGAGATGATCTGTGGAATGGGATGCAGGCAGAGCTGTTGTCTGCCCCGGTGAGCTCTGCACTGCAGCACAGCCTTCACTGTCACAATGCTCTTGGCGCCAGATTAATAATTAAACTGTAGTATGATCACAGATAAAGACATGAAAACCAGGCAGTTCCCCTTGCCTAAAAATATGACGAAAATAAAAAAATAAATAAATCTGGAACTAAATTAACAATGTGCTCTCCCAATTATAGCCACCCTCTGGTGAATATAAGGTTGTCATGGCAACCTGCCCATTAAACGATACAGCCAAAAATAAAGCACAGCAGGGAGAGAGATCTTTTGAATCCGATTTTGCCATCAAAGTAGAATTAAGGTTTCTTCAGAGGCTGGCTCTTCTGGTTAATTTGTGGCTGTGGTTCATCCATTGATGTTCATTAACGCAAACCATTTGTCCATATGAATGATAGAGCAGAACTAGATGGAGGACAACAAAGCATTCATGGCTAGAAATAAAGTTGTCTCTTGAATATAACCCAAACAACAGGAAAAGAGGAATGATTATTTGAGTTGGTGTTTCTGAGAGTCTAATGGGGTAAGGAGAAGGTGGTTTAAATCACATGCAGGACCATTTCTAAGCCACTTTGAGCAGGTCTGCAGGAGCTGAACGGATCCAGCTGGTGAGAACGGTGTTTAAATTCTGTTATTTACATTTCTGGACTCAGAGTTTTGTGTACTTATATGGAAATGCTTGATTTATATGGAAAACCTTGCAGTTTCCTCTTTTTAGGCTCAGCTTAAACCTTCCCTCCTTAAAGCCCAGGTGGATGCCACTCGACTGTGAAGGTTCTTTCCCCTGTACTCAGCACCGGTGAGGCTGCACCTCAAACCCTGGATTCAGTTTTGGGCCCTTGGGCTCCTCATTACAAGAAGGACATTGAAGGGGTGGAGTGCGTCCAGAGAAGGGAATGGAGCTGGGGAAGGGGCTGGAGAACAAAGTTTATGAGGAGCAGCTGAGAAAATTGGGGTTGTTTAGACTTGAGAAGAGGAGGCTGAGGGGCGACCTTATCACTGTCCACAATTGCCTGAAACGAGGTTGTGGTGAAATGGGTGATGGTCTCTTCTCCCAAGTGACAGACGATAGGACAAGAGAAAATGGCCTCAACTTGTGCCAGGGCAGGTTTAGATTGGACCTCATGTCCTATCTGCTACAGGCCCTACTAAAAAGTTTTTCCCTTGCTGTTTGCCTAGTTGTTTAGCCTTGAGGAGAGGAGGCTGAGGGGAGACCTTATTGCTCTCTACAACTCCCTGAAAGGAGGTTGTGGAGAGGAAGGAGGCGGCTTCTTCTCCCAAGTGACAGGGGACAGGACAGGAGGGAATGGCCTCAAGCTCCACCAGGGGAGGTTCAGGCTGGATATCAGGAAAACATTTTTCACAGAAAGGGTCATCAGGCACTGCTACAGGATGCCCAGGAAGGTGGTGGAGTCACCATTCCTGGAGATGCTTAAAAGATGGGTGAATGAGGTACTTAGTGACGTAGTTTAGTGGCAGACAGGAATGATTGGACTGGATGATCCAAGAGGTCTTTTCCAACCTGCTGATTCTATGATATTTCTTACCAGCTCCGTTTAAGTATTGAAAGAAAGGCTGTTCTAAGATCTCCCTTGAGCCTTCTTTTCTCCAGGCTGAACAACTCCAACTCTCTCAGCCTGGCCTCATAGCAGAGGGTCTCCAGTCCTCAGAAAACTTTGGTGGCCTCCTCTGCACTTGCTCTGAGAGATCCACGTTCCTCCTGTGCTGAGGGCTCCAGAACTGGATGCAGGATTCCAGAACCATACACAGGGCTCTAGGGATGTCACGAGAGTGGAGCAGAGGGGCAGGACCTCCTCCCCTCCTCAGGATGGGGCTGGCCAGGATGCCGCTGGGCTTTGCGATCATAGTGGGGTGAGTCCCCAAGGACTACTGGCAGCAGGGGGATGCTCGGTGCGCCTGGGATGCAGGAGGGATGCCGCCGGCGGAGCCCTGGTGGGGAAGGGTCCCTGTTCCATGCCAGGGGGGCAGGCTAGGATCGGGATGTAAGAATTAATTGTTAAGTTTTGCTGCAGCTGGTTTGTATGCTTAATTATTTTGTGATATAAATCTGTCTCGTATCAAGAGATAATATGCAGACAATCTCCAGACATAGTTGGATAACCTAAATAAATATTCTTTGAGGACTCACACAGTTCTTTGTCTAAAACTGGTATATATACTGAAGGTAAATCTCGGCCAGCCTTCAGTAACAAAGGATGTGATTGTAACAGAAGTTTAGCTTGTTTACTAGTTGAAAGAAGGACAGTCCCCCAGCAGGAACAAAGGGCAGACCTGAGCTCACCAAAATGAGACAATGAGGAAGGAGGTAAGATAAAGAGCATTAAAGGATTCTGAAGACACAAAGGAACTGCGATGTACATTTGCGAGCAGGTGATATGACTTCTGTATATGTTTAACCAATGTTCCCTGAACATGTAACCAGTGTTTCTCAGAATCTGTATGAATATGTATGTTTAGCCAGTATAAGACTCCTGTAACCAGCCTTACCATCATGCCTTTTTAGAAGGGCATCCAATTCAGTGCTGAATTGTAAAGGAAAAATATTCATAGAATAGAATCATAGAAACACAGAATCATAGAATCACTAGGTTGGAAAGGACCCACTGGATCATTGAGTTCAACCATTCCTATCAAACACTAAACCATGTCCCTCAGCACCTCATCCACCTGTGTTTTAAACACCTCCAGGGAAGGTGAATCAACCCCCTCCCTGGGCAGCCTCTGCCAGTGCCTAATGATCCTTTCTGTGAAATTTTTTTTCCTGATATTCAGCCTGAACCTCCCCTGGTGGAGCTTGAGGCCATTCCCTCTTGTCCTGTCCCCTGTCACTTGGGAGAAGAGCCCAGCTCCCTCCTCTCCACAACCTCCTTTCAGGTAGCCCACCATTGCCAGTTCATGGACCCATGTGCAGTTAAGGTCAGATGAGGGCATCTGAGGGATCTTTATGAGCCATTGGTTAAGCAACTGAGCCTAACAAAGGACTGGAAAAGGCATTTCTGGAATAAATTATACAATAGGAATGATCAGGAAAACGGACTCCATACCTAGCCCTGAGTTACTGCAAACGCTTGGAGACTTCAGGGGAAGATGCAACCACTGTGACATAACCACAAAATCCTGGGGCTTGGAGCAGGCTTTCCCTGCTCCCACGGGAGTTTTCTTTGGGGCTTTTCCTTCTCAGAGGGAGCCTGAAGATCCTCCATGATTGCTGAGGGCCCTGAGTCAAGGGGCACCCTGAGGCTGGAGAGTGACCAGCAGTTCAAGAGAGGGGATTCTCCCCACTACTCCACTGAGCTGAGACCTCAGCTGGAGCCCTGCATTCAGTTCTGCGATCCCCAGCATAAGGAGGATATCACAGAATCATAGAATCACCAGGTTTGATGAGACCCACCGGATCATCGAGTCCAACCATTTCTATCAAACACTAAACCATGTCCCTCAGCACCTCGTCCACTCGTGCCTTAAACACCTCCAGGGAAGGTGAATCAACCCCCTCCCTGGGCAGCCTCTAACAGTGCCCAATGACCCTTTCTGTGAAATATTTTTTTCTGATGTCCAGCCTGAACCTCCCCTGGTGCAGCTTGAGGCCATTCGCTCTTGTCCTGTCCCCTGTCACTTGGGAGAAGAGCCCAGCTCCCTCCTCTCCACAACCTCCTTTCAGGTAGTTGTAGAGAGCAATGAGGTCTCCCCTCAGCCTCCTCTTCTCCAGGCTAAACACCCCCAGCTCTCTCAGCTGCTCCTCATAAGGCCTGTTCTCCAGCCCCCTCACCAGCTTTGTTGCTCTTCTCTGGACTCTCTCCAGAGCCTCAACATCCTTCTTGTGGTGAGGGGCCAGAACTGAACACAGGATTCGAGGAGCGGTCTCACCAGTGCCGAGTCCAGAGGGAGAAGAACCTCCCTGAACCTGCTGGTCACGCCGTTTCTGATCCAAGCCAAGATGCCATTGGCCTTCTTGGCCACCTGGGCCACTGCTGGCTCATGTTCAGTCGCTGTCAACCAACACCCCCAGGTCCCTCTCCTCCAGGCAGCTTTCCAGCCAGACTTCTCCTAGTCTGGAGCTGCTCAGGGTTGTTGTGCCCCAAGTGCAGGACCCGGCATTTGGCCTTGTTAAACCTCCTGCCATTGGTCTCAGCCCATGGATCCAGCCTCTTCAGATCCCTTTGGAGCCTCCCGACCCTCCAGCAGATCCACACTTCCACCCAGCTTAGTGTCACCCGCAAACTTTGTCACAGAATCATTATTGTGTTTGCTCCGAGGAGCTCGCCCTCAGCCGTGTTCTGGCGGCGACGAGCGCTCCGGGGGCAGGAGCGGGACTACATCTCCCGGCAGGGCTGGCGGCGGGGCCGGACGGGGCCCGTCCCTCCCCGGCCCGTCCCTCCCCTCCCGCCGCCGCCGCCGCAGCCGGAGCCGCCGCCTCCGCCGCCCCCCGCGCCCCCTCGGCCCCCGCCGCCCCCCGGCCTCGCCCCGGGCCCATGAGGCTCCCGGCGGGGCTCTGACGGCGCCCGGCGCTGCGCACGGTGAGCGGGGACGGGGCTGGCGCGGCGGCCGCGGCCGGGGAGTGGGGGCGATGAGGCTTTTGTCTGCGCCGGGGGGCGCGGGGACCCCGCGCGGGGCTGCGCCGCGGGGCCTGGGGGCGGCGGGGGAGCGGGGTTTGGCCTCTCGGGTGGGTTCCGGCACCGCTTTGCGCCTCCTCCCGTGGTTTAGGGTTTTTTTTTGTTGTTGGTTTTGTTTTTTTTTTTAAAATTCCCTTCCTTGGCGATTCCTGCGTGGACGTGGAGCATCCCCGCGGGTGTTCCCGTCCCCTCGCCAAGGGGAGCGGTGGGAAGGGCGGTAGCGGGACGGCGGAGGTCCAGGAGCCCGGTTTGGGTATGGTTCTCGGCCTCTGGAAGCTTCCCAGACCGCTTCGTTAGCCCTGACGAAGGCCAGCGCTGGCCTTTCTCTCTTTTCCCTCACTTCCCTCTTTTCCCTCCTTTCTCTCTTTCCCTCTTTTCCCTCCTTTCCCTCCTTTCTCTCTTTCCCTCTTTTCCCTCCTTTCCCTCCTTTCTCTCTTTCCCCATTTTCCCCTTCTTCCCCTTCTTCCCCTTCTTTCCCTCCTTCCCCTCTTTCCCTCCTTCCCCTCTTTCCCTCCTTCCCCTCTTTCCCTCCTTCCCCTCTTTCCCTCCTTCCCCTCTTTCCCTCCCTCTTCCCCTCTTTTCCTCCTTCCCCTCTTTTCCTCCTTCCCCTCTTTTCCTCCTTCCCCTCTTTTCCTCCTTCCCCTCTTTTCCTCCTTCCCCTCTTTTCCTCCTTCCCCTCTTTCCCTCCTTCCCCTCTTTCCCTCCTTCCCCTCTTTCCCTCCTTCCCCTCTTTCCCTCCTTCCCCTCTTTCCCTCCTTCCCCTCTTTCCCTCCTTCCCCTCTTTCCCTCCTTCCCCTCTTTCCCTCCTTCCCCTCTTTCCCTCCTTCCCCTCTTTCCCTCCTTCCCCTTTTTCCCTCCTTCCCCCTTTCCCTCCTTCCCCTCTTCCCCTCCCTCCTTCCCCTCTTCCCCTCCCTCCTTCCCCTCTTCCCCTCCCTCCTTCCCCTCTTTTCCTCCTTCCCCTCTTTTCCTCCTTCCCCTCCTTCCCCTCCTTCCCCTCCTTCCCCTCCTTCCCCTCCTTCCCCTCTTTCCCTCCTTTCCTTCCTTTCTTTCCCTCCTTTCTTTCCCTTCCCTCCTTTCCCTCCTTCCCCTCCCTTCCCTCCTTTCCATCTCCTCTGGCAAGCCCCCCCCAGACAAAAAGGAGAGGGAAGCCTATCAGATGCAAGCGCTCAGCCAATCCCATTTGCAGTTCACGTTGTTCATCGTTATCCCCTGAGCAGGCAAGCTGGCAGTGGTTCGTGGCTGCCAAAGCACTGAGGTGGGAGGACAAGAGCGATGGTACCACCTGCTCTGACCCTGAGCATCTCCACATCCCTGGGTGGGATGCTAGTGTGTGGTCCAGAGCTGGGAGCATCTCCCATCGCCCGCAAGGTGTTTTCCCCATGCAGGGCTGAGTTGGGGTCTATCAGGCAAGGAGCCACCAGGGACTGAATTCTGTTGTTATTTTATTATTATTGGCTTTTTTTTTTTTTGCAGAGTCACTCTGGTTGCACGTGGTCTTGAGGACCGTGGGTGACAGTAGGGGACAACAGATGCTAGTAGCAGCGCAGCAGTGGGGGGATGTTTTTTGCCTCAGCTGCCCCAGCAATGCTGTACGCCTGGAGGCAGAATCGCTGGATGTCTCTGGCATCCCAGTGTCTCAAAACTCAGTCCTTGGATTTGTTTTTCCATGAAATGAGACTAAGATTCATCTTCTGGTGTCAGGCTTCTCTGGAAGGGGTGAGATCCCCACCAGTAAGACCCCACCCTGGATGAGGGTGTGATTTCATTAGGGAGGAAAGAGGTAGGTGCTGTTTCCCAGCAGGAGAAGAGGGCTGGACTGGCCTGGGCCTTTGTGGAGACATGGTGGCTCCTCTGAAGTCAGCTGTTTCCGTGTGTCCATCTGTGTCACTATATATTCCTTGCTACTTTTCCTCCATCAGCAGGGTTGATAGAGGATGAAGCTTGAAGGTACAAGGCTTTTTACTGGAAATGGAAGAGACAGGAGGAAGCAGAAGATACGCTGTACTTCCAGGTTGTTTCTCTTAACCCAAAGATACCAAAATAATAAGAAAATAGTCCCTCCTTTCCAAAGCATAGGAAGGCATTTTGATAGTGGACCATCCTATGAGTATCCAGACGCTGTTGTGTGGTGCCATGTGGGATGGAGAGGGAGGTAGCCTGCTCTGTTTATGGCTTCTGTGACCCTGACAAGCAAATACTCGTGCTTAGTCTCCAGAGAATGGAGAAAAAAACATTTTATTGTGTTGATCCACGTTATTTTTCCCTGTAAGAACCATAAAGGCTTTGCTCTGCCCTTGCTGATCCTGAGCTCCAAGAGCAAAACATTGCATGGGACTTTATTCCCTTGAGCCTTCAGTAAAATTTGTAGGCAGTTGTTTCTCCATGTTAAGCATGTTACCTTTGGCAGAGGGATGAGCGTTGGCTGTTTTGGGAAGCTCAGGCTGTGCTCACAGGATCACAGAACGGTTTGGGTTGAAAGGGAGCTTGAAGCCCATCCAGTTCCACCCTTGCCATGGGCAGGGACACCTCCCACTGGATCAGGGGCTCCAAGCCCCATCCAACCTGGCCTTGAACACCTCCAGGGATGGGGCAGCCACCACTTCTCTGGGCAGCCTGGGCTAGGGCCATCTTAATGCTTAAAAAGCATTTTTTTTGTCCTTTGTGAGATCTCAGGTTGCTTTCAAGGAAAGCAGAGGAGCAATGGTTGGATGCTGCAGGTGAATGTGACATGGGGGAAGTGACTTGTCTCAGGTGAGCCCAGCACCCAGGAGCTGCTTGGTCAGTGGGAGACTGGAGAACTCATTTGTGGAGATGAATTGAACACCAGTTCTGCCTTTGCAGGCAGATTTGGTAGAGAATTGAGCTACCTGAGGGTTTTGGCTGGCTTTGACACCTTTGTTGTAGCTGAGTCACCCTTATGTGCAAATGGGATGGGAGTGGGCCACAGAGGCTTTTTGAGTGCCATGAACAATGATGTGCAGAGCATGAATACATCCTTCATAGTTGTTGGCCCCTGATCCGAACTGTGGAGGGGGAGGTGATGGCGTGCTGAGCATCATCTTCAGATATCCCTCCATCAGCACGCAGTCTTGGAAGAGAAAAACACTCTGGTTTTGCTCTCTGAGCATCCTCACTTTGGGATGACATGCTTCACTGACTTCATTCTAGCATGGTTTCCTGGTGAGGATAAATTTTGCTAACCTGACTCTCCCTTTCCTTCTCATTTAGTGTGTGTCTCTCCTGTTTCTTCTCACAGACATCCTAGATGCAGCTCGGTCTTTTCCCATCAGGATTGCTATGAAATTGCACTACTTATTGCTGGTTGAGTTTTTGCTCACAGGTTTCTGTGGGAGCTGCAAGAAAACCCTCCTGAACCTTATTTAATTTCATATTCTTGCTGCTTCAGGGAGTCTTTGGGGTCCTGTGTATTTGGAAGGAGCTATAGATAAAAGTACAGCAAGATCCTGTGGTTTCTGTGGAAGCTGGGGCAGCAGGTGATCTATTTCAGGAGCTGTTTGCTCCATATTTTAGCGTAACACTTGACTATTTCTGCTAAAATATGGAGCAATTAAATATTGCTGATGATTTCATTGTTCTTCAGTTTGGCAGTAGTTTTAAGACATTTACATTATGCATGCCATTGTTAAGTTTCAGAGTTAACAGACTGCTGCTCTGTTTGAGGTAGCTCATGGCCTTATCAGGTTGGGGAAAGGACAACTGTTCCTGTCTTGAAAATCTGGAATTCTTGAGGCTTCTGGACGAGTAATCTACATAAATGCTTTGGGATGATCTTGTGAAACTCCTTGGAGAAGGTGCAATTCTGCTACCTGAAAATAATTAGCACATTACTGAGTCATCTAAAATAAAAGGCTAGTGTAGCTAACCAATCATTGTCTGTTTGAGAGGCTGGCTATTTTAATTTAATTTATTCGCATCTATCTGTGTGCGTATTTATATATGTATGGTCATTTACAACGTAGATGCCTTGCTGGCAGCCCTAAAAGAAATAAGTTTCCTGCTCAGTTCAGGCTGAAACAGGGATGAAATTGAGTGTTCTTAAAATTTTTGTGTATTTAATCACCAACTTTCCTGCTGAAAAGAGAAGTTTCCTTTCTTCCACATCCGCCTTGGGCTGTGCCGTGGTGGGTCTTGACTTGCTGGACTCTGCCTTGTCCTTGTTAGTGTTCTGCATGTAGAGATACCCCAAAGTGTTCATCTCCTACAGGAAAGTTGTGGAGGGGCTCTTGATCAGGGAGTGCAGGGATAGAACAACGGGGAACGGTTTGAAGCTGAAAGAGAGGAGATTGAGATGAGGTATCAGGAAGAAATAATTTTCCTGTGAGGGTGTTGAGGAGCTGGCACAGGTTGCCCAGAGTAGTGGTGGCTGCCCCATCCCTGGAGATTTTCGAGGCCAGGTTGGATGGGGCTTTGAGCAACCTCATCCAGTGGCAGGTGTTGGAACTGGATGTTCTCTAAGGTTCTTTCCAACTCAAACCATTCTAAAAGTGTCCAGGAATGAGGATGGTGTCTCTGTAATGGACTTGGGATCTTTGCTTATTCAAATTAGCTTTTTGGAGATTTTTCTTGAGGTTCTGGATGTCTGAGGCTTTAGGGAGGTTGACTAGGACTAGTCTTGTTCTTAGTTCAGAAAAGCCATTACTCCTGTATGTGCTGCTACTTGGCTTCCCCTTTTCCCTAGGCACGTAACAGTTGTGGTAGAGGAGAAGAAAAACCTCGTTTCTTAGGTGATAGGGGAAGCTGTGGTGACACAACTAACCTTCTGCCTCTGCTATATCTGCAGGACAAAATCCTGCTGTGCCTGTCAGTCAGGAGATGGTCTCAGGAGTATTTCATAATGTGCAGCAATTTATCGAGGGCGTCTCCTTTGTGGCCATTAGCACTGGCTCAGCTTCGCCTTCTTCCCTGGTGTGGTTACATTCACCGTGTTGCTTGGTGGTGGTGGATGTCATCTGCATCTCCCAGATGTCAGGGTGGAAAGAGTTATGAGTGGGATGACATGTCTGTGGTGGGAATGACGCTGGGATGGGAGGTGGAGGTGGGCGGCTGTGTGGTGTGCTCGATCCCTTGGGGTCACGTCATGCCTGGGTTACCCAAGGATGCAGGTAGCTGCATACAAGCTTGTTTCTCACTAGCTATTTTAATTTGCCTTAATGAAAAAAAAAAAAATCCCAAACTGACCTTCTCCATCCCTTTGGAGCTGGCCCAGCTCACTGGGGCTGGTTTGTACTGCCTGTGTTGCCCTGGGAAGGCTTCACCACTGCTGAAACCTGCCCTGTGCCGAAGCAGAAGCTACAGAGAGACTCATAGTTGTCACCAGCTTCCCCAGCCACCTGCGATGGGGAACTGTTAACAGGGCACATAATTAAATCCAATAAATGCTTTTGAAGTCTTGAAAGCCTGGAGGAGCCGTGTTGCTTGGCTTGTGTTCACCTCGACCTTGGGAGAAGCTTAGGAGATGTTTGGGAGAAACTGGTGTTCACACCAAGCCTGTCGCGGTCCCTCTGCCATCGGTTGCGTTGGGTGACAGCTGTCGTGGGAGGTGAGCAGCTGGATTGGTGTGGGAAGGGTGGCACAGGAGCATGAAATGCTGCAGCAGTCTGGGTCCCAGTGATCAGCTGTGCCATGCCACGTTGCACCTGGTCCTTCCCCAAACTAGGATTGAGAAGGCCTTCTGCAGATGAGTAGGTGTGATCCCAAGTGTTTTGCGTTGTTTGATTAAGTCTCAAAAATCTGTCTATGCAAGCATGACACTTCTGAGCTAGAACAGAAATGCATCACAGACGTTTCGTGTCTCTCAGCCTTTGCAGACATTGAATATCCTGTTTGTGAAGCCAGAGCTTTGCCATCCAGCGCAGAACCAGTTGCTGGTGGCAGAGCCTTTGGTGAGATCAGGGCGGGGGCAGCTGCTTTGCAGAGGTGGACTCATGGACTCACCAGTGGCCATGGCTGCTTCTTCTGCTACGTGATCCAAGGAGACATCATTTTGGGGCCACCAGCGTCTGCAGGTGGCTTTAAAAGGTGTTCAGGTCTGTGAAAACATATTGTGGTGTTTGCTAATGGGGGATCTTGCAGGAATTATAGCAAGGTGAATTTTGAAGGGTTTATTTGTCCTGCAGAGAGGTGTGCACTCCAGTCACCTGCAGGACTGTTGTGCAGTCTAGATCAAACCAAACCAGCCTGAAGCAGACCCGCAAGACCTGCTTTGCATTTGGATGCTGGCATATTCCTGCATCACTGAGCCAGAAGCAAACTCCCTGGGCCAGAGGGCTTCTGTGCACCACGTCCTGCTGCAGCATAGACTCACAGAATCACAGAATGATTTGGGTTGGAAACGACCTTAAAGCCCATCCAGTTCCCACCCCCTGCCATGGGCAGGGACACCTCCCACTGGATCAGGAGCTCCAAGCCCCATCCAACCTGGCCTTGAACCCCTCCAGGGATGGGGCAGCCACCCCTGCTCTGGGCAGCCTGGGCCAGGGCCTCCCCACCCTCACAGGAAAACATTTCTTCCTAAGATCTCATCTCAATCTCCCTTCTTTCAGTCATCATAAATACAATAAATACGAAACATGCCATCATAAATACGGTTTTGAGTAGCTGTGGAAGAGAGGAAAAGAAAGCAGGAAGGGTTGTGGTTGTGCTGTGATTGTCAGCTGGATTTTAATAACAGAGAAATGTTTTATGTTTAGAGTGGTGTTTGTTTTGCATGATAAGAAGAGACGGGGGTGGATGGTTGCATCTACGGGAGCTGTATTCCCTTAAATCAGGGCGTATCAGTGATCCAAGAAATTCCTCTTCCCAGCCAGGCGATTGGCTTGGAGGCATCTTTGATTACATTTTACTCTGTCTCGGGAAGCTGGGCTGGCGGTTTTTAAACCTGCAGCAATGGTTTTTGCAGCTGGAGGCTTCCAGCAGGACACAGAAGCTGAGGGTGCTTTTGGAAATGACTTCTAGTAGATGCATTAGGTGGAGTTTCAAGGGGCCGTGCAGTCTCAGCATGATGGCTACGGCTGCCTCTGGAGGAAGAGGAGGCCACGGATTCAGATGAAGAGGCTGGAGAGCTGCAGGGGACAAGCTGGGATAAGGTGATGATAGATGGTTTTCTCTGACAGCTTTTTCCCCTTGTTTTGGGACCAGCAGTTTCTCGCATCCAACGACAGCTCTGAAATGAAACGCACGCTTCCAGAAAGCTCTTCTGGTGAACCGCGAGTTTTCCATCCCTTCCTGCATCCCTGCTCTGCTCGTCCCTGTGCTGGCCTGATGAAGGCAGTGGAGCATTTTTTCCTGCCTCTGTGGATGCTCAGAGCAGCATGGACGGTGGGCAGGACATCGTAGCCTGTGGAGCCCTTGGTTTTCGGCAAAGCTGCAGTGTCCTTCCCTGCTTGGATGCTTTTAATGCAAAGATTCACCCCAGGGTGCTGGTCCCTCTCCCTCCCAGGTTTTGGATTATCTGTGGAGCACATATTGTCTTCCTCAGAATTGGCTCTGAGAAAGGCTATTTGCACGTCTTTTTTTTATGTATTTGCATTACAGGGGCAAGGGATTAATTTATTGACTGCAAACAGCCACTTTGAAGCTGCTTCTCTGTATTTCTGTGCTTATCTTTATTTAATTAACAGAGATGAGGCTCATGCACTCAGACTGACTGTCATTTGCTATTCCTCCAGAAGCTTTTTGAACGCAGGGACTAATTTCAGCCGAATTTGACAGAGGAGTTAATGTCTCAAAGATAAGAACTTAAAAGGAGAGGGTGGAAAAGGAGAATTTAAATTTCTTCTTGCCTACAGGGAGAGGCTGCAGTGGTTTTAAGCTTAAATATGATCTGTCTGGGTGCAGGCAGGTCGGTTAATTTAGGAGTACCTTTTAGTAGTCTGCTAAATTGTCTTTAAGGAAATAACCCAGATCACCTTGAGGGTGGGAGGGAGTTACTGGATGTAGGGGTGCTGCTTGGGAGAGTGTGATGGGATGATGCTAGATGACCTTTAAAGGTCCCTCCAACCCAAACTATTCTATTCTGTGCTGCCACATTGTTGTCCCAGGACTTTGTGCTTGTACGTGGCCACTGAGCTTGCAGTGAAGCGCTGGTGCCTGATTTCTCTCCAGCCTCCTTCCTGTAGAGGTATCCACAGTTCAAAAGGGTTTCCCAGCTTTGAGCTTAACCACCCTGCACACCTGCTGGGATGGATAGTAAGGTATTATGCAGTTACTGCAAATTGTAGTGGCATTTCACATGCCACCACCTAGAAGCTCACCTAGAGCATTTGCACACTGGAGAGGTGATAAAATCTGTCCCCAAAAGCTTGGCCAGGCTCTCCCTGCCCAAGCTCATTGCAGTTTCCCTTTAAGACTGAGGTTGCAGCCAACAGCATCGTCTGGAGGAGATGATGCAGCAATGTGGTGGCTTTTCGGCATCATCGAGTGTCCATGAACTTGCCTTAGTGCTGGAACTGCTGGTAAATGTGACTAGTGCACCCCCAGTTCCCAAAGGAGCTGAGGAAGTTGCTCTGTCCCTCTCTGCTGCTGACAGCCTTTCCTATTAGAGCCGCAGCACCAAGACTGCCTTTTCTGTCCTTTCCCCTTCTGCTGTCACTGTATACACTTTGATTTATTTATTTTTTTTAAACTGGGGATTCTCTTCCTTTTTTGTCAGCTTGGAGAGCGATTTCTTTTACACTCTTCTCTATTTAGGGCTCTGGGGGAGGAAGTGAGTCAGCCTTTCCCCTGCTCTGGTTTGCACAGTCATCCTTTGCTGCCTTTCCCGAGGTTTTCCTTGAGCACCCCCATTTACGCTCACTTCATTCAGCAGGATCCTGTCTGACTCCTTATCACACATTTTGGGGCACAGTGGGGGAGGATGAGCTGTCAGCGGGAGCTTTCCCTGTGCTGGGAGGATAGTAACA
Source organism: Phaenicophaeus curvirostris (assembly GCF_032191515.1). NCBI lineage: Eukaryota > Metazoa > Chordata > Aves > Cuculiformes > Cuculidae > Phaenicophaeus > Phaenicophaeus curvirostris. The sequence goes on from NC_091431.1 coordinate 73,994,264, forward strand.
CAGCAAGGAGGACACGCTGCCAGACCAGCAGCAACTCCAGGTCTCCTGCTCTATTCCATATCCATGAGTGTGGATGTCTGTGGAGAGACAGGCAAGTCCAGCCAAGTGGAATTTTGAGGTCTAGCCTAGTCATATTGTAAAAATTGATGGCACGGATTCACCAGGGAGAGGACAGTGAAGATGACTCCCGTCACAATGGATGTCACGATCACCCAGGCACTGATAGGAGTGGTCTGTGTGGATGATGGATGGATGATGATGCTTGCTCTGTGCAGGACTGCTGCCAGCTTGCCTTTTGCGGCAGAGCTGAACCAGTTGCTAAATGCCAGGGCGAAAGCATCTTTTGCTCTCTGCAGGGCTTTCAGATGCTGCTGCTCAGTGAGGGAGTCACTAAATTGTCTGCCACTCTAAGTGATACCAGTTATTTGGTATGCCATGTCCTATATTAAAAACAAGTGCATTACTTCCAGGTTAATTTTTCTTCTTTTCTGGAAGCCAGTGCAGCTGGCTGCAAGCTCTGCTTCTCTCTAAAGAAGGGAGAAGGGAAAATAAAAAGAAAACTCTCCCAGTTCCCCGAGAGCCCTTCCTCTCTCCTTCCAAAACCCAGAGACTCAAACCCTGAAGCCAACTTTGGTGTGCTCAGGAAATTCTGAAATGAGGACTTACTCCTTTGTTTTATAAATTTTTTACAGTAGGAATGATCTTTGTCTCACATTATTCTTCTCTCATATTTTATATTTGAATTATTGTATGTGATGATATTATATGTGATAGGATCCTTGTTGGTATCTTACCTCCACAGCAGTAATCCTGTGCTTTTGCTGTCCTCCACCAGTGGTCGACTCTCCTGGGTGGTCTCTTAGCTCCCAGGTTGGCTCTGGCTGGTTTGTGAGCATGTATTGCTGACGGTTGGGAGAGGGCATGCAGTATTTCTCTGGTAGTTTATGGTAACAAGGCTACCATCATTTCATAACAAATCCTCACTCTTGATCTGTGTGGCACATGCAGCGGTGTTTGATCCCACTTTGACGTGGCTGAATTTCAGTGAGTGGTGAAATTTTGAGCTTCACAAGCCTTTAGTAGAACATTGTTAACTTTAGACATGACCTTATTGAAGCTCATGTGCTGTGAGCAAGGACATCTCTGGTGGTCACAAGATTCAAGCTTTTTTGTGTCTATTAACAACTCATTTAGAATCATAGAATGGCTTAAGTTGGAAGGGAACTTAAAGCCAATCCAGTTCCAACCCACCCTGGGATCCCTTCCACTTGATCAGGTTGCTCAGAGCCCCATGCAACCTGGCCTTGAACACTTAAAGGATTAACACCTTAGCACCCAGGATTGTAGCTGTTGATACGGACCCTCACGTTGTGCTTGAGAAGAGAGGTAGTAGTCTCACATCATGGAGTAAGTGCCAGTGGAACTTTTAATATTTTGGTAACACCAAGTTTGCTCATCAGGGTTAGTCCAAACTTCTGCAGTGTAGCTGGAGCACCTCAAAGGTACCTCTGAGTGCACAGGGGTTGCCTGCGAGTCCTCGTTCTGAACAGCCAACATGGTTTGCTGACAGCAAAAGCCCAAAACAGGGCCTTGAGTAGCCCAAGATCTTACGGTAAGGAGTGCAAAGCCCAGGACCCAGAAGTTACGTCTGTTCTTTATTGGGATCTCTATTGAATCAGACCTGTCCAGTTTGGCCAGATGTTTCTGGAGAGGGTGTGGTAACCTTGCAGGAGGGAGGTCTTGCCTGCGTCTTGCATTCATTACCTTCTCAGGGAGCTGTTTGCCATGCAAAGTGCCTGGAGGAGGCTTTCTCATGGTAGTGCCAGCCATAAATACACAAGGAAAAGGGCTGTTTGTGAAGGTGAATATGCTCTGTAAGGAAGCCGTTTCATTGGTCTACTAGTCAATAAATAGGGTGGTACCCTGTTGGGGATGCAAGTGGTTAAGTTGTCTCTAGTAAGTAAGTGTAAACTCTGAGACATTCCAGAGATTTATAAAAAATACCCCAGGAAATGAAGCTTAATGTTTCTTGTCATACTCCCATCAGATGACATCTCTTCTCCTTCCTCGAGTCTTTTGGCCCTTTCCTGGGACACTTTGTTGGACCACGGCAACCTGCAGTCATCATGTTTCTTTTTCTGGCCGGTTCTGGCTGGTATGAGGAGCTACAGGCAAGTTTTATGGAAGGGGCTTTAGACTTGCTCCATGAGAAGGTAGTGTTTGATCACAGAATCATGGAATGGCTTGTGTTCGAAAGGACCTTAAAGCCAACCCAGTTCCACCCCTGCCATGGGCAAGGACACCTCCCACTGGATCAGGGGCTCCAAGCCCCATCCAGCCTGGCCTTGAACCCCTCCAGGGATGGGGCAGCCACCACTGCTCTGGGCAACCTGGGCCAGTGTCTCACCACCCTGAGACCCTGAGAATGTTTTCCTGAGATCCCACCTAAGTCTACCTGCTAGGTAATCTAAACCTGATGATGTGGTAATTGAGGAGCTGTGGAAATTTTAGTAGCTGGCGTGGATATTCGTGTGGTGATAGTAGGTTGTGTTGGGCAGTCTGAAGTTGGTGACTGCTTAGAAATGCTTCAATTACCCAATTTGGGTTTTGCTTGCTTGTGTTGCTTGTGTTCATTTGCTCTTCTTTTTCTTTTAAGAAATCCAACCAAATTGTGACCCTCTCAGAGGCCGTTACATAACCACAGTAGTGGTTTTTAAGCATCTGGTGGTGTGACTCTCAGATCTGTCTAACGGTATGTCAAGAGGTGGATCTGTTGGCAAGTCCTCCCCTCCATCACTTAATGCTTCCAAACTTTTCCACATGTCAACAAGCATTACACTGAGCTTGATGGGAAGTGTCAGGCAGTAAAGCCTTCCCCTCCTTTCTACAGGCTAATAAACTTCAGGATAAAGTTTTCCACTTATTTCCTTAATTCTAGCTATTCATCCACTGTATTACAGTAGACACGTCCATTGTGTGCTCATTGTTGCAGCACCTAAACTCTCTTCTGAGCATCTGCATCTATTGATTAAAGTATTAGGAGAAATGTCAGCTTGGAAGCAATGGGTTCGATTAGCCACTAATTTTAACAAAAAAACCAAGAAACTTTGGTTCAAAGTACAAAAGCAGCTGTAGCCACTGTTTTCTGATGTTCTGGAGGGAGGTCAGAGTATGTAACCATAAGGGAGGATCGATCAGGAAGCTAATGAGAGGAGTTTGCAGGGTGAACATGAGTATCCTCCATGAAGTCTTCTGAGTGGCCTAGGAGTATGGAAAAATATCTGAGTACATTTAAGGATGGCCCCTGTTTTTTGGCTAGTGAGCTGTAATGACTGCAGAAACTTCATGGTTGCATGGAACATGGACAGTTGAGTTTGTAGGATGGTCTTGTGTGAAGATCTGGATAACTTGGCTCAGTCAGTCAAATACTTATTTCCTGAAGGACTTCATGCATGGGTGGTGGGAAAAAGTTGCTGGTATCAACACACCTTGCTGGAGGTACAGATGGGTGGTATGAAAGCCTGAAGCTTCGCAGGAACATCTCATGTTGTTGGTTGATGTGTGGTTTGGTGGTTTGCAGTTGGTCTCAATTGTCTTAAAGGTCTTTTCCAACCTAAATGATTCTATGATTTCTCTTTTCTGGATTGGGGATTGGGCCCCAGTGTTGGATGGACAAATGGGGGGCAGAAGGCGGCTACTGCACAATACAGGTGGGAGAGAAGGAGGAGTCACAGCAGTGAGCACATCCTCACCTTTGGTTTCCTTTTCCTGTTTGCTTGGTCCAGTGTCAAACATCTGGATGTGAGCTCAGTCCAGCTCGTGCTCTGGGGCCACAGCTGGGATTCTCTGAACTCCTTGTGCCTTGAGGCTGCCCAGGTGAGCAGGGCTGATGTCAAACCATCCAGGAAGGAAGAGGTGGGTAGTAGAAAGCTTCTGGCTCCTTTTTTATAGGGAAAAGTGCATATGAAGCCTGGACAGCACTCGCTACGTGGGACTATCATCTTTGCCACCTGGAGCAGGCGGCTTTGCTTGCTGTGCATGATTGTTGTGTATTTGAGCTTCATGTCAGCCTGGACTAACAGGCCACTTGCCTCTGGGAAGAAGTTTAGGCTGGTTTTAATTAAGCTGGAGGTCAGGTCTGATGGCTTTGTCCTGGAGGTCTGGACACGGGGAAGGTGCCCCTAGCCAAGTGACTGGATGAGAGGGAATGGCCTCAAGTTGTGCTAGGTTTAGATTGGATATTAGGGGAAATTTTTTACTGAAGGGGTGGTGAAACACTGGAGGAGGCTGTCCAGGGAAGTGATCGAGTCTCCATCACTGGAAGTCTTTAAAAAATGTGTAGATGTGGCACTTCAGGATATGGGTTAGTAGGTATGGTGGTGTTGGGCTGACAGTTGGACTGGGTGATCTTAGAGTTTTTTTCCAACTTTAATGATTCTGTGATTCATGGTTCTAAGATCCTGGAGTTCTTCTGGACTGAAATAAGCTCCAGAGGTCCTCTGGTCCAGCCCTCTGCTCAGAGCAGGGCTGGCTTCTGCGTCAAACCTGTCCACACAGGGCTGTATCCAGCTGAATCTTGATGCTGTTCCCAAGGATGGAGACAACGCACTTCCTTGTGTCATCCCTTGGGTGCTGAACCATGCTGACAGTGAAGAAATTTTCTAATATCCCATCAGATAGTCACATGCTGCAGCTACTGATCCTCAGACCTTGAGGTAAGCAGCTGCCACGGTTTGCTGCTGGAGAAGGCTTTCTGCCACTGGTCTCTTCCATGCCCCTGGCATGTTGCTGTTGAGTTTCTCAGTTCCTCAGGGACATCACCACTTCCTAGCAAGGCAGCAGCATGCGTGTGCCTGCCTGCATGCTCTGAGAAGGCTTATCGCCAACTGACCTAGTTATTATAATCTCGCTCTTCCCAAGATAGTGCGGGTTCCCTTGGCTCTCAGGAGGCTTCCCTGGTTTCTCCAAGCTGCTGTTTGATTTCTTGTCTGCCTTTCAATAACATTATTCGTTCGCTCAGGCTAGGTGAGGCCAGAGAATAAGCTCAGTTGCCAGATACATAGCATTACATGTGAGCTACCTCTTCTGCTCCGCTGGCCACCCTTCCAGGCAGCCCTCATGTATATGTTTACTTGCAGACTCACTGTCCATCAGGTCTCTTTTCTTTCCCCCCCTTCTCCAACTGTATGCATGCTTCCTCTTTACTGCAGAAGTCCCCTGGCTGCCAAAATTAATGGGTGAAATTTCTACATTGCCTGTTCTTGCCTTCCTCATGGAGGCAGGGTTGTTGCCTGGCCCATTTTTTCATTGCCTAGCCCACCTTTATCATTGCCTAGCCCATTTTTTTATTGTTTAGCCCATATTTTTCATTGCCTAGCCCTTTTTTTCTTTGCCTAGCCCATTTTTTTATTGTTTAGCCTTTTTTTTTCATTGCCTAGCCCTTTTTTTTGTTCCCTATCCCCTTTTTTTGTTGCCTAGCCCTGTTTTTCATTGTGGCACATTTTTTTATTGCCTAGCCCATATTTTTTGCTGCCATTTTTTTCCTGTTGCCTAACCCTTTTTGCTGTTGTTCCCTATCCCATTTTTTTTGTTGTTCACTATCCCACTTTTTTGTTCCGTATCCCATTTTTTCTGCCTTCTGACAGACTCTTCATGAAGCCCTGCCCCTGCTACTGTGGGTGCTGCCTTCCCTATCTGCCCCTTTTCTTTTCCATTAGGGCCTTATTTGGGTACAGATTACTTTTTAAAGGTGACAGATTCTGTTTTCAGCAAGACAGGGATTTGCAGCACGTTAACAGGATTTAGCAGCTACTTCAGCATTAATAAAATAAAGCTCAGGAGAGGAAAAAAACCCAGACCAACCCATTGCATCTTGAGGTGAGTTCCCTCTGTCCATAAACTTTATTTTTCTTCCTGCAAATTGAAGTTGGGAATTATCCCTGTGCTGTCTGAAAGCCTCTGCAATCCCCAACAGGCAGAGAATAACCCGATATAACTTGGTGGCTCCTTGCAGGGACAGGGCTTACTGCTAAGCTCACCAATTAAACCACCTGGTGGGATCAACAGAGGTTAGAAGCATCACAGGGGCTTGGTGGCAGAGGGGCTGAAAAACAAGAAGTCAGCAGCATTGCCCTGAAAACCTGTTTTATTTTCCCCTTGTTCTGTAAAATATCCAGTTTGACCAGAAAGGGAGTGGGAGAGGATGCAGTGGGGCATCTTCCAAGCATCAGAGGGGCTTTATCTGCCTTGTGGTCTCTGCATCCCTGGGTGTCATCTTGTCGAATGCCTGGTAGATCCTGGAGGATAAATATTTTCTCCTGGGGCAGAGCAGCCTGTGGGGGAGCTGGGAGCAAGCCAAAGCAGAAGCATTGCTATGAGGATAAGGCCTGAAAGGGTTGGCACTGGCACTATGCCTTGTGCCTGCAGAACTGGGGCTGCAGCTGCCCCCTCTCTTTTGGGGGATGTGAGTAGCTGTTTCCCTTATACCCTTCTTAAAAAAAAAAAAAAAGTGATATGTGTGACATTTTTCTGAGGTTATTATTAATTTCTAATTGATACGTTAATTACAGTAACATTTTAAATTATGTACTCTGTCCTGGAGGGTGTCCTGGTGGATACCCCGAATTATCCTTAGGGGTTCTGAATACTCCTAAATATCAGCCCATACAATAGATAATTGATGCTAATTGTGTTGGGTTATGGGTTTTTTAATGAGCCTGTAGAAAAATCATGAGTGTAAGGGTAGTTGTGGGGGATAAGAGAATATTTAGCTGGGATCTGTCAGACTGGATATTTTTATTTCATTAAAACTGGAAACAAAATAATGTCAAGTCAAATTTCCTTTGTTCAATCCAGAATGAAATATGTTTTAAAGTATTTTAGAATCACAGAATGGTTTGAGTTGGAAGGGACCTTAAAGCCCCTCCAGTTCCACCCCTGCCGTGTGCAGGGACACCTCCCACCTCATCAGGTTGCTCCAAGCCCCATGCAACCTGGCCTTCAACATCTCCAGGGACGGGGCAGCCACCCCTTCTCTGGGCAGCCTGGGCCAGGGCCTCCCCACCCTCAGTGTGAACAATTTCCTTCTAATGTCTAATCTAAATCTTCCCCCCTCCAATTTAAAGCCATTCCCCCTTGTCCTGTCACTCCATGCCCTGGTAAAAAAGTCCCACTCCAGCTCTCCTGGAGCCGCTTCAGATACTGGAAGCTCCTTGAGTTCTCCCTGGAGCCTTCTCCTCTCCAGGCTGAACAACCCCAACTCTCTCAGCCTGTCCTCGTATGGGAGGTGCTCCAGCCCTCTGATCATCTTCATGGCCACCTTTGGACTTGCTCCAACAGTTCCCCAGGGCTCAGTGCTGGGTCCAGCCCTGTTCAATGTCTTTATCAATGACCTGGATGAAGGCATCGAGTGCACCCTTAGCAAGTTTGCCGACGACACTAAGCTGGGTGGAAGCGTGGATCTGCTGGAGGGTCGGGAGTCTCCAAAGGGATCTGAACAGGCTGGATCCATGGGCTGAGACCAATGGCAGGAGGTTTAACAAGGACAAATGCCGGGTCCTGCACTTGGGGCACAACAACCCTGAGCAGCTCCAGACTAGGAGAAGTCTGGCTGGAAAGCTGCCTGGAGGAGAGGGACCTGGGGGTGTTGGGTGACAGGGACTGAACATGAGTCAGCAGTGGCCCAGGTGGCCAAGAAGGCCAATGGCATCTTGGCTTGGATCAGAAACGGCGTGACCAGCAGGTCCAGGGAGGTTATTCGGCACTGGTGAGACCGCTCCTCGAATCCTGGGGTCAGTTCTGGGCCCCTCACCACAAGAAGGATGTTGAGGCTCTGGAGCGAGTCCAGAGAAGAGCGACAAAGCTGGTGAGGGGGCTGGAGAACAGGCCTTATGAGGAACGGCTGAGAGAGCTGGGGGTGTTTGGGCTGGAGAAGAGGAGGCTGAGGGGAGACCTCATTGCTCTCTACAACTCCCTGAAAGGAGGTTGTGGAGAGGAGGGTGCTGGGCTCTTCTCCCAAGGGACAGGGGACAGGACAAGAGCGAATGGCCTCAAGCTCCACCAGGGGAGGTTCAGGCTGGATATCAGGAAAAAATATTTCACAGAAAGGTTCATTGGGCACTGGCAGAGGCTGCCCAGGGAGGTGGTTGATTCACCTTCCCTGGAGGTGTTTAAGGCACGGGTGGATGAGGTGGTAAGGAGAATGGTTTAGTGTTTGTTAGGAACGGTTGGACTCGATGATCCGGTGGGTCTCTTCCAACCTGGTGATTCTATGATTCTATGATATCCTCCTTATGCTGGGGATCGCAGAACTGAATGCAGGGCTCCAGCTGAGGTCTCAGCTCAGTGGAGTAGTGGGGAGAATCCCCTCTCTTGAACTGCTGGTCACTCTCCATCTGCAGGGTGCCCCTTGACTCAGGGCCCTCAGCAATCATGGAGGATCTTCAGGCTCCCTCTGGGAAGGAAAAGCCCCAAAGAAAACTCCCGTGGGAGCAGGGAAAGCCTGCTCCAAGCCCCAGCATTTTGTGGTTATGTCACAGTGGTTGCATCTTCCCCTGAAGTCTCCAAGCGTTTGCAGTAACTCAGGGCTAGGTATGGAGTCCGTTTTCCTGATCATTCCTATTGTATAATTTATTCCAGAAATGCCTTTTCCAGTCCTTTGTTAGGCTCAGTTGCTTAACCAATGGCTCATAAAGATCCCTCAGATGCCCTCATCTGACCTTAACTGCACATGGGTCCATGAACTGGCAATGGTGGGCTTCTGCCTGCAAGTCCTTTTAATGTGAGATACTACCTGGACGTATAGTGTTTTACAGTCTCTTGACTAATCAAGTGGTTCCTTATCTTTTTTTCTTCTTTTTTTTTACCAAAGCTAAATAGTTTGGACTCTTTATTTGCGTCTGTGAGGTCACTGGTTCATAAATAGCAGTCCTGCTGCTATCAAGCTTCTGCTGAAGCTGCTGATGCTGCTCCCTTCTGTTGCAATTACAGTCCTGTGTCCATGTTCTCATTATGATTAACTTTGGGACTGTTAATCCCATGGGTGTAAGCAGAGGTTGGGAGGTACGGAAAGAGACTTTCCCAGATGCTGCTGTACCCTGGCATGACCTCCTTCAGACCCTGCAGTCATATTTGGTGGGGCTGCCACATGCTGGAGGTCATCATGGAAACACCTTCATGGTGAGCATGAAGGATGTTGTATAGAGGTGGGTGTTGGTCTCTTCTCCCAAGACGGAGTGGCCTCTAGCTGCCTCAGAGGAAGTTTAGATTGGACATTAGGAAAAATGTCTTCACAGAAAGGATTATCAGGTACTAGCAGGGGCTGCCCAGGGAGGTGGTTGAGTCACTATCCCTGGAGGTGTTTAAAAGACAGGTGCTCAGGGATATGATTTTGTAGTGGACAGGTACATTTGGAATTGATGATCTTAAAGGTATTTTCCAACCTTGTGATTCTATGACCCTTCAACAAAAGAACAAAAAACGATGTAAAATTCATTTGTAGAAGTGTTTCTGGGTTGCCTTCATGCCTGCAGTTCTCCCAGTCACTGTGTGGGCCATGGCTGGTGGGTTTTTCACTGCAAGTGGGATCTTGGGCTGGACACAGCTGTCATAAAAGATGGATCCTTTTGGTGTTTGATGTCTGCAGGTGGCTCTAGGTCCCCTAGTCATCATCCAGCTCTGTAGGAGCACTGTTTCCTTTTGGGTCAGGAAGCAAACTTACTAAAGTATTTGTGGCACTATCCCTGACTAGGCTGTATTTGCAGAGAAAAACCTTCTCTCAGTGCTTTCCTGTCCTGCTTTCCTGAGCTGCTGGGTGTGTACTAAAGCAGTAACCCCAAAAGTGTTCTGAAAACTAAGGGCAAACTTCTGACGTCCATCAGAAACCCTGTAGATCTGTGATGCTGTCCGTGTGGTGGCACCTTGAAGCTATAAAACTTCTTTCCACCTCCCCAGGTTAGATGGGAAAGCCAAGCATTTAAGATAAGTCCTAACCAAGGTTGTTGCACTTCTTGAGAGGGGGAGGTGAGGCACAGTGGAGGAGGCAGCAATACATCCCAATCACGCATGCAGTGTGTGGTGCACTTGAGTCCACGATGGATGGAGCACTTGGACACAAGGAGCAGCTCAAGGACATTTTGGGGTGAACTTGAGGTTCTTCAGTACACTGGCAGCTCAGCGGGACATCCAAGACTTGGGGTTTGCAAAAGGGATTGATGTCAAGGACTCAGCAGGGCACGTTTGGGCAGAGGTAGGGCTGATGGATTCCAAGGCTGAACATCAACTATGTTGATCTGGGACAGTCATCTAGACTGTTGTTGCTGCTGGTAGAGGTAAACAGTCACAAAGACAGTCACAAAGCTCACTTGGCCTCATATTTGTGTCAAAATAGGTCAGCTGTCATGTCCTCAATGTACCTGTCTCCATTTGCTTTGTATTAATGAAAAACTTCCTGTCTTCCTCCTGCCTGCTGGCGCTCAGCTGAGTTGAGCTGCTTCATTTACCTCTTATTAATCAAACCCCACAGTCCCCCGGGCAATAAATGTAGCTGCACAAATACTTGCAGCATCTTTACTCTCTGGAGTTTGTCAGGCTGCTTTTCTTCCCATCCTCATCACTGGCTTCTTGTCACCCGTTACTTGCTGCAATTCAACAGGAGACATAACTTTGAGGGAATGGGGCTGCCTGGGAAGGGCTTTTTGGGACATGTGGGGCTGCTTTGCTGCTGCAGAGCCTCCAGTGAGCAGAGCGATGGCCTGGGAGAGATTGTGAAAAAATGCACTTCAGTCATCAAGCAGGAGACTGGTGACCGGCCAGTAACTCATGAAAATTCCTATATGGGGAAGTGCTTTGCTTGGTGTTTGCGGGGTTGGTTCCTTATCCTGGTGAATCGGATCAAGCTATCTCATGAGCTGCTGGAAGGTGCTAAAAGTTAGGGGTGGATTTGAGAGGAGGGCTAAGCCAACGGGCTCGGTCCACACTGCTTGGGCAAAATGAAGCTTGGAAAGAGCCTGATCACCACCCATCCAGGGCTGAGCATCACCTGCTGCTGCGACTTTGGCTGGCACGGTGGAGTGGTGTGTTCACAGGGAGGTGGAGCCAATCCCTGACACATCTCAGCATCCCTTGACTCAGTTGGATCCTTGGTGGGTGCTGTAGTGTTTTACACTAGGTCACATCCCTTCCTGGAGCAGCTATGAGGAATCCAGTGCAAAACCTGCGCCCGTCTAGGAATCAAAAGTGCTCTCTGAATTGCTACCAGAAACTACATGGGAGAACATGCAGGAGGTCCTTGTTGGCTGAAAAATGGACTTAAGGTCTGCAGGGGCATCTTCGCACACTGTGAGAGCTGCCTTAGATAATGCCTTTTGCCCACAGCAGTCTTGCGGAGCCACGTTTGATTCATGTCATGCGACTGGTTGCAGTGAGAATCACATCTCTGAAATGCAGTTGCTTTGCTGGATGGAAGCCCACTGTCTGGACCATGTCCAGTCCACATGGCCAGGAACTAAGGAGGACACTGTCTGGCTCCAGGGGAAGTGAAAACTTTGGCAACAGACTCAGTCCCGCATCAAAATTCTGTCCTTAAAATGTGTGAGGGTTAAACACCTTGCTGAGGTATGTGTATGGCTCTGTCCTACTTTCCCAAGAAGAAGGTCCAACAAGTAGGTAGGATGTGGAAGATGCTGCTTTTGGCTTTTCCCCTGCCTTTGCAGTTGGCTGCAGGTCTTGTATTGGTATATTTGAATCTGGTAGAAGCCAGACACAGGGATGCAGGAAATCTCAGTTCTTGTAACACTGATGTCCCATTCCTTGGCCAGCTTGGGTGGTGTTGACCAGCAAGATTCCCAGTCCCCTTGTGCTCCTCATGGCTTTGTTTACTTACCAGACACTTGTTTTGTTCTTATTAGACCAGAAGTTTTATGAGGAAGTGACTTCTGCACGCACAGAATTGCCAGTTTCACAATTCTTGTTCTTTTCCACTGTATTATTTAGAAGATCCCCAATGGTGGTGATGGTAGCTGCCTGTATGTGAGCTGATAAAAGTCCATGACTGATGCTTCTGGAGTGGCCATGATGTAAAAGGCAATTTGCTGCATAATTTATAACCTGAACTTCTAAATGTGGTAGAGGAGCAGAGGTCCAGGATCCAGAGGCAGGTTTTGGAAATTTTGGGGTGTTGTGGGTGTTGCTGAGTGGGGGTTTTCAGGATTGTTTTTAGCACTGAAGTTAATTAGAGATTCAGAAAATCTCTGAATTTGCTTATCTGTGCATGGAGTCATTCAGATGAGATCAGCTAGCTCAGAAAGTTGTCTATTTTCCCTTTCCTCTGCAAAATGGCAGAGCTTTACTGGATAGTTTTCTTTCCAGTTCTTGTTGAGCAGCTCATACTGGGCAGAAGGCACAGAGATGCCCTCTGAGCGAGCCTGGCTCGGCTTGTAGGGAATTGTCCCTCTTTGAAATCTACCCCTTGCTTTGCTTGTGAAACCCAAGCCTGAACATCACCAGATCCAAGAACACGGGGGACTGTTGAGAAGCAAGAAGACAAAAAGCTGGATATGAGCTGACAATGTGTGGTGGCAGCCCAGAAAGCAAACCATGTCCTGGGCTGCATCCAAAGAAGATTGTCCAGCAGGGTGAGGGAAGGGATTCTGCCCTTCTGCTCTGCTGTCACGAGACCGTACCTGGAGTCCTGCATCCAGTTCTGGAATCGTCAGCCCTGGAAGGACATGGAGCTGTTGGAACGGGTCCAGAAGAGACTATGAAGATGATCCAAGGGCTGGAGCATCTCTGCTCTGAGGACAGGCTGAGAGAGTTGGGGTTGTTCAACCTGGAGAAGAGAAGGCTCCAAGGAGATCTTAGAGCAGCTTCTAGTACTGAAAGGGGCTCCAGGAATGCTGGGGAGGGGCTTTTTAGCAGAGTCCATTGTGACAGGATGGGGAATAATAGTTCTAAACTAAAGGAGGGCAGATTTAGGCTGGATAGAAAGAAGAAATCCTTTACGCTGAGGGTGGTGAAACACTGGCACAGGTTGCCCTGGTAGGTGGTGGAGGCCCTGTCCCTGGAAACATTCAGGGTCAGGTTGGATGGGGCTCCGAGCAATCTGATCGAGTTGATGATGTCCTGGCTCACTGCGGGTGGGTGGACTGGTTGACCTATAAAGATCCCTTCCAATCCAAGCCATTCTATGATTTGTTTCTGTCCAGTGCTCATGGTGCAGGAGGTAGTTGATGCTGTGAAAAGCGTCTTGTTTCCTCATTTCCATTTCATCTTTCAGAAGCCTTAAATATGGGGACATCTGAGGCTCTCGTGCCCTCAGCCTTGTTGCACAGAAGAGCTTCAGTTCTGAAAAAGAGGAAAGCCGTGATGAAGGGAAGCAGGAGGTGAGGTTCCACGAGAATGTGAACCTCATGAGGTTTGACATGGTCAAGTGCAACTTCCTGCATCCGAGTCGAGGCATCCCCCAATATCAGGACTGGCGGGGAAATGATGAGATTGAGAGCAGACCTGCAGAGAAGGATTCTTTCTGATGGATGAAAACCTGGACATGAGCCAGCAATGTGTGCTAACCAACAGTGTCCAGGGCTGCATAAAAAGAAACGTGACCAGCAGGGTGAAGGAGCTGATTCTCAAACTCTGCTCCACACTGGTGACACCCCTCTCGGAACCCTGCATCCAGGTCTGGAGCCCTCAGACATGGACCTGTTCTATGATTCCCAGGAGGAGAGGACCAGCTGGCTCCTCCTAACATAAAATCCCCTCCATCCATCCAGAGTGGCAGCTGCAGCATTTTGGCTGGCAGCTGAGGTATGTCCTCTGAATGCTGCTAAATGCTGGCTTGTGGATGCAAAATGCTCTTTGCCAGCAAACTACAGACATGGTTTAGTAGAGATTAAGCAACCTCCACGCCTGCCCTCCTGCTGACCAAGGGATGCCGCTCCCACCCCATCCCTCCCAACCCATGGGATGGATGACTTCAGCGGGTTGGCATCTCAGCTTAGAGCTGGATGTGTCTTATAAGATTACAGGTCAGTCCAAGTGCCTGTTACATTGCCTGGGTACCTGGACAGGAAAGATTTACTTTCTGATAATGGTTTCCCTTTGGTTGTTTGCAAAAGGCAGAATGTTGCAGCTGGTTTGTGAGCACATGTTGAAAAATGGGGTTGCAAAGTGTATGGATCAGCTGGTTATTGTTACACTTTTGCTTAGGACTCGAGCTGTGCTCTCTGCCTACAAATTGATGCCTGCATGGGGAGTTCTGCACCCTGCCTGTTTCCCATGGGATTCCCTGGGATTCGTAGAATCATAGAATGGTTTGGGTTGGAAGGGACCTTAAAGATCATCCAGTTCCAACTCCCCTGCCATGGGCAGGGACACCTCCCACTGGATCAGGGGCTCCAAGCCCCATCCGACCTGGCATTGAACACCTGCAGGGATTGGGCAGCCTGCAGCAGTGTCTCCCCACCCTCAGTGTGAAGAATTTCTTCTTAATGTCTAATCTAAATCTTCCCCGTTCCAGTTTAAAGCCATTCCCCCTCATCTTATCACTCCATGTCTTTGTAGTAAGTCCCTCCCCAGCTTTCCTGGAGCCCCTTTCAGCACTGGAAGCTGCTCTAAGGTCTCTCTGCAGCCTTCTCTTCTCCAGGCCTAACAACCCCAACTCTCTTAGCCTGTTCTCAGAGCAGAGGTGCTCCAGCCCTCGGAACATCTTTGTGGCCTCTTGTGGACCTGTTCCAATGGTTCCATATGCTTCTTATATTAAGGATTCCAGAACTGGACACAGGACTCCAGCTGGGGACTCACGAGAGAAGAGTAGCTGGACAAAATGCACGTGTTGGTTGCCAAAGGATTGCTACCTGTCACATGCATCATAGAGAGAGTTGTGTGTGTGCACAGTGTTATGTGGGCAAGCTGTTCTGGCAGGAGAATATTCTTTGTTCATGTATTCTAGCATAATTCTTGCTGCCATTATGTTCTACCTGGACTGCTGCTGGGTTGCTGTGTGCTCTGGGAGGAGAAGCAGTGCAGCTCTGAAGAGGAGATCCTGAAGCACATGTGAAATCTGCATTTTTCTACTATTTCTTTAAATATTTTTCTTTGGCAGTGTTTCATTTGGAAAGGTGAAAAATAGCAAGGACAAGATGCGTTGTGGGCTCTTGTTCCTTGGGCTTTTAGTAGAAGCAGGGGAATGTGAAAATGGTTTCTGTCTGATTTAAGGCACAGCTTGTAGTTTCAGTCGATGTATAAATACGTTATAAAACTCTGGCTGTTCTTTATTCAGGGGTTGGGGTTGTGAGTTTGTTATGACCCGTTTCAGATTTTATTGCTAGAAAGGCTGATATATTTCCATGGATCAAATTTGTATCAAAATCAGGGGACAGGGACCATGCCTTGCTGTCCTGTTGCAACCAGACTGATGCTCCAATAGACTCCTTACCCTGGCACCCCCTGGGTTAGGAAGCCCACCTGCTGGGAAATCACTCCAGCTTCGTGCACAGATTTGACAGACTAAAAGGCTTCGTGTTTCTAAAGGTGATGAGGCTTTGTTTTTGCTTGAAAAGAAAAATCCAAATCCACTTCCCAGCTGCAAAAGAACCTTTCCTTACTGCAGTGAAGCAAGCTGCGTAATAAATTCTTGTCTTGCTGATAATGAGGGATTTCTGGCTTTCTGGTTATTTCTCACCCTTCCTTGCTGAATGACCGTGTTAAGGTTGCTGTTTTGGGTCTGAATCTATGGTCTTCTGCTCTTGGTTGTTTTCTGGCTTTCTCCATGTTTTGGTTCTTTTCCCCTATTTATTTCTGAGTTGATTTTAATGTCTCTGTTTTGATGTGCTGTGGCACTCGCCTGCCCTGTGACATGCCAGGTTTGTGGATGACACTGCAGTGTGGCAGCTGTTGGGCTCCTGTCCTGTCGCTTTGTCTTTTCTGCATCGCCATGTACAAGAAACCAGACCTAAGACAGGAAGGATGATGAAATAGATAAAATGCTCAGCCAGGCATGGACGCATCAGTGTCTTAAAAGCCAGAGGCTGGTTCCAGCAGCAGTCACTCAATATGGTTTTCAAAGGTGTTTACCTTTTAATTCAGAAAGGGTCAGATCCAGGATATAATAATTTATATTTCTATGCTTGATGTTTTAGAATAATATGGAAAAATACCGGCTATGAAGCAGCAAATCCAAAAGGTAGATGTGGTGCTTCATCTGTTCTTATGGAAACGGGGCAAGACCTGGATGGGGGGAGTTGTGGTTCATCTCAATTGCTATCATTTTCCATAGTAACTGTTCCTGTGGTTTGCAGGAATACGAAAGCTGGCTGCCAGCAATAAAGATAAACCGCTCCTTTCATTCACTGAGATACTCTCACTGCTTTAGAAAGATGCATTGTGATGTTCTTGTTTTTAGAAGTGGACTGGTGTAGGAGAGAGAAAATATTGCTGCTGAAGGAGCTTATTAAAAGGAGATGCTGGGAAATGAGCTGTCTACCCACCGGCCATGGTCGCACTTCTAGGTAGGAGTTATAGAATCATAGAATAACCAGGTTGGAAGAGACCCACCGGATCATCGAGTCCAACCATTTCTATCAATCACTAAACCATGTCCCTTAGCACCTCGTCCACCCGTCCCTTAAACCCCTCCAGGGAAGGTGACTCAACCCCCTCCCTGGGCAGCCTGTGCCAGTGACCAATGATCCTTTCTGTGAAAATTTTTTCCTAATGTCCAGCCTAAATTTCCCCTGGCAGAGCTTGAGGCCATTCCCTCTTGTCCTGTCCCCTGTCCCTTGGGAGAAGAGCCCAGCTCCCTCCTCTCCACAACCTCCTTTCAGGTAGTTGGAGAGAGCAATGAGGTCTCCCCTCAGCCTCCTCTTCTCCAGGCTAAACACCCCCAGCTCTCTCAGCCGCTCCTCATAAGGCCTGTTCTCCAGCCCCCTCACCGGCTTTGTTGCACTTCTCTGGACTCGTTCCAGAGCCTCAACATCCTTCTTGTGGTGAGGGGCCCAGAACTGACCCCAGGATTCGAGGAGCGGTCTCACCAGTGCCGAGTACAGAGGGAGAAGAATCTCCCTGGACCTGCTGGTCACGCCGTGTCTGGTCCAAGCCAAGATGCCATTGGCCTTCTTGGCCACCTGGGCCACTGCTGGCTCATGTTCAGTCTCTGTCAACCAACACCCCCAAATGCAGACAGTCAAAGGTTCTGCCTGTAATGCTACTGGCAGACAGTTATTTGCAGAGTTAAAGCATGCAGAGGATTTTACCTGACCTGAAGGCACTGATAAGAAACAGGTAAGAAGTAGGAGAGTTGTCCTGCATCAGCTGGTCTGTTCCATCAAGGTATTCCTCACCTCCCAGATCTGGGGCTGAAGTGACGTCCTTCTCCATGCATGTCAGCAGTGGCTTTGGAAAGGAGGGCTTGGAGAAGATGGTGGGCAGGCAATGCGAGGGAGGTGGTGATTGAGGGTTTGTCTGGGTTCTGTTCCTTCTGCCCAGCTGATGAGCAGAAGAAGGTTTCATGTCCATGAGAGGTGTGGTCCAACGATTCTTTACTGTAGGGAGTGGAGGCTGGACAAGAGACGTCAAAGTTGATGTTGGTTGCTCATAGAGCTGGGTGTTTTGTCTGTTGGCTCGGGCTGGGCTGGAGCCTTTCCCCAGATCTTGCCGGGTGTCTCTTCAGTTTGGCTTTACCATCATCCCATGCAGGCATAGATAAATAAATAAATCTGTGCGCTGCTGGGGTCCTTCTTGGTGCTTGTCCCAAGTGTCCCTGTTGGATCACAGCAGGTGTGGGAGCAGAGGGCCTGCCTTGATCATCCACAGCTCTCCTGCATGTGGGTGACTGCAGGGGGAGTACAGCTATATTTCGGTCCTCCCCATGCCCACCGGCACCTGGGCCAGGTTTTAAGCACGTCTGCTGCCACGTCTTCATGCTTTATTGCTACTTTCTTTGCTTAAACCTGTCCTGGAGGACTCCAAGGTCTTCTGTTGCTTCCACAGTTCTTTCTCAACCACGTTCCTGCCACAGGAGAAGAAAAACCCTGTAAGACTTCAGTCACAATGAGGGCAATAAAACTCATTTTGAGGACTTTTTGTAATACTCCAGAGTTCCTGGGCTTATTCGCAGGGAAAGTTTCCTTGGAGGGTAAGTTTCCATCTCTGGGATGAGACATGCCCTGACCATGTGGCTTGTGCCACATGCTTCCCTGCTGATGCTAGCAAGCAGGATTCTTTTGCGAAGGAAATCATCCTCAATTAACACTTGCCATGCTACTGAAATAGGCAAGTGTTTAATATTTATTTATTACAACCCCTCAGGCAGAGCAAATGCAAGAGGGACACTGGACGTCGCACTAGAGAAGACTCTGGAAGGAGTTGGCTGCATCAGTATGTGAAGAATTTACACCGTGGCTGCCTTTTGTAGGAAGCATCTGCTATTCCTAGCCAAACTTGGAGTGATAAATCCTGTATGTCAAGAGAAAGGTTTTCAGTGATCTGTCAGGGTAGCTCTGGAGCCCATCACAGCCCGCTAGTAAGCTACACGCTGCCCGGTGGCCAGCCTGCGGTGGCATTTCTGCAGAGAGAGGCTGCTCTGTGTTCCTCCTGCCCTATGTTTGAATTGCAGTGGACTGGCGTGGGAGCTTTTTCAGCACCTAACTGGAGGATAAGTAAGGAAGACAGGTGCATTTCTCAGCTGGGATGCCTTAAGTGAGTCATTTAAATCCAAATTGAAATAGCTGAGACCAAACAGTCAAAAAGATGGTTTGAGCTCTTGCCATTTAGATTTAGAGGAGATTTTAGGAAGAACTGTTTTCCTGGGAGGATGGGGAGGCCCTGGCCCAGGTTGCCCAGAGCAGTGGTGGCTGCCCCATCCCTGGAGGGGTTCAAGGCCAGGTTGGATGGGGCTTGGAGCCCCTGATCCAGTGGGAGGTGTCCCTGCCTGTGGCAAGGGGTTGGAACTGGATGGTCTTCAAGGTCCCTTCCAACCCAAACCATTCTATGATTTACTGGGATTTGGTGGTCGTTGGACCTTTTGATATCTGAATTTTGGTAACAGGTGTCTAAAGATCTGGAGAAGCCGGATGCTAAGCACTGCATTAAGCAGTTCTGCCTGAACTCTGTTGCCAGAAGATCCTTTTCAATTGTCTTACCTAGATTCTAGCCTGAGTATTAACTCCTAGCAGTGTAGTTGTGGGGTAGATCCACTCCCAACCTTCACTCTTTGGGAGCATGTGATAGTGTGGCTCTCCTGGTTTGAAAGCCGTGGTCTTCAAAGAAACTCATCATTTGTGAGAAAGTATTTTAGACTTTCAGCATCCATCCCATGGAAGCAAAAAGGTGGCAAAAGCAACCTCTTTATTTTGTTTCCTTTGCTGATACCTGACCAGGTTGGACCTTGTGTAGGAGACAGAAGGTGTGTGGGGTTTTGCCTTAATGGTAGGTTAGGATGTTGGTTTGTCTTGCTGAGTTGGACCATGCATTTTCTGGGGGAAGACCTCTGCGTGGGCTGTGGTCTTGCTGACAGGGTTGTCATGTGAGCATATTTTGGGTGAAAAGACCCTGTTCCTTACTTCAGGGAATAATGTTTGCATGAGGTCCCTGCTCTGCTGGGATGACTGGGGCAGTGCTGCCTTGCAACAACCAGGCTGCTGCAGTCTGGGTTTTGGAGGTGCTTTGTCCTCGTGTGCTGAAGAGAGGGCAGCTGGAGAACCTGTCTGGGAAAAGGACATGTGTGGGATCCTCTCACCCAGGCCTCAGTGAGGTGATAGAAATGCATTCCCATCCCTGCATCTGTCATCCTGTAATCATGGACTCATCCTCCTTTTCTTACATCATTTGGGTTGCAAGTTCCCTTGTGCTGTTGCATCCCACCCACCTAGTCCAAAGTGCTTTCCTTCTCCATTGCTGCCCTTCACCCTTCAAACACACCATGTGGTTCCTCTGGTTCAACACAAACCTGGAGAACCTTTGGGAGAAGGAGAATGAACACACAGATGTCATAAAACATGCTTGTTCTTAAGGATTATATTTGCTGTTTAAGAGCAGAACTGTATAATTGCCATAAACTGTGTAATCTTACTAAAACAAGAACCCCATTTGGAACCCTATTTAAAATAATAGTTATTAATAGTAATTATACATTACAGTAATTCGAATAAATGCTAAGTCATAAAAAGCAGTTTACTTATCTGTTGACTTTTTCTCCTGACGATTCATTGGTTTATGGTCATAGTAGTGAGCACACTGTGGGCTTATTAGGAAAGGTTTGAAAGGTAGTTTTCAGGCCCCCAAAGCTTGTAGCCTTTGTCCCTTGATAAATATGGGGAGGAGGAGGGAACAGCAAAACAAATATAGATTTGAGGTACACCTGTGTTATCATTAAGGACCATCTCTGGGGTCTGTGAATCCTTGGTTGTATGCGCTATGTGAACACAGATCCAAAGGATCAAAGCTCCCTGAAGAGCTTTCAAGAACATGAGTTTGCTCATTTTGGGAAGGCTTCAATTGTTTTGATGCTCAGATGTGGGTTTGAGATTCCATTTGAAAATCTCTTGTTTGTACATGTTTTGAGGGTGAGATTAAATGAGAAACGTGCTCCAGGCACAAGGGTTTCTTTACATCCAGCACCAAGAGACCACAAAGTTGATCCAAGGGCTGGAACACTCCTGCAAGGACAGGCTGAGGGATTTGGGCTTGTTCTCTGAAGAAGAGAAGGCTCCAGGGAGACCATAGAGCAATTTCCAGTACTGAAAGGTGCTGCTGGAAGGCTGGAGACAAGCTTTTTAATAAGGCCTGTTGCGACAGAAGTGATAATGGTTTTATTCTAAAGGAGGGGAGATTTAGACTGGATGTAAGGAAGCATTCTGTGATTCTATGACCAACCAACATATGTCCCATTCCCAGTGGAGAGGGTTAATTTTGGTAAAGAAGAGGTTGTTTAGACTAGACATCAGTGTGGAGATTAACCTGTTGTGGATGGCCTTGAGTTAGTCTGAATCTAAGTCGCAGCTTCCCTTCGCAGGGTGCCTCCTGCCAAGGAAGAAGGTCCACTGTCTGAGCTTGAAAATCCCTCCATCTGGAAGGGCCAGGCTGCTGCGGTCAGGAGCAAAGTTGCAGGATCTGGCAAATGGGCCTCTGTAAACCTGTGGTTGTCTTGGGTTTGTTTTGTCAAAGACATTTTATACACGTGCATGTCACACTTGCTAAAATTAGGTAGAGCACAGAAATCAATGGGTTACAGCCTTAAAACCTCTGCCTTGAAAAATCTTCTGAGAGATGGTGACCAAAACAATCCTCACCTGAGCACTGGAACGTCTCTGGGCGGGCTGGTAAAAGTGGGGAAGGCGGTTGTGTGGTAACTGGGAGAGATTCGTCTAAAATGGGCAATACTGCCCACAATGAAATATGGAAACAAGGCTGCAAGAGCAGAGGAGGCTTTCTTAAAATGATGAAGTGCTCGAATATCATCTCGTGGAATCAAAAAACCATTCAGGTTGGAGAAGACTTCAGGTGGTCAGTAGACCAACTAACTTGCCCAAAGCAAGGTCAGCATCAAGTTTCATCAACCATGAAGCCTGATACTGGAAAGGTGCCTCTCAGTACTGTGGAGGTAGTGTGGTCAGAAAGGGAATTCAAAGGACAAATTCAGAAACCACAGAGCAGGTTGCTACCTCAAAGTACCAGAAGATACCACAAAATCAAGATGTTCTTCTGCTTGTTGAGCCTCCGTTGACACCCCGAGGTGGGTGACAGTGGCATGTTGGCAGTGGCCTTGGCACATTGGCCGTCAGTTTCTATGTCATTATGTGATTTACACCGACTTGGTGCAGACTAAGCACATAAAGAAGATTACAGAGCATGACTTGTTAGTCTTTTATCTTATTAGGAGGGTCAGATGTCAACCAACTCACTGTCCGTGCCTGGACAGCTGCTATGGGGGTGTTTGCATATAATGATGATCCTATCTCAGGTGAATGTGATAAATCATCGTCCTTAAATATAAAGGAGGGATTTTCTTCTTGCTAAGGTCTCGTTTCAGTACCGGATGAAGGTACTGAAGATGATGAGGCTGAACATTAGGGAAAAAATTTTCACAGAAAGTGTCATTGGGCACTGGCAGAGGCTGCCGAGGGAGGGGGTTGAGTCACCTTCCCTGGAGGGGTTTAAGGGACGGGTGGACGAGGTGCTGAGGGACATGGTTTAGTGATTGATAGGAATGGTTGGACTTGATGATCGGGTGAGTCTCTTCCAACCTGGTGATTCTATGATTCTATGACTTGGTTTTGGAGTTTCCTACCAGAGACGCCTGATATTTCAAATACGTGGTTTGTGCTCATTTTCTGGACCGGATGACTTCTGACAAACCCGTTCTCTTTCAATCTGCCATCTCTCCTGTTGCTAATCAGCAAAATGCTGCTTGGGCGTGGGACTAACACCCCAAAAGTGGAGTCGTAGGTGTTAACCCTCGCTTTGCTTTATGTGTTGTCATGGGTGTTCAAGGGGGAGCATCCTCTGGGCAGTGCCCTGGGCTTGATTCCCTCCAGTGCCACGTTCAGTACGAAATAAAATGTCCAAAATGTGGCCTAACAATATTCAAGAAGCATTTGGACAATGCCCTCAGACCCATGGTATGGATGTTGAGGTTGTCCTGTGCAGGGACAAGAGGTGGACTCGATAATCTTTGTGGGTACCTTCCAGCTCAGGACACTCTATGATTCTAAAAAATTTTGCTTTCATTCTGTATGGTCCCAGAGGGTGGAGGGTACCCTGTAACTCTGCTTCCTCCATCCCAAGTAATGCCACCTGTATCAGCTATCCCCTACCTCACGCAGTCACGTCCCAAATGCTTTTGTGCCCTCCAGGACTGGTTGCTACCATTTATTCTCCCAGCTCTTGCTTTAGCGCTTTCCATTTTATCTCTTTTATCCCCCCAGCTTTGGTAATTGTCACTAATTAGCTAGAAAGGGGAGAAATATGCCCTCCAGCATGCGCTCCTACAGGGCTCCATGCTCCCTGGCACTCCTCTGGGGTTTTTTTCTCCATGTCTATTTTTTTTCTTTCTCTTTTTTAATACGCCACGTGACTTTTGTTCAGGAGCTAATGTGTGATATTGATCTACATAATGAGCCTTTTCGACAGTCCAGGCACATTTGGGAATAACTCCTTGAGCAGATGAAATCCTTAGGCCAGAACTGCTCGTTCTTGGCAGTTTCCAAATGAAGCCACAATTGTTTAAAAGTGACAGATGACAAATAGTTCAGAGGCTGGAAATTACACAAGCTGAGAACAGATTTTTTTCCTTCTTCTTCCTTTCCGGATGGCATGTGACTCACTCCAGATTTGCTTGGTAATTTTATACTTAGCTCCAAACCTACCGTACATCTCAGTTCCCCGTGAAGGACAGGGTGAGGGCTGAAGTTATTGGTGTCCTGCAACATGGTGGGAGCTCTCACAGGGAATAGGAGTGCAACTCTTACTGCAAGTCACTGATCCAGAACTTAATTCATGTGCAAACATGCCCAGCCCAGGTATGGGAGTTGATGGTTCCTGTTGTTTAAGGTGTGAATGCATTCAGCTGTGGAAAAATAGGAAGGGATGAAGGGTTGGTCCAAGCTTCTTTCACAGTAGTTGGGTGGGAGACAGCGGGGACACTGAGCCACTTCTCACTTGTTCACCCCAGCTTTTCTGGATGGGGGATGCAGAGCCTGGGGTGAGTTCAGAGCCGGCGCCTGGCTTATGGCCAGAGGAGGGGTGTCAGACCCATCTCCCACAGAGACAAGTTCCAGAGGTTTTATGTCACGTGGAAAATACTTAGATTTGGTGGCTCTCCTTGACCTTCTTGCATCACCTCTTGCTTGGGTTAGTATCTCAGGAGGAAACATCCCAGGAAAAGTAGCAGTGATGTGTGCAACCTGCAGTGCTTTCCTCTACAGCAATTTCCCATCCCAGCTGTGCTGGTACTCAATTTGAGCATGCACACATGAAATACATCGTTTCCCCGGGTTTATTGTGTGTGCGTGGAACAGTGATTCAACATCATATGGCAGCCTGATCCACAGTGGAGCATGGGGCTTGTAGAATGTCATCTGCAGGTGTTGGCAGCGGGAATAGTCCCCACTGCCTGCCCTGCCCCCAGAGACACCTGAGGGATGGGGCCACATGGCAGGGTGGTTTGGATGATGGTGATCCCCTCCTCAGTGCGAACTCTGCATCCCTCCTTGCTGACATGACCAGATGTGTGATCCTTAGGGACTGTAAGCTCTTGCTTTGACCTTGCGGTGTGCAGCCACTGTTAGATGTACCAGCTGTGGCTCCTTCCTCCAAACTGGTCTTTAGGAATCTCATAAACCTGTGTTTGAAGAAGCATCCCCATGGCGATTTTCATCAGTATTAAGGTCTCCTGATGCTGTTTTCATCTCAGGAGACCATAGAAGAGCTTTCCCATGCCTTTTACTTGCAGAATGTTTTGTGGTTTTGCAGGGGTTTTCCCTTTTTTTTTGCTCTTTCTAATCCATTTTTAACAATAAGAGGTTTTAAAAATAGATTCTAGTGTGATCTCTGTTTCATCTCAACATGCAGACCTCCTTGCTGGACCGTTTACAGTCACACCATTGACTCAGCATCATTTACTACTACCATCCTAAAGGAGCTTTTCAGTCATCATTGCCTTCCTCGCACCCCTGTCCACCATCCCCAGCTTATCACCCTTAGCCAACACAGCCAGTGCTGTGGGCTTTTTAAATCAAGCTTTTTAATTTTGTTTTTATCACTTGTGGAAGTGTCTAGAGGTTTTCATTTAAGAAGGAGGATAGCTGAAGTGTCTGTTGTTGTCCTTAGATCTAGGTATATTTCAGAAATGGGATTTTTTTTTTTTTTGTTTGTGCAAACATGGAGACTCTGAATGTGACCACCTATGGTTATTATAGACACTACTGGAAATGCAAAAGTACAGTAAAAAATATCCATCCCGTGATCAGTGATAGGCTTTGGCTGCCATTTTCTTAACTTTTTTATAATCATACAATCACAGAATGGTTTGGCTTGGAAGGAACCCTAAAGATCATCTAATTCCAATGCCTCTGCCATGGGCAGGGTCACCTCCCACTGGATCAGGTTGCTCCAAGCCCCATCCAACCTGGTCTTGAACACCTCAGGGATGGAGCAGCCACGGCTTCCCTGGGCAACCTGAGGTAGGGCCTCCCCACCCTCACTGTTAAGAATTTTGTCCTTATGTCTAGTGTAAATCTTCCCCTCTCCAATTTATAGCCATTCCCCCTCAATCTATCACTCCTTGCCTTTGTAAAAAAACTCTCCCCAGCTTTCCTGGGGCCCTGTTCGGCACTGGAAGCTGCTCTAAGGTCTCTCAGCAGCCTTCTCTTCTCCAGGCTGAACAACCCGAACCCTCTCAGCCCATCTTCATGGCAGAGGTGCTCCAGCCCTTAGATCATCTCTGTGGCCTCCTTCTTGTACTGAGGATTCCAGAAATGAACACAGGACTCTAGGTGGAGTCTCATGAGAGCAGAATAGAGGGGGAGAATCCCCTCCCTCACCCTGCTGGCCACGCTGCTTTGGATGCAGCCCAGGACATGGTTGGTTACTGGAAAGTAATTTCTTGTGTTTTTTATTTTGTATTCTCAGGCCTCCTCCATTCTCAGCATCTCTCTTGAGGGAATGGAGAACTCATCAGTGGCATCAGCCTCCTCGGAGGCAGGGAGCAGCCGCTCCCAGGAGATTGAGGAGCTGGAGCGTTTCATCGACAGCTACGTCCTGGAGTACCAGGTCCAGGGGCTGCTGACGGATAAAACAGAGGGGGATGGCGAGAGTGAGAAGACACAGTCCCACATCTCACAGGTGGGTGAAGGGCACAGTCTGGGGTGAAAGAGGAGCTGGGGAACTGTATTGGTGATGCATGTCCAGCTGAAGCAGCTTTTCAAGCGTTGGGCTGTAAAGCAGGACATAATAAGAGACTGGATTTAGAGCAGTGTGCTTGTTCAGCCACATACAAGGTGTCCAACTAACTGGTAAAAGTCTTCTGCCAACTAGATTTTGGTTTTCCATGGTCTCAAGGCACATGCTCTGAAGTTTCTTCACTTCTCCAAGGTTCCCATTCATTCATGAAGCACATTTCATTTATAAATGAAGGGTACCTCTCTCCATACAAACAGCGTGCTGCTTTGCCAGGATGGAAGAATCTTGGAGGTGTTGGGAAGAGCTGCAGAGGCTGCAGCAGGACGATGCTCGGTAGTAAGATGTGCTTCCGTACGTATGCATAGCGGTATCCATGAAAAAAAAAAAAAAGTACCAGAACGTCAATCAAAAGCGCCAAATGCTCCCCAAAAGTGTGTCTTTTGTGGGGATTTTAGTATGTGTGATAACTTCTTGACTTTCTTCATGGTTGTTATTTTGGAGAGGGAAATTTCAGAGGATGGGAATATCTGTCAAATGGGGCGGATGGTTTTAGAGATGTGGTTTGGCGTTGTCATTACAAAAGATGTGGTCCTAGTCGTGTTTGTTCCTGAAATGGACATTTTAGGTCAAATGTGAGGAGAAATGAATCCTCCAGAACTGTTGTTGTTTCTGGGGGGAATAATTTGTATTCCGGTGCCACAGTGCCCTAGATGCGTGCTGGAGATGTGAACTTTTTCAGGGATAAGGAGCCCGTGGTGAAGGGAGCAGTGAGCTGTGGTCCATGCCCTTGAGCTTGTAAAGCTGCTGTGATCCTTCCTTTCTGCTAGAGGTGCTTTCCTACACTGCAAGACTCCCAGTAGGATAGAATACTTAGGTTTGGGACCATTTACATACTTATTATGGGGAGGAAATAAGAATAATGAGACCAAAGGGTCATAAGTGTAAATATAAGGCCATCATTAGATAGCTGAGATGTGTTTGAGCTGCTGGAAGGATCTGCTGGTCCAATATGGGTCTTTGTCTCTTTATATGAGGTGCAAGGGAGGCTGGTCCCCAGCAGAGATCTCCAAACTATTTTGCACTAAGCCTTAATATTAGCTCAACGGCTAATGAGAATGGGTGACAAAGCCAAGTGGGGATATGACGATGGTGAGAAAGGCAGGAGCCAGGCTGGGTTTGTCCGGCACCACAACCTCCTCCCAACATGCAAAGAAGTTTTCTTGCAGGTCAATTTGTCTCTCATTTCGTGCTCAAGTCTATTCATTGTATACAAATGAGGCAGGGGGGTGGAATATCTAAAAGTCCCTTCCAACTCAAACTGTTCCATAATTCTCTACGTACCTGTTTATCTGATTTATCCGTGCTATGCAGGTTTGCTGGAGCTGGGGATCTGATCCAGAGCTTTGGACGCTTTATACGTTAGCTCAGTGCAATGAAATTACCAGTCAAAGCAACCTTTTTAACAATAGATTTTGCTGAAGAGGTCTTTTACAATTTAAGGATTCAAGCTGTAAGAAGGAGCAGAAAATAAATTTAAAAATATAGTGATCCAAAGTACTTTATAGTGCATTTTTTTTAACCTAAGGCTGGAAAATGGCTGTGTTTGAAGTGATTCTTTGGAGGGACTTCAGGTTAAACAGGCAAATGGTGTTTTAGTTAGTGTGTCAAGTTTAGAAATAGTATTGAATTAGAAATGAATATAAAGTCACAGTTTTAGAACACCTTGCAGCCTGTCCACACTTCTGCCTCTTCAGGACAAAACCAGCTAATTCTCGTGGCAGTTAATGTCCAATATTTGCATTAAGATCTTTAGTTGCCACTAGCAAATCTGGCTGTGAAAATGGGATTTGAACTTCCCTCAGTCGCCTACCCTGAAAAAGAGGAGCTGCTGGTGTTTTTTATGACAATGCTAGGATATGGCTTTAAAGGTGGACGGGTTTTATTTTAAAAGAAAAATAAATAATAATGAACTATTTGAACATTGAACCCTTTAATTTGAACTCTTTTAGAGGCATCTCAAGTTAAGCAGCCATGTATGGTTGTACCCCAGACCATTGGTGTCTGAGCTCGATTAGGATTTCTGTGTGGAACTCCAGCAAAATGAGGTATTTCGTATTTTTAAGGCTTTATACGGGACAAGAAGTGAAGATGGGCTTTTACCTAGGTCACCTGCTTATATTGAACTATTTTTCAAGGGATGTGTTAAGAAGGAATTATCTGTTGTCTTGGATAAGAGAAGGTGGGAGGTGTCCCTGCCCATGGCAGAGGAGTGGAATCTTTGAGGGCCCCTTCCAGCTCAAACCATTCTGTGATCCTATGAAAGCTATTTGTTTTCCCACCTTGTATGCCAGATTTGCACAAGAAATAACAAGGAACTTTTATTTCTGGTTTTCTCTTCTTGACCATTTCCTATCAAAGCAAGCCATAAACATGCACATATCCTGCCCCTCACTGGAGTAATCCTGGTGGAAGCCAGCCTGCTTGAAGGCGGCATGCTCCCTTTTAATGAGAAATGAAGGAAAAAGAGTGGGTTTATGGTGAATGCACTGGACTGAGACCAAGAAAATTGTTTTTAACTGCAAGGTTCTGCCAGCAACTTAATATTTAAATTTGGGCGAGTTACTTAATCTCTCTGCAGTTCATTTCCATGTGGCTGTAATAATATTTTCCCTGCCTGAGAGAGGATAAATTCACTCAGCCATCTTTCTATGTGAGGTGCTTGGATAGTACAGCATCCCTGCATAACTGCTTTCCATGCTGGGGGAAGGAAGAAAAGGCTCATTGTATGCTTCTCCATCCTCGACACCGCTCACAGGGAAGCTGAACCCAGCACCAATCTAAACAATCCTAAAACGTTCTCTCATGGTGGGGGTGCCTCCAGCCTTGCTCCCACCAGATAAAAAGGAGAAAAGTGCGATTTTCTTTGGCTGTGGACAAAGTAATGAGAGAGTTGCACCTTGGGAGACCTTTCTAAGCATGTGATCTGCACACAGAATCGTTAAAGGAGATATGCATAGGTCTAGCAGAGGGTTCTGAAGCATGACGGCATCATGGTTCTCCAGGTAGGTCAGCTGAAGCGGCAGGAAAGTAATGAGCAGCTCATTCATGAGCTTATTAAAAGTGAAGCTGAAGTCTCCATCTGGTTGAGCCGATGGGCAAAGCTGTGCAGGGATCACACACTGTTCTAGCAGTGGCTCTTCCTCTTATTTTTTATGTCGTCATCCATGCGTATCAAGAAGCACTTGGGTAGTTGCGGTTTGTACAGAATTGCATTTTTATTGTTCTTGGCACATCAGCCTTGGTGATGGTATCGAAGTGGTGTCTGTGGAGCAGCCAACTGCTACCAGGATGAAATGGGGTTAGTCGCCAGGGTTCGGTCTCAGTGCTGTTGGGGTCAACAAAATGACTTTAGAATTGAGCAGCGTCACTTCTATTTCTTTGCTTTGTTAATTTTTTACCCCAGTATGATGCAACCCTTAATTTCTTCATGGGGGGAACCCTAAGTGACTGCAAATTGAATTATTTTGGTAGAGGCATCTTGCTGTCAAGCCCTGGGGGGCAGGTTCCAGATCTGCTCACCTCTGCGATAGGCTGTGCAGTCCTGCTGACCCAACCAGCTCATGATTCCTTATAGCTGAGAAGTCTCTTGATACCCGTGTTCCTAACCATGGAGTGAAGCTGGTGTCCAGGGCTGCTGTCCAGGCTGCACGTTGCAGCTCTGACATATGGCAGTGGCCAAACCTGCAGCTTAGAGCTCTGTTTTATTCAGCATAAAAAGACAGGCTTTTGGCACCTCAAGACTCATCTCTGTCCCTGAAGAAAACAGAGTTGGGAAAAGTAGAAACTTCCCAACTTTCCATGGAAGGCTCTGTGGAAAAGAGTAATCATGTCAGGCTGTCCTGGTGCATACCACACACCTGAGATACCAAATGCCATTGCAGTCTGCAGGGAAGTGCTGAGGATTATTTTTATTGCAAAGCATCATTTCAGATGCCTTCCTGCATCTTCCCTCTGCTCGTCATCAGCAGGTGGAGCGTTTCCAAGCCAAATCCTTTGGCATCATCCTCAAAAAGCGGGGGTTGTGCACGCATATGATGATTCCTGTGGCCAGATGATGTTTGCTGTGCAGTGTGGACTGACACAGCAGTTTTTCCCAGCCCGGCTATTATTTTACACAATGATTGTTTTTTATCCCTTTTACAGTGGACAGCAGATTGTAGCGAGCAGCTTGATGGCAGCTGTTCCCCATCCCGAGGGAAGGGCTCGTCGTCTCACGAACACAACCAGGTAGGACTTGTATTTAGGTCTTCCTCACCAAACCTTTGCTTTAATTCTTGTACTGCCTCATCTGTCAGCACAGAGCCTGCCGTACAGTCAGCTTTTCCTCCTCTGTGAAAGCAGAGGCATGTCCCTCTGCTTGGCCACCAAAAGCTTGCTCCCACCGAAACCATGGGAGGTGAGCAACATCCGAATGTGTGGCTGGATGCTTTGACCAGAGCCTTACTGCTGTGTGATAAAGGGAAAAAAATATGGAGTGTTCCATTTATTCCTGAAGATCTGCTTAGCCACCTGCATGAGGGACTTATCTGGAGCATCAAAGCTGTGTCTTGGAAGTATAGGATGCAGCTAAGATGAGGGAGCTTTGTGTAGCTGTGCTTCTTGGTTATGTGGCTGCTGGGGTAGTAGGTGCAGCCCAAGGGTGGTGTTGCAGGGAAGAGGATTAAATAGGTGAGAGGCTGAACTGGGAGAAGAAGCAAAATTGCGTGTCCTGAGAGGCCGTGTTGGGTTTGCAGTGACAGAAGCCAGGTGTGAGTTGGTTTTGGTGGTTGTATGTGGTGTGAACATCACTGAAGAGTATCTCCCAAGTGCTGCTGACATCAGTGGAGGTTGCTGTCCCTCTTCTGTGTGAGCACTGGCATGAGTGAGGGTTGGCAAGGATGGAGGCATGGGTCTGACCTTTGTCACTTGATTGAGGAACTGCTGTGCCACCATGAGACCACCAGGTCTGTAGGAGCAGTTTTCACCCAAAGAGATACGAGACCAAGCCAGCTGCAGGAGAGGGTGAAGCGGCATTTGCAGTTGCTCTGGTTGCTGCATGTCGCACCTGGAAAATGAGCTTCAGGGTGGTGGTTTTGGTGTGCTTGCCCTGCTCGATGTCCTACACACGTGTGCCTCAGTCCTACAAGTGAGATCCATGAGAAGAATCCTGTGAGCCCCTTGCAGGGTGATACAAGGGGCCATACCAGTCTGAGCAGTGCATATTGCAGCTCCTGCATCCCGTTTTGGGCACTATTCCTTCCTGCACAGTGCTGTGCTGGAAGCTGCTCGGCTGCAGGATAAGGGCACATGCATCCCCTCCCTACCAAGTGCTTGGATGCAAGCATGCTGCGAACATGTGTACAAACACCTGCGCACAACAAAGACAAGATCTTGTTGTACAGGAAGGTGTGTGTTCTTTGGAGATGCTGCTTTAGATGAGACTCTGAAGGGATTTAATTTATTGTAGCTCTGATCTGCCCTGAAATATTCATCAGCAAGCCTCAGCTGGGCTCTCTTTCACTGTTGCTGCCAGCTGCTTGAAATTCAGCTGGGAGGCTGTTTCCATTGAGCCTTCTTCAGGATGATAGCAGGATTGAGTGTTTTCCCTGGGGAAGAAGGTCCCTGGCTCTTCACCCAAGGGCTTAGCTGGTGCAGCAGTCTCTGGTGGGTACCACAGGAGGATGCAGGAATGTCACGATTTAGCCCCAGCCTGGACAATTACAACATCTAAAACCGAGCAGTTGGACTTCCAATTGCCTTTCTCCCCTGCCACCCTAAGGGAAAGAGGAAAGGGAAATGAAAGGAAAAGACTTGTGGGTTGGAAATGAAACTAAAACAGCTTTAGTAAAATGATAATAACAATTAAAATTATGCTATTAATAAGAAAATAATAAAATATATACCAAAATTGCCTCCCCCGATCCCCAGTGTCACCACATATGCTGTGTCAGGCAAGGTGAGTGACTGGAGGGAGCTGGGCTGAGGAACTGGGTTCAGGAATGCATGGGTCTAGGATCATGGCCAACAAACAGACAAGGTCCTCATTGGACACTGGTCATCAAAGATGAGGGAGAGATACTTGCGATCCCTCAGTTTCATCCCCAGTATGAGATGTACGGGATGGAATCCCCTGTTGGTCAGTTTGGGGTCACCTCTCCTGCCTGCCCCTCCCTGCAGGTGTGACCTTTCTCGCCCCTTTCAGCTCCTCCAGCTCCAGGATGGCCTTGGTTTCCACAGGGCTGAGCATGAGCACTGGCCTTTCTGCATCCCAGTGCCCTGTGTGGTCGCTGCTGGAGAGGAGCCCTGTCTGAAACATGCAGTGAACTCTTATAAAATGAAGCTACTCAGACAAGACTGAGCTGAAGTCACAAGCTGATTCTGCTTTAGCTCAAACCACAACAAGGAGTGAAGCATGCATGACACTTTCCTCACTCCAATCAATGCAGCCCTGACATCTTCCATCTACCTGATGCTGTGCTCTCTTTTGTTTCAGCTTGTAGGTTTTTTAGTGTTTGGTTTGGTTTTTTTTCCTGGGCATTAGACCGATTTGCTGTCCTCCAGCACGGAGGTTGTTTTCTACATTTGAATAACGTTTACTCATGCCCAAGTTGTTTTCCCTGGAACTGGGCTCTCTCCCAGGCTGCAGTGGAGCTAATCATTATCTCTCACGACCCTGGGCTTCCTTTAATAGCAAGTAACAAAATTTCCTTGGCACCAAAGAAGAGCTGCGAGCTATTGTTCTTCTGTCCAGGCAAGTGTTTCTCTTGCTGTTACTGATATATGAGTGAAACACAGCTGGTGAGGACTAGGTTCGATTTATTACTATTTTTGGCTGTTGACTTTTCACTAGTAGCTTTAAATATTGAAGCAAAAAAATTCATCAATAAGATGTTTGTCTTAGATGTTAAATGATCAATCACTCTCCAAACCTGCTCAAACCTTCAAATCGATGATTTCCCAGCAGATGTCAAGGTTTTTTTGTTGCAGTTTTTCGTGGATTTTGAGAGGTTTGGTTGGAGAAACATTTTCTTATTTTCCCTATTTTATTACCAGCTGGGATTTCTGCATTGCAGGTTGTGTAATATGCACCAGTCTTACTTGAAAACTACTTGGATGTGAGATTTCTGCTGGCTTCAGCTGCTGTGAAAATGTGGGTTATGTGTCAGTGACCAGGATGAGCATCACGCAATTCTAACCTGGCCATGAGAAAGGACATTTATATGGAAATCTGGGATAGTCCTGGATATAGGATATATATTCAGCATCTGGTACCTTTTCTGTGAAGGCAGAGTAGTCCCAGGCCGCATTGTAAAAAGTAATTTTCTTCTTAAAGATTGCAGGGGAGCCTAGAGTGAAGCTGACTTTCCCATGCCTGAAAATCCCCTTCTGCGTCCCTAAGGGCCTGGTGCCTCTGAAATTCTTGTCTTGTCTGAAATTCTCTGGGATCTACCAAGGTTGAGGCAAACAGAGGGAAAATATTTTGTTTATGTATAGGTGTATTATGTATTTATCTAGACATTTCTACATCGTATGTGTGTATAAGTATCCACAGGATGTTGTATAAGTGTGAAACTGAGAGCGATTCCTGGATAATATGCTGTTTAAGGGTAAAAATAAGGTGTCTTGATGCAACTTGCAGTCTGGAATATTCCTAAATTGCTGTTTGACTGATGCTGTCAGGTGTCTCTGGGAAAGACCACCCCACTCTTGCCCCACTCTTGCCCTCCTTGGCGAGATATCTACTATTAGCACCTGTGGGGAACTATGTGGGGGTCAGTGCTTGTAGGCTGGCACTGTGCAACCCATACAAAGCACTTGGTTAAAAATGGAGAATATTTCCCCTGTGAAACTTTTATTCTGGTCTTTCTAGACACTGTTGCCCACAGCATTCTCTGAGAGAAGCTGGTGGCCCTTAGCTTAGAGAGGTGTAGTCCCTGCTGGGTAAAAGATCGCTGGTGGCTGAGCCTAGAGAGTTGTAGTGAATCGAGGTAAGTCCAGTTGGTGGCCGGTCACAAGCGATGTTCCCCAGGGCTCAGTGCTGGCTCTGGTTCTGTGTAATGTCTTAATGTGTGATCTAAATGAAGGGATTGAGTGCTCCCTCAGTCAGTTTGCAGATGTCACCAGGTTGTGCAGGAGTGTTGGTCTGCTTGAGAGTAGGAGGGCTCTGCAGAGGGACCTGGTCACACATGGACTGAGGTAAACTGTATGTGAAGTGCCACGTCCTGCACCTGAGACACAACAACCCCATGCAGCTCCAGGCTTGGGGAAGAGTGGTTGGAAAGTGGTTGGACCTGGGGTTGTTGGTCACCAGGGGCTGAACATGAGGCAGCAGTGGCCCAGGCGGCCAAGAAGGCCAATGGCATCTTGGCTTGGATCAGAAGCACCGTGGCCAGCAGGAGCAGGGCAGTGATTCTGCCCCTGGACTCGGCACTGGTGAGGCCACACCTCAAATCCCGGGTTCAGTTTCATGCCTCTCACTCCAAGGACATTGAGGGGCTGGAGCGCGTCCAGAGAAGGGGAACAGAGATGGGAAATGGTCTACAGCTATCTGAAAGGAGGCTGTGGTGAGGTGGGTGTTGGTCTCTTCTCCCAGTTAACAAGGGATAGGACAAGAAGAAATAGCCTTAAGTTACACCAGGGGAGGTTTGGATTAGATATTTTGAAAAATGTCTTTACTGAAAGAGTGGCAAAGCACTGGCAGAGGCTGCCCAGGGCAGTGGTAGAGTCTCCATCCCTGGAGATGTTGAAAAAACATCTCCTACTGTAACGCTTTTTTTTTGCTGCATGGTATTGCTGTGATCAGCTAAGCCCTGCTGCATCTGAGCAGAACCCCCAGAAGGTCTGCTAACATGGTGTGGTCTAGGGTGAAGTCCACTCCAGAAGGTACACAAGATACTATCTGAGCACTGTATTGCCTTCATAAATGACGGAAGTTTAGATAATAGGATCATTTTAGATCTTTTTATGTTTAGATTTTTTTTTCCTAAAAAGTGGGAAGATTTATGTAATACTTTATTTGCATTCCCCTTATGAGGCTGTGGTGAGTGGGGAGCTCTGATGTATTTCTGAGAGCAATTCATTAAGTAAAAGTCTTCTGGTATATCGTATAAATATATAGAGCCACCAGAGCTCTTGCTACGTGAAAGACCTGACAGGAGCTCCATCTTAAACTCCTCTTATGGAAAGAGCATTGAAAAAAAACAGTGACTCTGCAGGTCTGTCCCATTTCTCCAGGTGGTTGGGAGCGGGGGGCTGAAAATCCTCCTTCTTGGCTAAGTCTGTCCCTTCCGCTATGGCATCTGGCTGCCACCCATTGTTACCACGCAAAATCCTGCATTCTTGACAGTGAATGTCACTGCAGTTTACTGTTTATTTACCCATGTCCGTGTTTTCCACCAGGTGTAGCAGGGTCTGTAGCAAGGAGCGGTTCAAAAACCGTGTAGCCATGGCACTTTGGGACGTGGTTCAGTAGGCACAATCGGGTTGGGCTGATGGTTGGACTAGATGAGCTAAGAGGTCTTTTCCAACCTTAATGACTCTGTGATTCTATGAACTGAAGCATAATTGGGGACCTCGGAGGCCTCTTCTTCCTACTGGGCAGTGAAGGAGCAAATGGTGTGTGTATCATATCTAGATAGATCTACCCTCTGCTGGCAGCACCCTTCTGCCATCCTCCCAGCGCAGTTGATGGTGATGGAGGTGACTTGGTTTGCCTTCCCATTAACCCAGAAGGAACAGCAGTATGCTTGTGGCAGGTGGAGGTGGAGGTTTCCACTCTTGGGCATTGTTTGGAGTGAACTAGCTGACTAGGGTTGAGAACATCCTGATGACTGTACTAAGAAAGTAACGGTGTAAGATGTTGAGTGTCCTGTGCTGTTTGGTAGCATGGGGATGTAATGGGCTTTGCAGGGGTTGTGTGCCATCGTCACCGAGCCAGACACGTTCTGCCAAAGGGTGTCTGATCCCAAGGGCAAACCTTAATGACAGGGAAAGTATGACAAATTCCCACAAAGGCAAAGCTAATAGCAAAGAGAATAGTTTGGATTGGAAAGGACCTTAAATATAACCAGTTCTAAGAACCCTGCCATGGGCAGGGACACCTCCCACTGGATCAGGTTGCTCCAAGCCCCATCCAGCCTGGCCTGGAACACCTCCAGGGATGGGGCAGACACAGCTTCCCCTGGCAACCTGAGCCAGGGCCTCCCCAGACTCACAGGGAAATATTTCTTCCTAAGATCTGATCTCCATCTCCCCTCTTTCACCTTAAAACCATTTCTGCTCATCCTATCCCTGCAATTTCTGATTAAGAGCCCCTCCCCAGCTTTCCTGGAGCCCCTTTCAGCACTGGAAGCTGCTCCAGGGTCTCCCGGGTGCCTTCTCTTCTCCAGGCTGAACAACCCCAACTCTCTCAGCCTGTCCTCTTATGGGAGGTGCTCCAGCCCTCGGATCACCTTCACGTCCGTCCTCTAGACTTACTCCAACAGATCCATGTCCTTCCAGTGCTGAGGACTCCAGAACTGAACACAAGGCTCCAGGTGGGGTCACACCTGGAGTAGAGGAGCAGACTCCCCTCCCTCATCCTGCTGGACAAACTGAGCTGCGGGATGCAGCTTAGGATACGGTTTGCTTTCTGGGCTGCATGTCTATGTTGCTGCCTCATGTTGAGTTCTCATCCACCAGCACCCTCAAGCCCTTCTCTTAAGGGCTGCTCTCAATCAGTTCTCCACCCAGCCTGTAATTGTGGTCAGGTTTACCCCAACCCAGGTGTAAGACCTTGCGCTTGGCCTTGTTATGTTTCATGAGATTCACGTGGGCCCACCTCTCTAGCCTGTCCAGGTCCCTCTGGATGGCATTGCTTCCCTCCAGCATGAAAATATTTTTCATGCCTTCTTGTGATTCCTAAGTACTAGTGCTGAAGTGTTTCCAGGCAGGAGATGCTTCATGACATGTGAACTGCAGGCAGAGGACATCTGACCTACCTACATATGGGGAGGTGCAGCTCAGGGAGGGAGGTGGCTCTGACCACTGTGTGCACGGTGGGAGTAGAGCAGATGCACTAAACTTTTCAGGTCCCCGTTTCATGTGTCTCATGTGAACCTCAAAACCCTTTCTAACAATGAGCACTTGGCTTCCAACTGTATGAAGTCATGGCTCAAAAAGCTGTTAGACTGCCAAAGCAGAGGCAACACTACAACCCTTTTCCAGGTTGTCCTGTAGCACCTTCAGGATGGTGGAATGTGTGAAGGTTGTCTCTTGGGAATAACAGATTACAATGCATGGTTAAACTTAATTGCATAGAAGTGCAAAACCCAAAGTATCAGTGCAGGTTTCTCTTCCAATTCCTACTTCATCAGGGAATGCAGAGACATATTTTTGCAAATATCAATGCTGATTGACCTCCTGGGGTCAGTCGTGAGGAAATCCTCCTTGATGGATACTGCAGAGGCAGGTGGGAAGGGGTCATGGTCTTGGACAGTGGCCACATCACTAGATCTGGAGTTGGACTGAGGCTGCTGGGACCATCACCGCTGTCAAATACATTTCTCAAATCGGTGGTGAAGTCCCTTGCTTGCCAGCTTAAACGCACATCAACAGGGAACATGTAATCCTTGACTAACCAGATCAGCACTGGAGAGTGGGTGGGTGCTGCTTGTGAAGGAGCTGGCAAGCTCTCCCGACTGAAGATGTAATCCATTTGCCAAGGCTGATTAGACAGCCTGTGTCTGGCTGTAGTTGCCCATCCTTGAGTCTGTATCTGAAGCACCGTGATTTTCTTGCTCAGCAAAACATCAGGGATGATCCTGGGGGCAGTTCAGGATTCTCCATCTCATTGGCTCTCTTGTATCTTAGTCCAGGGCCAGTTTGTACACTGAATGTGGTTGAGGCTGGCCACCGCGCTGGAGACCTGTTGCGACAAGTGGGTGCTGATAGGTGCTGCAGTCGCTGTTGTCTCATTTCCAAATGAGAAAGAGAAAGTGAAAGATAAGGAGACGCTTTGAGGCTTTGCCAATGAATACAGGTTGGTGTAGCCCTGCCCCGGGGAGGAAGAAGTTAAATTTTTAAGTAGGGTGAACTGCCTGTAATCAAAGAGCAGCTCTGAGAAAACCAGTCACTTCATGGTTTTCTGCCTGTAATTGCTTGATGACACTCCCTCTGTGTAGTGAATGCAGCCTTGTAATCTTGGAGATTGGATTATGATGTCCATAACTTTACAGAACCCAACAAATAGAAGAACAATCTTAAATATAGAAGGCAAGAAACGTATTCCTGCATGTTCTCTGTGCAGCAGTGCAGAATCAGGGCTGGAGACTGCTGGGATGGGATGCTGGCATCAGATTTTGGCAAATCCATGCAATCATCAGAGATTTTCCTGGCTGTGATTTATACGCATCCCCTTCCCAGCAGAGCGAGACCTGCTTATGGGGTATCATGTTGCCTATTTGAGATATACTCAGAATGCATATAGTTTTGAGGCTGCTCCTTCATGCTGTTCTCAGGCATCTGAAGGACTGTGAGAGAAATTCTTCACTGCTTTGCTGCCTGATTTAGGAGAGCTGCTGCTGCTCACAGGGGATAGAGGAAGGTGTCTTCTAGACCTGGTGTCACTAGTGACTTACATGGAAGGACATCTTGTCACACTCAGTTTCCATTTGTGTAGAGTGGACAGGGTGGTGCCAGTCTGTCTGCTGAGGGGAGAGTTTTTTACACTCTAGTTTCATGCTGAGTTACCTTTGAGGTCTCCGGTCTTCTTCCAGATTTGGTTGAATGGGTCAACAAGTGCTGAAGCTCTAGGCAGGAAAGGGATGATGTGAGCTTTTTTCTCCAAGGCTTTGGCAGGGTCTTCCTGCTGGGTTTCCATCCTATGCCTGAAGTTCTCAGTGCTGTTCTGGGTTCTCTCAATGCTCTTTATCTTCATCCTTGTGCATGAATGAGCTGTCCTTGGCCAACCCATATCTTCTGATGTTGTCTGGAGGGAACACAAATAAACAGACAGGCTGGGCACTTTGATGAGAAGTCTAGAAAGATCTTGTAGGCTTAACTTCCTTCTTCCAAACCCATTGGGTCCTTTGTTCTTGTATTGTGATGTAAGTAAAACCTTACTTTCGCTGGTGGGACAAGAGCTCCCAGTGGTGTTTGGTGTCTCTTCTGCTTTGCCTTTACAAAAACACTGATCACGTACCATACCATATTGGAGAAGGCTGGGATAGGTGGAAACGGACCTGGGTAGGGAAGGAGCAGAGCCAAAATGATGGGGGGTTTTGCGTATTTTCATAAGGGTAAACTTCCTGTTTTACTTATAGCTATATGCTGTACATTGTGAATAAAGAAGCTGAAAATTACTAAATATTTAGTATAATCTGTTATTTTTTTCATTAAAAGTGCTTTTAAAATAATTCAAATAATAATTTTCATATAAATAATTATTTTTCATAGAAAAATCGGAGTGGTTGTTCTAGAATAGGTCTGGAAGAGCAGGGAGATTTTGCAAGAAATACTTGGAATCCGATGTCAAAACTGTAACTACAAGGTTTAGCTGTAGCACATGCAAACCTCTGCTGTGGAAAAAACCTCAAAGAGGGTCTTTTATGTAACAGCTGTCTTCTCTTCTGATCAAGATTGAGACTCAAAATTTGGGAGTCATTTGAAGGATGTCTAGGGAGCTTCTTGTAGATGCTGTGGTTGAATAGTTGTTAATATTGGAAGATATCTCAGAGGCTGTTGCGTCCTGAGAAGCCCTGTAGCTCCTGTTCTCTCTTCTTTTCCTCTGGCCCCCCTTAGGCTGTGAATGCTGTATGCTGAGCATTGAGATCTTTGTGTTGAACATGAATCAATTGAACATGAATCCCATCAAGGTTCCACCGATATCTTCAGGCCACTTAAAGTTTGCGGCATTGCCTTGCTTAGTCTGTACCTCTCCCAGCCCAGCCAATTTCACCCATATTTACCATCACTGAGAACAACTATGTAGGTGGTCATCACATTTCCATTTATTGCCTGCACACTGGGGAAAGTTACCTTCTTTTTCTGCAAATGGGATTTTCGAACCTGCAGAAAGCAAGCAGCAGAAAGTATTAACTCTTGAGCTGGCAAAGGAAACGGGATTAATTAGTTCATGCCTCAGAGAGCTAGTTCATGCCTCAGAGAGCTAGCTGAGAAGGTGAAAATTGCAGTGTAAGTGAAACATGTGATTATTGCTAATTAAAATGCAAATGTTAGATTTGACAGCTAGTCGCCAAAGGAGAGTGGCTGGCTGTGTTACTGTGCTCAATCCTTGCTGTTCCTGAGAGAGTGAGGAGCTTAACCAAAAGGATTGTCATGGATGAAAGCATCTTCTGGGAATCCGTCTCTGGAGGGAGTGACATTTCCCTCTAAGCTCCAAAGTGTGGCTCAGAGATCCCATCTCCTGCTGGCAAGTGTAGACCATGAATGGTAGGTGGATGAGCCCAAACAAGAACTCTGAATAGGAGTTCAAGTGTTGTTTTAAGTGTTGGAGGGACTAGGAGAATCTTGGTCTTTCGAGGGCAGAGCAAAGTGTAAGGGGCCAGATGGTGGGGGATTAGGTTGCAGGAGAAAAGGACATAGCATGGAGAATTTTGTGCTATTATGGCTGTTTCCTCAGTTTTTGTCAGAGCTGCAGACAAATCTGTTCCTGGAACACATCAAATCGATTCAAGAAGATGTTGCATAACGGAGGTTGAGCAGTGCTGCATCTCACTGACACAGAGCCTTGCCTTTCTGCTGAGTTCCAGCTGCCTGTGGGGTTAGGGGTGGGTTTTGTATGGTTTTTACAGTGAAGCTGGTGGAGGGGTTTTGTTGCTTAGTTGTTTTTTAGGGAGCAATCATTACCTGCCTACTCTGGCCTGCTCCTCAAGCATCTCCCATGAGGCTGGTGTGAGCTTTCCTGCTCCCACAGAAAGAAGGTGGGCAGAGAAGGCTCATTTTAGCATGAAAAGGCTTTATTAGAGGACACAAAGGCACCAGAAATGTCTGAGAGAGTTTCTGGTGGATGTATTTCTGTTGTGGAGATTTGAACACCCATCAGTAAGGTGGCAGTAAGAAGTTCTTTATCTTTGGCAGTTAGTTAGAAATTTAGGATAAATATTGAGCTTGGCTCTGCTGGTGAGTTTGAACATGACTGTATTTTAGGCCGTACTCGGTTGCAGTGTTTCAGCTTCAACAGAAATTTCAACAGTTTTTAGTTCAACAATTTTTATTTGTAAAATAATTTGTTTTAAAATACAAATATTAATAGAATCTGTTAGTATTAAAGAACATGAACAGGGGGAAGACTCCAGGCCGTGAGTTGCAGCCAGGAGAAAAGCTGGTTTAGAGGAAGGGTACTTGTTTTTTATCTGACTGATTCATGTCGTATCCCGTGGCTTTTCTTGGTGAGTTTGGATGTTGATACATGGTGGTGCCAACCTTCCTGTTTCTCACAAGGGTTTTATTGTGGCCAGCCATGTTTCTGAGATTTGCATAACCTCAGGTTGTCTGTAGGCAACCATGGCCAGAAGTTCGGTCAAATGGATATATAACTGAATGGTGATGTTTATTTTCCATTGTCTTCTAAAGCAAAGGGTGCGTGTGCTGACTTGGTCCCGTTGTAGCACTTGGCACAGAAATGTTTCGTACATGGGTGAACAAGATGTTCAGTGTGTAGGATTCAACAAACTGGTAATTAATACTTCAAACATCTAGGTGGTGAAGGTTCATTTCTACCAACGGCTTTTTCAGTTGGTGCACATATTTCCCACGTCAAATGAGATATTTCTCACTTCTCAGGATGCCTGCAAGACTGGCTCTTCCTCAGGACTTCCCAAGTTGGCCACCTGCCTGTCTCTCACAAATGGCATTGATCAAGTTTTTTTCCTCCATGCCAGCCATCGGGAGATTTGGGTCACGGTGTGATGAGGAGGGAAGAAGGTGCTTTGTGCTCTGGTAACATGTGGTGGGAACAATCACAACCTCTCAGATTTCATCTGTATACACCCTGAAAACCAGTTGACCTCCTCTTTTGAAGTCAGTAATGGTTTTAGGCTATAGCAACCACAATATATTTGAGCTTGCTTGAAACTTGCTAGCTCTGTCGACACTGCAGCTAGAGCAAACAGGAGGCAGTACTGGTGCATTTTTCTTCCAGGCCCTTGTGTTGGGAAAATATTTAGATGTTTCACTACTCTTAAGATCCATGCTGGACCACTAGGTAGCTTAGGGACTGCAGTGCAGCTCTCTCCCTGCCCATTCAACCCATGCAGCAGTAGTGGAGCTAGGACCTGGTCTGTGCCCCCAGTTTAATGACCTGGACTTGGATGTTGTGTACAAAGAGGGTGTCATGCCTAGTTTTACAGGTGACCCTTTCTGGCTCCTGAAGGCCAAGGTGGCTCAGCCTTGTCTTAACTGTGGCAGTATCTGCAGTGACAAGGATGTCTTCTGCCCCAGAAGCCCTCTTTAAGTGTCAGGTCTCACACGAGTCCTGAAACATATCCTCCCTTTTTTGTTTCCCTAAGAGTTGAATATTCTGCACTCTGTGATTTCATATTTTTTTTTTAATCATCTTAGATCACTTCAAAGGTCTTTTGCAAGCCTCTGACCAAAGCTTTTGCAGCAATTACCCTGACAAAATTCATCTTTCTCCCAAAGCACCTTGTGGGATGTTTGAGTAGATAGGTCTGGTTGGGTGAGTTATTCTGGTTTTTGGATGACTCATCTTGCCCTCAGAGCTACTGGCTGAACAAGAAACCTGCAGGTTGGTTGACAGCTTAACTAGTGTTAGGACAATAAAGGAGAACGTTGGGGACAGCTTCTTAACAGGCAAAAATAGTTATTTGTATAATGTGCCTTCTGGTGTAAGTCTAGGTGTCTTCAGATGTGTTAGTAGCTAGATGCCAACAGTGGATGGAGCAGAGGGAAAAACTGACTGAGGAGTTGATTTGGGCTTGGGAGGGGAATTAAGGATACATAAGCAGTTTTAGAGGATGTGGCATTGCTCAATATGCGTAGTTAATCCTCATGAAGCTAGGGGAGGTAAGTATTTTTCCCCGTGCATGGAGTGGAGCACTAGAGACAAATCTTTTCTTCATTGAGGCCTCCCATAATGTCATCCCTTTCCAGTGTGTAAGTAGAATGTGAAGCTGATGAAGCTCCAAAATCAGTGAGTTGGACATAGTTATGGTTCTGTAGGTGCTTGCATGTGTGGTCTGGCAGCTGGAGCCCTCCTGGTTTACCGGGTCAGTGATTTTCGTGGGCGCGTGACGGCGTTGCACTTGACTAAAGCAAGCTGTTTGTTGTTTCTAGGAAGAGTGGGATCACAGCAGCAGTGGGAGCGCAGGATCTCGGCCGGGGTCGGGCTCCAGGCGTGGGTCTGGATCCAGATCTGGCAGCCACGGGAGAAGCAGCCAGTTCAGGCAATCAACCAAGGTATAACTGGTAGCAGTGTGCTGAAGTTGTGTCCTTTGCTGTTCATTAGAGGTGTCTTCCTAATGACATGTTTTGTGTGTGCGTCTACACATAGGGTGTGAGTGCATGTTGATTATGAAGGACACCTCAGAGACCTACTTAATTCACGCATAATATGTGACCTGGCTGCTGAGGGTTGTATTTGTTCTTCAGCCTCAACGAGTCGGTTGAGGTGTGCTGAGTGCCTCAATATTGGGAAATAAGTCACTAATCATCTGGTATGGTGCAAAGGAAATCGAGTTTTTTCTTTATTTGAAGACCTGGAATATTTTAATATTGGGAAATTAGGATATATCTGTAATTGATTTTGGCAAGGCTTCATTAGAAGTTGATGTATGAGTGGACACCACATAGAAGGTGTTAAATGATGACCTTAAGTCCATGGGAGCTGTCAGGAGGACTAGATGGGGAGTTACCTTCCTGCCCTGCAAAAGCCTATGAGAATTTGCTTTTGATTCCCTGAACTCAGGCAAGGGACCTCTTCTGCATGTTTTAGTCAGCCTCTATCCTCCTGTCGCTTCTTGGAGTTGCTCTTCTTCTGCATATGTGAGCACTGGTTGTGCCCGAAGTGGAGGGCGGATTCTGGAAGGTTTGGAGACATGATCAAAGTCCCATTCCATTCAACTGTCCTGGGGAGCCTGAGGAAATAGTCTGTCCTCCTGAGCAGTGTTGTGGTGGGAGAGGATTCACAGAAAGAGATGGTCTTTTCTGATGGGAATGAGATTCAACGTATCCTTCTTTGAGCAGGAATAATACTGTCTGTCTCAAAATATTCTTATTTTTTTATGAAAACCTACAGTTTTCAACAAGAAAACCTTTAATTAGAGCCTTTTCAAAACAGCTTGGTATCTTTATATCTTTTTTGTTTTCTAACAAAGTGCAGCCAGGAATAGTAGACACCTGAGAAGAAGGAAAGGTGGGGGAATCCTGTCAGAACTGAAAAATGCTTAAGAACTAACACATGACATGGGATAATCCCTGAATTGATACCACAGCCTCAGCTGGCCACGTGGCTTTGTTCTGTGTTAATGCTAAGCACAGCGATGATCTAACGCTGATGCAATTGTGTGACAAAGCATGGTTTTGTGTTTTTTAGTGGTTTGCTGGAGGTCGCTAATGAGATGCGAGAGGAATTGGTGGGATGCTGAGCTGGGCTTTGAAAAGCTGCTGTGTGCATGCAAACGCTGACTTTGTGGGGAATTTGCTGAAGCTGCATGCATGGGTAAACAGTCAGAGTCCCTGCGGCCGGCAGTGTGGTCCATCCCTCTGTTTGTGTGGGCAGCTTCAGGGGTTGGATAGCAATGGATGGGCGTTATGTATGCTCACAGTGGCTGGAGGACAGGGCTTATGGACATACATTTAAACCATACTGGGTGTAGGACTGGCTTTACCGGACCTCTGATCTTGCTGAGTACTGATGTTATTCTTGTCGGTCATCAATCATCATTCCTAGTGGCTTAAT
The DNA here is from genome assembly GCF_032191515.1 of Phaenicophaeus curvirostris. Lineage (NCBI taxonomy): Eukaryota > Metazoa > Chordata > Aves > Cuculiformes > Cuculidae > Phaenicophaeus > Phaenicophaeus curvirostris. The sequence continues at coordinate 74,039,115 of NC_091431.1, forward strand.
TGATTTTCGTCAGTACTAACCCCTTCGCAGTCAAAACTATTATCTAAAGCTGAGGTCTGGATCATTGGGAGCTTCACGTTAAAACTGCTTACAGCTATAATTGCAGTCCTGGGGGAACTGACAGAAAGTCACTTCTTTTCATGAACAGGAAAGGGTTTGGATGTTTTTTGGCCCTAGACTTAAAAACTGGATTTTTTAAAGTCTTATTATTAAGTTTCCATACTGTGCTGTGAGAATTCTAGTAAATGCTTTGCAGCACGTGCTTCCTGCCTTGTGAGTCAGGACAGAAACCAGTCATAAAGACGGGTCATCAAAGACCGAAAGGATGTCTTGAAATGACCGTAGTAACTCATGACTTAATGACAAGGTGCGTTATCGTTTCACCCTGGCGCCGTCTTTATGGAGTCTGGCTAATGCTTGTAGCGTCTTCAAGAGGTCATGGGGACATCATTGAGGAGGACAATGAGCTGCAGCCTGGCTTGGGAGGGAGCATCCAACCACTGTCTAGAAGCTAGCACTTGTCTGGCCTCCTTCACCGCCTGAACCATTGCTGCAATTTTCCTTAATTGCCGGGATTAGTGCCGAGGCTGACCTGCCTGTGTTGACCAGCTTTCGCTCCACACCCAAACAGATTTTATGCTGAGCCTTGGAGGATAACTGGTGGTTGCTTTATTCCAGGGCTCAAGAGGGAACTCTACAGAAGTCCTGTTCCAAGCTGGATTTGGGCAACAATTTTACAACACAACCTGTTGCATATCTTTAATTTTTGCTATTTACTACCTTTGTTGCTGATTTGGCTCAGCCTCATTGCAGTTGGTTACGTGTTCCCAGTTTTTCTGCCTGAATCCAAATACTTCACTCTTACAAAATCCTGTTGTAGCTAGCTGACAGGTTGTTTTTAAAATATCGCATGTGTGTATGCATTTGGCTGTTGGTCTCTTCTTCCAAGTGACAGGTTATAGGACAAGAGGGAATGACCTTAAGCCACATCAGGGGAGGTTTAGATTAGACATGAGGAAAAATTTCTTCAGTAAAAGGGTTACCAAGCCCTGGCAGAGGCTGCCCAGGGACGTGATGGAGTCCCCATCGCTGGAGGTGTTTAAAACATGGGTAGATCAAGTGCTTAGGGATATGATTTAGTAGCGGGCAGGTACGGTTGGAATTGATGATCTCAAAGGTCTTTTACAACCTAATGATTCTATGGTTCTATATCTGTAGGAAATGGAAAGAGACATGAATCTATCAATCTGTCTGCAAGAAGAGTTGTTCCTTCTTTCAGTGGTAGGTCTGAAGACCAGCACATGTGTTTTTTCATTATACTGCATGGGGATGCTTATAAGGATTTTGAAAACTAATTTATCTCCTTGATGGGAGAAAATTTTACTTATATTTGCCTAAAATAAAAAGCTCAGCTTCCATGACTGATCATGGGAGTTTTGTGCATTTCTGGTAGTTTGTTTCTGTGCAGAAATATGTTGATTTGCAGATTCCAGAGGTTAAAATCCTTATCTGTAGACCCCTTGGAGAAGGCAAAAAATGGAGCAGCGTGGCTGGTTTTGGACTATCTGGTGTCTAAATTGGTCCCTGTGCTGGGAACGACTGCGAAGTGCAACCATCCTTATTGTGCACTGAGTGCACACAACCTGCTCATTGGGAAGAGATTGTTCACTTTATGGGCAGATTGAAGTCTGGAAGTTCATACAGATGTGGTCAAGTTTTTATGAGTTTTTAGTGTTCCAGTTGTTTTTAATAATGTTTGAAAGTGGCAGAAAGTATATGATGGGGAATATATCAAAGCCACCTTCTCCAGCACTTGTTTCACCAGAACAGGACCATTTGGGCTGAAATACTTAAATTATCTGAATATGTGCAAAATTATGAATAATCTGGATATGTGTAAGAAATGCTGGTTGGAAACTGGTAATATGGGATTCCCTTTTTGTAATGTGTTTTTGTGTCCATCGCAAATGAGCTCTTACCAAGTCTGGTTTCTTGAATAGGCCTGGCAAAATACTTTCTGCTTTACTTCTTTTCTGGTAAGGGATGGGGAGGGCAGCTCTCTTTTTGCAGGGAGGACATATAATGTGATTGATGATTGTAAAGGGGCTATAGAGGATGGGTGTGGGGTCTTTGCTTTAGATGGTCTTTATTTGGCTCAGAGGGTTGCCAGAATCAGCTACGTGGCAAAATTCAAGGTTCTTTGCAGTTTTACGGCAGTTTTTCATAATTCCCACCTGATTATACCATGATGCTTTTCCATCTTGGAGGAAAGAACTGTCACATAGTGTTGGTAGGACGCGTACCAGAATAACTGTGTGAACCCATTTGCTGGTGTCCATGGCAGAGGTGGCACAGTGCAGGGTTGTGACATCCCCCACCTCTTGTTAGAGCAAGTAATGCCATCAGCACTGCCTGAAGAAGCAGCACTACTTTCCCCATCCTTCCTTGTGACAGCAGGATCTAGTAGCTGCTGGTGAAGAGTGTTTCCACCCTTGAAGGTATTCAAAAGCCAGCTGGATGTGGTCCTGGGCACTTGGCTGTAGGTGGCTGTGCTAGAACAGGTGGGTTGGACCAGATGAGCTCCAGAGGTCACTTAGGACTTCATCTGGTCTGTAAGTCTGAATCTGAGTGTCTTCATGGCTGGGATGTCAGCCTGCCCACTGACCTTGGTGGATCCTAGAGGTTGTAGGTGGTGGGGTAGGAGAACAGGGCAGGGGTCAGAGCTGAGCTTCTGTGTTGTCTGTTCCATGTTGTCCACAGCTTTGTGTCCCTAAGGCTGAAACTGTCACTCCTTACCTTCCTGGTACACTGCAGTGGGCCAGGGGACTCTGCATTGCAGTGCGCGTGGGTTCACATGGGAACAGAGGAGCACGGTTGCAGAGCTGGGACACCTCCACGGTTTGTGATGGGAGAGTCTGTGCCATGGTCCAGATAGCAGCACCACTGCCTTCTGGTGAGTAACCGCCTTTTCTTCCTTCCTAGAATGGCAACAAAGAGAGCTCCCTTGACATGCTGGGCACAGACATCTGGGCTGCCAACACCTTTGACTCCTTCAGGTAAGTCTTTTTTAAAATGCTATAGGAGAGAGATGGACAGTGCCCTGTCTTAGCCTTTGCTCACATGTCCATCCTGCTGGTACCCAGATGCCAGTGTGTATCCTGGTGACCTATGTCACTGCTTCTCCTTTTCCCCATCCCCATTTAGCCTGCAGAATCACTAGGTTGGAAAAGACCCACAGGATCATCGAGTCCAACCATTCCTATCAATCATTGAGTCTAGCCATTCCTATCATGCCCTGTTGTGCAGCACTAAGCCCAGTCAATCTCCCTAAAGAATCCTGCATGCTTAGGAGAGGCCGCTGGATGGATTTGCTGTCCAAACATCTGAAACCGGTACTGATGTGATTACTTGTAATCATCCGAGAGCTGCACATGCAAGACTCAAGGCAACTCTTAGCTACTGCTCTAGCACTTTACTCTTCCATTAATTGGAAGTGCAATTATGCATTGGCTTCACAGCTGCTGGGAAGAGGTCTTCAGCTGCTGCTGCAGTGCGGGAAAAGTGGTGAAACATGCTTTCTATCCAGTTTTATGCATCTGTCTCTCTCTGTGCCTGGAGGACTGCAAGAGTCTGTGGGGGCTGAGTTCCCACCTGGAACTTCCTCCAGGCCATTGGAGTGGGTAGGTTGTGCAGGACCACAGAGAACATCTCCATAGCGCGTGCGGCATCATTTTACATCCTACATCAAAAATAAGGGTTTAATGCATGCAACAGGAGTTCAGCATCTCCACAAAACAGGAGAAAGAGAAGAAACGTGATACAGCAATATGAAGGTCAGATGCCCACATCCATGTGCTCTGTGGCAGGGAGTGGTACTTCCAGAAGTACCAGCTTTCCTTGTCTGCAGGCTCCAGCGTGCCCTTTGCTCCTCAGCTCAGTGGTGTTTTAATTAGTAGTGGACTTACTTTCTTTGTTTTACCCTGTTTTTCTCTCCTAGTGGTGCGACGTGGGACTTGCAGCCAGAAAAACTAGATTTCACCCAATTTCACAGGAAGCTGCGAAACACCTCCAAACACCCATTGCCTCACATAGACAGAGAAGGGTGAGTGCCGTGAGCTCTCCAGCAAGTTCTATTTAACTTCTCCCTTGCTGTAAGGTCACTGTCTTCATGGCACAGCTCATGTGGAGGAGATGGGGAAGAGGCGCTGGGCCATACACAGGTCTGAGGATGTACGATCAGTCTATCTCAGGGCTCAGTGTTGGGGCCAGTCTTGGTTAATATCTTTATCGATGATATGGATGTGGGAATCAAGTGTTCTCTCAGTCATTTTGCAGATGACACCATGTTGTGCCAAAGTGTTGATGTGCTGGAGTACAGGAGTGCTCTGCAGAGAGGTCTGGATGGGCTGAATCCGTGGGCAGTGACCAGTGGGATGAGATTCAACAACGCCAAGTGCTTGGTGCAGCAGTTGGGACCCAACAACCTTGTGCAGCTCCAGGCTTGGGGAAGAATGGCTGGAAAACTGCCTAGAGGAGAAGGACCTGGAGGTGTTGGTTAACAGCAGCTGAACATGAGCTAGCAGTGACCCAGGTGGCCAAAAAGGCCAACAGCATCCTGGCTTGGATCAGCCATGGTGTGGCCAGCAGGCGTAGGGAAGGGATTTGTGTCCCTGTACTCGGTGCTGATGAGACTGCACTTTGAATCCTGTGTCCAGTTTTGGGCCCCTCGCTCCAAGAAGGACATTGAGGGGCTGGAAGATGTCCAGAGAAGGGCAACAGAGCTGGAGAGGGATCTGGAGCGTAAGTCTTATGAGGATCAGCTGAGAGAACTGGGTTTTTTAAGTCTTGAGAAGAGGAGGCTGAGGGGAGACCTCATCAATCTCTACAACTGTCTGAAAGAAGGTTGTGGTGATGTGGGTGTTCATCTCTTCTCCCAAGTAACAAGTGAAAGGATGAGAGGAAACAGCCTCAAGTTGTGCCAGGAGACGTCTAGATTGGATATTAGGAAAATAATCTTTACTGAAAGGGTGGTGAAACATTGGAGGAGGCTTCCCAGTAGTGGAGGTGGATGGATGTGGATGAACACCATCCCTGGAGGTGTTCAAAAAGCGTGTAGATGTGGCATTTCAGGGCAGGGTTTAGTAGGCACGATGGTACTGGGCTGATGGTTGGACTTAATGATCTTAGAGGTTTTTTCAGCCTCAGTGATTCTGTGATTCATTGATTTCTGGCTCTTCTGTCATCCAGTTCTGAGCTGGAGCAGTTTTGCTCACTATATTTTGCATTGTTTGGTAAAGGTCAGTAATTAAACCATGCTGGATCTGAGTCTTTTAGATCCAGCTCTCCTAGATTTAAGCCTCTCTGAATACTGGAGGAAAGATCGTGACTTAGTGCTGATTCCAGTTACAGTTTCCACAAGTGACAGAGTTTCTGCTGTTCTCCCCAGCAAGACTTCAGGGAAGAAGAGAGCATCAGTGTGATCCGTGTAGATCCAAATGTTCGTTTCCCATCTGCTAGCTGTAAAACTGTGAAAACGTTAAACAGCAACTTTTAGTGGTGACAGCCTCCAGAGGCTTCCACGGTATTGCTGGATTCCTCTTTGAGGAATTAGATATTAATTAGGAAGGATTTTTTTCTGTGAGGGTGATGGGGCACTGACACAAGTTGCTTGGGGAAGTGGTGACTGCTTCATCCCTGGAGGTGTTCAAGGCCAGTTTGGATGGGGCTTGGAGCAACCTGATCTACTGGGAGGTGTCCCTGCCCATGGCAGGGGGTGGAACTGGATGGGCTTTGAGGTCCCCTTCCAACCCAAACAGTTCTGTGATTCCATGATTCTTCGATTGCTGGTTGGTCAAGCCAAATAATTGCATACTGGCACCAAGTGGATCACTTTTGTTGCTGCAATGGACATCACTGCTTCTCTGCGGGTTCTGTGTAGATTGAGAAACAATCATAGTATGGATTTTCCTTTCATTATTGTTCACTCCTGGTGCTTAATGCACTGGCAACACTATTTAGGGCTGCAGCCCTGTTATCCCAAGTTATGACAAGGTGTTATCCCAAAAGTTGCATCCCTTACCCAGCATTCAAATAGCCAGTATCACACACCAAGTTGGGACACTGATTTTATTACAGGGTTGCATGACTCTGGGTTGCTTTTCCACAAATCAAAGCACATCTGACAGGAGTGTCTGCACTCAATTAGTTACAACAATTTACAGAGTCAACACATGCCAAGTACTTCCCTCTAGAAGTTATTGGTTAGTGGTTTAATGAAGTTACAGGTGATTTTATCATATAAGTTCTTTACTAGGCATGCTCAGTGAGTAGGGGTTCTGCATCTGGAGGTGGGTTCCATATGTTGCTTTGCCAAGCTGGCATATAGGATAACAGGGCCTGATTAATGTTGTCCTCCCCTGGTGCAGATGTCCAGGATGTTCAATATCAGATTTTCTGGACCCTTTATTCTCTTAATTAGTACGAGGCCCAGATGTGCAGGACGTACTTTATCAAGATGCACTTTATCAGATTCTCTGGGTGCTTTGTTCTTGTAATTATCACAACGTTTGCTATTTCATTACATTTAATATTACAAATGTTCTTCTCTCCTGCTGATGGCTTATCAAGATATTTAGAACAGTACACTTCTTGCAACAAAGGCTTCAACTCAACCCTGGCGCAGCCCTCTGAAAATCTCTGCTAAAGAAATAAGAGTAATGGCTCCATAACCGCATCCCATCAAATTATTGTCATTTTTTCCTAGTTATTAATTGTTTCCTGCCCTTAGAGGATGGAAAAAAAAATCAGAACAGGTTCAAAAGATGTGATTGAGAAGATTGCCAGTGACTTCTCATTGCCATATTGTATGTAGGGATGGAAGTCTTCTCTCAGAGAGGGGTTTCTGTTGTTAAGTTGCTTTTCCCGAAGTACAAACCAACACTATATATGGATGGCACGTCTTGTTTAGCAACACCAGGCTAGCAGTCCCACCCCAGCCCAGGTTCAGCATCTGCAGGAGTCTCCCGTACCGCAGAGTGACAGGCAGACGTACACAATTCTGCAAGGCCCTTTTTTCCTACACTGCAAGTATTCACTGCAAGTATATATACAGCAATTTTCAGGATATTGGGAACAACATTATGCTAAATTTTAAGCTACTAAGTGCCTTAGTCATGTTTACTAAGGTGGGTGGTTTTGAAAAATGAGATGAAGAGCCCTCTTTAAAGTTAGATATAATGTGCTCCCTCTGTAAAATAAGATATAATGCCCTCCACGTTCGATGCCACTTGCCAATGACTCCTGCTATGTATAGGGAGGATGCAGCAGGGTCTACTTTGTGGTATGCCTCCAGTTCTTGGGGTACTGGGAATGCACAGGATGCAAACAGGTAGAGAAGCAGTATGATGATGAGATATTCAGTCAGTCTGAAGTATTACAGCTGTAAAAACAGAATAAGAATTAGTGTATATGCAGAAAAACTAAACAGCAACCATCAGCCTGAGCAGTACATCTCCAAAAATGCAGGTTATTTGAGTAATCCACATGAGAAGAGAGGGATCACAGACAAAGTTGGTTTTATTTTTTGAATAAATCCTAATTTTTGAAGTTGTATCTGTTGGGCATTGATCATCTCTCCATGCCAAATCTGTGCTGCTCTCAACTCAGCTTGCAGAACCTCCAAGAACCTCCACCTGCTAGCGAGGCTTTTCCCCTCTTGCTGGAGTAGGGGTGGGGGTTAACGTGCTAGCTGTGCAATGAAAAATTTAATAGAAAAAAATGGAAAGATGCTGTTCAGGATGTGTTGTCTTTACTGTAAGTGCCAAAAGGACCATTTTATTTCTTACTCTGTTTGCTCGCCCGAGGTTACCCGTGTAGGTGCATCCCATTGATTGATCTCAAGTGTGTTGTGCTTGGCTGAAGTGTTTTCCTCCAGGAAGACATCAAGTTTTATTTGAGAACGCTGAGTTGGGTGCTATGGTAAACTAAGTGGAGTGGTTAAGAAAAGACAGGGAACTATGCCTTGTTTCTGACCTGAATTTGTCTGCCTTTAATTTCCAGTGTTGGCTTTTGCTGTGCTTTTGCTCTTCCAGTTCAAACAACCTTTTGTAGCTGGTACTTTCTCTTTATTCCAGGTATCTCTCAAGTCCATGTATCACTTTAGTTTTTCCGGTACTTCAAGAAATTTCTCTACCACCTCCTTGAAACATGACTTTCCATGTTGCCTGCAGTCCTGTAGTTCAGGGTCAGCCATGGTGCCTGTAGAGGAAAGCTGCCTGCATGCCTCTATTCCCTGCCTCCTCATCCCCTGCCTTTATACCGTAGTCCAACATCAGACATTCACTCTGGGACAGTCCCCATCCTTTTCAGATAAAGTTTCCCTGTGATACACTTGCCTGTTCTATACCTGCAACTGGTATTATTTGTGCCCAGATGTTTGTCTTGTTTTTTCTTATAGAGATATATGTAAAAATATATTTTTTTTCATGTATATATATATGATATATATGTACACACTGTTATTTTTACCTTTGTAAATCAGTCACTGTTTCACCTATGAGGCGAAGTCAATTGTTGAACACTTCTGATTTCCCACAAATCAATTAAGGTGTTAATTAAATCAAGTGTTTCCATTCAGATAGCTGGTTTTTGAGCCCGCTGCTTTAGCACATTCAATTTTTCTGGATTTATTTCCCTCCATTTCCTGTAACTCCACCAAGATCTGTTGTTCTCTGACTTCTAGGTACTGATCACCCGGACCAGCTGCTATCAAAGTTTCTGTCTAATACATGTTATTTAACAATATCTTGTCACTAATTGACAAAAAATGCATTATCATTCTTGCCTTTCAATTTTTTATAAATGCAGAAGGAAATTTATTGACCATTTTTTTCTTCTTCTATGTAGTTACAAGCTCTTTGCATCCAACTAGCAATTATCTTTGGAATTTTTTTCCCCTTTCTTTATAGGAGAAGGTCCTTCAACTCCCAGCTATGTGTTTGGTCTGTCAGTGCTTGGCTTCTCACCCCAAACGTTTTGTGTTTCAAATTGTATGTTTGTGTTTATATCAATTGCTGTTTGCTGTCTGAGATGTATGTTTGTGCTTGTTCGCCAACACCTTTCTCAGCAGGGGAACAGGAGCTCCCGTGGAAGCTGACAGAAACAGTTTTTACGTTTTTTCTCCCCATTTTTTTCCCCCAGATGTGCTGTGCTTTTAGTTTCGCTTGGTCTGGGAATTGAATCACTCAACACTGCTGCTCAGGACTGCTTTTGGTTTTCTTACTGCTGCTTTTACCAAAAGCATTTGAACACTGTGGTGGATAGTGCAGGTGGAGAGGACAGGGAAAGGCATTTAATTTTGTATTAATAGCATTATGCCCACAAGAGAGTGTTTTGGAGACATAGATTGCTCGCTTCAGAGAGCCTCTTTATTTTCATGAGGATCCTTTGCAGTAAGAATTAATCACACCCATGTGCCATAATAGAAAATTAACTTTGGTTCCAGTGAGGTTTCACGTGGTTTTGTTTGTTTTCTTCTTGCCACAGGCTTGGAAAAGGGAAATATGAGGATGGTGACAGCATCAACTTGAACGACATAGAGAAGGTCCTTCCAGTGTGGCAGGTAGGTGCTGGGGACATCACCTGCCCACAGTATAATGGAGACCAGTAGCTCCCTGACTTGCATTTCCTTAGGAAACCCTTCCCAGCAGTGGGAAAGCCTGGGTTGGATGTGTTTGGGGTTTGTAATAGAGAATTGTGCATGTGGTTTTATCAAGCTTTGCTGTGAACCTCAGTGCCAGGCAAGGGCATTTACCACATAGACGTAATTGAGAGGTGGAGCATTGAGGACAGTATAAATATATATCCGTACATATATATACAACTACATTTTCACAGGGGTGAAAAAATGGAGATTATGAAAAACATCAACCCTCCTTACAGCTCCAAAATAAATTGCTGCCAGGAAGCCAGTGTGATGGTGTGCTGACCCAGATGTTTCTTCTGTGGAGTGTGCATATGTTTATATGCGGTGATCATCGACTTGCGTGTTTTCTCCACTCTGTTCCTTCTCCTGATCTCTCTTTAGAGCCCAGTTTCAATAGTTCTGGTTAAATTATCTTTGATGCTTGGATGTTGGGGAATGGCAGAATGAGACCCTCAACTGAAAAGTCTGATTGAATACATCAATTTGTGAACAGCATATAATTCTCCACTTTCCAGAGGTGTAGTCCTCAAAAGAGCTGAATGTCCTGGGCTGGGCCCATTTCTGAAGATGCTCAGCATGTTTGTGCTGAAGTCTCCTCTTGGCCTCCAGAGGGAAGGACAGAGACATGTCATGTACCATGATAGTGTTAATCTTTTCAGTCCTGAGCAAAGAGCTTTCTGGACTTCTTGCTCATGCCTCATGTAAGCAAAAGTCGTGCTCATCCCACAAAACATATGATGATCTGCCTTACTGTTTCTTTTGGGTGAGCTAGCTGGCACTAAATATGTGAACCAGTGGAAGGAGTGGAGAAGTGCTGCTAATGTTGGCAGGGAGGAGCACTGCCTGCAGCTGCTTTCTGCTCAGTCTCTTCTATGCTCGGTATGTCTGGACTTTAGGTCACGGGGAGAAAACATCAGATTCAGCTAGTATAGACCCCAGTAATTCTGCAAAATAAAGTTATTTTCCCTGGGGAATAAGTGGAAATGTAGCATCAAACTGTCGTTGGTGTAAGAAGCTGACTTTTTTCTCTGGGGTTTAACTTTTCTAATCAACAGCTGTCAAATAAGCCAGGTCCTCCCGGTCTGGTCATTTTCTGATCCTGTTGTAACACCAGCCTGAGTCCATTGTTTCCAGTGAGTTAATTCCAATATATACCTTAGTCTCTAGCCTAATTGTTAGTGTGGCACGTCTAAGCTGGAAGACCTAGTGAGAACGCCAGATTTGGTGTTTTGCTTTTGCCTCTAGGCAGACTCATGCAATGCTGCCTTATTATGGAGGTGTGCTTGCCTAGACACATACAGTCGTATGTGCCTGTGGGAACTAAGAGCCGAGTAGTTCTGGGTGAGGATTTATCCTGTCAGGTGTTGACAAGTGAAATACTTGTAGACGGCTGGTTTAATCCTGACATATCATGGTTAACTGGGTTTGAATGTGATCATACAAGGCCAACATTGATTTTGCTGGTTTTACCCCTTGTTTCAAATGGTTCTGTGGAACACAGTGTGTGGGGGGCATAATGGAAAATATTTGTGTGAGCCTATGGGAGAAAAACATTTCACTCTCCATGGGGCTTTCCCACACCGCAGTTATGTTTGTGTCGTATCCTGAAGAAGAGGCTTTTCAGGTTGGAGGTAAATGAACTCTTGTTCCATCAGTGTTTAAAAACTCATGAGTTGCTTATGGCAACCATGGATGGATGGAGGGGTTGGTCTGAGCATCCTCTAGTGTTCTGGTCTGGTCTGAACATCTTCACTCACGACTGAGCCTGTCTGAGGATACTCCAGCATGATTTGGATGCAAATGTTTTGCTGAATGTGCTTCAGCAGCTGCAGCAGGGTTAAGAGCACCACGTTGTGAGAGAGGCAGCAAGTCTTACTTGCAAGATGCTTGGGAAATTTGTGTTCTTTTGATGGTAAAGTAAGATGGGCATAGGACATGAATCTAGAACTAAATTCCTGTATACAGTGCCCCCCCACAATGGGTTAAGCAGAATATTCTGGATCTCTGCACATTGATATATATATACACGAGTTTTACTGCTGGAATCTATCAATCATATTTTAACAAAATATTGCAAGGAAAGTCTACAACTATTTGGCAATTAACAGGTTAAAAAAAATAAAAATAAACAAAAGAAACTCCCCACAAGCCCTCTTTCTTCTTAGCTGTTGTGAAAGAAAAATGCTTGTTGCCAGCCTTTTGTTTTGAAATAGGAGAATGCTTGCATCCCTCTCCTCAGAGATGCTCGCAGCCTTCTCTGCAGCATGGTGCACTCTGCCATCTCGTGGACAGGCACAGGCAGGTGAATCTGGCTTCACTTAGGCACTGGGCACAATTTCTTCCTGATAACTGGTATTTCGAAGCTTCCACCTGTCCCATCTTTTCAAAGCTCTTCTAGGATGCTTATTTTTAGAAGTAAATACGCTTTGTTTTTAAAGCTTTGTGGCTAGGACTTCATGAGGTCATTACGTTGGCTCAGCTTGTGAACTGTAACCTCTTCATCTCTCCTTGCTTGTAGGAGTCTACAGATGGATTTGGGCACTAATTCACCTAAGTGCTGCCCAAAAAGTGACTTTGGAAGTAAATAATCTTGAAATTAAGTATTGTTCATTCATGAGATCTGCTTTTTACTGCGCACCAGAGAGGAACAGTTGTCTGCTGCAGCAGACAGAGGCACAGCTCAGATGCAGAGTCAGTCTTCCACATCCTCTCAGTTTTCACCTCGGCTGGTTTGTTGGAAGAGACCAGTGTTACCATCTTGGCATCATGAAGACGTCACGAGCCCCTCACAGGGCTGAGTCAGTGCGTTTTGCTTTTGCTCCCTTTGGCAAACGCTTAGAAAAGCTTTCAGGCTTGAATGTGTCACAGCTGAATGCTCCAGTCCTAGAAAAAAACCCGTGGGGTCATGTCCTAACAGGATACCCCACATCCTCCCTGTGAAGCTGCCGTAGCTCACGAAGAATACAGGAGGCTGCATGTCGTGGGGACATGTTGTGAGCGCTGCTAAACACAAGCAGAGGGGTTTGGGACACATCCCAAGTGGTTTCTTGCAGTTTTTGGCTTTCAGTCTGCTGGAGTTGGCTGAGCCTGCCCTCCTCTGAATGGGTGAGGACTCTGCACGTCCCCTCTTGCCTGCTCTTTCTGCACCACAATGTCGGGCATTTTTCATTTTAGCCAGCTCATGAACCAGCTCAGACCCCTTCTCTTTCAGAGCCTTGGCTGCAGCCATTTGGCCCTCTCTAAGCAAATTGTCCTGCACTGGTGGAACTCATCTCTGTGTCTGGCATCCCTTCCTATCAGAAAGGAGCAACTCAGTCCATACGGCTTGTCCCGAGTGCTCCCACTCACCATATCTAACACTGACATCCTTCATGTGTCCACCAAACACTTAGGAATGAGTTGAGGTGGCTCCCTAGGAGCCCTAAACTAGGGGGTTTTCTTCTCCCCACCCCCAGATCCTGCTAGCCTCCTTCCTGAGCGTGTAGGCATGGCACTGCTTTCCCTATCCCAAGGGTCTTTCCAATATTGTAACTACTAAAACCACTGTGGAAAGTCCCTGTCAAGGAGCCAAGGTTTGCTTGAGTATAGGTCACAACATATTGGGAGTCAGTTCTCCACTGCTGAGTAAAAAGCTTTTGTTTTGCCTTGACTTCCAGTAAGATATTGTCTTATCATGGCCTGGTTTTTGTTTTATTTAACCCAATTGACAATGACTTTATTCTTGGGCTGAGAGTGCAGACTGACATGGTTACCTGTAGCCCCTTCAGCATTACTCGCGTGTTAAAGACCATGATTGACCAAGGAAGGCAGATGAAACCATTCTTATCTCCAGAGCGCTGGAGAGGAGGAGTCTGGACAAAGTGTGGCTGATATTCCACACAGGTCACCAGCTCACAGGTTCTTGTAAGGAACAAGCTTCATCTCTGTCAGAAAAGCAGTCACTCTGAATGCTGAACTGGGTTGTAAACCACATTGTTTTTGTTGGACATGCAGAAAAGGGGAGATTTTCCAGTGGGTTTTTCAGATTATGACCATCTTCCATATCATAAGATAGACTTATTCACTGCACAAAGGAAGCACCAGGGAAGTGACAAAGAGCTTTGACTTTTCCATTATTGTTGTTGTTGTTGTTATTATAATTATAATTATAATTATTATTATTATCATCATCATCATAGTTCAGAACTAATGTCTGATTGTAAAAAATTATACAGACTCTCCCTTCTCAGGTTGAGTTTCATTTTTCTGGTTGTCACCCATTTCAAGTAGACTTCAACGATATTGTCTTGTGATTCATGGGAGTATCACCCAAACCCAGTGGACACAGAGATCACTTTTTCTGTTGTGGTTCCTGGAGCTAGTACTGATCGGCTGGGCAGGTTTGGGGCCAGGCTACCCTATTGTTTGGAGAATCGTGGACCTGTAAGAAGCTCCTGCAGGGATGAGAGGCAGTGGGGTGTTCTCATATCCCAGTTTGGTTGGCTGGATTCACAGAATCAGAGAACCACAGAACAACCAGGTTGGAAGAGACCCATCAGATCATCGAGTCCAACCGTTCCTATCAAACACTAAACCACGTCCGTTAGCACCTCATCCACCTGTCCCTTAAACATCTCCAGGGAAGGTGACTCAACCCCCTCCCTGGGCAGCCTCTAACAGTGACCAATGACCCTTTCTGTGAATTTTTTTTTTCGTAATGTCCAGCCTGAACCTCCCCTGGCGGAGCTCGAGGCCATTCCGCCTCGTCCTGTCCCCTGTCACTTGGGAGAAGAGCCCAGCACCCTCCTCTCTACAACCTCCTTTCAGGTAGTTGTAGAGAGCAATGAGGTCTCCCCTCAGCCTCCTCTTCTCCAGGCTGAACACCCCCAGCTCTCTCAGCCGCTCCTCATAAGGCCTGTTCTCCAGCCCCTTCACCAGCTTTGTTGCTCTTCTCTGGACTCGCTCCAGAGCCTCAACATCCTTCTTGTGGTGAGGGGCCCAGAACTGAACACAGGATTCGAGGAGCGGTCTCACCAGTGCCGAGTCCAGAGGGAGAAGAACCTCCCTAGACCTGCTGGCCACGCCGTTTCTGATCCAAGCCAAGATGCCATTGGCCTTCTTGGCCACCTGGGCCACTGCTGGCTCATGTTCAGTCGCTGTCAACCAACACCCCCAGGTCCCTCTCCTCCAGGCAGTTTCCAGCCAGACTTCTCCTAGTCTGGAGCTGCTCAGGGTTGTTGTGCCCCAAGTGCAGGACCCGGCATTTGGCCTTGTTAAACCTCCTGCCATTGGTCTCAGCCCATGGATCCAGCCTCTTCAGATCCCTTTGGAGCCTCCCGACCCTCCAGCAGATCCACACTTCCACCCAGCTTAGTGTCGTCGGCAAACTTGCTAAGGGAGCACTCGATGCCTTCATCCAGGTCATTGATAAAGACATTGAACAGGGCTGGACCCAGCCCTGAGCCCTGGGGAACCCCACTTGTCACTGGCCTCCAGCTGGAGTTAACTCCATTTCCCACCACTCTCTGGGCCCTCCAGCCAACCAGTTTTCCACCCAGGAGAGTGTGCGCCTGTCCAGGCCAGAGGTGACAGTTTCTCAAGCAGAATGCTGGGAGAAATTGTGTCAAAGGCTTTACTGAAGTCCAGGAAGATCCATCCACAGCCTTTCCCTCATCCAGTAGCCGAGTCACTTTGTCATAGAAGGCGATCAGGTTAATTTGGCAAGACCTGCCTTTTGTGAACCCATGTTGACTGGGCCTGATCACCCGGTTCTCTTGCATGTGCTTCATGATAGCACTCAAGATCACCTGCTCCATGACTTTCCCTGGCACTGAGGTCAGACTGACAGGCCTGTAGTTCCCTGCATCCTCCCTGCGACCCTTTTTGTAGATGGGCACAACATCAGCCTCCAGTCCAGTGGAACTTGCCCAGTCTTCCAGGACTGTTGGAAGATGATGGAAAGAGGTTTGGCCAGCACATCCGCCAGCTCCTTCAATACCCTTGGATGAATCCTATCCGGCCCCATAGACTTGTGGGTGTCTAGTTGGGCTAGCAAGGCACTGACCACCTCCTCTTGGATCACGGGAGCCTCATTTTGCTCCTCTAGCTCCTGGGTTTGTACACAGACGGAACGACCCTCCTTACGACTAAAGACTGAGGCAAAGAAGGCATTAAGTACCTCAGCCTTTTCCTCATCCCCTGTCACTGTTGTTCCTTCTGTGTCCAATAGGGACTGTGTGGTCTCCCTAGTCCTCCTTTTATTA
Organism: Phaenicophaeus curvirostris; assembly: GCF_032191515.1. Lineage (NCBI taxonomy): Eukaryota > Metazoa > Chordata > Aves > Cuculiformes > Cuculidae > Phaenicophaeus > Phaenicophaeus curvirostris. Next base: position 74,055,060 of record NC_091431.1, read on the forward strand.
TTTATATATTTATAGAAGGATTTTTTGTTATCTTTCACAGACTTTGCCAATCTGATTTCTAGTTGAGCCTTAGCCCTTCTGATTTTTCTCTACACAATCTTACTTCCCTCCTGTAGTCCACCCAAGAGGCCTGTCCCCTCTTCCAGAGCCCATAAACATTTCTCTTCTTCTTGATATCACTCAAGATCTTTCTGTTCAACCAAGCTGGCTTTCTCCCCTGCCAGCTTTTTTTTCCGGAACATGGGGATGGCTTTCTCCTGAGCTGCTAGGATTTCCTTTTTGAAGAGCTCCCAGCCCTCATGGGCTCCCTTGCCCTTAAGGACTGTCTCCCATGAGACTTTGCCAACCAGCCTTCTGAAGAGATCAAAGTCTGCCCTCTGGAAATGTAATGCTACTGTGCTGCTAACCACCCTCTTCACTTCACCTAGAACAGAAAACCCTATCATCTCATGATCCCTTTGTCCTAGGCGTCCACCTACTGCCGCACCCCCCACAAGGCCTCCTCTGTTCACAAACAGCAGGTCCAGGAGGGCACCCTCCCTTGTTGGTTCATTCACCAGCTGTGTGAGGAAGTTGTCTCCCACGCACTCCAGGAACCTCCTAGACTGCTTCCTTTCTGCTCTATTGTACTCCCAGCAGATATCACGAAGATTGAAGTGTCCCACAAGAACGAGAGGCATTGATCTAGAGATTAACCCCAGCTGTTTATAGAAGAGCTCCTCAGCTGCTTCTCCTTGGCTGGGTGGTCTGTAACAGACTCCCATCACAAAATCTACCTTCTTATGGACTCCTCTGATTTTAACCCACAGGCACTCGATCTCCTGATCGTCACAATCCATCTCAACGGAGTCCAAGTCCTCCCTTACAAAGAGGGCTACCCCACGTGCTCTCCTACCCTTCCTATCCCGCCTGAAGAGTTTGTACCCACCATAGCTGCACTCCAGTTATATCAGTCGTCCCACCACGTTTCCGTGATGGCAATGACATCATAGGCTCCTTGCCCTACGACAGCTTCCAGCTCTTCCTTCTTATTCCCCATGCTGCGTGCATTGGTGTAAATGCACTTCAGCTGAGCTGCTGAGCCTTCAGCCCTCTTAGAGGGAACAGAGGTTGTTCCCAATTGCCTGGTAACTGGAGTAGCTAGCGCCAGAGTGCCCGTATCTCCCTTAGCACCCCGAGGTGTGTTCTCCCCCACTTTCTGTGTGGTGAGGTACTGGAGGTCGTCACCAGTACACTCTCTCCGAATCACCATTGCCCCACGTCCAGGCTCGTTCCTGCCTAGCCTGGGCTCCAGCCCCTCCCCCTTCACATCTAGTTTAAAGCTAGGGAGGTTTAGGCTAGACGTTAGGAAAAAATTCTTTACAGAAAGGGTCATTGGGCACTGGAACAGGCTGCCCAGGGAGGTGGTTGAGTCACCTTCCCTGGAGGTGTTTAAGGCACGGGTGGATGAGGTGCTGAGGGATATGGTTTAGTGTTTGATGGGAACGGTTGGACTCGATGATCCGGTGGGTCTCTTCCAACCTGGTTATTCTGTGATTTTGTAAAGCTCAATTTATGAGCTTAGCTAGGTTTTTAGCAAGGGCTTTAGCCCCCCTAGGAGGCACACGTGTCCCATCCTTAGCAACAAATTCTGGGGGTGCGTGAGCCACCCCATGATCAAAGAAGCCAAAGCCCCTCTCCTCACACCAGGGTCGGAGCCAGGCATTAATCGAATTCTTCTTCCTGACTTCCAGCTCCTCTCTGTTTAGCCTTGGGATGGAGCAGAATACTATTTGTGCCCCAGAGCCCTCCATCATTTTCCCAATGGCCCTGAAGTCTTTCTTGATGGCTTTGGTCTTTCTCTTTACTAGACCATCGTTACCAGTTTGGACTATCAGAGGATAGTAGTCTGTCTCGTGGACCAGGGAAGGAAGTTTTCTAGCTACCTCCTTTCCCTGATGACCCCGGTAAGCAGCAGACCTCTCTGTGGAGCGGGTCCGGTCTGGAGATAGGTCCCTCCATTCCTTTTAGGAGGGAGTCCACTACAACAATCACCCTCCTCTTCTTCTTGATGGAGGATGTTTTTATCTTTTTCTGAGGATGGTGCAGCCTAGAGAAAGATTCTAGGCTGTGGGAGCCACCATCCTCATCCTCAGGATTGGATTCCACCTGCAGCACCTGGTACTTGTTCGCCAGGGGGATCTGGGGTTTTGGTGCCTGGGTGAGGGGAGCAGGTTTCCTTCGTCTGGCAGGAACTTGCTGCCACTCCCCATCTCTTGTTCCCCCAACCTTGCAGTTTGCAGGTGGATGGTGTTTGTGCACAAGCTCCAGCAGGCTGCTGAGTTAGTGAGAGGGCCCTGCTCCACTGGTCTGTCTCCCTCTCACACTCCTTGATGGTCCTCAGGCTCTTTACCTCCTCCCTTAACTCCTCCACCCTACGACGGAGTTCTCCCACTCGAGTGCAGCTTCCACATGAGGAGCAGGTACCAGAGGCACGAGCTGGTGTGGGAGGGGGGCACTGCCTGCAGCCCAGGGTCTGGGGAGCTGCATGCTCCCACTGTGGCTCTGTCTGGGTGGCATTCATTGACATGAGTTTGGGGTGTGCAAAGAGTGTCATTGAAAAGGATGAGGGTGGCTTACACCACAGATCTGAAGATTAGCTTGGTGATTTGTGACTGAGGGGACAGGGCTGGTGGCAAAGGGGAGTTCTGTAGCACTAGAGGGCACTACGGCCTCGCTGCATGACCTCGAAACCCAGAACGTGGCTTTACTCAGAGTAAGCAAAAGGCTTTTTCCAAGCAGAAATGTAACACCACGACAGCTGTGTTTCACACCCTCCTGCACTGGATCATGATGCTCTCCATCCCACTGCACCCATCGCAGGCTTGGGGTGCACATCGGCATGTGGTACTCAGGGCTTGTGAAGGGGGAAGGTATTTCTCTTCACCAGGGGCTGAATTTGGTTAGCCTCATCCACCGTCATGAACCTCAGAGCAGAGCTAGAGACATCTGTGAACCCTGAATAGTTGCCTTGACCAAGCACCGCAACCCTGTTTCACTGCGAGGAGTGGGTACCTAGGGTTAGACACACCCCACAGCCTGGGTCTCCCTTGCTTGCATTGCAACACCTTCTCAGTTCCTCTTGGAAATCCCACTTTTGCAAGTGTAATCCTGAGCTCTGCTTCTATTTGATGCTTTGACAGCACCCAAACAGTGCTCCACAGATCAGGAAGAGGTGCCAGATGTGCTGAGGGGTCCTCCCTTTCTCCAGAAGATGCTGCTGTCCCATCAAATGTAGGAAGTTCCTCTGAACATCAGCATTTCTAGCTGTCCATCTGTCCCTGTTCCCCCATCTTCCCTGTTCCTCCCACCTCACTTTGAAGGACATGCCAGCCTCAGCAGTAGGGAGATGAAGACCATGGTGGTATCCGCTGCTGAACCATCTCTGTTCCTTAGATCCCAGTTTGCTAGGCACTGGTTTATGCTACAAAAATAGGTAAATAATGGGACTTCAGCTGCTTTGGAGCTTTTCCTTGAGCCTGATGGATGGGTAAACGAAGATGGAGTGGCTGAGTGGCAAGACTAGGCTGGGATTGCCAATAAGAAGGTGAATTTATGATCAGGGGCCACAAGGAAATGAGAGGAGGATGAAGAGCTGCATAGGTAAATCTGTTCCTGGGAGGATGGTGAAGAAAGATCCTATATTTTACTTTTAAGGTAGATTTAAATCACAGGTAGATTTGTATGTGAGAACTGCATTTTTTTCTGGGGAATTAATTGATTTTAGTATGGGGACTTGTACTGGGGCGTAAATAACAACTTGATAGGCATCTGAGGCTCAAAACCATCACCATGTTGAGCTCTGGCTTAAACACACTGGCGAATGACAGAGGCTTTTCTAAGCCTTGTAGCTGACTTCTCTTTCAAAAAGATTTGCTTTTGTGCAGCTGTGTAATACTTAAAGCAAGCCTGAGAGATTTTGGTTTGTATTTTTTCCAATCCTTTCTGTAGACACACACACATGCCCCAAATCCTGCCTGAATTTTAACTAGTGAATAGAGTTACATCTTCTTCTCCCTTGTTTTCCCAGAGGGTTCATTAGAAACCTGAGGAGGCTTCTGGTGCACTCCCTTGAATTTGGTGAATGTTTTCCTGAAGCTGTTTGTGGAGTAATAATTAATTTTTTTTTTAACAAGTTATTAAAAGAGCAGAGAGAAAAAATCCAAATTTCTACAGGTCCTGAATAAAAACTCAGTATCTCTTTGGTCAAGCAGCTATTTCTGCTGGCTTGTCTACTTCCACATCCTAATCCTCTTCACCATTCTCTATAAAAGACGTAAATTTTTAACAAAATAAAGGGAAGGAAGGAATTTCTCTCTATAAAAGTAGGCATACCACAGGACTAGAGAAGAGAGACGTGCATATATTGCCGTTGATGTAGGAACCTACAAAGCCTAGAAATACATTTCTGACAAAATATGAGGTTAATGTTTCCTGTCGTATATAAAAATTTCTTCTTAACCAAAAGATACTCCCCCTCCCGCTTTCTGCTGCCTTTCCTCTTATGTTATGGAAATAGAAACTGATACAACAAATGAGACCAGAAGTTCTTAAAATGTGAATTTCCTGCCTGGAGGCAGCAGGTAAGTGAATTCCATCCAGCCTGGAGAGATGTATATATAGCTATGGGTGTAAATATAGGTATTGAGTGGCAGGATAAGAACTTATTGCAATGCAGTGTGGTTTGGTCAAAGATTGTCCCTTAAGTGGGAAATTTATTGCTACACACGACGCCTGGATGTCTCTTCCGTGGGGAAAATAGAGACTGTTTAGGAAGGGAATAAAATGATGTCCTCACCTGCAGTAGCAGACCAAGCTCAGTAATCCAGATGTCGTTTTTAGTTCCACATTCATATTGTTCCTCATTTTATGATTTTAAACATACCTTTGGGGTTTGTTTGGGTCTTTTGAAGATACTTCATGCTGACTATAAGATACTCTGCTGGCTCTAAAAATGATAAGTGCTTGCCTGTATGCACCCTGGCGTGGTCGGTGAAAGAAAACTCTGTGCCAAGAATGCTTTTTCTGGGTGGTAGGATTGAAGGATTTCATTGGGGTAGTAGAAATAGCAGGAGGAGCAGGATCCCTACGCATTTTGCCATGCAGTGCTGCGCCCATGTCCATTTCTCCTGGGGTTATTCTGCTCTGCCCTACACCTGCTGGTGCCCCTGTGGAGAAACTCCTCATTGTTGGCTTTCTATTTTTTTTTATTCTTTAATTTTTTTTTTTTAATTCCTGTAATGTATGAGCAGAGAAACCACTGGAGAATGATAAAGCTTCATTTCTTTCCTGCTTTTGTGACCTGCTTGATTATTTCATTTCTCATTGTATATTCTTTTGAGGCGCCTTGTCCGAACGGAAAGAAAATATGTATGCTTATAGGAGCCGTTTGTTTCCCTCTCACTGGGCAAAATAAGACCCTTGGCTGACCAAAATAAGAAGGTAACGCGTGAGATACTGATTGTTTCTGCTCACTGGTCATGGGGAGGGAGCTGCTGATAGTCACTCCATCACGCACTTGTGAATGACGTTCTTCATGAGAGCTGATGGGCTGTGTACATCTTCCACCGTTCCGTTTGGGGCTGTGAGTAATTACTACATAAAAATAGGTATTCCCCAAGCTTATGTTGCTGGATATTTGGTAGATAAGAATAAAAACGTTTGGGCTCAGCAGCTACAGGGACGTGGTTGGAAGCAGCAACAGTCGAGATGGATTACTGTGTCCTGTTGTTTCATGGTCGCTCTACAATGATAATCCAGACTGAAGCCAGTTTAAAAGATTCAGATGTCATGTAAAACAAAACATGAGTCTGGGTTACAGCGCGACAGTGGTGGCCAGTCTGCTCCAACCATTGTGCCTGTGGTCAATCAAAGCTTTATTTTCCAAAAGCAAAGAGCTAGATTGGGCTTTTTTTAAAGATTTCTTCTTACTTGGGTTATTTCTGGCCACACCGCAATGTCTGTGGTGCTTGTTCAGGCCTGCAGCTAGGACCTCTGGTGCAGACAACACTGGGAGACATCAAGGATGGGGGAGCTTTAGGATTGCCTGTGGTTGCACAGTTAGTCTAAAGACTGTGGAGAACCTGGGAGCTAGACGGGTGACCACGGATCATTATTAGCCTTGCAGATGCAACTGATGTGCTAAAAAATCATCTCCTTTCATACAAATTTTGATCTGGAAATGCATTAGTGGGTTATGGTACTGGGATTGTTGGGTTAAAGTTTCTACTTCTTCTTTATTTTGCTTCCAGTGCAAACCAGCCCTGTGTGCCTTAAGGCTCTGGAGCCAGCGTGGTCCCTGTGCTCCGCACAGCATCGCTGCCTAGCACCAGCAGTGTCCTGGCAAAGCAGGTCACCACCTGATAAGCAGAAAGGCGAAGAGTCGAACTCCCACTAAAATGGTATTTCAGCCAGAAAGAGCAAAGGGGGGAAAAAATACCCAGACCATTAGTGTGTGAGCGGCCACCTTGTCATGCAATCACAATATCGTTTTTCTATTTTTTTTTTTTATGGTTGGCTTAACAATTAAAAGGCTACACTGCGCTTTGGTTTTTCCAGTCTGCTGCATCGTGTGACCCCGGTGACTCCGAGTTAAGCCTCATTATATAATGGTGGGGTGTTTTTTTGGAAAACCTCCATTTAATCCTTTCAGAGCAGAATTTGCTGTTTTTGTTTTCTTTCATATCGTCGTCTTGTTTCCCCCCCGCCTACCCCTTCCCTGGCGGGCGCACGCTGGAGGCGTCAGTCTGGGAGCAGGGTCCTTTCTTCCTTTCTTTTTTTTTCAAATCTGTGGAGAAAGGAAAAAAAAAAAAAAAGGTTTATTTTCGTTTGCTTGGGTTACAGCGCCTTTCCCCGCCGTCGGGGGGAAGGACTACGTGATGTGCAGCAGGTATTTTGTGAATGGAGCACAACCCTGTGACTCCCCATTGCTCGGCCGAAGGGGGAGGTAGGGGAAGGAGAGAAATAAAGAAAAAAATAAAAAACACCACCCAGTGACTCCATCTGACTCGTTTTGGCTGGAAAACTTCTTCAGCACCGTAGTTCTTAAGCCAGGAGGAAGCTTTCTTCTGGCCCAAGAACAATAAAGGGGTCAGCAGCCTGATCCTCCCTCCTACACCCTCTTCCTTCCATTGTGAGGGGTCTGTGCAAATATCCCAGGCTGCTTCTGCTGGGGCCTGAGGGACCTGAGCTACACATGTGACATTAAAGACAAGCTTTGCAAACTCAGTAATACTGAGCTGCAAAAATTAAAAAAAAAACCAAAAAAAACCAAACAAACAAAAAAACCCAAAAAACTAGAATGAATTCTTGAAGGTGCTCTGTATCTCATGTAGAGCTGCACTTAGAGAAGGTACGCAGGAGTGTTTCTCATGGTGGAAGGAAATCTATCCTTTGCCATGCGTAGGTGCTCCCACATGATTCTACGGCAGCATCTTCACCAGTGTCTGCTCAATAAGTGGGCAAATCCCCACAGAAGGTAGGTGAAACCTTGTCTCACCAGCCCTCGACCATCCCCATTTATCTGGTTGTCCAAGATGGGGAATTTCTGCTGCTCTCATAAGGCACTTGCAAAATCTGTGTGGTGTATGGTCTCCAGCAAGGATGGGGTTGAAGGAAGCGTGGATGCTTGCTATGTTGTGCTTGCTTCAGGGTTTGATCATCATCTGGCAGCACTCAGATTTTCCGGCTGGCACCTGTAATGATATGGTTGCTACTCCTTGGATGCATTTCACAGACCATGAAGGTCTAAACCTATGGTCCCTGGAGTAATAGGTCATAGGAGAAGTCCTATGAGGCCTGACCCACCAGCCCTGTCCATCATTAAGGCAGCCTGCATCTCTCTCTTGGGGGAGGTTTTACATGGATCAGGGCTGCTGTGCCTTCTGTGATATTTCTTGTGAATCCAGAGCGGTCCGAAAACTTACAGACCACGTTAGGTTCTGCCATCATGAATGGTGATAATGACATTTGGTATCTGACAGGCTAAATGCCACCTACCTTCCCAAAGGAGAAGGTGAGGCCTGTGACCTTCAGTACAAGCAAGCGCAGTGCTGTAAGCTGTATCATGCACTGAAGACCTGGCTCATTTGCCAGAGGGAGAGTGGATGGTGCTCATCAAATTGTAGGAACCCACCTCTTTTTTTTTTCCATTTTTTTTTCACACAATAACCCGCTAATAGCATGTGTGACCTCTTGCTGTGTTCCAGCTTGTTGGACCTTGGCACCAAGCAGTCGCATGAATCATTGATGGTGATTTTGCTGTAAGGCAGTTCCTGTCGTTATTATCTCCTCGCTGTGTTGATAATGCTTTGGTGGTGATGGTCAGGATTTCCTCACACTACAGAGCTTTCCTGAAGATCATCTCTGCGAGCAGTGGAGGAAGTAACCGTTACGAGTTTGCTCTTGGCTGCTGAGAACTGGGTGGCCAATCTTCAAATGTACGTGCAACCTGACATGATCTAGAGAGCGCGGTGGCAGCTCCTCTTTCCCTTCGTCCACTTTCTTGGCGCAGGCAGGTGGGAACTCCTCTTCTTCTGCAAATGCTCCAAGGGCAGAAGCAAGACTAAACCTGGCTATGGAAAGCAATCTGAGATCAGGACCCTGGCAAAGGAGATAAGGGAGAATGGTCATGGTCTAATGTCTTCCCTGAAATCTCAAGGGCAAGGTGGCAACACCCATGGCCAGGGAGAAATGTGGGGTCTCACATCCTCCCCTCTTGCAATGCTAGAGTGTTGGCAGTACACACAGTACCAGGGTCCTTTAGTTGAAGGGAGAACTGGTATTAATTCAGTTTATAGATGCTTAGGCAAACAGGTTAGTTATTTAAACCCATTTTTTTTACAAATGTCCTTATTTGGAGGTAAAAGTAAGCAAGACACGAGTTCTTCTTTCAGCCTTGGTATTACGCTTCTTTTCCCCTGGTGTTGGAATAGCTTTCTGATCTTTGTGTACATGCATCACGATCCAGGATTTTGGTGATATTTCCAAGCAGCACAGCTATGAAGGTAATAAATGGTAATTACACGGGCCATTTTGACCTTAGGGCAGGTGATGTGTGACAGACCTCCATGGTCCTTTGCTGCTCTTCCTCTTCTAGAAGAGGAAATAGTGTGCAGCTGCCTGTGGCCAGTGAGAAAGAAAATATACACAACGAAATATACCACAGGTAGCTCCAAGAGTACATGATGCTGGGAATCTGCTGTGTTAGAGGTGGAGTTCCTTCACTGATTGACCATCCCGCTGTTCCTTTCTGAAGAGGAAGTAGATTGCCTTGTTTAACTTCGTACTTGCCATGTATTTTCATGCCTACAAGACAGGACTTGAATTTATTCTGCCAGTTCTCAGCTTCTATGAGTCGTTGGTTCAGGAAGGGCAAAGCTGCAGTGCAGCAGCTGAAGCTCCTGCCCTTCTGGGAGGTCTAAGGTACTTTTCCTTACATGAGGTTGGATCACAACAGAAGGTGTTTTGACAGCACAGAAGTCTTTCTGTATGAAAATGGTCACCCAGAGTGGTTTGCAGTTTAGACAGAGCAATCCAGGCTTCTTTCACAGGTGCTTTTCCAAAGGTACTCAACTATTTAGTGACCTTGCACTAAACATGAGCAGCTCAGATTCTCGTGCCCTGGTGGGAAGGGCTAACTGTTTGGGAGCAGATAATAATGCAGCAGAGGATGGTTAGAAGTGAGTTAGTTAAGGGATGGTAATGGGACTTGATAACATTCTGTAGGTCCACTATCAAGTTGCTTATCCTTGATGAGAGCAATCCTGTTTCTGGAGGCACCAGCAGTGTATCTTCATCTCCTGTGTCCAGCTTTCCAATCTTCTGCTTGTCTGTTTAGTCCGTGTCTCCAGAGTCTTGTCTGTGCTGCCTTTTTGAGGTGGTTGCTTCTCTGCAGGAGGGCTTACGCTCTGCCAGAACTGCACACGCATCCACAGCCATTGAGGTCCTAGTGTTGGTATGTGCAGCTGAAAGAAAGTAAAAAAGCTTATATCAAAGGGTTGGAAGGCAGAAAAATAGTCATGCAGGGGGATTGAGGAAATCTCCAGCCCTTGAGAAGCTGTGTGACCTCTTGAAATGTTCCCCGTTGGGTGCTGTACTTTCCCACAGGGGAAAGCATGGTTGATTCATGTATTTCTTACTGCCTCATGTCTCTCCTTCTCCTGCATGTCCACTGAGAGGCTTTTCAGATTGGAACATGTACAGAGAACCATGTCCAGGCACCAGGTTCAAGGAGACTCCTGCCCTGGGAGTTGATGACTATAATAGCTGGGGGTTTCTGCTGGCACTTTATGGAGTCTCTCTGGGTTGGGAGCCGTGTACAGTAGGAACAGTCATCAGCCTCATCTTACGTGCTCCTTGTCTCACTGGTTAGGATCGTTTCCCCCATGGAAACCATCAAGAATTTCCGTTATTTCCTTTCCTGAGGCTTTGTTTGGGTGGGGATTTCTGGAAGGTATTTCACAGGCAGGTATAATTAAAGAAAGACATGCTTTGCCTGGAGGCTAGACAAGGTTTTCTTTAAAGCTGAGCCTTTACCATGGTGGCAAAACAGAAACTGTTTGTTGCCTGGTCCAATAGAGGGGAGGCTGGGGAAAGAGGGGAGCTAATCAGCTGGGAATCATCCCAGTTAAACGTTGCACACTGGGGTTAAGGCCTTTATCCAGCAAATCCTTGAAATATGTGCTTAATTTTAAGTCCCCCTGACTTCAATCTGTTTACTCTTGTGCTTAATTTTAAGCATGTGCCTAAGTGCTCAGCTGGCTGAGGGCCAAGGCAAATAGTAGACTTAGGAGCAGATTCACATAAAGTAAATGCTTTACTGGACTGAAGTCCTGCGGGATGGAGGATGCTATAGCAGGTCAGGGATGATGGGAAGGGATGGTGCTGCATATGTCAGCTCTGTCAACATATTTGGCATCGAGTACCATGGACCTGCAGCTGTGCTGATGTTGCAGGGAGCATCCTGAAAGCATAGCCTTTAAAAAGGCACCTTAACATCCAGTGGGAGGTGTCCCTGCCCATGGCAGGGTTGGAACTGTATGGGCTTTAAGGTCTCTTCCAACCCAGACCATTCCATGATGATTCAATGAACTTTAGTGTCTGTGTTTCACTGTTCTGAAGGCATCAACCTCACGCTTAGCCTTGCATATACCACAAACACAGTCTTGGAAATACAATATATCTTTTTTTTTCTCTTTATTGATAGAAAGGAGCGTTTTAGTGGATGAAAATAGCCTTGATCTTATCATCAGAAGAGGAAGGAGAGCAGAGTATATGAACTGACTAATAAATCTTCATAGGAATTTGCATGGCTGCATTAATGCTTACAACAAAAAGGACTCCTGTATTAGCACAAGCTTTTATAATGGCTTTATCGTCTTCTTTCCTGTTCCAAGCTAATTCCTGAAAGCCTTCTCTTAATCCCCCTTTTGCTCATCCAGCCTCGACTTCTCAGAATGGTGGAGGTATTTTTTCTTTATTTCTAATCTATGAATGACAGCACTTAAAGCTGACGCTTGCAGCCATGGCACGCAGGAAGATGAGAAACTGTCATCAGAAAACAAGATCTGTGTTTTTTGAAAACACTATGATGGGTTAAGGGAAATCTGCAGCTGGAACAAATACAGCGCTCATCTAACTTCCTCAATAACTCTGCTGGGGGAGCGGGCAGTTGCCAGATGAAGGAAGTGTGGTTAGCCATTGAGTCTTTGAATGCAGCTCCGTTTCCCCCTCAAACCCATGGAATTTATATTAACCTCCAGCTTTTCTTAGCTGGTGGGAATTCTTTTTTTTGCATGAGGAAGAGCCTTGCTTTTGTTGCTTCACTTTGTCAGAGGAGTGGAGGGGATGGTTCTCCTCCTCGCAGAGCGTTCTTGCTGGCAAAAGGCCAGGGATGTTAAGTGACTAGTTTTTGGCGTTGATAAGGAAGGAAAATTTGAAGCTGCCAAGCAGAGAGAGGCAGGCGTCCGATGACTTGGTTTTGGGAAGGGAAGGCTCCAATCCCGGCAGAGGCTCAGGCAAGAGGGAAGACCATGTGTGCCTTTAGCATCTTATAGATGGATGTAGCTATATACAGTAAGCAAAGAGCAATGTGCAAGTAAGGATGTCTAAAACCGCTTTCAGTAGAATACTTGGCTACCTAATTTGAGCTATCAGTAGACCCTTAGGAGCACTACCCAGGTCAGCAAGGAGTGTAGTGTTGGAGAGTTTATTTTGGATCCTGGGGCATCTGTAGGATCCACGCATGGCTTCAGAGCCACCACAGAGGCATAACCATCCTGTAAGCTGCTTATGGCTGTGATGCCATTGGCAGCAGGCAGTGGTCCTGGAAGGAAAAGGGAGCCAGCTGAATGGGGAATGAGTTGCCAAAATTCCTGGTTGTCTTTGGTAGGAAGCTCTCTGATAGCCAGTTCCGAGTTTTTCATACTGCAGTGTACCTGCAGTTTTCCCCTCAGTCCCCTCTTTCTGCTCATTGGTCATACTGCTCTTGGTGACCACTATCTAAGACCCTTCCCAGCTTCTGGAGCTGAGCCCATCACAGAGGCACAGTCCTGACAGAAAGAAGGGCACCAAGGAAAGTAGAAAGGAGCTTAAAAAGCCCGACTAAGGAGGGGCAAGATAACTGGAGACAGCCCAGTAAGCAAATTTTTTGGTGCTGGTTGCTTGGCACGTGAAAATATCCAGGAGTTAGGTTTGTTTGTTTTGTTTTGGTGCTGGTTGTTCTTTGCTCCCATTTGGTTCTGATGAAATATCCGAAAGTCCATACTCTTGGCCAACGTGAAATGAACTGAGGGGGCTTCAGCCAGCTCCTGGCCGTCATCACAAAAGCAGCTGTAAATCATGCTTTCACTGCCAGGAAAGCTGATATTTGAATGATGCCTCTATCTTTCGGTTGTTGTGGTTGAGGTTCAGCCTTGGGTCCTCTTGCCATCTCATGTGCCCGCTTCATCTCAGCTGAAGAGGCATGATCAGACCACACATTAAGGTTCACAAGTGGCTGGTGGTAGGCGTTGAAAGGGACAAGAGGTTGGAAAAAACAGACTGGGGAACATGAAAAAAGATAGAGGAAAAATATACTTCAAAGAAATTCAAGGTCCCGTGGGGGACTAAAATATAAAATATCTCAGCTCTGTCAGGTTATTCAGCATTGAGTAGCATGGACCTGCTCCTCCATGGGAGAGTGGATATGACTGTCTTGCTGCCTGTCATATGGCAACTTTGGACAAAAAACAATTTTACAGTCATTTTTTTTGGTGGAAATGCCAGGTCTGTTTCCAAATGTCACATTTAGGGGCTACATCTACAAACATGCTTTTTTTACTTGTCCTCATTTTACTGTTCAAAGCAATCCACAGCTCCCAGAGGTCTGCAAAGCACCAGTGGAAAGCCAGGAACGTAATTAATATATGATGTGATTGATACTCTGTGGCAAGTGCATCATGTTTTCTGTGCTTGTCTCTGCATTAAAACCCATTTAAACCCATTTAAGCAGGAGGAATCTTAGTCCTTGATGCATAAAAGGAAAATCCTGGGAGGGAGCAGAGCAGTTTCTCCTATCCAGGTACAAACTGCCGGTAACCAGGCATGGAGAAAGTCAAGCCATTGTGTTGCAAAGCCCACACTCTTGCAAAGGAATAGGACTTTTCAAAGGGAAGAATGAGACTTTAATAGGATTAAATTGGCTGACTTGCTCACTCTGGGCTGAGCTAGACTTAGGAGAGACTTCAGAAAGGAGAAGAACTATTTCTTCATGGTATAGTCCTGGGAAAATGTGTTGGCTGTGCCTTCAGACAACTGCAGACAGGAATATCTGTTGTGTCAATAAACTTCCCAGCACAATATGAGGGGCTTGGCGAGGGAAGGGATAGTGGTATTCTACACGGCTTCCTTCAGCCATGAAGGTCTATGGGAAAGGTCTGCTGGTGGACCAAGAGGGCCTGCCACCACCAGGACCTCATTACAGTTGATGGCAAAGTCCTTTTGCCTTTGGTGCTGCAATGTATGGATCACAGTGATATGGATCATGGCAGAAAAGTGTTTGTTGACTTATTAACTATTGCCTGCGGTCGTAGGGTGTTGCAAAACTTCATGCACTTGGATGGCCTCCAGTGGGAAATGCCAAGGGCTGAGTGGTGAGAAAGTTCTCCTAGCACCTCTGGACCTACCCACATTGAAAGAAAAGAGGTGTCATTTCTTGTTTGAAAGGTTGCAAAGTTATCACTCTGCAAATGAGGGGTTTCATTGCTGTTGGACTGTCCCAGCTCCTGGGAGCTTATATCAACTGGAGTTCCTGTGGCCTGAAACTCTAGTCCAGCCTAGAGGAGCATAATTGTGGGGTCTTGGTTGTGGGCGATTGTACAAATGCACATGAAAAATATGCAATCTTTTATTAATAATAAGGGTGAAATTAAAATAAGCTTGGGTACAGCCTCTAACTTCTGTTGCAATTTGAGATGAGCACACTTGATCAGAGGGGGATGGGGATTACCCAGAGGTTCAACAGACACTCTGATTTAGAAGGTGACCCACGCTCTGATCCAAAACTCACTGATGTCCTATGGTGTCTGTTTATAAGTCACCTGCAAATGTCATCAGGGAGGTTCCTATTCTGCCTGCAGGTCTCCTCCTGACACTGTCATCCACCGTGATGGCACAATAAGGAGATGTTGAGGATGGACAGTGAATGAAGGGTTCACAAACAGCTTGTGGTAGGCTTTGAAAGGGACAAGAGATTGGGAAAACTAAATTGGGGAACATGAAAAATATAGAGTAAAAGTATAGTTTAAAGAAATTTAAGGTCCAGAGGGACTGAAATAGCTAAAGTTACAAACATTCCTATAACAACCTCATAAGTCCCAGCTAAAGCAATTCCTCCCTAGCCCCCAAACTAGCACAAAATGCAAGAAAAGCTTTTCCAAGCAGCGCAGACTTTCCAAGGATGAGCCTGAACTATCTGGACAGACCTCAAACCAAATACCAGATGTGGTGCCTCCTGGTCGCAAGTGACGTGGGCAGTATATATTACCAGTATTAGGTGGAACAGGCTCCCTTTTCCTGAAGAAAGCAAACCAAGGTCACCAATGCTATTTATTTTAATGATTCTTTAAATATTCTGCATTTAAGGAGCAATGGCGTGATATGTTTACTGAATAAATGTATTTATGGATAGGACACTTTACTGCTGACAGTAAGGTTTGTTTTTAAGCATGACCAGGGTAGAGGAAATACATACAAATAAACAATAAACCTAAACAACACTAAAATAACATCAGTTAAAACAATTAGAGTTACTTCCACTTACAAAGTATTGTTCCCATTTTGCTGTAGCATGGGAAAAACTCTGTTTCCTAATTCAGCTTGCAACTGATTTTGGATTCACGGATTCTTGTAACAAAAGGGGATTTCTTTTGTCTGTTATTTATACTCTTCCTATGGCACCACGCGTCTGTGTCTGGAGCGCCCCATTTCAATGCAACAGCGAGGGGAACCTGGAGCGGTGTTTCCAGCCTGTCTCCATCTCGGTGCCTTAGCTGGAGCTTGGTGGCTGGGCTTTTCTTGCCTACCCCTGCCCATCCTGGTTGCAGCGATGTGCACGTGTGTGTTTGCAGAGGCAGTTCCTCCTCGGAGACTTTGTCCTGGATTTTGAAGTTTTATTATCTCCGAGTTATGTATAATTCAGAAGCTTAGGGAAGAAGAGTTAAAAATAGACCCAAGAAAACTCACTGTCAGTAATCACCAGAAGACATTGAGGAAGTTTGAGGGTACATTTCACTTGGGATGCTTTGCCTGATTATTCTAATGCTTTAATTGCATTTGCATCCTTCACCCCGCACTGGGAGTTTCATGCAGGGTTGTTCTGTCATTCTCTGTGTCTTTTGTTTCATCCCAGAGCTGGCTGCAGAGGTATGAGGTGGGACAGCTGAGCTGCCACCAAGTATTTAATACCATTTTAAATGCCATCAACCCTCTAACTGGGTGCCTGCTCTCTACCAGGAGCTCACAGAAAACACCAAGGAAGGGTGGTGGGTAGATGAGTGCCTAAATGATACTTTTTTGGGTCTGGGACTGCATATGCGGAGTCTGTAATTCATTAAAATCTCCACCATTTCATGAGAGTGGGTGTGTAGACCAGCATTTATTCTCAGCAAAACAGGAATCCGGGAGTGTGTCCTTGGGAGAACATGGGAGAGCAGAGCCATGTAGGAAATAGTACTGGTGTTTTAATCATAACTAATGAGTGGTGTTCAGCTGTGATGGTCCTGATGACTGTCACAGCCATCACTCCTCTGTGTCCTGCCTTTATTTTTGTAAAAAGTCTCCTCCAAGGTGCTCATCCCTAAGCATGTGTGCTGCAGCTACACATTCCACCTTTCCTGGCGATGTACAGTTTATGGTGTGCTCTCCAAAGATGCAGTTTATTAGGAAATCCTCCAAACTGGGACATCTCCCAGGAAACAACTATTGTGCCTCCACATTGAGGCATGTTGCACCATGCCATGATTCATCAGGCACGCACATCCTACTGTCAAGGTGCCACAGAGCATCCTTCCTCTGCTGTGGGTATTGTCAGATCAGCAGTGGCAAAGCCAGAGGAGTTTTGCTCCTTTTCCAGCTCCTGGGTGGCTGGAAACTTAAGTTCTAAGTTTCTTTACCACCCGTATAGTTTAATTTAGCCCTGGCTCCAGTGATTGACGTTGAAGAAGGCATCCTTGGAGGTGGTGGCAACCCTTCAGTGCTGTGTTCTGGGTGAGAAGTGACGGGAGAGACACAACTAAGTGCTCTAAGGATCTACCTGCCCTGTATCTTGGGTGAGGATTATTCTGTAAAAGTGTTGCACTTTCTGTCCCATTGATGTTGAGCACCGACTGATTCCTTATTCAGATGCAACTATTATTATAAAGACCTTCCAGGAAAAATGAATAGCTTGCAATTTGAAGAGGCAGATTTATCACTAAAATTTTAACGGAGAGGAAATAATTTCTAGGCAGCTTCCTGACATTGTTTGGTATTCTTCCATGGCTTCCAAAGCAGGTCAAGGCTTTGGTTTGTGCTGAGGCCTTTACATTTCAAGAGACAGAAAATTCCCCTTATGTAAGAGAGGAGAATGGGTGGCAGATCAATGCTGTGGGAGTTCCTGGAAGGGGAAGAGTCAATGGCAAGTGGCCTTCAAGGAGATGACTCTGCTGGAAGTGCCTGCAGGACTTATGTGTATTGATAAATGCTGGCCTTGGGTGCGTAGTGGTGATGGGGATGGTGCCAGTGGGGAGGTAGTGATGACTCTGCCACGTTTGTCATGTGCAGTTGGATGGCCGGGATGGTTGCACTGAGTATTGGGTCATTCAGCTCCATAGTCACTATGACTGTGGGACTGGTGCAGTAGAAGTTAAATAAATCTGCAGCTCCATGCTGTCCTGGACTTTCGTGCCACACATAATCACATCATAGAATCACTAGGTTGGAAAAGACCCACTGAATCCTTGAATCCATAATCCGTCCTATAGGCAGATAAAAGCCCCATAGTGGGGTGTTGCAAGTCACTGGGTTGGTTTATGCAGATCATTTCTGGAACCACAATATATTTATTTTTTTACATTCCCTCCAACCTCGATATTTCTGTTGTTGCCTTTGTGCAGCCAGATGGGGTGTCTCTGGGGCTGCCCCACCTCACCCTTCCCACCTCCTCAGAAAATAAATCCCACCCTGAACTTTGTGTGCAATAAACCAGAGAGAAACTCCCAGTGCCTACCGCAGGCCTAATAACCTGTTTGTTCAGTTCAGGCCTTCTGCAACCATTTGTTTAAGATAAGCAAGGGTGGAGATGTATCTTGAGGGCACAAAAGGTTCTTGAGATAAAGCTCATGCAGAGTGATCCTGAGATATGGCCACATCATTTCTTTTCCTTCTTTTATCACCCCAGCTTTGGGTTTTTCCATCAGTCCAGTTGCTTTTCTCAGCCTCTGGTTTGTTCTTGGGGTTTCAGTGTTGCCGTTTGGCATTCAGGCATCTTCACTTGCCTGATCATCATGGGCATGGGGAATGTCTTCAGCATAAGATGAATGAGTGTGCGTGAGTGAAGACAGTCACTTTGTGGGGTGAGGTTTCACAACTGAAAGTCAGGCTTCCCTAGGACATGAAGACCACAGGCATGAAGAAATGAACACAAACCTCTCATTGTCCCTGGTGTCTTTGTGAAACTCACATGAATTCAGCCACCCCAGGCAACGGTTGCATTTGAGAAACGTGGAAGTTGAGGAGGAGGGTGCAGATTGGTCCCAAACAGGACCAACCTTTTTGTAAGGCAGTTGGTGCCAGATGCCAGAAGAGTCCTTGGGATTTGGTACCTAAGGGTGGTCACAAAAGGAGCACCAGCAGCAAAACACTGTCCCTCATTTCTGCATATCTCCTTGTGATTTGCTGTGTGATTTACCATCACCAGTAAAAGAGGCAGAGCTGGTGCCTTCCCCCAACTTCTTCAGCTGGTGTTGCTGCAGAGGAGCTGTGAGAAAAATGAAAGCAAAGCTCCTGCTCATAGCAGGGTAGCTCTAGAACCAACAGTTTCCCTCCTCTGGTCCTCCTCCTCTTCCTCACATCCCTCCCAGGCCAGTTCCCCACAGATTACTGGGCTGAGATGTGGGGTGGGATGGCTCAGGAGAGGGATGTTGCTGGGGAGGGTCAGATGTCAGTGGGGGAAGAGGCAGAGGCTCTTGGGTTGCTGCAGATTGCCAACAAGATCTTGAAAGCTTTTTATTTGTTCTTTCATTAAACTTTGATGTAAATGGGTCTGGGGCAGTGGGGAGGCAGCTGCCAGCTTTCTGGATTCCCACAGGCAGGTGGACAGGATTGTGGGTTGGGCAAACACCTTCATTAGGAAGGTAAAGCACAAAAACAGTGCACATGGCTGTCAAACCTGCTCCCTTCTGCTGTCTGTTTGCAGCAGTTTCAGGAGATGACAGATTTCCCAGTCACCTAAGCTTGTCAGACACAACCTTTGCTCCTCCAAGAGCTGCGTTTCCTAAAACATCTAAAAAGGAATATCCACATCACAACATAGCAGATCTCTAAGGGAGAGCAGTCCAGTCCTGAATGCCTCTTCTCTTACAGAGCTGTTGGCCTTTCTTGTTGCAGCAAGCATGTTTGTAATTTAAACTTGACATACACGTGCATACATTAGAAGTCCCATGAGCTTCTCAGGTTTTGCACCAGGCTTCTTATCATGTGAACTGCAGGATGTTTTGCTCCAAAATCAAAAATGACCCTTAGTAACAGTCCTTCCTGAGACCGTGGACTCCTTATCCTTTACTCTTCCCACACTCCTCACTTCCAGAACCAGCAGCACTGAAATGTTGGCTTGTTCTGTTCTCCTCAAGCCACCTGCAAATAAATATCAAAATAAAACTGATATGGGAGAGAGATCAAATGTGATTTTTCTGCCCACTGAGAAGTTTCAAACCTGCCTATGAAAAGCATGAGCACCTGGTGTCTTCCTGCCCAAGCAGGAACAAAATCCATACCGCTTATGTAGATCTTCTTGTAGATCCATTGCAGAGCAGAGGGCAGTTTTCTGCCTTGCACGACTTTTCCCATTGGCTCCGTTCAGGAATTTCGGCTTCATAAAGAGTATGTCCACTGAAAAAGGGTGTGTTCACTTCCACATTGAACTCAGCAAGCCAGCTACATTGATGGCACTTTCATTGCTGTCCTGCATGACCCATGGCAGGGAGCAGCCTCCACACAAACCCAAGACCCATGTCATCAAGTCGCTTACCGTGTCCTTGGGACTCTGGCCTGTCTCCACCCACCCAGCACCTTCCGTCTCCTCCAGCTGCTCCATCCTTCTTCCAAGCTGCACAAAAAAAAGCCGACTTTTCTCCCTTCCAAATTTAGATCTGCTTAGACACCAAAATAGACAAGAGTAGGGACCATTGACTGTTTTTCTCCAAAGCATCGTCTCATGGCTAGAACTAAGGAAGGGAACTGCTTGGACAGAGAAGGGAGATCCTTGATTTTCCTAATGGGGACACAAAGTTCTCCTCTGTTCAGGCACAGGCATGCTCCTTCGATAAGGAGGTTTATTCCCATGTAATTAATCTATTACCCTGGTGCTCTCTTCTGGTGGTGGGCAGAGGAGGCACAAAGATGCTCTAGAAGGAGGACATGCAGCTGTGCGCTGCCATACGTATGGTTTCTAGCTGGGAAGAGCAGAAAAGCAGCACCTGAGAATTAAATAAGGGTTTGCTTTGAGAAAATCAGTGCTTTTCGGTCCTTGTGTTCTGCAGACATGGCTTCATTTTTCAGGGTAATTGTATTTGCATGTGTGTCTGCAATACAGCTTAGATTCTTAAAAATGCCCCAAGCGTTAGCTTGCTGTGGTAGTACGACACTGGAAACAGTCTCACTGAGTATTGTACTATTTTTAGAACAGCTGATGTGATTGGGCTGCTTGTGTCTGCTGCCTCCCTTCCTTTTCCTATTTGCTTTGTACCCACTGGCCAATTTCAAGCAAATTTTCAGAGGAACAGCGATCTTGGAGATATTAACCTTCTCCTATGTATTCAGTGAAAATAAGTGATCGGAAAAGTAGGTGATGGGGAAGACTCAAACTACAGCACTCTAATGAAGAAGATTCAGTATGATTCTAAGCTATTAGACATCAAAGGTGCCACGCAGAATTAACCATGAGATGTCTGGCAGTTGGAGAAGTCCAGGTCATACCCGGTTAACTAGCTGATAACACAACTATGTCCTCAGGAGAACAGGCTGTCAGCTTTTCCTACTCCCAGAGTATACCCTCTTAGTCAAAGATGGGCTGTGACTGAGCAGTGTGATGTGATCTGGGGAGCTTGAGGAGAAGGGATGTGAGCAAGTGATCACAGAACGAAGTATGTTGCTGAGTGGGACTTCGCTGGGTGAGCAGATATGCAAGAAAGATAAGGCAACTTCATGTAAGAATGGCCTCTGTTCCATTGCGTGAGGGATCATGTAGATTGGTGTGGTTGTTGTGGCAGGTCTCAGAGTTAAGGGTGTTGTAGTAGAAAAGAAGTATGGTTTTGTCACTAAGTGAGTACTACTCTTTAACATGCTTTCTAATGCCTATGCTAAACAACAGCATATCTGGTTTTCTCTGAAGGAGTTAATAGCAAAGAAAAAAATTAAAAGGGAAACTACCTTTTCAGGAAACATGCTTGAAGACTGCAGCCAAAGCAAGGTTCAAATAGGGACGCGCTAGCAAGCAGCAGGACTTACCTAGGGGATGGATGACTTCTTTATTGCTTCATGTCTCCAAGAGTGAAGGTCTCCCAAGTGGAAGGTTCAGCTGCCACGGGAGCTGTAGGGTTGCTGCAGTAGCCATTTCTCCATTTCTCTTTGCTGGTGTCCAGGCTGAATGGTCAGAATAAGTTTTGGTGGCCTTGGACTCTGGCCTGAAAGCCTAAATCCATTACCATCCCCCATAATCTTTCTTCTCCATTACATCTTCCACCAGAGAAACTCAAAATATTATTATCTCAGTAGCTGCTGCTAAAATTAACTGTCATTTTTAAGGCTTTTCACACAGAGAGAGGGGGACTTTTTTTTGAAGTCAGTGTGTTATGTTGTCATGCCAATGAGACAAGGCTGCTGCTCGATGAGACACATTCCCTCCCAGCCCTTGTCCTTGTCGAGGCTGCTCCCTCATGGCCCCTTGCACATGGTGATTCACCAGTAGCGGCTGGAGCTCTGAGACTAAGATAGATTGCGATGGAAATAAAAGGAGCGACTTTTACAGGGCTTTTATTGCCAGCCAGGGAAGTACAATGCTGCATAAATAAAATTCATTATGGTTATGACAGCTCTGTAGTCCCTGGAAAATAAATAATACTTTGCACTTGCGTAGTGCCCTTTGTCCAGGAACCTTGGAACTCTTTGCTCACATTAATGAAACCTCACGATGCCCATAGTAGGGTGGTAAATACAACATCCCCCTTATCAGAGGAATAAACCAAGTCAGGGAGTCAATGCCTCCAGTGGAGAGAGGACAAGGCAACTTGTAACACACAGCTTTTCCACTGATGTGACCAGGGCAAAGCATTTAATGTTCTTGTCACCTCAGTTGTTTCCAGTAGGTGGATGCCACCTGTCCTTTCCCCAGGGTGGCATGGGTTGACCAGCTCTTGGTGGGCAGCCCGAGCAATGTGCTCTTGTTGGGGTTGTTAATTTGCTAATGCTATGGTGTCACAAGCACCAGGAGGCCTGCCAGCTATGGCTCATGTTCCCTTACTCCAGTGTCCTCAAAATGCTGCTGAGCATCACCCCTTTGCAGACATTTGTACAGCTGGGTTTTAGATAAAACAATAAATACAAAGGAAATGAATGAGCAAAAGTGGAAGGTGTAGGTGCAGCAGCATCAGCTCTGTCATGTGTGACATGGGTGAATTCCCTATAGATGGTGATTCTGATTCTGTCCTTGTACTCAGCACTGATGAGGGAACACCTTGAACCCTGTGATCAGTTTTGGGCCCTTCACTATAAGAAAGACATTGAGGTCCTGAAGTGCATCCAGAGAGGGGGAGCGAAGCTGGTAAAGGGGCTGGAGAACAAGTGTTATGAGGAGCGGCTGAGAGAGCTGGGGTTGTTTAGCCTAAAGAAAAGGAGGCTGAGGGGAGACCTCATCACTGTCTACAACTGCCTGAAAGGTGGTTGTAGAGAGGTGGGTGTTGGTCTCTTTGCCCAAGTGGCAGGCAATAGGATGAGAGGGAATGGCCTCAAGCTGCATCAGGTGAGGTTTAGATTGGACATTAGGAAAAAATTCTTCACAGAAAGGGTTCTCAGGCACAGGCAGAGGCTGCGCAGGGAGGTGGTTGGGTCACCATCCCTGGAGGTATTTAAAAGATGTGTAGTTGAAGTGCTTAGGGATATGATATAGTAGTGGACAGGTACAGTTGGAATTGATGGTCTCAAAGGTCTTTTCCAACCTAGGGATTCTATGATTCTGTGTTTCTATGGTGTCTATTGGGATCCACCAATTTTTGCCCCCTGTGGTTTCTCCCATACAGAAATTGCAGATAACTCCATTCCATGCTTGTTGCACCAGCTCTGAGAGGCTACAACAGGTCTGTGGATTTCCACACCTGCTTTGATAGGATCTGAGATGTTCTAAGGATGTTTGGTTTGGAACTGTTTCTTTTATCAGGCCCACATGTTGGGCATACAGCTCTGTCTCACTCTGACCCCTTCCATACCAATGCCTCCTGTATCTTGGAGGTGACTGTTGCTTTTCCCTCTGTTTTGCAGGGTTACCATCAGTTGCCTCATGAAGCTGAAATCGCACACACCAAAAAACTATTCAGAAGGAGGAGAAACGACCGAAGGTAGGCAAAACCTCTCTTTAATGCTTTTTTTAATCTCCTCTTCCTCATTGCGCATCTTGCCCCTCGTCTCATGGAGTGTCTTTAGACAATATTGCTGTTCAGCTGCCTGCGTTGGGTTAATGCATAAGTCTTTATTTGAGCACTAACTCCCTGAAAATGCAGAGTCTGGACACTTTCCTGGTTTGTCTTTAAATCTGAGGTATGTCCTATATTGGTCCAGGAGTATCTTGAGGATGTCCTCTTCCCCTTATACTTATTCCAGATCCTCCCACTCATATTAGAACAGGCATCTGGAAAGATACTATCTGTAAAAGCTCTGAGTTCTTGTGACTTACTTCCTCTCTTTGATCAAAAACCAAATTTTGCAGACTTTCAGCATGTCCTGCAAAGTAGGTATGGTTGAGAGGGGTTTACAGCAAGCCTCAGCTGCCTGTCTGCATGAAGGATGAGCTAAATAGGCAGCTGAGTTCCTGTGGCGATGATGATTTCAATCCATTGAGTTAATTCAGTTGGGTCAATTGGGTACTTAATTGTGTAAATTGTATATTTAATTATATGAGGGCATTCAGAGTCCTTGATAGGAATTGTGACTATGGTTAAATGTGAAAATAAGTGGGGAATCAGGGAGTTAGCCTTACATACAGCTTTGTTTCTGCCAGTGTATTCTGCCATAAGGCAACACAACCAGGAAAATAAAGCTTTACTAAAACTGGGAGCTTGCAAGGTTAATGTTATTGAACAGGAGAAAAAGTGGCCACTTTTTTCTCCTAATGTGATCTGAAATCTGTCTGAGCTGTGAAGCCTCACGGGGAGATTTTTGGACAAGTCATAGAACATTTCAGACATTCATAGAACGCTTTGGGTTGGAAGGGACCTTAAAGCCCACCCAGTTCCAACCCCCTGCTGTAGGCAGGAACGCCTCCCACTGGAAGCAGTTGCTCAAAGCTCTGTCCAACCTGATCTTGCACACCTGCAGGGAGGGAGCATCCATGACTTCTCTGGGCAACCTGGGCCAGGGCTTCAGCACCCTCACTGTGAAGAATTTCTTCCTGATGTCTAATCTACATCTTCCCCCTCCAATTTAAAGCCATTCCCCCTCATCCTACCACTCCAAGTCCTTGTAAAAAGTCCCTACCCAGCTTTCCTGGAGCCCCTTTCAGTACTGGAAGGTGCTTAAGGTGTCCCCCAGACCCTTCTCTTCTGAATAATCCCAACTCTGTCAGCCTGTCCTCATAGCAGAGTTCCTCCAGTCCTCGGATCATCTTTGTGGCCTCCTCTGGACCCATTCCAACTGCTCCATATCCTTCTTACATTGAGGATTCCAGAATTGGATGCAGGACTCCAGGTGGGGTCTCACCAGAGGGGAATAGAGGTGCAGAATGACCTCCCTCGACCTACTGGCCACAATTCTTTTGATGCAGACCAGGGTGCACTTGGGTTTCTGTGCTGCTGATGTCTCATTTCAAGCTTCTCATTGATGAGCAAAGTCCTGCAAACACCTATAGTAGCAGTTGGAACGTGTCCTCAAATCTCCCTGTCACTTCTCAACTTGTAAATAGCCATGATGCGGTTAACTCTGTGCTTGGTTTGATTTCCCCAAATTTTACTGAGCAACCAAAAAGCAGCTGAAAAGAGTTTGCTCAGGCATCCTAGAAACATTCCTCTGTGGGCAGGGATTTCAGCAGCAGCAAACTCTGGGTTTTGCTCCTCTTTGGAGATCCCTCCTTTTTTTCTGTAGTCAAAAGACAATTTTGCCTTGTGACTTAGGGGAAAAAAAGGGCTTGTTTCAGCTGAGTGCAGCCCTCTGACCACCAAAACATGGTTAAAACCGAGCTGAAGTCTGCCTGTGTTGCAACACCAAGCTGGGTGGGCTTCCTTACAGTGCTGGGCTGGGCTCCCTGAGAAATCGCAGGGGAGACAGGAGCATCCTCCTCCCATTGCAGCTCACTGAGTGGGTCTTCTTCCACCGTCTGAAGAGAGCATGATGCTGTGGGAGAGGAGGCCTGCAGAGCCAAGGAGTCTCCTGCCTGAAGCCCCATGCCCAAAGCTGCAGTCGACCAGAGCCGTGGAACTGTGTGTTGGTTCTTCCTTCCCATCTGAAAAAAACAGCCTGTTCAAGGGATTATACCAGATGTGTATTTCTATTTCTTTTTCTTTCTGGTCCCTTTAGATAAACCATCAACAGACAAAACCATTCAGCACCTCAGGGCACCCCTGCCACCGGTGCAGATGGCAAAGAGAGATAGCAAAAAAAAAACCTGCCTTGGGCTGGGGTTGAAGATGGAGGAGTGAAATACATCCCAGACCACATAGCACTGGTGTAACATCCCAGGAGAAAAGACAGAAGATATGGCACCATGCAGGAGGAAACAAGGAGCCTTTTCATCTCTAAGCAGTCACAGATGAAATAAAACAGAAAAAGCAGAGGGAATGCAGTTTTGTCCGCATCCTCCACAGACATCTGTGGTAGTGTCCAAATTTAGACAGAAAAACATACTGATTTTAATTTCAAAGAGCTAAGAACCCCAGGTTGAGGGGGCTGGAGTGAAACAATAGTCTCTTAAATAATTATTTAAGCAGAAAAGGCATGGTCCCATTCCCTGGACTTTGGCTGGGGACCTCAGCATCCCCCTTCTCCACACAACACATGGTTTGATGCTGAGGGGTTTGAACTTAAATGGCATAAGCACTTGTGGTCCCCTTGCATCTGTGGTGTGTTGAAGACTAGGAGGAAAGATTTAGTCCTTCTAGTGCTGCTTGAGATGCCCCCAGAGAGCACTCACTCCAGAAAATTGATTTCTTGCAGTAAGTGGGCTCTCAGAATGGTTGTTTTATGAGAATAAACATGGCAGAAAAAGGGGGGTTGGTTGGGGGAAGTAGAAATAAGGGGAGAAAAAAAAGGATGGGGGGGAAAAAAACAGTCTGTGTTTGAGCACAAACAGGTTATAAATCTGCTCATAATTTATTGCAGTGCTAATATCACAGGCATCATTCTGGGGGAGAAAAGCTTCATTTTGGAGCTGGTAGAGCCACAGAGGTGGTACAAACATCCCCCAGGATGAGATTTTTTTGGCCAGCAAAATAGTTGAGAGTAATGGGCTTTTTATTTTAACTCTAATTTGGATACAGAGAGACTCAAAATTCTGAAATCATGGGTGGGGCATCAGAGGCAGCAAGGCTTGAGAGAAGTTGAGTGGAGCTGTTTGGTGATGCATGGGTTCAGAGGAGGGTTAGGAAGCAGGTCTGGATGCCCGAACACAGGGGAAGAAAAACCTGTTTCTTAGAAAGGTGTTGGTAGCAGCCAAGGGTGGGAGTAAGGCTTACAAGCAATGGCTTTGCAAGAAGGAAAGGTATTTTTCCTCCTCTGCTGGTTAGAAGCAGGTTCAAAGCCCTGATGCAATTGGATCTGGTAGTTTTTCCACCTCTTGTGAAGGCGATGAGCACTTGGCACTAAGCAGTGCCCTGGACCCCATCCATGAGCAATGCCTGCCCATGGTGCACTGACTCTCTCTGCCCAGGACCTGACTCGTCTGAGAAGGATGATACATCCCGGGTGACCACAGTGGGTATTGAAGTGGACATGCAGCTTAGGTTGGCAAGTCAACCTCCAGGCTTACCTCTGCACAGTCACAGATCATAGAATGGTTTGGGTTGGAAGGGAACTTAAAGCTTATCCAGTTCCAACCTGGGGACTAGATGGCTCAAAGCCCCATCCAACCTGGCCTTCAGCTCCTGGGATGGGACATCCATGACCTCTTTGGGCAACCTGTGCCGTAGCCTCGCCACCCTCACATGAAAACATTTCTTCCCCAGATCTCATCTCTCAGATCTCCCTTCTTTCAGCTGAAAACCGTTCCCCCTTGACCTGTCCCTGCACTCACTGATCAAGAGCCCCTCCCCAGATTTTCTGGAGCCCCTGTAAGAACTGGAAGCTGCTCTAAGGTCCCTCTAGAGGCTTCTCTTCTCTAGGCTGAACAGCCCCAACTACTTCAGTCTGTTCTTATATGCACATAATAATGCACAGATCCAACTGGCCTTGCCTGGTTGTAGCTGGCCATTTATATAGCACAGCCACTATAAAAGAGGTGATAAAGCACATCGGTACCCTGAAATCTGTCTATTTGTTTCCTGCTCATCTTCTAAATGATACTGGTTTGCCCTCAGAGCACATGTGGGCTCCTCTTCCTTCTCTTAACAGCAACATTCAGAAGGGGCCACATCTTGGGCTAGCGAAGCACCTTTTGTTTCTCACGCAAAATGATGCTGATGTCTAGCCAAGCTATAAATAGTGCCTATCCCTGCTTCCTTCCCACCACCTTTCCTCGGGAAATGCTGTCACCACGTTGTGGAGGAGCGTGCCTCACCTACCCTGAGGTCTCTGCCGTGCACCATTCGCTCCCTTAGGAAAAAGCAACCCTATGGGCATGCAACCATAGCTCTCTCGTTGCATATACGAGATGTTTTTACATTCCATGAATAATTTTTGTGTAGTATGCATGCTTTGTTTGCTACATTAGATAGACATGAAGATCATATTAGAAGTCTCATTAGAACAAGGCTGCAGCTTTCCTAGTTAGGGACCAGTGTGTGTCTGTTGCACACATTTTAGGTAACGCTGCAACAGCAGAGCCACATCTCATGAAGAGTTTGGTTGCAAAAGGTGTTGTAAAGGCCTGCAGAAGGTGGCAGGGTTGATGCTGTGAAGAGCTAATCATCAGGGTGGGAGACCAGGGAGAGGTATTGCTGTCCCCACCTCACCAGGCAGAAGTTCTGCTCTGGTATTTTCTCTGTTCGGATAGACTCACAAGGGGTGACTGCAACCTTCGGATGAGGGTGATGAAGGGCATCACTGCTTGATGGGATGATTGAAGGAGAGCAGCAGAGACAAACTTTTTCACAGATGTCAGTGTGAGCAATTGTTGAACACCAATGAGGGTTTTACTGTCTCAAATGCTAATCCACTCTTTGCTGCCACACAAGACTCATCATACCTAGATATCACCAAAGGCAGGTTGGTTTGACCTCCCATGGGATTCTAATGATGAAGGAATTTTCCATGGGTGACGTCAGGACTTTTCCTTCCTTCATCTCCTGCAAGTAGTCAAGAGAAGAGAAGTACTCTGAGGCACATTTGTCAAATGCTGTCCTTCTGCCCTTCCCAGCCCACTGCCTCTCTGGTAGCAATTTACAAGCTGTACTGGGACGTGGTCTCCCTGGGCTCTGAGTTTGGCCCATTGTTTTCAAAAAGTTCTTGAAAATGCTATTTCTCAGGTATCTAAGGATTGCAAGTCAGCTGGGTGCTGCACAGGGTTTCTCCAGTTCCCATGACGTCCTGGCATGATGTGTTTTGGGGTGGAGGATCTGACTGGACAAACATCATGGCCTAGAGATGTACGCACAGGGTCTTGCACCAGCCTCATAGGAGTGATAAGAAATGTTGCCTCATTTAGATGGGATTTACAAGGAATGTATGGAGTTGCTGTAGGTTGAGACAGATGAGTTTGTACCTATTTCTTGGTCTTTTGGTTAACAGAAATTGTTCTGCGTCATCTAAGGAAGAGGGCAATTTTGGTGGGGAGCAGGAAAGGGTTGCCAGGGAAGTCTTAAGAAGTTTGCACCATCATAATCAGATTGATCCAGTGGCATCTTACTGTATTCAAAAGTCAAATCAGGCTGAATTCCTTTACAAACGGGATTTCTTATGTGTGCATAGGTGCTGGCTGGTATCTTGGAGGCTTTTGGTGGTCAGTCTATGTGACGGAAAAGGATTACGGGGGAATTGCAGACCTATGTCTTTCAGAGGGTGGAATAAAAATCAAAGAGTTGCTCAGTCCCTTCTTTCCAAAAGGCATCCAAATTCCTCTTTTCAGTAGAAAAGGTGTGGATCCCTTGTGTTTCCTCTGTGCAGAGATGGTGTGTCTCCAGGCCCTGGGATGACCAGGGACCCAAGGAGCTGCTCTGCCTGTCCTGGCCAGGGCTGTTGGGGACTGAGTCTGGCCTTGGGTGAAGGACTGTCACCTTTAGCTGTGGCTGAGCTTTATGTCATCTTCCCCTTCTCCTGCTGGGTGGGGATTCAAGAGGGGCATTTCCGTGCCAGGAATATCCATCCTTTGTCAAGCCTCTTTGTAGGGGTTAGGAGGTGAGGCAGAAGACTGTGTAGGTCTTCCTAGCTCGTACATGGAGAGAAGGGGTGGGAGCCATGGGGCTTGTGTGTTTTCCCCGTCTCCCCTCAGCGTGCCCCAAATACCTGTGGCTTTTGACCACAAGATTACAGAAACGTCCCCAAGTTTTCTGTTGCGTTGTCCCAGTTTGCTTCCTACTGTTAACTTGGCTTTACACTTAAATGATCAGGGAAAAACAGCCTTTTTCTTTTTCTTCTGTGTTCTTTTTTTTTTCTGGTGTTGTTTTCTGGTTTTAATTAGGTTCAGGGCTGGGGGAGGCAGAAATATCCTCCTTCCCTAGAGGGCCCCGGGTGGCTGTCAGGGACAGTTTCCTCTTCCTGAAGCAGGAGGGTTGTGTAAGCGCCGCTGACCCCTCCTGCTCGTGCCCATGCCAAAAACTGGGTTAGCTGGGGTGAATGCACACGGGTGGGAACCCTTGTCCTGCCTCCCTGCTTGAAGCCCGACTCATCCTGTGGGGCCACCACGTTGCTGTGGGACCTCCCAGGGCTCATCCAGCCTGTCTATGTGGCCCCAGCCAGGGTCTTGCACAGAGACAAGGGTGGTCCTACATGGGGACAGCCCAAAGGATGATCGCAGCAGGCTCAGGGCCAGGCAGGGAATGTCCCACATCTGCTGGTGGCTCCGCCAAGGAGCCTAGGCATGCTGTGATATATTTCTTTTCCCATTATATTTGATTTTACAGACCCTCAGGGACACTCAACCACCTACAGTGATTAGTTCAACTGATTAAGCTGCTTTTCCTCTTGTGGCAAACTCCTTTGTGAAGGGTTTTCAATAGCCACACCGCTCAGGACATTGTTCCTGTACAATTTCCTTTCAAAACACCATAAAGGGCACTCTACCACTTTACCCTGTCATAAAACATCACAGGAATCAGCTTTGCTCAGCTTACTCCATCAAGGGCAAGATCTCCTGGTTCCAGGGAGGAGGGTGGGGTCGCGTGGGAGCTGAAGGACTGCATGATGCTGGAGTGAGATGGAGTCATTAGCAGGGGGGATTTGATATGATATGAGAGGGAAAGAAAAAGCTTTCTGCTTCTTTTTTTTTTGCCTTTTTTTTTTTTTTTCCTGTGGATTGAGGATCCAGGGTCACCCAGGGAAGCGTAGGACAAAATAAACTTGAAAGCCCAGAGAAGGAAATGCTGCATTGTGCTTGTATGCTGGTTCAGCCTTGCTTGATAGAGACTGGGAAAGGATGTGGATGCTATCGAGGTACCCAGGGCTAAATGGCGCGAGAGGAGAAGGTCTATTTATGATTAAGAAACACGCTGCTATAAGCAGCAAGCAGATAATATTTGTCATTTAATTAAGACTAGAAATCAGGGGAAAGTCTGCCTCAATTGCCCGAAAGGGAGTCACAGATGTAGGGAACTGGAGAGGACTGCAGTGGCACAATGTCCTTCTTCCCTGTGTTTGTAGTTACTCCCATATCCTCTCTTGAGGCTATTAATTAGGTCCGCATGAAGACCTGGCGTCAGTGGGACCTGGTTAGTCCATCAGCTGGTCTTTGGCCAAGGTGGTGATGGAGCAGAGCAGAGATGGTATCAGGAGGGGTCAAGCAGGAACCTGTGTGACCCACATTGCTGCGCTGGCCATATGCATTGGCATTGCAAAGCCTTGCTGCCGTTCCTTCCAGTCATCAAGGAGAAGCCTCTGCCAGGGCTTACAGTACTGGAACTCTGCTCCCGGGAGGAGGTTGTTGGTACCAAAGCCTGCACTGAGCTCATCAAAGAATTGTCCTTGTATGATCAAAATGCCACCTCCTGACGACCCACAGGCATCCATAAAATCATAGAATCACCAGGTTGGAAAAGACTTTTTGGATCATTGACTCCAACTGTTCCTATCTGCCACTAAACCGTATCCCTGAGCACCTTGTCTACTCGTCTTTTAAACACCTCCAGAGGTGGTGACTCCACCACCTCCCTGGGCAGCCTCTGCCAGTGACCAATGACCCTTTCTGTGAAAAATATCTTTCTGATGTCCAGTCTGAACCTCCCCAGGTGCAGCTTGAGGCCATTCCCCCTTGTCCTGTCCCCTGTCACTTGGGAGAAGAGCCCAGCTCCCTCCTCTCCACAACCTCCTTTCCAGGTAGTTGTAGAGAGCAATGAGGTCTCCCCTCAGCCTCCTCTTCTCCAGGCTCTTCTCCAGTTCCCTCAGCTGCTCCTTGTAAGACTTGTTCTCCAGCCCCCTCACCAGCTTCGTTGCTCTTCTCTGGACTCGCTCCAGAGCCTCAACATCCTTCTTGTGGTGAGGGGCCCAGAACTGAACACAGGATTCGAGGAGCGGTCTCACCAGTGCCGAGTCCAGAGGGAGAAGAACCTCCCTGGACCTGCTGGTCACGCCGTTTCTGATCCAAGCCAAGATGCCATTGGCCTTCTCTTAATTCTCAACTTCTTGCCTGAGTGTCTCCAAGTGCCCTTAGAGATGTAGCTCCTCACCTCTCTGTGTTCGCAGGAGCTAGCCTTGCTGGTTTTGGTATAAGCCAGGATGCCTTTGGCCTTCTTGGCCACCAGGGTCACTTGCTGGCTCACGTTCGGTCGGCTGTCAACCAGCACCCCCAGGTCCTTCTCTGTCGGGCACATAAAGTTGAGCCAAGTTTATATCCAGTGTCAGTCCTGGATTGGCTTTTCTCAGAGCAACTTTCCTGCCCCAGCACCATCCCCAAGAGCTGCAGGCATAAGGTCTTCCCATTATCCAAGTGCTCCATGTGAAACACCAGTGGCAGCGAGGTGAAGCAGTTGGTGTTTAACGTCAGGGTGTTTGTTTTGCCTGTCACCTGTGTCCTAATCTGTGTCGGGCTGGGTAGGGCTTTTCCACCCAGCTGCTCTTGTTTCTGCCATTGTGATCAACACTAAGCCCTGGCGCACTGAGGGTGTCACTGAAAATATGCCCAGCCATGAGTCACCCCTGAAGGCAGATGGTGCGGCTGTGATCCTGCCGGCAAAACACACCACGGCAGGCAATGTGTATTTACAGTTCCTTTCCTGATGCTAGCAACAGCTAAAAGGATTTTGCATTTCACGTGATGCAGGGAAAATGTACTTCTGTAAATATCAGAGCGCTCCGTGGGCTCAAGACTAATGTAAAGAGAAAAAAAGACTATTGTAAAGAGAAAAATAGTCCTTCGTGAGTTCAACAGGACTCACTCCATGTAAGCAGGACTTCAGGAGATGCGACTACCATTCTGCCCATCTGCTCTGTCCTTGTGTGCCTAGCTAAAGGCATGGTGTGGAAGGGTTAAAAGATGCTCATCTAAGCAAATTTAGTCCTTTCCTTTCATTGTTCCTTTTTTTTTTTAATGCCAGGGGGCAGTGGCAGAGAGAGCTGGGTGCATTTCCCAGCTGCAGGGTTGCCACCTCTCTGTTGAGAGCAGCTTTGCCATTACATAAAAACTCCACAACACAAGTCTTTTTATTCCTTTTTTTTTTTATGATCTTGGCGACTGAAGTGACCTCTGTCCTGCAGACTAAATTTAACCTGAATTTCCAAGCTGCCAGTAGACTTTATGGCATCAGGAGGCTTTTGCAGGTTGTTTTTCTCCATCTCTTCAGCTGATTGAAAGATTTCACGTACCACCGGCAAAACATTTTACTGTTATGAAACCTCAAAAGAAATGTGATGGCCTGCTGGATAAGCTCAGGGTCTTATGATGTTGCTTCACAGAAATCAAAATAATTGCTCCAGCAAAAAAATCCAGGAGAATTTCAGCGTGTGCCTGTGGTGGAGGGAAATATTAGGTATATTTCTTCTGTGTGGCAGCAGGGGCTGGTCTGGAGGGTGGCGAGTTGTGGATAGTGACAGCTCTTCAATCCTTTTCTGCTGTTCTTGTGAGCATTTGGGAATGGGGATCAGGAGCTCATGGTGGGTGTACAGCTAGGGAGGTTAGCAAAGCAACTGATCTTGTGTCCAAGGACCTGGGGGGAGGAAATGAGAGACCTTATTTCAGTCCTCACCTTTACCAGAGGCTGCTGGAATTCACTACCATGATCACAGATGTTATTTCAAATGCCCTAGCATATCATGAAATCCATGCAAGGAGCTAGAAGACACCCGACCTTGTGAAACCTGCACTAGAATGGGGTGGGAGCCAGACAAGACACCATAAAGCATCTCCAGTGACACCACCATCTAAATTCCACTACGTGTGTCCATAACTTAGATGACTGTCTGTGAACTGTGTGCCTAAGTTCCTGTTAAGCGCAGAGGGAATACAGTCAGCGGAGTTTGGAGGATGGTTCATCTCAGCATGAAGCAGGATTTTGGCCAGTCTCCGCCATCTGTACTCGTTGAGCTGCCTTGGAGTTTAGATCCCCACCTCACATTTGGCCTCTGACGTTACAGGCACCTAAAACCTGAACCCACCCTCTGGGTGATGCTATGCAGTTCCCTCCCTGTACCAATGTTCTTCAAGCATGAAATGCATCTTGCTGCTGCTAGCTGTTTCAGAAGCTGGACTTTGTGGCCAAGCCTATCATAATCCAGTGCTGCATGGTGAGGAGGGAGAATTCTTCCTCTGGAACAAGGTGGAAATTCCCAAAGTGGCAATCACAGGTGCTTGAGGAGCCCTAGAAAGCTTCTCAAAGAGATCTTCTGGATCCCACATAAGACAAATTAGTCCGATCATCTTATGAGAACATGTTTCTTTATGAGAACATGTTTCCTTGCTTTATTTCACCTTACCACGTTGACCAAAACCAAGGAAGTCTGAAAAGCAAAAAGGTATGGGAGGAGTTGAGCCAAAACACCTCATGCTGGAGGAAGCGCTGGGACAGGGATTTGTTTCTAGGCTCTCTTCAACAAGAACAAAGACTTGAGACTGGGCATCCTATTCTCTCCCATCTAATGGAATGGAAATCTCAGCTTAGAAAAGCAGGGTTTCTGTCAGTTTCCACTTCAGACCATGCTTGTCCTAAGTATTCTAGTGTCTGAAGAAAATGTGCTTATATCTGCACCTGGAAGATGCACATGGCTGATGAGATCCCTCACCCACACTTATCTTGACCCCTTGTTGAGGTTGCCTGGCTTCACTGGCCAAGGTGAGCCCTCCTTACCCATCAGCTGAGTAGGTAGACCCTACCTAGGTCTACTAGCCAAGCTGGATTGGCACTACTAACGAGCACGAGCTGACACCGATCACTGGCATCACCGCAGCCTTGGTGAAGCTTGTAGTTGTCATTTTTTTGCCTTTGTTTTTTCATAAGCAGACGTCAACAGAACTGTTGTCATCAGAGGTGGGTTTAGCACTGAGATCCTTCAAGGATTTGACAATTCCTGGTACAACCCCTAACTCATTTTCACTTCCATTAGTGATTTGCACCTTCTTCTAGGAGGGAGCTGGTGGATGGATGTGCAGCTCATGGATCTGTTGTGTACTGGGGCAGGAGCTGGCTCAGCTGTAGGGTATGAGGAGATGGTGCCATCTCAGGACATAAAATGACAGGCTGAGAGACTTGGGGTTGTTTGGGCTAGGACAGAAGGCTCCAGGGAGACCTTAGGGCAGCTTCCAGTGCTGAAAGGCGCTCCAGGAAAGCTGAAGAGGGACTTTTTATCAGGGAGTGCAGGAATAGGATGAGGGGTGATGGTTTTAAGCTGAAAGAGGGGAGATTGAGATGAGATCTTTGGAAAATATATTTTCCTGTGAGGGTGGGGAGACCCCAGCCCAGTGGTGGCTGCCCCATCCCCTGAGGGGTTCAAGGCCAGGTTGGATGGGGCTTGGAGCTCCTGATCCAGTGGGAGGTGTCCCTGCCCATGGCAGGTGCCTGTAACTGGATGGGCTTTGAGGTCCCTTCCAACCCAAACCATTCCATGATTCTATGATTATTGTCCAGTTCTGACTTTTTGGGCATTATTTTCTTGTCCACTGTTTTATGTCTTATAAAAAAATGGGTTTCCCTCTTGTTTACCCTCCTTATCTTTCACTGTGTGCTCGATGATACGTATACATAGGTATGGATATATATACACACATGTGTATACAACCGAGTTATATATATTTGTAACCAAGTTGTCCCACCATTTTTTTGCGCAAAAATGTTTTCTCAGTGGGACTTTTGGTAAAAGTCCCTTCCAACCCAACCCATTCTATGATTCTATGAAAAGAAGACTCCACAAGCATCCCATGGCCAAGTCAAGAGGACAGCATCGCAGTGGCACGTGTCCTCTTTGGACTGGGTAGTTTTTGTGCTGGGGAGATTCCTAAGAAAAGCCCAACCACCGCTCAGGAGCGTGCCATGCAATGTATTTATCTAAAAACTCCTTACAATAAGCTGACAGCCCGTATTCACGCAAATTTCACGCTGTATTCAAGGGCTGCATTATTTCCAGAGCTGCTCCCATGCTGATCTATTCATGGCCTGTGCTAAGGCTCCTTTCACAAATAAAAATACTCAGAGGAATGGCCCTCATCCTGGATTTTAAGGTTGCGAGTTACTTTGGGTAAAGGCAAAAGTGAACCTGTTTTATGGCTGACATGAAAGTGTCATTTTTAAGGCTGTGAAATTTTGGAAAAGCCTTAGAAACCCATTCTCAGAGGTCACCGGGACAAACCTCTCCTGCTGGGCAAGTGAATAGAAATGAGTTCATAACTACAGAGTATAGTAGCGACACGTTTGCTTTTTCACCGTTTTAATTGAGGTTTTTCAGAAAGGAAGAGAACTTAAAACAATGCAGAAATGTCTTTTGTTCTTC
Source organism: Phaenicophaeus curvirostris (assembly GCF_032191515.1). Lineage (NCBI taxonomy): Eukaryota > Metazoa > Chordata > Aves > Cuculiformes > Cuculidae > Phaenicophaeus > Phaenicophaeus curvirostris. The sequence continues at coordinate 74,091,315 of NC_091431.1, forward strand.
CAGGGCCATTTACTGGGGGCTTTGCAGTGAGAGGAAAGGATGTTTATTAAAGAGGGCAACAATATCAAGACGTTATTTTAGTGCTGAAATTCTGTTCCTAGCTGGACAAAATGAAATGTTTTGGAGGGACTGGGTACTTGCTGAAAACTAGCACTGAGCAAAATGATTTTCAGTGCTTTTAGTGAACTTAACAAATGGTGTTGAAACAGAAGAAAGAGGAAGAGAAGGAATTTTAAAGGTTGAAACACCCTTTTCCTTCTCTGTAGGATTTCCGAGTCAAATTAATTAGATGTAACAGCATGTGGGTCTGAACTCCTGAAGGATCATCTGGAAATCAGGATTTCATCCTCCTCCTTATGCTCCTGTCTCCTCATTGTCCTCCTGGGAGGTGATACAGGTTCCTGGAGTCACCACAGAGACTCTCTCCAGAGGCACAGAAGGAACATCCCAAATCCACCGTGGATATCAAAGTTGTGCACGCTTAGCAGAGCGCAGAGGAGTGGAGCCAGTATAGCGGTGGCTATGAAAAGCTGCCATTCATGGGAGAGCTCTTCTCCTAAGCAGGTTCAGGACCACATTTTTTTTTCTTTTTAAGGGCAGAAGTTAGTCTCCAGTGGTGTACTGGCCTGCAATGATGCTTAGCAAAGCTAGCATCTAGCTAAATCGTAGTGTTTAGGGTGTAACGATGCCAAAAAACTCTTCTAGGCATGCTGAAAGCACCTAAGCAAAGATGCTGTTAAAATAATAAGCACTGTCCTGCTTAAGATTTAGAAACTTCAAACCAGTGGTGAAGGACAGTGCCACTTTTTCAGGAACAACTTTACTGAAGGTGTGTCTCCAAAAGGAATCATTGAATATCATAAGTTGGAAGGATCCCATAAAGATCATCAAGTCCATCTCCTGACTTCTCACTAGGACTTCACTCATTAGGACTGCCTAACAGCAGTTAGGTAGGAACTGGAGTTCCTACTGCAGTAGGAGGTTGGAACTGGAGGTTCCCTTCCAACCCAAACCATTCTGTGATTCTGTGATTAAGAAAGCTCTGCTAGCTAAAGCTGAACCTCCCAGAGAACAAGTTGAAGAAATCCTTCTTGGAGGGCTAGTCCTTTGCAGTGAGGTTTCTCTATTCATATGCATGAAAGTCTCAAACAAGCAGCCGGCACTTGCATTGCTTGCCGAAGAGAGCTGGCCGTCGCCAATAAGCAGGGCATCAGCTGAGGGGTCGGTTACAGGCAGTTTAGAGACAGATCACCGTGTCTTTCAGTTTGATTGTCCGCAGCATCGCTGGGAGTTATTACACTAAATTAATTCTCCAAACTGCAGGTCCCCAGAGGACAATATTGTCTCGGCGGTTAGTTCCTAAAAGGGCTCAGCTGTATGATTGTGTTACTGTGGCTTAATGAATTACAGCACGTGAGCTGGGTGGTGGTAATAGTCTACACGTGCCACTGGCTGTTCATGCAGAGTGCCTTGTGCTGCAGCCCCTCCATCCAGCTGTGAGATAACTTGCCTTATCATTGCCACGCTGTCCTGTATCGGGGTTTTTTTAGTTGAGATTAGATGTGCTAGTGATGTGCTGGAGTTGGTCAGGAGGTCAGTAAGAGCAGGAGGAGAGCTGTGATGGGTCACACCAGACCACCTGGCCCAGGGTCCAGCAATGGACACCAGGAGGAGCGTGAGAAGATCAGGGTATGCATGTAGTGCTGCTTCTCAGCAGTGTTTCTTTCTTAACAGTTGGACTCAATGATCTTAAGGTTCCTTTCCAATCAAAATGATTATGTCATTCTCCAGGAATTTCCTCTTCGAGAATCTGCAGGACTTCATTTGCACCACGTTGTGTCCAGTAGTTCCTGATGATTTTTGCTTCATAACTTTGGCAGTGTGCTTTTCAAACCCTTCTAAGCCCTTGATACTGACATCTCCTATAGCATAGCACACCAGCATAGCTGTGAATTATGTGAAGAAATACCTCCTTTTTTGTTATTTTGAGCCATCCTTCTTTTCGTGTCATGAGAGGTGAAGGGCTCACGTGGTTCTGCCTGCAAGCTAAGGACCTGTTGAGCCCTACTTTACCTCTTCAGTTGTCGGCAGTAAAGTGAGTGTCAGCATTTAAAGGTTTTGCCATTTTGAAACCAAGGCCGTCAGTGGAAGTGTTCAGCAGTGCCTGCTCTGGGATTATAGAACCATAGAAGGGCTTGGTTTGGAACAGACCCTTAAAGGTCCCATCCAGCCCAGCCCTTCTGCAGAAACAGGACAATCTTCAACTCAGTCAGGTTGCTCAGAGCCCCATCCTGCCTGACCTGGAATGTTTCCAGGCATTGGGCATCCACCACCTCTCTGGGCAACCTATGCCAGTGTTTCACAATTTCTTACCAGCATAATAAACTTCTTCCTTCTATCCAGTCTGAAGTGCCCCTCTATTGATTGAAATCCATCACCCCTTGTTCTATTGCTACAAGCCCTACCAAAAAGTCTGACCTCATCTTTCTTATGAGACCCTTTTAAATACTGAAGGGCTGCAATAAGGTTTCCCTGGAGCCTTCTCTTCTCCAAGCTGGACAAACCAAACTGCCCTTGCACGTCCTCATAGGAGAGATATTCCACCCCTCGGATCTTTTTTGTGGTCCTCCACCAAGGGCACTTTCATCAACTTGGTCATACTGGTGTTGCTTTGGTAGCTGATGATGTGACTTGGTTATTTCCAACCAGCCTGGCAGGAAAGTCCTCATCGCTTGGGCAAGCGCAGAGCGCTGTTGGGTCACTCAACTGTAGGAAGAGTCATGGGGAAGCAATGCAAGAGCTGCCCCCGGGGAAGGCAGCCAGAGATGAAACAACACTGCTGTGTTTTGTTCTCCGTCAACCTCAAAGTGCTCTTTGGCAGAGGATTGCTTCCAGCATCCTCCCTTTCCCTGCAGGGACACCAAGGCAGAAAGGAGGGAGGAGGCTGTGGTTGGACCTTCCCCCTCTGCAGACCTCACAGTGAACCCAGGGCTGCCAGATCCTTGTATGTGTGAACCCCATCACCCATGAGACTGTGTTCCAAGGCTGCTCTTTTAGTGTCAAATCGTCTACGTGATGCTTTTTCAGCCGGCCAGAATTGAGGGAAGGAAACATAGTGGCAGGTTCCTCTGCACTAGGAAACCAATCTGTTATTGAAATGGCTTTCTCTTTGGTGGAGTGTTTCCAGCATGGCTCCTCAGTACTGGAAATAGGTTTATCCATCTACATGTTGTTTTCCAGCAAGAGTTCATGGAAGTGTTGTCAGCAGCCGGTTATTGGAGTGAATATGAAGTGAAATAACTTGTTTCTTCCTCCTGCTTTCAATCCTTGAATATAACTGTGCTATTGCTGGTGATCACATGGAATGAGCACCAAGCGCTTTATGCCACCAAATTGTTCTCTAAAGCTCTCTGGCAACTGAACTGAGAGGTAAGGGCAAGCAGACGTTGATGCTTTTGATGGGTAAAAAAAGGTCTTACGACATTCCCCGTGACATACAAGTTCTTTCCATGAGTCTTGGCCCATCTGAAGAAGCCCAGCAGCACTTCAACAGTGTGGTTTCATGGGTGACTTGCAGGTTTTGGCCACAGCAAGTAGCCACCTTCTCTGCAGGAGAACATTTACCAACCATCTCTTCTCCCTGCAAGCCCGAGTTAGGGACTTTGGCCCTGAAGACCTGGGAGGGAACAGTGTGCTGAAGCTCTGCAGGGCCTCCTGGCATGGTTAGTGTGTGAAGAAGTTGCCAGCTCGAGTTGTTTGGGCTCTTGTTGCAGAAACAATATTTCTGTCTGACCCCAGTTAGCAACTGATGTTTGCAAAATAAAGAAGTCAAGGCACTGGAAATACTTTCCATTCCCACTCTTGTCTCAGCCCAAAATATTAGTATTAAAAATATTGCATCTATTATATGCAGCTAATATCTCTGCTGGCACGTAAATCACCCAGGGATTTTTCATCTCTGTATTAAAAAAAATAAAAGTTAACTGCGCTCTATTTTTGGATATTTGTTAACTGTTTTGTTTCCATTTATTCCTACTAAGGCCACAGCAGTCTGTCTCCAAGGGACCATCTGTGGGAAAGAAAGTCCCTAGATTGATTCTGAAGGTGCCAGGGTCATTTACAGGCATGAAAGTGCTGAGTATCTGCTCTTTCTCTGATAAAGTCTTTATTTAGTGTGACAGCCTCCAGGGCTTTAGTGGACAACAAGTCGCTTTATTTCATTTAAACTAACATTGCTCCATCCATTCCCAGTGTTGTGCAGATGCTACGGGTCATCCATATCTCCTGATTAAAGCTGGGGGTGCTTGTCCCCAAGCAGCAAGAGCCAGCAGCCATATGGAGCTGCGGAAGGTGACACAGCTCCGTGACTTCCCCCCAGGCAGCCTGTTCCCATCCAAACTGATAAATGGAAACTCATCCAAGAGAAAGTAATTTTTTGAGTGGTTTAGACACTGGCACAGCTCTGCACATCCATGTAGCAGCAGAGAGAACATGAGATAGGAGGCAGGAATGGGATCCAGCAGGGACAAAACTCTTCTCTTGAAAGTGGATCAGGCTTAGGTCTGCATTTGGGGAGCTGTTTAGGAGTCAATGTCAAGATTATCCCAGCTTCTAAAGGTCTACGCTAAATGCTATAGCATGCTGCATTATTTTTAAAGTGGTTTATTTAACGTGCTTGATAAAGGCTTTTGGCACACCCAAGTCCAAAGCTCTTCTGCTCCTTGGGTTGATGTTTTACCAGATCCTAGTGTCGGAAGTAGTTGCTTGCCATTGACTTTGGGTCAGCTCATGTGTCTGGACAGCTGTTAGGAGATCCTGTCAAATCTTGCCTTAGCTTCTACAGGAAAGACATTTATTTCTTCACTAGAAAGCACTGGTATAAATAGGGTATGGAAAAAACCTAGGACGTCTCCTTGCTTGCGGTCAAAGAGTCACAGAGGTCTAAAGGAAGACAGCTGAACAAAAAGGCAGCAGGTGGGGGCTCGTACATACTATTTAGGATGTGTCTTGAGGGACAGGACCATGGAGGGTTAGTGATGGGTTGTGTCTGTGCATCTTGGCATGGGCTTAAAGTTTATATCTCTTGGAGGATTATCAGATCTCGGGATAACTGATCAGCCTTGGTGTATTTTTAAAAGAGGCAGCCTGGAGTCTGAGATATAAGCTCTTTTACTGTGAAGTAGTAAAAGATAAATCTATTCATTCAACTTGCATTCTTACTAGTAGTTCAGGATCCGTGTGTATTTATGCTCAGGAGATGTTTGGGAAACATCATGTACCACAGTTGTGTCTTTCAGCTTTATTTCAACTAAACCAGTTTGGGTTCCTTGTCACTGCATTTTCCTATGGGTTTGATGTAATTTTTGCAATCATGTTTACAGAATGCTAAGAATCCAAAAACATAATTCCAAGCAATGTAGTTTATGAAGAGAGTCATTTCCAAGCAATTTCTACATGAAATCACTGCAGTGATTTCTACACCACTCTGGGCAATCAGCCTTGAAGTCCAGGGGGTGTCTTACTAGCTGGTTGCCCAGCCTGTGCAATAAGGACATCCCTAATGAATTCTAGGAGATCCAGCTAAGCATTTAAAGAGCTGGTTTGGAGCTATCTCACTTGCCATCTGTACTTGGGATGTCTTTCCCAAGCTGGTGTTGCAAAACAGCTACTTACATTCCTCCTGAAGATTCATTTCCATGAAGCTTAGAAGAAAATAGCTGACTCAGGCAGCCTGTGCGGCCAAGCATCGCAGTATGTGGGAACTTACATTGGATTTAAGCAGTAGACAAGTTTGCTTTTCAGTGCTTTGCTGAGTCTGCTCTGTCCTCTCAGCCCAGCAGCACTGCCTCTGCTCCTGCAGCACAGCCTGCAGGCTGGGTGCTCATTTGGCACTCCGGTGAGTGAGATGTCCCATCACCGTGTTGCGAGAAGTAGTGGGCACTGGTGGCGTGAAGTTATCCTGCAGAAAGCCTTAGGGAGAAATCAGGTATTTGGGAGGCCAAATCAGTCAGCATCGCATACCAGAAGATAGTGCATCCCATGGTGAACGATGTTTTGTGACAAACCATTTTTTGGATGCATTACTACATGAGCACCTTGGGTGTTTCTGTATGAGACAACTATAAAATTCCAGAGGGGTTTAGGTTGGAAGAGACATTTAAAGGTCCTCTAGTCCAGATCCCTTGCAATGAGCAGGGACATCTTCAACTTGATCAGGTTGCTCAGAGCCCTGTCCAACTTGACCTTGAATGTTTCCAGGGACTGGGGGGTCTACAACCTCTCTGGGCAACCTGGGCCAGTGTTTCATCACCCTCACAGTAAATATCAGTGCTACGCTGTTGGTTTATAGTGAGTCTAGGTATGTTGTAAAGGCCAAACTAAATCTCCTCTAGCAAACAGAGGCAGACATGATGTCCAGACCCAAGGGAGTGTTGTCTGCAGTGGCTGCACCCCAAGAACTAGGCAATGACAAGAGGACTTGTTCCCAGGTAGACAGCTTGTCTGAAGGTTTCAAAATGCTTTTCCCAGCAGCCAGATGCTGTGAGCCTCAACAAAAACATCTCTGCCCTCATGGTGTTGTTTTTCTTGGCTGTGCTTGTCTTCTGGAGTTTATTGTATGTTTTCAAGGATGCGTATGTGTAAGACATAAAGCATGCATCAAGTCTCAACTGTTCAAAGATGATTTTTAGATTCTGATAAGCACCAATTTGACAGGCAGATTTTTCTGTACTTCCAAAATGCTGTGTCCATCCAGACGCTCAACCTGGGTCTTGTGATAGATTTTAGCCCTAGTGACAGAAAGGCATCAAAAAAGTGTGAAGAATTTCATTTTTGTTTTCAGGAGTGAACATGACATCTTGTTCCCTTCTCATCTGAGAAAAATGCAAACAAAAATGAAACTGAAGCCAAGCAAAACCAGTTTGAGAGAGAAAGCCAGAGGGAAAACAGACAGAAGTCCTGTGTTCTGCATCCTTGGAGGTGGAGTTTGTTGCTTTCTGTAGGGTTTTGAGTTTTTTTGTTTAAATCATAGAATCATAGAATAGTTAGAGCTGGAAGGGACCTCAAAGATCATCTAGCTCCAACGCTCTGCCATGGGCAGGGATATCCCACTAAATCAGGTTAACCAAGGCCCCATCCAACCTGGCCTTGAACACCTCCAGGAATGAGGTAGCCACCGCTTCCTTAGGCAACCTGTTTCAATGTCTCACCACTCTTATGGTGAAGAAATTCTTCCTTATGTCTACTCTAAATCTGCCACTCTCCAGCTTATATCCACAACAAGCTTTTATGAATAGTCCCTCTCCAGCTTTCTTGTAGGCTCATTTCAGATACTGGAAGGTTGCTATAAGATCTTGTCGGAGCCTTCTCCAGGCTGAACACGAGCAACTCCCTCAGCCTGTCCTCACAGGGAAGACGCTCCAGCGCTCCATGCAGAGCTGTCAAGCTTATTTGAGTGTTTTCCTCTATCAGTCGTAGCGAGGATAGAAAGTGGCCATGGCTGGACTGTGATTCTCCCTGCACCCAAGCAGTGCTGAGTTGTCATTATGCATGCACTTAAAATATCAGAGTGCCTTAGATGGAGGTTGGCTTGGTAAACAGTACTTCTGGGGGAAGTCAGGCCTCTAGAACAGAAATTCCTCCACATTATATTAATTGCAATGTTCACATTGGCCTCCCAGTGCAAAATTAGACCTCCAGGACCAGTTTTAGATGCTGTAAAATTTCATCAGCTCCTAACTGGCATCTTCTAGGCCTTCCAGTTTGGATCACAATGTCCCTTAGGCGTTCTAAGCCAGTACCACTGGGAAACCCCTCCAGCAGTGCCTGCCCAGGGGTGCCAATCTGGTTGTTTTGGGAGCTACATCCCCTTACTCGTGGCATCCAAGACTGCCATGTGATCTGCATGGCTTTTGAGGGCAGAGGAGGTGTGTGGTGGTAGAACATGCTGGTGGGTACCTCTCTCCCAGCCATGACACTGACGATTGTGTCCCTGGCCAGGGATGGGGTTGCTGTTAGGCTTTGTGGTGCATGAAATGCTTCATTTGGGAAATCTAAGCCTGGAGACACCAGATTGTTATGGGGATGTTTCAGGGGGCTCTGCATCTTCCTGCCCTTTCCCTTTTCAGGGCAGCTAGCTAGAACAGCCTTAAAGAACCTCGTTGCCATCGGTGTCTGTGAAATTAACTCATTCAGTGGTGTCTGTAAGAGTTTTCTTTAATTTCCCTCCCTCCATGGAAAATTACTGTGGGATTTTCAAAAAAAAAAAGGTGAAACTTCAGCCCACAGATCCAGCCCCACCGGTCTTCCATTCACAAGTACAGTTGCTACATGATTTGGAGGATACTCTTCTGTTCCAGCACTGAGGGGTGCCATGGATAAGTGGGATCTGGGACCCGTGTAGGAGTGGAGAGTCCCATAGGTCCATTTCCGCAGCAGATCTTGTTCTATCCTTTATAACAGCAAATGCTAATTAATTGCAGGCATGTTAATAGCAAAGCTGATCATGAGGTAGTCAAGACTTAGCATCATATTCCTGGGCCTAATCATGGCACTGAGATGAGATCCTGCCTTGGCAGAAGAAAGGTGGAGAGAAACTTACTATCTGCAAAATGGAGTGAGGAATATTTCCATTCACCAGCCGGAAGATGGGGGAGCAGAAAATTTGACCTTGGCCATAGAATCACCAGGTTGGAAAAGACCCACCGGATCATCGAGTCCAACCATTCCTATCAAACACTAACCCATGTCCCTCAGCACCTCATCCACCCATGCCTTAAACCCCTCCAGGGAAGGTGAATCAACCCCCTCCCTGGGCAGCCTCTGCCAGGGACCAATGACCCTTTCCATGAAAAATTTTTTCCTAATGTCTAGCCTGAACCTCCCCTGGCGGAGCTTGAGGCCATTCCCTCTTGTCCTGTCCCCTGTCACTTGGGAGAAGAGCCCAGCTCCCTCCTCTCCACAACCTCCTTTCAGGTAGTTGGAGAGAGCAATGAGGTCTCCCCTCAGTCTCCTCTTCTCCAGGCTAAACACCCCCAGCTCTCTCAGCCGTTCCTCACAAGGCCTGTTTTCCAGCCCCTTCCCCAGCTTTGTTGCTCTTCTCTGGACTCGCTCCAGGCCCTCAACATCCTTCTTGTGGTGAGGGGCCCAGAACTGACCCCAGGATTCGAGGAGCGGTCTCACCAGTGCCGAGTACAGAGGGAGAAGAACCTCCCTGGACCTGCTGGCCACGCCGTTTCTGATCCAAGCCAAGATGCCATTGGCCTTCTCTTTATTCTCAACTTCTTGCCTGAGTGTCTCCAAGTGCCGTTAGAGGTGTAGCTCCTCACCTCTCTGTGTTTGCAGGAGCTGCCTAACCAAGTCTCCATGCAACCACCAAGGGAGTGTAACCCTGCGTTGTCCTCCAGCTCTCTACATGCCAGACAAATGGTGGGGGCTTTTGGAGGACTTGTCTCGCTCCAGGGCATATGAGCAGGGATGACGGGAGAGAGCAACTGTGTTTTAAACCACAGCTGTCCACGTGTCTGGAGTTATTTTCCCCAGCCTTCTGCCTTCCGGCTCCTTTCCTTGGGCACAAACGATGTAGTAAAAACTTGCAGGAATCCTGTATTTCTGAGCACGTAGTCTGGTAATCACTGAGACAGCTGAAGCCTTGGATTTGTTTGTGTGGGCTCCTCCAGCAGAACAGCCATGTGTCAGATCTAAATTCTGTTAAAAAGTATCTCATTTAGTTAATGAAATAAAAAAATAAATGGAAATTTTGTAGCACAAGCAATACCATCATATTTCCAGCTTGACAACCCTGGCTGCCTCCCCTTGGTTTTTCAGGTCTTCTGCAGTTTCTTTGTAACTCCAAACATCTCTTTAAGATTCCACTTTGACCAATGGTCAAATCCCCTGTCTCACTGACAGCGGGAGCAGTTTTTACCTTGAATCAGAATTTGGTCTGTAAAGGGAAAGCAGTTATTTAACATTAAACAGAGACGAAAGGTAAGAGCTGGGTGTGAATTTTTTTTGAAGATATGTTTTTGTGTGGTTCAAGCTTCAACTGTTCCTCCCTGCAGTATCACAATCCTGAAACCTTTGACTGGGAGATGCGTTTGGGTTCCTACATGAAAAGATCAGAGAGTCATAGAATGGTTTGGGTCAGAGGAGTCCTTAATGATTATCAGTTCCAACCCTCTGCCGTGGGCAGGGACATCCACTGGTCACGTTGCTCCACTCCTCATCCAACCTTATCTTGAAAACCTGCAGGGATGGGGCATCACTGGTTCCGTAAGCTCGGAGGGTGACCTCAAGCCATCATCTCTGCCCTTGAGCAAGCATGAGGATGTTTCCATCAACTCCACCCACAGCTGGTGTGTGGTGTGGTGCCTTGGTCCCCTTTTTGCCCCCTTCTGGCACTTTCTGTGCCCCCAGCACCTGGGTCACACCAGAGAGCAAGGATGTGTCATCCCCATCTTCTGGGCTTTGCAGTGCTTTGTTGTGAAAAAAATGTTAAGTTCTGTGCCCCATTCTCCCTCCTTCAGCAATTTTTCACTGCGGAGTCCTTCTTCTTGGTTTTTCTTCTTTACTGGGATATTGGGAAGATAAAAGCACACAACTCTGTGCCTGAATGCTGGATTATCGTCTAGACCTCTGCCTGCTGCCAAGTCACAGATGTTGCTCCTTGTTTGCCATTCTTGTTTCTTTGCCTTTTATTTCTTTCATTTTTATTTTTTCCCCCTAACTTGTTTAACTCTGATGTTTTCCTTGTGTGATCAATAACTGCAGAGCTTCAGTTTGTGTTTGCCCTCCCCCTTGCCACCAGGATATTGCATTTTAGCTGCCCTGTATGGGGACAGAGCTGCCTGTTCTCTCCCTGTCTTGTTGCAAAATCCCTAAACCGAACAATCTTGCAAATTCCACATTGGCTTAACTGTTTGGGGCTTTTTTCAGTCTTAAACCTTTTTTTTCTTTCACAGTACGTAAACAAAAATGGTTCAGGTTTTATAATATCAGTTTTTCTTTAGGAAGAAAATGTCCCTGCATACATTTCTTGCAGGAATTCCCAGCGCATTTCCAGGTGGTTTGCCTTACCTCTGCTTAAATTAAAGCTGTGTCTGTGTGCAACTTTTATCATTTCTGTGCAGTATTTCCAGCCTAAATACAATAGCAGCCTGTCTAGCTAATAACCTGTGTTAGAATAAATTAAAATTAGGGTGTCATAATGCATAACGTACCCCAAAAGTGCACTCAAACAGTTAAATGTTTGAGACAAGAAAAGAGCAAACCCACAGAAAGCAAAGGCTGAATTATATCAGCAAAACTCCTGCCCGCTTAAGCATGTGAGGGTTTAATACTAGATAAGGGTTTTAACTAGCTTTTATTTTGACAGTCCTCTTTTAATAAGTGTTTTTACAAAGCAGTTTATGTGATTGCGTTACTGAGAGGAAACAAAGAAATGCCAGGAAAACTTGATGTGGAGATTCTGTACTCATAAAATGCTTGTAAGCTCCAGAAAACAGGAAAGCTTGCCCCATCTCCTTCTTCTTTTTTTTTTTTAATTCCCTGCCATTCAGCTTGCAAAGAGAAAATATCCATGCTGAATATCTCAGAAAACCGGATCTGGTGGTCTGAGACTAAACATAAATTCCTTCCATTGCCACCACAAACAAGCCTCTTCATCCTATGCTCACCAAACACGAGCCCACGCTCTTCGGGGTTAAGAGCCAGTTGGCCTTGGAAAATAGGTTTTAACTCCTGGGGATGCCAAGGAATACATATTTGATGGGCAGATGGCTCTGGCAGGCAAGGTTGGAGACTGTTTAGCTGCTGACCATTGAAATGTATTTGAGAATGGCCCCTTCCTTTGTCCAAGCACCTTCAGCTGAGCAGCGTGGATGGTGAAAATAAAATTAATTGCTATGTGACAGGTTTTAAATAAACACTGCTATTTATCCAAATGGAGGTGGAGGTTTGGGATAAGGCATGAGCAAGGAAATGGATTATAATAACTACAAAAACAGTATAGATGCAGAGTGGTGTGGTCACTGCAGTACTTGCTGTTATTCCCCTGTTTCGGGGCAGTGGTGTTGGGGAGATATCCCTTCCAAGCCTTCAGTGCTGCTCCCAGCAGCCTTGTAAGGAGCTGGAGCCTTGAAGCATCCCATGTGCTCTCAGAGCCAACACCGCATGTTAAAAAGTCAGCGAGCCAGCAGGAAGGTGCTGTAGTGCATAGAACAAACCCTGCAGAGTCTCAGGCAAAGGCAGCCAATGCCAGGACTGTCTTCATCTTAATTACAGCTTTGATGATGGCATGCTGGCTCAGCCATCGCTGCTGGGGAGAGCCACACTTGCAGCCGGTGTGGAAATCTGAAATTTCCAAGGCTTCCAAAGTGTTTCTTCTGCCTCAGCTACCAGTTATGGCCAGTATACAGGGGCTTGCTAACCCTTTCTGGGTCACTGTAGTCTCTTGAGCAAACCATTTGTGGTTAATTCCTCCCCTTCGTGCCTACGGAATTTCCATATTATCTGGTTGGAGCCATATTTACCTAGCCTTCTATCTGGACGTTATGGTCCTGGCTGTCTGTGCTGCCAGTCGTGCATGGTCGTCAGCTTCTCCAGCTGTACACACATCCTCTGCCATTGTAGCAGTGATGAAGGATATGCATAAAGAAAGGACAAACAAAGCCTTTTGGTGTCTTTTACACCTTAATTCGCTTTTTAGCTTTTTTTTACTCTCTTGGAAATTCCTAATGCAACTGAAATGATGCACGGCAAACCAATGCTATGTTGGTACAACAGAGGTGGCAAGCAGGAGGAGCAAGAGAAAATGTGGGCCAGGCTTATCAGGAGCTCCTTAGCTCTTCAGAAAAATGTATTTCCTGGTATTTCTTGCCTGGCTCACATCCCACTGCTGAACTGGGACAAACCAGGTCTTCGCTGGTTTAGTGTGGAAGCAATAGATAACCCAGAAACCTGGGAGAAATTTTCATGGGAACCAAAGTCACATTATATAGCTGTTCGTGAAAACTTTGAGCTGAAATATGCCTGTTATTGAAAGAGAGTTAGGGGCTTAAGTACTGGGTTGTGTTAGATTCCAAGAAACCGGCTCTCCTTTTGTCACAGGGAGACCCACAGACCCTGCCTGCCAAGGACCAGGGTGTTTGGTTGAACAGATGTGTTAACCAAAGAGGGCCATGCTGGAAAGAATGTACTAACAAATTTCTTTGACTTTCCAGGCGACAGCAGAGACTTCCCAGTGGGAACAAGTCTCAGCAGCACACAGATCATCAGCAAGGTGGCACCAAACACAACAGGGACCACCAGAAACTCTACCAGGGAGGACAAGCCCCTCATTCCTCAAGCAGGACAGGCCACCATGGCTACAGCCAGAACCGGAGATGGCACCACAACCAGAAGCACTCACCCAACGACAAAGAAACGCACAGAAATGCCAAAGAGACTGAGAATCTGAAAATCGAGGACAACTCCGTCTGCACAGTGCATATTCCCACGGAAACACATCGGAGCCCGGAGGCTGTGGAGAAGCAGTCTCAACAGTACATCCAGGAGTCGGAGACCAAGCGGAAAGACAGTATTCACGAGCGCATTGGGGAAAGACCCAAGATCAATTTGCTTCAGTCTTCCAAGGACAGGCTGCGGAGAAGACTAAAAGAAAAGGTACTGTTTCTTAGAGGAATGTCGAGTTTCCCTTTTCTCAAGGGTCTGGTTGTTGGCCTTTCTCTATACAAAGGGTGTGTTGGAATTAAGGGACCTTTCCATGAATGCACCCTATATACCCTTCTCTCCTTGTGCCAACACTTCTTTTGAAACATCTTCGTGCTTCAGAAGGCCTTTTATTGACACAATGCCAAAGCTTTTAGCTCACCTCCTTGGTTGAGGTTGCTACCAGCACGTGTTCTCCAAGAAGGACTGGGAACTCCACCCCTACCCATGCAAAGATCATCAGGGAAGGCTGGTGCCCACATGAGCTACAGCACAGGTCCTCCTTCCCCAGGGTCTCATCCCAGCTGACAGCCTCCCAGTGTGCAGAGCTCATCAGCTTTGCAAAGACGTCTAAAAAACGCAATTTGTCTGCACTATTTCAGAGGTTTGACTTTTGATTGCTGAGTAGTTTGAGGCAGGTACTTAAATGCTTATATCCATTTATCTCAGCAGTTAATTGAAACATGGTTATCTTCCCCCTTCTTTCCAACAACCCAACAATAACAAAACTATTACATGCAAGTGATGGAGGAGAAAACCTTTTTGGAAACAATATTCAGCCTCAGATTTCTGAGGAATTTGGAGATGATATTTTCATTTGCCCCAACTGAAACTCAGATTCTGTCTCTTGAGCTTCTTTTGTCAGCCTGGAAAATGTGTTAGTAGGGGTATCTCCAATGAGATTTCCAAAATGCATAGCAAAAATAACCTGAACATATACAATTCCATGGGAGCGCATGTTGGAAATGTATACCTTCGAATACATGGGCATTTACTATTTATGTATGTGGCATGAGGAGGAGGAAGAGATTTTCTTAGTTATTTTTATGTTCTTTAAAGCAATGGGAGTATAGCGGTCTTTCAGAGTATTCATTTTATTGCCCACACTTCAAATTTATAGTCTTATAAGAAGTACATCCTATAAGCACCCACGCTTGAGTGGGTGTAGTCAAGACAACTGGTCTCCTGATGTGAGTTTTGGACAACTCCAGTTGCCAGTTGTCATTGGGGTTATCCAAAAAATTGTTACAGGTTTATATTGTATTGCACATTTTAAGACTGGACAAGAAGAAGGGAGGCGAACAGTCCATAATAAGCAGGATGCATGCTTTATACTGAGGGGAAAAGGACAAATGCGTAATTAAATGTTGAAAAGGAGTAATAAATTATGTGGTAGTGATGGGAATTGAGGAGTGTAACAGTCAAGAGATGGAAAAGTTAAGAGTTTTTCTAATGCCAGGATCATGCGACATCTTTGATCTCAATTTAGTTCATTAAATACATATTAAAAAGTAAATTTTTTGTACGATTGTTATCTGAGTGTTTTGCAAACAGTGTACTTTCAAAATAGAGGCAAATAATGTCCATTATCACCATGTTGCAGGCACCCCAAGAAGCCTATTCAGGATGCCAGAGGCAGTCAGGAATAGTCTGACCTTGGCATACTGGCTCAGGACTGTTGAGCAAATCTTCTCCTGGAGCTGAGGGAAAGGACTGAATGCTGTGGGAATTGGGAACATTTCTGGATCAGAACTCTTTCACACATGGTTTTCAATGCTAAGATAACACTGTTGTGCCTCTAAAAGATGCTTTGATTTCTCTACCTCTGTTTATGTTTCCCCAATCCCCCTTCCCCCTTTACTGTATGTGGAAGGACAGGGGCTGATACGTCTGTTTTTTCCTTGTGTAACAGATGCCTTGTCTTTCCCTTTTCACGGACCAGGACGAAGTCACAGTGGAAAACACTAATCCTGAAAAGAACAAAATGGACAAATTAATTGAAATCCTCAATAGCATGAGGAACAACAGCAGTGATGTTGACTCTAAGCTCACCACCTTCATGGAGGAAGCCCAAAACTCTACCAACTCTGAGGAGATGCTGGGAGAGATAGTCAAGACCATCTACCAGAAAGCGGTGACAGACCGCAGCTTTGCTTCCACAGCAGCCAAACTTTGTGACAAAATGGCCCTCTTCATGGTGGAAGGAACCAAATTCCGAAGTCTGCTCCTCAACATGTTGCAGGTAATGACATAAAATTATGAGTTGTGTGTGGAAATACGGTGTCTTGCATGAGTGCCCATCTATAAAATGAACGGGTCCATCTGCTTGAGGGAAGGAAGATGCTACAGAGCGATCTGGACAGGCTGGATCAATGGGCCAAGGCCACCAGGATGAGGTTCGACAAGGCTCAGTGCTGGGTCCTGGACTTGGGCCACAACCTTGGGCCCCATGCAGTGCTCCAGGATTGGGGAACAGTGGCTGAAAAGCTGCCTGGTGGAAAAGCTCCTGGAGATAATGGTTAATAGTAGCTCAGCATGAGCCAGCAGTGGCCCAGGTGGCCAGGAAGCCCAACGGTGTCCTAGCTTGCATTAGCAACGTTGTGCCCAGCAGGAGTAGGAGTGATCATCCTCCTGGACTTGGCACTGGTGAGGCAACACCTCGAACCCTGTGTTCAGTTTTGGGCCGCTCACTATAAGAAAGACATTGAGGGGCTAGAAGGCATCTGGAGAAGGGAAGTGGAGCTAAGAAAGGGTCTGGAGCACAGGGGTTATGGGAGTGGCTGAGGGACCTGGGGCTGTTTATCCTGGAGAAGAGGAGGCTGAAGGAAGACCTTATCACCCTCTGCAACTGCCCAAAAGGAGGCTGTAGTGAGGTAGGTGTTCCTCTCCCAAGTGAGGGAGATAGAACAATAGGAAGTGTCATGAGTTGCACCGGGGGGGTTATATTAAGAAAAATTACTTCAGGAAAGGGTTGCACTGCAACAGTTTGCCTAGGGCAGCAGGCAAAGGAGGAGTCACAATCGCTGAAGGGGTTTAAAAGCCATGTGAATATGGTGCTTTGGGACGTGATTTAGTGGTGCGGTTGGTAGTGTTGGGTTAGCAGTTGGACTCGATCTTAAAAGTCCTTTTCCAACCTATCTGATTCTGTGATTCTGTGGGTTGCTTGTGGCAGCATCTCCATGTCATGAATTGAACTTGGAGGGTATTACAGTGGAGGGTCTTCGCTATTCTTTTCAGCTGAAGTCCAGCTCAGCCCCAGAGATACTAAGTTATGTCATGGTCCCTGAGTAGACAGTTGTATCACCTGGCTGATGGGCTCATTCCTGGTTTCTGATTGCAGCTGAGACTTAAATACTTTGGGTGTGTGCTAATTATTCTGTGTGACTTGTTTATTCGTATATGCAGCAGTGGTTGATTTTTCTGCTCCAAAACAGTCAACGACAGCAAAGTTAGAGGTGAGGAAAAAAGCAGTGGCTCTGAAAAACGTTCCACCATAAGGGTGAATGATGGAGAAATAGCACTGTCCTCATCTACCTGAGGTTTCCTGGGGAGAGGGTGTTTTACTGTGGAGGGATTGCTTTCTGGAAAAGGTTTCACATGGACCTGTATCTTTCTACCTCTCTAGAGACAGGGCATGTAGAGCTGAAACCCTGAATTTCCAACCCTTAATTTAACATACATTTCCACTTGGCTGTTCCCTTGCACACACGTTATCTATGTCATGTACAAAGCTCTCATTTCATTTCTCTGTTCCCTGCACATGTGAAGTTCCCAGCATCACTCCAGTTTAGACACATCTTCTTGCCCTGCTTGCTCTTGTTGGACACTGTCCCTTCAATGTTGGGCTGGGCTGCCTGTATCTTGTGAGGGCTGAGTTGGCTTTTGAGCAACACGGTAAGCAGGGAAAAAGGGAACAAAATAAAACAGAACCATAAAGATGAGCCCAGGTCTGGACCACCTCCCACAAAACGACAGACTAAGAGAGTTGGGGTTATTCAGCCTGGAGAAGAGAAGGCTCCAGGGAGACTTCCAGCACTGAAAGGGGCTCCAGGAAAGCTGGGAGGAGCTCTTGATCAGGGAGTGCAGGGATAGGATGAGGTGGGATGGTTTTAGGCTGAAAGAGGGAAGATTTAAATGAAATATTAGGAAGAAATGTTCTCCTGTGAGGTTGGTGAGACACCGGCACAGGTTGCCCAGAGCAGTGGTGGCTGCCCCATCCCTGGAGGTGTTCAAGGCCAGGTTGGATGGGGCTTGGAGCCCCCGATCCAGTGGGAGGTGTCCCTGCCCATGGCAGGGGGTGGAACTGGATGGGCTTTGGGGTCCCTTTCAAACCAAACCAGTCTATGATTCTGTGATTCTATGATAATTAATATTGAACATAATCTATGATAATTCTGCAGTAGCTGGGTTTGCTTTTCTTATTGCACTGAGCACGTATCAAATCCAGCATCTCTCCTAGTGACCACTCCTTCTCCACTCTCCCCTGCAAAGTGCTTGGGCAGCATACACATCTGCCTATCATATGTACCAGGCAGTGATTTTTTCCCAATTGATTTATTTCTAGAGCTATTATAAAGCAGGAAGAGACAAACTGCAGTCGATATCAGTCCCAGATTTAGCAGCAAAGGGCTTGAGAGGACTCTAACCCATCTGAGCATCCCACTCATCCCATGCCAGGTCACTCTTGTGATTTCCCCTGTTTGTCTGAGTGATGCTAAGAAGTCCAAAATAAAGTCCAGGAGAGATGGCCAGGGAGCAGCAGGGTGTTATTCAAAAATTGAGGATAATGGTGGTCCTTTGGGATTATGGAGAATCATAGAATATAGAATAGTTTGGGTTGGAAGGGACTTCGAAGATTGTCTAGTTCCAACCACCTCCCACTGGATCAGGTTGCTCAAGAACCCACCCAACCTGGCCTTGAACCCCTCCAGGGATGGGGCAGCCACAGCTTCCCTGAGCAACCTGGGCCACGGCCTCTCCACTCACATGGTGAAGAAATTCTTCCTTATGTCTAGTCTTAATCTTCCCCTCTCCAGTTTATACCCAATACAGACTCAGGTATGAAGCAAAAAAGGCTCGTTGCAGCTGTCTTGCTCCGAAATAAGGGCATTAGTGTCATTGACACATGATACATTATCAATATCAATGTGTTATCTTGAATAATATATGGATATTATGGAATAGAGTGGATAGTATATTGATATATTAATATACCAATATGATATATTTATATGATTGATGATCTAATGTTGATATATTAAGGTCATTATCAATATGAAATATTGATATATATAAATATTAGTATGATATATTGCGATGTGGTTGATGATACAACATTGATATTCCAGTATCAATATGATATATTGATATATGGTTAACTATGTAACATCACACAGCTCGAGCCATTGCCCCTACATCATCAGTTGTTTTCCATTAGCCATTTCTAGAAAATTTACCATTATTTTTTTAAAAAAACAAACAAAATCTTTAATAAAATGCTTGCTCCAGAGCTGGATTTCTGTCTCTCTAGCACCTTTCAGACTAATCTGATCCCTGGACGTAAGAAGCTCGGCTCGCCGGGCACCGGCAGGCTGGGGAATTACTCTGACGGGGTGTGATAAATCGGGATCAACGTGATCCCCACCCTGTGCTGCTGGCGCCTGGGGCTGGACCACCCGCCCCCCCATCTGCTCCCAGCAGATGCTCATGTTTTGTACAGGCTTGTTTGTCCCTTTCTCGTGGGTCTGCAATGGCAACAGCACCGCCCTACTGGAGGATCTCATCAATTAATACATTAACCTGTTGAGCTGTCCTACCAGCATCCCAGTAGAGCATCCCTATGCCCCACGGGACCTGAAAACAAGCAACAAGGGCTTTTTTTTTCCATAGACCAGGCAGTAAACTGAATAAACTGTCATTTTAACCTGACTCTTGTATTTTCTGCTGTTGCCAAGGTGCTCACACTCCAGGACTGCACATTTTTGCAGCTTATCTTGGGGGACTTGTTTTGATCCCAAAACAGATGCCGTTGGCACAGCATGGGAATGCTGTCATGTCATGCCCTTCCCGCAGGGAGCTCCTCTACAGAGCATCCACACAACCAGTGTTGCACCATTTACAGCACTAAGGAAATCTCTTGGGAAAATTCTGGTTTGAATTTATCCCTCACTCCATGTTTTAGTCTCAAATCTTGTCTGAATCTTGAAATTGGGTGCTGAAAACTTTCGGGTTGCTCAAGGGAGGTTTGGAAAGCAGGGTCATGGGGTGGGTTGCTGGTCAGACTGGCAGAGATGCTGCCATTTGGGGGCTCAGCACTGTAGGGGGGGTCATCTGGGTTTGATTTTCTGCTTTACTGAGTTTGGTTTGGTGTTTGGTACAAGGAGTAATTTGGGTTGTTCTGGTCCTTGGGATGGACCCGACTGAATTGTGCTGGGGAGCCTGGGCATGCAGGAACATCTTGGTGAATATACAGGTGGTTTCTTCACCCCTCTAGAAATACCTTCTTAGAATCATGGAAAGATGGAATGGTTTGTGTTGGAAGGGGCCTGAAAGTCCATTCAGTTCCACCCCCTGCCATGGGCAGGGACACCTCCCACTGGATCAGGTTGCTCCAAGCCCCATCCAGCCTGGCCTTGAACCCCTCCAGGTATGGGGCAGCCACCACTGCTCTGGGCAACCCGGGCCAGGGCCTCCCCACCCTCACAGGAAAACTTCTCTTCCTAAGATCTCATCTCGATATCCCCTCCTTCAGCTTGAAACCATTCCCCCCTCATCATGTCCCTGCACTCCTTGATCAAGAGCCCGTCCCCACCTTTCTCGTAGCCCCCTCCCCCCTTAACTCTTGATTAATACATTGAAAGTAAGAGTTCTGCTAGAGGTTTTTGCTTGTCATAGTTTCACTCACTGTTTTTTACTGGCTGCGGTGCTTTTTTTTGGTGGGGGGATGTTAAGCAACGTGCCACAAACCCGTCACATGTAACATAAGTTGGAGTATTCCACTGTTGAAATGGCCGTGCTCTTTATAGCAGAGCTGTGTCTGCATCTGAGCTATGCAGAGCCAAGTGTATTATTAGAGTGGACATCACTGGGGCTGTAATTGTACACTGCTCCCCTTAGCAACCACGACCAACAACACATCAAACAGAAGGCTGATACCTTCTTTTAATAATAAAAAAACCACCCTGAAACGCACATCTCAACACAGAGCAGCAGAGCCCGCTGCAGAGCGCATGCCGGCGTGCAGCCAGAGCCAGTGCCTCGTACATCCCTGCGGTTAGAAATGCCTCGGTGCCAGTGGAGAAGGGCTATTTCTGTTGCATACCCTGCTGGATATCCTGTTGGATACTTTACAGCATACCCTAATGCATACTCTATTGGATCATAGAATCATGGAATGGTTTGGGTCGGAAGGGACCTCCGAGATCATCCAGTTCCAACCCCTGCCATGGGCAGGGACACCTCCCACTGGATCAGGTTGCTCCATCCAACCTGGCCTTGAACACCTCCAGGGATGGGGCAGCCACCACTGCTCTGGGCAACCCAGGCCAGGGCCTTCCCACCCTCACAGGAAAACATATTTTCCTAAGATCTCATCTCAATCTTCCCTCTTTCAGAATCTAACCATTCCCTGCACTCTCTGATCAAGAGCCCCTTCCCAGCTTCCTTGGAGCCCCTTCTGTTACTGGAAGCTGCTCTAAGTTCTCCCTGGATCCTTCTCTTCTCCAGGGTGAATAACCCAAACTCTTTCAGCCTGTTGTTTTGTGGGAGGTGGTCCAGCCCTTGAATCATCTTCATGGCCTCCTCTGGACTCCCTCTAACAGATCCATGAATTCTCTGCTGGATACTCCGCAGCATGACCTAACGTATATCCACGCAGTGTTTCTTCACTGTTTTAGTTTAATCTCTTGATGCCCCAGGAATGGCCTTTGGCTTGGTGCTCTACTTCATTCTGGCTGTAGGAACTTGAGTTGAATCCCTTGGATTTTGGGAGAGGTCACAGTTGTGTTTCAGTGGACTTGGGTGGGTTTGATATGTCTGGTGTGACCACTTCTGGAGGGGCTCATCCAATCAGGGTGTCAAAAATCTGTTGTTGTCAGCTCATCTGGAGGATAAAAATGGAAAATTTACGTTGAATACCTTCTTGGGGTGTATATGTTGTTGGACTGAGTACTGGAGAATCAGTTGATTCCCTTTGGTAAATCAGAGTGCAAAGGGAATTATTTACCATGCTAAGCATGAGGATTTGGGAGGAATGAGTTGAAATTCCTCCTTTCCCTTAGGCTTCCTCTTCATTTGAGCAAACAGCTTAACCCCCCAAGTGACAGCAGCCCGTTCTGCCTCACAGGGATTCTGAGGATGAAGATACCAAGGATGGTGACACGAGTGAGTACTGTGGGAATTGAAACATGGAAATAATATGCATGGTTAATGCTGGAAGGAAGATTTTTTTTTTCTGCCTCATATGATTAAGGTCTGGGTCTTTGGCCATGAACGGTTTGTGATTTGGTAGAGGTGGAGGCATGAGGATCTCAGCACAGCTGGAGAGCATCTGACTTGTACGCCACATCCAGCATTGACTGCAAAACCCATCAGCCCTCTCTCCATACCTGTTTTTAATTTAATTTAATTAAAGGTGATGCAGTCCTCGCACAGAAAACGCAGTGGTACCAATTGGTTTGGAAAGACACCTAAGAGGATGCTTCACTGAAAGATGGTGGGAAGGGAAATTTCCAGAGGTCCCTGGAGCAAGGCCTAAAGCCCTAAAGCTGGGAACGGGCTGTTTCTCAGGGGGTGCAGGGATAGGATGAGGTGGGATGGTTTTAAGCTGAAAGAGGGGAGATTGAGATGAGATCTTAGGAAAATACGTTTTCCTGTCAGGGTGGGGAGGCCTAAGTTGCCCAGAGCAGAGGTGGCTGCCCCATCCCTGGAGGGGTTCAAGGCCAGGTTGGATGGGGCTTGGAGCAACCTGATCCAGTGGGAGGTGTCCCTGCCCATGGCAGGAGTTGGAACTGGATGGACTTGAGGTCCCTTCCAACCCAAAGCATTCCATGATAAAGGTGAGCATCTTGGAATGTCTCAGTGGTGAACCTCAGACTTGATGTGTGCCTGGGCTCTGCAGGAGCCCAGCACAGGCAGAGGAGTGGCAAATGATGATGGCTTTGTGAAAACACCTTTGTTCGGGGCTTTGCAGAAAGTTGTAGAGCTTGGAAACTTTTTTCCTTACATTTCTGTGCCTGTGTTGACACCGCTGTCTTGGTGTTGTTGACTGTGGACTTGGCAGCAAAAGCTGCCTGCTGAATGCAGCTTTGCAGATAGGATTTATTTTCTATATGCACTGGCAATTCAAAGGGATCTCTGAATTCATGCACACACATATACATAGTCTTTGTATGGGCTTGGAGTGGGACAGGGAGCGCAGCCACTTGGGTGGCTCCAAGGAACATCCCCAGCTGCCTGCATCCTCCTGCTATCAAGCACGGAGAAAAGGAGGAGAAGGAAGGAGACAGATTCCCTCTTGTTTGAGCCCATTTGTGTGTATGAAGATGGTTTGGAACACGTCCAGAGAAGAAAACAAAACTGGTGAAGGGACTGGAAGAACAAGTGTTACAAGGAGTGGCTGAGTGACCTGGGCTTGTCTAGCCTGGAGAAGAGGGGGCTGAGCCAAGACTTTATCACTGTCTGCAACTGCTTGAAAGGAGGTTATGGTGAGGTGGGTGTTGGTCTCTTCTCCCAGGTGACAGGTGATAGGACAAGTGAAAATGGCCTCAAGTTGCACCACGGCACGTTCAGGTTGGACGTCAGGAAAATCTTCACCGAAAGGGTTCTCAGGTGCTGGCAGAGGCTGCTTAGGGAGGTGGTGGAGTCCCCATCCCTGGAGGTGTTTAAAAGACAATGGATGAGATGCTCAGGGATATGATGTAGTAGAGGACAGGTACAATTGGACTTGATGATCTCAAAGATCTTTCCCAAACCCTGGATTCTATGATTCTATAGTCATCCAGGGGAAAACATAACCCATGCAAGTGTCGGCAGTGGGCAGGAGAGGGAGCCAGGGGAGCAGGCTGGCACCCTGCCCACACCAGCAGGTGAAGGGCAGAGCTGGGCATCAATTAGAGCTGGCTCTGCTGTTAGCCGTGAGTCTGGCCAAGCCATTGCCGTCTGCCTGCAGCAATAACACTTGCTCTGCTTTGCTGTTGAGGTTACAGGGGTCACTGGCAGACAGGTCCCATGCGGGTTTGTGAGTTATTGGAGAGCCCCAGATAAGATGTCAAACTTCATGCATTAAACTTGCCACTTTTCCCAAGTGGAGCAGTGGCTGTAGGAGCCATCCAGCTCCTTGGCAGCCTTTTGATGTCACAGGAATATGGTGCAGGTGACAGAGCGCCAGGCATTGCCTCCTTGGAGGCTGATGATGGGATGGGGTGCGGATTTATTGGAGCACAAAAAGATGTTTAACCCAAGATCTGGGGTTTTAATAGACTAAAAAAACATTCCCTTCAACAATTTCCCACCAATAGGAAGCAGTTCATGGGGACAGGAGCTGTGCTCCACAAGCACTGGAGACCCTCCGAGCTGGGAACAGCTGAGCTGAACACCAGATTAAATCAGCTGTGGGGTTGCACTGCACAAAGAATCATGGAATGATTTGGGTTGGAAGGGACCTTAAAGATCATCCAGTTCCAAACCCCCTGGCATAGCCTCATCATCCTCAGCTCAAGCCTAGGGGTGGGTTTCAAGACCTGCAGCCCCTCAAGTAGTTGAGTTGCAGCTGGAGGTGGCTATAGGGCCACGAGTGTACCAGTGGACATCGCAGGTGACACCAAGAAGGTCGTCCCCACTGTCCTGCAGGTAGTTGGGAGCTGGGAGTCGATCCGACACGGCTTGTGGGTCTGCACTGAGAAGGTGTTTAGGACATTGTATAGTTGGGAGATTGATGGGAAGCAGGACTGGGTTGCAAGAAGAAAAAAGCCTTTGAGTTTAAAGAAGGGCATATTAAAGAAGGGCATATTAGACTACATCTGTGTGATAATAAGATTTGATACTGCAATACTCAAGTGAATCGTGCAAAAGTAGCCATCACCTCTACTCCATAAATAAGTTGTGTGTGGTTTCTTCTGGCTCCTTTTCATCCTGGAGGGGCCGAGGCTGCAAGGCCACAGTGGGAACCAGCCCCTGCTCCAGCACGTGGTGGTAGTGCTTGATGTCCCATCCTCTCCCATTAGCCAGCGGATGCCCTATCCGGGCATCTTCCAGTCGTGCTGATTCCTGCAGGCTGGCAGTGAGCGGTGTCAGGAGCAGCTCCACACTGCTGCTGCCTGCTAGAAGTACAGCTGAGTTCAGACCAGGGGTCTTTGGGTGGTGGGACCCATGCAGATCCTGTGCATGGGCTGCAGCGCAGAGGCAGCACAGAGCAGAGGCTCTGCTGGGCTCTAGGTGGAGACTGCAGACTGCAGAGCTTGGCCAGGTCCAGGCAGCAGGTCCTAGCTGCTCCCTGCGTGAGGCCATGCAAGCTCCCCCAGGGGCTTTGGTAGGAGAGGCAGCAAAAAAAAAAAAAAAAGCCCTCAAAATCCATTTACCGAGAGAGGTGAGGAAATGCCTGAGGATGCCCCTCCAGTTGCCACACTCGAAGCAGGGTGGCATATAATCATTGAGACCCCCTCGGACCAGGTTGGGCTAGCATCAGCTCCATCTCTCTGTTTTCTCCCGAAAGTCTCAGATCTGACCCTGAGATGCAGGGTCAGATTCCTGCCAGCCCAGAGACTCAGCCAGCCTAAGGCACCCTCCTGACAGACCATCTGCTCCTGCCTGCTGCAGTATAAATCCGGCTCAGGCTGCTGCAGCCGCCTCGAGGTGGGGATTTTGAGATGCTGTGGGGTTGGGAGATCCCTGCTGCCAGTACACACAGACACCCTGCCATCCCCAGCCCTGCTCTTGTCTGGTTCCCTTCACTTCGCCTGGTTTTTCAGAGGCTCCTCAGCACCCCTCAGGATCAAGATAAGCCCCACAGTTCATCACCCTGCCTGAGACCATCCTGCAGACTCCCATGTCCCACAGCAACTTTGCTGATGGAAGAAGTGTTGTTCTCACAGAGGGGTGTGCTGGGGGAACAAGTGCCAGGAGTGTCACCTCCTGAACCATGGCACGAGATGATGCAGGCATCAGACTGATGCTGGGGTTTTGCTAGAAGGACATTGGAGAGGACAGCACCTGTTTTTCTTGTCTGGGAAGGGAGAAAATGAAGTAGCTTGTGCTTTGCCCGTCCCTGGCATCACTTGGCTGCAGGCAGGTGGGATAAGGAGGATGCTTTTGTGCTCACCAGCCAGGCTCCTCCAGGAAATCTCTTTTCTTTTAGAGGATTTCTAGCTGAGCCACAAGAATTTGTACTAAATTTAGTTTTCAGCTAAGTAGGGCCTAGCAGAAGCATATTTTCACTGGTCTTCATAGCTTGCCTGCCACAGTGGCACCTAGCAGAGATGGTCCTGTGGGACCTTGCATCATGCATGTCATAGCATGGGTGCCCTCAGCATCCCCCAGCCAGGCTTAGATTCAGGTCTGGATGTTTTTTGTATGCATATCTTTGTCAAAATCTGGATTTGGAGAATCAATGCTGCTGTGGAGTCCACATCCCGTTTACCTCCCTGGTGGGTATCATTTTGCACAGCCTCATCTTTTCCTGCTGCTGACACTTTAAGAAGTAAATGCAAAATAATGACATGAAGAGGCTTTGGTGGGAAGAGTGCTGGGAACAGAGGAGCTGGAGGATACACAGCAGGTGAGAAATGAGATGCATGAGGAGTGTTTCAAGTCCCTATCCCACACCTGGCTGGGAAGCAGGGCTCATACCAGTATGAAAACCAGCATTCGAGTCCTGAGGACAGGATTACACAGAGTATGGCTGGACAGTGCTGCCACCGACGAGCATCCAACAGCAGTGCGTGCTTTTCCCTTCCCAGGGATGAATTCCTCCTTCCTCCCTCCCTCCCTCCCTCCCTCCCTCCCTCCCTCCCTCCCTCCCTTCCTTCCTTCCTTCCTTCCTTCCTCCCTCCCTCCCTCCCTCCCTCCCTTCCTTCCTTCCTTCCTTCCTTCCTTCCTTCCTTCCTTCCTTCCTTCCTTCCTTTTTGAATTACTATTGCTGCACATATTATTTTGTTAATAAAGGCAGGCTAGGAGGGGTGTCTCTAGTACCACTGGAAACTCAGACCCAGGAATATCCTCTCCAGCCCAGGAGCAGCAGGAACGGAAAGCAGGGGCAGTTAGAGCAAAGTGTGTGATGGCTAAGGAAATAGTGTCAGGCTGGAAAAACGAAACCTTTCCATTTCTGCTTCTTTAGTAAGAGTAAGGTGTGTTTTCTTGCATCTGTTTTAACATTCCCATGACATCCAGTGATCTTACAAGGTGATGGTCACAGTCAGCTGCTTTGCCAATATGCTGCTAAATGGTAATGACGAGCATCCCTTTAGAGGTAGGAATTTTGGAGAGATCGAGGGGTTTTGCAGGTTAATGTTGTTTTCTGCAGCTCTCTTCTGTAACCTCAGCTTTTTCAGCACCTGTGGGCAGCTTCAGAGGTGCTGCAGGGTGCCCCATGCTTCAGGAGATGACCAGAAAAGCTTAATGCATCTTTTACATCTATTTAAATGAAAAATAGCCAAATACAATGTTTACTATAGCAGAAGTTCTCTGGCTTCATACAATTTGTAAATATTAGCCCCTGAGAAAGATTTTCTGAGCTTTTTCATGTAAATAACATTTTTAGCAAAATGGTACTTCTCCTTCAGGTCCTGGCTTTCAGTGGCTGCTTGTCCCTCATCCCAGGGAGCCCTTAGCTGTGTTTCCATCAAGGAGCTCCAGCACCCAGTACCCGTTGGATGCTTGGGCTGTGGTGGTGGCAGAGACAGGGTGAAAAGCAGGCAGAGGAGATAAGAGGATTGTCAGCCTCTTTCCTTTCCATCGTGTTTGCTCAGCGACGTTGAGTGCTGGGCCAGAGCCACCACCTCCCTGCAGACTAAACAGTTGCAATGTTTTCTCCCATGACTGAAAGAATTTAGAAAAGGGTCCTGGCATGAAACTTTACACGAACTCTGGGTGCCATGAATATCGCTGGCTGGGAGCTTGTTAACTCCTCTGGTTCCCTACTCATCCACAAGTTTTGATCTCTGGGCAAATGAAGAGAAAACCCATCCCACAATGAATCTGGCCAGCTGCTGCAGGACCCCTGGTGCTCTCCCATTCACCGTGTTTTCACTCATCCATCTTTCTTTTGATTTTTTTAAAAGGAGAAAGCCAAGATCTCTGGCTGTGATGGGGTTCTGGAGTCCTCAGTACAGGAAAGACATGGACCTGTTTGAGCAGGTCCAGAGGAGGACCACAAAAAATATCAGAGGGCTGGAGACCCTCCGCTCTGAGGACAGGCTGAGAGAGCTGGGGTTGTTCAGCCTGGGGAAGGGAAGGCTCCAAGGAGACCCTAGAGCAGCTTCTAGTACTGAAAGGGGGCTTATAAGGAAGATAGGGACAGGATTCATAGCAGGGACTGTTGTGATAGAACAAGGGGTGATAGCTTTAAAATGAAAGAGTGGACATTCAGACTAGATAGAAGGAAGACATACTCTGCCCTGAGGGTAATGAAACACTGGCACAGGTTGCCCAGAGATGTGGTGGATGCCCCATCCCTGAAGATATTCAAAGTCAGGCAGCATGGGGCTCTGTGCAACCTGATGGAGTTGAAGTTGCCTCTGCTCATTGTGAGGGGGTTGGAGTAGAGGGGACCTTTAAAGGTCCATTCCAACCCAAATCATTCTATGATTCTGTAGTGGCCCACGCCTCTTGGAACTCTTTGTGGCCATCTGTGTCCATTGAGGTCCATCTGAAGATTGTTTGCTTCCCTACACTGCCTGGCTCAGGGGCTTTTACTGCAGGGGCAGATTTCAGGGATGAAGGAAGCTGCCAGGACTTCCTTTATCCATTGTTGCTGGCTTGCAGAGAAGCAGAGGTTGAGTATCCATGTCTTGCACAACACAGCCAGCTCAGCAGATTGATGGTCCCACTCCATGGTGAAGCACCACCAAGCATGTACTTGCTAGAAAAGTCTTAGCATCCTGCAGGGAAATCATCCTGCAGCCACCTCCCAGGCACCCAAGAAAATCACTCTTAGGACTGAGATGATGTTGATCAGGAGCACCCATGCAGAAAAGCTGATGGCAAAAAGGATTATCTGCTTGCTTTTTTTTCCCTGCCTTGTTTCGTTCATCCATGAGCAGGCTGGTGTTTCAGTGGGCACAGCTTCATTTTGAATGCAGGTGGAATTTCTCCAGCCTTTGTGCGTGGCCAAAGCGGCACCTGTCTCCATGGCTGCTTTTCCTCCTCCTATATATCTCTTAGTAAACTTGGCTTGTCCCCATAGACCCTCAGCACAGACCCCTCAGCACTTCTGTCTTTTAAAGAGGACACACTGCATGTGCAGTGTTTAAAATAAGAATGCAGCCTGCTGGCAAAATCCAGCTGATCCCTCGAGCATCCTGCTTGGGCTGCAAGGCTGGGCATCTCCAGCTGCACCATTTGCAAGCAGGATCCATCCATCAGCTGCCACTGAGGTCACAGTCATGACACTGAGTTGGCATTGGGCATGGGATGGGTGTTTTTTCAGGCACAGAAGTGGCCTCTAAGAAGATGCTGGCAGTGGGGTTGGGGCTGTCACCTTGTCCTGGTGTGGGGAAGGGCTTGAAAGCTGCCCATGAAGCCATCCCCAGCCATATAAAACAGCCCCTGTACACTTGCTTGAGGGATTCTTCAAACCAGCCTGGTTTTAGACTGAGCTGATGGGCTGAGACGCTTACGTTAAAGTTTTTCCATGCAGTGTGTGTGCCAGTGCTCCTGCAGTACCTGGGATGGGCAGGGATCCACTGTGCTTGATCCCCTTCCTTAAACAGAGGTGGTAACCTCTGTATAGCAGGGAGGAATTGCTGGGCTGGGGTCTGGATACTCTTGGGAACACAGAATGAATGAACGGTTTGGGTTGGAAGGGACCTTAAAGCCCATCCAGTCCTACCCCCTGCCATGGGCAGGGACACCTCCCACTGGATCAGGGGCTCCAAGCCCCATCCAACCTGGCCTTGAACACCTCCAGGGATGGGGCAGACATTCCTTAGGCAACCTGGGCCAGTGCCTGGATGCTTTGTTCCCGTCTCAAGGAACATCCTTGAGGAACCGTCTGGGTGAGGATGCACAGTGTCTCTCAACATCCAAAGGTGACCCAAGGTTTTCCCACACACAATCGCAAAAGCAAAGGGCACATCACTGCCTCAGGGTTCCTGCAGCACTGGGACTTGGCTTCTGCAACACTCCAGAAGTGCCAGCCTGCCAAGTGGGAGCTGCCTCCTCCAGACCATACAGCCATGCAGGTTTGGGTTGAACAAGCATCTTGGCTGCTCTGACAACAACCCAGCAAGGAAATTAATTTGTATGTGTTCGCAGTCCTTTGTCTCCCCACCAGTCTCCCTCCACAACACCAAGAAGTTGGCTTCTGGGTCTCGAAGGTATCATTGATTCCCTCTGCCTGTGTGTCCTGCTGTCTGTCTGTGTCCTCCACTCACTTTCAGGTCTGGCTGGGGCAAGTGCTGCTGGTTTTCTGTGTGTTCATCTCCAGGTTCATGGGATAACAGGGCTTTAATGTGATGATAAACCATGATTATTGCTAAGCTGACACCCTAGCACATGTTTGGGAATCCAGAAACGTGCTAGGAACGTAGGGTAGCAATAAAAATTGAGTAACGAGGGAGACAACTCTGTCACCTGGGTTCTGCTGGAGTAGGTGCTGACAAACATCCTCCGATGAAGCAACAGGAGCTCCCAGAACATCCCACTCTGCCTTCCAGGGTATTTCTGCTCTGTGCATTATCCCAGTTGAAAATTATTTGGAGAATAAGCCTTGGTAACTCAGTGGAGATGGAAATGTGTTCTGGTGGAAATGAGATTTACTGCAATTCAGTGGTAAGCTGTGCTGACCTGTGGGACGTGGGGTCTTTGCAGGACATAGCCACATCTCAATTCTGATTTTTTTCCCTCTGCAAGAGAGAAGGACAGGAGATCAAGGAATTTCCTTTGGGTTGACTCTTCTCCCTGCTCCCCTTCCTCTGTGTGTTCAATAAGATTTTCTCACCAGGACAAAATGGGTTTTACGGGGATGTAGACTGTGCTACTTCACCCTCCTGGTCATCTCAGAGTGGATACTCTGCACTCCAAGATCTCTAGCAACTGTTCAATTAACAGCAACGCTTTTCTGTTTGCACATTCATTGTTGTGTCCCACCTGGCTGATTTAAACCTCGATTAAATCAATAGTTAACTGCTTGCACCTCTGTGGCCCCCGTGGACCTCAGAGGCATCGCTGGCTCAAGCCGTGAAGCACCCACGTCGGGTGGGTTAATTGCAGTTTATCCCAGATTAGGAGCCAGATAGAGAGGTCATGGTGAGATCAGGGAGCAGGAGGTTCAAGTGACCACTCACTTGGTCACTTCAGGGTGTTTGGAGACATGGGAAGTACCTACAGCTCCTCTTGGCTCTGGGTAGCAGCTGCCTCAGTTGCTCAAACGCAAGGAATTTAAAATTCAGACATGTTCCTGATCCTGGGAGTTCAGCATCTCTTTCAGAAGAACTAGGTGTTTTCTAATCTTGCTTTCTTTCCTGTTGTGCACAAATCCTTTTGAGATGTGTCTGTCTGGTGGCTGTGGGTTTTTTGATGGGTTGTCTTTGTAGAATTGGTTGATGGCATTTAATGCAAGTTGTCTATCGTCTGGTGATTGTCTGATGGGTGATAGGTGCCCATGGGGTGGTGGTCATGGTCCTGGTAACCTGGACCTTCACCATTCAGTGCATTTTGAAGACATCTATGGTTTGGCTGCAGAAGTTGTGGCTGCCCCATCCCTGGAGGTGTCCAAGGCCAGGTTGGATGGGGCTTGGAGCCCCTGATCCAGTGGGAGGTGTCCCTGCCCACGGCAGGGGGTTTGGAACTGGATGGGCTTTAAGGTCTCTTCCAAGCCAAACCATATTATCATTCTGTGATTAGAAATATTCAGAGAGCTGTGGCCATCGTGAAACCAGGTCCATGCTGAAAGCCATCAGTAGGATTTGCTGCACTTCCCAAAGTGGCCAAAACACCCCAAGAAGAAACCAGTGCACATTCATCTGGAACAGATCCAGCTCAGAGGAAATGGAGTTGTGAAAATCTGTGGGAGTGAGATGCCTCATGGCTGAATGAAGCTGGGACCTCTGTGGGGCTGGGCACAGGGTGTCATCTGTAATTTAAAAGCTTTATCTGCTTTAAATGTCAATAATTGCTTTGTTGGAGTAATAATAATTGCCATGGTTTGCATGTCTCAGTGACATGCCTCAGAACACTTCGCCGAGGAAGATGAGTACATAGTTCCCATTTGCCATCAGGGTACAGAGGTGATAGGAGGCCACACAGGGCTGGAAATATATCTTAGCCTCCTGTGCTGCTGTTGCCCAGTCCTACTTAAAAGTTGTTGGCTCAGAGCAGGTTTTCTATCACCCTATTACTCTGCTTTGTCTTATTGTTCCTGGGCTGGCAGTAGCATGGGCAAGGATGATGCGGTGGGATCTTGGTATGGTTTGGTCCTTGGAGACTGTCAGTGGGGTGCAGGCAGAGAGGCCAGGAGTGTTGCTGCAGATGGCTGGAAAAACAGTAGAGCCCGTGGAATTGTTGATGGTCCCACCTCATGTCCAACCATCTCTGGTGTTTTAGTACAGCAAAGGAGCTCGTGTAATGGTGTCCATGTGGAGTGAGGTGTTCCTGGTGAAGCTGTGAGTGATAGTTCTGCTATGTGGGAGCTCAGTGAGACCCTGAGTATCCACAGGTGCAGGTGGTTGATCAACTTCTGGTAATGCCACAGGTTTCTCCAGCACCTCTTGAGCTTCTTCCACACTCTGGTTCCATAACCTGCTCATCTCGCTCCCCAGAAAGCAGAGCTGTGCTCCTGACCTCCTCCAAACCAGGACCTAAGTACAAGTATTATTTAAATTATAAATAGGGGATAATGCAGCGATGTTAAGTATGCAAATTGTCATTTATCAGAGCCCTTCCTAGGAGGGTTGGAGAGGGAGCAGGTGGAGGGCATTCTTCTACAGCACAGCAGCAAGGGAAGGATGCGATGCCAACCCCTAACCTACACCTCCCTCCTCCAACCTGTTTTATTTATCTGAGCCCATTTCCAAAGATCCATTTAAGGCTCCAACCTTTTGGAGCACATTTCCAGTAAGATCAAGTATTTAGCGCAGCCTCTCACGTTTTTATATAGCGCCCAGCACCCATATCTAACCATTATATATTTCTTTTTACACAGTATTTCTGACTCAGTATTTCCTGCCTCCTTGACAATGACTGAGTAAACATCAGGGCTGCCAGAGGAAGAGCTGTCTGTTTACAGAGCAACAAGCCCAAATGTGTCTTTTTTTTTCCATCAGAAGATGGCGATGCTTAAATTAGCCGACATTTTTATCCCACTCTAAACTTTTGCCGTCTAACTTGCTGCTCTAGGAGTTAGCCATGAGTTGGTGGGCCCAGATCTGGGGCAGTTATTTGGGTCTCCTCTTAAAAAAAAAACTGTGGCCAACTACCAAGGGATGAATTTGCAGCTGCAGCTGTCTGGGCTGAAGTGAGGGCTTTGAACTGGTGGAAAAATGCCGCTTCTCATCCCACTGGGCCCTGCTGCCCACCAAAAGTGGTAGAGGATGGATTCTCCTCCTCTCCCTCGGAGTGTCCGTTCCTTTAGGCTCTTGGTCTTGCTCTTGAAGAGTCCTACTGTCATGTCTGGACCAAGCAGAGAAGACTTTGGTGGTCTGCATCTACAATGAGATGTGGAATGGTTTGGGAGCAAGACTGGGAAGCCCTAAGACAAAAGCATTTTGTATTTGCATTGCTGACAGAAGCTCATCAGTAGGAAGTTCATCTCCTGATGCTTCAGAAGAGCCCTGGTGCTGCAAATCTAGCTACCATGGAAGTTCAGCTCCAGGCAATCCTGATACCTGTAGGCAGGCATGGTCCGTGAAACGTAATTCCTACCTCTTGCAACCTGCTTTTCCTACTTTGTTGAAGAAACGAGTATCAGCCCCACCCTCGCAGAGTTCATGCACATGGTCTCCCTTTGCTCCCAGGATGTTTCTCCATGGGTACCAGCAAGATTTGACCGAACCTGAAGCTGCAAATGGAGCAAAATTATTCCCTCTGAGGTATCACATTCTGGGTCAAAATCTCATTGCTGTCATTGCCGTCTACAACTGAGGGGCATGGTTTAGTATTTGATAGGAATGGTTGGACTCAATGATCCTGTGGATCTTTTCCAACCTAATGATTCTATAATTCTTCACGGTGACCTCTGCATTCATCCCATATTCTGTCCCATACCTCTATCTTCCTGGGTGTCCGTCACAGTCTGCACAAACTTTTTGGTGAATTGAGGAGGAGCCCCAAGAGACAAAAGCATTTTCTGTTGGCGTTGCTGGCAGAAGCTCATCAGGAGTTCCAGCTCAAGTTCTTGCCATGCCTAGAAAGTCCAGTGGGGGATGTCAGAAGGTGGACTGAGCTTTCCTGTGCCTGTCCATGAACACCCCAACCTAGTCATAACACATGGTGAGTCCCAACATGACGAATGTGCTTAATGTTCTAGTTTATGCCCCAAATTTGTCCTGTATGAGACCTCTTCAGAGGTCTCTTTGGCATCCCCCTACTTCCTATGTGTTTCCCAATGAACTCTTCTCTTAAACAAGGCAGAGAGGGGAGGTCAGCCCTGCTACCTGGTATAAATACATTTTATTTTAAAGTATGGGCACTGAAGGAAGGTCATCCAGTAAATGTGCTCAGATTATCTACAGGCCAGGGCACTCCACATTAGTAATACAATTCACGTTTAAAAATACAGCTAAAGTGATGAAAGATAATTTGCTTACTGCCCTGACATCACCACCTAAGCATGGTGCAAGCCAATCCACAGGTTATTTTTGTATAATTCTGTGAGGCATTTCCAGAGCAAATAAAGTTCACTGGGCAGGGCAGAGACCAGGCCATCTGGTTTCAGCGTCCTTCAGCCTCCTCAAGGCTTCTCATTGGTGGTGCAGAGGTCTGCAGGTCAGGGCATGGCTCTATCAGATGTGCTGCAGGCACACAGGACATGAGTTTTGTTCTCTGCTAAGCCACTCTTCACGGCCAGGCAGCCCTTCACCTCTCCCATGCTCTTTGTCTGCTTCATCCATTTTGGTTGCAAATGCTTTGGAGAATCATAGAATCATAGAATCACCAGGTTGGAAAAGACTCACCGGATCATCAAATCCAACCATTCCTATCAAACACTAAACCATGTCCCTGAACACCTCATCCACCCATCCCTTAAACCCCTCGAGGGAAAGTGACTCAACCCCCTCCCTGGGCAGCCTCTGCCAGTGCACAATGACCCTTTCTGTGAAAAATTTTTTCCTAATGTCTAGCCTGAACCTCCCCTCGTGGAGCTTGAGGCCATTCCCTCTTGTCCTGTCA
Organism: Phaenicophaeus curvirostris; assembly: GCF_032191515.1. Classification (NCBI taxonomy): domain Eukaryota; kingdom Metazoa; phylum Chordata; class Aves; order Cuculiformes; family Cuculidae; genus Phaenicophaeus; species Phaenicophaeus curvirostris. The sequence goes on from NC_091431.1 coordinate 74,126,343, forward strand.
CTTGGGAGAAGAGGCCAGCACCCTCCTCTCTACAACGTCCTTTCAGGTAGTTGTAGAGAGCAATGAGGTCTCCCCTCAGCCTCCTCTTCTCCAGGCTAAACACCCCCAGCTCTCTCAGCCGTTCCTCATAAGGCCTGTCCTCCAGCCCCCTCACCAGCTTTGTTGCTCTTCTCTGGACTCGCTCCAGAGCCTCAAGATCCTTCTTGTGGTGAGGGGCCCAGAACTGAACACAGGATTTGAGGAGTGGTCTCACCAGTGCCGAGTCCAGAGGGAGAAGAACCTCCCTGGCCCTGGTGGTCACGCCGTTTCTGATCCAAGCCAAGATGCCATTGGCCTTCTTGGCCACCTGGGCCACTGCTTTTGATTAAGTTGCTCTCCACATTCTCCATGCCTAGTGTGATGGGCTATGGGTCCTTCCAGGAGCCCAGTTGATGTGCAGCAAGGTGAATTGCACCTCTAACTCAGTTGACCTAATTACCTAGGTGACAGCAGTGGTCTCCTCAATTGCAGACACCCCAGGGAAGTTGGGACACCTCTGCGCAGGCAGCATCCCTGTTTGCTTGCCCATCAGTACATGTCATTGTACTGGTCAAACCAGCTGTTTGAAGGACAGATTTAAGGACAGATTTAAGTTCCCCAGGCTGTCTTCCTCATGCCCACCATGATACTGGTGTAGCACCACCCTGCAGGGCTGAAACAGATTAGTATCTCAGGATGCTTCAGAAGAGCCCTTGTGCTGCAAATCTAGCTACCACAAAATTCAGCTCCGGGCAATCCTGAACCTGTAGGCAGGCATGGTCCGTGAAACGTAATTCCTACCTCTTGCAAGCTGCTTTTCCTACTTTGTTGAAGAAACTAGTATCAGCCCCACTCTTGCAGAGTTCATGCACATGGTCTCCCTTTGCTCCCAGAATGTTTCTCCATGGGCACCAGCAAAATTTGACTGAACCTGAAGCTACAATTGGAGCAAAATTATTCCCTCTGAGGTGTCACATTCTGAGTCAAAATCTTCACGGTGACCTCTGCATTCATCCCGTGTCCTGGCTCACACCTCCATCCTTCCTGGGGGTGCATCACAGCCTGCACAAGCTTTTTTGGTGAACTGAGAGGTTTGGGAGAAGATGCCAGTCCCATTTCTTTTGCAAGTCATCTTCTTCAGCTACAGAGTTGAAAGCAGAGTGTTTGTTGATATTTCTGTTCGGTGGCAATGAGAGTGATGGGTGGTGGCATCGCGTCCTGCCCATCTCCTATCTCAGGCCTGATAACTTTGGTTTGGTGGCTGTTTGTGGGAATTTTTTGGTTGGTTGATTTGGTGGGTTTTTTTACAGAAACAGACAGAAAATATTGAAGTTTAAGTTTTCTCTCTTCCAAGGCTGCAGAGCACAGTGATATGTGTGAAACAGGAGTGGGAAGGAGGAGAGTTTCTCATGGTTGTTTTTGTTCTTTCCCGGAAACCTGGGACCACAGAGCCCATGTGGTTATGCTGAACTGCTAGGAATTTCCCAGTGTGCTCCAGGGATCCCCAAATATGTCCCAGCTCCCCAGGCTCATGGCTACGGACCTTCCCTGGCAGGACAAGGGGGTTGCTCTTGGCCTTCCAGCCCAGGAGGGGCAAGATGGTTCAGGGGCACAGGTGAGATGACGCTGGACACTGTGTGAGATGCAGGGGACAGCTCAGTGACTGCTGACAGGGGATAGAGAGGTCTTGGGGCATCAGGGAAGATCTCCAGGGTTCAAAGGATGATATTTGCCCCAAGTCAGAGGTGGATGAGGCTGAAGGTGCCCATTGGTACCGATGAGGGGGCACGGGTTGCTCTCAGTTGGTTTTTTACTTGCTCAGTAATCAGGAGGTCATTTGTCCTTGACTGCTTTTTATTAAAATTGATGTGGAAATTCCAGAAGGAGTAATTCAGTAACCCTGGTGTGATAACCTGAGCTGGCAAATAACTCTGTCCTCCAACCACCGCCCTGGGACTGGCTGGATAATGAAAGGATGAACTCCCCCAGAGAGTCTGAAAAGACCCAACAGGATTTGGCTGCAGTTCGACTTCAGAGTCACAGACACAGTTGGGCAACTGCCTTATAGAAATGGGTGTAGAGAGGAATTAGTCATCACTGTTCAGTTAATAAGTGCCTTGGTTATTTTACAATTCTTTTTCCTGCATATGTAAATATATTATTTCTTTTCCTTTTGTCATGAACACACATAAATAGCTCCTGTCTTGGATCTTCTATGCATACTCTTTTGTCATTAAATGAACTGTGTGTGCTTTTGCCTGGTTTTCTTTAGCAGCTGCTTCACCTACCTCTGTTTCAAAAGAAAGATCTGCCGTGTGTTGTGTGGGGCTTGAGAGTGATCTTTGGTGTGGTGGTTTTCATATCTCCCTGGCTTTGCAGAGTGCAGCTGCAGGTTGGAGCATTCACAGCAGCAAAGCCCTTTGTCTCAGGCAGTAGTAATGAACTGTAATTAATAGATATATGGTAATTTATTTAGTTGCTGGATTTTAAATATTGTGCAATCCACATTGGAAACACGATGTTGAGAATCACAGAATCACAGAATAACCAGGTTGGAAGAGACCCACCGGATCACCGAGTCCAACCGTTCAATGAATTGTCCTGCTCTTCAATTTTCACCTACTTAGTGTCTACTCATTTTTAATATCAAGTAAAGGTCACTGTGGAGACAGACAAGCAAAGTTGCTTGTGACACCTTGCAAGAAGCTCTGGAGCATCACTGAGAGATATTATATTATATATTTCTCCATAAATTACATCCTTTGGTTAATCCTTGGTCATGGCAACCATCAGCTCAGGAGCAGGGTGGTTTTCTAATGTGAAGCCTGGGCTGTCTTGGTCTTCTGACTGGGGAGGGAGCCAATTGCTGCCATAACATTTGAGAACCCAGGAAGCAGCCAGACCATTAGCCAGACCAGCTGGACACTGGATCTGCTGAAGATACTGGATTAAACAGCCTGGGCAGGTCCGCCTGGGTCACCAAGGCTGGCATGGCCACCAGCATTCACTGTGTTTCCCCTGCATTTCATTTAACCTCTTTGCTGCTGCTTTTATTCCATCTTAGTTGTGCACATGAAAAAAAGAGTCCCTCTGTCTGCCCGGAGGGGAGGGCAGGGCATGGGGGACGCTGTCTCTAGTGCAAGCCATGGCAGTTATTGCAGGTGTTGGTGATATTTCTACAGTACCTGCCTTCTGGTGGCTTTGCTGTGTTGAAATTCCAGCCACTCCGCGTGCATTGAGTAATCTCCCAGCCGTTACTAAAGAGTCAGTCTGTCTGTCTTCCACCCCTCACCCTGAATTTCAGTTTCCTCCTAATTCTCTCTCTAGATAGCCGTTGCATCTCCCATGGTGATGCGGTTTTGTTCATGCAGGCTGTTGTCTCTGTCCCTCTTGCAGAAGGATTTCACCATGCGGGAGGAGTTGCAGCAGCGGGATGTGGAGCGCTGGCTCGGGTTCATCACCTTCCTCTGCGAAGTCTTTGGCACCATGAGGAGCAGCACTGGAGAGCCCTTTCGAGTCCTTGTTTGCCCCATCTATACCTGCCTCAGGGAGGTAAATGCCTTCAGAGTTTGTCCTTCTGCACCTGCGGGCCAAGCCTTTGTATTGCAGTCAAGTCACAGTGCCGAGGTGCCCACGATTCGTAGATGTTTGCTTTGTGTTTCCTAGGGGTTTGCTTTGCCAGCATCAACACTTCTCACCCCAAAAGTACCTACCTCTGCAGGGATGCTTGGGTTTTCCTGCATATTGTGCTTCTGCTAATTAAAAAGCCTTTCTCCAAGGGTTTGCAAAGCCAAACCACTGGGATCGCAGACCCAGTGTCTGAGTTTGGAAATCCCAACATTGTGAAAATCCCCACCAAAGAGGCTTAAAAACCTTCTTAAAAGCAGGTGAATCCGCTTGAACACGTGAGATAGAGGAGGAAAGAGGAGAGAGGTGAGGTCCCCACCTAGTGCTGGAGAAACCCAGCCCTGCCACCAGAGTTGGGGACATTTTGGAACCAGAACTGATAAGTTCATTTCAGAGCCTGAGCTTGTGACCTCCCCATGGGTCATGGTGGTGGCAGAAACCGTGGTAAGGACAAACAGAAGAGGCAACTGAAGTGTTAATGTTCACAAGAGCAGGAGAGGGTTTTCCTCCATCCTAATTCAAAGACAAATTTGTCTCCTGCTTCTCCTTGTAGAAGACTTTCTCAGAAAAATCTGCCTCGTTGCTCAGGGTTGGAGCTGTGAATCTCAAGTTGTCAGTAGTGCATCTGTTCAGCCAAAAATAACTTGCTGAAAAATAAATTCTCCACTAGACCTTAGGCAAGGGAAGGATAAAGAAATTGTCAATGATGACTTTTTTACAGACATGGGAAGTTTTCTCTGAATGCAGACACATCATAAACATTTTGTCTTTGCAATGATATTGCGGGTAGAGTTCACAGACGGTGATTGTAACAGTGAGAAAGAGTCCAGGCGTCGTGATGAAGCACATGTATCCAGAGGAGGAGGTGAGAGAGGGATGCTAAGAATAGCCCCACTTCCCCAAAATCTCTGCCCACAGCATTATGTGTCACCTTATGGGGAAGATCTTGGCGTCTGCTAGCAGAGTCCCCATTCCCCTCCACTTCCTATCCCAGTTGTGATGCAACCCAACCCTGATTCTGCCAGGATTTTTTCCTGCCCACTCCTGTCTGCCCTTGCCATGCCATCACGGTCCCTTTTTGCCAGTATGTGGGGACATGTCGTGAGTTGGAGGTGCGTGAGAAGACATGAATTTCACGTATCAGGGATATTTTTTGCTGCAGGGCAGCTCCACAGAAAGCTTTTACTAATTATGTCAAGACATCACACATAAATTTACTGCTTAAAAATACATCTTTCTGTTCTTCAGCAGGACAGGTCTGTCCTCATGGTGTCATTTGTCAGAGAAGACAACTGTTAGCTTAACTCCCATAGATGAATCTGAGTCTTCCAGCTCTCCTGCCCTGAAATGGTTGGGGCAGGGACATTGGCACAGGCCAGACCTGCAGCGTGTTCTGTAAGACGGTGGAAATTCCATGATTGTGCAGAGTGGTCATCCCTTGATGAGCTTCATGAAGCACATGGGCTGATGACCAAGGGCAGAAGGGGATGTCACCATGGGCAGAAGGGGTGTCACCATGGCCTGTGAGGTCTGGGACCTCCACTTGCCTTGGGACACAAGGTGTAGTAGCACTCATCATGTTTTTTTCCCCTTCCTCCTGATCAGCACATACATCCCCCAGTACAATCTCAGCCCCTCACCCCTAACTTCTACCCCTTGAGCATCCCCAGCAAAACCCCTCAGTGCTGCCCACCATCACGCTTAAGTCCCTCTGCCTCCATCCACCCATCCTTTGATGATAAATCATTACCATAGGCAAGATAACATCTCTCCCTCTGCATGTCCTTTCAACTCTTCTTGCCTTTTAGTTTCTCTTTTTTTTTTTTCCTTTTTCCCTTTTCCTTTATAGCTTTGGCAGACTCAGCCAAAGGTCAACGAGGGAGTGAGGAAGAGGAAGGGGAAAGTTGCCTGATGACTGAGGCAGGGATGTCTCTTCCCCCTGCAAAGCTTCCTCTCTCCAGCTCCTTTCTTTCCCCCTTCCTCCCAAGTAAAAGCCTATTAACACCAAGATTAGTTGTGGAGCTGGGCCAGTGGGAGGAAGCAAAGGTGGCAGTGAGGACATCAGGGCTGGGTGGTCCAGCGAGGAGGAGCTGGGGACATGGCAGGGGCATCAGGTGGCTGTTATGTATTGAGTGGGGTGGGGAGGTTAATCAAAAGAGAAGTTCATTTCAGGCGAAGCTGGAGTAATGAATGCTGGGGTTTGCCAGTTAATTGAACCAGCACTCATCACCATGCTCGGGGAGGCAGACAGACAGCTGCATTTTGATGTCAGCCATGGGAACGGGCGCTTAATCACAGCAAAGGGAATTTGGGTGAGAGCTGTCACCTCACACAGACAGTGTTTTGGGGGCCAAGGAAGGGGCTGTGCCCCTTGGCACAGATGTGGTCTGTCCTGAGCTCCTGTCCTGAGTGGCTCTGCCATATTCTCCTCTGCACCCATCATTTGAGCTGCCTATTGGAAAGCAAGGTAGAGGGAGAAGGAAAGGTCTACATGTCCAACATGTTGGAAGCATCCCCCAGGAGTTGAATTCCCAAAGAATCAAAAATTTTAATTTCCAGAACTGTTCTGAGGATTTGGGGTGAGATATGTGCAGATGGAGAGTGTCTTCACAACCAGGTCTGGTGGGGTCAAGGTTGGGGTTTTGTGCAAAGAGATGGTTTGCCAAGAGAAGTAAAAGGTAGGTCCAGCTCTCCTTAAAATTGATTTGATGCAGCACGGTGAGTTTGGATGGTAGTTTGGATCAAAATGTTGTTTTCTGCTTGGATTAGTGTGTAGTTTAGGTTGGAGAGGGGAAATGGGATACCCAAGCTCAGCATTGAAGACAGATGGAGGAGAGGAGGGTTTTCTACTGTGACCAGAGGGTAGACCTTTGCAGGTAAGAAGAGCTAAAGGAATATTGCAGCCGTCAAATCTGGGGAGCTAGGGAAAAAATAACAAAGCAGAGAAGTTTAATAGAAGTAGAATAAAGAGCTTTCCTCCCATTCTTCCCTTGGAACTTCAGGGAATTGAGAGCTGGCTGGAAGAAAGTGTTATTCCCTGGGGATGGTTTTGCTTCAGCTGTGACACTGTGGGCTTGGCTCTTGCCTGCTTTCAGCCCTGGCTTTCTGTACATGGGACCAGTGATGGCATCTTCCAGGAGCACATTCCTCCACAAGTCTTTTATCTTGCTCTATGAAAACACTTTTAGGAAGTTGTCCTGACTCCTGTGTTTGGTGGTCTAAGCAAGAGGGTTGTCCCACTGTCTTCTCCCAGTCTTTCAGCCCGTGTGATTTCAACTCTGGCTTCACTTTATTTCGCAAAACTGTGGCAAGTTTGTCCTTGTACATCTCCTTCTGCCCCTCCAGGATGGTGGGGAGTGAATGTGCTGACATCTTTGCTGCCCTGAAGCCTTTGCTCTGTGCCCAAGCACTGAGGACCACATTCAGCCTCACTCCAACAATACCTCACATTGCACGTCCTCCAAAACCAATTGAAACCAGGAGAACAACCAAGGGACTTCAGTTCTTGCAGCCGGGCCAAATTTCTTTCCTGTGGGCTTTGACAGAGTCAGAAAAATGTAAAAAGTGGGTTAGTTGCAAGACTAGCAAATATCAGCTGGACCATTAGTGGGGCAGGAGTGCTCGAGAGCCCTGTGTGTCTTGCAACAAATGCCCCATCGCTGCTGAAGGCGTAGAGATAATAACTATTATTATTTGCCATCTGTTGTTGAATGATTATCACCACTTTTGCCTTTCCTAGCTCCTTCCCAAGCATGGTTGGAGCTGGCTGTTCTTCATCCAGCTCTGTGCTGCCCCTGGCTATGTGTGTGTCAGTGGGGTTGGCATGGACCAACCCAGCTCACTGCCCTTTCTGCTTCATCCCCTGGTGCTACTGGGCAGGAGAAAAAACATCACCTGGCCCAGTTCTTGGTGGTGGCTGAGGTCTGCAGGGGAGAAAGGTTCATAGGCAGCTTGGAGCACGATTGTGCTCTGCAGAAGCTGGGACGGATCAGTGGTGTCGGGAGGTTTCGTTCCTCTTGTGTCTCAATCTCATCCACAGTGGATGTTGGGATGCCAACCTAGGAGTTGCCTCTGAGCCTGGGAGATGCCACCTTCCTGCCAGCCCTCTGCCAGTAGGAACAGCTTCCAGCTGAGGTGGTTGGTGTCGAGTGCGGCTTTGGATGCTTTTGTTTATTTTTATGACGCCACTCTCCAGTCAGGTAACCTGAGCAGTTGCCTACGGCGGCTGAGCGAGAAGGTGGAAAAACTGGCTTAGGGGACCTAAAGCTTGAGAAGATGCCAGGTGGTGATGCTCTGTAGTCCCCTCAAGGCACCTTGCCTGCTGGGGTCCCACAAGGGCAAGCAATACAGGGTAGGCACTGCCCCCTCTCGTCTCCATAGCAACCCTTTCCCACCCCTTTATCCATGCCCCTGTGCTCTTCTTCTGAGCCAGGCTTGTTCCTTGTGGAATGCTTAAGGTTCCCTTTGATTCCTTTCTCCAGCCCCCTGAGGTCCCTGTGGATGGCAGCTACTAGAATACATTCAGAGGTCCCCCCAGCTTGGCATCATCTACAAACTTCACAAGAGCATGCTCCTCACCTCCCCTAGGTCACGGATAAGTATGCTAAACAGGGCAGGTCCTGGGATAGACACCTTGATGCTACTCATCGCTGGCCTCCAGGAGGAGTTGAGTTGTAACCCAGCAGCTACAACCCTCTGAGCCCAACCATCCAACCACTTTTTTTACCTCTCTGGTTGTCCACCTGTGATGTCTTAAGTTGAATACAAGGGGCTTGGTTTCCAAGGGGGACAGGGAGCAGCCATCCTACTTTCAGCATGCACAGGTGCATTGGATGGGGCTGTTGGGGCAGGTCTGGACCAAACCCCAGGTAGCAGCTCATCACAGAGAGTCTAATTAAACTGCAAAACTCCTTCGTGCAGGAGATTGTGGCTGCAGGACCAATTCACAGAGAACCCTCCGGCTTGCAGGGGTTCTTGCTGCTGGGGCTGGGTGGGTAGCCTTGGGGTATCACTGTAAGTATTACCACCCATAAGGGAGATGTGGCCATTGCAGTGACCCAAGATAAATGCTTTTATGGTCTTACTACCAACCCTGAAGACTAAGGGCAGCACCCAAGAGCAGTGAATCAGACCCAGAGGCAGTGGGGAGCTGACCCAGCAGGCTGACAGCAGGCAGGACAGTTGCTCCTCTGCAGGAGTTGTCTCCTACCTCCAGTCTGGTTGGCAGAGACAGGCTGGTTTCAGCATCGTTTAAAATCTTGGCATCACCTCGCTGCCTTGGTACACGCTGCTAACTGAAAGCCTCGGGGTGGTGGTGCAGGGAGGATAAATACTCCCCATTTAATTGCCTTTCCCCCACGTCTGAGTCTGTGGTGCAGCATGTAGACAGGTATCCACTCCCCTCCCTTCTCTTAGTGCCTGTTATCTCCTGGGGCCATGCTGTGTAATTTAGCAAAATATTGTAATGCAGTAATTAACGTCTGAACTTCAAGCGGGCACTGCCTTTTCACTGTCTCCTTCAGAGGAAGAGAGAGGAAAACCTTCCTGGCTGCCTTCAGATGAGTGAGGAGGGTGGTGCTGCTTGGAAAAGAAAATTGTATCTTTTAATGTCTTGGGGATTTTTTTAATCACTCTCGCTTTTTAAAGAAACATCAGCCTGTTGAGTCAAAAAAGGATCTTTGACAGTATAATGATATACTAGGATTTTTAAGATTATTTTCCTAGTCGGAGGATGAGATAGAATTTTTCCTTTATTGAGTGAGCAAAAGCAGCAGGGAGGCGGATCCTGTGACTGCACCACCCTTTTGCCCAGGTAGCTCCATGAGGCCAGATCTGAATGTAGAAAATAAGTCCTCTATGAAGAAGGGGATTTATTTCCTCATAGAAGTCCCCTTCTGATCCACCATCTGGTTCTGCAAAAATCAGTAAGTTTGCCTCCAGCTGGGAGGGACTGGGACAAGCTGGGAAGTGGTTTGTAGGAGGGGAAGGATGGAGGAGAGATGAGGGATGTAGGCGTGGGGGGGAAGGGATGCCTAGGAAGGGAGGAGAAAGAGGAGACAGGGAGTCAAGGACATGGGAGGGAAGGAGAAGTGGGGAGAGCAGACAAGTCAGGAAATGTCATAGGAATCCAGAAAAGGAGGATTGAAAACCTGGAAGAGCTGGGAGAAAAGACTGGGATTTGGAGCAAGGTACACTGATGTGTGGGGTGATGTGGACCTTGAGAGCTGTGGCAGGAGGTGGCCTGTGGGAGCAAGGATCTACAAAAAGGAGAGGCAGGGGCATCTCTCTCTGTAGGACCACGGTCCCATCAGGAATGGATGTCTCTGTTCCTTTGTGACTGCCATGCAATAACTAAGTAGCCACATAACATTCCTGTGCACACAGAACCATCATCTTATATGGGCAAAGGAAATAAAATCCTTTAATCAGCATCGTTTTGGTCAAAGCACAGGGTTAAGGTGAAGGAGACCAGGTGTTATTTGGGAATGGACGAGGACGGACCAAAATGAGGAGGGCAGCATGATGCTTTTAAGCCCAACTGCTCTGTTGAGTATTTTATGTGCAGGATGGTATATTCTTGGAAAGCTGTGGGACTCGTTTATTCCCAGCATTAAAACTGTAATGACATAGTCTAAACAGGGGAGGGGAAATGCCACCCTTGTCTCTCTGGGACCCATGGAGAAGGCAGAGGAAGCAATTAGGGCAGATAAAGAAATGAAGCTAGATATCATCTCTCAGGATGGTCCCTCCTTCTCGCGTGGCTTTGTTTCTCTCTTTCACCCTCTGTACCAGGCATTGTTAGTTCCCAAAAACCCTTTCAATGGGATGTAAACACAACTATTTGCGTCTGCCACCATGCACTCTCTCGGAAAGCAGAGAGCATCCGGAGAACCAGGGTGGAGCCCACTGCAATCAAGTGTGATGGTCTCGCCAATGTTTCTTTCCATGTTTTGTGTTTCCCCAGGACCCTTGGGATGAGATCACATCCTCCTCTCTCAGGGTTATTATGTCTTCAGCTGGGCAGGATGAAGTCGGCTGTCTGGGTGGCTCGATCTCCCTGTGTGAGCAGACTGGGTGGCTCTGTCTCACCCACCTTCAGGTCCTGAAGGTCCTACCTCTAGCCAGGGGATGTGTAACCACCAGACTACTGTTGGATTGTGGTGTCTGGGCTGATGAGCAACCAGATTTTCTTCATCATTGTCTCCAGTAATTGCCTCCTAATGGTTTCCATCTTTGCAGGAATCCCTTCTCATGTTCCAGATCTGGGGAGACAGAGAGTCATTTTTCATGGTTTCCCTTGTCTACAGTGGAAAGCAGTAGGAGGAGTTTCCTATGACTGGGTGCAGGGTTTTGTTCTTCTGTCCTCAATTAAAGTTGCTGTTAAATATCTCTTGAGTTCCTCAGGAGCCTGACAAGAAGGACAACTAATATTTTGGTTTACTGGATGCAATAAAGAAAACTTATCTCTTCTTATCATCCTCCTAGGGAGTCCTGGTTGAGTAATAGAAGAGAGTCTCCTACTCAACCGAGAGCAGCACGTCACTGTGAAAGGAATAGGTACCACTAAACAATCTCATTCCAGTTGTTCAAAATATTAGGGAATGTGTCTCCTATGGACCCCTCCCTGAACGGCGTGAGGTGGTGGCACCTTAGGCATCTTCAATGGGCTTGAAGGCTTCACCACATCCCCAGAGAGGTGTAAGCAGAAGGCCGTGTGGAGAGATGCATCATTGCTGGTGGACTTCCTCTCCCAATTTAGCTGGGTTTTCAGAGCCCAAAAAAATAACATTTTTGAAGCACAGCATAGCCTGTGCCTCGTGCAGAGATCAACACAGAAAGTTCCATAAGGGAAAGGTTTTCCCCGAAACTTAGTGTTCAGGCAAACTCAGTGTCAAGTGAGTGAGTAGAGAAGATGCCACTTACACCTCTTCACTTCTGATGAGCTTCTCTTTCCAAGTGATTGCTTATTTCTTCTCTAGGGAGACGTCTCACCTGACTTCCCTAGCTCCCAAGGTATGCCCAGAGAGACCCATTTACAGAGAGTGGTACTGGCACAACTTGTTGGTGTGTGCAGGATCAGCCTAGCTGACCTTGTGGTGTCCTGGATCAAGGAGCTGATACTTCTGATTGGAGTAGATTGTAAAAAAACCTAAAACTGGCCTTGCTGGTGGAGAATTTCTTGATTACCCTTGTTGGTACTGTATATTTTCCCGTCTTGGCTGTTTTCACCACCTTCTGCCTTGAGAGAAGTGGAGTTGTAGCAATCGCTTGTAGCTCAGAGAATTGCGTGACTGTCCCCATGCAGAGCCCCTGAGCAATGCCATGGATCTTATCTCAGGCATCTTCCTTAAAGACTTGCAACAGTAGGTCGATTAAGGGCCACTGGAAAACCAGAAAATTGCTGTTGAAGTCTTTCTGCAGAGAGCCTGTGAAGTGCAGCAGAACTGGCTTATGTTCTCAGGACACATCTAGCAGACCATGGGGCTTCCAGGAGGTTTTGGGGGCAAGACTTCCGCAAATGTGATCCATTTGATGACGAAGAGTGTCTGCAGGGCTGTGTCAGCAGGACACCCTGCACCTTAACAGCCACACCAGTTGTAGGGGGTGATCATAGAACCATAGAATCACAGAATGGTTTGGGTTGGAAGGGACCTTTTAAAGGTCCCATGGAGTCCAACCCTCTTGCAGTGAGCAGGGACATCTTCAACTCAGTCAGGTTGCTCAGAGCCCCATCCAACCTGACCTGTAATGTTTCCAGGGGCCTCCACCAGGAATGTTTCCAGGGCCTCCACCACTTCTCTGGGCAATCTGTGCCAGTGTTTCACCACCCTCAGTGTAAAATATTTCTTCCTTCTGTCTAGTCTGAATCACCCCTCTTTGAGTGCAAAACCATCACCCCTTGTCCTATCACTGCAAGCCCTGCTAAAGAGTCTGTCCCCCATCTTTCTTACAAACCCGCTTACAAGGAGGTTTCCGTGATGATCCTGGTCGCAAAGCTGAAACAAATCCATCTTGTTGAGGACTAAGTCCACTGTGGTGCTTCCCAAGGACTTTTCTGGTTAAAAACAGGTCTGGGAAGCACCATCTCTCCTGTACCCTTTCAAGTACAGTATGTTCATTCTGCTTAAGCTCTGAATGGCACAAGAAGAGGGTTTTTTTATTTCTTCCTAACTGAGATTTTTCTCTATTTTCACCCGTTGCTTCGTTTTACACCAGAGAGATGGTTGCTACACCTGGATGAAGCATTTGCAACGTGTTGGTTCTCTGCAGTCATGGTCCATGCTCCCCAGGGCAAATGCCGGCCGGCATCTCCTCATGACCTACATGTTAGATTAAGAGCAGGGACCACAGAGTGGTTGCGAGGCTGGAGCTTCATGCCTGAGGCTGTCTGGATGTCCATGAAAATTGCCACTTGGATGCATCAACTTGAGTTGCCCATCAGGGAGCCGGAGCAAGCAGCACATGGGCCACAGTCAGCCCAGCTTTCACTGGGTCTAAAGGCATCCCAGCCTCTCCGTGGTTCTAGTGGATATTTTCAAGCTGTCTGTGCCTTCATGCTAGAGTCATCACCAAAGCATCAGAAAACACTGCATGCTAAGAGGTAGTTTGTGGCAAGCATTGCTTATACGTCATTTTGCAAACGATATCGTACACAATAATTAGCGTTGTGCCTTGCAGGAGAAATATTGTTGCAGTTGTAAAGGGTAATGTATGCATTGGGCTGCTCCCACTCCATCTACCGGGCAGAATTGCTGAAGAACAAAGTTAAACCCGCACGGTTTGATGATAAGGGGTGGTGGGGCAGGTTTTCCTGTCCTGCTCGTGGTGTAGGCACCCCTGAGAATACCAGGTAAGCACTTTAGCTTCTCAGCAGTGCAGATGATCTCAGAAAGCAGATAATAAACCCAAATGTTTGTAGGTAGTTGAATCCCAATGGCTTAGCTCTTTGGTTTGCTCCTGGGAATCTGCACTGCATGTATGTGCATCTGCTGCTGTTCTGAAGGACCAAGACGGTTCTCTCTGGTGTGAAGCACAACTGCAGTTTTGGGGCTCTTTTGCCCCAAAGAGCAGATTTTGGGGCGATGGAGGCCAGGGGAGACTGGTCCCAGTAGCATGTCATGGAAACCACTTGCACTCAGGAGCCACCCTGCAAGGCGCTGCAGCTCCCCCACCGCATGCAGCTGTTCCAGGAGCAAACTGTACAATTTATTTTGGGTCACTTATGAAAATATATAGCACCCAGGGCCAAACAGGGCATGCTGGCCTTGCAAAGAACCTTGTCCAGTGCTTCATCTGTCAGCAGGGCACAGAAACTTGGAAGAAGAGGAGCCTGATATCTTCCACCAGTCTGCAAAGCTGCTAGTCCAGCACCAGAAACAAAAGTGAGAAGCCTTTCGCAACCAAGGCTGGGTATTATATGACTGGCCAGGCAGATTCTGGCATGCAGCCTCCTCTCTTAGGAAATCAAGCAGACTCTTTGTCTGCTTTCCAGCAGGAACTGCTGCTTTCATTGCCTGACTTTGCCCGATACGGGGGAAACCGGCTGGAGAGCAAAGGGAAGTTTTTCTCGCAGACAGCCCCAGCCTCCAGGGGATGATTACAGGTTAAACCGAGAAGTGTGTGAGTCTCAGCTCACCTGCCCTGTTGTCTGACTCGCTCTCCTTTTTCGTCTCCCTTGTCCATATTCATCAGCCGGTTTGAACCATGTGGGAACTGAGGGAGAGGAATGGGATGGTGCCCATGGTGGGATTTGGGAAGATGCACGCAGCAGGGAGGTGTAGTTATGAAGACTTAAATAAATAATAATTCCAGTGTGGGAGTGCTAATTTAATAGGTATATCATGTGTACGTTAAAATATTTAAAGTAAATATTAATTAGATTACAAATGCTGAATGCAGTTTGTTGGGTTCATGTTTATGGTCACACAAATGGACCTCTTTGCTCTCTACAACTACCTAAAAGGAGGTTGTGGAGAGCAGGCAGCTGGCCTCTTCTCCCAAGTGACGGGGGACAGGATGAGAGGGGATGGCCTCAAGCTCCGCCAGGGGAGGGTCAGGCTGGACATTAGGAAAAAATTTTTCATGGAAAGGGTCATTGGTCCCTGGCAGAGGCTGCCCAGGGAGGGGGTTGTGTCACCTTCCCTGGAGGGGTTTAAGGGACGGGTGGATGAGGTGCTGAGGGACATGGTTTAGTGTTTGATAGGAATGGTTGGACTCAATGATCCGGTGGTTCTTTTCCAACCTGGTGATTCTATGATTCTAAGAATCAGTACTTCAGAGCTGTGATTTCCCTGGAGGTCTTGAAGCATTTGCACCATTTTTGCTTGCAGTGCCATCAGGGCTGACTTGGGGGATTAAAGAGCTTTGGGAAACACTGTGCCCTTCCTGAAGAAACCACCTTTTGGGTAGCCAGTGGACACATGACAGGGAGTAGCAATGGGTGGGTGGGTGGAGATGAAGCATCCTTCTATAAATGTATGCACAATGTCATCTATCAGTGAGGACATTGATGGCAGGAACCCAGGCAGCATGATCCTTGCAGTGCAGCCCTTGCCATCTGCCTGCTGCAACAGTTTGTTGTGTGCCTCTGTCAAGTTGGGGAGAGAGAACTGATCTCCTTAGTCTTCTGTCTCTGCATGCAAGGGTCAGCAGCAGATAGCTAGTGCCTGCACCCCACGAAAGCTCCAGAGCCCCACGACAGCGTGCAAGAAAGATAGTTCTGATCAGGAACAGGCAGAGAAATAGGGACGTCTTTCTGGTCCATACGTGGGTTTGGTGGGCAGGCTATGGGCTTCCCCAACTCGCATACACGCGCAGAAGTTGAGCTGTGGCCCTGGAAACTGGCATCTGTTGATGCCTTGATGGAGCAGTGGAGCACACAGTGCCTGGATGGACAAGGTGGAGCATATGCATTCTCTTTGTTCGGTCAGGTCGTGTCTGATGAGCTCCAGGAGGGCAGTGTGAATGTAGAAGGTGCCTGTCCAGGTCTGGTGCTGTCATATAGTCTCTGTTTCATCATAAGTAGATAAGACTGTTCCTCATTAGCCAAATACCCAAGCAGCCTTTGACAATCGTTGACATATTCATCCTCACAAGCACCTTTTGAGGTAGGGAAGCATGTCCCAGCTCTGCAGGCAGGAATGTGAGGCAAGGAAAGCCCAGGCAAAGTTGCAGCCTTCCCTTGACCCTGTATCCCTAGCAGAGAGCAGGACCATCAAGGAGATTGTGGCAGACAAAGGGCTGGAATCAGACCACTGTAGGTCTTTCCTAATCAGTCCTAACTGCACTTTTCTCGCTTTAATTTCCATGTTATATTCTTTACTAAAGAATAGCAAAAATAGGAAAGATTAATATGAGTTTCACTTGCAGCTCTGCCTCATGCCATGCTCACAAGCTAAATACCTCAGGAGTGATTTTTGGACTACTGCCTGTTTATATTTGTCCCTAATTGTTGGGTTTTTTTCTTTGTTGTTCTTGGGTTTAAAATAATCTCATGGTTTTTTGTGAAGAATCTGTGAACTGTTTGTGAGAACTTATCTCAGAGCATTCTACTTGGGCTTAACTAATATTTTCCAAACAACTCAGCAGAAAGATAAACTGGAGGAAACTGTTGCATGCCTTCAAAACCCTGGCTGAACCTTTGGCTAATGGGAGATAAAAACTGATGGACCGCATGCTTGTTGGGATGCTGTAAACATCTTCAAAGCAAACAAACTGTTGTCTGCTGAAAACAGAAGATGGTGAAGACAAAACTTAGAGAGCAGTGGTAATTCCTTGAATTACCTCTTTTATTCCTCGCTGTTTTCCAGCAGTTGTGGAGCTGCTAAACAATTAGGCTTTTATTTAGAAAGGAGGGGAAACATGAAAAAAAATGGGAATGGGAAGGAGAGATGATAAGGCTGAGAACCAGAACAGTGATTTTATCTAAAGGATGTGACTTTGGAGCACGTTTAGTTACACTGAGCAATTTTTATATGGTCAGTTTTAATTAGTTCAAGCACTTTTCCAAAGTCTGCTTCTCCCTGATGAATTTCAGATTTGAAGGAAGCCAGCTTCCGTAGTTTTTCTCCTTTTTCTGAGTCTTTAGTGCATGCACGCAGCTCCCTAGTTAGCTTTGGCTTGTTCAACCCAAGGTGATAGAATGGAAGTGGCCATAGCTTCAAGTGTTGCCAGCACTTGTTATTTTCAGCTACCTTATGGTACAGGGTTTTTCGTGATGCTCTAACTAACTTTGTTCATTGATTGAGAATCTCAGTATTTTATCTATTTGAAAAACAATTGAAAAATCTGTGCTTTCTTTTTTCTTATTAGCAAAATACCTGAAATGGTATCTTTGTGTGCATGACAAAGTCATAAAGATGGAAACAAAGAAAAATGTGTATTTTTTATCCAGTTTTGAGGGTACTTGCACACAAGGTTTGTGTGGTGAGATGTGCTAGGCCCCTATACTTG
This sequence comes from Phaenicophaeus curvirostris, assembly GCF_032191515.1. NCBI lineage: Eukaryota > Metazoa > Chordata > Aves > Cuculiformes > Cuculidae > Phaenicophaeus > Phaenicophaeus curvirostris. The sequence continues at coordinate 74,143,440 of NC_091431.1, forward strand.
TCCATTGCCAGGTAGAGCTTGGAAGTTGCTCGTGCTTACAAGATCATGTTTGTAATGCGAAGTTCATGGAGAACAGAGCAAGATTGGCGTTGATGCACGTAGAACATCATAGTTTTGCTGTAACCCATTGCACTCTATATAATGAATCTAAAAGAAGCCATACTTAATTACAGTGTATTGGATGTAACACTTCTCCATCAGGTAACTTTGTGGCTGTTGAAAGTGTCCCCAGGGGGATAGAGAGGTTCAGCGGTGGGTGGCTGCTTCTTGGGCTGAGTCCTTCCCTTCCAAACAGCCACTCCCAGGCTGTGCTTCTCGTAGGTTGTTGTCTGGTTGTATTTAATCACTGTGTATGTGAGTGCAATTCTCATTGCCTGCCGTCAGATAAAAAAGGCAACGTAACCTAAATAAAAATTTATTTTGGAAGTTATTAGTCTAAATTCTCTGCTTTCTGCCCTGCTTGTTCTCTCTCAGCAGTGGATACACTGATGATGCACTTTACCCTGCATTTTGTCACTGTTTATCTTAAATTTTTGTGTTGATAATCTTTTTCCTCCCCTCTTTCTGTCCTTTCCTCCTGGAAGTGGCAAAAGCCAAGCTGGATGAAGAGATGGAAGGAAGGTCGTAAGGGAGGAGGAAGTCATGCACTTCTCACTACCTCTCTCTTCTCTCTTTTGCAGTTGTTGCAATCTCAGGATGTGAAGGAAGACGCTGTGCTTTGCTGCTCCATGGAGGTAAGGAAGCACCTGCACCACCCGTCCTGGTCCTCATTGCTTTGCCCCTTCTGTCCTTGGCAACGCCCGTGTCAAGCTGCTATTAGATGTTTCCCAACCCACACAGCCTTGTTGCCTCTTTGCATTATAGAATCATAGCATGGTTTGGATTGGAAGGGAATCTGTAAAGTTCTTAGGCAGTCTAACACCCCTGCCATGAACAGGGACATCTTCCACTCAATCTGATTGCTCAGAGCCCCATCCAACCTGACCTGGAAAGGTTCCAGGGATGGGGTATCCACCACCTCAACATAAAGAATCTAGTCTGAATTTCCCCTATTTTAGTTTAAAACCGTCACCCCTTGTCCTATTGCTACGTGCCTTGCTAAAATGTCTGTCTCCACCTTTCTTATAAGCCTCCTTAAGTACTGAAAGACCAGAATAAGGTCTCCCTGGAGCCTTCTCTTCTCCAGGCTGGAGAACTCCAACTTTCCCAGCCTGTCCTCATAGGATAGGTGTCCCAGTCCCCTGATCATTTTTGTGGCCTCCTCTGGACTCACTCCAACAGGTCCATGTCTTTCCAGAGCTGGATGCTGTACTCCAGGTAGTATCTCACCGGAGCAGAGTAGATAAAAAACATCATTCTGAGATGAGAGATGGCCCTTCAGACTCTGTCACTGGACTTTCAATGCATGGAAATGGATGCAAAAAGTTAGGTAGCTGGGGTTACATCACAATGTGATATCAACCTGCTTCCATCAAATATCACCCTGTATTTACTTTTTAAGCACAAAAACATCTGTGTTGGAGCAAAACCTGCCCCGTGGCTCACGTGGAGAGGTTTGCTGTGCTCAGCCACAGCTTTGCAGAGAAATACTGCCACAAATATAGCGATGTTTCATTATATTTGCTTTTAGGAAGTGATTGGCCCGTGGGGATGGATGCTTTCCTTGCAGAAAGCAATTCAAATTGCATCCTAAATGGCTGAAATTTAGCAAAGCAGCAGGCAACCAAGGAGGAGGGTTTGAATTTTTAAGGTTAGGACTTCAGGGAGGTCTGCTTTCAAGCCCTGCAAGCCTTCTGTGATGCTGAACTCATTGCTGTCCGCTCTAAGCTTGGATCTTCTCCTCTGTGGGACCACCTAGGGCTTGTGCTGCTCCATGGAGGCTCTCCAAGGAGTAGTTGTTTTACAAAACCCTTGTCTGTCCTCAGAGAAGCAGCATGATGGGTATAAATTCAGATCTTGTCAGACCAGGATTTGTTATGCATACAGGAGGGCTCTGCTTATTCCGATTAATGACTGGGAGTCACTGACAGCTGTGAATCAGCGAGTAAATGAAGGGCCAGGTACAAGGCAGGAATACCACATCACAGCCTGCACTTTGTTTTGACAATAGCATGATTTTTAGGTGGGATCTTTTCTTTTTCCCAAAAGCAATCCAGCATTGCCGCCTTTGAAGTCAGTGGGATCTGAACCATTCTCTCCTCCAGCAATCCAGCATGGATGCTTTTGAAAACCTCACCCTTCATGATCAGCTCTTGGAGCCTGCTGCCGGGTGGTTTTGGTTTTCAAAAGCCATGATGCCTTTAACCTTCCCTGCCTGCCCCACCACATCGAGCAGGGGAGGACTGGAAGGGTGGTGTCTATAAAAGCCAGAGGGATGTTCTAATACCGTAGAATAATAGAATCATAGAATTATCTCAATTTGGAAGGGGACTCATAAGGATCAATATGCTGCGGTTGACCCCTTCTTCTCCCGACAGCTGCAGAGCACCGGCCGGCTGCTGGAGGAGCAGCTGCCCGAGATGATGACAGAGCTGTTGGCGATAGCACGCGACAAGATGCTGTGTCCCTCCGAGTCCATGCTGACGCGCTCCCTGCTGCTGGAGGTCATCGAGCTGCATGCCAACAACTGGAACCCCCTGACACCCACCATCACGCAGTACTACAACAAGACCATCCAAAAACTGACGGCTTGAGAGCAGGGCAAGGTGGGGTGGGAAGGGACGAGAAGAAGACATGCACCTTGACAGGATCCGGCAAGCGCTTTTCCGATTTAAATCCCCCCGCAGACCAACCCCAGCATGCTCGAGAATACGTTTGTGGGGTGGGGAGGGAGAAGCATGTTTCTTTTTCTGCCGCGTCGCCAAGTGCCACCCCTCTTCCCTGCTGTGGTTTTGTTTTAGGGGTTTCTTTTTCTGAACTCATTGCTCAAGCGGCAGCAACGCATCCTGCCGGGTTATTGTTTGGCTTTCGAAAGAAGACAGAGGAGAAAAAAAAAACCAGTCCAAGTGGGGGCTAGTATTGTTTTCACATCATCCTCCTGCTTTGCCCCAGCCAACTGGCAGGAGACAGGAGGCAGCAGATGTCTCGGGAGGACAAAGCCAGACACACACTACACCAGACGCTCATAACTGATGGCTTTTGTCGAGCAGGGCTTGTGTTAGGGTTTTTTTTTTTGTCCTCACCCCTCCTCTTGTCTTCGACTTTCTGTGTGTCCCTCCCTACTCGCCACCCCTTCTAAATCAGATCGGAGAGAGGGACGACTTTCTTATTTGCACTGGGTTTTCTTTTTCTCGGGTGTTTGTATTTTCTTCTTATTTTATTGTATTGTTGGACAGACAATTGCGAGCAGCTCAGAGAAACTAACTTCTCCACATGAGCTGACTAATGGTTTATGTGAAGATGCTGAAGCAGAAGGATTACTTTAAAGGAGTCCAAAAGCCACTGCAGAGTTAATGTAGCCACCGTCATCTTGCCAGTAACCTTCTCAGTGGGTTGAGAAACTTGTCCTCTGAGCTGTATGCTCTAAGAAACTGGGGATTCTGCAGCTTTTGCTGTTCAAGTTGCCGTTATCCCTCAGCCACTATAACTTGGGGGTTTTTTTGTTATAATCTTTTTTGTTTCCATTGAAGGAGTGCTTTACTGTAATTACTGTCATGGTTGTAATTATACATTTAAATCCAGGCCTGTTAAAGCTGGGCCTAATAATGTAGAAGGTGAGGGAGAAATGAAGGTTTGATGTTCTTTGGAGATTAGTAAAGAGAAGATGTGTATAGCGAAGAGGAGTTAAAAAGAAGATGAAAAAGTAGGAAAAGCCAAAAATAGAGGTTTTGAGCCTGGCTTCTAACTAGCTGAATTTGTTATTCAGTGTTTCTAGGTGTGTGGTGTACAAGAGCGGCTCAGTCCTGTGGCTGGTGTAAGTGACACCACGTCCTTGAGGGATGGGTGAAGTGCTTGGAGGGAGAGAGCTTACTTGGGGATCCCTGGGTTGCTCCAGGATCCCTGGGTTGCTCCATGCCGGAGCATCCCAAGGGAAAGGTTGTGTGCGGGGATGTCATGGCAAGATGCCTCCTGGACAGGGAAATGCCCAGAGGGTGAGGAAGCTGGTACAGAGGGACACGTCATGCCATTGCATCACATCTAGAATCAGGAGCAAGACTTGGTGGTCTTCCTATTTGCTTGTCCAGCAATGCTTTGACTTAATGAATCACTTCAGGTGTTCATTTCAGTGAAGCCTCATGTATTTGTGAGCTACCTTGTCCTGTCTGCACAGTGGAAGAGGAGTCAAGGAAGGCGTGATGCTGGCAGCCTGTCCTATTTTCTTCCCATTATTCAATTTATTTCCCTTTCCCAGTGATAAGAAGAGAATTTATGCCACGGCACCAGCACACGCAGACCCTGGTCCAGGCAGGCTGGGTCTGAACTCAGCAGCTCAAACCCGTTTTTCCAGGCAAGATGTTGAATTTCTGGTGTCTTGAAGAGAAGAGAGATTTCATCCTGACCTCTTTGGATGTGCGGTATGTTCTCGGGTGCCTTATGAACGTGTTGATCTGTCTGCGATGGGGAGGAAGCTTTTGCTGCAAAACTTAAAGGGCAGAGATTTTCAGCAGAAAATGGTTTGCAGAAGGCAAGAGTCCTGAAGCTGCGGTTCAGTATTATTTGAATTCTCATCTGTTTCCTAATCCACACACGGAGCAAGAGGAGAGAGCTGGTAACAGGAGCTTTAATTTTCCTGTCTACTCAGAAAGCAGCAAAGCTATTGCTGGATGCTTTGGACTTGTCTGGAAAAAACTAATTTCTGCTTCATGGATTTGAGCTCAGGAGCTTTGCATGGTGACGGTGCCTTGCATTCAGCCAGCTTCATTAGTGGCAATGGGGTTTGATAGTATTAATGAGCAACTGAACTTGATTAAAGCAGCAAAGCTCACCACTATTACAAGACTGACGGTTTTACCCATTGCTCTTGGCTTTTCGCACTCCCTGATTTCTCAAGGAGTGGAGAAGAAGGGGATTTAACACCTATCACAGCACACCCAGGCACACCATCAGTCTCCTGGGAGAAGACCTGAAAACTAGTTTTGTCTTGATTTTTTTTTCCCAAAGAACATAGATGTCCTAAAATGAGGGCTCAGCCTGATGGGTCAAGGTGCCAGGGATCCTGCTGGCAGTGATCCATACCACCACTCCAGTCCCTGCAGCCTCTCCCGTCCCCTTCCCCCAGAATTTGTTCTTGGGATGTAGTGAAAGGACTAAAAATTAAAAAAAAAGAAAAAAAAAAGAAAAAAAAAGAAAAACAAAAAAAAAAACTTGGAGAATTGGAGATTTTGCTTCTAAAAAGCTGAGTTTTCACCTGTCAGTGCATCAGGAGGCATTTAGAGGCAAGTGGAAGCTACATAGCAGTATTTCTGCTTAAATGTTTCTGTACCCCTGTCTGGGGCTTTATTCAATTTTCCCATTGGGGTGTAATCCTGCAACCCCACTGACCAGGCTTGGTCCATGACTTTCTCCTCCGACACTGGGATTTCTCCCACTGAAGAACTTCTATGTGAAATCCATTGGTTTTTAATGTCTTGCCATTTATCTCTGCTATTAATGTACATTCATCCAGCCATTAACCATTTTGGTATGTCAGTTGCTCTGTTGATAAGTGAAAATCATAATGTTGACCAAAAATGAGGGTTTTTTTAATCTAAAATCATGTACTGCCAATGTTACCTTTCTGAAATCAATCAGTAGGAAGGCAGTGGGCATGTGGCATCGATAACTGTGGTACCATGTTGAGACAAGGGATACCACTAGGTCTTTTGATGGGGATCAGCACTGGGAAGCGTTCGGGATTCCTAGTGAGAGCACCTAAGGATGTTATTGAGTTTTTCCTTCTCCATGTTTTGGCTTTCTTTAGAGGTGGTCGCCAAAGCTTGTAATTCTACATTTTCAAAGTTGCGAAGCCACTGGTTGCATCTCCCCAGATCAGCCAGGTTCAGTCTTCGCTTCTCAATAAAAGTATGCGTGTGAGGGCTTAATACATTTTCCCCATACAGCTTCATCAGCAAAGGACAAAATAACCTCCTCGGGCCAAATACATGTGGGGCCAAACCTCGGGCAAGTGTCAAGGCAAGTGGCCGAAGCTTCTGCAGGGGAGCAGTGCCTGGCACCATCGCGTCACCAGCCCCCTTCCGATGCAGAGCAGGTTTGCCGTCTCCTTGCCAGACTCCCCAGCATCTAATCCACCTCGTTCCTGGTGAAATTATTTCCAAACCGAAGAGTTTTGCTACCTGCCAAGTGATTTGCTCAGTTTCCCCAAGAGGCAATTCACCCCTGTTTGGAGAAGTCTCATATATATGGAGGTGAAATAAAAAGCCGGGGCGGGGGCCGGGGGGAGGGAAAAATAAATTATTTGCTTAGTTCTCCCTTTCCCCCGAAAGACATTAATTAGTATCTATTCTTGGCATGATTGATGGCGTTGAAGGAAAACTTGTCAGAATAACTTATGATTTATTTTCATTTTTGTAACATCCCTCACTTGGAAATCTCTCAAAATCTTAAATAATTTTTTTTTAATGTCCCTGCTGGGTATTTTATGGCTTTACACTAATTTTGCTCTTCTTGGTGTTAGCTGTTAGCCAGTCCTGGTGATACTTTCAGTATTTTTTGGGGAGAAATGACACTAAGGGTTGCAAAGTCCACTGTTGATAGCCAACAGAGCTGTGGTGTCTTGCAGAACACGGAGTTAACGCTAGCAATTCATGATTATTTTTTAATGTATTTATTTGCATTTGAAAAAGCGACATTTTTAATTTAATCATATTTGTTAAACTAAGCGCTTTAAAAAAATAAAAACAAAAAAAAAAGGAAAAAGGTTTTGGGGAGAATAAAGACTAGATATTCATACTAGAGAAAACACAAACTCATCATTTTCAGCATTTCAGAGACTGTTAAAACAAGAGAGCTAATAACTCTTTGTGGCAATTCAGTCTTTGTTTATAGAACATCCAGACCCACTGTATGCTATAAAATGCATCGTCTAAGTAATAAATGTTTAAAGCTTGACATTTCCCCATCTCTTTGTGGGTATGCGCTGTCACTTACGATGGTTGGGAGAGACCTTCCCTTTGTTTAGGTTGGAAGGAAAGTAAGATATGAAGGGAGGAGTAGCCGTAATGGTGTCTGCTTGGAAATACGGCAGAGGGACTGATCCTTTCATCTCTGGGGTTGGCCCAGCCCATAATCTTGGCACCAGGTTGGAACCTGCATGGTGCTGCAGTTGCAGTTGGGGTTGGTCCTTCTCCCCATCATTTCTTGCAGGGGTGATGATGAAGCCCATGGGAGCGGTGCAAAGGGCTTGGAGGTCCATGGGTGATGGACTGGGTCCCTTTCCCAGCCCTACCACCACAGCCAACCACCCTCTGGCCTCTGTCCCCAAGAAACATCCCATTTATTTGTGTCCTACCTCATCTGGACTTAGGAGTCTGTGTTTGGACCCAGCATTTATCGCATCCCTTTGACAGAACGCTACATTGCACAGCAGCACCAATGGCTCAAAGCCCACTTCTGCCTTTCACTCCATTCAAACTCCCATTAAGAAAATAAAAACCATTTTTTTCTAAGAAGTCTCCTCTGGATAACCCTTCACTAGCCCAAACCAATTAATTTTTGCCTAATTGAAATGCATGAGTTGGCCCAGGAAGCCTCATGGGTCACTGGAGGTGAGTGGTTTCTGCCCATGCATCATCAGTCTACAGCCAGAAAATTGGAGGTGAAGCGTTTCTTATTTTTGAAGAATTATTCTTGCAAAATGCCATATGTGACCACGTGTGTGCGCTCAGAGCTGACTGCAACACAGCAACCTGAAAAGTAAAGATGGAAAGGAGATAGAAGAAGGTGGGTCTGTGGCAGAGGGACTCCTGCTGCTGACTAGGGGCTCAGCTTATTGCTGTAAGGCCACGAGGAAATAAAAAAGGTGTTAAAATGAGGTGTAGTTCACTTGCAATCAGTGCAAGTCACCCAATGTTCAGGTAAGCCAGTATCTGCTTAGGAAAAGAGGCTCACGTTCATAACATGCTTCTTGACTTATGCCGCTGGCTTTCGGGATTGTTTCTACTTTCATCTCTCAAAGGCCAGGTAGGAACCCTAAAGTCCACTCAAATTTCCCCTCGGCACCAGCACAGGGACCTGTCTGGGACATATTCACACCCAGTGAAGGAGATCTGCAGCTCTGGGACGTGGCTGGATGACAAACAGGAGGGATTTTCCTTACCTATGATAGGTCCAACCTACGGGAAAACCAGGAGGATTGAAGAGATGGTATCAGTGCAAGGAGTAGTAAACACTGACCAGAATTTCCTTTGGATTTTATCCCATGGACAAAGAAGTGTCAGTAGCAGAAGACTTGTTTGTGGGACCTGGAGGACACCCAGCTCCGCCTGTGCCTGGCTGCAGTACATCAAGCTGATGTGACTCACGACGCACCTACATGTGGCACCCCAGCTCCAGCTTCTGCCCGGGGAGTTGCACATCCTCTGATGCCAGAGCACAGGGCTATGTGCCAAGAAAGCCCAGGTTCCTGCAGAGCTCACTATTATTATTTTCAACAGTAAAGAGCAAAATGTGTGTTCCTCATCGCTGTGCACAAAACAACCAAAAGAACTCATCTCTGGTGCATGCATGAAGCAAAAGATAACATGATCACAGAATCACAGAATCACTAGATTGGAAAAGACCTCCAGGATCATTGAGTCCAACCATTCCCATCAACCATTAAACCATGTCCCTGAACACCTCATCCATCCGTCTTCTAAACCCCTCCAGGGAAGGTGACTCAACCCCCTCCCTGGGCAGCCTCTGCCAGTGCCCAATGAACCTTTCTGTGAAAAATTTTTTCCTAATGTCCAGCCTGACCCTCCCCTGTTGGAGCTTGAGGCCATTCCCTCTCAGCCTGTCCCCTGTCACTTGGGAGAAGACGCCAGCTCCCTCCTCTCTACAACCTCCTTTCAGGTAGTTGTAGAGAGCAATGAGGTCTCCCCTCAGCCTCCTCTTCTCCAGGCTAAACACCCCCAGCTCTCTCAGCCGTTCCTCATAAGGCCTGTTCTCCAGCCCCTTCCCCAGCTTCGTTGCTCTTCTCTGGACTCTCTCCAGAGCCTCAACATCCTTCTTGTGGTGAGGGGCCCAGAACTGACCCCAGGATTCGAGGAGCGGTCTCACCAGTGCTGAGTCCAGAGGGAGAAGAATCTCCCTGGACCTGCTGGTCACGCCGTGTCTGATCCAAGCCAAGATATCATTGGCCTTCTTGGCCACCTGGGCCACTGCTGGCTCACTGCATTCGATCCTCTCATCAGGGTCATCTAGATCTATCTCTTGGACTGGGAACCCTAGGGACCCCACCAGTCCCTCCAAGTATCCCTCAGTTAAAACCCAGGAGGAAGCCACAGGACATCTGTTTTGCCCAGTGATCCTCACAGAAGGGTTGGCACAGTCTCCATACCTACCCATTAATGACTTCATGCAGGTCCTAGACACCTAGGAATCTCATTTAGCACTTTGTCCACCCCTCATGCACATGCAGGTGGTCACTGCTGTCCAGTTCCTCAGCCAGCTGTACTCACTGCATCTCTCCTGGTTGTAAGGCATTGACCTGCCTTCAAGTACTTGGTTTCTCCTTACAGCTCCAGCACCAATGGCCATCGTGGCGTCTCCAGCAGCACCAGTAGAGTCTGTGCAGCTCCCTCCCTTCCTTGGCTGTGAGACCAACACGTTCATGTCATGTACTTGGACATCTCAGAGTGCCACATGTGGGAAGCGGCATTAAACACCAACACATTTCCCTCCAGCAGGGCTGGCAGAGGAGGCACGGAGGCTGAAGCAAACCCATGACCGTGTAACGCATGGTGGAGGTGATTGCTCCCAGAAGACCTTCACCGCCTCCCAGCATCGCTTTCTCAAAGTGGAAACTTTTCACGGGAAAGCTCGATGAGAAGTTATTGAAAAGGTCTGTGCTAATGAAGTCCAAACACTTTGTTTAAATGTTATTGCTACAGCAACATAACATACATTGAAACAAAATGCTTTGTTTGGTGAAAAGCTCGGGCAATTTAGGACAGAATGGAATTTTGAAATCTCGGTGTTTCTCTTGAGAGGGACTTCGCATTTTTTCCCCATTAACTGCGTGGCACGGCTACGGCTGGCTCTGATCCAGCACGAGATGAGGCATTGGCTTAGCATCCAGTCCACCAAGGCAACGCCACTTGCCCCCTTCAAAGGCTGCGCCTCCAAGGGTAGCGATGCCTTTACCTGGAGTGGAAGAAGCCAAACTTATGTTTTGGTGGCCTGTCCTGGGACCATCCATCCTTGAGACCCTGTGCTCATGTTTAACAAGAAGGATAACCAGAGCAAATCTCCAAGAGATACAGTCAATGTTTGCATCCCTGAAAATGTTTGAGTCGTTAAATTGTAGCTCAAGAATGTGGTGTTTTTTCATAGAATCATAGAATCATAGAATCATTAGGTTGGAAAAGACCTCTGAGATCATCAAATCCAATCATTTTGCAGAAATCTGGTAATTCAGAGAAGTTCTGAGGAGTGGAGCAGACAAAAAGCAAGGCTTAGTAGTCATGTTTAGGTAGCCGCTTGAGTCTCTGGCTTTATACTTAGTGATCACAGCACAGAATTCTATAAGAAGAGGCCATATAGTCATGCATGTTATTGTTTTAGTGTCGTTATTATTCTTATTGCACCCAAAGCAACAATCATTTAAGCTACAAGTCATCTTGCAAACACAGCAGCGATGCTATTACTATGGTATTATTTGGTTTATGGTTGGACTTGATGCTCTTCAAGGTCTTTTCCATCCTAAACAATTCTATGAGTTTATGATTCAATATATTAAGCATGAACTCACTTTGTCACTTAGGTTTTACCTTTCTTATCCTTTTTGCCACCGCCACGAGCATTTGAAAACTCCATTATTCAGCACTAGAGGTGTAACTGCTGGAAACCGAGAGCATCCCAGCTATTTGCAAGTTTGCTGTGTTTTAGGAAAACCAAGCAAACCTACATGGGATTTCTTTATTTGCTGCTGCCTGTGCTTTTGACAGCTTCAAGGAACTCACAGAAATATTCCTGCATGTTGAAAGCTTCAGATCTGCAGCAATTCCCATCCATCTGCTCAAAAAACTGGTGTTTACTGCAGGTGATTATCTCATTTAATGTATTTTGGTGGTCACGGAAACCCAGGGACCATCTCTGCTCTCAGCTTGGCTGCTCCCAGCCCAACCCTGGTGTTGATAAATTCTTTCCAAAGCTGGTACGTATGCTCACAAATTGGGATTTGGTGGAACAAGCCAAACTCTGGCTTCAGCACATGCACAACAGGTCTGACTGTAGGTCAGGGTGGCTCATGGGAAGGCTTAGGGATGGGTCCCTGGAAGGGGTAGCTTTGGAAGAGAGAATTGGTTGCTTTTATCCCTTGATTACCAGCAGGGAAATGTCTCGCTGCAAAACTCTCCTCCCATCCAGCTGGTGCGGCAACAGAAATTATGGGAAGCACCCAGGAGTAACCAGAAATAACACAACAAATCAGTTCCTACTGGGTCAGCTCTTCAATGGCAGATGACACAAACCAGGTTATTGTTTCCCCCTGTGCTATCATCAAAATTACCCAAAGCAACATCTGGTGCTTGTCCAGAAAGAGAACGAACAGAGGATTTATGTATTTCAAATTTATAGCCCTATGCAAACATCCAGGAACAACCTCATCATCCATCACAAGACATTCTGGGGAGGCAACGGGCAACCTGCCCTCTACCACTGGAGGTTTTATGAGCAGGTTGGACCGACTCCCCCAGGAAGGGTGCAGATGGCTCAGCTTTGGTGCAGGAGGATTGATGAGGCAATGACGCATTTCGTAAGCAACGCTGCTTGGTAGATCCTGTCATCTACCCATGTAAGTACAAAGATCAGGTGTGGAGACACTCTCCTGGGTCAAAAACTGGTTGGCTGGAGGGCCCAGAGAGTGGTGGGAAATGGAGTTAACTCCTGCTGGAGGCCAGTGACAAGTGGGGTTCCCCAGGGCTCAGTGCTGGGTCCAGCCCAGTTCAATATCTTTATCAATGACCTGGATGAAGGCATCGAGTGCACCCTTAGCAAGTTTGCGGACGACACTGAGCTGGGTGGAAGTCTTGATCTGCTGGAGGGTCAGGAGGCTCCAAAGGGATCTGAACAGGCTGGATCCATGGGCTGAGACCAATGGCAGGAGGTTTAACAAGGCCAAATGCCGGGTCCTGCACTTGGGGCACAACAACCCTGAGCAGCTCCAGACTAGGAGAAGTCTGGCTGGAAACTGCCTGGAGGAGAGGGACCTGGGGGTGTTGGTTGGCAGCGACTGAACATGAGCCAGCAGTGGCCCAGGTGGCCAAGAAGGCCAATGGCATCTTGGCTTGGATCAGAAACGGTGTGACCAGCAGGTCCAGGGAGGTTCTTCTCCCTCTGGACTCGGCACTGGTGAGACCGCTCCTCGAATCCTGGGGTCAGTTCTGGGCCCCTCAGCACAAGAAGGATGTTGAGGCTCTGGAGCGAGTCCAGAGAAGAGGAACGAAGCTGGTGAGGGGGCTGGAGAACAGGCCTTATGAGGAACGGCTGAGAGAGCTGGGGGTGTTTAGGCTGGAGAAGAGGAGGCTGAGGGGAGACCTCATTGCTCTCTCCAACTCCCTGAAAGGAGGTTGTGGAGAGGAGGGAGCTGGGCTCTTCTCCGAAGTGACAGGGGACAGGATGAGAGGGAATGGCCTCAAGGTCCACCAGGGGAGGTTCAGGCTGACTATCAGGAAAAAAATTTCACAGAAAGGTTCATTGGTCCCTGGCAGAGGCTGCCCAGGGAGGGGGTTGAGTCACCTTCCCTGGAGGTGTTTAAGGGACGGGTGGATGAGGTGTTCAGGGACATGGTTTAGTGTTTGATAGGAATGGTTGGACTCGATGATCCAGTGGGTCTCTTCCAACCTGGTGAGTCTATGATTCTATGACACTGTTGTCCCCAGGGCAGAGGGTCCAGCCTCGATATGCTGCGATGGGAAGCTGTAGCAGAAACAGCATTTCTGGGAATTATTAAAATGGAAACAAGAATCATAGATCAACTCGGTTACCTCAGGGCCGTGTGACCCTCTCCTCCAACTGGCTCTGGCTAATGTTCCAGCATTTCTTATGGTGGCTGAGGCCTCAGCTGCAGGCAGAAGGGAAAAAAAAAGTGAGCGGAAGGACCCATAGAACAAGGATGGACCTACTCAGGCTCATGGAGGTTCATCCCCTCCAATGGCCCTGCAGAACTATTTTCACATATCGTATCCTCTCCAAACCCTTCTGGGCCATCAGGGACCATAGCTGGGACTTGTTTCTCCCCAGAAGTCCCAGCCTAGCCCCTGATCCTATAAAAACCTCCAGGCATTTCCCCTTGTCTATTGAGCCCCACAGACAGAGAAGCAACACCACACCTCTCAACAGTTAATTCCACCAATGTAGTGGTTGGAGAAGGGCACCCTTCGAGCTCAGAAACGAATTTTGAAATCGTATTTTTGATATTTCTAAATTTTGAGCTAAAAAAAAAGAAATGCTCAAATTCACCTTCCAGAGCAGATGTGGAAGAGGTCAGATTCAGTAAATCACTGGCTACACAGCGTGAGGGTGGGAGGAAAAGCTGCACCAGGAGATGGGTTACCAAAAACCTGTCTGGTGGTAATTACACTTGTCATCTGATGAAAAACTGGTTTGAGGGCAAACGCTGTAAAATATTGCTCTGGGGAGAGAAAGACGACAAAGGTTGTGAAATCCAGTTCGTGGATTGTTTTATAGCTAAGGTAACTTCTATCCCTAGGGCTGTATTTTACAAGTCATGCAAGAAATCAAACCCTCATTCTTAGGTCTGCGCTGCTCTTCTTTTGAAGCACAAAAATGTGGCGCATTTCTTAGAAAACAAGGTTTTGTGCTGATCTGCTACAGATAAATGCAGCTTATTTTTTCAGGGAGATTAATCATTTGAGAGAGGGATTGTGTAGAGGATGCAAACGCTCAGCTCATCTCCCTTGTGATTTTGTGATCTTTCCATGGACACAGTACCCTGTATGTATTCTTTATATAAAATTGCGTTGATATTGCTTCTGTGAGAACCTTTGAAAGAGGTGGCTCATTGCTCTCTGAGGGGGTCTAAGCCCAAAATAAACCAGCTCTTCTGGCTGGGTTCTACTTTTCAGCCCAATTTATTCATCGTTTCCCCATTTTCCCTCTCTCCTGTAATTTACTGAGGTGCTGAGGGACATGGTTTAGAGATTGGTGGGAATGGTTGGACTCAATGATCCGGTGGGTCTCTTCCAACCTGGTGATTCTATGATTCTATGATTCTATGATTAAACGTCTTTGCTGCCCCCTCTGTGTTTGTGCACGGGGCTTCTTCCCCTCTCCAGCTCCCTGCTGTCACGTTTGGCCATGCTAGATTCCTTTCCATGGCTGAGTATGTCTCTTCCTTAAGGATGGCGAATTGTCCTTGCACCAGTCTCCATCTGCTCTCACCCTTTTGGGTACAGGCAACCATTCCTGGTCCCTGCATCTCCAACTGAGACCCTTAGCACCTTGTGCAAGGGCTTTCTCCCTTTTTTTTTAGTTCTTTCTGCTGCTGCAAACGTCATACTTGGGTCATGCTTGTTATGCATCCCAAAATCCCACCAGCAGTCACTGCCACCACCTGCACGCATTGCTGCCACCCATGGAAATGCTGCAAGGAGAATGCAGAGAACCTCACATTCCGCTGCTTCTCCTACCATTCCATGCATAACCTGTTTCTTCTCAATTCCTCCCCTAATTACCCTCTCCTCCACTTCACCTAATTGCCCCTGTGGTACTGGATCAAAGCACCGCTCCTAAGGGAAGCAATGGAAAGAACCCAGAGGAGTAAAGTCAAGTCCAACAGTGCTCATCCCATGAAGATCTGGCACAGCCCAGGGTGGCCCTTGCTGGACACAACAGGGAACAAGCAGTCCCATAGGATCGTGATGCACCAAGGTCACCTCCAAGAGGTGCCCCATGAGGTGGTTGTGGCACATGGATTCACGCTCGCTGTCTCCCTTGGATGTGGCAGCTGAAGCTGGTGGAGAAGTGAGGGTCAGAGCTCTCTTACACCCCTGGTGCCATGCCACAGCCTGTTTTCTACTGGGAACCATCAGGATAAAATTAGAAAGAGGTTGAACTTTATCTACTATTTGAACTGAGGATGAACTCAGTCCTGTTTTGTTTTATTTTTTCCAAGTTCAGAAGAGTTCATCGGGAGGGACGCAAGCAGGGGAGCTCTTGATTTTTAATTTTTTTTTTTTTTAACTTGCTCTTTCTCTGATTTTGCTGGAGTTCAGCTGCCTCATCTGCTTGGAAAGGCTCTTCTTGCAAAATTTCCAGTTTGAGATGGTGATGTGGTGGCTCAAATACTGCTACAGACATTTATTTTGTCTTAGATATTTGGGGCTGGGGTAGTCCAGTGCTGACCAAGCATTGCCTGTGCTGCCCTTAGCTCAGCCCTAGACCTGGCCCAGCTCAGTCCAGGATGGGAAGGTAAAGTGAAAACCTGGGGTGATTTTCGTGTGTACCAAACAGTGTGAAAGGAACACAGTGCTCTCCACTAGGGATGCCACCCTATAGCAGAGATGAGTTGTCTTGTCTGGATGTGCACCAAGGGAGCTGGAGCTATTCCCCGTGTCCCTCTCCCCAGACTCATGTGTTGTGCAAGCTGCTGGCAACTATGCAAAGGTGTGTGGATGGTGCAGAGAGCACGTCTGGGACTATGCACCTCACTCAGGGGATGACAGTCCCTTCTGGGCCATGGGAGCTCGCGCAAAAAGCAGCATAAGGGCATGGAATCATAGAACGGGTTGGGGTGGAAGGGACTTTTAAAGGTCATCTGGTCTAATCTGCCTGTAACGAGCAGGGGCACCTTCAACTCAGGCTGCTCAGAGCCTCGCCCAACCTGACCTTGAGTGTTTCCAGGGATGGGGCTTCCACCACCTCTCTGGGCAAACTCTGTCAGCACCTCACCACCCCCAGCAAAAAAAAAAAATTGTCTATTTTCTATCTAGGCTGAATGTCTCCTCTTTTAGTCTAAATCCATCACCCCTTGTCCTCTCACAACAGGCCAGGCTAAAAAGTCTGTCCCCATCTTTCTTATAAACCCCCACTAAGTACTGACATGGTTGCGAAGGTCTCACATGGAACCCCTAACAGAGCTGTAAAGGGATAAATGTCACTTCATCACTCCCGGGCAAGTTGTATTTCCAAATGAACCGATCACCTCTTCCCAGAACAGATGGAAGACTTTTACCACTCGGTTATTTCACCTAAATTACTCAAGGGTTAGTAGAAACTTTACCAAAATGGACCTTCTAATTTTAACAGAGGTGCTTCCTAGATCACTGACAAAATTTAGGGAATGCACAGGGCAGACTCATTTCCTGGAATAGGAGCTACTGGAGAAAAAGTCCCTCCAGGCTGGCTCCTAACTATGACACATTTGATAGTCATTCAAGGACTACTGGGAAACATGTGTCATTTGTCTCCGTGAAGCTTCAGACAGAGTTTCATCACCAAGTCTGACTGCTCCATTAAATAAAAATGGCTAACATCTACTAGCAGCAATGTAACCTCTGGTGTTTATGTAGGATGTGTCACGAAGGTGAGCCCCCTCCACCTCAAAAAAAGGTTTTACATACGGGTGCGAAGCAGTTTTATCCCTATCCCACCTTGTTCTCTTTCTCCCTCGCTGGGTGACCTGCATTGTCCCACAAAGGGTGGCACAGGCTGTGGGTGTGCCCAAGCCGCCAGGGCTGTCAATGAACTTTGGCACCTTAAACCATGGAAAACCCGACATGCTGGAGGGAGGGAAAGGTGCCCGGTGTCCCAGAGATCGGATTGCCCCAGGGGATTTGCTGGGAGTCCCATGACGAGCCTGGAAGGAAGCCCAGACGGCAGGGCACCACCGTGATTTCCACCCAGGGTGCTCAGCTGGGGTCTCCAGAGGACAACCAGTGGCCTCTGCCCCTTGCTGTCACCCTTGTGTGTGCAGATCCCAAGCCTACATGAGTCCAAAGTCTCACTGAGAAGTGATTTGGACACCATGCATGGGATGAGGTGACACGGTGGTGGGTTCCCTTCCTGTGTTTGCAATACTCATCCTCGGGAACCTGTGCATATTGACCACACTTTGACCCACATCGCTCACCCCACAGGCTTTTACCTAATCCTGCTGTCTCAATGTGGCTTTTTAGGACAGGTCTTCATCTCTAGCAATGAACACATGAACACATGGAGGTGTTCAAGGCCAGGTTGGATGGGCCTTGAGCAGTCTGATCCAGTGGGAGGTGTCCTTGCCCCTGGCAGGAGGGGTGGAACTAGGTGATCTTTAAGGTCCCTTCCAACCCAAACTATTCTATGATTCTATAACACACACCTGTGCTGCTTTGGGTGCACGAGCTGCCCTTTTCCCTCCCAGTTCACCAAAGCTTCAGCTTTGGCCACCAGCACTGTCCCGTTCCCCAGCCCAGCAGAGCCATCCCACGTCCTCAGGGTCTCTCTCCACTTTGTTTTGCCTCTGAGGTGTCAGATAGGATCTCAGTGCCAGTTGTTTTGCAGGCAGATGAGGAATCCAGCACTGCAGAGGGATTTTTTTAATCTCATGCATCTCAGCTTCACTGCCCCCCCTGATCTGTTCCTAGGAGTCCTTGCCCAACTGCGCTGTCTCCAAGAAACACTGTTATCAGCTGCCCCCATCAGCTGCTCCATTTCAAGCTCCCTGCCTTGGTCCCAGGGCGCCCATTCCCAATCCAATTTCTACTGGAAGCAGATAAGGCAAGGGAGAGGAAGGAGATAAGGGCCGGCACCTTGATCATTCTTGTCCTGTCCCCAAGCCAGAGGCACAGAGCCACTTGCAAGGGCCAGATGACGGTGCCAGGGGGAATGTGGGGACACGGTGGGAGCTGTGCTTGCAGCCCTACGGCCAGAAGGTGAGCATAGTATGAGCTGCCTGAGGTCCACAGCACTTTGGGACAGGCAGGTGCATCAACCTCATTCTTGGGGGCACCTAAAACTGGCCATTCACAGTAATACACAAGGTTCAAGTTCAGGATTTTGCATCACTCAGACCTTCATCCCTTGTGCAACCTGCAGCATAAGGGGTTTCCTCCCTTTCCTCCTCAAAATCTCCAGCACGACCTCATATCTCTTTTTCTAAGCACCCCTTTGCACCCGTTTTCTCCTCTCCTCTCTAGTAGCAAAAATGTCCAGATTAGTGAAACAAATAGGTGGATGGGATGGTTAGGGACCACTCATTCAGTCTCCCAGCTGGTCAGTGACAGCTGATGGGTGAATGCACTTAATTAAAACCAAACAGTTAATAGGAAGCTGAGCAAAGGTCTCCTGCTTGGCTCCCAGTGGCTGGAGTGCTCAGTGTCGTAAGAACCAGCCTCCACCATGTCCCTTTGCCAGGCCACTAATGTCACTGCAAGATCTTGCTCCCAACTACTGCACGTCTGGTACAGATTGACCTGTGCCTCTGAGGCTGGACATCCCTGTGGCAATCCTTGCATCCATGGAGCTGTTTCCAGAGGGGTTTCTTGTCTCCACCCTGCAGGTTTGGTAGAAAATATTTTTTTTAGTCCTGGGGCAAGTTATGTTTTGACTGTTGTCCCTTTGTGAACAGAAATAAATAGGAATTACCCAATACAGAGCAGTTTCCCAAGGTTCAGAAGCAGGAGGATGGAAGTAATAATTAATCAACAGTGGCTGGCGGGGGCTTTGCTCACATAAAACAACCTGGTCTAAAGGTCACTTCACAATGGTACCTGGAACTTACAAAATAAAATATATTGTCCTGGACTGAGAGAGAGAGGAAAAAGGGAAAAAAAGAGGTGAAGGAAGGAGTGACAAAGACACCAGGATCCCACAGGGAAAGTAATACCTCCTTCCTGGCCCTCTGCTCCTCGTATCCACTCTCCACTTCTCTAAAGTCTGAGTATCTTTGAGAGTATCCTGCAGGGAAGGCCTTGGGGTACTGGTTGATGAGAAGCTTTACATCAGCCGGCAACGTGTGCTCATAGCTCAGAAACGAACCGTGTCCTGGGCTGCATCCAAAGCCACGTGGCTAGCAGGGCGAGGGAGGGGATTCTGCTCCTCTGCTCTGCTCTGGTGAGACCTCACCTGGAGTCCCGTGTTCAGTTCTGGAATCCCCAACATCAGAAGGAGATGGAAGTGTTGGAATGGGTCAAGAGGAGGCTACAAAGATGATCAGAGGGCTGGAGCATCTCTGCTGTGAGGACAGGCTGAGATAGTTGGGGCCATTCAGCTTGGAGAAGAGAAGGTTCCAAGGAGATCTTATAGCGACCTTCCAGTACCTGAAGGGGCTCCAGGAAAACTGAGGAGGGACTATTTACAAAGACCTGGAGTGATAGGACTAGGGAGAATGGCTTTAAATTGAAGAGGGGCAGGTTTAGACTAGATAGTAGGAAGAAACTCTTCATGCTGAGGGTGGGGAGGCCCTGGCCCAGGCTGCCCAGGGAAGTTGTGGCTGCCCCATCCCTGGGTCCTTGAGTAACCTGATCCAGTGGGAGGTGTCCCTGCCCAAGGCAAAGGGTTGGAACTGCATGGGCTTTAAGGTCCCTTCCAACTCAAATGATTCCATCATTCTAATATTTTCTCCTTCTCAAGTTATGAGCTCATAAGACACAGCTGAACATCTCAGTGGCCCAAACTGCCCTAGAATCAGCCACCCCTTCCCAGTTCTGTCCTGTTGGCCCAGAAAGCAGGGCTTTGGGAGCAATTCACTGCTCTGCCAATCATTAACAGAGGTGCCTCGACTCCAGAATAATGTCCATTCCATGGACACTTCACCTCCTCCCACCTCTTTAAGCAATGGTGGGCCTGAAAATTTGATTTGGGATCATCAACATTGATACAGCTGACACCAACAAAATTACTAGTGAAGGTGCAGTTAGATGTGTTTTATTGAGTATTTTAATCTCAAATGATCTGAAATAAAATCTGCAGGAAAGTAAATGGAGTTTTTGACCAATACCTCTGCAATGTGTGAGGACGTCTCCACCAAAAACACACCTTTCAAGAAGAAAAAAAAAGCACTGCATTGTTTCAAAGTCTGGTTTTGCATTCCAAACACCCTTAGCAGATATGCAGTGCATGTGCAACAATTTTCTGCTTTATCTCAACAGGAAAATATACTTCTAGCTGCATGTGTTTGGATAGGGCAACACATTTTTATTCTAGTGAGGGGGTGTAATGTCCTCTGTCTGAAACAGAACTCCACTGTGCACTGATGGCTATTGCTTATCTCACGAATGCTGCTGCTTCTGCAGTTCCAGAGTCCTTATCTTCAGTGGAGTCAACTGCGTACTGAGAGCTAATTGCAATAAATAACACAAAATGGTTTTTCTTATCAAAATGTCTTTGTGGGAGAAAACATAATTTGAAAATGGATAAAAAGGCATGTTCTTCTCCCTGTTTTTATTTAACATCTGGCTGGGCTGCTGTACTCCCTGCCGAGAACCAATCTAGGGACTTTACTCTGTTTTTCCAGGAGGCCCTGCAAGCCAGAGCTGGACCAGTCCAGGGGTTCCCCAAAACCATGTAGACCTCAGAGGAACTGCAAATTTCTCATGCATGTTTCACAGCTCATTGGGGTCCTCAAACATTTCTGTGCAGTGGTTGGGAAGTCTGGGAACCACTGGGCTGGTTCTCATTACCTCCCCGCCAAGCTCCCCATGGTCCTATTGCAATTTGGTGCTGAGAATAACTGCTCTTAACACACCCATCCCTCACCTCAGCAAAGCCATAAAGACCCAGCAGGTGGCTGGACAACAGCTATTATATTCTACAACAATGAGAAGAACGAAGATATTATAATAAACAGCATTTACCTGAATGCTAGGTAATGGTTTAGCAATAAAGATGGTGAATTAGTAATAGAGTCTTCAGGAGGGTGTGTAAAGTGCTTCAAAACTTAAAAGATACCCCGAAAAGGAAGCTTGAAGGTCTTAGAGTTGTTTAGTCTAGTGAAGAAAAAACAGTGAGGGTACATAGTAAATCATAAAATATGGCTACTGAGTGAAAGGGAATAAACTCTTTATAATCACAGAGGAAGGGCTAAGAAGTCATGGGCTTGCATTGCAGGAAGGAAGATGCAGCCTGGGTGACAGAGGGCAGTTTGCCAACAGAGGGGATAATTAAGGCCTGGAAAAATTGCCTGAAAAAATAGTAGAGATTTTTAAGAACAGATTGGGAGAACAGTGATCGCAGGCAGTTTAAGGAGAGCTGAATTGCCCTTGGGCTTAGCGATAGATCAGCTGATATTCAGTGCTCTCTTTCAGACCCATTTCCTATTATTCAGTTTATTTTTCTTTTTTGATTGGGTTGTGTTTTGAAATATAAGGAAACATAGTATTTTTCTGCTTTCTCTTCAGATCAGTCTTCCTTCAGGGAAGAGGTTTTTTTTCTCCAGCAAGTCTAACAAGTCTGCGAGCACCTTGTACACTCAGAAGAGGCAAAAACCATAAAGCAGATATTACTAATGCCAAACCCCAGGGATTAAATAGACACTATTCCAGATATTTAAGGTCCAATGCTGAACAGATAGGAGCTCAGTTCCTAAAATATCATCTTTTGGAGAGATGCATCCAGTACCAGTCCTGAAAGAGGGAGACAAAGGCTTGTTTCTCAGAGATGTTTTGTATCTGTCAATGTCGTGGGCTCTTGCATTACTGGCATGGATAAAAAATAGTGTAAGCATGGATATAAAATAGTGTAAGCATGATAAGTCCTTTTGATGTTCCTCAAGATTAAGCTCCAAGGACAGACGAAATTATAATAAGATGCTGATGAAGAAAATGCAGTCGGTGCTTCCCATCTCAGAGCTTTTTACGGAGGAGGCACAGGGTACAGAGAAACACTCCAAATAAAGCTGGTTCTGGAGAATCTCAGCTTGGGAAGGTCCCAAAACTGAATGAGGTTTTAAGGAGGGGTTACAAGACGAGGGTGAGCAGGGAGTGGTTAGGAGGAATTTTAATTAACATCAGCGTTTTCAATGTTATTTAATAAGGTCCAAAAAACATCTGAGAGCAATGAAAGCTGAAACCAGCATTTTCAGAGCAAACAGAGGCAAGTTTGGGGCTGGGGAAACAGGGCTGGCTTCCCTGGGGATGAGGGGCACCTGAAGATGTGGAAGCTCCTGGGAAGAGCAAAGCTTAGAGGTGTGATTTTGGAGGTGAAGGAAGAACAGAGCATGCCTGGGAGAGGAGATGCTGCATGCACACACTGGCTCCTGGGGCTGTGTGGTGTGTGGGCACAACCAGCCACATGAGGTGGGATTTAGGGAGGTGGGAGACCAATAGCCTCAGAAAGTGAGAGCCTTTTGGGAACTAGGCACCCACCAGCCAAGGTGCTGTGTGTATTGAGAACCTGTTGAACCCTGTATTTGTAAATATTCAGGCACAAAACCGAGGAAGCCAACCTTGGTGAAGGCACCGTGGTGATTAATGGGCACCTAGATCAGGGTGGGGATGACCATGATGTGTGCAGTGGAGGTGCAGGAGGACAGTTACCACACGGCCATGAGTCTATCAGGCCTCCCACAAGCAACTTTGCCCCCCAGGATCTTGGCACACATTTTGTTCCCACTGGAGAGGACCCCATGGACCATGATGGGGTGTGCCAGACTGGATAACCTGGACAGCAAGCGCAGGAGAGAAGGCCAAGCTGGGCTGTGCATGGCATGCAGCACTCCAGCCTTGATTCTTCTTGTTCTTCCCATGCCTGAACTTGCCGATGGAGTTGTTCAGCACGATGACATAATTACCATTTCAATTGCAGATTAATAAGAAGTGGGTTTTTTTAGCAAACTCTGAGGCATGTCTGAACTGGGAGGTCATTTCACCTTCCTGCTGTCTGGGAACCAAGGGTGCCGTACCCTCTTTGATGTCTCCTGACATGGAGGTTTTACAAACACCAGCACCGGCTGCAGCAGCACTAATGTGCCTGCTGCAACTCCTCTTCCCATGGCGTGATCTTTGGGAGGACATGCAGCTTTCATCTCCAGCACTCAGTTGGGCAATGGATGCATAAATAGACCAGTGTCTAAATTAAAAACCTTCTGCTGGTAGAGTCATCCCAGGTGCTGTCAAAGGTGCAGGGCTGATAACTGGGATGAAGGGGAAACTGAGGCAGAATTAGCTTGCCTGAGGTCATTCAGAGTTTTTCTGTGTTGTGACAAGCTTAGGGATGCATCCAAAATGCTGCAGTGGGAGGAACAGGCAGAGAGAGGCTACTATGGACCACTAAGCAACCATGAGATCCAAGGGAGAGATCACATCCACAGGCCAGGTACCAAAAGCCAAGCTTTAAGTCCAGCGTCTAGGGTTCCGGGGCAGACCCTGAAATACAACTGCTTAAAGCAAAACCACAGAGGGAAAGAAATTTGTTGCATCAGGGAAGATGATGGGTATGGAAATACACATCCACACCCAGCGTGACTTCTTGCTTCTGTGTAAGGTCTCCCATTTTCCCTCCTCCCCCATCACTTAGCCCAGCACAGCTCAGTTGGACCAGGTGAATCTCTCACATTCTTCAGGTTAGGAGGTTTCTGTGCCTGGTGGAGGAGCTTTTGTTTACCCCTAGGCATGCTGAGCCTGAGCTACTCCCATCAGGAATCCTAGAGCCCAGCCAAACCCTAACAAGCCAAACATTTATATAACTATATCGATATATCTATATATCACTCAGACCTTGAGGCTGACTTAAAAGTCAGGAAAGCATCTACAGACCCTTTTTCCTTTTCTCACTCATTCAGCCTCTCAGTCTTTAGCCTGCACTTCTCAGGTTTCTCCTGCAATTGTGGGACTGGAGAGCTGTGTGTGCTTGCAGCAAGAGAGAGATGCCTATGTAGCCCCTGGAGCTTTCAGATGCTCAAGAGCCCTTTATAGACACGCAGGAGCCACCAAGCAGAGCCCGTGGGTGGCAACCCTGCCCAGAGCTTTAAAAAAAAGCAGCTGAGACACGGGCATGTCCAATATCTGCTGTTCCCTGTGATTTCCTGCTCGACCATCTCTACTTTCAGGTCTATTTTAGACATTCCTTGAATTCTGCCTTACCATGATCTTTTGCCCCTTATTGCTTCAGCTGAGGTTGTTTTACGGGACTGTCCATCTCCACTGGAAGGAAGTGAGGGCATTTGAAGCTTCTGAGCTCTGAACACCAAAATCACCCTGCCCCTGTGTTGCTGGGGTTTCCCAGTGTATGAGCAGGTCTGTATCTGGAGATTGGTTTCCTGTAACAAAGCAGGTCCCTATCTGGAGAAGATCTGTTTTCCTGCAACAAAAATATGCCCCAGGTGAGAAATTTGCCTCCTGAACTCCACATGACCTCCAGGAGCTGAAAGTCTTTGGATTAGGAGCATCAGGCTTGACTGTACTGAAAATCAATCCAGCCCCAGAGCTGTGCTGCCAAGAGTGGTGATGCAACCCTGCAAAGACCCTGAAAGTCCCAACAAATTTTGGTTTTACAGGATACTCAGTAAAACATCAGTGCCTGCTTGTGGTCCAGCCCAACAGCCTCTTTCAGGTCTCCAGAGGATGAGCCCAGTTGTGGGCTGAGATCCCACTGTCCCTCTCTCCATGGGCAGCAGACGGAGCCAGCAGAGCTTCCAACAAGCGATGCTTCTGCATGGGCTTAGTGCCCTACCAACTGCAGCCTGATATCCACCATGCCCTCCACCAGCTTAGCCTGGAGAAGAGGAGGCTGAGGGAGGACCTTATCACTGTCTACAACTGCCTGAAGGGAGGTTATGGTGAGGTGGGTGCTGGTCTCTTCTCCTGTCAAGCCTCAAGCCACGCCAGTGGAGTTTCAGATTAGACATCAGGAAAAACTTCTTCCCTGAAAGGATCCTCAGACACTGTCAGAGGCTGCCCAGGGATGTGGTGGAGTCTCCATCCCTGGAGGTGTTTAAAATACAGGTAGATGAAGTACTTAAGGCTATGATTTATTAGTGGACAGGTATGGTTGGGCTTGATGATCTCATAGCTTTTTTCCACCCCAGTGATTCTATGATTCTGTGTTCCCAAGAAAACCCAAAAATAGGGGGCTTGAAGGGTTAAAGTAACAATGCAGGTTTTACAAGTCCAGGCTCCAGATGTTGCAGGCAGGAAGATGAAAGCAATACCTTTTGCCTGGTTGTGGAGGCACTAAGCCCTTAATAGCCCATCCTGTGGAGGCAATGTCCTGCCTCCAGCCCTGCTCGACTTTGTCTCACTGCTGGAAGCGGTTTGGTTAGGGATCCCACAAGCAGCAAGTTGCTGCACGAAGCCTTTTTGTCCCACTGCTCGCACTTGATCAATTATTAAAAGCAGAACATTCTCCAACCATGAAATTCATCCCAGCTTCCCCATGGCATGCTGGGCTGGAAAAATCAAACCGCAAGCCCTGCACTTCCAAGGGAAGGAGTAAATACCCACTTCTAGTGGGGCCTTCTGGGGTGCTGGGGCATCCCCAGGGATCTTGTTTTATTGGCACCGATCTTCCCCTTCAGTTCCCACGGCCACCTCAGCCAAGCACCCTGCCCACCCACCGTTCTGCAGGGTCTCACCACTGTCCTGGTAGCTGCAGCTCCCAACAAGATCAAGAAGGTTGGTTGCATTTCTTTCACATCCATTGGGCTCTAACAAATGCCTTGGCGCCTGGTTTTTGTTTTCTTCCACTGAACCCCTTCTACAATGGCTTTGCTTTCTGTTTTCTCCTTGCAAGCTCTCAGCCTTGTCTTGCCTCGCTGATGGGAGGCAAAACATTTTTTTCTGAACCATTCATAATCATTCCGTTCAGTTTCCTGAACGGGAGGCTGGCTCTAAACTGAGCTAAAAAACTGAGCTCTACCAGGGGAGGTTCAGGCTGGACATCAGGAAAAACTTTTCACGGAAAGAGTCATTGGGCACTGGCAGAGGCTGCCCAGGGAGGGGGTTGAGTCACCTTCCCTGGAGGGGTTTAAAAGATGGGTGGATGAGGTGCTGAGGGGCATGGTTTAGTGGCAGATAGGAATGGTTGGAGTCGATGATCCAGTGGGTCTTTTCCAACCTAGTGATTCTGTGATTCCGTAAAAAGCTTCAGTAGGTGTGATACTGGGGGCCAGTTATGTCCCTTCACTGGCTGAATGAGGGCACCCTGAGCTATGCTGTTCTTTTTCTCTCCAAGTGCCTCACACAGAACAGATACTTTGGGGTTAGAATGTGATATTTCATGATTTTAAGCATATTCAGATTGGCATTTTCATCTAGGCAGCTGTAGGGAATAGCAGGGGACCCCCTCAGCTCTCACACAACTCCCCAGATATCTCTGGTGGCACAGCTCCAGCTCCGGTTATGCACATGCCTCAAAATAACTGACATATTTTCTACAGGGCAGAGACTATAAATAAATCCAAAGTAATGCCAGGCCTAAGTATTGCCACTACAGCAAAATCAATAGTTAGTTCCTTGCAATATAAGAGATTCTCTTCTTCCTTTTTCCCATGCATCTTATAACGCTGGTAAGCAGCAGCACCCATGTCACCATCTGACTTAGGCTGCTTTATAGAATCATAGAATCACCAGGTTGGAAAAGACCCATCGGATCATTGAGTTTGTTCGCATCTGATTCAAAGAAAGACTGTGAACACTTCACCACTGCTGAAAGCTAATGGAACGAACCAGATTTTAGTCTCAGAGCTGCTCAAACATGCAGCTGGCCTCAGTTTCCCTTTCCTTTAAACTTGCATAGATGCAAGACTGTTAAGTGATGGGGCCAGGAGGTTTGAACCTCTGCCCACAACTGGTCCAGGCTCAAAGGGTCTCAACACTTCCTTTCTGAAGGAGCTCAGAGCTTCCACCTACTGATGGTGCCTTCAAACAGAGCAGTGGGTGGCTGAGAGGGTAAAGAATGTCAGGGCAGGCCCTTCTTAGAATCATAGAATCATACAGTAACCAGGTTGGAAGAGACCCACCGGATTGTTGAGTCCAACCATTCCTACAAATCACTAAACCATGTCCTTCAGCACCTCGTCCACCCATCCCTTGAACCCCTCCAGGGAAGGTGACTCAACCACTTGTTTCAGCTTTAAAGGAATTGCTTCTACAGGAGAGAGGGCATGGTCTTCTCATCCTCTGCAATAAATACCTCACTATTGCATAGGACACCAGGCAAACAATGGGGCTTGGGCAGGGACATCAATATCCCTTTGCCCAAGATGTCTTAACCACTGAAGCAGATGGTCCTGCATTTCCTCCCTCACTAATCCAATGAACATCTCAAAAGCCTGGCCACCAAAGGAACACTGCTCCAACCTGGATGGCAAACCACACCCTGGTTCTCTACACAGAGTTCTTCAAGGAGGATGAGACTTGTCACAGCTCAAACTGCCTCCATTCCTGGGCAGCTGATAATTCGTGTCTTCTCCTTTCACCCAATCATTTTTGGTTTTGGAAGTGGGAACTGACTTCACCCTCAGATATCTATCACACTTTCAGACCTCATTGACATTGTTGCAAGATTCACGAATTATTCGGCGTGTACCTGATGGTCAGATGCACATGAGCGCACTAGAGGCTCATGGCTTTTAGAAACCAGGGTGTTTAAAAACAGCAGGTGTAATTTGGCAATTTATGATACTTGTCCAGTCAGCTTGACGAAGAGGAATCTTCCTGGGCTTTTCCACCGAGGCTGATGACAGAGACCTTGCCTGGTAAACTTGGCATAGTGGTTGACTTCCCTGCTAACCACAAGGGCTGCCTGAGCTTCTCAAGTGTTTCAGTTTTTGTTTCATTTCATTTTTAATCCACCCAAAAATTTGTACAGTGACTCACCGGAGTGCCCAGGGATGTCCCCCCTGGTTCCACTGTGCAGATGTGCAAAGGCTGGGTAGGGACATCCTCCTGTCAAAGCCTGGTGACACAGTGGGGTCACAGGGGATAGATCTCTCTCACTGTAGGCTGGGAGTTCAAGCCCAATCCTGGCTTTGCTGTCATCCCCAGCACAACACCTCTCATTGCCACTTGTGCATAGGCTGCTTGGGGCAAGGTCTTTCTCTTTTAAATGCACAATCTTTAAGGGCTCAGGACCCCCTTGTCCATATTACTCTACAAATGTATGGCACAGGAGAAGCTCCATCCATCACTTCTTGCTGTGAACACTTTTCCTAATCAGTTGTCCCAGCCCACATTCATCTCCTCTCCTAAACTAGCAGAGAAGTATTCCCACCTTGACATCTTGTCTCCAACTGTGTGCCCAGAAAACCAAAATGTGCTTTTAAATGTATATGGACAACATGAAGAAAATGTTTTTTCTATATATGAATAGCTTTTACCAATTCGCTTTAAGCCAATTCTTCTCCAGAAGCCCTTCCAGACCAGGACATGCAAATATATACATAGACCCAGCTGAGCTACCATTTCATAGAATCACAGAATCATCAGGTTGGAAAAGAACCACCGGATCATCGAGTCCAACCATTCCTATCAAACAGTAAACCATATCCCTCAGCACCTCGTCCACCCGTGCCTTAAACACCTCCAGGGAAGGTGACTCAACCACCTCCCTGGGCAGCCTCTGCCAGCACCCAATGACCCTTTCTGTGAAAAAAATTTTTTCCTAATGTCCAGCCTGACCCTCCCCTGGCGGAGCTTGAGGCCATTCCCTCTCATTCTGTCCCCTGTCACTTGGGAGAAGAGGCCAGCTCCCTCCTCTCCACAACCTCCTTTCAGGGAGTTGTAGAGAGCAATGAGGTCTCCCCTCAGCCTCCTCTTCTCCAGCCTAAACACCCCCAGCTCTCTCAGCCGTTCCTCATAAGGCCTGTTCTCCAGCCCCCTCACCAGCTTCGTTCCTCTTCTCTGGACTCGCTCCAGAGCCTCAACATCCTTCTTGTGGTGAGGGGCCCAGAACTGAACACAGGATTCGAGGAGCGGTCTCACCAGTGCCGAGTCCAGAGGGAGAAGAACCTCCCTGGACCTGCTGGTCACGCTGTTTCTGATCCAAGCCAAGACGCCATTGGCCTTCTTGGCCCCCTGGGCCACTGCTGGCTCATGTTCAGTCACTGTCAACCAACACCCCAGGTCCTTCTCCTCCAGGCATTTGTACACTGAGTTGAGCTCTCCTGGAGCAACTTTATACCAGTAAACAGTGACAGCAAAGTTCAGCCAGCATCAAGCAAATACTTTTCCAAAGACTCACTCTTTCACAGAATCACAGAATAACCAGGTTGGAAGAGACCCACCGGATCACCGAGTCCAACCGTTCCTACCAAACACTAAACCATATCCCTCAGCACCTCGTCCACCCGTGCCTTAAACACC
This sequence comes from Phaenicophaeus curvirostris, assembly GCF_032191515.1. Classification (NCBI taxonomy): domain Eukaryota; kingdom Metazoa; phylum Chordata; class Aves; order Cuculiformes; family Cuculidae; genus Phaenicophaeus; species Phaenicophaeus curvirostris. The sequence continues at coordinate 74,172,821 of NC_091431.1, forward strand.
TCCAGGGAAGGTGACTCAACCCCCTCCCTGGGCAGCCTGTTCCAGTGCCCAATGACCCTTTCTGTAAAGAATTTTTTCCTAACGTCTAGCCTAAACCTCCCCTGTCGGAGCTTGAGGCCGTTCCCTCTTGTCCTGTCCCCTGTCACTTGGGAGAAGAGGCCAGCACCCTCCTCTCTACAACGTCCTTTCAGGTAGTTGTAGAGAGCAATGAGGTCTCCCCTCAGCCTCCTCTTCTCCAGGCTAAACAACCCCAGCTCTCTCAGCCGTTCCTCATAAGGCCTGTTCTCCAGCCCTTTCACCAGCTTCGTTGCTCTTCTCTGGACTCGCTCCAGAGCCTCAACATCCTTCTTGTGGTGAGGGGCCCAGAACTGAACACAGGATTCGAGGAGCGGTCTCATCAGTGCCGAGTCCAGAGGGAGAAGAACCTCCCTGGCCCTGCTGGTCACGCCGTTTCTGATCCAAGCCAAGATGCCATTGGCCTTCTTGGCCACCTGGGCCACTGCTGGCTCATATTCAGTCGGCTGTCAACCAACACCCCCAGGTCCCTCTCCTCCAGGCAGCTTTCTAGACAGACTTCTCCCAGTCTGTAGCACTGCATAGGGTTGTTGTGCCCCAAGTGCAGGACCCGGCATTTGGCCTTGTTAAACCTCATGCCATTGGACTCTGCCCAGCGGTCCAGCCTGTTCAGATCCCTTTGGAGCCTCCCTACCCTCCAGCAGATCCACACTTCCACCCAGCTTAGTGTCGTCCGCAAACTTGCTAAGGGTGCATTCGATGCCTTCATCCAGGTCATTGATGAAGACATTGAACAGGGCTGGACCCAGCACTGAGCCCTGGGGAACCCCACTTGTCACTGGCCTCCAGCTGGATTTCACACCATTTCCCACCACTCTCTGGGCCCGGCCATCCAACCAGTTTTCCACCCAGGAGAGTGTGCGCCTGTCCAGGCCAGAAGCTGACAGTTTCCCAAGCAGAATGCTGTGAGAAACTGTGTCAAAGGCTTTGCTGAAGTCTTTGAAATATCTGGAGCCTCCAGCCCATAACCATTGCATCACCCTGAGGGCTGCATGGACAGAAGGGTCCGTTCACCTCGTAGGCTTGCAAAAAGCCTGCAAGACAAGCGCTCGCAGGTGCATCAGGGAGGACGGGGAACAAGTTCAGATGCTGAGCATCGCCTAAGTGAGACTGGGGTCATGGGTTTGCACTGTGATCCCAGTGGAAATCCATTTGCAAATGAGTTTCCAGTGTGGAAAACTATGATCTTTAAGATGGTGGAGTTTTATCACCTTCCTTTGCAGTACATCAGCTGTTATAAACACTATATTTTATCAGCAGCTGGCACTTCAAATGTATTTGACATATGATTTAGCAACAAAAAGCTACATTATTTGACCCTTCTTTATTGCACTCTTTAATTACTGGTCAGTAAAGCGGAGAAAAAAGATCCAACCATGCTGTAATTTCAGTATATCATTAAAAGATTTAGCAGTGACCACGTGGAGTTGTGGTCCAAAGAGCACAGTTAGCTAGAACAGGCTGATTTCAGAAATACCGAATTTCCAGAGAAATCCATTTATAAGGAGGAGAGGAGGGAGCCAGGTCCTGCCATCCACTGAGAAATCAGGACTTCGGACTGTCTCAGCCAGCTAACGTCTGAGCCTCTTACGTGAATGAGATTTCCGTAAGGTGATTTCCAAGGAGGGAAGAGTGGAAACCACAGCTAAGCTGTACAGAGCACAATGATACATGAGGTCCCAAGGCCACCACTGCTTTATTGGAAGATGTCCATGGATGTCCATGGAGATGGAGGGGAGGTGTCTGACTTTAAGTGCTCTGAGCAAGGAGAAAGAAGGACATCAAGCAGCCTGCCAGGAGAGACCTGGAAGGCAGACATCAGCATTTGCACTTGGGAAGGAGCGGGCTCTGGCCTTGCCCACAGGTCCTCCATCCAAGGGCATATCAGAGCTATGATTCCTCCTCTTAATCTGGATGTTACTGGATAATTCATATTTGACCAAATCAAGAGTAGCCACATAGCTGCGTTCCTGACAAATGAGCTCCAGCACTCAGAGTTTATGTAAACACGTGCGTTTAAGCCTGGCTTTGTGCCAGTGGCAGAGGGATTCACATAAACCAGGAGCATCACAACCAAAGCCTCCAGCCAGACAGCACAATGGCAGCAGGACCACATTGGACCAGGTTTATACCAGGTTGGCCCTTCACTTTATGTAGCTGCAGATTTTCTGAGCCCTAAAGATGGATTTACAGTGTCAGCAAACTCCAGCCAAAGGGAAATCCTTCCTCTCTTTAACCCCAAATCTCTATTTTAACCTTCAGACTACTTCCTCCACTGCATCTGTGACTCTAGAGCTGAGCAAGCTCTAGGTGAATGGGGAAACATGAGCTGGTGCTCAGCATCCTTCTGTGATGTTCTTTTTTTTTTTCTTTTTTTTTATGCGTTGAATGAGAGCTAAAATTAGCTCAGCAGGAGATGAAGACTGGAACATTTTAGCTAAAGCTGCTGTAGAATTGAAAATCCATACACTGGCGGATTATTTCCCAGCTTTCTTACTGCGAGCATTCCTTGGTCTTTTATTTTGACAGATGAATGCAAGTAAAGATCTCATAAAATAAAGTGCTACATGAAGTGTTGCAGCTCATTCTCCAGATGATCACTGTAATATTTGACCTGGAAAGCCATGTTTAGCAGAAGGTCCGGCCAGCTGCACATGCTTCCAAGAATGGTTGGGGTAATGACATAGGACCAGGTGTAAAACAGGGTGTGTAAGGATGCTCCAGGCCCAGCAGATTTTCATTACACCTTGCAAATGATACAACGGCCCACCAGCACTGCACCCATCATGGGAATATCTCCACAGCTAGCCTCTGGGCTTTGCTGGATCATTTTTCCCCTTTGTGTTATCATACAGCCATAGAAGAGTATGGGTTGGAAGGGACCTGTGAAGGCCACCCAGTTCAACCCCCCATCATGAGCAGTGACATCTTCAACTCAATCAGGTTACTCAGACTCCCCGACCTGGAATGTTTCTAGGGCTGAAACCTTGTCCTATTGCTAAAGGTCCTGCTAAAATCTCTGTCTCCATCTTTCCTATAAGCATCCTTGAAGCACTAAAGGCCACAATGAGGTCCCCCTGGAGCCTTCTCTTCTCCAGGCTTGGTGTGAAGGGCATTAATTTAGGGTAGGGTTAGTGATACAGTATTTCCACTCTCTGTTTTCTGCTGCAGGAGGAGCAACACTTTGTAGACTTTGTATCTCACAGGTGGAAATCTTGAGAAACATCAAAGTTAAATGACTTGGTCACCTTTTAGACCAATGAGCAGGGACAAGAATCCAGATCCCAGTTAAATGGAGATCCACATCTATGTTACAATTTGGCATCAGGGCTTTAACCATAAGGATAAATGTATCTCTTCAAACAAGGTGAAAACATCTTCAAAACATCTAAATGTAGTCCATCAGTGTGATGTCCTGGCTTGTTGCTACTTTCATGTCCTACATCAGGGACAGAACAATCATCTCATCTCATCTCACCTCATCTGTTCTGCGTAAAGACCTATGTCTCGTTGCCAGCAGAACCGAGGAGGTGGGAAAAGTATCTGTGAGTCCAGTATTCTCTCTCTTTTGGCTGCTCAAGACTAAAAACCAGCTTTACAGATGGTTGACTGTAACCTGGCCTTCAACCAGGTGCTTCCTAGACTTGGAGAGATCTTTCTGAGTATGAGTCCCTGCTGCCTGCACAGTCCTGCTCCTGCAGATGAGCTCTACCAGAGCTCAGAGGACTCAACAGTTGAGTTTGCAACAGTTATCTGCTTTACCTTTCATCTCCAGGACCTTTGATGGTGTGTTGCCTGGATGGGCGTTGCGGATATGGGCAGGTACACTCTTCCTTGGGCTTCTGGTCCAAGCCATCAATGCTAATTTGGCTGATGGACCAGAAAGTTAGTGTGATTATTGGGTATTTCCAGTCTGCTGGTGCAAAACGGAAAGGAAATTAGCCAAATAGTAGAATAGATGACATTATCCCAATGTCTGCCCTTTTCGGTGTCTCTTAGTGCTTACCAAGCGCGACAGGGTGGGTATGTCTATCATGCTCTCAGCCTTCGATGCTAACTCCCACATGAAAGATGAGAGGTAAGAGCCTGGCAATTGAAACTTCCATGCAAATCTCGCACACAGAATCACAGAATCATAGAATCACCAGGTTGGAAAAGACCAATTGGATCATTGAGTCCAACCATTCCTATCAAATACATGACCATTTTGAAGCTGGTTCATGAGCTTGGTGACATGGATCCAACGGAAAGCAAATACCATTCAAAGCAAATCAATTACTGCATCGTAATAAATCCCTCTGGGTTGGGCACATCTCCCTGGAACAGAAAGGCACAGTGCTGGCCAAACCAGGTCCAGATGCTCCCAAAACCTGACGTACTGATGGTCATCAACAATATGAAGGACAGCAGAGACTAGAAGTTACATTCGTGGGCTCCAGGTGCTTTGTCAAGGCTTAGAAGCCAATTTGGACATTGTACTTATCCAAATCCTTCGGTCTCCAGGACTCTGGTGGTTTTTGCTCAGGGTGTCTCTTCACAGAAAGCAGGAACCAGCTGTAGGGACCTTCTCAGTGGGAATATTTGCAAGAGGGATATGATACCTTCGAGCTGTGAATGCCTGAAGGCAGGGGGATTGGGGCAAAAGGAAAAATAACCTCTATTTCTTCAAATTTTCTTTCTCAGCTGGTGGCAAGGGCCACCTTTGTCACAGCATAGAGTAGAAGCTTGGCCTCCTTTAGTATTTAAAGGACTAGGATAGTCAAATGGGAGCTGAGTCCCTAGGCACTGGGGTTCTATCAAGCTGAAATTAAGAGGAAACATGTATAATAACGAGAATAACCGCAGCAGACTTCGGGCAGTGAGCCATGCACCTCATTGCAACCTCCTCAAATCCTGGCAGACCCTCCAGACAGGCTGATTCGATGCATATAAGCCAGGGAGCTCAGAGCCACTTGCACCAAACGAGCCAAACGGAGCCTAAAGCTCAGGAGTGACCCTATCTAGGTGCTACCCACACCAGAGTGGTCCAACTTGGGGATGCAGTGGGCTGACACCATTGCCTCCCATGCAGTATCCACTCAGAGCAGCATTTCACTTTCCTTCCTCATCCCCACCACTAAAAAAAGCCACTTGGCACAGCCTGGGATCAAGTGTATGTTTTTATTTTTTAATGGAAGATAAATTCCTTTAGAAAAAAACATTCAACTGGATGATAACACCCATAGAAAAAAACACCAATCTCGTGTTGTTTTTTTTTTTTAATTTGGCATTTGTTATTTGCATTTATATTAAAGCAAAGTGCATCTTTCTTATTTTTTCTTGTTTATACACATTGCACAATACATAAATAATGATGCTTATAAAACGTCTTTATATTTACAAGTAATAATATATTTATATATAACATAAAATACACTTTTTTCTTTAATAAATCTCAGGGTTTTTTTAAGGAGTCTTTTTCGTGTGTGTGTGTTTTATTCCCAAAGCACTACAATACAATGCTAAAGTTCCAATGAGAATGCTCTCTTGTTCATTTAAACCTTTATATTTAGAAAAATAGCTTATGTTAAGGTCTAAACATGCTCATTGAGCTAAGAACAGTGTAAAAGTATCATACTCGTGTATGAATTCAAGAAGAAATGAAAGCACAACTGCATCTCCAGATAGGATGGTACCAGGATAACCTGATTGAAGCAGGTTACAACAGACCAACTATCATGAACACTTTTTCTTTTGTTTTCCCCTTAGTTTTTACATTGTTTTGTTGGTTTTGTTTAGTTTTAGGCTTACGCTTCCGTTGCTTCACATCTCAGCTCAAATTATAAAGCGTGGGCCACGCACAATGTTTCTCCGCTGATGTTTCCTCCTCTTGCATCAATCCCCGGTGTCAAAAAAAGAAGCAATAGAAGGATGAACACAGTGACAAAACGTGAACCCAGCAACAAGAGAAATTAAATAGAAATCAAAAGGGTGGGTAAAGACCCAGTTGGGAAGGTTTTGCACCATCCTTCGGCGGCAACGTGAGGTTAGCACCGCTGAGGAAAGGTCTTGGTGTCGCCATCACTGGGGATGGCTGGCGGCAAGAAGAAGGTGGCGCATAAAAAGTACAGGTATCTTGTTGTTTGTCCAAGAGAAGGAGCTGTAACATAAAGGAAGTGGCTTCTGAATCCATTGATCACATAGGATAATCCTTTCACAGGCACGAAATAATTATCGTATGAGATCTATCCCCTTGAAACCTTCACTTGCCCTTCTCAGTTATTATTGGTCATTCACACATTTTAAAAATAGATGTATTTATCAAAATACCCAAGGCAAAAAAAAATCTTTTCATAAGCTATTTCTCAAGATGGGTGGAACAAAAAAAAAAACCACAAACAAAATAAAACAAAAACAAAAAGTCTGCATGAAAAGCAAGCACTCAGAAGGAAATAATAGCAGCAAAGTAGTAATGATGTCATGAGTCCACTCCATCTCGAGTCATCGGTTATTAAAAATAACCTCCAACCAGCATGGGCAACTGCTGATAAATTGTCTCGTGTAGCACTGGCCCCAGCCTTTCACAAAGCTGATCTGAACAGTAAATCCGGTCCATGGCTGCTGCATGAACTCATGGTCGTTGGGTCTCTGCAAGCTGTATGCCTTCTCATAGTCAAAAGCCTTGATGGAAAAACCTGGGAACACTTTGTGAACCAGCAACGTCCTGGAGTCAGGGTTGTCCAGTGTGGCCGACTTGATGAAGATGGGGTAACTGCTGCGGTTGTACACCCACACGCCGTCCACTTCCTTGGTGAGCTGGATGCCATAGCCGATCTTGCTGCGGACCTTCTGCACCAGTTGGCTTTTGTTGTCCGAGTTGAGCTGTCCGAGGCAGAAACCATTCCCCTGAGGTAGATCATAGAAGATATCCAGGGAGGGCTCTTGGACAGAGTACAGCCGACCCACGCGCGTTTTCTCCTCCCAGTATGCCACCACGCACCAGTGTGACCGACGCCCTGGCTCCTGAAGAACTTGGGAATCTGCAGAACAGGCGGGAAGAAAAAGGGGAACTTGAGCACATGAAAGAGACACAACACTAGCCAGTTCTTGCCTGCCCATGTCTACATAACGCTCTCCATGCACACCCCAATGCCCACAGCACATTCACTAATTCCATGTCCTAAGGCCATCGTTAAGACCATTTAAGTTGACCAACTGTGCTGCGCCACTGCCTAGCTCTGGTTAGCAATGTAGCCCTTACGGATCCCAAATCACCAGGTCCACCTTCAGAAGTGGCTTGAGATCCACCAGCAGCACCCAGGGCACAGCAATCCTTCACCAAAGCTATCGCTCTGACCACCTTCAGTGCCAACAGGAGACACAGGATGCTCTAGCCAGCTGCATCTGGCAAGAACAAGCACCCAAAAATCCCCCTCATTTGCACCCACCAGACAACAGATCCATTTCCATAAAGAACTGCCTGCAGTTCACAGATGTGAAAAAAATGAAGCCCTGCTAAGAAAAAACACACTGAAGGTCACCCCATGAAACCAGAAGGGACAAGGACTCATCTGCTCTAATCCATGGGAGTCTTCTCTGCCCATAAGCAAAGCGTGGATGATAGAAAGGATGGAGCCTCCGCATAAAACCCTGACCCACTGTCATATGGTGACAGGGTGGAGACCAGAAATCTTGCTCTTCTTAACAAAAACAGACTACAAAAGACCCCATTTGCACAGCCCATCTTTTGACTTTCTCGCCCACAGCAACCTCCTGCAAACAGCAAGGATGTGACATGCTACAAAAAAGCAAGGTGGGGGCTGAGAAATGAGAAAAGACCCTTTTCCTGATGGAGGATCCCTAGCAGCCTGGCACTGCTCAGCAGGTAATTCCTTCCAGCCACGGTAGGCATGTTGAGACCTGGGAACTACTGATGTCTATAACTGTATTAAAAAAAAAATAATACTACATTAAAAAAAAATCAGTGAGTGCTACTGAAATAATCCCCTGTTCCACAGGAGCAGTTACGGGAGTACGGATGGTGGGTGACCCAGCACCACAAAGCTCTCCCTGCATCACCTCAGTAGCCCCGCAAGATGCCACCAGGATGAGCAATGCCATCTTTTCTCTATTTTTTGCTATTATAAACCCATTTCCCCAGCGCAGGCATTTCTTTCCAGTCCACGAGTTGCACTTCAAGCCCTGCACTGTGCTTTTAAGAAAAAAAAAAAGCCCAGCCACACACTTTTAATTTCCTCATTTCTATGCCAGCGAGGAAAATATTTCTCCAGTTGCTGCAGGCAGCTACTAAAAATGGGCCTGACTGTGTACGCCTCAAAATAGGGACCCTTGCTCCTGGGTGAAACCAGGGACTGGGGGTCCTGGCAGCATGGGGTGATCCCTGGGAAAGCATCCATTGATGTGTGCCCTGGTTTGTCCTTCCAACTCCCCTTTTTGGTGCCTCCCAAGACTTTGTTGCAGACAACTTTATATCCTGCTGAAACTTGGCACCGCGCGAGGGACCGAGGGGGAAACGGAGCGGGCGGCTTGGGTTACCTCACCCCTAACCTAAATGGGGTGCTCTCCATCCAAGGGTGCACCCAGCAGGGCAAGAAACACCCCTGGAATGGTGTTTCTCCCACCCATCTGGGAGACAGACTCATTCTACAGGGAAAACCCAGGAAACAGATTAATCTGGGGGGGGTGGCTCCTGGATCAAGAGAGGGGATGCTCCTGGATCCTTCCCCATCTCAACCTCCCCCTCCACCAACTGCCTGCACAGTGATGCTCAGTGGTTGTTGGTTTTTATTTTATAGCAGCTGAGGGAATTTTGGAGCAACAGCCATTGAACCCTGCTGAAATTCCTAAAGGTTCTTATTTATTTGAACACAAAAGCATCCTTTTCGGGGTGGGGGGGAAGACTTTTTCACCCAATATTTGTGCTTGCATTAGTGAAGACCATTTAACAAGCAGCTCATTGCCGCTTACAAAGAGTTATTTAATTGCCAGTGCATTAAAAAAAAAAAAAAAAAAAGAAAACTCTTAAAAAGGGAAAAAAAAAAGGAAGAAAACTGCCTTGGCTATGAATGAACAGACCTTTATGGAAGGCTGGAAGTTCATGAATGAATCCCACTAGGTTTTTCAATGAGATGGGGTGACCAGACCTCAAGGACAAGTCTTAGGTAATCCGGGATATTTTTTTTTATTAAGAAGCCAATGCCAGCACACAGTATAAATATGCCAGAGCCTCTTCCGTTTGCAGGATTCAGCTGTTGACTGGATGTCTAGTCAAAAAGCCATCAGAATATAAGGGTTGAGCTCGGATAAACAGGATCAGACCTCTTTGCCAGCCGCCACCGAAGCCGCTTTTCATGTTCGTTGGGACCCCAGTGGAGCCGCCCCACGTCCACCCATCTCCCTGATTTTGGCATCTGCTAGGAAAAGGGGTGGGAAAAGCCAGTGGCATCACTCGGGCAGTGGGGACAGAAGAGGAGGTTGCAAGACGAGAGGAAAAAATGACGCAGAGATGTTTCCTACAGCAATGGAGACTTTTTTTTCCCTCCAAAAGGGTTTTTTTTGGTAGCAATGACCTTGGTTCTGGGTAAATGAAGCAATTAAGATTGATTTTGCCTCAAAACACCCCCACTAGGTTCATCCTGTACAACCTAGAGTTGTGCAGCAACCAACCATCCACCTCCCATCTCCGCCTGCTGCCAATTCACACAAAAACCCAGATCCCAAGAAATCTGCAGCCACATCATCCTCAACGTGTCCTTGTGGACAACAGTCCAGAAATGGCTGAGAAACGCATTGGGGATTCTTGTTTTGAGCTAAAAGCATCCTTTTCACAGTCTCCTCAGAGCAAATACAGCCTCTCTAAATGCCTCGAAAACTCCCAACAAACTGGGAGCATTCCCATATTCCAGTGAACAATAATGATGTTCAATGCTATGAACACCCACACTATTATTTTCACTATTAAGCATCCCTCTATTTGCTGCTATTGTTGGCTTATTATTATTTTCCATGGTTTGCATTACAGGCTGTCTAGAGGCTCTGTCAGGCTTCTCCCAGCACACTGTGCAATCTTATAGCTTATTATGGAAAAAAAAATGTATATATAAATAACTTAAATAAAGTGAGTTTGCCCTCAGGAATTTAGAGAATTAGTCATATTTGTCACTTATAGTTGGGTCTACGGAGAACAGCTATGCAAAGTGAAGCCCATTTCCACACAAAAGGGAGAAATTAAGGCAATAGTTTTGACTTGGCACAATATTTTTTGTCAATTTGGATGGTGATGAAGATGGTGATGTCCCAGTATCATTTTTTTTTCCCATATTTTTCATGCTCTTGTGGAACACTACTTGGAGAAAGTGTCTTCCACAATAGTAGCATCCCAACACATCCACCAGCAAGACAGCCTGTGAGGTTTCCACCACCTGCCCTGATCCTCGTAAACACCAAGTTCTACACAAAATTGCTCAATAAAAGGCCACAAATAGAATCTCTCCAGCTTTGGGTGTGCACATGCTGCCCAGTAGCTCAGGGTATCATCCTTGTCCAGGGAGGAACGCTACAGAAAATACCTCATCCATACACAAATCCTGGAGGATGGGACACTGGAGCAAAAACCCCCAAAATTAAAAGCTGCTGGAACCAAGAAGGTCCAGATTAAAGTAGGTATGGGAGATTCACAGCACAGAAACACCCAAATCCATTAGTAACAGCCCCACACTCAGCCCTCCTAAACTATAGCAAGACTCAAAGTGGCAGAAAATTTCTGGTGCGGCTTTTCTGCTTGACACATGAACGTTTTTAAGATGATGAAACCGTGTCATCTGTAGTCTTTCTTTCTGAGCTCCGGTGGTTCTATTAGAAGCTTGGGAAGAAAATTTTGCTTTTTCTCGTTCAGGAAGAATCGGAACACTTCAGCAAAATTGAAGTGAAAAACATAAATAAAAAACGCAACACAGCTCCTGGCCAGCTTTCCGATGTCAGCTTTGTCCCGATGCCAAGTTCATGAATGTAGAGGGGAGGTGGGCTGGGGATCTTTTGTTTTGCTTTGTTTTGTTTTGACATAGCTAAAGGTTTTCCTGTAATCAACCGGCCTCTAAAGAAAACAGCAAGTTTAGCACACACTGAGGTATCTCACTCACCAGGACTACTCCCATCTGATCAAGTCAAGAGCTATCTAAATTGTCACTGACATTCACCACAATAACAGCTCCTCACTGAAAATGGGAATACAACTGCATTGTTGATTAGGCTGTTAAATACGTGTAATTGGATCTTTCCTCAATGATAGACACAAATTAAATCACTCATCCAGCTGTAGAAGTGTTTCAAACTATATATTTATACCATTTATAGATGTTTTTATAGTTTGGTTTGTTTTTGTTTTTTTAAAGCAGCTTTCACAGAATTACAGAATGGTTTTGGTTGGAAGGGACCTTAAGATTGTCCAGTTCCAACCCCCTGCTATGGGCAGGGACACCTCCCACTGGATCAGGTCGCTCAAAGCCCCATCAAACCTGACCCGGAACACCTCCAGGGATGGGGCAGCCACCACTGCTCTGGGCAACCTGGGCCAGGGCCTCCCAACCCTCACAGGAAAATATTTCTTCCTAATGTCTAACCTAAATCTCCCCTCTTTCAGCCTAAGACCATTCCCTCTCATCCTTGCAGTTCTCTTGCTTGGGCCACTTGCAGACATCAACAGCTGAAGGCAACAGAAAAATTAATGCTTATGTCCACCAAGAAACTACAGCATCAGAAGGAGACCGGTCTTATGGACTCTTCCTAAAAGGACCATGACCCAGAGGTGGGCTCCTGGGGCAGCAAGGAGACCCAGAGGGGTGTTGAGATTCCTACTTGGCTTCCCAGGAGGCAGCTTTCTGCTGGAAAACAGGCAATGTGGGCACTGCTGATGAGCAGATGAACCTATGGTCCATCCTCCTTTATCCATCAGCACACGTGGAGGGCATCTGTGCTTAAAAAAAATTAGCTGGACTGGTGTCAGCACAACGTGTCGTCTGGCTGGGGCCAAGGATAAGACCAAGCTCAGCGTGTCTCGCGCCCGGTAATCTCTCTTGGCTGACCTTACGTGGCATTTCGAGCTCAGGGCAGAGCCACGCACCCCATCTTCTCCTGCTCATCGAGATGAAGGGGACAGAGGCTTTATGGCTTTTTGCATGCTCTTCTTGAGGGTCCTCAGGGCAGCTTGGGGTGCTTGAGTTGCAGTTTTGTCCCTTTCTTTTGCTAGCAAGTGCTGCTTTAGCAGGATCTTGGGAAAAACACACCTGAGCTCTTACTTGAGAGGTGAACAGGCATTACAGCAAAGTGAGGCGAACACTGTGTATAACGTGCAACCAAACAGCTCATCAAAGCAAGGAAAAACAGGCACCAAAAAGGCAAACTTTACTTCCTTTCTAGTCTCTTGGATAATTTACAGCCTACTTGGGTGAGGGAACAAACAAAAAAAACCCAAGAAAATTCCTTCAAAGACAGATTTCCAGGTATGCTTTGCAAAACCAAAGAAAAAAAATCCAAATTAAAGGATATATCCTGCTGTAGAAAAGGGTCTTTGTGCCTTTAATGTAGCTGTGGGCAGCCTGGAGACACCACCCATGGCAATGTTTGCCCCAAACCTTTTATATCTCCCTGCACACAAGGGTGAGACAGCTTCAGCTTCCTCACCTCCCCCTGCTTTTGATGGCTTCAATGATTCCTGAAAGGCTAATTTAGAGGACGGTCATGTGTTAAGCTCCTGTTGTTTGCAGAGAAAATAAACCCTTACCTACTGCAGTGATGCCACCGCCCAAGGTGGCCCATGAAGTCCCTCCACATCAATACAAGAGACCCCAAAGAGCTGCGACAGTCAGTTCACATCAACATATACTTCAGGAGCCCTTAATCTGGATTATTGGCACGACAGACCATCTCTCTAGAAGCCACTACAGCCCATCATGCCAGCAGGTACTTATGGAGTCCTTAATCCGCGGATTGACAGGCTAGACCATAAATTTGTGTCTATGTCTGATTAGGCGGCTTTTATTACTCAACATATACAGTTGTCATGCAGTCTAAAGAGCCTTAAGATAATTTCTTTAATTTATTAACAAGTTGTCCACCCAGTGACTTAAATGGCTCCCTGCTCCTAGCAAAATAAGTCAACCTGGAATGAAAATAGGTGTCCACCTGGACTTCTCCCCAGGACTTTAGTTTGCTGGAGCTTTCTAAGGGCTTGTATCCAGAAGCTGAGAGGTTGCTGAGGTGCGGAACCTTGCAAGTCTGATGGGGACACAGAGGACAAGATTTAAGAGTCCACAGCACAGGAACTACATGGATCAGTTGAAGTCAGTCCAGGAGGCCACCAAGATGATCCGAGGGCTGGGGCACCTCCCACTCGAGGAGAGGCTGAGAGAGTTGGGCTTGTTCAGCCCGGAGAAGAGAAGGCTCTGGAGAGACCTTTTAGCAGCTTCCAGTGCTGAAAGGGGCTCCAGGAAAGCTGGGGAGGGGCTTGATCTGGGAGGGCAGGGATAGGATGAAGGTGAAAAAGGGGAGATTGAGATGAGATCTTAGGAAGAAATGTTGCCTTGTGAGGGTGGGGAGCCCCTGGCCCAGGTTGCCCAGAGCAGTGGTGGCTGCCCCATCCCTGGAGGGGTTCAAGGCCAGGTTGGATGGGTCTTGGAGCCCCTGATCCAGTGGGAGGTGTCCCTGCCCATGGCAGGGGTGGGAATGGATGTGCTTTAAGTTCCTTTCCACCCCAAACCATCCGATGATTCTGTGATTCTATAATTTGGCAGAAGCCATCAGGGGAAAGAGTGTGGGATTTCCCAGAATTTCTAACTAGGCCTTTGGCTCAGACTCACGTTAGCAGTGACCTACAAGCCTGGGAGTGCTCTGCCTGGTCCCCTGGTGACCCAATCAAGAACTCCCATCACCTTCACCACGGCTGGGAAACACTATTGCAAAATCAGGACAAAAATGAGGTCAGGCTAGATGGTGGGTAGAGATGACTGATGCCTCAGGACATCCCCTAAGGTTCCCAGCCGATTTAGAGCACTTTCAGTCAACCTTCTTCCAACCTGGGACCCAGTCCTGACCTTTGAGGGTTAATTCGGAGATGAGACACACAGGCAAGAAAACAAAGCGGAGACGCCTGTTGTTGCAGACCTGCAAAGCTTCCAGAGTGGGCACCAGTATGGCAAACACCAAGGCTGCCCCAGGAGGGATGTCCAAGCTTGAAAAATATAGGGTGACCAACATATACATGTGAAGGAAGCCCAGCTTCCCGATGTCCCCTGCATCAAAGGATGGCAAAGAAAGAACCCAAGTGAAACTGCTGAGTTCATGGAGTCCACCAAACCAGAAATTTGATTCATAAACATCCTATTAGTCACTGCTACTGTCTAATTACAGTGATTAATCAATTACCATGGCTAAAAACGACTCAAGAGGAGAAGAACCTTTTTTTTGTGCCCATTTCTTCAAAAGCCAACCAAGGCTGCAGCTACAAGGCGGGGGAGGGAGGGAAATACGCAGGCACACACCAAAAATGCCTGTCTGCCTGTCTCCAGTGGTTAGAGAGGAGCCAGCTGACTCCAGTTTCCTCCATACCAGGCTTCAGGCCTCATCAGCCATGCAAATTATAGAGTACTGTGCTGTCTGAAGGCCGAATTTCGACTCAGCTCAGAGAAAAGCCTTAGAGGAAGGGTGGGGATGAAGAAGCCAGCCAAATCCATTCATAATATTTACAGTAAATGGGCTTCTTTGCTGTTGTTTAGTATACAGTCATTCTAATTATTTTTGAAGTTTTAATTTAAAGAACCTTCTTTATCTGCCTCTCCTTCTGCACCCCTCAAAGGTGTGGGAACTTTTCCCTTGTTTCAAAAAAGCAGTAGGACAGGAATCCCTTCCCCAAGCTCCAACCTGGCAGTTGGGTGGGATGAAGGGATGCTATAAGAGGCAACCAACATCCATGGGGCTTCTAGGACTCCCCCAGACAGGCACAAGGGCATGTGGGTTCATGTGGAAAACATCAAGAAATCCTTTTTGCTGCATGTGCCCACACTGTTGTTCTCTGGCACAATGTCCTGAGAGGACTTGCTGGCTTGGGAGGTGCCACAGATACTCTGCAGCCCTGTGCACCCTCCGACCTCTTCCCTTGCCTTCACAGTGACCTGGAATAATCACATTTTAATGACAATCAGCCAAGAGGCTCCTCTAGAAAAACGCAGGAAGCCAAAGTCAGCATTCATGAGGTGCTGTCATGCAACCTGGTACCTGGTACCAGCCCCAGATCCTGGAGATGAGCAGATACCTCCATGCTTCATGCTTGGCAGCGGCCAAGACACGCCTCTTCTCCACCCATACCCAACCCAGATCTCAACCAGAAACCTTCTGAGAAGAAGAAACCGGCACACAAAGGCCTCCTGCCTTTGAACAATGCAGACAAGACTTGAGGATGAACTGCCAAATTATCTCTACTGGCTTGGGTTTTGTTGGAGCTCTGATAAACACATCCTGCCCATCACCCTTCCAGCGCAGGGATAAACCACTGACACGGATGCTGAAGCCACCAGAGGCCACCGGGCCATGCCAGCCTTGGGGTCACAGCCCTCCTGAGCGCAGCCACTGAGCTTGGTTTTAGAGATTGAAGACCTTAAAAGGCTTTTGCAATTAAAAATAAAGCTCCACTGTTGCAAAGGTGGAAAGGTTGCCTGGTACCCTGGCAAGCCCCAGGAAGGACAGGGATATGGCCCCCAAGAAAGCCTCAACTCTCCACTGACAAGATGTAGCTATGTGGGTTACACGTTAAAAACCTTGTAAAGACCTCAATAAAAACTGAAGCAGAGCAGTCTAGGATTTCCAAACGGACACCTAACACCCAGATGTGTGTTAGGATCTTTTTTTTCTCCCCCTCTGACTGCATTCCACGCACACACACGGCATCGCTGCCGCTCTCATTTCAGTAACGTAAAGGAAAAAAAAAAAGCCTCTCCTCACAGCACACCATCCTAGAATTCTCCCCAAAGACTGAAAACAGACGTAAATACGTGTTAAACCACTCCCCTCCCCACCAAAAAAAAGACCACCACCCCAGCTCTCTTTCCCAGAGCAGCATCCTTCACAGGGATGTAAACCCATGGAAAAAGCAGGGTTGGAACAAAAGTCCTTTTCACGCCCGTCGTGCCCTGCTCCGTAACAATTATGAAAACTGTTTAGCTGGGCTGGCATTTGGAGCATTTACTGCATTCCTGCCAATAAATTCCAGTCCCGGATCCGATGGAAAAGACTCCCCCCCTTCTTTTCCCCTCCCTCCCTTGCCTTCATTCCTCCTGGCTTTCTTTACAACCTAATACCCTGTCGACGCGGGGCCAGGGCCTACTTAGGGGGAAAAAAAAACACCCAGCGCCAGACTGGAGACAGCATGCAGACTGAAAAAGTTAATCATTACTTCTGTCTGCCTTCATAATCTAATCACGCCTATTCCTAAGAGCAGGCGGTGAAGCATGCTCACGTACAGGCGGGGTCGCCGCCCAGGGACGGATGGACCTACGGACAGACAGCATCAGCCCTTACCCGGGTAGGGGGAAAGTGAGGGACGGACAGACGGACGGCATTTGGATGGAGTTCACAAGCCTGGCCACGCACACACCCCTCCCCTCCCCTCCCCTCTCACTTTGCTCTGGATTAATAACGCTTAGCAATTATAGAGAATATTACATTCATTAAGTAATTAACCCTCCCAGCGCTCTGGTGGAGGTGGCACCCCCCTTTCCATAGACGGAGGCTGGCAGAGGATTGCCCTGGGCTATAAAATGGGGCAGGTTGGCAGCACTCGGATTAGAAAGAGAAACAACCAAAAAGCTCCTTGTGCTCATCCCACACGGATTTTGGTGGCAGTAGCAGAGCTGTGTCCCAGGCAGGGATGGTGCCACAGCCAAGAGTGGAATCACTGACATCCAGCAGCAACTTCTGATGGGAGACAAAAGCCCAGGGCATGAGGGGCATCACCAGCACCCAGCAGCATCCTACCACAAGGGCAAAGCCCAGGGGACTTGGGGCATCACTGAGCCCAAGCAGCATCCTCTCCTGAGGGGAAAGACCAGGGCATCTGGGGCAGCACCAAGCACTAGCAGCATCCTCATGTGCAGGGCAAAGCTCGGGAGATCTAGGACATAAACAACATTCAGCAGCATCCTTCCATAGGGGACAAAGCCCAGAGGATTTGGGGCATCACCAACACCCAGCAGCAGCATCCTGCAAGGGCAATGCCCAAGGGGTACAGGTTGTCACCAAGAACCAGCAGCATCCTCGCATGGGGGACAAAGCTGAGGGAATCTGGGGCATCGCTAACACCCAGCATCCACCTCCTGTGGTGATAAAGCCTAAGGAATTTGGGGCTCGGCACCAGTGCTCAGCAAACCCAGTATTAAACCAGCTGCTCCACAAAATAACCACTGGGCAACATCTCAGGTGTGTCGAGGCTCCATGCTCCTGACATCCTCGATACATTTTCCATGCTCGGCTGTGACAAAGAACAGGAAGTCTTCGGGCCTCCACGTATGAAGATTTATGGGTTTGTTCCTTATAATGAGCTAAAAAGTCTCAGCCTAGCTTCCAAAGAAAATGAATTCATCAGTTCAAACGCAGTGATGTAACTTCAGGCTCCCAGCTCGTTTTCCAAATAAAACTCCTGTTATTTGATTCCTGCTCAAAGGATGATTTTATGGAGTTA
Source organism: Phaenicophaeus curvirostris (assembly GCF_032191515.1). NCBI lineage: Eukaryota > Metazoa > Chordata > Aves > Cuculiformes > Cuculidae > Phaenicophaeus > Phaenicophaeus curvirostris. The sequence goes on from NC_091431.1 coordinate 74,190,621, forward strand.
TTTACTCCGTCCACTCTGCCTGGAAAGGTGCCTCCGGAGCCCAGCCACAGGGTCACAAGCAGCCATCCCACATGGGTGAGCAATATCCCATCTCATGGTTTAATTTCTCAACTATTTTGCTATTTTCCTTGCTTTTCCACCCAAAACTTCACCTGGCACACCAGCGTGCAAACAGACACAACCTCCCCAACATTACTTTGCATCACCCACCGTGGAGGGAACACCCCCTCCGCAGTGATACCAAGTGATTTTTAGCATCCACAAATTCAACACATTGTTTTCCATCACTTAAAATCACCAGATCCAGAGCCAACATCAGCAGATGCAAAAGCAAAGATACTTGAACTTTTACCACCTTTCCAATACTCAAGCCTCTCCGATGCAAAGCCAGCTCTTTTTGGCACCACACTGGCAGCTCTACAAACAAAATCAAGTCAATCTATATATATATCAGTTTTTTTTCAATCTATGTATAAGCTGAGTATATTCAACATATTCGTTATATATTCATTATATCTGATATATTCAATACCATTAATATATAAAGTATATGTTGAATATATTAAAACTAGAATTCAATATATATTAATATCTTGAACAAATTCAACCTAAACATATATACGTAACCTATATATATTCCACATATATATACGTATATATAAACATCCATGGGCTCACATTACGTACACATACGGTAACGTATTTGAAACGATGCTCCTAAGCTCAACCTAAGCTCAACTGCCTGAGCGGTTCTGAATTATTCATTTAACAGAGAAATCTGCCTTTCCATCTGCTCAGGTACTCAGGGAAAAGATGGAAAAGCCCACAGAAGCCAGGACTTCACCCCAAAGACAGCTCATCAAAATCCAGCATCCCACCAGGCATTTTACTTCATCCCCAGGGGAGGATGAGGCAGGACCACGGAGCCAGGTACCCACAAACACACATGGAGGAGCATCACCCAGAGCATCACCAGGACATCCTGCAACCACCCCACCAGGCATCCTCCTTCATCCCCAAGGGAGGATGAGGGAAGTCTGCAGAGCCAGGTACCCATCATCACACAAGGAGGAGCATCACCAAGAACGCAACCAGAACACCCTGCAACCACCTCACTGGGTGTCTCTATCCCCAAGTGAAGATGAGGAAGGACTGCAGAGCCAGTTACCAATCATCACACACAGACAAGCATCACCAAGAGCACCACTGTGACTTCCTGCAACCTCCTCACTGGGCATCTTCATCCAAGAGGGAGGATGAGGAAGGACTGCAGAGCCGGATACCCACCATCACACATCGAGGAACATCCCTGAGAGCATCATCAGGATGTCCTGCAACCACCCCACCAGGCATCTTACTTCATCCCAGAGGAAGGATGAGGAAGGATGGCAGAGCCAGGTACCCACCATCGCACATGGAAGAGCATCGCCAAAAGCATCACTGGGCCCTCCTGCAACCACCTCGTGGTGCTTCAGCGCTGCTGGCGCAACCCAACCAGGGAGCTGAAGATGAGAGGTTTTTTATGCAGCGAGGTTAAAAGGGTAGAGAAGGGCTGAGCCAGCTCTTACAGGGTGGTTGTTGTTCTTTTTTTTTTTTTTCCCCTTGCAAGTTAAAACCAAGATAATGACACTGGGTGGGGACCAATTTGAAGGGCTGAGCAGCCAAACCAAAATTAGTCTCCCAGCCAAGAGCTTCCTAGGCCTCACAGTTTGGGGAAGGAAGCTGAGAAAAGGCTTAAAAAAAAAAGAAAAGATTCCTCGGGAATCTCGAGAGTCGCGCTCAAGCAAAGGTGACCCTGCTAGTCAAATATTTTTCAACATAGTGAAAATAAAATAAAAGTACTGGAGCAGCCTCCCTCAGAAAAGCAGGGCCCATGGGATGGGATTTTTTTCCTCCTTTTCCTTCTCCTCCTCCCCCAGCACTTTCTTTCCTTTCACTAATAACTATGTTTTCTTGAATAATTTTTTTTTCTTGGCTCTTTCCTCATAAAAGACTGATGTAATTTCCTGCTTGTCCCAATGTTTCCTGTTAATTAACATGGTGAAAGTTATCATCACGTATTTAAATGGCTACCCAAAGGAGGGGAGGGGAAAAAAAGGGAAAAATAAAACAAGAAAATAAGAAGAAAGGGGAAAAAAGGGCCATCTGTTAGAAAATACCACGTCACATTCCCAGTAGCACAAAAAAAGGTGGAAAAAAACCTTTTTGGGCCTGACAACTCAATCCCTGCAATGCTTGCCCAGAAAAGCTCTTTTTTTGCATTAACTAAGTAAAATAGGGAGAGGAGAGAAGGAGGAGATGAGAGAAGGACGAGAGGAGAGGAGAGGAGAGGAGAGGAGAGGAGAGGAGAGGAGAGGAGAGGAGAGGAGAGGAGAGGAGAGGAGAGGAGAGGAGAGGAGAGGAGAGGAGAGGAGAGGAGAGGAGAGGAGAGGAGAGGAGAGGAGAGGAGAGGAGAGGAGAGGAGAGGAGAGGAGAGGAGAGGAGAGGAGAGGAGAGGAGAGGAGAGGAGAGGAGAGGAGAGGAGAGGAGAGGAGAGGAGAGGAGAGGAGAGGAGAGGAGAGGAGAGGAGAGGAGAGGAGAGGAGAGGAGAGGAGAGGAGAGGAGAGGAGAGGAGAGGAGAGGAGAGGAGAGGAGAGGAGAGGAGAGGAGAGGAGAGGAGAGGAGAGGAGAGGAGAGGAGAGGAGAGGAGAGGAGAGGAGAGGAGAGGAGAGGAGAGGAGAGGAGAGGAGAGGAGAGGAGAGGAGAGGAGAGAGGAGAGGGTAAAATAAAATAAAATAAAATAAAAACAAAAACCAGAGAAAGATGTAGCTGGCAACATTCAAGATGCTGCTTTTATTAAAAGAAGTAGTTAAAAAAAATAAAAAAAAAACCCAAAACCAAGGGGCTAATCCAAAGCCTTCCCTTCTCCAGCCTCAGCCTCACACAGGATCAGGCCACTCGCTTCTCCACACCTTCCCATTCCTCAACAGCAGCCGTGATGCCACCGGCACCCCCCATCGGCACAGGAGCCAAGCGGGTGGCCTCAGCACACTGACAGGGGGTGAAAACAAAGCGATTTAGGCAAAAAGCGAGGGTGGCTAGAACAGAGACTGTGCCTGAGCGGTTAATAATATCTCGGCACTGAAAATAAACTGGAAAGGAAGCTCCTTTGTGACAGTCGGCAGGCAGCCAGGCTGCGGCATGGGTCATTCAAGCTGGACGGGGACAGCGGTGGGGCTGGCACCCTCCCACGCCTGGCTCCGGTCAGCACCCGCCACCCAGCCCATGACTGTCCTAACGCACTTGCTTAGGGTTAGGGGTGCTCCACGCACCCCATTTTTGCCCTGTGCCCCCTAAAATGGGATGTACCCCTGTTTTTAACCCAGCATGGAGGTTTGCGGTCATGGCCAGCGTGGTTAGAAATAGGCATCCCCCCATGCTGGCGGTGGGGAAATGCATGTGGTTAATGTTACTGGTTCCCCTAGTGTAAGTGATACCTGCTGGCAGACAGCGGCGATGGAAACGATGCAGCCCGCATCCCTGCCAGCCCAGGGCTGCTCCTCTTGGAGTGTTTTTGTCCCTTGGAGTTTTAAATGTCCCCAACGATCAAGTTGCTGGCAGTTATCAGGGCACCTTTTGCAAGCAGAGCATGGTTCAAAACGATACCTAACTTCCAAAATCCAGCTTTTTGTCCTTGTTCCTCCCCAAAAAACAACAGCTCGCAGGGTACAACCCCAGCAGCACTCATCATGGTTTTCACCATGAAGGACTCACTGGTGGGGGGGTCTTCCTCTGCCTTTTATCGTCAGCTGCTCTCAAGGCATTGCTTGGTTGGTTGGGAAAATCTGTCAGCGCCTGGAGAAATGGATTTAATGAAGCAGTACAGGGATGGAGTAAAACACCCGGCATTTAATGGGGGAGTGCCTCTGCCATCATTTTTTTTTTAAAACCCATCGTAGAACAGTATCTAGGAAAGGATCAAAAGGCTCCAGAGCACTTAAATGTAATTATTAAATGGGTCCTCCTGCTTTGAGGGAATTTTAATTAGCTAAGAGCCAGGAGGAGGATGCCCCCAGCATCCCTGCAGCAGCACAGGGCTATCCCAGTCATGTTCTCAGTGCAAGGGTCCCCAGAGGGTGAGATCCCCCTTAAAAAAAAACCCCACAGGGCCAAAGGAGCCGGAGCAGGCAGCCAAGCCAAGAGACCCGGGGTTGGTGCCAAGCGCCGGCTCCCTCCTCCCCGCCGGCCACGGTCAGATGATGTGCGAGGCGAGCCGGGAGGCTCCTAGTCTGGCAGGCAGCCTGCTTTGCTCCAGAGGCTCCAGTGCTGTCATCTAGGCGTTAACCCCTGATAACCTTGTCTTTTCCAGGACTGGACAGTGTTTTTTAGGTAAGCTGCGGGGGCGAAGTAACATCTCCAACAACGCTGGGATGGAAAGGGTGCAGCACCTTGCAACGCTCAAAGCAAATTAGAAAATATTAGAAGGACATATATGCTCAAAAATAAACCAAGAATAAGTGACTTACTAAAAAAAAAAAAAAAAAACCCAAGCAATTGTTTATCCTTGGGACAAATATACAATCCTAGTTCCACAGGAAAATGTCTCAGTTTCAGATTATAATAGGATGCCAATTTGTAAATAAAGGCATTTCACAGGAGGTTATAAACTCTGTAGAGAGGGAGGTGGAAAGCAGGGGGGAATGGGAAAACACAAGCAGGACTCTGTCTGGAGAAACCACGCGGGATCCTGTTTACGTGGCGGGGGGAAGTGATGGGGAGCCGCTTCTGCAGGTGAAGAGCTCCGGATCTGAACAAGGTGCTTTTTCCCTGGCGAGCAGATGCCAGCAGGGATCAGAGGCATAGTGAAACATTCCCAGCCTGCCCACGATTTTAGAATGAAATGTCACTCAGCCAGGCAGTCCCTTAAACCAGACGAGGTCCCACTCCCAGGGAGAGCTGGAGCAGGGAGCAACGCTGATGCATCTCCAGAAGACTTTTCCCCTCTTTTCTGTTCAGAGTCAGCTGGGAGGGAGAAACTGAGGCTGCACTCACTCTGAAAGAACCTTGCGGGTCTCCCAGCCTCAAGTTCAGCACCCACCAAGCATCACCACTCAACATCCACTGGCTCCAGGAGACCCTGGGGTGGTTCCAGAGTCAGGACGAGTCAATGGAATTGGGTTAAATCTGGGTAAGCTCTCAGGTTTGATATTTTATACATAATTCCTACAGATAAAAAAGCAGCAGGAGAGGCAAGGATGCAAGCCAGCTCATCTCACTTTCCCCATTAGGGCCAGCTCTGGGCTTCCTGGAGAGCTTCACTTTGCTCATAGATCCAGCACCGTTCATCTGTCCTACCTTCTTGACCACCACAACCTTCCAACAGCCAAGAGCCAGAAGCTCCATGCCATGCTTGGGTCAAGAGGGAGACGTCCAAGGCTGAGTGGAGAGCATCCCATGGAGACACCACCAAAACCATTAAGTACTGTGAGCTCATTCCTATCCTCAGAGTAGAGCTCCTCCATGGGTTATACGTGAATTCGGCTCTCATCCATCAGATGCCACTGCACCACAGCCCGGCTACCTCCAGGCTTCTCCAAGCATAGGTTTGCTTGTTTGAAAGAAGAGTCATAATGAAGCACGTCTGCTGGGAACACATCAGCTCAAAATTTAAGGAAAACCACCCACTGTCTCCTATTTACAGAAATTATTTTTTCTGCAATGGGATATTTTTTCTCTCTCCTTTAACAATGCCAAGGGTACAAAGGATGTGGACTGTTAATACCTGAGCACAACCACCTCAGTGGGAGACAGCAGGAGTGAGGAATCCTGGCCTACCCACAGAGTGACCACCAATAAAAAATGAAGATATAAGAAAACAAATAAAGGCAAGAATACGGAAGCAAGAGCCACAACGCTCAGGATTGAAGGGTGCATTAGTCAGTGAAGAAATGGGATGTCTGGGGAAGAGACAGTGGAGGTAGGATGAGAAGAAGACACCAGCGCAGCATCAAGGACTACGCAATACTGCATTCCTGGGCCAGGAAGGGGAAGAGAGAGAGGAGGGAGGGAAAGAATGGCTCAGATTGGTTATCGCAAGGGGGAAATACACCCCGTACACCCTCGTGGGCATGCCGCTCCCCCTCCCACATCCTCCAGCATCTCTGGTAGCTATCAATGAAGCGGCCTTCATCCTCCAGAATGAAACTGTGACGTTGGCAGTGGCCAGACCCAAGACCCACCGTCATCAAAGGATCCCCAGGGAGAGCTCCACGGGCACTCTCTTCCATGCCTCTTTTAAAGTTCTTCTTGCCATCATCCTCTCAACCTCTCCACATGGTTTCCCTGCCAGAGTAGCTGTGAACCCCAGGCTGGCCCCATGCCCAAGTTTTCAGTGCCGAGAGCGATCTGCATCACTAAATCCAGCCCTTCCAGCTTCCAGATGTTAGGAGCAGGTCTACTGACTTTGAAGACTGCGACTACACCAGCATCCACTGCCGACCACTGGTGACTAAAGCCTGTGATGCTATAGGAACCCACCACCACCATCCACTCATGATGTCTTCTTCCACAGTCTCCTGCTTCAGTTTCTGTATCTATCAAAATCAGGGTTGTTTTTTCTTTTTCTTAGAGCCACCCTTTCATCAAGGAACTTCAAATACAAGGGTGAGGGTTCCTGGATTCTCCACCCCGCATCACCGATCCCCATCTGCTCAAACTCAGGTAAGACCAAGCCAAAGCACTCCCCACGTGCCCTGCCAATAACCCATTAAAGCCCTCTTCAAATATACTCTTCTGCTAACTAAAATATGCAAAGGGAGAGTAGAAAGAAAGGAGAAAGTGAGCTTTGGAGGATTGCTGCGAAGTGCGTTTATTTTCCTTTCTCGACTGGGTCTCTCCAGTTGGGAATTTTCAGCGCTGCACTTCTGTGTGTGGAAGGGAGATGCCAGTAAATCAGAGCAAATTCAAAACAAATGCTCTTTCATGTGGAGGCATTCGGCTTTGTTTCAGGGCTTGGGTAGCTAACCGTGTCCCTTCATGAGTCAACTCTCCTATCAGCTCCTCATTAAACTAAATGGCTACAATTACATTTAGGGAGGAAAAAAGAGTGGTTAATGATCGTAAAAGGCTGTTTCCAGGCTTTTTAGGGGGGTGAACCTTTGATAAGGTAGACAAAAAAAAAAAATCCCGTCTACTGAAATAATAAAAATACAACAAAATAAGTAAAAAAAACCCCGAATTTTCACGGGGGAAATAAGCTTTCTTTTGGGGAGAAGGCTCAATTAGAGAGCTGGGGCTCCCCTTCCCACAGCCCTTTGGGAGGCACCAGGAACAAGCCGTGTTATTTCCTGCAGCCCAAGCCCCCACCTCCTGCGCCTTCCCTTCGGGAGCGGAGCAGCCAGACGAGATGTTATCAATAGGCCAAACCTTATAGAAAGCCCCCTTTTAAAGGCAAGTACTTCCTCTGCTTATTTCATGTGGTATCCTGTGGAACCGAACTCTCTCCTCCCCTCCGCAACGGGTGTATTTCAGGAGGGAAAAGGAAAAAAAAAAATTTAACAACATCCTTATTGTGTTGTTTTGCTTCTTGTCTTTTTTCTTTCTACAGTCTCATTTTTTCCTTCCCTACAGCTATAAGCTGCAATAGCAAAATAATGAAGAAAACCCAAAAATTCTTCTGCATTAAAAAAAAAAACCCAGCAACAAGTTTCTCTGTTCCCTCTCCCCCTCCGTTTGATTAATTCTCATTAGGGCCTTTGAACAAACAATATGCTCCCCTCTCAAATAACAGACAGGGTATATATTACACCCAAAGAAAAACAAACAAGGCTCACTTAAAGACATCCACACCAAACGCAATTCCTGGAGAGAGACAGTGGCAGATGCACGCACGCGCAGCCACCACCAACCTAATTCTGAAATTCCAGTTTCAGGGCAATGAATAAATCATACATCAGGGAGACATCTCGACAAAGAAAAGCACCTTCAAACGTCAGCAAGTACATGCAGGTACATGGTTTCAGACAATTTAATCCTGGTAGAGACAGAGCCTGGCCACAGAGTTGGCTGGTCTGGGGCAGGAGATGAGGCGCTGGAGGTATCACACCTTGGAAAATGTGCTTGGAGCTGGACTAGATGACCTTTAAAGGTCCTTTCCAATCCAAACCATCCTACAAAAAGCCTAAGAGGAGAGGGGAAACCACTGTCCAACCCTGTCCCATAATGGCACATGGCAGCTGAAGGAGAATGGGAAAACAAGGAAAACACAGAATATCTCACGTTGGAAGGGACCCACAAGACTCATCAATTCACTCACTCTGCAAACACCTTCTGCAAAAAAAACGGGGTCACCTTTCCTCCCTAGCACCAAGAGCCTTGCACATGAGATGTGGGATACTGGTTATCCTCCCAGGAGCAAAGCCCAAGTGCACCTCTCATCCCAGAGACAAGACACCACCACCACGTCAAGGCAAGTTTGACACCGAATCCTTCTGCAAGGCACGCCTGCACCTGCTCTGATAATCCATGCACCCCAACAGTTGGGTGACCAACACCACTTCACCTTCCCAAAACCTTCACCTTCTCTTCCTGCCTCGCTCCAAAAATTAATGGAGCGTAAAGCTGGAACTCAAAGGAAATACGGGCTCTCAGGGATGGAGAACCGTGCCTGGGATTTCAACACATCCTCTACATAAGAAGTAAGCAGCTGCTACTGAAATGAAACCCAATTCCCCCTCTGAGCACAGCTTTCTCAACAACCCACATTCCCAAAACTGCCCAGCATCATTTCACCTTCTGTCAGAACCCTCTATCAATGCAACTCACAACCAAAATCAAGAACAAGAGATGACTTACCTGAAAGCCCCCCAGGGGCTAGATAATTAGTTCCCCCTGTTTCAGTGGAGGAAGGCACAGAGTCTGGACAATCTGCTGGAGAGGAGGAAAATAGGAAATAAAAATCAGTATATAGTCACTTCTTCTCAGGCTTCCAGCATTGCCGTGAGCAGAACACACATTCCAAAGGGTTTAGCAGGAAGCGATTACTAATTGTCCGCACAGAGACAGTAGTTCATCAAGAAGCATCCACCCTAACTCATTGCCTCAATCAAGGCTCCGCGCTGTGCTTCATCACCAGCCAATGCTGATTACAGACTGGTAAAAAATTACAGACTGGCTTCCACCTCTTCAACCCAGTCACCGAGTAATGAGATCAAGGTTGTCATCGTTCTGATGTAAATGAGCTCCCCAAAAATGCTTAAACCGTGGCTTTACGCACCCAATTTAGTCAACACCTGTAACTCACTGAAATGGGAACCAAAGGGAAAATGTCTCACCACCACCCTTTTCTGGCAAACAGTCTATGTTTGTGCTCCCTGGATGCTAAGATCAGCTGCCCTGTTAGAGGTTTCTCCTCATGCATGGAGGCATTTGAACTCAAGGTTTGGACTTTTCCATCCCAAGCCAGCTCCTCCAAGCGACACAAGCCAGCAGCCTACACTGATCCCCTTATCCTGCAGACAAATTCAGCTTTTCAGCCATGGGGGAATCAAGCCTGAGGACTCTCCACGCCTGAGAAGATCTATTAAGTTCACACGAACTTCTGTACTACGGGTATCATCAAATTTGGGCTCTCTTAGTGACATTGTTCTGTTGATGGCTATGTCTCAAAGCAAAAGCCACCACCAGGACAGCCAAGTTTCTCCCTACTGATAAACTAATTTTTCTAGATCTCATCCTTGAAATCTCACTGAAAAGAAATTCCTGCCTCAGAGTAAAGTAGGAGCCCTAACAGGAATACACAGTTTAACAGGATATACTTAATCAAACCAAAAACAATAGGGGAGACAGGAAATGGACTTACTTGTGAAATACTGTATAAGATACACTCTCTAGATGCCTTGTCCTGCTTTCTATGCTTTGAAGAACTAGGCTTTTTTCCCTTCTTTTAACCCTTTCTAGTCCAGACAGAAGACTCTCCCTTCCTTTCCTCTGAGACAGCTTGAACAACTTGGGTTACAGATGCCTTCTGGACGCAGGCTGGAACACCCTGCCCCACGCTGGGCTCCATCTGCCCTCAGTTACAGCTCCCTGATGAAGCCCTGTGAGACAATTTGCCCTTTTCACGTTGCCTTACTCCAGGGATCACACATCACCAGGTCCTCTGTTGTGATCACACATCACCAAACTGGACAGGATGGCAGGAGACAATCCTATCCCGACTTAAAATGCATAACACCAACAACGGAGTGAGGCTGCTCTTACTGCAATGCTGCTCCAGTTTGACTGCAAATTCACTTGCCTTCTGACATATCTGCACTGAGGCTGAACACGAGGACAGATTCAGAGCCTCTATAAACACCTGGACTGCTCACTGATCCTCCAAATTAAAGTCCTTTTGTGACTTCTTTACAACTGTCAGCTCCCATCTTGTGTCCCATCATCCAACACCTAGTTCCTTTCAATTAATTACCCTCTGAAGACTCTTTAGAGGACACAGAGCGGATGTGCCTCGATTCTAGACCAAGTGTGATGGTCAGGTGTGGGATAAGCCCAAAAGCAGGACCCTCCTGGGCTCTCTGTCCTACACATGGCTGGTTTAATCTTTGCACTCTTCCCATCACCCTCAGATCTGCCAAGGGCTCTCACTAGTAGGGGGACACCAAGGCTCATTTTATTTTCAGCACCAACGGGTCACAGCATCAGAGGTTTACCCAAGCCTAATGTACATGAATCTCCTCCCCAAACTGTCTTCCCACAATATAAAACCATCACAGAGATGCACAATTATTCCTGGGGGCAGCACTATCCATCTTGTTTCCAATGCAGCCACAAGTGGCATTCCTGTAGGGATACTGGCGATGCAGAGCGCCATACACCTCTCAAATTAAGAGTGAGTGGCACGGTGCAAGCCACCATCACCCATCCCTTCAACCATTCCCTGAACAGAAGAGGGAAAGTCCTCTCCTTGATGAACAACCAACCCAGCCTGGACCCACAGTCTTCCTGCAGGTAACCCAGCTGTCAGGGGCAGATCTTTCCACTCTACGGTGAGGGCAAAAACACCAGATCTATCCTACCAACACACAGTCTGATCCAGCATTTCACCACCCAATCCTTGCTTTCCTCCAGACAGTGACACAGCCCGTCTCAGCCTCACTCGCCTCCCAAAAAAAAAAAAAAAAGCAATCACTAGCATAATGGTTTTAAACTAAAAAAGGGAAATTCAGACTAGGCAGAAGGAAGAATTTTTTTCCCGTGAGGGAGGTGAAACACTGGCCCAGGTTGCCCAGAGAGGTGGTGGATGTCCCGTCCCTGGAAACATTCAATATCAGGTTGGATGGGGTTCTGAGCAACCTGATTGAGTTGAAGTTGTCCCTGCTCGCTGCAGGAGGGTTGGACTAGACGGGACCTTTAAATGCCCCTTCTAACCCAAACCATCCCATTATTCTATGATCTTGGGCACTGCTGACTGCTTTTGGAGCCCATGCTGGTCCAGGTATTCCTGTCTCTCTGTCCATATGAAGCACTTACAAGACACAGCACTAAATACTTAAACATTCTTATTACCACCATCAGGCTCGACTGAAAAGCAGAAGCTTTCTACTGCGTGCGTTTTCCCATGGCAGACTCAGTTTCCCAAGTCTAAATGGAGGGATCACTCCCACCCAAGGTCCAACTGGAAAAGACAGCAAGGCAAAAGGCTTCACACCTTCCCAACATCACCCACTCTCCCACCTAGCCAGCCCATGGGCAGCAATCCTTGCTGGGAAACTGCCGCAGGAGATGGTACCGATACTGGGAGGGGGAAACCCTCGGTCCCTTCGCAGAGGAAACGCCAAGAAACCCTGAGTTTGCAAAACCCACCTACGACAACAGACTTCCAGGCTCCGCTTGCGCCTGCCGCGGCCCCGTTAGTCAGAGTTCAGCTGCCAAATGGGTTTTTCTTTCAAAAAGGAAAAAAAAGGAGGACTTTTTGGTGAGTAACCCAGTTGTTTCTGCGTTTCCGATGGGCAGTGTTAATCACTTCCTATTGGCCGATAGGAATAACTTTTCCTTTCGAAATGGCACATTCATGTTCTGCGGCTTTTCTGTTTACACACATTTTGCTACCTTATGTCAACACTTGCTAATGAATAAATATATCACTCGGCTAACTGAAAATGAGGTCCTGGCAGAGGCAGATGGGTTGTTTAAACCCTGCTAATAGATTTATCCTAACATCTTTACAGGAAACCAAAGGTAAGCTTTAACCCCTTTCACCTTCATCTCTGAACCCCTCTGCATCGCATGCCAGGATCATCATTTGGTAGAAAGAAAGGCAACAGAGGCAGAAATAGAAATTTTTAGGGGAGTGCTGCAGAAACACAGCTGAAATGACACCAGGCTCACCCAAACCCGCAAACCTTCAGGACACAGCAGACCCTCAGAGTCAGATAACCCTTCTGCATGCCAGCACGTGCTTGGGATACTCAGCTGGGGATGTCGAACCGACTCCCCCTTTCATTCATGAGCTTTTTATCTCCTGTTTTTTCACACTGAAACAAAATATTTGGTACTTCGCAACCCACTTGTTTGTTAAACATCTTTCCTTATTTCCACATGGCATAAAGAGACTGATTAGAGTTTCGTTAGAGGGCAAAACAAACAGCCCAGCCCGTGAGGGAGTAATGGGCATGATGGGACCCCTGTGTGTCCGAGCAACCTCAAACCTGGGAGTCCTTTTAGCCCCCAGAAACTGAACAGCAGCAATTTTAACACAAACTGTCCTTTCAGCCAAGTTAAAAAAACCCAACAATCTGATAAAAATACTTCTCTCTTGCCTCCCTGTACTGCCTCTCACAGACACAACCACAGTGACCACCACGTTCCAGCCAACCCTCTCCATCCACTCATCCCTGGGGAGCCGGGAGCCGCTCCTCCCCGAGCTCCCCTTGTTTCCAACTCTCCCCACCTCTCCTCCTTCTTCCAGCCCGATTTATCTCACACCCAGCGCGCTCACTGCCAAGCAAGAGTTTATGCAGACAACCGCAAAAGAGCTGGTGCCAGCCTCAAATGGGCTTCTCCCCTGGCACCCTGACATTCAATTACAAGCAACAGGCACGCAGACCGGTGCTAGGGAAAAAAAAAAGGGGGAGGAAGCGGAGGGGAAAAAAAGCCCTTTTCACCCCCTCTCCTAATTTTTTCAATCTGGGATTAGGCTCCTTTAAAACACCAGAGGATTTCAGCCAATCCATTTGTCAGGGTTCACTGGGGTTCCCAGCTATCAGGAAGATGCTAACACGAGCAAGTGCTGGATCCCAACCTAAACCCCCACAAATTCACAGGCGGGTGTGGGAGCAGGCGGCACGGCTGCCGTCTACAACTGGAGCCCATGGTTTTCCCAGCTTTCCAAGTGACTCTGGCAGCAAGCAGAGGCCTGCGCTGCATTGCAATCCCTCCTGGGGTTTCCTGCCAGAGTTTTAAAATTTAAAGACACCCTGTTTATGCAGGAGGGTGTCCTGGGTAAACCCTATGTGAACTAAACACCCGTGGGAGGCGTCCCTGCCCGTGGCAGAGGGGTTGGAACGGGGTGCGCTTTAAGGTCCCCTCCAACCAAAAACAGTCTATGGTTCTATAAGTTCTTCCAGGGGGATGAGAAGGCAGGGAAGCAGGTGAGCAGCCCACAGGCACAAAGCATCCAGGGGGCACAAAGGCAGGGGGACAAAAGCAGGGTGGACGAGGTGCTGAGGGACATGGTTTAGTGTTTGATAGGAATGGTTGGACTCAATGATCCGGTGGGTCTCTTCCAACCTGGTGATTCTGTGATTCTAGGATTCTATTTCCCCCTGAGAAAGGGGCTGTTTCCCCTTCCCCCCCCCCCCTTTTTTTTTTTAATCTGCAGTCTGCATTGAAAAAAAAAAAATAAAATCGCACTTACCAGTTGGTTTGAGAAAATCCATTGGATATCTGGAGTAGGGTGGAGGGGGAGACTCTGGAATTAGAAAAGTAGAGAGAAAATAAAGGCAGAGCCATGAGAAAGGAGAAAGGAAAAAAAAAAAAAAGAGAAAGAGAAAAGATAGGAACTTATGATAACAGTGGCATTCTTTTAGCCAAACTGTTTGTCTTAGCTCTGGGGGTTGGAGGCAGGGCAGCGAGGCGGTGATTGCCTTGATATTTAGCTGTCAGATAAACAAAAGGGGCCGTCTGGCGCCAGTCTCCCTGCTATCTGCCGCTCGGGATGTCTGAGTGGAGCCGGACACCGCGCCAGGCAGGATCCTAATCCCCCGGCTGGGAGCGGGGAGGCAGGGGGGCAGCCCCCTCCCCACAATTAAACGCTCATCCCATACAACTCCACGCGTAAAGGGGTTTTTGCTCTTATACAGGAGGGGTTGTTGATAAAAGTTTAATGTGCATCCCCCCCTAGCCCCCTATCAACCACCCCCCTGCGGGGAAAGGTCTCGCCCCCTCCCCAAAAATAAAAAGAATCTCATAAAACACCACAAATGCAATGGGATTTCTTGGTGGTTTTTTTTTGGGTGAGAGGGAGAGTTTGCACTAGGAGATGGTTAAAGTTCAGTGTGAGTGGGGCTGCACCCCCCCCCCCCCCAGTCTCCTACAAACCACCCCTGAGCAGAGAAAGGGACTCGCCCCCTCCCCACAATTAACGTTAATCACATAGAAAACCGCGGTGCAAAGGGATTCTTGTAGCTGGGGGGGAATGCAAAGGGATTCTTGCAGCTGGGGGGGGTGTGTGTGTAATAAAAGTTCGGTGTGAGCAGGGTTGCAACTCCCCCAGTCCCCTATCAACCACCCCCGTGCGGGGAAAGGGGCTCGCCCCCTCCCCAAAAATAAAAAGAGTCTCAATGCAATGGGATTTCTTGGGTGACTTTTTTTTTTTCGAGGGGGAGGGTGAGTTTGCACTAGGAGGTGGTTAATCAAAGTCCAGTGTGAGCGGGGCTGCATCCCCCCAGCCCCGCGTCGACCACCCCAGTACAGGGAAACAGGCTCATCCCCTCCCCACAATTAATCACACAGAACACCGTGAAGTAAAGGGATTTTTGCTGTTATAGGGGTGGAGGGGCTGGTTGAAGTGATCAGGGATGCATCCCCCCCAGCCCCGTGCGGGGAAAAGGGCTCGCCCCCTCCCCAAAATTAGAACTAATTACATAAAAACCCACAACGCAAAGGGATTTGTGTGTGTGTGTGTGTTGGGGGGGCGGGGAGGTTGGTTGCAGTAGAGGGTGGTTAATTATCAGTACGAGCGGGGCCGCAACCCCCCCCCTTTTCGACCACCCACCCCCGTCCCCTGGCAGCACCCACGCTGTCTCGCACCCTCTCCAGTGCCCACCACCCCCGTGCCGACCACCCACCCCTGCAACCTCGCAGCACCCAGGTCCTGTCGCATCCCCCCTCCTCAGGGTCACCCACCCCAGTTCCACTTCCACCACCTGCCTCGTCTCGCACGCACGCCCCAGTGCCACCCACCCCCGTCGCTTGGGGACAAGCCACGTTGTCTCCCATCCCTTCCAGCGCTCACCACCTCCGAACACCCGCCCGCATCTCCTGAGCGCCCCGAGAGCATCCCCCGCATCCCCCCGAGCATCCCCCGAGTATCTCCCCGAGTCTCTCCTCGAGCATCGCCTTGAGTATCTCCTCGAGCATCCCCCGAACACCCCTTCGAGCATCCCCTCAAGCATCCCCCCGAGCATCCCTTAAAGCACCCCCCGAGCATCTCCCCGAACATTTCCTCGAGCATCCCCCCGAGAATCCCCCGCGACCCCTTGAGCATTGCCCCCGAGCATCCCCCGAGTATCTCCTCGAGCATCCCCTCCAGCTTCCCCGGATCCCTCCGAGCATCCCCCGAGTATCTCCTCCAGCATCCCCTCGAGCATCCCCCGAGCATCCCCTCGAGCATCCCCCGAGCATCCCCTCCAGTATCTCCTCGAGCATCCCCTCCAGCACCCTCCGAGGATCCCCTCGAGCACCCTCCACATCCCTCTGAGCATCCCCCCGAGCATCCCCGCTCCGCTCCCCCTCGGAGGCACGTACCGAGCTCGCAGAGCCGGCTGAGGTGGTGCGGGTTGCAGCAGACGAGCTCGGGGTGGGCTTTGCCGTAGGACTCGCAGCCGCACAGGCGCTTCACCTGCGCGCAGTGCCGGAGGTCGGGCCAGCGGAACACCTTGCAGAGCAGCAGCGGCAGCGGGTACCAGTGCTGCCCGAGCCGGGAGTCGGCCTTGGCGGGCAGCAGCAGGCAGGGGGTCCGCGCCCCGCCGCGGGACTCCACGGCGTGCAGCAGCCCCTCCAGCTGCCGCTCCTTCAGCCGCTTCAGCACGGCCTGGGTCAGCGCCTTCAGCTCCGCCTCCGCGCCCGCGGGAGCCCTCCCGGCCCGGCCGCCTTTCCCCGGGCAGCACCCGCGCCCGGCCCCGCACGCAGGAGCCGCGTCCGCCTCGCCGGGGTCGCCTCCACCTCCTCCTCCTCCTCCTCCGCCTCCTCCTCCTCCTCCTCCTCGTCCTCCCCCCGCCGCCGCCTCCTCCTCCTCCTCCTCGCCGCCGGGCGCGCGGCTCCGCCAGAGCCGCCGGACGAGCACCGAGCGTTTGGTCCTGAACATGCGGGACGAGAGGACGGGCCCCCGGCTACGGAACGGGCATGCCGGCCGCCGCGCATGAAGGGGCCGGGAGCCGGGATGGAGCGGGGGGCGGCGGCGGGGGGCGGCGGGGGCGAGGCGGCCTGTGGCATCCGCCAGCCTCCGCGGTGGGGGGCGCGGGTCCCGCCGCCGCCGCCACCCGCGGGGGTGGGGGGGAGGCGGGTGGGGGGGGGTGGTGCGCAGACCCGCGCCGCCGAGGAAGGCGAGTGGAAGCGGGGAAAAAAAGAATAAGAAAAAAAGTAAAGGAGGGTTGCGGCGGCGGGCTCGCCCAAAAGTGGGAGATTAAAGAGAAAAAAAAAAAAATTCTGAAAAAAAAAATTATACCGTGCGCGGAGGAGGAGGTTGCGCGGTGTGGGTTTGCCCCGAAATGAGCGATTAAGGATTAAAAAACGAATTAATAAAAGGAAACGCGACGGAGGAGGAGGTTGCGCGGTGCGGCTTTGTCAAAAAAAGAAAAATAATAAGAAAAAAGAACGGGTGCGCGGTGTGGCTTTGCCCAAAAATTAAAAGAGGGAAAAAAAAAAAAAAGGAGGGGTAAAGGTAGGGGTTGCGCGCTTTGGTTTCTCCCCAAAAATTAAAAAAAAAAATAAAGAGACGGGGCGGGAGTAGGGGTTGCTCGGTTTGTTTAAAGAAAAAAAAAAAACAAAAACCAAAAAGGGGTGGGGGGTAGAGGTTGCGCGGTTTAGTTTTGCCCAAAAATGAAAAATTAAAGAATTTAAAAAAAAAAAAAAAAAGAAGGGGAGGTGAGGGGAGGGTTTGCGCGGTGTGGTTTTGCCCCCCCCCCCAAAATGAATATATATATATATGAGATATATATATGTTGTTTCAGGGCGCGTTCAGAGCATCGCGGCGGGGGGGGCGCGCGGGTCTCGCCGGCGCCGCGCCGCTTTGCGCGGGTGCGGAGCGCGGCGGGGGCTCCGCGGGGCCGCGGCTCCCATCAACGCGCCAGGGCTGCGGGGAGGGGTGGGAAAAGAGAGAAGGGGGGGTGCGGATGGAGGAGGAGGAGGTGGGGGAGCCGGGAGGGATGCCACGCAGGGCGGAATCAAAAAGGTTAAAAATAATAATTAAAAAAAAAAAATAAGGAGAGAGAGAGAGGAAAAAAAATAAAAAGCGAGGCAAAATTATTTTTAAAAATTAATCATTCAAGCGAAATGACGTCTATTTTAAAAAATTAAAAAATTAAAAAGAATCAACACACCAACCCTAAGGTTTGGACGTCGGAATCGGTTTAAGCATCTGTCACAAAAGAGAAGAACAAGCGCATCCAGAGTGTCGTATCCTCTTTTTTAAAGCCCAAGTCGTCCTGATGCGAGAGGTTTGGGGTGGTCTGGCTTTTTTTTTTTTTTTTTCCCGTTGGTTTGGATTTTTTTTTTTCCTCTTTCTTCCTAAAGGTTTTTAATCCACACGCAGGGAGTCTTGATCCGGCTGCTGGGAAAAGAAAAGAGAAGAGAAGGAGAGTGGGGCCGGGTCCCCTCCTCGCCCTCGGGGGGAACCGGCTGCCCCCGCTCCCTCCCTCCCGCTTACATGGATGCAGCGCAGCCGGAGACCCTTCTCCTCGCTGCCGGCGCGGTCGGGTTTTTTTTTTCCTCTCCTTTTCCTCCTCCTTCCTGCGTTCCTTCTCCTCCTCCTTCTCTTCTCCTCCTCCTCCTTTGGGCTGGGCTTTTATTTTTTTTTTTTTGGGGGTGTGTGTGTGTGTTTTCCCCTGCCCGCGCCTCTCGCGTCGTTTCCCTTGGATGCGGGGCGGGGGGGGGGGCCGAATAAAAAAAAAAAAGGGGGGGTCTGTGCGCAGCGCTGAGCGGAGCCCGACAGCCAAACGCGCTGCCTGCGCCCTCGGACGCGCCCCTCCTACCCTCCCCGCCCCGTTCCCCCCCCCCCCTTTTTTTTTTCTTTCCCTTCCCTCCCTCCTCCTCCTCCTCGCAGTGCGCAGTGGCGCTGCCCCGTCACGTGTGTGTCTAGACACCGTGTCGCTCCGGGAGGAAAAAAAAAATATTAAAAAAAAATATATATATATATATAATATTATATTTATCTCCAAACGCCTTGCGCAAGAGGCGGCTCGGGTTGCTTGGAAGGTTGTGGGTCGTCCTGTCCCTGTTCCCGTCCCCATCGCGACCTTCCCCGGCTCAGGGATGCGACAGGGGGGACCAACCCTGACCCCAGGATAAAGGAGGGGGGGGACAGGACAGAGGCTGGCCCCCGAATCTTCCTTGGGTCCGAGAAGCTGGAAATGTTGTATCCAACTCCATCCAACCCTAGAGGCTGCAGGAGTTGGAGTATTAAACCCTGTCCAGTCCAAGAGGATAAAAAATATCAAAGTATTAACCCCCGTCCAGCCCAAGGGGCTAGAAATGTTGAAGTATTAAACCCCCATCCAACCCGAGAGTCTGAAGTATTCAAATATTAAACCCCTCATCCATCGTGGTAGGTTTTAAGTATTGAAGTATTAAACCCCTTCTACACCGAGCAGCAGGAAATACTGAAATATTAACCCCCATCCAGCCTGAGAGGCTGGAAATATTGAAGTATTAACCCCCCCGTCCAGTAGAACAGGCTGTAAGTATTGAGGTATTAAACCCCCATCTAAACTGAGCAGCTGGAGATACTGAAATATTAACCCCCATCCAACCCTAGAGGCTGAAAATATTGAAGTATTAACGCCCCATCCAATAAAATAGGCTGTAAGTATTGAGGTATTAAACCCCCGCCTAAACTGAGCAGCTGGAGATATTGAACTATCAACCCCCATTCAGCCTGAGAGGCTGGAAATATTGAAGTATTAACCCCCATGAGCATGGTAGGCTGTCCATATTGAAGTACCAAACACCCAACCAGCCCAAGAGGCTGGAGGAATTGAAGTATTAAACCACATTAATAATAATAATAATAATAATAATAATAATAATAATAATAATAATAATAATAATAATAATAATAATAATAATAATAATAATAATTTTTAAGTACATATGTATGATGCTGTGCATGGCATGAAGTGCAGAAATAATAATAATTTCACACCACCTGTCGCCACAGGGTGGGGAAGTATTTCGTAGAAGGGGTAAGTATACTCCAATTCTCACAAAATGAGAAGAACGCACAGCACTAGGTCGATCCTCGTTGTGGGTACTACTAGTGGTAATAATTTCTGGCATCTCCCCCCTGAAACGAATCCTGCCAATGAGAACCCGCTGAGGATGGGGAAACTGAGACACCAAGAGGCTGTGCAGGTCGTACAGCCCTGCTGGGGAGCTGGGAATTCTGTTTGGACACCCCAGCACCAGGCTTTGCAGGGCAGGAGAAGTCATATAATCATAGAGTCACCAGGTTGGAAGAGACCCACTGGATCATCAAGTCCAACCATTCCTATCAAACACTAAACCATGTCCCTCAGCACCTCGTCCACCCATCCCTTAAACCCCTCCAGGGAAGGTGACTCAACCCCCTCCCTGGGCAGCCTCTGCCAGGGACCAATGACCTTTTCCATTAAATTTTTTTTCCTAATGTTCAGCCTGATGCGGACAGGAGTGCAGGGGTGATTTTGGAGCCCAATCTTGCAAATATTCACATGAGCAGGGCAGGGAGGCTCCTAACAGGCCCGGAATCGCTCACATTGTTTGCAGAATCTGGATCTGAATTTGTTGGAAAGGGGGCTAGATTTTGTGGCAGCCTTATTAAATGTTTGTGAGGCTGTACACACCCAGGCCCAAAATCTGCTCAAAACTGGATTTGTGATGGAAAATTTGAGGAGGGGGAGAATATTATTTACTGTAATGGCAAAGAAAAATCCAAAGTCTGTTACAAAGCCAGAGTCTGAGGAAAGAGATGGACTCCTCACTTCACTCCAAATGATTACTGGGCACAGTTATGAGCTGTATAACAAATTTGGCAGCGGCTGATGCTGCACTTGGTGGTGTTTCAGAGGTGGGGGAGCTGCACGGTGCCCAGAGTGCAGCCACCTGGCTGTGATAGAGGAAGGTGCCAAAGCAGAATGGTGTTGGCTTCTGGATCTGCTGCACCTGCAAGAAAACCCCATTGCTTTTAAAATGATCACATCCTGAAAATTAGGCAATTCATAACGTTTTTACTTTAGCAGCTTGTTCACCAGCTTCGGGAGTGACTTCAGGTACATTGAGGCTGGTTTCCTCGTTCCCTTAGAGAACTTCAAGCCCTTTCCCACTGTGATGTACATAGTAAACTGAAGAGTTCCTTCTCTTTCCCATATCTGCTAGTAAAAGACATGTGGGACAAGCCCATTATTCATGCATTGTAATTTTAAAATTTTTAAAACTTTCCAGGCTCTTACAAATTAGACCGATGTCCTTAGGCTCTTTTTCCCGGACTGCAACTGCGATTACTTCATTGTCATGAACAGGGTGACAAAAAGCATATGGTGGTGTATGCATTGAAGGGATGGAGAATATGAACGGGGTCAAGGAGTTAATCATGGAATCATAGAGTAGTTTGGGTTGGAAGGGAGCTTAAAGATCATCCAGTTCCACCCCAGCCATGGGCAGGGACACCTCCCACTGTATTAGGGGCTCCAAGCCCCATCCAACCTGGCCTTGAACATATTCCAGGGATGGAGCAGCCACAGCTTCCCTGGACAACCTGATCTAGTGTCTCACCACTCTAACCGTGAAGATATTCCTCCTTACGTGTACTCTAAATCTGCCCCTCTCCAATTTAGACCCATTGCCCCTCATCCTATCTCTCCAAGCCTTTGTAAAAAGTCCCTCCCCAGCTTTCCTGCAGCCCTTCAAGTACTCAAAGGTCATTCTAAGGTCTCCTTGGAGCCTTCTCCATGCTGAACAAGACCGACTCTCTTAACCTGTCCTTGTATGGGAGGTGCTCCAGACCTCTCACCATCATTAATAATATATATATATATATATTTGGCCCTGCCATAGGTTCTCTCAGTGACCTTGGGCACCTTTCCTTATGGGTAGGGACCTGCGGTTTGGCACCTCTGGTTGCCCATGGGTACAGCTGGCCGCCAGCGCTTTGTGATCTCTGCAGGTGAAAATCACTCCAGAAGTGTTAAATATTAAATAACTGATAAAGAACTGATTTCTAATTAACACTGCAAAGGTTTAAACAGGCCATATGTACATCCCCATATGGAAAACTGAGGAATAAGCATAATGAAGCCAATAGAAACAGGAATGGTGTTTGGTTTGGGGAGATGCACTGAAAAGGAGTGTGATGTCCACAGCCTGCGCTGCTGTGGAGGGCAGAGCTCATGGTGGGGGTGAATGACAGTCTGCACCAGAAACCAGTCCCAAAATGTAGCAGGGTTGCTGGTAATCCAAGAGAAGGATTAAAATCTGTTTAAATTATAGCATCACAGAATGGTTTGATTGGATCTATGAAGGTCCCATCAGGTCCAACTCCCCTGCAGCAAGCAGGGACATCTTCCACGCGATCATCTTCCGCACTCGGAGCCCCATCCAGCCTGACCTGAGTGTTTCCAGGGATGGGGCAGCCACGAGTTCTTGGGGAAACCTATGCCAGTGCCTCCCCACTCCCAGAGTAAAACATTTCCTCTAGTGTGAATCTCCCCTCTTTTAGTTTAAATCTATTCCCCTTGCCCTATTGCTGCAGGCCCTGCTAAGAAGTTTGTCCCCATCTTTCTTATAAGCTCCCTTTAAATACTTAAAATATTTGTATAAGTGCATTTGTATGCTGTGCAGCATCCCTCGTGCGGGACACATCAGATCCCAGAGATAAAACCCCAGCGAGCCCACACTCTGCACCCCTAGACCTCAATTCTCCCGAAGGTTTCTGGGGACCTTTCCAGAGCCCGGCTGTCTTTGAAGAGCTAAAGCCGAGATCATTTGCATTGCAATTCAGCCTTTGACAGACAGTTGGAGCCAGGGCACTGTTAACCTAATTGTTTTGCTAACAGCACCAGGGTGTGAGTCTCACCAAAGGCGCTTCCAACAAAAGGGATAAAACCAGACTTCGGAAAAACCCCTTTTCCTGACATCATTACCGGCTACAAACAAACAGAGCTGATCCCTCTTCATACACTTTCCAGGCGAGGGTCAATAACAAACACACATTGCTCTTTTGGGGGTATGTCTCTCTTTTCTAACAGCAATGAAAAGCTATTCAGGGGAGGTAGGAGAGAACAAGCCAGGCTGCAGGCAGGGCAGAGGCAGCGCAGGCAGGATCCTGGCACTCTCCCATCCTTTTGTGCACATGAGGAATAGCTAAGCTTGTGGCCCTGCTGCTATTTTTACGCACTATTTTCAGAGCAGAGCTCTCAAGCAATGTACAAAGTCTAGGTTGCGATGCCATTTCAGCTGTATCTGAGGTCTCTTTCCGCTCTGGCTGACACCAACATTGCAGATTCAAGCTTTGAGATCTCAGGTCTGCAAGGAAAACTCTTCTCCAAGCAAGTTTGCTGTGTGCTGAGCCGTAGAGTTCACAAGGAGACACGAATCTCACGTGCTTTCGCGCTTCTTGCCCGTCCTGGGAAGCTAAAAGCATCATTTCAGTGCTGGTGCTCTTAGGTGCTATCAGCTGCTCCAAAGTTTCATCTGCTGGAAAGACAGCTAGAGGATAGAATAAATGAGAAAAAAAGCTGGTGAGGTGGATGCTTGCTTGTGCTTCTCAGGTACAGGTTAAAAACACTGTTTTCTCAAGCCTTGGGAAGTGGTCCCTCCAACTCAAGTGGTCCATCAGCAGCTATGGCAGGCGCTGGCTCTGGGGCACTCAGTCACAAGAGTACTTTGATCCATCAAAGCACTCACACATGCCTGACTTTAAGTATGTGCTTTGCTAGCTGAAATTTTGTCAGTTTTATGGTTTGACCACAAAACTGCTGTATTGGTTAGGTTTTCAGTCTAGAGAGGGGTTAAACACAAGGCAGTCTCCTTACCCGGACTCCGTATGCCAGTGTAAGGGAAATAATACATATAAAAATATGTATTAAATGGGTATAATCTCCCAAATTTGCCGTTTTGAACACATGATGCTGGTATAACAGTGTCCATCAAAGCAGAATATACATGGTGCAGGGATCAGTCCAGACACAGTGTGTTTGAGAAAGGGAAAAAACCAAACGTGGGCTATTGTCAGAGGGCAAGTGATGCTATGAAAGAGGTTCTGGTGCTGAGGTGGGCAGGAGGAGCGACGCCTGCCCTTTGTGGCACCTCCGGCCGTCACTCAACCACACAGTGTCCATTAATCCGTGTCACACTTAGATCTTTGCCTGCGTCACACCGTCGTCTCCCAAATAACCCGTTATGGCAGCATCGTGTCAGGCCTGGGGATGAGGTTCAGCCCAGCTCTGCCGAACGTCGCCGGTGGGATTTATGACTGGGTGGTGAGAGGAAAGGGATTTAGGTCAGGCAGTCTGTCGGGGGGTGACCTGGGAGCTGGGGATGGCAGCACAGCAGAGCGTGACACCGCTTGGGAGCCACTGGCCAGACAGAGGAGATGTGGGTCTGTTGGAAGGAAGATGTAAAGGAAAGGATCAGAGGCAGGTGGAATATTTGACTTTACAGTTAAAGGAAAGCCTGCAAATCCCTTTTGCTATGTATTATGCTAAGGAAGAGATCGGCTTCTTCCTCCAGCAGTCCAACCCAGAGATATCAATACTTATGTGTATTCTGTGGGGCTCCTTAGGATCTTGCAGAGTGAGAGGGTTAATATTAATATAAAATGTAGAGTCATAATGCACCATCTCCTACACCTGGCTCAGGGCAATCTGTAGTTTCAATACAGGCTTGGGAACAGTGTGATTAGGAGCAGCCCTGAGGAGAAGGACTTGGGGTGCTGGGGGTAAGAAGCTCAACATGAACCGGCATCGTGCGCTCACAGCCCAGAAACCAACCATGTCCCAGGCTGCATCCAAAGCAGCGTGGCCAGCAGGGAGGGAGGGGATTCTGCCCCTCTGCTCTGCTCTGCTGAGACCCCACCTGGAGCCCTGTGTCCAGTGCTGGAATCCCCAATATAAGAAGGACATGGAACTGTTGGAACAGGTCCAGAGGAGGCCGCAGAGATGATCCGAGGGCTGGAGCACCTCCCATACAGGGACGGGCTGAGAGAGTTGGTGTTGTTCAGCCTGGAGAAGAGAAGGCTCCACTGAGACCTTAGAGCAGCTTCCAGTGCCAAAAGGGGCTGCGGGAAAGCTGAGGAGGGGCTTCCTACAAGGGCCTGGAGTGATAGAACAAGGGGGAATGGCTTTAAATTGGAGGGGGAAGATTTAGATCAGACATCAGAAAGAAATTCATCACAATGAGGGTGGGGAGGCTCTGGCCCAGGTTACCCAGAGCAGTGGTGGCTGCCCCATCCCTGGAGGGGTTCAAGGCCAGGCTGGATGGGGCTTGGAGCCCCTGATCCAGTGGGAGATGTCCCTGCCCATGGCAGGGGGTGGGACTGGATGGGTTTTAAGTTCCCTTCTAACCCAAATCGTACTGTGATTCTATGATTCAGTGTGTAACTCTTTCTTCCGTTGTGTTGTTCCCCTGCTTCTGTGTTTCAGGAGTATAAAAGAGTGAATGTATGTTTTCAGACTTATTTTGTTGTGTAAGCTCTCCAGAAGGAATTTTTCTACATGGAAACTTAAAGCGTAACAGCTTTACTGGAACAATTTAAAGGTAAGCACGTGTGAACATTACAGCTGGTGTCCCCCTTTCAGCATTTGAGTTTCACTGGTGTAAATAAAAATCCTCTTTATTTCAAGCTAGGATATTTGCCATGAGCTGCAATGTTTCATTTGTAGTTACCTGTAGTATTTGGCAAGTTCAGGACCAGGTAATGGATTATATGTAAAGAGCTGGGGCCTGCCTGGGAAACAGGAGTTGGTTACTCTACCTGTTGTTCCTCCTCCTGAAACTTCTGGAGTCCAGAGCGGAGATGGAGACAGCTACTTTCTGATGTCAACCAGTGGTCCTGATTTGCCTGTAGTCATCACGTTACATCCCATGCGTGGATCCACTGCCTCCTGGATGCTGAATATATCTGGTATATATGACATTGCAACACCTATGCCCAAGGGAGATGGGGAAGGGTGGAGTGGCCACCGGTTAAAAGCAGCGTTTCAGTCCTAACGTTATCAACCTAATCCCTGACTTCTGACAGGAGGTGTTGAGCTTTAGGGGGATTTATCAAACCTTGAAGCTGGGCTGCTCCTATGGCAGCCACAATGTGGTGGTCTGTCCTTCTTCAGCATCAGCTGCTTATCCACTGCAGATCAGTTTACCAGCGGGAGGAACCCACAATTCCCTTGTTAAAATCAAACAAAACTACCCAAACCCTTTTTGGCAGAAGGAAATAGTTGTAAAGGGGATGGGAGACAAACAGGCAGAGCGAAAGGAAAACCAACAGCTTCTGTATTTCCTATTGCTAGCAGGTAGGGGTGTAATTTTGGAGTTCCTTCCCTTTTAATGGCATAGGTCATAACCTTACCATCATTTATGTGTCTTTCTCTATTTATTACAGTGGCCTGGACAGATGCATTGTGGAGCTGATTTCTCTCCCTCCATTACCTATGTCCTCATGGGTCATGAGATACTTGTGTAGCTTTTTGCAGTCTTTTCCAGGGACAATTCCCACTGATGACTATGAAAATTTTGTCCAGTCAGAGATCAGCCTCTTGTAAAAAATAATTCAGTGATCAGGCATCTGCGATGCAAGCCTTTTATGAAGCACTGGCATTTGAAGTGTAAAGGACTGCAGTGATATTTTGCAGCAGTCTGCTTTAAAGAACACGTTTTAGATTTTTTTATTTTGTCATCCAATATAAATTCTCATTTAAAATAACAAACTTTTGGATGCCTCTCTCTATTTCATCTCTATGTGAGAAAACTATCACTGTATGACAACGTTTTTCACTCTGTATGATACAACTGTATGATGTACTTAAGAGGCAATGGAGAAGAAGCATGCAAATCATTTAAAGATGCTCCAAAATCAGGATAATTGCAGACAAGTAATGACTTTTATCTAGAGGTCTACAATGACTTAGTCACAAATTACCTGCCTGGGGAAAAAAAAACTTTTGATAATGGTTTCTGGAGTCTCTCAAAGATGCAGGAGGAGCCAAAACCTGGATGATCTGTTAGGAGAATACAAGTGAGAAATGAAGCATCGTTTTTCACTGGTAATGATCCAGGTAGAGTCATTAACCACTGGTTGTGGTGGATGATCTGTCAATAATAATTCTGAAGTGAGGTTTTGGTGGTATTCAGAAGATGAGCTCCAGCTGGTTTAAACCTGTACAGGTACAAGGAGTCTTTCTGCCCTGTGTTAGTCAGGTGGATAGTCTAGACAGTAAGAATTGCCCTTCGTACCTGATAATTTATGAATTAGTAGAGCCTGGGCATTAAAACAGATAATTGAAAAGTTCTCATCTGTCTAAATGTAGGGTTGGGATTTTTTTTAAGTGTTTTTTACAAATATTAAACCCCACAGAAATGCTTTCGTGATAGTTTTCCGTATGGCTCAGTTCCAGGGGAAAAAAAACCTGCTCAGAATTCATTTTTTTTCTCTAAAATAGCCAAGTGATGGAAATCACTTGAGAACTGGAGAGTGACACCAAAATGAAATTAAGGACCCTTGTCTGATAGGCCCTAACTCCAGGATGAGGAATTTCCTTTGAACCAGAAATAAAGGAGTTTCGGGTAAACAAGAAATATAGGATTGGACAGGAACCGACTACCCTGATTTCACAATCCAAATTGCATAAACCGAGGAACAAAAAAAAGGTATTAATGGTAAAGTGTAATTTAAAGAGTGGATTTTCAAAAGCACGTTACCCAAACCTGCACGTTCATTTCATCTGGAGGGAGGAAGGCACGCCATCTGATAGCAATGATTAATCCAAAGGAGGCCCAGACTTGTTCTACTCATTTAAGAAGAAAAATTACATATTCTGTCATAAGGTAAAAGCAGCCGTACGGGCTGAGGTACCTGTGGGCTGTTGGATGGGTGTTCTGGAGACAGCAGAACAGGGCCCACCATTTCCCAAATTTGTTAAGAACTGTTTTTTTTTCTAACAACACAACAGACTTTGGGTCTGAAATATGCAAAGGATATTACAGCCTATTTTTTTTTTTCCCACTCTATGATTTTTTGGGGGTTACTTGCATAATTTAATGACGCAAAGTTGAACCACCAAACACCACCTCTAGAACAGAGAAGGAAACTGATTGGAAGCAAAAAGGGTCACTGCATTGTAAAGTATCCTTTAATAACTCTACCTCCAACTTCAAAGAAAGGCATCGCTTTGAGATTAAAGTGCATCAACAACAATGTGCAAAATTAAAAGTGATTTATTTTTCTTTTGATAGCCCCGGTGGTGGTATTTAACTCTGACTCCCCCAAAGCCTTCCTAGAGCTCACCCACCCTCCCCCAAATCATAGAGACTGGGAAGAGCACTTTACAAAGAATTAAAGGACTAGTTTATAGCCATTGTTTAAAAACGTAATTAACACTGTGTTTAAAGCAAAAGTGAGACAATTACCACCTCTTAAAAGCCTCAAGAAATCTGAGCTGCAGTCCTCCTGCCAGACAGGTGATATCACTGGCACCATAAGAAGAGGTTTGCCAGAACCATCCCATTCACAGCCCCAACAGCTATTGTCTTCTGTGTGCTAAGTATTATTATTATTGCTACTATTACTATTACCCTCTTTGTTTATGGTGATGTGCTAGGAAGTCTGCAGTTCAGGTTTCTCAAGACCATACTGACTCCTACAAGGAGCAGCCTCACCTCCAGATGGAGTCAGTGGGAGTTTAGAGCTGTCAGGGCTTCCCCATTGGCTCTTGGCCCCTGGCAAGATTCTGCTCAGGACAGTAGTTTTGTTAGATAGCAGCATAATTCCAACATGTGCTTGATTGATAGGACTAATTACATCACCCCGATCACAGATTTGACTCCTGCATACAGCAAGCAAATATATAGCTAGCCATTTATTCTTGCAAACTCCAGCTTTTCACGTTCTGCTCCAATAACCGCATCCATAAATTCAGTGAAAAATTTGAATGGGGAGGAAAAGGAGGGACAGCAAGATCACCTCAGCTTCTTTGTTCAAGCTACAAATGTCATGACATCTTGTCATGATCTGTCTGGTGATTCTGGGTGCATCACCTCCGTGTCAGTTTGCAGACCAGCGAAGGCTCATTTAGTTTGGACTAGTTAAACTATTTTGCAACGTATTCATTACAGAAAAATGTAGTAAATTAGATTAAGTAAGGCCAGAAAGCCCTCTTAATTGCCTTGAGTTACCATGAACACAAGACTACTCAGCATCTCAGAAGCCAGGATATATTTTCTATACATCTGAACTATTTTAAGGGCTGTCTCCCCGCACACAAAATTTTGCTGACAACCCCTGAAAGGCTCTTGGACATCACCAGTTGGGATGCAGCCCTGGGATAAAAGATGTAAGCCACGCCACCACTTCAGAGGAATTTCATTGCACACACATGAAATATTTGTTAAGATAGTAATAAATTATTTACTTAGCATGTAATCCAAAGGTGACCCACAGTGCTCAGCCCCACGCAAGCCTGACTGCTCCGCTATTGGTTGGGGAGCCCCGGGGACCTGGGAAAGGAGCCTCTATTCGGAGCTGGGGGATTCCCTGCCACTTCCTCCTCCTCCCACACCCCACAGTGACCATGACTCAGTGGAACTGTCACGGCTTTTCATAAGGAATATTGACTGGTCTGGCCTGGCGGAGCAGGTAAGCAGGGAAAAATCATAATTTCATCTTGAAAGTATGATATTCTGTATTAAATAATAGGTTCTATAGAGATTTTCATGTATTTATAGATATTTAAACATACATATTTTCATGTTCTCTTAATACATGTGGAATTTCTCGTTTACTCCTTCATCCTCAAGACCCTTTTTAATGAAGCCAACCCCCTGCCTCATTTGACTATGCTGTAACTTTTTTTTACTAACAAGTAGCTGTTCCAAGGCTGAGAAACTACTCACAGACCAGAGATTAACTCCTCCAAGACTCTCAAAAAGCAGGTACTAGAAAGCAGAACATATTTTTATTTACAATTTACATGTGCATCTATCCAAAAACAAGAATGAGAAATAGCTAAGAGGAAGGAAATCGTTTAAATCATTGAACTAAGCTAATTTCTCCCCAAACAAAGAGAAGAAAGCCTGTAGTTAGATGACATGGTTTTAAAGGAATGTTGTAACGTACAGAAATCCCATGCCATTATATGCACCCCTGAGGGCAGTGTGTGTTTCTGTTCCAGCATCTTCCAAGGCACTTCATCTCAGTTTTCTAGACTGGATAGAAAAAAAACTCAAACTAACTCATAAATCATTTGATTGAAATAATGAATATCGCCATTGGCACTTACCTGGCCAGGCCATTTATAACACAGTGTTTAACTTGCCTAAATCTGACCAGCAGAAAGTTAGATTTCTGGTCTAATGTTGTTTAAGATCTCTGCAGGTACCTCCATAGGGAAATTCCTCTTCCTTGTCCTTGATGCCCATCATGGTGTGGCTCGGGCATCCTCGTTTGGGACCCTGCTTGCTCCCAGGAGATGCCCACAGAGCTGTGTGGTCCAGGTGAGACACTGAGATAAGGCACAGGTGAGTGATGCGCTGCAGCTCAGTGACGTTTGATTTGGGGATGGCTGCTGCTTTGCACCCTGACAAACACTTGCACCCTAACAAACACTTGCATCCCAGGAGTTCTGCAGCAGCGTGGGGGGAAACGTTGCCATAGCCCAGCTGGGAGCAGCTGTTTCATAGAATCGTAGAATGGTTTGGGTTGGAAGGGACCCTTAAGGACCCCATTCAATCCATGCCCCCTTCAACGAACAGGGACATCTTCAACTCAATCAGGTTGCTCAGAGCCGTATCCATCCTGGCCTGGAATGTTTCCAGGGATGGGGCATCCACCACTTCTGTGGGAAACATGGGCCAGTGTGTCACCACCCTCGGAATAAAAAAATTCATCCTTCTATCCAGTCTAAATCTCCCCTCCTTTAGTGTAAAACCATGATGTCTTGTCCTATTGCTACAGGCCCTGCTAAGAAGTCTGTCCT
This sequence comes from Phaenicophaeus curvirostris, assembly GCF_032191515.1. Lineage (NCBI taxonomy): Eukaryota > Metazoa > Chordata > Aves > Cuculiformes > Cuculidae > Phaenicophaeus > Phaenicophaeus curvirostris. The sequence goes on from NC_091431.1 coordinate 74,221,259, forward strand.
CACCTTTCTTATAAGCCCCCCTTTTCAGCACTGGAAGCTGCTCTAAGGTCTCCCTGGAGCCTTCTCTCCTCCAGGCTGAACAACCCCAACTCTCTCAGCCTGTTCTCAGATCAGAGGGGCTCCCTCCGATCATATTTGTGTCTTTCACTGGATCCGCTACAAGGCGTCTATGTCCTTCCTGTGCTGAGGACTCCAGAATTGGTCACAGGAGTCCAGGTGGGGTCTCATGAGAGCAGAGTAGAGGTGCAGAATCCCCACTCTCACTGTGCTGGCCACAGCCTGGGCTGTACCTCACCCCGTGTGCCTGGCTGCGGTTGTCGCTGAGCAGGTGCAGGCAGTCAGAAAGCTGCCATTTCCCTAAAAAAAGTGACAGCATGACCCCATTCGATAAAAAGCAAACAATTTACCGTGTTTCACCACGTAATCCCGGGGAGCTCAGAGGCACTGAATGCTGGAGTGGGAGGAACATCTTGCAAAAGCCCGTGTGCTATTGATGTCTTCCTCTACATCGCTGCGAGTCCCAGGAATTCTGACACCACATCTCCCTGCCAAATGATTTTCACGGAATGGCAGTGATATTGTGAAAAAGTTTGCATTTTTCTTCCTTTCTGGTTCAAGAATTTTATCATTAGGAGTAGGCGGGAGCATTGACTATGGAGTTTGAGGGGACTGGGCTGCAGACGGGAAGGGGAAAAGAACAAATGGTAGAAATATAACAACAGTCAACGCTCAGACTTCAGGTGCTCCAAGTCCTACGAAAGGAACTTGTGCCCTTCTTTCCCCAGATTCACGTGCCCTGTTTTCTTGCTTGTCAGTGGTTCTCTGTGCCCCGTTTTCTCTTAGATGTGTGCCCATTGCCTCTGTATCAGCATCTCCATTATTCATCTAGGAGATAAATCTTTCAATCGAACTGTGCAGCTCAGCTGTGTGGGTGAGCCATCGCGGTGTTATGCTGGCAGGCGCCAATGGGAGTCACCAGCCACTTGTCTGATCCACAGATGATCGCAGAGGCATCTGGCTTCCCCTTCCTGATTTTTTCTTCCCTCTTCCCTTGGCTAGTTGAGTTTTGCACACTGAGGGTTGAACCTCCCAAAGCAACTCATCCTTAATATTTAAATTACTGCCTTACATGTGGCAAACAGCTCCATGGCACTAAGAAATGTCCACCCCTCGACTCACAGCCCAGCCTGATGTTGCAGGAGCTGCTATGATGCTGTGTCCCAGTGACACAGAAGGAGGATTGGAGTGGGCAGGGCAAGATAACTCATGTCAGCCCCAACAGCAAGTGCTTTGGGCTCAGTGCTACAGGGTCGTTAGTAAACACAGCATGTATATATAGTATAGAAGGATCATACAGCTCTGTTAGAGAATCACAGAATCATGGAATGCTTTGGGTTGGAAGGGATCTTAAAGACCACCCAGTTCCAACCCCCCTGCGGTGGAAAGGGACACCTCCCACTGGATCAGGTTAATCAAAGCCCCATCCAACCTGGCCTTGAACACCTCCAGGGATGGGGCAGCCACCACTGATCCGAGCAACCTGGGCCAGGGCCTCACCATCCCCACAGGAAAACGTTGCTCCTAACATCTCATCTAAATCTCCCCTCTTTCAGATTAAAAACATTTCCCCTCATCCTGTCCCTGCACTCCCTGATCAAGAGCCCCTCCCCAGCTTTCCTTTAAGAACTGAAGCTGCTGTAAGGTCTTCCCAGGGCCTTCTCTTCTCCAGGTAAACAAGCCCAACTCTCCTAGCCTGTCCTCATAGCAGAGCTACTCCAGCCCCTGGATCATCTTTGTGGCCTCCTCTGGGCTTGGTCCAACAGATCCTTGTCTTCCTGCACTGAGGACTCCAGAACTGAACACAGGACTTCAGGTGGAGTCTCACAGAGCAGAGTAGAGGGGCAGAATCCCCTCCCTCAACCTTCTTCGGATGCATCCCAGGATACTGTTGGCTTTCTGGGCTGCAAGCATACATTGCCACTTCATGTTGAGCTTCTCACCCACCAGCACCCTCAAGTCCTTCACTTCAGGGCTACTCTCAATCCATTACTAACCCTCCATTGTACTGCATGACCTTGTGATGCATTACCTGAAATAGTTCCCCGATAGCCTTCTTGGTAAATAAATAGTGTTGCATACTGGAATGAAAACATTCAATGAAAAGGTCATTTTTTTGAATGAAGCTTTGGAAATAGAAAAGTGCTTTTCCAACTTGACTACGCTGCACAGGAGAAGGCACACACATAACTATAAAAGCCAAGATAAATTCCTGTGCTATGCACTTGATACGAGTGTAGAGTCACATTTGCACTTGTACGTGTACATACGTGAGATGCCCCTTCTTTGTAATTCCCCAGCATCTCTTCTTGAGCCAGCATTTGTAAAATGATATTACTATATTTACTTAAGCATCTATTTAAAGAGAAATCCCTCATAATTACTCACCACACAGATAGATGACACTGTTTGGCTGTGTTTATTTAGTTTCTATTAGTGATTGGCAAAAAGTCTACTGTGGCTTCAAAGCAGATATAGATGAATGACCCACTGATCATAAAATAAAGTATGATAATCTTTTCTGGGCCTTGCGGGAAATGGCACGTAGAGGGGACACATGTCACTATCTCCTCCTGTCTCTTCATGATATAATATTAAATCCTGTCATTCTAGTAGGGCTGGCGTAGGAGACATCCATAAAGTAATTGCAGTCTATGGTATAGGGTAATGAGAGGAATGCAAGGGAAGCTGTCGTCTTTAGAAGGTGAGTTCATTTGTCACTGCAACTGACACACGTTTCTGAGTTTTCTGTCAGCTATGATGGAAAAAATATTAGCTACTAGAATGTTAATCTCTGCTGGGTTGCTCTTACCTGCTGGTGCTGGTAAATAGTTACAGAATGATTTGTGTTGGAAGGGACCTTAAGGATCATCAGGTTCAAACACCTCCCACTGGACCAGGTTGCTCCAAGCCCCATCCAACCTGGCCTTGAACACCTCCAGGGATGGGGCACCACGACTTCTCTGGACAACCTGGGCCAGGGCCTCACTACCCTCCTAAGGAAACATTCCTCCCTAAGATCTCATCTCAATCTCCTCTTCTTTCCCCCTCATCCAATCCCTGCACTCCCTGATAAGGAGCCCCTTCCCAGCTTTCCTGTAGGCCCCTTTTAACGATTTGTTCTCTGTGAACCATCCTTTGCTCAGCTTCACTCATCTAGAGCTTGTTCATGGAGTGATGTGGATGGCAGAGAGAGAAAAGCATCTGGTCTGGGGTCAAAGGACAGATGAAAATGTGCTGATTGTCCTCCTGTCTTTCATTTCCCTCAGCAGCTCTGCTCATGGAGCACTCAGGTAGTGCCTCCTGCATTTTCTCTCTCTGCATTATTTGCACTTTTCATGGTTCAGTCATTGGTACAAACACTGGTCAAGTGTGGCTGCAGGTAAATAGATCTGAATTAATACTTCTTCAGCAGAATTAGCCCTCTAGGTGAGGATGGGTAGGGCAGGAACAGGTCTTGCCTGTGCTCAGAGGAGTTAGCAGCAGAACTACACCATTGCAAACAGATATGCCTTGCTCAGGAAATACATCTCATTGGAACTTTAAAAATTTCCCTCTTGTGTAGCTTGAGCTGATCTCCCAAATAGCATGAGCTAGAAGAGCAAGAGGACCTGCGGATAATCAAAGTTTACTCCACTGGGAGGACATTTTTGCTGATATCCCAGTCAGAAGACCCCCTAGTCTTATCAACAGGCCACTTGCTTTTTTTTTGAGTTTCCATGGTGTTGGTTCATGGCCCTTTGTTGACTTGTCCCACCACACGAAAGCTAAGCCATTTATGGAGTAGGAACTGCTGCCTCTTGAGGATGAAGAAATCTTTCAAGATTATAAGGGTGTTGGCAGTGAATATAATAAATTACAACAAGGTTGATTTACTTAGGGAATCATAAAATCATTAAGTTTAGGAAAGACTTCTAATATCAGCAAGTCCATCTGTCAGCCCAATAGCACTGTGCCTCCTAAACTAGGTCCATGAGTGCTGTGGCTATGTGATTTTTGAACCCTTCCAGGGATGGAGACTCCATCACTTCTCTGGGAAGCTTCACCACTCTTTTGGTAAAGGTAGTTTTCCTGATATCCAATCTGAACCTTACCTGATGCATCCTCTGGACGAATGTCTTCTCATCCTATCACTTGTTACTTGGGAGAAGACACCAACACCCACCACACCACAACCTTCTTTCAGGAAGCTATATAGAGTGATGAGGTCTCCTCTCATCATCCTCTTCTCCAGACTAAACAGCCCCAGGTCCCTCAGGCACTCCCCATAGCCCCTGGGCTCCAGCCCCTTCCCCAGCTCCGTTGCCTTTCTCTGGATGCACCCCAGCCCTTCAGCGTCCTTCTTCTCATTCTCATACCATAGCCCTGTGGGACACCAGACAAACCTAGTATGCGTAAGCAAAGCAAGAACCCAGTGTGATTATTTCAAATGAGGTGCCAGAATAACCCAAAGTACTTTTAGTATGCCTGGAAACAAAGCTTGTTCCCATGGGAGGCAGAGCATCCTCAATTACTGCTGATATAAGGGAGGGCTTGAAAGTATTTACAGCCTTTGTTGGAGTGATGATGCCTTTGAAGATAGAGCTGTCCCTGTCTGGGAAATTGAGTTTGGTCTGTGCTACAGCATGAGGAGTGCAAGGTGTCATGGATCTCATGTTCCTGATGTTGACTTCACTGGCAAGTGGGTAATCATGGGTCAGCCATGAACAAAACAGGCAATGAAAGTGGCAGGTCCTGGGAATCAGGAAGGGAGATATATGTCTACATCCCAATTCCAGTCCTAGAGCTCACCACATGCACAGGACTTGGACTTGAAGGCTTTAATAAGCAGTAACCCACCAAAAATCTTTTCAGGTAATGGCCTGGTTATATGTGATTGTAGGATACATGCAACAAATGAAACCTTTCCGAGCTCTCTTACACTGACACGCTGTGGGTAAGCTTGTCTCCTCTTCCGGACAAAACAATGGCAGGAATTTCTTGGCTCCAGACCCCTAGTCTAGACTGTAGGAATTTTATCTTAAAATTGGGAAATAGGCTTCTGAATCCTGCTGGCACTTTCATTAGGCTTATCCCATTTCTGTGGTTTCATTCCTATGAAGTGCTGGATGCTACTTCCAGATTTTTATATATACACATACACACACACACACATTTATGTATATATACATATATATCACTGTTGTCGATCATAATATCTGCCATTCTTTCACTGTGCTCATTAACACAACACCCTGTAGACCCTGGCTTTGCTGAAGGCAATTCATCTCTGCCTTGAACTCATTGACTTTAAACAGGTGCGGGATGAATTTGGTCATTTATCCTCTCTTTTTGATAACGCTGTTGTCTGGAGGTTATCAGTTACAGTGATTTCATAATCCTTTTGGATCCCTTTTCTATCTTCAAAAGGCAGGAAATAGTTTTTTACACAGTCAAGAGCCACTCATCTGCAGGTAAAGAATTTAACGGATTGTGGGAGTGCTACTTACTGCCAGCAATAACGTGACGGGTCTTTCTGAAAAAATACTTAGAAGTGACACTGTCAAAGGCAAAAATTGATGTATTTCTACTAGGAACACTTAATACATGAAAATAAATATCTGGCATTGAAAAGGGGGATGTCTGCATTCATTTCTGTGGCAGAGTCTAATTGTTCGAAGCTTTATGTGTTTGGGGTTTATTGTTTGTTTGTTTGTTTTTCTTTTAAATATTTATAAGACAAAAGAAGCAGCTTGCTCAAGGATTTTCCAATTTATATTGTTTGTTGTAGAAAAAAAACCTGTTTAAAGTTAACTTGAAATCTTTTTCTTTTCTATTTTTTTTTTTTTAAGGACAGGAAGATTTAAGAGCAAAACCCAGATTGCATAGATTGTTGTATGACATACATATCTACGTATCCAGATGGTTAGGCTTGCTTATCTTTATTCCGGGATTTGGATGTACTGAGACCCAGTACATGATTTTGGCATGTATCTCGCTACGGTTGCATTCAGATTTACCTGACAAACTCCTGCTTGTGTAAGCACTGGAGCTTTCTCTTGTGCTTCAGGAGCTGCGCTCTTTTATCTCAAACCATGGTGCTACCTCACAAGCTGTATTCCCATCCCAGTCATGCAAAAATAGACAAAAGCACAGAGCCAAAAGTAGCTGAAAAGAACTGATATCTGCATGTGATCTGAAAATAACAAGTCGCTGTTGATAGGGTTAGTCCAAAAGAACTAATATAGTAACATCGGCTCTGGAGAGACCTCAAGAAGATTTCTAGTAGTGGAAGGGACTCCACAGAAGCTGGGGAGGGACTCTTCATCAGCAAGTGTGGTGTTGGGATGAGTGGGAATTGTTGTGAGATGAAAAAGGGAAGATTGAGATGAAGTCTTAGGAAGAAATGTTTTCCTGTGAGGGTGGGGAGGCCCTGACCCAGGTTGCCCAGAGCACGGGTGGCTGCCCCATCCCTGGAGGGGTTCAAAGCCAGGTTGGATGGGACTTGGAGCCCCTGATTCAGTGGGAGGTGTCCCTGCCCATGGCAGGGGGTGGGACTGGATGGGCTTTGGGGTCCCTTGCAACCCAAAGCATTCTATGATTCTATGATATCTGGCTCCACCTTGACTGAGATGGTTGTGTCTCTGCGCATCAACAACAGTTTATTGAGGCACTTAAATGATGCTTCCAAGGTGTTTTGGATCAACTTGCTTGAACCTGTAATTATCATAGTGGCCAAATTCAATCTATTTAGAGAAAAAAAATTAAATGACAAGAACAAGTCGTGAAAGGTGACTTTAGAAACAGTATTATTCCACACACACTTGAAAATATTTGCATGAAGCCATATTCTTCACTGACCATAAATATTACACAAGAATGGTTTAATAATTTTCTCATCTGCTTTTGGTCTCCCAGTGTAGAAGGTTTTGGATTCTGAAGCTGATATTTTCTGGCAAATGACTACTCAATATCTCATCTTCCCATGCAACTGAAAAACAAATAAATGCCTCCTATGGGTCAGAAACCTTTTATTGGATAAGGATGTTTACAAGTAAGACATGGAGTATGGACTTTCTCTCAAGGAGAGTGGGAGTACACTGGGATAGGGGCTTTACTTACAGGGCTGGCTTCCCAGCACACTTTCTGTGAAGGGAACGGTCTCCTGAAGACCCATTTGCTGTGGGGATTTCCCTTCTGGATCTTTGCACCATATTATCTGACTTCACAATCTTCTTACCAAGTCCCCTGTCTTGTTTGGTTTCCTAAGAGTAAATGAGAATCCTAATATTCTGGTCCGGTGGTCTCATTGGCCTGAAAACTACAAAGTGAAAATATTTGCTAACAATTTTTTTCTAATTAGGAACAATAAAAAAAGAAATCACCTTTTTTATTTTTCCTTCTCTTTGGTATGTACAGCCTGGATTTGCTTCCACTTGTCAATATGTCCCCACTCTTGTCAATAGTTTGGACATGATGCCAGAAGAGAACCTACAAAATTCAAATCACAGAGATGTACTCACTGGTACAGCTTTTTCTAACAGTTATCCACCACCGGTTGGTTTATATATTGAAGTTTGGGGTGTATCTTTGCATGTAAATGTTTATTTTAGCAAGCACAGCTAGGTGATATTTTTAGTAGTAATAGCAGTTAGTAGTAGTTTCATGTGAAAGTCTGTAGTTCATCAGCCTTTGCTGCCATGCATCTTATCTCGGAAATGTAAGCATCTGCCGGGAAATATTGCGTGCAATGCTGCCTTCATTGCACAGCACTTAATCTACACAGGATTTATTTATTTTAGCAAGCAGAGGAGGCAAATAACCTCTGCCTGTCTCACTTCAAGTAACTGCATTAATACTGTGTATTGCAATATCACTCTTTTTAGGATGCTTTTTATTCTCTCTCTCTCTCTCTCTCTCTATATATATATATATATCTGTAAAAACAACCAAAGCACAAAAGCTACAGCCCCAGGTAATTCAGGAACTGGCTAATTTAGATACTAGGCATGGTGGAGGAAAGTAGATTCTCTTCAGCAAGCAAAAAATGCCAACATCCTTGCCAACATCTTCCTACCCACTACAACTGTTTGGTTTATCCAGTGAAGCTGGAGAGACATTCCCCAATAAAGTGTTTATTTCTGCTGTTATAAGTGCTGATATTTTACTAGCAATCATGCACAGTAATGGTTTCCTTTAAAAAATTGTTTTAAGCTGTGCAGATCTTCATGGCTTTGTGTGCGTACAATGCCTTGAACTGGTAGGACCCCGATGTACTAAGGCAGCGCTGCTAATTAATTCTTGGCTGCAGAAGTCCTGATAAGAGTAAACAAAGAGTGAAATTAGCTCAGGAGAAGACACAGGAATTTGCAGGCAAACCCACATCCTTCCATGATATCATTGGGAATCCACCCATACTCCACCCATACAGTCGACTGAGACCTGGCTCAAGGCAAGAGCGCTGATTTTTTGGGAGGGTGAGTTGTAGATCCTAGAGACTCAGTGTAATTTACAGCCTTTAAGGATTTTATTCCCATAGGATTGGCTTGGATAGCAAGATAATTTGCTTTTACCCTCACATGGAGAATCCAAAAGCCTGAGCCCCACACCCACAAAGGCCATGGTCACACTACCTAGCAAAGTTCTTTAAAGCCCCTGATCGTGTGAGGTGGCTGCAAAGACAGCACAAAATGTTAGCCCTGTGCTTCTCCAGAGTTTGCTTTATTTTTGGGCTGGTGGTGTGGCTGGATGATCTTAGAGGTCATTTCCAACATTAATGATTCTGTGATTGAAAAATCTCTTTGCATTTCTGGGAGAGGATTTTAATAGGAGGCAGGGAGGTGCTGCCAAATGCCTGCTGACAGCAATTCTGGGTTGGGCAGAGAAGAGGCAACTGCCTGAAGGATGCTCGAAGTGGGGCTGGCTGGAGGTGCTCCCCCAAATCCAGCAGACCTGGTAGCATGTGTAATGGTTCTCCAGGAAATCTTAGTGCTAAACTTCTTCCAAAAATATGATTTTTTTTCCAAGGGAGGAATGCAGCAAGGAGATGTTGAGATCCTTGTGGTGCTGGCATGTGTTGCCATGACATTGAAGCAATTGCTTCTGCCTTTCTCTCTTCAATCTTTCAGAATTAAAGTGACCAATTTTGCAGACCTGCATCTGCAGTAGGAAAGCAATTATCTGTAATCCAGTAAATAGATGCACTATATCCACACTTTCACAACAGCAGAGAAGTGTTTTTACTGCTCCTACTCTTTGCTAACACCTCAAAGTTTGCGTTAGCAAATTGTGGAACTGATGATAGAAAATACTGAATTACAATCTCAGAAAATTCCCCAAAGGAGCATAAGAAGAGAGCAGGAGAATATGAAGGTGCAAGATGGTAAAATTATGTCTAGTCTGTCTCCCTTGAAAAATAAACCTGGTTCCCCCTGGATGGCTGCCTTCATGTTTGAATTGCAGTTCTCTGACTTGGCAGACTTGGTGGATATTCAGATTTACCATTTTTTACAATATTCTTGACCCTGCTCCTTACAGACCAGCCTGAACACCAAAATGCAGGACCCAGGCTTTCTTTCTTGGCAAGAGCTGTTACATGAAAAGCTTGTTCTAGATAATCAGAGGTAAAAAGCAATTAACTAAAAACCAGACAAGATCAGGAAAAACTATAAACTAGCAAAGAGACTGCGTGAACACTGGACTAGTGAGTGCAGGGAAACTTGATCTGGCTTAATGAGCATGCTGATGTCTGGTCATCCTTTGTTCCTGCAAGGAGCTGGGCGTGACCCGTTTGGTTTGAGTTTAATCCCATCTGTCTTCATGCCCAGGTCCTACCACACCACTTCTACCGGCTCTTCCTTTCTCATGAGGTGAAGTAGAGCTCAGCAAGAGGACTCACTGCAGACGGTGTCTCTCCTTCCTCCCACAAATCTTGCATAGTCTATCCATCTCCCCAGCTGTGGTATCTAATAGCGCACCTCGGCAGCAGAGCTGGAGTCACCATGGCTTTTTGATTTCCATGTATCACTCTCTTCATCATGGGAAGCAGGTCATGGCATTCCTGTGGGAAACTGACAGATCCAAGGTGGCATCAGATGTTTTGCAACAGTTCCTGCCAGCTACCTACCTAGGCAGCAGATTATTGGTCTGCTGATGGAAGACTTCTGCCCAATCCTCCTGTTTGGAAAGCGTCCCATTCAGGATTTGGCAGCTTGTCCACCTCCTTCCTTAGGGAGCAGCTGACATAGCTGCTCTCTTGGATCCCTTCTATCTCAAAAATCTCCGTGATAACAAAGGAGAAAAGGTCTCCTCAGCAAGAAACATTGGCTTTTGCTAGGAAAGGAATAGCACTTCCTAGTTTTAATTTTCTTCCGGGTGCAACGTTCATTAAAAGGGAGAGGAGAGTACTTAGTTCTCTTCCCCATTGTGCAGATAAACTGAGGTTAAAGAGATTTGACTTGCAGCAAGACCACCCAGCCAGCCTGTGGGGGAGCTGGCAGTTGAACAAAGCCCTCCTGATTTATTAGCAAGCCTCCATCCCAGAAGATGTTGCTCTTTCCTCTAGCAAAGTGGATGGATCTTTAATAGCACAGTTAATTAGTGCTTTGTTTTATTTTTCTTTTAATCAACTCGTATAGCACCCCAAAGACTTTTCGTATTTTTCCTTCTAGCACCATTTAGAAGATATTGGAAAATCTCATTGGCCTTTGACCACTACAGATGCCCAACAGACTCAGAGCCATCCATGCACTGTTGCTCTGCCTCCAGCACTTTCCCCTGCTGACACACCATGCGGCTTTCCCGTGTGAAACAGTGAGATATTTTGCTGAGGCATGCTTTAAAAAAGGTTTGGATGTGACTGAATGAGCATCTCGAACATTTCCTTGAAATCCTTTCACCTACGAGGCATCAGAACGGCTTTGGAAAGCAACGAGAGCACACGATCCCCATTCTCTCAGAGAAATCGCAGCCCTGGCTCCCTGCTGGGTGGCATCAGCCCATCATGCCTCCACCCTGTTTCCGGATATAAATCCTTGTTCACCTGCCAAATTCTGAACACAATTATTATTTCCATTGCTACATCTCTAGCCTTCACTCGTATTCCTTGAAACTTGTCCTAGATGTGCATTATTCTTGAATGTATTTTGATGTGAACGGTCTTTCTGTAAAGCAACATTGGGAATTGCACCCAGTACACTTCAATGACAATCAAAGAATCATAGAATGGTTTGGGTTGGAAGGGACCTTAAAGCCCATCCAGTACCAGCCCCTGATGCTCTAACAGGATCAGGTTGCTCAAAGCTCAAGTCAACCTGGCCTTCAACGCTTATAGGATGGGGCAGCCACGACTTCTCTGGGCAAGTTGGGCCAGGGCCTCACCACCCTCACAGGAAAATATTTCTTCCTAAGATCTCCTTTAAATCTTCCCTCTTTCAGCTTACAATACCCCCAACAAAGCAACAGCCACGATTGTTTGTGACATATGGACCTTTGCACAAGGTACATCCATGTCTCAGAACTTCCTTCTCGAAAGAGAAGACGGAGGGCTTCTCATCATCTCAGGAAAACCTCGGCTTGAGTATGATCACTGCTGTGCTGGACCACAGATAAGGAGAAAATGGGGACTGCTGCCCTGAGGGGAAGAACCTCTTTGCTGTTTAGAGTGATGTGACCAGTACACCAGTTCGCTTTACCAGACAATATATTGTAAAGGCCTTTTTTAATATATATTACAATAAAAGCATCAGTGCGCAAGAACAGCAGAGTGCTAAAATGGATCTCATAATTAGACACCATAATATGATATACAGCTTGTTAATTTCTAAGCATGGCTCACAAGTAAGATCAGGTCAACCAATTTGCCTTACTAAAACCTTCAGTCTTTTTCATTTGTGACTTAGGAGGAAGAGTTGGGATCTTGATATTTGGGTCATGCTGGATAACCCAAAAAGTGATGGGTTACCCTTGTTAGCACCGCTTTGCACCAAATACCCTATGAATTATCTTCTAGGTCAGCTCAGCATACAAAGAAATAAAAAGAATTTTTATATGAATATGTATTTATGCATTTATTTATATATATTTATGTATACTTGCACTGTTTATGCAAGTAGAGCAGCAGCTTGGTGATAAAAAAACTGTGTAGAGTTCTTTTAGGTAGCATTTAGGGTATCTACAAATACCAGCCTGATCTGCCTCCAGTCTCACTTTGACATAGGATCCTTGCCTTGGAGGCAGATTGGCTGCCGTCCCTATGTGATGTTGAGTATCACCAAATCCTGCTGTTCAAGGGCAGGTTTACAAAAACTTTTGTGGATCAAGGCACTTTTGTTGTCCCCAGAGTCCAAGAAGACATGAACTCTCACTGCCCATGCTCTTCACCAATAGAGGACCTGATGCACAATGATGCACGAGAGGTGTTTGGGAGTAGCTCTGCACAAGTCGTGATGCACACGAGGAAGGCTGGCATCACTCTGGCTTTCTCTGAAAATTTTTGCCATGAAATAGAGGGTTGCTGCAACCACGGTGCCTCCAGATAAAACAAGAAAGTCCTCCTTTTCTCCATATAAAGAGTTTTACAGAACAAGCCTCTCAGTCTAACCTTGGTGCCAGGGAATATCATGGAACAGGTCATCTTGAGTGCCTTCACACAGCACATGCAAGACAACCGAGTGATCAGGCCCAGACAACATAGTTTTATGAAAGACAGGTCCTGCCAAACTGACCTGATCTCCTTCTGTGACAAGTTTACCCACTAAGTGGATGAGGGAGGGGCTGTGGATGTGGTGCGACTGGACTTTAGGAAAGCCTTTGACACCATTTCTCACTTGAGAAACTGGCTGCTATTGGCCTGGACAGGCAAACCCTCTGCTAGGTAAAAACTGGGTGGATGGACGGGCCCAAAGAGCTGAGGGAAATTGAGTTAAATCCAGCTGGAGGCCAGTTACAAATGGTGTCCGCAGGGCTCAGTGCTGGGTCCAGTTCAGTTCAATATCTTGATGAATGACCTGGATTAAGGGATTGAATGTACCCACAGTAAGTTTGCAGAGGAAGCGTTGATCTGCTTGAGGGTAGGCAGGCTCTGCAGAGGGACCCGGAGAGGTTGGATCCATGGGCTGAGACCAAAAGGATGATGTTCAAAGAGGTCAAGTGCCAGCTCCTGCACTTGGGGCACAACAACCCTATGCATGGAGCTGATCAAGGCTCTGGAGAACATGGGTTACGAGAGGTGGCTGAGGGAGCTGGGGTTGTTTAGCCTGGAGAAAAGGAGGCTGAGGGGAGAACTTATTGCTGTCTACAACTGCCTGAAAGGAAGTTGTGGTGAGGTGGCTGTTGGTCTCTTCTCCCAATTGACAGAGGACAAGACAAGAGGGAATAGCCTCAAATTGCACCAGAGGACGTTCAGATCAGACATCAGGAAAAATATCTCCACTGAAAGGATTCTCAAGCCCTGGCAGAGGCTGCCCTGGGAGGTGGTGGAGAGGAGTTTAAAAGACAGTGGAGGACTTAGTAGTGGACAAGTATGATTAGGCTTAACGATCTCAAAGGTCTTTTCCAACCTACTGATTCTATGATTCTTTGAAATGTAACATTTCTACCAGTACATGTGTGTGTGGAAATGTATAAACATGTGAATAACATACCCAGGCAGACAGCTACGGAATGCAGTTAGTCTGTGCCAGAAATGAATCCAGGAAAGGTGAATATACGATTCACTCTTTTCTGTTTCATACATCAGCCAATTTGTCTTGCAAACAGGTTTTTATTGATTTGGCACCAGCCTTTTCTTTAATGGGTTCCTGAAAAGTTTTGATTTCAACCATTTGTATTTTGAGTTAATCACTGATGCTTGCAGAGCCCAAGCTCTCATTGATGCAAGTGGCCTTTACTCGAGTGAGCAGCTCTGTTGACTTCAGACAGTCCTCGCCTGGGCCAGGGTTCACAGCACATGGCCATTATGTTGCATTTAATACATTAGTATGTGTTTGTGAGTATTAAAAAGCTGAACATCAATTCTAATTCATTTTTGGGGAAGTCTCCCCCTATCCTACAAAGTGCATCTAATCTAAATAACAATAATTTACAGGAATGCCCAATGCATTACTTCCACGGCTGCTGAGAAACTGGTGGGGCTGTTGGAGTCCTTTTATCAAGACCTTTTCAAGATAATAGAGCAGTGTATGATGTAAGGTCTCAGAGCTGATATCCATGGCTGTTTGTGAAGTAAAATAAAATGCTTTGCACAGTGAAAAATCATAGCATTTGCTGTCCAGGTTCCAAAAGGAAATGGAAAATACTTTTTAAAGTGAATACTGTTGAATAAAGCACATGGTAGGCCTTGTTTGTAAGGGGAAGTAGACTGGCACAGCCTGCAGAGTAATTTTTTTTTATTATGGCATTATTTCTCCATCTAGCACCCTCTTCCAGCATGTGAGTGATTTTATTTTGTTTCCAAAGAGGATAAGAATGTGCGTGTTGTGTGCATGTGGCTGGTTGTGGTTAAGCAATGAAGATATGGACCCCTTTACCCATTGAAAAGTCAAACCACTGACCCTAGTCATAGGATCAAAGAATCACCAGGTTGGGAAAGACCTCTTGGAACATCCAGTCCAACCATTCCTACCTGCCACTAAACCATGTCCCTCAGAACCTCATCTAGCTGTCTTTTAAATACCTCCAGGGATGGGCACTCCACCACCTCCCTGGGCAGCCTCTGCCAGGGACCAATGACCCTTTCTGTGAAAAATTTTTTCCTGATACTCAGTCTGAACCTCCCCTGGCGGAGCTTGAGGCCATTCCCTCTCGTCCTGTCCCCTGTCATTTGGGAGAAGAGCCCAGCTCCCTCCTCTCCACAACCTCCTTTCAGGGAGTTGTAGAGAGCAATGAGGTCTCCCCTCAGCCTCCTCTTCTCCAGGCTAAACACCCCCAGCTCTCTCAGCCGTTCCTCATAAGGCCTGTTCTCCAGCCCCTTCACCAGCTTCGTTGCTCTTCTCTGGACTCTCTCCAGAGCCTCAACATCCTTCTTGTGGTGAGGGGCCCACAACTGAACACAGTATTCGAGGAGCGGTCTCACCAGTGCCGAGTCCAGAGGGAGAAGAACCTCCCTGGACCTGCTGGTCACGCCGTTTCTGATCCAAGCCAAGATGCCATTGGCCTTCTTGGCCACCTGGGCCCCTGCTGGCTCATGTTCAGTCCCTGTCAACCAACACCCCCAGGTCTTTCTCCTCCAGGCAGTTTCCAGCCAGACTTCTCCCAGTCTGTAGCTGCACAGGGTTGTTGTGCCCCAAGTGCAGGACCCGGCGTTTGGCCTTGTTAAACCTCCTGCCATTGGTCTCAGCCCATGGATCCAGCCTGTTCAGATCCCTTTGGAGCCTCCTGACCCTCCAGCAGATCGACACTTCCACCCAGCTTAGTGTCATCCACAAACTTGCTAAGGGTGCACTCGATGTCTTCATCCAGGTCACTGATAAAGACATTGAACAGGGCTGGACCCAGCACTGAGCCCTGGGGAACCCCACTTGTCACTGGCCTCCAGCTGGAGTTAACTCCATTTCCCACCACTCTCTGGGCCCTCCATCCAACCAGTTTTCCACCCAGGAGAGTGTGCGCCTGTCCAGCCCAGAGGTGACAGTTTCTGAAGCAGAATGCTGGGAGAAACTGTGTCAAAGGCTTTACTGGAGTCCAAGAGATACATCCACAGCCTTTCCCTCATCCAGCAATGGGTCACCTTGTCATAGAAGGCGATCAGGTTAGTCCATGTACCACATATGTCACAAGCTTTCAGAAATGTCAATACACGCCTCTTCTGTTGGCTTGTGTAATTTCATTGTGTAGGAAAATGAATTTTCAAAAAACCTGTCAACGTGTTCTTGTTTTTCCCTCAACCAGCTGGATTTGCAAAAGTAAGTAATATCAGTACATAAAGAATAATTTAACTCTGTTAACCCATGACTGGAACAGCAAACTCTCCCTCTTGGCTGTCTGCAGAGCCCACATTTCATCTTCCCTACCCTCAATCATTCTCCACCAAATGAAGATCTCATGCCCCAGGAACTCCGGGTTATACCAGAGCTTAGACCTAACACAGCTTACAGATATGGAAACCACATCAAATGCATTTGCAAATGTGGCCCATGTCTGTATTGAGGTGCTGCATTTTAGGCATGTAGGATGTACTCACCTTCCCATGTGAACCAAAGATAAAATTAGCTAAATAGGGCCAGTCAATATTAGGAAAACTAGTGATCTGAAGGTGCTGTTCGCTTTTATTTCTTTTCCTGTTATGTCCCTTAAAGCATTTGCCTGTAATAGGTTGTCCTTTACTTTCCCATCTGCTCTTTCTTGGTTTAGTTGGTAGCAATGAAGAGTCGTTGTCCTCTCCTTGACCCAGGCTGTAGAAGAATGTTTCTCACCAGCATCAGAGAAAGCTCGGAGCTCACCTTTGCTAGTGGTGGTCTTGCAAGATCTGGGGTGCTGCCAATGCTCAACTGCAACTGTCTCTTCTCCACCAAAGCCCTCGATCAAATCTCCCCTCAGTGATGGTTTAAATGACCTGTGGGAAGGGAGGTCAAGATGAGGAACATGCTGGGTGTTGGGAGACCTGCCTTGCTGATGGCCAAAGGTGCTGGGATTGGGGTCATGTTTCTGAGGAGGAGCTGTGCAAGTCCTGACACAGCCATCAAGCAAATCATGGTCGTTTAACATGGGACATGGGAAAGCTGACAAGGCAGGCTGAGTCTGGGCTCCTGAACAATGCACTGGGCTGTGTGTGCTGCTTCCCTGCCTCATGGCATTGTCTCCTGGCATGAACTTCTAATGAGACGTTTTGCTAATTCCACCTGATGGTACAAACCGGGAGTGGCGATCATGTTGGAGACCACCTCTGGATGTCTTGGTGAGCCGCACACAAGAAGCTGAGTTGTATTTAATTAGCACTCACTTATTCATGTCTCAGGTACCCCTTTGGCCTCAAATCCTGCCATGGGCAGTCAAGACCCACAGTCCCCCATGCAGAGCCTGGTTGCCTTTAGAGTCAAAGGAAGGTCTTAGCCAATGTAGCATCTTGGAAGCATCCTCCTGTGGAACTGCTGGGGACTGGGTATTGAAACACACCCTCTGACTGGAGGTGAGCAGATTGATCCTACAAGGAGAACAGTGGTGGAAGGACGCTGATGATACAGTCTGCTCAATTCCCCACCAAAATGCAAATACATTGTCATCTGCTAATGACCTAATGCAGAGAAACTGCTCCTCTGACACTAAAGCTCACTTGCAGACCTTTCAAATAAAAGATCACTCAAACCCAACCATTATTCTTGTTTGTATATAAGAATACATGGACTTTTGGACAGGACTGGACAAGTTCCTTCCCTGGAAATTTCATGTGTGAAGGTAATGTGAGTACAACAGCCCCATTCCCTGACCAACTGGTTTGAATAAGTTCCAGGCTAAAAATCTGGAACGTTTTTTCCTTGTGCCTATTAATCGTGATCCCTAGGTGCTGATGTTTATCTAGCCAGGCTATTTAAATAATTGGAAGGCATATGCATGAGTTCAAAGACATCAGCTAAGCTGCATTGCCTTCTTCTGTCATTAGTTTTGTGCATGTTAAGCAAGGCAGTCTCCATCAGGTCTTCAGCCTGGTGTTTTGTGTTTGGGCAGCTTCAAAGACCTCTGCAAATGGATGCAAGGTGCTGCACTCAGAAACACCCATGTGCAGCTGAAATGAGTGGGAAGGAATTGTATAAAGCTGGTTTCTTTACTCTACTTCTAGAAAAAAGACCAGAATTGCCATTTCCTTAACAAACACTGATGGGCCACATGCAAATCCTGCTCTCCCTTTTCACTCTCCACAGTCACGTGGCTGTTGCAATGGTACTGATGATTTAAACATCTCACGCTTCAAGTAGGTCCCTGATGGCAAAAAAAAAATTAATTAATTAAAGTATTTCAGACAGAGTCTCCCTTGCCTGCTCCTTGGTTGCTGGTTTTATGAAGGACATTTGTTTATAAGGCTCAGCTGGATTTTTCTTAAGAAGTTCCGTAAGCGTTTCAGTTGCCATCTGTGCACCTTTTTGTTGTTCAAGTGCATTAGCATTCCCCAGTTCAATCTAAACTGATAATTTTATCCAGTCTCCCCTTAATATTGTGGTAGAGCAGCTTCTTGCGGAGTTGTTTAACCTCTGTTATAGTGCTCTGGTTAAAATCCAAGCTTGCATCCATGTGGAAGTGTTGCATGAGCAAGATGCTCTGCCTCAGCAAGGCTTTGCAGGACAAGGGTGTCTGAGGCCACTCAGAGCTGGATATTTAATATTGTCTTGAAAATCAGGCTGGCTGTGGGTCTCCCTGGAGACCTCGTGTTCCCTAAGGAGGAGATCCTCTTTCCTTGATGAGTTTTTGAACATCCAGTTTATTTTTTTCCATCTGAGATTAATTTTGAGAGATGATGAGGTCGCTGTGATGGGGTACACGACGCCGAAGCAGGGAAGGAGAGCTGGTGTTTATTCAAGGAAATATGCTCTTACAAAAGCCTTTCTCTTAATCATCTCAAGTGCTTCTGGAGGGAGATATGTTACACCTTGTTTTGTCTGCAGGCAATGAAATGTGGATGTCTAGGCTCACTTTAAATTATGTTTGATAGAGAAATGGAACCTAGATGATTTTTAAATCTCCTTATTTAGTTTCTACATCTTCCCATACATCTGTCTCAGCTGACAGACAGGGTGAAATGTCCATCAGAGAAACACTTCCCAGGTTTTAATACAGGGAAGAGAAATTATTTTCTGGAATAATATGTACCTAGAGAAAAGAACTATTTTTCCCATTCATTCCTAGATAATTTTTCATCAAACGAATAGAACAGACAGGAAGCATCAAGCTTTCTTGGTGTTAGTGTCTCAGTCCTCTCTTTGGGTGTAATGCTTTTGAGATTACAGCCAGAAATCATTCTTTCACTTGAACCACTGATTTAGAGGAAAGATAACTTGCTGTAACCCTCGTGAGTTTTACTTTGTGCTCTGGCCCTACTGAGGACAACAGCAGTTTTATTGTTGATCTAGAAGGAGTCAAGCTTCCAGCTTCTGTTTCTCCATCTATATCAGGTTTTTGTTGGGTGGTTCCTAACAGACCTTAAATTTAAAGAAACTTACTTGGTTTCAGCCATCAACTCCTACTGTCCCACCTTGAGAAAGTCTGTCTTTTCTGAGCTACTTGTCCCATCAAGAAGGGGCAAGAAAACAGCTCACAGCTGCAGGATGCTATCATCCAGCCAAGGCAGTGAGTGACCCAAATTTCCTGTGTCTGTGTCCCCCGTGGACACCAGGAGTGATAAGGCCAGCCTCTCTTCACAGGACAGCGTGATGGGATGCAATACAATGAGAAGCTCAACATGATCCAGTAATGTGCCCTTGCAGCCCAGAAAGCCAACCGTGTCCTGGGCTGCATCCGAAGAAGAGAGAAGGCTGTGAAGAGACCTTAGAGCAGCTTCCAGTTCTTAAAGGGGCTCCAGGGAATTTGGGGAGGGGCTTTTAATCAGGGAGTGCAAGGATAGCATGAGCGGGAATGGATTTAATCTGAAAGAGGGGAAATGGAGATAAGATCTTAGGAAGAAATTTTTTTCTGTGAGGGTGGGGAGGCCCTGGCCCAAACTGCCCAGGGAAGTTGTCACTGCCCCATCCCTGGAGGTGTTCAGGATCGGGTGTGAGGGGGCTTGGAGCCCCTGATCCAGTGGGAGGTGTCCCTGCCCACAGCAGGGCGTAGGGGACTGGATGGGCTTTAAGGTCTTTTCCAACCCAAACCATTCTGTGATTCAATCCACAATATATAATATAATCCTACAATGCCAGAAGTTACACATTTTGGCTGGAATTCATTTCTCCTAATTTTACCTGTCTTAAAACTAAACCACCAGAATAAAGTGATTTCCCACACCTTAATTACAGCCAGAACAAGGTCAGCACAGCCTTGGATAATCGGATCCATGACCGTGACTGCCGCCAGTAAGAGAAGAGTCACACAGCCCCAGGGTGGTGGGAGCCAGACAGTCTCGCACCTTGTAGAAGCTGTAATTCCCGCTTTGAAACTTGCAGCAGCCCTCCCCATGTGCTCAGCTTGCTGTGAGACAGGAAATCTGCTCTTGGAAACATGATGGCAACCTGCAGCTTTTTTTTTTTTCTCTGAGTATTTGAATAATTAGGGAGGGGGACAGGAAAGTGGGGGAGCATGACTCTTGTACAGGGGCCTCTTCTTCTCTCATTAACGTGCACTTTATACCACAGCTCTGCATCCCTGCACCTACTGTGGTGTCATGTAAAACATCAGCATCCCTCCTGCCTTGAGGCAAGCTCCCTGGCTGGTGAGGCCATGAGCACAGCATGTTTGTCCTCAGGTCACCAGTCAGCTCCTTTGTACACCTGAGACCTGCCACGGTGGAAGTACTCGGTGTTTGCCACCACTGAGATCTACATCATAGAATCATAGAATCATAGAATCACCAGGTTGGAAGAGACCCACTGGATCATTGAATCCAACCATTCCTATCAAACACTAAACCATGCCCCTCAGCACCTCGTCCACCCGTCCCTTAAACCCCTCCAGGGAAGGGGACTCAACCCCCTCCCTGGGCAGCCTCTGCCAGGGACCAATGACCCTTTCCATGAAAAATTTCTTCCTAATGTTCAGCCTAAACCTCCCCGGGTGAAGCTTGAGGCCATTCCCTCTCGTCCTGTCCTCTGTCACTTGGGAGAAGAGGCCAGAACCCTCTTCTCCACAACCTCCTTTCAGGTAGTTGTAGAGAGCAATGAGGTCTCCCCTCAGCCTCCTCTTCTCCAGTTTGATTAGGTTACTCAAAGCTGCATCCAGCCTGACCTCTCTGGGCAGTTTGTCCTAGTGTTTCACTACTTTCATCATAAAGAATTCCTTTCTTCTATCTAATCTGACGCTCCCCTCTTTTAGTTTAAAACCATCACCCCTTGTCCTATCTGCTAAAAAGTCTGTCCCTATCTTTCTTGCAATCCCACTTCAGGTACTGGAATCTGTTCCAAGGTCTCCCTGGAGCCTTCTCTTCTCCAGGCTGAACAACCCCAACTATCTCAGTCTGTCCTCATAGCAGAGGCGTTCCAGCCTTTGATCACCTGTATGGCAGCTCCGACAGGTCCATATCTTTCCTGAACTGACTTGTTGACCATGCCAACTCTGCGCTTTGCTGTAAATAACTGAAGACTCAACGCTGTGATGGCTCTGAGGGTCCATCATCACTCTAAACCAGAACAGCACGGCAGGCATGCCGACGGGCGGTGGAAAAGACCTTTTCCTGTCGCCTCCTTTAAGGTTTTGTGGATTTTGTTTTCCACAACTGACTTCCTGAGTCCATTACCCACATTAAGAGACTTCCCCCCCACCCCCAAATCACACACACTACGGCACCCAGCCTTGCGTCATAGCACGCCATGAGAAAGAGCAGGAGCTCAGCGCAAATGGGAAGCCATCCGTATGCTCCCGCAGGCTGGGCTCCAAGCATTAATGTTATCAAATTACAGCTAACAGGAGCAGATTAAGGCACAGCGTGCCCCATGCCGCTGGAATTACTGTGCTGATCAATGCGGCGTGGAATATGTGGCCACGGGCAGCCCTGGCTTCCCCAGTGCTGGGGCTGTCTGGGGAGAAAAGCATGGACACAGTGATGGGATCAGTTGATACAATCTGAGGGATGCAACAAAACATTAATGAATGTGGAACGGAGCATTTTCTGGGTGCAGTGATGGAGCTGTCCCCGCCTAAATGGGCAAAATATAACGGAAAAAACATGCTTTAAAAATATTTGTTGTCCTGATAGTGGCTTTTTAGCAAGGTTTTAGCATAACACTTGCCAACACCCTTCACGAAGGCTGAAACATGAAGCAGCTCAGCTCAGGTTCTCACCCCCTGATGTGGATGGGGGACCCCATCCATTATCTTTCTGCTGGGGCATTGAAGGCTGGACCTCACCCAGCGCAGCTACTGCAGGTAGAGATTGAGCACCGGGCAGAAATTTGAGCTTTACAAGAAGATATTCAGAGCAGAAACGGGGCAGCCCAGCAAAAATAATGTCCTCAGGTAGACAGGCACAGTTGTGGTGGGCTTTCTGTAGGTCAGGGCATGAGATTTGATTGTTCAAATATAATGAGAAGATGCTCACTTTGCTTGCAGTGAGCATTTGTCAGGCTTAAGAGCATTGCTCAAGGATAGTGCTGACAACAAAAATAAGATTATTCAGCATTTCTGTGACATTTTACATTTTCAAGATGACTTTCAGGCACTAACTAGACATTAAACATGATCTAATCTTTTGTTATAGCTCCTCTGCTGCCATTAGATGGGATTAAGACTCAAATTAGGTGGATTTGGCAAAAAAGAAAGAGAGAATTAATTAAAAATATCCAAGCATTTTTAACAAATTAAAACAGCTCATGCTACAGTCCATGTTTTATGAACAATAATGAGTACTCACACACATCACATCAGTCTTGAAAGGATATCCTGGGCAATATTGCATTAATGCAATTCTTAACAAGCTGGCAAATTCAGGAATGTGGAAAGGCCAATGACAAAATCCAAATGCCAGCACCTTATCTGAGCAGCATGATGGTCTATATGGACTTGGGGACTTGCCTTTGGGGAAGGACGGACTGTGAACACTGCCACCACCCAGGCTGAGTCCCAGCAAAGCGGAGAGTGGTACAGTGTCACAGTGGAGATGGGGGAGTCTCCTGGCTGGTTTGGGATAAACCACTGAAATCTTGCTTTGCCACCTGCAAAATGTGGATGAAAGAGTTTCCACCACACACAGCGATGATGGAAAATGCTCGTGCTCGATAGGGATTATATACAGACCCTAACTAACGAGTGATGATATTAATTGCCACTTCTTCGGTTGAACATTATTCTTTAGTGTCCTTAGTAGGTTCTTCTTAACAAGGCCAAATGCCAGGTCCTGCACTTGGGGCTCAACAATCCTGTGCAGCTACAGACTAGGAGAAGTCTGGCTGGAAAGCTGCCAGGAAGGACCTGGGAGGGTTGGTTGAATATGAGCCAGCAGTGGCCCAGGTGGCCAAAAAGGCCAATGGCATCTTGGCTTGGATCAGAAACGGCGTGGCCAGAAGGTCCAGGGAGGTTATTCTACCTCTGGACTCGGCACTAGTGAGACCTCATTGCTCTCTATGGCTACCTGAAAGGAGGTTGTGGAGAGGAGGCAGCTGGGCTCTTCTCCCAAGTGACAGGGAACAGAACAAGGGGCAATGGCCTCAAGATGCACCAAGGGAGGTTCAGGCTGGATATTAGAAAGAATTTTTTCACAGAAAGGGTCATTGTGCACTGGCAGAGGCTGCCCAGGGAGGTGGTTGAGTCACCTTCCCTGGAGGTGTTTAAGGGATGGGTAGATGAGGTGCTGAGGGACATGGTTTAGTGTTTGATAGGAATGGTTGGACTTGATTCTATGAGTCTATGATCCTATGACTCTTGTGTAAATGGCATGTGGTAGCTGAGGGTTCAGCAGTCCCTGTGGATGATCTCAGAAGGAATAGTGTGAGGGTGGCCACTCTACAAGGGCAGCTTTCCCATGAGATGGGTTTTATTTGTGGAAATTGTCCAGTTTCAGCACCTCTCTGGACGTGCCAGCCCAGATGTGCCCTAAGCATCCCCAGTAGGGAGGGGGTATTGTCCCCTCTTGGCCGTCCTGAGAAGGTTCGCAGCACCTGTGGGAAGCTACCATTTCCTTTGATGACTAACGGCTCAAAGAACCTCACTTTTGGGTTCAATGTTTTCAAAACAGAAGTCAAAGACCATTAGTAACTTCCCCAAGTCCATGACTCTGCATTGCCGCACAACTGACCGCAGAAGGGCTTTGTTAGGCAGGAGCTGCTGCCGATGAGGTCGAAGCAACTTGCCTGGAGTGACACGGGATGTTGGTGGCAATACTGGGAGCTGACTCAGGAGATCAGGGTAAAGAGTCTGGTCCCTTAACCACTGTCTCCTCCTTCCTCCGATGCTTCCTGCAATGTGCCTGCACGAGCTTCTCCGGCCAGATGCTCTGGAAAGCCAAGCACACTGACCCCAAAGGGAGCATGGGGTGGGGCTCCTCAGCACCTTGGATCTACTTGATGTCCTCAGATCCACCACAAACCTTACTCACGGGTTAGGGTATCGCTTCCAAGTGGGTTATGTAGACCAGCATGATCCCCCAAGTGTAGCTACATGCATACATCACTCCATGGCCCCATTTGGCTGAGAGATGCTGGTCCCACCGGTGCCAGCAATGAAGCAGATGGAGGGGAGCAGGAGAGCCTTGTACTCGATAATTCCTAGCCAGAAGACTGCCAAGAGGAAATGCACTTCCCGTAAAGCAGGCACTGTTACTGACTTGTTTGCTGGAATTGCTTGAGTGGTAATTAAGCTCCCTTAATATTGACATACTTAAATAGTTTCCAAGCATAATGAGAGTCCTGCCCTTCTCCCCCCTTTTCCAAATTTCTGTGGTGAGCTTTCACTTTGAACAATGGATTATCTGGAGGGGCGTTACTTGCCCACGTCTTGTGTATTGTACGGCATGTCCAGATGTTTTGCTCTTGTGTGCAGTGCATTTGGATGTGCTGAGTGTTTGATGCTGCACTGCCCTGTAAAGGAGGTACAGGCATCCACCAGGGAGAACAGAAATACATATAGATCTCCACTGTGCTGTTTCGTGTGGAATTTTTCTGGTTGTGACCCCCAGCTCATGCCTTGATCCCGACGGGGTAAAGCACAGTGGCGTCAACATCAGTCCCACAACGTTTGTCTTTCATTCATGATTTGTCAGAAGCTCCAGGACACTCTGTCCTAGCACAGCAGCCAAAAAAGACCATTCCCTTCTTACGCTGTTCTGTGTGTGGGCCACTCTCATGAATGCTGCAAAAGGATGGTTGAGTTTTTTAACTCCCAGAAAAAAAAACATCTTACGCTACACACATGGTAGGAATCTGGGTTACTTAATACCCTAAATGCTTGCCCCAGTTTCTTCAGTGTACAGGACACACTATGTGTAAATTTGTCTTGGTGGGTGCAGACCTCCAAATCCAGTACCTTTTCTGCCTCAAAATAAAACTCCTTTTCTCCTGTGCTGCCCTGTTGTAGTTGTTAGTCACTGTATCCCTCCAAGCATCCACCCAGAGAAATGTCTGGGCATGGCTTATATGGGCTTATACGGGTTTATATGGGCTCATGCTCCTCACAGATCCAGGTGGCTTCTAGGAGGATTGGTCTTTGCAAATTTTAAGTCTGGAGAAGAGGAGGCTGGAGGGAGAACTCACCATTCCCTACAGCTCCCTGAAAGGAGGTTGTGGTGAGGTGGGTGTTGGTCTCTCCTCCCAAGCGACAGACAATACAATTGAGAGGAAATGGCCTCAAACTGCATCAGGTGAGGTTTAGTTGGATATTAAGAACAATTTATTTACCAAGAGTGTTGAAGCACTGTCAGAGGCTGCCCAGGGCAGTGGTGGAGTCACCAACCCTGGAGGAGTTAAAAAAATGTGAAGCTGTGGCTCTTTGGGACACAGTTTATCAAGCATAGTGGGGTTCAGCTGACAGTTGGACCAAAAGAGCTTAGAGGTCTTTCCCTCAATGATTCTATGAAACACCTCCTTGTATTTTCCATTCCATCCCAAGATGGGGGTTTTCTACCACAAAGGCTAGCTGGCCCCGGAGCTAACCCCTCTTTGACTGCATGCCCAGGGTTGTGGTACCCACAGACTGTGGGCTGGATGCCCTGTAGGCAGCTCTCCAAGGGACAGTGGAGGTGGTAAGGCACCTGTTACCCTTTCCACTGGGCAGGACAGATGGGCACCTTGGAGAACATCTCCCCTTCTCCAAGAGAAACCACCAGTCCTTACCTTGATCCAAGGGCAGATTTCACTTCAGCTGAGCATCATGTTGGCTAATTATTTGCCAGGTTGCCTTGAGGTGAAAGCAGAGTTTCCTACCTCTGTTCGGTGAAAACCAAACCAGGAAAAAAATCTCATGCTGGCCACAAACCACCCTTGCAAAGCTGAGCTGAAAAATGAGTGGTTTCATAGAATCATAGAATAACCAGCTTGGAAGAGACCCACTGGATCATCGAGTCCAACCATTCCCATCAATCACTAAACCATGTCCCTCAGCACCTCATCCACCCGTCCCTTAAACACCTCCAGGGAAGGTGACTCAACCCCCTCCCTGGGCAGCCTCTGCCAGGGACCAATGACCCTTTCCGTGAAAAATTTTTCCTAATGTCCAGGCTGAACATCTCCTGGTGGAGCTTGAGGCCATTTCCTCTCGTCCTGTCCCCTGTCACTAGGGAGAAGAGCCCAGCTCCCTCCTCTCCACAACCTCCTTTCAGGTAGTTGTAGAGAGCAATGAGGTCTCCCCTCAGCCTCCTCTTCTCCAGGCTAAACAACCCCAGCTCTCTCAGCCGCTCCTCATAAGGCCTGTTCTCCAGCCCCCTCACCAGCTTTGTTGCTCTTCTCCGGACTTGCTCCAGAGCCTCAACATCCTTCTTGTGGTGAAGGGCCCAGAACTGAACACAATATTCCTTCAGAATCTCTGCAAAGGACAGAGGAGAGACTTCTCTTCCTACCAGGGCCCTGGTTGGGTTGCAGTTGCTTGCACAGAAGGGGGTGTGTGCGTATTCTGATGTGTGTTGGAGAGATGAGTGCCAGAGAGGTACAAGAAAGGGAGCTGGGGAAATGCAACGTGAAGTGAAGGAGCAGGGAGGGACATGGGGAGTGCAGGAGTGGCTCCAGGCAGGCTCGGGCTTGGCTCAAGGCTGTTCCAGCCTACTTGGTCCTATGGTGTTCAGGGCAACGGGACTACACGTACTGTCCCGATTAATGTACAGAATTGCATCAAAGAAATACCTGGCTGTCATCATCAGCGTATCCTCCCAGTGAAAACGATCTTGGCAAGACCTCGAATGGGCCCAGCGTCTCAGGCCAAGAGCCAACAATATGTTCAGTACAAGTTCTTTCACCTCCCCATCTTTCATCATCTCCCACACCCACCCCATCAACTTAGAAACATAGAAGGGTTTGAGTAGGAAGGGACCAATTCCAACCCCACTGCCATAGGCAGGGACACCTCCCATTGGATCAGGTTGATCAAGGCCTCATCCAACCTGGCCTTGAGCACCTCCTGGGATAGGAAGTGCCATCTCAAAGGTTACTGCTGAGGTAGGAGAAAGCTAGGAAGCAAAGGTACACTTGAAACCTGAAAGGGCAGAGCTGCAAAGGCATCCTTACCCATTTTCACCTGTCCTAAGCCTAACCTTCTGTATCTGGCCTTCTCCAGGAAGTACAAGGTGTCAAATCCTCTTCCGAGTCTCTTAAACCGAGGGACTCGTTGAGGAACTTCTGGGCCTGATTGTCCATGATGATGGATGAGGGCACCGCTAGGAATGCCTGGTCACGTTTCCCAAGTTCATGAGACCCAGACCATGGAGACCTGAGGAAAAAGCTCCGTATCCACCCGCCATTGCCAGCAGATCTCTGTAGGTTACGTTTCAGAGATGCTCTCTGTCCTACTCTACATTTTTTTGGGGTAAATAGGGTAGAGGTCTGCCATGACACAAACAGCTGCTGCCCTTGCTGATAGCTGTTGCTGGGACACATCTGAGAGATGAAAATAAGGGCTTCCTAGGACCATGTCCTAAATTGTTTTGACCCGAAGATGACTGTCAGCCCTCAAATCTTATCAGAGCCAGTCCTGACGCACATCAATTTAAACAGTGTTTTTGCTCTCCATTGACTGAAGAATACTCCAAGGCCACAGCGTAAGACATGGGATTTTAGGTCTAGGTTGGAGGGAAGGCTTTGGGACTCAGTGCAGAGGGCTGAGGGGATAAGTTGCCCTGCCAGCCCTGGCATGAGGAGCGGTGAAGGAGGGGATTTCTTCCTTGCTCTTAATTTCAGCGGGAGCAGAGGGTTATACAACAGCAAGGCAGATGGAAATGTCACAACAGCGAGCTTGGCAGCTGCACAAACACAACTAATCTGCCCTGGTTTAATGCTCGTAGCCACAACATAAACATACGCATGGCACAAGGTAATAGATGAGGTAAATCCATCATCGGCAGCCTCATTACATGGGGCGCGCTGCCTCACCACCCGTGGCTCCTGCTCCCCTACACCCTCCTGCCACCCTCCCAAAGCCCCAGTGTGGCAGCCAGCTCAGCTGGGGTGGCTGAAACCAGCCCAGGAAAAGCCTGGCATCCTCCAGACTTCCTGCCTCAAACACAGCTGAGATGTTACCTGTAGTCAGTATTCACCCATCGCTTCTCATTAGTGGCCAGCAGGAGCAGGGAGGCGATTGTGTCCCTGGACTCAGCGCTGATAAGGCTGCTCCTTGAATCCTGGCTTCAGTTTTGGGCCCCTCAATACAAGAAGGACATTGAGGAGCTGGAGAAAATCCAGAGAAGGGAACGGAGCTGGGGAAGGGGCTGGAGAATGAGTTTTAGAAGAAGAGGCTGAGGGGTCTGGAACTCTTCAGCCTGGAGGAAAGGAGGCTGAGGGGAGACCTCACTGTCTACAACCACCTGAAAAGAGGTTGTGGTGAGGTGGGTGTTGGTCTCTTCTCCCAAGAGATAGGTGATAATACAAGGGAAATGGCCTCAAATCGCACCAGGGGAGGTTCAGTTTGGACATCAGGAAAAATTTCTTCACTGAAACAGTTCTCAGGGACTGTCAGAGGTGCCCAGGGAGGTGGTGAAGTCCCCATCCCTGGAGGGATTTAAAAAACAGGCAGACAAGGTGCTCAGGGATCTGGTTTAGTAGTGGACAGGAATGGTTGGACTTGATGATCTCAAAGATCTTCTCCAAACCAGAGATTCTACGAATCTTTATGGACTCCGTGCTCTACAGGTCACCAACACAAACCCAGCCAGGGGTGGGCCTCTGCTCGTATCCCTTCAGCAGATAGGGTGGTACGATGAAATGGAGTCATCTTTCAGGTCATGTGAAAATAATAAATAGTAATTGTATTCTGACATGTGTATGTGCACATACTGTGTATATACATACACATCCAAGCTGCCTGTTTTGTTTCAGCCCCTTCCTAATCAACATATTTTCTTTCTAATTATTAGCTCTTTGGGTTAGGACTATGATTTCTCTTTTATTCTCCAGCACTGCTCCTCCATGGACTCACTGGACTATCCTTTGCAGAGAATCATGGAATGTTTTGACTTGGAAGTGACCTTAAAGAACATCCAGTTCCAAGCCCCTGCTGTGGGCAGGGAAACCTCCCACTGGATCAAGGTAATCAAAGCCCCATCCAACCTGGCCTTGAACACCTCCAGGGATGGTGCAGCCACAGCTTCCTTGGGCAACCTGGGCCAGGACCGCCTCACCCTCATTGTGAAGAATTTCCCCCTAATGTCCAGTCTAAATCTGCCCCTCTCCAATTTAAAGCCATTCCCTCTTATTCTGTTGCTACAGGCCCTTGTAAAAAGTCCCTCCCCAGCTTTCTTGTACCCTCCCCTTCAGGTAATGGAAGCCGCTCTAAGGTCTTCTCAGAGCTTTCTCTTCTCCAGGCTGAACAGCCTCAACTCTCTCAGCCTGTCAGGGCCAGTGACAACATGCAGGAAGGTATTACATGAAAATGACTGTTTCTTCCCCAAACAATGAAGAAGGGACTTGGCCATCTCTCTCTAGCACATGCTGCTGGTGATGCTGATCCTCTCAAACATGGCATCAACCCACACATCAATGCACTCCAGCCTCCTTCCTCCTTCCAAGTTGTGGGGAGCCACTGGCCAAACTCTGCCCCTTTCTTCTCACCTGGGTCTGCGAGAGCTGGGGTTGTTTAGCCTGGAGAAGAGGAGGCTGAGAGGAGACCTCATTGCTCTCTCCAACTACCTGAAAGGACGTTGTGGAGAGGAGGGAGCTGGGCTCTTCTCCCAAGGGACAGGGGACAGGACGAGAGGGAATGGCCTCAAGCTCCGCCAGGGGAGATTTAGGCTGGACGTTAGGAAAAAATATTTCACGGAAAGGGTCATTGGGCACTGGCAGAGGCTGCCCAGGGCGAGTCACCTTCCCTGGAGGGCTTTAAGGGACTGATGGACGAGGTGCTGAGGGACATGGTTTAGTGATTGATAGGAATGGTTGGACTCGATGACCCTGGAGGTCTTTTCCAACCTGGTGATTCTATGATTCCGCAGTAAAGGGTCAATTTTCAGGACAATATCACTACCAACCTCCAAGGCCACCCCTGGTCCTGGTGGCAATGGTGACCTGGACATGGGTCCCTTGGTCCTGCTGCTGACATGTGCCAGTGTGGCTCTGGGAGGATTGTACGTCTCATTTAGCTGATTTAATGAAACAGAGAAACATACCGCTGTGATGAGTGAAAGAAGTGCTACTGGCACACATATTCTGAGCCTATGTTAGGGATAGACATTCTTCAAATCCACCTCTCAACTAGACCAGCTGCTCTGTCTGAAATGGTTTCCAGCCCCAAACTGGCCAGAGTCAAATAGATACATGAAGAGGAAGAACATCTATTGAACTCATTTCTTTGGTCCTACTGTAATGACTCAGTACAACATGCAGGTGGCCTCTGAAACTGCTCACCTGTCCTCCAGGAAACCAAAGCAAGAAATAATAGAAGACAGATAGAAAAGAGGCAATCCTGCCTCGTGTGGTGCTGCTGATGCTTATGGTCCACATGGCCTGCTGTGGAGGCTTATGGTCTACATGGCCTGCTGCTCATTTTATGAGCTCTCTCCATGCCACCTTCTTCAGGAGCTGCTCCTTTCCCACCCAAACACGCTCTGTCAGGAAGGAGGAGAATCCAGCTGAGAAGATAAAGGTGGCCTGAAGTTTATGGCTATTGTTTAGGTCAATAACATATTGATTACGTATTTTGTGGGCTAAAAGGCTGACTTTTTAAAGGGCAATTGGCGCCTATGAGATTTGATTTAGGAGAAAGAAAAGAATTTCAATCTAATTTTTACTTTGTATTTCAGTTGGGAGAAACCTGCAAGATTGCAGAAGCCAAATCTGCTTTTTCTTGGGGGAGGTGGAGAGGGGTTTTGTTTTTTTTTTCTGGAGACTTTACAAAGAGCTTCGTTTCAAGGTGAAAATGGCTCTGTTGCTTCTTTCTGCTCCACTACTGGGCACTGCAGAGACATGTACATGACACAAAGCACTAAGAAGATTTAATCTGAAGCTAAGCCAAGTAAATGTACCAAATATCCCATATCAAGGAACCAAGGTGGAGGATTTCCACCTCCCCTGTAGGAACACCCTGAGCAGCAAGCAACAGAACACGCAAGTCTGTATTAGAAGAAAAAATGTGGGTTTTTTAGGCAATTCCTGGTGACCAATTCTTCTCCCATCATTTATTCCCTCTTTTCCCCATGAGCTGCCTTCGCCATGCAGCACTCAGGGCCACCATCCCAAGTGCAATTTTAATTTCTCTGCTGGCTTTGCTGACCCAGACCTCATCTGAAGAGGCCGTCAGTGTTCCTCGAGCGCCGGGTTTGGAAGTCTCTGTGCTTCCAGATCCAGTTTTGCCCCTGGATGGTTTATTCCCCTTATTCCCTGGTTGATAAAGTCCTTAAATACGGCCAGCCAGCTCTGATGGTGTTGAGCACCCCAGGTCCCCTGCGTCCATGCTGGGCAGGATTCATGGTGGGGGACAATGTAAACTGGGATGCAGGAGCTGCACTGGGAAAGGGGATGGACCCTGACAGTGGTTTCAGGGACGAAAATAGAAGCAGCAGGGCAAGGACAGCTGTTCCTAGCTTAAATTGCCAGGTTTTAATAAGCTGCTTTGCTCTTTGAGAAGCATTTGTTTCATCATTTCATAAATAGGAGGAGGAGCCGGGAGAGCATCACTGGTGATGTCACCGACTCTGTCGTCGCTGTGTAGCTCCTCTCCAGGTACCTGAAGATCCCTGATTTTCTCCCAGTGCCATCACATTTAAGGTTTTCAGCAGCACAAATTGACTATAAGGACGACTGAACTCTGCCACTTAGTTTGCCAAGACAGCTGGCAAAATCTTTATGTACAGCTGAACATTTCATCACGTCTGCCAAGACATATTCATTTTGGATTAATTTTAAGACAGTTTTTAAAGTGATGATGAAGGATTATGCCACACACTTCAGCAGCATTAAAAAAAAAAAAATCTCCCTTCTTTATATCGTTCAAATTGTCCCAGTTTGGCAGCTCGGCAGTATATTTGATTTGAGAGTTGGAGGGATTCACCAATAGTGACATGTGAGCACATGTAAGTGCTGGCACGAACCGTGAGTGGTTGCAGCACCTTCAATATTAAACATGGCTGCTTGACATAATTCACCTCCAAGAAGGCAGCGTAGCCCTAACATATGAAAAGCATCCACCCAGCAATAACTTAGCATCTATGATTAAATGCTTACAAGCTTTTCATGCTGTAGTCTCAGCTGGAGTCTTGCAGTTCAGGGTTAGCTCCTCTCAGAGGACTTGCAGCACTGTTACTCCAGAGCGGTCCCAGGTTTTCCCAGCGAAGGGATGCCAAAATCTGTAGTCAGGGACATGCAAAGGAGGGAAGAAGCTCATGTGTTGCTGCTTTGGAGACCCCAGTTCATTCAATCATTTCCATGATTAGCTTAAATCAGAATACCCCAGAAAACCAACCGTGTCCTGGGCTGCATCCAGAGCAGTGTGGCCAGCTCATCGAGGAGGGGATTCTGCCCCTCTGCTCTGCTCTTGTGAGATCCCACCTGGAGTCCTGTGTCCAGTGCTGGAATCCTCAGTGTAAGAAGGAGATGGATCTGCTGGAATGGGTCCAGAGGAGGCCACAAAGATGATCCAAGGGCTGGAGCACCTCTGCTG
The DNA here is from genome assembly GCF_032191515.1 of Phaenicophaeus curvirostris. Classification (NCBI taxonomy): domain Eukaryota; kingdom Metazoa; phylum Chordata; class Aves; order Cuculiformes; family Cuculidae; genus Phaenicophaeus; species Phaenicophaeus curvirostris. The sequence continues at coordinate 74,254,154 of NC_091431.1, forward strand.
TGAGGACAGGCTGAGAGAGTTGGGGTTGCTCAGCCTGGAGAGGAGAAGGCTCCACAGAGAACTTAGAGCAGCTTCCAGTGCTGAAAGGGGCTCCAAGGAAGCTGGGGAGGGGCTCTTGGTCAGGGAATGCAGGGGTAGGATGAGGGAGAATGGTTCTAAGCTGAAATAAGGGAGATGGAGCTGAGCTCTTAGGAAGCAACATTTTGCTGTAGGGGAATGAGGTCCTGGCCCCTGTTGTCCAAAGAAGGATGCCCCCTCCCTGGAGGTGTTCAAAGCCAGGCTGGATGGAGGTTTGAGCAACTTGATCCAGTGAAACCCCCATGGTAGTGGGTCAGAACTGGGTGGTCTTTAAGCTCCCTCCCAACCCAAATCATCCTGATTCTAAGTCATTGCCTGCACAGCCCCATAGCACCTCCCTGTGCTGCTCCTGATGAGTTGTTGCACCCAAAGTCAAAGCAGGAAGCACAACTCTGCTGTCCCGGTCAACTGAGGCTGTAAGAATTGCCCTTTTGTCTTTGAAACACCATTATCTTCTGGTAACAGAACTGTTATCAGCGTAATGAATGACGCTGCACGCTGGTGTCTTATGAAGGAGGAGGAGGACGGCCCCGGAGCACTCCGCAGGGTCTGGGTGATGCCACAGCAGCCTGGGGACATCCTGCCAACACACTCCTTTCCTGAAAGACAAAAAACAGGCAAACTGCCTGCTTTCATGATCTTTTTCCTGGAAACCGTCCACAAGCTGCTACCCCTAGAGCTCTGCTGCTGAACGTGAATGTCATGAATGAACTGTGCAAAGGCACCATGAGTGGACAGTTCTTAGAGCTCAAAGTCAGACTTCTAGCCCCGAGTAATTGCGAGTCCCACCCAGCATAACCCAGAGAACCAACCCTCTGACACCCAGGCCATCCTTCCCCATAGAATTTCGTCTTGAGGGACATTTGCACCACACCGAGAACTCATTGTGACCGTGGTTTTGCTAGGAAGATGCCCAGGAGCTGATGTTGCATCATCCAGAGGCTCAGGATGCCAATTTGCTGCTCAAACCTCATTGGCAGTAAATGCAACCGGCTGCCCCCAGCCAGCAATTAATGGCCAAGACGTAGCAATGTGGGTGGATCCAGCTGAAGGATCTAGAGGCCATCTCTGGTGGAGCTGAGGAGAACATTGCTCTGTATAACCAGATGACTGTAGCTTCCCAAGGGAGCAGATATGTTTTCCTCCCCTTTAAACAACAAGTGGCATTTGACTGCAAGGCATGTTAAAAATGATTTGGTCTGTTTCATCCTGCTGAAAAATTTATGGATGATCTGTTGAATAACAGCATTCTGCTTCAGAAACTGTCACCTCTGGCCTGGACAGGCGCACACTCTCCTGGGTGGAAAACTGGTTGGCTGGAGGGCCCAGAGAGTGGTGGGAAATGGAGTTAACTCCAGCTGGAGGCCAGTGACAAGTGGGGTTCCCCAGGGCTCAGTGCTGGGTCCAGCCCTGTTCAATGTCTTTATCAATGACCTGGATGAAGGCATCGAGTGCACCCTGAGCAAGTTTGCGGATGACACTAAGCTGGGTGGAAGCTGGATCTGCTGGAGGGTCGGGAGGCTCCAAAGGGATCTGAACAGGCTGGATCCATGGGCTGAGACCAATGGCAGGAGGTTTAACAAGGCCAAATGCCGGGTCCTGCACTTGGGGCACAACAACCCTGAGCAGCTCCAGACTAGGAGAAGTCTGGCTGGAAACTGCCTGGAGGAGAGGGACCTGGGGGTGTTGGTTGACAGCGACTGAACATGAGCCAGCAGTGGCCCAGGTGGCCAAGAAGGCCAATGGCATCTTGGCTTGGATCAGAAACAGCGTGACCAGCAGGGCCAGGGAGGTTCTTCTCCCTCTGGACTCGGCACTGGTGAGACCACTCCTCGAATCCTGGGGTCAGTTCTGGGCCCCTCACCACAAGAAGGATGTTGAGGCTCTGGAGCGAGTCCAGAGAAGAGCAACAAAGCTGGTGAGGGGGCTGGAGAACAGGCCTTATGAGGAACGGCTGAGAGAGCTGGGGGTGTTTAGCCTGGAGAAGAGGAGGCTGAGGGGAGACCTCATTGCTCTCTCCAACTACCTGAAAGGAGGTTGTGGAGAGGAGGGAGCTGGGCTCTTCTCCCAAGTGACAGGGGACAGGACAAGAGGGAATGGCCTCAAACTCTACCAGGGGAGATTTAGGCTGGACATTAGGAAAAAATTATTCATAGAAAGGTTCATTGGTCCCTGGCAGAGGCTGCCCAGGGAGGGGGTTGATTCACCTTTCCTGGAGGGGTTTAAGGGACGGGTGGATGAGGTGCTGAGGGGCATGGTTTAGTGTTTGATAGGAATGGTTGGACTCGATGATCCGGTGGGTCTCTTCCAACCTGGTTATTCTATGATTCTAAAGAGAAAAGAGGCCTCCTGTAGCCTTTTGGGTGGAAGTATGTGCTTGATATAGAATTTATCATAGAAATCACAGAGTGGTCTGGGTTGGAAGGGACCTTAAAGTCCATCCAATTCCACCCCCTGCCATGGTCAGGGACACCTCCCACTGGATCAGGGGCTCTAAGCCCCATCCAACCTGGCCTTGAACACCTCCAGGGATGGGGCAGCCACAGCTTCCCTGGGCAACCTGGGCCAGGGCCTCCCCACCTGCACAGGAAAATATTCCTCCCTAAGATCTCATCTAAATCTCCACTCTTTCGGCTTTAAACTGTTCCCTCTCATCCTATCCCTGCATTCCCTGATAAAAAGACCCTTCTCACTGGGGTTCTTTTATTATTTAGCCCAATAACATTGGCTGGAGAAACCTCAAAGATAAAAAACCCCTTCATGTAAACTTCTCAGTACAAGCAAAATGTCCCCCAAATGAACAGTTGTAGCAAGGTTAGTGCCCTGATCTGGATCTTAGCACCTCGATCTGGGCTTGGGGAGGAGGGGGAGAGACCACAGCTATGAACAGGAACGTCCCGAGCAGACATTTCCTTCCGCTTAATCTGATAACTCTGTAGAAGCTGTTGTGTGTCACTACCAGACGTGCAGCCGTTACCTTAAACACTTGAAGTTGGGTGTTAGTCACGTGTGTTATGATAATAGATAATACTTACTATAATAATAACACTCCCCCTACCCCCGAAAGCCAAATCAACAACAAACCAAACACAAAAACAGGTGGGACTCTGAATTTTACTAGGGGAAACGGTGCTACTAATTTTTAAAGCTATCTAGGTGAGGTGGTTAAGACCCTGCTGGTGCGTGAGGACTGGAAATTTTTGAATCGATTGTCAGGGAGATCACATAGAAAACTCCTGGTCTTCAAGCACAGAATCCAGGGTTTTCATAGACTGAGCCCCATTAATCAGTAAAGAGCTTGGTGTCAACTTGTTAAGATGGCATTTGACTTTCAGTTGGCTGAATCAGACAATGTATTCAACAACAAAGCTGAGACACCCAGTAGCAAAGGTTGTACCAGAAGCTGTTGAGTTTGCAAAGAAATAAGTGGAGTTGCTTGCTCCTTCCTCTCCCGTAATAATCTAACAGATACATAGAAAACTTCCTTTCTGGTAACTTGCCAGATTCTCTTCAGTTTTAGGCCGGTAGGGTCGAGAAAGGCTACAAAATCTGGAGGGTTTTTGGACTTTTTTAGCCAAAGTCAGTGATGACTGACACTCTTGTAGGGCTACACGGAAAAGGAATTTCTTCTGCTTCCAAACTACCGACTCGTTCCCACAGGGAGATCAGAGTTTTTCTCAATTAACTGAGGAAGGACAATTTTTCCCTCATCAGGGACACAAGCATCAGGATTCACACGCACTATCTCCACTTCACTAACAACTTACTCAGCAGTTTTGTTTCATAGAATCACAGCATGGTTTGGGTTGGGAGGGATCTTAAAGCCCATCCAGTTCCACCTCCTACCAATGGCAGGGACACCTCCCACTGGATCAGGTTTCTCCAACCCCCATCCAACCGGGCCTTGAAGACCTCTAGGGATGGAGCAGCTTCTCCAGGCATTCTGTGCCAGGGCCTCCTCATGCTCACAGGACAACATTTCTTCCGAAGATCTCATCTCAATCTCCCCTCTTTCAGCCTAAAACCTTTCCCCCTTATTCTGTCCTTGTCCTCCCTGACCAAGAACCCGTCCCCAGCTTTCCTGGAGCCCCTTTCAGTCCTGGAAGCTGCTCTAAGATCTCCCTGGAGCCTTCACTTCTCCAGACTGAACAATTCCAACTCTCTGTCTGTAGTCCTGAAAGCCTGGTGTTCTGGAGGCGACGGTCTTCTGAGTGAGGGTGCAGCAGACCTCCCTTCTCCTCCCCAACCCAGAAGAAATGGATTTCCCTCTCTAACGCTATTTGAGGAGCCTGAGCAGATGGTGTCACTACTGAACAGCACTCAGAGCAAGAATATGGGCACGTAAAGGCCAAGATCCCCAAGCAACACCCAACCCACTTCCCAAAATCAGGGAGACAACCATCTACCTACATGCTGTGTCCAAAACAGGGAAGAACAACTAAAGGTGCAGCAACACACGACATCTGGTCTGGGCTGAAGACCTCTTGACCCTCCTCAGCTTCCTGTCACAACTGCATGTTCCCAGTTCCTCTTCCAGGCTGTACAAGAGCGCTCCGTTAGGTGGGATTCAGCAAGATATTTCAGTACACATCCCTTCTTTCACCGAGCACGGATTTAAACAACCACATACTTAAGAAAATAAATAAAATGTTCTTCTTGTTTCATGTCAGAGGGAGCATTATAAAACCTCATGCATGTTAAGTCTGGTGACCGTGTCTAGAACTGCTGGCCAAATGTCACCATGCAGCAGCTATCGTATGAACCAAATACAACTTCAGCCTGTATTTACTGCTTTAAATTTCTTTTTTTATTACGTGTAATAAATCTTTCACACAAAGTAATGAAAAGGATCCCTAAGGTGATACTTTGCAGATCTGAAGGAAAAAAGAGAACAGAGTATTTGTGACCGTGCCAGACTGCAGACTTCAGGACACTGTCAGACCCACGCAATGCTCAAAGTCTTGGAAGAACCAATGGGGCTAGCATGGATTTCAGCATAAATCTTGATCTGTCTCTGCTCTTTCGGCTTTCGATTGTGACTCCAGCTGTTCCAAACCAGCAGGGCCCTGGGAGCGTTGCATATTTATTCAATGCACAAGGAAATTATACGATCAGAACAAACCTGTTTGTTCTGTACTTCAATTCAATGTCATCGCAACAAGAGGACAGTGAGAAATAATTTACTGTGTGACTCCTGTATAGATTCAGCAGCTGGTTTGACCTATTCTGTCACATCAGTGCTTTACGTACCCTTCTCTTCATAAAAAAGACCTTTTAAAACAAAATCAGCTTCTCTTCAGTTTGAAACCCAGCTGACAAGCATCTGCTCTGGATGTGAAGTGCTCCACTTCTGCTGAAGGCAGCAAGGTGGAGGGTGCTCACCATGGGTAGGTTCAAGGGCTCGCAGGCAGTCCAAAACAGATGCAAACTCAGCCATCCCCATAACTTCCACAGATTAAAAGTGCATTTTCAGACTGACCTTTCCAAAGGCTGGGCCGCTCTGCTGACTCACAAACACTCTTAGTCTTTTAATAAAGAAAATATCACAAATCACTACAATAACCAAAAAGAGTCATTCCCCTTTGACGTTTGCTAAAAGACAAAAAAAACCAACCCAAACAAATCCAAAGCACAGCATAAACTTATGTGCAGCTCAGTAATGGTTCATTAATTCATCACATTCTCGTAAGAAAAATTGTATCCCCAGTTGTAGTATTGCCTTTTCTCAAAAGCTGCTGCCATTTTAACACCCTAAATGCTCCTGGGCTGTTTATGTCGCTTTGTAGCTATATTTAAATAAATTTGAAAGCTTTTGGTTTCTTTTCTATCTTAAAGCCAGCATTTCCATTTGCACAGGACTCAAATGGACTGCCACCTCTAAATAAGCAGATAAAAGGAAGTACAATCCCAGCGCATCCTTCAGGGAAAAAGAAAAGGGTGCAAGAAATTCTATTTAAAGCCACTGAAAGCAAATGCACCCAGTTCTTCACGTCAATAAACAGAACATGCTGAAGCAGGCAGTGAATACAGGGGGTTGCTATGTATATTTAGGAGGTAATTCTTTGATATTTATGTTTTGGCATGCAATGCACTGGTGACAATCCTCCACACAGCAGCATGTGGGATTAGAGTGTTTGCATGCGTGTGCAACGGGCACCCTCAGGAGCCTCCCCAGAGAAGAAATTATCCCCATTTTGAAAAGTTAGATGTTCTCTCAAAACCAGGCCAAGCCACTTCTTTTGTTCTTCCAACTGCGGAAACAGGTATATCAGGAAAGGACACTTTAAACCAACAAAAAAAGAAAAGTATCCTACATTCAGGTAAATTTATACTTCTGCCATAAAATCATTAATAGCAAAGAGGGGATTTTCAACAGAATTCTTCAAGGATCCCCAGTGCCACCACTGCACACATTTTTACACAACAATGGGCTGCCTTACAGCCTTGTGGCTATTTTCTTCGGAGACTCCCCCCACTTCCCATTAAATTTCCAGGAACAACAACTGCAAAGAAGCAGTGTAAAGCGAGTCTACAAGGGACCTAACTCTGAAAGCTGGTGTTCCTAGCCCTTTACAAAACATTTGTCGGTCAAACAAACAAACAAGAAGACTTGCTATTGAAAATCCTCCCACAAACTTTCTGTCATCTAGATCAAGTGTTTTCAATCTGCCTGGGAACTAATCTGATTAATATGCCACTTGCTAGTTCACTTGGACGACAGCGCAGACATCAATTTAATGACTGCAGCCTTAACAGTGCCACCGAACTAAAGGGCTATGAGTGAAAGCCTGGGATTAGGGAACAACCAGCCCAGGGCAGAATGCAACAGACCATAGAAAGCTTGACCCAACAAAGCTGTCTCGCTTGAAAGAAATGAAAATACAAATGCTGCTTCCAAATCAGTGTCTGCAATCTCTTTCCTCATTTACCCTGTTAAGTTAAAAGAACAATCAGGTTTGCGGTTGGTAGTAACATCATTCCCCATGTGTAAGGCCTCATTTTCATCAAACAAGCTCTAGGTTATAGGACTATAAATACAAGGTAGCCTACAAAGCCATCAGTTTCTCACACCACAGTCTGTTGCCAGTGTGTCAGCGGCAATCTGCTTCCAAAACATTGATACTGGACTGTACACAAGCAACAAGCTTCATTCTCCATAAGCTTTGGGGTCAGAGGGTGCACGCTGGAAGGGGGTCACGTATTAACACGCGGTGTGGAGTTTTGTTTTTTGTAAGAAGACTGAGTTGAGTTGGCTTGGCTGGGGCATCTCCTTCAGCCGGAGTCCATAGTGAAGAGCTGGATGTCGTGCGGGTTCCAGTACAGGGCCACAGCGGAGTTGTAGACCAAGGACCAGACGTAGGGGATGAAGAACTCTTCAGGCTGTTCCTCCTCCACGTACTTGAACTTCAGCTCAGGGAACTTCTGCAACAAGAAACCAAAGTCTGCTGAGGGAAGGTCTACATGTCAGTTTGCAAACACACAGCCCACGTAAACACCGAAGAGAAGTCCGGTGAAAAAAAATAATGGAAGGAACTGAACTGTTAAACCCGATGGAAAATATTTACTGGATAAAGAGATCACTTAAGATTTCTTCTTTGAACTGAATGCTACATGGGCATATTGTATTCAACCCTTTTACTGTTGGTCACGCTTAATTTACTTGTTAACAAAGAGGAAACATGTGAATCCAACACGAAATGCCAAGGTCTTAAGGAAAGCTGTCATTTTTAGCAGCCCCACAAAAACTTTCTTGCTTGCATGCACACAGACTTGTTTATTGCAGTTTTCCCTAAAAAGCATTCTGCTATTAATTGTACTCAGCTCCTCAGCAGGACAATCCTTTGGAAAGGCTGTAAGAATAAACACAGTCTGTGTTACGTTTGCAGGAATCCCGTGTCACAGCAAATTGACCTTTATCATCTAATTCCCAAAGACTTTATGGATGCAGAAGTTTCCAGGAGAGAAACGCTCTTCCGCCAGGAAGCATGGTGGGGAGCATGTCTAGGGTCTGCCACTTCCAGTTTTGTTATGTGTTCTTCTATACTTTTGAGCAGGTCTTTAGAATCATAGAATCCCTAGGCTGGTAAAGACCATTGAAATCATCAAGCCCAACCGTACCCGTCCACTACTTAAATCAGATCCCTGAGCACTTCATTGGCCACCTTTTAAACCCCTCCAGGGATGGGGACTCCACCACCTCCCTGGGCAGCCTCTGCCAGTGCTTGAGAACCCTTTCAGTAACGAAGTTTTTCCTGATGTCCAATCTGAAGTTGCTCTGGGGCAGCTTGAGGCCATTTCCTCTCATCCCTGGCCTCGGTGCCAAGGCTGAGGAGCCCGTTAATAGCATTCCTGGGGCAATTAGAGTGCAAAGCCCTGCAAGCTTCTCCACTGCAACACATCACGCATCTATCCCACTTCAGCCTTTAAAGCTGTAACCACAAGACCTGTGCACATCAACCTTGTTGACCAACTATGCAGATACCTCCCCCTCCTGGAACCTGAAGGATAAATACATTTCCACAAAAGCCCCGTTTTGCTGTACTTTAAGCTCTAAGCAAAGTGATTCCAGAATTAAAACACACCACATGTGCTAGCCCAGACCATCCTAACCGGACAGACATGGTGTATTCTTCAGTATTCCCACTTTCTCCTATTCCTTCCCTCCCAAGCAGCACGTACGCTACAAACCCAATGCATTCACTCTCAGAAAGGATGTGTTTCGGGGACAAGTTGAGCCTACTTTCATACTGTGCTCCTCAATCTTTTTATCTGCCTCTAAATGCTGCCTGTGTGAAGAGCTTGGCTGAGTCTCAGATAAAAGCCACATTACAATGATCACTGGGGTAAGATAAAACATGATCCATTTTATTATTTATGAGGCTGTGGCTAAGACTGAGAATAAACTCCATGGTGTGACATGATCAGAACAAGCACAGCCACGGCTAAGAAGCCTTTTTGCCCATCAATAATGAAGGGATAACTTATCATCTTTCTTGAGCTCACAGTGTCCTTTTTCCTTGTGTTAGGGCAAAAGACCCTTCTGGCTGGAACAGACTCTTTTGAAGCGGCACTTCTTGGCCACTTGACTTTCAGGGCTATTTATTTAGGTTTCACATGCCCATTTTTGTTGTATTCTTAGAGTCAGAACACATGGAAACCATTCGACTCCCTCCTTGTGATGCTGCTGTTATGAGAGCAGCTTGAAACAAATACTGAGCATACAATTACACCAGGACATAAGGTGCCACCTGCACCGTGCTTTGCAAAGAACGTGTCTCCATGCACAGCCTCATTCAGCCACGTGTTATCTCCTGTGCTGGATTCAGAGCAACGTGATCAAGCTGAAGATGTCCCTGCTCACTGCAGGGAGGCCAGACTGGATGGGAGCCTTTAAATGTCCCTTCCAACACAAACTGTTCTATGATTGATGAGGACATTGGTGTCACCTTCCAGTACGCTGTGGTTTGGCTTATGCTGGGGTCATGTCCTTCACCACAGCTCTGCTTAGCTGGATGCCAATATTTAGCCTGGGAGGAACCCTTCTGGCCATCAGCGTGGCCATTGTTATCATACTTGATGACTCTGGAACACGTGGGGACCTCATCCTTCTAACAATCAGGGAGGGACGGAGGACAGCATTGTTTCAAGCACTATTACCCTTGTTTAAGCAACTAAGGCAGCTGAGAGATCAGGTTGTTAAAGGCACTTTTGCATTTGGCTCCTGCTGAGTTCAGAGCCCAGAACCCCACAGGTACATCAGCAAGTTTCATTTCTTGTGTCAGACATGAAGTCTGTGGTAGAGAAGCTCTCCCGTAGACCTTTTATGCCCCTAAACCATTTTCTACCATCTCTCTACAAACTCTCTCCCCACGTCTGTTTTGACCAACCTGTTTAATATTTCATACCACTTTCTTTCCTTATTTTTAGGTGTCTTGCACCTATATTCACTCCCATCTCTAATTCCCTGTTTTGTATCCTATTCCTATTCCCAGCTCCCTTCCACTATATCTTCACAGTCTCTCTTTAGCCTATATTTCTACTTTATATTTGCCCAAGTTTTCTTTTTTCTCATCAGCCTTGTGAGATTGTCCTTTTCATTAATATCCTCTATCCCTTTCCACCTTGGCTCCAAGTCCTTACGCTGTGCCTGCCTTCCTGCTCTGCCATCACATCCCTCCTTTCAGGATGGAACGATTCTGTGCAGCAAGGCAAGCCTCACTACAATCAAGCCCTCATGTAGATTTTAATTTTTTTTTTTTTTTCAAACTGTTATTCTGCTCTGCTTATCCTCAATGTAATCTTCCCCACTTCCCTCCTAAATGCTTCCTGACTTGTGGTCAGCGTAGACAGGAACACATTCAGTTTTCAGCATTGCATCAGCAGAATGAATGGTTAAACCTCATGATTAAACCACTGCAACATTTCCTAGCAGAGAAAAGCCCTTACACAGCTGTCATTCTTCACCCCCAAGGTGGCTGTATGCCAGTACTGCAGCGTGTAGTAGTCCTTCTGGGAGGGAAGCGGAAAAAAAAAGTGATTAAAGATGCCAGTTGGAGTTGAATTAAACATAGATAACTTTTTTCACCTTCAGGGTCACAGACCATAGCTACTGTTTTTGCAGGCACTCTGTGAGTCCAGAATGATTCCACTGGTGTGGAACTACTTTGGACTCTGATGCAGCTTAACAAACATTGTAAGCTTAAAAAAAGTAGGTAAAATTGCACTGGAAATTCCAATAGCGACATATGAGATGCACAGCTTTTACTAGCCCATCCTCTCTCAGCTAGAGGGATAGCATGGAATAAATCAGATAGAGTTCATATTCTCATGCAATAACAGTCAGGCATAGATTTTATTATTAAGCCTTTCTTCAGACTGATCAATGTTGGCATCTGTTGTGATTGTGCTGTAGCAATTTAATAATCAATTTGAAATTAAACACAATAACTCACTGCAATCAGCCTGGATACTGTCACATTCAACATCTGCCTTGAACAGCCTGCAGGTTTATCTCGGGAATGTAGACAAGGATAATCAAATTTTTAAGGAGAGATTTAATACACATTGCCATTACATACACACAAGTTGAAATATATCTTTACAAAAAGAAGGCAAGTGACAGAAATGATCTTTTCCTCATGGTCCCCGTGAATAGAAGACACAGGATAGGTCAGTGCATTTTTATCAAGACATGGAGAATTTGACTTCCAGGTCAGTAATTCAAACCTAGCTCCTTTGGATGATTACAAGGATCCATGGCTGTGTGGTGGTCATGTTTTCTCATTTATTAAGAGTGAGAAATCCTAGAGGCCTGGTATGGAGAGAGCTTCCACACCAGACTCTGTCGTGCAAGTTTTACCACTGTTAAGATAAAAAAACACCCATACTGTTTCACTGCCAGAGTATTCACTGAAAATAAAATTTGTCAGCATTCAAAATCATCAAATTTAAGTCACCTCAAAATGCTTCTTACTTATCAGGCTGACTTTAAAACAATTTATAACAGAAGGATTAAGCACCACATAAAAAGCTTGACCAGTGGCACAAAGGTTTAAGGTTTCTGACAGGGGCTAGTTCAAGAAATGTTTAAAATAAGATCTGTGCCATTTATCTCCTGCATGCTCCACTTCCAAGTGAGTGATCAGGAGCCTTCACTATGCACCACAGACATACAGGAAATGACACCAAATGAATGTTTCAGGAGAGCTGTAAAACAACCAGGTCAGAGGAGTCTCAGGGCACTCCCAGAAAGCCCCCTCAGCCAACTCGTGAGGGTTTTATCACATTTAATAAAATTCCCAAAGTGGCACCACAAAGCAGCAATGCAGAAAAACAGTTTCTTCTGCTTTACTGCTGTTGCGTCCAACTTAATCCTGGGCAAGGCATTTGTTCCCCAGCTGGTGACACCCAAATGAACCTGGTCTGTAGCATTTTCTGAAAAGAAGGACCACTGGAAGGTATCTTAAATCTCAGTCCTAAAAACAGAGGAAAAGTCTTGGCATGGGATAAATCGTCTCTTTTTTATTTCCTTCACAGACCTATTCATTCAGCTGGATCGTGCTGAAAGACGTATAAGTTCTTCGTTATCCAATCACTATTTATGTTTTTGAACTCATTGCCCTGACATAAATGGGTCCAGTAGAGCCATTTATTTGCATTTCCCTCCAGTCATTACCAGAGCAGAGACAACCCTGGTGAGTTTAAAACGAACCAACCTGAGACAGTACTTGAAAAACTCGACAACCGGAGGTAATGCCACGGTTTGAACTGCACAACTTAAATACAGACATCACTTATCAGCCCTGGTGAATCAACCTACCACAGCACCCTATCTTGTTTTCTTCTGCCAGACAAAGCAGAAGTCAGATTTAGTGGTTGGGATGAGGGTATAAGCTAGACAGACCAAGAACTTTGCAGACTGTCTGCTCTGTCAATCATATGATTCGATGAAAAACCACAGGAAGTCCGATGAACAGATGCAGAACTGAACTGTAATAACTCCTCTACCACAAAAGTTCAACAACATCTCGGGCTTTTTTTGTTGGTTTTTTTTGTTGTTGTTTTTTGAGGTTTTTTGGCAGTTAACGATTAAGAAGATAGCATCAGTGCCAGCCAGCAGCACCTGGCGTGGCTCCAGGCAACCCCGTGGCATTTCAGCTAGAAGACTTGAGCCATGCATGAAATAAAAAAAATCCCCTTCCCTTCATAAATGAACCGTCAAAGCTGCTGTTAGGCTGCAGTGTCATGTCAGTGGATGATCTCCACTCAGATAACATTAGCAAGGGCAGGCAAGGCTGCTTTAAAAGTGGTGGAGCATGGTGGAGCAAAGCTATCTCTTTGCTTCTTCACTGATCTAGATGCTTTAGTGGATGAAAAGCAGCCCTCGTCAAAGAAATAGGCTGTGCAAAAGAAAGAAATAAAAGAATTGGATTAACATAAAACTGGAGAATCCTCTTTTTGAGTCCTTGGTTAGAAACACTGGTTTCTGAAATAGCAATCCAATGTGAGTCGGTATTTTCAAAAGCATGCGACTACTTTAGGAGAAAAGTACCATTTCCAGAGGAGTCTGAGCACATTTGAGAGTCAAAGTCACATTAAATTTCCATCAATCCAAAGCTTCAAAGTCTTTCTGAAAATGGGATCTGTGTGCATTTGAAAAGCTTACCATGAGCCTTGTTAGGCAACCTAATGACATACTGGCAAACTGCGTTTCATATTGCTTCAGCTAAATATAGTATGATTGCCTGGGGAGCATCTGCAGGATTGGACCCTGTTAGCAATACATATAAACTGGTAAATAAATAAGAAAACAGCTCAGACTCAGTGCTGCGCCAAGTCTTCACTACAAGTGCCACAACAAATATTTACGCCAGCAAGGTTTAGTCCCACGACACATGCACTAAATATATCAAACTGTAGGGAGTACAAGTTGAGAAAGAACATGGCACTGAAAAAGGTTGCAGCACTGGAAGAGGTTGCCCAGGGAAGTCAAGCACATCATGCTTGGCCTCAAGCTCCACCAGGGGAGGTTTAGAATGGCCTCAAGCTCCGCCAGGGGAGGTTTAGGCTGGACATTAGGAAAAAATTTTTCACAGAAAGGGTCATTGGGCACTGGAACAGGCTGCCCAGGGAGGTGGTTGAGTCACCTTCCCTAGAGGTGTTTAAGGCACGGGTGGATGAGGTGCTAAGGGGCATGGGTTAGTGATTGATAGGAATGGTTGGACTCGATCCGGTGGGTCTCTTCCAACCTGGTGATTCTATGATTCTATGATCATCCAGAGCGACATGGACAAGCTGGAGAAGTGGTCCTGCGTGAACTTCATGAGGTTCGGCAAGGCCAAACGCAAGGTCTTACACCTGGGTCAGGTTTCAATCCAGGACTGGGGAAAACGTGTCTGAGAGCAGCCCTTGGGGAGGCCCTGGCCCAGGTTGCCCAGAGCAGGGGTGGCTGCCCCATCCCTGGAGGTGTCCAAAGCCAGGTTGGATGGGGCTTGGAGCCCCTGATGCAGTGGCAGGTGACCCTGCCCATGGCAGGGGGTGGGATTGGATTGGCTTTAAGGTCCCTTCTAACCGAAACTATCCCATGATCCTATCTTGTATATTGGTCTGCAAACTCCATGTCATCACTTTAAAATCTGGTCCCCAAAATCTTAATCCAAGTCAAATTAATTGCTAATGATGTTAAAAGTCACTCAACAGTGATGCCTGGTGTCCTGTTCACGGTACAGTTATACAGGTACATATGTAAACATTGATGCATTTAGTTTTTATATAAATATAAGCACTTAAGTACTTGGACAGAGCATAGCTCATGGAAGAAAATGTCTCTATGCTTCTTCTAAGACACTGATAGATTGGGGTGTTTTGCAATTATTTAATTCTTCTTGGGACATAATGCTGTTTCATCTTTTTCCAGTTCTCTATGCATTTACAGTGCTTCTCTTTCACTTAAGACAGAAAGTCTGTGTGGCTTTGGTGAAATATCTGTATGGACTACACCACACCTACCCGATATCATCTCTTGTCTCCTTCTCAGGCTTGAAGCACAGACAGCCCAGCAAAAGGTGATGGTGGGGAGCAAACAGTGAAGGAAGCAAACAGGAAATCTGCTAGACTAAGCACGAACGGCACATCTTGTACAAAGCATTGTGTAAGGAACGGGTGCAAATTTGAAGACAGAGCAGAAAACAGTGGCTTGGAAAGTGTCAGAAGGTTTTCAAAAAGAAGCAGAAAACTCAAGATGGTAAGAAGAGGTTCAAAACAATCAATATACAGGCTAAAAAACCCCAGTTTAAGCAATCACATGAGTTGTAGTAGAAAAAAACATTTTTCCCAGGGAGTAAAATTCAGTAAGCAACTCATCCTTGCCTAGTGAGATAAAATCGTCCTGGTCCAGAAGGGCGGAGAAGTTTATCGATAGAGACACAACAGTTTTAGCAAATCAAGATTATTGATACGTGATTTCTGTTTTCAAATCTGTTTTTGATCTGGATCTTATAGTAGGTGCACCTCCCATACAAGGCCAGGCTGAGAGAGTTGGGGTTCTTCAGCCGGGAGAAGAGAAGGCTGCAGGGAGACCTTAGAGCAGCTTCCAGTGCTGAAAGGGGCTCCAGGAAAGTTGGGGAGGGGCTCTTGATCAGGGAGCGCAGGGATAGGATGAGGGGAAATGGTTTGAAGCTGCAAGAAGGGAGATTGAGATGAGATCTCTGGAAGATCCTGTGAGGGTGGTGAGGCATTGACACAGGTTGACCAGAAAAGTTGTGGAAGCTCCATCCCTGGAGGTGCTTTATGATCCCCTACAAATACCAAAAGGACTGTACAAAATTACAACTACGAGCTTTGGATGAGGCCAGGTGCCTTCTTCAAGCTGCTCTGGGTTCACCTCAAAAATATGTGACTCTGAGCTACTTGCAGACAGGACAGTAAATAAATTGAACCACTGGTGAGCAGCTTCTTCAGCAAACCTGACTGAACACGTACCACCTGCATAGGTGATCCAGTGAAAATCTCTTAAGTGATTAGTTTGAGAAGACAAGGGGATTTCTGCTCGTAGCTTTGTGAATATGTGTCTATCTGGAAAAATTTAAGAACAGGGAAAAGGGATGAAGAAGATGAAAGACCCAAGCAGAACTCACAGATTTTGCCACCAAGCAGCTGTAGAGATTGTGTTAGAGCTGTGTTTTAAAAAATTCACATGAACATGGATTTCTTGAGGATATGGTTTTTTTTATAATTGTCATGATGATAAACTGAACTGACAATCAGGCAGTTTTTTTTGTGAGTTTCTATGGAGCAACAGAGTGGTCAGTTAACAAATACCGATCAAAAGAACTTACTTGCTACCAATCATGGTCTGACACCAAGATACAAAATGATGTGTACTGCATTAAGAAGTTTAAAGGGGTTACATTTATGCTCCCAAAACAGGGGAAACTAGCAGCATCATTAACCTCAACATAACGTTGTGTGAATTACACATATATAGTCACAATTCAAGGATTTACAGTTATAACTACAACTTTCTTGCCATGTCAGGATTATTCTGTATATCAGGTTGTCTAGAGGGATACATATATTTTTGAAACATGTCTCAGATGAGAACTCAACAGCCAGGAGTCAGACCGAGCTGTGGCTTCCTGCCAGACCAGAGAGAGACAGGG
Source organism: Phaenicophaeus curvirostris (assembly GCF_032191515.1). Classification (NCBI taxonomy): domain Eukaryota; kingdom Metazoa; phylum Chordata; class Aves; order Cuculiformes; family Cuculidae; genus Phaenicophaeus; species Phaenicophaeus curvirostris. The sequence goes on from NC_091431.1 coordinate 74,270,392, forward strand.
AACTGCAACAGGAACAAGGACACTTGCAACACTGCAGAGAACACAATATATGCTGGCCTTGCCAAATAATTAGAAAAAAAGGGCTAGAGACTGATATATGTAATCATACTTTCAGCTTAGTATTAAGCTATGATGCATGGATGAGGTAGCATCAAAAAAATTAGAACTGTCACCCACTGCAAACCTGAAACAACAATAATTCTCTGACAAATCTTAGAATCATAGAACTGCTTGGTTGGAAAAGACCTTTGAGATAATTGAGTCCAACTGTACCTGTCCATTACTAAACCAGATCCCTGAGCACCTCGTCCACCAGTATTTTAAACATCTCCAGGGATAGCAAAAAACTAAACTACAGAGGCCTTCTAGAAGAAATAGCACAGGCAGGGTATCAGAGCAAAAATCTGAGCAAAAATCTGAACAATCTGAGCAAAAAATGAACAACCTTAAATCGAAAACAAGTAGAAAAGAAGAATATTTTAAAAACTGAAATAAAACTAACCAAGAAAAGATTTAAACACTTGGAATGAAGAAAGCTACTGGTCCAACTCACAAAAACGGTCCTCATGCTTGACCTTGCTTGAGCATTCACAATCCTGTTATGTACACACACTGACGACTCAGATAAAGAAGGAAAATCCTTTGTGTGCTTTTGAATTTAGGGAATTAAAATCTGAAAACCAGAATAATCTCTGGAACCACTTCTCAGTAGCATTAAAGGGCATCACTGCACAAAATAGGATGAGCCTATCAACTCAGAAAACTTTTATTGAGATGAAGTGGATGTGTAAGTCTTCCTACCACGGGATTTGCAGAAAATGCACACTGCTTAACAGCAGACCCTATTTTTACCACTGTCAAGGAAGATGTAAATGAGTTTAAACTCCAGCTTCCTGTGCTTCAGCTCACAGCCCATCCTTCTCTAGAATACGGTGTAAAGCATTACACAGCAGTGAAAATGAGTATGTCTGGAGCAAATATTTTTGTTAGAACTGGAATGCATTTAGAAATCATTCGTTTGCTGACAACTTTATGCAGAAGATTTGTACAGTTGCTAAGGAAAGATTACAAGATTAGAAGTAGATTTTGGACACTTTACATTGCTAAAACCACAACTAAATCAATGATGCATTTCATAAGTCTCAGAATTAAACCCTGCAACCTTGTGAAGACATCCCAAACCCCAGAAACTCATTCTCCCCCCAAAACAAAGCAGACCCAAGGTTGAATTTTATCTTCCCAGAATGTTATAAATGATACAGTTCATAATATGCCACTTTTCAAATATGCTAAATAGAAAATTTAAATGAAGAAATTGCCTTTAATAACTCAGTCAGGAAACTCTCAGGCAGTGCAGGGACAGGATAAGGGGGATGGCTTTAAGTTAAAAGGGGGAGATTGAGACAAGATCTTAGGGAGAATAGTTCTACTGTGAGGGTGAGGAGGCCCTGGCCCAGGTTGCCCAGAGCAGGGGTGGCTGCCCCATCCCTGGAGGGTTCAAGGCCAGGTTGGATGGGGCTCGGAGTCCCTGATCCCGTGGGATGTTTCCCTGCCTGTGGCAGGGGGTGGAACTGGGTGGGCTTTTAAGTCCCTTCCAACCCAAACTATCCGATGATTCTATGAATCAAATGAAGGCAGGGGAAGATCAGTTATGCAGTCAACCAGCAGATCTGTGAGAAGCTGAGATGCTTGGTCCCTCCAGAGAAAGGTCAAGGTGACTTCAGAGCCCCAGTCTCTTGGTCAGTGGAGAAATCCTTATATGAAGCCAAAAGGGCTTCTAAAAGTTCAGGACTTGTGAAAGATCAAAAGAATTCCTCCCGTAAAAGGAATATAAGGGGTGAAAAATGCAGAGTCTCCTCTTGGAGATATTATACAGGAGAAATGTGCTAGGTGAAGACAGTAGAGAAGAATTAACTCATGTGTCTGGGCTAAAAAGTCTGCTCCAACTTCTGGATAAAAATTATGAATGTGTGTTCCTTTCATGAACCTTTTTATAAAGCAGAAACAATACTATATAAGGCAATCAACAGTACAGTTTTCATATTAGAGACAACTACCTGTGAAATTTTCTCTGAAAAGTGACTTGTGTGCTTTCAGTCTAATTGATATAATTTATTAAACTTTAACAATAAGGAAAAACTCACCTGAAAGGTCTTTAAAGGGTCTACAGAGCATATGAACAACAAAGACTCTGGAGGAGATAATCCTGCTCAATAATCAATACATACTAGTATGTGCAGTTATAAACCTAAAGACATGGTGAATCATACAAAATAAGTGGGTTGCAGCTGGATGACCTGTAAGGTCCCTTCCAACCCAAACTATTCTACGATTCTTTAAAATCTTAGCGCCAACAACTAATTTTAAATTTCTAGCAGCAAGATCTACTGTTTAAGTCACAGCAGCTGTTTTGACTTTGATAGCAGACTAGTCTAAAATACAAGGAATGTTGTTTATTGTGGAAATGGTTTGCGTTCCAGATAACATCACTGACGATTGCTCCACCTAGGCTAATGAACCATACTGTCCGACATCTTAAACCCAGATAAACCTCTTGCTGCTGCCCAAACTCCTCTACTCCCACCAAAAACCCAGCAGCTGTGCAAATACAACTCTTGCCACAGTGTGTGCCATGCAATCAGCAATGCACAATGAGCCTGGGGCGTTTGCTACAAGGGTGGCAATGAAGGAAATCATTAAACTTCAAGAATATGACCCATATTTTTGTGTTTCACTAAGGTGCTGAAGCAAGCATCTTGCTGCAAGAGAGACTCACCTTGGGAGCCTCATCTGGATCATGTACTAAGTCTGACCCAGCTCCCTGATATGTTAATACTACCATTTTCTCACTTTTCACAGAATCACAGAATCACAGAATAACCAGGTTGGAAGAGACCCACCGGATCACCGAGTCCAACCATTCCTATCAAACACTAACCCATGTCCCTCAGCACCTCGTCCACCCGTGCCTTAAACACCTCCAGGGAAGGTGACTCAACCACCTCCCTGGGCAGCCTGTTCCAGTGCCATTTCCACAGGAATTGTCATTTTTATTTTCCTGACCCGGAAAAGGAGCTGGAGACTTCACCAACATCTTTACAGACTCAGTCCCACCTTGGACTTGCTGGTGGAGAGTTGGTGACCATCTACGAAACCTCCACCACCGGTTTTCGTTTCCGTGCTCTTCAGGGTGGGAAGGAAGCGACATAACAACACTGACAGCATAAACCACTAATTTAATACTTAGAGGATTTTTCCCTTTGGAAACTACCTCTAAGAGCCCTCTCTGCTCTAATACAGTCTTGGGTTTATCCAGCTGAAGCACAGAGGCAGAGTCCCTCCCACCCAGCATGGCAGCGGGGCGGCACACCAAGCCCAAACATCCTTCCCCCTGTCCCTGAGCACCCATGGAGGATTTTCTGCTTTTTAATCTGAGAGAGCCAGGCCTGTAAATACTACAAAAAATGATAACAATGACTCAGGAACAGAGACAGACTTGCTGTCACCAACTGTTAACTCTCAGATCAGGGCAGCCTAGGAAGTGGACCCTTATCTGCTTGAGATTCAGGACATGCTGACTAACACCCCTATTGACTCTGCAGACCTTTGGCTCCCTAATCTCCCCGAACTGGAAAATGTACACCCCGAAGGACATACTCCCTTCTTAAGTATTTCAAGCCTCAGCAAAAGACAAACCGTGCCGTGAGATGAGCAGCGCTGCCCGTTACATGCAGGAAATCCAATTTATTTGTTTTGAGGAGCGAAACGTAAAATGACAGTAAAACCTCTCCAGCCATAGCACATAGTGCCAGAACACAGCCTTATCTCTGCTGGGACTGTGAGCTGAGGAATCAGTGCCAAATGTGGACATTTATGCTCTTTATTTTGCGCACGTGGACTTCACGACTTGCTTTTTTTAATTTGCTCTAATGCTGAAAGTCCTGTGAAGACAGACCCAAGGCAGGGGTGGTTTAACCTGAACTCAACATACAACCACAGGGTCTTTTCTGAAATGGACTTTTAGGTTATTCATTCTATTCTGTTCCATATTCTATGCCATATTCTGTTCTCTTAGTAAAGGCCATGATGGTTGTGATAGCACGTTCAAACTAGCTACTGGAAACAAACTGGAAATCAATGACAAGGACAGGTAGAGTGTAGGAAGGAGAAAGGGATGACTACTCATTAGTAGGACAAGGATTCCTTCAAGGTGGAGGAGTCTTGAAGCTGGGCAACTGCACCTCCATGAAAGGCTAAGCATGCAGAGTCAGGAGCTGACTGCATCCAAAAAGCAATCTTCATGCTTGGTGTCCTCCTGAAGCCTGAAGTTTAAAAAGCAGCACTCTCCTGTAGTGAAACTGCTTTTTTTTTTCTAACACAGTCACCTCGATCTGAGAAAGGGCCTCAAGTGAGCTGCTCTTTCAACAATAAATGAAAATTACTTGTGTTTTCTGTTTTACTCTGCTTTAGATGTGGTATTTCCAGATGTGTTTGCCTTCACTGACCTTAACTGTATTGAGACTTGCTACGCTGCTAAGAGTTGTCTTTAAGATGTGAATAAAGCAGTTGTATATAACTGCCTACCTCAGGCTGGGGACTTTTAAAAGTAATTTTTTTCATACATGTTATTATGTCCCTTTGTTATTGAACATACCTGCCCCTTTTCTCCCTGCATTCAGGTCAAAACTGTTTACCCTGGTGACAAGAATCAGTGTTTGCTGGTCTTAGCACAGGAGGATGGAGCTTGGCAAAACCTGATGGGACTGATAAGCACAAAGAATTCAAATAAAGTTTTGCTGCCTGACTCTGAGCTCAGAGCTACGGGCACTACTTGAATCTCACAGCTCTCACATTAAGGACAACACATAAATTTAAGGCCCGTGCTCTTCTCCCCACTCTATTCCACAGATACAGATTTACCTGCTCTATTTTGCAGCTGCCGGTTGCTCACGCTGTCTAGCAGACCTTCCTTCAGTGAGCTAACTGATGTAACCCTCTAGTTTCCTATCCATGAAAAACAACCCCTGTTGAAAGGAAGGAAAATCTTCCTTCTGGAGCTTCTGGATGCTGCTGCTGCAGCATTGTCAAGCTGGGAAATTCTCACCCCCACTGTTATACTATCTGTCCTCAAGCTGAACCCAGCTTGCACGCCACAAGTTGATTGTTTTGCCCATAGTTTAAACACCTTTTGTGCCAAAGGACTAGTATAAATTACCTAGCTGGCATGTAAGGACTAAATGCAATTTATGCCCTGCAGGACTCCCTGTTTTCCCACATCTCCCATGCTCTAAGAGCCCACGGTGGCTGAAAACAGTTGGCACCGACCGGTAGTACTAGTGTGGTCATTACATGCAAGGAGAAAAGCTGGGTGGGAGAGAGTACAGTGATGTTTCTTAGGGTAAGCAGTCAACATAAGCTCATAGTCAAAAAATCACTCCTTCTCTGCACGCTCAACAGATTGTGGGTTGAGTGTTACAAGCTTAGAACCCATAAACCCAGCTTAAATCCACATGGATTCAAGATTCAATGCAATCATCTGATACTACATAAAAAATACAGCTACAGGAAAGGCAGGGTGACCTAAACCAGCTGCCCTCTAAATCCTAACAGCAGAGTCCTGAGCAGTGATGCTGATATACGTGAGAAATCCCCTGCTTGGCCAGGAAAAAGCCATCTACATCACTAATCATCCCAAGCAGGAACAAACAGCCTGTAAATCAAATGGAGAGAAGCAGTGCAACTTGTACCAGAGGTTGTGACAAAATTAAACCCAGTATAAGAATGCAGTTGAGGCAGCCATCAGCTGACAAAGTACATTTCTTCCTCATTCTCACTTCTTGGTGTAGCTGCTGTAAACACTCAAGACATTTCTCTAATTTATGCATTTAATTAAACGATATCTATAATATTCATGCTGTTTACATTTAACCCAATACTGCAATAAAAGCTGTAATTTTGCCTGGGATTTATATTCTGCACTCAAATTTATTTTGATTCCTTCATTGAAACATAGACACAGAAGTGAAAATGTGACAAATCATGAAAATGAAAAAGACTATACTCCATTATCCAGTTCATCTGTCAACCAGGGCAGAAGTGTTCTGAGGACTGTTTTTCTCAATCTGCCACATGTTAAGGAAACTCAATTTAAAAGACTAATTCAGAAAAGACAGCTATGCCTTAAAAGTGGAAGAGCAATTGGACCAGTAAAATTGGAAGTTAGTTCCATGGTTTTTTCTTCCTCTCTATCTTGTATTTAGTTGTTTATCCCTTGCCAAACCTTGCATCTTCTGGGATAAAACTGCTGGCCTATGCCACATTATATTTTTGTAAAAAATTGTTAATCCTTTTCTTTTTTTTTTGGAAATGGAATGAGAAAAAATGTGGGTGTTTTATAACCAAATGAAGTAATAAAATCATTTTAAACACAACTTTTTTAACTTTCCAGCTACTCTACCTATACTTCACATTCACAGTATAAAACGAACACATGGTTGAAAATTGCTCTTGACTGAGGAGGAAAAAAAGAGTCTCAGATCATTTCAGCGTAATTTTACTTTGCTTCAACCAACGTTGCAAGATATTTGGAAACAACACGTCATGCACATGCAGTGCATTTGGCACTGGACTTTTCATCAGACTCATAACATATGCAACTAAGTAAGGGAAGGCTGCACAACACATGCGAAGCAGATTTAGTCACAGCAAAAAACGTAATAAAAGTTTAGGGTGGTTTTCTAGGGTATATAGAAGGAAAACTTGGGAAGCGTTATTTAGCTTAGGCAATCGCATAGCTCCTAAGTTAATCAGGGATGGGCTATGGCTCAGAGCCCTCCCGTAAGATGTACTGGATGGAGAGTGAGCTCTGAGCTCCTGCCAAGCTGCTGCGAAGCCAGTAAAGCTCTGCAGCTCTGGGCAGGGAAGCTCCTCTCTCGCTCCCTTTCAAAAACCGGGATCATCCTTGAAGGTTAACAGAGTTCAAATGATGTGGCAGGCAAGCAGTTAGCAGAATGGAAGTGGCTCTAAGAAACATACACAGGCAAAAGGTTGTTTACCAGTGTCAAGAGATCTGTTACTATGGGGAGCGACTTGGAAAGTCTCACCCGGCTTTCTCATCCTCTCAGTTTCTCCACTGCTTTCTTTCAGCCTCATATTTTATGTCTTTCTTGTAGAAGCTTCCTTAAACCAATAAAATTAACCAAGTCAATGTAGCTAGTGAAAAACAACCAGATACACAAAGACAGACTATTTCATGTTAGAATCCGTGTAAAGTTGAAATCCCTCTACTCGAAGTCCCTACATGTGCCACTCCTTGGGGGTGGAAGTGGATGATCTTTAAGGTCCCTTCCAACCCAAATCATTCTATGATTCCTTCCTATAAATGAAAAGAATGACCCTATTCTCTATGTGCCACTAAAAAAAAAAAATTTAGGGAATATTTCTTAATTTTAAATAGCACAGCATCAAAGTAGATGCACGGACAGGCAATGCAGCATCTCGAGAGTTCACATGGAAAAATCAGATTCAGTTGTTACATTCACATCCAGTCTCGCTGGGTATTTCTCAGTGCAATGAAAGGCCAAGACCGACTTCAGCTGTGCAGAAAGAAATACTCAACTGATCTCTTTTTGGCAATTCACTCTCCTTTTAGTGACTGGAGTTTGTAAGTCACGTCCTGATACTTCCCCTCCACAAAGTCTGCAGAGCACCTAACATCAGGGTCTGCATTTATCACCACTGTGAATGCCTTGCATAAGGATGCTCCGGCATCTGGAGAGCGGCACCAAGAAGGAAAACATCCCTCATGCTGGGTGACAGGAGGAAAATGCCACCAGTTATCACTTTTTTCTCCTCCAAACCAGTGTTTTTAACAGTGCTGCTCATCACTGCAAAGCAGTCTCCTTCTAGGTAAAGGACTGGGTGAGGCACCTTTCACAGGACGTGAAATTAATATGCTGATGGGCCCCTCTTATGCTGACTATGCCACCAGGAGAGCAAAACGAGACACTTCTGACCCACGGAAAGAAAAGAATCTTGCAATGGACTTAAAAGGAGCCTACAGGAAAGCTGGGGAGGGGCTCTTGATCAGGGATTTCAGGGATAGGATGAAGGGGAATGGTTTTCAGCTGAAAGAAGGAAGACTGAGATGAGATCCTAGGCAGAAGTGTTTCCCTGTGAGGGTGGAGAGGCAGTGGCACAGATTTCCCAGAGCAGGGATGGCTGCCCCATCCCTGGAGGGGTTCAAGGCCGGGTTGGATGGGGCTTGGAGCCCCTGACCCAGTGGGAGGTGTCCCTGCCCATGGCAGGGGTGGAACTCAATGGGCTTTGGGGTTCCTTCCAACCCAAACTGTTCCATGGTTCTGTGATTCTATGACTTCCCCTGCATCCATTACAGAAATAGCTTTCTGCTCCCTACAGGATGCACCAAGAATTACATATTTATTTCTCAAGATTCATATTTAGATACCTGAGTGTTTTTCTACAGCAGCATTTTTGTGTCTGTTGCACAGTTTCAGGAGAAAAGGCAAACATTAATCATTAGCTAAGAGGTAACCAGCCTCTACGACAATAACACAGCTGCTTCTTCCTTATCATTTGTTATGCTTTCCTTCATACTCCCTCCCTAGTTTTTATCAGTGGAGGTGAAAGGATGCTAACTAAACCCTGAGGAAACGCTGAACAGCCAATTCTATGCTCCTATCAGTGCTGCTCTTCCCTAGGCTACTTGTCAAGCAGCTCCTTCACCCCATTTTTTGTAACGAACTTTAATCACAAAAGCGAATGAACAACTTTATTATTACCTGGCCACACAATGCATTTGAAAATCCTGATAATCAACCCTCCACCTTTCCCTGTTTTGCCCAGAACCCAGCTCTATTCCTGTTTAGGTTCAAAGGAATTCTTTACAACATCGATAGGTTTCCCAATGGCTTAATCCTGGGTCAGAAAGAAAAAACCCAACTCTTTAATAACTGTTGTTACAGGACACTGTTCCATCTTCTAAAGCCTCTGCATGTAACTGCATGAATTCTCATCTGTTGCCTTAATAGAAAGCAGTTAATTACAATGCACAAGCTGCCACATGCAAGGCTGAGACATTAATCAGCTCGGCTGAGTACGGGGCTTCAACTGCAGTTACAGCAGTTGAAGTTCTGTGTAGCAATGACAGGACTAAACCCAGGTGACAGCAGACTTCAGAAAACTGCAGGATAAACACACTGGGGAGCACCAAAACTCTCGCATTGATGGTGACTCTGCTCCTAGAAGAGTTTATTTTCCTTTTTACATTTTTTTTGGTGTGTGTGAATCACTAACAATATGTATTATTATAATATCATTTTTTGCATTTATACAATAAAATTGTTAATGTGACCCAAGGACATTTCTCATGGCTGGGTAGAGAGGACTTTGTCATCTGGGCATTTCAGTTCATTCTCAAAACTAGTTTTGGATTACCAAAACGCTGCCCAGACTTCTGTGGAAGGCTGACCTGCATTACGATATTACTGAATATCTGTTCTGAAGGAGCCACGGTGACTCCAGAATAAGGTGATTTCTTTCCAGGACAATCGTTCAGCTTTGTGAATTACTGTGGAATGAAATGACTGAATCCAGAATGCAGCTTCCAGAAGGTAACTGGAAGAGTTTTCGGGGGTGGAGGGGACAGACGTTAAGCCTCCATGTAAATATTAGTCTCCATGTAGACAACGGCTTGGGAATAGGAGTGTCCTGCACTAGCCCACCCTTCATCTTCATCTTGGCCAATGCACCTCATTCCTGAACTGCACAATCACTGTTACTCAAGTCACTCACTCAGGGCACCACCCTCCCAAGCTACCTTGTCTTGTTGTGCAATATTCAGCTCTTGCTGCGTTCCTTCATCTCAGGATGAAATTTGTTTCTGTGGATTCCACTAAGACAAACACAGACCTATGTAGCAACAGGATCTTTCCTAGAGAACTGTGATCAAATTAATAGTAGGATGTAAAGAAGATAATAAAAATACATAAAACACTGGATTTAAAAGCCACAACTGCCACCATAATCCCAAAGACAATGACAGTGCTTCTGAAAATCCTATATGTGAGGTTTCCCTATATTATAGTTGCATTTATACATTTCAATTATTATTACCCATTACTTCAAATTAGTCTATTTTCAATCAGTCATTTATCTTGTAACTATCAAAGAAAATCAAGTTCTTATCTAAGGGCTGAAGAACAAAACTCGATTAAACCATTTGGAGCTTCCCTTGATGGTAGCAATCATCTTTTTGGTACCATGACACATTCACTTGTGTTTCAACATATAGAGTATGCGTGCATTTCAACACTGATGCCACTTTGGCTTTGACCATCACAGACATGAGGGATCTCCAGGCGTGCAGAGCCCTTAGCCATCTTCTGGCTTCCCTGGTTCAGTAGAGAAACAATGTTCTGAGATTCTCAGTATCATGTATGATACTCTATTTTAAAATATCTGTTTTTTCTTGGACAAAGGCATATTTATTTTCATAGAGTCACAGAATCATTAAGGTTGGAAAAGACCTCGAAGATTATCCAATCTAACTGTCAGTCCAACACCAACCACCGTGCCTACTGAACCATATCCTCAAGTGCCGTGGCCACATAATTTTTGAACCCCTCCAGGGATAGACTCCACCACTGCCCTGGGCAGCCTCTTCCAATGCTTCACCACTCTTTCAGTAAGGAAATGTTTTCTAATAACCAATCTAAACCTTCCCTGGAGCAATTTAAGGCCATTTCTCCTTGTTCTATCACTTGTTACTTTAGCAAGGAATGCTGAATTTGTATTATTTTAAGGTAACTTCAAGCTGCAGGCACAGCTCTGAAAGAATTTGATTTTATGAGCCTCAGTTGTGTCAGCAATGAGACCAAGTTATCTACTTTTCTTCTTCTGCAAGGGCTTACTTAGCCTTGCAGGACGCAGGCTGCGAACAGGGTCCCTCACTGGCATCAGCCAGCGCTGATCCTGTGGTACCAGCTGAGTCTCGGTGATGATGAGACTTATAAACTGCTTTCATAGGTTGCTGTTTTAGCAACTTCTTGTTTACAGATGAAGGATCCAAAATCATAAGAAAGCTAAATGAGCTAAGGGAGCTCTAAATATTTTCAGAGTGACCCATTCTTAATAAAAAGGAGGAAGAGCTCTGATATAACAGAGGGCAAAAACTCTGTTTACAAGAGCTTCGTATAAGATGCAATGAAATTAAGTAAGGCTGTATGACTTGCTACTGCTATCAACTAATGCAGCAACCACTTCCAGACATAATAATTACCATGTGTGCACTGCGCTTTACCTCCGGGGTTTTTAATTTCATACACAGGAGGTTACAACTATTGATTGCATTAAAACATACTGATATGTTACAATAGAAATGCTCCCACTGCAACGCATCGTTGCTCCAACTGAGATGATTCAAGGGATACAGAAGCAGCCAACTGCACCCATCAGTGGGCAACTAGCTGGAGGTCGTTTCTCCATCGCCTCTTAAACACACAAACACAGTATTGCAACAGGAGAAAGACAGAAGTTAGGGACAAAAAGGGCAAGGAATTAAGAGACAGATGTTGACCACTGGATAAATGTAAAATCACCAGGAGTACATATCAATATGAGTAAATTAATACAAATAAAATGGCTTTTATTTCTCACTGCAGTCTGCCCCATGGAGAATTTGGTCGTGTAGAACTGCTTGCTACCCTGTGAACTTCAGAGCACCCCAACATTTGGCAAACCTCAGAAAAATGTGCATTGGAACCGTATTGCTAATTTTTGGAATTTTTAAAAGTGCACTTTATTTTTGATACATAACAACAATGATATCCAAATAACATCTAAAAAAGTGGTGGCTGTGTTGCCATGTGACAACTGGGTTTCTAACTACGTGCAAACACAGCAAGGCATTCAGAAATAAGGGCACCCTGTTTTTATTTCGGTTTTTTTTTGTTGTCATTTCATATGCATAACTAAACATGTATTTCTATACAACTCTGGTGAACGTTCTATAAACTATATAACCTGCTTTAAAACCTTCCCATAAACAACACAACATTGTTTATGTGTTTAATAAACCTTAATTTTCCCTCTTCTATGATAAATTTCAAGCAAGAATGCACTGAATTCAGTAGGTAAATCTCATATTAAAATAATTCAGCTGTCCAAAAATAATATTTATAAAGACAGTGGCAACTGTGATGCAAAGGAACAAATGTAATGGACAAAATTATCAAGTTCACTGCATTGGTAGTAGCCTCATATAAGGTGAAAGTGTGTCAGCAACTTCCAGAAACCTTTAAAAGTTAGAAGGAACCTGGCTTTTTTTCAGCAACAGCAATAAAAACAAGTACCAAGCACAAACAGTTAACGCATTCTTCCTCCTTCTGAAAGCAGGAACGAACTCGATTTCGTCAGTGAGGTTTGGCAACGTGCGAAATCCTGTAACCAATTTCATTTCCTGATAAATGAACGGTCCACAGGGGAAAGTCAGCCAGAGGCTTTGGGAACTGCCGAGAGCTCAGACATGACCGAGAGGCTCCTGGAAGGAGCCAGACTGTCTCTCTGCTTATCGCCGCCCAGCCAAACGGCACCATTCGAACGCCAGCGCTGCCAGACTCCGTTTCGAGCTGGAGCTGCAGCGCAACGTGATAGCGCTTCATCAATGCGCGGGATCCCCTGAACAAATAAACCACCTCCAGCACATGGCTTATATTCTACTTTAAGCATCCAGGCTGAAAACACATGGCTGCACTAAAGCAGGCGTTGGGATGTAACTTGTAACAGTCTGCATTGTTGATGCGTTTTAAAGCCAAGTGCTAGGAGTGACTATGTATTCTGGAGTTCAGTATCCCTTTCTCCTGCCCTTCCAACAGGAAAAAGCCAAATACAGAAGGATAAATCATGCATTATTGGATAGATTTTGGCATTAGTGAGACTGCAAAGCATGCGCTGTTAACAGGAACTGTAGGCTGGATCGCGTGGAAAGCTGAACATCACTCTCAGTCTTAAACTATTCTCCGTTTTAAACTACAAATTGATTTTTTTAAAAGTTGTGCTCATAAACATGATGGATAGTTTTATTGAATTTTAGCAGTAAATATCAAACGAAACTGTGAAATGACAAATGTGTCTCAATAGAAGCTCAGCTGTGAGTTTCTCATCTATTCAAATGCCACCCTTTCATACAGAGTTAACCTGAATGCATGTTCGCTTTTGTATTATTACAAATTGATTCACCGCTCCAACATTTTTACAGGAAATTCAAGTAGCTTGACAGACAGAGATTTGAACTTTTAAAAGTCTAAAATTTGAGCTTGTAAAAAAAATACAGCCAGACTGATGACCCCTGAAGCGAAGATAAAGGGGAAAAAAATTGCTCAAATAATAACTTCAGGCGCTTCATTACCAAAATCCTGGGTAACTTTTCAAGTGGCTTGCAGGCTTATAATAGCAATGACATCTGCAATTGATTAGCTACCCCAGCACAACCAGATGTCACAGTGACAGGGAGAAAGTACTGCTGGTTCTAGAGCTTACTGGGAAGCAGAAAATAATTTCACTGAAAAGCAAAATATCTAAAAAGGAAGGAGGGAAGCTAAAGAAATATTCCACTTGTTCTCAATCAAAGTTTTTGAATTCAGTTTTACTGCATCTTCTAATTCTCTGGAATGTCTAGGACATTCATTCTTGCTCCCAAGGAAAATGCTGCTCATTTGACTCATTCTGCCCTTTATCACAACCACTCATGGCTTTGCCAGGATCCTTGATGCATCCTGCTCAAGACAAACAGAAGTTAGTTGTATAAGAAAAGACAGTTCTCTTTATGTTAACTGGTTTATAAACAACATACGTGGCCCTGGAGGAACACGAGACCATGACTCAAGACACCCTAAGGTCTACACTTGAAGCAAACAAACTCTAGGAGCTGGCTCCCTGTTGCTCCTACCATGACTTTGTGTTATTTAATGCACACTTTAGATCCAAAATGAAAGAAGCAATAAGAATACCTGAAAGGGACATGAAAAGGATCAGTTCTGCTTCCAGAGCATTTTCATATTAACAATGCTGCTGCCTTTGAAAGTGTCCTTGATAATTTTGGGGCTACTCCTATGCTTTTAAATAAGTTTGCAGATGACACCAAGTTGGGCAGGAGTGTTGATCTCCTTGAAGGCAGGGAGGTTCTGGAGAGGGATCTGGACAGGCTGGATGAATGAACTGAAGCCAATGGGATGAGATTCAAGGCTAAGTGCTTGGTCCTGCTCTTGGGTCACAACAACCCCATGAAACACCCCAAGCTTGTGGAAGAGTAGCTGGAAAGCTGCCTGGCAGAGAAGGACCTGAGAAGGTGCTGGTTGACAGGGCGTGAATAGACAAATCCAGGACATCAAATCTGAGCTCAATGTGAATCCTGCAAGATGTCAGGGAAATGAGGGAAGAAGGGAACAGAGAAAAAGTGAAACATGGTCCTTCTTCCCTCCTAATTAAACCCAGTCGGGACAAACCACACACTCCCCACCACAGGATACACAAAATCCTAGGCACCTGCCCAGCGTCCTGCTCACATTGTGCCTGGGAGCATCTTGAAAATCTTAAGACTGCTTAAGTCAACAGCAAAACAGTCCGATGAGAGCAGGATCTTTCCCATGGATCTCCAAAGTATTATGATACAGCAATGAATGTTTCAGTGATTAGGAAGAAAACAAGGTCGAAGTTCCCTGTTTATTCTTGATTTGTGAATAAAAGCTTTATACAGTGCTCTCCCCAAGCTAAAAGCATGATTGTTATTTTCTGTGCAAAGAGATTCTGGCTCCTTTACAGTGTGAAACTGATATTACATGAGAAACAGTTTAAAGACCAAAGATTCAAGAGTTTGCTAATGCATGCTTTCCTAAGTTGATGCCGCAATGATGTTTATGTTACTCTTCAGCTGGGAGGTGTCAGCAAAGCATTAATATGTTTTTAACTGCTGCCAGGCAGACAAGCAAAATAAAACAGCCAGGTTTTCTTATTTTCTTGTTCTAGTCAACAATGCCAAAAATTACTGTTTATTTTTCTCCACCCCCATGAAAGAATTTATAACCACTGAAGTAAACTGAAGTTAAAAAGCTGGTTTTAATTCCAAAATTGACTGACAGCTGCTATGTAAGAGCAAACTTAGCCTGTTTGGGTTTTCAGGAGCATTTACATTCGAATAACTAAGTTTCCTGGAGCCAAGTGAGGGGTGTGGTTTTTTCTTGTCCCTTCACCTTCCCCATAATGCTAAAAAAATAGCTATAAAAATGTGATACTTAAAATTTTCACATTCAGAAGACATGAGAGCCGGGGTGGAGAGCACATCCCCTTTTCAAATACCCTTAAGTGTAACATATAAATACGGTATAGGTTACAGCGTTAGCTTAGTCTCTCTGGGAGCACCAAACAGAGGCTGTGAGTGCCACAGCACACACTGCTGCTGTTAGACCTGGCCATATTCAAACAGATAATATACTCAGCTGTAACTAAGACCTTATGTGTAAAAGGACTCGTTTTACACCACACTGAAGAAATACAAATCTTGACATAGATGACATTCAAAATGCATGCAAACACTGCCTGAAATGGCAACTGTATGAAGAGTTCTGGCTTGTTTTTTACTTGAAAATATGAGAGTAAACTTTAAAACATGAATAAATATGCTTTGTAAGTGACTCACTGACACTTCCAGACTACGCCAGCATTTCAAACACTGTGAGCCCAACAATATGAAGCTCCATGGCTTTCCATGGATTGCAAGCTTCAAGTCAAACTACATTTCAAAGGAATGCAGTACAATTTATTTCACTTTCCCTGCAGCTTCTGTAGAAAAACACCCTGTAGGTATTTAAAAGATGAGTAGACGAGGTGCTCAGGGACATGGTTTAGTGGCAGATAGGAATGGTTGGACTTGATGATCCTGGAGGTCTTTTCCAACCTGATGATTCTGTGATTCTACGATCCTAAGTTAACAGACTTCTATTTCACCTGAAGGATGCTTCTGAAAATGAAGCGCTGTTACTATTCAGTCCAACTCATCACCTGTACTTGCATTATACGTAGCTACAGACAAATCTCCCTAAAGACTGCTGAAATCCACTTTAACTCATAGAACAAAAGCAATCACCAAGTTTCAAATACTTTGAATCCACAGATGTTAAAGTTAATTTACTTTGGCCCTTGGCTTCTTCAGCATTAAAAAAAAAAAAGCCACATAAAAGAAAAATGTTTAAACAAGCATAAAGGTTGCAATTTTGTTTAAAAATATACATGATGATCCGGTGGGTCTCTTCCAACCTGGTTATTCTATGATTCTATGATGTTCACTGTAAAATTTGTTACTGTGCTGTATGTTCTAACCAGCTACTCTAGATTCTCTGTGTCACGGTTTAGCCCCAGCCTGGCCAATTTCAGCAGCTAAAAGCAAGCAGTTGGACTCCCAATTCTCCATCTCCAGGGGGAAAATGAGAGGAAAAGAATTGTAGAACTAAAATTACAGCTTAATAATAACAATAATAATACACTAATACGTGGAATCACGCCCCCTGCCCCTCCATTACTGTTTGTCACCACAGATGCTGCAGGGCAGACACAGGGGAAAGGGTCTGAGGTGAGGAGAAAGCTGGGCTCAGAACTGGATCCAGGAACACACAGATCTGGGATCAGGGACAGACATTCCCTTCTGGGATTTTGCAACCAGAAGCCTGAATTCTGACTTTCTTTCTGTAAGTTTTTGCAGGGCACAGTCATATGATGCAGTGTGTCAGCAAGTATGTAACTTTAAGTACTCTAATAATCACAGTTTTTCCATAACAATTTTCAAACACTTTAGATCTTGCCTACACACAAGTTTGCACCATTTAATTAAATAGATTTAAGCAACACTCCTGCTTGGACATACTTATTACAAAGTGGTGTCATTCAGTTTAGTTTCTACTCATTCTCCAGAATTTAAGTAGCTGGGTTTATGTGAACAGAAAAGCAACAGCTAAGGGTTTGTCCTGGTTCAGACAGACAGACAGGTTTATAATCCCACTTCAAGATTAGCCAGAGTCAGCTGAGTGTGGACACGTCTTTGCCTGCTCACAGCTCCACTATGTTATTTTCTGACCGTGAGGCCCATCAAAACATCTCTAGATCAATTTTTCCTGGAACTTTGATTACCCCAAATCATATTTCTCAAGGGACAGGAAGTATATTCTTCTCTACCCAAGCATCTGACCTCTAAAATGAATGCCTTCAAAAGAAACGTGAATTATTGTTCATCACTTACAGGTCAGCTCACAGAAGCAGGGGAATCTGACATCTTAATTGAGGGTATAAATAGTCAGAAATAAATAGACAATCCATAAATATTATTATTCTTAGCATATGTTTCGTGTTTTGGAAAGGCCCCAAAAGCATTTTGTTTAAAAGTTCCTTATACTTCTCTTACTAATCCTATCATCTTCAGGTTAAGGGTTAACAGCAGTTGAGGGTCAGCAAAGGGAAGTCTGCTTCGCAGATGCCTGCCTAGTGTCAGACCTAAGGATGTATTAGACACAATCGGCTTCCACTATAATAAGATCTTTGACCGTTCTGCCAGAAAAACATAAATACCGGGAACATTTTGATGAATTCATTTTTTCAAGGAAGCTTTGTGTGTCTCTTGCTTAGTGGCATGCCCTAGAGGTCTGTAAAGGAGTTGCTGGTCTCTGTAAATTCTCTGCCCCTACCTCTTTAGAGTGTCACACAGAGGTTATTTGTGCAGACTTCTATCTAAAACCCACGGGAGGGAGGTTCTGTTACAGCAGGAAAAAACACAAGAATGCTATACAGAGCTTAAGAATTACATATCTGACCTAAGGTTTAGTTTAGATCATTGAAGACTACTGGTTTGGATTCTGAAGCCAGCATCTTGCCACGGCCATCTAAGAACCACTGAGGACTAAGTACATCAGGACTCTGGAAAAAACAGTTCTCAGGAGCAATTGTGATGGAAGAGAGAGCAATGGATGGCCTGTTGGGATCAGCATACATGTAACACACCACCAATTTCCTTCACAATCTGAGGCACTGTGTGAGTGATGTTGAACGGATGATGTCTCCTCCGTAGAAGCAGCATCTGCATAAGTGGGGCAGCCTTTCCAGGGAGAGCTCAGTACCCATATCAAGAGGCTGCATAACATCCTCCAGTTTTGGGGACTACAGGCACTTTATTTTATGGCTACACCTCTCCAGAGTCAGAAGCACCTACATGGGATGTCCCCAATGAATCTGCTTCCACCTCAATTAGAACTATTTTATTTTAATGACATTCTGCTAACTAAACTTACAGTTCCCCAGGAGCGGGATGATGCGCCAGCAACACAAAGTAGTTCTAGTCCAGCTGCCAGGCAGTACCTACCATCTCTCCAATGACAATTTACTCTCTTCCCCTGGACTCTGGTGCCTTGAAGATTAGGGGCTTTCTCCAATGAAACAAGTGGAAGTCAAAGGAGTTAGAAGTACATCATTAATAGAAGGGGAAACTTAAAAGAATTGCTTTTAACACCTAAAGCAAAACTTGTTCTGTCAAGAGACTGCAGGCTTTTACCTCTGCTCCTTTTACATATTCTGTGAAATTTTAATGTCTGTTTAACTAGAATGCACTTCAATATTAAGTTTTGAACCATACCAAAAGGGTGTAAGTTAATGGCATAACGGCATGTTTGCATGGCACATGAATAACATACGACAGAATGCACACTGATGGCAAAATACTCACTGACAGAGGGAGAAAAGGAAGAGGAAAAAAAAATAAAAGCATCTCAGAATATGTTCATAGATGATCTCTGCCTGGAGGGGCTTAGCAAATGGGAGCTTTCTTTTATAAAGCATTAAATGTGGCCTCCCAAGTGTGATCATTCCATGAACCCAAATATCAGCTTCCAGTCACTGGCTGCATTCGAAACAAGTTTTTGCACTTATTGTAAAAGAGAGGTTATCTGCTGGCTAACTCCCCCTGAAATCCTGAGATAACCTGCAGACTCCAGACGCAGTCCCACTTCTCTCATGCTTCTAATCCTGAAAGTACAGATAGTTCACCAAAGGGAAGAAAAGCAGCCTGAGAACTTTAAAAAAATAAAAATAAAGAAAGAATGAGGCCAATTTTCAACTATCACTATGATCTCTAAATTGCCTTTAATAAGCTTCTGCAATAAAATAGGGAGCCTGGATTGTGGGCTGCTCGTCTGCAAAGGAGACAGCTCTATCTCCGTGCCATGGCTTCTGCCTCCATCCCAGGCATATTAACTTCATTTATCTCCTCCCACAGACTGAAGGAGAAATATCCAGCTCTTGATTTCAGCACCTGCCTTTATCTCTCTGTTTATGCAGAAGTCTTCTAAAAGGCTAATTACTCAGCTTGGACTTTCCCTGCCTTCTACAGCACATGGCTATAAGCATACGATTAAAAATAATGTTAATTACGTTGTTTGTCTCCAGTCGGGTTGCTCCAGGACTGGAAGGAAAACATGAGTTAGATTTACCATTTCCCAACAATTATCTGCTAGGAAAATGCAGGATATCTTTCCTCACACATATACAGACGTATCTATCTATCTTTTTCTCTCTCTCTCTCTAACTTACTGCTAACATATGTGTTCACTTTGCATCCCATGTTACTTCTCATGGTGAAAAGCAGCAAGAATACCAGGGTATGATACAAAAC
The DNA here is from genome assembly GCF_032191515.1 of Phaenicophaeus curvirostris. Lineage (NCBI taxonomy): Eukaryota > Metazoa > Chordata > Aves > Cuculiformes > Cuculidae > Phaenicophaeus > Phaenicophaeus curvirostris. The sequence goes on from NC_091431.1 coordinate 74,290,115, forward strand.
TGATAAGCACCACTATGAAGATCAGGATCATGGCTGCAAGTGCTGTTATTTTTAGCTGACATTTATTCATGCTTGAACTATGGTCTAAGCTACAGACTCTAGACCTGAACACATGTAACACCTCTTGAATGCTCACTTCCTTGACAAAGGCCAAGATAAGCAACTTGAAAACATTCACTGTATTTATCTGTGCATACGTTACATACTTATACATTAGAAAACCCCCAGCATTGTCTGAGCTGCAGAGTAGCAAGCGAGTAAAAGTGCTGCTTCAGTCCTCATTTTTGCAGACCATAACCTCTTTTGTGTTCCAACCGTCTCCCTCGGAGAGCTTCAGCTGAAAATGGTGATTTCTAGGAGGTAGAAGTAATATCTTTGCAGGGTCTCTTGTACTTCAGAGCACTTCAGTATATTATGGTAAAAGGCAAGGATGGCTTGAAAATTAATTAGCAATTAACCACAAAACCAATCTGTACATTCTCAGGATTAAACTCCAGAGCTTTGATGTTGTCATTATGTGTAGGTCATGTCAACTCTAACTCCTCAATACATTGTCCAAGCTGGCCAGGAACAAGACAAGTCCTACCCAGAAGCCACTTCTCTGAACTGGCTATGCCTAAGCCAGCATGTGTTAGAAAAATATCCTTTCAACAAGTAAAATTAGTTGGTCTACACAGCTAGAGAGCTTCCAGCTTGCAGATGTGAGCTGAGAGATGCAAACAGCCACAGAGCCTACTATGCAGTCAAACTGGGTGGGTAGGGCTGCTCCCAGCCAGACATGCCCAGAGAGTGTCATTAAAGACAGGTGGATTAAAGCTTTCTCCTTTATTTAGCTGCTGAAATTCCTCAGAGTTGCCAGAGTTACTGTTTAACTGTATCTTTAGTCTGATCTCAATATGATTTTGTCGAGCTTTAGAATAGCTTCCCTCGAAAACCTCAGAGACTGAAGGGAGAAGACCTTAGCTGCACCAGGGGAGAGTTAGATTGGATATTAGGAAAAAATCTTTGCTGGACGAGTGGTGAAGCAGTAGCAGAGGCTGCCCAGGGCAGTGGTTCAGAATGTGTGTAGACATGACATGTTGGGACATGGGTTTGTAGACATTGTGGGACTGGGCTGATGCTTGGACTGGATGAGCTTAGAGGTCTTTTCCAATCTAAATGACTCTATGATTCTATGACTTAAGTGACTACGAGATTCCTAGGTGAGAGGTACAAAGCCAGAGGACATGAAGACATGTAAAGTCATTTCTAGAGAAGGGAATCATGTGTTGTTCATCATTACTGATTTATAATGATGTTATGCTTATTAATAAATTAATTCATGACACTACAGATACCAACATCCATGTCATCAACTTTTCTGCACACACGAGTAACCTGCTCTGGCCAAATTGCTGCTCACCAGAAGGATTTTGAAAAAACAATCCAATAAAATCCGTTAGGTGAAAGTGGGGAGTGTAGAAGAATTATGCTCCAGATTGACTGTGGTCACTTGGCAACCCTAACCTCAAACTCAAGTCCTTCAGAGGAAAGGTGAGTGCTCCAAGATATACTATAAGCATCCCTAAAACTGGAAGCACCAGACTGCTTGGTGAGGCTTAGTACTTGTCAAAAAGTTTCAATCTGTTGATTTAAGTGGCAATATTAACACGTAGTTTTGAACGCTCTTCATCATAAACTCACAAAACGTAATTTAGATTCACATCAGAATTAACATTTCTTTAAATTGTGGCCCAGCTTGCAGGTCATCTGGCACACTAAGTAACTGAACACTAAGTCATTCTGTTTTTTGTGTAAGAAGCAGATTTATTTAGTGATGGCTCTATGTCAATAAAGAACCACTGTATTCTTTTAACATGAGAACTTGTATTTATCTGCATTTAAGCATAAGGTGTGACAGAAAAAAGAAAAAAGTCCAATGTTTCTCTGTATTCACAGCATCACAGTGTAGCAAGGACACAACCTGAAAGGCTGGATTTAGATCCAACAGCTCCTCTGGTGTTACTCAGGCTATTCCTGTACTGCAGTTCGGGACTCGGACTCTGGACCAATCTCTCCCAAAGTAATTCAGTCTGAGTGACTAAATACGTGCCATCTCAGAGACACAGAGAACAGTAGGAAAGACATTAGTATATGCAGCCAGCTAGACAATTCCCACAGGGTGTTTTAAAATTACCAGAGTATAAATAAATTACCAGCTGTCGCCAATGGCCACGTGTACTCAGTGTCTTACAAAGTTATCATGAGAGAAATGGGTTTTGAGAAGATGCTCCTGATCTCTTACCATGGATTAGGAAAGAAAATGGTTCTTCAGAAAGCAGACAGTGTTTAGAATACACTTGGCATAATGAAGAAGAAAATTCATTGTTTTTAAAAAACACACATAACTCCCATTTACTTACTTACCTACTTACACAGATTAAATCACCGCAGTATTTAAACATCTCACAGCCATTAATGGATTTCAGCCTCACAAAACCTATCAAGTTGGCAAATGCCTCCTGAGATCTGAGAGATTCTCAGGCAAGAATGGAGGGATCTACTCAGGATTATACAGAAAGTTCATGATCACGTTGACCAGAATTACAGGTCTCAAACTGATTTCCAGTAGATTCTTAACTAAATCACCAGAAATTCATCTTTGTAGCATTTTATATAGACCCAGATGGAGGTGTAAAACATTACAGAAAGAAGAATAAGTTAACAACAACAAAATAAGAATGATCAAAGTTTTGTTACAGATTAACTACACAATGGACAGAGAAGTGTGACTGTATGTTCAAAATATAACAAAAAACCATTCTCCTCAGCAAATACCAATTCCTCCACACACTTTATTTTAATATCTAATCAAAAACACTCTCCCAAACATTTAGCACAAATTAGGAATTTAAATTAAAACATACACATATGGCAATCCACAATGTAATTCCTGCCACTACTGATAGGAGAAATGATGTTTTGACATTATGAATATAAAAGGTATGTATGTAATTGATTGGAACGGTACATTTTAATTGATGAGGTCTTGAGTACTTACTCTTAGCCTGTCTTTGGGCAAAGCAACAGCTCCTTGCTTGATGATTTCCAGAACTCGCTCCACTGACAGCTCAGCTCCAGCTTGCTCTAATCGGGAGCTGAAAAAACTGATCACCTGGAATGAAAAATCAGAGTATATAAATAAATAGAAAAGAAGAGATCTTTGCATTGATTTACACTCGACACTGTCATCTTCTTTCCCCGGATCAATGTATCTGTACTTCTTAAAGAACAATCATGTTATTGCTTGTGTCGCAGCCAGGGAGACTTTGTTAATATCAAATTAGCACAATTGCCACTATGCTCAGTCATTTTTAATGGATAGATGATTAAAATTTAACACACAGAGGTGAATTAATAAATGTATGTTTTCAAGTACTGTGCCCTGACATTTGCTTATGTTTCTCTGTCAGAACTTTTCACGGCCTTCCAGTCTACTTTTTATAGTTTGAGCTAGAAATTTATTTCTATTTTTAAGCATTAAAGTAAAATTTTTATAGATTCAATGACTCCTGGAAAGAAAGCTTTAAGACAACTATTAAATGTCTCAATACAAGTGTCCACATGACTTGCCTGGGGGTTTTGTAGCATCCAAAGCCACAGCAACTGGAAGAAAGCCCACAAAACTCCTCTGGTCCCCAAATCAACCACCCAAAGTTCCTGTGTATGTGTGCACCCTAATTTGTGTACTCAAGGACCTGTACCTTCCCTTTCAATGCTCCCATTCTCCACACATCTCCCTGGTGAGGCCGAGCTGCTTTTTCCTCCCCACCTCCTTTCTACGAACCAGCTTGTTCTTTTCAGCTAGAACACAGTTAGGTCAGGCTTTAATTTTCATCTCGCTCCAAGCTCAGTAGGTCACACCAGAAGCAGATATCCTGCCGGCAGTTCTCCATGTGGGACATCAGAAAACCTCCATTTCCAAACCTCTTTTCATCCAAAGAGAGCACACTTGACAGACACCATCCCTTATCCCAGGGGAACTCATCAGTCACACAGGGGATCCTGAACTCAACACAGTGCAGAAAGGGCACAGGAGAGAATTCCAACACCTACTTAGAGTCCTTTGAAAATACTATAAATTGGTCAGAGCCACTTGGTAGAGTCCATGCACAAGTAAGGATCCATCTACTCCTTGGCTGGAGCCACCCACAACTTCCACTCAGGGCACACGCTGGTAGGTCCCCCAACATCTCCTAAGACTTCAGAAGCACTTTCCTCTGAAAAGTACTAATGTCCATTTGTGTCTGAATCAAAGTCTCCAGCACATGGAGTAATCTTTGTTAGTTCTCTCAAATGGAAGGGGGGAAAAGTATATTACACTACAAAACATCTGACGAGCTGTCTTTGTTCTCTAGCGAGACACAGCTGAAGCCAGAAACTATTACCCTAATTATGCCTCCCAGCTCAGCTGCTGCTAATAAAACAAAGACCACTGATGGCTTGATTACTCTGAGATTCATATTTGTCATTCCTCTCTTGTGATCGGCTGGTTATTTTGGGGAGAAGAGGAGCTTTGGGGGCTTTTTTTTTTCCTCCCCCAAACTCTAGTCATTGTTTTCAGCAGGTAGATTTGTTGGATCACAGAGCAGTTTTCTGTAGAAACAGAAACACCAAGAGAGTGAGACAGAGAGAGATGACAGTTTCTGGAAGCTGCTATTTTGGGGCTGTTGTGGGTTTTTAATGTTTTTTTTTTTGCTGTTGTTCTGTTTTGCTTTAAACAACAGAAATGTGCAAATCAGTCAAGAAAAAAATTCAGGTTTAACTTTCTGTGCAGTCCTTATGATTATCTCCATACTGGAATAGAGGGGAGACTTTCACTGCCTCTGGCACGTGTTGCAGGTAGGTTTTACAGATAAGAACTCACTGTAGCTCTGTGATCTCTGATCCTTGAAAAAACAAAACAGGAGTAGGAAGATATGCTGAGTTCATAAGCAAAGGAGCTGGAAATTACAGAGGATAATGGACAGAAACGGCTTGCGCAAAGAGCGTGAGGACCTTGGAGTGAGGCTGACATGGTTTTGGCACAGAGTTTGGGACAAATTGCTGGTAGAGGATACGCAGCTCATGGAGGAACAAGAGAGTTGCCCACAAACTTTGAAGGAAAAAAAACATCCTCCTGCATCTCAACTCTCCTCTGCTTTCAGTAATCACTGGTGAAACCTATCCTTGCCCAGGGCATGCTCACACGGAGCATCCAGCTCACAGTGCTGCCCTGTTAGCTCAAGTTCCGCTGAACCACAAGAACAGCAAAATTTAATATTTGGCTTTTAATCAAAAGCATAAAATATTATCATAATGCATACACATAAAGTACTGAATGAAGCTCACAGATATTACCTGAATTCTGGTATTTCCTACTTTGGAGAGTCACAGCCTCCAATCTCAACATGTTTTTAAGTCTTTTGAGGAGTGGCTGAGGGAGCTGGGGCTGTTTAGTCTGAAGAAGAGGAGGCTGAGGGGAGACCTCATTGCTCTGCTCTCTACAGCTCCTGAAAGGAGGTGGGTGCTGGTCTCTTCTCCCAAGTAACAAGGGATAGGACAAGAGGAAATGGCCTCAAGTTGTGCCAGGGAGGTTCAGACTGGATATCAGGAAAAATGTCTTCACTGAAAGAGTGGTGGAGCACTGGCAGAGGCTGCCCAGGACAGTGGTGGAATCCCCATCTCTGAAGGTGCTAAAAAAACCTGTGGCTCTGGCGCTTCAGGATATGGTTTAGTAGGCAAGGTGGTGTTGGGCTTATGATTGGACTGTGTGATCTTAGATGTTTTCTCAAACCTTAATGATTCTATATTTTTAGAAGACATTCATGTTTTTGTGGTGAATGTACTGAACTTGGTTGATTTGTATTTCACAAAGAACACAGGCTTCCGGTATTTTCAAGCTATGCCACCATTTCACAGAACTCTGAGTGGCTATTTCTGGCATGCAGTTGAAGACTGAAATAAAAAATATCTACTTGAACAATTATACTTATTCTCTAAGCGTTTTTAGACAACACAGAACTGCAGTAACTCTTGATAGTAGCCCTGATAATACAGTACCCCAATGAGATACTCAGGTATCCAATGAAATAGGAAAGAAAAAAAACGAAGAAGAGATGAGTTAAGAGATTGCAGTGAGGTGGGTGTTCATCTCTTCTCCCAAGTCACAAATGATGGGATGAGAGGAAATGGCCTCAAGTTGCAGCAGGGGAGGTTCAGATTGGATATTAGGAAAAATTTCTTTCCTGAAAGAGTGGTAAAGCATTGGAAGAGGCTGCCCAGGGCAGTGGTGGAAGAGTCACCATCAAAAAATGTGTGGATGTGGCACTTTGGGACATGGTGGCACGGTGGTGTTGGGCTGACAGTTGGACTGGATGATACTACAGGTCTTTTCCAACCTTAACAATTCTCTGATTCTATGATATAGAGGAAATCTAAGGAAAGGCATTTGTTTATTGCATGAGATCAGTAATTAAACCAAAAGGCATGCAGCGTTACATCCCTACTGCCCATGCTCCCATCTCCACTGTAGCAGAAGGTCTAGCACTTTTCCTAGTTATCTGCCTAAACATAAAACCATGACACAACAGTAAGGAAGAGCAGCCTTTTCCTTTGAAAAAAGGTTTAATTATCTTCCACACAGAAGTAACAGAGCTGCATTTAAAATAATGAGGAAGATTGATGGATTTCAACTCCTTGTCCAGTTAAAACTAAAATGAACCAAAAAAAGCAAACTAGATGGATAATATTGAATAAGTTTCAGGTTTTACCACATGCTTTAAACCCCAGAGTTGAGCCTATTACTATAATATATAGCAAAAAGCAGATCTTGGGGCAAATGAAGTAGGCTAAGAGATGCTGTCCATTTTTTGATATTCTGAAAACTATTTTTTTCCTGAATTATTTGGGCAGCTTGTCTAGGAAAACTAAAAATAATGGCAAAGACTCCTTAAAAAAAAAAGAATAACAAGAAACTCAACGAATTGCTGTGAATTACTTGTATCCAAGTCATTCTCTGTGCTGAAAGGCCCTCTCCATGCAAGGAACATAACCCATTTTGAAAAGCTCTCTCTCCAATCTGGCTTCCATTTTAACAAAGATTAAAAGGCATGTCTAATTCTGGATCAGATGACTCTCATCAGGAATATCTTATCAGCGCCCAGATAAAATGATGTATCTGCAGTGCCTTTCCCTGTACAAAAAGTCTAATTTGGATTGTGCTAGATCTACAACCATGTGGTGTGATGGGCATCCAGCGATGTGCCCTGGTCTCCACCAGCCCAGGGATTTCCAGGCTTTCTGTTAACACACCATTAATATACTCAACGTCTCAAAAAAATCTCCCATTTTCTATAGTGATCTCCAAAATTGGTTTTCATAAAGCTTTTCCACTTAAAACTTTCTTGGACTAATCTTTCACACTTTTGTTTTCTAAACCATAAGTTTAGAAAATATTTCCAGAGATTAAAAGAACTACTAGAAAGCAATAATGATTTAAGAGAGACATTTTAGGTTTTGAAGATTTTTTTTTAAGATCATGAGTGAATAACCACGATGTCTGTTATTTTACCCATCTATTGTTTTTGATAGGGCTGAAAGGCTGAAGTAAAGAAGTATTTCCATTTACCGTAGCATGCACCAAGCAGCAGAGCTATAAAGGACAGCTGTTTTCTCCACATGGATTCTTTCAGAGAAGGCTGAAGTGCTGTGATGCTGCAGCCCATTCCCTAGGAGTGCCACTGCCCAGCTAACACTACAGCTCCTCGCTTTCTCCTCCAGATAAAAATAACAGTGTAATTCACCACGGCCTCCTCTGCCTGCAACTGTCAAGGTTAACTCTGCAAAAAGAAGAAAAAGAGCTCGGCTCTGAATGAAAAAGTTCTGATTTCTTTTTTGTCACTTTTTTTTAATTGCTTCAGAAAGTGATGAAAATAAAAAGAAGCACATATTGACATTGACTATTTCACATTTCCAGCTGTGTTCACCACTGGTCGAGTGAGATGCTGTATTGACAGCACATTGAAAGGAGAAGAAAAGGAGAAAACAAGCCTCTTGTCATGAAGTAGTGCAGAATTAGCACTTCAGCTAAGTGCCTTCCTTAGGAAAACACAAATCTGTGTTTGGGAGCTGACAGTCATACCCTCTGTCCTGGAGCAAAACTGAGGCAAAGCCAACCCTTGGTGATGTAAGAAAGGACAAAACAGCTTCGGGTGATTCAACAGCAGAAGAAACACAAAAGGTTAATCAGCAAATTCGGAGAACTGAGACTTATCAGATTCACCTTGAAACTAAAAGCATGTTCAAAGACACACAGACTTTTCAAGGTACTCTGCTTTTCCGATCTCCCCACTTCTAGTAAATATTGTGGGTAGGACTTGGGAGGAAGAAAAGTAAAGAAAATCACTTAAACTATTTAGCCAGGCTGAGCAGGATCAAAGTTGCTCTATGGGCATTTTAAGAAAAAGCATGAAATATCATCTCTCATGTTCACTGCAAGTCCTGCAGGTCTTGGAACTGAAGTTGCTATGCTGGAGTCAAGACAACTCAACCAATTTTAAAATCTAGCAGGGAAATTTCTTAGGAGAACTAAATTCCTAGTAAGAAATTGCATCAATCGGATCCTTTGCATCACTAAACCACGGCTCCTGACCTCTTGACTTCTATCAGACTACTTTGCAAACAAAATTCTAGCAGCTCCTAGTTAAGCCTGTTCAACCACACGGTATCTATCAGTAGCTCACAGGAAATAAGAAAGTAATGAAAATCAGAGAATTCTCATGATGGCCATGAACCAAACTCATCTTTAGGAATTACTAATGAGGAGTCTCCACCAAATTTCTGACACGTCTGAGGCTCCTGACCAAATTATAGACCACCAACGAAATAGAAGCATATAGATAGTTCACAGCTGAAATGTTTCTGCAGGAGGCCAGAACAGGAACCATAGCATTCCTCTTTGTTCACCATCCAGAGGAATAATATCCCATTTAGCTAAAGAAGATGCATAATATCACATTAGGATGACTTTCTAAACTGAGAAGTAAATTAATAAGAAGCAGAAGGTATTTTACTTCTGTTATTTCTGCACAGCATTAACTGTTCCCACATGTTCCCAATCAGTTGGCAATGGTGATTTTTTAGATTATTTATGAAAACCCAAGGGCAGATAAATAGTTTTCAGTAAAAGAAATATATGTAAACAGATAGGTGTTTAGCATTGACCCATTTTTTTGCCTCAATGATGAAGCACACAGAGGTTATGTGTTATCACCAGAGTAACCTGAATGGTTCAAATTCTGAGACAAAGTCCTTAGTTACTGCAATGAAGCCTGTCCTACAGTTAACCTGGGCAACTGCCACTCTGATCTGAGCAGCTGGTGGAGCCACAGAGCCATACCCAGGTGTGCCTGCAGACATATCTGCTCTCTCCCCTGCTCCAGTGCCATCCTACCAAATGCCTGCTATCTACAGGTCTCCAATGCTGAAGTCCCTGGAAGCCAACCACAGTGCTTCGTTGTAACATTAGAAAGACGTTCATTATGACCTGAGAATCCACACATATGAAAAGAAGTAATAAAACCCTTCACAGCAGTGTATTATCTGAAAAATATCACAACTCCTTCAGCCTTTCTTCAGCTAACCAGCAGCCTTTCTATTTTTCCTTAGAGGTCCTAAAGGTCTTGTTTATCCCTAGAATTTCTTCCATGGTGCTGGCTGACCATGAGCCAGCCTTGGCCCAGGTGGCCAAGAAGGCCAACAGCATCCTGGCTTGGATCAGCCATGGGGTGGCCAGCAGGAACAGGTCAGGGATCATCACCCTGTACTCAGTGCTGGTGAGGCTGCACCTTGAATTCTGGGTCCAGTTTTGGGCCCCTCACTCTGAGGAAGACGTTGAGAGGCTGGAGCACGTTCAGAGAAGGGAATGGAGCTGGGGAAGGGGCTGAAGCACAGGGGTTATGAGGAGCAGCTGAGAGAACAGGGGTTGTTTAGCCTGGAGAAGAGGAGGCTGAGGGGAGACCTCATCACTCTTTGCAGCTCCCTGAAAAGAGGTTGTGGTGAGGTGACTGTTGGTCTCTTTACTCAAGTAACAAGAGACAGGATGAGAGGAAATGGACTCAAGTTGTGCCAGGGGAGGTTTAGACTGGATATCAGGAAACAACTCTTAGTGGAAAGGGTTCTCAGGCACTGGAAGAGGCTGCCCAGGGAGGGGATTGAGACCCCATCCCTTTAGGGGTAGGCGTGGTGCTTAGGAACAAGGTTTAGTGGTGGACTTGGCAGTGTTAGGTTTATTGTTGGACTTGATGAGTCCTTTAAAACCTCGAACAGTTCTATGATTCTAAACCCAGAGTAATCCAGCCAAGATAGTGCTAGTGTGAACAGGCTCAGAGGACACGTCTGGGCTACTCTTCCTTTCAATACTCAGGACTGCAGCAGGTGCTTCTTTCTATTTGCACCATCAACAACTCACTACTACCTTCTCAGAACATGTTCCAGCTATTTGCATCCAATGTTTAGTATTTTCTCCTCTTCCATGCTTCCTATCTAGTGTATGAAAGCATTATGTGCAACAGTGTAAAACCAGTAAGTATTAAAGCCCAGATATGTCATATCCCTTTTGTGTATTATTGACAAGACAACTTGGCAACTGTTCTGGTGTCCAAAACTCATTAATCTTGGCATATATTTTATGTATTCAACCAGATTTCTTCAATATAGAATATTACCGTGCTGTCTGTTAGCTTTCCAGTACTCAAAGGGGTCTACAGGAAAGTTGGGGAGGGGCTCTTGATCAGGGAATGCAAGGATAGGACAAGGATAATGGATTTAAGCTGAAAGAAGGGACATTGAGATGAGATCTTAGGAAATGTTTTCCTGGAATATTAAATTCTTAAATAAGTATATAAGAGCAGGGCAAGAACAGAGAGTTCCTCCCCATGAATATATACTCTCAGCTTCCAGCAATGTACTGTTTATGGATTTATTGAGTTACATCTTTGAATATTTTTTTTCCTTGTGATTTTCTGACACTTTTTTGAGCACATCTAGATTTCTGACATTCACAATGTCCCATGCGGCCTTGAGGATGGAGCTCCCACCTCCATTTCTGCAGAGAAAAGCATGAGCAAAGTTTGGGAGCCAGGAACTTGTTTTGGTTCTTCTCAGATACTGCGCACATAGTTCCAAACAAGCCCCTCTGATGTGTATCATAACGCTAACTTGATTTGCCACTTCTTCAAGGGATAGGAAGTCCAGTTAAAACATTTTGGCTGTAGCACCCAAGGCAAAGACTGGCTCAGTATGGGATGGCAGTGGTGCCGATACCGTGTATGAACTGGAGGATGTGACAGGGTAGAAGAGGAGTCAGCTGAATCTAATCTTTTATTCAGATCTGCAAGCCTGACAGCTCTCACCACTTGCCAGCTAGTGACAGGTACATTTTAAAAAAAAAACACCTTTTTTTTTGACATCCTTGCTTCCCTTACAAAGGAGCTATTTAAAAATTCAACATGCTGCCTTGGGAAGCTTTAAATAGTTTCTGAATGTAACTGGCATTATGCTGCAAACTAGTATTAAATAGTTTTGGGGAGGAATTGTTTAAATTGCTGAGGAAAACCTACATTCAAGTTTTACAAAGGAAAGGACATGCTGCTATCTGTGGGAGGCATGGGGCTGTCATGCAGAAGGATGTGGCCATCACTGCTTTTCTTGGATCTGGACAAGTAATCAGAGATTTCTATCTCAGTCAGGAATGAAGGTTATTGTTATCCTAACTGCACCATATTCTCTCTTTACACAACTTGAAGAAATCTTGTCCTAAATGTCCAGGCAGTACAACGCTGGCTGTAGTTTGCAGCTGCCAGAAGTTTGGTGAGTTTTGAGCTTTTAATCCTCTACTCTCCAAGCTCTTGCATGACCAGAAACTATGAAGTGGGACCAAAAGCACGGCGTACAGGTAAAGACCAGGATTTCCTTTATATATCACCTGAAATCTGTCAATCCTCTGTAATACTTTAATATAAAAGCAGATCGAAACAGAACCTCAGTAATTTTTTGTTCACACTAACTAAATCTGTTAGTCACTGTAGCAAGAAATTTAGTTCAGCTTCCCTTCCCAGTATCTCACATCCAGTGGTCATGGTGTGACTTGAAGCATTGCTCAGCTCTGCAGATACTGACTAGCAGACAGAGAAATCTTTCTTGCACTTAAAATCTTTTCCAACAGGAATCATTAGTCGGGTTCTTAATATGAACATTAAAGCCACTGTCAGGTGCAGTACTAGTTAACTAACAACTAAGCCCCTTTTATCTGTGGAGAAGGACTTGGAGGTGCTGAATGATGAGAAGCTTGACATGAGCTGGGAGTGGGTGCTCACAGCCCAGAAACCAACCGTGTCCTGGGCTGCATCCAAAGCAGCGTGACCAGCAGGGAGAGGGAGGGGATTCTGCCCCTCTGCTTCGCTCTGCTGAGACCCCAGCTGCAGTCCCATGTAGAGCTCTGGAATCCCCAACAGAAGAAGGAGAAGGAACTATTGGAACAGGTACAGAGGCAGACACGAAGATGATCCAAGGGCTGGAGCACCTCTGCTGTGAGGACAGGCTGAGAGTTGGGGTTGTTCAGCCTGGAGAGGATAAGGCTCCGGGAGATGTTAGAGCAGCTTCCAGTGCTGAAAGGGGCTCCAGGAAAGCTGGGGAGGGACTTCATCCAAGGCTATGGAGTGACAGGATGAAGGGGAATAGCTTTAAATTGGAAGGGGGAAGATCTAGATTAGACATTAGGAAGAAATTCTTCACAATGAGGGCAGAGAGGCCTTGGTCCAGGTTGCCCAGAGCAGTGGTGGCTGCCCCATCCCTGGAGGTGTTCAGGGCCAGGTTGGATGGGGCTTGGAGCCCCTGATCCAGTGGGAGGTGTCCCTGCCCATGGCAGGGGTGGAACTGGATGGGCTTTAAGGTCCCTTCCAACCCAAACCATTCTGTGATTCTATGATTCTCACTGTTTTCCAAAGTCAATGGAGAGCAACCCCAGTAGAAGCTTCTGATCCACTGCTGTTTTCTTTTTTTCCCCCTAAAACATCTACTTACACAAAGGGATTGCTGTGGAGAGACATTTTGCAGGTGGAAGCAACACACATACAGCCCAGGGAACAATGCAGCCAATGTCTGCTCCTAGCTGTTTTTATAAAATACCCCATCTTTATTAACAGGCTAGTGATGGGAGGAGAAAATAAAAAGATACTTTGAAGATGAAAATCTGCTTTTTCTCCTTCAGAAGACAGGTTTCTAACAAGGGGCAATTAAGAGAAGCTGATGCTGTCCACTATCAGGGGAGTGAAAGCTTAGGAATTCTTTACTAGATGCATCTGATATCCGCTGGGTCTGCTGAGTTAAAGATGTTGCCCAGAAGTTGTCACATTGGAGGGCCAGAAAACAGAGGAGAAGAACTCAACATTTTAAAACTTTCTAAAATGAACTGATAGAGATGATGAATATTTCCCACCTCTCAAAAGGATAAAGAGATCAAATAACTAAGTGTAAGCATCCTTTAAATAATGTATCACTCACCAGATCTATATTTTGCATTATGTCCTGGAAGGAAGGGTGAGTTCGAAACTGCTCAAACAGATCCCGCTTGTAAAGCAGCGCATACACCAAGTTTGGGTTGTGATGAAGAGAATTTGTCAGGCAGGAGTTGATGATCTCCAACATCATTCGGATCACTTCCTCAATCACGTTCAGGTCTTGAGCCTTTAAGAAAGGAATAAAAGGTTAGTGTGCCCTTTTCCATTGTAAAATACATCAGGTAATAAAGGCAGAACACAGGTAATTATTACTAATGGAGCTATTAGCTGGTTAACGTCTCAATGGTCAGCAAATCTGGCATGCCTGTATCTGGAAAGAGATCTGTAAAACCCAGAGTTTTAACCGAGATGCACTGCAGTCCAGCATTCAGCTTCATAGCTTGATTCTCTCAACAGGAGCCATCTTCTCATGCCAAAAAGCACCAACATACTGCAATCAGCCAAATTCATTATGGGTTAAGTGAACTTTGCCTTTTCAACCCTTGCTAGGCTAAGTAAAACACAACATTTAATTAAATATTTTCTGTTGAGCCTCTGCTTTGGGAGGAGGGAGAGGGAGAAGAAGAGAGAAGAAAAATAAGAAAAATTAAAAAAGGGAAGGCAGAAGAATGAAAACTGACTGGGTTAAACCCACTGCACCTTGAATACCTGCCACCACTCTCCAGACTTTGTCCTTGGCCTTCTTTCTTGTATTCTTTGGGGTTTTTTTTGGTACTGAAGAATACTTGTAATAAATGAAAAGAGAAATCTCCTTTTGTAGTGCACTAAGCCTTAATGCTCAAGATAAACTTGCAGAGCTTTTCATCTTGTCAATGCCTTTGACAAACCATTCCTGATGACTTTGAAACTTTCTAAGCTGAACATGCTGGCATGTGAACTCCTTGTGAGCCTTCTGGATTTCTCTCCTTGGGCTGCACATAAGGATATGCCCAATATGGTTGTGCAGGCTGGAGAGCTGTCCATCCTCCCTAGGGACAGGAAAAAAAAATCTACTTTGTTCACACTATTAGGTCTCTCTACGACATCAAACGTCAAACTGCGAGACTGGCAAGCATGTGAATCATACCAAAGCAGCTTGAGTTTTTCAGCTTAGTGCAAACACTGAAACCACTGGCATTTACTTTTGCCGCCTGCCTACAAAGCAGTCACTTTCTGTGTTATCATATGGCACTTAAATATCTATAACAAGGCTATACCTGCAGTATATACTGCAGAGTAGTTTGGGTTGGAAGGGACCTCAAAGCCCATCCAGTCCCATCGCCTGCCACGGGCAGGGACACCTCCCACTGGATCAGGGGCTCCAAGCCCCATCCAACCTGGCCTTAAACACCTCCAGAGATGGGGCACCATGACTTTTCTGGGCAACCTGGGCCAGGGCCTCACCCCTCCTCAGAGCAAAACATACTATTGTCTAATCTAAATCTCCCCTCTTACAGCTTACTTTGTTGGACTGTCAGTCAATCTGTACACAGTTGAGTGATTTTCTTCCATACGGTGGTGTTGTAGGAATTGTCACTTCTCAGACATACGCTCTTACCAAGGCAGAAGAAAATATGTGAACCTGTCATCACCCTGGTTAGATTCATCTAGACCTACTCTTCCATCTCTTCTATGGTGGTGAGGACCATGGAGAAGGGAGTGCCCACCCTCATACTGCTGCCGAAATGCACTAGCACTGTAACTTGGTTAACCACACCACTTGTCTTCTGTGTGTACGAAGGAGATTTAAGTGACGAAAGCCTTCAGAAATTCTTATTTGGAGAACAATATTAGGTGCACGCACTCCAGTTAGATTTTCTTCTTTAGCAAGACTGACTGACTGACTGTGGAGGTTACAGATTTTTCTTGCCTTGGCCACCTGAATTGCCACTGTAGTGTAGCTCATGTTGGCAGAAACCCTTACAAAGCTGATCACCGCAGCTACTTAGTCCGTGAATACGATCGCATTCTTCTATGAGAAAAACGATCAGAGGATCACAGAATACCAGGTTAGGAGGGACCTCAAGGATTATCTAGTCCAACCTTTTAAGTGATCTATGGATTAAATGCGATGCCCCAGCATCCTGTCAAGCTGAGCCCTGAAAGTGCCCAGTGCAGAGGAATCCACCACTTCCCTGGGGAGATGATTCCAATGTCTCACTGTTCTCATGGGGAAACATTTTCTTTTAGAATCCAATCGTAACCTCCCCAGGAGCAACTTCTACCCATTCCCCTTGCTTTTTCCATGTGACTCCTTGTAGAAAGGGTGTCTCCATTCTCTTGGCAGACACATTATGTTCATGGCAATAAAGTCTTCCCTAACCCTTCTCCTCTCAATGCTGAACAAACACAGCTTTCTCAGCTTTACTTCGTATGGTAGGTTTCCCAGTCCTCTCATCATCTCAGTGACCCTTCTCTGGACCCTCTTCACCCTGTCTGCATCTTCTTTGAATTAGGTGGTTACTCTGTCTGTAGTTTCCCAGTCTCTGTGCTACGAAACAGCATCCCAGTTAGCTGCTGTGAAATATGTATAGACAAAACCTAAAGTAATTATTTAAGCTGGAATCTGAAGCAAAATCCAGACCTGGCTAACTTATCTGTGGAGGGGTACATGCCTGTCAGCTTGGATTTAATTCAGGATATGGTATATTATGGTAGCTTTTAAAAAACTCTGAGTGTTGTCATAATTCTCTCCTCAGTGCAGCAGGATGATCTTGTGTCTGAGACACTACCCTAAAACACGGAATGTATTACCCCACAGAAACGTTATGATTCAAGATCAAGTGAGATCTCTCCAGTTACCAGAAATGTAACAAGCCACACAATTGCTTTTCAAATACTAAATGCTTTTTAATAAAACATGCTCACCTTAAAACTTGGCCATAAACAGGAAGCATTTTTCACAGACTCCAAATGTGTTATTTCAAGAAAAGACATACTCTGGTATTGGTCAGTTTCAAACAATTAAAAGTTACCAGAGGTTACTGGGCAGTAATGATATTTAAAGTTTTCAGAAGCTGATGGACAGAACCAGCCATCTGTTTTTGAGCTATAGTGTTCCAGCTGAAGAATCTGGGATACAAATACAGAAATCCAGGAGCTAAGTGAAGATTTTTACCAATAACTGACTATACAAAAAAAAAAAAAATCATTTGCAAGAAGAACGAGCCCCATAAAGGACAGAGAAGTGGGACTGAAACCCAGTGTGGCATATATGTTATCTGGAGAGCTGTACACTCCTATAATTAGCGATTAAGGCATTTGTAAAGGCTTAAAAGTCTTCAAAACAGGAAAAAAACAAACAGAAAGCCAAGGACAGCTTTTGGATGAGACAATGGAGAAATGCTGTAAGAGCTGATAAAATGCTCTGTGCTTTTGTTGCTCTGTATCACCAGTATCAAGCTACGGCCTCCTCCGCATCTAGACACGGCGTCACAACAGATATAAATAAGGTTAAAAAAACACTTTGCAGTTGAAGAGAAGTTTATCACCTTGCGTATTAACTTTCACATCAGCTGAAACCAGCTGAAATGCACAACGTGCATGGCCAAGATGAGGACTACCATGTCGTCTACAGCAACCTTGTAAAATTGGGTTTTTTGATTGTATTGGCTGCTACATAAGAAGAAAAGCCAGAAGGATAGGAAGTCGAGTTTAAATCTATTAAACAGTACATTTAAATGAGTACTTCACAGCAATGGCATTTTCCTATTGCTTATAACTGACAAATTCAAGGATTTAAAATTATTATAGTATTCCTTTACAAACCAGGGCTTAGATGATGTCTCTGTCGACACTGATGAGTACCAGTCCTCCTCCTCGTTTTTTTGTTTATGCCTATAGAAATAATTATACCCATCATTAAAAGAAACTTGGCAGCTAAAGCTTGGTATCAACTTTTTGAGACTGAAATCATGCCTACAAAAATGACAGGAATGCAGGCACGACACTAACATCCTGTGTAGGAACCATATGTGGTCGTTTTTTGCAAAGACTGTCATTTTTAAGGAAAAAAGCCAGATGCTTGGTCACGTTCTGGGTGTACAAGGAACAAATCAGGCAGCATCAGCTACAAGAGACCCAGGTAAATTTCTGGGTAGCCTGGGTCTCTTTTGTTAAAAAGGAACAAAAGAAATTAAAATGCCAGAGGAAAAAAGAATGGTAAGAAGCTGGGAGGATGCAGAGGAAAAGAGGATGAGCACAGGAACAAGGACATTATCTGCAGAAAAAGATTGAATAAACACAAACAAGAAGCACACAGATGTGCAAAGCCAAGGGAAACTATGGGCAGAGCTGGATGTTCTCACCTCGGACCATCCTGGAATAATGTGGCTTTAGTTACTGCAATAGAATTCCTGGGCAGAGACTTTGAGAGAATTCAATACTTACATATTGCTGGAAAGACTATGATGTCTAAAAGCAGCTGAAAAGTTTATGCTTATCAAGGAATTCAAGCAGTCTGAAGACCAGACTCTGGACATGAGCTCACAGCTGGATTCCTTGCAGGTGTATTTACCCACCATAAGATACAGCAGATGAACCACTGCCAGTGGAGGATGCAAGAACTCAGTGTCTCCAAAAAACTGCTTAATTTATGCCACCCATCTCCCGGTTCCCCCAGTGGAAATTTCTGAGTGTTCTATCATTCTAACTTTTCCTTTGTGGCAAGATCCACATGAATGGTGCTGTATGCATGTATACAACATTACATGCACACATCCAAGGCACTACTGCCTCCTAAAAAAACCCCACTTCTCACCGAGCCTTCAAGTCACAGCAGTTTTCCAGCCACCTGATACTTTCAGCTGAATGAGTTCTAGAGGTTTCTGCCTGTTGAAATGGCATGACAACAAATGCCATCAAGAAGGCAGTTATACAGTTAGCACAATCTGAGCAGGAAGAAGCTTATCTGCCTATAAAAACAAAACCCAAGCAGGGATGGGTAATGCAATACACTACAACCGCACAATGTAAATAGGGTAAAAAAAAAAAACTAAACAGGAAAGGCACGCTGTAGTGAAGTCTTAATCCAAAGAAACCTCATGAAATGAAGTGGAAGTATCACCTATAAAAGCAAAAGAATCAGATAACAGAGAAACAGGTTGATACAAAGCCACGTCCAAGCACAGCTCTGAACTTACTTCTTATGACAATGAATAGCTTTTAGTGAGAGGTATCTTGCTGCTGGCAATGGGATGCCTTGACACTTTAATTTTCCAGAGTGCTTATTTCTTTGTGTTGAAGCTCACTGGCTTTAGTTCACAATTACTGACACTACAAGCCTCTCTCCAGCCGAGCAAGCAGTGCCTATGGTATGCAAAAGCGATAAAGAAGCTACTTAAAGGAACTTTAGCTTGAGATGCTTTAATAGTTTCCTTCCTAGCGACTCCACAAATCAAAGAAGCAAAATCATCTCTGACTTTCCACATTCCCAGCTGGCTCTGACTGCCCCCTCAAGGATATTTGCTCCCTTTGACTCTCTGCAAATCCAGTCCTTCTCTCCTAGCCAGGGAGGAAGATTCAGAAGAAGGCACAGCAAGCAGCAACCTGCATACCAGGCAGGGCTGCCTCACGTTTGTGTTGCTGCATCCCTGTAGTGGGGACCACCCATCCCTCAAATCTGAGGCAGATGAGGGCATAGACAGAGGAAAAGTGAGGGTGAAGATTGCACAAGCCACGTTAATTATAGCTTTTCTTCTTTCTAAGCCTTTATCCATGATGCCTTGCTAGAATTCTTCATGTGTAGTATTTTCAGTGAGATTCCCCCCTCAAAATAATTTGCAAACGTAAACCATAAAAACTTGTAATCATAAACAACTGCTTCCTTCATGACACATAAATGGCTTTAAAGGCAATTCTGTTAGCAACAGAAAACAAAAGGACACACGTACATACATACGACTAAAAATGCCAAATTAACCCCAAACAGACATCTCCTGCCATTTCACTTTTTACCATGGAGAAACAAGGAGGGAAAATAAGGTAAACTGTTCCTGATCCACCAGCTGCATCCACAAAAAGTCTAGATGAAGGGACAGCTTCAGTTCATTTTCCATTACGTTTTTTTTCAGCTAGCTTTATAAATGCTAAGGAATACTTCAAACCATTACAGCTTTGGACGTTCAGTAGTTAAGCTCTTCCACGCCTGCCTGTAATGCAACTATTATAAACTGCTGGGTGATGTTGTCTTTTCTATGGAATAGACAAGTTGACACTCCAGGGAGTTTCACCTTGATAACATAATTTAACAGCATCCACGATTACAACGATGTAAACTTCCTCTTCCTCTTTACAAGGGAATTTCTACAGTTTAATAGTCCCAAATAATTTACTTTATTTTTAGTTACTTTAAGAGAAGCATATGTATCTTGTTTGTATTAGCTTTGGGGAGCTTCCAAGAGAGCTGTCTGAATTTCCTGCATTTTCAGCAGAAAATAAAACCTTCAACAAAATAAACTTGCTCTGCCAAAGGACTGGAAGAGCGGAGGGGAAAGAAGGAAGCGAAAAGAAAGCTGCTCTTACAATTAATGTACAAATGAACTTCAAAGCCAAGCCTTTGGTGACAGAAGTCTTATCTTTGTCTATTTTACTGGCATACACTCTCTGGCTGGTTTATGTCAAACTCAGATAATTTTTGGCCATCATGTTCAATTAAGTGAAAAACTGCAGGGCTTATGGTGAATACAACCCCCAAAACTAACTCTGGCATCTCTGATCACTGCATAGAAATGCAAGCAGGGCTCTCACACTGGGAGCAAAGTTTGTGGCCTGACACTTCACTAAACAAAACCACTATCCTGACACTCCCCATCGTTGCCCTCCCGAATAACTGGGTAAGCTAATAGAGAGGATTTTCAGCACCCTTTTGCTATCTTGCCAAGACAGACCATGTGGTAATGCAACATTTCCCAAGAGAAATACAACATTTTCAGCCTGTACCACAACACAAACCTCCAGGATAGACAGCGACAAGGGTACACTAGAGGAAATACTCTGGTGGTGTGCCCTGTCCCAGGGAAAACAGCCTGGGAGCAGCCTGCTCCAAGGAAAAACCAGCCAAATGACACCTCCCAAGGTGTCCAACTGCTTTGATCCTCTGAAGACTCACTAGCCACAGGGTTTGACGTCAGTAGCCATTGACCTAGAAAAGATAAAGCTGTTTCCAAAGACATGGATTTACTGGAGTGAAGGTGCAGTTCTTATATTGATACTTCTCATACAACTTCACCATACTATGTTTATTGTTCAGCCAACCTACTCCTAATTCTCCCACCCTACTCTGGTCTCATGAGACCTAACCTGGAGCCCTGTGTCCAGTCTTGAAGTCCTCAGAATAGAAAGGACATGGATATGTTAGAGCAAATCCAGAGGAGGCCATGAAGATGATCTGAGAGCTGGAGCACCTGCCATGCAAGGACAGGCTGAGAGAGTTGGCGTTGTTCAGCCTGGAGAGGAGAAGGCTCCAGGGAGACTTTGGAGAGGCCTCCAGTGCTGAAAGAGGCTTCAAGAAAGCTGGGGAGGGACTCTTGATCAGAGACTGAAGGGACAAGATGAGAGGGAATGGTTCAAAGCTGAATGAAGGGAGATTGAGATGAGATCTTAGGAAGAAATGGTTTCCCGTGAGGGTAGGGAGGTGCTGGCTCAGGTTGCCCAGAGCAGTGGTGGCTGCCCCAACCCTGGAGGTGTTCCAGACCAGGTTGGATGGGGCTTGGAGCAATCTGATCCAGTGGGAGGTGTCCCTGCCCATGGCAGGAGGGGTTGCAAATCAAATGATTTTCACCCCAACTAGCTTAGAAAAAGTATATTACTACGGAAGGCATCTAAGTCAAGGTCAAGCTTCAAAGGCTGGTCTAAGCTAATCAAGGGGCTCCAGCATAAGGGGAAACACCACAGTAGCTGAAATACCTCATGGTCTCCAGACAGAGAATCCACCACTGACAACACAAGAACTCGAGATTCCCAACATTATTCAAGCAAGAACATAGTATTTTCATACAACGTACAATCATGACAATGAAATGCAAATAGTATTTAGTAGAACTAAACCCAATCATTTTCTAAGGTCCCACAAAACCTGGGAAGCTATTGCTGCTGGGAAAATGACAATGTTCATACTCAGAAAATTAAAGTTAAAACTGTGAATTTGTATTTTTGTCAAATCATGCCTGAAATAATAATAAGGATTTATTGCTGTTGAAAGGAAGTGGAGAATCCTCCATTTCTCCTTTAAACTAAGCAGTATTCCCTTGAGGTATGGGAAGAATTTGTTTAGTTTGACTGGTAGAACAGGAAAGGACAAGTTCCATATGCAACCCCAGCTCCACCATACAAAGGTAAATAGATCATCATGATACAGGCTTTAATTAACAGAACCTGCCTACCTTGCGTAGAGTTCAAGGACTTTAAAGAGTGAAACTTTCTAACTCCTGCACTACACGCGCAGCTCAGCTCTAAAATGTCACCAGCAAAACTGTTTGGAGCTCTTACGGAGTAATTACTGCTACGTGAACTGAACGACACTTCCTAATTCCCCCTTTTTTTTTTAGTTGCATGGCAGGTATTACATAACACTCATAAAGTTTCACATTTTCGCATTAAATATGTAAATGCTACTTAATGAAATCCCTAGACCTAGAAGTTTATTCCTTAAAGACATCAGCTCTTTGAAGAAAGTGGTCCTCAATAAAGGCACAAGCTTAACCATTTTGCAGGAGGGGATGGCTGCTAACATAGACGCTCCTGTTTTTGTTTTAGTATGTACTTAAGTTCAGATTTAAGAACCCTGATGATATCTTTACTGCTTGTTTGGAATGAGTTCTTATCCTTTTTATCCTATGTGATGTTTAACTGGAGTATACAAGCCCTGATTTCTATCATGGAGAATAAGATGGAAAAAACATTAAATCTTGCAAAAAGACAGGAAAAAGACCAATTAGTGATTTAAACCAAACAGTTTTCTTCACATTTTCCCTTCACACCTCCCAGACTTTTCTCCACAGTTCTAGGAATGTAATGTATCCACCACTTTCTTAACAGCCCCAGCATCATCTCTGACTATATTATCAACTATTTTCTTCAGCCTTGGTATTATATTTGGCAGTAATAACTATGACATTCATTGCAAAATATATATACATATTTAAGAGCATGTTTCCAATGAATGAACTGCTGTCATTCAAGAAAATCACTCAGCACCACAGATTTTGCAGACCTGTCTTCAGTGCCTAAGGAATTTTAATCAAGAAAGTATCAAAACTAACTGAATAAATACATATCCCTCATTAAAGCTGTTGACTGCACAGAGGCTGAATTTATAAGTTGTCCACTGGTTCCTCACTGATTAAATCTCATTGTTCAGCATCTTTGCTATGACACTTAAAAACCAATATTGCCTTGGAACTATGATGGCTATACCACTCTGAATAATTTCGACCCAACTTAAGAGAAGAAACATCACAACTGAGACTGTGGAAACCAAATCCTCAATAATCAAGACAGGCTGCATCTAGTTTCCATAATTTCCATACTATGCAAGCAGATCTCCTGCTCCTACTCATATCATAGAATCATGGAACGGTTTGGGCTGGAAGATACCTTAAAGCCCATCCAGTTCCAGCACCCTGTCATGGGAAAGGACACCTTCCACTAGATCAGGGGCTCCAAGCCCCATCCAACCTGGCCTGGAACACCTACAGGGATGGGGCATCCCTCGGCCAGGGCCTCCCCACCCTCACAGGAAACCATTTATTCCTAAGATCTCATCTCAATCTCCCCTCTTTCAGCTTAAAACCATTCCTACGCCTGCACTCCTGCTTAAGGGCTTCTCCCCAGCTTTCAGGATGTCATTGGGAAAAGTCAGTGCTACTCTTCACACAACCAGCAGCCAGAAAGTTCTTGCCCCGAGGGTGAAAATTGCTATGGAAGTTTCTGTGGGAGGCATAAGAAAGCAAGGAGGAGTTAGCAGAGCAGACATTTTGCATCAGTACCAGTTGGGGAATGTAAAGGAGACAAGGGACCCAGAATTCCTCCCGTGGCTCAGCAGTGTAGACACCTGCCCTGCTCAAACAAGAAAAAACACGGAAAAGGTAAACTGAGTTGAGCAAGACATTAATAGAAAAATACCATAAAACAGAAAAAAAGCTGTAGACTTGACTTCTGTCAATATCAGCCATGTTCAAAAATAAAAATAATAAAATAAGTTGATTTAACCCATTGCCGTTCATACAGAATCTGACAGGGTGTACTGAGAAAACTTGTGATGGTGGCGCAGTATTCTTTGCATATTGTAGTTCCTTTAAATACTAGCAGTGCATGATTGAAAATCATCAGGTCCCAGACTACAGACACTCGATAAGGGACTATAATGCGGGATTCTCAAACTGTTGTGAGCAAGAATATCATAGAATCATAGAATCACCAGGTTGGAAGAGACCCACCGGATCATCGAGTCCAACCATTCCCATCAAACACTAAACCATGTCCCTCAGCACCTCGTCCACCCGTCCCTTAAACACCTCCAGGGAAGGTGAATCAACCCCCTCCCTGGGCAGCCTCTGCCAGGGACCAATGACCCTTTCTGTAAAGAATTTTTTCCTAATGTCCAGCCTAAACCTCCCCTGGCAGAGCTTGAGGCCATTCCCTCTGGTCCTGTCCCCTGTCCCTTGGGAGAAGAGCCCAGCTCCCTCCTCTCCACAACCTCCTTTCAGGTAGTTGTAGAGAGCAATGAGGTCTCCCCTCAGCCTCCTCTTCTCCAGGCTAAACACCCCCAGCTCTCTCAGCCGTTCCTCATAAGGCCTGTTCTCCAGCCCTTACACCAGCTTTGTTGCTCTTCTCTGGACTCGCTCCAGCCCCTCAACATCCTTCTTGAGGTGAGGGGCCCAGAACTGACCCCAGGATTCGAGGAGCGGTCTCACCAGTGCCAAGTCCAGAGGGATATACTACTTTACAGCCATCATTTTAACCTAGAGCTGAAGATAAATCATGGAGACTGCTTTTATTTCTTATGATATATTAAGATATAGCAGCATGGCTAGAAAAGTAATTCAGAAACACAATTCTTGATGAGCTGGCATTCATACTATACTAATTCTTGCAGTATTTTTAAATATTTTGAAAATTAACGGGGATAGATCAACAAAGATGTCACAAAACCTATCATATTAAAAGGAAAAGCTGCATTATTGAACTTTGAAGTGGCTTGCAGTCTAGAGGATCTAGAGGTAAGCCCTTTTAAAATATAACAAAGTACAAGAATAAGAATGTCTTTTTCATAGAATCATAGAGTCCCTAGGTTGGAAAAGAAATTTGAGATCATAAAGTCCAACCATACCTGTCCACTACTAAATCATATCACTAAGTGCTTTATCAACCTGTCTTTTAAATCCCTCCAGGGATGGGGACTCCACCACCAGTGTCTGCCAGTGCTTAAGAACCCTTTTAGTGAAGTTTTTCCTAATGTCTAATTTGAAGCTGCCCTGGTGTGGCTTGCAGCCATTCCCTCTCATCCTATCACCCATCGCTTGGGAGAAGAGACCAACACCCATCTCCCCAAAACCTCCTTTCAGGGAACTGGACACAGTGATGAGGGGACACACCCTCAGCCTCCTAACCTCAAGGCTAAACAGCCTCAGGTCCCTCAGCTGCTCCTCACAACCCTTGTTCTCCAGCCCCTTCAACAGCTCTGTTCCCTTCTCTGTATGCGCTCTGGCACCTCAATGTCCTTCTTGGAGTGAAGGGCCCAAAACTGAACCCAGGATTTAAGGTGCAGCCTCACCAGTGCTGAGTCCAGGGGTACAACTACTTCCCTGGACCTGCTGGCCTCGCTGTTTCTGATCCAAGCCAAGACGCCATTGCCCTTCTTGGCCCCCTGGGCCACTGCTGGCTCATGTTCAGTCGCTGTCAACCAACACCCCCAGGTCCCTCTCCTCCAGGCAGTTTCCAGCCACTCTTCCCCAAGCCTGGAGCTGCTCAGGGTTGTTGTGTCCCAAGTGCAGGACCTGGCACTTGGCCTTGTTGAACCTCACCCCGTTGGTCTCAGCTCATCAGTCCACCCTGTTCAGGTCCCTCTGCAGAGCCTCCCTACCCTCCAGCAGATCAAGACTCGTGCCCAGCTTAGTGTCATCCGCAAACTTACTAAGAGTACCTTCAATCCCCTCATCCAGATCATCGATAAAGATATTGAACAGAACTAGACCCAGCAGTGAGCCCTAGGTTTCCTCTTACCTTACCATCTCTTCTAAACTGTTCACTGCCAGTAACAGTATCGTTTACCATATTAAGATGGTCCTAAAAATCCTCCGTAGCCAAATTTCAAGAATTGTTCACAAATTTTGAATACAGTGCAAATAGTGCAGGAAATGGGAAGCAGCCTTTTGAGAGCAGACAGCAGGCAAGCCAAATAAATGGAGTGACTTTTAGATTAAATGTTGTTTTTACTACATTCCATCTTATTTTTCAAGTGCATTCCCCTGGACACAGCATCAACTCTGATAAACACAGAAGCTGATGACCACTGCTTTGTTTCCTGCCAAATGGTCTGGGAGTACAAGCAGCGGTAGCCTGAAAATTCTGAAAAATGAACCTTTAGCTGAGATTTGGAAAACTCCAAACTCACAGAAAATAATTCTGTAAGTCTATGTACACAGGTAGCTGTTCCAAAACGAAGTGTAAGCAACAGATGACATCTTCTCAAATGCTGAAGCAAAACATTATTAATAGGAATATGCAAAAACTGAATTGTTCGACTAAATAAGGTTTCCTGAAATATTTATGAAGTCTCATCTATTTTGGGACAAAACTTAATTTTGTGTAGCCCGGCTTACACAGTGCAGCAGATGCAGACACAGACTAGATGAGAGATTGCTGTTTTTGAAAGACAGAGAAGCACTTGTGTCAGTTGTACATCCATTCTGGAGACAGTCAACTTTTCCTCGCCGAAGTCCGGTAAGCAATGTGATTGTTTGTCTATAAGTTAAGCTAAGCTTTCTAATGAATTCTACTTAACAGAGTCTTCCACAAGGTAAGATGGGTAATGTACTGTCGAAAAGTAATTCTACAGTTTAGAAAATTCTTTCTGCAGGAATGTGACCTGACTCTTCCTATCGTCTCAATTTATCAAAATCTAAAAACTTAGTACGGAAATGGAAAAACTTGTTATTATTTGCTTATTTTTTTTTCTCTGTGTTGTTGCTGGTGAGTGGCTAAAAGGCCTCCCTTTAAGAACTGCAACATCCATTCCATTTTCAGTTTAGCTGAAGGAAAGAGACACACTTCATATTTTAATTCCTATTGCGACGAAAAACTTATAGCTAACCTGCAATGCTACAATTCACCTTCTTTTCTCTAGAATAGGATGGTTTTTTTCTGTTTGTAGTAAAAAGTTTCTATAAGGTTAAGTGTTTGGCTTAGCGTACACACAAAAGCTGGAATGGAATGGCCTCTGTACGGTCTGTACCAGCTTGATATCAAGAAAAATGCAGCAGAACACAGCGTCTTTGAAAAAGATGTCATATATTTCAGTAGCAGGTCACAGCTCACTCAGCTTGGGCTCAAGTCTAAATATGTACAAGAGCAGCTCTGGAAAGCCTCCACCACATTCCAGTAACGTATCTGAAGGGCAATAAAAAAAAATATCTTGCTCGTCTCAACTTTGTTTCAGAGCAGTGCAGGCGATCACAGACATCTCCCAACAGTGCTGGGGATGGAAATACAGCAGGACTAAGTAACAGCAATATATCAAGAGTCTTTTCTCTTTATGAATGTTTTAAAAGACACTTCCCTGAAAAGGCTTTAGTTGAGTAGTTCACTGATTGGAAAACAGACATGGAGTATAACTATCAGCTTTTTGCATTTTGCTTTTTTTCTTTTATTTCTTTCCCTTCTGAAATATATCACAAAACCTAGTGTTTGCATAAATAAAGGAAAAGAAGTCCTTATTTACGTGTTATTCCAAAAGCCCCCAGCTGCTGCTTTAAAATTAAAGCTGCACGGTTAAACCCTCAAAAGCTGGACGTCAGACTGAAAACACAGGCTTCCCTTTACCCCAATGTGCATGTGTTAAAACACAATTTAATTAGAAGTTCACATTACTATCATTACACACATTCTTTAACCACCCTGCTTGTACCTAACTTAAAGCAAGTTAAGAACTAACAATTTTTGTCCAAGTTCTGGGTTATCATTCCTGTAATTAACCGGTTTTGTAGAAGAAACTGATTTACTGTGTGAAACGTGCAATGTAGTCCTCTACCTCAAGTAGTTCTTAAACTACAAAGAAGTGAATAACTTAAGAGAAATTGCTGGTTAGATGAAAGAAAAATAGCAGTTTATCTTTCCGGTTATGCCTGTGAAAACATTAGTGTGACTTTATAGAATTCAATAAACATGAAAAAAAGAGCGTCTTCCCAATTTTCGTTTTTTCTAAGTACACTGCGTTTTGACAGGTTTCCCACAAAGTTATTTCACAGAGAACAAGATTCCACCACTATCAATAGGGATAAACAAAATTAATAGTTTCTTTTCTACACTTCTTTAACTTCTTACTACTTTTCAGGCCAGGGGATGAGGAAATCAGTTTTCATAAGTGGCTTATTTTACATGTGATACTTCTTATGAGCAGCAGGAGAGGAACCAGCCCTGGCAGGGTAGTTTTGATTTTGAATTTCTGCCTCTATCAATTCTTTTTTTTCTCCAAAGCTTTTTTTATTTCACATCAAGACTGTCTTTCAATCTTTTTTGAGTCATTCGCTCTAAAATATTCTCCTTTCCTGCATCCCATCATTCAGTCCCTTGGCCACCCACGCTGTCAATTAAGAGCAGTGGCATGACATTATAGGTAATATTTAACAACAGCCATTAGCACAAGAATTGCCCTCAGCGAGACTGTGCGATGTGTTCTTCAGGGGGATGATACCTCCCCAAGAAGACAAATTATATGTTGATGAGACTGTCCTTCTGTAACTTGGACACAACTGGAACAAAACTGACTCTGTACAGGTAAAAACTGGTCCTATTTTAACTACTTCATGTTTTAGTTCAGAAAGATTTGAGCAGAAATTTGACAGGTGAACAACTTCATGCACTATTTCATCCACAGTCTGAGGCACACACTATGTTCCTCTTATAATAGTTTCCAAAATCACAAAGCCTTGATTTACACTCATTTCTCTCATTTTCTCTGGCTGTCTTTGTAATTCCAAATCTTAGACAACTCATATGAAAGAATCTGAAGATCTCTGTTATGCTATTTTTTAATAACTATTTACTACCTTTTGATATAAATGGACTGACTTGCTTTAAACGACTAAGAGA
Source organism: Phaenicophaeus curvirostris (assembly GCF_032191515.1). Taxonomy (NCBI): domain Eukaryota; kingdom Metazoa; phylum Chordata; class Aves; order Cuculiformes; family Cuculidae; genus Phaenicophaeus; species Phaenicophaeus curvirostris. The sequence continues at coordinate 74,319,001 of NC_091431.1, forward strand.
GTTCCAAAACCTCACTCATTAGTCTGTAAATCCCTGTAAAATACGGAGATAAGAAGTTGGAAATAGAACATGCAACCTCAAAAAGTTCTCCTGCTTCAGCAATATCTCATGTAGAAGAAGCAGCATAAAAAAATTCCAATTCCAATTAAGTATTTAGTACCAAACAGGCTAAAACGGGTCTGAACAGACTTCCTTCTGCATCCATTTCCTTTACTTTATATGGCTGCATGTTTAAAAATGGAATTACTGAGATGTTTATAACATATGGTAAAATACTTCTGTTTTTTAAGCACTACATTTTTCAACCAAAACCTTGCTCTAGGAACACTAAAAGTTTGTTTTTACTACATTGTTGAAATACATGGCAGTTACAAAAATAAATCCTGCTCTTTGGAGAGCTTCTGCACTGTGTTTTTGTGTTTGTCTATGGAGGTTTGACAAAACCCAACCAACCAGAGCAATCAACTTATCCTGAAAAGCTCTGAACAGCCCACTCATATGAAGGAGGCAATAGGAAAAGCATCCAAAGACCAAATCAGGCAAGGAAGATGCTTTGGAAGATCAGTTACTGTTACTTTTTTCATCCAAGCACTTCAAATCTTGTCATTAGTCTGAGTTGAGATGATGCTGGCTTAGAAGGCAGTAATAAACAGTATTTACAGAGAGGCTTGTGAAGTCTTACTCTTAATGTATCATATATTCTATCTGCTGCTTATGCTGTATCACAACTCAAGCCCTTCTAAAATCATTGCAGCAGGCTGCTAGCTCTCTCCAAGGCAACACAAGTAGATGCACAGTAGAAAAATCAGTGCATAAATTCTGTGGTTCATTTGGGGAGGTGTGAAGGGACCCCAAGAGAGTGCTCATCCATTTATAAAACAAGCTTTAACAATTTCTTTAGCTTCATCATCTTCTCTTGTTTAATTGGGCTTATCCAAAACATGTCTTTCGAGTACAAAACCACAAACAAATGCCATCATTGTTACACTTTGCTGCAAAATAATGTCAAAGCCCTAAGCTTATGTAGCTATTAAACGAGGAAAATAAGTACAAATAGACGATGCTCATGTTTGGCTTTCTTCAAATGTGTGTAACAATCAAAATAATCAGCTTTTTAAAAGACTTTGGTAGGTGTTTGTATTGCTCATGTCAGAAGTTCTTCCCACTCCTTCACATTTTTTTCTCATGTCTCACAGATCTGAAGAACAAAAGGTTTTCAATCAGATGATCATAAGATGCTGCTGCAACATTAAATATTCCTTTTTTTTTTAAAAAAAAAGACAGCCATTTTTGTCCTTATTCTCCCAAATAGTGAGAATTTCTAAGTCAAATAAGGCTTAATGAAATCTATGTAAAACAATTACCAGAGATCAATGAGACTTTTGTGGAACTCCTGAATGATGGAAGAACATCTTTTGAAGGAACATAGAATCATGGAATGGTTTGGGTTGGAAGGGCCCTCAAAGCCCATCCAGTCCCACCCCTGCCATGGGCAGGGACACCTCCCACTGGATCAGGGGCTCCAAGCCCCATCCAACGTGGCCTCGAACACCTCTAGGGATGGGGCAATCTGGGCCAGGGCTTCCCTACCCTCACAGGAAAACATTTCTTCCTAAGATCTCATCTCAATCTCCCTTCTTTCAGCTTTGAACCACTCCCCCTTGTCCTGTCCCTGCTCTCCCTGAGCCAGAGCCCCTCCCCAGCTTTCCTGGAGCCCCTTTCAGCACTAGAAGCTGCTCTAAGGTCTTCCCGGAGCCTTCTCTTCTCCAGGCTGAAGAACCCCAAGTCTCTCAGCCTGTCCTTGTATGGGAGGAGCTCCAGCCCTCGGATCATCTTCGTGGCCTCCTCTGGACTCTAACTCACTCTCCTTCATGTTCTTCAATATTTTTGCCCAAAACCCCTTAAACCCCAAGCCTGTTATCAAAGACCAACTGCAAATACCTATTATTTCTTCAGGATAATATATGGAAGCTTATCTAGACTGGACTTTATCAACATCTCTATAATAGAATTTTAGGACAGCTCTTTCTGCTTAAGCATAATTTATGCAGCATTTTCTCAGGAAAGTTTCCAATTCATTTCAAGAAAAGAACTGATCAAGAATTCAGACAGAACTGCAAAATTTTGCTATCACTCAATATAAAAGCTCGCTGTACATTTGGGTTAGGTTGGTTATTTCAGTCTATTCTAAACCTGCTATTTTTTTATGATATAAAAATAGGGGGATTAGGTAGGAGTAATATTCCTTGAACTAAAATATAATTAATCTGAAGGAGGGCATGACTAATATTTAGAAAAGGTATTTATAGGCCTCTGGCTCAACACTGGAGTGGAGACAGGCATACCCAAGAATAACCTGATATTGAAAACGTCACTTCTCCTCAGGAGCCATCAACTCAGAGTAATCGAAAAAGGCTACTTAGTGCAAACCAAGATGATGTTCCTATTAAATGCAATTTAAATTGCTGCAATCTACATACCACACAAACCCTTTAAAATATGGTACTCGTTTACCATATACTATCTTCAGCAAACAACATGCTAATATATAATTGTATTTTAAGTTTGTTACAGTAGACAATAAAAGGACTTAAAATTCACAGCAAAAATGAAGTTTTTTAGACTATCATCAATGCAATAAAAAATCTTACCAAGTTGCTTAGTGACACATGAAAATGGAAGACAATATAGACAAAAAGAGGACTGAGCAGACCTAAACAGCGCTTTTGGTAGAAAGCAGGTGATTTATAAGTTTCGTACCCAACATTATGATAAAATAAACTACCCTAGCTTTTTTCAGCCCCCTAATATTTGTCAAATACAGACATATCTCAGTTAGGAGTCTTAATTTAATTGGCTAGATTTCCCATTCTGCCAATGGTGCATTCAAATCTACAGCTAAACAAGTAATACACATTTTGTACATTCGCAGCAGTTACCACTAAGCGTTATTTTTACACACTACCAGCTGAACAATGTTAATTGCATCATACTAACCCTAATACGGCTGCCCAGCTTATTTGGAAGTGGGTTTAATTTCATTTCTGCATCATTACTAGGGTCATCAGATGATCGTAGCTAAGACTTTGTATTTCTCCACAACAGCACACATTTATAGGAAAACACTTTTGTCTGGTGGCAGAGTTCTGCATTAAACCTATATTTAGATAACAAACCCCTTTATTTAGATAATAAAACAAAAACCAGATAGAGCTGCAGCATATTTAATGTAATATGAGATACGTAAGCATAGGACGTATTGCAGGACCCCAAAACATCACAACATTTATCTACAGTTCAAATATTTTTCACATTGATAAGAAAATGAAATAGCTGTTTGATAAATTCTGGATAGTCTAAAACAATTAACTTGTTTTGCACAGCATCCTTCATAGAAAAGTGTCTGTATCACAAGGTCCCACAACTTTAAGTGAAAGACCAAACTATTACATGAAAGAGCTCTGGTAGCGCCACAACAGGGACAGAATAGAGTTTATATGACAATATAGTAGTAGCCAAAAGTGACAGACAAAAGATTTTAGTCTACAGCTGCTAATATTAAGGATTTCTAGAACATTAACTTTGCTCTAGTTCTTTAGCAGAGCCATGACTAAACTGCATATGCTGAAAATAAAGCTGACTTCAGACTTTTGGACTATAGCACTATCGTCTTTCATCCACTGTAATGTAACTGAATCCAGAAAATTTACAGATTTTAGATTTGTTTCATTATATTTAAAGGTTCATAGACCTTATTTTACCTACTCTTTAGCAATCCCAGATTTCTAAGATAAACAAGGAGTCCTTAGTTACAAAAGACAATTTCTTCCTAGGGAGTAAACGGAATAGGGGAACCTTTTAACATCTATTTACGTACAGGAGGGAGATTAGGTTGGTTCTCTATTGCAGAAACTATAATGAAGGTCTATTTGCGAAGTACTCACAGCTTTGACCGTTATCAACTGTAATAACACGATACAAGTTCCAAAAAAAAAAAAAAATCCTTCTGTTGAAACCACTTTTGCAATAGTGCTTTTCAATAACCCTCGTAATGGCCGAATTAGAAGGACCCCAACTGAAGTCATTGATCCCACATAAAACAAACATTGCTTTTTCTTCTTAGGTTTGCTTTACAAGCTACATTATTTCCAGATGACGCTTGAGGGGCCTAGGAGTTTCAAGAATTAGATGCTTAAAGAGACAGCTGCTTTCTATTTATCGTATAAATCAAGGACAAATCAAAGAAGAACTTAAATATTCGGCTTCATTTAGCCCATTATGGAGCACAAACTGAGAATGAGAAGGAAAAAGAAGCAAAGTTTAATTCTTGTTATTCAGACGAAAGAAAAACTCACTGGCGTTCACAGAATTCAAAGCCTCCATGTAACATCAGCTCCGCACAGCAGGTAGATTTAACTGGACTGGTAAGGAGCCAGGAGGAAAATCATCTCTGATCGGGATCTCTCCCAGTACCACCAGGCTTCGCTACAGCAAACTATATCTATATCTACATCTACATCTACATCTACATCTACATCTACATCTATATCTATATCTATATCTATATCTATATCTATACCTATATCTATATCTAGGAGGATTTAGATCAGACATAAGGAAGAAATTCTTCATGATGAGGGTGGGGAGGCCCTGGCCCAGGTTGCCCAGAGCAGTGGTGGCTGCCCCATCCCTGGAGGGGTTCAAGGCCAGGTTGGATGGGGCTTGGAGCCCCTGATCCAGTGGGAGGTGTCCCTGCCCATGGCAGGGGGGTGGAACTGGATGGGCTTTAAGGTCCCTTCCAACCCAAACCATCCCATGATTCTATGATCTATATTTATATCTGTATCGTAGAAATCTATATCTCCCACCGCATTTATATTCTTCATATTTTTCCCTTTGGATTGACAACACCTTTATTTTGGACTTAACGATCCGATGGGTCTTTTCCAACCTGGTAATTTTATGATTTCTACACTATCTATTACATTAGACTATCACAGAAACAACAGATTTTGGGGAGGGGGTTGAGGGATGGCTCTTCATATTTTCACTAGAGCACATTTGTAAACATGAAAAGTCTAACATTGCACTACACTGTTTCTGTCACTGACAAAATTCCTCCATCACTGATGCTCTGGTTATGTGACAATCCTACATCTGAAATAACTGAATATATCAGCACTAAGTGGAACTATTTTTAGACATTTTCCTAACACATTTAAGCTTCATCTGGATTGAACAATGCAGGCTTTTAGAGCCAGAATTTGGAAGGCAAAAAAAAAATCCAAAAAATGTTAAATTGAAGTGAATTTTAGTATTTTTTCTATGTGTCTAGTAACAATTTTACCTATGCTATTTTCTCTGAATATGATTCCATCAAAGCAACTGGAGTACTCAGAACTGTGACCCCTACGCTGGGTGTTGAGTGGTTCTCAAAATGTGTTCCAAGAAGTTTTGATTTAATGACTCAGCCTTCATGCCCACCACCAGTAAACAAGAGTTTGGGCTCCCACTGACAAAAAATCCCTCGTCACCATGTTGCATTAGATGTTGTTGAAACAAATTTAGAAACCAAATAAAAGGCTACGCATCCAAACAGAGATTCAAGTAACGATTTATGCCAAAATCTTTGAATCTAAAACTATTTAAATCTAAAACTACTCCTACATTTGATTTTTATTGTCCTCAATTTTTGCATTAAGCAATTTTTTTTTCTTACATCAGCAACAGAATTCTGAACTTCTGACATAAGCTTGCCAAAATTCAACATTCATTCTCTTCTTCCCACTCCGCTGCCTATAAATAGAGGAGGAGAATCTCTCATCACCAGATGTAGTATAACAGGCATTGAAGTGTTCAAAAATCATACACAATACTATGAAATCCCAGAAAAGCAATGTTCAACAACAGGTCTTATGTACTACTTTCCAAGTTAGCATGCCTCCAAATATGCTGATAAGTATCTATGATTTAACAAATTGTATTAGGCTGTAATAGAATTATGAAGAAAATAATTGATATGTTTGCCTAAGTAATTCTGTTTGCTTTGACCCCAAAGAAGCAAAATTCTAGATTATCTTATTACCATTTTTCTTGTTTGTTAAAAGTTTTTGAAAATGTGGTTTTGTTGAATGCAAGAAAGCAATGAAAAACATGTAGCTGGATGTTTACCTTTTCTTTAAATCTGGAGATATTTGCAGACAAGACAACTAGACCAAAGTGTGGTATTCCAAAACAGGTAATTGCTGCTATGAAAATAATACTTAATCCTAGAATCATTAAGGTTAGAAAAAACGTTTCAGCTCATCCAGTCCAGTCATCAGCCCAACACCTCCGTGCCTGCTAAACCATGTGACAAAGTGCTACATACCCTTTCTGAACCCTTTCAGGGATGGAGATTCCACCACTGCCCTGGGCAGCCTCTGCCAGTGCTTCACTGCTCTTTTGGTGAAGAATTTTTTTCCTAATACCCAGTCTAAACCTCCCCTGGTGCAACTTGAGGCCATTTCCTCTTGCTCTGTCCTTTGTTACTTGGGAGAAGAGAGCAGCACCCACCTTGCCACAACCTCCTTTCAGATTATTAAACAACTAGTAAACATTGAAGTATGAGGATGGGTCCAACCAGGGATCCTGTCTCTGAGGTGATGGTTTGATGGCAAGAGGTGGTTCTCTATTCCTTGCTGGTTTCTCCATCCTGCTCCTGCATACCATCACATTGACAATTTATTTCAAAAGGACCAGGAAACTGGTTTAACCATAATACACCAAATAACTTGCCCTTTTTTAAAGCTCAGAAAACCTCAACAAGAACAATACAGAACCCAACTTGTTCCTCCTAACAGCAAGTTACCTGCCGCTTTACTGGTACACCTGACATCAGCCTGCAGCAGATCCTCATGAAAAACCCAGAAATGTAGTAAAGGACAATCCCAGTGTATTCTCAACACCACCAATAATCAGCAGCTGACTGCATATTAGATAAAAAAATCGGTTTTCTACAATAATGAAAAGAAAGTGCAGTACAAACACTACTACAGCTGGAGCACACGGAAATGAGCAGACGCTCATCTCATCTTATCTCTGCTAGCTCTCTTTGTGTGTTTGGGTACAGGCACACTGTGCCCTGGCACCTCTTCATCACAGGGTGTTCACAATGGGCAGGGCTCAGTCCAAGAACAGTGATGCTGCCTGTTTCTTTCTGTATTCCTCCTGGCCCTAAGAAGGAACACAGAGTATTTACTGTAATTTGTTTTCAAAGCCCAGTACTCACAAATGAGCAGAAAAGCTTGAGAAATAAGACAAGACCATAAGGAACACTTAGAATAATGTCATGTATAATTTAACCCTTGTGACACAGGCACCATGAAAACTCACATTTGGAATACATAACACTTAGAGAAAAATATAAAATTAATTAAATAAATTTAAAAAATAATTTAAACAATGAGAAATTGATTTCATAAACGTGTTTTACTGATCTGAATGAAACCTACGAAGAGAAAAGCCTACTAAGGAATCCTGTTCTCTAGAAATACACCTGGGCAGAGCAGGAAGTCTCGGTCTTATCCCTTTCTCTAGCTCCATGCTGGGATACAGCGGCAGAAGGGGTATCAGGACACGAGATACTCAATTTATCTCAGTTCCTAAATACTTCTCTGTTCTTAAAGACAAGACAAATAGGGGCTTTCAGAAGCAGAATATGCTGAAGTAAATGAAATACGGCCTCAGCTTTTCAGTAGTAAACTGCCTGTGCCTCAAATTGAGCTGGAATATGAGCAATCTTAGGGGAAAAAACAGCCATGGATAAAAGTATACATTCTTATTTCAAAATACAGGCAATGAACTTCAGCGATTTTACTCTCCTCTACAGCAAGGGAAGAAACACAGTGAAGTATAGAACCATAGAATAACCAGGTTGGAAGAGACCCACCGGATCATCGAGTCCAACCATTCCTATCAAAGCCTGAGCCTCTGGGCTGCACTCCAGTCTGATCCTCCAGCATCGCTCCATAAACTGTGTTTCTCAGCTGCCTCCATCCATAAGGTGATAACTATGCACAATGAGCACCTTGGACCTTTCCTTAACTGCAGCATAGTTCACATCCAGTAAGTAAAAAAAGAAGTCCTAGACCTGTAAAATATTTTTTCAAGCACCAAATTCTTATACCTCCCCCTGCCCCAAATATTATATACATATATATCTTCACAGTTACACAAATATAGCATAGAATCATAGAATGGTTTGGGTTGGAAAGGATCTTAAAGGTCATTCAGTTTAAACCCCCTGCCATGGGCAGGGACACCTCCCACTGGATCAGATTGATAGAATCACAGAAAGGTTTGGGTTGGAAGGGATCTTAACATCAATGTATGTATTTATTAAATATGATCTTTTACAAGCAAATGTGCACATCATGCTGATTTTTCTCCCTCTGAATCACAGGGATGGTAGTTGTTCCTCTAGGTAAGAAAATGTAAGGATCTCTTTTCATAAAACAGAGTGTTGAGGTCCTGGCCCAGAGAAACTGTGGCTGCCCCATCCCTGGAGGGGTTCAAGGCCAGGTTGGATGGGGCTTGGAGCCCCCGATCCAGTGGGAGGTGTCCCTGCCCATGGCAGGAGGTTGGAACTAGATGGGCTTTAGGGTCCTTTCCTACCCAAACCATTCTGTGATCAATATTCTCCTTCTGACAATATACCACATACAACTGCAGTCCCCCTATTAGGGATGGGGCTTTGAGTAACATGGTCAAGTTGAAAGTGTCCCTGCTCCTGCAGGGCGATTGGACTGGATGACCTGTAAAGGTCCCTTCCAACCCAAAGCATTCTATGATATACAATATGATGTGATATGATATATCTCAGATATAAAAAGCCATCACCTCCACCAAAGCAGCCTCCTTTTGTGCTGGAAGTCAACTGAAAGCGCTACAGTTCCCCAGGATAGCTCAATAAATAGCTACGAGATCAGAGGAGGAATTAAAACGTGTAGCAGTGTAATCACTTAAGCTGGAACCTGGAACTTCACTGGGGTTAATCACCTCTGAGAAATGTGGCCCAAAGAGCATTATCAATCACAACACTCAAAACCAGGAAGAGATAACTAACTTTCTGCAGCCAACTCTCTACAGGGACAATTCTCCATGGGGACCCATTGGACTTAGGGTTAAGAGTTGTCCCTATGGAGGGTTGTCAGCACAGAGAGCTGTCCTAGACCCCTCAAAAATGCTCAATGCATCCAAGATACTGCTGTCCTCACAACTGTGGAAGCCCTTGCACCATTAGCCCCCGTTGCTCAAGAAGCAAACCCATCAGAAGGGGCCATCAATTCCTCGCCAAGGGTGTCTGAAGTCTCAAGGTCTTTCAGTTGTTCATGCTCAAGCAGAAGAAAGAGCTTTATCCAGCTAGTGCATCCCCTTACCAGGCAAAGAGAAGTGGGATCTCCTTCTCCTTAACCACAAACTAACTGGAGGTGGTTTTTGCTGACATGTTTCGAGTTCCAAAAATTAAAGGTCAGAGAGCAACTTCTGTGAGAGGAATCAGAAGCCCTAAAACCACAGGCGTCGTAAGGAGCATCACATGAATTAGGGCATGGTCAGGTAGCAAGAATACACAGGAAAAACCTGCAAGTGATTCATGTGCTGTATAAACTCGCGTGTCTCCGAATAAAAAAATGCTTCTACTTTGTACGTTGCGTGTCAGCAATAATAACTAAAAGATGCAGGTTAAGAAACCTGATTAAGTAAATTAAATTAAAGTCATTAAACTATTATATCAAATTATCTTTTTAGGTATTTTCATACTCAATGCTACAGTAATATGATACCTGGAGTCTCAGGCAGGCACGTCATGGTGTGTTAGCACTGAAAATAAAATAGCTTTTACATTTTCATCCTCAAAATTCCAGAACAACCAATAAATCAAACTTTTTTTTACACAGTATGGCAGTGAGAGTTCAAATGAGTACAAGGCAAAGACACTCCAGTAGTACAAAGATATTATTCAAGTCCTTGGAAGAAGTCTCCTTCTTCTACTGAAGGCAGAGATTTTCCAACCAGTCGCGCAATGAAATTGCAAAATTGTTGCTTATTTGCGGGTACTGGCTCAGCAACCGAAGAGGACTGCGTGCATCCACGCGTTCAAAACATAACAATTTGCCCCACGATTGCAGAACTCCCCTAAAGGGTCACTGGGAAATGTTTTCCCTCATTTTTTGGGCATTTTAACATACTGGGTATGCCAAAGCCCTGTTCTTAAAAATGATGTTTTAATCTGTATCATTTAAATAACCTGAATTACAAATGGCTTGAGAATTTCAAGCTGCCAGGGTGCAGTAAGTTTCAGTTGCGGTTTTGCTTCGCCATTTCTAAGTGTAGTTTCTTTTCAAACAGACATTTCAGACATGACATCATTCATCCAGGTTCCTGTATTTTGGTGTCGGTGGCTGCTTTGCTGTCACACATTCTTTGCAGATTTAGGGATGTACCGCTTCTAATTTGAAGCACGTACTAGAACACTGAGGTTTGATACTCACATAATCGGGAAGCGGAGACTCATTTGAACCAAGGGAACCTCTTAATGTCTGCGTGGCTTGCTCCAGCACTTTATTGTGTTTTTTAGACAACAAAGAAAACAAACTGCAGGAGACAAAAAAAGAAAAATAAATTAAAATAAATTTACAATGTTCTGAAATATTTATAGGCTATAAAGCTAGAAGAGATGTTTTATTACGTACACAGACTTGAATAAGGAAGTTTTTAAATGCGATGCACAACGGTTACAGAATCTATTTCCTTATTTAACATCTGGACTAAGCAACAGCAGAATTTGAATTAGAAATATTCTATACAATAAATTGTGTGAAGAACATCATATGTTCATGGTTAAATTCTTAAAAGTCAAACTGTAACAGAAGGAATGGAATACATGCAATTTTAGTTCATAACCACTATGTGTTTGCTAAAATAGAATTTTTAAGTGCTGTACCTCATGCGATATATTGCAATATATCCCTAATCACCCTGTGTATTATTCATTCCAATAGCCGAATTGCTTAGGGCAGGACGAATCTAAAGATATGACAGTGCTTTGGGTAGTACAAGGCTGAGTTTTTGCGTTTTACTACTATTGATTCTCTTCAAATTTATTTTAGCTTAAGCCAAGGAATAAAGCATTACCTTAGCTTTACATATAAACTGTGAAACCAGAGGTTCATACACATACAGAGAAATAAACATCTTTTTCATGCACTTCAAATAAAAGCATAGTAATGACATTCAGAGGCTGGTATAATCTGAGATGTAACGACAACGTAACTTGAGTGCAGTGGTGGAAGGTGAGATGAAAAGTAAGCAGGAGCAGTGGACAAAGGCCACCAGCTTGCGTTCAACAGCTTCAAGGAGCCACATACTTCTGCAAAACCACTGGGGACCTCATGCATCGCTTTCTTCACAGACAATTCGCCTTCCCTCCCCCCTGTATTGGCATAGGTCCATATATTTTATGGATTACTATGTTTTAAAACATTCTTCTGGTTTCTTTTTGGAGCCACACAGGCCTCCCATCAGGCTGTCTTAGGATTGTTGGTCCTCACAGGGTAAAAAGGCTGCCTTGACAAATAAGCACCAACAAAACTCACTATTGCCTGAGCACACTGCTCTTGGAGTCGGGTACACTCGTTGATGGGACAAGGCAGAGTTCTTGGTCACCAGGTATTTAGAAAATATTAAAGCCAGTTTAGCATTTAAAAAGAAATAAGTAGCAAAATACTATGTCAGTGTTAGATTCTAGATAGTTTCTATTTCTTGGAACTGGAGGACAGCTTCAGTGCTCAGAGGCACATGCTTGGAAAGCTTTTCTTCCTCATGAAATTATGTTCAGCATTTGAAGAAGTCTTCTTAATTTTTTACTTAAAACACATAATTGATATTGTAACCCGCATGGGTGGTAGGAGTGCATTCCTTAGAGTGTAAGCACTTGCTCCTCGCTGTTAGTCAAGAGCCTCAGGAAAAGGCTTTTCCAACACTTCTCATGGCCACAAGGAATTAGCTACGGTTCTCAAATCTAAATCTTACGTCTCAAAAACCAACACAACAACCCCCAACACCTCTTTAGTCAGCTATTTCTTGGAAAAGTTTAACAGCTGCCTTCTAAAGACAACCTTTGCGGCACCGATGGCATCCAATTAACCCACGTTGGAGCCCTTGGCTAGGTTGTACCGCCCTCAGGGTTCAGCCAGAGTCTGCCAGCACGAGGAATGAGTTCGAGATGGAGCGACCGAAACCAGGGTCAGTAGTACCACGGCCGCCTGACGGCCGGCGCCACAAGGACATGAGTGCTAGCATGGTGGTAATTGCAACCCGACTGATGAAAGAACATGGGATAAGATTAAAAAACCTCCGTGGTGGCTAGCGACGCGGAGAACATTTGGTGGTTTCAGGCTAACACAATATACTTGACATCATGAAAACTGGTATCTTGTATTTATCTCTGTACTATCCAATAGATCCCTGATGAGATGTGTCATTCCTGGGACCACATGCCAATCTCCCGCTGATTCACAGCTAGTCAAAACCACTAGAACGTACCCTGTTAAAAAGAAGTAACACAAAAGTAAGATAAGAGTGCAGCCCTGAAGAGAAGGACTTGGAGGTGTTGGTAGATGAGAAGCCGCACACGAGCTGGCAAAGTTCGCCTGTCGCTCCGAGAGCTAAACGTACCCTCTCTGTGATATATTAGTATGGTTTCCACCTTTTTTTCCCCCTCCATAATCAGTCTGTATTCACAGATTGAAATTTTTGTTTTAACAAACATCTGGATTTTCAAACTGCTCTTTGGCATGAAATAGCAGCGCTACTTATTGAATCCTTGGCATTTCTAAAGGCCCACGTTTCAGAGATACTGTCATCAGCACCATCTAGTGCTGTGGAGACAGAATGATCGGTTAAAACCGTCCTGGTGGTGCTTACAGGGGGGTGTGCAGCAAGGACAGGTTAAATGTGGTGTCTGTCTGCTTCAGATAATGTCACAAAGAGGAAGAATTTGAAAGAAAAGAGATTGCCAAGAAGTAGATCCCTCTCAAAAATACATAAAGCATTTTGGCTACAAAGGAAATTTACACATAAATATAAAAAATATAAACATAAATATTAACATAAACAAAGATGTGGGATCAGGATTTTGTAAAGTGTATTTATTCTATGCTTACAAAGAGGAAAATGCATATACATTGGTATTCTGCATGGAACTGGAATAGCAAAGAGCAATTTTGTCTGCCAGAAACTGAGAGAACTAGGAAAAAGAAGGAGAAAAGCACAGAAGACTATTTCTTTATAACCTATTTTTGCTTCCTTAAATATTATCCTTTTTTTTTCTTAAATTAAGTGTAATGTGACTAACTAGACTGCTTGTTTATGGCATAAGGAAGCCCTTGGTGGCAGATTTCTATTTCCAAAGCAGCAGCAAGGGGGGAATGCTCTATTATACGTTGTCCTTGGCACCAGGGCTTCCCCTTTCAAAGATTTGCTTTCCTGCCACAGCTCATCGCCTTTGCCCGTATGCTGGGACACCTCTTTGTGGGACCACTGCCCAGAACACCAGCATTCAGGTTTAAAAAAGCTCAACAATTGTTTTCTTCATAAATCGTTTATCCTTCTCAAAGAACCATCTCTTAGGGGAGCACAAGGGCAGGGACACACAGGTGGGGATTTTTCACCAAAAAGCAAACTCAAAGAGCTTCACAGAATCACTACAACAAAACAGAAAAAAAAAAATAAGGCCAAATACTGTGATTAACTACAGAATTTGGAGGTCTGAAGGAAGTGGGATGGCCTCCTTAAACGGTGTAAAACTTCACCATTAAGTGATTCACTTCCTATGCCTCTATCTCTACCGCTGAAAATCACCTCGATAACTATCAACTTCATTTTTAGAATATCAGAACAGATTTAGCTACAATCCTCAAAAGGCATTTCCATGAAATATAGCTCAAAAAATTCCTTTATGATTGACAGACATTGTGTCCTAAAGGAGATGCTTGATTTTGGGACAGTCCCATCTTCAGTGTTTTGGGGTTTTATTTTGATTTTTAAGACATGAATAATGCAACTAAAAAAAGGCAACTATGCTCAACAACAAGGTTGTTCCCCTCCCCACAACAACATAACAGAGACAAGTGCCAGTTCATGCAGAGGTGGAAATTAAGACTGTCTCCCACATTTCCCTTATGTGTCTTAGTCACACTTCTATTTTTGCCCCTCTAAAAATCAAGCTGAGATCAAACTGAAAAATACTATGTGGTTGCGGAGGGTGGCCTGCACAAGTTGACAGGAATAGAGAGTTTTCAGCCTGGAGAAGAGAAGGCTCTGGTGAAAATTTAGCACAGCTTCTGGTACTGAAAGGGGCTCCAGGAAAGCTGGGGAGCGGCCTTTTAAAAGGGCTTGGAGTGATAGAACAAGGGGGAAGAGCTTTAAATATAGGAAGGGGAAGATTTAGTTTAGACATTAGGAAGATGATGAGGGTGGGGAGGCCCTGGCCCAGGTTGCCCAGAGCAGGGGTGGCTGCCCCATCCCTGGAGGGGTTCAAGGCCAGGTTGGATGGGGCTTGGAGCCCCTGATCCAGTGGGAGGTGTCCCTGCCCATGGCAGGGATTGGAACTGGATGGGCTTTGAGGTCACTCTCAACCCAAACCATTCTGTGATTCTATGATAATACTCTACCTCTTTCTTCCATTCTTCTCCATTGACTGTCAGAGAGGCTACAGAACTTGACAGCCCTTTTAGCTCACCCATTATGGACAATTTATAACAATAACAAATTAGGTTCAGAACAAAGGAAATGTCTTACTACCTCAGTCAATCTCTCACTCACAGAAGTGCTTATGGATTAGAAAGCAAAATAATAGGCTGGAAGAATAGCAAGATGAAATAACAGCTGATACCTATTGCAGATCATCAGACCATAGATGAGCTGAACCAGCGAGGAAGACTCAAATCTCAAGATACCATATTCCTGATTTTATAAGAATTAGGAAAGCACTGGTTTCATAGAATCATGGAATAACTAGGTTGGAAGAGACCCACCGGATCATAGAGTTCAACCATTCCTATTTGAATGAGTACCTCAAATTAGTAGAAATTGGGTTACCTTAGTTCTAGGCTGTTCTTTCATTTGTAAATCACATGGAATCATAGAACGGTTGATATTACAAGGGACTTGTGGAGGTCTTCTGGTCAAAACCCCCTCCTCCAAGAAGGGCCACCTAGAGACAGTTGCCCAGGACTCTCTCAAGATGTGTTTTTAATATCTCTAAGGAAGGAAACTCCACAACATTGCTGGTCAACCTATGCCAGTGCTTGGTCACCCTCACAATGAACAAGTTTCCTGATGTTCAGTGGAAACCTCCTATATTTCAGTTTGTGCTCAGTGCCTCCTGTCCTGTCAGTCGGCACCACAGAAAAGAGTCTGGATCTGTCCTCTTGGGATTCTCCTTCCTTAATTGTTAATTCAGAAAATAAAATAAAATTATATTCTCCATGTCCTTTCCCCTCAAAACAGTTTACAGCCTTGCAGAGAGTGCCTGCTTGGATACTGAATTTCTAATAACATGTTCTGTTTTGTTTTTCAGATGGGCCCGTCTTTCAGTAACTCAACATTGCAGTCCAAAATAACAGAATCAGCTGATATTGTTGGAATATGTTATATGGTATTTAGTAAGTATGATTTAATGGTATAGAGCTTTGGCTGCGTTTGATGTGGTAAGGAGAATTGACTGTAAAAGTAAAGTGTGTTTTTGAAACACACTTGTTTCTTTACTCCCTCTACACAGATGAAACATTTCTTTTTAATTTAACACAACGCTGAACCTTGATCAGTAAAGAAATTATTACAGAGTACACAGAAATGGTTGCTCAAATACAAGCGATTTCATGATGGTGTTATTTACACACACAATAAAATTCAAACCAGTGATGAATGATCTTGACACTTTTCTAAACTCAGTTCTACAAAGTCTGTGGATCAAAAAAATGGGCAATAATGGGAATTCATTTAACAACTTGCTTCTTGTTCCACAACAAATCACAAGCCAATAATCATGACATCTTTTCTGCAGAAAGTCTGATCTACAGCAGATCAAAACAGCTCATAAAGTATTCTTCTCATATACAACACCTGAATGTATGAAATGGAAGTTTCATAACTAAAAAATATAGGAAAAAAAGAAGGGAATTAAAATGAGAAATTTTAAGTACATCAAAAGTTACAGTTTGCCAAAAACTTGAGCTTTCTGAAATCTTTGTAGAAAAAGAAGGAAAGGTAGCAGTGTGCTTTATTTTAAGAAATTAAATATGATGACTCAAGATAATGATATGCCTATTAATCCTGAGCATAACAGTGGAATAGAGGTCATAAGACTTATTCAAAGGAGGATATTGATGGCACAGAAAAATAGGCCTTGTCAAACATACTCATTTTTTTCTCAATAAGACTAGAAATAAAATAAAGCATGATACCGAAGCCCTTCTGTATCAGGCTTCTATATATCATTTATATGACTTTATTCAATATAGGACTTCTTTATTAAGAAACTCAAATGCTAAAAAGCCATGTGGCATGCCTAATATTAACGGAAAATCAGACATTTGAACAGTCTGAAAAATCATTAAAGCCAATCCAGTTCCACTCCCTGCTGCAGGCAGGGACACCTCCCACTGGATCAGGTCGCTCAAAGCCTCATCCAACCTGGCCCTGAACACCTCCAGGGATTAAACTTGTGACTTATTGCAACCAAATTCAAATTCATCATGAAAGAATCCAAGCTGCTCCCAGAGTGCGAAGGATTATACCCCAGGAGCAGCAACTAAAGACCACCAGACCAATAAACAGCTGCCCATAACACACTCCTCAATGTAATTTATTTGAAGCCTGGAAATCCAGAGGTTTTGAACCTTTTCTCCTGGCTCTCCTTGTTCAGAAAAACACTGCAAATAAACTGAATAGCACACAGACACAAAACATTATCTGTGTGAAAAAAACCCCACTTCTACGTTTCACAAAATTTGATGATGAATGTTCTCAAACAATTCAACAGTACTCCGTGCTGTTCCTTCCCTCTGCTCTCATATACATGCCAAATGTACTATTGTTCTCAATTTTAAAGAATTAAATATAAGCCCTAAACACCAAAACCATGTTATGTAAATATCCCTTAAACAATAGGATATTACATTGCCTGCATGAGTGGCACAATCATATTACAAGACAACTCCTTTATATAGCAAGACCCAAAAATATCTTTGTTTGAAAACCTAACATCTAGAAGTTACAAACCGATCTCAATTCCTGTGTGTGTAAGGAACACCTCATGGTTTTGACCTATTTTGTAATGGATTACAGCAAAAAAGAGAGTGCTATGGCACAGGAACTCTACTCATAGAATGAATCACAGAATGATAGAACAGTTTGGGTTGGAAGGGGCCTTCAAGACCATCCAATTCCAACCCCCCTGCAGAGGTAGGGACACCTCCTACTGGATCAGGTTGCTCCAAGCCCCATCCAACCTGGCCTTGAACACCTCCAGGGTTGGGGCAGCCACCACTGCTCTTGGTAACCTGAGACCGTGCGTCACTGCCCTCACATTTCTTCCTAAATTCTCATCCCAATCTCCCTTCTTTCAGCCTAAAACCGCTCCCCCTCATCCTGTCCCTGCACTTTCTGATCTAGAGCCCTTCCCCAGCTTTACTGGAGCCCCTTTCAGTACTGAAAACTGCTCTAAGGTCTCCTCAGAGCCTTCTCTTCTCCAGGCTGAACAACCCCAACTCTCTCAGCCGGTCCTCACATGGAAGGTGCTCCAGCCCTCAGACCACCTTCATTTCCCTCCTCTGGACTCTCTCCAACAGATCCATGTCCTTCCAGCATTGAGGATTCCAGAACTGGACACAGGGCTCCAGGTTGGGTCTCATGAGAGCGGAGCAGAGGGGCAGAATCCCCTCCCTCGCACTGCTGGTCACGCTGCTTTGGATGCAGCCCAGGACATGATCAGCTTTCTGAGCTGCAAGCACACGTTGCCGGCTTGTGTTGGGCTTCTCATTCACCAGCCTGTACTCATGTGCTGGAGAAGATGCCTGCACAGACATTTCCAAGCACAGGACTTGAATCATGCATCTGCTTCAACAGTGGTCACTTGAAAGGCCAGATCAAAATAAACAAATGCCTTGTGCTCTTCCACAAGAAACACAACCACTGCTTTTCCTCTATGAGGGACTGGTTGCCAGCAAGTGCAGTAGAGGCAGCTGAGCAGCCTTTCTGTTGATGATAGAGAAGCGATCTGCAACCACTTAAGACACCAAACCCTGGGAGAAACCCATTTAGCATGAATAACTGCAGAAAAATCACAGAGTCCCTAAAAGCCCATATCTTCTGAAATCCCCTTGAGGCATTCCGCATTTAAGTTACGCAAGCTGTAACAGCACATAAATAGAAATAATTAGAAAGAATATCCATGGAGAACTCCAAGGGTTATCCGGGGCAGCTGACTCCATGGACACTCTTATTTACTTGAGCCCAACTCTAATGCCTGGGAGATATGTGGAATCTCAGGAAAGAGAAGCTAACCAATTAAGATATCAAATTGCTAAGCAGAAAATAAGAAAGTACTTTATATCTTTCTTTCTAATCTTGCTACGAGAAGCATGACATTACTTTTGCTGAATAAAGCTTTGCTATATTTGCTACTAGGTCTATCTGGCTTGTGGAGATGATCTGAAACCAAGAGACCTAGGGCGTGCTGTGTCCACAAAGGTCATGTATGGAAATAAAATAGTTTGTTTGGGCATCATTGATGGGCTTATTCATCAAAAAGTGTTAATGAACACTAAAGAGTGTTCATAAAGGAATGAAAAAGGCTTCTTCCAGGCATCAAAAGGTCCACATGGGGCTGGTATTACCCATACTGGCTTTGCTGGTCAGTGATCACACGCTGAATTTTCCTGCCTCGTGCCTTCTCAAAAATGTATATTTGTGCCCCCTTGGAAACATGTTGTGTGCCTCAGCCACCTGATATTCCAGTGCAAACCCCAGAGCATCATAAATGATTTTAAAGCAACCTGGGTAAAAAAATTATTTCTATTCCGTCTTCCTGTAGAGCACCAAGCATTAAAGGCTGTTCTTTTAATTGTACTGAATTTGATCATAATAAACCAAAGACTTCAAGACACCTTTAGTTTATGACAAAAGCCTCTCACTAATTTTAAGGACTGTTCCTTTATCTGCCACTGCCTGAATATGAACAGAGATCTATAATTCATGCACTCTAAAGATATTCCTTAGAGGTCCTCTTCAACCTCAATGATTCCACGATTCTATTCCAAGTTCTGCCTCCTGAAGAAATATTCTTATTATCAAGCAGAAAAACATGCAGTCACCACACACTTGTGGCAAAAGTATACAAGCATATTCAGAAGCAACTTAGAACAATTAGTGGAGGCATTAACAAACAGGATTTCCTGTCTGAATGGAACTGAAAAGTCAGAGACTAGAAAATACATAGAAGCAAGGAATTTGATGTGGTGAGACGAAAGTAAATATTTACAAAAGTAAGCTGAGAGTTTAATTTGCAGGGAGAGAGAAATGTATTTTTTAAACTGGAGGCATAAATTGTTAGGCAGCTCATGGCCACTTTCCAACAACTGTTGGGAAAGCGATGCTCCAACCACTAGAGAAGTAAAAGGAACAGAAAGCAATAAAACCCTTCCCCTGTACCTTAGTACAGACAATTTCATTCCCCTTTTGTGTGGTGTTCCAAATAACATCCCCGTAATTCCACGTAAAGGATAAGTCAGGTAAGGATGAGGAAGACTAGCCTGAAGCAACATCATCCTAAATCTACTGTATTAAAGTATAAACTCAATAACCAGACTGTGATCTACTACAGACATAAATTGTACTTTTCTCTAACCAAGGGACTGGCAGGTGACAAACTCAGTTCAGGAAAGCTTAAAGCTACTGGGAAAAAATTATACAGTCCAGTATAAACAAAAAACATATTTATAAAACTCAGACTAATTATAAGGTTTATTCTGAGTTAAACATCCCTGAATCTGCCTTAGGTGTCTCAAGGTATGGTAGTAATCCCTTTATATTTCCCCTGTGTTTATGAAGTCCGTAATATTTCCATTGCATCCCCTTTCTCTTAATTCAACAGGATAAGTGTTCCGTAGTTATGGAGAGAAGACATTTGTCTTGCATTACGACAAAACTCTGTGGGTGAGAATCAGAGGAAATCACTGGAGAAAGCAGCTTGAAAAGAGCTCCCAGCCAAAACCTCGAAGACAGACTCTGAACAACGAGACAACAACATGAAAATTAAAAAGACGTCACTGCCATACCACCTAAGGTCTGAATTCTTTGAGTAGGTTTTCTTTCATACGTCTGAGCTCAAATGCACCAGGTGTGCGTACACATGTATTGATATATACTTGAGTCATTGCTAAAATTCTAAAGAAAACCAACACGCCTCTTATTCTCACAGAATCTTAGAATGGTTTTGGGTGGAAGGAACCTCAACGCCCATTCAGTTTCAGCTCCCTGCCACAGGCAGGGACACCTCCCACTGGGCCAGGGGCCTCAAAGCTCCATCCAACCTGGCCTGGAACACCTCCAGGGATTAAACTTGTGATTTAATACAACCAAACTCAGATTTATCAAGAAAGAATCCAAGCTGCTGCCAAAGTGTGAAGGATCATATGCTGGGGGCAGCACCTAAGACTACCAGACCAACAAACAGCTGCTCGTAACGCACTGCTCAGTGTAATTTATTTGAAACCTGGAAACCCAGAGGTTTCCACCACCCAACCACCACCATCTCCCACAGGATCAGGTTGCTCCAAGCCCCATCCAGCCTGGCCTTGAACCTCTCCAGGGATGGGGCAGCCACCACTGCTCTGGGCAACCTGGGCCAGGGCCTCCCCACCCTCAGAGAGAAGAAATTCCTCTTTATGTCTAGTCTAAACTGGAGAGGGGGAGACCTCTCCAGTTTATACCCATTGCCCCTCATACTATCACCACAAGCCTTTGTGAACAGTCCCCCACCGCAGCCCTCTTGTAGCCCCTTCAGGTCCTGGAAGGTTGCTGCAGTTTAGATTTCCCAAGGAAGGTGTATCCAAACCAGTGAATAAAGAATTTCCCCACAAATTTCAAATTTTACTTATGCACTCCTTTCTGAATAAATCTTGTTGGACATGAAATCCATGGAAATGAACAGAGAAGAGAGCTTCCTGTTCTAAGCGTATGGCATTTTATCATGAACTCAAAACTCACACTACAGTATTTGGTAGAACATAAATGCATGCATGTATGTACAGATACATGCTAGCAGTATCACTAAACGGCACCGACAAGCTTGGAAAGAGACTGAAACGGTTAAAAATTTTCATAGACATAGGAAGGTACCACTAGTCGAAAAAAGGAAAGAAAAATATAGGAAGGGGAGTGGTTTGAAGCTGAAAGAGAGGAGACTGAGATGAGATCTTAGGAAGAAATTTTTCCTGTGAGGGTGGGGAGGCCCTGACCCAGGTTGCCCAGAGAAGGGACGGCTGCCCCATCCCTGGAGGGGTTCAAGGCCAGGTTGGATGGGGCTTGGAGCCCCTGATCCAGTGGGAGGTGTCCCTGCCCAGGGCAGGGGTGGGACTGGATGGGCTTTGAGGTCACATCCAACCCAATCCATTCAATGATTCTATGTCAAATAATGTAATATATTAAATACTTCTCAACACTAAGACCAATATTAAATTTAATCTCTATCACTAAACATTTCTTGTAACAGTATAACTACAGTGTGCTTTAAAAATAAATATGACAAATAAAAATTGTCTGCATCCTTCATTGTAACATCAACATAAATCCCCTCTGTTGAATTTCTGTGGATTTATGTACTTAGACATAAACCTGCAAAACGCAGCCAGACATAAATAAACCTCTTTCAAAGGCAAACTTGTGTCAAAATAGATAGAAAATAAAAAATAGGTCTTTTAATCCTGAAAAATAGACGTTTCCATTGAAAGAAAACATTTATCAAGAACAGTAATTTGCTTTTTTTCTTAAGGGTTGTTCATATCAAGTCAGAATCTAACAGCAGGGGATGCTGAATGAAACAAGGGATAATGAAGCATTTCATAAGAGTTCAATTCACTATGGAAAAACCTAGAGTTAACGACCTACACAGAGGTTAACTTGGCTTTAGGAAGCCCCATTCTAACCTTGCCTGGTTCACTACCTGTGGTGCACAAATGTCCAGGGAAGCCAATTCATGGCATCTTCTTAATTCCTGTTATTCCACTGTTTTCTTTAGTTTCTTTATTTCTTTCTTCTTAGTAGCTAAAGCCCCTGAACAGCACCCATTCCCACTCCTATGTATTTTTCAGAATTAACGCCAGGGTCTTTCATCTGCCACGTTTCCCGTGCACATTGAGGTGCTGGAGCACATTCAGAGAAGGGAATGGAGCTGGTGAAGGGGCTGGAGAACAAGTTATGAATCATAGAATCATAGAATAACCAGGTTGGAAGAGACCCACCGGATCATCAAGTCCAACCATTCCCATCAAACACTAAACCATTCCTCTTAGTACCTCATCCACCTGTCCCTTAAACACCTCCAGGGAAGGTGAATCAACCCCCTCCCTGGGCAGCCTCTGCCAGTGCCCAATGATCCTTTCTGTGGAGTATTTTTTCCTAATGTCCAGCCTAAATCTCCCCTGGTGGAGCCTGAGGCCATTCCCTCTCGTCCTGTCCCCTGTCACTTGGGAGAAGAGCCCAGCTCCCTCCTCTCCACAACCTCCTTTCAGGTAGTTGTAGAGAGCAATGAGGTCTCCCCTCAGCCTCCTCTTCTCCAGGCTAAACACCCCCAGCTCTCTCAGCCGCTCCTCATAAGGCCTGTTCTCCAGCCCCTTCACCAGCTTTGCTGCTCTCCTCTGGACTCGCTCCAGAGCCTCAACATCCTTCTTGTGGGGAGGGGCCCAGAACTGACCCCAGGATTCGAGGAGCGGTCTCACCAGTGCCAAGTCCAGAGGGAGAAGAACCTCCCTGGCCCTGCTGGTCACGCCGTGTCTGATCCAAGCCAAGATGCCATTGGCCTTCTTGGCCCCCTGGGCCCCTGCTGGCTCATGTTCAGTCGCTGTCAACCAACACCCCCAGGTCCCTCTCCTCCAGGCAGTTTCCAGCCAGACTTCTCCTAGTCTGGAGCTGCTCAGGGTTGTTGTGCCCCAAGTGCAGGACCCGGCATTTGGCCTTGTTAAACCTCTTGCCGTTGGTCTCAGCCCATGGATCCAGCCTGTTCAGATCCCTTTGGAGCCTCCCGACCCTCCAGCAGATCCAGCTTCCACCCAGCTTAGTGTCATCTGCAAACTTGCTAAGGGTGAGAAGTGGCTGAGGGAACCGGAGTTGTTTAGCCTGGAGAAGAGGAGGGGAGACCCGCCTACAACTGCCTGAAAGGAGGTTTTGGTGGGGCGGATATTGGTCTCTTCTCTACAGGATAAGAGGACATGGCCTCAGGTTGCTCCAGGGCAGGTTCAGATTGGACATCAGGAAATGTTTTTTCACGGAAAGGGTTCTCGGGCGCTGGCAGAGGCTCCCCAGGGAGGTGGTGGAGTCCCCATCCCTGGAGGGGTTTTAAAGATGGGTAGATGAAATCCTTAGGGATGTGATTTAGCAGTGGGCAGGTACGGTTGGAGTTGATGACCTCAAAGTTCTTTTCCATCCTAGCAATTCTGATTCCAAGGTAAAAAAGGTGTTACGGATGTTACCATTTAGATTTATAAACATTACATGGGCATGCAGAGCCCTTATGCAACAGAAAGCAGATTTTATGTTAGGTAACACTTCAAAGTTACTGTTTGTTACTTTTTCAGCAGGAAAAAGATTATTATTTCCCACACAGACTGTCATCCCGAATTACCTTATTCTCTTCTGAATTTGTCATTCTAAATTGAGGTTATTTTATCACCTTCAGACAAAAATACACAAGCCTTGGGATTGGTGGGAACACTGATACAGATTTGATTTAATGATTCATTTCAGCATACTTGCAGTTGTGCAATATTTTTCCATCTTCAAAATATATTTTTTTTAAGTCCCAGTCCCTCAAGTTGCACAGTAATTAAATTTACATTGTCTTCAATTTATTTGGAAATTAACCTCATTCCCACAAAGAGAAGAGTTTGTGCTTTTGCGCTTTACCTCCCACTCGGTTTTATACATTTTATTCCCCAGTGTGATTCTTTCTGCCTGTATCAATTCAAAAATCCTCCCAAGTCCCTAAAAATCTGCCCTCTCCAAAATGTACTTTTTAAAAAGACATTTTCTGTGATGTCCCAGGTCATTCTCCATTTTTCCCAAAGGAAAGAAGATGGTTCCAAGAACTGAATTAGCATGATGATAAAGCAAACACGATTTATATCCTACAATGTACAAAGAGCAAGTACAAACCTCATGGGCTGGGATGTTAATTTCCAGCTACCTCGGGAAAAAATGACAAAGCTAGAGCCTGGGACCAAATACAAACTGTATTTCAACGGGATATTCAGAAGCGACATAATGGGTATTTGTAGGTGACAGGATGAAAGGAAATGCCTCAGGTTGCACCAGGGGAGGTTTAGACAGGAAAAATGCCTTCACCAAAAGGGTTGGCAAGCACTGGAAGAGGCTGCCCAGGGAAGTGGTGGAGTCACCATCCCTAGAGGTGTTAAAAGACGTGGAAATGTGGCACTTAGGCACATGGCTGAGTGGTGGGCTTGGCAGGGTGAGGTTAACAGCTGGACTCTGCGATCTTCAAGGTCTTTTCCAACCTTAACGATTCTGTGACTCTGAATTTTGTATTTATCCAGGTGACAACGAAATGTGTGCACAGAATGTAATCTGGATTAATCTGAGGCAAAAACTATTCTGGATACTGAAGCAAACCATAAGTGTGATCAACTTTACAAACAATAAATAGGCTCTCAAGAATACAATCAAGATCATCATGATTTTCAGATCAAACCAAGCTGCAACAAACTGATGAAATTGAGGGTAGATAAGTGGACAGGGAGGTGGACAGAAAACTGGCTGAAAGGATGGGGTCAGAGAGCTATTGCCAGCAGCACAAAGTTGAGATGGAGGCCAGTCACAAGTGGTGTATCCCATATGTTGATACTGGCACCAATCTCCTTAATACCTTCATTAATGACACGTCTAATGGGACAGCGTGCACCCTCAGGAACTCTGCAGGTGACACAGAACCAGGAGAAGATGCTGATGCACCAGACAGTTGTGCTGCTATCCAGGGAGATCAGGCAGGCTGGAGTAACAGGCCAACAGAAACTTCATGAGGCTCAGCAGAGGAAAATATCAGATCCATTGATTAACAACCAGCAGAACCTACGGGTGGACACTAAACTGAATGTAAAGCAGTGAAGTGTTCTCATGGTAAAGAAAGCCAGTGGAACCATGGGCTGCGTTATGAGGAGCACTACCAGACCATCAAGGGATGTGATCCTTCCTTTCTTCTTGGCACTGGGGAAGCCTTACCTGGAGTTCTGTGCTCCCCAGTAGTAGAGATACGCACCTACCGGAGTCCAGCAAGGAGCAGCGGACGTGCAAAGAGAGGCAAAGAGACCTAGGACTGATGATCTTAAAGAACGAAAGTCTTAAGGGGGTCTCAATGTGTAGAAACATCTGATGGGAGGGTGTAGAGATGACAAAGGCAGACTCAGCGGTGCCCAGAAAAAACACAAGAGGAAATGGGCACAAATTGAAGTACAGGAAAATGCATTTCACAGAATCATGCATTGGTCTATGTTGGAAGGTACCTTCAAGAATATCCAGTTCCAACTCCTTGCCATGGGCAGGGTCACCTCCCATTGGACCAGGTTGCTCCAAGCCCCATCCAACCTGGCCTTGAACACCTCCAGGGATGGGGCAGCAATGATTCTCCTGGGCAGCGATGATTCCCCTGGGCAGCCTGGGCCAGGGCCTCCCCACCATCACAGGCAAACATTTTTTCCTAAGATCTCATCTCCATCTCTCCTCTTTTAGTTTAAAACCATTCCCCCTCACCCTATCCTTGCACTCCCTGATCAAGAGCCCCTCCCCAGCCGTCCTGGAGCCCCTTTCAGTACTGGAAGCTGCTCGAAGGTCTCCCCGGAGCCTTCTCTTCTCCAGGCTGAACAATCCCAGCTCTCAGACTGTCCTCATGCTGGAGGTGCTCCAGCCCTCGGATTACCTTCATGTCCCTCCTCTGGACTCACTCCAACAGATTCACGTCCTTTCTGTGCTGAGAAATCCAGAACACAGGAGTCCTGAACACAGGACTCCAGGTGGGGTCTCACCAGAGTGGAGCAGAGGAGCAGAATCCCCTCCCTCACCCTGCTGGTCCCTCTGCTTTGGATGCAGCCCAGGATACATTTGGCTTTCTGGGCTGAAGCGCACATTGCTGGATCAAGAGGAGCTTTTCATGCAACAACAACCCCAAGCCCTACTCTTCAAACTGACTCTCAAGCCACTCTCCACCCAGCCTGTATTTTTACGGAAGTCAAAAGACCTGTCATTCCATTCCTGACACTAAAACTGGCCTGATGACTCATGACCCTTACAAGCACCTTATTATATCCTATCTATAAAACTGGATTGCCACCTTTCATACAATGTGCTGGTAACTAATACAAAATATGGATGACCCGTCAAACCGCACATGATGCACCTAGAATTATTCAAAATAACCAACCATGTGAGGCAGGAACATTAAATGGAAACTTTACAATCTCTTTTCATTAGAGCATTGAACTAGTTTTCAGCTAGGCTGATGCCCCAGAAGACTCTTCCAGCATTTAGAAGAAAAGCCAAATGCTAATCACTGTCCTGGAGGTTACACTGGGGCTTGAAGGATTAGTCATCTTTGGAAATCAGTTGTGGTTGTTCTTATTTTCCTCTCCCACTGCTTTTTCTGATCCATGACTGGTGCAGTGGGAGCATTCTCATCAATGTTTTCTCACAAATTTCAGCTTACAAACACGAAAGAACAAAACCACTTAAGAATAGCTCACAGCTCTCAACTCCTACATCCTGCTGTAGAAGGGAGATCCAAAACCTCCTTACACAACTTAAATCAATCCTCTGGAGCATTACAATAAAAAGCTGACTAATTTTCCCCCTCATTTTTTTCCCCTCAACTCTGCATTTCTTGATCAAATATGCTGCAGTGAGGAATGGTGACAACAAAATACAAGAAGAAATGACAGTTCTTACAGTTTGATGTTCTCATTAGAGACTGGAGAAGAAAATAACAGAAAAATAGTGCTTACATTGTTACTAATCCTGCAAAACTGGAATGGTTTGGGTCATTTAGACCAGTATGAATGGATTTGGATGCCAGTTCCTACGTCTTCAGCAGCTACAGCTCTATTAAGCAGGTGAGCGATGTTCTCAGTTCACTCCATCCAGCTCCCTTCCTCCCTATCCTACCTGGGGGCTGTGCAGCCTCTGGGTCTTCCTGGGGAGCCAGGTGAGGTCCAGAGGACTCAGCAGCTCGGGGGCTCTGTCTTCAGTACAATGTGCTAACCACACCTCACTGGCAGCACTCACCGCTTTGATAGAGAATCACCAATTTAAATTGAATGTCTGGGCAGCTGAGAGACTACCCAAAACTACTCCTTAAGGAGAACCATGATGATGATGCATCTAATCACTTGTATTGTTAATCAAACATTAAACAAACAGGGTTTATCTGAAAAAAAAAAACCCAAACCCCAAAAAACCAACTTCCCCACACTTACGATACTTAGAACTGCAATTAATTAGGAAAGCAAAAGCTCTCAGGTATTTTCACTAAGCAGTTCTACGCTGTGGCTCCCATGCAGAACATCTGAGCAGCACAAACAACAACATCTGCTTCCACAGAATCATAGAATCCCCAGGCTAGAAAAGAACTTTGCGATCATCAAGTCCAACTGTACCTGTCCACTACTAAACCACATCCCCGAACACCTCATCTACCTGACTTTTAAACACCTCCAGGGATGGTAGAACAACTCTATCTCTCTCAGCCTGTCCTTGTATGGAGGTGCTCCAGCCCTCGGATCATCTTTGTGGCCTCCTCTGGACCTGTTCCAACAGTTCCATACCCTTCTCATGTTGGGGACTCCAGAATTGGACACAGGGCTCCAGGTGGGGTCTCGCTAGAGTGGAGCAGAGGGACAGAATCCCCTCCCTTGCCCTGCTGGTCCCACTGCTTTGGATGCAGCCCAGAATACATTTGGCTTTCTGGGATGAGTACATATTACTTCTGCTCTTCAGATTCCTTCCCCAAAACTTAACTCATCATCACTGGTCATGTGCATGATTTGAATCTCTTAATCACCTGAATATCTGTTTCCAAGAGTTATTTGTTCCAGCATTCTTCCAGGTACTTGTGAATTATTTATTACTCAGGTTTGCAAAGTTCTTTGAAATATTTTAGTAGTCAAGGCACTACCCAGTTTCAGGCTGATATCCGGATCTCTCTCTAGACACCCATGTGTACGGATTAAACATTTAGTTCTTGATTCATTGCAAGCTGTGGATACTCCTCACTATTTAAAAGCGGGGAAAAAAAAAGTATACATATTGCTGTTAATTCAGAGATTTTGTCTGGAACATCTTAAACACAATGATCATTGCATTCTCTAGCTGCAGCCAGTACTTTCCACTAGTTTCATCCCAACATAACAAGCGCTGGAATAAAGGGTACAGTCTGTTGATTTGCAACTAGAGCTCATAACGAAGATGACTTCTGTATAAGCCAAAATGTAGCTGTGGTGAGAATCTGTGCTTTAATTTGACAAATTGGAAGATGTTTTGAATCAGTAACATATGTTTGTTATTTTCTAAGTGAATAATTTCCTATATTTAGGCAATAACTACTCATTTTACTAGGTTACCTTCACCAGCCAAAAGTTAATGCAATGCTGCCTGGGAAACCAAAACAGATAGCAGCACATCATCTAGGTGGAGAAGACAAAGAATACCCGTGCTGCTAGCAACAAGGACTTACAGAAGCTGCTGGAGAGGTGACATTCTGCACCTGAGAGGTTCTGCACCCTAGGAGACTCAGTAGATACTCCAGAGAAGCTGAAGCTCAGTATGGCTTTCTGATCTAAGCAGAAGATTGGCTTACAGGAGCATAAATACCTTCTGCTTTCAGCTATAAACTACTAAACTATGTTCAGTCTGACATTCATTTTATTAGCATTTTCCTGAGCTCTTCAGGCACGCTATAGAACATTTCTCATTTTAGTCTCCAAACAATAGCTTATTAACATACTTATAGAAGAATAAGGCACCCACCCCAATCCTGATTAATTGCCAGACATTACATATGAACGCAAAACCCCCAGACTCGGTACATGCTGCTACAATGGAAATGCGTGAAAGTAATTTTGTTCCAATTGTATCTCATGGGAACATGGGCTCATAAGTGTTCAATTAAAAATAATTCCATCTGATCGAGATGTGTTTCAGTTTCACATGCTAATGTGGTGGAATGTGTCTAGATCATGTCTGTGATAAATTTTTACCAGGGTGGGAGGAAAAAATACTGTTCTATAGAAAGAAGACAGCTCTTGTGATTTTTCCTTTTCCATTTAATTCTTGTGCGCGTGAAAAAGCAGCATTTTGGCAACCTGTGTTGTTTTGTACTATTTGGGTCAGATCACCTCGGGGACACTACCTGGGAAGATTACATTTTAAACAGAAAAAAAATCTAAATCAGAATGTGGCCTTTTAAAGAAATCCCTAAGACAAACAAAACAACAAAATCGGGCATGGCATCCTGCCTGCAGCTCTGATTTTTAATGCCAAAAGAAGCCACTTTGATCAGTACGTCTAACACAAGCTGTAGGAATTCCCTCAGCTAGTTCCTCCTTCAAGTCCAATCAGTGTGGCTGGACTTGGACATATCTTTAGGAAAAAGTCCAATCTCATTTACAAATCCCAGTCTTGGGAAACCCAGAGTCTTTGTTACATTATTCCAGTGAATCACTCACCATGTAAAAAGAAATA
The DNA here is from genome assembly GCF_032191515.1 of Phaenicophaeus curvirostris. Taxonomy (NCBI): domain Eukaryota; kingdom Metazoa; phylum Chordata; class Aves; order Cuculiformes; family Cuculidae; genus Phaenicophaeus; species Phaenicophaeus curvirostris. The sequence continues at coordinate 74,349,061 of NC_091431.1, forward strand.
TGAATCAGTTTCTGTTGGTTTTGCTTCAATTTCAACTATTGGAGCGCATTACATTTTGCATACTAAAGGCCTCTTATTAAAGAGTTTATTTACGTTTAATCTCCTAAGTCATTTCAGAGGAAACTCATGAAACGGGCCAAGAGTATCTCCAAGTCATTTCCAAGTCAATCCTACCTGGACCTTATATCCCAACGCGTGATCTCTGTGCATGAAATCTGACTATTGAAAACACACCTTACTTGTATCATGCTCAGATCACGGTGATAAGCAATCACTCCTCTTCATTGTTCACTGCTTCCCTAAAAGATATTCCACACCTGGGTTGGGGCAATCCGTGGTTTCCATATGGGCTGGGGGATGATGTGATTGAGAGCAGCCCTGAGGAGAAGGACTTAAGGGTGCTGGGGATGAGAAGCTGGAGATGAGTCAGCAACGTGCCCAGAAACCAACTGTGTCCTGGGCTGCATCCAAAGCAGAGGGAGGGGATTCTGCTCCTCTCTTGTGAGACCTCATCTGGAGTGACTTAGATGAGCCATTAGGAATAAATTCTTCACACTGAGGGTGGGGAGGTCCTGGCCCAGGCTGCCCAGAGCAGGGGTGGCTGCCCCATCCCTGGAGGGGTTCAAGGCCAGGTTGGATGGGGTTGGAGCCCCTGATCCAGCGGGAGGTGTCCCTGCCCATGGCAGGGAGTGGAACTGGATGGGCTTTAAGGTCACATCCAACCCAATCCTTTCTATAACTTTATGACACATTACTTTAAAGATGGTAGAAGTTAACAAACCAGTGCGTGAGGGTTCCACTAGATGTGAACCCATGCTTGAAGATCATCCAGTTAAACTGCATTTTGAGACTTTCAAGGTAGACTATTCTTCATCCATCAAATACTCACAGCATTGATTTTATATCTCACTGGTTTCTTGATTGATATGTAGTGCAGTACAAAGACAAATAATTTGTAACAGAACTATTTATAAACAATTCCCCTCTGCCAAGCCACTCAACATTTAGTGTAAAGTGATCCTTCCACAGTAAATAACCCCACTGCTCCAATAAAACTACAAGCAGCTGACTAAAAATCCCAATCAAAAAGCAAGAAAACATTAAGTTATATTCATCCAACAAGCCTCTGACCATTCTTTTATCTTCCCCAAAGGAAAATAATTAAACAAGCTGGATTTCAGGGAAATGTTTCACATCATCACAGTGGTGAAAGAAAAAGCCTCATCTCCTGACCCGTGATCCCACATTGGGAACTGCATCCACATGAAACATCTTGAGTGGAAGCTCAGGGAACAGAGTTTCCATAAAAAATTATAGGCTGCTCTATTGAAATTTCAGCATCCTGGTGTTACCAAGCCAGCCTGCATGCACAGAGAAATACTGATGTAAGTTGATTGTATCTTTTTTCCTTTGCCCATTTTTACTTATTTACTTCTTAAATGAGTTAATTAGATTTTGTCACTTGCTCCACAGTCTATGTAGGATTGAAATTTAAAATGCACATATCATGATCACTGAAATCAGCTATTATAACAGAAACCCACAGCCCTGGGTTTGCACTGAAAATCAAATCAAAACAATAAATATTAAACCCATTAGGAAAAAAGACGATCTTTGACTCCTTAGGTTAAACACTGCAGCACCCGGAATTTGTCAGAGTACAGGTCCACACATTATGAGAAAAACTTTGTTAATTGTCACAAAAACACTCAATCTCCAACTTCTAATGTAGAAGAACAATGCCATATGTCTCAATAACAAGAAAAAATCCCCAACCAACCCATAATTATACTCTACGATAATGCAATGATATTGTAATCCCTGAATGGGTACCAATTCCGTTCTCATCAGCCTTCTGGCTTGGCAGGATGCTGAGTCGAGCACATGGAATAGTGCTTGTGGGAGCAGAAAGGAAGAAGGAAAGGAAAAGCAAAAGCACCCACAGATCATTGGTCAGATGCCAGTTTGGGAAGAAAGATGTAGAATTTTATTAAAATATCCCACAGAAAAAAAAAGATTTTGAAACAGTATCATCAAAAAAGAGTATCAAGTTAGTTTATTCTTAGAAAGTACTTAAATCTACCAAGCTTTCTAGACCTTTTCTTTGGAAAAAGAGGATTTTTTTGGGGGAAAAAAAACCCCACAACAACTTTCAAACTAAGTTATTTACCATTCAAAAAATAGTCTACTTCAGTGACAGACGAAGCAAAGCTATTTCTCGCCTATGTTGTGTCCACATTCTGCAGTTTTCATTATTCTACTTCTAATCCTACGATATATGTGGGGTTATTCTCAAAACATTAAAAAAGCCATTGTTCAAAACTTATAAATACTTAAAAAGCTGTTTCAATAAGGCCCAATGACAACTTCACAAATTATTTTTCCTTCTCTCACAGATTTTTATCCAGTTATTTACCAAAAAAAAGGTTTTCAACATATCTGCTGACTTGGTCCCCTTATGAAATAAGATTCATACATAATTTTCCTGCAGAACTAACACTCTTCGGAAACAGTCTCATTCCCAACTAATTTCATCTGCCTGTGCCAAGGTGCAACAGCATTTTTGTTTCACACACCATGCTGGATGGAAGCCTACCTGCACTGACTTCACTCGATTTGGGTGACTTCTTCACAGTGACAGCTGTGTTTACTACAGGTGTAACCCCAAATAGAGAGCTTCTCATTTAAATGATTATTTAAGCCAAAATATTATCGCTCACCCACCTGATTACCGTGTTCATATGTTGTCCCACCTAACACATTCTTATAACTCTTAATATTTTCTCAATAATGCTTTGATTCTCTTTACATGGTGAATACTTCCAGTATCACCTCTCTCCCAGTGAAGTATGGATCAATATTTCATAGAATCACAGAATCACAAAGGTTGAAAAACACTTCTAAGGTCACCCAGTCAAACCATCAGCTCAACACCACCATGCCTACTGAACCACGACCCAGAGTGCCACAGCCACATGGTTTTTGACTCTTTCTTAGGACAGAGACTCCATCAACCCCCTGGGCAGTCTCTGCCAATTTTATACCACTCTTTCAGTAAAGACATTTTTCCTGATATCCAGTCTAGTCCCCTGGCACAACTTCAGACCACTTCCTCTTGTCCTATCACTTATTGCTTGCGAGAAGAGATGAACACCAACCTCACCACAACCTCCTTTCAGGCAGGTGTAGACAGTGATAAGTCTCCTCCTCTACAGACTAAGCAGCCCCAACTCCCTCAGCTGCTCCTCACAACCCTTGTTCCCCAGCTCCGTTCCCTTCTCTAGATGTGGTCCAGCCCCTCAATGTCCTCACCAGTGACGAGGCTAGGGGGATGATCCCTTCCCTGCTCCTGCTGGCCACCCCATGGCTGATCCAAGCCAAGATGCTGTTGGCTGCCTTGGCCACCTGGGCCACTGCTGGCTCATGTTCAGCCCCTGTTGACCAACACCCCCAGGTCCTTCTCCTCCAGGCAGCTTTCCAGCCACTTTTCCCCAAGCCTGGAGCTGTGCGGGGTTGTTGTGTCTCAAATGCAGAACCCGGCACTTGGCGATGTTGAACTTTATGCAATTTACCTGCACGAATCAATCCAGCCTGTCCAGCTCCCTGTGCAAGCTTTTGGTAATTTATAGTCAAAACATCACACAGAGTAAGTATGAAAAGTACTAGAAATTATTTTCATAAGTTATAAATAACTGGCCTTGAGTGAACATAGCAGGAAAACAGAGAGTACCAGCCTTCAGAAGGCTAAAGGGGCTCTTGAGAAGAGCACCCAGATCTTCCATTACCCAGCCAGTATGCATTCATAGCTGATGTACAGACTATTTTATATACACTAACTTCAGGTGAGGCTTTTATATAAACTGCTTAAAAACTGAATGTAAACAAATGCTCAATGATATAAACAATCAGAGAAAAAATCATTTCACAGCAGCCAAATGCTATTTTGAAGAGTATTAATTGATGTACCTCTCTGGATTGCACTAATCCGTGCAAAAAAAAAAAAAAAAAAGTTCAAGGTTTAATAACAGCCTGAAGCCAAAGAAAATATGTCAAACTTCAAATATTTTAGCTTTTCAAGGATGTTACTCTGACACTTTTCCTGTATGTACTGACAGATGGGCCAGCAATCTGTATCATAACCCACTTCAAAGGGCTGTCTCTACCTTCCTGGGATCCAGCCCTGATGCTCCAGCACAGCTCAAGCAAAAAAGGAGCTGGCGATGGGATAAAGAGGACAAGTTGGCTTTGTGCAGCATTTCACCATCCCATTGCAGCAACAGCATCATTTCTTGTAATTAGCAGTATTTTTCAAAGCTAACCTCGGAGGCCCCGATCCTGCAAAGCCTGCACATTCTTAAATTAATGTAATTGTGTAATTCTACTGAGTCCAGTGGCATGGGAGGAGTATGGCTGCACAGCTTATCCTCTACAAGCTTCAGACAGTGTGCCATAACACTTCTGAAAGTGAGTATTAAAATCTTATTAGATGCATTTTGCTGTTCAAATAAACCTAGCATTAAGTAACAAAAAGATATGCAAAATGGGTAAACAGTCTAAAAATTAGACATCATATTTGTCTTTTTTTTTTTCCTCTGGGCAATAAACAATTCAGATGAATCCATATAATTTTTCCTTTTGCTCTACTGCTTCATGAACACGTTTACTTAATTTGCAAGGCTTAGCAAAACCACGTTTCCTGCTTTCACACACACATTGTCAAGCTAGCTATGAAAATAAAACTGTCCCCAATTTGTTCAGCTTACCCAAACAAATCATTGCTACCTTTCGCTAGTGCATGCACTAAGCCAATTTCATTTTCAAAGACAATTTTCCTGAGATTGACTGCAACCCACAGAGGTTAAGAACAAAAAGAAGACACACAGGAACATTAAAACATCACCTAATGAACACACGATTCAAAAGGAAACCGTAAGAGTGGGAGAACGTATTTCACATGGTGAAGCAGAGTTACTACTATAATCAATAAAAAGCACAGCCACAACAGAATTATTAGACAGCAGCAATGACAGATTACAATGCCAGGCTCAATATTTACACCATGCTAACGCACGGCATCATAAAATAGGTATTAGCATCTCCTCCATTTTATAGAATCATAGACTAGAACCATAAAATCCTTAGGGTGGGAAAAGACCCTAAGATCATCCAGTCCAACCATCAGCCCAACACCATCATGCTGGCTAAACCAGGTCTTAAAGTACCACGTCCACACTCTTTCTGAAGCCCCTCAGGGATGGAGACTCTACCACTGCCCAGGGCAGCCCCTGCCAGGGCTTCACCTCTCTTTCAGGAAAGACATTTTTCCTAATATCCAATCTAAAACCTCCCCTGGTGCAACCTGTGGCTGTTTCCTCTCATTCAATCACATATTACCTGGGAGAAGAGACCAGCACCCACCTCTCCACAACCTCCTTTCATGGAGCTGCAGAGAGCGATGAGGTCTCCCCTCAGCCTCCTCTTCTCCAGGCTAAACAACTCTACATCTCTCAGCCATTCAAGACCCCTCCCCAGCTTCGTTTTAACGTTTAGAAAAGCCACCAAATGCAACACTGGCACTAAATCCCAGTGCAGGCTGCCTGGAGCCCTGGTGCCACAGGCTTACTCCCAGCGGGACAGGGGAATACATGCTATTTTCCTTTCCCTCTCCCCAATTTGAACAAGCTTTAGCAGTTCAGTAGCTGTGGGATGCTGTCTGCCTATAGATATGACAGGTCACCACCAGTATCTTACATAAATTCATGGTAGCTTGGTAATGAGAACAACATCGATCAACCACCAGCATAGAAAAAAATGTTATAAGTGCTTTAATGAAGAAAATTAATGAGTACTACTTAGTCAGTGGGGTCATTCCAAAGCCACCCTCATCTGATCGAGATAAAGATGTCCCTGCTCCTGCAGGGGTTGGACTAGATGACTTGTAAAGATCCCTCCCAACCCAAAGCTTGCTTTTATTAATTCCCTCTCCCTGCCTCCAAATTAAAGGTACAACTGTTCACGTCCATATTGACGTTGGCATGCAAAATGTGACAAAACTAACCAAAACTTTAATTCCTTGGGACATCTAAGGAGACGCAACATCAGCTGGGGTATCAGGACAGTATTAGAGACCAACTGCTACTGGGGGTTAAGTCTGATATTCTTTACAAGGAGTCCTGCTAGGAGACCTGGATGAGAGGGTTGTGATTTAGAAATTGTCATAATTAATTATGCTCTGCCTTTAGCAATTAATGCATTCAACTCTTCTCTAAGCAGGTTGTTCACAGGACAGACTATTGCAGCACTTCATTCAGGATGGATGCATAAATTCAGACAAACACAACTTCTTTTGACACCTCCATTTATGCCACTGTATTTGATGCTGTTTATGGAGCTACCCAGGCAAGATTCCTGAGCACACACTCTTCTAACCACTTTTCAACCAGAAAAACAGCAACAGAGAACTACCCACCAAGATCTGCTACCTATCTTCTTTGCAAGGAGGATTTTCTATTTCAAATACTTCATTCTACTTCCATATCATAAAAGGATGCCTGTAACGAAAACCTGGGATTTTACAGCCTCCCAGGCTGATATATTCTAAAATATCTCAACTGATGCAAAACTCCCATTTTAGAAAGCAACACTAGTAAACCATTCCCTACAAGTTTCAGTATAGGGACCAATGAGATGAACTTATTGCTTTAAAAACTTCACTAGCTTGTTATATGAAAATGTATATATAGCTATCAGTGCTCATTTTCATCTATAAAGCCATATCCATGGATCAGTGCTTAGTATTCCGAGGATGATTTTGCCAACTTAACATTGTAGCATTGCCGTTGTGTAGAGTTACCCAAATTTCACTGGATCAAACTGGAATGATTAAGCCATTTATTTTATGCTTTCCGGACATCACTCCTGGGTATAAAACATTCCAACTTACACAAAATTGTGGTGTGCTCTGCCCGCATTATTATTATTATTATTATTATTACTATTATTATTATTATTAAATAACGTCTTTGAAATCTTAGAGTTTTGTCTACTTTAATACCATATCCCTGTTCCAAATTAATCTGCAGAATGCCCCTGGGACAGCTAGATTTTCATCTCCTGTTGAGATCGTTCGGTGTAACTCTCCATCATCACATACTACTATGAAATCTGTTTTGTACAAAGAGAGCTATTTCAGCTTGCATGCCGTGTTTTCTCCCCCTGACAATCAAGCTGGTTTTACTTATGTTTACTGTGTGGTCTCTTGCTATTGTACGCCTGCTTAGCTGGGAAGCTGCATTTCCACACTGGATGCTTTCCATGTTCTGATCAATTTTGTCATGCAATTTTTCCCTTGTTTTCCTAAAGCTTCTAGCAGCTTGGTTAATATACTTAATGACTCACCATGTCAAGAGGAAAACAGTAAAACTCAGTTTTCACTTGGAGTAAACATCTTAGAGAAAATGTCTGAATATTGTAAGTAGAATTTATTTTTAAATTCCTCATTATTTTACAGGTTCCATAAAACATCTGTAATCCTGCATTATGAACTACTTTACGTTAAAGGTTGTTTCCAACCTAAACAATTCTGTGATTCTGTGTGACTCAGTGATTTTGGGCTGATGGGTTTTCAACATTCTTATTCTGTATAATCAAAACTGATCAGGCATGTCAAAAAACGCAGCTCTTTCTCAATTTATCATTAATTGCCATGACAATTTACTGAACTTGAGGGAAAAGTTCTGTCATTCTCATTCTTGAAAAGCAATTTATATAGACATCGTTACCGGAAAAATGGGCATCAGGGAAGTATTAGACACATGTAAAACAACTTAAAACTCCACAGTAATTCCAAACAAGCTACGTAAGTGTATGGAAGCTTTGCGAATTGCAGCTTACGCTCTTATGTCATAGCTTTGGAAAAGGATTAAAATACTTTAACACAAAAAGCATTTAAAAGTTCCAAATATATGGCCATATATTAATTACAGAAGTTGTACTCTAAATTAAAAAAAAAATAGAAAAACTCAATCAAACCATTATTAGCCTCTCATGTCTACAACACTTTTTAGGACACACTTCAAGGATGCCATAAAGACACAAACCATCCCCTCAGCCACTTAATGTTATTCATCAGTTAACTGAAAACATGCACAGATCAGTCACAGAGCATGCAGCATGCAGTAAATGGAGAGCAGAGGTTAATAACCTGGAAGCATAGGATCTGAGAATGTGAGAACAAGTTAAAGACAAGAGTTCCTCTCCATTGTCACTGAGGGTCGAGAAGCAATGCTGCAGCGTAGAGCAGTGAGAGTGGGGGAAATACAGTTTGTCCAAGACATACACATATCTCCGCAAGTGGCGGCAGGTATAACTGAAAGACAAGGGTAAAGGGAGAAAAAACAGAAAAAAGAGGTATTTTCCTTTAAGAAAGCTAATTCATGGTTTAACGTCCTTGGTTTTTGTGCCAAGAGTCAATGGAAGATGCCAAGTAAGCAATGGAGCAGTTTGACATAAAACAACAGTTTCAAAAGACAGACGGCTCTGCTCGCCCGTGCCCATACGCTGGTTCTGTCGCTACCGCAAAGGGAACTTGCCAAGTCTCACACGTCAGAGATGCAAGAAGCCTGGATTTTGTTTTCTTTTCCTTTTTTTTTTTATGTTGTTGTCATTGCTTTTTTCTTGGGTATTTTTTTTTTTGCGGAGGGGGGGATAATACCTTAAAAAAAAGTTCTTTGTCTCTTTCAATTTGCCCTGAAAATATAAATGCAAGTGCCTGAAACTGGTTTACAAAGGTAAAGAAACCCTGAGAGTATTCAAAGACTGGGTTGAAACTCAGTCAATGGATCTACCTATGCTGAGGCTCTGCATTTCCCAGGCTCATATCCCTCTATAATCCCTTTACTAGACATGTGCAGCTTAAACACTCTCAGGTGACCAAATTATTTGTGCTTGGGCAAAGAACAGGATCGAAGAGTGCCACCAACAGCTGATCCTTGGGTGCATCACTGAGGCTCCTGGCCCAAAACTGTATCAAAATTTTATCTTCCAACTGCTCTAGTGTTTAAACTAACCTTTCACTGCTGGGTTAAAGTCAATCACCTACCTTTGCTCTGGAAGCTGAGGATGATAAACACCTTTTGGCACTTCATTTGCAGTTTTCAGGAGAGGAAGTAGCTGCTAGGAGGCAATTTCATAAGCCATCACTCCTTTTTTTTTGACCACAGCACGTTTTGAGCAACACAGGTTATTCTTCTCATTCCACACGCCAGGGATGGAGCAGACAAAGAATGGTATTTACAGGATCCTGTACCAAGTGGAACCCTCAACACACAAGCCTGCCCTTTCAGCTGCCCACAGAGGCCACAGAAGTTTTTCCAGAATCAGATCAAAGGACATCATTCAGAATTATGCTGCTTGTAAGATTTAAACATTCATGAGTCCATTACTCTGGCTGAGCATATTGCACCAGCCTTTCTACCAGAAAAACAGAATCATAGAACGGTTTGGGTTGGAAGGAACCTTAAAGCCCATCTAGTTCCACCCCCTGCCATGGGCAGGGACACCTCCCACTGGATCAGGGGCTCCAAGCCCCATCCAACCTGGCTTTGAACACCTCCAGGGATGGGGCAGCCACCACTGCTCTGGGCAGCCTGGGCCAGGGCCTCACTGCCCTAAACAGGAAAACATTTCTTCCTAGGATCTTATCCCTCTTTCAGCTTCAAACTGTTCCCCCTCATCCTCTACCTGCACTCCATTATCCAGAGCCCTTCCGCAGCTTTTCTGGATCCCCTTTTAGCACTGGAAGCTGCTCTAAGGTCTCCCCAGAGCCTTCTTTTCTCCAGGCTGAACAACCCCAACTCTCTCAGCCTGTTCTCATATGGGAGGTGCTCCAGCCCTCAGATCACCTTCATGTCCCTCCTCTGGTCTCACTCCAACAGATTTGTGTCCTTTCTGTGCTGAGGGCTCCAGAGCTGAACACAGGGGGTCTCACAAGAGTAGAGGGGGAGAGTCTCCTTCCTCAACGGGCTGGTCACACTTCTTTGGATGCAGCCCAGGGTTCAGCTGGGTTTTTGATCTGCAAACACCCACTGCTGGCTCATGTTGAGCTTCTCATCAACCAGCGCCCCAAGTCCTTCTACACAGGGCTGCTCTCAATCCATCCTCTGCCCAGCCTGTATCTGTGCTTGGGACTGCGCTGACCCAGGTCCAGGACCTTGCCCGTGGCCTGGTTGAACCTCAAGAGGTTCACAGAGGCCCAACTCTCAAGTCTGTCAAAGTCCCTCTGGACAGCCACTCTGGATTGCCACCTTATTTCAAGCCTGCAGAATCACAGAACCATAGAATCACCAGGTTGGAAAAGACCCATTGGATCATAGAGGCCAACCATTCCTATCAAATACTAAACCATGCCCCTCAGCACCTCGTCCACCCGTCCCAGCCATTTGATCTTGTTTGACCTTGGCCAAGAAATTATGAATACCTTCTGTTATCACTTATTTTTCACCCCGTCAATGCTCTCCATTGATAGAAAGAACAAGCATGACCACATTTAGGTTCAACTCACAAACTGGGTGAGAATGCAGCATGCAATAGGAGGAGGAGAAATTTCTTAAAAGCTTCTCCTAGAGGATTCATGCCCTGTCGAGATCTCATTGCTCTCTACAACTACCTGAAAGGAGGTTGTAGAGAGGAGGGAGCTGGGCTCTTCTCCCAAGGGACAGGGGACAGGACAAGAGGGAATGGCCTCAAGCTCCGCCAGGGGAGGTTTAGGCTGGACATTAGGAAAAAATTCTTCACAGAAAGGGTCACTGGGCACTAGAACAGGCTGCCCAGGGAGGTGGTTGAGTCACCTTCCCTGGAGGGGTTTAAGGCACGGGTGGACGAGGTGCTAAGGGACATGGTTTAGTGTTTGATATGAAATGGTTGGACTCAATGATCCGGTGGGTCTCTTCCAACCTGGTTATTCTATGATTCTATGATTCTATGAGAGAGGCATCGCACACGAGTGCCAGCAGCACTGCCCTCTCCCCGCTGCCGGCTTCGGTGCCATCACCTCCCCCTGCCACAGCATGAATAGGACAGGGTGGGTAAGGGACCACTTCTGTGTACAGAATGCTTCCAGAGTCAGCTCTAGTGTTGGTGGAGCTGTTGGTTCAAGGTCATGCTTTGGAAAAAGCAACCCTCAAGTGTCACCAGTCCTCCTGAGTGTTTATATACGGTCAATATATACAGCCAATGCAATTCTGTACACCTTCCTTTCTTCATTTCATGTAGTCAGGGCAAGGCCATTCCTGCTTTCAAAGTTGAGCTTGTTTATTGAAAACTGTGATTTCAAATCCACAGCAAGCGCAACACTATCCCTCAAACATGATTGGCCTTGATGATCCGATGGGTCTTTTCCAGCCTGGTGATTCTATGATTCTATGAAACCTGCATTTGCTAACTTGTGTGACCACCACAACCAGCACAGTTCAGATCATATCCAAGACCAAGCAGCTCCATTTTTAAATTCTCCAAGCTAAATCTGAATAAAATCAAGGCTTAGATCCATCAACAAATATGTACATGAAGAAAAGTTTACATTCTACTTTCACTGCTAAATTGTAGGTATTGAGTTTGAGATGAGACTTATTGATCCACCAGAAATCAGTTTTCCAGCAGCTACTACCTCCACAGCTAGATGTTGCTGAAATCTTTGTTTTCAGTATGTTTTATGGGGCATATTACTTTTGCTTTGCAGAAAAAGGCAATCTTCAGCTACAATACAGTACTGAAAAATTTGTAAAAGCAATATTGGAAAAAAGCAAGACCATTATATGTGATTGATGGTGTGTGTGCCTGCATTATTCATGTATTCTGCTTACCCCGAGGACAAAAACGTAGCTCACACTGGACTGAAATCCCACTCCAGAAGATTATAATTCCCTCTTATAAAAAGTAAAAGCCATCTGATCAACAGTGAGAATTCTGATAAAAAAAACATTAGTGTCAGCTTCTAAAAGCTAAAAAGTAGAGGGACTGGTTATATAAATCTGTGAAATCAGGGTAGACATGAGTTTTCTCAACCAGAAAAACATTATATATTCCTACATAACAATAAGCTTTCACTATTTTTAGGTAATGAGAATAGTAAAACTCCTCTAATATATCCTTGCTACACAAATATTACCTTAACTATACTCCAGAAACTTAAATTATTAAAGAAAAAAAATCCATATTCACCATCAAACTTAAAGTTTTCAACATTCTTTAACAGAATCACAGAATGGTTTGGATTGGAAACAAACTTTAAAATCCATCCATTCCAACCCTCCTGCCATGGGCAGGAATATCTTCAACTGGATCAGATTGCTCAGAGCCCCGTTCAACCTGACTTTGATTCACCACTCTCGGTATAAAGAACTTATTCTTTCTATCTAGTCTGAATCACCTCTCTTTTAGTTTAAAACCATCGCCCCTTGTCCTGTCACTGCAGACCCTGTCATAAAGTCTGTCCCCGTCTTTCTTCTAAGCCCTCTTTCTTCTAAGCTGCTCTAAGGTCTCCCCAGAGCCATCTATTCTCCAGGCTGAACAATCCCAACTCTCTCAGCTTGTCCTCATAGCTGAGGTGCTCCAGCTCTCAGACCATCTTCGTGACCTCCTTTGGATGTGCTCCAAGAGGTCCATGTCCTTCTTGTTCTGGGTTCCAAACCAACAGAGATTACCATCAGTATTCTGCAGACTAAAGTGACAGCGGATGCCTTCTGCCTGGCAGATAACTACCTCTCAAATCAAACCAGAAAATAAAACCCAAACAAAACACAGCAGTCAGCTATATCACCCTTTTAGAAAAATAAAAAGTATATTTACTCAAGATGGAAGCTGCTCTTCCCTGTAACTGTGCCCAACTTCTGTATTTCTTCATCTCACTGTCACTGTGCAAAGCCAGCCTGATCTCACAAATCTGCAGAAGTTAATGGCTATGCTCAACTGCCATGAAGATACTCTCACCTGCTTATACCAGCCTCCTGTAATCCTGGAGCTCTGGTCCTCTCTTCCAAGATCTTTTCAGGTTTGCCTGAACCAGTATTAGTTAAAATGAATGTTTCAATCATCCATCTGACCTCAGAGAGGGAAAAGACCCTTCCTGTACATGCTCTTCACTGCCTGCTACCCAGGCACATGTAAAGAAAACATACAATTTTTATCTATGTATAAAAATGAACCCAATGTATCTATATTTATTTGTAATCTAGTGCAGCTTTGATGAAGGCAAAGAAACATTTCCTTTCCACAGAGTCTGGACATTGCTTATTAGCAAAGGTGTTCTGATGACAGCAGTTAAACAGGGCCATCAAATAAACACTTTAAAATGAATGGGAGTTCAATTTCTAGAGCCACTGGGGAGGCAGAGGTTAGCAGTGAGCTGAACAGCCACATGTGTGACGGCAGAGCTGCATCCCATACGGACAGAGCAGAACAGAGCAGAGAGTAGAGTTGAGGAAAGAGGACAGTAGACTGAAGGTACTGTCGAGGATCATCTCATCTTCCGCTTCTCAGGAAGCCACAGAGAGCAGTGAGGTTGCCCTCCACCTCCTTTGCTCCAAACTAGACAAACCCAGAGCCCTTAGCCGCTACTCACAGGACATTCCTTCCAGCCCTTTGACCAGCTTTGTTACCCTCTTCTGGTTGTATTCAAAGACCTTTGCATCCTCCCGAAGCTGTGGGGCACGGCACTGCACACAGCACTCAAGGTGTGGCTGCGTCAGTGCTGAATACATTGATAATTAACTCTCTTTATGTTACATTATGGTTATGTTGTGTTTGATGTGCCCCAGGATGCAGTTTGCCCTCTTGGCTGCCAAGGCACGAATACACACTAAGGCTTTCTGCAGCTTTACCAAGTCTCCCTGATCACCTGAAAGCCCTCTGAGGACTTTGTGTGAAACTCACAGACAGTCAAAACCAACAACCAAACAAGACTTTGCTGAAGATTCTTCCAAATCTGCTGTTTCTTGTGTTTGTCTGAAGAAAACTGCATGTCCTAAGTGGTCACTGAAATAATTTTGACTTAGGGGATCACATCAGTTCAAGTTTTTAACTCCAAGTAATTCAAGAGGTGTACACAAGACTGCAGCCACAGACTAAACACTTAGCAAAAATAAGAGTTATAAAACAAGAAGTGCTGAAATTCATGATACACTCACACTAATTCTTTCATCCAAGATTTTAAGGACAGACTTGAGCGAGACAAGAGCGCTGGAGAAAACAAGCAAAGCCACTTATGTCCTTATTTATTTAAACCAGAAAGTTGATATTTTCTCTACTGAAGTCAACTGCAATTTGAAACTGAATATATCAAAGGCAAAAACATAAACAGCACCAGGTCAAACATCTTTGTAACAACATAGAAATGAAGCAAATTGGGCAGGTATAGAAAAGTGGTACAAAACCAGTATTCACCAATCCCTCTGTAAATAAAATCTAGTCTGAAACAGCATACATAGGATGCAAGAGAAAAAAAATCCTGTGCTAATGTTTAAGTAATTGTAATTCATAATCTTCCTCTTGGTGCATGCCAGATTTTACGAGGGCCATAAATCTTTAACGTTATTGAGAAAAAGTAAAGTCTTGAAGACACACATGCCACATGCATTAGCTCAGAGAAACCAGATTAATCTGCAGCAATAAAAAAAAAGCCAATTCTGCTAAGCCTGATTAAATATTTAGGTCAAATTGTTTCTGCAGCAGAATTCAGAAAATGCACAGCAAGTAACATCTTTCGCTGAGTTTGGAGACTTCAATTGCTATACTTTCAAAAAAGGAGTTATGCTACAACATGACCCTATGGGAAATCCAGTAAGAAAGACTTTGAAAAAACAACAACAATAATGAAAGTATCAGCTAACTATATTAGCCCATGTTAGTCAGCACTGAAACTATCTGTGTGAACGTGAGGAGAATGTTGTGGTGTGCTATTAAGATTTTACTACTGTTCATGTTGGATATCTTATCTTCTAGGAGTCATACAAACATGGAGTAGTTTGGGTTGGAAAGGACCTTAAAGCCCATCCAGTTCCACACCCCTGCCATGGGCAGGGACATCTTCTATTTGATCAGGTTGCTCAAAGCTCCATCCAACCTGGCCCTGAACACCTCCAGGGATGGGGCAGCCACAGCTTGTCTGGCCAACCTGGGCCAGGGCCTCCCTGCCTCAGCATGAAGAACTTCCCCCTTATGTCTCATCTAAATCTTCCCCCTTCCAATTTAAAGCCATTCCACCTTGTCCTATCACTACAAGTCCTTGCAAAAGTCTCTCTCAAGCTTTCCTGAAACCCCTTCAGGCACTGGAAGGCCACTATAAGGTCTCCTCGGTGCCTTCTCTTCTCCAGGCTGAACAACCCCAACTCCCTCAGACTGTCCTCATACGAGAGGTGCTCTAGCCCTCGCAGCCTCTAGACCTGTTCCAACAGCTCCATATCCTTCTGTTGAGGATTGAGAACGGGACACAGGGCTCCAGGTGGGGTCTCACCAGTGGAGCAGAGGGGCAGAATCCCCTCCCTCGACCTGCTGGCCACGCTGCTTTGGATGCAGCCCAGGACGTGGTTGGTTTCTGAGCTGTGAGCACACATTGCCAGGTCATGTTGAGCTTCCTATCGACCAGCACCCCCAAGCCCTTCTCCTCAGGGCTGCTCTCAATCACATCATCTCCCATTGTGTTCTGAAAACAGAAATTGCCCCGACCCAGGTGTAGGACCTTGCACTTGGCCCCGTTGAACCTCAAGAGGTTCTCACAGACCCACTTCTCCAGCCTGTCCAGGTCCCTCTGGATGACATCCCATCCTTCCGATGTGGCAACTGCCCCACTCAGCTTGGCATCATCTGCAAACTCACTGGGGGTGTCCCCAATCTTGCTTTCTATATCATTGATGAAGATAGTTATAAAGCACTGTCCCAGTATAGATCCCTGAGGGACACCACTTGTCACAGATCTCAATCTGGACATTGAGCCACTGACCACTACTCTCTGAATGCGACCATCGAACCAATTCCTTATCCACTGAGCTGTCCACCCATAAAATCCATACCACTCCAATTTAGAGAAGGATGTTGTGGGGGATTGTGTCAAAGGCTTTACAGAAGTCTAGATAGATCACATCTGTTGCTTTAGCCATGTCCACTGATGTGGCCATCCATCCTGTGGTCAGGCAGGATCTGCCCCCGGTGACGCCATGCTGGCTGCCTCTAATCACCTCCCTGTCCTCCCTGTGCTTTAGCAGAGCTTCTAGGAGGATCTGTTCCATGATCTTCCTGGTCACAGAAGTGAGGCTGACAGGTTGGTAGTTGCACAATGTTGCCCTTCGTCCAGTCACGAGGGACTTCTCCTGATTGCCGTGACTTTTCAGATATCATGGAGAGTGGCTTGGCCACCATATCAACGAATTCCCTCAGAACTCTGGGATGCATCTCATCTGGTCCCACAGCCCTGCTAGTCATTACCCTTATGTTCCCAATGACAAACCCAACCAAACACTTTCTATACTCACAGACTACATCGATGATAACAACAATTTACTAGATCATCCATTCCATAAGAGTGGGTAATTTATTGTCTGACTAAAATATCACCTATTAACTTTCTTTCATACAGTATAAACAGCAGCATAAATCACCAAAAGCCTATCTGCCTTCTTGCCAACAGTAAAATACATCATACACTTCATCCAAAATTAGAATTTTGAATGATATTTTTATTTCTGTTTAGTACTCTGTGTTGATGACATAAACTGATGAACCACAGCAGAAAACATACTATGTATTTGTTTTTTAGTACCAAGACTCTTGGGAGATTTACATGCTTGTGTTCACAGAAAGTTGATTTGTGGCTGGTTTGGGGTGGGTTTCCTGACGGTGATGTTAGGCCAGTTAAGCTGCTTAAAGTGCAATAAAAGTTGGTACTGGGGATTCAGGAGATCTCATCAGCCTTTACCATACTAAGGCACTGAAAGTAATTCCTCCTTTTTCAGCCTGTTCCAATATTTTTTCGTATTATTCTTACCTTAGAGTCACAATTAAAGTTGAAAGGGACCTGTCTTTAGCCCAGCCTTCTGCTCAAAGCAGGGTTTACACTGAATCCAGGACAGACCAGGGCTTTTTCCAGTGGATTTTGAAAGCCTCCAGGGACAAGGACTCTACAACTTCTCTGGGTTGCTGTGCCAGTGCTTCCCTACCACGAAAATTTGAATTCTTCCATCAGGCTGGAAACTACTGACTTCAGTTCATGATCACTCTCTCTCATCTTCCTGCCAAACACTTCTACAAAGAGAATACCTCCATCTCCTCAGTAACCTCCTATGTGTGGGAATGTTGCTAACTCTTTCTCTTAAAGTCCTGCCTTAGATTTATCCTGAAGCCTTCTCTTCTCCAGGCTAAACAAGCCCAGTTCCCTCAGCCCATCTTGCTACGACAAGTCCTCCAGCCTCCACCATTGTGGCAGCCCTCCACTGAACCTGCTCCAGCTCAGCAACACCTTTCCTATGTCCTGGAGCCCAAAACCTGGAAGCAATTTTCCAGATGTGATCCAACAGACAGCGGTTTTGCAATGCCATGAGTCAATTCTCACAGTGCTCTGAGATGTGTTTCATCAGGTGCCACGGACATGTATTTTGGGGAGGAGCGGCTGGAAAACCAGCCTGCAGAAAAGGACCCAGGGGTGCTGGTCAGCAGCAGCTGAACATGAGCCAGGAGCAAGCCCAGGTGGCCAAGAAGGCCAACAGCATCCAGGCTTGGATTGGTCATGACGTGGCCAGCAGGAGTAAGGAAGAGATCATCCCCTTATACTCAGCACTGGTGAGGCTGCACATCAAATTCTGGTCTCTTCTCCCAAGTAACAAGAGGAAACGGCCTCAAGTTGTGCCAGGGCAAGTTTGGATTGGATATTAAAAAAATTGTCTTCACTGAAAGAGTGGTGAAACATTGGAAGAGGCTGCCCAGGGAAGGGCATTCACCATTCCCAGGGTGTTTAAAAAAATGTGTAGATGTAGCAGTTGGGGACGTGGTTCAGCATGCACAGTGAGGTTGGGCTGATGGCTGGACTGGATGATCTTGGAGGTCTTTTCCAACCTTAATGATTCTATGATTCTGTGTGTCAGTTCTCAAGCAATCCCCAGCTACTACTGGTACTCTCCTTCCTCCTTGATTCCCCCCTAACCTCCTGATCTAAGTAATAGGGTGACTTTGCTTAGCTTTTTAAAAATACCTCATTCTTGCAGACCTGCTTTTCAGATTCGAGCATCACCAAATTTACATCTCACAAAACAGAACAAGGATTTTAAATTGCATTATTGCAAAACAGCAGTATGGGGGCAAGAGGTCATTACAGGGCTAAAGGAGCCATAATAACACAGAACAGAGAAGCATGAAAATTATTCAAATATTTGAGCAGCGATTATTTCTGATAATGTGTCACAGACATAAGTTCCCATGCCCCGAAGCAGCACTCTGTCACAGCACTGCTGAAATGCACACGATGATCTTATGAGAGGAGTAATTATCTTTACACAGTAAAGTATTTATAGTGAAGGAGGAGGCAAGGAAATGAAAACCAAACAAGTTCTGGAGATGTTTGGTAGACTGAAACTTAAACAATAAATATATGACATTCTTCCACAGAAAGGCCAAATTACCTCTGTACAGATGAAGTTCAATCAAAAAGAACAGAAGGATTTGTATATTAGAAGCAGACACATGCAGCTGATGAACCATAAGAAAGGAAGATATGAAAGAGCTTGGAGGAAGTGTCTATTCAGTACTGATGTTTCAGACTGAGAATGGGCTTTAATCACTCAGATGCGTCAGATACTTGAGAGGCCCATGTCCCTGGCAGCTTAAGAGATGCTGCTATAGGAATGTCGTATTTGAAGGCAACATTCAAAGTCCAGAGGAGGCTAAGAAGATGACCCAAGGGCCGCAGCACCTCCTACACAAGGACAGGCTGAGGGAGTTGGGGTTGTTCAGCCTGGAGAAGAGAAGGCTCTGAGGAGAACTTGGAGCTGCTTCCAGCACTGAAAGGGGCTACAGAAAAGCTGGGGAGGGACTCTTGATCAGGGAGTGCAGGGACAAGATGAGGGGAAATGGTCTTAAGCTTAAGGAGAGTAGATTTATAGGAGATCTTGAGAAGAAATGTTTTACTGTGAGGATGGTGAGTCCCTGTCCCAGGTTGCCCAGGGAAATTGTGGCTGTCCCATCCCTGCAGGGGTTCAAGGCCAGGTTGGATGGGGCTTGGAGCCCCTGATCCAGCCGGAGGTGTCCCTGCCCATGGCAGGGGGTTGGAACTGGATGGGCTTTGAGGTCCATTCCAACCCAAACCTGATTCTGTGAAACCTACTGCAGTTTTATCCTTTGTGTAGACACTCACGGTACTTCACAGGCTCTGCAACGGATTACAGGACAGGCCTGCAACACCTGCATTAGCACAGACATTTGCAGCTGGGGAGCCAGACAGCATTCTGTGGAAAGGGATCTGGGGGTTCTGGCCAGTGGCGAGTTGAAGATGAGGCAGCAGTTCCCTGGCAGCCACGAGGGCAACTCAGTCCTGGGTGCATCAAGCACAGTGTCGCCAGCCCCGCTGCACTGCACACTGGTGCAGCCCCACCATGAGTACTGGGTGCAGCTTTGGGTGCCACAGGATACAAAGGATCTAAAGCTACCCGAGAGTGAACAGAGTTGGTGAAGGATCTGGAGGGGAAGCTGTATGAGGAGCAGCTGAAGTCACTTTGTTGATTCAGGCTGGAGGAGACTGAAGGGAGACTCCATCACAGTCTGCAGCTTCCTCACAATGGGAGCAGGAGGAGCAGGTGCTGAGCTCTTCTCTCTGGTGACCAATCACAGGACCCGAGAGAACGGCAAGAAGCTGTGCCAGGAGAGGGTTAGGTTGGATATTAAGAAAAAGTTCTTCCCCCAGATATGGAGCACTGAACAACTCCCAGGGAAGCAGTCATAGCACCAAGCCTGACAATATTCCAGAAGGATTTGGACAAGGTCCTCAGCACCATGGTGTGAATGTTGGGGTGTCCTGTGCAGGGACAGGAGCTGGACTCAATGATCCGTGTGGGTCCCTTCCAACTCAGGACATTCTGTGCTTCTATGATCTCAGTCTCCACAAAACTGAAGGTTTGGGAAGTAGCAGCAGTAGTGGGCATCATGAGTCAGCAGCACTTGCCAGAGCCCTTGTCCCGTTCCACAGCAGGAATCATCCCACCTGAGCCCATGTAAATTGTGGCATTTGGAAAAAGAGCTACTTGTGGACCCAAGAGCACAATTAATAAGTTACAGAAACATGTCTGTACATAACTTCACAGTAAATTTATTTATTCATTGCAGAACTAAGTGTATTTACTTTACCTGAAAGCCTGTTCTTTCCTAAACTTGCTGAAGGCCATTACCATTAAAAAGGTTGAGTCATTTGACAGTTATAAAGACTTGATGCACTGTTAAGTTGTTAAATCCTGATTGTTTCTTCTGCACCTATATTTTCACTCTCCATTTAAAAGTGTCAGATGTTTCAAAGTGCAATATTCTCTTCGTGAACCACACAAACTATGGTGAAATTTCAAAAACTATTATCTTGCATTCCTTAAATCAGTTAGAAAGCCTGTCTGAAAATCCACTGAAGCATGGGGTCTGAATGAATGGAAGATGTCCCCATGTGGTGGAAAGGAAGGTTTTCAGGAGCAATTTGGAGGGCACTGACACAGTTCATAGAATCACAGAAATGTAGAAATGCTAGTGTGGAAAAAACTTTGAGATCATCCAGTCCAACCATACCTGTCCAGTACTAAACCAGATGCCTGAGCAACTCATCTGCCCTTCTTTTAAACATCTCCAGTACCTGAAAGGAGCCCCTTCCAGTACCTGAAAGAGGCCTACAAGAAAGCTGGAGAGGGACTATTCATAAAGGCTTGTGGTGATAGGACAAGGGGGAACAGGTTTAAACTGGAGAGGGGCAGATTTGGACTAGACATTAGGAGGAATTTCTTGACCATGAGAGTGGTGAGACACTGGAACAGGTTGCCAAGGGAAGCTGTGGCTGCCCCATCCCTGGAGGGGCTCAAGGCCAGGTTGGATGGGGCCTTGGGTAACCCGATCTAGTGGCACATCCCTAGATGTTGAGGGGGTTGGAGCTGGATGGGCTTTAAGGTCCCTTCCAATCCTAACTATTCTGTGACTCTATGGGGACTCTACCACCTCCCTGGGCATCCTCTGCCAGCGCCTGAGAACCCTTCAGCCTCTTTCCCTTAAGGCTGAACAACCCCAGCTCCTTCAGCCGTTTCTCATAACCCTTGTTCTCCATCCCCTTCCCCAGCTCCGTTCCCTTCTCTGGACACACTCCAGCCTCTCAATGTTTTTCTCATAGTGAGGGGCCCAAAACTGACCCCAGGATTCGAGGAGCGGTCTCACCAGTACTTAGTCCAGGGGCAGAATAACCTCCCTGGACCTGCTGGCCACGCCGTTTCTGATCCAAGCCAAGATGCCATTGGCCTTCTTGGGCCCCTGGGCCACTGCTGGCTCGTATTCAGTCGCTGTCAACCAACACCCCCAGGTCGCTCTCCTCCAGGCAGCTTTCCAGCCACTCTTCCCCAAGCCTGGAGCTGCACGGGGTTGTTGTGTCCAAACTGCAGGACCCAGCACTTGGTTTGTGTTAAACTTCACCCATTGGTCTCAGCCCATGGATCCAGCCTGTCCGGGTCCCTCTGCAGAGCCTCCCTGCCCTCAAGAAGATTGACAGTTCCACCCAGCTTAGTGTCACCCATGAACTGACTGAGGGAGCACTCAAGTCTCTCATCCAGGTCACTGGTAAAGACATTGAACAGAACTGGACCCAGCACTGAGCGCTGGGGACACCACTTGTGACTGGCCTCCAACTGGATTTGACTCTATTCCCCACCACTCTCTGGGCCTGACCATCCATCCCATTCTTTACCCAGCAGAGGGTTTGGCTTCCCAGGCCAGTGGCAGCCAGCTCCTCATGCAGAACACTGCGAGAAACAGTGTCAAAGGCTTTCCTAAAGTGCACGTCCACCACATTCACAGCCTTTCCCTCATATACTAAGTGGATAACCTTGTCACAGAAGGAGATCAGGTTTGTTTGGTTGATTTAACTGCTCTACTCCCCTCCTCGCAGCCACTCATACCTATCCTGGCTTCACACCTGGGGAGAGAGAAATTAGTCTACTGAACTGTAAAGCTAGAAAAATGCAGGACATATATAAAGACATCAGTTAAAATGTGAACTAAGCAGCACCCTGACAAGATAAAATAAGATTTATGATCAATGCTGTACTTTTGTTTCATACTAATTCTTATTTACAGCCATAATACAGTTTTAGTTTGTCAGAGAAATCCTTATAAGTTCATTACTCATTCACTTCTTTAGAACATAAACCACAGGTTTTTTTCCAAAGAGAAAATTTCTAAAAAGGGAGTACATGTTGTATCTGAATAAGGTGGTTAACGAGCCAAATACCCTACAACTGAAGATAAAAGACAGGTTCAAGCAAGTCATTATCTTGAATCACCTCTATTTCTGCTAAGGAACACAGTCCTATAAATATGTTCCACGTCAAACAAACTGAGAAGACAAAGCTGCAGTTTCTATGATTCTCCTAGAATAGCAAATAATAGCTTCTAAAAGACTATTACTCTTGTTCTTTTTAATCTCAGAAAGTCTTAGACAGATGTTTAAATCTCAAAAATCTTATTCATTGCTATAACACAGACTTATCAAAATACAAAAAGTGTGAGCTTCATAGCTTCACTGTACTGTGCATTAGACACCTGAATACCAAATAACACAAACATTGCAGCGTCCTTAACGTTTTTTTCCAGTCCAGCTGAAAGAGATCAAAATTGTACTAGCAGCACTGGAATAATCCTGCTAGCTTTCTCACCTTTGCTTCCTTTCAGTACTGAACATGTAGAAAACTTAAGTGATGCAACTCAGAACCCCACTCTGCTCTGCAAATTCATTTGTGAAACAGCACAACTGCAAAACCAATCATTTCCGTACAGGTTTCCTCAAATATTTCTTTTCCATCAGAAAAGATTTGCAAGATCACAGTCTTAAAAGCTGTAAGGTTCCACCAAGAAAGAAAAGTTTAATTCTGCAATTTGAAGACTGTTATCAAACCGTACTATTTCCAAAGAGTGGCACAGTAACTATGAATGGGCCATTCATGATAACTAAAGGTGGGACAATGGGACCTTCTGATTCCAAACTACGTTCTCCGTCACATACAAGAATTTGTGTGATCTCTAGATTCCCTGAAACAGGTACCAAGACTTCAATAAACTTCAGTTCTATGGCTGAGATTCTGTGCTAATTTTCTCATGTTCATTTAAACACACATTCTGCCAAGTGATGACTTGCTGCCTGGTAGGACACTGAAGTACCACATAATTTCCTGGGTGGCAGAAGATTGATGAGATATTGTAATGACACCACCCTCCAAAAATGAGAGAGAAGAGTGATGAAGCCAGTGAAGGGGCTGGAGAACAAGTCTTACAAGGAGTAGCTGAGGGAACTGGGGTTGTTTAGGCTGGAGGAGGCTGAGGGGAGACCTTATTGCTCTCTACAACTACCTGAAAGGAGGTTGCAGAGAGCTGGATATTGGTCTCTTTTCCCAAGTGACACATGACAGGATGAGAAGGAATGACCTCGAGCTGAGTCAAGGGCAGTTTACATTGGACACTAGGAAAAATTTCTTCACAGAAAGGGTTCTCAAGCACTAGCAGAGGCTGTGCAGGGGGGTGGTGGAGTCCCCATCCCTGGAGGTGTTTAAAAGGAAGGTAGATGAGGTGCTTATGGATGTGATTATGTAGTTGACAGGTATGGTTGGAGTTGATGATCTCAAAGGTCTTTTCCAACCTAATGATTCTACGATTACAAGTCAATAGAGACACAGAAAGTGGCCAAGGAAGAGCAAACTATCTTGTCCAGAGTTGAGCTTTTACTGTCATGTATTTAGATATTAAAATGCCTTTTTAAGGCAGATCAGCAATCAACAATCCTATGTTTAAGGAGTCCTGGGCCATTATATGCAGAGCAGAAGATAATGCACTTCAACCACTCGGCTTTGTGAGAGAAGGCCCTGAGACAGAGAGAAGCAACCAATTGCCTAAGACCTCACTGTGGCTGACACTGATCCTATCTATCTCAAAATAAAGCTGTGAGTCTGTCCATCTGGGAAATCCCCATAACCCATGAGCTCAGGTGTTGCGGGCTCCAAACACTCCCAACGGCATGCAGGGCGTTCAACTGCTCACGCCAGATGGGGGACAAGGGTATTACTGTCCCACCAGGTGCCCGCTCAGAATCCTCAGCAGGTTCAAGTAGGCTTAACCAAGTTCAATGATATTTCCATGTTGGAAACAGCTGATATCAGCCTAAAATCTCAACCCCATATGTTACACGCAGCCAAAACCAGGCGAGCCCACATGGAGCACTCTTCCTTCTGTTGATGCAGATGAAGCAGCATTTTAACACGGTCAACCACAACTATACTCAGTGCACAGTAACAAAGGATGCTTCATGCCTTTTAAAAACTAACTGCATTGCATTTACATTGCTAAGTCACACCAACAAGAGGACTTTTGGTACTAATAGTCTCTTTTCCCTTATCCGAATAATTGTTGTCTCCTCTTTTGTCACAGCCTTTCCTACTAATTGCAATGACATCTCCCAATTTTGGAATGGCTGATCAGCTTATAAGCTTCCCCACAGCTAATCTAGGTCAACAAGCTACTAATAAGGCCAGCACATGTTTCTTTATTATTTAATGTTGTTGAGATCTTTATAAACGGCTTCTGTCTCTCAACAAAAGCCACTCTACAAATTCAGGACCCTCTGTGTGCACAGGTAGTAACAGTGACACAGTGGGTGAAGAGTGTAAAAAGCATCTGCAAAGAGACCACTATGTCTGTGCCTGCAGACAGATCAAGAAGAGCAAGCCAGAGCTACGCTTTGACAGGCTGAGAGAGTTGGGCTTTTTCACCCTGGAGAAGAGAAGGCTCCGAGGAGATCTTATAGTGACCTTCCAGTACCTGAAAGAGGCTACAGGAAAGCTGGGGAGGCTGTTCAGAAAGGCTTGTGGTGGTAGGATGAGGGGGAATGGGTTTGAACAGGTATAAACTGGAGAGGGGCAGATTTAAACTAGACATAAGGAGGAATTTCTTGACCATGAGAGTGGTGAGACACTGGAACAGGTTGCCCAGGGAAGCTGTGGCTGCCCCATCCCTGGAGGGGTTCAAGGCCAGGTTGGATGGGCTTGGTAGCCTGATCTAGTGGGAGGTGTCCCTGCCCATGGCAGAGGGGTTGGAACTAGATGATCTTTAAGGTCCCTTCCAACCCTAACTATTCTATGATTCTACCCAGGGTTGACCAGTTGGCACACAAACCTACCCAGGTATCCTGCTGTGCACACAACTTCTGCTCCTGAGAATCTACAGATTAAAATCCAAGTCTAGACTCAGCAGCCTGGAGCTGTTTGATCTTCCACTCCCACAACGTCCTCTTTCAAACATGGTCTCAACATGAGACTATCACGAAGGCCCTTTTCTGAGAAGGTAGTAAAAAATCTCATTATAAAGCAGTTTCTCATAAGTAGAGTATCATTTTATATCCAGGCTAGATAATAAATGCCTCTACTTTAGAAAAAGAGAAAGCATTTATTACCTAGCCTGGATAAATGCTACAAAACTACTTCAAAGCTAAGAGGCATTAAAAGCAAACTATCTTTGAAGATTTTAATTCTTATTTTTGAGGCAATGTCAACCAGTTAATTCTGTGGCCTGTACTGTACACAACTGAATGTAGTGCTAAAATCTAAGACACAGAGTATACTGTAAATGCCACCAAAGCAAAGGAAACATGGGAAAAAAATATCACAAATACTTCAAAGTAAAAAATTCACCAGCCAGAATACTCATTGCAATTAAAGTTTTCTGGGATGAATGGTCATTTTCTCCTGGTTTAAAGCAAACACAGAAAACCAAACAAGCTGACTGAGTTGAAAATAAATAACCCCAAGTCTGAGCAACCTGATCTAGTGGAAGATGTCTCTGCTCATGGGTTGGACTGGACGACCTTCATGGTCCCTTCCAACCCAAACCACACTATGATTCTATGGAATGCACAGAAAGATGCTTTTTCCATTTTTATTTCCATGACACGACATCTGCATGAAAATATTCGGGGTCAAGAACTACCAAAAGCCACTCTTTGTATCGACAGGTACCCCTGAAACACAGAATCTAAGTCCAGGGCTGCAGGGCATCTTGCACGCTCATGGACTGCACCATGAGCACAGCGAGTGAAAGTCAGTGTAAGCCTTTTGTTAATAACCCCATCTTGTTTAGGAAACTTGGAAAACAGTCATGCTATTGAGGTAATTTTCATTAAGGTAATTTCCTTCTAGCACAACTACAATTCACATGATGCAAAAGAGGAGAGATATATTACCTATTATTCTTGAACAGCTCAGGCCAGAGATACTTACATTTCACTATCAGAAACCAGGTATCTGTGACTCTGCTGCACCTAATATCTGCTGAGGCAGATATCACCAGTTTAGTGAATCTGCTCATTACCCTCAAGTCTTTTTTCCTTTTATTTGGTTATATTAGAGGGAAGAAGCAAGCTGATGCTCAAAAGGTCTCAGTATTTAACAGCTCTGGCCACAGGACATTAATTCCAAGAACACCCTTCAGAGCATGATCTTTCATTATTACACAATTTGACTTGTGAAGCCTCTTGATGTCCATTGGTGTGAGAGCAGAGTAGCCTCTTTTCTCTAGGATTTGCTATTAGGAACACTCCGCTATTA
This sequence comes from Phaenicophaeus curvirostris, assembly GCF_032191515.1. Lineage (NCBI taxonomy): Eukaryota > Metazoa > Chordata > Aves > Cuculiformes > Cuculidae > Phaenicophaeus > Phaenicophaeus curvirostris. The sequence continues at coordinate 74,375,919 of NC_091431.1, forward strand.
CAGTTAAGAGATCAGTGAACCAAGATTTAATTTAATGGTCCAACTGAGATTTGAATCCAGAAAATAGAAGACTTGTCTATTGATCGTTCTTACGGTAGCGTTTAAATGCAGCTCCCAAAGTCCGGGCTCCCCGCATAAGTGGCTTGATGCAAACCTGCTACCTGTTTCAAAGCATCCTCAGAGTCACAAAGCTCCAGGCAACAGAAATCCCCTGTTACAAAACCACCAAGAGAGCAGAAATAAAGGAAGCAGTAACTACTTTTTATGTTACTGTTAAAGAAGGTACAGATTGGCTATTATGCTATATATTTATCACTGACAGCTTACTAGTATTATGTTACTTTTTCATTACTGAAAACTGACATTTCTGAAGTACAGCTTTTCCAAAATAAGGTTTCATAGGGCCAAAGGGCTCCAGCCCTAAATTTGGAACAATTTTAGGAAGTTTCCTATGTGAAAAGTGGCTCTAATTTAACATCATTCATTCCCCAGCTGTACAAAAGCCAGAAAGATGAGTTTAATAGAAGTACTACATATCCTACACACCTATTTTATTTTGCTCAATTCACACATCATATTTAGTTCAAAATGCTTACTACGCTAAAATTTCACCACTTAAAACCCACTATTCCTGTATGGGAAGCAACTCTTTGGTTTCTATACACATGTTTTTGAGAACTGAAAAGAAATGAGCATTAGAAACCAAACATCTTTGAACCACTTATGGAGCAACCTGGCATTTTTGGTTTTAAGCTTTTCTCCTGAAGAAGTGCCTTTGATTTGGGTACCTCAGTTTCACTGTTTTTCTGCACCACCTGTCCCATCGCTATTCCTCAATGAAAGAGGAAGCTGTATGTTAAAGAGCTTCCTGAAAGCACCGTGGACATCAAAGACAAAGAACGAAGGAAAACCAGAATGCTCCTAGAGTGTAAAGCCATGTGAGAGAGAAATTTGTTTATCTTCCCATGCAAGCAGCCTAATGAGTTTCGAGCCAGCAATTACACCTCGTTACTGTCACTGTTAAAAAAATGGGATGGGAGATTTAGAGTGGAGAGAAGGAAGAAATTCTTTACACTGAAGGTGGTGAAACACTGGCACAGGTTGCCCAGAGAGATGGTGGATGCCCCATCTCTGGAAGCATTCCAGGTTGGGTTGGATGGAGCTCTGAGCAACCTGATCCAGTAGAAGATGTCCCTGCTCCTGCAGCAGGATCAGACTGGATGGGACCTTTAAAGGTCCCTTCCAACTCAAACCATTCTGTGATTCTATTGGTAAATCATAAATTCACCACATTTACACACTAACAATTTTAGAGTTTTCAGTTTAATAAAGCAGGTCAGATCATAAATGTCTTGCTGCTGCATACACCTTTACCTTCTTGCCTGAACTCAGACACTTAACTATTTGAATAAACAAATGCTTGGCCAACTCAAAAAGTCACCTGCTCTATACACAGAGACCCTTGCTGAAGAAATTTTAGGTTTAAAAACACTTAAACAGTATATATATAAAATAAATAAAAATATTTTCAATAAACAATCACAGGCCAGGAAAAACGGCCATGGTAACACATAATTAACACATGCCTTGGAGTCATCATCATTCTGCCAAACACAGCAGCATGTGAAAAATTTGATTAGCTTCCTCCTTGCTTCTGATTTATAAAAGTATCAACTGATATAATCTAAAGGAAAGCAGAGGCAAATGATACGCCTTCTTCTTTCAAAGAACAATACAGTATGAAAATTCAAAATAATAATAACTGGGTCCTCAGGCCCTGGCAGGGGCTGCCCAGAGAGATGCTGGAGTCCCCATCCCTGAAGGGATTTCAAAGACAGGGACACGATGTGCTCAGGGATCTGGTTTAGCAGTGGGCAGGTATGGTTGGACTCAGTGATCTCAAAGGTCTTCTCCAGCCAAACGATTCTAGAGTTCTATGATTAATCTCACTAGTAACAGCCTATAAAAAGGTAGGGAGAAAGTATAGTCAGGAAAAATAAAATGTCACCCACTCCATCAAATAACATGGTGAAAATTATGAAGATGTGCAATTCTATAACAGTGACTGAAAAAGGAAAACACATTGCAATAAAAATTTAACCACTTTACTTAGGGACATTGTGAATTAACCAAAACTCAAATTCACAAATCCAACAGATATTTATATAATGAGCAAAACCCATTCTTGGATAAGCTGTGATCTCTGTTCTGCAAATGAAGCAGTATCTCTTTCTGCAAACTCAAGAATTATACCAGTATCCAAGAACAAGGCACATATTTAAACAAATAAAAACTGTGTGTTGTAACAGAAAAAAAAATCACGTAAATGGTTTAATCATTCACTTTTTAACCTAGAGTCACTGTTCTAATCGGAAAAGTTTTACGGTACTCCGACAACTTCTCTAAGAGCAATTAGGGTCATCGCTGAAAAAATGGCTGAAAAACTTGAAATTGCTAAGAATCACAGAATCGTTTGGGTTAGAAAAGACCTTTAAGATCATTGAGTCCAACCATAAACCTAATACTGTCAACTCCATCACTAAACCATGTCCCTAAGCACCACTTATGCACATCTTTTAAACCCCTCCAGGGAGCACATTAGGAGGATGAGAGGTAATGGTTCTAAGCTGAAAGAGGGGACTCCGGAATCACGTTATTCCATATTTTTAAAAACTAGCTACACAGTTTCATAAACAAAAATATAAAATGTACAGCCACATGCATCCACTACAAAAATTCAGAGACTCCCCGAGGAAAAAAACAAGTCAAAAGACTGGCTGTGAAAAACACATCTCCTCCCAATATATATTTTTCATTCCCTGTGGAATCAACTTTAGTAAGCTTTCTTCCTCAATCAAATTTCTGAACAAAGCTACTCGCAGCTGATAAGTTCATAGAATCATAGAATCATAGAATCATGGAATCATAGAACCATAGGATAGTTAGGGTTGCAAGGGACCTTAAAAATCATCAAGTTCCAGCCACCTTACCATGGGCAGGGACACCTCCCACTGGATCATGGTCTCCAAGCCCCATCCAACCTGGCCTTTAACACCTCCAGGGATGGGGCAGCCACAGCCTCCCTTGGTCACCTGTTCCAGTGTCTCACCACTCCCATGGTCAAGAAATTCCTTCTTATGTCTAGTTTAAATCTGCCCCTCTTCAGTTTATACCCATTGCCCCTTATCCTATCACCACAAGCCTTTCTGAACAGTCCCTCCCCAGCTTTCCTGTAGCCTCTTTCAGGTCCTGGAAGGTTGCTATAAGATCTCCTTGGAGCCTTCTCTTCTCCAGGCTGAACAACCCCAACTCTCTCAGCCTGTCCGCGTATAGGAGATGCTTCAGCCCTTAGATCATCTTCGTAGCCTCCTCTGGATCCGTTCCAACAGCTTCATGTCCTTCTTATGTTGAGGATTCCAGAACTGAACATAATATTCCAGATGAGGTCTCACAAGAGAGGAAGAATCCTCTCCCTCGCCCTGCTGGCCACGCTGCTTTGGATGCAGCCCAGCACACGGTTGGTTTCTGGGCCGAGAGCACACACTGCTGGCTCATGTCGAGCTTCTCATCCCCCAGCACCCCAAGTCTTTCTCTGCAGGGTTGCTCCCAATCACATCATTTCCCATTGTCTACTGAAATCAGGGATTGCCCCGGCCCAGGTGAAAGGTCTTAATCGTTGCAGCACTAACACAACATTCTCACAGAAACTCACACATTCCAACCTAAAGACAGTTTCAATCCATCATAAACTTAAACTGAGCTCAAGAGGTGATGTATAAAGCAATATAATACGCTCTTATTCCTAAAAAGCTCTCAAATACTTCACTCCAGAAAAAACTGCCAGACTATAAGAGGAAACAGTAGGAATAAAATACAACATTGATATAATTCATAGAAGCATAAGACTCATACAACCGTAGATGGTTTGGGCTGGAAGGCACCTTAAAGCCCATTGAGATCCAACCCCTTGCCATGGGCAGGGACACCTCCCACTGGATCAGGCTGCTCAAACCTTCACCCAACCTGGCCTTGGGATGGGGCATCTACAAATTCACGGGGAAACCTGTGCCAGTGCTTCATCACCCTGTTTTGATACTTAATTTCCTTAAGTCATTTCATGGGGAGAAATGCAACTAATAAATTGTTCTCAGTGGCTCACACAGCCCTGCATGTGAACAGCTGTGGTGACAGTGTAGGAGAAAGAAAAGCTGGAGAGTGTTTCCAGCCACATAAAGTCACTGAATGTTAAACGTGCCTGTCTAATTAGTGAGGTGTCTGGCAACCTCTAGTGGTATATGCCTGCTTAGAAACCAGCAAACATCCCATATCTGAAGCGTTTGTCTTGAGTAATGAGTATTCTTCTTGTTACTAATTCTGTTAGGATGACAGGGTGCTGAGATATCAGAATATGGCTGTTCAGGGAAGGTTTTCCATCTTCAAGTGTCATCTCCAAGCAGGCTGTAGGAAAGCCAAATGTCATGAAAGTCACCTCCAAATAGGTTAAATGAATTAATGCCAACTGACTTGCAGTTTATAGAGTCATGGAATAGTTTGGGTTGGAAAGGACCTTAAAGCCCATCCAGTTCCAAACTCCTGCCATGGGCAGGGAGATTTCCACCTATTCCCAGCTGCTCCAAGCCCTATCCAGCCTAGCCTTGAACACCTCCAGGGATGGGGCAGCCACCAATTCCCTGGGTAACCTGGGACAGGGCCTCACCATCCTCAGTGTAAAAAATTTCTTCCTCATGTCTAATCTAGATCTTCCCCCTTCAAATCTAAAGCCATTACCCCCCTCCCTGTCACTCTAGGCCCTTGTTAAAAGCTCTTCCTCAGCTTTCCTGGAGCCCCTTTCAGTACTGGAAACAGCTCTATGGTATCCCAAGAGCCTCATCTCCTCCAAGCTGAACAACCCCAACTCTCTCAGTTTGTCCCCAGAGCAGAGCTGCTCCAGCCTTCAGATCATCTTCGTGGTCTCCTCTGGAACTGTTCCAACAGTTCCACATCCTTCTTCTGTTGGGGATTCCAGCACTGGACACAGGCGCCAGGTGGGTCTCACCAGAGCTGAGCAGAGGGGCAGAATCCCCTCCCTTGCCCTGCTGGCCACGCTGCTTTGCATGCAGCCCTGGATATGGCTGGTTCCAGGGCTGTGGGTGCATGTTGCCAGCTCATGTTGAGCCTCTCATCCACCCAAGTCCTTCTCCAGAGGTAGTTCTAAGTCAAAAATTGAATACCTACACTAATATGCTAGGTAGGGGTGTGACTTTACTTTTTGCTATTTGTACTTGTAGAACACAAACCAAGCAAAGGACAATCTTACCCTCTCTGTTGATAGGCAACATTCCACCTGGTTGTGCTCCATGGCCTGGAAACTACACAGCCACCCTAATGGTCATTTGTGACAGCGATGACATCAAAACACAATTTATCTTATGTTATAACATTCTACCAATATAATTTAAAGACATTAGAAGTGTCAGCACTACACAAATATGAGAGAGACAATGCAGCACAGTATCATGCTAGGCAGTATGATGATAAAAAGAGTTCTGGTAATTAAAGACAAACTAGTGGTAACAACAGATAGAGAAGGGAAGAATCAAAGTCAGGGCAATCTACAATCAAATATTAAACAAATACTGCCCTGGATCTTGTAATAAAACATCTATTTTTCCTTCCAGCAGCTGCTTGTGATGGATTTATCCAAATCTGTTGATTTTCATGCTTGCTGGAACGTGATACAAATTACCCAGCATTATGAAGTTGCATTTTACTGAGCTTTTAAGTACGCTATATTGAATATTCTCAGCTAATTCTTTCATAGAAAATAGCCTTCAGAATTTAAAACAATTGGCAGTCTCTGCTCAGAATAGGATTAGCAAAAAGCCTGCATGGAAATGGAATTACTTCTCACATTAAGGAAGGAATCATTAGAGCATCTGGCGAGGCTTAAACTATGACTGTTGTATTGCTAAGCAGATTTTAAGTTAAGTGTTTCACAACTACTTAATTTAAAAACCTATACCCTAAGATACTTCTGTAATACAAAGTAACATCTTCTTTTTAGGCTTTTCCTTCACAGAAAACACTTTTTCATTATGGATACTGTGGTTTCTTCTCTCAAAGACGCTTGCACTCTGATGGTAGAACCAGAATAGGAATATAAATACAAATAATCAGCTTTCCATCATGGACTAAGCTGTGTTCATCAGTTCTGGGTAAATTTGGTAATGCTGGCTAAGAGACTTCATCAGGTAGGAAAAAAAGGGATTGTCCTCCTCTACTCCACACTGGTGGATTCTATGATTCCATGACCATGTATTTCTTCAGAACATCAGTATCTAAGGAAATAACATCAGTATCTTAGGAAATACATGTCTTCATGTGCCTTTTCTTGATAACTGAAACTTCATAACACATCTGTGTATACTGAGAGGAAAACAGGTTAAAATACTTCCTTTATGGTGCTGAAAGCTGCCAGGGAACCCAAGGTTGTAAAGCTTCTGAGAAGAAAATGCTATAATGCTGGCAGTAAAGTCTTATGGGAGAGAGGTTGTCCCTGGAACTGACTCTTCCTTCCAGCTTGCCCATGTTCTAGCTGTACAGGACACTACAACAGCTTTTAATATGTTTTTATAGTAGTTTTATAGTTTTACAGCCTTCTCACTTACAAGCAATCGTGATCATAATGACAAATTAAATCCCAATCTTGGCAGCCTTTTTTTGCTGTTGTTCAGATATACAATTTTCCACCTGCAGGATGAAATCTTCAGTCATTATTACATAGCAAAATCATCAGGGAAAAGGATACCAAATATATTCCCTTAATCCTCTTGTTTTTCTAGTTCTGTTTCAAACTTAAATTCACCTCCTTCATTACAGTTTCTGAATTCTAGTAGTATGGAGCATCAGGCCACAACAAGTCAGAAGCTTAAAAACAATAGTGTGGAGTATCTTTGGACTAGGTAAGAATATCACGTTATATATATATATATTCTATGACACACGATAAATACATATCATATTGCCTTTTTGTTTTGCTTCCTCGGTTGATGATTACGTCCATCTTCTGTTCCTTTCCTCCACATTATTTCCAACCACAAAAATACAGCTCGATCCCTGCCAGCACCCAGTGGTTGGGATAACCAACACCTTTCTCAGACTTGCTATTCTACCACACTACAGTTGGATGGATATTGTTTATTATTTCAAATATTGCCCAGCTCAGATCCCACGTGAAGTCCCTCTATTAAAAAACATACAGAAAGCAACCAAGAGTAGCTCCTAAGGGGCTACATCTTTGGAATAACTAAGAGTTTTGAATACATCAGTGCTACGTGTTAGCTCCAAGCTTTCTATTTGGTACATTTCACACATGGCCTTGTTAGTCCTTCACATAATAAAAGATACGATTATTTAACACACAATTTCAATGTGACAATTTTTCTCTGTGTCTTCTGCCTCAGCAGGCATCAGTGTTAAGCATCAACAGTGTTAAGCCCCATCCCTGGAGGTGTTCAAGGCCAGGTTGGATGGGGCTTGGAGCCCCTGATCCAGTGGGAGGTGCCCCTGCCCATGGCAGGGGGGTGGACTTTAATAATTCAATGATTCTGTGATTCTAAGAACAACAAAATTCTGTCTGCCCTCAGTAAATGTATCAGAGTAATTATTTCACAACTCAAATCAACAGCAATGTTGAAGTCACACTAACTACATACGTCTAGACAGATGATGCCTAAGGCACCCAAATGTCCCAGCAGATTGTTGAAACATTACAGACAAGGCACGCAACAGAATTTCTTGGTGATGTACAACCTTTCTTGGGTCTTGAGATGGGTGTGAAACATCAGGCAGTCGATCTACCTCAAAGATGACATTACGGGTGGTGAAAACCCCATGTGAGAAGGCTGGAAGAAACTGGTGTAGGGAGGAGCCTCCCAGTACAGAAAAGCTCCTTTGACATTTGTGAGTTGTAAGGTTGAGGTGAGACTGGTGTGCAAAAGCACAGAGGCTGCTGCTTCACTGCTGACAACTGCTACCTCTTCTGATAATCTGGCAAACACGCTTACCCATTTCATAACCCAATCAAATCAAAATAATCCAGCTGTGCTTAATTTGAACCATAAGTTCAAATTTCGAGTAGTAGGTGCCCATAAACTCAGCATTTTGACAAAAGCCAAGCCATTCAAGAAGTGATGCTAGATGACTACAAGACTACTAGCAAGATAAACTCTTCCTTGCCCAAATACAACCAGGGGAACATATCTTGCTTTGGTCTGTGGAAAGAGCAGTAGAATAAAATCGAACAAAATCAGAAACCAGAAATGTAGGAAAATCCTCTGACGTGGAAAACAATTACAGTAAAAATCAGTGCAAGTTTTTGAGCATCAAGGTAGCATATCTCACACCATGCTAGCGTCTATGACTTCAGAGGCCAATATTCGCAAACGTTTGGAAAACTCAGACTCCATGTCTATGATTTGAGAAATGAAGAAAGCAGGCATTTGAGACAATGTCTGTGATATGCAACAAGAAAACAGCTTCAATTCAAATCCTGAACCCTCATTATCACTGTCAAGGGTATGAAATGAGGATGAGTATAGAACAAGGATGGCAGAATGCATTCATCCTTACTCGTCCACACTTTCACAATCAACCATTTCCAGAAGAGATGGGACTCAGAGAGAATTAAATCCTAAAGAGCAAGGGCTTAAGAACAAGATGCATCTCTTATTACCCAGTCCTTTTCAAAGAGAACATGCACGCAATTATTATTCACTTCTTTTTGGCACACTGTCTGCACTTGACAAGCGCTAAACCAATTTATTCCTGATGGCAATAACAAGAACCTTCCTTTTTTCCTTTGGAGTATGGAGCAGGGCTGCTGTCCAAGATGAGAAGGACACGTGACGCATGATTACCTGCCTTTACAAAGTGCTCTGCAGCACAGATACAAAACAGGAAAGGACCGACTTCAGTACCTACTTCTTTAAAGTTATGGCCCTGTTTTAGAACCAGAACAGATATCAACTACATGTTATATAGAGGCTAATAAACTTTAACAGTTGAAAAGTATCAGTGCAGGTTTTATTGCCTGTATTTCCAGGGCCTCATCACAAAATGATCATTGTGTTATGTCCAATTCAGACAAACAGGTCTTCTGCTAAACATGGAGGAAGAAGTAAAGCAAGCAAAAAATTCAGTCTGCATAAGAACCACCATTCAGTGCATTCCTGTTACAACATGATAAATGAGTAAAGAAAGCACAATTCACACAACCTTCTGGTTTGAAAGTAGCCATTGAGCTGTTCTGTTAGGAGAACGAAAGGTCAGAAGTTTCTAAGACGGAGAAACTAATATTGTTTGTGCATTCAGAATGGATGCAGATATAAGGCAAATAAGATTTATTCTGGGATTATTTAGCTATTCAGTTACTACTTCAGTTATCTAGCTCATCAGTTTCTATTAAGGCAGATAAAATTTAAGTTTCTGTAATCCTGAGTTTCAGTAAAGATCAGTTTTAAGAGCAGTCTGTATATTTACCTGATGATCCTCTGAGCAGCATACTGATGAAGTGAGCGGAACTGCGCTGACATATTTGCCAAGGCTGCCAGACAATTTGTATGAAGGTATTTATCCTGTCAGAAAGAAGAGGAAATTAAAAAACAAACCATCAAACTGTCCTTTTGATATACACTGACACCTACTGCAGGAATCATTCACAAGACTGAGTAACAGATGTCATTTAACGGACATGATCAAAAGCATATAGCAGAAAAGCAAAGCGTATATGTTGGTGATGTATTAAGAATGTTTTCTTACTAAAAAAGGCTTATAAAATAGTGATTGTTTAATGCAGATTTCAGAGTGTTTGTATGTTTATATGTAAACACACATGTATATGTGCATGTCTTTAGCAATGCTGATTTACAACAACATCACAGATGTAACCAATACTGAAAGACCTCCACTTCTTCCCTTCCCCTCTCTTCTTTTTGTAGTCATATCCTAACATTTTCTGCTTCATGACCTATCTCCCTATTAACTATTTCAAAGCATTCTACAGATTCCCACAACCAAAACCACATGATACTTCCAAGTTCTGGTCCCCTTGTCAGTACCCTGAAATCATTCGATCAAGCATTTAAATCATGGCCCTACCAAAGCCAAGAACCAAACTTGTCCACTTTTCCAGTCCAAAAGGGACGTATTTTAGCTATTCAAGTCTAAAAAATGCATTTACAGAATATAAGAGATTCAAAGCCCTAAAAATATATGCCAAGAATGTCTTTGTTTCTTCAAATTCTTTTGATTGTAAAAGTGAAATCTTTAAGTTTTCCTATTTAAAATAGATTTAAATATTTTCTGTTACTTTCTCATGTCAAACCTTCCAATCTTTAATTGTTGAAAATACTTAAAAGGGTATGATACCATGCTCATATGTTTGAAATAAGGATAAAATAAAATGCTTGAAAAATGCACAAAACCAATCTGATATGAGGCTATGAAGTTGAAGAAGTTTTGCTTTGCTAGAGCTCAAAAAGATTTTATATCTCTATTACTGTCCTACTTCATAAAAGCACTAACAACAAATAAAGCTGCGATTCCCATTTCTGAATAATTTGAGAGGCAAACAACTTAAAAGGAATCACTTCTCACCAAATAAAGGAATATTTTTTCTAACATGAAAATGAGGAATTTGGTGCCTGAATTCTGATCATTAGCAAAATCTACTCAATGAACTGGATGATAACATGGAAATTGTATTACAAGGTCAGAACCAATTAACACTGCACTTGGTTAATACAGCTGAACTTTCTGTTTCCTTCCCTCCCGTAAATTCAGAAGCCAACTGGTTGCAACAGAATGAAGAAAAATCCCACACCCAGTATGGAACTGAATTCATGCTGCTGAAATTTGAAATCAAGGTGACGTGCGTAAGCACTTCGTGCAGCTCTTACCCTTGTCCGTGTCATATTGTACTGGATGGTTCTTATCACAACCAGTATCAGGAGACTCCCAAGTGAGATCTCTGTTAAGACACGCTCAGCGTACCAAGTGATATTTTTCAATATCTGTAAAAGAGAAAAAAAAGAAAAACAAAGTTCTTCAGCACCTAGGTTTGAACACAAACAGAGAAAGTTGTCTGGATTCTTGTATTCCTTAAGACATGTAAGTTAGCTTCCAGCCTAAAACAGGGAAAAAAGATTGTACTCTAAAGCAAGAATACGAATATTAAACCAAAAGAAAAATACAAACCTCTGCAGTATTACCACCTATTAGACCTCAACACCTTTACTATAAGCCATGTGGAAACACACCAAGAGGACAAAGTCGATTAAATTCAGTAATTCTCTAATTTCAACGCCCTGCCCCATCACGTTCCTGTATTCTTTTAACCTCACCCCTTGCAATTTCTAGTCAACAGTTCCACCCTAGACACCTCAATAATGTTGCCAATTCCTTCCCAATCCCCCTCATTACAAGTTGGGCAAGAGGCAGCACGTATGAGCTCTGACTGGCAAGAGCACACACGCTGAAGAGTGGGCACATCAACAGGTTACCTGTTGGCTTCACACTCAAAGACTTTTGAATGCCAGATGTGAGGGCTCTTGTCTCCAGGTTAGAGTAAGTCATCAGCTCGATTAAGAGCTTCATATCTTCCACTGTCAGGGAGGATGTTTACTACCATTTCTGAGTCTATTGTAGATCAATCAATCCACTCTTTCCTCTTAGAATATTCAGTTGGCCAATTTGGAGCAAATTTAAGTACAAAAAAACCTGCTTTAAATGATCAGTAAAAACAATTCAAGAGGAACTGCCCTAAAACATGGAGAAGATCCTCTATAAATACAGGGTTATGCTGGGTCAAAGCAAAAATTTGCTAAACAGGGAATATTTCACACAAAGCCATCACTCCATGCGACTTTGTTTTTGATATATTGTTTCATTGAAAATTGATGCTCAATGAAAATAATACAGATGTCTTAAAAAAATCAAAACCTCAACCTCACCGCTCAACTTCATTAATCAATCTCTTCTCCCAAAAAGTTGCATAAATCCACTTCTTCCTTCTTCCCACTTCTCCTTTGGATGCCTGAAATGAATTATAACCCTACATTTCATATCATTTCTGCTATTTGAATTCCCTCCTTCTCCTACTAACATGATGCCCAGCAAAACCTTTTCCTTCTGTAAGAGAGAGGATGGAGAACCACACCTGATGATCTCTAAGGTCTTTTCCAACCTAACGATTCTACGATTCTGTGATACTATGGAAATGATGAATCATAGAATCACATTGGAACTGAAAGGAAATTAATTAGCCCATCCTATTGCCATAACAGGACGGGTCTTTATAGCCTTCACTGAGAGGAAGCTCCCAAAACAATATCTTTATTTATTCCTGTTTCATATGATTCAAGCAATCAACCTTCTACTAGACAGGCTATCTCAGAGCTCACATATCTCAATACAAGGGATTTTTTCCAAATGATTTTTAGTTCACCATATTTAGGAGTTTAAACCTCCAACTATTTGTGACACACTACCTGAACATCATATGCATTTCCCCTCCCTTAAAATCCACATCTCTTATGTGGATCACATTTTTCCATTTATTGTCATTTTGGGTCACTTTGCAACAACACCTTGTTTTCTGTTTCCTGGACTTTCTCCAGGGTTGTTCACCCTGGAGAAGAGAAGGCTCCAGGGAGACCTCAAGCAGCTTCCAGTCCTGAAAGGGGCTGCAGGAAAGCTGGGGAGGGACTTTTTGCAAAGGTCTGGAGTGACAGGACAATTGGGAATGCCTTTAAATTGGAAGGAGTAAGATGCAGATCAGACATCAGGAGGAATTTCTTCACGCTGAGGGTGGGGAGGCCCTGGCCCAGGTTGCCCAGAGCAGTGGTGGCTGCCCCATCCCTGGTGGGGTTCAAGGCCAGGCTGGATGGGGCTTGGAGCCCCTGACCCAGTGGGAGGTGTCCCTGCCCATGGCAGGGGGTGGAACTGGATGGGCTTTGAGGTCCCTTCCAACCCAAATCATTCCATGATTCTATGAAAAATAAACACAGTTAAACTGTGATTTACAGTTTCCCACTGTTCATTACAACATAAAGTGCCACAGCAGTACTACAGGTTACTGCCACATAAATTATTACATGATGTTATTTTGACATCAGTTCATAAATCAGAGAAGAAAATTCACCAATACTCGTCCCCTTTTGGGAATTTTTGCATCTACCCATTTACTCTGTTGTTATCGATGTTATTATTAGTGAAAGAAATAGAGCTCTATGTGGCTACAGGGACCTAACTGCATTAAGCCAACTGCAAAAGCAGGACCTATGGTTTCGATCATATTTTCCAGGCAGTTAAGACCATGTTAATTTCAAATAAAAAATGCCTCAGCAGTCCAAAAGAGTTTCTGTGGTTTCCTGAGCTCTTTACCAGTTGGTATAATCACCAGATTTATAAAACTGCACTTACTAAAATTAATCTTAAAAATCAATACATAAATATGGGTTGAATACCACAAAGTAGACCATAAACAGACTGTACAGTCATACTTCTAATATGAACAGCACACAGGATACACACCAGCAGAGAGAAAAACAGGTTGATCCAAAACACATCAAATTCACTTTATCTTCATTCTTAAGCCAAGTGATGGGAAAAAAATAATCCTTCTGTAATTGCTAAAATTGGCAAATATTTGCTGTGAATAAGTTTCATTCCAGTTGTGTAACTGATGCAAGATGTTCACATTTTACAGAAATATAGCTATCCTGACTCCATTCATAAAAAAATATTCGGTGCTTGTGAGGCCACACCTTGAATCCTGGGTTCATTTTTGGGCTACTGTCTACAAGGAGCTCGAGCATGTCCAGAGAAGGGAACGGAGCTGGGAAAGGGGCTGGAGAAGAAGGGTTATGAGAGGTGGGTGAGGGACCTGGGGCTGTTCAGCCTGAAGCAAAGGAGGCTGAGGGGAGACCTGCTCTTTGCAGCTCCCTGAAAGGAGGTTGTGTTGAGGTGGGTATTGGTCACTCCCAAGTGACAGGCAAACAAGGGACCTCAAAGCCCATCCAGTCCCACCCCCGCCATGGGCAGGGACATCTCCCACTGGATCAGGTTGCTCCAAGCCCCATCCAACCTGCCCTTGAACACCTCCAGGGATGGGGCAGCCACAGCTTCCCTGGGCAACCTGGGCCAGGGCCTCCCCACCCTCACAGGAAAACGTTTCTTCCTAAGATCTCATCTCAATCTCCCCTATTTCAGCTTCAAACTGTTCCTCCTGTCCTATCCCTGCACTCCCTAATCAAGAGCCCCTCCCCAGCTTTCCTGGAGGCTTTTCTGTACTGGAAGATGCTCTAAGGTCTCCCGAAAGGTTTCTCTTCTCCAGGCTGAACAACCCCAACTCTCTCAGCATGTCCTCCCCCGGACTCACTTTCTGTAGGAATACTTAAGAGTTGCTATCAAGAGTCATCAACTCTCGTCTACATCATAGTTCCTTTAGGTGACTTTCAGAGTGCACAAAAATACAGCAAAGAATTGAGAAAAGAGTAAGAGAAAGAATGATAAGGAACAGAGGAGGGAAGCAGGAAGAATTGACCTTATTACACTTCCTTCCTCTGCAGAGTCATGGTGCTCCCTTGGCTTTTGATGGTAAAGGTTTCCATTTCCAGACCTTTTTCTGCAGTGGGGCAGACAGGAGAACTTCCCATAGAGAAGCCTGCAGGATTGGCTCTTCACATTATCTGGCTAAGAAGCCAAACGTGCAAAACTCTGGTCACGTAACACTATTAATGAATGGATGCTACTCACCAGACACTCTGGAGCAGGAAAACACAACTATGGAGTAAAAGAAAGATGCAGATAGTGGAAGTCTGAATTAAAATCAAAGATGTTTTAATTCCACAGCTGAATTCCTGTAAAAAATTTTAAAGGAAACCTTCCACTTTCACTTATCCAGTAAGGAATTTAGTGGAAGACCACACGTAAAGCCTTTAAAATGAATGAAAAACAACGGCGAAAGGGACTCAGGTGGGAGTGAAACCTTGTCAGCTCTCCTCTAACCATCAACAAGCGCAGTTTATAAGGGAAGTTAAAGGACTTTGTGAGATGGAACACAAAAATACACATCATGTGTCTGTGTATAGTGTGTATATACCAGTTCAAAGTACATGAAGATGAAGTGGAAGAAAGCTTCAGGAAAATGTTCTTTCAGTCATCATGGCTACTGTAGGGGCTCCTCCTAAAAGCTGCTTCCTAAAAGGTGCAGCCATGAAACTGTATATAGATACCATCTCTTCTTGCTTTCTACGAACAGAGCTATTGAAATCAAAGAATTGTAGAATGGTTTGAGTTGGAAGAGACCTTGAAGCCCATCCAGTTCCAACTCCCCTACCATGAGCAGAGACACATCCCACTGGATCAGGGGCTCCAAGCCCCATCCAACCTAGCCTTGAACACCTCCAGGGATGGGGCAGCCACAACCCCCCAGGGCAACCTGGGCCAGGGCCTCACAATCCTCAGCATGAACATTTTCCTCCTCATGTCTAATCTAAATTCTAATTTAAAGCCATTACCCTCCTCCTATCACTACAAGCCTTTGTAAACAGTCCCTTCCTATCTTTCTTGTTGCTTTTTCAGGTACTGTAAGGTCGCCATAAGGTCTCCTCAGAGCCTTCTCTTCTCCAGGCTGAACAACCCTAACTCTCTCAGCCTGTCCTCATAGCGGAGCTGCTCCAGCCCTTGGATCATCTTTGTGGCCTCCTCTGAACCCATTCCAACAGTTCCATCTCCTTCTTATGATGTTCTGGATTCCAGAACTGGGCACAGGACTCCAAGTAGAGTAATACTTAAATACTGTAAGTCTCAAAAAAAATGTCAGTTCCCTCCAAAACAGGATAGAAGTTTACCCGGGAAGACTTCTGTTTAGATACCTTGAAACTGGCTTCCAACTTTTTGCATTTCATTAATTTCACATAACCCCAAATGAGTGTTTCCATGTCCCAGTCAAAAAACGAAATAAAATCAGTGTACGTATCTTCTACATTATCGCAGTTTTAGAAATGAGGAAACCAGAACATAATTGTCCAAGGTATTCTCCAGCCCTGATGGTCAAGGCCCATCAAAATTTGGATCATATTATATGGGCAACATAAAATAAGATGTTAACCAAGCAGAAAGTTAGAGAAAGAAATGCCAAGTAAGGGAATAAAATTCAGCATGGAAAATGAAAGTCCAACTAAAAGCTCCTCTCAGCTTAACTGGTTAAGCAAATGTTTTCAAGAGAAATAAAAAAGGTTTTCTGGTTTTCTCTCCCTTCCAGCCCCTCCACTTCCAAGGCAAACAATCAGCATCTTTGATGCAACCTCCTTGGCTATTGGTATGTTAATTTGTAACAGGAAACACCAAAAAAAAAAGACAGAAAAGGAGTATAAGCAGCATCTTCTCTACAAGAGGGAGCAGTTTGTTCACTCAAAAAAGTCTTTCAATAACCCTTCTAACTTTAGGTTACTAAGTCCTTATGAAAGGAATACATATATGCCATCAAATTTGGATGTCCACAGCCTCTACTGAGGAAACCGAGACAGATGTATCTTTGTAAAAATAAGTAGTTAAACAATTTTTAGAGCTGAAAAATTATTTACCAAAACAACTCACCACTTCATGAATCGATCGGTTGAAGCCATCATCTTCTGTAAGGATCAACAAAATTATAAGAGCCATGTAAACATGGTGTGAATTCCTTTCTTCAACATGATATAGGATTTCAAGAATAGGCAGAACCTTTAGGGAAGGAAAAATGTGTTTATTAGTTTTGTCTTCAAAAGCCTCTGACAAAAAACAGAGGATACTCCAAGCCTCCTGTAACAGTAACTCAGCAATTCCTCCCTCTTGAAATAACCACTCCTTAATAGTGACGTACAGTGTTCAAACACCTTCCATCTGTTTCATTTGGTCTCCACACAAGAGTCCAAACAGGTTCTTTCTTGTGGTCAGACACAGAATTTAAATTCCTAATAAATGAGATATCCAGCTATACCAGTTATCATAAGTTCTGAAAGCTTTAGTCCCCCTCCAGTCTATGGGAAAATAAAACTGTTCAATGATATTTTCCTAAGTTTAAGCAGGAAAAAAAATAGTTTCTAACCATTTGTGCTACCCCAAGCCTGGTCTGAAAGGGCTTTCCTCATCAGGTATATCCAAGCTTATTAGAGCTGAGGTCCACAGAGTCATTTTGAGACCTGAAATTCCATTTTGCTCTGTGGAGATAATTCCAGAAAAGAACCAGTTTGGGTTGGAATAAGACTAGAAAAAGACTGTTTTTGCAATTGTATATAATATGTAGCCAAGGAGAAGTAACATTATGATGAGAGTTCAGCCCAAGGTCTTGCAACATTTTCACCAGGATGAACAGTTTAAGCCAAAGTCTTGCTGTAATAAAGAAAATGAGATTTCATTGCAGCAGCAAGCATACCTGAATGGTACTCTAAAATTAATCCAGATGCAAACGCTGTCTCCCTACCAACTGAAAATGAGATTTCCACTGGCTCAGTACAATGTGGCTGCAGAAATAGGCTTAACTCACAGAATACCTTGGAAAAAGGAACTGGAGAAAACTCTCCAAGACAGTGGATGAGATGCAGAATTCATTGCTCCAAGAAGCTTCTAGACACCTAAAGACTTGCTGTTTTCCAAAAGAGGTTGAGGGCAGCAGTATGAGTCATGCGAAACCTATTCTGCTGAGCAGCCAGGACGCTGAGTGCTTCACAAGCATCTGAAGTTACCAGAAGGTTCTCTTACAAATAACCAGTCCCAAAACAGTTGGAACATAATTAAAACACACAACGGTTTCTGTTAAAATCAATGACATGGATCTAAATGTAATAGGCCACAAAAGCTTTTTGACAGATGCTTTGGCCAGGGTCAATTCAACATCACTACAAAAGCAGAAAGAAAGAACATTTACTCATTGCAAACCTCCCTCCTTTACCATTCCAAAGGATCCTTCTCTCTCCAGTTGAAACTGGAGTCGATCTCTTGTGTTTTGTGAATATAGGCCTTGAGAGTAAAGATCGGGGTTTTCCCTATAGTATCTGCTTAGCATAGAGCTCAAAAACATTAGTTCTTTTCCTTGGATGGATGAAAAGTGAGACAAACACTGCTGCATCAGTCCACTGCTCAAATTATTTCTATTTCCAATATTTACACTGCATGTAGCTTTGCATTGCATAAGCTCAAAGTCACTTCCAAGACCAAGCATTATGATAAGCTGCAAACTGCAGGAAACAAAGTAAATCTACCGAAGAACTGCATTTACAACTTAACTTTGCAGAGAAAACAACAAACGCCTTTCTGAAGGGAACCAGTGGAACAACTTCTTAGTTTTTAAGAAGTACTTGTGTCAGTTAATTTTTACATCTACTCAAAATTGAATGTACTGCCTTATGCAGTACATGCCTTGCACTCCTTCAACATCACTGTGTCCATTCTGGTTTGCACTACATAATACCACACAAAGCACTCTGGCCAAATGGAATGACCCAACAAACGAGGTCCAACACGAAAAAACATGACTGACCATATGGCTTGGGAACAGAAAGTGGGAGGGGAGAAACAGAGTTGGTTATAGAACATATTCTGACCTGCTACAGTGAGACAAGACTCAGCTCAATTGCTTCACTCAGTATGAGTGGACACATGTTGAAATACAGACAATTCCTAACCCTGGGTCAGGAAATGTCGCTGTGCAAGAGTGACAGCGAGTCTACATCAAGACAAAGCATCAGCCCACAACACTTTGCCTTTCATGTGGTTTTTAGCTGATAACAACATCCTTGTGCTTGAGCTCCTACCCTGTTCACCAGACCTGGCTCCCTCTTCCCAGCAATCCACTTAATGCTCAAAGGAACCCATTTCTTGTTGGTAGAACGTGTCAAAGCAAAACTGATGGAGAACCTCAACACCCTTTCAGAAAGTGACCTGTGGAATTGCTTTGGATGTTGGCAGCATTGGATACAGCCACGTGTCAGCTCAAAAGAGAACTGCTGTGAAGGTGAGCACAGTTTATTCTCTTCATTTCTTAAGCTAAAAAAGTCACAAACACAGTCATGTTTTATTTGCGTTAGACCTCCTATCTCCTCTGTCAATGCACATTACTACTAGGTCTAAAGCAGGAGCTGAAGAAATGCATTTGTGTTCCTTAAGTGTTCAAGTCCTAAAGTGCACTGCTAAAACTATATTAAAAACTGGTACTTTGATTCGGACACTGAGTCATTACCAATATTTCCATATGACCTGATATATGAAAATACTCTTATTAAAATTTTATATCAGCTACTGAAATCACACTCACTCCAAAGAGTTATTTGGCTCTCTAGATCACTGCATTCAGTCCTCCTGCCTCAAAATGCACCTTGAAAGCTTTTGAAACCTCTTATTCCCACACCACGTCCCTGACCCCACTTTCCATTCCTCTTTCAGACTTCTCTCCATCTACATATGAGAACAAACTCAGGGACCCAAATGGTGACTTAAGTCTCCATGGCCGGGTCCAGAGAGTGGTGGGAAATGGAGTTAACTCCAGCTGGAGGCCAGTGACAAGTGGGGTTCCCCAGGGCTCAGTGCTGGGTCCAGCCCTGTTCAGTGTCTTCATCAATGACCTGGATGAAGGCATCGAGTGCACCCTGAGCAAGTTTGAGGATGACACTAAGCTGGGTGGAAGCTGGATCTGCTGGAGGGTCGGGAGGCTCCAAAGGGATCTGAACAGGCTGGATCCATGGGCTGAGACCAATGGCAGGAGGTTTAACAAGGCCAGACGCCGGGTCCTGCACTTGGGGCACAACCCTGAGCAGCTACAGACTAGGAGAAGTCTGGCTGGAAACTGCCTGGAGGAGAGGGACCTGGGGGTGTTGGTTGACAGCGACTGAACATGAGCCAGCAGGGGCCAGGTGGCCAAGAAGGCCAATGGCATCTTGGCTTGGATCAGAAATGGTGTGACCAGCAGGGCCAGGGAGGTTCTTCTCCCTCTGAACTCGGCACTGGTGAGACCGCTCCTCGAATCCTGTGTTCAGTTCTGGGCCCCTCACCACAAGAAGGATGTTGAGGCTCTGGAGCGAGTCCAGAGAAGAGCAACGAAGCTGGTGAGGGGGCTGGAGAACAGGCCTTATGAGGAGCGGCTGAGAGAGCTGGGGGTGTTTAGCCTGGAGAAGAGGAGGCTGAGGGGAGACCTCATTGCTCTCTACAACTACCTGAAAGGAGGTTGTGGAGAGGAGGGTGCTGGCCTCTTCTCCTAAGTGACAGGGGACAGGACGAGAGGGAATGGCCTCAAGCTCCACCAGGGGAGGTTCAGGCTGGATATTGGGAAAAAAGTTTTTCACGGAAAGGGTCATTGGGCACTGGCAGAGGCTGCCCAGGATGCTGGTGAAGTCACCATCCCTGGAGGGGTTTAAAAGATGAGTGGACAAGGTACTTTGGGACATGGTTTGGGGGCAGACAGGAATGGTTAGACTCGATGATCCAAGCAGCCTTTTCCAACCTGGTGATTCTATGACTCTCTACCTGCCACTTCCAGATGAAAACCAAACTAATTCATGGAATCATAGAAAAGTTTGTGTTAGAAGAGACCTTGGAGATCAGGAGAGTCCTGTGTCCAGGATGGGGCTTTGACCAACCTGGCCCACTGAGAGATGCCCCTGGCCATAGCAGCTGGTCCCTTCCAATGCAAACCATTCTGTGATTCTATGAAATACAGACAGTGAAAATTGCAGGTGCTATATTCACTCCAAAGTCTGGAACAGCTGCCCCAGCAGAGTTTCAAAATACCTTGTTTTCAGTATGAAACACTGCAGTGCCACATGAGAAACCGGATTAAGCCAAGTTTATACCACAGAAAAAAAAATGGCTGTACCATCAGCTCAATAAAAAAATCACCATATCATCCTACACATTATTTCAGTCCAGTCATGCTGAGCAGCAAGGAAATCTACAGCACACAGCAGCACTGCACAGCTCAGCAGCCAAAGCAAACACACTCAACAGGAACAGTTTATTTCTTACAACCTGCAACATGGGTGTCCACTGCTCTTACAGACAGAAAAAGGTTCAGCATTTTCCCACCCACAGGCCACAACACTGTACTTATGAAAAAATTTGCAAATTGACCCCAATTTCATGAGTCCCCTCACTTCTTCGGAGAATCCCTGCAAGTACTTCATAGAATCATGGAATGGTTTGGATCAGAAGGGACGTGAAAACCCATCCAGTTCCACCCCCTGCCATGGGCAGGGACACCTCCCATGGGATCAGGGGCTCCAAGCCCCATCCAACCTGGCCTTGAACCCCTCCAGGGATGGGGCAGCCACCACTGCTCTGGGCAACCTAGGCCACGGCCTCCCAACCCCACAGAAAAACATTTCTTCCTAGGATCTCAGCAAAATTTCCCCTCTTTTAGCTTAAAACCATTCCCCTTGTCCTATTCCTTTACTCCCTGATAAAGAGCCCCTCCCCAACTCTACTTTCAATAGGACAGCCAAATTCCAGATGTCAACATCCCTAACTGCATCAGATATTTAATCCAATTATTTTATAAAATCATACGAGTGATGTACTATGAGTTACAGAAAACGCACAAACATCCTAAACAGCCTGATTAGTAGAATGAAGCTATAAAATCAAAAAGATGCACTGCCTTACTGATAATGCACTGCAAAGCACAACAGAAGGTGAAGGTGTCTATAAATAACTGACAGAGTCGTGCACAAATGAGGAAGCAACCTGAGATATTATATCTTACAGCAGCTAAGAAAAACACTCTGAATCAATTTAAAGATTCAATCGAAGTTAAAAAAGAGTCTAGATATTTCAGAAATCCCCTGGAAATGCCACTGAACATCTGCGAGTGACGCTTCCTGGGCACCCAAACCGAGAAGTACTAAAATAGCGGAAAGCACAACAAATGCAATGCACTGAGTGCATTGAAACAGGAACAACTTGCAAACCCCTTAAAGTTTAAGACAAGCATTGAACTGAGTGCAGACTTGATCCCTCCTGTAGCACAGACCCTTACACTTCACCCAACTGCCTCAGGAGGAAGAGGCCACTGACTTATGCCACACTCCTCCAGAAAGCCACCCACATTCTAAGAAATCCATGGAAAGAACCGTTTTGCCTCTGTTACCTGAACTGTTTTCCTCCCAGATCTCTAAGCTGTGGGATTCAACCTCCAGGCTTTAGTTCCTATCACCTGCAAGCAGCGAGTCCTTTCTGTTCCAGGCTTTCCCCTTGTGACGGCACGTATGCATCCTGATGGTTCTCAAGCTCTTTTCTGACCAGTCGAGCTAAGTCAGCTTTCTAAGCCCCTCATGGTTTTATTGTTAACTTTAAAGCAAACAAAATGTTCCTCTATACTCTTTCCACTTTTCAATACCCCATAAATATTTTATGAACTATGGTTCGTACACCACCAGAACAGTATGTGGCATGTTCACACCACTCCTGCAGTTGCCATATAGGGAAGGAAACAACCAGCTCTTTTACTCCTGCCCCTGCCTCTCATTTACAAGCCCAACACTCAATTAGCCTCATTTATCACAGCGCTGTAATTAGGACATTCCTAATTCCATTGTCCAGTAACCCTTCCACCCCCAATCCTCTTCACATCTGGTTCAGCGTGTGTTACAAAGCAATTGAAACTGCTCTTCTCAGCTGGCTGCTGCTCATCCCTTACCTACCATCCTGCTGAAAACAAGAGGATTGAACAAAGAGCACAGAATCTTAGAAATCATATAAATCAGGCCTCTCCATTGCCCAGGACCTCCCCACCCTTAGCATGAAGAACTTCTTCCTAGTGTCTAATCAAAAGCTTTCCCTCTTCCAATTTAAAGCAATTCCCCCACGTACTATCATTCCATGTCCTTGGAAAAAGTCCCTCCCCAGCTCTCCTGGAGTCCCTTTCAGCACTGGAAGCTGCTCTAAGGTCTCCCCAGAGCCTTCTCTTCTCCAGGCTGAACCCCAACTCTCTCAGCCTGGCCTCAGAGCAGAGGGGCCCCAGCCCTCACATCATCTTTGTGGGTACTGGTAATCTGTCAGCAGCGATACAAAAACAATGATACACACAAAGGGTAAAATAAGAGAAGACAGCTTTAAATTCCGGCATTAAAAAAAAATAAATCAAACTGGCTATTGACTTTTCAATGATGCTTTCCTCACTTTTCCCACAAAGTGTTTAGTGCCTCTGTTTTTTTCTGTGATTGTGGGAGTTCAGGGAGAGACCAAAGGGGAATTGTTTGAAGCTGAAAGAGGTGAGACTGAGGTGAAATCTTACAGAGAAATTCTTCACACTGAGGGTGGGGAAGTCCTGGGTAGGAGTGGCTGCCCCATCCCTGGAGGTGTTCAAGGCCAGGTTGGATGAGGTTTGGAGCAACCAGATTCAGTGGGAGGTGTCCCTGCCGATGGCAGGGGCTTGGAACTGGATGGGCTTTGAGGTCCCTTCCAACCCAAACCATTCTGTGATTCCGTAATTTTCTTGGTTTCTTTTTTTTTTTTTTTGAGAGGGAGGAAAGAGAGGTGATAATATATGAAAATATCCCACATTGCAGAGCATCTGCGTGCCTGCATCTTAAGTTGTTTTGACATACATACCTTATGCTTTTTCTGGAAGCTCTACAATAAATCAGACATCATCATTATAAAACAATGCACACACTTCACCTTTATTTCTCTAACGTAAATTGATGCAGTTAGCAGCTGTGCAACATGTGAGATCACATATTAACAGCCCAGAAAAATGAAATATGAATGTTTGTTCACAAGATACGTGCACCCAGATAATCTGCAGCAGACTACACAGGAGTTCAGTCTTGAATCAATATAATATCACCCCTCTCACCCCAGTTTGCCAACAGTGGCGTCTATCAACTCCAATTTTAGCAATACATCTGCTAGAACTTGGACTGAGACCAAACTCATTCCCTATCTGCCATCCAACAGGCACGGGATCTAACTGACTGGCTATATTTCAAATATTAAAATGGAATGGGTTCTCTATTACGTTACCAATTCCCCTAGACAGCCATTATCTTGTTAAAGGAATGCTTTTTAATAACTAAGATTTGTTAAAGTGGTTTGTGACATTACTAAATGTAGTGGGGAGCATAAGCTCATTTATAACCCACAAAAACTGTACCAGGTGTTTGTTACGTTGACAATTAACCACAATCTTATTTAAAGCAGCTAAAAAGTAACTACAGTTGCATTTCTATAAAATCAATCAGCTGCTGCTTGAGGAGTTTCAGATGCAGGTCAGCCCTGTGAGACATTTGGTGTATTAGTCAAGTTACAGCTCATTTTGTTAACTATTATCGCAATGTGCACACAGTAAGCTTGCGTAAAATTCTGGTCTGTATATATGGAAAACAAAAATAAAATAATGAATAGAATGATATTTGCTAACAATTCCTTTACACTGTTCCCTGAGGCTGGCAGCTTTGATCTGGATCAGAAAGCACTGGGAAAAAGGGAATTACAGACAGTGTGGTAGCTTTACCATAGAATCACAGAATCATGGAATCATAGAACAGTTAGGGTCGGAAGAGACCTTAGAGATCACCGAGGTCCACCCACTTGCCATGGGCAGGGACATCTCCCACTAGATCAGGTTACCCAGGGCCTCATCCAACCTGACCTTGAACATCTCCAGGAATGGGGCAGCCACAGCTTCCCTGGGCAACCTGTTCCACTGCCTCACCACTCTCATGGTTAAGAAATTCTTCCTTATGTCTAGCCTAAATCTGCACGTCTCTGGTTTATCCCTATTCCCCCTTCTCCTATCACCACAAGCCTTCATGAATAGTCCCTCCCCAGCTTTCTTGTAGGCTCCTTTCAGGTACTGGAAGGTCGCTATAAGGTCTCCTCGGAGCCTTCTCAAGAATGAACAAGCCCAACTCTCTCAGCCTGGCCTCATATGGGAGGTGCTCCAGCTCTCGGACCATCTTTGTAGCCTCCTCTGGACCTGTTCCAACAGCTCCATCTCCTTCTGATGTTGAGGATTCCAGAACTGGACACTGGACCCCAGATGAGGTCTCACAAGAGAGAAATAGAGTGGCAGAATCACTTCCCTCGCCCTGCTGGCCACGCTGCTTTTTATGCAGCCCAGGACACAGGTGGTTTCTGGGCTGTGAGCCCACATTGCCCAGGGTCATGTTGAGCTTCTCATCCCACAGCACCCCAAGTCCTTCTCTCAGGGCTGCTCTCAATCATATCATCCCCCATCGTGTTCTAAAATTGAGGATCGCCCCAAATCAGGCGTAGCACTTTGCACTTGGTCCTGTTGAAACTCATGACGTTCTCACAGCCCCACTTCCCCAGCATGTCCAGGTCCCTCTGGATGACATCCCATCCTTCTGGTGTTGCAACTGCACCACTCAGCTTGGTGTCATCTGCAAACTTGCTGAGAGTGAACTCGATCTCGCTGTCAATATCATTGATGAAGATATTTAAAAGCACTGGTGCCAGTACAGACCACTGAGGGACACCACTAGTCACGGATCTCCATCTGGACTTTGAGCAATTGACCACTACTCTTTGAATACAACCATCCAACCAGTTTCTTATCCACTGTACCATCCACCCAACGGCAGAATGACCTGAGTTGAAAGGGACCCACAAAGATCACCAAGTCCAGCCCCTGTCCCTGCACAGGACACCCCAACATTCACACTGTGGGTCTGAGGGCTTTGGCCAAATGATTCTAGAATATTTCCAGGCTTGGCATCATGACTGCTTCCCTGGGTAGCCGTTCAGTGCTCCACCATGCTCTGGGAGATGAACCTTCTCCTAATGTCCAGCCTAATCCTCCACTGGCTCATCTTCCTTCCATTCCCTCAGGTCCTGTCATTTGTCACCAGAGAGAAAAGCTCAGTGCCTGATCCTCCTTACCTCCTTGTGAGGTCTCCCCTCAGCCTTCTCTTTTCCAGCCTGAACAGACCAACTGAATTCAGCTGCTCCTCATACAGCTTCCCCTCCAGATCCTTCACCAACTCTGTTCACTCTCCGGTAGCTTTAGATCCTTTGTATCCTGTGGCACCCAAAGCTGCACCCAGTACTCATGGTGGGGCTGCACCAGTGTGCAGTGCAGCGGGGCTGGCGACACTGTGCTTGATGCACCCAGGACTGAGTCGCCCTCGTGGCTGCCAGGGCACTGCTGCCTCATCTTCAACTCGCCACTGACCAGAACCCCCAGATCCCTTTTTGCAGGGCTGCTCTCCAGCCTCTCGCTCCTGAGGCTGTGTGGAGAGCCAGGGTTGCGACGTTCCAGGTGGAAAACCCAGCACTTGCCTTTGTTAAACTCTATGCAGCTGGTGATTGCCCACCTCTTCAATTTCCCCAGATCCCTCTGCAGGGCCTCTCTGCCCTCAAGAGCATCAACAGCTCCCCATGATTTCATATCCTCAGCAAACTTGGCCAGTAAACCCTCAAGTCACGCATCAAGGTAATTTATGAAGATATTAAAGAGTTCTGCCCTAAGATGGATCCCTGCTGGGAACTGGTTGCTAGCCCAATGTAACCTCATTGATTAAGACCCTTGCCCAGTACTACCTTTTACTCTAGTGACAAGTTTAGCACCGTACTCCAGAGATGACACAGTGAATAATAAGTGAGCTAGAACCTATAGGCCCCAAGACAGAACAGGAGACACTGACAGCTGGTGACGCTCAAGCTTCCAGGACCAACCCCTCGTGATGAGCGTGAGTAAAGCAGACCAACACTTACAAGATTTTCTATGTCCGTGCGTGCCAACACGTACGTCCGCATGTTGCAGTTTTGATGCAGAAGCATGTACAGAAGAAGAGTTGCTTGATCCGATTTCTGCTGCTCACACAATGCTGTGTATAAACTGTTAAAATTAATCTGGAAAGCGTGTGGATTTGATGATGAAATAGCAGTGCTATCTGAAATAAAGAAATAAAAAGAATCTTTAACAAATGCCTTTACCTTCTAGCTGTTTATTAGCCTTAAAAAAGTCTCTGGGGGGTAATATTTTATGCAGACATCACAGGAAGGAGGAAACAGAAGCCATCTGTGACTTTTATCATCAATGGTCAGAAACGTTAGCAGGTTCTCATGGAGCTCTGGTTGTGCCAAAAAGCTGCGGTAAGAGCTCCAGCAAGACACCTGCAGCCACAAAAGACACTCATCTTTCTTCATAAGGCTATTCTGTTCATCCAAAAAGCTCCCACTACTAGAAAAGCAGACAATTCAGGAGCTGCTGCAAGGAGAGCAGCTGTAGTGACTTCTTTGGAACCAATGCTTAGATTCATGTGCAACCAAACCTCCAGGTATAGTTTAATGGCATCACAGTTATCTCTTTCCTGGCATGAAGAGCAGATACACATAGGTCAAAACTATCAGTACATATTCAGTGAAACACACGTGTTGTCATGACTTCACAAGAAGTATGTGTGGCGAGGTGTTCAGTGGGTTGATTTAAAACACCACATCACATAAATTTAAAACATCACTTACAGTAGCAGCAGTTTGTTCATGCTTACAATGCAATCTGTGCCAGGGCTGGAAGCAAGGATACAACAGATTTCTGCTCATAGAACATTTTCACAAGAAACCTTACCAGTATCAACAAAAATGTCCATCAACAGAGATTTCTAACACCTAGGAACTTTCTGTATTGAAAGAGTTCTCAGGCACTAGGAAAGGCTGCCCATGAAGGTATTTGAGTCCCCATCCCTGGAAGTGTTTAAAAGATGAGTAAATGTCGCACTTGGGAACATAGTCTGGTGGCTGGTTTGGCAGGGCTGGATCTATGGTTGGACTTGGTGACCTTAAAAACCTTTTCCAACCAAAATAATTCTTTGATTCTCTGACCATCAATGCACCAGTTCTCATGCCAGAGCCAGATTCACATCTTTAATGAGCTTTCAGATCTCCCATACCCAAGAGATTTTGTCTTTGCTTCCTCCACAAAAACCCCACTGAGAGAATAATGTGTTGTTCCAGCACAGAGCAGGTTCATCCCTCAGCTCTCAAAAAGCGTCACAGACATTTCCATAAAATGTTTTCCTGTCCAGCTCTGTTCAAAAACATCCAAGCAAAACATGCATCCTCCATGATGATACATGAAGTAGAATAAGTCTGATTTATTTCAGCATCCTGGCAATGGAACACAAAGGCTATCATTTCTGAGCACACAAACAAGTGATGCATACAGAAAAACTACAGCGATTTCATATGCTGGGAACAACAGCAGTTTGGATACTGACATATACTACTGCTCCGGACTTAAAAATTTCCCTATGAGTATAAACAAGATGTCCAAAGTTGAAGAATTTAAATAAAATTCCTTAGGTCCCACAAAAAAACAGATTACAGATTTATGAATTGCTTATAATTTATTAAAAATGCTTTAACTGAGGAAAGCTTTGCTGTATAAAACAGCAGGACAATACTAGCAGTGATTTGTGGAGAGATCTTAAGGGGCGGAAGGAAAGACTCACAAGAATAAAGGGGAAAAAAAGTGCAAATCCGAAACTTTGCTTTTTTACAAGTCATTTTACAAGCAAGTGGCATTACGACAGCCGACATAATAGGCAGCAGTTATCGCATTTCATCCAAATCTTCTCTTTTCCTCAAATCCCAGAAGATTTCTGACATTACAGGCTGCATCACCATGGAATACAGCGAGAACAGTGTCACACGCACACACCCCTGAACAGGAACTATAAGCCAATGCAAATCTGGCTCTTAAATGACAACTCCCGTGGTTTCCTACCAACCTCTTCGACTCTTCTGGAGAAACCTCTATACTGGTAGAGGCTGACCAAACAAACGCTCCCTACACTCACCGAGATGTGGGCGTCTTACTTCCCCCTTTCCTTTTCAGCCTGTATTCTGAGCAAAGTTTCTAAATATAGCAGCTTTCAGGTTCAGAATATGTTGTAGTTGTCACTTATTTTGAACAACGTCTCCACCCTCTTTGGAGGGAAAAAGTGCCTGGAAAATCTGGAGCAGCCCCACAGGAGCCCTGGCTCCCCCTGGATTTCTGGGGGCCCGGCAGAGACGACGTGCCGGCGAGTTGCTGCTTCTCTTGGCCTGGGTGAGGGCGACGGCTCCAGCCATTCAGCTGAACTCAGCAGGAGGCACTGGAGCAAACCCTTCTTTCTGCAGGAGTCGGGAAGCACTGCCGCATGCACAGAGGAGAGAGGAAGCCTGCTGGCGATGGAAACGCTGCCTCTTCACAAAATGATGTACCTAAAGGCAGTGGAGAGACCACAGCCTGGTTTTTCTGAGCTGCCATTTCTGTCCCTAAGCCCCTTCAAATACTGACTGCGATCAGGGACCGAGTCGTTAAAAACAATCCTGCTTCAGCATGGACTAAACGGGGCAACAAGAAAGCTGGGGAGGGGTTCTTAGGGTTAGGATGGTGGGGGACAGTTTTAAGCTGAAAGAGGGGAGATGGAGATAAGATCTTAGGAAGAAATATTTTGCTGTGAGCGTGGGGAGGCCCTGGCCCAGGTTGCCCAGAGCAGTGGTGGCTGCTCCATCCCTGGAGGGGTTCCAGGCCAGGTTGGATGGGGCTTGGAGCCCCTGATCCAGTGGGAGGTGTCCCTGCCCCTGGCAGGGGTGGGACTGGATGGGCTTTGAGGTCCCTTCCAACCCAAACCCTTGTGTCATTCAATGATTCTACAATGCCAATCGAAATCCTAACAATCTCTAAAATATTTCTAGGTAAAGCTGACTGAAATTATAGCTCAAAAAAACCCCTTAATGAGTAATGGAATAGAAAATCTCCCCTCAGATAAACTGAATGACTTAGAGGTACCGAAGTGCCTCACAGGTTATCATGCAGCAGCTGAGCTGTGCTGAGTGGTTCTGTGTGCGCTGTCAACCTGCACAGAGCCAACCACAAGTAAAGCTCTGTGACTCAAACTTGAAGAGAACTAAGTGTATGGATAAAGTATGTATGAAAACAAACACACTGACTCCAAGCCCAGCTGTCTGGCTAGTCCAGGCTATATTAATGCATCACTGCATCCCAAGCAAGACCCTCTGCAGCTGGACACCGACTCAGCACAGCATCGCACCTAACATGCAGACTGAAACCAGCCTTCTCAAAAAACGGGGAAGCACTGAAACAACTCCAAAACTTTTGTATATACAAGTCTCATGGAAGTGTTCAAGGCCAGGCTGGATGGGGCCTTGAGCAACCTGATCCAGTGGGAGGTGTCCCTGCCCATGGCAAGGGGTGGAATTAGATGATCTCTAAGGCCTCTTCCAACTCAAATCACTCTATGATTCTATGAAAGTGTTTACCTTAACCTGTTCCTCCTCCCATTTGCAATACAGTCAGTGAATCAATCCAGTTAAAAATTCAATTGCTTCTCTTAGCTCTGAGGAATACAACTCCAGCCAAACACTATTTCCTCAAGAGCAATAAAGTTCTAGAGGAATCTTGCAGACTCTTGGAATACAGACTGACTTACAGGTCAGTTCTATTTGTATTTTATGAAATGATGAAGCTTTCTGATAATTTATTAAGTCTGAAGGAAAGAGAATCCTTCTCCCTCTACCCTTCTGTTAAGTTCCCCCCTCAAAACTCCCAGAGGACAACATACTACTACTGCTTTTCCACAGGCTGGCTGGAGGGAAAACAAACAGTGGAAAGACAACCTCTAAGCAGTGGCAGCAACATAACACTTCATTTTCATCAGTTCACACTCAGAAGAAAAAACAGATACAAACCTTGTGTGTTCTTGAAGGACATAATAGCTTGCCTGTAGGGATTTGGTGTATCTGGAGCATCGGTCAGATTAGCCAAGACCAGCAGAAGCAGCAGACTCTGGTTAGCAAGCGGTGAGCACTGCTCCAGCTGCGGCGTGGGTTTACTCCCCACCCCACCCAGCGTGAAGACTGTCCACAGGCCAGCTAGAGAGAGAAAAAAGGTAAAGTATTACGGCTGTTCACATTCTAACAAACAAACCTCATTTACAGAAAAAGATAGCATCTGTTTGGCTACTTGGTTTCTCAAGATGAAAACTTCAAGAGCAGCGCAGCAGCGGGTGCGGAGAGGGAGGAATTAACGGATTACTGGAAATTCAAGAAAAATAGGTCATAGGAATATAGGAAAGGGAAATTAGGAGAGAAAACAAACCATATGTGTAAGGGGTGAACCTTAAAATCAGAGCAGACACCAGCTGAAGGACTCATGTAGCAATCCTGATTGTGGTCAAGCACTGGCAGAGGCTGCCCAGGGCAGTGGTGGAGTCTTCTTCCATAGGTATTCAAGAAGTGTGTGGCCGTGGTGCTTTGGGACTTCACTTAGTAGGCACGGTGGGGTTGAGCTGATGGTTGGACTGGATGATTTTTGAGGTCTTTTCAAACCTTGATGACTCTGTGATTCTATGATTCCATGATAATGCCAACATATTGAGAGTAAAAGGAGCTTCTATGTTGCCTTTTTAATAAAACCAACTTAGTCCATCATAGAATCACAGAATTCCTAAGTAGGAAAAGACCTTTGAGATCATCAACTCCAACCACTACTAAATCACATCCCTCATCTGCCCATCTTCAAAACCCCGCCAGGGATGGGGACTCAACCACCTCCCTGGGCAGCCTCTGTCAGGGCCTGAGAACCCTTCCAGTGAAGAAGTTTTTCCTGATGTCCAATCTGAATCTGCCGTGGTGCAACTTAAGGCCATTCCCTCTCTCCTGTCCCCTGTCACTTGGGCAAAGAGACCAATATCCACCTCTCTACAACCTCCTTCCAGGCAGTTGTAGACAGTGATAAAGTCTCCACTCAGCCTCCCCTTCCCCAGGCTAAACAACCCCAGTTCCCTCAGCCACTCCTCATAATCCTCGTTCTCCAGCCCCTTCAACAACTCCATTTCCTTCCCTGGCCATGCTCCAGGGCCTCAAAGTCTTTCTTACAGTGAGGGTTGGTAAAATGAACCCAGGATTTGAGGTGCAGCATCATCCTCACATACTCTAATTTGAATAAACTCAGCATATTTAGGCAAAACAGAGCACCAAAAAATACTGCTGCTTGAACTAGAACCTTTTGATTTAGAGTCATGGAATCATAGAATCACCAGGTTGGAAGAGACCCATTGCTCATTTTTGTGGGTAGGTAACATAATAGCAAACAATAAACTTCTTAGAAAAAAAAAAACCAGTATCAACAGCAATTTAAATTTAAATGATGGTATTATTAAACTATATTTTTGCATCCCTACATTAGACAAAACAAGTTGAAAAAGCACTCTGCTTCGAAGTACTTATACTGCTGTGAAATTCCTTTTTAAGATATTGTAAATAAGATGTAAAGGTATGGAAATACAGATTTCTTGCAATAACTGGAAGTCAAAAACCTTGTTAAAAAGTAAAGCGACAAACCACTACTGATACTATCAAAAAAACCAGACTTGGGTAAGCAAGCACATTTTTGTTGTCTTGCAACTGTGTTGGAAACACAGATGTAACAAAAGCACTACAACTTCATTCATTTTAGACCTGCAAAACCTGATTAGGTACAGAAATGTAAATAGCTAGTCATTCCACACCAGCTCTCAAACTTTGCTCATGAACTGCAGCAAGAACTGGCTTAATGGTAGGGGGAATGGCTTTAAATTGGAAGGTGGAAGATTTAGACTAAACATGATGAAGAAAAACTCCACAACTGGGCCCTGGCCCAGGTTGCCCAGAGCAATGGCTGCCCCATCCCTGGAGGGGTTCAAGGCCAGGTTGGATGGGGCTTGGAGCCCCTGATCCAGCGGGAGGTGTCCCTGCCCATGGCAGGAGGTGGGACTGGATGGGCTTTGAGGTCCCTTCCAATCCAAACCATCCCATGATTCTATGATTCTAAGAAAACACATTAGCATGCCCTCCTCATTATCTAGATGTGTGCATGTATGGTGCACTTACAGTTACAGTAATAAGGCATAAAGCATAAAGCCAGTATAAAGCACCTGAAGGCCGCTCATTAATACTCTCATTATCATTGTGTTTGAGCTTTGATGTTTGAGCCTGAAATCCAGGTTGTTTTTCATATTTAATCCTTACAGCATTAAAAAAAAATTACTCCAATACAGCATTTAAAATAACTAACTTAAATACTAAACTACTACATTCGAAATTCCTGTTCCTAATTACAGCAGTGCTGGTGAATCAACCTGATTGGCTACGTACCAAAATACTGATTGAAGAGACGGGAAGGGAGAAGGAGCAGCAGGGAAGTACTAGGGGACTCCTCTCAGCCACCTCCAGCAAGTCCATAAACCTCCATTTCCTTGCCACCACACGTATTAAACTGGGTGGAAAAGATTCAAAGCCCCAACACTGAAGCAGAGATGCTGCAGACTCAGCATCACTGGGGAAAAAGTCAGGGGAAAGATTGAAACTTGTCCCTTCCAATGTCTATGGTGATGCCAGACAACTCTAGAGTTACTGGTCCTCTACCTGTATCCCACCTGGAGTCCTGACGCATTCCCCCGTGATAAGAAGCAGCCTCTCCCCATCACACTTGATTACAATTTTACTTACTTTTTAGCAAGACCTATTGGGCCAGAACAAGGAGTGAGTGTTTTAAACTAAGCAAGGGAAGATTTAGACTGGATATAAGAGAAAAATTCTTTACGCTGAGGGTGGTGAAACACTGGCCCAGGTTGCCCAGAGAGGTGGTGGCTGCCCCATCCCTGGAAATATCCCAGGTCAGGCTGGATGGAGCTCTGAGCAACCTGATCCTGTTGAAGATGTTCCTGCTCCTGAAGGGATGTTGGACTGGGTGACCTGTAAAGGTCCCGTCCAACCCAAAGCATTCTATGATTCTGTGGTATTCAACCCCAAATACCTGACAAACACTTAATTATTTTGAGCGTACCTTGAAACTTTACAGCAGAGACTGCGCATTTAATCAAATTCTTCATTTAATAGGTCAAAGTCTTGAATTATACAGCATAATAGTAGGAAATAATCTCAATTTAAAAAGAACCCAAATCTTATTTCCCTTTTTTTAAAGTCCTAAATTAAAAATCAATTACAACTTTCTTAAAGAAGACAGAAACATTTAGAAAGTTCAGCTTTAATTCTCCTGGTTTGTGAGATTCAAGGTATGTGGACAAAACCCCATAAGTCATTTGTATGCAAAACTTAAGTACAGTATAACTAATTAAAAGAATTTGAAGTACTCTTAGCCCTACAAAATTTCAAGCCTGCCATGGAGTACTTTTCTCCAAATATAATTACAGAGTCAGGTTTTGTAATAAACCAATGCTCCCTTCATCAGCACAACCGCAAGGCAATTAGTGCCGTGTCAAGGGCAAGGAAACGAAAGCCGTTCATGTTAAGCAGCTTCAAGGAGCTCTTATAATAAAAAAGCACTATAATTACAGCCTCCTTAGCAAAAATTTCATGTTACATTAATAATCCTTTATCGCCGTGTTTTTTATCCACCGTCCTTAAATCAGAAAAAAAGCTCAATAAAAATGCTGACCAAGACGTTGGTTTTTAGAGTCACATGAGTTATCCAGATAAGTACATGCAAAGCAGTTGTATTTTAGAACCCAGAAATGATCACATATTTATCGTCACTAGTTAAATCTGACCCATTTCCTCTCAAAGTTTAGTGTAGTTCTCAGCCAAAGCAGCATTTTAGGTTTCCATCACCCCACCCTTCCATGGCCGGCATCTTCCATTACTACACCTTTCCTCAACAGTTAGGAAAAGAGGGATATGGCCAAAAATACTGGTGAATAAGTTGAGTCTTCCACCAGGGAGAATGAGGTAACTATGTCCAAGAGAAATCTGCACACTGATGTATGACCCAAGCAACCTCCTGAAGTTCGGTCTCTTGTTGGCAAGTGTGTTCCTCCAGAAAAGGAATCCCATGATAATGGGTTCACAATATTCCTTTCAGTTCCAAAATGCAATGTCAAATTAGGTGCTAAGTATTGGTTGGTGCTTGCAACATGCTCAAGTTAAGAGACATTTCTAGGCAAAATATTGTTTCTGATCATTAACGGCAAATCAAAGTGCTAAAAAGATACAGAGCTTGGGAGGACAGAGATAAGTAGTCATTGCTCCTAATTGTGCTTACAGGTTCTCAATAACAGAATCATAGAATCCCAGAATGGTTTGGGCTGGAAGGGACCTCAAAGCCCATACAGGCCCCCGCCCTGCCATGGGCAGGGACACCTCCCACTGGATCAGGGGCTCCAAACCTCATCCAGCCTGGCCTTGAACCCCTCCAGGCATGGGGCAGCCACCCCTGCTCTGGGCAACCTGGGCCAGGGCCTCCCCACCCTCACAGCAAAACATTTCTTCCTAAGATCTCATCTCAATCTCCCTTCTTTCAGCTTCAAACCATTCACTCTTATCCTATCCCTACAATCCCCAACCAAGAGCCCCTCATTAGCTTTCCTGGAGCCCCTTTCAGGACTGGAAGGTGCTCTAAGGTCTCCCCAGAGCCTTTTCTTCTCCAGGCTGAACAATGCCAGCTCTCAGCCTGTCCTCGTACAGGAGGTGCTCCAGCCCACGGATCATCTCTGTGGCCTCCTTCGGACTTACTCTAACAGGTCCAAGTCCTTCTTGTGCTGAGGACTCCAGAACTGAACGCTGTACTCCAGATGAGTGCTCACAAGAGCAGAGAGATACCTACAAGAAGGCACAATCTTCTGCCTTGCCCTGCTGGTTAGTATATCAATAAATTGTGAGCCATAATTGCAATATACTCAAGAGACATTTCTAGGGAAAATATTGTTTCTGATCATTAATGTAAGCTTTCCTGAGATATTCGCTAGACTACCTGTAATTCATTGACTAAATCGCCTTTCTCACTTCCCAACAATCAACATAAATGCTTTGTAGGTTAACTCTCCAAGCTCTCTCCTGGAAAGAGCTGCTACTTGTTTCAAAGCGTCTTCCTGGAAAAAGGAGGACTTTCAAAAAATGTTTATTTAATAACAGTTGCAAAATTCAGCCACATTAATAATTGAACTTCATCAAGTTGTCCTTTGAACAGTCTATCCTCCATTAAGTTTAAATATTAAATTCCAATTAATGCTGGCATAGCCTTTTTGACTGTGGCCATTTCTCTCATAACTGGAGCTTGATAACAGAGTGGATCCTTTCCTCATTCCCCCCCATGCACAACCTGAGTCCTACCATACTTCATTATCATCCTGCCAATGAGCACAATTGCCTTTGAAGGTATTTTGCAGGGTGCACCAGGCTGAAGTGCAGACAGGGGGCTGCTGTTGAGACTCAAAAGGAAGAAATAAGGGTTTTGGTAGACATGAAGATGTTCAGAAGATCTTCTTGATCTATTCCTGTCATTTTAGCAGTTCCAAAATGACAATCCTGCCACTTTCATGAAAAAAAATGGGAAGAATGCATCTAGACAAGACTGGAGAAGGTGATAAAAGGTGCTAAATACGATATTCAACAGAAAGGAAGTAACCTATGTTTCAGTAATCTCGTAGAATCATAGAGTCATTAAGGTTGGAAAAGACCTCTCAGATCATCCAGTCTGACTGTCAGCTCAACACCACTACGTTTACTAAGCTATATCCCAAGTGCCAGTTCTACAAGGTTTTTGAACCCTTCCAGGGATGGTGACTCCACTACTGCCCTAGGCAGCCTCTGCAGGTGCTCCACCACTCTTTCAAGGAAGATGTTTTTCCTAATATCCAATCTAAACCTCCCCTGGCACAACCTGAGGACATTTCCTCTCATCCTATCCCCTGTTACTTGGGAGAAGAGACCGGCACCCACCTCACCACAACCTCCTTTCAGGGAGCTGCAGAGAGTATTGAAGTCTCCCCACGGCCTCCTCATCTGCAGGGTAAACAACTCCAGGGTCCTCAGCTGCTCCCAGAAACTCTGGGCTCCAGTCCCTTTCGAGCCCTGTTCCCTTCTCCAGATGCGCTCCAGCCCCTCAATGTCTTTCTTGGAGTGGGGAGTGCAAAACAGAAGCCAGGATTCAAAATGCAGCCTCACCAGTACCGAGTACAGGGGGATGATCCCTTCCCTACTTCTGTTGACCACACCATTTCTGATCCAAGCCAAGATGCCATTGGCCTTCTTGGCCACCTGGGCCATTGCTGGCTCATGTTCAGCCTCTAAAGCAGCACCCCCAGGTCCTTCTCCTCCAGGCAGCTTTCCAGCTGCTCTTCCCCAAGCCTGGAGCTGCACGGAGCTGTTGTGGCCCAAGTGGTGCACCAGGCACTTGGACTTGCTGAACTTCATGCCGCTGGTCACAGACCATGGATCCAGCCTGTCCAGATCCCTCTGCAGAGCATTCCTGCCCTACAGTAAATCAACACTCCTGCAGAGCCTGGTGTCATCTGCAAACTGACTAAGGGAGCACTTGATCCTCTCATCCAGATCATTGATAAAGATATTAAACAAGACTGAACCCCAACACTGAGCCCTGGAGAACACTGCTTGTGACCAGCTTGGTTCAAAGTAATGCCCACCTCTGCATCCTAATTTCCTATTTATGAAACCTCCAGACTACAGAAGACTGTTCAATGCCACAACAACATCTAATGCAGCAGCAAATGAAGATTATGAAGAACTAAAGCAAAAGTGATTTTCTTTGCATCTAATTGATACCATCACGTACTTCCTCCACCAAAAGCAGTGAACACCACATCATTCAAAAACATTACAGTTACTATTTCATTCTTTTGACAGTCAAGCAGCAGCTTTGGGAACTTGAGGGTTGGGGCTTTTTTATTTAGTGCTTATTAAACATGTCACATTTCTGAAGTCAGTTCCATGGTTCTCACGTTGTGGTCTGATGAACACTTTCTGGTGGCCCACAGAGAGCTGGCAGTTCATGTCGTGCTGGCTCCCATCCTTGTTTCCAGCTGCTACATTGTGTTAGAAGAAAGCTAAAAATACATAAATACTTTCCTACGATTACTCTTCCATGTAAGCAATTTCTCAAGTTGCCATGGGAATGTTATGTGATAATGAATGGGAGAGGAAAAAGCCGTCCATGGAATCATAAATGGGAGAGGCTGATCCAGCAAGGCAACTGCTGTATGAAGATATAGCCCACTTAATGTCTCAAGTCAAAGCCATTATATATATTATAACCATGTCCTTACCTCCTCAGGCTGTTGATTGAGCAACTTACACTGCTAATTATGAGGAGCACCAGCTATACTTGCTTAAAAGACTACAGAAGAGTGTCACACTAGAAGGACAGGATGACATGCAAGAGGGACCTATACAGGCCGGAGGTGGGGGGGCTTTGTGACCTTCATGAGGTTCAATGAGGCAAAGGGCAAGCTCCTACACCTGGGTCGGGGCAATCCCTGATTTCAGTACAGGCTGGCGGAAAATGTGATGGAAAGCGGCTCTGAGGAGAAGGATTTCAGGTGGTGGGGGATGAGAAGCTTGATATAAGCTGGCAACGTGTGCTCGCAGCCCAGAAACCAACCGTGTCCTGGGCTGCATCCACAGCAGCGTGGCCAGCAGGGCGAGGGAGGGGATTCTACCCCTTTGCTCTGGTCTGGTGAGACCCCACGTGGGATCCTGTGTCCAGTTCTGGAATCCTCACCAACATAAGAAGGAGATGGAAATGTTGGGGTGCGTCCCCAGGAGACCATGAAGGTGATCCAAGGGCTGGAGCACCTCTGCTCTGAGGCCAGGCTGAGAGAGTTGGGGTTGTCCAGCCTGGAGAAGAGAAGACTCCAAGGGGATCTTAGAGCAGCTTCTAGTACTGCAGAGGCTCCAGGAAACCTAGTGAGCGACTTCATACAAAGGTACAGAGTGATAGGACAAGGGGAAAGGCTTTAAATTGGAAGGACAAAGATTTATATCAGACATTAGGAAGAAATTCTTCACAATGAGGGTGGTGAGACACGGGTGAAGGTGGCTGCCCCATCCCTGGAGGTGTTCAAGGCCAGGTTGGATGAGGCTTGCAGCAACCTGGTCCAGTGGGAGGTGTCCCTGTCCATGGCAGGTGAGTTGGAACTGGATGAGCTTTAAGGTTCATTGAAACCCAAACTATTCCATGATTCTATGGTTCTATTTAAGTTACTTGCATGCAGACGTCCTTCCTGTGCTGAGGATTCCAGAACTGGACACAGGACTCCAGATGAGGTCTCACAAGAGAGGAGCAGAGGGGCAGAATCCCCTCCCTCGCCCTGCTGGCCACGCTGCTTTGGATGCAGCCCAGGACATAGTTGGTTTCAGGGCTGTGAGTGCACATTGCTGGCTCCTATTGAGCTTCTCATCAACCAGCACACCCAAGCCCTTCTCCTCAGAGCCAAATCCTTTCAGGCTACCACTCGGTCCCTGATGCACAGTGCTGAACAAGGTCGAAGTCACATATGTCTCAACAATTTACATAGTGGACTGTTATTGCATGTGCTTTATTATTATTATACTTTACTTTCAGCATTTAACTCCCAAATACTACAGTAAAGCGGGTGCAACACTACAGAAAGATTAAGACCATGTTTTAGATGACTTTTAAAAATGTTTAAAACAAAAAAGTTGTAAAAGACACGTTATATAAACAAGTTGTTTTCTCCTGAGCACAACAGAACTATTAAGACTGGCTCACTGAAATGTATGATTGAGTATGACTTATTTGTGTGAGGCTTTTCACACCTAATAACACTAATCTAACAGGGACAAGTATTTCATCCTGCCTGCCAAGAAAAGCAGAAGGTAGTCATTTCTGCAAAGCCAAGCTCTGCAACACAAATTCTGCCGCCTGCCCCACTACTGATCACGATCTCTACAGCAATAGCTCAGTTTGTGTGTTTATCTGTGTTTTTAAAATGCACCCCAGGCATCTGATTTTTGCCCATTTCCACTGCTCCCAGCAATGCTGCAGCAGCACAGGAAAGCTGTGGGGGATGGCTGAGCTGTTGGAGCCACTGGAAAAAAAAGAGAGTCCAGCAAATCTCCAAATAAACTCTCCAAAAGCCACAGCACCGAGAAGCACAAATGTGTCTGAGGAGGCCGGGGCCGTGATGTCACTCGCACATTCTGGAAGCGGTTTTTCAGGAAATGAATCATGGAAGTAAGTGAAATGCAAAGACCTATTAGGTAACTGTGTGCTCATCCCCTACCAATGCAACGGCATTCCCTCCAGCGCATTTGGTTATTTTATCCAGCCTAATTTTAAGGGACTTGTAATGGAGCTCGAACCACATCCTTTGGGAAGTGTTCAGTAATTTAATGAACCTCAATGTTGAGATGTTTTTCCCTAACAGTCAGCCTAAGTATTACTTTGTTCAACTTCATCTACTTATTCCTCTAAGCGGTCCTATCACAGAACAATTGAATCATAGAATCATTCGGTTGGAAAAAACCTTTGAGATCAACAATTCCAACCGTCCCTGTCCACTACTGAACCATCCTTGAGCACCTCGTCTGCCCGTCTTTTAAGCCCCTCCAGGGATGGGGACTCCACCACCTCCCTGGGCAGCCTCTGCCAGCCCTGAGAACCCTTTCAGTGAAGAAGTTTTTCCTAATGTCCAATCTAAACTTCTCCTGATGCAGCTTGAGGCCATTCCCTCTTGTTCTATCACCTATCACTTGGGAGAAGAGACCAACATGTCCATTCAGGCAATTGTAGACATTGATAAAGTCACCCCTCAGCCTTCTTCTCTCCAGGCTAAACAACCCAAGTTCCCTCACCTGCCTGTATGTAACACC
Source organism: Phaenicophaeus curvirostris (assembly GCF_032191515.1). Lineage (NCBI taxonomy): Eukaryota > Metazoa > Chordata > Aves > Cuculiformes > Cuculidae > Phaenicophaeus > Phaenicophaeus curvirostris. Next base: position 74,416,614 of record NC_091431.1, read on the forward strand.
ATAAGATGCTTCTTCCCCAGTTCAGTGCCTACATCCTCTAAATAAAAGGCACAGCCATGTCTCCTCTGTTGCCTAGCCAAGGTATATGCAGAGGTTTTCTTTCCATTCTTTGAAAGTCCTTCCCACTTGGCGTCCTGCAATTAAAGCCAGCTCCAACCCTGCCTGATCTCTCTAACATCACTGCGCTGAAAAAGACTACAAATACTGAACTGCATGGATTTAATGTAACAAACAAGCATACTCCTCATTTCACTGCAAAAATAGCGTATATTTAATTTTACATTATTTATCCTCTAGCACTATTCTAGCTCTAGATCTCAGGGGTTCTGTACTGTGACATCTAAGATGATACAGTCTTTTTTCAAGTCAGGAGCCCCATCTACACCATTACATTGCCTACCTGTTTAATTTTGGTTTGAACCTCAAAATAAGGAGAAGACTGCCTTCTCCAAACTGGGTGAAACTCAGCTGGAGACTTGCATTCCCATCAAAGCTTTTGACACCAGTGCTGTATCAGGAATGCATATGACACTGGGAAAAAAAATATTTCATGTGAAAATCTATAGAAACATTTCTAAACCAAGCCAACACCCTTCTCAGTGAAGTAACACAATACCTAGATAAGGTCTATTTAATGGCTTTAAACTGGAAGGAGGAACGTTTTGGTTAGATATTAGGAGGAAATTCTTCATGCTGTGGGTGGGGAGACCCTGGCCCAGGCTGCCCAGAGCAGGGGTGGCTGCCCCATCCCTAGCGGGGTTCAAGGCCAGGTTGGATGGGGCTTGGAGCCCCTGATCCAGTGGGAGGTGTCCCTGCCCACGGCAGGGGTGGGAACTGGATGGGCTTTGAGGTCCTTTCCATCCCAAACCATTCCATGATCCTATTTCTCTTACTTGCATGCAGACAATGAAGGATGCTGAAGCTTTGGAAACTTCTGAAGACATTTTTAATGTGTATAACATGGATCTGAGTGGTAGGCAGATCTCATAGCAGAAACCTTGAAGAATTAAGTAAAGCAAAGTACGTAAGTATATACCATGTTCCTGACTCATGGGGCTATAAAGCTGCCCAACAAAGCTAGAAATAAATCAAATTCGTTATATAAAAAAAAAATAAAAAAACCCACCACGTTATAGAAGAGAAACATGTTAGACAAGGAAAGGAATCTTCACATAGTTTTATCAGCTCCACTCCTGGCCCCTTGCTGGAAAAATCTGTTTCAAATCCTCTAGACAAAAGTGATAGGATTTCTGAGATGGAATGATATTCCTGCAGTGCATTTAAAGACTGTCCAGTACAACTGAAGCTCCAAATATTACCACAATATACAAAAAAATAATAATAAAGGTTTTATGGCATTATGTAAAAACACAACATCTCAGTATTATGAATATTTGAAACCTGAGAAACAAAGTGCAACCTAGAAGAGGGGGAGTGAGAGAAAGAGAGGAAAAAGAGAGAAAGAGAGAGAGAAAATGTATGAGAAATGTGGGAAAAACTGCAAATTCACTCAGTGTTGGATTCAGTTTACTAAAACTGTCTGACTCAATCAGCTGTCAGCCTTGGAACAGTAAACCAAGCCAACAACAAACTCACACAGTGAGATAATATAAAGGAGCTGTTGGGTATTGAGTTTTCTGGGCTTTTTTGGTTTGGGTTTTTGTTTGCTTTTTTTTTTTCATGGTGGGTGGTGCTGGTGGTTTTGGGTTGTCTGGGGGTTTTTGTCTAGGGGATTTTTTTGGTTTCTTTTTAATAGAGAAGTCCTCTGGCTTTTGCCCAGGGCACTGTCCTGGTACTTATTGTTGTTGTGGTCATAGTGGGAGGGAGGACAGTGCATGCGAATAATCCCACTGACAGCAGCATTTTCAGTAATACCTTTTGTCAACACAATCAGACAAAATCTGAGACAGAACCAAAGATGAAACCGTATTCAAAAACTATCCTGGCAAAGTGAGAGGAACTTTTGTGGCACTGATTTTGACAACAAAATGATTGAGTCACTGAACAAAAACACTACCAGAAACAAAGTGGATCAAAGAACCTATATGAGGAGGAGGGAAAAGACAGAGAAGTTTTACAAGCTGAGTAAAAAGGAAGAATTCATTTTTCAGAGAATAAGATCACAGGTCTTCAGTTTGATCTCCTGCTCCAAGCAGGGGCAGCTGTGGGCTTACACTAGACTGATCAGAGCTTCATCCAGCTGAGTTATGGAAGCTACCAGGAATTGATAGGGCACAACCTCCCTGGGTGACTGCTCCAATGCTCAACTGTCCTTATGGTCTTCACACATAAATATTTCCATAACCTCTTATTTTCATAGACTCAAAGAATTTTTAAGGTTGGAAAAGACTTCGAAGATCATCCAGTCCAACCATCAGCCTAACACCACTGTGCCTGTGAAACCATGTCCCAAAGTGGCATCTCTACAAGGTTATTGAAACCCTCCAGGGATGGGGACTCCACCACTTCCCTGGGCAGCCTCTGTCACCTCTGAGAACCCTTTTGGTGAAGAAAATTTTCCCGATGTCGTATCTGAACCAGCCCTGACACAACTTGAGGCCATTTCCTCTTGTCCTACTGCTTGTCACTTAGGAGTAAAGACCAACACCCACCTCGCCACAATCTCCTTTCTGGGAGCTGTAAACAGCAATGAGGTCTCCCCTCAGCCTGCTCTTCTCCAGGCTAAACAGCCCCAGGCCCCTCAGCTACTCCTCATGACACTGTATAGTGCAATCCATCAAGGTGAATTTATTATATTGGGATAGCTTTAAAATGCTTCAATATTTTAAGAAAGAAAGGAGTCAGAATAAGATGGGATTTTTCATGGTACAAATGCACAACGATGGCACCCACAGTGGCCTGGACAATAATGCCTATGCAGCCATGTGAGCTGGGGACAGAGAAACAGCACACTAGAAACAATAAATGTTGTAAGTTTGGAAATGGCAGTATTCTGAATGTAATAGTACTCCAGAGAATGAAAAGTGAGAAGTCTTTCAAGGGCTGAGTGTTCCCCATACACCTCATACAGACAATTCCAGGAGAAACTACCATCTGTCTATGCACTGCAGAAGAGGTTTCAGATCTTCATGTAATGATCATGGAATGGTTTGGCCTGGAAGGGACCTTAAAGATCACCCAGTTCCAACCCGCTGCCACAGGCAGGGACACCTCCCACTGGATCAGAATCATAGAATCCCTAGATTGGAAAAGATCTTTGAGATCATTGAGTCCAATTGTATCTGTCCACTACTAAATCATATTCACGTGATCGGGTCGGTCAAAGCCCCATCCAACTTGGCCTTGAACACCCCCAGGGACAGGGCTACCACTTCTCTGGGTAACCTGACCAGGGCCTCACCAAACTCATTGTGAAGAATTTCTTCCTAATGTCTGACATAAATCTTTGTCCTTCCACTTTAAAGCCTTTGCCCCTAGTCCTATCACTTCATGCCCTTGTAAAAAGTCCCTCCCCAGCCTTTCTGGAGCCTCTTTCAGTACTGGTTCAACACTGGAAAGTACACTAAGCTATCTTTGACCCTTCTCTTCTCCAGGCTGGACAACCACAATTCTCTCAGCCTGGCCTCAGAGCAGAGGGTCTCCAGCCCTCAGATCATCTCCATGGCCTCCTCTGGAACCATTCCAACAGTTCCATGTCCTTCTTACATTAGGGATTCCAGCACTGGACACAGGGCTCCAGGTGGGGTCTCACCAGAGCACAGCAGAGGGGCAGAATCCCCTCCCTCGCCCTGCTGGCCACGCTGCTTTGGATGCAGCCCAGGACACGGGTGGTTTCTGGGCTGTGAGCTCACGTTGCCGGCTCATGTCGAGCTTCTCATCCCCTGGCACCCCAAGTCCTTCTCAGAGCTGTTCTCCATCACATCATGCCCCGTCCTGTATTGAAACCGTGGATTGCCCCGACCCAGGTGTAGGAGCTTGCCCTTGGATCTTGGTAGAACAGAAAGTACTAACCATAAGAACAACAGGATCCTGCTGACTGCCAGACACCACTGGAAGCCTGGCTGCTGTTTATTGGACAGTTGCAGCCAGAAGTTTTTAAATAGCTCCTACTACAACAATGAACACTCTCTGCATTTATCCCCATAACCTTGTCCTCAAACAATTTTTGGCTTACTGTGCACTCAGAGAATTGCAAGTGCTTGCTGTCGCATCTCTATGCACACCTTGATCAACCTCCCTTGCAGATGAGAAACCTTTTAAAGCCCACTTAAGAGAATGGGGCCACCAGCATGAACTCCTTTCTATACCAAAAAGGGCAAATATTGATTTTTTTTAATGTAGACAGAAAAATGTAAGGGTTTTCATACATACATATAATTTTTTTATATAACCATAACATTAATTTAAATAAAATACAAAAAATATCAACCATAAACACGTAAATAAAGCAGAATAATTAAGTACTCAGCATTTATAAGTACACACTTGTAACACACACATTAAGCACATTTTTTCTCCAACTATAAGGTCTTCTATGGACAGTTCGCTTGAATTCCATGCAAACAGGTCCTGCTGCACATCAAACACAACATTAAGACCTCACTTGAAAAAATGCAGTGTTCAGTTACAGCGTTAGTAAAAGCCCGTAACACTTTCTCACTCTTCTCCTGCAATGCCAATCTATTCCAATCCTGAACCACAGGATACACAAGCAACACAGGTGTTTACCATTTTAGGGACCTGCAAGCATCATGGCTCTCTACACCGGCCCTCAGTTCCCTTTTCTTGTTTATGCAGATAATCCCATCACAGGGGAGAGTGTTCAGATTTGCTCATTGCAGGTGAGTTGAAATGGATGACCTTTAAAGGTCCCTTCCAACCCAAACCATGCTGTGATTCTATGATTTTCCTTTTTACCGCCAATCTTTATTTCTTAGGTTCCAGCATTATTTTTAAATAGTGCTATTAGGGTATGAGACTTTTTAACTACTACTTTTGAAGCGTCACCCTCAGAAGAACTTCATCCCTACATAGAACGGGAAGAAGAAATTCAGGCTGCCATTAGTAGACATGACCTGTAACGTTGCCAGACAGACTGAGGAATCCAACAACTGAGTTTTCCAGAGCAGTTAGTGTTTTGTATCACTTAGCAAGTTTTACACGCTGTTCCTGGTGACTTGTGACTGCAGGCACCCAGTTCAAAATGAACCTGTTTGCTAAGTGAGAGATGAGAACATGAGGAACATGGGACAACAGCTCCCAGGAAAAATTCCCTCTGCCTAAGGTTATAAAAAATAAAATGCAGAGAGGCAACAGAGAAGTTTGGTTTGGTTTTTTTTTTCTGGATTCACTTGTCTAAAACACAAGATAGTTTTCATCTTTCTGTTCCCTTACTTGTGGAACGTATGCAGCTTAGTTTCCATGGCATATCATGACAAGACATCTTGTTCCCAGGAGGACTTCAAGACTCATTTTTGCCACCACTCAAGGGATCAAATCCAGGCTTATGTTCAAGTCCAGTGTTCAGGAAATGACAAGGGTCAGCTACAGCAAAACTCAGCATCTCTCTATACATGTTTGACCAGGCAAGAACTAAGGAATTGTGATGGAGCAGGATGAGGTAAGGGGTGAATTCACTGTCTGAATCACAGAATGGTTTAGGTTAGAAGGGACCTCAAAGCCCATTTAGTTCCAATCTCCTGCCATGGGCAGGGACACCTCCCACTGGATCAGGTTGCTCCAAGCCCCATCCAACCTGGCCCTGAACATCTCTTACCAATACACAGAAGCAACAGGCATCTTGGTTTTTAATCCACCCCAGCCTGTCCCTATGTTTGCTCGAAGCCATAACTTTTTGTAATGCAGTGAGACAATGTCCTCCTCTACATTACCTGCCACATCAAGGACAAGAAAAGTCCCCAAATATAAACTCTCCTGCTTGAAAACTGGTTTACCAGCAACTGGATGAAGCAACCACAGGGAAAGTCCTCCCACTATCCTGGATTCAGCTCACAGACTTGATGAGAGGGGCCATATCCCACATCTCACCAGCATGAGTACCCTGACCCACTGGAAGGTGTCCCTGCCCATGGCAGGGGGTAGCAACTGGATGGGCTTTAAGGTCCCTTCCAACCCTAAACCATTCTGCAATTCAGTGATGACACCATAGTGAACATACTTCATGAAAAGTCAATGTTCAGACAATTCCACTGCCAGGTTTTCAATAAGTTTCTGCTCAAGGTATGCAAAAAGCGAGTTTCAGGACCTTGTAACTTTGCCAGATACAGTAAACTTTAAGAGGGATTGCAAATGGCACATCCTTGTCCACGGTTTCACTCCCCTAAGCCTAAAATCTCAAGAGCCCGTTCCAAGGCATGAAGGCTCTACAACTCCTCAATAAAACAGATGTAAGAATTCAGCACTGGTTAAATAACATTTTTCCCTAACCTCATTCTCAGAAACAGAAGAACTGTTTCCAATTAAAGCAGTGCCACAAAAATATAAAAAAAATCAGTGTAAGGAAGATACTCAGCGTGAAAAGTTTCATCACAAACAACTGAACTTTGAAAGAAAATTATGAGTAATTGAAAACTGGATTTCACTACAGAAAGTGCTACATAGTCTTATCTGTATCCTGGGCTGCGTCCAAAGCAGCGTGGCCAGCAGGGCGAAGGAGGGGATTCTGCCCCTCTGCTTCACTCTCCTAAGACTGCACCTGGAGTCCTGTGTCCAGTTCTGGAATCCCCAATAGAAGAAGCAGATGGAACTGTTGGAATAGGTCCAGAGGAGGCCACAGAGATGATCCGAGAGCTGGAGCCCCTCTGCTCTGAGGGCAGGCTGAGAGGGTTGTGGTTGTTCAGCCTGGAGAAGAGAAAGCTCTGTGGAGACCTTAGAGCAGCTTCCAGTGCTGAAAGGGAGCCTACAAGAAAGGCCATGGAGGGACTTTTTACAAAGGCCTGGAGTGATAGGGAGAGGGGTAACGGCTTTAAATTAGAAGGGGGAAGACTTAGATTAGACATTAGGAAGAAATTCTTCACGCTGAGGGTGGGGAGGCCCTGGCCCAGGTTGCCCAGAGAAGCTGTGTCTGCCCATCCCTGGAGGGGTTCAAGGCCAGGTTGGATGGGGCTTGGAGCCCCTGATCCAGTGGGAGGTGTCCCTGCCCGTGGCAGGAGGTGGGACTGGATGGGCTGTAAGGTCCTTTCCAACCCAAATCATTCTGTGATTCTGTGATCTATAAGCATCAGTACCAGCTCCAGCCATATCAACAGGGTTAAAACAGTACATTCAATGAAAAATGACAGAGAAAAACAGTCCTGAAGAATGAAGTCCCATCCCTACAACAAGTGCACCACAGGCAAACCAGGCTAAGCCTTCATTATGTTGACCAGCAGAAAATGCCACCTCAGAAGAAAGAATCCAGTCTCCCTTCTAACTCTTCAGAGCAGGACATAAATTACTGACAATGTTGGTGAGATCTTTTATCTATCAGCTGCCCTTTGCCTTTGGTCTCTGAAATGAAATGAACTCCAGTGGCATCAGAGAGTAAAAAGTTTTTGTCACCAGACACCACAGTTGGATTCAAACAAAAAAAAGGGAGCTGGAATACACGATATCATATCTGAAATCCTCTTTGTTTAGTGTTTGATAGGAATGGTTGGACTCAATGATCCAGTGGGTCTCTTCCAACCTGGTTATTCTATGATTCTATGATTATGCACCTCATGCCTATTAAGTATTTTTTGTCTTTTGGGTAGACGGCCAGCATAGAGGGGATGGTTTGGGGAAAGGTTTTGGCGTATCAAGATTGCTGACTAAAAAAATACAAGACTCCGCCTTTATATACACACTTTTTTTACAAAGACATGTTTTTTTAAAAAAAAAATTAATAGTTAACACTGAAATTGAAGGGAACCATGTGCTAGAAATCATCCACTTCACTATTAAGGACTAAAATCACACATAAGTTTTGGTTCCAGATACCGATTTTCCAGTTGTTATTAATCTACCTTATGGAACTGCATTTCTCCCAATACGATGAGTTACACTTTTAAAGGACCTTTATTTTGTTTGCTGCACACGTGCCCAGTTCCAAAAAGTTTCTTCCCCAGTATCCAAAAATGTTTTACTGCAGGACAAGGGATTCCCTTAGGCTCTTACTCTTTCTAAGGAGTTTGCTGTGGTACCAAGTCATGAAGAATAAAGCATTTGGTCTCTTGAACCACCATTAGGAAATGTCAAGAACTATTGGTGACTGTCTTCTCTGCTGTCACCTATAACGTGTCCATGCCCATGCTTGAAGAAGAAAATCACAGAATCATACAATTACAGAATGGTTTGGGTTGGAAGGGACCTCAAAGCTATCCAGTTTCAATCTCCTGCCATGGGCAGGGACACCTCCCACTAGATCAGGGACTCCAAGCCCCATCCAGCCTGGCCTTGGACCCCTCCAGGGATGGAGCAGCCACCACTGCGCTGGGCAACCTGGGCCAGGGCCTCCCCACTCTCAGCGTTAAGAATTTCTTCCCAATGTCCAGTCTAAATCCTCCCCCTCCCAACTTAAAGCCATTCCCCCTCATCCTATCACTACAAGCCTTTGTAAAAAGTCCCTCCTCAGATTTCCTGCAGCCTGTTCAGGGTACTGGAGGGCCGATATAATGTCTTCCCACTGACCATGTCTTATATGGAACAAAAAACTTCATATACCCCTTTATATAACCTACAATGCAATTCTTATTCTGTACAAGACCAACCTAAGTGTTAAAGAAAGCAATCTGAGCTGCAGGACTGCCCTCAAGGCCAGACAGCACCACTGCTTCCAGGGCTACCACACTCACTTTTGAGAAGTCCTGCAGATTTTCACATAGCAGTCTCTTCTACGGACGATGTTTGGCAACCCCTATCCTAACCAGGCAAGCCCTAAGCTGTACACAAGCTCTGCAGACCTCCAGCAACAGCATCTGTCTCTCCTGCAAAGCAATTCTTTTTCAGGCTACTTGATTTTCAGTAGATAATTGAAATACTGTAATATTTTCCGAGAAAACATTTCTGCTACCCCTGACACTCACTCCCTATTCATACAATCATTACTCAGCGAACTTTATGCAAAATCACCAATGCTACCAACCTCTTTGGTTCCTACATTGTCTTGCAAGCTCCAGCCTCATGTTCAGCGCTGTCAATCAGTACCCACAGGTCCTTTTCCACCTCACAGCTTTCCAGCCACTCTTCCCCGAGCCTGGAACACTACATGGGCTTGTTCCATATCCTTCAGGAATACTGACAACAAGCTTACTTAGAAGGGAAAAATAGGTTTTGATTGCCTATATCCTAAACTCTGAACACAGAATTATGATTAGCAAGGCCAGACAGCGACACGTAAATGCTGTATACACATCCTATAAAATAATCTGAAATGGTGGTAGTTAAGTGGAAATCTTACACAAATTATCACACGCAAACAACATGTTTTATTAAACTTGAAGCAAGGCCTAGCAGTTAAATCATGAGGATAAAGATCAGGACACTGGAATTCTATTCCAAGTTGTAATGTCAACTCACTGTATAATTTTAGTCAAGCTGTAAGCATGTTATTTCCCCTGCTTCCCATATCTATAAAAATAAGATTTTTCTACTTAATAAGGGCATTTACCTCTTGATGCCCTTGGTCTGAACATGTGCTGTCTGGTCTTGTTAAGGCACTGGACAATATCCATTTATCATCTCCTCTGAGATGCCAGCACCACAAGAATCATAGAATCATGGAATCATGGAATGGTTTGGGTTGGAATGGCCCTCAAAGCCCATCCACTTTCAACCCCCCTTCCAACACCTCCCACTGGATCAGGGGCTCCAAGCTCCATCCAACCTGGCCTTGAACCCCTCCAGGGATGCGCCAGTCACCACTGCTCTGGGCAACCTGAGCCACGGCCTCACCACATTCACAGCAAAACCTTTCTTCCTAAGACCTCATCTCAATCTCCCCTCTTTTAGCTTTAAAATCGTTCCCCCTCATCCCATCCCCATACTCCCTGATCATACGTACTGATCCCCGTACTCCTGATCGTATGCCCCTCCCTAGGTTTCCTGCAGACCCCATTTAAGCATCAGAAGGCTGCTATAAGGTACCTTAGCAAAAGATTTCACTTGCTTTAGCAAAACGGCTCTCATAATTGCAGTTCCCCATGGAGTCGTGGAGTGAAATGCCATTTCTGTAACCAATCCTTAGCTTTATAAGCAATTGTAGAATCTGGACCAATGAGCAAACATCAACAAGTATCAATGAGCATGCCAATTAATGCTTTTGGAAATAAATATAACATTGGGCTGTTATAAATTGAATCCCAGGTTCAGTTTGGGCCCTGCTCTATAAGAAGGACATTGAGGGGCTGGAGCACGTCCAGAGAAGGGAACAGAGCTGGGGAAGGGGCTGGAGGCCAGGGGCTATGGGGAGCAGCTGAGGAAACTGGTGGTGTTTAGCCTGGAGAAGAGGAGGCTGAGGGGAGACCTCATTGCTCTCCACAGCCCCCTGAAAGGAGGTTGTGGTGAGGTGGGTGTTGGTCTCTTCTCTCATGTAACAAGTGATACGATGAGAGGCAATGGCCTCAAGATGCACCAGGGCAGGTTTAGACTGGATATTGGGAAACATTTCCTCCCTGAAGGAGCAGTGAAACACTGGCAGAAGCTGACCAGGGAAATGATGGAGTCACCAACCCTGGAGGGGTTTAAAAATTCATGTAGAGTGGCACTTTGGGACATGGTTTAGTAGGCACGGTGGTGTTGTATTGATGGTTGGACTGGATGATCTCAGAGGTCTTTTCTAACCTTAACGATTCATTAATTCCATGAGTCAGGTGAAGGAAAAACAGCTGCAGCTGCCATGAGAAATCCTGAGCTAACATTCCAATCACTTAAGAGATGCTGGACTCATTGAACAGAGTAAGAATGGATTATATACCCATTGGAACAGATCATATATTCATTGGAGATACATTTATGCAGATGTGTGTATAGATACAATTACATAAATATACCAATATAATCAATAAATACATAGAAAGTTGGTCCATTTGTTGGCAGATATTCTGAGAATGCCAATTACCGAGAAAGAATTCCATATATTTAAACTATTGACACTCAAGTCACAAGCTGGCAGTGAGTCATATGGATAAACCTGAAGCCAAAATTAAGATTACAACAGCCAAAAAAATTCTTTCTAACAGTATTTGTTGAATTATCTAGATTTTATATATCTACACTTATTTTAATAAAATTACGTATGTTTTACAGTTTTATAACATATTCTCTTATTATTAAATTATTCTTATAAAATGTATGCATATTTTAATTTTTACCTCTACAGTTATTTGTATACCTACAAGGTGTATGTATTTATATATACACACAATAAACATGTATTGATATATTAGGTCATTGTTGTGGTTTGAGCTAAAGCAGAATCAGTTTGTGACTTCAGCTCAGTCTCATCTGAGGAGCTTCATTTTCTGAGCGTTAATGCCTGTGTGTCAGACAGGGCTCCTCTCCAGCAGCGACCACACAGGCACTGGGATGCAGAAAGGCCAGTGCTCGTGCTCAGCCCTACGGACACCAAGGCCATCCTGGAGCTGGAGGAGCCGAAAGGGAAAGGGGCGAGAAAGGTCACCCAGGAGAGGTGACCCCAAACTGACCAACAGGGGATTCCATCCCATACACCTCATACTGGGGATGAGACTGAGAGATCACAAGGGTCCCTCTCTCTTCTTCGATGGACGATGCCCAGTGAGGACCTCGTCTGTCTGTTTGTCCCTGATCCCAGATCTGTGCCTTCCTGGATCCAGTTCTGAGCCCAACTCCCTCCTCACCTGAGACCCTTTCCCCTGTGTCTGCCCTGCAGCATCTGTGGTGACAAAGAGTCATCGAGGTGGGAGGGGAGAGCAACTCCGTATCAGAATCACAGAATCACAGAATAACCAGGTTGGAAGAGACCCACCGGATCACCGAGTCCAACCGTTCCTACCAAACACTAAACCATATCCCTCAGCACCTCGTCCACCCGTGCCTTAAACACCTCCAGGGAAGGTGACTCAACCACCTCCCTGGGCAGTTTGTGACTTCAGCTCAGTCTCATCTGAGGAGCTTCATTTTCTGAGCGTATATTTGTGTATGTTTTATTATTTTGTTATTAACAGTAGTTTCATCAACAGCATCGTGATTGCCCAGAGCAGTGGTGGCTGCCCCTTCCCTGGCGGGGTTCAAGGCCAGGTTGGATGGGGCTTGGAGCCCCTGATCCAGTGGGAGGTGTCCCTGCCCATGGCAGGGGTTGGAACTGGATGGGCTTTGAGGTCCCTTCAAACCCAAGCCATTCCACCATTCTGATTCTCCTATCATTGTTGTTCTTGTTTAATTAAACCTGTTTTCATTAAGTTTTTAACCCACAAGACTCTTCCTCTCATCTCCCTTCCCTTGGGTGTAGGAGGGAAGGGAATTGGGACCCCAACTGCCCGGTTCTAGCTGACAAAATTGGCCAGGCCAGGACATAACCATAACAATCATATATATTACTAAAATGTATCTGTGTTTAGAATTTGTATATGCAGTCACTGCATTTTATTTGCATTACATAGTTTTTCTATTCTATACATATACACAAAAACCTAGTGGGTATCAAACAACCATCAAATGCTGCGGTGCCTAAAACCATCTCCCATTCTTGGTGGAATTAATTTGAACCAGATTTCCCCTCCAGCAGAGAGTCAACTCTGCTGAAACTCCATAATTCTACTTTCCCTTCTCTTTTGGACAAGGAAAATCTACGCTCAAGGTCATGATCCGATTTTCTTTCGAAAACCCAAAACCCCCACCAGCCTCCCACATATGTTTTCTCCACAAGCATTCTTCACTGAAGCTTGTTAGCCATAAAACAATCAGAGGATTCTGCCAGTTTCCTTGTATCTTATCAAAATGGAATTAATTTCGCTAGTTAGCGTTGACAGAGCATTCACCCAAAAGATTAAGAGACAGGTAAGAAAACAAGCTCAGCTCATGAAATGCTTCTAGATGGCAGTGAGACAACTTATCAGGGGGATGTAAATCAGATATCAGAGGCCCTGAAGAGAACAAAAAAGCACCATGACTCAACTGCAGAGGAAGGAGACTCTTAAATGCAAAAAGATTCAGTCTTTTCCAAATCGGGAAAGAAAAAGGTACATGAGCTTTGGCAAGTTCAATACTAAACCATACCGAGACAAGCCAAAAATAACTTGGGAACAGCTTGCTAAAGGTATAAAAATCAACAGTAAAAGCCTTTTCAAAAAATCTGAGGTAGACAGCTCCTCAGAGGGACCAACAAGTGACGGAAGCTTAAATGGCACAGTCCAAGAAGGCTAGGCTCCCGCAAATGAACTCAATGAAGTATTTTTTGGTGTATTTTCCAAAGCACTCTGGGTGCAGCAGCAGCAGAAGAGGTTGCTGTGGTGTCCTTGCTCATCTTCTTTCGGCAACAGGCCGCCCTTCACCAGATTAAAGCTCAGCAGAAGACTGCCTTTGGAGAAATAGGCTTCAAATAAAGGGCCGGGAGGAGATTTAGGTAGAAATTCAGAATAGACACAAGTCATCAACAACAGAGTGCTCACCTGGTAGACCTAAAGTAACTGCATCGTAAAACCCTCAAACAGAATGAGTCCGTCAAGGAGGAGCCAAAGCAGGTAACCGCAACAGCAACCTGTGAAGGTCTCCTTTGGATGCAGGACATAACGTTTTCGCACCTTCACTGTAGACAGACTGCAAGCAGAGCAGTAACTACAGCCAGGAGATTGATGGATAAAATATGGGTTTTGGAGAAGACTCAGATCAATGTCTTACATAGGTAGGTCACACCTATGACAAAAGCTGCACTGACCTTTCCCATCTGCTTATCATGCAACCATACGCTTATTTAGCAGACCTTTCAAAACTCTTTGAAGAAGTAAACAAACAAGAGTAAGAGCAATCACAGAATCATAGAATGGTTTGTGTTGGAAGGGACTTTTACATGTCATCCTGTCCAGCCCCCCTGTAGAAGTGAGGACACCTTCCAATGGATCATGTTGCTCAGATCCCACAAACCTGGCCTTGAGTGGTTCCAGGGATGGGGACTCCACTGCCCCCCAAGCAACCTATGCCTGTGTTCTACAACCCCTACTGCAAAAAAATTCTTCCTTATATCCATTCTAAATCTCCCCTCCCTTAGTTTAAAACCATTATTCCTTATCCTGTCACAACACGCCTTGCTAAAAAAGTCTGTCTCCAGCTTTTCTGGAGTCCCTTTCAGGACTTGAAGCTGCTCTAAGGTCTCCCAGGAACTTTCTCTTCTCCAGGCTGAACAACCCCAACTCTCTCAGCCTGTCCTCGTATGGAAGGTTCTCCAGCCCTCACATCATCTTCATGGCCTCCTTTGGACTCACTCCATCAGATCCATGTCCTTCCTGTGCTGAGGACTCCAGAACTAGACACAGGGCTCCAGGTGACACAGAGCGCATGCCAACAGGGTTTTCAAACAGCAAAACCAGCAGCCCCTTGCCTCTGCACACTTCCTCCCACTTTCTGTGCTCTTCTAAAAAAACCTCCATTATTTATGTAGCCACACAGGAAAATTAATTTCTTTAGATAAGTTGAGGTGAAGGATGACATTCAGCTAGCTCAGTTCACTGCGACAGCTCACTGTGTGGCCACACAAATGAAATATAAGCAAAAAATGGAGAGGCAGAAGCACACTGGCTAAAGCGGTACCATGTGGTTCCAGCTTCTTGCAACAGCAGCTGATGCTTCTACTGGATTGGAAGTGACTGTGGAATTGCACCCATTGCAACTGGATTTTTTTTTTTGCCTTTAAAAAAATCAAAAATCCTCACAAAATAGTTTTACTGAAGTCTTGGCTGCGAGATTTAAACCTGAAACCTTAGAATCATAGAATCATGTAGTGCCATGGCTACGTGTTTTTTGAACACCTCGGGGATGGGGACTCCACCACTGCCCTGGGCAGCCCCTTCCAATTCTTGACAACCCTTCCACTGAAGAAATTTTTCTTGATATTCAATCTTAACCTCCCTTGGCACAACATGAGGCTGTTTCCTCTTGTTTTGTCCCTTGTTACCTGAGAGAGGAGACCAGCACCCACCTCACCACAAATTCCTTTCTGGGAGCTGCAGAGAGCAATGAGGTCTCCACTCAGCCTCCTCTTCTCCAGACTAAACAACTCCAGGTCCCTCAGAGGCCCCTCATAACCCATGTTCTCCAGATCCTCCACCAGCTTCATTTCCTTCTCTGGATGTGCGCCAGCCCCTCAGGGTTGTTCTTGTAGTGAGGGGCTCAAAACTGAATCCAGGAGTTGAGGTCCAGCCTCACCAGCACTGAGTCCAGGGATATAAAGATGCAGTGGGAGACTGCCACAAACCTTAGTAAAGTCAAGTAGACAACTCTAACCACTCTTCCCTCATCCACAAGCTTTGTTATTTGGCCATTGCAAAGGCAATCTGCTTGCCAAGCACAATTCACTTTTGCTCCAGCCATCCAACTGCTGCAGGTAAGCCAGCACCACTTCCACTGCTGGTTAGCAACGCAGTAACACCATAGAACCATAGAACGGTTTGGGTTGGAATCACAGAATCATAGAATCACCAGGTCGGAAAAGACCCACCTGGTCATCGAGTCCAACCATTCCTACCAATCACTAACCCATGTCCCTCAGCACCTCATCCACCCATCCCTTAAACCCCTCCAGGGAAGGTGACTCAACCCCCTCCCTGGGCAGCCTCTGCCAGTGCCCAATGACCCTTTCCACGCATTTTTTTTTTCCTAATGTTCAGCCTCAACCTCCTCTGGGATCTTAAAAGATCATGCAGTTCAGCAGCCCAAGATTCAGAACTATATAACTTCATTTTTAAGTCACATGGCCCTTTCCAACAAGAGTCAATACGCACATCAAGTCATGATTCTGCATGTGGATGGACCATTGAGCTTCAGCTGCATAACTAAAGTGATGCCCACTATTTACTATTTGCTGTTTATATGAAACTCACGCCTAGGAATCCTCACTGTAGATACAATCACAGCTAGGCCAAGCTTGTCTTGCTTGAGTTTATGAATTTATGAATAGCATAAGCAGGTACAGAAACACCTGACTGCACAATAAGAAATGGCCCAACACAATTATTGCAGCCTCAGTTCTAACTCAAACACCTAAAGGTAGAACGAAATTGTATAAATGTGCCTGAGATACCCCACCAGAGCCCGAAGACCACAAAAATGAGTTTTTAATCACCATGCGGTACAAACCCAAAAAAGAAAAACAAAACACTACCTAATTAATACCCCTTTACGCAAAAAAACCAGTAATTTCTTTGAGGATGTGAATTAAGATTCCAAAATATATTCAGAACAAATTTTAAACAGAAAATACAGCAGATAGCAGTGATTATACCCCAAGCTTTCAGTACCTCCCACACTTCTCACACAGACATAAGAGTTTAATGATAAGACACCCACATGCAATGCATGATTATAATTTATGGGTAGTGGACCACATTCAATTCTAGTTAAGAGCAGCTGGCATTCTCGCGGATTATAAAATCCCTTCCTACGCCTGAGAAAGGATACAATGATGATTTCCATAACGGACACCACACTTCATAAGGAATTATGTCTAGCACAACACCCACACTAACCAGACAGAACTATAAATTTTGATTTATACAGTCATCATTTCTTTTCAAAGTGTGTTTCCTAAGGAGGATAAAGCGACAGGGAAAAATGTCAGTTCTACACAACAAAAGGATTAATTTGTACATAAGGTGTAACAATTACAAGTACTACACGTTTCCACCTTTAGCAGCTGCCTTGTGCTTTTTTAAACTGTGTGCCAAACCACAGTGAAAATGTACTTTAAAATTAATTAACTGGAGAGCTCTACACATAATGCTGAAGCAAACTTTTGCACAGTTCATAGAATCATAGGATCATGGGATGGTTTGGGTTGGAAGGGACCTCAAAGCCCATCCAGTTCCACTCCCTGCCACGGGTTTTGGATGCACCCCAGGACACGGTTGGTTTCTGGACTGTGACTGTTTTATGAACTACTGCTATTTGTAAACACACTAGTTCTTGCCATATTGATAGGATATCAGTTTTAAAAATCAATCCTAATATCAGAGGACACCATGAGTTTTAAGAGACTGGTGGCAGTTGTGAGGAGAAAAGAGTGCAAAATAAGATGGGGAAGAAAAAAAAGATGCTATTAAAAAGACAGGAAGAGAAACGCCGTAGCAGTGATTGAGAACACATTCTTTTCCAACACACAAACTGCAAAAGTGCACAAGGTTATTTTTTCTTCTTCCAGCGAAAGTACAAAGAAGCCAAATGGCAAAGACAAATGTTTTCTATTTAGTGAGAACAAAAACTCCAGAAGCAGCTACAAATGATGTGACGAATGACTAACCTGACTAGACAAGCTACATGGAACTATGTTGAAAACATTTTCAGTCTAATGATCTTAAAATTAATCATTAGATTTTATCCTCTATATATAATTTTTAATAAATTTACCTGAACCTTCATTCCTGAGAGACTTTTACAAGTAGACAGAGCACACCGAGGGAACAGAAAAGCAGAGAAGGAAGAGATGAGACTCGTACAGTCTTCTATTTGTTTTGTTCCTATCACTTGATGCACTTATTTAGCAAACTTACGCAGTCCCCAGGGAGCCAATATTAAACATAATGTATTCTCAAGTCATGAAACAGCACTAGCATAAATGGCAAATGCACTCAAGAGCAGCCACACTCAATAGTTTTCCCTGTAATTGTTCATTTTAATGCTGCAATTAAATCACTCTGTTGCACCAAGTGCTGTCACCAGGATTTTGTTTTGTGACTGCTACAGCAGCTAAAAATTGTTTGTTTGGGAAGCAGTACAACTTTTGCACAGCTTCACAGAGTTTTAGAACTTGAGGTAGGGAAAGTAAATAGATCTTAAGAAGGGGAAAAATTATATAAATCTTCACTAATAGGTAATTCTAACCAACACAGCAATTGTAAGAAAAAAAACAGTGACAGCAGGCACTGCAAGTTAAAAGCTTACAGAAAAAGTAAAGAGAACATTGGGCAGGAATAGGAATGCTCTAATGAGCACATTTTCCATCAATGCTAAGACTATTTCAAGACAGCTTTCTTAATTGCTGAAATGTAAAATGCTGCACTTCCAATTGCAAAAAGCTTTTACATAATAAGCAGTTCTCTAACCTAGATTGTGTGTAATTCCTTTGCAAGAACAAGTTACAAATATCAAGGGTTCTCTAGCTTCTGCCCATCTCCCAGCTTGCCCCAACAACAAAAACCACCGAGAAGCAACAAACAATACCTAGAAGCATCAAACAACACCTTGGAGACTACGTTGTAAAGCAAACCCCCTTATTTAACCTTCAACAGATTGTTCACAATCTCTAAACAAAGAAACACAAAAGGAAGTGGAGAAGGAAGAAAATGCCTGAAATAAGTAAAGATTTCTCTGTTAAAAATGAGATTATGTTTAAGTGCATTGGCAAACTCAATTCAACGCTCACCAGACTATTACTGAGATTAGCTGAAACACAGACCCACCTCTAGAAGTTGCAGCACGAAGATCTGAGATTGGATGCTGGGAGCAGATGCTCCAGAAGCTGTTTGAGAGAAGCTTTGGAAGACTAATGCTTCTTCCAAAAACGTCAATGGAAGAAGAACACTTGGCCTCCTCTCCCTTCTTGGTCACAGGCAAGATAATTGAAAGAACTTGAACAAAAGTAATCTCAATAGCTTTTTGATTACAGTCATGTGATTCGTTCTACCAAACGTTTGGCAACAGGAAAACCCATAGATAATTTCAAGGAAGGTCAGATGTTGCAGCAAGGGAGACCCCTGTTTATGCAAGTACAGGAATGTGTTAGCTTGGAGCAGCGCCCAGACTTGCCATTATTCTCATAATTATCTGTTTGGTTGGAGTTTTTTTTTAATTAAAGAAAAAAACTACTCTAGATTTGTTGCTGTTTGTTTTCTTGAGACTGAACAACTGGATCATTGAGGAGGCTCACAGGTAACTAATTTTACTGTATGGACATGCACACGTTTGAACCAAGTCCTTCATGTGATCATACGAAGTCCTAAAGAGGCTCCCACGAACAGCAACCATTCTGTTTCTGTTCCCAGAAAGTTATCAGCTTTGAAGGTCAGTATTTATACCCAGTATCCATAACTTCAACTGAATTAAGATTCCTCAATCAAAGTATGACTTTTATGATAAGTCTGGGCTAGTGCTCTGAGAAGCTTTGAGGTCAGCCACACATGAATTTGGATGGAACACAACCTTTGTAAGTCTTGCCTCTCCATATCCTGAAACGGAAAAGCAGCGTTCACTTTAGTAGGGTAAGGAGTGGGTTTGCTTTCATTCCCACTGCAGGAGAATTTCCTGGTCTAACAAGCCTACGCAACCTCAAGCAGGTACTCCTTTCAGGAAGTCCAAAAGCATTGTTCAAAACACTTGATATTACAAATTATCTGACTTCTAAACCACAGCCCATGTAGCTGTTTGTCTTCACTGGATGGCTTTAAATGGAGAGGGGCGGACTTAGACTAGACATATGGAGGAATTTCTTCATGATGAGGGTGATGGGGAGGCCCTGGCCCAGGTTGCCCAGAGCAGGGGTGGCTGCCCCATCCCTGGAGGGGTTCAAGGCCAGGTTGGATGGGGCTTGGAGCCCCTGATCCAGTGGGAGGAGTCCCTGCCCATGGCAGGGGGTGAAACTGGGTGGGCTTTAAGGTCTCTTCTAACACAAACTACTCTATGATGCTATGATTATTAAGAAGAGGAATTCTTATTTTGACTTTTTCTTCCAGGAGACTGCAGGTGATATGAGTTGCAAGCAGCTGCTTCACCTCCTCCGATCAGCTGTTCAAAATGCATGTTTGGGACCAATCCCACCTGCTAGAATTTAGTATATGTTGCATTCCAGGATATACAGCTTCCTCGCAAATCCTCTGGATAAGGAGACCGCATTTGTTTTTAGCAGTATACTTTTAGGTTTACAACAACTACATTTTTTCCAAGGAGATACTTTCCAAGCCAAAGAAATCTTTATTCCATTGCCTATTACAGGTGTTGTTTCTGGTTAGACACACACAGTAGTACAAATTGGCTTTGGGATAGTCAGTAGGTCTCAGGAGCGCGATGCCAAATTCTGTTGATCAGGGCTGCCAGAGATGCTGTGCCCGATCGCCACCCCCTGCAAGATCGTGAGCATTTTACTAATATATCCTAGCAAGAACCCTTTTAAGCAATTTGTTGCTGAACCCATTACATTTTGAAAACTGCATGTTATTATTCTCTTTTTCAGCCTTTTTAATAGCAGTTGTTACACTTTAGAACTTCTGAAATTGTAAAAGAACGTTTTCCAGTATAAGTTATTTGCTGTGCATGTCATCAAGTCTTGCTTAACGTTGCACTATGGAAATAAAATGAAGTTCCAAACATTGTACTGGAAAATAAAATAATTATGTCCTCTGTTTAGTAAAACTGTGTTCTTCACACTTTTTTGTGCCATTTGCCACACTTCTCTATAAGAAACAGCACAAAAGACCTAAGAGTTCGCAGTTGACTACAGAAATGTGAGCTCTTCGTGGTATTATTTAAATATCTATATACCAAGAAATTCAGAAATTGCATCCTTAAGTTCTTCCATCTGCAAGACATCATGTGCAGCCTCAGGACCACAAGCTGCCAGAGACATTTTATGACAATGGTCCCACCAGACATGACAGAGCTCCGCAGGTTTCATACCACAAGACATACCTGGGCTATAACTGGAAGGCTACACCATCCTCCTTCCTCAAATCTTTAGATGTTCTGACTTCGCATTTGTTCTAATTGCTGTTTTCTCATCATTTTCAACATCGTGTTTTTTTAAAAAAAAACATACTCTACCTGGCTTACCAGGAAACATTAAATACTCCTATATTTCCTCCATCATAATAAATTACAGAGCATGATTAAGAGATGTCCCTTCTTCTCTACAAGAATTCAGTACCTTTGCTAATTTGGGCTCTGATCTCAAAAGTCTTACACTGAAGCTACTGGGATGCTGCATGAGCACACGAGGTCTCTGTGTTCAACTGCACCTCAGAAATGGCACCATGCCCAGTTTTTAAAGCCATAAATACACAACCTTTGCCATCCCTGGAGGTGTTCAAGGTCAGGATGGATGGGGCTTTGAGTAACCTGACTTAGTGGGAGATGTCTCTGTCCATGGCACGAGGCTTGGAATTGTGTGATCTTTATGGTCTCTTCCAACCCAAATCATTCTATGATTCTGTGAATTAAATCAATACCCTATTTTGTAGATTCCTTCAGCTGTCATAGAGAGTTTGGTGGGATAGAGGGAATGATATGAAGAAAGAAATTTCTGTCACCCTCCTGATGGTCACAGGAGTCAAGTGGAATTGGGAGAAACACCGTGCTAAAAGAGATCCAGATAGGAGATGTCAACTTTCGCGTGCTACAGGGTTCTATGTGTCGCACCTGAGCATCACCCTGATATACCTGTCACGAGAGCAAAGCGTGAGACGTGTGGCTGGCCCAGAGCAGTCATAGAAGCCCCATCCCCGGAGGCATTCAGGGCCAGGTTGGATGAAGTATGCAGCATAAAATCATCTCACTTAATGCGAGGGCTTTGTGTGAGCTGAGACCAATGGGAAAGTAGAACTTTTCAGTTTAGTCAGTCCAAGACTACAGGTCTGTGTATTACTGCAGACTCTCATAATGCTGAACAAAAATCCAAAATATTAGCAGGAATGCTAAGAAATTTGGCCTTCTATTTACTAGAAATCATTCCAGCTTTAGGCTTATTCTAAAATTTTTCATTTGGACAGAAAACCTTGTCCTGTTCCTGACCACAATTCTCTTACAAAACCCAGTTTCCGAATTTACCACCTACGCTACTCAGTAGAAGAGTGACACGGTCTGAACTCTGTCATTATTAATATCCACAACAGGAAGACAAGGTTCGGATATTCGCCAAGGAAAATCTGTTCACTGAATGCAGTTCACCGGTAAGAGCTTATTTCAAGCCCCACAAAACACTCCAAAATGAGTCAGAAAGAGGGCAATGCTGGGCACGAAGGAAGAAATATGACCCAGAGATCTATCTAGAAAGGCCAAACATGAAAGCATTTGCTTAACATGCTAAATAAAAATAACATGCGAGAGCTTGAGTCACCAACATGCTCTCCATTTGGCATGAGCAAGCCCCAGATGATACTCCACCAAAGGAGGTTTGTTTGCTATTAAGTTCTTTGCATATACATTCACATCAGGAACATCTCTATGTCCACAGCAGTAATTAAGAGGCAAGAGCTTTCATATCAGCCAGCAAAATCTCACAGCTGAGTTGAAGAGATATCAAAGAGTTAACCTCCTGACATCTTCTCCACCTTCCCAGCTCCATGCTGGCACCACCACCTCACAGGACAGTAGCAGAAGATCCAAAGGACCAGAAGATGATATGGCAAATTTGTACAATAAGAAATTTGCTTCTGAATCTTCTCCAACCTATCAAATGTCTAGACCTTCTACATTCCACAGCAGAAGAGATACAGCCGTAAGTTAGAATCATAGAATCATGGAATGGTTCAAGTTGGAAGGTACCTTAAAGATTATCTAATTCCAACCGCCTGCCATGGGGAGGGACACCTCCCACTGGATCACTCAACCTGGCCTTGAACACCTCCACGGCAGCCACCACTTTTCTGGGCAACCTGGGCCAGGGCCTCACCACCCTCATCAAAAAGAATTTCTTCTTCATGTCTAAGGTAAATCTTCCCATCTCCAATTTAAAGCCATTGCCCCTTGTCCTATCATTACATGTCTTTGTAAAAGCCCCTCCCCAGCTTTCTTTTACACCCCCTCCAAGTACTGGAAGGTCGCTATAAAGTCTCCTCGGAGCCCTCTCTTCTTCAGGCTGAACAACCCCAACTCTCAGCCCGCCCTCGTATGAGCTGGAGCACTTCCCATACAATGACAGGCTGAGAGGGTTGGGGTTGTTCAGCCTGGAGATAAGAAGGCTCCAAGGAGACCTTATATTTTATAATGCTTAGTTTTATTAAACTCAAACATTTGTTGATGAAAGACTAAACAAATAAAGCCCTATTCTAGCTGTAATGCTGGTAACAGAATTCATAATTCGGGATCTCAACACCGTTCCCAATAAAACAGCTACAGAAATCTTCCTTCTTTTAGGTGCCAAAATCAAAGTTTTTATGCCCTCTTCTAAGGTTAAACTCTTGGAAGATGTGCCATCAGAAGATGGTTTGAGTAGGACATGTAAGGTGTTACACTGTACATCCATCCCTGTGCTATTCCAACTGTAGCAACCGGCCTGAAAAATGAAAAACATTGCTCCTCTCTACAAACCTCCCCTTCACGCATCATGACAACTACAGCACAGGAATAGCTGTGAAGTAGTGGTGGCGGAAAGACTCAAAGGTTTTCTCTTGTGGACGCTTTAGGAACGCCACCATATTCACTGTCAGCAGCGATGTATCCTTAGCACAGCAGGTACCACCAAAAAGCAATTTCATAGAACCATAGAATCATAGAATAACCAGGTTGGAAGAGACCCAATGGATCATCCAGTCCAACCATTCCCATCAATCACTAACCCATGTCCCTCAGCACCTCGTCCACCCGTCCCTTAAACCCCTCCAGGGAAGGTGACTCAACCCCCTCCCAGGGCACTTCCCACTTGCTCCAGCCCTTCACCCACAACATGGAGTGGAATGATCAGGGTGAAGCTTTGTCACTAAACTTGTCCTCACGCAGCCAGCAGCCCTTAATCTGAGCCTTGTACCCCACCTACGACCAATCACAGTCATCAGCCATGCATTGACTGACACAGCTCAGCAACATCACAGCTCTGGACTCAGGGCAAATTCAAAATCCAAATAAAAATCAAATTACCGAGAAGCAAACAAAAATTCACACTTTCCTGTAAGGATAATAATTGAATTTCCATGTAACACATAAACTTTTTTTTCGATAATGGAAATCCATTCTTTTCACTGGGATGTCCATTCCAAGGTGCCACATTCTTTTCTTGTTAATACTATTTTTCTTTCCCCAAAGTGAGTCATTCTGGAAAATGACACTCGCTTGAAAGAGAAAAATTGACAAACCAACCCAACTGTCATGAAAATTAATGCTCACTACTCCACAGTACGACTACCACTTACTGATAACTTAAACTTCAATCAGAAAAGTTCCAAATTACTCAACAATAGTAACTGGCTTCAGGACAAGGAAATAAAATCTAAATCTGCAACTGTTAAAATAGTTTCTACTAATACATTGCTAAACACATGATCTGCTTGGCTTTGCTCTAATTTGGCTGCTAAGTCTTGTGCAGAAAGAAGGAAAATGTTTTTGATGGCTTGTTCAAAAGGAAAAATAGCCATTTATCAGGTTATGTAAAAATCTCATAGTTGTGTTGGAAACTACAGTCTGGCAGAACACTTTTAATTACCATTGGCTCTTCTAGAACATTAAGTGAAAAATAACTACGTTATAATCGCATTAAGGGTTTGTCTTTGTTGGTTTAGGACAAAGATTTTAGTCAAAGGCCTCATTAAATCTTAGATCATTCTTTGCAGAGCTTAGCTCCTCCATGGGTCTACAAAAACAAGGACTCCAGCTCTAATCCATGGATACAAAAAAAAGATGGAAAGACTTCCAAGGTTTTTATGCTCAATATATTGTGGCTTGAGGTAAAGTAGAATCATTTTTCTAACTTCAGCTCAGTTGCATCTGAGTAGCTTCATTTTCTGAGAGTTCACTGCATGTTTCAGACAGAGCTCCTCTCCAGCAGCGACCACACAGGCACTGGGATGCAGAAAGGCCAGTGCTCGTGCTCAGCCCTACGGACACCAAGGCCATCCTGGAGCTGGAGGAGCCGAAAGGGAAAGGGGCGAGAAAGGTCACT
Source organism: Phaenicophaeus curvirostris (assembly GCF_032191515.1). NCBI lineage: Eukaryota > Metazoa > Chordata > Aves > Cuculiformes > Cuculidae > Phaenicophaeus > Phaenicophaeus curvirostris. The sequence goes on from NC_091431.1 coordinate 74,441,602, forward strand.
CAGGAGAGGTGACCCCAAACTGACCAACAGGGGATTCCATCCCATACACCTCATACTGGGGATGAAACCGAGAGACCACAAGGGTCTCTCTCTCTTCTTTGATGGCCGAAGTCCAGTGAGGACCTTGTCTGTTTGTTCCTGATGCTGGATCCGTGTGTTCCTGGATCCAGTTCTCGAGCTCTGCTTCCTCCTCACCTCAGACCCTTTCCCTTGTGTCTGCCCTGCAGCATCTGTGGTGACGAACAGTCATCGAGGGACACACACACACACAGCTCCATATATTCGTAGATATTTTATATCGATGTCATCATCATTGTTGTTGTTATTATTATTATTATTATTATCATTATCATGATTTTATTAAAGCTGCTTTAGTTTAGTGTCCAACCCAGAAGTCTTTTACTCTCACTTCCCTTTCCCTGGAGATGGGGAGGACGGGAACTGGGAAACCAACTGCTCAGTTTTAGCTAATCAAATTGGCCAGCTGGGGCCAAACTGTGACACAAACATACAGAGGAACATTTTCCCTCTCAAACAAAAAATATTCATTAGAAACTATAGCAGTTGAAATTAATTTATTACTGAAATCAACCCTCCAAATCAGTCCTTGGAGGTTTTTTGTAACTACATGCTCTCGAGTACATACCCAACCAGGCTCAACAGAGAACATACTATTAGCCACATCCAGACGGAGGGTGGCTCCAGCGAGGCTGTACTACATCAAAGCTACAGAATTCATTACAGCCAAGATTTTGACAGTATGGCTGCTTATCCTCCAAAGACAACTGAACATGAGCCAGCAGTGGCCCAGGTGGCCAAGAAAGCCAATGCCATCTTGGCTTGGATCAGAAACGGCGTGACCAGCAGGAGCAAGAAGGGAATTGTGCCCCTGGACTTCGTGCTGGTGAGGCCATAGTTTGAGTCCTGGGTTCAGTTTTGGGCTCCTCACTACAGGAAGGATATTGAGGGTCCAGAGCGTGTCTCAAAGGTGTTTTCCAACCAAGGGATTCTATGATTCTATGACAGCACTTTTGCCCCATGCTATGCAAATTCAATGTGATTTCTGCATGGTGACCTCAATTAGGAAAACGCATTGCACAACTGAACAATGAAAAATATTGCACAAGAAAATAAAGATTACACCTCTATTAACTGAGTCAAGGCTGAAAGCTTTTGTATGAATCTGCAACAGTGCAGTTTTGAACTACACATGTCTAAATGCCCAAAAAATGCATTCACTACAGATTAATATGATCCAAGTGTTCAAGTGTTCAGGGAGACCTTAAAGCAGCTTCCAGTACTGAAAGGGGCTCCAGGAAAGCTGGGAAGGGGCTCTTGGTCAGGGGGTGCAGGGATGGAATGAGGGGAACAGTTTGATGCTAAAAGTGGGGAGACTGAGATGAGATTTTAGGGAGAAATCTTTTCCTGTGAGGGTGGGGAGGCCCTGGCCCAGATTGCCCAGAGCAGGGGTGGCTGCCCCATCCCTGGAGGGGTTCAAGGTCAGGTTGGATGGGGCTTGGAGCCCCTGACCCAGTGGGAGGTGTCCCTGCCCGTGGCAGAGGTGGGACTGGATGGGATTGGAGGTCCCTTCCAACCCAAACCATTCTATGATCTGATTCTGAGTTTTGGCATCAGTGAAAGCTTTTTTTTGTAATACACTTACATTTTGCTTTGTTTCCCTTTGCATAACCTACCACTGCCGTCATATTCGTTTGCACCAGGTATATTTAACAGCCAGAATGACATCTTTCTACTTGCATTAATGATTTCATTAACGATGTAAGTAGTTATCCACCTCCTTCTGGACAGGTTCTAAGCACTGGGAAGACAGCTACTACTTTCTGCAAGGAAAATTCCTGTCTCGTAAGAACCAGTAGTGATTCTGTGATCTGCAAGCTCCTTATGTAAACTATTCTTCATATTTGAACATTGCCATTGAGTAAACTGACAATATAGATTAAGGCCATATTCATATCAAATCCATACACTATATCTGATCTGTTATGAAACTGAAAATGTCTACTGCTAATTGGAAAACCATAAGCTGTATCTGCAAGATGTATATTTAGGTAGTACTGCTGTGTTAATTTAAGGATTTAATGCAATTAACAGGTAAGCAATTTCACTGCTCCACTTGTCCACTTAAGTGGTAGACATTTCCTCCCTCATCTCCCAGCCAAGGCTGTTTTAATTTATTTTAAGCCTCAAAGTAACTTCTCCCTGAAAAAATATTAATAAGGCAAATAAAACCACTTCAGAACTTGGCCTCATTTGGTCATGACACAATACTTCCTCAACTGACTTGTTCTGCTCCTATTAGTAGCTCATTCTGTGTCCAACACAGAACCATAGAACCATTAAGGCTGGAAAAGATCTCTAAGATCATCCAGTCCAACAGTCAGCCCAAACCCACTGTCCATGCTGAACCACGTCCCTAAGTGCCACAGCTACATGGTTTTTGAACTCTTCCAGGGTTGGAGACTCCACCACTGCCCTGGACAGCCTCTGCCAATGCTTTACCAGTCTTTCAGGAAAGACATTTTTCCTATTTATCAAATCCCCTCTTTCACTTTGCACATGTTAAAGAAATCCCGAAGTCTGTTAGATTATTTGGGGAAGGGGTTAAAATACAGATATTGATTGCACACGCACTAAAAACCCCCCTCCGTCTTTACTTATTTTGGGGAAAGAGCAGGAAGTTAAAGGTGAAAGGGAGCAGGGAACTAAACAGAAAATAACACAGATTCAGCTTACCCTTTTGTCAACTATAATGTATAAATAATGAAATAAACTCTAAAAAATGAAAATCTTAAAGAAAAATGCAAAATAACATGTCAACCTTACAGAACCGATATGCCAGGAGGCTACTGGAGAGAAAAACACACAACGCAAAGAGGAAGGTCCATAGTGAGTATTTCCAGACATGTCATCCACAGCACAGACTTTGTCCTTCATTGGTCCTACAGACATGACCAATAACTGAAAAAGGTGCTGAAGAGTGCACGTGCCAGCTTGGAGGCAAAGCAGCTCCTCTGCTATGCCAAACTCAGGCAACAGTTAATACGAATGATCTGATGTCACTGCTATCCCAAAAGATCGTGCAGACATCTGACAGAAGAATACATGGAAACCAGTTCAGTTCTGGAATCCCCGACATAAGAAGGATGCGGAACTGTTGGAGTGGGTCCAGAGGAGGTCACAGAGATGATCCAAGGGCTGGAGCACCTTCGATATGAAGCCAGGCTGAGTGAGTTTGGGTTGTTCAGCCTGGAGAAGGCTCTAGGGAGACCTTAGAGCTGCTTCCAGTCCTGAAAGGATTCCTCAGAAACTGGGGAGGGACTTTTTACAAAGGCCTGGAGAGACAGGGAGAAGGGGAATGGCTTTAAATTGAAAGGCGGAAGATTTAGATGAGACATTAGGAAGAAATTCTTCACGCTGAAGGTGGTGAGGCCCTGGCCCAGGTTGCCCAGAGAAGCTGTGGCTGCCCCATCCCTGGAGATGTTGCAGGACAGGTTGGATGAGGCTTGGAGCCCCTGATCCAGTGGGAGGTGTCCCTGCCCATGGCAGGAGAGGGGAACTGGGTGGGCTTTAAGGTCCATTCTAACCTGAACTATTCTATGAACCTAAAACAAATGCAGTTTTGGATTTAATTAATCCATTGGCAGACTTGAATACCAAATTCTCACACAGAGTAATACGGAAAGAAAAAGAGAATTTGTTGTGCTTTAATGCTCCTCATCCTGACGTGAAATGCAGCTCAGTTTCTCCTGTCCATTAACTTTCAAATCCTGCCTAGGGACTTGCCAGTAATCAGATATCAAGTGTAAACCCGATCATAACACGGTCTCAGTGCATCTGAAACCAGCCAGATCACCCTTTTTCCTTAAGTACTGAAGAATAATTGCTTTATAGAGATACAACTCACAGGTGTTGATTTCATACCCCATATAAGTGCAAAAAACCCCAAATATTAACCTTCTATACCCTTTATCTACCATCCAGAAGGATGACTACTTTACATCTGTTAATACTCTGTGAGAAACACTGCTGCCTACTGGAACAAGATGCTGAATCTGAAGATTTTAATTCTCAGATTTTGGCTCATTTCTTAGATGGCGTGGTCAATGCTCTATTATTTACATTATGTTCAAAAATAAAGTGGAAATAATGGTGTCTACAATCTTTTAAAACATTTTCAGATTTACTGGTAAATAAATGGAGGAGACAAAAACACTTGTTGACACCGGATTATAAAGCAAAGAGGTACGGATTTCTCACCATCCTCTACCTGAAATATGTAGGACAATAAGAAAGGTATTTTTATAAGAAACAATTGATTATTGAAATATTGCATATATAAATGCTGTATTTACCTCAACCTCAATTTCTGTAATTCTCTAGGGTCAAGAGCAGTCTGAAAAGCATGAAATGTCCCCTTTTCACCAATATAAAAATCCATTTTCCTAGCCCTAGTTCAAGACCAAGTTTTAAACTTTTTGTTGTTACCACACATCAGCTTTATTCTTGACTTCCTTTAACAAGCTATTTCCCCTGAAGATTAAAGAAGAAAAATAATTTTTGAGCCAATATATTTTCCTTTTTTTATATATAACGGGTTATTTGAAGCTGCTCAGGTTTTGGAATACTAGGATAAATGTCAGGGAGATAAATCACCAATAAACTTTGTGAAGCTTGCTGTGGCTCTCTCAGTAAACAATCTGGAGCGTATGTTTACGATTATGATTTGTATGACCACAGAAATCAGAAGCTGAAGTCATGAACCACAAACCTGCCGTGTCTTGTACACACACTCAGTGACAGTCCCTGCCTGAAGAGCTTACGATCTATGTACCGGACAAGAGACAGGACAGCACGGTGGGGCTGATCTGAGAGAAAAGGCAATATTAGCAGAACTACTGCAGGAGACCTACAAGGAAGCTGACAATGGACTTTTTCCAAGGGCATGTGATAGGAGAAGGGGGAATGGCTTTAAGCTGGAAGGGGGAAGGTTTAGATCAGACATTAGGAAGAAATTCTTGACGCTGAAGGAGGCCCTGGTCCAGGTTGCCCAGGGAAGCTGTGTCTGCCCCATCCCTGGAGGTGTTCAAGGCCAGGTTGGATGGGGCTTGGAGCCCCTGATCCAGTGGGAAGTGTCCCTACCCAGGGCAGGGGGGTGGAATTGGTTGGGATTTAAGGTCCTTCCAACCCAAAGCATGTTTTCTCCCAGCACACCACAAGCCTAGACAGCATCAGGGAGATATAACAGAGGACTTAAAAGACATAAAGCCTTGAGAACACTTTGTGAGAAATATTTTGCCAATGCCATAAGGTGGATTGATGGCAGCCAAGTTTCCCCAGGAGCGTCTGCCCCTCTGAAGGGAAGAAAAAATCCCAACTGTCAGCTGCCTGCAAATGTGTAAGTCTCAGCAGAGTCAATGGAAGACTTCCAAGAGCTATCAAGCCCAGGACCCTACAGTATAAATTGCTCTTCTGGGAAAGGATGCTTTGCTATCATTGCCAACAGCGCCCATGAACCAATCGGGGTCCCAAAGGAAAAGTTTATAGAATTACAGAATAGTTTGGGTTGGAAGGGACTTTCCAGTTCCACCCCTGTCATGCGCAGGGACACCTTCCACTGGATCAGGTTGCTCCAAGCCCCATCCAACCTTGCCTTGAACAATTCTAGGGCGGAGACATCCACAACTTCCCTGGGCAACCTGGGCCATGGCCTCCCCACCCTCACAGCAAAACATTTCTTCCTAAGATCTCATCTCAATCTCCCTTCTTGCAGCTTCAAACCATTCCCCTCATCCTATCCCTGCACTCCCTGATCAAGAGCCCCTCCCCAGCTTGCCTGGAGCCCCTTTCCGTATGGGAAGCTGCTCTAGGGTCTCCTTGGAGCCTTCTCTTCTCTAGGCTGAACAACCCCAACTGTCTCAGCCTGTCCCTCGATGGGAGGTGCTCCAGTCCTTGGATCAACTTTGTGTCCTCCTCTGGACTTGCTCTAGCAGATCCATGTTCTGGATATAATGACACCTATGATCTACGTTACGTGTCCAGCTGGTTCTAAATCACTGGCGGCTTACTATCAAAAATACGTTGGTGAAGCTTTTAAAACTTATCAATTATTTATTAAAATAATTATACTGCTCATCTAGTTTCAGATCCTTGTGGTTGAAACCCCCAAGAGTCTGGTGGACCTGGGTGGCTACCAGAGGTGCTACTGCTGTGTCACTGTTCTACGCTCTCACATCATGGAAGACCACAAAGATCAGTCAGGTCTCAAAATAAAACAAAACAAAACACACAACGGGGTGCATGTCCAGGGCAATGCATAAGAGCTCGATAGCAAATACATCTGTGGCCCGCAGAGATTTATGCCTGAGGCAATGTTTTTCTGCACTGCTGTGGTTAAGTCAGAAGATGAGCGTTATCTCTCAAAAAAAGGCAATAAAGACTCTCAAAGGGGACATTCAGGCACTTGCTCTGACAGTAGATCTACCTAACTTCACATCAGCTCCTACGGTCCTCACAGCAAGGATTCTGGCCAGGATGCAGCTGCTCTAGAACCCAGCTTGCCGAGCAGCTTTTGCAGACGGAGCAGCCACAGCTACACTGCTGTTAACGCTCAACCACCCAGTCTCAAAGAACATCTGCAGCCATACAATTCACTCTGGTTCAGACACATCTTTAGAGGAAGGTTCAATGTCTGGATGCTACCGACATCTTCACATTCAGGCAGGTCAAAACATCACGATGACAGAGACAAGAGAATGATGCTATCACAGACTGTAAGCAAGAAGGAAGATGAACAAATAAAAGTGGGAAAGAAGTCTCAGCTCTACATTTTCATTATGGTGAGCATAAACAGGCAATTAAACATTGACTAGGCACTGGGGAGACAGACAGGGTGGTAGTTATGCAGCAGATCATATACCAGATCTCTGACACAAGATGACAAGGCTCTGGAAGGTAGAAACATTGAGTCTGAAGTATTGGTTACTAGAAAAACAGCTTGGAAGGATGATAACAAATAACAGACAGATCATTAGTAGCTTTTTTTAATCTCTCTAACATGATGTGTTTTATTCTACATGTTACTATCAGGCTACATAAAATTGAAGAGGAAAACAATATTAACGTAAAATGCTAAATATGAATAAATAGTTACCTTATAAAGTTAAAGATAGCTGTGCAAGTGCTCCCATTAATCAGAATGTAGGACAAAAAAAACCAGGAATAAGCTATAGTGTAAGTGACAGATGTTCAACACAGGTCACAGATGCCTTCAAGTAGACTGATGCTGAAAAACATGGTGCAGAGTAAAGGACAACACATGATAGAAACTCATTCATGGTCAGAAATGATTACTCAGTTCCAAACAAGGAGTACAGACATGAGACAGCAGGTTATTATTGACCACTATACACTGAATTTGAACTGTTAGAACAGGTCCAGAGGAGGCCATGAAGATGATCCAAGGGCTGGAGCCCCCCCTGCTATGAGAACAGGCTGAGAGAGTTGGGATTGTTCAGCCTGGAGAAGAGAAGGCTCCAGGGAGACCTTAGAGCAGCTTCCAGTACTGAAGGGGCTCCCCGAAAGCTGGAGAAGGGCTTTTTACAAGGGCCTGGAGTGACAGGGCAAAGGGGAACAGCTTTAAATTGGAAGGGAATTAGACATTAGGAAGAAATTCTTCTTGATGAGGGAGGGGAGGCCCTGGCCCAGGTTGCCCAGAGCAGGGGTGGCTGCCCCATCCCTGGAGGGGTTCAAGGCCAGGTTGGATGGGGCTTGGAGCCCCTGATCCAGTGGGAGGTGTCCCTGCCCATGGCAGCTGGTGGAACTGGATGGTCTTCAAGGTCCCTTCCAACCTTAACTTTTCTGCGATTCTATGATCCTATGAATTCTTCGATTTATTTTAATTGTAGAATGGCACATTTGAGGACCAGTTCAGGTATGATGATCACGTAGGTGATTAATGAAGATGACTCTGGTACTGCCTCTTCTTTAGTTTCTTAGAGGTACTACATTGTACCCATTACATCTATAATCATCTGAACAGAACAAGAGAGTAAGTCAATTAGATCATACTGTTACATTAAGCCCTAAACACTGCAAGATTAATTAGCGTTTTTTAAAAAAGTATAAATGAATCAACTATTTCAAGCTGAGTATGGTGAGACACTGGCACAGGTTGCCCAGAGAGGTGGTGCATGCCCCATCCCTGGGAACATTCAAGACCAGGTTGGATGGGGCTCTGGGCAACCTGATGGAGTTGAAAACATCCCTGCTCACTGCAGGAGGCTGGACTGGATGACCTTCGTGGTCCCTTACAACCCAAATCACTCTATGATTCTATGAAATTAAACCATTTAAACTGAACATTTTTCAATTGTCTTGAGTATATGTAGCATTTTCCTGCCTTACACATCTATTTGATAGTTCCTCACCATAAAATTAATTTTATTTCTTGCAAAATATAATAGAAACTTTAATCAAAGTATCAAAACATTTTGTTTGCACACAATAAGTTCTCTTAACTTGGTTAACTGCAGACCACGAACTGGGAAAGGCTGATTACACTCCAAAAAAAGCAGAGGGGATCTAAAGCCAACAAAAATTAATATTTTAAGGTAAGTTAGTTCAATGTACCTTTGTGAACCAAGAAAAAATAACTACTAATATATAGAATCATAGAGTGATTTGGGTTGGAGGGGACCTTGAATTCAAACTAAGATATTAATTATTCAGGATGGAGAAGGGTACTTGTACCCAGGTAACTTGCCGGCACTCAGAGGCCAAACCAAGAAGAAGTAGTTGGTGTGAGGATGTTGGCTCTATGGTTTCAGGGTTAAGGAGGCTCATTTGAGGAAAGAAACCATCGTATACAGGCAAATAATCAGCCACAAAACACATTTATCAACAAAACAATAAAAAATATATCAATTTTTTAACAGGATGTGGCACCTATTTTCTTTGTTTTGCCCAGGGAGATCATTAGGAAGTTCTTCAAAGCAGCTTTTTTCCTAAAGCTTTCAAGGAAGACACTTAATTCACTGGAAGAAGAGATGGCACCTCAGGGACTCATGAAAGAAGCAACAAAATAAGCGTAGGAGTATGCCGAGGGAGTTGCTAAGGGAAAGGGTCAAGAGAGCGGAGGGGGTGGAACTGTAGGAAGAGACAAGAACAGACGTAGGCTCAAACCTTGATAGTTTGCACTAAGAAATGCAAACTCAATGCACAAGAAGTAAAAAGTCAGGGTGGGATATGGTATCGGAGGAGCTACAATGGAAGGAAAGAGTGACAGCAATCTGGGCAGACTTTACAAACCAATAAAGTAACAAGAAGAGGAAAAAAGCTGGTTTGCCTGTGGCAGCACTAATGCAGAATGATACTCGAATGTGACTACAGAGATTAGACCCAGAAAGGGTAAAACCATCAGGCAAGCAGAGGCATCAAAACATGCAGCGAGAGCTGCTCTCCACTCACAAGCTAAAGTACAAACCTAATACAGAAAATGCTTCAGAAAAACATTTTAGGAGTAATTTTCTCCAGCAATTGAAAGCAGGAAGAGAATGTACCTGTTAGGACTCTCAAATAAAAAGGTTGTGAGAACAATTTAATTAGTTTCTCTTCTCTGTTTAAATGAACTCCAAACCAAGCAACTGTTTCCTGACGCATTTACGTTACAGGCACAACCCAAACCATTGCACTGGTCTATCCTGAGCCTGTAAACTGGAAATCAGAGAGGAGACACGTGTTCCGGCAGCACACTGAGCTGTGAGTCACCTCGTATTACACAGGATCATGGAATTGCTTGGTAGGAAAAAACCTTCCAGATCATGGAGTCCAACTGTACCTGTCCACGGTTAAATCATACTCCTAAGCACCTCATCTGCCCATCAGGAAAAGAGAAGACTCCGAGGAGACTGTATAGCAACCTTCCAGTACCTGAAGGGGCTACAAGAAAACTGGAGAGGGACTGTTCACAACAGCTTGGAGTGACAGGACAAGGGGCAATTGGTATAAACTGGAGAGGGGCAGATTTAGACTGGACATAAGCAAGAATTCAGTCATCATAAGAGTGGTGAGGCACTGGCACAGGTTGCCCACAGAAGTGGTGTTTGCCCCATCCCTAGAGGTGTTCAAGGCCAGGCTGGCTGGGGTCTTCAGCAGCCTGATCTAGTGGGAGGTCTCTCTGCCCATGGCAGGGGGGTTGGAACTAGATGATCGTTAAGGCCCATTCCAACCCAAACTATTCCATGATTCTATGATTCCATGATCTTTCAAACACCTCCAGGGATAGGGACTTTACCCTGAGCAGCCTCTGCCAGTGCCTGAGAACCGTTCCAGTGAGGAAATTTTTCCTGATGTCCAATCTGAACCTTCCTTGGTACAACTTGAGGCCATTCCCCCTGGTCCTATCACCTATCACTTAGGAGATGAGACCAACACCCACCTCACCACAACCTCCTTTCAGGCAGTTGTAGACAGTGATAAGGTCTCCCCTCAGACTCCTTTTCTCCAGTCTAAAACACCAAAGCACCCTGAGCTGTTCCCATAATCCTTGTTTTCCAGTCCCTTCCCCAGCTCCACAGAATCACAGAATCATTAGGTTGGAAAAGACCTCTAGGATCATCGAGTCCAAATATTCCTAGCAACCACTAAACCATGTCCCTGAGAACCTCATCAACCCACCTTTTAAACACCTTCAGGGATGGTGACTCAACCACCTCCCTGGGCAGCCTCTGCCAGTGCCTGATGACCCTCTCAGTGAAAGTATTTTTTCTGATATCCAATCTCAGCCTCCCCTGGTGGAGCTTGAGGCCATTTCCTCTCGCCCTGGCCCCTGTCCCTTGGGAGAAGAGCCCAGCTCCCTCCTCTCCACAACCTCCTTTCAGGTAGTTGGAGAGAGCAATGAGGTCTCCCCTCAGCCTCCTCTTCTCCAGGCTAAACACCCCCAGCTCTCTCAGCCGTTCCTCATAAGGCCTGTTCTCCAGCCCCCTCACCAGCTTTGTTGCTCTTCTCTGGACTCGCTCCAGAGCCTCAACATCCTTCTTGTGGTGAGGGGCCCAGAACTGAACACAGGATTCGAGGAGCGGTCTCACCAGTGCCGAGTCCAGAGGGAGAAGAACCTCCCTGGCCCTGCTGGCCACACCGTTTCTGATCCAAGCCAAGATGCCATTGGCCTTCTTGGCCACCTGGGCCACTGCTGGCTCATGTTCAGTCCCTGTCAACCAACACCCCAGGTCCCTCTCCTCCAGGCAGTTTCCAGCCAGACTTCTCCTAGTCTGGAGCTGCTCAGGGTTGTTGTCCCCTTCTCTGGACATGCTCCAGCCCCACAATGTCCTTCTTAGAATGAGAGACCCAAAACTGAACACAACAAGAAAGGGAAGTGATGTGTTTAAAACTGAACACAGAAGCAGTGATCTGTTTCGCCTCTGCTGCACCGAGCCGGAGATGTGCTCTTTTACTGCCTCCACGAGGAGATCCACATGCACTGTCACAAGCTGTACAACATTTTCTGGCAGACCACTTGCGGCCTGAACTTTAATATCCCTTAGGGATGCTGCCAGTGAACAGGTTTCACAAAGGAGCACAATAAATAGTATCACTTTTACCAGTAACTGTCCTGCAAAGCGTTAATTAGTTTATTGGGGAAAAAAGAAACTGTTAGCAATATATTTTCCTCTTGTTATATGGGAAAGAAAAACCTTTAGGAAGAATTTTTAAATGTAATATACACACCAATAAAATACATCCTGTGTGAGGAAGAGAGCAGCCACCAACAGAAACATAGTATAAAGTATAGTAAACATGAGAAAGCTTTTCCTTAAAAAAAATGGCATCGAGTCCCTCGTACTCTTCAGGCAATTCCTCTCTATAGCAAAGAGTTCACCCACCAACAGTCAGAACCTCGTCATACTGCTCAGGAAAAAACTTTAGTCAACCTACTGGTAAGGGCATACACTACAACATGTTACAAAAATTCCTATCCAGGTCAGTCCCTTATGTCACAGAACCCTGGAGGCTGGAAGAGACCTCTTGAAATCACTCAGTCCAACCTTCTGATCAAGCAGAGACACAGAGCAGGCCACCATACCCACGGAGCAATTATAAAGAACAAAAAGATGCAACCAAAAGTATTTCTGACGGCATTCTAAGTGACTTGAAGCATAGAGTTTATCAAATGGGGCACTATTTGCTGGGTTTTTTTAATGTCTCAATTGTTGTGATTTGAGTTAAGGAAGGATCAGCGTTCCAACTTTAGCTCAGTCTCATCTGAGGAGCTTCATTTTCTGAGCGTTAATGCCTGTGTGTCAGACAGGGCTCCTCTCCAGCAGCGACCACACAGGCACTGGGATGCAGAAAGGCCAGTGCTCGTGCTCAGCCCTACGGACACCAAGGCCATCCTGGAGCTGGAGGAGCCGAAAGGGAAAGGAGCGAGAAAGGTCACCCAGGAGAGGTGACCCCAAACTGACCAACAGGGGATTCCATCCCATACACCTCATACGGGGATGAAACCGAGAGATCACAAGGGTCTCTCTCTCTTCTTTGATGGCCGAAGTCCAGTGAGGACCTTGTCTGTCTGTTTGTTCCTGATGCTGGATCCGTGTGTTCCTGGATCCAGTTCTGAGCCCAGCTCCCTCCTCACCTCAGACCCTTTCCCTTGTGTTTGCCCTGGAGCATCTTCAGTGACACACAGTCATCAAGCGGGGTGGGGACATGATTCAATATATTTGTATATATATCATTAGTACTAGAATTATGACTATTATTGTTGTTATTATTATTACTTTTTCTTTTTTTTTAAAGCTGTGGTTTTCGTTTTCCAGACCACAAGTCTTTTCCTCTCATTTCCCTTTCCACCCGCCCTAAGGGAGAGGGAATTAGGAGCCCAACCACTTGGTTTTCGCTGCAAAAATTGGCTGGGCTGGAGCTAAACCATGACACTCAATGAAAGAAAAACAGAGACCAAGTGCTATGTTCAGTGTGTGCTGTCCTGCAGGTATCCCTGCAGATATAACTGCATCACATTCTAATGCACCTCGAGGTGGACTGTATACAATTACAACATTAGCAGATCTGTGGATAGCCTTTCCATGCCGAGTACGGACACCGGTATTGCTTGTCGAAAAAGAAATGGGCTTCAGGGGTGACTGCGAGAAGGCAATATCTTGTTAAGGTTAAAACAAAATTTACAGAGAATAAGACTCACTTGCCACCCCGGATGCTATTCCATAAAGCAGTCCTCCTCCATCCGTCTGCTGCTGGAAGACGTGGGTCCCTGGAGGAGGGCTTCTTTCTTGCCTGATGAAATTATACAGTAAAGTTTTCACAAGCCTGCTGGTGTACGGGAGGCTGAAAAGGAAGAGAAAACAGCTTCAGTTGACTCACGACTTGCAAAATTTGGCACCCCAAAGCCCAGGCAAGGTGCAAAGGCTGGCATTTGGCATGGAAGACAGACAGCAATAACTCTCCCAGTGCTGAGCAGACTGGAGAGGGGATGAATGCCAAGGTCTTGCCCACACAAAGTTGCGCTGAACTCAACAGGGCTCTGCAGGAACACATTCAACAGCACATCATGGAAACTAGGTTTTGTCTTCTTTTTTCAATACTGCTTTTAAGCCAATATCATTTAATTTGTGGAATCCTTGCATTCTTTTACCTCAAGACACAACTTGAAAAATACACAAGGGAAAGAAACATATTTATTTAGTTTTTGCTCCATGCTTTGGTTAAGTAGGAGAGGTAACAACAGTTTCATCTGCAGAGACCAATGAAAAATCTGATCTCAATTAAATGATTTTGACAAATGCACATAAAATTTGTGGGATTTAAAGAAAAGGTTCCAGTATTTCCCTAACAGAGGAAGATTTCCATAGAAACATAGTTGGTGTCCACTCCCATACATTTCAGAGGTGAACAGAACGGGGTTGTGTTAGGAGGAACTCCAGTGCCCCTCCAAGTATTCACATTGCTCTGAATTCCCAGCCACCAAATCACAGAATCATGGAATGGTTTGGGTTGGAAGGGACCTCAAAGTCCACCCAGTTCCCCCCACTGCCATGGGCAGGAACACTTTCCACCAGATCTGGTTGCTCCTCAAGGCCCCATCCAACCTGTCCTTGAACCCCTCCAGGGATGGAGCAGCCTCCACTGCTCTGGGCAACCTGGGCCAGGGCCTCCCCACCCTCACAGCAAAACATTTCTCCCTAAGATCTCATTTCAATGTCCTTTCTTTCAGCTTCAAACCATTCCACCTTGTCCTATCCCAGCACTCCCCACTCAAGAGCCCTTCCCCAGCTTTCCTGGAGCCCCTTTCACTACTAGAAGCTCCTCTAAGGTCTCCTTGGAGCCTTCTCCAGGCTCAAGAACCCCAACTCCCTCAGCCTGCTCTCATATAGGAGATGCTCCAGCCCTCAGATCATCTTTCCGGTCACCGTGTCCACCACGCTCTCCAGAGGCCAGGTACCTTCTACTCCCAACTCAGATCTCATAGACCATGTACTGCTTATTCTCCCAAACATTCACCTTTTTGCTCCAAACCCTCCCTTCCTTCAGTCCAGAGATTTAAACAACTCCAAATCCCACAGATATTGAAGCTCTACATCTCTCTTGCCTCCAGCTGCTCTGCCCACACTGCTGAAGACCCTGGTCACCCTGTGACCCTGTGGTCCCCCCTGCCTGGAGCAGTACGTCTCTCATACATCAAGTAGAAATTTCAGCAAACCAGACAGCAGATACACTTACCAAACATCTGTTTGCATGGAATTTAAACTTGAAAGAGGATGAACAGTAGCTTTACCAAAATGCGTAAAAACCATGATTACAAAGCATTTAAACAAAAGCAGCAACTTGCCAGAACAAGTGGCATTACTTACACAAGTGAGTTTATAACCTACTAAGTATTTATACACCGAAAGAATCATGAAGGTTGGAAAAGACCTCTAAGCTAATCAAGCCCAATCGTCAGCCCAACACCACTGTGTCCGCTAAACCATGTCCCAGGGTGCCACATCTACAACTTTTTTGAAAGCCCCAGGGATGGAGACTCCACTCTTCCAGTCGCTTCAGGGATGGAGGCTCCACTTTCACCACTCTTTCACTAAAGACTTTTTTCTAATATCCAAACCTACCTGTGTTTTAAACCCCTCCAGAGATGGGGACTGCACCACCTCCCTGGGCAGCCTCTGCCAGCACCTGAGAACCCTTTCAGTGAAGAAATTTTTCCTGGTGTCTAATCTGAACCTGCCCTGACACAGCTTGAGGCCATCTCCTCTTGTCCTACTGCCTGTCACTTGCAAGAAGAGATCAAACCCCACCTCACCACAACCTCCTTTCCAGAATCTGCAGAGAACAATGAGGTCTCCCTTCAGCATTCTTTTCTCCAGACTAAACAATCCCAGGTCCCTCAGCCACACCTCATGAGATTTTGAAGATATTTGCTTTCAAGTTCTGTTTTCTTCTGAGCATAAGAAATTTGCTATCACAATGCATTTTGCTGTCTTGTTTCCAAGCACAGTCTAAAGAAGCCATCAGAAGCATCTGCTTTGCCATTAGGTGCCACTCCAGAATATAACATACCATCGACCCTGCATGAGGTATCGGTGAATGATGCTCTCTCGTAGAATTTCTTTGTGGAATAATTGGCAGGAGAGGAAGACGATGAGAGTTGTCACAGCTTCCAAGGAGATGCTGTATGTAATATCTCTGCAGGAAAAAAAAAAAAAACAAACCACAAAAAAGATTAATCTAGAAGGTTTGTTTATCATCTCAACTTCCAAGAACACTTGGGAGCTTCACCTGAGCTTATACATGGTTTAGTACACCAAGTTTCAACCAGGAACAGGTAAACAACAGATTAAAAAAACCTAGAATCACTTCATACCACACTTCATAATAGCATTTTCTTTGATATGTCGAAAGACAACCCAATGTAAAACCATAAAGGCATCGCCCCAAGCTTCAAGACAGTTTTCAAACTACACTTCACTCTAAAAATAACAGATCTAGCTCAAAACCATGTCCCTTGTCCTGTTACATAAAATGGTCACAAAACCATCTTGCCAATTCAGGGAAATGTCTAGTTAGCCAAACACAGCTCCACTTGCCAGGAAAAGTCAACCTTAAGAAAAGAATATAATACATTAATGCTAGTTTAAGTGTCAGAAACACTTAGGCTATCAAGATACTATATACATTTAGAATCATAGAATCCCTAGGTTGGAAAAGACCTTTGAGGTAATCAAGCCCAACTGTACCGGTTCTCTACTAAATCATATCCCTAAGCACTTCATTTACCCATCTCTTAAACCCTTCCAGGGACAGTGACCCATGACCTCCCTGGCAGCCTCTGCCAGTGCTTTAGAACCCTTTTAGTGAAGAAACTTTCCCTAATTTCCAATCTGACTCTGCCTTGGTGCAACTTGAGGCCATTCCCTCTGGTCCCATCACCTTTCACTTGGGAGAAAAGACCAGCATCCATCTCGCTACGATCTCCTTTCAGGCAGTTGTAGACAGTGATACGGTCTCCCCTCAGCCTCCTCTTCTCTAGGATAAACAACACCAGCTCCCTCAGCCACTCCTCATAACTCTTGTTTTCCAGCTGCTTCCGCAGCTCCATTCCCCTTCTCTGGACACACTCTAGCTCCTTAATGTCCTTCTTGTGGCGAGGAGCCCAGAACTGAACCCAGGATTCGAGGAGCGGTCTCACCAGTGCCGAGTCCAGAGGGAGAAGAACCTCCCTGGACCTGCTGGTCACGCCGTGTCAGATCCAAGCCAAGATGGATCTGACACCCCCAGGTCGCTCTCCTCCAGGCAGTTTCCAGCCAGACTTTTCCTAGTCTGGAGCTGCTCAGGGTTGTTGTGCCCCAAGTGCAGGACCTGGCACTTGGTCTTGTTGAACTTCATCCCACTGGTCTCAGCCCATCGATCCAGCCTCTTCAGGTCCCTCTGCAGACCCTCCCTGCCCTCCAGCAGATCAAAACTTCCCCCCAGCTTGGTGTCATCCGTGAACTCACAAACGGAGCACTCGATCCCCTCATCCAGATCATGGATAAAGGCACTGAACAGAATTAGACCCAGCACTGAGCCCTGTTCATTTTCAAATGGTATTTTTGAGGTAACAGTAATTCTAAAGCAACCACAGCCAATCCCAAAGGATGCGCTGTAATAAATAAATGCTGACATCAGACAGTTTAGGAAACCTCATTAAGTTAAGATTAATTAGGAAAGGCTGTGTAGCTAAATGGATGAGAGAGAGCTCAACTGCACTCATGCTTTCTGTTTGCACTCCTGCCTATAATGACTTTGTTACACATTTCAGTTTTAAAAGGAGAATAAAAATTATATTTGCCTCCTTAGTGACTAATGAATTGAAGACTACAGGACACCTTTTAAAACAAAATGAAGTAGCTTCGACATGAGCCAGTGTAGCATTCTTCACCATTTTTACCTCCTCCAAAAGAAGGAGATGTTGTACTTCACTTGGTAACACAGTACCATCCTCTGATCCATTACAGAATCATAGAATGGTTTAGGTTGGAAGGGACCTCAAAGCTCCCCCAGTTCCAACACCCTGCCATGGGCAGGGACACCTCCCACTGGATCAGGGTGCTCAAAGTCCCATCCAGCCTTAGAAAGATAGTTTTTAAGTACTTTTAATGCTTCCTCTACCATGCATTTTTCACAGTATGCTTCACAATCCAATATTATTAAGTTATAACAGGTGTCCAGCATCAATTATCAAGGATTTTTTTACCTTGGACATACTGGAAGCACAAAATCCACTTATACTTCTCAAATTCAAAGACTTAATAGTATCTCTATTTAAAGTTAAAAACACATAATCAGCATCAATGTGTATTTAAGAAGTGATGCTAATGTTTTCTTTATTCAATGTCACTCTCCAAAAATTACATTCATGAAGTTAAAACAAGTGTGAAGATAAAACTAAGTGTTCTTTCTTGTAATGACAACAGTGATAGGACAAGGGGGACCAGTTTTAAGCTGAAAGAGGGGAGACTGAGATGAGATCTTATGGAGAAATGTTTTCCTGTGAGGGTGTTGATTTTTAGCAAACTTGAGGACTTCAATATTCTCAAACATGGTGCCAGAAATGTAGTAAATAACACGCATTGATGAAAAGGGTCAGGAAGAAGAGTTCCACACATCACAGCTCTTCTGGGCCAGAGTTTCTGATCAAAGAGCCTGCTGGTTATTTGATCAACCTCAACAGCAAACTGGGATCACAGTTTCCTGGATCGAAGTCCACAAAACCAGGCTACCTCAGATACAAATATGTTTTTGAAAGTGAAGGTTATGCAAACTCACTGTTTTTGTTTTCTCTCGCATGACTGGAGTGTTTGAATCCATCACTTTTTAGGTTACGTGTCAGGAAGAGACACACTGTTCCAATAATATTCTTCCTTAAAACCATGAAGTATGTTTTAATTACTGTTAATTTTTGTGAGTTACCAGACTTTTTTTTACTACAGAGGAAGTTAGCCAGGGTAAATGCTGATAATTAGATCAGGCCAGAGGTTATGCAAATTCCCCTCAGGCAGAAGCAAGGCTGAGCAAGGAATGACTCCCTCTCCCTCTCCAAAACTGTGATGCTTTGCAATCCACTATCCACATCCATTCCAAATAAAGCAGGGAAGACCTACATGTACTCATTATTAATCATTTTAGCCATCAGCAAAAAAAAAAGTTGAGATATCTTTCTCTGGAAAAAAAAAAAGCTTGAAAAAATACTTTTTAGCTATAGCAAAAAAAAAAAAAAATCAGACACTTATCATTACCAAGGCTAAGAATACAAGAATAATGCATCCAAACCTGAAGCGATGAATAAAAAGGCTGTCTTTGTGACATGCTTCAACCTCCAAAACATTCCAGAGGGACCAGGACAGGCTGGAGAAGGGGGGGCTGTGAGAACCTCATGAGGCTCAACAAGGCCAAGGGCAAGGTCCTACACATAGGTTGGGGCAATCTGTGGTTTTGCTACAGGATGGGGGATGACACAACAAAGAGCAGCCCTGAGGAGAAGGACTTGGAGTGCTGGGGGATGAGAAACTCGATATGAGTCACCACTGTGCGCTCACAGCCCAGGAACCACCCGTGTCCTTGGCTGCATCCGAAGCAGCGCGGCCAGCAGGGCGAGGGAGGGGATCCCCCTATATTCCACTTTTATGAGACCCCACCTGGAGTCCTGTGTCCAGTTCTGGAATCCCCAGCAGAAGAACAATATGGAACTGGTGGAATGGGTCCAAAGGACGCCACACAGATGATCTGAGGGCTGGAGAACTTCTGCTTTTAGGACAGGCTGAGAGAGTTGGGGCTGTTGAGCCTGGAGAAGAGAAGGCTCCAGGGAGACCTTAGACCAGCTCAATGTCCCTTCCAACCCAAACCGTTCCATGATTCCACAAAAACAGCTGTGTCACTTTGCTGAGAGGAAGCAAATTGCAGAGTGTAGTATGCTTTTTCTCCACCTCAATCATTAATTCACTTATTTTTCTGACAAGCAATACAAGTAGCACAGCAAATTTGAGGAGACATTACAAAATTCTTTTCTATTTTTATAAGATTTAGTATAAAGAAATAAACAAAGAGGTTACTGTAATGTGTTAAGTAATTGGAGAGGGGCAAGAAAATCACTTCCAATACCCTTATATAACTAAAAGGAGAAAAAAGCTCTAAATACAGCTTAAGCCACACAGCTCCAGTTAGTGAGTTATTCTAATTTTTGTGTTATTCAAAATCCATTAGGGCACACTTAACTGCAGAAACATTCCACTCAACCCACAGAATCTGTTCAAATTAGATCTGTTTTGACATAAACGCAACCAGCGCCCCGGTACCTGGTACCCTCAGCTACAGTTACCCTTAATCTATCAGTGCAAGGATAAAGCACATCTATTCTCCCCACCAAGGGTCAAATGTACAGTTTTCTGAAACTCGAGGATTTCTAAAGGGTCACAAGAACTACCAGGAATCTCTTTTAACTTCAAAGAAAATACTGTTTATTTACATTGAGAGACTACAGAATGGCGGGGGTTGGTTTTGATTTTTTATTTTATTCAAAGCTATCAGTCACACAGAATGGCTTTGCATGGAATTTTTGCTGATCTCCAGCTTCCTCTGAAAACTGTTTGCTTGCAGATAAGGAGGAAACAAGAAATAATGAACTCATGTATCAATCGAATGTCAAAATTATTTGCCTATTTACTTCAGAAAACCAGAAGAACTGCGTGATGTTTTGAGTTTTGGTGTATTTTTCTTTTTTTCCCTTCCCAAGAGTCTTACAAAACACCCAAAAATTCCACAGAACTCAGTAAGATCTCATGTCCCAAGTAATTGGGCTTCATAGAGCAACGGATCAAAGCACGCACAGCTTGGGGATTTTTTTCTCCATCTGTATTTTTTCTTTTTGAGATTGCAGTCCAACCATGAGCCAAACACTACTATGCCTGCTAAACCATGCTCCCAGGTGCCATGTGGACAGGTTTTTTGAGCACCTCAAGAACAGTGACTGCACCACTGCACTGGGCAGCCCCTTCCAGTTCTTCATCACTCTTCAGTAAAGAAATTTTACTTAATATACAATCTAACCCTCCCTCTGAACGGCTTGAGGTCATTTCCTCTTGTCCTGTCACTATCAAGAACATATTTCTATTATTTTGTCTTCATGAACTGGAACAAGAGTTCACCTTGCCCTTTTACAATGTTGTTTCAAATATATCAGAGCACTGATACTGCATTTCAGTTCCAAATGTCTCAAAAAGAGGTCTATGTTCAAAACAGTAATCTTTAACAAATACAGAAGATCTTCTTTGTGGTAGAAATAAGACTAGAGCAGCCAGTTCAGGCAACCTCCCTGAGCAACTCTGCCTGCACCCATATCAAGTGGTCACACTAAGCGGTACCACACAGAAAACAGATGGCACATCATAGCACGTCACTGGGTTTCTAAGCAGATTTCTTCTGAGCTGCAAAGAAAATGCTGGGGTCTGAAGCAGATCAAAACACAAAGATCACAGCAGCAAGGTCACCTGTCAGTTGCAGCCTGTGGGAAAATACAAAAATCCAAATACTCTTGTCTGCGCCTGCAGAGTCAAGCAAAAGCAATAGGAGCAGCTCACAGGAGTCTGATGCCACCAGCATCTCATGTACTTAAGCTGGTAAGGGGACAGGTATTAGTGGAACTCGTGTTTCCACACGATGCAATTGCCTCCCATAGAACAAGATCTATGCACTGCTAAAACCTTGACTGCCCAGTGCCCTGGCATCTAGATGATGGATCAACTAGATGGAACTAGATAATCTCTAAGGTCCCTTCCAACCCAAACTATTTCATGATTCTATAACCTGCTTTTTCCCTTCAAAACCATGTGGATGATCTATCAGCACCATCTACCAAGAACTTCAACAACCAATGTGTCACTGTCCTGCTGCTGTATTCACCAAACCACTCAGCTTTGTCCCTGCCTCCAAGAGAGAGGTCTGTGAAAGAGATGAAGCACGGAGGAAATAGGTTGGAATATCTTAGCTAGGAGCTGCAATTACCACTCTGAAGGCACATGCTGCTAAAGGCACTTTAATTACTCAATGAAACATTATTTCTATAGCTTAGCAAGCAGAGGCTGAGAGCTCATAAATGATTTCACACCTACAGAGCAAACAGGCTGAGCAGTCAGAAACAAACCTCTGAATTTCAGCTCACACCACCAAACGAAACACACACACCACCCCCCCGTTTAAATATTTTCCTGAACTTTCACCCAGCCAGAGCTGCCTACTCCGAGTATTAAAAGGTTAAAAGGTAACTCGTTTTCTAATTCAGGAAAGTTGCCAAAAGGGCTGATTCATACAAAAACTCTCAAATCATACAGGAACCAGGTTTAATTTCCCTGCTTCCTGAGGGCCCACCAGAAAGGTGAAAGAGGAGTCACCACAGAGAATAGGATCAGTTTGGAAAACTGGAAAGCAAGCAGAATATCTGGTTATCAGTCTCAGGATACATGTATAACAACCCAAAGCGAACACTGTCTTTCCTCTTGGAATCACTCCTAATATTACAACCACCAATGTCACATACTCAATGCGGCAGCCGATATAAACAACGTTCATTACAACCCACTCCAAACATTTGGGAGATCAGAAAAGGATAGAATCACTTGGTTGGAAAAGACCCTTGAGATTATCAAGTCCAATCATCCCTGTCCACTACTAAATCAGATCTCTGAGCACCTCATCTCCCCATCTGTTAATCACCTCCAGGGATGGGGACCCCACCACCTCCCTCTGCCAGGGCCCGAGAACACTTTCAGTTGAAGAAATTTTTCCTCATGTCCAATCATCCTTTCAGACATTTGTAGACAGTGATGAGGTCTCCCCTCAGCCTCCTTTTCTCCAGGCTAAACAACCTTGGGTCCCTCAGCCACTCCTCATAACCCCTGTTTTCCAGCTCCTCCCCCAGCTCCATTGGCCTTTTCTGGATACACTCCAGCTCCTTGATATCCTTCTTGAAGTGAGGGGCCCAGAAGATGACCCATGTACTCAAAGAGCTACCTCAGACCCCTACAGACACCTGGACAGAGCTAGACCACAGGGATCACATCATGTGTTCCAGCTTTGCAGTCTGCATGAAGGGCAGACCCGCTCCACAACCTGGCTGTAACACCACCTCTCAAGCACAATGGTTTCAAGGCTGAGCCATCTTGACGGCTCAAGGCCAGGTTGGATGGAGCTTGGAGCAATCTGATCCAGTGGGAGGTGTCCCTACCCATGGTAGGGGTTGAAACTGGATGGGCTTTAAGGTCCCTTCTGACTCAAACCACTGGTTTCAACGCCCAGCTGTCTCTGCCGCCCAGACCAGAGAACGAACCCAAATTCTAGCAAGCAGGTGTTTTTAAGATGTATCCAGTATCTTTTGTGAAGAAAAGGCTAAAAAACACAAGAGAGAAAGCAGATTATTAGGAGCTTGGACATCATCGAATCATAAAAGTTTGAGAAGACCTCTAAGCTCAACCAGTCCAACTATAAGCCAAACACCACCATGCCTACTAAACAATGTCCCAATGTGCCACCTCTACACAGTTTTTAAACATCCCAGGTGTTCCATCACTGTCCTGGGGAGCCTCTTCCAGTGCTTCACCACTCTGTTAGAGAAGAAATTCTTCCCAATATCCAATCTAAACCTCCCCTGGGAGTTTTAGAGTGGAATATACAGCATGGTGTGTGATAAACAGTGCTGACCTCTGACGTTGTTCTGTGCTGTAGGCATATTAAGTTTACTACAAGTTGAAAGTAAGTTAAAGCCAGCCTAGTGAAAAGACAGATCATAGAGAAATACCAGTGTAAGGCTAAAATAAAAAACTACATTAGAATAGAAATAAAATAGAAAGAGGAATATGAAGCACAAATAAAGACTCTTCTGCTTAGGACCTTTAGACACCTAAAATTCCACACATCTGCCATCAGGAAAGAGAAATGGATATAAGAGTGGTGAAGAAAATATTCCAAACAAATAAGTATTTTGTGTCTCCTGATGGTGCAGCAGCAAATAAAACTCCCTTTGTATTCATCACATCACATCATTCTTACACAGAGCACAAGAGTCTAAAACTTTGAGGATCTTCAAAGTGAAGCAATACAAATCTCCTCCAGTTTGGATATTTTTGCTAGCTTCAACCTAAGTTTCAAGGGATGGAAGTTTCCCTTTGAACATTAAAGCTGCCAAAAATTCTGAAGTCAAACAGTTCTTCAAATACTGGAGCTACTACAATCTTCATAAAGGTCCCTTTTTTACAGAGCATTATTCTGACCTACTGTTTTGAAAGTAGCCAAAAAAATAAAATTATGCTAGAAACAGGAAAGAAAACAGTTTTTAACCTCTTTGCTGCTCACGATTTGCAGGGAGAAAATTCCTAAGTGTTTCTCATCATCCGTATATGGCATTGTTCCTACATTGCAATGATTCCACAGAGCTTTATAATCAATTATATTGCCCTTCTTAAACACTCAACATTTAAGCTCTCAGGAAATACAGCAAGCATCCTTAAATGAGACAAGACATTGTCAAAACAGTGTTCAAACGCCTCAGCGAGTCTGCAGATGACACCAAGCTGAGTGGTGCAGTTGTCCCACCAGAAGCACAAGATGTCATCCAGAGGGACCTGGACAGGCTGGAGAAGTGGGACTGTGAGAACCTCATGAGGTTCAACAAGGCCAAAGGCAAGGTCCTATACCTGGGCTGGGGCAACCTTCAGTATCATATTGATACAGGTTGGGGGATGAAAAGAGTGAGAGCAGTGCTCAGGAGAAGGACTTGGGGTGTTGGGAGATAAGAAACTCAACATGAGCCATCAACGTGCAACCTGGGCTGCATCCAAAGCAGCGTGGCCGGCACAGCAAGAGAGGTGATTCTCTCCCTCTGCTCTGGTGAGACCTCACCCCTGCATCCAGCTCCGAAGCCCTCAGCACAGGAAAGACAGGGACCTGCTGGAGCAAGTTCAGCAGCCACATAAATGATCAAAGGCCTGGAACACCTTCCCCGTGAAGAGAGGCTAAAGAGATGAGATTGTTCAGCCTGGAGAAGATTCCAAGAAGACCTTATCATAGCCTTCCAGTACTGAAAGGGGGTTTATAAGAAAGATGGGGGAAAACTTTTTAGCAGAGGCTGTAGCAATAGGGTAAGGGGTGATGGTTTTAAACTAAAAGAGGAGAGGTTCAGACCAGATACTAGGGGGAAATTTTTTACTCTGATTGTAGTAAAGGAAATTTTTTACGCTGATGGTAGTTCTCTGGCCAAGGTTTCCCAAAGAACTGGTGGCTGCCCCATCCCTGCAGGTGTTCAAGATCAGGTTGGATGGGGCTTGGAGCAACGTGATCCAGTGGGAGGTGCCCCTGGTCGTGGCAGGAGGAGGGACTGGATGGGCTTTAAGCTCCCTCCAACCCAAACCATTCTCTGATTAAGGCTTAAATTTGGAAGCAACTAAGAGTGCAACCAAAACCAACTGTAACTACAGAAAATAATGGAATGTAATAGAAATATCAACAAGCTTCTTCTGGCACCACTGGCTGCTAGGTAACAGTGATGTAACTGGATCACAGCACTTCAATTTTTGTCCGTATGCATTTATAGTTTCTAATGAAGTGAAAATGTACCGATAACAACCAGATGTTCAGTTATATACACCAGCTCTTAACAAGCTGCTGAAAGAAGCCTTCATAATTGAAACCTCTGGGAGCTTTATCTCGCAGCAAAACGCCAGCAAGAGTTTCTACATAAAAGTTACGCAGTTAAATACTGAAGTTGCATCTTTTTGCTGACTGCGCAGTTTTAATCATTCATGCACACTTGTGAGTGCTAACATCAACAAAACCAAGGAAAAAGCAGGGTATCTATAACACACCCAAGGGAGCCAGAAATCAAACATCAACACACCCTAACACGAGTGTTGTAAGTGACTGCAGAAGCCTGGTTCTTGAAAAGCAATAATGCTGTAGTTTCTACAAAATATCTTAAAACTAAACAGGAAAACTTTTTCCTTGGCATTTTGTACAGTGCAGCAAAGATTGCTTTTTTAAGAGTAATTAAACTTCTTTTTAATAACTCTCAAGTACAGAGCCACAACGCTGCAGAGTCTCAGAGTCCCTGGTACAGCCCATCGTAGCTATGCTGAGAGTAACTGCCTTAAAGGACATTTCTTGTTCCCAAACCAAACTAACTCTTTAATTCATCACAGATAACTCCCAGACGCACTTTGCTGTACTTCTCTGCAGACTTTCCCAACAAAAAGCAGCACATTTTGGCTCCTCAGTTACACTTGAGTAATGGGTCCAAGCTGCAAGAGGGGAGATTGAGATGAGATCTTAAGCAGAAATGTTCTCCTGTGAGGGTGGGGAGGCCCTGACCCAGGTTGCCCAGAGCAGGGGTGGCTGCCCCATCCCTGGAGGGGTTCAAGGCCAGGTTGGATGGGGCTTGGAGCCCCTGATCCAGTGGGAGGTGTCCCTGCCCATGGCAGGTGGTGCAACTGGATGGGCTTTAATATCCCTTCAAACCCAAACGATTCTGTGATTCTATGGGATACAGAGAGGTGAGTAACAGATTTGCCTTCGCTCCCATCTCACACACCTTCCAAATTCATTTTCAGCTAGACTGCCCGCTTTCACTTTCCAAGTATGTCTGCAGAATACTTTGGAGGCAAACACAAGCTCATTCTACCAAAACTTCAAGCTCAGGGGTGAGCAAGTGCTGCCCATGGTCAGCAAAGACTCAGACTTCATGAACTCGGGGCCCATATAGAGCCCAAAGTTTTACACTTGCTTTTGGCCAGTCTGGAACACGGGTGAAAACTATGTACCTGCTTGCAAAATATCACATGCAGGAATCCTAAGCTCTGCTCCCAACAGTGCCTGTCATTTTAAATACACACCTTCACAACGTGATGCTCAGTGATGAATAATGTCATAATCATAAATGTCTCACTACTCTATAATCATAGAATGGTGTCGGTTGGAAGGCACGTTAAAGATCATGCAGTTCCATCCCCCTTGCCACGGGCAGTAGCTACACAGTGTCACCCAGCAATGCTGCCCACTGCTCAGTGACAGATTTGCAAAGGGAAGAAATTAAGACACCATATCTGAAATTACATAAACAGAGCAGGAAAATAATTTCGTACATCTGAAGCATGCTGCTTTCATCAAAAAAGCACATTATATCGAGAACTATTTTTAACCTGGAGAAGATGAGGCTGAGTAGAGACCTCAACGCTTTCTGCAGCGCCCTAAAAGGAGGTTGTGGTGAGGTGGGTGCTGGTCTCTTCTCCCAAGTGACAAGTGATGGGACAAGAGGAAATGGCATCAAGTTGTCCCAAGGGAGGGTTAGATTGAATATTGTGAAAAAACTCTTTACTGAAAGGGTGGTGAAGCACTGGCAGAGGCTGCCCAGGGCAGTGGTGGAGTCTCCATCCCTGGTGGGGTTCAAAGACCCCGTAGAAAAGGCACTTGGGGACATGGTTTAGCAGGCACGGTGGGGTTGGGCTGAAGGGGTCTTTTCCAGCCTTAGTGATTCCATGATTTCAAAAGACTGCAGGATTGTAGCACTCTGATCCTCCATCTTGAACAATGAGATGGTCTTCAATGCTTTAAAAATAATCTTAGTATTTCAGTGAGGGAGACAAAAAGAAGCTTAAACTGGTGTATAGAGAAGCAATATATTTAGACAGCAGCTGCCAGCTGTATCCACTCCTCTGTGGAACCGCATCTACAGATCCCAAGGGACTCACGAATTGTGATGATCCTCTGTTAAGGCTATTGAATGCTCTTGCAGAAACTTAGCTGTTCCAAATAATGCTTCACAGACAGGCTCATCATGGAGATTTTAATTGTGTGTCATAACAAAAATCTATCTTTAATAGCAGCTTTGCAGACAAGCGGTGTTAGCAGTGCCACTGCAAGCTGCCAGAGCTGCCTATCCTCTTGCAAGGGATCCTACTACAGAAATTGTTTGAATATTTCATGTTTTACACTCTGACAAGCTATTCTTCCCCAAAATTCACATACTAAGCTTGTGATTCGCTTGATTTATTCCAGATAAAGACAGAAATCAACTACTCCCTTGACACAAACCAGGGAAAGAGTTTTTAGTGTAAATCCGATCAGGGAGAGGGAGAGAAATAAAAAGTAAACTCAATGGTTAAATAATACTGATCATTCACCTCAAAAAGAATAATATTACATTAAACAAAAATGTCTCAACCTTACAAGATCTTTATGAAGAACAGAGTTGAATTGGGTATTAGAGAAAGCAAGTTTCTCCATATCTCCTTTCTCCTGCTCCTACTTGAATAACTTCAACTGTTTATTTATTATTTATTCATGGTTTCAATACAGGCTGGGGGCAACGTGACTAAGAGCAGCCCTGAGGGGAAGGACTTGGGGTGCTGGAGGATGAGAAACTTCACATGAGCAGAAAACAAGCGCTCACAGCCCAGAAACCACCCGTGTCCTGAGCTGCATCCAAAGCAGCACGGCCAGCAGGGCGAGGGCTGGAGCAGCTCTGCTATGAGGACATGCTGGGAGAGTTGGGCTTGTTCACCCTGGAGAGGAGAAGGCTCCAGCAAGATCTTAGTGCAGCTTCCAGTACTCAAAGGGACTCCAGGAAAGCTGGGGAGGGGCTTTTTACAAAGGCCTGGAGTAAGAGGACAAGGGGAAATGGCTTTAAATTGGAAAAGAGAAGATTTAGATTAGACATTAGGAAGAAACTCTTCATGATGAAGGTGGGGAGGCCCTGGCCCAGGTTGCCCAGAGCAGTGGTGGCTGCCCCATCCCTGGAGGGGTTCAAGGCCAGCTTGGATGGGGCTTGGAGCAACTTGATCTAGTGGGAGGTGCCCCTGCCCATGACAGCTGGTGGAACTGGATGGTCTTCAAGGTCCCTTCCAACCCAAAGTACTCCATGACAAGAGGATAAAATTGTTAGTGAAAGCATAATCACATTGTTAAACATATTATACTGCCAAACAAGACAATAATACACAATTTTCTAAGTGTCAGTATTGTACTAATAATTCAGTAACATGATACTTCAGGAAAAAATTTAGCTAAGAGAGCCTATTTGACAAAAAAATCCAACCTTCCACATTTATCTCTTACTAAAATTGCGCATGTTTTTGATGTGGCAGAATATTAAAGATTACAGACAGCCTTTATAGCTCCTCCTTTTTTAATAAGCCATTTTTATAACTCTATTATATAATAAACTAAGTGCTTCTAACAGCTACTTCTGCTGCCAGCAACCACATTCACACCAGAATAAGAGATGCTGACAGGTTCATTTGATGAAAAGGGTTAAGAATGATCCTGCCTGCAAAGCTTTTTCTGCCAGAAAGACAGAATAAATGACTCTGGACTCCACACACACATCGGGACTTCCAAGAAAGAAAAATAAAACCCCGCAGGATTTATGAACTTGCCGATATATGGCAGTCCTTTCACCCCTTTGTACTTCCTCTAATCTGCTCCAAACAAAAAGCCTATCTGTTCCAGGAAGTCCTGACGAGCTTTGCAGAATGACACTCTAAATCATGTCACCAATTCATTACGCACAACCTACCCAAACCTTCATGTAATGTTGACAGAGTTGTATTTAATGAGAGCAATGTTTCAAAAACTATTGCATCCTTGTCAGCTTTCCAACGAAAAGAACGATCCGAAAAAACAGATCATCAACAGAGCTATATCTACGCTATAACAGATGATAAGAAACTCTTCCAAAGCTGTGATGCTTCAGTTGGGGCAGCACGTTTTAAGCACAGTCTACAACGCGATTTAACACAAAAGATGCTGGTAATGTTGCCTTTGGCAAAATTTATCTTGGGGAAAAAGAAGTTAAAAGTTATCAGGACACATGTGGAAAAACATTTTTATTTCCACAGAACAAAGTAAGTTCTCCTTCCTATAATTCTGAATTGTGTTTCATGACATATACCCCACTGGGATGCGGAACAAATGTATCTCAGAAACAGCATGTGCATAAAAAAAGACACGTAAACAAATCTGGAGATGTACAGAAACATTCCACATATAGAATCATAGAATAACTAAGGTTGGAAAAGACCTCTAGGATGGTCCAGTTCAACACCACCGTGCATACTAAACCAGGTTTCAGAGTGTCTCATCTACATGGATTTTTAACCTCTCCAGGGATGGAGATTCCACCACTGCCCTAGGCAGCCTCTGCCAGTGCTTCACCACTATTTCAGGAAAGACATTTTTCCTAATATCCAACCTGAACCTCCCCTGGTGCAACTTGAGGCTGTTTCCTCTCATCCTAACACCTGTCATTTGGAAGAAGAGACCAGTACCCACCTGACCACAATCTCCTTTCAGGTTGCTGCAGAGAGTGATGAGGTCTCCTTTCAGCCTTCTCTTCTCCAGGCTAAGCAATTCCAGCCACTCCTGGGCTTCAGACCCCTCCTCAGCTCCATTCTCCTTCTCTGGATGCACTCCAGCCCCTCAAGGTCTTTCTTGCAATGAGGGGCACCAAATACAGAGGCACAATCACTTCCCTGAGCCTGCTGGCCATGCCATTTTTGATACAAGCAATTTTTCATCCCTACTCTCTTCTCCAGACATCAGTTGACTGGTATTTCAGGAATGAATATTAAGTAATGACTTATTTAGTACACAAGCAGTTCAAAACCCCATACAACTACAGTAGAGGAACTCCTGATTGCACCTTGTTGCACACCCCCGAGAAGAAGCAACATCTCCAAGGTACCTTTCCCTGCAGAGCATAACCGTTTCCAGCCAGCAGTCAGCAAGAAGAGTCTGTGAGCTGGCAGAGGTACCTGAAACAAAGATCTTACAAAATAAAATGGGACAGCTTCTATTGATGGTTTGACCTGGGTGTGAGATGGTGATCATATACTTCTTCGATATTCATGGGAGGTACTGGCAGCAGGTTGCCACTATCAGAACCAGACCATCAGACGGAGCATTCAAATGCAAATATACAAACATTATAACCCTATCACTCTCAGTTTTACACTCTCCTAAATGCTCAGATTATACAAAGATGGTGAAAATAAAGAAAAAAGCCAGCTTACAAGAGAGGAATTTCAACAATGAGCTGGATGAGGCAACACAGCAACTCTTCTATGAGGTCTTCACATTCTGTTCCTGAAAGAAAGCATAACAAAGGTTTTCTGGATTTTCATTTGCCAAAATAGAGATTTAAAAACATAAATCCATACAAATCAATATTTTAATTAAGGTACAAACAGTAGAAGAGAAGTTCCTCCTCTTTAAGGTGCTGGTGCTATTTAGCTGCCATAGAACCACTTGGGATTAGGACACGATAAAATGGTACGGATAAGCCTTTTATATACAAACCAAGTAACTAATAACAACTAGATAAATTAAACGAGATGATGCTATTGTAAGAATATGTTAATATTAAAAACATCAAGCCTACTTTATTATTGATGTTCCTATTAAACAGCATTATTACTAACAGTTTAACTGATTGCTAGTGACTTCTCATTCATCCACAGTTCAAGTCTCCACTTAGAATTCCCTGTGCTTCGTATATTCCCCACCCCTTTATTTAATCCTCAGTGAAGAACAAGCAGAGAGAGAGAGAAAACAGTTTTTATTTGTCTAACATACACTGAACAGTATTCTAATTGGGTGGCTGCCTAACGAATGCAGCCTACAGCACACATAACGGCTGCTCATCAGCAATTAATTAATAAAAAAATTATATTAATTCATTAAAAAACTAAACCTTTTTGCATGAGTGCACATTTATTGATTGAAGAGGTTTTATGCATTTCAGCGGCAAGTGAAGATTTATGAACTTCCAAAGGGCGTTTTAAATGTGCAGAAATTATTCTCTACTCACATGCAATGTGAAAAAACACACGGGATGATTAAAATTAGTTTAAAAATGCAATTATTCTAAGTAGTAAAACTGATGGTATTTTACATCACCACTGTAATTTTTTTAAAAGCAATTGTAACAAAAGACTAGCAAAACTTACTGAGGAAAAAAGCTTATTCATAGAATCACAGAATGGTTTAGGTTGGAAGTGACCATAGAGCCCATTCAGTTTCACACCTCCCACTGGATCAGGGGCTTCAAGTCCCATCCAACCTGGCCTTGAACACCTCCAGGGACGGGGCAGCCACCACTGCTCTGGGCAACCTGGGCCAGGGCCACACTGCCCTCATCATGACAAATTTCTTCCTAATGTCTAATCTAAATCTTCCCCTTTCCAATTTAAAGCCATTCCCCCTCATCCTATCACTACAAAACATCATAAGAAGTCCCTCCCCAGCTTTCCTGGAGCTCCTTTCAGCACTGGAAGCTGCTCTAAGGTCTCCCTGGAGCCTTCTCTTCTCCAGGCTGAACAGCTCCAACTCTCTCAGCCTGTTCTTGTATGGGAGGTGCTCCAGCCCTTGCATCATCCTCATCACCCAAGAACCATTATGCATCACCCGAGAGGCGCTGCAGCACACTGATTACCCAAATAACTGCTTTATTTTGCATTTTCAAATAAATATGCCTTGCAATAAACACAACTTTACAGCCAGGTTATGGCCGTGTTACTCTGCTTAACCCATGTTTGTTCTGAAACCCAGGACTCAATTTTAAGAAGCACACCAGAGGGAATAGTCACAATAAAGCAAAATTATTTCTTTCCACAATCAGTTTATTAAAAACACATTAAAAATTTTCACCTAGTGAACCGCACGTTCTAAAGGAAATCAGTTTTTTTATCACGGAAACATGGTTTCCTTTATATAGAATCCCCTATGAGTAACACAATGTAGCTCCTGTTAGTAAAAACTGAGAACTCCTAGGAGTATTTAACCCTAGGCAGAAACCACAACGAGTAATGAAGCCCAGATAACATATTCTAAAGTAACCTGAACGTGACAGTTTCCTAAGGATTTTTGACTCTAGAAAAACGCTTACAGAGCAAAACTGCTATTAGTTCCCAAGAGATATCTATTTTTTTTTTTCTCTTGACAACTGAAGAAAGGGAGGAGAGGGAAAAAGAATGAAAAACGTAGAGAGAGAGCATGTTAAAAATATTATTTCTTCCACCTACCTATACAAAACTCATTCAAAGAGAGAATAATGTTATTTGACCATGAAATAGGGCTTTTCCCTCACACTACGTTCAAAATAAAGCAACAAAATATTGGGTTAGCATAATCACTAAGCACAACCTTAGAATGTTGGTCTTTCGCGCTCTGTTCTCAAACTACTTCTCTTTTTAAAAAAGAAAAAGCTTAATTGCTGTAATCAATGTCATTCAGCTATAGCAATTAACATATCCTTTTCCCCATTGGGGCACGAGAATTCTCGTTTAATTCTTGTCTTGCCAAGACAATGAGGCAAGTCTGTGCCAAGTCTAAAACGTGAGAGAGAGCTATAAACATGGAACACTACGTGTTTTCATAAACAATGTCTTTTTTCAACAGCAGGGTAAAGACAATACACATGATACTCATTCACATTAATAGATTGTGCACTTGGATCAAAGACGCATGTAAAGCCTTGAGGAAAATAAGTGAAGGGTGAATTGGTAAGATTAGAGCACACTTGCAGTGAGGGGAAACATAGGTGCAACTTCTAAACTCTGTGGCAGTGGAGAAGTAACTCAAACACAGTGTTTAAAATGTCCAGTTATGCTAAAGCACCATTTTTCATCAGAATCACAGAATCACAGAATAACCAGGTTGGAAGAGACCCACCGGATCATCGAGTCCAACCGTTCCCATCAGCTATATTTAAGCCCTCAAATATGCAGATTACTTGCATTGTGGGGGTTTTCGTTTTTTTGAAGGGTTTTTTTTTGTTTGTTTGTTTGTTTTTTTTTAAAGCTACACACACTACAGACACTGGATTAGCAGACACCAGACAGGTAAAATGGCTTATCCAGAGAGAAGATGTACATACCGAGGAGACACTACTTCTAGTAAAACCAGCCCAGCTCCATCCTTGGCCATGAAACATGGTCTAACAGAATCACATAATGGTTTGGGTTGGAAGGGACCTCAAAGCCCATCCAGCCCCACCCCCCTGTCACGGGCAGGGACACCTCCCACTGGATCAGGCTGTTCAAAGCCCCATCCAGCCTGGCCATGAACACCTCCAGGGATGGGGCAGCCACCCCTGCTCTGGGCAACGTGAAAACAGTGAGTCTCTCTCCTGAAGAATTCACTATGTTGTCACAACCCTGAAATGATCTGCTGTAGAAGCTGGATGTACCTGATGTTAATGAGATATTGGGGTACAGCAAGGCACAGCCTCACCTTAGACATTTGTTTTTCTGCCCTACTGCTACTACAGCTAAGACAGAACCTGGACAGCAGCGATGAAATAAACTTATTACTTTCAAAATGGTACTTAAAGTCCCATCCATTCAGTTAATGACCAGCAGTCTTAAAGCTTCTTTGGGTTTTGCAGTTTGATCTTCAGCTCTGAGGACACTCAACAGCTCCTGCCACCATTTGATCTTCAGCTCTGAGGACTCTTAGCAGCTCCCAACTTTCCCTTACAAGTGATAACAACGAGCACATAAACTGATTGCCATCTCTCACTTCCTTTATGTGATAGCCGAGCACTCATTAAATCATTCAAGGGTTACAGTAAATCTGTTGTTCCTTATTCCCTCCTCTGTGTCCTCTTTTTTACCATAATTCACCAAATAGTGCTCAGTAGCCTAGTGATAAAAACTCCTCTATAAAGAATGAATAAAGCTTCCCACTTAGACTAGACATAGGAGGAAATTCTTCATGCTGAGGGTGTGGAGGCCCTGGCCCAGGTTGCCCAGGTGGCTGCCCCATCCCTGGAGGGGTTCAAGGCCAGGTTGGATGGGGCTTGGAGCCCCTGATCCAGTGGGAGGTGTCCCTGCCCATGGCTGGGGGTGGAACTGGGTGGGCTTTAAGGTCCCTTCCAACTCAAATCATGCCAGGATTCTGTGATTCTACAGGTCAGGGAAGAGGCTGAATTGACGGTTTCATTTAGAACACAATATGCAGTCTATGCTCTCTTAGAGCTCTGGATCACAACTGTGCAGAAATAATGAGACAAAAAACAGTGGAAGGCTCACGGTAAGATGAATGATTCGCGTTAGCAAGATCAGCTCCAGATCAGCATAAGCGAGCCAAGTTTAGGATTTACCACTATTGGGATTTTTTAGATGAATCAAAACTCCACAATATCTTCTGAAGCTGCACACAAACTCCCAGTTACAGATGAAGAGGCAAAGATTGCACTTCCTGGGCTAAAGAAAACTGGAAACTGCCAAAATCAGCAAGTTTCTATTAACAATATGACTATTCTGGAAGGAAAGCAATAAACTGTGCTGCAACAGGGACACAATTCTGTACAATTTGTCCATTCCAGCTTTATAGTGGTTGCCTGCAACACCTTTGCACTCACAGAAAAAACATCAGTAATCACGTTTTACAACACAAAGCACAACTGCAAAGCTTTTGTCTGAGCTTAAGAGACAGAGGAGCAGGGAAAAGCACAAACTGGACATTCAAAAAAAGTGAAAGCACCGAAGCTGCAAAATCTGGGAGGAGAACTATTCCACATAGGAAAGTTATAAAAAAATGTTTACTAAACTATAGTGGTCATGTCATTTACAACCTGTCAAATACCAGACATATAGCTGTGTAGCCAGTGACAATTATATGTTCCAAACATCATTACTATCATACACTACATGTTTTTGCCATCGCACGCTGTGTGCTGATGCTCTGAGCAACTGCAGAGTGATCAGCCTTACGCTGAGTTTCCAGGTGCTAAATTTAAACTCGGAGTTCACAGTTCATGGACATATTCTACGATGAGAAGGAAAAAAAGCGATGCTCATAGTTTAAGCAGAAAAACAAACCCTATCACACAGTGACTTCCAAAGGAGTTTTAAGAGGTCCCAAGAAGAACTGTTAGCCTTAAAACTTATTGAAGCTTGGGGTTGTTCAGCCTGGAGAAGACTCCAAGGAGTCCTTAGAGCAGTTTCTAGTACTGAAAGGGGCTCCAGGAATGCTGGGGAGGGGCTCTGGGTCAGGGAGTGCAGAGGGATACATAAACGGATCATAGCACAGAAGTTGGCAGTGTTGTTGGTTGTGCTGTTCCGTACAGCAAACATTCACTCATTACGAAAAAAGAAAACAAACTTCAAAGTTCAGGCACTTTCTTAAGGTATTTATCTATGTACATACTATATTCATAGAATCATAGAATGGTTTGGGTTGGAAGGGACCTCAAAGCCCATCCAGTTCCAATCCCCTTGTCATGGGCAGAGACTCCTTCCACTGGATCAGGGTGCTCAAAGCCCCATCTAACCTGGCACTGAAATTTGCATTATACAGTTAACGGGAAAACACATATAAGTATATATAACTATATTAATGTATAAGCTTGTTTTATTATGCTTGCAACTGAAAAATAGTCTAATAACATCAACCTCTGGGAAAAGAAAGGAAAAATAAAAACAACTTCAATTTTTTAAAAGCATGCTCACCAAAGATAGCATTAATTTTTCACAGAAAGGGCCATCGGATACTGGCAGAGGCTGCCCAGGGAGGGGGTTGAGTCACCTTCCCTGGAGGGGTGGATGAGGCGCTGAGGGACACGGTTTAGTGATTGATAGGAATGGTTGGACTCAATGAACTGATGGGTCTCTTCCAACACGGTGATTCTATGATTCTAAGTATGTACAATTTCAGTAAAAGTAGTAACGAATTTGTGTATACTTCAGAATAACAACACATGCTGTAGTTCCCAAAGAATAAAAAAGAATTAAAGAAAGCTACAGTTGCCTAAAATACGAAAATACAAACAAAAAGGATTTAATCTTCTTCTGCTCATTTTAATAGGCCTTAACACAACAGCGGTTCATTAGACTCCATTAGGGATACTTCACTTTTTCTACAGCTAATTATAAAGGGTAATCACCTTATTACCACGGCCTATTCATATTACAAAAAACTACGTGAAGGTTTGTTAGGACCCAAAAATAACGGCTACACAAACGCAGCACATTATGAAACTCAAGACCCTGAAGAATCACAGAATTATAGAAAGGTTTGGGCTGGACGGAAGCTTCAAAGGCTGTCCAGTTCCAATTCCACTGCAGTGAGCAGGGACATCTTCAATCCAATAAGGTTGCTCAGAGCCCCACCCAACCTGACCTGTAATGTTTTCAGGGATGGGGCCCCCACCATCTCCTTGAGCAAGAGATAAGGGCCATCAAAACCATTTCCAATCAAACCCCAAGTCCAAAGCAGTCACAAACTAGAGCCACGGCTGAGCCAGGAATGTTGACCATTCCCTGCTTCCATCCTCTGCTCTCACCTGCAGACCACAAGCAATTACCTTGCTAACCAGGAACATACAGCGAACAATCTGCTCACAGATAATTTCTAAGCACGTTTCTCATCAATGTGCACAGGATTATTGCTAATGTGAATTACAGGGAAGTGCTACTGGACATGGTATAAACATGGATCTATCCCAGAATGAAAGCATTCACTTTTCATACTATGCAGCGAGGAACTCCCAGAATATGGAATAAAGATCGTAGGGGTTCAGGTTGACAAAATGCCTCAGCTTTTCATAGAACCAAAGAATCATGGAATGGTTTGGGTTGGAAGGGACCTCAAAGCCCATCCAGTCCCAATCCCTGCCATGGGCAGGGACACCGCCCACTGGATCAGGGGCTTCAAGCCCCATCCAAGCCTTGAACCCCTCCAGGGATGGGGCAGCCACCCCTGCTCTGGGCAACCTGGGCCAGGGCCTCCCCACCCTCAGCGTGAAGAATTTCCTCCTTATGTCTCATCTAAGTCTTCCGCCTTCCAATTTAAAGTCATTCCCCCTCGTCCTATCACTCTATGCCCTTGTAAAATTCCCTCCTCAGCCTTCCTGTACTCCTTTAGTACTGGAAGCTGCTGTAAGGTCTCTCTGCAGCCTTCTCTTCTCTAGGCTGAACAACCCCAACTCTCTCAGCCTGTTCTCAGAGCAGAGGCGTTCAGCCCTTGCATCATCTCCGTGGCCTCCTTGCTCCAACAGTTCCATGTCTTTGTTCTGTTGGGGATTCCAAAACTGGACAGAGGACTTCAGGTGGGGTCTCACCAGAGCACAGCAGAGGGGCAGAATCCCCTCCCTCGCCTTGCTGGCCGCTCTGCTTTGGATGCAGCCCAGGACACGGGTGGTTTCTGGGCTGTGAGCGCACGTTGCCCCCATTACCCCGAGCCCTTCTCCTCAAGGCTGCTCTCAATCACATCATCCCCCAGCCTGTATTGAAATCGCGGATTGCCCTGACCCAGGTGTAGGACTTTTTCCACCTATTTTAATCTGCTACACTACAGCACTGAAGCAAGATGCAGGACAGCTTTTTAGACCAGGTATAAACCCATAGGCAGCCTGCAGTAATCAGTTATTACACATGGGTGTTACTTCCTAATGTATCAGTTGCTGACTTCATTCCTGGAGATTACTCATCACAGTTTAAATACATTAAACCACTTTAGCATGCAGGGCTTACTCTTTTGGCACCAGAAGCCTGACTTCCCTGGAGCAACAGCAGGCGCCAAGGAGTTAAACAGACTTTAATGAAGGGTTTTTACTATTCAATGAGCAGGCAGCTATTAGGCATTCCATACGCATGTCCTTGCTGGATTGACTGTTGAGGGGAAATCCAGAGTCAGACACTTTTGGCTGTCCTTCCACAATCCACTCTCACTGTATCATCACTCTGATACTAGCCTTGTTTGCCAGACCATCCTTGGCTTTATGCAATAAACAAAATGAAGTTACAAACGCAACAGTAACTTTAAGACAAAGGAAAGGAAATTGGCACTCCTGGGCCAGTACTATCTGTCACATAGAATCACAGAATCATAGAATCACCAGGTTGGAAAAGACTCAAAGGATCATTGAGTCCAACCATTCCTATCAATTAATAAACCATGCGCCTCAGCACCTCGTCCACCCGTCCCTTAAACCCCTCCAGGGAAGGGGACTCAACCCCCTCCCTGGGCAGCCTCTGCCACTGCCCAATGACCCTTTCCGTGAAAATTTTTTTCCTAATGTCCAGCCTAAACCTCCCCTGGCGGAGCTTGAGGCCATTCCCTCTCGTCCTGTCCCCTGGCCCTTGGGAGAAGAGGCCAGCACCCTCCTCTCCACAACCTCCTTTCAGGTAGTTGGAGAGAGCAATGAGGTCTCCCCTCAGCCTCCTCTTCTCCAGGCTAAACACCCCCAGCTCTCTCAGCTGTTCCTACATGTTCTGTAAGACCTTCTTGATACAGGACCACACAAAGATTTGCGGCAGACAGTGCCATAACTTTCTTTTTGCTGTCATGAAACTGATTTTGAACACATTCACATTATTCACATTCAAAAAGAAGGACCAGGTGGCAGAAAGAGAACAGAGAGATTATCTGAGCACCTTCCCTGCCATCTTTATTCTTGTGCAACACATGCTCCGTTCCAACAAATAATAGAACCATAGGATGGTTTGGGTTGGAAGGGAACATTACAGGTCATCAAGTCCAATGTCCTGCAGGAGCAGGCACATCTTCAACTCAATCAGGTTGCTCAGAGCCCAATCCAAGCTGACCTGGAATGTTTCCAGGGATGGGGCCACCACTACCTCCCTGGACAACCTGGGCCAATGTTTCACCACCCTCAGTGTAAAAAAATTCTTTCTTATATCCAGTCAAAATCTCCCCTCCCTTAGTGTAAAACCACTATTCTGTCTTCTGTCAAAACAGCATTACTAAGAAGTCCCTTTCCTGGAGCCCCTTTCAGTACTGGAAGGTCACTATAAGGTCTCCCTGGAGACTTCTCTTCTCCAGAACGAATAACACCAACTCTCCCAGCCTGTCCTCACAGAGAGGTGCTCCAGCCCTTGGATCACCATTGTAGCTTCCTCAGGAACCATCCCAACAGATCCATGCTCCTCCTGTGCTGAGGACTCCAGAACTGGATGCAGGACTCCAAGTGGGGTCTCACAAGAGTGGAGTAGAGGGGCAGAATCCCCTCCCTGCCCCTGCTGGTCACACTTATGATGCAACTTAGGACACAGTTGGCTTTCTGGGCCATGAATGTACATTGTTGATCCATGTACAGCTTTTCATCCACCAGTGCCCCAAGTTCTTTTCCTCAAGGCTGTTCTCAGTCACAACATTCCCCAGCCTCTACTGAAACAAGGATTGCCCCAACCCAGGTGTAGGACCTTGCGCTTAGCCACTTCCCGGACATGCACGCATTTCTGAACATTCTGCCTAAACTTTTCGACTTTTCCTGTATTCTTGCATAAACTACCACTCTCTAATTAAATCTGAGCAGTTGCCTTTTCAGTGGATCGGTTCCAACTGTTCAACAGTTCCAACAACAGTGTTCGTACTGTTCTCTTCCCCAACTAGGTTCCTAAAAACTGCATTAATTCCACTTGCTGGCTGATGCTGGCTTACGAAACACAGGTGAAAAGAAGCACTAAATAACTGCAACACCACCATTCTTACACTAGTATGTGGTCAGTTTCAATCCAGCTCTACTCTGTTCTTTTGAGGACCATTATCACCATTTAAACTGTCCAGAAATGGCCAGAGCCATGGTAGTTCTACAGCACCACCTCTGAAAAACTGTGAAAAAATGCCTAATTACATATGTAAATAAATGACCATGTTAAGTTTAACAAAAATCTTTACAGAAAAAATAAATCAAATAACTAAATAACTTAAACTCTGCTCTGCAAAATGTCTATTTTGCTATAAGAACCTCTAACATGCCAACAACGTTTAGCAAACGTTTCAATCTAGCAGAAAATGACAGGTTAGTGGGCTGTGGTGCTGCAAAAATATATTAAAGGACTGCAGATACAGTGGAGACTTTCATGATCCCAGGCAGGAACCATCAAACTTGGCTACATCTGAAAAAAACAATGGGTAGAGGAAAAACAGAGAATTTGACTAGCGAGCTATGGAAGATGGAGTTTGCCCCTAGGTTGCAAAGATAGATCCTTCTGTGGTCAACCAGGCCCTCTAAAAGAGCTCAAATGCTATATTTTCTCAAAAACAGATTGTCTGTCTCCTACTTGGCACAAAACCTTTTTTATTGTGGTTTTTATTTTGTTTGTTTTTTTTTTTAATTCCACTGGATCTGGTTGCTTCAAGCCCCATCCAATCCAGCCTTGAACACCTCCAGGTACAGAGAATCCACAACTTCTCTGGGCAACCTGGGCCAGGGCCTCCCTACTCTCACAGCAAAACATTTCTTCCTAAGGTCTCATCTCAATCTCCCCACCCGTATCATATGTAGGACACAAAGGAACACTGTTTAAAACTAATTACTCCAGACCCCAAAGGAAGTCAGTCAGTTTTACGTCTGACTGCATACTGTCAATCTCACAGGCTGCCCCAAAACAGTAAACATGTTGTATGCAAACTCACTGTTAATTAATTTCTAGTATTAAAGCAATGTTTGGGATTCTTAGTCCAAACAAAGCACAGAATCATACAATTACTTAGGTTGGACAAGAGCCTTAATATCACCAGGTCCAATTCTTAACTACCAGCATGCTACCAATACCAGCACTAAACCACGTTCCCCAAGTGTCACGTCTACAAATACCAGAACGTTTTAGTTCCCGGTGGGCTATTTATTACACCACCACTTGTATGCACCTACCGTACGAGCCTGGTGCTTTCTCTTCATAAGTAAAATGAAGCTGGAGCTCCTCTTCTGACATTTGACTGATGAACACTTTCAGCAAAGAGCAAATAATAAACAGCGCATTGTGGGCCTGCCAGATAAAGATGTGACTAGAAAAAAAAAAAAAACAGAAACAAGAATCAGAAATGCTTAACCTGTGAACGTGCATCGAAACCCACAAGAAAACATATATCAGAGTAGACAAAGGGCTTCCCACATTTGAAGCATGCAGAAGCACAGTGCTCAAAAGCAGGCAGTCTTCAGTCGATGCAACAGAAAACAAATTGGAAATGTATTCTTAAAGTTGCCTTTTTTTTTGTCCCCCAAAAGAATACAATCTAATTCCTAACTAATTTCATTGAAACATGGAATGGTTTGGGTTGGAAGGGACCTCCAAGCCCATCTAGTTCCACCCCTGCCATGGGCAGGGACACCTCCCACTGGATCAGGGGCTCCAAGCCCCATCCAGCCTGGCCTTGAACCCCTCCAGGGATGGGGCAGCCACAGCTTTCCTGGGCAACCTGGGCCAGGGCCTCCTCACCCCCAGCATGAAGTTCTTCCTGATGTCCAATCTAAATCTTCTTCCTTCCAATTTAAAGCCATTCCCTTTACTCCTATCACTCCCCAGCTTTCCTGGAGCCCCTTTCAGCACTGGAAGCTGCTCTAAGGTCTCCATGGAGCCTTCTCTTCTGCAGGTTGAACAACCCTAACTCTCTCAACCTGGCCTCACAGCTAAGGTGCTCCAGCCCTCACATCATCTTCGCAGTCTCCTCTGGACCCGTTCCAAGAGTTCCATGTCTTTCTTACGCTAGGGATTCCAGAACTGTATACAAGACTCCAGGTGAGGTCTCACAAGAGCGGAGTAAAGGGGGAGAATCCCCTCCCTCAACCTGCTGTATTTTGTATTGTTAAAAACACCGAAGTTGCCAGAAGCACCACTCTTCAAAGAGCTCACCAAGTGACTCAGCACACTTCTAAAGGTTTCTAGATATGATGGCCTCAAGCCACCAAAACACTGAAAGATTTACTACAGCTTTGATATGAAGGCTACTCTGGGTCCTTGATCCTTGGTCCTTAGCACTTTTGCCAGCCAAACAGCCTTCAGATGGCCATAGGCTTTTATGGACTTACAGAGCACAATGAGTAAGACTGTACTATGCAACACAGATACTTTCCAAGTTCTCTGAATCCAAGGGGAATATTCCGTCATCACATTTTCTTGAGTCCCTGTAAGCAACAACTGGGAAGCTCATACATCAGCATACAGCCAAGCTCCTGCATGAAGCTATACTTTCCACATATTTTTGGATTAAAGCAGCAGGCGCTATTCAGAAATAACTTCTTTCTCCAGGTGCAAGCAAAAACATTGAGGGCAGTCCTGGGAGCAAGAGGGGCATTAAATAAAGCCTTCATTTTTGAAGACCCAGACGCGACGAGTTGGACATTTGTCTGTAGGCGTGGGGGAATAATTACAGAAAGCTTCATGCAAAAACTCAACAGAGCTGCACACACAACCTCTTGAAGTTTTTCTGGGGCCTTGAGCAATTGGATCCAGTGGGAGGTGTCCCTGCCTATCACAGGGGTTTGGAACTGGATGGACTTTAAGGTCCTTTCCAACCCAAACCACTCTATGATTCCATGATTCTCTCCTCCTTCTGAAAGGGACAAGCAAAACCAAAGGCAGCGGCATGACATGATTTGAAATCAAGGCTGTTGCATGGAAGCTCGTTCAAATCCAATCCAATGGAAAGTATTTTCAAGATAAAATACTGTTTCATACATTAAGATTTAGTTAAAAAGTCCAGGCAATTTTTAAAGAGCTCTAAAACAGTAGGTACCCCATTTGTACACCAATACGTTACATATCTAACACACGGGATGAACATGAACGTGACTTTTGCCCCAGCAATCTACTACACCTAAATATTCCACAATCAGAAGAGTATCAGATACTTGTTCTGCCTCCAACAACAACTTAAGTGAATTCTAAGTTTTGGTCGATGATTATGTTAGCAAGCCAAGCGAAAAAACTCAAGAGCAAGCAGCAAAGGGAATATTTAAAAAGTCAAACAGCACACACAGTTCTTTTCTGGGTACTTACTTCTGGCATTCTGCTGAAATTTTTAATTCTTTGGTTCTAGACAGAAAGACTTTAATCAATGACCCAAGGTTGCCCGTGCGAGGATTCTTCTCAACTAGATGAGGAAAATAAGATATGATTACATAGCGTGTGTAAGTGGACACTATTTAGTTCAAACAACAGATAGAATGAAGCTAAATTCTAATGTCTTACATATTTCTACACGAAGCATTGTATGTCTTTTTTGTGTATAGGTGTTGTTCTTTTAAGATTCTCCAGTAGATGTTTTACCACTCCGTAATTGTCATCCAAACATATTTTTTATCCTAGATCTAAGCTATCCGACAAGTAGAGCTCCTACTGCCTCCTTTCCAAGGCTTATCTACAGTAGAGAAGTCTCCTGTCACAAAAACGGTCAGGTTTCCACAATTACCTTTTACCTTCTTGAAATATTTTTGATCACAGATATATTATCCCTGCCTTTCATCATGTGATTAATTCAATCAGCTTAGAGGACAGTGGGGAAAAAAGGCAGTAGGGATGGAGTTATATGTTTTAAACTTTTATGTGATTTCAGATTCTACAAAACAGTTAACAATGACAGTTTCTAAAAGTTTATAGTACAAATAAACTGACTCTTTAATCTTACTAGTGCAACACATTCAGGTGGAATTAAGTACAGTAAAGACATGGATGTGCACAGGTCACCTGCTTCTTAATTTTTCTGATACAAAAACACGGAAAAAAGTGAAGATGTCACAATTTCTCACCTAGGGACCTGCACACTGAGACAGTGGCTTCTTCCAAGAGCTTTAAGTCAGCACTAGGTGGAAGAGAAAAAAAGAAAATAAAAATGGTTACATAAGCAACTGCATTCCTGTATTTCAAGAGAAAACTCATTACAAAACAGTAGTAAAATATTTCTTTGAAGGTCTTAATTTTACCAGTCCACTTACATAGATATCACAGAAGCACAGAATGGTAGAGGTGGGAAGGGACCTCTGGACGTCACCTTGTCCAACCACCTGCTCAGGACCACATCCAGTGGCTTTTCAGTATCTCCAAGGACAAAGACCCCACAATCCCTCTAGACAACCCATTCCAGTGCTTCATCATACTGATATCAGGTGGTACCACAAGCACTGGAAGCAAAGTGATGATAGAATAGGAAACTACTATTCAAAAGTGAACTGCCTGTCACAGTGAAATGACGTCCCTGCATCATTTAGGCTAGACATAAGGAAGAATTTCTTCACCACGACAGCGGGGAGGCCCTGGCCCAGGTTGCCCAGAGCAGGGGTGGCTGCCCCATCCCTGGAGGGGTTCGAGGCCAGGTTGGATGGGGCTTGGAGCCCCTGATCCA
This sequence comes from Phaenicophaeus curvirostris, assembly GCF_032191515.1. Classification (NCBI taxonomy): domain Eukaryota; kingdom Metazoa; phylum Chordata; class Aves; order Cuculiformes; family Cuculidae; genus Phaenicophaeus; species Phaenicophaeus curvirostris. The sequence continues at coordinate 74,486,293 of NC_091431.1, forward strand.
GTGGGAGGTGTCCCTGCCCAGGGCACCGGGGTGGAACTGGATGATCTTTAAGTCCCTTCCAACCCTAACTCTTCTATGATTCTATGATCATTTGTGTTACTCCTACCCCAGTGGCTTCAACACGGCCACACGTAGCTGGATGCAACTGAAAACGAACCCAGAAAGGCGGTTTACAGAAAGACTTTTTACAAGAACTATCAAATGAAAGAATGACTTTTTAAAAAGCATAAAGAACTCTCAATCTGACATTTCAACTCAAGCTAAGCACCACTTGCCTTAGGGATGGGGCAGTCACCGCTGGTCTGGGGAACTTGTGTCAGGGCCACCCCACTCTCATTGAAAACTCAAGAAACTGTTCCGTATGTCTATTCTAAATCTGCCCTTCTCCAGGTTATACCCATTCCCTCTCATCCTATCACTAAAAGCTTTTGTGAACAGTCCCTTCCCAGCTTTCCTGGAGCCCCTTTCAGGTACTGGAAGGTCGCTATAAGATCTCTGAGCCTTCTCTTCTCCAGGCTGGGCAAGCCCAACTCTTTCAGTCCATCCTTATGTGGAAGGTGCTCCAGCCCTTGGATCATCTTTGTAGCCTCCTCTGGACCCTTTCAACAGTCCCATCTCCTTCTGAACTGGACACGGGACTCCAGATGGGGTCTCACAAGAGAGAAATAGAGAGGTAGAATGCCCTCCCTTGCCCTGCTGGCCACGCTGCTTTGGATGCAGCCCAGGTCGCAGTTGGCCTTCTGGGCTGCGAGAGCACATTGCCTGCCCACATCAAGCTTCTCACCCGCAGCACCTCAAGTCCTTCTCCTCAGGGCAGTTCTCAATCACATCATCCCCCATCCTGTACTGACACTATGGATTGCCCCAACACAGATATAGGACCTTGCCCTTGGCCTTCTTGAACCTCATGAGATTCTCACATGGATGATTTAGATCAGATATTAGGAAGAACTTCTTCACACTGAGGGTGGGGAGGCCCTGGCCCAGGTTGCCCAGAGAAGTTGTGGCTGCCCCATCCCTGGAGGTGTTCCAAGCCAGGTTGGATGGGGCTTGGAGGCATAATATTGAAGCAGTATTTAGACAATACAAATTCTGTCTTGCCTTACTGAAATTGCTCTTTAATCAGTTAATATCTGGTCTTATGCCAAGTTTTTTTAATTTTGTTGGTATTTAATCACCTTATAGTTGTAGTTACTCATCATGGTAAAACGAGTTTCTTCATCAGCAAGTTAGTTTTCTGTAGTAAGGCATCATTTTAATAGTGGCGAGGAAAAGTGGCAAATTAATCAGTCCATTGCTCAAAAAAAGTTTCATAGTTTTCACTGACTGCAGATTTTTATTTCTGGCTTCATACTACTAGAAATAAGGATTCCACAGTTGGCTATTCCAGCATATATTGAAAAAAATCAACATTACTCCCAAAAAGAAGAGGAGGAAAAAAGGTACATAAATCAGTGGAGTTATTTTTGAGTGGTTGAATTCATATAGTCATGGAATGGTTTGAGTTGGAAGGGATCTGAAAGCCCATCCAGTTCCATGGGCAGGGTCACCTTCTGCTGCATGAGGCTGCTCAAAGCCCCATCCAATCTGGCCTTACTACCACAGAACGGGTTTGGTTGGAAAAGACCTTTAAGATCATCAAGTCCAACCATTGATACAGCCCTGCTAAGCCCACTACTGGACTGTGTCCCTAAGTGCAACATGAACTTTTCTTTTAAGCACCTTCAGGGACTGGCACTCCATCACCTCCCAGGGCAGCCTCTGCCAGCGCTCGAGAACCGTTTTGGTGAAGATATTTTTCCCGACGTCCAGCCTGGACCTGTCTAGGTGCAACTGAAGGCCATTCCCTCTCATCCTATCGCCTGTTGCTTGGGAGAGGAGACCAACACCCACCACATCACAGTCTCCTTTTAGGGAGCTGCAGAGAATGATGAGGTGTACACACAGCCTTCTCTTCTCCAGGCTAAACAGACCCAGCTCCATCACCCACCTCTCATAAGACTTGTCCTCCAGCCCCTTACCCAGCTCCATTCCTTTCTCTGGACACGCTCCAGCCCCTCAATGTCCTTCTTGGGGAGAGAGGGCCAAAACAGAACCCAGAATCCAAGCTGCAGCCTCACATGCGCCAAGTCCAGGAGCACAATCACACCCCTGCTCCAGCTGGTCACACCATTTCTGATCCAAGCCAAGATGCTATTGACCTTCTTGGCCACCTGGGCCAGTGCTGGCTCATGTTCAGTCCCTGTCAACCAACACCCCCAGGTCCCTCTCCTCCAGGCAGCTTTCCAGCCACTCTTCCCCAAGCCTGCAGCTGCACGGGGTTGTTCTGTCCCAAGGACGCAGTACCTGGCGTTGTTGAACCTCAGCCCTTTGGTCTCAACCCATGGATCCAACCTGTTCAGGTCCCTCTCAGAGCCTCAGGCAGATCAACACTGCCACCCAACTGCATATGCAAACTGACTAAGGGTGCACTTGATTCCCAAACCTTAATAGACAATTGAAACAGGAGGCGAAAAATAAAGGGAGCAGCTTTCCTGATAGCTGTTCCCTCTAAGTAAAGCTTTTTTCCTTGCCATCGAACAGAAAACAAAAGAATCAGCCCATTCAGTACATTCATACTGCAGGAATGCTGACTTTAATGGATTGGTTGGAGGAAAGACGTTAAAGAATAAAAAGCTGCATATGATTTATTGTACCAATTTTTAAAAGTACCATATTAAGGCAGCATAAAAATTGCTTGGTTTTATGCCTTTCCATTAAAGGCCCAGGAACACAATTCTTGAACCAGCGACTCATTAAAAACTCTGGGGAAGGAACAAAGCAGAACAGTAAATATTAAGCACATGATTTTCAGCCACTTCTGTGTTAGTTAACTCTGGTTTAAGTTTTCCATCAGGAAAGAATTACAACTGATACCACGACTAAAAAGAAGATTGTGTTCTTGGTAGCAACTTATAGCAGATCCAGACAAATGCAACAGTTTGTCTAAATCAGGAGTAAAGAGTCCTAAGCAAACTTCACAGCTCTTGTTCATAGTAATAACTAAAAAATCATCCAGAAAAGCTGTATTTTTTTTCCAGTTTTCAAACATTATTCAGATTGATGTCAGCCACTTGAAATGTAGGAATTGGGAGATTTAAAAGGTTTTATATGATTTTAATTCAACTCCAACTAATCCACTCCACGCAACAAATAAGGATCTGTGAAAAACCTGGAGCCCTGTCTTCAGTTCTGGAGTCCTCAACACAAAAAGGACATGGATCTGTTGGAACGGTTTCTGAGGAGGCTGCAAAGATGATGCGAGGGCTGGAGCACCTTGGCTATAAGCAGATGCTAAGAGAGTTGGGGTTGTCCAGCCTGGAGAAGAAAAGGCTCTGGGGAGACCTTAGAGCAGCTTCCAGTGCTGAAAGGGGCTCCAGGAAAGCTGGGGAGGGGCTCTTGATCAGGGATTGAAGGGATACAATGAGGGGGTTTTAAGGTGAAAAAGGGGAGAAATGTTTTGCTGTGAGGCTGGGGAGGCCCTGGCCCAGGTTGCCCAGAGCAGGGGTGGCTGCCCCATCCCTGGAGGGGTTCAAGGCCAGGTTGGATGGGGCTTGGAGCCCCTGATCCAGTGGGAGGTGTCCCTGCCCATAGCAAAGGGTGGAACTGGATGAATTCTAGAACCATTCCACGATTCTATGATTCTAAGCAAAAAAATGAACAAACAGAAACATATATTCAGACCACCAAGTTACTTCCTAATGGCTGAAATCAGAACCTTCTCAGCAGAGGCTTCTGTAGCCCAAGGGGATTTTGCCTGCTCAGCATCCATGACCTGCTAGAGACAGTCCCCAAGGACTTTATTGAAGGACCTTATAGAGGAGTTTTAAGGAAGAGGAGATTAAAAGAGGAGAACAGAACACACCTTTTACAGTGAAAAGTATGAGGCAACCTAAAACAAAACTCCTGGTAGCTTTTCCTTTTACTACCACTTCTGCATATATTATTTTTCTCCTATCCCTCCTAAACTGCAAAAGGCCTCAGGGGCTTTACCTACCAAACTCCCAAGGCTTGCTCTGGCTGTTACTATCAATCACGTCAGGAGATCATGGGCAGGGAGCTGGGATTCACCACCTGCTCATTTCTGACTATTAAAGGTCCATTCAATAATTGGGGTTTGTGAATGCAGACCAGAATCATTCCCACTTAATGTTCCCTCTTTAAACTTGCTTAATAATTAAGAAAATCAACCTTATGAGAAGAAGAACAATCAGCCCAGAAAAGCAGAATATTACACTCCCAGGAGACAGCTCTGCTTTGACCACAAGCTTTCACATTCGTTTTTGGATGGCACATCAGGTTTAAGCAATCCCACTTTTGAGACTGTGGCCCAAAAATCAATCCCTCCTCGTGCCAGAACTGTTTTGTGGTGCCAGGCTGTGAATCACTCTAGGGAATTAACTCGGCTGAAGAAATAAACACTTCTTCTATGCTGTGCTGTTATTCAGACCCATTAGTTCCTGATTAAACACACAGTAGATCCAAACAAATGCTGGAAAGGATAGTGAAAGGGCAAGAGCATCTTGCATCTGTCTCTGCCAGCAGTTACTCAGCAACTTCACAGTCAGTGGCACTGGTATTCAGAAAACTTTATTCACCCTGCAAAATACCTTGTGTTCTTTGCAGAAACAGGTGGAAAAGGTAATTGGAGTGAAAAAAAAAATAAGCCAGGTAAAGACAACATGGCAGAGTAAACGAGCGATGCTGAAGAATTACACACAGGACCACGCTCACAGAAGTTAACAAAAGCAAGCAGGTAGGAGTGGGGTGAGAAAGTAAGAGAGCGAACCAGGAATATGAAGAACCATGAATGGAGGAAGAGATCAATCAGACTGACAGGGTAATGGGAGAAAAGCAAAAATACAACAAAGAGTACAAAGTGCTAAGAAAAGCAAAGCGTAAGATAATGAAGATGGACAGCAGAGCACAGAAAGCAGTGCCATCAAAAGAGCAGAGAGAGCCTCGTATCCTCATCTTTCTCAGAGCAGAAAGCCAGTAGTTCACTAACTCCCAAGCCAAAGCCTTGACCTTCTGATTTTGGGGATTAGAAGACTATTGTTCCTCAGAAGATCCAACTCTGTTTGACAGCCTGAAGGATCTTCCTTCAGTAGCTCTGATCAGGAATACCTGGGCTAATTCGGAACACCAATATGATCCTCTTCTCATACAATCATAGAATCACAGAATGGTTTGAGTTGGAAGGGATGCTAAAGCCCATCCAGTCCCACCCCCTGCCGTGGGCAGGGACACCTCCTACTGGATCAGGGGCTCCAAGCCCCATCCAACCTGGCCTTGAACCCCTCCAGGGATGGGGCAGCCACCACAGCTCTGGGCAACCTGGGCCAGGGCCTCCCCACCCTCAGCATGAAGAATTTCTTCCTAATGTCTGATCTAAATCTTCCCCCTTCCAATTTAAAGCCATTTCCCCCTTCTCCTATCACTTCAGGCCTTCATAAAAAGCCCCTCCCCAGCTTTCCTGGAGCCCCTTTCAGCACTGGAAGCTGCTCTAAGATCATCTATGAGACTTCTCTTCTCCAGGCTGAACAATCCCCACTCTCCCAGCCTGTTTTCATAGCAGAAGTGTCTCTTTTTTATTTTTTTTCTTATATCATTTTTATTTTCTATTATTTGTTCCTAATATCTAATCTCAATCTCCTCTCTTTCAGCTTAAAACCGTTCCCCCTCACCCCATCACTGCATTCCCTGATATCAGACTAATCTTTGCAAAAATGTAAGGAGGCAGGATAGATATTTTACTCTAGAGCATAACCAATTCACTCCATGAAAAACAACACACAGCACTTACATGGCTCCCAATGACACTTGCTAACAATCGCCTACTACGAACACCCTAATTTTGCAACATTCAATTGGAAAAAGTATAATTTGAAAAGAGAAGAAAACTTTAAATTGCCTCCTGTTTGACAGGTGAAAACTGGCTCCTTTCTGCAAGTCAAAAATTAGCATCTTGCTGCTGCCAAGAGCATGACCTGCACTCAAGCCTCATTAAACCAAAACAGAGTTAACTTGATATTTCGCAAGCTTTCAATCTCAGAAATGAACATTGACCTCTATCGTTCTGTCCCTGCAGGCAAGGGTATTTGATTTAGACAATGGCTGAATGTGTTGTGCAGCCAGCATCGGCTGACATCGTTTGTCAAATGGTTCTCTCAGGTAGATGCAACTTAACAGGGAATCTCTGCTTCCTTCCAATTATTAAGCTGCACAAAATATGTCTCTAAAAATATCTCTCTTCTAACTGCCAGCCAAGAGCACCATCTGGTGTTCAGCTAATTAAACTTTCAACCTGATTTTGGATCAGTTCTTTCGTTTGCTTGGTTTTTTAACTATGTTTCTTGCTTAGGGTTTTTTGTTTGGTTGGGGATTTTGGGTTTTTCGGTTGTTATTTTTAAGCAGACTTATTGTGCACTAGATCTGACTCCTGAAATACGCACAAAAAAGCTGCAAAACAAGGTATGAAAAACTCCTTTACTTTAGTGGGGGAGGGAGGAGCAGCAGAACAATTGAAAGAAATTGCTGGTGCTTTATATAAAACTATTTTCCCCTAAAAAAAAAATGCAGAATTATATGATTTCTTAGAAAACTGTCCATCTTATTAGTCACGGGTAGGCTGTAACTAATTCCTGCATCTTCAGGGAACTTAGAGAAAGAACAACTGCTCCTTCACCCACCTACAATTATATACCATGCTTTATGAGCTTCACAGCCCTTCATGACACTGTGCCTTCTTGTTACCTCTGGCTATTCTCTCCATGCAGATGAGAAAATCTTCCTTCTCCCTCACTCTTCACAAAAAAATCATCCAGTAAATGCCTTACAGTTGCTCACATCAACCATTGCTCCTTCCAGTAGTCCAAACTTTTACTTACTCGCAGACAATCTACTTACAGACACAGATAACCTACCAGATCTGCTCCTAACTGTTATGAAAATAAACGTGTCTCTCTGCCTTTCAAAGACAAGACAGCACAGAGGTCAGTCATATAACGTGCAAACTATATCTGATTGGAAACTGTAGTCGATTCTTCATTCAATCATTAATTTATATTCAAAGGTTTGAGAGCTCCGTGTAGGTCATAAAACCTGTGCTGATTTGTCACCTTCTGAAAAAAAATACTTTTGACTAGCAGGTGATAAGAAGCTCAACGTAAGCTGGCAACGTGCGCTCACAGCCCAGAAACCAACCGTGTCCTGTGCTGCATCCAAAGCAGCGTGGCCAGCAGGGCGAGGAGGGGGTTCTGGCCCTCTGTTCCACTCTGGTGAGACCCCACCTGGAGCCCTGTGTCCAGTTCTGGAATCCCTAACATAAGAAAGACATGGAACTCTTGGAACAGGTCCAGAGGAGGCCACAGAGATGATCCAAGGGCTGGAGCCACTCTGCTCTGAGGCCAGGCTGAGAGAGTTGGGGTTGTTCAGCCTGGACAAGAGAAGGCTCCACAGAAACCTTAGAGCAGTACAAGTCATGGAGTGAAAAGACAAAGGGGAGGCTTTAAATCAGAAGGAGGAACATTTTGATTAGACATTAGGAAGGAATTCCTCACAATGAGGGTGGGGAGGCCCTGGCCCAGGTTGCCCAGAGCAGGGGTGGCTGCCCCATCCCTGGAGGGGTTCAAGGCCAGGTTGGATGGGGCTTGGAGCCCCTGATCCAGTGGGAGGTGTCCCTGCCCAGGGCAGGAGGTGGAACTCTATGGGCTTTGAGGTCCCTTCCACTTCCACCCCAAATCATTCCATGATTCTACAATTCTTTTTGACAGGAGCTGTGTTTAAAAACAAAACAACAACAACAAAAAACCAAAACCAAAACAAACAAAAAAAACCCCAACCAAATCCTCAAAACCAAATCCAGTCAGAAAACTACAGAAACTGAAAGATGACAATAAAAGTAGCTCTCAAATACTCTATTAATTTATTAAAGACTAAAATTAGCGTTCTCAGTTTTAGCAGTAACACATTATGGCCTATTTAAAGCTGTTACCCAAGTGTTTTAACACACACTGTTATGGAACTTCATGAAAACACCAGGTTCTTTACAAGGAAATACTGCTAAAATAAAGGCGATAAATAAGGTATTTACCTGACAGAAAGGTCGCGTTGTAAACTGTAGAAGCAGCTTAAGTTATACTTAAAAGTATTAAGTAATACCAGATTGTTCTTCTAAGACTGATAATCACCACATAGGCCAATGCAAATGACTTACGTTACAGAAGTCATAACTTAAATTCTACATTTCTGGAGATACATTATGGATCCTCTCAAAATATTCATTCTGTTTATACCTACTCCGCTTGCTAGAGTGGAAAATTATGCAAAACATGGGTTTTAGACATGAAAAACTTGAATATTAGACATCCAAAACTTGAATTTTAGGTATTTAGAAGATATTTTTGTGCAGAGAACCTAAGAAGCTTCTTTTTAAAATGGAAAAGAAAGAGGGGGGAAGCCATATAGACTAAGAAATGCAACAGTTAACTTACAATTAAGTCATGCAAGATGTACAGGTCACTGTAAGCTAAGAGGAAAAAAATCAAACATTGGAGTCTTTGACAACTCCAGAGACACCAAAGACTTTTTTAAAGGAAAAGAAAGCACCCCAAAATAACCACCAAAAAAAAAGCAAGAAAAGCTCCCTACCAACACTTCAGATCCTATTTCTGATCTTTCCGACCTACCAGGAGAGTGAATAGTCACTACAGCTATCATGAAGAAGAGAGGAACCCACAGGAATGCAAGAGGTGGTGGAAAGTGCTTCCACAATCAGAAAAAACAATCCATTTTACATAGGCATTTATCCCTCTGCTACCAAACCCAGGAATAATTAAAACCACTAACACACTTTCAGGCTTCTACAAACACATTATCAAGGTTAAGTTCTTGTCTTAAGCACCCTCTCACCTGTTTGTTGGGGTGGTAAAGCTGAAAGACAGCAGCTGATTCCAGAACGGGTCATTCTCAGAGATGGGCTCTGCTCCTGATAATTTCTTTAAGTATTCATTTTCTGGAAGCTCGCTGATGCTGCTGCTGTTTGCTCCCATCCTCTTTACTTGGCAAATTTCTTTCTAAATTTTCATTTCTTCAAGAAAAAAAGGGAGAAAAAAAAGAAGATAAATATACGAAGTTGTAGGTACAAATAAGGAATATCCAGATTCTAAATTAGGTACCAGTAAAGCTCAGTTCACCACTCTGAACAAATATCGTAAGGTAAAACACAGGTGTACAGGAAGACATTAAAAAGATTTTATTTCAACAAACTTAGGACAATACCATCTTCATCCAAGGAAGCGAGAAGTAACAGTGCTATTTACTTCAGTCATAACCACACATGGATTTCCATAAATCATAAGAACACAGTGTCATGGTTGCATCGATATCAAGACTGCTACCAGTAGGGAGAACTGCAGGGAATTCACAATTTAAAAACAGGTGTTAAGCTCACAAACGACTCAAAAATATGTTTTCCAAATGAACATGCACAGACAGCTACACCAATGACTCCTATAGTCAAGAAAGGGAGTCCACCATGCACTTAATTCCTGCCTGCCATCAATTATAGAATCGTTTGGTTGCAAAAGACCTTTGAGCTCATCAAGTTCAACAGTACCTGTCCAATACTGAACCAGACCCCTGAGCACCTCATCTGTCTGGCTTTTGAACACTTCTGGGGATGGGGACCATAAATGAACCTCCTGATCTCCCCAAAATAACCTGTTTCTTGAAGCAACATCACAGAAGCTGGTATAGACAAACCCCAAACCCACTTTGTAATTGATATGTACGGAGAAACAGATTATTTCAATTCTCAATGCTGCCTATCTGCGCTTTTCACCTTTATAAACAACACAACTAAAGGAAAACCCACCATGATGCTATTAACTATGTGCTCCTAAGCACATCTCCCAGCATATTAGCTTCAATAACTTTCCACCTTTTGAGAAGAAATAACTGTGACTAATGGCTTTAAAAGTGTATATAAGGAAAAAGCATCCCCATCAAGACAAAAATGCTGTGCAATGTATTCCTGTGTAACCTCAATACTCGCTCCTGAGCTGCCCCAAGACGTAATAATAGGAACAGCTACATTAGAAAACACAAGCTACAACTCAGCAACAGCTCTGCTCTGAGGCCAGGCTGAGAGAGTTGGGGTTGTTCAGCCTGGAGAAGAGAAGGATCCACAGAAACCTTAGAGCAGTACAAGTCATGGAGTGAAAGGACAAAGGGGAGGCTTTAAATCAGAAGGAGGAACATTTTGATTAGACATTAGGAAGAAATTCCTCACAATGAGGGTGGGGAGGCCCTGGCCCAGGTTGCCCAGAGCAGGGGTGGCTGCCCCATCCCTGGAGGGGTTCAAGGCCAGGTTGGATGGGGCTTGGAGCCCCTGATCCAGTGGGAGGTGTCCCTGCCCATGGCCGAAGGTGGAACTAGATGGGCTTTGAGGTCTCTCTTGACCCAGACCATTCTATGGTTCTTTGTAAACTTGCTGAGATGCTCTGCGATGATTTTATGCTGCAGTCTGAGTGCCATCAGCTCCTACGATCTAAGCATCCACTAGCCCAGCCGTAAACAAGCAAGACAAACTCTAATAAGAGGAACTCTAGCCATCGGGTGAGAGATTAAACAAGTCTTTCCTTCAAGAGTTCATGAATATCCTACAGGAAAAAGGTTTAAAAATAATTAAACATTTTAAAACCATAAATATTTACTCTCCTGGCATTTTAACAACAGTAACAGGTAACAGTAACCCCTACACTTTACCTTAAATACTTACACCCTATCCATGATCTCCAAGACAGATGCTATTCTCCAGTCATCACCACAAATCACTTTCAGGCACACTGCTATATAGCAGACACAATTCTTTTAGAAACAGATCACTCAAATAAAACATGTAACCACTTAAATCTGCAAATTGCATGTGATGAGGGGGCACTGCTGCTTTGCCTCCAACACCGTACGCTGGTTACGGCAACCTGGATTCAAATCTTCAGCTGACATAAAAAGCTGGTCTGTATTTGGAACACAACACAGGATTTTTCAAATTGTTATTTTAAAATTTTAAATCCTCCCCCATGATTTCCTCTAAATTTGACTTTTACAGCAGCCCCCATTACATAGAAAGGCTTACTCCAAGGGATCCTGAAGTCACTTCAAAAAACGAGGTTAAACAGGTTCTGCTTTCTCACCTGCTGAACTGGGACAGCCACATGAAATACCAGATAACAGCAAACCCTCCTTCACTCCAGGAAAGTTTGCACCCAGCAGTAAATCAAATCTTCACCTTTTTTTTCATAGAATGAGATCATAGAAAGGTTTGGGTTGGAAAGGACCTTGAAGCCCATCCAGTCCCACCCCCTGCCATGGGCAGGGACACCTCCCACTGGATCAGGTTGCTCCAAGCCCCATCCAACCTGGCCTTGAACCCCTCCAGGGATGGGGCAGCCACCCCTGCTCTGGGCAACCTGGGCCAGGGCCTCCCCAACCTTCAGCGTGAAGAATTTATTCCTAATGTCTAATCTCACTCTCACCTCTTTCAGCTGAAACCCCCTCATCCTATCTTTTTACTCCCCGATCAAGAGCCCCTCCCCAGCTTTCCTGGAGCCCCTTTCAGTACTAGAAGCTGTTTTAAAGTCCCCACAAATTCTTCTCTTCTCCAGGCTGAAGAATCCCATCTCTCTCTGCCTGTCCTCACAGCAGAGGTGCTCCAGCCCTCAGATCATCTTCGTGGCCGCCTCTGGACCCATTCTAATAGTTCCATCTCCTTCTTCTGTTGGGGATTCCAGAACTGGACACAGAATTCCAGGTGGGGTCTCACTAGAGCTGCGTAGAGTGGCAAAATCACCCCCCTAAAGCTATTTTTCTCTGAGTGCATCAAATAAATGCATGGTTCACTGAAGAAAAAAAAAAGTTAGCTGTCCCTTGAAAGAAACAATTAATCTAATTATTTGTTCAAAAGTTACAGGCAGATCATTTACCATAATACAGCACTACCACCACTACCAACAGCAGCTCTTCCTAAATGCACTGGAAAAACACCTAAAGAGTCACAGCGTGGTTCACAAGCATCACGCTCTGGTTAACCCAACATCTGCTCAGTCCCACAGGTTGGCTCCACAATGCAGCAGAGGACACTGTGAAGCAAACACAAGGAGGTTTGTTTTGCACATCAAGACTCATTCCAACCTCAAGCAGCTGGGGGTAGTTACAAACCCTGTGTTCACGGTGCCTTCTAAAAGATTTTAGTATTACCACTGTTTGGAAGAATATCATTTTTCCTCTCCAAATTAAAAGCAACTCAGCAATAACCATGTGCTGTGTCTGAGCTGATACGTGTAACCCAATGTATAGCACAGGTACCATAAAACTCAGAAAAAAAACTTTTAATACTCTTTAAGCCTTCTATTTAAATAAATATAGACAAGTACTTATGGCTGCATTAAGCATTAAGTCTCCTACTGCTCTCACAACTTAATTGCCAATGATAACATTTTGCTATTCCATCGAGTACAGCCAGCTCCCCCTTCCAAAACTGCCCTTGCTGTTGCAGCTGGATGTATCTGATGTTAATGAGATATTGGGGCACAGGAAGGTAAAATCTTACTGCAGATATTTGTTTTTCTGCCCTATTGCTCCCACAGATAGGACAGAACCTGGACCAGCAATGAAATAAATGTATTACTTGCAAAACACAACCTAAAGCCCCATCCATTCAACTCATAACACAATCAGCAGACTCTGGGCTTTGTGATTTGATCATCAGCTTTGAGGGCTCTCATCAGCTCCCAACTTTCCCTTAGAAATGTTAACAATGAGTACATAAACTGATTGCCATCCGTCACTTCCTTTACGTGATACCCGAGCGCTCATTTAATCATTTAAGGGTTTCAATAACCATATTATCATTTATTTCCCTCTCTGAGTCCTCTCATTTGCTGTAATTCATCTAAGATCTGGTCTCTAGGTTGGGTCTTTAACACAACCATACGAAAATAAATTAAGAAACTATGTTTTTATACATTTGAAAATCTAATAAAATTTGATTCTCATACACAGCAGGACTTTGGTTACCTTTACAGTTTGCAGCTTTATGAACTAAACCAAACAGACATTGCTCCTTTTAAAGCAGCCTACGTCCCTGTAAAGGTGAGAACATGAGATTTAACACTGCTTATTCGAGTATTGGCAAAGCTGCCACACTGGGGGTTTTGACCAATTCCTGTTTCCATCCAAGAACTGTGGGTTTCAGACCATCTTTCACCCATGAAGCATTAAAACATTTCAGAAGACCCTAATATAAAACTTCCCACACAGTTATGAGATTACTGCAATGTATAAATAATTCTCCATGCAGCACAAGACACAGAGGATGTGTTAACAGCAGAGACTATTCAGCTCCTATATCTGTATTTTAGTGTCCACATAGCATGCTTAAATTCTGTCCATTTGTTTGTATTACTAGAATATTTATACCCAAGGATCAAATGCTTTGTGGGCTTGGTATGACACAGGACACATACTGACACAACTTACAGATTTCATGGAATCATTGAGGTTGGAAAAGATGTACAAGCTCATCCAGTCTAATCGTCAGCCTAACACCACTGTGCTCACTGAATCGTGTCGCCAAGTACCACGGCTACAGGTTTTCTGAACCCCTCCAGGGATAGAGACTGCAATGCTTCCCTGGGCAGCTTCTGACAGTGCTTCATCGCTCTTTCAGTAAAGAAATTCTTCCTAATATCCAATCTTAATCTCCCCTGACACAACTTGAGGCCATTTCTTCTCATCCTATTTCTGGTTACTTGGAAGAAGAGACCAGCACCCATCACATTTCACACCCACAAATAAAGAACAGTCTAAATAAACCTAAGTTACGCCTCTTACATATGTCTGTTCATGTGCAGGATCAGAGTTAATGGTCTAAAGCAGCTACAGAGCCCTCAAGCTTGTTAATGAAAAAGATTTCACGTGTCTCATCCTGCTTCTCCAGAGCAGGGAAAGCTGCACTAAACCAGCTGCTCTGCTTCTTTTGCCATCGTTATGAAGATCCTCGGCTTTCTGCTGCCAGCAAACCAACTTGTGCAAATCACAAGCCTATTGCTGTCACACTCTCCATGCTCTGTCCTACCTTATTGCCAAATACAAGACGTTCCTGTTCTCCATGCAACACACAGTACCTCAAAACTCCACCAGGCCCACTAAAAGGGAAGCCATCAAACCAAAGGAGGCGATCAAACAGGTCCCAGCTGAGCAAGCACTTGCACGTGCTGCTTTAATCCTCATCGGCTTTGCTAAGCTGGCACCATGTTTCATCACATCCCTAAGACTGCAAACACTTCATGATGTAAGAAGTGCTATTCCTGTCCACTGGTAAACAGGAACGCACCCTTTGGAACTCAAAACAAAGGTTCCAAATGAAAACAGATGCCCAAAGAAACATTGTCACCTGGCTCCCCAAGGCACCCAAAACCCAGAATGTTTGTACTGATTAACTTTAATTGCTGTTAGAAATCATAGGATATTAGAATCACAGATAGTTTGGAGTTGGAATGGACCCTACAGTCCACCAAGTCCCACTCCCCTGCTATGGGCAGGGACACCTCCCACTGGATCAGGGGCTCCAAGCCCCATCCAACCTGGCCTTGAACCCCTCCAGGGATGGGGCAGCCACCACTGCTCTGGGCAACCTGGGCCAGGGCCTCCCCACCCTCACAGGAAAATAATGAGGATGTAAGAAGGATGGCTTTACAGCTTTCCTGTGTTTATTCAACAACACTGCTTGGGGAATTGTTTTGGGGAAGTTTTGGTGCTGTTGGTTAGGCTTAAGCAAAATAAACGCACACCAAAAAATGCAATTCGATCTTTCTTCAAAGACAAAAAGCAGTTATACAAGTATTTCACTCAAGAGATCATTAGAACTCATATGTGCTGCCAAGTGAGGTACACAAGCGTAGAAATTTTGGTTTCACCAATTAAATTGGGAGAATTCTGCTGAATAAAACCAATGATGCAGAAATATTCAGCAAATAGAATTTATGCTCATAAAAGTGACCTTTAAGGAAAATAAACAAACGCATTGAAGTAACTTTTATGCAGCATGTTAACGAGTCCTCACCTGGAGCAATGTGCAACCTCACCTGGAGTCCTGTGTCCAGTTCTGGAACCCTCAACAGAAGAAGGATATGGAACTGTTGGAACGAGTCTAGAGGAGGCCACAGAGATGATCCGAGGGCTGGAGCACCTCCCATACAGGGACGGGCTGAGAGAGTTGGTGTTTTTCAGCCTAGAGAAGAGAGGGCTCCAGGGAGACCTTAGAGCAGCTTCCAGTACTGAAAGGGGCTCCAGGAAAGCTGGGGAGGGACTTTCTACAAGGACCTGGACTGAAAGGATGAGGGGGAATGGCTTTAAATTGAAGGGGGGGAGATTTAGATCAGATATTAGGAAGACGATAAGGCTGGGGAGGCCCTGGCCCAGGTTACCCAGAGCAGGGGTGGCTGTCCCATCCCTGGAGGGGTTCGAGGCCAGGTTGGATGGGTCTTGGAGCCCCTGATCCAGTGGGAGGTGTTCCTCCCCATGAAAGGGGGTTGGAACTGGATGGGCTTCAAGGTCCCTTCCAACCCAAACCATCCTATGGTTCTATGATTCTATGAGTCAAAATATTTCAGCTATAACTTAATGCCTGGCAATTATCAAATGCAATCAAAACACTACTAAGAATTCACCTCCTGTTACCCACCAGTCACAACCAAGCAGCAGGGGTAATTTCAGAACACAATAAATCCATCCCTCAGACTACAAACTAAAAATGTTTCCTACTGGCTTCAAGTAAATTAATTATTCCAGAAAGACTGCTTCTGCTCATTTTACTTTTCACTTAACTAAATTGTCATTTTCCTCCCCTTGTCTACTGCGTATTTTGGTGACTGCTCCTTTCTCCAATTCCCTTTACCCATGCCTCTTACTTTTCCGCACTGGAAGTGTTTAGACACATACAAGCATAAAAAAAACCAACAAAACAAACCCCAAAACCCACCATAAAAAAAAAGGTTTTGTGCAAAGTAGGAGACAGACAGGCTGTTTTTGTGAAAATACAGCATTTGAGGTCCTTTAGAGGGCCTGGTTGACCATACAAGGGTCTATCTTTGCAAGCTGGGGGTGAACACCACCCTTCATAGCCCTCTAGATTGTGGTCAAATTCTCTATTTTCCCTCTACCCACTGTTTTTCAGACATAGCCAAGTTTGACGGCTACTTTGGGCCATGAAAGTCTCCACTGCACCTACAGTCCTTCAGTATATTTTTGCAGCACCACAGCCCACTAACCACCCACCAGGTACCCACGTGTCCCCTTAAAGCTCAGGACCTTGGAAGAGATGTTCTTCTGGACAGCAGCAAGAAATGCAAAGTGATCCACACTATGCTGAAGTACAGGAAAAACAAAGAAAACCACCTCTTAAAGTCCCCAGATAATTTGATCTGACTTATCCACTATTTACTCTGGTGGATGAACAAATACAGCACCTCTTTTGGTTCTTCTGGCCAGTAACTTGTTCTAGTGCCTTCCTTTTCTGTAGCAAGAGCAAAGCAGCACTGCAGTGACAGTGAAACACAGGCACAGGAGGTGGTGGATGCCCCACCCCAAGAAACACTCCAAGTCAGGTTCGATGGGGCTCCAAGCAACCTGATCTGGTTGAAGACGTCCCTGCTCCTACACAAGGGCTAGACCAGATGGCCTCTAAGGGTCCCTTCCCACCCAACCCATAGATTCTATGACGTTAATATTGTTCCTACAGGTTCCAGTGAAGCCTAGGGAGTCTTGCATGAAGCAAAGTGACTAATCTTGATAGACTTACTGCAAACAAAGAAGGCGTCTTATCAGCAACGCAACCAGCAGCTGAAAAAGCTAGTGATGAGACTGTCTTCTGCTCCAGTTCCTCTTACGCATGCATTCTATGTGGGAGTCAGCTGTCAATAAAAGCCTAATTCTGACAATCACAGTCTGCTTGCATCACGTCCCACCTACAGGACAGTTGTTCTGCTCACAACTGAAGAATGGATTTGTCAAGACCTCCTTGGTTAGGTAGCACATTTCAGGCAGAAGAAATTGGATGAGAGTGACCCCAGACATTGTGGTCCTGTCCACTACTAAATCATATCCCTGAGCAGCACCTTGTCTGCCCATCTCTTAAACATCTCCAGGGATGGGCACTCCCCACCTCCCAGAGCAGCTTCTGCCAGTGCCTGAAAACACTTTCTGTGAAGATATTTTTCATGATGTCCAGTCTGGACCTGCCCTGGTGCAACTTGAGGCCATTTCCTCTTGTTCTATCACCTGTCACTTGGGAGAAGAGACCAACACCCATGTCATGACAACCTCCTTTCAGGGAGCAGCAGAGGTTGCGCCTCAGACTTCTTTTCTCCAGGATAAATAGACCCAGGTCCCTCACCTACCTCTCATAATGCATGTTCTCCAAACCCTTACCCAGCTCTGTTCCCTTCTCTGGACGCGCTCCAACCCCAAAATTTCTTTCTTGGAGTGAGGGACCCAAAACTGAACCCAAGATTCGAGGTGCAGCCTCACTAGTGATGAGCACAGGAACACAATCACCTCCTTCCTCCTGCTGGCCACGCTGTTTCTGATCCAAGCCAAGATGCCATTGTCCTTCTTGGCCACCTGGGCCACTGCTGGCTCACGTTCAGTCGCTGTCAACCAACACCCCCAAGTCCTTCTCCTCCGGGCAGCTTTCCAGCCTCTTTTCCTAGCCTGGAGCTGCTCACGGTTGTTGTGTCCCAAGTGCAGGACCCAACACTCAGCCTTGTTGAACCTCATCCCTTTGGTCACGGCCCATGGATACAGCCTGTTCAGATCCCTCTGCAGACTCTCCCTGCCCTCCAGCAGATCCACACTTGTGCCCAGCTTAGTGTCATCCACAAAGTGACTGAGGGAGCACCCGATCCTCTCCTCCAGATCATGGATAAAGACATTGAATAGGGCTGGACCCAGCACTGAGCTCTGGGCACACCACTTGGGTCTAGCCTCCAGCTGGAGTTAACTCCATTTCCCACCACTCCTCAGGGCCGGCCAGCCAACCAGTTTTTACCAGCAGAACATTAACGTCTTTAATCTGACCAGCAGAACACCATTACGAAGGAGGAAGGCTGGTTCGAGAACAACTTATATCTCTTATCTCTGTGTAACAAGCTCAACTTTTCTCTAGCTGTTAAATCACCGTGACAGGCATGCAGTGTGTTATACAGAAGTCTCAAAAAGTGAAAATTCAAATATTAATTCTGCTCTTTGCATTGGGCAAGTATTTCT
The DNA here is from genome assembly GCF_032191515.1 of Phaenicophaeus curvirostris. NCBI lineage: Eukaryota > Metazoa > Chordata > Aves > Cuculiformes > Cuculidae > Phaenicophaeus > Phaenicophaeus curvirostris. The sequence continues at coordinate 74,504,662 of NC_091431.1, forward strand.
TTAAACGTTTTGTTTGCCCTCACCACCAAGATTCCTGCTGCTTGCAGAACAGCTGTACTGGAGCTATAAAATAAGAAGAACAAACTGAACTTTAAACAATATCAATGGAATATGGAGCATAAAAAAAAAAAAAGATCAAACAAGAATATACACAATGCACACTGAGAACTGACTTTACCGCTTAAGAACTTACCACATATTAGTACCAACATTACTGGTTTGACCACATCTTCCAGTGGCCAAAAAGAGATTTTTATTACCACAAATACAGCCGTAGCATTCAAAAAGCACAATTTTACAGAAACTACCTGATAATCTATGATGGATTACAGTGTTGGAAATCTTATTCCATATGAAAATGTTTTGATTTTTGATGAATTTGTGATTTTTTTTTAATACTCAGTCTATCTACCTAAAAATCAATTTATACTCATTAACAGTACTACTATCATAATTAAAAGAGGCAGCTGAGTTGGATGCAACACAAGGCATGCTAAACCTAGCATGATTCAATAACCTAAGTAGCTACTAAGTCAGTACAGTTATCTCTTTATAGAAGAGATGTTAAGGCTACAGTTACACACACTCAAGCTTTTACCCCCAATTCACTCTCAGACATAAAACTTGCCCAAAGGCCAAAACGACATTTCAAAACCAAAAATCCAGCTACCTTATAAGTTTCAGAAAGATCATAGAATCCTAGTTTGGAAAAGACCTTTGAGATCATCAAGTCCACCCGTTCCTGCCCACTACTAAATCACATCCTAAAGCACCTCATCTGTCCTTCTTTTAAACACTTACAGAGATGGGGACTCCACCACCTCCCTGGGCAGCCTCTCCCAGGGCCTGAGAACCACTTCAGTTTCCCTAATGTCCAATCTAAACTCCCCTTGGCGCAGCTCGAGGCAATTGCTTCTTGTCCTTTCGCTTGTCACTCAGGCAAAGAGACCAACACCCACCTCACTATAACCTCCTCTCAAGCAGTTGTAGATAGTGATGAGGTCTCTCCTCAGCCTCCTTTTCTCCAGCTCTTTCAGCCACTCCCCATAACTGTTCTCCAGACCCTTCCCTGGCTCCGTTCCCTTCTCTGGACGTGCTCCAGCCCCTCAATGTCCTTCTGATAGTGAGTGGCCCAAAACTGAACCCAGGATAAGAGGTGCTTTTGTGTTTGAGATGCTTATCCATTCATTAAAAGGTCTGTATCTTTATGCATTGATATATTTTGCTTCATTTCAAAGGTTACACAATTAATTTGGCATCTGTACTCTTCCCACAATTGGGCATTATGCATATTTTTACAACAGAGCTATTTGTCTTTGCTTTAAATGTTTCCCACAGCTAGAAATCTACCTACAGCACAAAAAATCCACATTATACAGAAGGCCAAATCTGTTTTATATGTGCACATAATATATTACACTGCACATGATAATGTGCACACACGTGCACATCCAGCACGGCATCGCCAGCGGGTCAGGGGAGGGGATCATCCTCCTCTGCTCCATCTTGAGTACTGGGTGCAGTTTAGGGCATCACAGTATAAAAAGGATCTAAAGCTACCGGAGAGTGAACAGAGGAGGGCACAGAGTCAGTGAAGGGACTAACTAGAGGGGAAGTCATATGAGAAGCAGCTGAAGTCACTCGGTCTGCTGAGCTTGGAGAAGAGGCTGCTGAGGTGGGACCTCACCACAGTCTACAGCTTCTTCACAAAGGAAGCAGGCACTGAGCTCTTCTCGCTGGTGAACAATGACAGGGCTCAAGGGAACAGCAGGAAGATGAGCCAGGGGAGGGTTAGGTGGGGCATTAGGAAAAGGTTCTTCCCCCAGAGGGTGGTGGAGCACTAGAACAGCTTCCAGGGAAGCAGTCATTGCACCAAGCCTGACAATATTCCGGAAGCGTTTGGCCAAAGCCCTCAGACCCACAGTGTGAATCATAGAATCATAGAATAACCAGGTTGGAAGAGACCCACCAGATCATCGAGTCCAACCATGAGTGACGGGGTTGCCCTGTGCAGGGACAGGAGCTGGATTCTGTGATCCTTGCAAGTTCCTTCCAACTCACACCACCTGTCCCCAGCATAAATGAAATTACATTTGTCAAAGTACACACTTACTACAAGGTGCAATAGGTTTCACACTTTAGAAACACCCTGAAGAATTACCACTATCATCCTCAACCATCCACTTCAACAACAGTTCATCAACACCAAACAGGACTCCTTACTTTTAGTACCTTCTGCAAGTCACCAGAATGTTAGTGATCACCCTGGGATCCTCCTGTTCACCTGATAAAGTCACTGGAAGCAGCAGAGCCATCTAAGCTGAATATTAATTTGCTGTAACTACTTTTCTGGTGAATTTATCACAAAACACTCAGCTGTGCTAGAACAAGAAAGATACTGAGGTGCTGGAGCATGTCCAGAGCAGGGCAACGGGGCTGACGAATGGTCTGGCATGCAAGTCTTATGATGAGCAGCTGAGTGAACTGGGGCTGTTTAGCCTGGAGGAGAGGAGGCTGAGGGGAGACCTCACTGTCTAAAATTGCCTGAAAGAAGGTTGTGGTGAGGTGGGTGCTGGTCTCTTCTTCCAAGTAACAAGGGAGAGGATTAGAGAAAGTAGCCCGAAGTTGTGCCAGGGGAGGGCTAGATTGAATACTAGTAAAACTATCCTTACTGAAAGACTGTTGAAGCACTGGAAGAGGCTGCCTGGGGAAGTGGTGGAATCTCCTTCCCTGGAGGGGTTCTAAAAGCGTGTAGAGCTGCACTTGGTTCAGCCGGCACAGTGGTGTTGGGCTGATGGTTGGACTTGGTCATCTTGGAGGTCTTTTCCAACCTTAACAATCCTATGAAACACTGGCACAGGACTTGAAGAGGAGGAGCTGACAATGGCTTCAGCCAGGTGAGACTGCTGAGCAGGGTCGAACATCCCAGGGCTGTGCACCCAGTCCTCCTGATGCAGCAGCAAGGTGGAAAGAGAAAACAACCCAGGGAGAGAGCAGAATGGGGCTTTCCTGACCTCCTGGCGAGATATGGAGCAAGGACAACTTTTAAGTCACCCCTGAACTGAGCAACTCCAACGGTGTTACTTGGGAATTGACAAAACAGGGGATTACACAATGCAGCAGCGTATATTGGGAAACTGGGCCCAACCAACTGGACCCTGAGCTTCTTTCCACTCCCCTGCACTCAAAAAGTGCCCAGTGCAGGAAATATTAATGATCTACTTACTTCTGCAAATATCTCAAACAATTATAACTGCAGCCCAGCATGTTCTCCCTCAGAACAGGCAACAGAAGAAATTAAATTACAGCCTCACGACCTCACTACACTCAGCACAAAGGACTTAAGTAAAACAGATCAAGAGCATTTGATATGAAAGCCGGCAACACAAAACCGTTATAGTGAGATACAAATTCTCTTCTAGACTAAAATATTTCCCACTCATGCTAAACATTATCATTCAGGCATGTAGGAACAAACTGGCAGGAGCGAGGCCGAGAATCCCCCATATATTGCAAAAGCAACCACCAACCGCTACAGAAAGCATCTGGTTCACAAATGCAGAAGGGAAAATAAGCTGTTTTGTAGTCTTTTCACTCATAAGACATGTCATTAAGAGCACAAAACAAGAAATGCAGGTGTGCAACTCTCTCCTTCTGTCTTCAACCATGTACAGTGGGTCAGGAGCCACCCTGTGCCCAGAAGGACCCCAGGGAGCCTGGCTGGGAGCACTGGGAGGGCATCTCCAGCTCCAAGTTCCCTAGCCCAGAGGGATGCACGGCACAGCAGGAACTGTCCCGGTGTCCCAGAATGATCCCCGGGGAGCCTGACTGGGAGCAGTGGCAGTCCTATGCTCTCCAGCTCGGCAGGATGCAGGGACTGCTGCCCCAGAGGATCCCTGGGGAGCCTGGCTGGGAGAACCAGGAGGGCACCAATTGCCCTGCATTCCACAGCCTAGCAGGATGTGGGGACCAGTTCCTGGAAGGATCCCTGAGGAGCTTGGCTGGGACCACTGGGAGGGCATCAACAGCCCCCGTGCTCCCTGATCCAGGTGGAATGAAGAGCACAGCAGATGCTGACGGCCATCCTGGAGACCCATGCTCAGAGCACCGGGAGAGCACTGCCAGCCCCACATTTCCCAGCCCACTGGGATGCAGGGCACAGCAGCCGCTCAGTGACACGGGAGGACCCCAGGCATTCCAGCTGGGAGTACTGGGAGGATCTTGGGGAGCTCAGCTGGGAGCACTGGCAGGGCACCAATGGCCCCTACGCTCCCCAATCCAGGTGGGATGCAGTCAGTGCCTTGGGAGGATCCCAGAAGTCCAGCTGGGAGCACTGGAGGATCCTGGGAGGGCATGGCTGGGAGCACTGGGAGGGCACCCAAGGGTGCTGGGCTCTGGTGCTGGGAAGGCTCCCAGGGAGCTGGGCTGGAAGCACCAGGACGACCCAGGGAAGTCCAGCTGGGGGGATCCTGGGGACCCACAGTGGGAGCACCACGAGGATCCTGGGGAGCCCAGCTGGGAGCACCGGGAGGATCCTGGGGAGCCACAGTGGGAGCACTGGGAGGATCCCGGGGAGACCAGCTGGGAGGATCCTAGGGAGCCCAGATGGGAGCACCAGGAGGATCCTGGGGAGCCACAGTGGGAGCACCAGGAGGATCCCGGGGAGACCAGCTGGGAGGATCCTAGGGAGCCCAGATGGGAGCACCAGGAGGATCCTGGGGAGCCACAGTGGGAGGATCAGGAGGATCTAGCGGAGACCAGCTGGGAGGATCATAGGGAGCCCAGATGGGAGCACCAGGAGGATCCTGGGGAGCTACAGTGGGAGCACCAGGAGAATCCCGAGGGGAGCCCAGCTGGGAAGATGCTAGGGAGTCACGGTGGGAGCACCGGGAAAGGACCATCAGCCCCACATTTCCCATCCCAGTGGGATGCGGAGCACGGCAGCCACTCGGTGCCCGGGGGGGGATGCCGGGGGGGGAGCCGGGATGGGAGCAGCGGGAAGATCCCGGGGAGCAGCGGGAGGGCAGGGAGCCCCACCGCACGCAGTCGCCGCGCCCTGTCGCGACACGGGGCGGAGCAGGGGCCGCAGGGACAGCGGCGACAGCAGCGAGAGCCCCGCGCGGGCCGCGGCCGCCCTTACCCGCTCCGACCGCTCCGCGCCCGCCGCCCCCGTCCACGTCGCCAGCGCCGCCCGCCGCGCATGCGCAGCGCCCGCCGCGGGGCACGCCGGGAAATGGAGTCCGCGAGGGACGAGCGGGAGGGGGAAGCGTCGTCAAGAAGGCGTCGTGCCGCGGGGCACGATGGGAAATGTAGTCCGGCAGTGCACGTCACCGTAGGACACACGTGATGACGTGTGTCCAGCAGCACGGGTCGTCGCGGGGGACGATGGGAAATGTAGTCCAGCTTGTTCAGCCGCCATCTTGCCGAGGAGCTCTTCCCGTGGGGAGAATCATGGGATCACAGAATGGTTTGGGTTGGAAGGGACCTCGAGCCTCATCCCTGGAGGTGTTCCAAGGGCAAGCTGGATGGGGCTTGGAGCAGCTGGTCCAGTGTGAGGTGTCCCCACCCATGGCAGGAGATTGGGACTGGATGGGCTTTGAGGTGCCTTCCAACCCAAACCACTCTGTGATTCTGTGATTCTATAAAGGAACTAGTTGGATGGTCCCATTCAGAGAGTAGTGGTCAATGGCTCGATGTCCAGATGGAGATCTGGGACAAGTGGGGTCATTACTGGGACCAGGGCTGCTCAGTATCTTCATCAATGACACAGGCAGCGAGATCGAGGGCACCCTCAGAAAGCTGGCAGGTGACACCAAGCTGAGGGCTGCAGGTGTCACACCAGAAGGGTGGGATGGCATCCAGAGGGACCTGGGCAGAAGGAGAGGTGCAGCTGTGAGAACAACATGAGGTTCAACAAGGCCAAGAACAAGGTCCTGCACCTGGGTCAGGGCAACCCACAGTCTCCATGCAGGCTGGGGAAATGATGTGACTGGGAGCAGCCCTGAGGAGAAGGACTTGGGGTGCTGGGGATGAGAAGCTCGACAGGAGCCAGCAACATGAGCTCACAGCCCAGAAACAAACCGTGTCCCCAGCTGCATCCAAAGCAGCACGGCCAGCAGGGCAAGGGAGGGATTCTGCCCCTCTATCCCTCTCTCATGAGAGCCCACCTGGAGTCTTGTGTCCAGTTCTGGAGTCCCCAACATAAGAAGGAGATGGAGCTGTTGGAACAGGTCCAGAGGAGGCTACAAAGGTGATCTGAGGGCTGGAGCACCCTCCACATGAGGACAGGCTGAGAGAGTTAAGGTTCTTCAGCCTGGAGAAGAGAAGGCTCTGAGGAGACATTATAGCGATCTTCCAGTACATGAAGGGTCTCCAAGAAACTTACAGAACGACTGTTCAAAAAGGCATGTGGTGATACAACGAGGGACAATGGGTATAAACTGGAGAGGGGCAGATTTAGACTAGATGTAAGAAGGAATTTCTTCACGGGTGGTGAGGCCCTGGCCCAAGTTGCCAAGGGAAGTTGTGGCTGCTCCACCTCTGGAGATGTTCAAGACCAGGTTGCACGGACCTTGGGCAGCTGATCTAGTGAGGTGTCCCTGCCCATGGCAGGAGGGTTGCATTAGATGATCTTTAATGTCCCTTCCAACCCTAACTATTCTATGATTCTGTCATTGGTGAGAAGTTAGAAGAGGGCACCATTAGTGTTGGTTTCTTGGATGGATTATACCACACATGGATGCTCCGCATAACAAACCCAGGTATTAGTATCAGAAAGGGTAGGTACTTCACTGTTTTAGGAGGAAGCTGTGTCCCTGATAGACTTATCAGACAGAGACTGTACTTCCTAGGATCATGCAAATGCTGATTAAACAGTAGCAGACAACTCAATTCCTAACTAACCAGCTCATTAAGGGAGAGCAAACAGCATTAGGAAACGTGAGAAGTCCAGAGTAGTGGTGGCCGCCCCACCCCTGGAGGGGTTCAAGGCTTGGATGGGGCTTGGAGCCCCTGATCCAGTGGGAGGTGTACCTGCCCATGGCAGGGGGTGGAACTGGATGGGCTTTACCTTCCCCTCCAACCCAAACTATTCTGTGATTCTGTAACATCTTATAAGGCGTTTTCTGTGATTCAACCCATTACAGAAGTAACATCTGTAGCAATCAGGGCCCGATATCCAGCTGTAGATGCTGCAGATCGGTTCACACAAGTCATGACAAAATCAGGTAATGGTAGGAAACAGTTTGCCTCACCAGAGGCATCTGGTGGGCATCAAGCAAGTCTTCGAAATAATGAGTTATCCAATAGGAGAAAACACAATCGCAAGAAAAGATAGGACCTCATTAACAGTTCAAGGGCTGCATATACAAAAATCTCTGCAAAGCAGGAATTATCACTTCTGTTCCCTGCTAAGCACAGAGACACACAAAATGCTTCACAATTGCACTGTTGTCTCGGGATGCAAGTCGCGACCAGAACGCACCTTCCCAGGTGGAGGCAAAGCTGGACTTGCCAGGTTCACGTTTTGGATAATGAAGTCAGTATTTTATGACCTCCCTCCACCTGGGGCTTGTCTACAGCTCTTCAAAGATTCTCTTACCACTCTGGATGCTTGTAGCTCAGAAGCCAAGGACAATTTTATGAAGCAACTTATTTTTAAATAAAGTCCTGGTTTATTGCAATTTGAATTACACAAGCACGTTCAAAGAGATTTTAGCTGGAGGTTTGTTTTTTTTTTTTTAAAGACAGAACTGCACCATTTTAAATCAGCGCAACAGAATATAAAGCAACAATTCTCTTGCATCATGCTCCTGCTGCTCCTCCTCAGGAAAGAAAGGCACAATGTTTCAAGGAAAATAATTAAGCCTGAATTATTGCACTAGCAGTCAGCGAAACTAAGAGGCTAAGATACATTTACCCTCCAAAGCTAGAGTTATTCATAAGTTATTTAACCTAAACTCTAATCACACCAAATAGATTATTGATGAGAAGTGGTTTAAGTGAGGAAAATAAAGAACTTCAGGTTCCAATCATTTTAAAATAAGAAATGAGCTAGCTGCCACTTCAGCGGCAAGAGACCCTCTCCCAGAAGTGATAAGGGGTTTTAATCAGCTAGAACGTGCAAAGAGAAAGGTCTCAAAATGAGAGAAATATCACCAGTTCATCCGTGTGGATGAATTCCTTCAATCCGCTTTTTTGTCAGACACCTCTGTGGATCTCTTTGTAGCAATTCCATTTGCAACGCTGTTGCTTTCAAACTGCAAATAAAAGAGAGCATCATTAATGAAGTGTCCCAAAAATGCATCCGTGGCCAGAACAGCAGCAGCTGGTGATGAAAATGACTTTTAGAAGCAAGGCTAGCAAAGATCTACAAAGAAACCTACTAAGAACCAAAGCGGTGGCATTTCTTTAGAGATACACACAATTACTGCTTCATTGGGAAGAGGGGAGGAGATCAGGGCAGAAACAACGCACAAATCTTTGCATTTCCTTGGAAGAGAGAAACAGTAAGTACATGACTTACACCTACAAAACATTTTACCCCATTATGAGTGACAGAGCTAGCTGAGTAGGGATTTTTTTAATTCTGTTTCATGTCTCAGGTGTGATGCACCAATTATTTCACTTCTTCCTTCTCTGAAACAATAGCCACTCACTAAAAAAACCACAACTAACTAAGCTCTTTCAGAAAACAGATGCAACTCCTGTCCTTGCAAGCTGTCCCGGTAGCAACTATTTCTAGCTGGCTTAGTACTGGTAACTCCCCCTCAGAAGAAAGTAGCCACAAAAACATCTAAAACCACCCAACTATTCACTCTTCAGTGGTGCCGATCCCAAAATATTGCTAGGTGTTGCATCCCAGTTTCCCTGGTTTACTAAACACATCAATCTTACCTTATAAATTCCAGGCTCATCCTCCTGGCCTCTTTTCACAGCTGAAGCTGCCCATGGATTTTGAGCGCTGCCTCCTTGACCTTGTTTTGTGTCTGTCGTTTCTTCCACAGCTCTCTTGGGCCACACACGCTTAATGAAGGGTGCAATGACGGGGTAGATGTACGGTTCAAGGAATTTCTTGTAGACCCAGAGGAGAACTGGAATGACAATACAAGGAATGCACACCATGGCTTCTTCTTTTTGTGTGGCAAACCTGGAGAGGGAAAAAGAAAACAACTCAGGATGACAGTGTTTCTTTGCCATGAGCTGAGAAAACAGCTTTAATTAATGAATAAGGAGTCTAGTTGATATTCAACCATAAATGAATCTTTAATAATAGATTAACTGTTAAAGTTTAAAAAATGCCATGTGTTTAAGCGCTAACAAGTCCTCAACAAAATGGGAAACAATCTTAATGTTTAAACAAAAAAAGGTAGTAGTTTGTTGTTACTTCATCATTCCTTCAGGTGGATCCTAGAAAAAGAAATTCAGAATAGAACAGTTTTCACTCAAACCACACAAACACCCTTTAAGCATTGATCTCCAAGCATTAGCTCAGTTCTTGCTGCATTACACCACAGGGTACAAAAGGTTTTGTTTTCTTGTTCCCTTTTCATTTATGGTGACATGAAATGGCAGGACACTCATTAATCCAGTGGCTTCCTACCACTGAGGGCAGGTTGGTGGGAAGGAGAAGGAAATCCTGGTTGGGATTTGAGAACAGGAGAATACGGGCAACTTCACCCCTCCTGCATGGGAGGAATCACACCCATCCCACATCAAACTATTAGAAAAGGAATCCTTCCCTTTCTTCCCAAACCAGAAGAAAACTTCCGAGACAGCAGCAAGCCAAAATGCAGCAGCAAGGAGGGATTATTGGGAGAGAAGACAGTTAATGGCAATGAGAGCTGTCCCTTCCAGTGCTGACCAGCAGCCAGCTCTGTGCTGTGTACACTCTGCTGCACAGCGAAGCTTGGCATCCACGCTTAGCCTCTCCATGCTGCGATAGTGCAATTCTGTAAGCAAGAAGCCAAATACAAGCTTTCCAGGATCCCTCCATGGGGAACGAAGAGGCAGACGTGCATATTGCATCTGAGATCAGAATTCCTCTTTTTTTTTTTTTTCAAGCTATCCTAAAGATTTTTGATCCCAGGCCATTTTTCCAGCTAAATTTTGAATATTTTTGGTCCTAGGCTTTTAATTTAAAGCTAAACCGTAAAGAATTTTGGCCCCAAGTCCCGTCTACAACTCCCTATGTACTGAATTTCCAACACAGTGCTATGGATCCATCTGTAAACTGCAGAACGTGGCTGGAGGGAGCAGCCCAGGCTGTCCAAAGGTAAGAGTGAGCGGCTACGCTGCCACACCACAGATTCCAGACGCAAACATAAGTCATTCCTCTGCAGAAGGAAGCAGTCTGAGCAGAATATTGGACTGAACACACTGAAATAAGGCTTACAGGCTGCTCTTTTGGTGAGCGGATGCTTAATTGCCTGGCTAGCAGGAAATTAATTTTTATGAAGAAAAATAAACTCAATAAACCAACCAATAAAAACGGGTGTAAATGGTTAAATTCTGATGGAGAAGGCTCTAGGGAGACCTTAGAGGAGCTTCCAGTACTGAAAGGGGCTCCAGAAAAGCTGGGATGGGGTTCTTGATCAGGGAGTGCAGGGACAGGACAAGCAGGAACGGTTTGAAGCTTAAGGAGGGGACAGATATAGAAATAAATGTTCTCCTGTGAGGGTGGGGAGGCCCTGGCCCAGTTGCCCAGAGCAGGGGTGGCTGCCCCATCCCTGGAGGGGTTCAAGGCCAGGTCGGATGGGGCTTGGAGCCCCTGATCCAGTGGGAGGTGTCCCTGCCCACGGCAGGGGTGGGACTGGGCGGGCTTTGAGGTGCCCCCCACCCATGGCTCCTGGACTGGGCCTGTTTCTCTGTCCCCCCGCCCGGCACTCACCGCCCCGCACGCACCGGACCCGCCGCCGCCGCCTCCCCCGGCGACCCGGAAATGGCCCCGCGCTTCCGGGTGACGCTTCCGGGTGACGCTTCCGGGTGGGGCGCGGTGCCCGCGCTCAGCCAATGGAAGCGGGAGAGAGCCCGTCACGTGATCCATCATGCCCGCCCTGATGGCCCAATGGGCGCTGGCGGCCCGTTATAAATAGTCGCTCCCCAGCTTTCCTCGAGCCCTTTTCAGCCCTGGAAGCTGGTGTACGGTGTCCTCGGAACCTGCTTCAGGCTGAACAACTCCAACTCTCTCAGCCTGTTGTCACAGCAGAGCCGCTCCAGCCCTCTGATCATCTTTATAGCCTCCTCTGTACCCGTTACAACAGCTCCATCTCCTTCTTCTGTTGGGGATTCCAGCACTGGACACAGCGCTCCAGGTGGGGTCTCACCAGAGCAGAGGGGCAGAATCCCCTCCCTCCCTGCTGGCCACGCTGCTTTGGATGCAGCCCAGGACACGGTTGGTTTCTGAGCTGTGAGCGCACTTTGGCGGCTCATGTCAAACTTCTCATCCCCAGCACCCCAAGTCCTTCTCCTCAGGGCTGCTCCTAATCTCATCATCCCCCAGCCTGTATGGAAACTGCAGATTGCCTCAACCCAGGGGTGGGACCTGGAGAGGTGACCTGTGAGGCCAAGAACAAGATCCCTCTGGATGCCTTATGAGGAGCAGCTGAGAGAGCTGAGGGTGTTTAGCCTGGAGAAGAGGAGGCTGAGGGGAGACCTCATTGCTCTCTACAACTACCTGAAAGGAGGTTGTAGAGAGGAGGGAGCTGGGCTCTTCTCCCAAGGGACAGGGGACAGGACAAGAGGGAATGGCCTCAAGCTCCACCAGGGGAGGTTCAGGCTGGACATCAGAGAAATATTCACAGAAAGGGTCATTGGGCACTGGCAGAGGCTGCCCAGGGAGGGGGTTGATTCGCCTTCCCTGGAGGGGTTTAAGGGACGGGTGGACGAGGTGCTAGGGGACATGGTTTAGTGTTTGATAGGAACGGTTGGACTCAATGATCTAGTGGGTCCTTTCCAACCTGGTGATTCTATGATATCCCATCAATTTAATTTGGAAGGGGGGAAGAATCAGTTCAGACATTGGGAAGTTCTTCTTTAAAGCACATGGAGGACAGGGAGGTGATTCGAGACAGCCAGTGCAGCTTCACCAAGGGCAAGTGCTGCCTGACCAACCTTGTGGCTTTCTATGACGGGCTGACACCATCAAGACATTGGAAAAGGAATGAACTTTGATTAATCTGGACTTCTTGACACAGTCCCTCACAACATCGTTCTCTCTGAAGAAACATGGATTGGATGGGTGGAGCGTCCAGTGGATAAGAAATTGGTTGGATGGTCACAGAGACTAGTGGTCAATAGCTCAAAGTCCAGATGGAGATCCGTGACAAGTGCTGTCCATCGGGGATCCATACTGAGACCAGTGCTGTTTAGTATCTTCATCAATGACAGCGACATCAAGAGCACTCTCAGAATGTTTGCAGGTGACACCAAACTGAGAGATGCAGGTGTCACACCAGAGGATGGGATGTCATCCAGAGGGACCTGGACGGGCTGCAGAAGTGGGGCTGTGAGAACACCATGAGGTTCAACAAGGCTAAGGGCAAGGTCCTGCATCTGGGTTAGGGCAACCCACAGTTTTAATGCAGGATGGAGGATGACAGGATTGAAAGCAGCCCAGAGGATTTGGGCTCCCTCCCCCTTCTCTGGATGCACTCCAGGACTTCAGCATCCTTGTAGTAAGGCCCAAAACTGGACCCAGGATTTGAGGTGCAGCCTCACCAGCACCAAATTCAGGGGCAAGATTACTTCCCTGGATGGGTATTTGAGCCACCTGATGCAGGGGGAGGTGTCCCTGCCCATAGCATGTGGTTGGATCTGGACGGGCTTTGAGATCCACCTAACCCAAACCATACTATGGTCATCGAGTCCAACCATCCCATATCCCCAAGCACCTCGTTTTGGTCCCTGGTTTATGAAACAGATATGTACAGTCTGGAAAGCATGCAAAGAAGGGCCACAGAGACGATCAGAGAGCTAGCAGAGAGGTAGGGTAGGACCTGATGATCTCAAGAGTCTTTTCCAACCAAACAATTCTATGACTACTGCACAATGCAATGTTGAGAGCTGGGTTTGGTCAGTCACAAAGGCTGCAGGGAGACCTTATCACCTTGTGCCAGTACATAAAGGATGTCTGCCAAGAGGATGGAGACACCCTTTTTATGAGAAGCCACATGGAAAATACAAGAGGCAATGGGGCTCAGTTGCTCCTGGGGAGATGCCAAAAATATGTTTCCCCAGGAGAACAGTGAAACCTTGGAATCATCTTTTCAGGAAAGCGGTGGATTCCTCTGCACTGGGCACTTTTAAGGCTCAGCTCAACAAGGTGCTGGACCATCCCACTGAAACCACGGATCACCTAAAATATTGATGATCCTTGGCATTTTGTGAGACCATGAAACTCTTCCTAATGTCCAGTCTAAGCCTTCTCTGGTGCAACTTGATGCTGCTTCCTCTCATCCTATACCTTGACCTGCACCCACCTCACCACAACCTCCTTTCAGGGAGCTGCAGAGAGCAATAAGGTGTCCCCTCAGCCTCCTCTTCTCCAGACTAAGCAGACCCAAGTCCCTCAACCACTCCTCATAGCCCTTGGGCTCCAGCTCCTGTCCCCACATCAGTTTCTCTTCTCTAGATGTGCCCCAGTCCAGCGATTGAGGGGCATAAAACTGAACCCAGGATTCAAGGTGTGGCCTCACCAGCGCCAAGTCTAGGGGCATGATCCCTCCCCTGCTCCCACTGGCCAGCCCATGGCTGATCCAAGGCAAGATGCTGTTGGCCTTCTTGGCACACAGAACACATCTGAGTTTTACACATTTATTTATGTACAGCCATCGTGTCTGTATCACTCCCGGGCCATCAACTTCTGCTTCTTAAGCTTCTTCTGGGAGATCTGAAACACAGGACAGAGAAATGAGGGAACAGCAACAGCTACACTTTCCAAAACTCCTCACAAAGGATTACACCACCCTTTGGAAGAAGCGCTGAGAACTGCTGGGAATGTCCCCACCCACTCACAGAATATTCCACTGCTCGCACCAGAAGCGTTTTCACAGGCACAGCCCTCCTGGGGGCTACCATCCTGATGGGAACAGCACATCCCAGCAGGAAACTGAACCCCACCACTGCCTCCCAACTGTGGTGCCCTGCCAGTAACCCCCTTCCCAGGCAGGGAATGGGAACGCATCACTATTCCAGAGACGGATGGAATAACTGCCCATCCTGTGCCAGCCCCCCGCTGCCCCACTCTCCGTTCCCAGCAAATATCAAGGTTGCTCAGAAACAACTTTTTTTTCATTGGTGTTGGCTCCAAAGGTGTCCTAAGAGAGTCATCACAGCAACCCCCCTGCCTGAAAACGCATGGTATCATCATTCCTGTTCCTTGACCGCAACGTTCAGAAGGAATAAGGGTTATGATGCCTGGTACCTTTTTCTTCTGAGCCACCTCCTCCTCCGGCTTGGGAACAATCTGCTCCTTCTCGGTGAGGATCATCTCGATGTGGCAGGGGGAGCTCATGTAGGGGTTGATCCGCCCGTGTGCTCTGTAGGTGCGCCGGCGCATTTTGGGAGCCTTGTTGACCTGGATGTGCTCGATCACCAACGAATCCACATCCAGACCCTGACGGGGGGGGGGGAGAAGGTTAAACCTGTGACTCATTTTTCCCTTCAAATCAATGATATGTGCAGCAGAAACATGAATAATTGTCCCCCATGCACACGTGCCAGCAAATAGAAGAGCAGTGTTGGAGCACAGAGTCTTTGCCACACAAGCACCACCCAAATCCAGAACATCAGCTGTTGTTCTGCATGGCACCATGAATAAGAGAATGCTGATGGCTCAGAAAGAGTATTATTATTTCATGGTTGTTCCAAAGGTGTCCTAAGATCAGTCATCACTGCCATCACAGCTACCTAATCAAGTGCTGAGTGCATTAAAGACACAAACTGACCAAGAGCCCGTGGATTTTGCTTTGTTTTGCAGACTTTGAGAGAGTCCAGACGCCCTTGGTCTAAATAGCCAAGAACCATACACACACACCCCACCTGCCTGTGACATAAACTGTTACTCACATTTCAACCTGAAAAATGCACACAGACCAATTCAAACCAGCTGTACAGAAAACCCTCTAAACAACTCTGGTTTTAGCAGGCCTTATCCTGCCTTCCACCTCAGAGCTACGGAGCCTAGCGGTGTCGATGCATCACACGACACAAATTCTGTGCATCTTACAACAGAGACACTGCGTACCTTGAGCTCAGCGTTGCTCTCTGCGTTCTTCAGCATGTGCAGCAAAAACTCGGCACTTTTCTTAGGCCAACGTCCCTGCGTCCAGCCCCACTGCTTGGCCTGAAAGAGGGAAAGTGTTTTTATCCCAGTACAACACAACCTACCCATTACACACCATTACCTTGCCATTACTATCCTTTCTATAAAAAAACAAGGAATGCTGGGGTTGGAAGTTCCCCCTGGAGCTCATCCAGTCTCACTTCCTGCTAAAGCAGAGTCACTTCCAGCAGGCTGCACAGGAACACGTCCAGGTGGGTTTGGCTCTCTCCAGAGAAGGAGACTCCACACGCTCCCTGGGCAGCCTGATCCAGTGCTCCGTCACCCCCATGGGAAAGTCGTTTTAACTCGTGCTCTGCTGCGAACCTTCCGTGCTCCAGTTTGTGCCCCTTGTCCTGTTGCTGGGCACCACTGAGTCGAGTCTGGCCCCATCGTCCTGCCCCAAGATACTGATCAGCACTGATGGGATCCCCTCCTCTGTCTGCTTTTCTCCAGGCTGAACAGAACCAGCTCTCTCACAGTCTCCTCCCAGCAGAGATGTTCCCTCATCATCTCTGTGGCCTCTGCTGGACCATCTCCAGTGGCTCCTTGTCTCTCTGGAGCAGGGGAGCCTAGAGGTGGACACAGGACTCCAGATGGGGTCTCCCTAGGGTGGAACAGCAGGGGAAGGGAATCCCATCACTGTCTTGGCCATGGTAAGATAATCAAATCTGATCAACTGATGACACTGCATGCAGATGCAGTGCTTAGTGTACAGGAATTAGGAGTAACTCCTTTCTCCCTCTGATGTTTAAGATATAAAACTATCACCGTTGATGATGGACTGTTCTCCACTCAGTTCTAACACCACTTTTTCCTTCTTCACTGTCCAGTCCCAACCCCAGCATCCTCTCAGACCTCACCTGGGCGCACCTGCCGACTCCCCCATTGTAGCGCCGGAAGGGAACACATTGCTTCTTCAGGGTGACATCCTTCAGGTATTTGGTGGCCTTGCGGATGTGCATGCCCTTTATGGCCTGGGCTGTCTCACGGGTGTTCTACCAACACAAACCACAGCATGATTTTAAACTAAGAGAATGTAGATTTAGGACTGTGTGTAAGGAAGGAATTCTTTACGCTGAGGGTCGTGAAACACTAGCGCGAGTTGCCCAGTGAGATGGTGGCTGCCCCATCCCTGGAAACATTCCAGTTCAGGTTGGATGGGGCTCTGAGCAACCTCATCAAGTTGAAGATGTCCCTGTTTCTGCAGGGACACTGGACCAGATGAGACTTTTAAGGTCCCTTTCAACCCACAGCATTCTGTGGTTCTATAACTCTAGAGTGCCTCTTAACAGATCCCTCCCCTTTATAAAAACAGAAAAAGCTCTCCTGTCCCTTTCCTGGAGCCTCTTCTTAGTGCTACAGTTTAAAAGAAGCCCTCACTCAACTAAGATTTGAGTATTTATACTTTTCATAGGTCCTCTCTGGCACTAATCCCAAAAGGGAGGGAAGTTAAGTTCCTCCTAAAATGTCAAATATGGCAATGAGAAAACAGGCTATTTAAAAATACCTACAAACGACATAATTATATCTGTAAGGGAATTACAGAAAGGAGAAAAGATCTGGTAGGAAAAATAACGGATTTAAACATCAGGGCTTAACAGAACACACTACATGTGAAATTCAAAGAGGAACTGGAACTACCCAATATCAAATAAACAGATAAGAAAAGTAAATGATATTCTTTTCAACTGCACTATACAACACTGAGCAGAGAAGCATCTGCTCAGCTCTGGTTTTGTGGTTAACTCGAATGTTCCCCGAATTCCCTAAACCTTTTCCAGAGGAATCCATGTCCTCAGGCCAAACACCATAAGGTTCCCTCAACTGACCAGTGTAACAGCTGCATTAACTCCACTTTCCTTTTAAACAGTCAAAAAGGCACAGTAAAATAAACAAAGCAGATGTTAAGATCAGCCTTGCTCGTCCTGCTCAATGCAGTACAGCTCTTTTGGACACAGGGCCTTGGATAAAGCACATTATAAGGAGCTGGAGTCAACTCAGGCTACATCCCACGCTATCACCATGAAACAACCACATAAGGAAGCAGAAGAGACACCTCGTAAAAACCGCAAATGATTAAGAAAACAACCCAAACACAGAGGAAACTGCATTCCCTGCCAGGCACAGGCTGCCTACCTTGAAGTGCACCCGCAGGTTGGAGCCCCGGGACTTGCATGCTGCAGAGAGAAAACATCAACTTTTGGAGTGAAAACCTCAACGACGTGGCCCTACGCGATCGCCCGCGGACAAAAGAACTCACATTTCGTGGGGTTCTCCGGATCCAGCGAGTAGCGCACCATCTTTGGAGCTCAGCTGCCAGAAAACAAATTAAAAGAAATACCCTTTTAAGACAAAATCGGGACTGTTCACCTCGCCGAAGCCGAGCGGGAGGAGCTGCTCAGACACAACGCTTTCTTTTCACGATCAAATCCAAAGGTGTCCTAAGAAAGTCATCCCCGCAGCCTCGGCCTCCCACCGCCGCCGCCATCCCCGCAGTCAAGGCCTCCTCCCCGCCTCCTCCCGCCACCCCCGGCCCGTCCTCCTTCCCCCGCCATCCCCGCGGATACCAAGGGCGCCCGGCGGGTGGAGCCCCCTCTCCTCCCCGGTATCTCCGGGGGAGAGGAGAGGGGCGGGCTGGGAGGATGGAAGCGGATTGAGACAGGCCCCCCCGCTCCCCGGCCGCCATGGCCTCCTCACCTCAGCGCGGCGGCGGGGAAAGAGGAAGAGGTGGGCCAGCCGGAAGCCGCGAGGGCAGCGAGATCTCGCGAGAGTTGGGCGGGGCCCGTGGGGGACGGGGGAGGTGCTGAGGGAGAGCGGTGATTGGCGCAGAGGGCTGTGGTGGGCGGGGCTTAGGCCTGCCGTGGGCTGTGATTGGACCTCGAGGCGCGTATGCGATAAGGGGCGTGGCCTGGGCACGATGGGCGGGGCTTTGTTTTGGGGCGCGGCTTGGATCCCACAGAGCCGGGCGGGGGCGTGGCCTCCAGGACAGTGGGCGTGGCTTCCGGAAAGGGGCGTGGCCTATGCTATGGGGCGTGGCCCATGTCACGTGTCCCATAGGAGCAGGGAGGGGGGTGGAGGAGGCCCTGGTTCAAGGAGTTACTGCTACAAACAGGTGAAATAGCTTTAATTTAAGCTAAAGTGAGGTTTCATCTAAGTAATCGTGTTCTTTGGAAGGGAGACCGAATGTCCCTCTGGGAGCCTGTTTTCTCGTAAAGCCGTGTTTTTCCAGACACTGTTCGTTCCTTGGAGATCATCTAATTATAGAATCACCAGGTTAGAAAAGACCTATGAGAGCATCAGGTCCAACCGTACCCGTCTGCCACTAAACCATATCCTAAAGCTCCTCATCTACATGCCTTTTGAGCACCTCCAGCCATGGGGGCTCTGACACCTCCCTGGGCAGCCCCTGCCACTGCCTGAGAACCCTTTCCGTGAAGAAATTTTAATTCATGTCCAGTCTGGACCTGTCCTGATGCAAATTCATAGAATCATAGAATCACCAGGTTGGAAGAGACCCACCGGATCATCGAGTCCAACCATTCCTATCAAACACTAAACCATGTCCCTCAGCACCTCGTCCACCCGTCCCTTAAACCCCTCCAGGAAAGGTGAATCAGCCCCCTCCCTGGGCAGCCTCTGCCAGCGCCCAATGACCCTTTCTGTGAAGAATTCCTTCCCAATGTACAGCCTAAATCTCCCCTGGTGGAGCTTGAGGCCATTCCCTCTTGTCCTGTCCCCTGTCACTTGGGAGAAGAGGCCAGCACCCCCCTCTCCACAACCTCCTTTCAGGTAGTTGGAGAGAGCAATGAGGTCTCCCCTCAGCCTCCTCTTCTCCAGGCTAAACACCCTCAGCTCTCTCAGCTGCTCCTCGAAAGACTTGTTCTCCAGCCCCCTCACCAGCTTTGTTGCTGTTGTTGAGGCCATTTCCTCTTGTTCTGTCACTTGGGTGAAGTGACCAACATCCACTTCTCTGCAACCTCCTTCCAGGGAGCTGCAGAGAGCAATAAGGTCTGCCCTCAAGCTCCTTTTCTCCAGGTTAAACAGCCCCAGGTCCCTCAGCCAGTCCTCATAACCCTTGTCCACCAGCCGCTTCACCAGCTCTGTACCAGCCCCTCAACGTCCTTCTTGGAGTGAGAGGTCCAGAACTGAACCCAGGATTCGAGGAGCGGTCTCACCAGTGCCAAGTCCAGAGGGAGGATAACCTCCCTGGACCTGCTGGTCACACCGTTTCTGATCCAAGCCAAGATGCCATTGGCCTTCTTGGCCACCTGGGCCACTGCTGGCTCATGTTCAGTCGCTGTCAACCAACACCCCCAGGTCCCTCTCCTCCAGGCAGTTTCCAGCCAGACTTCTCCTAGTCTGGAGCTGCTCAGGGTTGTTGTGCCCCAAGTGCAGGACCCGGCATTTGGCCTTGTTAAACCTCCTGCCATTGGTCTCAGCCCATGGATCCAGCCTGTTCAGATCCCTTTGGAGCCTCCCGACCCTCCAGGAGATGACAAAACCTCGTGTTCAGTGTGATCTGTGCTGAGCAGAGGTGTCTAGTCCTGTAATCGCCTCTGTTTGGCATTTTCTCCCTATCTCAAGTGCAAGGTCAAGCGGAGCTGGCTCCAAAGCTCCAAATCAGTGAGAGTTTTGACCATTGTGAAGTTCATCATGGCATTAAAATGAGTCCTTGGAGAGCAATAGAAATGCATAAGGTTTTTGGGAAAGTTTATACGCATGCTTCTAAGTGGGAAATCCATCCTGTCTCTAGCTGGTGTCTGGCTGCACACAGTCGATGGAGATGACACCCCCATGTTGCCCAGCCCTGATAAAAGAGGTTTAGTTTCTAAAACTCCAAAATGAGCCAGACAGAGTTGATTTGCTGGCATTTATGGTATTGAGAAGATGCAGGTTAACCCCACGTGTGAAGCTGAGGTGGCAATAATCCATGAAATAGAATGTCCCGGTTGTGTGGGGCCGTGGTGGGGCTCCTCACAGCCCAGGGTGCCCAGCGCCCTGAGGGAGCAGGGAATCATGGAATGATTTAGGTTGGAATGGACCCTACAGCTCATCCAGTTGCACCCCCTGCCATGGGCAGGGACACCTCCCACTGGATCAGGGGCTCCAAGCCCCATCCAACCTGGCCTTGAACCCCTCCAGGGATGGGGCAGCCACCCCTGCTCTGGGCAGCCTGGGCTGGTGCTTCCCCACCCTCATCCTGAATAATTTCTTCCTAATGTCTGATCTAAACCTCTCCCCTCCCATCAGCTGGGGCCCAGACAAGGGTGAGTTGTCCTCAGCTTTAGGGCAAGAAGAATCCATCTGGGAGTTCAGAGAGGAGCAAAACCGGGGGCTGCAGCTAGATGGCAGCTGGGGATGGGGATGAGGGGACCCCATGGCTGCACAGAGGGATCCCAGGGATTCCTCTCTGTCTGTTGCCACCGGTACTTACTGAACCGTTATACAAAAATTCAAATGCTTACTCGCTAAAATAAAAGGGTTTGTTGTTTTTTTATTTTATTTTATTTTTCCCCATTTTATGCTCTGTTGGACCAGGGGATCGAGTGCTCGCTCAGTGCTTTTGCAGAAGACACCAGGTTGTGTGGGAGTGTTGATCTGACTGAAGGCAGGGAGGCTCTGCAGAGCGAACTGGACGGGCTGGATCCATGGGCTGAGACCAACAGGGTGAGGTTCAACACAGCCAAGTGCCAGGTCCTGCGCTTGGGACACAACAACCCTGTGCAGCTCCAGGCTTGGGGAAGAGTGGCTGGAAACTGCCTGGAGGAGAGGGACCTGGGGGTGTTGGTTGACAGCGACTGAACGTGAGCCAGCAGTGGCCCAGGGGGCCAAGAAGGCCAATGGCATCTTGGCTTGGATTAGCCATGGTGTGGCCAGCAGGGGCAGGGCAGGAATCTTCCCCATGCACTCAGTGCTGGTGGGCTCTTTAGGACTGCCTGAACGGAGATAGTGGTGAAGTGTGTGTTGGTCTCTTCTCCCAAGTAACAAGTCATAGGATGAGAGGAAATGGCCTCAAGATGCACCAGGGGAGGTTCAGATTGGATATTAGGAAAAATGGTTTTACTGAAAGTCTAGTGAAGCACTAGCAGAGGCCCAGGGAGATGGTGGAGTCTCCACCCCTGGAGGGATTTAAAAGACAGGTAGGTTGTGGTACTTTGGGACATGGTTTAGTAGGCATAGTGGTGTTGGGATGATGGTTGGACCGCATGGTCTTAGAGGTCTTTTTGAAACTCTGTGATTCTGTGATTCTGTTTCCTGAATGTGGTACCCAGGTTCCTCCCGAACTGTTTAACAGTGACACATTCCCAAGCAGGCAGCAGTTTGGTGTCAGGCACCTCTCTGGCACAACAGACCCCGTGCTCAACAGCAGACCTGGGAATCGGCCGACCAGAGCGATAACTTACTCCCTGGGTAAAAGCTCTGACCAGGAGGCTATTTGTGGATCTCATGTTTAGCATTAGAAAGCCCCAAAGCTTTGAAGGTAGGATTTTGCCCAGATGGGACGAGGAAGAGCAGTGGGCCCCTCACCACAAGAAGGATGTTGAGGCTCTGGAGCAAGTCCAGAGAAGAGCAACGAAGCTGGTGAAGGGGCTGGAGAACAGGCCTTATGAGGAACGGCTGAGAGAGCTGGGGGTGTTTAGCCTGGAGAAGAGGAGGCTGAGGGGAGACCTCATTGCTCTCTCCAACTACCTGAAAGGAGGTTGTAGAGAGGAGGGAGCTGGGCTCTTCTCCCAAGTGGCAGGGGACAGGACAAGAGGGAATGGCCTCAAGCTCTGCCAGGGGAGATTCAGGCTTGAAATCAGAAAAAAAATTTCACAGGAAGGGTCATTGGGCATTGGCAGAGGCTGCCCAGGGAGGTGGTTGAGTCACCTTCCCTGGAGGTGTTTAAAAGTTGGGTGGATGAGGTGCTCAGGGACACAGTTTAGTGGTTGATGGGAATCATAGAATCATAGAATAACCAGGTTGGAAGAGACCCACCGGATCATTGAGTCCAACCATTCCTATCAAACACTAAACCATGTTCCTTAGCATATCGTCCACCCGTGCCTTAAACCCCTCCAGGGAAGGTGACTCAACCCCCTCCCTGGGCAGCCTCTGCCAGTTCCCAATGACCATTTCTGCGAAGAATTTTTTCCTAATGTGCAGCCTGAACCTCCCCTGATTGGACTCAATAATCCTGAAGGTCTTTTCCGACCTAGTAATTCTGTGATTCTGTGAAAATACATCAACTATCACAAATATTTACATGGCTGTAAACTACAGAGCTCTAATTTTGACTGCAGTTCCCCTGTTTCCTGCCTTTTACTTTGCTTTCAAGGAGAATCTCTCTGCAGTTTCCATGTACCTTTAACTTGCTGGGATGCAGGCAAATGCTATTTATTCTTTTTATATTTGAGTTTCCCGTGGAAAAAGAAGAGTTCCCAGCCCACACCTGCAATAGTATACGCTAACTTTTGTTCACAGATGCCTATTTTGAGATACTTAAGATCTGTTTTCACAAATTAGCACTGCCACTGCTGTCCAGGGGGTTAGAAAGCACTCAGCACCTCAGTACATGCACCCGCCTCGGAACAGCAATAATGCAAAGGAAATTTAGCACCACTGAAGCAGATGCATGACAGCCTGTCCAAGATAAGAGTCAGCAGAGGAAAAAAAAAACAGACAAGAAAAAACTTCCTCTCTAGAGTGTGACTTCGAGGAAACAATAGATTTCTAAAAAGAGATCTCAGATATGACTTCCAACACTTTCTTAGTGTTTCAGTTCTCCTTCTTATAGAGGAAGAACAATATTTCCAAGAGTGTGGAGTTTCCAAATGCAGTGAATTGAAACCAGCAAAAGCTGAGGTCCTGAGATCTTTCTGTGGCTTTTCCCACCATCCTGTTGAAACCTGCTCACAGAGTGCTTGTGAATGCAGTTCTCCTCCTTTGCCATTCCTGTGCTCCCTTCCACACCTGCCTCTATCTACCGATGGTGGAGGAAGCCAGCATTTCCATGGGAAACACCTTCACGTGCAGCTGCTTCTTAGCAGCAGAGCACAGAAGCAACGAGGCATTCAAAACAAGCTGGAAGAGATGTGAAACATCAGCAGTTGACACACGGTGGGAGTTATCACATGGTCATTGAGCTCATCAATTGAATCCAAAACAAACAGGGCACATTTTCTATTACTTATGTTTTCTGTTGGTTACGTTTTCTGTTTCCCCAATACGTGGAACTGTTTGTGATCAGCTGCTGAGGGGGTGCAGTGGTGGAAGAGTAGAGCTAGGACCTCCTGTGGGTGGTGTCAGGAAATGAGCTGCGTGTTTTTGTCTTTGTTGGGAGGTTACCAGCTTTTCTCAGAGGCGGCCTAGAGCATATCTGGTGCTGAGATCAGGGCTGAGGCAGCTGAGCATGTGCCCATGTTGAGATGCACCCAGATTATCTCCCCTGTGCACCAGCTGCCTTGGTATTTAGCTTGCATGCGCTGACTCAAAAAGAAGTTTTAGGTCCTAAGCAGAAAATTTAGGCACGTAAGGTCACAACCGTGTTACTGAAAACTCCTGCATAGGAAGCACCTACCTCCTAATCCTACTGGAATCTCAGCTCCGTAGGATTTTACTTTAAACTTCCTTGATGCCATCCCTCTGAGCTCCTCTGTCCATACCACCTATGGAATTCTATGATTCTATGATTCTATACCACCTGGCCCTGGTCACTGTGCTGTGCATGCTCAGGAAGACCTTGTTCTCTCAGCGAGCACTGAAAGTGAAGATCCAACTGTGTTCCAACCTCAGTTTGCGGTCAGGAAGCTCCTACTGGTAACATCTTCTCAGAAAGGGCTTATCACAAGGGCAGCAAAGGTTTCTGCCACCAGCTGAGGAAGAGACCTGCAGAAAGTGGCAATGCCCATCTTAACCCAGTGGCGCGGTGGCCACAGCCCACTCCCAGGACATGGGAGACCCATTTTCCATTTTCTTCCCTTGAGAGGTTTCAAAGCTGCATCTTAACTAGGAGGACAGAGACTATTCAGTGGCAAAGGTGTTCCCAGCCTTCCTGCTGTAGGTTTTCTGCCAAGCATCCAGCAGTGTATTGGCCTCAAACCTCTCCTCTGCACCTGCTCCTGGTTCTAGAAGGGCGCTGCACCCATCAGCCTGCTGTGGAAAAGCCCAGCAGGCAGCAAGGAGCCTACAGGTACAGGAAAGTCATATTACGCAGGTCCTTTTGTGGGTTTAGATGTGAATAAACAAGCGGCCTTATCAGTTCTGCTGGAATTGCCAAGCCAAATGTCATCCAAAGTGACAATCGGTGCCCTTGATAGCCACCATCTCTCCTGGCCAGACAGAGAGGTGAACACTGAGACAGGACTGGAGCCAAAAGGAGAGCTCACTTCCAGCCATAGGACATTCCCTGCTCACCTTCCAGAAGCTCTGCTGGAGTTCAGCCACAGCAGATGTGACAGGAGCAAACCTGTGCCTGCCCTCATCCACCCAGTTCAGGGGCAAGGATTGCTTTTAGCCCCCTACTCCGTTGCAGCTCGAGTGGACAGGCTGGAGAGTTGGGCAGAGAGGAACCTCATGAAGTTCAGCGAAGGCAGGTACAGGGATCTGCACCTCAGGAGGAGGCATTCCCTGCACCTATACAGTGGCTGACTGGCTGGAAAACAGCTCTGTGGAGAAGAATCTGGAGTCCTAGTGGGCAAGTTGACCATGAGCAAGCAATGTGTCCTTGTGGCCAAGAAGGCCATGGGGATCCTGCAGTGCGTGGGGAAGTGTGTGGCCAGCATGTCGAGGGAGGTTCTTTACTCCCGCTGCTCTGCCCTAGGGAGGCTCCATCTGGAGTCCTGTGTCCAGTTCTGGGCTCCACAGCTCCAAAAAGACAAGGAACCACTGAAGAGAGTCCAGCAGAGGCCACAGAGACGATGAGGGGACTGGAACATCTCTCCTAGGAGGAGAAGCTGAGAGAGCTGGCTCTGTTCAGCCTGGAGAAAAGCAGACAGAGGAGGGGATCCCATCAATGCTGATCAGTATCTGACGAGCATGGGGCAGGAGGATGGTGTCAGACTCTTCTCAGCGATGACCAGTGACAGGACGAGGTGCACCAGGCACAAGCTGGAGCTTGGGAAATTACACCTGGACATGAGGAAAAACTTATTTCCTGTGCTGGTGATGGAACGCTGGACCAAGATGCCCAGGGAGGGTGTGGAGTCTCTCTCTGGAGATATCCAAACCCACCTGAATGCACTCCTGTGCACCCTGAGGGACTTGACCCTGCTTTAGGTTGGACTGGGGGAACTCCATAGAGCCCTTCCAACCCCCACCAATCTGTGATTCTATGAGTTCCCCACTATCAGCTGAGGCTCACATCTGCCTCTGCCACCCTGCCTGGGGCAGTGGTTTCTAACAGAAGGGCAGGTGGAGCAACAGAAGGGTCTATGCAAAAATCCCTGAGACAGATCAATCCATTGGAGCTCATTGGCAAAGCTTAACTCTGGATTGCTAAAACACACCGTGTGTCTGCCATGTCGCAGGAGTTGACCTGGCAGGAGTTGACCTGTTGTTTGCACATGAAAGGAAGCCAATTCCTCAAATATTTTTGTTGATTTCTTGGCATCTATCTTCCAGACCCTGTTTTTGGAGTCGAAGTGTTAGGTGGGGATGTTAACCGTTGTTCACAAAGTAACTGCAAATGAGTTGCTTGTCCTAAGGGGTAAGCAGAAAATCTTGAAGACAAAGACACCTGATATTCATTTCAAATTGAAACCAGGTTGAATGCTGGAAACACTGAGGCCTTCCCACCTTCAAACAGTGGCCACACCTTCTCTGCTTGAACTCCTCTTTCCTGACCAGCTTAAGGACTCCTGTGCTCCTCCTCCTCCCAGATGTGTGACTTCTCCAGATGCACAGCTTGCTCCTGTTGTTTGCCTTTTCCTCCTACAGTCAACAAGGCAGCAGTGTCTGGGCACAGGGTAGATGAGCTCTCTAGCTAAGCTACTTGCCATAAACATGTCCTAAAATTTACTAACCCAGCCAGTGAATCCCAGGAGCAAGATCTGTGAGCCTGGAAAAGAAGGAAAGGCATCTGCAGGACATAGTTGGACCATCGTTACTAGGACAACACACTTGATCTGCATCAGTAACTGTAGCCTGGTCACTTTGAGAGCTCAATTATTTTACACATGTTTAAACCACAAGAGATGAGATTGAGATGAGATCTTAGGAAGAAATGTTCTTCTGTGAGGTTGGGGAGGCCCTGGCCCAGGTTTCCCAGAGCAGTGGTGGCTGCTCCATCCCTGGAAGTGTTCAGGGCCAGGTTGGATGGGGCTTGGAGCCCCTGATCCAGTGGGAGGTGTCCCTGCCCATGGCAAGGGTTGGAACTGGATGGGCTTCAAGGTCCCTTGCAACCTAATCTGTTCCACAGTGCTATGATTCTACAATATACTCCTGACTGTGATTTTTAAGAAGAGATGCTTCCAAAGTGGGGCAAAAGTTCCTTACTCAAGCATGTGTGTATATATATATATGTGTGTGTGTGTGTATCTGTATATATGTGTATGTATATAAATCATAACTGTATCATCTAAAATATGTGAACAGCTAGAATGTGTCTGCCTCTGAGTCTTCCCAAAACCCAAGTAATCCTCTACAAGAAGAGATTATCTACAAAATCTGTTTATTTCTGCCAGGCATGCACTGTACCCTCTCCAGGGGTGAAGAAACAGCCAAGGGAGCTCACTGTCCTGACAGCCGAGTGTCTGACCTTGCCGTCACTGCTGCTGAACCATGACACAGCAGGCACGGCACCTTCCTCCGCTGACACAGCCAGGAGCGTAGTCACAACAGAAAACCACAGTGATCAGTGATATTGTCATAATACTCAACATTTTTTTGCCGTACTGTCCTCAAGCTGTGGGTTCATCCACCCCCTGCACGCCCAGCTAGGAGGGAATCACTGGTAAAGTAAACCTGCTATGTGATGAAATAACCTTGTAGCTGGAGTTTGTGTTTATTCAGTGTATTTCTTGGCAGCAAACCATTTACGCAGGTGGGGAAGGTCTGTGACTGCTCGTTCTTGGCTTGAATTGCCAGAAAGGGACCAGCCAATCACCTTGATGAGTAAATAAAGTGCCTGATCATAAACACTCTTTGGGATAAATTAAATCCTGGGCTTTGCTCTAACCTGCCTGGCCCATAACTGAGAACTACCGCTTTAAATGTGCTTTTGGTTAAGAAGACAAAAAATTGTCCATGGAATTGGTGAAATTTCTCACAATTTGCATCCACAATTTAGGCACAAGTTAAAATACAGGAAATTCCATTTAGACAGAAATTTTTTTAAATGCAAGGATGATTGAATGCTAGAACAGGTGGCCCAGAGGGGTTGTGGAGTATCAATCCTTAGCAGTATTGAAAAAAAGAGATGGACAATACTCTGGGAAGCCACCTCTGGCTGACCCTGCTGCAGCAGGGTTACACTGGACCATCTCCACTGGCCCCTTCCAACCTCAAAGCTCCTTACCTGTGAATCCTATCACAACTTCTAAAGTTGGATTGCTATGTAACACAGCCTCAAACTCATAGAATCATGGAATGGTTTGGGTTGGAAAGGAGCTTAAAGGAATGAGGTGTCCCCTCAGCCTCATCTTCTCTGAGCTAATCAGCACCAGGTCACTCAGCTGCTCCGAGAACCCCTGTGCTCCAGCCCCTTCCCCAGCTCTGTTCCCCATCTCTGGATGCACTCCAGCCCCTCAATGTTTAGAGTCGTTTAGACTAGACATAAGGAGGAAATTCTTCATGCTGAGGGTGGGGAGGCCCTGGCCCAGGTTGCCCAGAGCAGGGGTGGCTGCCACATATCTGGAGGGGTTCAAGGCCAGGTTGGATGGGGCTTGGAGCCCCTGATCCAGTGGGAGGTGTCCCTGCCCATGGCTGGGGGGTTGCAGTTAGATGATCTTTAAGGTCCCTTTCAACTCCAAACATGGACAGGTGGCAGAGACACCTCCCACTCAGTCAGGTTTCTTAAAGCTGCATCCAGCCTGGCTTTGAACACCCCCAGGAATGGGGCAGCCACCGCTGCTCTGGGCAACCTGGGCTGGTGCCTCCCCATCCTCACAGGAAAACATCTCTTTTTAAGATCTCATCTCAATCTCCCCTCTTTCACCTGAAAACCATTTCCCTCACCCTATCCCTGCACTCCCTGATAAAAAAGCCCCTCCCCAGCTTTCCTGGAGCCCCTTTCAGTACTGGACACTGCTTTAAGGTCTCCCTGGAGCCTTCTCTTCTCCAGGCTTAGCAAGCCCATCTCCGATCCATTCATCACATTACATTTCCTAACCAAAACAGATCAAAGGGTTTTCCTCCTTTCCTCTGCTATTATCTGCTCAGTCTTTCTGAGGCTGCTTTGTTCAAGAGCACCTCTGGATCAGCTGATAATCAAGTGTGTTCTCTTCCAGGGCCTTCTGCACCTCCATATTGCTGCTGACTGGCACAGCACGGAGGGACACAGGGCAGGACCAGTCCTCCCAGGCAGGACCAGTCCTTGTCACTCCTGAAGCCCTCTCTGTTCTGAACCAAGGCAGAGATCTGCTCAGGCCCTGGGAAACAAAGTTGGGTGATGCCTGTTAACATAAAACGCCTCAGCCAGCAGACAAGACCTGTCCATTGCATGGCAAGAAACTGACACCATGAACATTCCCTTCTTCCAAACCTCTGTCCATGTCTGTGGAGCCCTTCCAGCACCTTTGCTTATCATCTCAGTGTGTGGCTTCTGTGTTTGTTCCTTCCTATACTTATTGTCAGAGATTCTCCCCAGGTTTCTGCTCACTCCTGCTCTGACTGTTGCAGCCTTTTCCTCTCCATGAGACACAGACTTCCCCACTTTGATCCCAAATGTCACCTCTGAGGTCATTCCTCCCTCCTTCTTCCTCCGTCCTTCCCTCTTCCAGTCATCCAGCTACTTCCCCCCCCTTCGCTATTGCAACACCTCTGACACAAGCCCCTTCTTTGAAAGCTTTCCGTGTCTGTCCATGCTTACTAATCCTCTCTAGCTGAGCTGCCCTCCCCCTCTCCAACCTCTCCTTTCCGCTCCACATGGTCCTTTCCATCCTGCAGGGTCCAGTCACATGCCGGTGCTCGGGAAGGTCATATGATGGGTAGGGACCGCCGGGCAAGGCTGTGGCAGGCGTCTGTTGGACGTGGGGCCCCGCTAGGTATAGAATCGTAGAATGCTCTGGGTTGAAAGGGACCTCAAAGCCCATCCAGTTGCACCCCCTGCCATGGGCAGGGACACCTCCCACTGGATCAGGGGCTCAAAGCCCCATCCAACCTGATCTTGAACACCTCCAGGGATGGGACACACTTCCGTCTCCCATTCCATGGCCAGTGGCCGACCCATGACTCAGTGAGGTGTTGGACCTGCAGCATGCGGGGATGTGACGCTGACGGCATTGGGCACAAGGCTGTGGAATTGCAATGCAAGTACAAGGAAGGAATGTTATACGTAGGGAGGTGGCCAGTGGGATCCCACATCCGTTTCCCAGACTGAGTAGGTCTGCTGCCACTTCTCTCCTGTCCTGCCCACCCAGCAGGTCTTTGCTTACAACTCCTACATCGTGCTCTGCTTAGAAAAGGTCAACCTTGCTCTGCGTAGCGTAAAACCAGCCCACACAGAAGCCTTGCTTTCCATGTGCTCTGAGCTTAGTCTGTCTGCCTGCATATTCTTGGACTGGGAGTTCCTGGGATGAATATCAGCACCGTCTGTACATCACAGGCAGGAACACAAGTACAAAGTACTAAAAGGTGCCCCGAGCTTTTCTTAATTAATTGCAGAGCCACTGACTCTTCCTAATAAGATCCACATACTCAACAAACACAATAAATGAAACAAGTTAGACAATTAGGAATAAATGGCCAGAGGGCAAAGCAGAGCTTGGTGGGGGACCGACATCCTGAGGGACATCTCAATCCCTCCCACCCTCACCCTGCATACACTGCAACTGCATGTAATAGATGCCCTTTCCATTGAAGCACTGAGGAATGAGACTGGATCCAGAGGTGGGATAACTGATGGGTTCTCAAAGCAAAAAGTGCAAGCTGGTGAAAATGAAATAAATAATATCATTGGTATCAGTAAAAGCAAGGTCTGAGGACATCAGGGCACTCCATGTATCTCCAAGGACGGCTCAAGGCTTTCTCCTGTCTCAGGCAGATCCCGGCGCTTTGCCCTGCTCAAATTTAAGAAGGCGAAAGGCTCAGAGGAGGGAGTAAACAAAAAACAGAGAGCTGGAGAACAATTGATATCGACCTTGATGATACACAGCACCATCTTGTGCTGCTTATTTCTGTGCCCCAAACTGCTTGTTGTGCTTTTTCTGAAAAAAATAAGATAACGTGTGAAGTCTATGTTTGTGGTTCCCCTTTGATGTGAGTCACAGTAAAATACTGAGAAAGGGCCTCCTAAACACCAGTCGAAACAGCAGTGAGGACCACAAAGAGAGGAAGATCGTGCATAAGCTGACTCACCCAGCAGCAGCCCAGGAAGAAGGAATTACCTGAGATTTGCAACTCTAAATCTTGGGTTCAAATTAGCAGTGATGGAGAGAACTAACATTATAGGTTTTTATAGGGCTTTGCTAAATTAAGTAGCAAATTAATCGGTTTTAGTAAATAACTCCTGTTCTTTCCTGTGGGCACCAGGAAGTTGAGCATCATGCTGAGAAGTTTCCTGGTTTTGGTGTCCATCCAGATTTACAGGATCAGTCTTAAAAGCTGGAGTGCCACTAGAATGCAGCTAAAGTGGCTTTCGGAGTGCTGAAAATGAAGCTCTAGTTGGCCGGCTTGGCATTTAGTCTGGGAAGTTTTCAGAGGAGCCATCAGCTTTCTAATTATTCTGCCAACATGCCAACTTGCAGAATATTTTAGCTGCTAATTACCAGAAACAAGCCCAAAGACAGAGCTGTGCCCTGGACTGACAGACCCCTCTAAGCAGGCAGGAGAGCTGCAGCCAGTTCTTACAGTCTCCTCTCCAGCTGCTGCCCCACAGAGAGGTGAGCATCCCTCACTGAAGGTGCTTCCACACCCACTCCAGACTCGAGCCAAATATTCCTGCAGATTTGAAGAAGAAGCAAGTGGATAAGGTTGTGCACTCTAAAGCAATCCCTAAACCAAGCAACAATCCCCCAACTCCTCTCCAGCAGCTCCATGCTCCACATACAAAAAAATGCAGGGGAGTAGTGTTAGTATTTTATTTTTTTTTTAATCTTTTCCCTTTGCTGGGTGCAGAAGAGACAAGGCAGAAGCACCAGTGGGGGCCCACCATTCACCATCTGCAGGGCCAAGTGGTCAGAAACTTCTGAGAGGCTTCTCCAGCCCCCAACCAGAACAAGATCTCAGAAAGGAGCAGAAGTAAACACCTTCCTGGCCACCCATGGCAGCTCTGCCATGCCAAGGGGCTTGGCTCCAAGTCCATATTCAAGCCCAAACGTGCCCAGCTTTCATACAGCTTGGATTGAAAAGTGTGGGCTTTGGGTAAAGGTGTAAGAAGAGAGAAAACATACGTCATTCCTCAGCACAGACCTAAAGGTGTCCTTGTCTGCGGAGTTTATGGAGGAGGCCCACTACCCATCACTGGCTCTTCTGTCCGACACAAAGCAGACAAATGGTCCGGATCCATCTCACGTACCACAGGACGTGCTGGGAATGACAAGCTGCTGAATTACACTTGTCTGCTTGGACACAGGGAACAGGCATCAGGACACACTGAGCTCTTGCTGGCTCTCAGCCTGTGCTCCTGCGCAGTGCTGCTGTGGTGGGAGGTGGCGTGAGATTGCCTGAGGGTCCCTGCAAGAGCAACATGCTCAATCTGAGCATCCTGGGCACTAATACAACACATGGGCAGGGGTGGAAAGAGATAAAAATCATAATAAAAATCTCTCCACATCACTCAGGCATGTCTGGGAAGATGGAACAACCAAGAGTGGGCAAGAAGAGGTTTGTCCTTGGTGAAGGGTGGTCCAGCAACAGGACCAGGGACCTGCCATGGGGAGGGGGCAGCCGGTAGGGATCAAAGCCTCCTGGCTACCTCCCTGTGTACGGAGGTCCCTGGAGGCAGGTACAAACTGTAACGTTCCTCCCTGTGTGACAGTGTTCACAAGAATTAGGATCTCGTAGGAATGTGGGGATTTATTCTTCAAGGCCCACCGTATCCGCGAGCGCTACAGCCCAAACAGTGCACCAACAGAGCATGTGCTTGATAAGAACCCAGGAACAGATGCCAGCGGATTTAATGTGGGACAGGAGGCCCATTGCAGGTTTGCAGACTGCTGGCAGGGTCAGCTGTAAATATTCCCTCACAATCAAAGGCATTCATCTAAGGATTACATGCTGGGGGCTTTGTGGTAAAGTAAATTTGCAACTAACAGGACCATTAATAGTCAGACAGTTTAGTTGGCTCACTGGCTGCCATTTATTTTCCCCTCAGTCATTTTTACTACATCTAAATACCATGGGGATGTGGGGCTTGAATGATGTGGCCTAAGAAATCAGCTTAGAAGAAGAAGGAGAAGGGGTTACCTCCAACAAAGAGAGCTCAACGGGGATCGAACTGCGATATCAATAGTGGGTAATGCCACTGAGGCATGTGAGCTGATTTCATAACCCGATGGAGATTAGCCTCTTCTTTAAGCAAGCAAACCCTTCGAGGGATACGAGGCATTGGTCCTATAAAGCATGTTCATAGAGGGGCTGTATGTGAAAGACTGAGGTGGGGAGGAGAGACTGTGCTGGGTAAGAAAGGTCTGTGGAACAAAGACACCACAGCCTGTTTTCACCCCAATTTGATGCTCGCAAAACAAAAAGTACTCAGAGCAGAAACTGCGCCACATAAGAAGTATCTCCCCACTCTGCAGTGAGCATGAAATAGACAATAATCGGTGGTACGATGGGATGATGAGAAAGCAAAGGGTCTGGGCTGAGCAGACAAAGCAAGGAGTGCTGGGCTGAGCAGGTGCAGGGTGATGCGGGGATTAACCCGGGATGTTATTTCATGGCAGTGCTGCCTCTCCAGGACCACAGAACCTTTGGGGTGCGATCAGCTCTGCACGCCCGTGTGATGTGAGGGTCCTCACGTGGCCACCCAGCTTGCTTCACCCTGAGGTTGCTGCCATCCCAACAGCCCTTCCCCAGTCTGTTCTACAACCCCGTCTCTACCCCTCCTCCTCCATCATCTCAGAAACAAATTAGGGAGAGGGAGCCAAGAGCGGAAACTAACACCAATCCCATTAAATTAAATTCTACTGCCTGGACTGTATTTTATAATTGAAAAGAAAAAGAAAAACTGTTTTATAACTTCAAAAAAAAAAAAAAGAACAACCTCTCTCTCTCCCCTCCTCCTCCTCTCCTGAAAATCTGCAAATCCGACTCCTTTTTCATTGGAGAAAAGGAATGGAAATAGAGAAAAACCAGATAGGAAGAATGGCAGGTGTGTAAAACAATCTCAAATTTCTATACATGGAATTAAAAACTTGCGGAATAGCTATAATCACTCCCTGACACTGAATATCAGACCTAAGGCAATGAAATCAATCTTTGTGCAAATGACCAATCTTTAATAGGAGCATCTCCGACTTGTATTGTGCCTTTGCTTTCAGTAATGAGCACCCCACACACCCAAGAGCCACAATTTTCCCCATCAAGAGAGGTCACTTGAGCCAAGCACCAGTTGCACCTTCCTGTTCATGTGAATGCAATGAGATGCAATCTTAGCCACAGGAGTACTGTGCAAATCCATTCTGCAGCCACTCACCAAGGCAGTGGTACCCTGTTCTGGATAGCAAAACACTCTGCTGCTGCATCCACAGCAGGTCATCCCTGGGAGGATACGAGACGCGACGCCAGCAGTGCTCTTCATGAACAAGGCTGCTATTTTCTTTGTCATCTCCAGAGATGCTCATACCAGAATTACTCTCCCTCTGCAGGTCTTTAAAGATGTTGTGTAATGCTGAAGGATTTTCCCTTTTCCCTTAACGCTTGGCTTTTTGATCACAGAATCATAGAACCTCGAGGCTGGAAAAGACCTTTGAGATCATTGAATCCAACCATTCCTGCCCACTACTAAACCAGATCCCTGAGCACCTCATCTGCCCTTCTTTTAAACCCCTCCAGGGATGGGGACTCCACCACCTCCCTGGGCAGCTTCTGCCAGTGCCCCAAAACCCTTTCAGAGAAGGAATTTTTCCTAATGTCCAATCTGAACCTGCCCTGGCGCAGCTTGAGGCCATTCCCTTTTCCTCTATTGCCTGTCATATGAGAGAAAAGATCAACACCCTCCTCGCTACAACCTCCTTTCAGT
Organism: Phaenicophaeus curvirostris; assembly: GCF_032191515.1. Lineage (NCBI taxonomy): Eukaryota > Metazoa > Chordata > Aves > Cuculiformes > Cuculidae > Phaenicophaeus > Phaenicophaeus curvirostris. The sequence goes on from NC_091431.1 coordinate 74,539,305, forward strand.
CAGTTGTAGACAGTGATAAGATCTCCCCTCAGCCTCCTCTTCTCCAGGCTAAAATGGTGCGGTTTGATCGCGCTTCTTGTTGTCCTTTCTGCAAGGAAAGGAGGTATCAGTGTGCTAATTTTCAAGACAGATAAGCAGAAGCATTAAAGCAAATTACTTTGCAAAGGCCCCTGACTTCAGATTCCTTGAGCAGAACAGTGCCAGCCTGTTTCTATCAGTGATGCTGAGCTCCGACAGAAGACACTGACCATGATCTGGGTCGGAGACTTTCTGCTCATATGGAAATGGTATTGAAATGGAAAGCCACCAAGATGATGAGACAGCTGGATCACCTCCCATATTAAGGCACGTTGAGAGAGTTGGGGTTGTTCAGCCTGGAGAAGAGAAGGCTCCAAGGAGACCTTAGAGCAGCTTCCAGTGCTGAACGGGGCTTCAGGAAAGCTGAGGAGGGACATTTGGTCAGGGAGTGCAGGGATAGGATAAGGGGGAATGGGCTTAGGCAGAAAGAGAGGAGATTTAGATGATTTATGAGGAAGAAATGTTTTCTTGTGAGGGTGGGGAGGCCCTGGCCCAGGTTGCTCAGAGCAGAGGTGGCTGCCCCATCCCTGGAGGGGTTCAAGGCCAGGTTGGATGGGGCTTGGAGCCCCTGATCCAGTGGGAGGTGTCCCTGCCCACGACAGGGAGGTGGAACTGGATGGGCTTTGAGGTCCCTTCCAACCCAAACCACTCCAGGATTGTGTGGTTCTATGATTACATGGTTTAAAGAGATGGAAACCTCTCAAATTACATGCTGCTACTGAAAAACCTGACTCATCCTTCCCCAAGGTCACCAGCAGAGTCAAGTCCTTTAAACATTTTGGCACATTAGTTTACATATCCTACTGATTTTAGCTTTTTGCTACTAGGAAAGAAGCTTGACTCCTCTCACATCCTTTCTGCCTCCACATCTCATGGCCCTGCTGTGACTCAACTTTGGCCTCAGCCATCCAGCACCCCCTGTGAACAGCTTGTGACTGTGAACAAGTGGCACGTTTCTTCTTTTTTCTGTAAAAATGCTCATCATTTCAGAAACATTCCTCTTCTGGTTTTGGAATGAACTGAGATCCTTAAAACAACCACAGTGGAGCTGGAGAGGATAAGAGAGCCAGAAAGACACATCCAAGAACAGGTACTACCTCCCTGGGCATTGCCCTGCTCACACCTGCTCCCGGGGTAAAGCCTCCAACACCCCTACAAGAGCTGTAGATGTTGAGCTTCCCATTCTTTTAAGGTGGATTACTTACCCTGGTTTATTTTTTATTGCTTATTACAATATCCAGAAATTCCACCTGGGACCCATGAAATCTTTTCCAGTGAAAAACTAATCAAACCTAGGAATTTCTCCTTGAAATTATTGGGCTTAATGAACTGTTATTTTCCAAGCAGCTCTGGGTGGGAGCCTTCTTCGCCCCCAGACCATTAGGGTTGTGGAGAGGTCATCGCAGAGCCGTGCTCTCTGCATGGATACAATGCCCATCGGAACAGATCCCGAGCATCTCCCTGGATGATTGTCACCTTTTGGCCGAAGCAGCCAGGGATTATTTTTATGCACTTTTTCCTACCGTTGCTAAGCTATTCTCACTGCTACCGTCTTCCTTGGAGGCCAGAGGCGAAGAGCGGGACCCCCCCAGAGCCTGGGGTTGCGCAGACAAAAGGAGGACACATCCCCACCCACCGCAGCTTTACAATGGCAAGAGGCACCAGCTGAATACAAAGGCACTGGGAGGAAGAATGAGGAGACTTCGCAGTGGCTGATGGTCTGGCAGGGTTTTGTTGGCATCAGGAATCTTTTGAAAATATGAAGCGTTCGGTGACGGGGCTTAGCTGATACATTTCATAGAATCATAGAATCATAGAATCATAGAATAACCAGGTTGGAAGAAACCCACCAGATCATTTCCTGCAGGAGTGAGCCGGGGCGTGGGCCAGAAGCTGAGAAACCTCTGTCCTTTCTTTTTTTAGGACACACTGCTGCTCCTCGAGAGGGATCACACAGCTGTGAGAGTGGCTGTGTCCCCAGGACACTCTGCTGAAACCCATGGTCCCCGGGGAGAAGCAGTTAGCGTCATCTCAAGCCCCCTGACATGGGAGATGCTCCAATAGCTCTGAGAATAGCTTCCCTCCAGGGAAGGTGACTCAACCACCTCCCTGGGCAGCCTCTGCCAGGGACCAATGACCCTTTCTGTGAAAAATTTTTTCCTAATGTCCAGCCTGAACCTCCCCTGGTCAACCAACACCCCCAGGTCCTTCTCCTCCAGGCACTTTCCAGCCAGACTTCTCCTAGTCTGTAGCTGCTCAGGGTTGTTGTGCCCCAAGTGCAGGACCCGGCATTTGGCCTTGTTAAACCTCCTGCCATTGGTCCCAGCCCATGGATCCAGCCTGTTCAGATCCCTTTGGAGCCTCCTCACCCTCCAGCAGATCCACACTTCCACCTGCAAACTAGCTTAGGGGATAGGATAGGATAGGATAGGATAGGATAGGATAGGATAGGATAGGATAGGATAGGATAGGATAGGATGGGATGGGATGGGATGGGATGGGATGGGATGGGATGGGATGGGATGGGATGGGATGGGATGGGATGGGATATTCCAGTGGGAAGGGACCTACAATGGTCATCTTTCCCAGCTGCTAACCTGTACAGAGTCAGGAGGTGGCTGGATTGAGAAAGGCTTATAGAGGTGCAGGGTACAAACTCAATAGTCAGCAAATGCGCTGCTGGAAAGTGAAATTAATTCTCCATTAATATCTGCTAATTAGGGCGAAAGCAATGCCTACACCTGATTTCATGCCATTTACCTCACTGTTGCCTGGTTTGGGGTCATCTTTTCCTTCTCATCTCTGTCCATCATTTGCCCGCACCTTTTTCCTGTCTTCTCCCTTACCACAGATCCTGGTGCCTCCTCCTTGATATCTGCTGTGAGTTTAGAGGGAAAGGGAAGAAGCCAGGAAACTCATGTGTCCCAGAGCATCCCCTCTTCTCCATACACTGTGAGTGAGACAGCAGCAGCAGAATAAAACTAAGTAAGTTCTTATGGATCAGTACCTGGTAAAAATACAGGCACTAAAAAGTAGGAACAGATGTTTTTTTCACTACAGAGGGTTCAAAACTATTCACATTATTGCTAATGGGGCTGCAGAAGATGATGAACAACATGGGGCTTCCCCAAGCATGACCAGCATGTTCAGCGACCCCAACAACCCCATGGTCCTACCCCAACCCACCCCAACCCCACACACTGTGAGGCTTCCCATGCGTGGCTGCTCCTTGGGTTACCCATACAAACACCCATCTATTCCCATCTACACCCACCCCATCCCATCCCACCCCATCCCACTCCATCCATGCCATGCCATCCCACTCCATCCCATCCCACCCCATCCCATCCATCTCATCCATGCCATCCCATCCATGCTATGCCATGCCATCCCATCGATGCCATGCCATACCATGCCATGCCATGCCATCCCTCCCATGCCATCCCATCCATGCCATGCCATGCCATCCCATCCCATCCCATGCCACCCCATCCCATCCCTCCCATGCCATGCCATCCCATCCCTCCCATGCCATGCCATGCCATGCCATGCCAACCAATGCCATGCCATGCTATCCCATGCCATGCCATGCCATGCCATGATATCCCATGCCATCCCACTCCATGCCATCCCACTCCATGCCATCCCACTCCATGCCATCCCATGCCATCCCATGCCATGCCACGCCATGCCATCCCATGCCATGCCATGCCATGCCATCCCATCCCATCCATGCCATCCCATCCATGCCATGCCATGCCATGCCATGCCATGCCATGCCATGCCATGCCATGCCATGCCATGCCATGCCATGCCATGCCATGATATCCCATGCCATCCCATGCCATGCCATGCCATGCCATGCTATGCTATCCCGTCCCATCCCATCCCATCCCATCCCATCCCATCCCATCCCATCCCATCCCATCCATGCCATGCCATGCCATGCCATGCCATGCCATGCCATGCTATCCCATCCCATCCCATCCCATCCCATCCCTCCCATGCCATGCCATGCCATGATATCCCATGCCATCCCACTCCATCCCATCCCATCCATCTCATCCATGCCATGCCATGCCATGCCACAGAATCACAGAATCACAGAATAACCAGGTTGGAAGAGACCCACCGGATCATCAAGTCCAACCATTCCTATCAAACACTAAACCATATCCCTCAGCACCTTGTCCACCCGTGCCTTAAACACCTCCAGGGAAGGTGAATCAACCACCTCCCTGGGCAGCCTCTGCCAGTGCCCAATGACCCTTTCTGTAAAGAACTTTTTCCTAACGTCCAGCCTGAACCTCCCCTGGCGGAGCTTGAGGCCATTCCCTCTCGTCCTGTCCCCTGTCACTTGGGAGAAGAGGCCAGCTCCCTCCTCTCTACAACGTCCTTTCAGGTAGTTGTAGAGAGCAATGAGGTCTCCCCTCAGCCTCCTCTTCTCCAGGCTAAACAACCCCAGCTCTCTCAGCCGCTCCTCATAAGGCCTGTTCTCCAGCCCCTTCCCCAGCTTTGTTGCTCTTCTCTGGACTCGCTCCAGAGCCTCAACATCCTTCTTGTGGTGAGGGGCCCAGAACTGAACACAGGATTCGAGGAGTGGTCTCACCAGTGCCGAGTACAGAGGGAGGATAGCCTCCCTGGACCTGCCGGTCATGCCGTTTCTGATCCAAGCCAAGATGCCATTGGCCTTCTTGGCCACCTGGGCCCCTGCTGGCTCATATTCAGTTGGTTGTCAACCAACACACCATGCCATCCTATTCCATCCCATCCCATCCCATCCATGCCATGCCATGCCATGCCATGCCATGCCATGCCATGCCATGCCATGCCATCCCATCCCATCCCATGCCATCCCATCCCATCCCATCCCATCCCATCCCTTCCCTTCCCATCCCATCCCATCCCATGCCACTCCATCCCATCCCTCCCATGCCATGCCATGCCATCCCATCCAGGCCATGCCATGCCATGCCATGCCATGCCATGCCATGCCATGCCATGCCATGCCATGCCATGCCATGCCATGCCATGCCGTGCTATCCCATCCCATCCCATCCCTCCCGTGCCATGCCATGATATCCCATGCCATCCCACTCCATCCCATCCCATCCCATCCCATCCCTCCCATGCCATGCCATGATATCCCATGCCATCCCACTCCATCCCACTCCATCCCATCCCATCCCATCCATCTCATCCATGCCATGCCATGCCATGCCATGCCATCCCATGCCATGCCACCCCATCCCATCCCACCCCATCCCATCCCATCCCATCCCATCCCATCCCATCCCATCCCATCCCATCCCATCCATCCCGTCCCATCCCATCCCTCCCATCCCATCCCATCCCATCCCATCCCATCCCATCCCATCCCATCCCATCCCTCCCATGCCATCCCATCCATGCCATGCTATCCCATGCCATGCCATGCCATGCCTTGCTATCCCATCCCTCCCATGCTATCCCATGCCATCCCACCCCATGCCATCCCACCCCACCCCATGCCATCCCATCCCATCCCATCCCATCCCATCCCATCCCATCCCATCCCATCCCATCCCATCCATGCTATCCCATCCCTCCCATCCCATCCCGTCCCATCCCTCCCATGCCATCCCATGCCATGCCATGCTATCCCATGACATCCCACTCCATCCCATCCCATCCCATCCATCTCAATCTATGCCATCCCTCCCCTCCCCTCCCCTCCCCTCCCCTCCCCTCCCCTCCCCTCCCCTCCCCTCCCCTCCCCTCCCCTCCCCTCCCCTCCCCTCCCCTCCCCTCCCCTCCCCTCCCCTCCCCTCCCCTCCCCTCCCCTCCCCTCCCCTCCCCTCCCCTCCCCTCCCCTCCCCTCCCCTCCCCTCCCCTCCCCTCCCCTCCCCTCCCCTCCCCTCCCCTCCCCTCCCCTCCCCTCCCCAGGCCCCGCCCCCTCCCATTCATTCCGCGGTGACGTCACGGGGGGGCGTGACCAATGGCGCGCGGCCCCCTATATCCCCGGCCGCCCGCGCGCCGTGCGCCCGCCCGTCCCGAGCCATGAGGCGGCTCGTCCTGCTCCTCGTCGCCGCCCTCAGCAGCCGCCTCGCCGCGCCGGCCCCGCCGCCGGGACCCGCAGCCGCAGGAGGAGCAGGAGGTGCGGGGGGCGCCCCCTCCCCGCGGCGGGGACCGGCTGCCCCGGGTAGCGACGAAGCCGCGAGCCGCCCCGCTGACCCTGTCCCCCTCTCTCCCCCCTCAGATGCCGCCGCCCCCGAGCCGCCGCCGGCTCCCAAGAAGCAGGTGAAGTTCCTTCTCCGCTCCTCGCCTCACGAGGACGACGGCTGCGCTCTCGCCGTCGGGCAGGACAGGTGGCTGGAGGACTGCAGGTTCAACCTGACCGCCAAGACCTTCTTCATCATTCACGGCTGGACGGTAAGAGGGTCCTCGCTCTGCTTGTCCCACCCGCTTCCACACACCTGACCGCAGGTGCTCTTGTATTTCTGGCACCTAGTGGGATCTGGGGGCGGCTTTTCGCCTTTGGAGCGCTACAGGCTCTCGCCAGCTGCACCTGAGGTCTCTGGCACGATGCGATTCGGGGGATACGCGACTCTCTGAAGTCACCCAACTCTTTCGCAGCTCCCCAAAATCCCATCCATGTCGGTCACGCTCAATCCAATAGGTCTTTTCCAACCTAAATGATCCTATATCTGCAAAATGAGAATGTGCCAAAGGGAACTTGAGATTTCCCCCTCAAATCCAGCTAGCTGACCACTACGAAAGCGCCCCTTGGCTTGACGTGCGTGTAGACTTTCTTGAAATTATAGCTCTGTGCCTGCATCCTTGACTTATGCTACATGGTCTCGTTAATAAAGAAACAGAGGGCGAACAGCCCTTATCAAACTTTCTTCTCCTGCGTTGCGTGTGGCACTGGGGGACTTATCAATCCTACCAGGGCTTGTGCAAACAGTGGTGCCAGGGCTGGAAAAATAATTTTGCAATCCATCAGAATTTCTGAAACTCCTGAGAAAAAGAGTGATAAGGTGGCATGTAATGAATGCCTCTCCCTCCTGCCTTAAAAGGCAAGGCACCTAATTACATCCAGAGTCTCTCAAAACCTGTTTTTCTTACACCATTAGTGCAGTGCTGAGAAGTGGTGGGGCTTGCAGAGAAGCAGCTTCCAGTGGGAGCATGATATGTAAACGATATGCAAACGACTCAACTGTGAACGTGTGATCTTGGTCCTGGGAGCTGGAAACTAACACCTGAATCTCTCTCTAGATGAGTGGCATGTTTGAAACCTGGCTGGGCAGCTTGGTATCCGCTCTTCAGGAGAGGGAGAAGGATGCCAATGTGGTCGTGGTGGATTGGCTTTCACTTGCCCACCAGCTCTATACTGATGCTGTGAACAACACGCAGGTTGTTGGAAAAAGCATAGCAAGGCTGCTTGACTGGTTACAGGTAATGTGCAAGCTCAGTCTCTGTTGTAATGCTTTGCGAGGGATTGTTGCACAAGGGGATGGAGCATGCAACAGGTCCAATGCTCGCGACTGGGAAGGCTCTGTTGTAATCCAAACCCCAAGGCTTGGTGGGGTGATGGCTCATCCGTCAGGTGCTGTGCTCAGCCCTTGTGTGAGCGAGTGCTGTGGTGCTTTGCCGGGAGATGCTGTTCTGCAGCGTGGTCGGATCAGTGATGTTGAAGTGGACCTCAAACTTAGGAGTCCTTCCTCGTGTCTGAGCAACATCAACTCAGGAGCTGAGCACTCAAAGTTAGCGTTGGGTTGGCAGCAGGTTGGAAGAGGAGAAGAAGGCTGATAGTGCTACACTTGGCACTGGAGTCCATGGGCAGTACCAGGATCACCTGGCAGTTCCCTGGGAAGGCTGCTCCAAGTGCTGTTTAAATGAAGAATATTGTAACTGGGGTTGAAACCTGGGTGCTGTGGTTGTTGGCAAACCACAAGTGCCATCCAAACTGTTCAACTTGTCTTGCCGAAGTAAAGAACGAAGCACACTTGTCTGCTCCCTCCTTCCAATCTCCTCTTGGAATTGGACTTTAGAGTCCTGCAGATAGGACCAGTGCCAGGTGCCCTGAAAGACAGGGGAGCAAATTATCTTATCTTTTTCTGATTTCCTTGCAGGAAAACCCGCTCTTCCAGCTTGAGAACGTCCACCTGATTGGGTACAGCCTGGGCGCTCATGTTGCCGGCTTTGCTGGTAACCATGTCCATGGGACAATAGGCAGAATTACAGGCAAGTGGCTTTTTAAGCCATCTCTTACTTTTCCTCAGCAAGCAGTTGGTTTCCCCGAAAAGGCTCATTTCCTGTGTTACTGCAATATTGTTTGGGGTTTTCTTGTTCAGAAATGACAAGGTTCCTATGTGTAGTGGCAGCGAGAAGCATGAGTCTCTTCACATGAGAAAGCGTCTTGATTTTGAACCCCAAATGAAGGGGGAATTCAGTGAAAAACCTTTCAAAGGACAACCTGATCTTGAGTATATTTGAAGTTAAATGTGTGTTCGAAACAAGTCCATCTTAAGCTCTTGCTACTGAAATCCTAAGCTTCTGAGCGATGCTGTTTTGTAATTACAGCTCATAAATGATTGGAAGTTAGAGCTATTGGGTGCAGTTTGTCCCATGCGATGTTTGGTCAAAAAAAAAAAAAACAAACCATAAAGCACCAACAAAAAAAACCCCAAAAAACCTCTGTTCCCAATCTTTCGTTCTGGAAGTATCTTGAAAAGAGTGCTGCTGACTCCAGAGAAGAGCTGATTTCAACATGCAAGAACATAGGGCATGGTATCAGTGGTTGCATTGAGCATTTATATGTGACACTGGCAGGGACAGCCATAAAAATCTGTATGTGGTTAAGCAGGTATAAAATCACCTGGCAGTCAAGCTGGGGAATGGCTCAGGAGCAGAGCTTTGTGTTGAAGTCAGGCTCAGAGGTTAACAGAAAGTCCCAGACCCATCATGGGATCTCAGGTGCAGGAATAACCTGGCTGCTGTTTAAACTTGTGTTAGTCCCTCTGTATGTTGGGTCTGAAAATAGACTAAATGTAGCCAAGGCAGCTTTAGCTACCAACAGTCTCTGTGGGATGCTAGACCTCTTCTGGAGTTCAATCATCTGCTTCCTCTTGAAGGTTTTCTTCCCTGTGACCTAGCAAAGACTCATTGTGTACAACAGGCAATCCGAAGCCATCGCTGTCAATAGATGGTGCTACTGCTGGGTTGTTTTGCATAAAAAGCATTGTGGCACATATTGATTTGCTCCCTGAGTGAGCCCATGGTGAAGAGATCTTTGGGGGACTGTATCTGCAACGGGGCAGGGACTCTCCGTGTATGCTAGGAGGGCTGCAAGCAGCAGGCTCCTGGCTATATTCCACATGAAATAACCCAATACCTTACCTAACATCTTGTACACTATCTCTGCCACCAGGCTTGGATCCGGCTGGCCCAATGTTTGAAGGAGTGGACCCTAGCAAACGCCTCTCCCCTGATGATGCTAACTTCGTGGATGTCCTTCACACCTACACAAGGGAAACACTAGGTGTTAGCATTGGGATCCAGATGCCTGTAGGACATCTTGACATCTACCCCAATGGAGGAGACTTCCAGCCTGGCTGTGGATTAAGTGATGTCTTGGGAGCAATTGCTTATGGGAGTAAGTTCTCTTCACTTTTTTTTGCTTCTGGCTGGTGTAGACTCCTCACAAACAGACTCGGGCTGATGCTGGGAGATGAGCTGACTTACAAGTGCAGAGAAAACCATTTTTCCCTTCTACACTGCCTGTACTACTTGAGGTAGTTGCTAGAAACTAGACTTCCCTTTAATTCTGGAGTGGCATGTTACCACTCTAACATCTGATCATAAACTACGATTGTCTTTTGCTAGATCTAGAATTCTCTTTAAGTCTTTATTCGTGGGAGACACTAAATGACAAGTTCTCTTTGAGTGTCTTGCACTAACCTTTGAATTCCTGGTGTTTTAAAAATGTTCAAATTTGGCCATGCTCAGCTCATGTTGGGCTACAAAAAGGTAGAGCTCATTGTCTCTTTTTGGCTGCTGGGGTGACAAATGTTTAAACAAAATGCAACTCTGCTTCTCTAGCAATAGGTGAAGTTGTTAAATGTGAACACGAGCGGTCTGTGCACCTCTTTGTGGACTCCCTTGTGAACCAAGATAAACAGAGCTTCGCGTTCCAGTGTGCCGATTCCAGTCGCTTCAAGAAGGGAATCTGCCTGAGCTGCCGGAAGAACCGCTGCAACGGCATTGGCTACAACGCCAGGAAGACACGGAACAAAAGGAACAGCAAGATGTACTTAAAAACAAGAGCTGACATGCCATTCAAAGGTACGCTTTTCCTCTCTTCCCTCTTTAAAAGAGCATCTCCTGGAGTGGGTTCCCAAAGTCAGTGTTGGGGGAGATGCAGAGGCAGAAAAGCAGCATCACCTCAATACGGTGCAGCACCAGGAATTGCTTTTCTGCTCTCACCTGGCTGCATTGTTGCTCTCCGGCATTCCTGTGCCCTGTCTGCCATGTGAGATCAGCAGGGCTCTGGCCATAAGGACACTCTGACTTTTGAGCAAGGCCGTGGTTTACATGGCACACTTGCATGACTTAGAGTGGTGTAAAGTTTGGTGGACCTGCTGTTTGTTGTCTCAGTGTCAACTTTGTTATCAGTGAGCACAAGAAAACTGTGATCAATAGTATCTAGATAAAGAAATGGTCTCGCCTTTGCTGGCCAACTCTGTTTCTCAAAGAGTGATGCTGATGGTGTCTCTCAACAAAGTTGCTTCCATCTATGCCCTTCTTGTCTCTTTCCAGTGTACCATTATCAGATGAAAATGCATGTATTCAGCTACAATAGCCTAGGAGAGGCTGATCCCACTTTCTCCGTCACCCTTCATGGCACTAATGGAGACTCTGAACCTCTGTCTTTAGAAATGTAAGTAAGCTGACCTGTTGTGCTTACCTGTGTAAGAACGCCACTGAGGCTAAACAAGGTGGTGTCATCATTTTTCCTTTGGTAGCTCTAGCATTTCTCCTGAGCCTCGTAGCCTTACCTCATCACTACTCAAAAAACTTTCCATCCAGTAGCTTAATTATAATTTATGGTTGAGAAAGCCATTTGATGTGCCCAGTCCTCTACATACAAATGTTCAAGGCTCATTGTTGTAATGCTTTGTTTTGCTTTTGCCTTCTACAATTTAAATGTAGTCTGAAGGCACTCGTATCTCTGGAGGCATTGTTAACCTCCTTTAGCCTCTCCCAGAAGAAACACAAGGCACAAAATTCACCTTTAAGCTGTGAAAGGATGGCTGAGCCAAGTACATGATGCATTATATTGAACCAGCTATCCCATCTCACTTTGTTTAGTGTAATCAGTAATTAACTGGTGACAGTTGAACATGGTGCACTTGATAAGCTGCAAAGGGCTCTGTTTAATTTCTTGCATGGAATGAATGAGCATCTGGCATGCTTCCATGAGGAAGAAATGTTGAGTCTCTGCTTGTCTTTCAGGCTTGATCAAATTGGCCTAAATGCCACCAACACCTTCCTGGTCTATACTGAGGAGGACATGGGTGAACTCCTGAAAATAAAGCTCACCTGGGAGGGAACATCTCAGTCATGGTATGACCTGTGGAAAGAGCTGAAGAGCTACTGGTATCGCCCTGTGAAGTCCTCGCAGGAGCTGCATATCAGACGCATACGTGTGAAGTCTGGGGAAACACAACAGAGGTAATGGTTATTTTAGACTGTGAGTGAAGTGACCCAAAACTTCAGTCACAAGAAGTACTCAGACTTTAGCAAGAAAAGTTGGGGTTTTGAACTTAGCTGGTATCCTGAACTGTCTTTCATCTTTAGTGATGGTCTTTTAGCACCAGCTAATGCTCACTTATGGCATAGATGAGTGGGTTATATGCCAGCATGAGGTAGAAGACCAGGCTCTTAAGCAAAACTAGTCAATGCAGATCAGCTCCTAGATGTTATTTTGCTTTATTTAGGTACTGTGACACATTCTTGTCTGCCACTAGTGACTAAATTAGACTGTTTCAAGGTGGATCAGATCACATCTGAAGGGTTAAGGTACTGACGACACCAAAAATACTGAAATGCAGATGGGTATGGCTATTTACATGCATAATGTGCTGGTTTGGCACAAGGAGCTAGAACAAAAACTGTAACATAGTGACACCAACTCCTTAATCCCTCTGGAAATCTGTTTGAGCAACCAACAAGAAGTAAAGCTGGTAAATATGTAGCACTGCACCCCCAAATCTCATGTTGATGTTCTGAAGGCAACCCAGATCTGTCAAAGAACAGCAGTTGATATTGACAATCTTCCCACATCTCTCAGAGCTTTAAATAAGCATCTCCTATCATCTGTAAGGTATTCTGCATCCTAGTTTCTGCAGTCTGTGAAACATGGATAGCAGAAGCAAAGATCTCAAAATAAAAGCGTAAAGTAGGAAATAAAACAGCCTTTCAAGAGCTTTGGTGTACCAAGATGCTCTGCAGGATTGATGTCAAATCAAACAACTTGTCCTAGAATTAGCTGCAATCCACAGTATGTTATTTGTTAATCATGGAGGTAATGTACTTTCTTTTGACTTCTGATTCCTCCTCCTAGGTTTGCTTTTTGTGTAGAGGATTCCCAGCTGACCAGCATATCTCCTGGTAAAGAGCTCTGGTTTGTTAAGTGCCCAGAGGAATGGCAAAAAAGGTAGGGAAAATTGGGTAAGAGAGATCCTTTCTAATGCACGTGACTGGGTTGGGATGAGTGAAGCCAGTTTCTTTACTTTTTTTTTCTTTTTTTTTTGTTTTTAAGACTCCTGGAACATCTTTTTCTTTCAAAAAAGTTAATAAATTCTATCCCAAGATTCCCAGCTATTAGACTTAGTTTTTACATATGCCTTAACTATCACTGATAATATCACAAGGTGACATTATCCTCCCTTCTGGTATTGGTTTGTCATCTTGTACCTTTACATGCTTACTACCATCATCCCTGGGCATAAAGAACCTGTCTGCTTGCTGTTGTGGTAAATGCTAAAAATGAGGGGCTACCAATACCCAAATCCTTGTAATAATGGAAAATGAACCATGGAATCTTAGAATCATAGAATGGTTTAGGTTGGAAGGGACCTTAAAGCTCATCTGGTTCCACTCCCTGCCATGGGCAGGGGCACCTCCTACTGGATCCGGGGCTCCAAGCCCCATCCAACCTGGCCTTGAACCCCTCCAGGGATGGGGCAGCCACCCCTGCTCTGGGCAACCTGGGCCAGGGCCTCCCCACCCTCACGGGAAAATATTTCTTCCTAAGATATCATCTCCATCTTCCCTCTTTCAGCTTCAAACTGTTCCCCCTCATCCCGTTCCTGCACTTTCTGATCAAGAGCCCCTCCCCAGCTTTTCTGGAGCCTCCCTACAGGGATAAGAGCCACCTCTTAAATGTTACTGCCCTGTAAAACAGAGGAAAGCTGGGAATGCAGGGAATTGCCTCAATGATTGTTTCAGCCTTGTAAGAGATCTTGAGCTGCCAAGAAATGTCAATTAGAGTTTGAGCTCAACTGCACAAGGAAGACGCAGCTGTTACAGTACTAGTTGTACTGCTTCCTCTCTGGCTATGTTAATCTCCTCTGGTTCAGGAGAGCGCAAAAACTCAGCCCTTGCTAGAGCATCTCAGCCTGGCTTAACCTCTGGGGGACTTTCCAGACACGCAGGATCAGTCCTCAGAGTATAACTTCCAGTAAATCTGGTCCCAGCAGTGGCAGCTTGATTGCTTCAGACTGCCTCTAATCGTGTCTGTGTTCATTTGACTAAGTGATGGTCCCCTTCAGATGAAGCCCAGCCTTTTGGCCTCTCTTAAATGTCAATTGGTAAATGTAGAGCTTTGTTGCTTCTGATCTGGTAATAAAGCGCTTGGTTAGGGCTAGCAAAGCCTTGTGGAAGTTGTGCTTTGCACAACTTGCTTGGGTGGCAGAGCTCAGCTCAGAAATGCAAGCTGGTGCCGTTCCAGGTTTGGCAGAAACCAGCACACTGTGCTATATACAGTAGCAAACAGTTATGTGAATGAAACTTCTGTGCAAAAAGTCGTTGCTCTGCCACAAGCCTTGAGTCAAGTAAATATACCTGCAGGTACAATAAATGCTGCTCTGTGGCCCCCATAAAACAGAATTGCTGGCAGATGTGCCCTTCCTGCTTTACTTGAGGAGCACAGCTTTTGCACGAGGCAGAGGTGCAGATCCATGCTCCAACGTGCTATGGTTTCTAGGAAATGATCCTTCCTCCCAGAGATCACGAGAAATTACTTGCTGTTTAGCCCTCCATTCCTGCCAAATCACTGGAATATTATAGTTCCCTACTTGGAGATTGATTCTGCAGACATCTGTCCACCCTGGATGGATCTGAACAGGCAGAGTGTAACGTCAGGACCTGTAATTTCTGTTTGCAGCCTGCTTGCCTGCATAATTTCTGCTCCAGGCTCTCATTGAGTAGCTACTGGGCAAAGCGCTGCTTTGAGAAAATAAAATACTACCCTGTACTGTCTAAACCTGTTCTTAGTCTCCTAGAGTTACTTAGGAATTATTTGTTACTCCTCTTAACTTCTGTATTTAACTAGATATCTTTTTCGTCTCTGCTTTTCCCAGATCTGTCTCAAATTCGCTCTAAAGACTCGCAACTGAGCAACCTAGATGCATGAAGACCACACAGGTGGAAGAATGCCCTGGCAAAAATCTGTTTTGGTAGCACTTAAAGCAACTAGCTCTTAATGACGAAACATCTTGGATCAGATGCAAGACACTGAAGAGCAATTTATGGACCACGGCCCTAGACCTAGAAAAACTAAAACTACTTTCTCCTTTCCCCAAGGAGCCTGGTTTGTGCACTTAACTTTATCTTGGCCTGTTACACCCTGCCTTTCTTCCATGTTCTCATTAACCAAGACTATGGATGAGATCTCCACAGATCTAGACCTCAGCAATGATCTTCTGGTCTGCCTGCCAGTGGAGTTGAGAAGATAACCATGTTAACTGCCCATCAGACTGTGGGCAACAGTGCTGCCAAGAACAAATTAGCATCTAGTGTAGGTGTTACCGTGGAT
This sequence comes from Phaenicophaeus curvirostris, assembly GCF_032191515.1. Taxonomy (NCBI): domain Eukaryota; kingdom Metazoa; phylum Chordata; class Aves; order Cuculiformes; family Cuculidae; genus Phaenicophaeus; species Phaenicophaeus curvirostris. The sequence goes on from NC_091431.1 coordinate 74,554,465, forward strand.
CCAGTAGCACTATGGGCTGTAAGAAGATGAGACCAGCACTGGTCAAGTGCGTGGGGTTGTTCAGGGGAGGGTTGGGAATAAGCACAATGCCACTTATCTTCATGTTGTCCTTTGCTTGCCTTAAAAATAATCCGTTCTGTGTCTGGCTGATACTGAAATCTCTGTATATTGCCTTAGAAGAAGGTAGTACTCCTTCCTCCTTGTACCTAGAGCAGAACATGGTGCAGATGGCAGGTGATGGTGCTGGAAGCTGCTCCTCACTCCCCAACGTCTGCAGCTGGACTGCCCGGTTCCATGAGTCAATCTCTTTGCAAGAGGCACACGGCAGCTGCTCTTCTGCTGACGGTCGGGGAGGAGGAAGGTGATGAACTATGCTGCTTCAGGAGAGCTTTGCACCAGTCCTTTTAACTACTGAGAATGCGTTCACCTCTGTTCGGATGCTATTGTATTACCAGTGCATTACTAAGATCTTATTTTTGTGCGAAGTACTTAACTGAGCCAAACAGACAACATCCTATTCTCATTGCCACAGTGTGCCGGCTGAATTCCCTGGTGCTGGATGAACTTGGCTTTGCCAGGCAACAGCTGTCCTGTTTGCTACAGCAGAGGGGACCTTTTCAGAGGTGAACTAGATTTTGTTGGGTTTGTTTTTTTTTCACTTTTTGTAGAAGGAGACTTGGTGTGACAGCTCTTGAATATTGGGGATACAGAAAGGCAGCCTCAAAAAATGGTGTTGCCAGATGGTGCACTAAGTTCTGAAGGCTTATAAAATCCTTCTGAGGCCTGCAATTTTCTGAGTTTTTGTAGAGCTTCACTCCAACCAAAGCAAGCACATTTGGAGATTTTTTTTTTCTTTTCATGGTTTTATGCAAAGGCTTCAATAACTGAAGCTTTTGGTAAGTGTCTGTGACTTGTCACCATGCCATACTTAGAGTGGTTTCAAAGCCCTATTTGTATATTGTGGTTTTTGTATGACTTAAAACATAATTTATTTCTCATACTGTACATATGTAAAGTTTTAAACATTTTGGATTTGAGTAACAGTTTTTATAAGCCTTAAGACAAATAAAGGGCTTTGTAAAAATCAGTGAAGTCTTGTTATTGATCTAACACAAACTTCGACATTCCTTTCCTAAACAAGAGCGTGTGGCCATCTTGTCCCTTTCCTGCAGGTCACTGAGACCAGCAGAAAGAGGATATGAAGGCATAGCAGCAGCCATATAGGTGCTGGCATGTAGGTGCCCTTATCCAGAACCTTCATTTCAAGTCCTCTCCAGGCTATGCTGAAGATGGCAACTTCTTCCTTCCACCCACAAACCACCCAGTGCCTTTAGAGATGCAGCAAAATCCCTTTATAGAATCATGGAGTAGTTTGGGTTGGAAGGAACCTTAAAGCCCAACCACTTCCAACCTTGCTGCCATGGGGAGGGACACCTACCACTCAATCAGGCTGATCAAAGCCCTGTCCAACCCTGGCCTCCAGGGATGGGAGCATCTGTGGCTTCTCTGGACAACCTGTGCCAGGTCCTCTCCACCCTCATAGGAAAGCATTTCTCCTTAAGATCTCATCTCAATCTCCCCTGTTTCACCTGAAAACTGTTCCCTCTCATCCTGTTCCTGCATTCCCTGATCCAGAGCCCCTCCCCAGCTTTTCTGGAGCCCCCTTTAAGCACTGGGAGGCTGCTCTATCTACTCCTCTGTTGTAGCTGTTGCCCATCAGACACCAATACAGGTTTGCTTCTAACTTTAGTCAAGCAGTGAGAATGTGGTTTCAACAATGCCCAAGGGATCATCTTCTTTTTTTTTTTTTTTTGGCAGAGTGGATATTGCAAAATAAAAAAATCCATGTCTGGGTACCAAGAATGGAGTTTTTTTTGTCTGCCCCTTCCCCACAATGGCTGTTAGACATGTTCAGCAGCAGAGCGTACCAAAAGCATTAACTTACCCTTCCTACCATTTTCTTTCAGCCATAGTAATATCACTACTACTTTGGGCTAGAGGAGACTGAGATTTTGTGTTACCTGCTCTCTTTGGCTATTGTAGTGAACACAGGGGACTCTGGAAAGTCCTTGCTGCTGCACCAGGCTAGCCAGGACAAGTTAGGACAAACTAACTCTTCTCTGTTGACTTCCTGCATTAATGTTTTCTCCTCCATTGACTGTAATCTTTTTTTCCTGAAATGCTTCGCCTTTGGCTGACTTCAATAGTTAGCCAGCTGATGAATACTTTTAAGAAAACTTACCCATATCTCATCATTAACTGAGGCTTTCCCAGCTTTTTCCCAGCAGCTGCATCATCAAATTTAGGGAAACCTCTCCATGCTCTGCTTCTCTGCAATGCAAATTGGTGGCACAAATCCAGCAGCAGCAGAGGGACTTTGCAAACAGAGTAAATACCTCCAAGCTGTGGAAGATTTACATGAAATTACTTAGTTAACCTTTTCCTATGAAAAGCCCAGCAATCATAGAACCACAGAGTGGTTTGGGTTGGAAAAGGCATCAAAGCCCATCCAGTTCCACCCCCTGCCATGGGCAGGGACACCTCCCACTGGATCAGGGGCTCCAAGCCCCATCCAACCTGGCCTTGAACCCCTCCAGGGATGGGGCAGCCACCACTGCTCTGGGCAACCTGGGCCAGGGCCTCCCCACCCTCACAGGGAAACATTTCTTCCTAAGATCTCATCTCAATTTCCCCTTTTTCAGCTTCAAAGCGTTCCCTCTCGTCCTATCCCTGCACTTGCAGATCAAGAGGCACCTCCCAATCTTTCCTGGAGTGCTAGAAGAAATGGCTGACTAGCAAAGGAAAGCTACATTTGCACATTTGGCAAAGTGATGTGGAGCATGTTTGGTGCTTGTGGGTCCCCCAGTCGTTCTGCACCCCAGAGCAGTTTTGTTCTGCTGTGTTCCTGTTGGGTACCTTCCACCCTGTGCAAATGTTGGGAGACACAGAAACCAGAAGTCGTTTACATGTTTGCCTGCTTATTTTGTTTTGAGATCCCTTCCTGTAGCAGCATTGTAGGGTCAATGTTGGGTCATTGGTCCCTGGCAGAGGCTGCCCAGGGAGGTGGTTGATTAACCTTCCCTGGAGGTGTTTAAGGCACGGGTGGACGAGGTGCTGAGGGACATGGGTTAGTGATTGATGGGAATGGTTGGACTCGATGATCCGGTGGGTCTCTTCCAACCTGGTGATTCTATGATTCTATGGTTCAGCAATGGGCTGCTGCACTCTCACAAGTGATGCATTTTGTGTTAAATCAGAGAAGCAACATGTCCAGTCACTTATTGCAATTTTTTTTCATGCTACCCCTTAGATACAGCTGCAGTGCAGGGACTGACGCCTCTTGCAGGGTAATCCACCTCCAAGGAGAAAAAATGGATGGTACTTTTCACATCCAGATGCTCTCTACAAGGGAAAAGGTGAAGGACAAGCTCACAAGAGGGGAGGAACAGGCTGGAACTCTTTCACATCCATGAGCATCCATCTCAGGCAACCGGCCCTTCGCACAGCAAATGTGGGCTCCCAAAGTCATCTCTCCTGCTGCTTCATGTATTGAGGTTAACGTAGAATCACGGATTCATTAAGGTTGGAAAAGACCTATAAGCTCATCCAGTCCAACCTCCAGCCCAACACCACCGTGCTTGCTAAACCATGTCCTGAAGTGACTGAAACATGCCCCGAAGTGAACATCACACCTCCTGGCATGTCAACATGCATCCCTGCACAGATCCCCAAAGTCAGGAGTTTGGTTGTGCGTTAGACAAGTGAAAAAACAAAGAAAAATGGAATTTTTTTTTTTCTTTTTTTTCAGTCTCTAATATATTTAGTATCAGCACAGGCCGTAGCTCCCAAGTCTGTGCCATACAGGAGTGGGCCTGTAGGCTGGACCTGCCATGGGGCTGACCCCCATGCTCTCAGTCGCCTGGCATCCCTCCCCCTCCCCCAGGTTTATTCGGGATCGCTTTTTCACAGCCACTCCATTCACATCCCATCAAAGGTCAGGCTGGGTCTCCAGAGGAACAATACGCCTTGCACAGAGAATGCTTTACAACCCTCTGAGCCCCCCATGCAGGGCTGCCCCAGCTCTGGCAGCTGACTGCCTGCACCAGCTCCCGCGAGCAGCAGCAGCAATCAAGCGGTTTCACCAGATACAGCTTCAAAAGCAAGGATGCTGGGGTGAGTCGAACTCAAAGCGTGTTTGGTGTTCGCTTCTCCCCCATTTCCCAGTATAACACCATCCCTTCGGTGGATGCTGCAAGATCTGTGGTGGGTCAGCACCAGGTCTGTGATGTTGGAGATGCTGGTTGCCTCGCATCGACATTTTCCAAGCTGCAAATATCTAGGCAGGTTGAATTCAACACAACAGCCATGTTCAGGAATAGAAAGACCAGCCAGTCCTTCCAGGATCAAGGTCAGCACAGTCTTTGCTGGCTTCCCATGCTGAAAAAAACCAGGCAGCCCTGCTCCACCAGGTAAAGCTTTTCAGCAGTCCCCAAAAGCAGCCTCACTGAAAGATGACCGCAACTGTCCAAGAAACCCAAGATCCTGCTCCTTGGACCGCGATAACGAGTTGTAATTTTACGCCTGTTCAGATGCTGACATTCCAACATAAATTATACAGCTCATTGCCTTCCCGGTGATCCCATCCAGCCCAGCAGCGAACACAAAGAATCTGGCAACTTTTGCAAATCCATGCAAAAGTATTGGGAGACATCATGCTGCCCACAGGGATGGGTAAGGCAGCTTGACCCAGAGCTGACCTGTGCTTAAAACAAAAATCAGATCGCTTTTTATTGCTTGATTATTGTTTTTTCCTATTTATGTCCATTCTGTTCTAGGTTGTTTTGCAGCTGCTTCATGAAATTTTAAGATGTTTATGGCAAACCATATAAAGAAGACACAAAGTGCAAACATTTAGAATCCTTTTCTTCTGACGTGACTTGTAATGAGACTGAAAAAATGAGGAAAGGGGAACAATAAAATAAGTCTTTCCAGGCCATGCTGTTCCACCCCTCCTAGCCAGCTGTCCTAATTATTGCAAACAGGCAAACCATCTCAGATAAAGTAAGGAATGACACAAGACTTGGACCAAACCTAAAGGCAAATCAGGTTGACTCTTTTCCTCCTTTCCACATGGCTTTCCATGTCCTGTTTTTGGCTGAAAACAGATGTATCCTACCAAATTATCAGGAGAAAAGCCACATTCGGCTTAGCTGGAGCTAAGCAAGTGTACGGAAACCACCTTAGTCCCATTCCATAAAATCTGCAGATGTTAATGAGAGGAGGATCCCTGCTCTGCAGATCTCTGTGAAAGAGCCAAATGTGTCAGTTCTTTGAATAATCCGCTAAAGAAACCTCCATGAAAAGGCTGGATTACATATTATTTGTGCATTGCAATGAAGAAAATTTCCGAAGGCAAATCTCAAACTCTCTGTTGGATAACAAATCCTGAAACTTCTCTCTAAATTTTGGAATACAGGATCTGGCTGGTTTACCTATGACTAGGGATATTCAGAAAGCTTGCTGCTCACTTTACAAATTGTTTATTAATGTTGTCTTTATTGTTGAGGAACACAAACCCAGATGAGAGTCATCGCTAACCCTCACTGCTGGGAATAGCATCACAGCACAAGCCAAGAGAGGACAAGAGTGAGAGCAGCATGACTTGGCTTTCCGTGATCAGGCAAGGGTAGAATCCTTGACGTGTTAACATGTGAATAACTAAATTCAAACACAAAAAAATCAGCAAGCTCAAAAGCTTTGCCTTAGGAGTGCTCCTCAAGTCAGTAACAGAGACAAACCTCAGAGGCCTTGGTATTCAACAGCTGATCAGCACACACACCAGAGGGGTGCACAGTCTTCTGAGCAGTTTGCATGCATAGAAAAGCAGTTGAAGAGCTTCTTTTGTTTGCTTAAGCTTCCTTCTGCTTGTTCATAAAATAAAACAATGGAATTGTTAAGGCTGGAAAAGACTTCACGCCCATCCAGTCCAACCATCAGACCAACCCCACCATGCCTACTGAACCACGTACCAAATTGCCACAGCTACACAGTTTTTAACCCCTCCAGAAGTGGTGACTCCACCACTTCCCTGGGCAGCCTCTGCCAGCACATCACCACTCCTTCAGTCATGAATCTTTGTCCTCATATCTGGTCTAAGCCTCCCCTTGTACAGTCTGAGTCCATTTCCTCTTTTCCTCCCATTTATTAAGTCAGAAGTAACATGGTCTACACGTCCATCTTCATGTAATATACCAGAAGGTGAAGGAAATTGAAAAATTAAAGGGAAAGAAGGACACTCCTAATGGCTGTTGTGGTAGAACAACTGTTATCAGGAAAGAAGCAGCACATTTACACAGTGTACATATTCGCCTTAATGATTTCTGTAAGCAAAGCTGCAAAAACAGGGACATGTTAGCTTTTCTGCAAGTTGTGTCTGCAAAGCTTCCTCCTGGCTGAGAAGGTGGAGGAGACGTTGTCTTAAGTCCAGAGTCCTTGTCTTAAGAGCTTCTATCGTCTGCTTTTACACAAGTTCAAGTTCACCCGCCAAGGCACTGCGCGGTAGGACACACACACCAAACACAGCTAAGCACATGCACAAGTCTTCCAACTGGGTTCCCTTTGAAATCTGCAGGAGTTTTTTAAGTTGGATTTCAGCAGAAGTTTGATGGGGATTAACCCATGGAGAGATGCTGGTCCAGGAGTACGGCAGAAGCTAACCTGTTGCTGAAATGCGTATGTGGGGATCATGCTCTGCACTTGGCAAGACTAGAATCATAGAATCATAGAATCATAGAATCATAGAATCATAGAATCACCAGGTTGGAAGAGACCCACCGGATCATCGAGTCCAACCATTCCTATCAAACACTAAACCATGTCCCTCAGCACCTCGTCCACCCGTCCCTTAAACACCTCCAGGGAAGGTGAATCAACCACCTCACTGGGCAGCCTGTTCCAGTGCCCAATGACCCTTTCTGTGAAAAATTTTTTCCTAATGTGCAGCCTAAACCTCCCCTGGCGGAGCTTGAGGCCATTCCCTCTCGTCCTGTCCCCTGTCACTTGGGAGAAGAGGCCAGCACCCTCCTCTCCACAACCTCCTTTCAAGTAGTTGTAGAGAGCAATGAGGTCTCCCCTCAGCCTCCTCTTCTCCAGGCTAAACAACCCCAGCTCTCTCAGCCGCTCCTCATAAGACCTGCAAAAGACTAGTTGCAAAAGGTGTAAACTTAGAAAAAACGAACTTCTTACACATTTTTTTTTCCTGTTTCTTCTTCCCATCATCCTTAGTTACTACGCTAAATTCCTGTCTGAAGTCCAAGCCACATGCAGCCTCCAAGCCAGATCCAGTAACAACATCAAAGCTCTGACCTAGACCGATCCTGCATTCTGGCCAACAGCTACTTAAGAGGACATGATGAACTTTTTTATCTAGTGCATCTCTACAAAATTGAGTCAACAGAAGCTCCGTTTTTTCAGTTTGATCCAAAGATCTTCAATTAACTTTTGCTGCTCTGCAATGGGATTTTGGTTTTGTTTAAAGAAATTGCCCCTTCCCACCTGCAAGACTATGAGAAATAATTGGAGAAAACCTACCATCTACATGTGAGAAACAATGAACCCTACTGTATAAATTAGATGCCGTCAAATTATCAAGGAAATAATGTGGGAAAAAAAGAGAGAACACTGCTATGTACATACATATCTGTTTCCTTTCCTTCTATTACAATTACTAAGTAGTGAGTGGGGGTGAGGGCAAAATCAAATAGACTTATGATATTTAAACAGATATGATCTCCTTACAATAATAATCATTAACACTAGAAATAATTGGGACAGGTGCAAATACCCTGTACTCTTCCACTTATACCAAAATTCTATGTCAACCCCCCCATTTTGATTAAGACCATATTAATTCAAATAACACCTTGTGTAGGCTATTGGAATCAAAGCCAGGCTTTGCTGTTCATCATTAGTTTCCAGAAATGAGGTAGAAGACAAGTGTTTTGGTTAATTCAGCATAATAACACCTCCTCTTGCCTTGGCACTTGATAAAAACAACCTGCACCCCTGTTTAGGTGTGTGCATCCTGGGGCTGGCTCCTACACACGAGCTATTGCGCTCTCCCAAGATCCGCATCGGTCTCCCTTTCTAAGAGGACTTGGGGGTACTGATGGATGCAAGGCTGGACATGAATCAGTAATGTGCTCTCACCACCCAGAAAATCAACTGGACTGCATCAAGAGGAGTGGGACCAGCAGGGTAAGAGAAGGGATTCTGCCCCTCTGCTCTGCTGTCATGAGACTCCACCTGGAGTCCTGCGTTCAGCTCTGGAGTCCTCAGCAAAGGAAGGACACGGAGCTGTTGGAGTGAGTCCAGAGGAGGCCACAGAGATGATCTGAAGGTTGGAGCACCTGCTGTACGAGGCCAGGCTGAGAGAGTTGGGGTTGTCCAGCCTGGAGAAAAGAAGGCTCCAGGGAGACCTTAGAGCAGCTTCCAGTGCTGAATGGGGCTTCAGGAAAGCTGTTTTGAACTAAGGGAGGGGAGATTTAGAATGGATAAGGAAGAAATTTTTTATAATGTGGGTGATGAGGCACTGGCACAGGTTGGCCAGAGAGGCAGTGGAGGCTTCATCCCTGGAAACATTGAAGGTGAGGTTGGACCAGGCTCTGAGCAACGTGATCCATTGGAAGGGAACAGGCTGCCCAGGGAGGGGATTGAGTCACCTTCCTTGAAGGGGTTTAAAGGAGAGATGGATGAGGTGCTCAGGGACATGGGTTAGTGATTGATGGGAATGGTTGGACTCGATGATCCTGTGGGTCTTTTCCAACCTAGTGATTCTGTGATTCTGTGATTCTGTGATTCTGTGATTCTGTGTCTCTGCTTCTGCAGGGAGTTTGGACTAGATGAACTGTAAAGGTCCCTTTAAACCCAAACCATTCTGATTCTAGGAATATGCTTCTGATTGCCTTTTCTACCGTGCTTTAGAAGAACTGTCCCCTTCTACCTCTGCCTGCATTTGGAGATAAGATGAGCCCATGCTTCTCCCCCAAATGCTCAGTATCTGGGCAATCCCACGAGCAGTGCCATGGCAGGAATCACCTCTGGGGACAGCTTCCCCTTCTACACTCAAGCCCAGCTTTTTCTCATTCTTTTCCTCCTACCTTCTCTGTTTCCCATTACTCACCTGCCATGAACTCCTCTTCACCATGAATTATGCTCCATCCATTTGGCTCAACCTCACCACTCCCAACCCATCCACCGACATATCATTACCCACCATTCCCACCACAACTGCTGTAAGCACAGAGCTCAGCCAAGGGAAACCTACATATCAGCTCTCTCCAAAGCTCAGCCATCATCTGAATTCCACGTCTTCTTTTTCCTGCGTGTTCAGCCCCCACCAGGAGCAACTCCTGGAAGACTGAGCCTTCTCCTCCTCTTTAGCTGAGAAATGGCCAGGGCCAGAAGACCATCCAGGGCAAGCTTTGAAGTACCCTAGGATGAGTTTTTCTCACCCTGGTCCCAGTAAGACACAGAGTGAGATGAGCACTGGCATTCTTAGTGAGTGGGCAGTGTTTGCACGGGTTTCCATGTGCCAGAGCAATCTACCAAAGCAGCTGAGATCTGTGAAGTTATTTTTTAAAGCTTGGCCATAAACAGTGGTACAGGACAGCTTGCTTCAGCCAGGCTCCTTTCCATCATCCGTTGGGAGCTGGTGAGGCTGGAGGAGTCTCCTCCAGCAAACCTCCTTGCCATGCTCAGGGAGTGTCCACAGTGGATGTGCAATGGCAGAGCTCTGTGCTCTGCTCACCCTATGAATTTGATTTTTCAGTGAGGATAAAGCCACCTGCAGCACCTGCTTTGCAGCGGCTCCAGACCTGGCCTGGAGAGCTGAAACATCTGCTCACTGTCAGGAGCAAGCAGGGGCTGATTTACACCTTGTGAGATGGTCACAGGAGCAAGCGTGTTTGTTTGTAAACCAAGAATGATTTATTCCTCTTATTAATTCAGTATCTTTCAGAAAGCACACTATGTCAGCCCCATTCAGCAGGCCTTTTATTTATTATTTTATCCCTGCATAATCCGTGGTTTGAACAAAGATGCACATTGTTCCATTCTGCGGCTGACAAACAGAAACTGGTTTTTTTTAAATTAACTGGTGTGTTGTTTTCTCCCAGTTCTGGTGAATCGGCTTTTAGCTTCCATTTTAAAGGCTTTTCATTTAAGAAAGAAGCAAAATCTGGTTTTCTGATCCCACTGAGTTACCTCCTTATGCAGCACCAACACCATTTCCTCGCTCCAACAAGTCAGGATGCTGTTTGTGCCGGCTTATTCAGACTGCTCTGTCTACAACATCCCATCCCTTAGTTTTCATAGAATCATAGAATAGTTTGTGTTGGAAGGGACCGTAAAGATCATCCAGTTCCAAGCCCCCTGCCCTGGGCAGGGACACCTCCCACTGGATCAGGGGCTCCAAGCCCCATCCAACCTGGCCTTGAACCCCTCCAGGGATGGGGCAGCCACCACTGCTCTGGGCAGCCTGGGCCAGGGCCTCCCCACCCTCATGGTGAAGAAATTCTTCTTTATGTCTAGTCTAAACTTGCCCCTCTCCAGTTTATACTCATTCCTCCTGGTCCTACCACTACAAACCTCTGTGAACAGTCCCTCCCCAGCTTTGTCGTAGCCCCTTTCAGGTACTGGAAGGTCACTATAAGGTCTCCTTGGAGCCTTCTCTTCTCCAGGCTGAACAACTCCAGGTCTCTCAGCCTGTCCTCAGAGCAGAGCTGCTCCAGCCCTTTTAATGTGTCTGAGCTCAAGAAACAAAGCAGGGGACTGAGGCTGCACTTGGGCGTGTAGCTTTTTCATCCTGCTTTTGGGGAAAAAGAAATGTTAATGTCAAGTAGTTGGGGCCCAGCAGGCTGCAGATTTTAGGACCTGCTAACCTTGAACCCACCCTGTTCGACATCTTTATCAACGACCTGGATGAGGGGATCGAGAGCACCGTTACCAAGTTTGCAGACAACACTAAACTGAGAGGAAATGTCGATCTGCTTGAGGGCAAGGAGACTCTGCAGAGGGGCCTAGATGGGCTGGATTGATGGGCTGAGGCCAGTGGTAGATTCAACAAGGCCAAGTGCTGGGTTCTGCACCTTGGAAACAACAACCCCGTGCAGCTCCAGGCTTGGAGAGGAGCAGCTGGAAAGCTGCCTGGAGGAGAAGGACCTGGGGGTGTTCTATGACAGAGGCTGAACATGAGCCAGCAGGGGCCCAGGTGGCCACGAAAACCACCAGCGTCTTAGCTTGGATCAGAAACAGCGTGGCCAGCAGGTCCAGGGGAGGGATTCTCCCCCTGGTCTCGGCACTGGTGAGGTTGCACTTCAAATCCTGGTTCAGTTTTGGGCCTCTCACTACAAGAAGGACATTGAGGGTCTGGAGCATGTCCAGAGAAGGGAATGGAGCTGGGGGAGGGTCAGGAGAACAAGGGTTATGAGGAGCAGCTGAGGGCCCTGGGATTGTTTAGCCTGGAGAAGAGGAGGCTGAGGGGAGACCTCATTGCTCTCTACAACTACCTGAAAGGAGGTTGTGGAGAGGTGGGTATTGGTCTGTTGATCTCTTCTCCCAAGTGACAGGTGATAGAATGAGGGGGAATGTCCTCAACTTGCAACAGGACGGGTTCAGATTAGACATTAGGAAAAATTTCTTCACAGAAAGGGTTCTCAGGCACTGGCAGAGGCTGCCCAGGGAGGTGGTGGAGTTCCCATTCCTGGAGGTGTTTAAAAGGCAAGTAGATGAGGTACTTGTGGACATGATTTAGGAGCAGGCAGGTATGGTTGGAGCTGATCATCTCAAAGGTCTTTTCCAACCTAATGATTCTATGAATTTTGCTGTGAACAGATTCAGTGTCCTGTAGCAGAAAGGCCCAGAGAAGATCACAGGACCCAACAAAAGACCTCATGGTCTCTGTACCCATTGCAATTAGAGCTGGTCTATTGCAAAATACACACCAAGTATCTCCCTCCTGGCTGCTGGACTCCTGTTGACTATGCAGAGTCTCTGGAGATGGTGCTGAAGCAATCACAGATATAATATTTTGACTGCCTGTCTGACCACAAAAAGGGTCTCTGTGAACAACAGCAAAGTAGATCCAAGGTTGATTGTCAACGCTAATACTTAAGGACAACCTTAAGGTCTCCAACTGCCCCAGACATAGCAAATAAGCGACAAAGTCCTTGGCAAACTGCCAAAACTAGGCTCTGAGGTTACTGGTCTTTCTTCCAACAAGACGCTTGAAGCCTACCCAGGTATTCAGGTCTTGGGCCCAGAAATCGCTCAGAAGCATGTCTATAAACTCATTGTCTCACTGTCCACAACTGCAGGTGAAACTGCTCCAGGTCTGGACATGAGCTGCTCATTGAGAGTTGAGGGGTGGGCAAGGATGTCAGCAGCCATGCAGCCTGGCTGAAGGATATTTTCAATGGTGAAATCTATTTAAAGATAAACATTTATGCTGGCCCCATCTTGAGCTTGCGGTTTCTTTCTCCGAGCTGAAAATCTGGTCGCTTAAGACAGTTATACTGCAGATCCACAGCAAAGGCACAATGATGTCGGGGAGTGTATGGAGGCTACCAAGGGATGTCTTGCGATGTGCCAAGTGTGATCCCAGCTGCCCATGTTGCAATCCTGTACACAGCTGTGTGTAAGCACAGGTTAGAACAAGCAGAAAGACACAGTCCTTCTCAACCCCATGCATGATGTCAAGGACCAATATTGACTAAGGGTGAATAAAGGCCATGCTTGTTTTGGCAACTACAGCCTTTTTCAACAGTATGAGAATGCTATAAGGGCTGCTACCTCATTGAAGTCTACAGAATAAATAGTCCCTGATGCTGGGTCATCTAGTGGAGGCTTTGAATTCCCAGCTTTTGGGTACAATCTGGTCCTCAGCACTTTATTTGCACCCTCAAGGGAACATACCAGAAAGACAACATTGCTGCTGAGGTCCCTTATTAATCCTGTACAGCCACAGGGCAACCTCCCACCAGTTACTGGAGGAAAACCAGTTTGCTCCACTGATCCATGACCAGACCTCTTGAGTAAGAACAGAGGGATGTGTTCCCCAAGCACTTCTAGTCTGGGGATGTTCAGGCTGGTGGGCATCAGAGGGATGATTTTCTGTCGTATTGTGAGCCAAATCAGTGACAGACTGTGACTAGGAAGGGAATAACTTTCTACAGACCACTGGCATTCCTGGAGAGCCCTCACAGTATAGCTGGCATAGCAAAATACGTGAGGAAGAGTCAGGAAAATGGACTTTTTCCTGCTCAGCCACTTTCTAATCACACAGAAAGCCCAGAGAGGGCAAAGACACACAAAAGTCCGAAAGAAGAACTTGTGTAGTAAAACCACAGATAAAGCACCTTTCTCTGCCTGTAACAGCATGTCTAGTCTCTCTGTACATATTGGTTTTTATGGTCTAGTTTGGGGCCCTAAAATAACCCAGCTGAGTTCTTCTGAGGCATTCAGGTACCAAAGAAAGCAGATAGGAACAGAGGGGGCTCTCCTGAAATGAGATGTTCCCCCACCACCAGTTGCTTGATGACTTCCCCTTCATATTCATCACCTGCTGCTATTGTATCCTTTATTTTCTCAAAACAGCCAGAAAACAAGTCTAGCACATTAATACTTGCTGCAAAAAAGCCCTTTCCTACACCAGAAGAGACCATACCATACCTGAACCCAAGGCTCCAGACCAGTTCTCCAAGATGTTTGCAAGTGTTCCTGTCAGACCACAGAGTTTTATGGACTTTGTGGCCGATACTTTCACTTGCCAAGGGACAAGAAACAGTTTTTTGCACAGGAATTTCTACATGCACAGGAATTTCAGTCTTTGAATACCCCAGATTTCTAGATCTGTAGATAAAACCTTTTCTCATGTCTGTGCTTACCTGTTGGCCTGGACTGTATGTCAACCTTTCTTTGACTTCTTTCTCATACCTTCTGGAAAGATTTGCCTGCATAAAGTGCGAGAACATTGGAGCAGATTTCAAACCACTGTAAGCCCTGCCTTCAGTGTGAAAATCAATGAGTCCATGTTATTAAAAAGGTGCTTCGAGCTTCAGGAGCTTCCTGAGGTGGGGAGTGTCTCCTACACCTGCTTGTCGCCCTCCCACCACGAAGGGTCCTGCCTTTCCCTGGGGCTTTCTGTGTATAGGACAGTGCATAAAAGACCGAGGGAGCCTTTAGACTTCATTGACAGGTATGGAAACCAGGCTGGAAGAATAAAAAAGAAACAGGAGCATGTTTTTGGATGGGGCTTGGAGCAAATAGCTGCATGGGCCATGTGTGCTCATCTCCCAGCGTGGTATTATAGAAAGGGGAAATGTGCCTGCATGCACCTTGTCTAAATTACAAGCACACTGTGGAGCTTAAATATCCACCTAGCTATTGATATACACAGTCATAAGAAGACAGTTACCCTGATAACTCCTCTGCAACCTCTATATTGAGGCCTTTGTTCCTTTTTCTCTTTAAAAAATAAAACTAACCCCTCCCAGTCAACTCTTCTGCTCTTACGACAGTAAAATTTTCAATCCAACTTAAATGCCGAAGGTGCAACTTCAGATCCAACTTAAACATTTAAGATGAGGATGTAATAGCTGACTTTTTAGAATTAAATCAAGGCTTTTCAATCTCACCCAAATTACAGCTCACTTAAAAGTTTTTGCTGGGTAGTGGGGATAGTACTGAGAGCTTTATCTGTTACTACATAGCACAAAGAGACCTGCTTCAGCATCACAAGCAAATAACGCTTTTCTCCTCACTTAACCGGTTTAACTATTGCTATTGAGGGTTATTTGTCACCTGCAGGTAAGACCAGCTCTCCACTAAGCCAGTGAACTTGTCTGTGTTGAGAGAAGAATGGGAGTGGGAGCAAAACTACTGGTTTTCCATATTTTAAACAGGGCAAGAGCAAACAAGGAATTAGCTGGTAAAATCATCACTGCTATGTGGTAAAAGAACAGAGAAAATCTTGAAGAAATTGTGTCAGATACTTTAGCATCTGAACCCTATTTGCTACCAAGGAGAACAAGATAACACATATTTTTCTTTGTCTCTCATAAACCAGTTTTCTTTTGTTTCAAAATGGGTTTCCAGTGTCTGGTTCTGCAATATGATATTTTTCTTGACCGAGTTGAAGGATAATCCATTTTCCTCTCATCTGGAAACACCTCACAACAACATACACTGCATTTATGGAGTACCTTTAATCTTGGCTGAAGTGTTTATGGACCATGGGCCTCATTCCACTTTCAGCTGCATCTGTGTGAGCCTGTGGTGGTTGGGAGAGAGATGAAATAAAGGAGGGCAAAAATCACTGCAGTGCGTGCAACAGCAAAGCAAGAATTAAATCCATATGAAGTCCATTTGGCTCTGGCAAGGCCTGTTTGTTTTCTTTCTGTTTTTCTTTATTCCTAGATGTTCCTGCTGTTTGGTGTAAAAAGAAGATAAAGAGAAGGCTGTAGATCACTTTGCATAATAAAGCAGAGTTTTTTCCCAGGGGATTTAATTGGTATAAGAAAGACAGTAGGCCTTGGAGGCCTCAAAATAGATCAAAATGCCATTTTTACAGGTGCTGTACAGGTACTTACTAAATAGTCACTTTCCCTGGGATAACATTGCACAAAAGACAGCAGAATGAGGCATGGAGGGGAAATAAAGGTGTAGAAGAAGCAAGGTGAATCAGCCATCTCACAAAATCCACTAATATCTCCCAGTCTCCTGTGGTGCCTACTAAATACCTATACACACAATCACAAGTTAAATGATCTTCCCATGGAAGAGCAGCTACCCTCCTGTGACGTCCAGGCTGTCCAAGAGCTTGAGGTCTCTCCACTTTCAGTGCCCTAAGAGAGTCCCATACCTCCCATTCAACACTAACAAAACGAACAATGTTTCCGAAACACCAAAATATTTTAGAAATTATTGGGAAACCCTTGCAATTCAAAGCATCAGGTCAGCCATAGGCTCAGTGCCTTGATAGTACACAGGGCTCACTGCATTTGCTGCAGAGCTGGAGCAATAGTGTTGTGCATTGAGCATGTTCTTCATCCTTCTCTGCTGACAGCTAGATTATTTTGGTGGATTTGGGCATCCTGATTCAGTGGGAGGTCATCCAGAAGGGGTTGGAATGGGATGGGCTTTAAGGTCCCTTCCAACCTGAACCCCTGTGATGCTGTGGTTGGCAGAGGTAGAACATCCACTGAGGTTTTCATTTGGAGGAGCAGAACTCTTCCAAGAGTTTTCCTCAGGTCTCCATGGAGAAAAAGTGCAGAAGTTGAGCACGCTGAGGGATTCTTACCTTAAAAACAACATGCAAAACACTAAACCAACACCCAACCAAACACTGATAACTCCTCTAACGCAAATTCTTTCTCTGCCCAGACGAGTCAAGGGATTTCTCCTCTAAAACATTCCCTGTGGGATTCACTAAAGCTTCAAATGCCTTTTTTCATGACAAGGATTGTGTTGGGGGCATGGAACTGGAATGAGATAGACTCGTGCTCATGACACATGGTGGGCAACGGTGCAAACCTCTCCTACTCTCACTGCTGCCTTAGCACTGTGGTCCCGGGGTCCTCTCTGGTAGCTTCCAGCCACAGAGAAAACAAGAAAGACCCTACAGAAGAACAATTTTGTTTGAAGGGCTTAGCCAAAAGGCTGCCAGGTGGAACTCGGCCAAGAGGCAGCAAACCGTGGCGGACAGACCCAACATCATTTAGACAGCAGCAGCTACTCCAGGGAAGAATCTAGCCAAGGAGGGCAAAACACACGTGTGCGTGCACACATACAGATCCATACTCACAGGCAGGCCTGTTGCATCTGGAGGTCAAAGTCCAATTAGGTACTTTATTACTCGTTTAGGTCTCGTCTGGCTTTCAGGGCTGGAAGAATGGTGGTGTGTGCACGTGAATCTGTGCCTCCATCAGGGATGAACGGTGATTTGCATTTGAAGCGGGGCACTGATCTCATTCCCAGGAGGTTTACTTGATGCATGGCTTAGCAGAGAGGCAGCTCAGTTTATTTAGTGCTGGACTTGGCACATGCTGGCGGCTCCGTATTCACCAGCGGCTCAAATCAGCCCCGTGAGCTGCCTCTTGTTTCCAGGGACCACATAGTAAGATGTTGGCTGCAGGTTTGCCATGGGAGTTTCAGCTCCTTAGCCTGATCATCTCTTCTGTAACTGACACTCTGAAGAGCTGAAGAATTTCCTGGGCAGTTTTATCGCTCTTGGTAGAAGAGATGTTGTGATCCTCCATATTTTTTCATTATACTAGTCTGTCAAAAATAAATACACTATTTATCAAGAACTTTTTTGTCTTTAAGTTTAGGCACCTGGGTGTGAACTCCTCTACAAGTCGCCAAAGCATCAGTTGCTTCCCAGTCTGAACTATGTTCACAGGTCTGGCCTCAATCTTTTAGCATTAGCCAAGGTAGTGTTGTCCAAGATACAGATTTACAGCTTCTTAATTTCTGTGTGGCTTCCCCAAGCTTAATTAAGACCAAAAATGTGTGTTATGCATGAAAAAAATAAAGAATTTATTCTACTTATTTGATCAGAGGGTCATAGTGACAAAATAACAACCTGCGTGGTACTTGCACCTACTCATCTCTTCACCTATTAGGTAGTAAGTGCTTTCACAAAGTTAAAAAATCAAGTGCCTGCACTACACAGCTCCTACTCCAGGAGGAACTGTAAAAGTCTCTTTACATTAGACAGTTTTGAAAGCCAGGACAGGAATTGGAAACATCACTGTCCTTAAGCTTGCAATCTTAGACGTGGTCTCCACAATGAGTGGCCACTACAGTATTCTTGTTGTGCAAGAATGGCACACAAGCAGTATAAGTTGTCTTCCCTAAGGATATTTTAACTACACTCAGTGCTGCAAAGTTTTTGTGGGCACAGGAATTTCAGCTTCACTGTCTCAGCAACTTGCCTGCCTGAATTCCTGATCACTTTATTTGTCCACACAAGTCACCAAAACGTTATGAAGATAGGATAAGATGTTTACCAAGAATGTGTGTGTGTGCAACGCGTTGCACCAAACCCGTTTCAGATCTACAGTATTGTCCAGGTCTTCCTGAAGCTATCTTCCTGAAAAGTTTTACAAAATCCCCCATCTTAAAAAAGAACCTAAAGAAAACAACAAAAACAAACCCCCAAACCCCCAAACCCACCAGCTCTAGTAGAGGAACCAGCTACCAATGATTCATAAAATCATAGAATGGTTGTGTTCGAAAGGACCTTAGAGACCATTCTGTTCCAACCCCACTGGATCACGTTCCTCAAAGCCCCATCCAACCTGGCCTTGAACACCTCCAAGGATGGGGTGGTCTGGGAAACCTGCTCTGGGCAACCTGCACCAGGGCCTCACCACTCTCACAAGAAAATATTCCTTCCTAAAATCTCATCTCAATCACCCTTCTTTCAACTTAAAACTGTTCCCCCTCATCCTGTCCCTGCATTCCCTGATCCAGAGCCCCTCCCCAGCTTTCCTGTGTCCCCTTTCAGCACTAGAAGCTGCTCTAAGGTCTCACCAGAGCCTTCCCTTCTCCAGGCTGAACAACCCCAACACTCTCAGCCTGTTCTCGTGGTGGGTGGTGCTCCAGCCCTCACATCATCTTTGTGGCCTCCTCTGGACTCACTCCAGCAGATTCCATTTAAGAGATCTGAGAAAGAAATCACCAGGGTTCAGTGGAAAAGCAAGGACAGCAACTGAAAAAGCAGCTGAGAATGGGAGGTCACTCTTAACGGCGTATTTTTAGGGTTGTAATTTCTGTGTTTACAAACTGGAGGCTTCCTACTGAGAAGAGACATTTTGCACTTACAGAAACAATGGTGGTTAGAGGTCTTCCCCTCACAGGGATGTGGCAGTTTGCTTTTCTGAACAACACCTTGCCGCAGTGCACAACTACTTGGTTCCATCACCTGGATGAGGACATGTATTTTAGTTCCCCATCTGGAAACCACCCTAAAGAAATAGTCCAAGCTTCTTTAATCATAGAATCATCTAGCCTGGAAAAGAACATTAAGACCAAGTCCAAACCTAACACCGCCAAGCCAACCGCTGAACTGTGTCCCCAAGTGCCATGTCTATACATCTTCTAAATATCTCCATGGATATTTAGTTCATTCTCGAAAGCAATGTTTTTTGTGGCAACCACACTGCACTAAAACATGCTAAGCAGCACTCAAAGAGGAGAAAAAATCCTTCAAATTAATTAGAACCCGAGCAGCTTGTTGAGCTGGGACCAGTGGCCTCGTTCACTTGATGAACATAAGAAAGAGTAAGGCTTGGAGAAGTAGAAGTGGACCAGAAGAGGCAAAGTGACAGATCTAAAAGAGAAGGTTAAACCCCTTGCCAAAAACATTATCAAGAAAGACAAGGGGAGACGTAAAAGTCAAAAACCTAAGTGCAGTATGAAGCAAGAAGATGGTAGGAACAAGGGTGTTTTGAGTCTTGATTCAGAAAGACCACCAGCTTCTGCTGGAGGGAGCCAAGCAGAGAGAAAATTATGAAATAGGACAATCAAGCAGTCCCAGGGAGACACAACCCAGAGGTTACCAGAAACAAGAGGTTGATCAAGGACAAGGGCAGAAGCTGGATGTGGTCGACACGCATGAAAAACCTCAACAATACCAGGGAATGCAACAAGGGAGTGAGTGAGAGGGTTTCAAAATAAAGCCTTATCGGCTTCCTAAACATAGTTATGCTGACTCAGATTCGTCCTTGCACAAGTCTTGCACATGATGGAAACAAGTCAAGCGCAGTCAAACAGCTGAGAAGGTCAGTGCAACAGGGTGAGCTCTCAATACATGGAAACATAAAGCAGTTGTTTAGCATGTTGAATGTCTGAAACGGGAGATAGATAACGAGGAAGAAGAGACATCTATTCATCAACTACCCAGGCACATGGGCAAGTAACTAGTGGTATTAAATTCAGCTGTGAAGAAAGTTATTTAGTTACCCAAGCAAGGCCGTGGGTCTTGAAGAGATTACAAAAATATGTGGAGTGCATAAAAACTGGCTGCAAGGATCAAAAGTGAAGTTGCCTTTCCTTAGCAATCTAAATGGGACCTATGGTTTTTAAAACCTTTTCCAACCTGCAGTATCCCAGCAGCTGAAAATCCAGCACAAGCTGGGGCTGTGTCATAGGAGGAAGGGCTTTTCCTACCAAATCTGGAACCATGTGCAAATAACACCAGCAGAAATCTGATATATCCGGTCCTGTACACTGGCCAGCAGCACACGGGTGCACAGAGACCACTATCCTGCGCTTAAAAAACAGTTAATAAAATGCTCTGTTTGCTTGTGGACTTTCCACCTGGAACATTAATTTGGAATATTATCTGTTGCATATGTTTGGGGGAATATGGTTGTTTAATATCCATCGGTTCCTTCTGGCACAGAGATACAGATTTCTCATATCTAGCTGCTTCTTTCAGTCCAGCTCTACACTGGTTGGGACAATACACTGGGAGGCAGAACCTTGCAGAAGCTCTAACCCTGGCAAAACCAATGCTTGTGGTGGAACACCCAGTTCTGCAACTGGTGCACCCTAGGATGATTTGCTTGCATTTATCCAACTGCCTAAATGCAATATGAGCTTTTTCTTAGTCTGGCCCTCCTTCTATACCCTCAACATCTGAAAAATGTTGCCTGAATGCTTGGAAATGCACCCCAGAGTGACTGCTTCATTAGGACTGGATCGGCTCCTGAGAGCCTGAAAGCTCTAAATGTCATGAACCTGCAAAACCGGGCAGGAGCCTAACTCCCTGTATCACTGATGCTCTCTTATTGTGCTTGGAATGGTCCCATACTGCAAAATACAGTCTCTGTATAGTTTTAGGGGTTTAATAAGCACCAGCTGGGACACTCATATCTCCATCTATTAAAGTAATTATTAGCCAGCGCGTGTGCTGCCATTACTTGTAGGTCAGCTAAAGGGCTTGCTACGCTGACCCAGGCTCTGCACGAGTTCGACAGCACCACCGCAAAGAATCTGTTATGCAGAATGTGCACTGGGGACTCAGGTTACACCAGACTCTGAGGAATTAATAGTGGGAGCTGGTCTTTTCCTCTGGCCACCTCTGTAGTTTAAGCATCTGGGATCTGGGTACTCAGAATATAATACGGGTTGGGGACATAAGGGAGAACAATCAAGACGCTAGGCATTGAAACAGAAGACAAAACTTAGCAGAACTAAGAGATAAAATCATAATGATTGTGTAAGAGGAAGGGAAAAGAATAATTTGAATTGATAAAAACGTTTCAGCTACAGCTGCTGAGAAAAATAACTTTGCTGAGGGGAGTTCAGGAGTTGGCAGAGGCAGATTGCTCGTTATTGCTGTGCCTAGAGGTTTGTCTTCATTTTTTGGCACGTCACATCTGTCTGTTTTCTTTTTCTTGCACTCAGACTGCAAGCCGCTTGGAATAGAGGCTCTTTTTCTGGGGAATGGGCAACTTGGCCCAACAGGACTCTGAGCATTGAGTCTTCCACAGGCAATAATAAAAACAAATACAGCTCAGCCTTGTGGAGCTCAGTTCTGACAGTCTAGAAACAGTCAAAATACTCATTCTTTCCTGCCAAAAAATTAAACTTGCGATGAGTTATGGATTTAAAACATACACATACACATACACACACAAGAACACTTCTGTTTATTGGAAGCCTACAGAAACTCACCACATCAGAACAATAGCAACAGATATTTCTCCATCCAGTATCCATCATGTGGTCCTCCTGAAAGCCTCTCCAGCTTCTCCTCAGCTTTCTGGGACTGCTTCATGTAATTTTGAGACAGGTTAATGAAACATCTCTGCTTTACCCTGCTTCATTGCCTTTGTTTTTTTGGAGTGTTTTAGGGGTTGTGTCAATGATCAGATAGACATAAATGGCACCAGTAATATCTAATTGTTAAGGAGTGTTTGTGTTTATGTTATGACGGGCCTTCCCTGCTAAGATCCTACTTATCTGGCTGTGGAGCTCGTGTGTACGTCCTCTCTACATCAAGCCCCAACTAAAAGCTTCCATCAAATCCTCTGAATTCTCCTGGGAAGTTTAGAGTTAGATCAGATCTCTGTGGGTGGCTTTTGCTTCTACAGTGGGTGATATCCAGGTGTGAGGCTGAACTGCACACAGGTTGGAGGCTGCTCTGGAAGGCTCCATCCATCGAGTTACCCTTGTATTGAGGCCAAAACCTTATATTTGCCCCAAGAACAACCCTTAGAAATGCGTTAAGGCTGGGATCAAGAAAAAATGGAGAATCACTGCTGGACTGCTAATCCTCCTCAACCACAACACGGTACCAGTTTTGTGCCAACAGATACATAGTGATTATTTGTTATTTTTAATGTCTTCAAGGTCTAAACCTTCTCCTTAAGTGTGTTTCTTCAAGATTCGAGTCTCTATATCAACCAGAATAGGCATACGTGCATTTGGCAGGTGTCCTGCAGGAAGACACCACCCCACATGAATCCAGAGGGTCATGTTTCCATCGCAGCAGATGGTCATTTGACCAAGTAGAGCACCGAGTCAATAGGTGCGTGATGGATATGTCTGCCCATTCACTGGACATAGGTATTTCCTTAAGTGTAATGAGGTTATTTTAGTCACTTCTTGGACACCATTTGTGCCAAATCTGGATCTCTAAATCAGTTCTTCAAAGACAAAGACTACAGCTCCTGTGTGTTTGCACAGCATCAAGTGCAATAAATTTCCGATTCTGACAGGACTTCCAGACAAATAATACCAAAAATAAGTATTCATGTTAAAGTGCAGTAGTTTTCTTATTCAATAGAAGGCAAAAATTAAACAAAAACTGCAGAAAGGTTTTAGAGTACATGTGCCAAGATAGCCAGACAAGGGACAAGTCAGCACTTTTCTTTTTTTAATATCAAAATTCCAACATAATATGGAGATTTGCTTCCCATTTACCCAGGATAAAAATCTCACTGTAGGGGGTGAGTCCAACTGTGGAAGGAATTTGGTGAAATACTTCTCTGAGTCCCTGAGGTTGGAACGACTTGCTCTGAACGGATGCCACAGGGCCTCATGTGTCCCAGTGATCCTTCCTGATCTATTCCCAAACATTACCTGGGAAGTCTTGCACATTCCTTTTTTGCTCCGCAGAGATCCTTTGCCAGGCTGCACACACCTAGGTTTGGCAGGACCCCGTGATCCATCATGCTTTAGCTATGAGTAACATCAAATTTCCCATGTATTTTGTGAAATAATTATACCAATACTTGCAGGTAAAAGGGTTGGGTAAGGAATACATCCAAGCACCTCTCAGTTCCTAAAGAGCTACCAGTCTTCAGATGAAATGAGTTTTCGCTGAAGCATGGCTTCTGTGATGAAACAGCACGAGACTTGAGCTCTTGCTTGATCTCCAGAGCACATGGATCCTATAAGGACTAGGGAGGTTAGGAGACTGCCAAGATCTTTGCCCCTTTTACACCTTCATTACATCTTTGCAGCTACCAGTCTAGGCTAAAAAAGGCACTTTTGGCCCTGGATTTCAATGCATTGAATTGAATAGAATAGACTATTTTCAGCTGGAATGAACCTACAGTGATGATCTAGTCCAACTCCTCTGAATCTCTTCTATCTATCAGCTGCAGTAACTAGAAAGGAGATTAACAACCCAGTAGCTTTCTCCTCTGTGGGCTGTGGGTACATCCAGCAGGTTTCCAGAGCTCACAGCTGAGCTATTCCTCCCTCAATCCTTATGGATACCTTTGCCACGGAGGCTGTAGAAGAGGAGCCTTCTCTTCTCTGCGAGATGTTGCACCTCATGGTGGCCAGAATATCCAATTTATACTTTACAGAGAGTGATCCCCAACATCTGATCAATGGGTCCAGTTCCCCCTTCCAGTAACACAAATCTCTGTGGACGTGGGGATGCCACTTCCTTCCCAGGGCAGAGGATTCACTCGCACCATCAGGTTCACTCACACCATCAAGTTACACTCTGGTCATGTTTTTCAAGTGTATCATTTTCTATTTTTGTCTTACAGCCAAGACTGTCATGAACTTTGTTTATTTATTTATTGAAAGATGAATTTCTCACAAGCACAAGAAAACAGGCTGTAGAAAAGCATCACAGCAAACCACAAGACTTATGAAAGAACTGGATGACAGGGCAACACTACAATAACATAAAGGATTTTTTTGCAAGAAATCAGAGCTTCAAAAACAAATGTACCAGGAAATACTGTGCTGGTGAACCAACTTCAAATCCAACACAAAGCCAACTAGTTGTGCAGTAAAACTCTTAAATGCTATCCCTTTTGTATTTCCCCCTCACCACATAAAAATCCAGGGGAATTACATGCAGTATCTTAGCACTGAGTTCTTCGTGGACAATCAGTTCCTCAAGTTAGGTGCTTTCCCTGCATTTAAGTAACAGTCAGACTTACTTAAACTGAAAATATAACTAGGTGTCCTGAAAATATAAATAGTTTGAGTTACACAACCATGCCCTTTGCAACATTATTAGTTATCTTCTAGAAACATCGTTTTCCTTCTGCAGAGATGGGGGTTGTGTGGGTCTTTAAAGAGCTTCATTGTGTGATACTCAAGAAATTCTGGGAGACTGAAACTCCAGATTATTCAGCTAGAGCACAATTCAGGCTAGCTGAAACATGTTTTGAGTTCAAAATTAGTGGTTTAATTTTTTTTTTAAAAAAACCTGTTAATAGAAGAGTTTGGGATTGACCACTTCTTGTTGTTGTGTGCAATGTTACAGAAGACAGAAGAATTTCTTTCCTTCTCACTGTGTTTTAGAGAAACCACACATTTTTCTATTTTTAGTTTTCTTTGACATGAATGTCTATGGAACAAGCAGTCTATGGGAAAATACCAATTAAATAAAAAGTAATTTGGGAAAAAAAAAGCCACCGAAGAACAAATACAAACCCAACAAGATAACCACAACTGGCATTTCCCTCTGGCTTGGCCATTACTGTGGGCACAGACCTTTCCTAGAGCAGGAATAAACTTGGAAAACTTTCCAGCTTCTCACCACTCCTCCTAATGAGCATTCCATAACCTCAGCCTTGACTGACCTTCTGCCCCCACCATCCTTCAAGTTTTCCCCTTCCTCCATTTTCACGCTTCCTAATTGAGTCTTTAATAACTTTTATTTTGGGAAAGGAAGAGTAAGGTGTACTGTATGAGGTGTGCAGTGAAACTGGTATTCCATATGCACTGCCCAGATATTTATTGAGCATCTTGATGCTTTTCCTCTTAAAAATTAATTTTTCATGTCAGAAAATCTATCTCCCGCAAAATAAGTGACAAAACCCAGGAGCAGAGAAACCCAAAATTGTGACCGTGCCTTGCTTATCCAAAACAGTGTGAGCCAACAAGCAGCAAATACACCTTTGAGCAGGGTCTTGTTGGTACTTGCAACTTCAATTCCTGTTAAGCTTCATGTGAATCAGCTAAACTGAACCCACTCTGCCTCCTAACATCTCATGGCTGTTGCCAGACCTCACCGCTGATACAAACAGCTACAGATCTTCTGAAGCTGGCCACACAGCACTTGCTCATGCGAGGTTTGAATTTTCCTCACTATGATCCCTATGGTCCTGCCTCAAACCTGCAGTCTCAACTTTCCTTGGCTGTTGTGTGTCTTGCGATGTAAGTGAGAATTGTACCTGCTTGAGACTCTCAACTCCATTTGGATGCTCAAAATGAAGATGGCAAATCTTGGAGTGGAAAGATGCGCCTCCAGCATGGATGGTGGTTTTAGAGGAGAGTTGGGAATGTCTGGCTGAGTGCAGTGTTTTGCGGCTGTTGGTAGCTTAAGGAAAACAAAGAAAAAGCCTTGAAAAAAGGTGTAAATGTGCCTGGGAGTTAAAATTCATAGAAAGTTAGTACCTACAAGTAATTAGTGGGTGCATCTGCGAAAACTCAAATGCAACTGCATGGCTTTGTGCAGTATTAAAACTTATATTGCAGATCCAATTTTGATGCCCAAGCAGGCTATTTTGCATCCACACTCTTACAAACCAAGTACAGGAGGGCAAAAAATAAGTTACCAGACAGAAGCTTTAAAAAAAAGCACCAGGAAGGTCTTTTTTTCATCCAGTGCTTGAGGAAATTGGGAAAAGACATGGACATGATGACATTAGTCTCAATGGCAACAGGCTGGAATCAGGATTTGACACTTTTAAGGCAGTAAAATCCATCCAAGCTGCAGACATCACCTATGGCTCAAGAGGTTCCAGCAGTGCAGCTGCAGGAAGGTGTAGCTGCAGGAACACTTCTTGGCCTTGCCCTTTTTTATGCTTTCCTTGAGCATCTGCTAAGTCTGAGCACATCTATTTGCAACGATAACACAACCACTCAGCTTATTAAATGCAGCAGTTACAAACTGGAGGGGGTCAACGTAAATACCAGCTGTTTGCTGCACGCTCTGCCTTTACAGCCACCTTCCCTGCTGTTAACAGCTGCTGCCTCACTGTTTATATGGGTGGAAATCCTATGTAAAAATACCAGATCGGAGACTTAAAAAGAAGTTTTCAGCAGGAACACATCTCCTTTTGAACTCTCCCTCCCTGATGTGGGCTGGGAAGAGACCAATGCGAAGCACGGAAGTAGAAATGATAAAATATGTTAATTGCCCTTTTGCCTACCAGAGAGCAAACCTGGGCCACAATGGGCAAGCAGCATTTTGGGGAGTATTATCTCAGTGATCCTCCTCCCTTCAGCTCTGAAAAAAATCAGTGATCACAACTGCTTTTTCATTACAGCTACCTGAATATTCACTGTGAGATCTAAAGTGGCCTTGGATCTGTTACCATAGTTGCCACCCCCTCAAGAAATTCAATGAGTCTAAACTGCCAAGCTAATATCAGACATGATATTAATTTAGTCAAAGTACCTGTTGTACATGATGATGGAGACAACAGTCATCTTAACTGTGATAAAAACCTTCCTTCACCCAGAATTTGAGAGGACTGACTTTTGCTTCTGTTTTGATGCTGAGTGCAGCATCGCAAGTGAAGAAAAGTCAGCATTAGAAGTCTGGAAGGGATTTTAATGGAAGAAAATATTCATTTTTAAAGAGAAAAAATACAGTAATTGCAGGGAAATAAACATTCTGGGCTTAAAGAACTCAAGGAAGAATGAAGAAAGGGTCTTTGAAGTCTGCAGCGTATCTGCGTCCCCTTTCCTACTCACAGAAGAAGCATTTTACCTGCCTGAACCTAGTAGAGAAGTGATGGGGCACTTGCGGGCTTTGCATTTAGGACGTCTGGCTCCATGGTCACCTGTGTCCTTGTAAACATATGGTACCTTCTCACCCAGGCACTGTGAAATGAGAACCACAAAAGCTGCATCTACATACTCTTAAAGAACTTAATACCTGGCTGTTTTAATGTATGAAAAAAAAATGTATCTGTAATACTGAATTATTTGTATATATTTACTAGCACTTTGAGTTTGGGTCATAGAATTATAGAATCACAGAATGGTTTGGGTTGAAAAGGACTTTAAAGATCATCCCTGTCCAACCCCCTCCCATGGGCAGGGACACCTCCCACTGGATCAGGTTGCCCAAAGCCTCTCTCATCCAACCTGGTCCCACCACTTCTTTGGGCAACCTACGCCTGTGTCTCCCCACCCTCACAGGAAAAAGTTTCTTCCTAAGATCTTGTCTAAATCTCCCCTCTTTCAACTTAAAACTGTTCTCCTTTGCCTTATCCCTGCACTCTCTGATCAAGAGACCCTCCCCAGCTTTCCTGGAGCCCCTTTCAGCACTGGAAGCTAGTATCTGTTGTTGAAGGAGCTCTCATTTATATAAATAATTGTGTATGACTTGAAGACATTGCTGCTTGATTCTTTACAGTATCTCAGGTGAGTGGTTTCTCCATTGAACTACTAAATCAGAGATAGGTCCTGCTTTGCTCGGTGCTAAATAAAAAATCCCCATCACCACCCAAAATGAACAGGAACAAGTTTTTATCCCAGAAGGTCCAATTTCCATCCACACTTGGGGGGATGTTCCAGTAGTTCTAGTGCTCTCCCCACCCTCTGAGCTCTGGCCCGGGGTACACACCTTTTCATGTGCAGAGCAGAAGGGAGGTGGCTCCCTGGTCCCCTTTGTCCAAGTCCCTCATTACATTTAGCCCCTTATAGTGGATCAGCTCTATTAAGCCTCCATGCAGAGATGCCTCTGTTACGCAGCGTGCTGCTCGCTTGTATATTCACTTCATCACTACAGATACTGTAGCAGCAGCACCTCTTGAAGCATAAAATACCTTCAGAGCAAATTAGTTTAAGACTAATAAATAGATAAAGCAGAACAGTCAAAATAACACACAGTATAGGGATACATAGAGAATAGTTTATAAGAACATTTGTTCTTTTTTGGTTAGTTGTGTTCAACATATTGGACTTTTGGCAACCAAAGCACTTGCATTTGAAAATATCTTACTGGCTTTTATAGTCATTTTTTAATTTTTGCACAAAATTCAGTACATCTGACATCAACTTCAAGAAGCATTTTAGTTTTCTAGAGAGTAACACAGCTGGGAGAAAAGAAAATCTCTGCAGCTGAGAGAGGGAGTAAAGAATTCCCACTTCCATTTGTTTTGTGTGTGTGCCCAGTTTCTGTAGTCTCTACAGGTCTTTGAAAGACCGTGATTACGGAATATAGGAAGGTGTGTTTGGGAAACTGCAGCAGCAGATGAAAGTACCTCAAAATGACTTCAAGTTCATTTCCCTAAAATTTACCACCTTCATAGTTAATTAAATCCTTTGAACGCACTGATGTGATCCATAGGAGATGAAAGATTTGTTGCTGCCACTGCATGACGTCACGAGAAGTGCCACGAGCCCACGTAACGTTGGGAGCAGCGCGGTCCCCTCATAGTGCATTCATCCAATGTGCTCCTCGAGGCTTCAAGGGATGCTGATGCAGCCGAAGTGATGAGAAATAAAGAAAATAAAAAAGGCTAAATGGAGGAAATAAGTGTCTTGTCATTTGAGATGCTTTTTTTCTGATGCCTCAAAGTACACTCATGCCATAAAAATCTATCTTTATCCTGAAAAGGCTTTTACTTTCCTCCTCTTTTTTCATAAAAAAGGAGGAGAGAAAGAGGTCAAACATACCACTTCTCCTGCTTTTTTGGGAATCATGAGCCCATTTCACTGTATCAGGACAATGCTGGAAAAAATAGGTAACAGTTTGGGAATATATAACAGGTGGAGTCACAAATCAACTAAAAAAAAACAAAACAAAAAATATTCTGGCATCCCATTTTCACACTCACAGCCAAGATACTTGCTTCAACTTGATCCACAGCGAGGGAGGAAGCACAGCCTGTTCCTCCAACTCGCTGAGGTGCAAAGGGTGTTTGTTCTATTATCAGCAGAGAGTGATTGTGAGCTTACTAGCCTGTTCCATCCATGAGATAATCTATTTTTTATTACCGTGGGTTAGGCGAAATGCACCATGGATTGGAAAAATAACAAAAGACTAAAAAATCCTCTCAAAACTGATGTCCCCCTCCCCCCCTCTTGTTTTTGCATTTGAGATAAAGTGGTATTTTTCTGTCACAGTGCCCACCCTGAAATGTGCTTTAATAATATTAGTGCTTATTACATGTAGAGCTGGCTTTTCACATCACATGAGCCAAGCTTGAAAGCAATTCTCAGCCTCTCCGTGGAATCCACTTGATCCCTGTGCTGAAACACAACTATTTCCAGATGACACAAAGCACCTGTTTGACAGGGGGCTGGGGCAGGAAAATCCTATATTCTAGCTAAAACAGCAGGAAGAATTTCTGGGCTATTTAATTGAATTACTCTGTTGGCTACATAAGGTAAATTACAAGTTACCGTCATGCTTCAACAAAAATTGTTCTAGCATAAAAGTGCCCCAGAGACTTCCTGACCAGGGCTGAGTCAGAAAGAAGCATCCTCTGCTCCCACTCAAAGTGCACATCTATCTTTCGCTATGACCACAGGGGATCAGCATTCAGCTGGCGAGGCTGCTGGCTGACCAGTTATTAACGTAATTATGATGTCTACAGGAAAAAAAGATGAAACAAATGTTGGTCACACAACTGAGCCAGTCAAGTTTCCTGCTTGCAGAGACCTTTGTTCACATCTCGGTGTGAAGCGGGAGATGCTGCTCAGATTCTGTTGTAAAACACCACAGAAGTATTTCTTGGAGGGAAGAGGAGCTGGAGACTACAAATAAATGAAATTGTTTTCTCAAGATAAATGGTTGGAAGGCATTCAGGGACCTGTTCTTCCCATGCTTGCAAAATATGAATTAATAAGCTTTATCTAGATACAGTTCCTAGTTGTGGCAGGAAGATTACGAAATAACTCATATTCACAGAGTAAAATTAAACTGACCTCTTCCCTTCCTGCCTTCCCAACGCATCAAAGTAATTCACAGGCTCTGATTGCTCTTAACCTGTAAGTCGGACACCACACATCCCTTGCAGGATCATCCATAAAGCATGTGGACTCCTCGCTGCCCCACTCCAATGGGGCAAACGGTTCCATCTTCTGTACCATAGGAGTTAAAACAACACAGAGAACGTAAAGCAGGACACGGTGCCCACAAGATGCACTGCCAAAACCTGACAAGAATGTGTCTTATGAGCAAGAGCGCAAGAATAAAAGAACAGTATGATTTGGAGCAGACAAAAGGCTTGAAATCTGAGACACCAAAGTATCCGGGCAGCAACTGCAGCAAACACTCCTCAGACAAAGCCTGTTAAAGGAGAAGGATCTGCAACCGTCCAGATTTCTCAGGCACAAGCAAAGCAAAAAGAATGAAGGTATCTCCATAGACCTAGAGGATCACAGAGAGAGAAGGGGCAACTGGAGCTTCCAGCCCAGCCAAGGCTCCTGTGAAGGACAGAATTTAATAACTCTGTCTCTGAATGTCCTGGGCTATCTAGCTGTGATTTCTGTGCCATTACATTTGCAGTGTCAACACTGAAAGTTGAATAAAAGAAGGAAAAAAATACCTCTGACTGAATGGAGTAAGGACTTGTTAATCACAAGCATTCAAAAAAGATGAGTCACAAAAAAAGTCTCTCTAAAAACGTCACAAAATTAGAAATGCTTCTGTTGTGACATCTGAACACCCGAGGCACTGTTGCTTCATGCAGAATTGCCCTCCCGTAGTGATGAGCAGACATGATTTTAAACTAAATATGGGAATCTCATCACCCTTCCTGAAATCCAGCACGTGGGACCTTTGGGAAAGAAACACCTGGGTTGTCACAAAAAGCATCACGCCACCAGGCTGGGTGACGCTGCTGTGACGGGGGTTCAACACTCCTCAGCAGGACAAGGGCTGACACACCAGGATGGAGACGCCGCTGTGGTCCACCACAAAAGAGTTTAAATAAATATTTCCCAGGTCGGCAAGTCAGAGTCACCTCACTTAATCTTAGACTGCTAAAAGTTTGACATTCCAGTCTCAGCAAGAGGTTTCTTACAGTCGGTGGAGATAATGGGCACTTTAGAGGATGATTTATCTAGTGTTTATCCTTTTTGTTAAGGAAAGATGGGACACTCCCAAAGAGCTCCTCTGGCTCTCCTGCCTGCAGAGGGTCTCTCAACAACCTTGAGAGGAGCCCACCATGAAGCTACTCAGTTTCCAGATGCATCTTCTCCAAGGTGTCACTTTTATCTACATTGATGTTTGCATTTTTCATACCCTCCTTTGTTTCCACCCTCATTGTCAGCAATGTTGGAAGAATTTAATCTTTTCAGAGTATTTTATTTTCAGGATGTCCCTGAAATGGTTTTCAGCGCAGTTCTTATACTGGTCACATCACTAGAAGGTCTTTAAGCATCATGCCACCACGAGTTAGGTGGCAAGCAAAGTACCATAAATTGCACACAGGGAAAGGGTTTGTTGTTTGTTTTTTGTTGCTGTTAGTTTGGGATTTTTCACATTTTTCCAGCAGGGAAATATCTGCCTTATTACAGCTTTGAAGCTGCAGACTAGGCAGTCTTCCAGTTTTTATCAGCTTTAGTCCCAATATTAACTGCCTTTAAGAAAAGCCGAATTAATACACGTCACAGGAAAGGCAGTGAGTAGAGCTGGCCAGGAATATTTTCCCTGCCAGTCCTGAATATGTGTAGCTTTTTGTTTAAAGCTACGCTTCAGAGGGAGAATCTTACAAGAGTCTGTTTTGGTGAATTATTTGGAGTTTTTAACCTGCAGTCATTTTTTTTTGTTGTTTTCTTCTGTTTCCTGGAATTTGTCTTTCTGTGAAATGAAAACCACTTTTTCTTTCACCATGTTACCTCTCAGGTGTTCCTGCTCTCATTAAGTGATGATGAATGAGCCTTTTACCTTTCAGTTTCTTAGAAAAGCCAAAAATACTTTCGGAGCTTCTGCAGCCCTGTGCAGTGTCCTGTGCACAGCTAAAAAGTGCCACCAACTAGTTACTAACCATCTCAGACAGGTGGATGTCTAGATCCAGCTAGTCCATCTGATGATGTACATAGAAAGAAGGAAAGATGAGGAAGAAGAAGAAAACAAAGAACAAGATAACACAAAAAAAAAATCTATGTGTAATGATCCCCTTTAGGAAAAGAGAACTATTTCTATTTGTTTTCTTCCTAAAATTTTTGGGGAGTGGCATCAAAACTTGAAGGCCACTTGCAAAATGACAAGGGTAACTCCAACAAATGGGATGATGATAGTGCCCACCATGCAGACCCGTGGCACTCCTCATTGCTTCACCTGGGGAGGTTTGGCATTTGGAAGGAAGGGCAACTCAACCTTCACATGTATCCCCAGATCCTTTTTACCCAGTTGTGGCAGTTCAAGTGGATGAAACATCTAAGAAACGTTTTGTGCCAGAAATGGATATGCTTTTATGGATATAAGCATGGATGAGCCATTTTTAGTGAAGAAGAGACAATGTTTACTGTTGCTGAGTGGTAGATAGAGAAATAAAAGTGTTTTCAAGTGCATTCAGCTGCATGCTGGTGCAGGGAACTACAGTATTTGTGCGTAAAACTTCTACAGACCAAGTAATCTCAGTTTTTCTCACCCAGTACTGCTTGCACACTTCTACTTCCATGGGAGTGGCTTTTTGTTAGGAGAAAAACAATTGATTAAAGTCATTAATAATTAAGTCATTAGGGTAAAATGTATATATATGTGGAGCTTCAGGACATGGTTTAGTAGGCATCTTGCTATAGTGTTGAAGATTGGACTTTATGATCTTAGAATCATTAAGGTTGGAAAAGTCCTCTAAGTCCATCATTTTTTGAGCGAGTGTAGCCATGATACCAGTCCTTTACTCAGTAGGAAGGGATCCACCCTGTCTCCTCAGCATTTTCGTCTCATCCAGAGCCTTGGTAGAGTTTTTGCTCCATGCAAAAATGACTTTGGACTGGTTGCATACACATTGGGCATTTAATTCTGTCTTTTTGGAGATATCTTTAAACAAAATTTCTTGCAGGATACATGCAAGAGATAATCAACCTCAGAATTTTCTCAGGAAATTACCTTTCATCTAGAAAAGGGAAAAAAACCCCAATTGCCACCACCATAAATCAACTGTCTGCAGAATATAAACCGATGTAACATGGCTCTATCGGCACTTACAGCAATGAGTACTTCCTAGAGGTTTATTCAGCATGAACATTTTTGGTTTTCCTAATTTATAGCACAGGATTTCTTTTGAGAAACCTTCCAGGAGATATGAGAAAAATCCTCTCACAGGTACTGACCTCCAGAGTTCAGTCACAGAGCCCACAAAAAGGATAAGTTTTCCTTGCTCATTAAGGGAACTAAAAAGCTGCACTTATCTCGAAGTGTTTAGGGGAGAAGGTCACTTATGGCAAATTGTGATGTCACTGCAATGTAAGAAGGTGTTTTGAGAAGAGTTTGACAGATGAAGGGGGGAAGTAAGCAGGAGACCAGCACAAATCCTGTCCTTCCTAGCCTTTACATGCTATAAGGATGCAGCATCAGCCTGAAACCCCAGTGAAACTCCTATCAGAACTCAACAGGGCAGGGATTGATATTACTCCATTTAGAAGACTTCCTTAGCCAACCATATCTTCATCTCTGCAGCACTGGCTGCAGGAGCAGAGACTCTTCTCCAAGCACAGCAACTCTTCTTGCCTATGTTATTCCATGGTCACAGTTCTCTTAAATCCTGGATGCAGATAATACTGCTGCTAAACAAACTTTGGAGCCAAGATCGCACCACAACTTTGCGTCTCCTCTCATCTCCTTGAAAGTTTGTACAAGTGTTCTATGAAGAGCAACAACCGCTCCCTCTTAGAATCATAGAATCATAGAATAACCAGGTTGGAAGAGACCCACTGGATCATCGAGTCCAACCATTCCTATCAAACACTAAACCATGTCCCTCAACACCTCATCCACCCGTGCCTTAAACCCCTCCAGGGAAGGTGACTCAACCACCTCCCTGGGCAGCCTGTTCCAGTGCCCAATGACCCTTTCTGTGAAGAATTTGGATTTACCTTGGAAAATTTGGAAATAGAACTGCTAATTCTAGGAGATTTCAGCAGGCTAAAACTTAGAGAGGAGATGCAAATATCATTCATATCTTACATGGTTGCATCAATACTGGGTATAACTTAGGATACATAGAAAAACAGAAGATGGATTTCTCCCTGCATAATCACCTGTGGGGAAAAACAGCCAAAGACATGCCCCAGTGCATGCTCTCCCTTTTTTTTAATTCCCCACGCCTGGTAGGGAAAGCACTATTGTTCCACATGGCTTACCAGCCCATGGCAATTTCTTAATACTTCGTGTATTCATAAAGCTCTTCTGTTTCCTGTTTTGCCTACTCCAGTTCTCCGGGCTTTATGTAGCGTTAGAAGTCTGTGACAGCCTCCAGCAAGGGAGCCCAGGGTATCAACAAAGAAATGAGACACAGAGATGGATCCACACATCCTCTGGATCACACAATGGATGTGGCACTTGGGGACATCGTTTAATGGTGGAGTCGGTACTGTTAGATTAATGGTTGGGCTTGATCATCTTTAAGATCTCTTCCAATCTAAACAATTCTATTATTTTGGGATTTTGCTTTGCTCCATGACAAGATGAACCTCATGCTGGGTTTTTTTTTCCCCTCTCCTTGGCCATAGAGATGTCACTATCTTTAATGGGATGAAAAACCTTTTGGGGGGAGGCGCTGGGTGCTGGTGCCACACGCATGGTAGTGCCAAACCTGCTAAAGCAGGTCCAGAGACTTGATTCTGCTTCTAGAAAACATCCTTGTCAACCAATAAAAGAGGCAAATAATGAAAACAGGAAACCACAAGTAGTTTCACCCATAGTGAGTTAAACTGTTAAAAAACCCCAAAACAAAACCCTATTTACTTATTTTTTCTGAGATGGGCTGTCCTTACATCCTCTGATTCCTGCCCTGCTGTTTTCTGTCTCCTACCAATCCCTGAGATATTACCACGCTTTTGAGAGCATCACCTGATCAGGAACCAGTCAGTCATTTTGCTCCCGGCAAAGAATTCTTCTCATTTTGCTGTTGTTTGCAACAGTGTCCTACAGCCAAACCTCCCTCTGGGCATTCTTGCTAACAGACAGAAGAGCTTCTCAGGGAACTTTATCCCCAGGGAATTTGGATGGATCGCCCCAGGAGGAATCCTGGGAGCTCTGAAGTCTCCGTGGTGCCCCCAAGAAATCGATGCCCATCCACTAGCGAAGAGACTGCTCCCAACACACCCCTCATACCACATGACAGTCCTTCCTTCTTCTCCTTAGCCTCCCAGCCATGTGCCAACAAAAGTAGACGGTAAGGGAAAACAGTCTTGTGTAAGAAAATTTGATTTCACATTGGGGATTCAAAACCAACAAACAAACTAGGCTCCCCTCCTCAGCCCAAAAAGGCCACAAAGAAGGGCTTACTGAACACCAGAAGCTGAAGCCAGAAGCAGTGAATTCCCACTTCTGTTCAACCATGGAGTCAAGAGCTGCAGTCAAAGGCATCCCTTCAGATATAATCTAATAGAGATTGTCATAGAGCTTTGGTAAGTTACTGTCCTCCTTCCCCCGTTATCACAGGTCCAGGAACACTCTCCCTCCCCATGGAAATCCTTGTGTGACCAGTCAAACTTGCATGAAGGCACCTGACCCATGTCTAGCTCTCCAGCCAGCAACTGTTTACCCAAACCACACTGCCCAACCTCCACTCAGGCTTGTGTTTAAAGGGCACAAACAGATTAAAATATAATAACCAGAAAGCAGCAATCCAGGTGCTGAGAAGGCAGGATGAAGACGTCATCTCTTGACAGCCCCTCCTGGCTCTCCACTTGCTGCTCAGTTTTGTTACTGCACTCTCATTCTCCCCAGGCATGATGCCTTGTTCCTCATAACAATCTCCTGACGCACTGTCTTCCTCTGGGAAAACACGGAACAGGGATGTCCATATTGAAGAAATCACATCGTCTCCATGTGTTGGCACAGGCTCATCCCTGGAGGTGTTTGCCCCATCCCTGGAGCTGTTCAAGGCCAGGTTGGATGGGCACTAAGCAGCCTGATCCAGTGGGAGGTGTCCCATCCCATAGCTGGGGGTTGGAACTGGATGATCTTTAAGGTCCCTTCCAACTCAAACCATTCTATGACACTATGGTCTGGAGTGGACACTGGTGGGATGTGGTGTTTCACCTCCACCCATCGTCAGAGGAAGCATCTCATCTACATCCAGTAGGAGGGGAGTGTTCCAGAAGAGGGGTAATCTCAACATAAAAAGCAGCATGCATGAAGACAAATGGGCAGATGACTTTGAAAAGAAAGTTTGTCCTAGCATAAATAATCCAAAGAAATGACAAAAACTCCCATCCCACTTGGTCTGATTGCATCCTGAAGCTGTCTCTCTCCAGCAGCTACGCAGAAAGGTAGGATGACTAACTTCCCTCCTTCAGCAGCCAAGTGAGACGCTGAGACACAGCTCACCTTCACAACAGAGAATAGATCAAAGATTATTTTATTGTAAATAGAATTTGTATCTAATAACACAATGCTGCGAAACAGGAAAAACATGCAAAGGATTTCACGCAAGGGTGTGCCTTAACTCCCCAAATGCCCAGGGATAGATTATTAGTATGCAGAGCACTGCATGTCGAGAGATTCAGTAACATGCAGTGCTTCTGGGATCCTGGATGAGAAAATGATCTCATCTTTTTATCTTCAAAAATCCCAGCTCTCCAGTTCTGTAAAAATTCTGGATTTTATTATCTTCATTCCCTATCCCAGCAAGAAGAGAATTCTGCTTTTGTAAATACATGACTTGATGGATTCCAATATCTAAATAATTCTAAATAATTCTATAAAAACTAAGTTCCAGATAGATGTTAATTTTAATGATATGTGTAATAATTTCAATAACTGATTACAAAATAGATGTATATTCATCATATATTCTGAATATATTTAAACTGACTATAAGTATTATAAACTTTGACATGCTAACTGTATGTTTGAAAATTACAAGTGTTCATGCTATATGAATGAAAATCATATTTCCCCCAAAATTTAAGAACAGTCCTTTTTTTTTCCAAGTAGTTCTTCCATGTTCCATACACAATATGCACTTCTACTGCGTTGTTTCAGAATAATAACACGTAGATAAATAAAATAAAAAAGCTATCAAAGTTGAATAGGGAAACAGTAAAAATAGGAAAACCAAGATATGAATAATTCATGATAACTTGTTTTCCAAAACATTGTACTTACCAACCATTACTATTCCAACTGCTGTATTAGACCTTTATCCAGGAAACATTTCTCAAATGAGTCTGAGTAGAATAACTTCTCCAAAAAGAAAAGTTCACCAGTTCATACGTCAATATAAAACACTCCAAAGTCCCTAAAAAGTGGAAAAAAACCCAGCAATATCTCTATTTTCTAGTTTGCAGACATGGTTTGCTAGAACAGGAAGAAATGCAGAAGACACTCATTAATAGAGCTCTAGGTACTGTATTAACTTTGTGTAGTTAAGAATATTCATCAGCATACTTTTACAAAAGGAACAGAACTTCCCACATCAGCTAAATTAGCAAATGTCCACACGGCTTCTTGCACATCCAGACACACCAGTACAACTCCTTCCCTGCCCCTCCAAAACAGTGACCCCCTCCAGCCACAGCAAACACTCATGATAACAAAAAATCAATAGAAATTGAACACCTGAAGCAAATGTTTCAGCTGGAAATAGATGGTCTGTTCTCTAAGCCAATGTGTGGTTTGAAGGCACTACTGCCCTTCGCAGGGAGTGGAATTGGATGGTCTTTGAGGTCTCTTCCAGCCCAAACCCTGTCACATCTCCAGTGAGATTTTTTTTCTGAGCGTTTTGATTGATTTTTGAAACGAAGTTACACATCCCCTACTGGCAGAGAGAGCCACTCCTCACTTGGCAGACTTTTTGGTGATGAATTGTGAGTGTGTTCAGAAACAACCCACCAGAATTTAATCCTTACAGATGAGTTTCATCTTCTGCTGCTAATTCTGAAGACGTTCTCTGTGACAAAGGACACCTGCAGACAGACTGCATGAAAGGGAGAAGGGAGTTACTTTATACCAAAATAAGACTGAATTTCATTGATGTGTAGCTCTGGATGTGGGAACCAGCAGTGATTTACAGGCTGCTGAGACCGTCAGATTTCTGTGAGTTAAGAGAGTTTCAGCAATTGGTGTTGGAGCAATTAATTACACGTGTTATTTCCTCCTATGGTAACATTCTCCCAGGTACCTGCAGTGCTTTCATCATTGCATAAATCAGATGATGAGGAAATCTAGCTTCAAGGTGAAAGTGAAAACTGATTCTTCTAAGTTAATTTATAACTGGTGTAATCCACCTGGAACTAACTGTTAGCTGGCTTCCTATGGTTATTAGGTGATTTTCCTAAAAAAACCCAGAGACCTCCATAAAAAGTAGAAAATAACGTAGGATGGATTTTTGATTCCATCCCTCTGGTCAAAGGCAGAACAGGCAGTACGTAAAACCATGCTTCAGCTCCGCCCCAGAGAAAGTCTCATGGTGACTGAAATGAGTAAAAACGTTACCTTGCATCCTGCATCTTTAACTTTTTTTTCTTTTAGCATCATGGTATGATGCTTACTGCTTTTGCAACAGAAAATCTAAGAAGTTTTTTGATCTCTAGTGCATCTTGGAAGTTCAGAGCATTTCCTGTTATCAAAGTATGCTCATCTTCTCACATAAAACACTATACACTTACTGGGTAGGCATGGATATACACTGACTTTGCATTCAGTTAATTCAAATATGAACAATTTCTGTTCTGCAGAAGCACAAAAGTTTGATCTCTTTGCACAAGTTGGCTGGGAAGAAGGTGAAACAGGATGACACTAATTTTAGAAGTATGTTGCTTTTTTGCTAAATCAGAGCATCATTTACATCTGACGGTAATGAAATAAAACCATCTTTATTTCAGACTTTACAAAAGCAAGAACAAGTGGAGTTGGTGGCAATCTCATGGGAAGGGAATGCACCTCATTTCCAAATTCTTTAGGTTTCAGGATATAAATCAATCATCCTGCACAGGATTGCAAGGGGTGAGCTAACACACAAGTCTGAATTTGACAACATGTTTCCTGTGTCCTGATTAATTAACATCAGATGAACATGTCAGTATAAGCACGCATTCTCTAAAATCTCCAATGTACATTTATTTTGAAAGATAGCATCCTTTGCCCTACCAATCCACATCCTTCCCTGGTAGGAAAACTCATCAGGACAGCTACTATACTAATGTCATAAGGCTTTGGTGAGCATTCCCATGACTGTTCCTGGGTGAGCAGATTTTGTGGCCTGTCTATTTTTGGTGAATGATGGTCATCAGGAGAAAAGGTGCAAGCGTGAATAACAACACAATTCACGCCAAGATGGGAGGCATCTGAATTGAGGTGTTTGTACACGAGCTGAACTTCTGAGCTCCCATCAGAGTCGTCTGGGATCTGATCAATGTAGGTGATGAAGGCTGAAGAGCACTTTGTTCACACTAAAGTATCGTCTTCCAGACATTTGACCACATGGATTAGATCTCTGCCAGCTGATGGGACTTCAGACACCAACCATACTTGGAGACACCAGTGCATACGTACATTTGGAAACCGACCATCTGAACCTGATTCCCATCGGTCATGTCCTTCTTACTAATTACCCTTAGAAATCCTCACCAGGATGCCAGATCCTGCCTTCTCACTCTCCCCAAACTTCTCTAAACTTATTGTTGGCTATTTTCTGCTTTCCACGGGTACCCTCTCCTCTTCCAGTTTGGCAGACTTGAAGGTGAAGAGCAGACTTCAGGTGGGACCCTGTGAAAATTCTATTATTTTTTTCCCCTACAAACCAGAAGGGAACGCACATTGTCCATCTGTCTCAACACCAACAGCTTGGGATGTCTGGACCAAAAGACATCCTTTGCAAGCAGAGCTGAGATGGTAGAAAGGTAATTTTCTCCAAGGTACCATTCATGCTTTCTCTGTGCTAGAAGGAGCCCAGGAATACATAACGCACATCAGCACTTGCTGATTCTTAAGATATTTCTTAGTCCTGCAGGAGAACATATACAGGCATCATCCTCCACTTCGAGCACATGCAGTATTGCTCTCCAAAGCATGCGTTGAAGGCTTTGGCAAGACTGTGCTTCCCCAAGGACATCTCAGATACATCAGCTCTCTCTCTGAATGTCAGGAATAAGAGTGAGAGGTAGTAGACACATCACCACACACATTTGGGGCACACTAGCTAGAGTCTGCTGAGATGCACAGTGCAATTTTAGGTCGTTTTTCCTCTGTCTTGTCTGTGCACAAATCTGTGTTAATCCTCATACGGATTATGGCCTGTAACTCTGATGGCCAAATTTCAGACAAGAGGTATATTCTCACTGTGCAATTTTCCTTTCTGAGGTCAGAAGTTTGCAATTAAATAAGGAAATAAATCAATACCCAGCATCATTTTGAAGCCTTGCAGTCTGCTCTGTGGCTTTTGTTTCTACAGTATTTGCCTTCAGTGGTGAGGAATGAGAGACCACGAGTCAGAGATGGGTCATAACGTCCTAGTACTGACTGCGACACACAAACCTCCTGCCCTCCACCTTGGGAAGATTTATGAGTTCCTCCTCCATCTCATAATCCTTCGTTTTTTGCCCTGTAACCTCCCTTGAACCTGCTGTGGGTAAGAAGGATTTGCCTATTAAGGCAAGATTGATGCATGACTTTGGACCAGATAAAGCATGTTTATGGTTCAGCCAGAAGACATTTCAGCAATTCCTGCATCCCCGTGCCCCAGAGCACGGATGGAGTGAGTTCAGGACTGCACAAAGATGCTCCAGGTGCCACTTCCTTGCTAACTCTTCCCCAGGCTGAGGTTGTGGCATAATTGTGCTAAAGAGGCATCTTCCAGCCCCTTTACACAATGCCAGTGTCCCACACTGTGTTTTTGGCTGCTGGAGAAGTTTTCTTCCAAATGGGAGAAATTTTGAACATTTTCAGATGGTGTGTATTAAGGATTGCATGGCTGGCAAAGATATTTACCCTAAGATCATGGCCAAACCCTTCGCACATGGTCAAATCCTGACTCCTGAAGCTCTCATGGAAAAAAAAATACATACCTAAAGTCAGTGCTGTCATTTGCTTTAGAGGTGGGTACGTGTCAGGAATGGGAAACAGCTGAGAGCAGGCTGAAAAAAAACCCAAACCCTGAGCTTGATACAAGAAGTCAAATCTGCCAGCTTAAATCACTTTATTTGTTAAAAGTTGCCACTCTTGGTGAATATATCAGGGACTTCATCTAAAAGCGACGTTGCCTGCTAATGCCATTTCTTCTGATGTGGACCGCGGTTTCTTTCATCCTCGGCAGAGGAGCGCCGTGGGCTGCAGGCTGAGGTTTGAAAAGATACTTTTCTTTGGAGATGCCAACAGTTTCCTCAGCGAATTTCTCCCCCTCGCCCCCTCCCACCCCAACCTGCTTTCACAAAAGGGGAGAAAAAAACATAAATGGATTCTGTAGTGTCTGCAATGTAAGGAATTAGCTGAATGGGAAGAAATGAACCATGGTCTTTATGTCCCAGTTACAGTCAGTGCAAACATTGCCGCTAATCCCTGTTGTTGGAGGGGACTGGGGAAGAGGCACGGATAGATCCCACTGGGAACATTTTGTCTCCTTCAATCTACACTTGAGATCACATTTTTTTTGTGTAATAAGATTGAGTTGTATTAAGAGGCCTGTGGATAACGTAAAGCTGGGGGGGATATTGTTCACCGTCTCTTCCACCGAGCGTAGCACCTACAATCTTCATATGCAGGGAGGTCTTAGCAACCCATTCATTTCAGGGCAGAAAAAGAAAGCTATTCATTCCCAGCAAATCCCATTTTGCCATGGCAACCCCCCCTTCCCGCCCCTCACGCACAACAGTTGTTCACAAGGGCTGTTTAAAACAAGACAACAAAACCAAAGCATCACCCACCCAGCCCTGGCATTTTCTGTTTTGAATTTTCTGGTGGCATCCAGCTTCTACGGCAGGACAGGGATAACCCAGCAATGGGGAAGGGAAGGGATAAACACCCTTTACTGTCACCTTGCCTTGTTCTCTTCCATCCCTGGTGGCATCACGCCTCGTGCCCCCAAATGGGGCACCCAAGTGTGTGTCCTATCCCCCTGGAGCTTCCTCATGGGACAGCAAGGGTCACTGTTCATAGAATCATAGAATCATAGAATCACCGGGTTGGAAGAGACCCACCGGATCATCGAGTCCAACCATTCCTATCAAACACTAACCCATGTCCCTCAGCACCTCGTCCACCCGTGCCTTAAACCCCTCCAGGGAAGGTGACTCAACCACCTCCATGGGCAGCCTCTGCCAGGGACCAATGACCCTTTCCATGAAAAACTTTTTCCTAATGTCCAGCCTGAACCTCCCCTGGCGGAGCTTGAGGCCATTCCCTCTCGTCCTGTCCCCTGTCACTTGGGAGAAGAGCCCAGCTCCCTCCTCTCCACAACCTCCTTTCAGGTAGTTGGAGAGAGCAATGAGGTCTCCCCTCAGCCTCCTCTTCTCCAGGCTAAACACCCCCAGCTCTCTCAGCCGTTCCTCATAAGGCCTGTCCTCCAGCCCCCTCACCAGCTTTGCTGCTCTTCTCTGGACTCGCTCCAGAGCCTCAACATCCTTCTTGTGGTGAGGGGCCCAGAACTGAACACAGGATTCGAGGAGCGGTCTCACCAGGGCCAAGTCCAGAGGGAGAATAACCTCCCTGGACCTGCTGGCCATTTCCGTGGAAGCATGGGACATCATGGAGCAGTTGTTTTCCACACTGTTGCCCCAAGAAGAGGATGCCATGAGCCCTCATAGAGGCTGGGAAAGGGAAAAGCAGGCATCTTCCCAGCTCTGCCCCTTGCCTGGCAGGACCAGCCCTGATTTCTACTCCCTCCTCCGCAGGGAACGTATCCATGGTCTCAACCCAAGAACTGCTGGGGACTAGCCCAGCTCCCATCAGTTTGGGGCCCTCAAGCTCTCCTGACACCTTCCAGCCACACTTGGGTACGAGCCCTGTGGCTCGCAGCCCACAGCCACAATCAGAATACTCCGATTTGTGCTGCTCCTGGAGCGTTTGGGGGTTACTGACTCTGTGTCCAAGCTGCTTGGGAAGCCACAGGAGATGCAAGGCCTCCCTCTCAGCAGGA
The DNA here is from genome assembly GCF_032191515.1 of Phaenicophaeus curvirostris. Lineage (NCBI taxonomy): Eukaryota > Metazoa > Chordata > Aves > Cuculiformes > Cuculidae > Phaenicophaeus > Phaenicophaeus curvirostris. The sequence continues at coordinate 74,598,225 of NC_091431.1, forward strand.
CGTACTCAGCTCAAGATCTTTCTGCCTCTCCATCTCTCTCCCTTCTCAATGTCCCATCGCTGTGGAGCCATTAGACACGCAGGGAGGGTTGGGGTACAGCACTCTGCACAGCCGAGGTTTTTGGGCCACAGAGGCTCACCTACATTTTGATCTTGCACTCAAACTGCATTGCAAGTTATGAGTTCAAACAGAGCAACCAGGAGGGGATGACCTCAAAATATATCTGAGCTGTGCTGGGAGGACACAACCTCCTTGGTGCACACTATGTGGGCTTTAACTTCACAGCATCACCTCTGCTCTCAGCAGCGCTTCCCACAGCTAAAAATCTTGTTGATTTTTGGTTAACCTGAATTCACATTTAAGAGCAAATGAGGGATTCCTTGCACAAACACAATTCCAGTAAAAAAAAAAAAAAAAAAAGGATTAAGAATTGGTTTTGATTGAGAGTTAATGGGTGGTTTTATTTTTATAAATGCAGAAAGAATGCAAAATGTCAGGAAACGAAAATAAGCCTTGGCACCTGGTGAATAAATCCCAGCAATACCACAGATTTTATCCTGCACTTTATTGTTTATTGAGGTAAACTAAGCCCTTCTGGTGACCCAGACTTTTCCCTGCTATGTCCTGGGCATAAAACCCTCCCTCTCCACAGGCAAACAGAGTTAGTCAGTTGGTCACACCACAGCCTATTAATATGTAGATATTTTAAACACCCTCCAGATCCTCTGGCAAATTGCTTTGTGTGTTCTTTTCAAAGTACACAACTAATTTCCCGATTTTTAGTGGCACTTTCCCTTTCCCAGAAGATCCAGCACATATTGGGATCTACCCCCAGTAGTGTAATCAACAAAAGTAGCTTTAAAGCTAGAGAAGAATCTTGTCTTCAGAAAACAAATTGTCTTTCTCTAAAACCAGTAGCTAATGCAGCTGAACTGACCATCCCTGGATGCTGCTCCTCTCCAGTCACAAGAATGAGAATTTTACTTACTCAGACATTCAAAATGTTGCAAGGAATCCCACCAAAAATACTCCCTAGAAATAAATCCCTTAATGACAGGGTCTGGCTCACACAGGACTCACTGCAATCATGGGGTAGGGGGTGAGAAAAGGGAGGAAAATAAATCCAAAGTCTTCTCCATTCTCAAATATTCACTGGAAAGGCTCTGACATGAGCAAGAGCAGATTAGAACTAAGCGGCTGGGGAAATTACTGCTCCCAGCTGTCTGTCCTGCTTTTTCCCCTCCAGTGTCCCCGTATACGTGACACAGACAGCCTGGCTCAAGCAGCAGCTGTTAAACCACTGGAAATTTCACACAGATTTGGGGTTTCTTTCATATCTGAAGTGTAACCTGCAGCTGTCGAGCAGCTGCTCTGCAGGAGCTTAACCACCCGTGCAGCAGAGATGGGGAACCCGGGTGAGGGGGTGGATGAGTACCTGGGAGCAACCAAGGCACCCACATTTGATCTGCACCTATAAATCAGAGCTTGTCCCTTGGTCCACATCAGAGCTTAATTGTTGGCGCTGTAATGTGCTTGTGGGGTGAATTCCTGATAGCTCCCCACTCCCTTGCTTTGGTTCTGAGAAGGAATCAGGCTCTTGGGGCACAAACATGATGCTGTCCAGCTCAAACACGACTGGAAGATGTGTTGAAGTGCTCTGACCTTGCAAAAGCGGCTCCAGCCTCTGCATCCTGAGAGTAGCCCTGAAGAGAAAGTCTTGAGGGTGTTTGTGGATAAAAAGCTCAATCCAGGCCACTAATGTGTGCTCACAGCCCAGAAAACCAAATGATTCTCGGGCTGCATCCGCAGCAGCGTGGCCAGCAGGGCGAGGGAGGGGATTCTGCCCCTCTGCTCAGCTCTGGTGAGACCCCAGCTGGAGCCCTGCGTCCAGTGCTGGAATTATCAGCGTAAGAAGGACATGGAGCTGTTAGAACGGGTCCAGAGGAGGCTACAAAATTGGTTGGAGCGCTGGAGCATATGACAAGAGGCTGAGAGAGCTGGAGTTGTTCAGCCTGGAGAAAAGAAGTCTCCAGGAAGACCTTAGAGCAGCTTCCAGTACTGAAAGGGGCTCCAGGAAAGCTGAGGAGGGGCTCGTGATCAGGTAATACAGGAATGGGGCAAGAGGAAACAGTTTGAAGATGTAAGAGGGGAGATTTCCATCAGATCTTAGGAAGAAATGTTTTGCTGTGAGGGTGGGGAGGCCCTGGCCCAGGTTGCCCAGAGCAGAGGTGGCTGCCCCATCCCTGGAGGGGTTCCAGGCCAGGTTGGATGGGGCTTGGAGCCCCTGATCCCGTGGGAGGTGGAACTGGATGGGCTTTGAGGTCCCTTCCAACCCAAACCATTCTAGGATTCTATGATTCTATTCAACCGTATGACATTTAGATTGAAAGTTCTTCACTGCAGTGAAATAGCAGGGCATATTTGGGAGATGTTAAGAGCCAGCATCTCAACTAGGTGATGTTTTTTCTATGCCAAAACCACAAATGTTGATGGCCACTTGGCTTTTGCTTGGCTCTTTGAGACTGAAATGAAGCCCTGGGTTCAGAGCAGGCTGTTCAGGGACAACACTGCACAGCTCTGTGGGAACTGAAAGGTCCCTGTTTGGTACTTTAAGCCTCATCAAAAGCAAATGTAGCTTTAGTATCTAGGAAACACTGCCTGTAGGCTTCAAAAGCCAGGCAGAAATGAAAGGTTGCATTGTTAACCCAAAGGGCCACAGCCACGCTGTTAATGAAATGCTTCAGGTGCCCATCAACCAGACTAGAATGTCCACCACTTCTGCAGGGTTTGTTGAGATTTGTGGTGCTCAAATCACCTGAGCTGCCAGCGAAGGCCAGGAGCCACCCTGGGGGCTGATTTTTCCAGTGAGTCTCTTCCAGCCTGGTGATTCTGTGATTCCACAAGCTGGGCCATGTTGGTGTTTTGGAGCTGGCATTTTCCTACCCTGCTTTCCACATGTTTCTCTAAGGCAGGGAGAAGATGCTCTGGTGAGATTGTGGAGGTGGTTTAGTCACCTTCCCTGGAGGGGTTTAAGGGGCATGTAAACGAGGTGCTGAGGGACATGGTTTAGTGTTTGATAGGAATGGTTGGACTCAATGATCTGGTGGGTCTCTTCCAACCTGGTGATTCTATGATTCTATAACTTTAACGGATTAAATATGACCATTGATTTATAATATCAGCCTCTTGACCACAAACTGTCAATTTGCCACCATAGCCAGAAAAATCTCTTAATTTTACCACAGTTCCGTCATTGACTCGAGAGGAGCAAAGAAAATCAGGCAGAACATCAGCAAAATCCTGCCTTAGAAAGAGCAGCCAGATAATGTCTGTATTCTACCCTTCATATAAAGAAATTTTTATTCATCTCATCCAGTGATCCTCTCAGCTGTGTTACCCATCAGAATGATCTCGTCTTCTCATCAGTTTCGATAAGGAACTGCAGCCTGAAAATGGAAACTTAAGACAAAATCAGATTGCTCATTCCTTCTGCTGTATAAGTTGGTTTATTCATAATTACATATGAATTCATTTAACGTGTTGGTAGCCATCTAAGAAATGTTTACGGGAAATGCTCCAGATCAGTTCCAGTAGTGTAGTTTGGCTCCCTGATGAGAGAGACAAAACCATGTTCTGTCCACCATCTATATTACGTCTGCTGTTCTATATCCAGTCTGTTGTGGGCCATGCTTTTGCCACACATGCTTATATTGCAAATGCTTCCCTAACTTCTTTGCATGAAATTAATTGACTGTGAAATTCAGGCTGCACGTTTTAAGCAGTCACACACCCCACTGTAGTTTCATTCAGGGTGTATATTAAACACAAATAAAAGATCTGGTCTGGTTTGTAACTTCATATCAGCCTCAACCAGAAGACATACCACTGTTAACTGCACCCCCGAGGTGGAAGACACTAGTACCAGCAGCACAACCTATGTGAGAGCATCCAAGCTTTGCGTGCATGCTCTGGGGTGATGGAGCAGACGGCTTTTCAAAGAATAGCAGTGACAATGCCATTGGATGGGCTGCTTCAGTTTGGGAACTGACCTTGGGCAGAACCTCAGATTTACCTACCCTTGAAATTCCAGGAGTTTCTGTGTTTGTGTTACAGGATGGTTTTGTCTCTTCTTGCCCTCTGACACATTCTCAAAACCAACAAGGCTGTTGGACTCCCACTAAGAAGCCCTTGCAGAGACTGGCACAAGCAAAACTTCCTCATTCCCAGCTACATCCATCCCACTGAGGTGGGACAGAATATGCCTGTAGATACCAGAGTGGGCAGAAACTATAAAAAATTCTAACTCGAGGCAATTTCCTTCATGTAGCATCATCTCTCTGATGCAGTCAAAGAAAGACTATCATGGCTTTGGAATCTCAAGGATTTGGAATCAACTCAGATTTTTTTCTTTTTTTCAGGTGGGAAATACTGCAGTGCTAATTGACCTTTTTAATAAATGATACTGAAATACACCTACACAACACTGCTAATAGAATCAGCAGGTAATATTCACATTGGCAGGACGGGAGCTATCAAGAAGGGCAGGGCAGTTGCACACAGGATGACAGGGATCCCTCAATCCAGCCAAACAGTCAGACAACTCCCATTTTCACTGAGCTGCACCAAAAGTTGCAGTTGTAGTTGGAATCCATACAATGGGAAAATGTGTTGGGGAGGGTTTTAGCTAGAAAAGAGGCAGATGAAGATATCGCATTGACAATGCATTGCAGATGCATCTGTAATGATATTGAAAAGCTTGTAGTAACACACACACACACACAAAAAAAAAGTATTAGACAAATTATTTGAAGATAGTAAAGGTATTTTCAGGTCTCTGCACCAAAAGGAAGGACAAAAAGCAAATGCTGCTGTATATTCATCCATCTTCATGGGATGTTTGCAGTTCTGGCTTGGGCTGCGTTGTCTCCATAGCAGAGGGGTTGGGACATACCTGGCTCCCAGGTATGTCAGGGTGATCTCTGGAGGATGAAATGTAGAGGATCCCTGGCCAAAATGGCCTGTACATGCATGCACGGGTGCAAACAGACCCAAACCACCCCTACAGTGATCACCCCAGACCTGCTACTTGGGGAGAGCAGAATGAAGGTCTATCTCAGGCTGCCTGCAGTCAGGACTTGCTCAGAGTTGAAGTAGGATAGCTGAGCATGTCCTCCAAGCTACCTGCTTTGCTTTAGGCTAACCAGCTAGCTCAGGAAAGTGGTTATTAAATCAACATCTGGGCTGGTATGATGTTTAGATGTTGTACTGAGCTATGGGCATTTGCAGGCTGAGGTCCTTGCCTGCTTGAAGATCTCACAGCAGATTCCATCCATCCTGAGATCTAGACATGCCACCCCAGGGTTGCCTCCTCTCTGGTTTAGCAGAAGAAGGGTTGAAGGATGTCTTGATTGCTGTGTATGACAGCCTGGACTGGGAAAAAAGTAAATTGGTACTAATGGACCCTCAGCAGCTGAAGCCAGGCAACAGCAAATTAAGAGTAAAGTGCCTTTTTGCAGAGGGTTTGATTAACTGCATGGGACAACTGACATGGGAGATGATATATCTGTGTTTCTTGATGTCTTCAGCTCCAGATAGCACCTCTCTCAAAGTGTGCTTTAGCCAAATACACGTTATTGTGAATAACTGGGGGAAACAAGGAGGAATTGGATAATTTCCTTTGACAAAGAAGCCTTTGGCACTGTGAATCAGCCTTTCAGCGGGAAGCACCATATAATAAGCGGTACAAGAGGGATTCCCTGAAACATGGTGTGTCCTTTTCAGAGAGGAAAAAAAACTTCAAAAATCATGTCTTGTTCTTCCTGCTGTGCTAACCAACCCTGATCTTGCTCAGGGGATGGCTTTGTTGTGTCAGGATATTTGTTGTCACTGCACAGGAGAATTTTAACTAATTGTCTGACGTTTTAATCCTTCTACTACAGAAGCCAATGCTCTTCCAAGTTGATTTCTCCAGCTTTTCCTAAGGGCTGAGCAAGCATGACAGCAGCCCTAGCTGCAGCAGAAAAGCCATCAAATAACACATTTAGCCCTCTGTATTGGTAGAAATGCAGTTATAACTGGAATAATCTGCCAGGGGTGCTTGACAGGGCTCAGGCTGATCAACAGGCAATCTCTGTGGGAAGGTTAACCAATGGTGTTTCTCAGAAGGCGGTGAGAAGGTGGTGCAGCCCGTGGAGATGAAGGGTCCCAGCCTACAGTCCTCTCACTGTAAAGACTCCAAACTCTACAAAGGAAAAGGAGAAGGAGCCATTTCAGAAATTCAATCCATTGGGGTTAGGGGCTCAAATTAGAGCTATATCTCTCCGGGTTTAGAAAACATGTGACTATATCCTTACGGCATCTCTGCCGTGGTCAGCTGCTAACAGCCACCACACCGGAGAAGGATGCCCTGTGCTGGGAGGAGTTTCTCGTTAGTGAAACCTTGCAGAAATTCAGGACAACCTATTTGCTCTATGTACAATGAGATGTTTTCTCTCCAGCTCCTGGCAAACTGAGTAAAATGACAGGAAGTGCCAAATTTGGGGCTTTTTATAATATTTTTTTCCATTCTTAGAGTCATTCAGCGTAAGGCTCAGTTGCTTAACGTCCTGCATCATAGGGCTTCCTTTCCATCTGAAGGCTCCTCATAGACACCTTACAATAATTTTATGCTTATGAAATTGTTCCAACCTCTGCAGCTCAGCTCTCCTTTGAACAATGCATTCTCTGTGAGCCCGTGAATAGAAAACATCAGCCCATGGTGATAGAGCTCCAGTTAGCGCCCAGCCCTAGACATGGGATAAAAGTGCTTTTCAATGTGTACTTGGGAAAAAAAAATGTCTTTTAATGCTCACACAGTACTCCTTTTAAAACGCTAACACCACTTACAGCTATTGATAGGAAGAAGTTGGAATAATCTTAGCAAGAGGTTCCCATGACCTTCAGTATCTGCAACACTGCAACTTTTCTCAAAATTATCTTTACAGGGAAAAACAATGTAAAATATACCAAAGGATTTATAGCAGACAAATGACTACTTGTTAAGACGCCAAAATATTATAAGAAGACATTTTTTTGGTGTCTTTATGAAGCTGGTACTGAAGCAAGCAAAATTCATAGTGATCAAGTGAAATATCTAAAAGCAAAATAAAAGACAGTCAGAGGGTTTGGCAGTGGTTTCATACAACATGAAGCATACCTGGGGAACTCCATGCCGTGTGATATTGTCTCAAATTAGCCATTAAAAATTAATCATCACCAGTAAAAGACCGTGACCCCCTTCCCTTTCTTAGTAACTCTAAAAAAACTCAGAAAAGAAGTTTTAAAATGCCTTTTGCTAGGAAGAAAGGCCATGAAAGGTTGAGAGAATCAGTGAAATACAGATGGTAAAATGAATCTTTAAGCAAATTCACATCAGGCAGCAGTCCTGGGATACCAGATCTAAAGGCAGAAGAGACTGAATTAGAAAACAAAATAGAAAGACAGAAGGAAATTTCTCCTCCCTGATGTCTTTGTGTTCAGTAAACTGTGCTCTCCAAACAACTATTCAACACCTCTGCCAAATAAAGCTTTTATTCTGGTCTCTACATGTTGCAGCCGGCCCCCAGGCTGACCAAAATCTCGAAGAAATGTGACAGCTGGAATAAAATAGAAATCCTGGCAGAGCAAATATATGAAAATGATACAAAATGTTAACAGAAAGAAAGCCTCAAGCCCAAACAACTGAGGGACCAGGAAACGATTAGAGGCCAGAATCGAAAAAATGAAATGCAAATAGGTCTTACAGCACAAGAAAATTGAAATGTGTCATATCATGACCCATTTTGGGGGAGTGGTACTGAAAACCAGCAAGCTGTAAAACAGTCATCTGTTTCCAAGTGGGAAGTATGCAATTTCAGAACCAGACCTTTTCCATATATAAATGATGGGAGCAACGCTTCTTTCTTTTTAAGGCATAGAACAAAAAAACCCCAAAAACAAACCAAAAATCTGAGGCTATCTTTGCCTGCGATTAAACTCTGATGGTTGATACATGCTCTGCTGGGACCCCTGACAATTACTCTGCATGGGCCAGCACGTGTGTCCTGATGTGAACTCTGGGGTTTGCATTTCACAAGACAACCTCCAATGCTTAACTCGAAAACTCAAAAAACAGATTAGCTCCATTTCTTGGGGATTTTCAGCAGAAAAGTTTGCTATGGCACAGGTACGTTTATTCCTGGGGGGATTGTGGTGACACCCTTTGAAAATTGTCCATAAGCTTAATGCTTTTTACATGTATTTTGACATTTTGAAACAAAAGCAAGCTGCTTTTTATGCAAGTAAGTGTGCAAATATATGCAAAAATTGAAATAGATTCCTTTATTGCCTTGGCAACAACAACATTAGCTCTTTACAAGCTGTCCTTTGAAGATTTTTTTTTATACAGGGCTATAAGGAGGCAGGCCCTGCAGTTTCTACTCAAGTAAAACTCTTTTTCTGCTGTCAGTGAGTAGTTCTTTCCTAGTAAAAACAACCATTATTTTTACTAGCAACAGCTGTTGTCCTGGCCTCAGCTTAGCAGCACCCGTTCTCCTCATTAGACGTGGCGTGTAAGCCCTTCAATCTGCAAAACACCAACCCAAAACACAGACCTTTTCTTTTTTTCTTTCTTTCTTTTAATTCAGGTGCAGATTTGCTTGCCCAGACTTTGACGAGGGATGAGCGGGAGCGTTGCTCTCAATCTCTCGGCGATTTTCAGCACCGCAGCATCACGTTGGCAGCAAAATAACCCGTGGGGGATGTAGATGAGAAGCTCACGGCTGGGCACGGCACGTGGTCAGTCCGCAGAGCTGAGGTCTGCAAAGCTGAACCGCACCACAGATCACAGCTTGGGCACCTTGAACATTCATCCAGCATCCCAGGTGTCCTCACCAGCCTCTCGCTGAGCATCAATGGGATTTGAGTTCCTAAATCCCTTGGCATTTCTGGGAAACTCTGAAAGAGAGAAAAAGGATATTTTCCCTACCATTTGTTGCGCTGAAGGTTTGTGATGCCAGACATTTCAGCTTCCTACATTGACCCTAAAGGCGTCTTTGTCTAAAGTGACTTTATTCATAATTACTCAAGCTGCTAATTTTACTCTTATGTAAATGATGTTGGGAGGCAAAGCATGAAGGCAGCTGGGCATGTAGGGGGTACTGGATGGCAGGCAGAAAGAATGAAGCTAGCACAACATGAGAATGACTCTGGGTACTGAGCAGATTCCAGCAACTGAAATGCTTCAGGAATACCCTAGAAATTCAAGTGGTACAAACAATTTCCTCCTCGGATTAGCAATACAAATGTCGGAAAGGAGAAACACTCCTTCTCATCTGGAAAAGGTCAGTTCTAGTGCCACAGATATCCTCAAATCACTCCTCTACTCTGCTCTTGTGGGAACCTGCCTGGAGCCCTGTGTTCAGTTCTGGAGTCTTCAGCACAGGAAGGACATGGACCTGTTGGACTGAGCCCAGAGGAGGCCACAGAGAAGACCCAAGGGCTGGAGCACCTCCTGTTTGAGGCCAGGCTGAGACACTTGGGGTTGTTCAGCCTGGAGAAGGCTCCAAGGAGACCTTAGAGCAGCTTCCAGCACTGAAAGGGGCTGCAGGAAAGCTGGGGAGGGGCTCATCATCAGGGAATGCAGGAATGGGACAAGAGGGAATGGTTTGAAGGTGAAAAAGGGAAGATTTCCATCAGATATTAGGAAGAAATGTTTTGCTGTGAAGGTGGGGAGGCCCTGGCCCAGGTTGCCCAGAGCAGGGGTGGCTGCCCCATCCCTGGAGGGGTTCCAGGTCAGGTTGGATGGGGCTTGGAGCCCCTGATCCAGTGGGAGGTGTCCCTGCCCACGGCAGAGGATTGGAACTGGATGGGCTTTGAGGTCCCTTCCAACCCAAATCATTCTATGATTCTACAACCCCCTGTCACTGCCTGTTTTAGCGGTGGTGTTTTCAGTTCAGCTGTCCCAAAGACACAGTCTCTGGAGATGGCTGGGTCAAGACTTCTGAGGACATGCTGTCTTCATCTACTCTGCTGGCAAAATTTCCAATGAGGCCTTATAAAGAAACTCATATTTTTTCACAACGTCTCCACCTGACAGCTGTGTGGCGATCTCCTGGGAACACACATCTTTTAGCAGACCAAGTGCTCACTTACTTTTTTTTGGAGGCAAAGTAAACACAAGCAGATGCACACAGTATTTTTCAGGAGGCTCTCCTAGGCACTTTGGTTTTGGTGCTGGTATTTACCTGCACAACCAGCACCTGTTTTCAGTCTTAAACTTCATTACTCTTTAACAAACAGAGTTTACACTCACAGTGCATGACTTAGCTGTCTGGCTGGCTGCAGCGCATGTTTTGCAAGCCATGAAGATGTCAAGAGAGGAGTGGATGGCATTTTCAGAGAATGTTGGTCTCACCGAAGTTGGAGAAGTGCTGAAAAGCAAAACGCAGCCTTTAAAAGAAGTCCAGAAAATCAACGAGTCAATAGACTTCAGTACTAATTTGTTCAAATGTAAACCTTCACTTATGAGCCACAGATGTGGGTTGAGGTTTTCACATGTCTCTGTTAATTTTTAGCGCAATGGGTCTGAACCCTACTGCCAGCATTTTCCTCTCTTATTATTTCCTGTGCCTCTGACTTTTTCCCACGGAAGGTTTGGCCTCATGTGCAGGGATACCAGTTGGCAGCTTGTTTCATTTTCTTGACTACCTTGCACAGACCCCCATCAAAGAACCCACGATCCTCATCATATAGTGCTTCTAGGGGAAAAGAGTTATAAGCTCATCTAGCAAAGTCAGAATTTCTCAAGATATAAAGAGTTTTACTGAGTTTTTAGGCAGCTGAACAGGGAGAATGCAGCCAGAGGCCAGTGAAATGCAAACTAAGATGCAAATGTTCACAAGAGGCTTCAGGAGGACACAGCTTCACCTCCCCCAAGCGCCATCCCACCACCCAGACAGAGAGAACAAGGCACAAAACAATTTCTTGACCACACAACTAAGAGTATTTAAGCCTGGCCTTGTCAACTGGAAGAGTCACAGATTTTGCTCTGGACATCTTCTCTTCCAGAGATGAGTATACAAAGATGTAGGACCTGTCTTAGTTACTAGACGAAAGAGAGGGTGATTCCAGCTGCTTCCTTAAAGGAGAAAGTGCAGCATGTGTCAGCCAAAGTGCTGACTTAGCTAAGCATCCCCTCTATAATTAAGCATAACTTTGAAAAATCATCTTGTTTTCTTTTATCTTCACTCCTTTATTCCAAATCTACATTTTGAGCCTCATGTACTCTTTCAGCTGTCTGTCTTGTCTAGTGGAACAGCTGGATGAGTGCAAGCTGAGACATAACAAAGCATTTACTGTGAGAGTGGGGAGGCCCTGGCTCAGGTTGTCCAGAGAAGCTGTGGCTGCCCCATCCCTGGAGGTGTTCAAGGCCAGGTTGGATGGGGCTTGGAGCCCCTGATCCAGTGGGATGTCCCTGCCCATGGCAGGGGGTGGAACTGGATGGGCTTTTAGGTCCCTTCCCACCCAAAACATTCTGTAATTCTATTATAATTCTATGATTCGTCTCTCCTGGGGGTGGTGACTCTTCCAGTTTGGGTGCAGGAATGTGATCAGCGCTCCCTACAGCACTGCTTCAACGTGCATTGAGGTTTGCTTCGAGTCAGACACTACTTGTGTCATGAGCTGCTCACGGTTGTGTGTGGGAGGGGAAAAAGTGTCCCTAGTGTCCAAAAACATCAAGAAAGGTCTCTGACCTGTAGCCAGACACTTGAAAGCATGCATGAACCTCTGATTACTAAGTATGTGCAGTACTTTCCCTCTATATCTGCATGTTACTCAGTAGGAACATCATCATTGCTCACCTATGCTTTGATGTGCTCTTTGGTCCAAGGAGCCATGTGGCACCAGCTGAAGCTGCTTAGAAGTGTTTTTCAGCTTCTAAATACTATTTTTATTCTAGCTTCCCTGCTGTCATCTGTCTCGACACGAGCCGTCTACCACACACAAGTTCTTTCAGATCCACCAGACCACAACAGGCAACTTTGTGCATAAACCCCTAATTTATCAGATGGTCAAACCCCCTATTTTTGCTGTAAAGTCTCATCAGAGACTTCTCTTAGCTTAGAGAAGAGAAGGCTTTGAGAAGACCTTATAGCACCCTTCCAGTATTTAAAGGGGCCTCCAGGAAAGCTGAGGAGAGGCTCTTGATCAGGGAGTGCAGGGAGAGGATGAGGGGAAATGGTTTGAAGATAAAAGACAGGAGATTGAGAAGAGATCTTAGGAAGAAATATTTTCCAGTGAGGGTGGGGAGGCCCTGGCCCAGGCTGCCCAGAGCAGGGGTGGCTGCCCCATCCCTGGAGGGGTTCAAGGCCAGGTTGGATGGGGCTTAGAGCCCCTAATCCAGCGGGAGGTGTCCCTGCCCATGGCAGGGGTGGGAATGGATGGGCTTTGAGGTCCCTTCCAACTCAAACCATTCTATGATTCTATGATTTTCAAATACAACTTCACAAAGCAACATGCTTTTAGAAAGCCACCTGATAGGTCTATTCCTTATTTCCTGCTCAGAGAATTCCCTAGTGTCAGGGCAGCGATGTATCCCCTGTAATTTCTGTTTGCTCATTGGTCTCAAGAGCACAGAATGGGGCTGAGAGTGCTGAGATGCCAGTAGTCCATTTCAAAATTGCTCCACATTCTGCAGAGTTTCAGAAACAAGAAGCCACCTCCTGTCAGATATGTTCATCCTTTGCCATCTTCTTTTTCAACAATCCAGTTGAGGATGCATACATCAGCAAGCTGTAAGAAAATAAAATTATTCCTCAAGTCTTGCCAGGATGAAAAAGTGATTTTACATGTTAACCTATTTGATGTCATCTGGAAATCAAATTATAGCCAGATAATAGTCTGGGGCACTTCAGAAATGAATAAAATGTACTGAAAACCAAAACGCTTCCATATTTGTTCAATAAAGGTGGCACAAGGCTGCTGAATAGCTGCTCTGCATGGGGCTGAAGTTTTCCCCTCCTGGGGCAGATGTTAGCACAAGTTTTCAGTTCCACATGGAAACCACACATTATCGCTTCATGTACTAAAAGTCACCAGCACAATCATATCCCTTCACAGAGCTGGAATCATGCCGAATAAAACTTTGCAATCATTTAGCAGGCACCAAACAGTGGAAAAGACATCTCTGCTTCCATTGTACGACTACTTTAGAAGCTGAAAGCATAGCCAAGTGCTGGAATTACACACAAGCTGAGCCCTGGGTGTCCAAAGTGGACTGGTATCTGTCACGATGGGATAATAAACAAAATCAGAGCTGCCTCACTCTTCTTCACTGTTACCACTCCCTGAGGTCCATAATGTTAGTGGTTTCTTTAAAATCATAGCTCCTGGGCTGCTGTGTTCACAGGAAAAAAATTCAGCTGCCACCAACATAAAACCAGAAACTGTTTCTTGTGGATACTAGAAAAAAATCAAAAATGAAAAGGTAAACAAGCCTCACTGCATATACGATTTCAAACCAGCCGCTGTGAATTTCTGTGTTAGGAAGAAAAATAGGCAAGTGGTTAGCTTTTAATTAGTCTAAGCGAGTGTGCTTGGAATAAAATTGACAGTGAATTAAAATGCCTTTAGAAGACAGAGGTGAGGAGGGGCAATTTCAGGTGACACTTTCATTTCTGGAAATAGGGTCCTGATAGAGTTCAAGGTCTCTAAGCACTTCTACAATTAGTCGGGTTTTTTTCCTAACTGTATTCCTATTTCTACTGTATTTTTCCATACTATTAAATAAAACCAGAAGGAACTATCAGAAAGAAAAATTTTCAGTTTCTCTTTTGAACTTTACCATGAAACAGTTACTTCCCAGGAAATAACTGGCCAACAAATTGCCATTAACAGAACCTTTTTTAAGGGTTTGGGTTTTTCTTCAGTCTAAATTCTACTGACTACAAAGATAGGAAACTAATAACATCAGCGCCTAGGAATGGTTCTGCCTTTATAAAATTTCAAGATAAATTCACTTGCCAAATTTTGGAGGGAGAAAGAAAGTTGTAAATTGTCTATTTCAGCAATAGATATCATGTTATTTGAGGACTGGGCTACAGAGATGCTGATCAGACAGTGGAACAATTTCATTGTAGATTGTTAGAAGAGATGACTCTCTTGTGGTCAGGGCATAGCACTTACCTTAAGAACATCCAGGTACAGGTGAAAAGTGAAAAGCACCTACTGTAGCTATTGCTTTGAGGGGAAAGAAGGAAAAAAAAAGGAATTATTGAGGATGTGAACTTCAGAATGGCAAAACCAAAGCCAGGTATTAATAAGTTTCAATCAGCAAAGTTATCTGACATTCATGAATATGTTTTTAAATATGTGTTTTATGAGCCCTGCTTACATGCAGGGCTGGTACATTTCATTCTCTGCAAAGTCATAACTCCCATGCTTCCAGCAAGCAATCTGGGCATGGGACTGGGGCTCAGCAGAGGTATTTTATGTTCTACTGATATGACATTGCACTGGGGGTTTTCTTTGAAGAGAAGCAGCTGATGGTAGCAAACTAAATTCCCCAGCTAACATTTCAAGGAAATGAGAAGCGTCGCAGCCCCTGTTGAAAGATTCTTCTGTCACTGTGTAGCATGAGCATATCCGCTACATTAATTCTGAAAAAATCCCCCTCTCAAGCAAGTGGTCTGAAACTTTCTCAGAAGATGAAACACTGCACATTTCTCTGTAGTGAGAAATTTCTGTCTGTCTGTCAGAAGTGTAAATTTGCTGGGAAAGTAAAAAAAAAAAAAAAAAAAGCGCTTTGCAGACTTTACTTAGGGAAAGTCTTTGTACTTGGGTTTTCTTTTAAATACTTGTGCAAAGACAGGCTTTCCCTTGTCCAGCCAAGGGAACAAGGTGGGGAACCCACCAATCTTTCCCAGCTTGCAGGATGGAATGCTTTAACAGCACCTGGTGCTTTTACAGGCAGGTACATTCCCGTAACACCCATCTTATGCAAACAGCAACAACCCATCGGGTAAAATCTGGCTCAGTATGGCTCACGAACAGGCAGTTCCTGGCTCTCCAGAGGCACGTTTGGTCCATGGCCTCGCTGGAACCCTTCCCACTCCACAGGGCATAGTGGGGGGCCCTCAACAACCATTCTTGTTTATAAAGTCATGGAACCATTTGTGTTGGAAGGGTCCTTAAAGATCTCAACCCCCCTGCAGTGAGCAGGGGCATCTTCAACTGTATCACGTTGCTCAGAACCTCGTCCAATTTGAGCTTGAATGCTTTCAGGGATGGGGAATCCACCACCTCTCTGGACAATCTCTTTCTTCCCTTGAAGAGAGGAATCACACATACGTGTTGATTTTTGGCCTCAGGGAGTTGTTTGCTCAAGGACCACAGGATGAGGCTTTCATCAGAGAGATCCTGACCGTGACACGCCTGGTTGTCATTTCCACCTGAGGCTCCTTCCCACTAACTCTGCAAGGAAAAGGGGGACATTTCAAGACCCTGACCCAAGACTTTACCAGCTAATGTGAAACACATGAAACAATTAGAGAGTGATAAATAACAGGAAGAGGTAACAGGCAGATTAGCTAAATCTGCTGGCTGAACTGTGTCCAGATAAGTGCTCCCAGCTCCTCCAGCCATCCAGGGAAACTGTCACGAGTTGAGTCCCATTTCGGCTCTCCTCAGCACACAAACCAAAGCTGCTCCGGCTGAAGCAATACCTCTAGAGCAGAAAATGCTTGGCTCAAATCTTCCTCTTATTATTCAGAAACTATAATTAGACAGCGCTTTCTCCTCCCAGGTGGTATGAAATGGAGCTGGATGCACCTTTTGCTTTGATGCTGAGCTACATCAACCACTTTGACACTATCGATGGAGCTATTTGTCGAGGACAACCCCAGCCCAGGGAGGAGATTATGTACCTTGAAGTGTACTGTCTCAGGGGTCCCCTTGGATGTGGGATAAGCAGAATTGTACCATTCTTTGAAGCAGAACCCTGAGCAACTGCTGCTACCAACTCTCCCTTTAAGGCAGACCTGGAAAAATTATTTTCTAGCTCCTTTCCATATGGAAATCCCTTAAAAATGTGAAGGAGCCAGTAGGTATTGCTGAGACGAGCTGCACTTTGTTTGTTTAGCAGAGTGAGAACAGTCTTCCCAACACATATATTCGGTGAGAAATGAATTAGTTCAGTGTTGGTCAAGCTCAGGGTAACAACCAGCCTGGCACAATGGATGGGAGAGATGAACAGGATCTTTTAGCACCTGAGAAACAGCAAATTTATTTATCTTCAAGTCATTCCAAAAATACTAGAACAGTATTTGCTTGTAGAAATATTTAGTTCAGTCTGGAACTGCCCTTCCTGAAGCCAGTGCGGGATTATTTACCTAGGCAGAAAATCACAGGGCATAATCAGGTAGGAATAGTGTGACCTCAGCTAGGATCTGATCTGATTACCAGTCAACAAATCAGCTTGGTGGAGCAGCTTATGGGGCCAGTGATAAAGTGTTGAGGTTGTTCAGCCTGGAGAAGAGAAGGCTCCAAGGAGACCTTATCGCCACCTTCCAGTACCTGAAAGGGGCTACAAGAAAGCTGAGGAAGGACTGTTCACAAAGGCTTGTGGTGATAGGAGCAGGGGCAATGGGTATAAACTGGAGAGGGGCAGATTTAGACTAGACATAAGGAAAAATCTCTTCACCATGAGAGGGGCGAGGCACTGGAACAGGTTTCCCAGAGAAGCTGTGGCTGCCCCATCCCTGGAGGTGTTGAAGGCCAGGTTGGACGGGGCTTGGGCAGCCTGATCTAGTGGGAGGTGTCCCTGCCCATGGCAGGGGCGTTGGAACTAGACGATGTTTAAAGTCCCTTCCAACCCTAGCTGTTACATGATTCTATGAAATCCTTTTCCCTCCTGCCCCTGCGAAGGGTGCAATGTGAAACTATTGCATAGAATCATAGAATCATGGAATGGTTTGGGTTGGAAGGAAACTTCAAGATCATTCAGTTCCACCCCCTGCCATGGGCAGGGACACCTCCCACTGGATCAGGGGCTCCAAGCCCCATCCAACCTGGTCTTGAACACCTCCAGGGATGGGGCAGCCACCACTGCTCTGGGCAACCTGGGCCAGGGCCTCCCCACCCTCACAGGAAAACATTTCTTCCAAATGTCTGATGGGAATCTCCCCTCTTTCAGCTTAAAACCATTCGGCCATGTACTATCCCAGCTTCCCTGGAACCCTTTCAGTACTGGAAGCTGCTCTAAGGTCTCCATGGAGTCTTCTCCAGGCTGAACAACCCCGGCTTTCTCTGCTTGTCCTCGTACGGGAGGTGCTTCAGCGCTCAGTCTGTCTCCATGAAGAGCCCCCAAGCAGGGAGAGAAGATGATGAAGACAGCTTTGCTCACTCATCCCCCATGCATACAGGGGCCTGATGCCCTGTGGCATCCCCCTGTGCTACTCAGCCTGTGGTGGGATGGGTAGTAGAGCTATGGGGGTGAGGGAAAGAAGCGGCTATTTTGGGCAAAGGCAAGGATTGTTAGAAAGTGAAAGGCTACAGAAGAGAAAAATCACCACCCTGCTCATGGCTCTTTAGCAAGATCGTATTAGGACCACAGGCATCTCCTGCCTTTTGGGTATCTACTTTAGGATAAGAGGAGTCCTTCTGAAGACCTGACTAGCAGCTGTTTATCAGGTCTATGTTGTCACCAACCAAACACACAGAAGGAGTGGGCTGAGCCTTGCCGAGTGCTTTCACTCCCTGACAACGTTTTGATCAAATTCTATTGTGAAATTTTCTTAAGCACTTTTCCCAAGCCAAGGCAGGCAGCTCCCGCCCCCAGCAGTTGCCTGTTTCAGGCAAACATCATATGGGTCCCTCTCTCCTTTTCTTTTTCATTAAACTACTTGTGATCTGATACCAGGAGGTTGCTGGTCTGTAATTTGCTCCTCTTCTCATCCTCCCCATCATTACTTTTGCACTTTCCCTGGCAGCTGCTGCTGCTATAGCTAAAGGTGTGTCAGAATTGCACTCATTTCCCTCCTGCAGTGAGGTATGTAGGTCAGGAGGGTATCAGAGCAGGGTGCAGGGACAGGCATCCTAAGGCATCCCTGTGCTTGCTGTCAAGGGGGATGAAGCTCTGACGACAGAGCCAGAAATACAGCATTTTGGTGGGGTTATCACAGATGGGATTGCAGCCCCTACCTGCCCTATGGTCACTTTCTCCCACAGCTAAAAGGGATCTTATCATATTTGTTTCTGGGATGTATCATGCACACCAGGAGGAAGAGAGAGAGTAATATAAGCCAGAAATATTTCCCAGACCTGGCAACCTCATAGCTGATAATGAGAAACATTTTCTCTAACAGAAGACTTCCAGGGATAGAGACATTAAAAAATCATCATAATATTAAAAATCAAGACAAATTGTTCCAATCTGAGACAAGGATTATGTAAATCTGTGAATTGGTCCCAGTAGTGGAAGGGGAGAGACAACAAGCGCCTTGTCAGGAGGCCACGCAGAGGTGGGTACTGCTCTGGGAAAACCCTGGCTAAGCTCCTGAGGTCTGAGCTGCCCCTCTGCTTTACCCCAGCGCTGCACAGTGATGGGGTCTCGGAGTTACCATCCTGGCCAGGCAACACTTCTGGGGACCGTGGGCAGGACACTGTCGAGCAGCCCGGAGCAGGCAGTGGAAAACAGCTTCAAAGCAGCCTCAAGTAAATGCCCCAGGTAAAAATACTCTGGGCTGATTTCTCCACAACTTCCAGAACTGCTGTCTTTGTCCCAGGTAGGAATTCTGTGATAAGAATGCTGGCAAGCATGCGGACCCCACAGAGCATTTACAGGACTATATTTCACCCGGGACAGCAGTGACTCATGCTTCCAGCATGGTTAAGTAAATTTTTTCCCCCCCTCTCTACTTCTTCCCCATCTGCATGAACTAACATGGGTGCAGAACTATAGAAACTATATTAATAATGGTCTTTTATGTGGGTTTAATCATGTCTCAGGATCTGCCAGACCACAAACTTGAAACTCTTTATGAATGTGACTCACTCCCAGAGCAAACGCTCATTGGTCGACGAGCTCTCCTGATTTCTCCCCGTAAAAGTCCTTTTCCTATTGGAAGAGAAGACCTGAGGTGCTACCTACGCTGCAGTGGAAGTTCGCTGACTCGAAGTAACCCCAGATACTGGTGTCACATGATTTTACATTGGTTCATTCATCCTCGAATAGTCTGACAAAAAACACTGACCTCCTTAGCAGAACCCCTCGCAGAAATTCCCCTTTGTGCAGATACAGTCCCTACTCTTACAGCCAACACGTTTTACTGAGTAAAGCTATCTGTAAGACAGGAAAAAAAAAAAAAAAGATATTTTTCTCCTTAAACGTATAAAACATCCATATTTGCCGTGGTGCACATAAAGAAAAGGATTTTGTTGAAAAGCCTCAATCTGTTTTGAATCAGTATTAGGAGCTGGTGTCTGACCTGGAGATAAATGTAGTACAGCTAGAGATGAATGTATTTTAGAAACATTCCTGGAGTCAAATATGGGCTTTGCGAGTGATTCATAAAGAAAGCTGATCCATATGGATGCTGTACGGTTCAGCACTGGCAATTTAAGGTGAGCCACGGCTCCTCAAATATTACAACTTATTGAATTGCTGCATTGTACAAAGACCTCTCAAGTTTCTGCTCCGCTGCCTCTCCCAGAGCTGCAGATGGATGGAGGATCCCACATCAGGCTCATGGGCAGTGTTTTGAACACATAAGCCACGGAGAGGATTAGAAGCTCATCAATATCATCACATACCTCTCCTAGCCCAGAAAAAAAAAAAGGAATGGAGAAATTTCCTGGTTAAAAAGAGCCAGGAAATGTCAAACTTGGAGGAGGTGTAAAATTTAAACCCTGAACACAGGTGATGGGTTCAGCTGCTGAAGAGGAGTCTGTTCACAGGGTAGGCTTGTAGACACAGATAGATTTAATGAGCACTTGTTTTTCAAGCTCACAATGTACCTGAGCCTAGAGGGGTACCTCTTTTTTATCTGCTTGTTTATACATCTGCATGTGCAGCATTATATGGAGTATCTTCCACCAGGACCAGGCTGCTCTTCAAGTAACTTCCTAGGTTACCATTCCAGTGGAGCAGAAATCCAACCTAAAAGCCGGACCAGCTCATTTCAGTTACATGTTTACACTGGTTAAACTGCCTCCAGAGCAAAGCAGATGTGTAAGAAGTAAACGCATCCATAAAATTGCTTCTTTGAGGCACAGTGCTTCTCTGCAGAGCCGGACACAATAAAAACCTAACATCACCATGGCTTGTTCTCCCCAAACTGAGCATTGGCTCACACATTAGAGAAAACATCTTGGAAGTCTGCATGGAACACAGCCACTTGCTGACAGTCTACCATAACATTACATTCACGGTTATTTTACCTTCCAATTACACATCCCCAGAGTGCTCCCTAAGAAAGGCTATGTTAGATTATGTTGGGTAACTGTCTTTTTTTTTTTTTGATAGGCACTTATTTCCTTCTCTCTGCCCCCAGTGTATTCCAGGCATACTGCAAGCCTGAATTTAAAGCACCATTGAACTTTTAAGCACAGCAAAATCTTGTTTAAAGATATAAATTCTGTTTTACATGGTTCCCAAAATCCTTCAGCATCCTGGTGTACCATGCTGATTACTCAAGTTACCAGCACGTTTTTTCCTGGAGCAAACATCTTTCCTGAGGACTTTTCTTCCCTTCTCTGCAAGGAAGCTGGTACTAGGGGTCAAGGAAGGGTGGAAAGTCCCAGGGATGGATGGGTGGGTGGAGAATTAAAGGATGCCTCTTCTCTAGCTGTCTGCTTTTGACACAATAGCCCACTTTGCAATACTACAGACTTCCTATCACTTACAGAAGGTCACTCACGTCATCCTTCTTTTTGTGTATTTGCACAAAATATTTGGCTTCCTAGTCAGCTGTGACCACGTCAGTGTTAGCAAACTCCAATCCAATGTTGACATCTTTTGCCTCATGCAACAAACAGCATTAAATTATTTGAGATGTCAGCAAAGCTAAATAACACGCACATGAATATTTTTTTTCAACATACTCATGGACTGGAGAAAACCCTCAATTACCACAGATTAGCAGATTTCTTCTATTAAGAGTCTAAAACGCCCCCAAGCCTCAAGAAGAACCAAACACATTTATTTGGTCATCACTGCACTAAGTTTAGGCCCATTCTCCTGTCAAGTTCTTTGCCATCCAGCCTCACAGAAGTCTAATTTGCCTACAAGTTGTTGCAATTGCAGTCATCTGTGAGTGATTAGCAGCTGGGCAGTGCTGGGAGATCTCGCTGTGTTGCATCCATCACTCATTTCAGAGTCTTGAACACCAGCCCGCTGCCATCATCCCATGCAGGGCAAGAGATGCAGTGGGGCAGCCCCTGAGATTTGCTGTCTAATTGCTTTTTTAGGAGCTGATACATGAAGAAAAAGAAGTGCAAACCCAAGCTAACAATAATATCAGTGCCCTGCTATACAAGCTTCAAAAGCACCCGAACCTAATCAGTGATTGGCAGCACCAACTTCTGGATTCACTGTATGGCTTGGCTTTGCTGTAATTCACCTGTGAGAGAAATTGTTCAATAAGCCACATTAGCTATGAGGTAGAAAAAAAAATCACTATGTGCCTTTTAGAAAACCTGAAGCGCAGATACCTTGGTTGAGGTCAGGCTTGAGGATGCCTGCCCCAGAGTTTTTGGGGGTCCCAAAGGCCATGTGCCTGGCAGGATTTCCTAGAAGCCTGCTCCAGTAATTTTGTTGTCAGATCATCTCTATTTAAGAGTGTTCATAAAAGACAGAGAAGGATAATCATTGCTGGATGAAAACCAGAGCGAGTCTGCTGCTTTACCATGAGCTACAGCTGTTTGCCTCCTCTGGCCCCCAACTCCAGTTAACTGCAGGGAGATGGTTATGGAGTGATGTGCTGCAGTAGAGGCAGGTTTGGGTGGTTATTTTTCTTTTCATAAAGAGCCAATATCTTGGGAAATCTTCCAAGGTGGCTAGAAACAGGGGTGGACATGCCAAAACATGATGCACACTGGACACAGCTCCTTGCTGCACCCTGCCAACTGTCTTTTCCAGCCAGCTGCTTTATTAAATGACAAGTTTTTCCATGCACCAGGATCAAATTTAAAAGCAGAGATCAAGCTAGCAGCGAGACATACAGATGGTTTCTTTGTCAGGACAGCAGCAAGTATATGTCTTCCAGCTCAGAGGCTCGGGACAAGCCGTCTAGCCTCAGGTCTCCCTGTTAACTCAGACCAGTCATCCATTTTCCTAGGGAAAACCTTAGCAAACTTTGATGGGATTCAGGTTGGAAGAGCCAAACCCATCCCAGGTAGGAGATGTCAGATGAGCCCTTTGATCTCCCCCATCACCCGCATCCTTGTTCTGTGACCCATATGTTTATTTGCTCTGCAGGTGTGGCTGATTCCTGGCCTCTTTGGAGAGACCCCAAGGGCTGCAAGAGACCTTGGCGACTGACGTTTTCCAGTCATTATGTTTGCAATAAAATTTGAGCAAGCCCATAAAATCAAGGAAAAAATCCATCTCGCGTGTGATTCCAGCCCAGTAAGAGGCAGCAAGAGTTACACCAGGTTTTGCTTGGAGGCACTTAGATCTCAGCCTGAGCTCACTGCTAGGCTCAAAAAACTTCCTGCAAACCCTTTCTGGAGACAGAGCTTTGTTATGGCCTCGATGTAAAACATCTTGGAAGGGGTTCCAGGAATCCCCATGCATTTGGGCAGGGACCTGGTCTGGAGCGAGGTGGGAT
Source organism: Phaenicophaeus curvirostris (assembly GCF_032191515.1). NCBI lineage: Eukaryota > Metazoa > Chordata > Aves > Cuculiformes > Cuculidae > Phaenicophaeus > Phaenicophaeus curvirostris. The sequence goes on from NC_091431.1 coordinate 74,621,069, forward strand.
GGAGGAAAAGGATCCAGAAGTCAGAGCCAGGCAGCAGGTTGAGAGGGTTTAAAATTTTAAAGTTCAGGTCTGTACTTCACATGAATTTCATCTCAGGCACCTGAGCTTCATAGCCGGCCACACTCTGGAGTGGGGCTCCTGCCTTGGCTCTCTCAGTGCCTGAGCTGCTTCTCCCTGAGGCTGAAAAAAAAAGCAGCAAAATCTGTCTCCACCTCAAGGACTGAGCCTTTTCCTCTCCTTGTGTGAGCACCAGAGCTGTATGCCTGTTTCCCTACCTGCTAGAGGAGCTCAGCAGCACTTATCTCCTAGTGCTTTGAAGTCCCTCAGTGAAACTAACACCACACGTGAGATTCTGAGATCCAGGTATCATAGCAATGTAATTATAACAATTTCCCTTATCAAATGTGGCTTTTCCTTCTCTGCTGAGCACTTTCTCTGCTGATTTGCAGAAGGTGGAGCGCAACTGGAGGAGTCCTGCTCACACCACTGCTGTTTCAGGCCACGTCACTCCTGTCACACCACCCTCCTGCACCATATTTCTTTCTGGTATGCAACACAAAGAGCGTGGGAAGCACAGAGGGACCAACCCATTGATCTGCAGCACTCAGAAAAATCCTGTCGTGCTTGCTCCTTCTCCCTTGCCTCCACCTCTTTGTAGTCGTGACCTCTCCCTGGCGAGGCCAGTCTTCTCCTTGATGGCATTTCAGAGCTGACCAGGGCATTGAATGGAGAATTAACCAGAACACAGTGTTCTTTGTTAAAATACTTATTTTAATATATGTAAATGGGGCAGGTTACCGTTCAAATTCTCATACCCACCAGCAGGTATGGACCGTCCTTGAGTGGCAGAAGCCAGAGTGTAACCAACCCATGTTTCTGTGTGAAATACAAGCTGCCTTTCTCCATCCCAGAAGAGAAACCTGACTGCCTAAATGAAACAATCAAACGTGATATTTTGCAGGGCAAGAACGCCCTTTATCCTTTCCCAGAGGCACAGGGTTTTCATGCCACCTCTTCTTGCTGCCAGATTACTGTCACTCAGCTGGCTTAGGGATCTTGAACATGACATAACACCCCTCAGTGCAAGACGGCAGTACCTCCACACCCTAACCACTCTTGCTGCTCCTTGTCCTTTTTTTTTTTCCCCTGGTATTCCTTTGTCAATTAACTTTACATAGTGTAGTGAAACTAGTTGTCAATGGACTAGAAACCTTCACAAGAGGGTAGCACTTCTCAGAAGACTTCATTAAATCATCATGCTTTGGGGCACTAAGCTGATGTTTAGATACCTCCTGGGGGCTGAGATGAGGGAAAGGTTCAGAGAACTTCATTTACCAGATATTTCCTGTGAATGGTAAAATACTCTTTTCTGACAGGGACTGTTACTATCAGCTTCATGCTGGGGCTTCACAGGCTCAGGAGGAGACAATTAGACCCCCATTCACAGGGGTGTTACTTTAAGTCCAAGGTTTGTCCCATGTCTTGGTCAATGTAGTCAAAAACCACAACAATCAAGGTTAGACTGAGGGACTCAAGCATTTCTCATGCATGAAGAGGGCTCCAAGATAGACCACAGGCTTTCCTGCCACGGTGTTTTAGCAACTAAGAGTCTGTCGCAACACCATCCCGTGGTTTAGTGGAGCCACCAAAAAGAAAAGTGGTGTGGGATTTTGTTCTGTACGGCTCCTGTTGCACTGCGTATCGCCGTATTTCCCTTGTAGTAGCAAATAGAAGGGCTAAAAGGCAACAAAGACCAAAGCCAAGGGAAGAAAAAAGGAAGAGGAGGAGACTGAGGGGGAGAAGGATCAGAGGCTAGAGGGCATTCAATGCCTCGTACAAAAGCATTTCACTTTCTTTTTGATCTTCTCCTTGATCAAGAAGATCCATCCCACTTTTGCACGGTCACAAGCCATATTATGACTTGTTTTCTTGACCAAGGAAATACACTGCCAGATATTTGCAGAAATCAGCTCTCACATCAAACCTGAATAAGGGTCACATTTTCAAAGTGGTTGGTGCTCACTGTATCCTAAACTAAGGACATAAGAGGGCCTGAAAGATCCAGGTTTTTTTGGCAGCTCTGCTTTCTGTGTGAACGCAGACAAGCACCTTAGGATCCCACTCTCCCCACCATGCCTCACGCTGGTAAGTTTTTAAGCAAAATGGATAAAGAAGGAGTCATCTCAAAGAATTTTTATCATGCATTGTCCAGAAGTTTGTACTGAAGGGGAACAAAGAAAGGCCTTTTAAGTGTCTCCACTCAGAGAAAGAATCAAGCTCTAAGTCCATATGCTATTTAATATCGGAGAAACACACACACTAGAGACCCCATAACATGCCTTTACTATCAGAAATCTTTCAGTCAGAGTTCATACTTACTGAAACACCAAAGGAAATCAACCTCAAGTCAGAAAACCATAGGAAATTAGCTTTCCTAGCTGCAATGCTCACAGGAAGGTGGGGTTTTCCTCTCCTTTGGATGACATACAAGAAATAGAAAGCTAGTTTCCAAACTCTACAGATTCAAAAGGAGCAGCTGTTTGTCAGGGAAAGATCCAGAGCTAATTACCAAGCTTGTCTATCAACTTCAGCATTAGGCTTACAGGATGATTCCAGTTGCGAAGGGCCTCAGGAGGTCTCCAGCCCTAACCCCTGCTTAAAGCGAGGTCAGCTGTTAAATCATACAAGGTTGTTCAGGGTTGTGTCCAGCTGAGTCACAAAAGCCTCCGATGATGGGGGCTCTACAGCTTCTCTGGGCAGAGGTTCTCCTTCAGACCCACGAGCTGCAATGCTTATGAACAGGAAGGTATAGATTGATGACAGGTGAGTAGCAGCAATCTCATAGTGAGAGCATACTGATTGATCTCTTGAGCTTTTCCATCTTATCAACACTTATTAACACCAGAAGGACCAGTAGTTTTGGTGGAATCTAGAATAAAGCCCAAATGATTTAAAAACATCTCTGTAAAGTAGACTTCTCCAGGGAAAGTGCAGAGCACAGCCTTTTCCCCTGCAGCTGCATTAAAAAATATCTACCCATTGCCTCAGTGATCTCAACCCCTAAATTTAAACTGGGGAATCAGCTGTCATCGAGAAAGTAACCTCTGTATTTTCAGCCACTGAAGAGGAGGATTCCTGATGTAGCCTGCAGCTCCCCTGTCGCAATAATGCTCCAGAGATCCTTCTTGCCTTACGTGGTAATTTGCCTCCAGTCCACGGCCAGCCCCGCAGAGAAGGGTGCACAAGCACGTTCAGCTGGTGTAAGGCATGATGGATGTAAGGTTCGGGTGCAAGTCATAGCTTATGCCACCGCTTACTTCACATAGCACGCCGTGCCGCGATACTATCAGGCCCTGAAGAGGCTTTGGCAAGACCAAATACATCTTAAGAGCAGTTAGTAGATGCAAGAAGAGTTATCCCATAACTACTGCTAGAAAGAAGCTGAATAGACGCATAAATACCTTAGAGCAGCCTTCCAGTACTTAAAGGGGACCTATAGGTAAACTGGGGAGGGGATCTTGATCAAGGAGAGCAGGGATAGGATGAGGAGGAAAGGTTTGAAGCTGAAAGAGAGGAGATTGAGATGAGATCTTAGGAAGAAATGTTTTCCTGTGAGGGTGGAGAGGCACTGGCCCCGGGACCTGCAGGGGGGTTGGAACTGGATGGGCTTTGAGGTCCTTTCCAACCCAAACCACTCTGTGATCTATGATCCTGCGACAAATGCAGCTGCATTAGATTACAGCCCATCACAGACAGGGCTGGTCTCAGCCACAGCATTCCCCAAGTTCAGGGTATTTTTACATGGTGTTTCTACATTGCATATATATTTACATACTTATTCCCGACTTTCTTGCATGGATAGAGGCTATTCCCAAGAAACTGATGCACATTTTGTGCAGTGGGTTAGAGGCAGTAGGAATTAAACAGCTTAGGTCCTCGTCCAGAATGAAGAAAGCTGTAACCATGCTGTTATTGCAGCTCTGGTATTGGCTGTCTCGAAGCAATTTCTGAAATAAATGGGGGTCAGTTTTGCCCCAGTGTTAGAGCAAGCCCATGTGCTAAAATTTGGATATGATTAGTAAAAGAAGATGCCACAGTATAAGCAGCAATATCGGACTTCAAAGATACGACTGCAATGCATAACTGTACCAATGGAGAGGAGTCCTTGCTAATTTTCATTCCTGTATTATTCACAGGCTCGTTTCCCTCTGTGATTCATACCTCACCAGAGGCAGTGTTGAAGACACACATGTGGGATTATTCTTGCTAATGAGTGAACAGGAAAGAGCCCAAAGTGACTCTCAGTTTCCAGACTTGATTGGCACTCAGAATAACTACCTATTTATCTGTGATTTTAGTTTGGCTTAGTTGGGAAATCTTGTTCATGCTCAGCTTCTGTCTCAGCTGACCGTTCTTTAGTTCACAGAATCACAGAATCACAGAACAACTGGGTTGGAAGAGACCCACTGGATCATCAAGTCCAACCATTCCTATCAAACACTAACCCATGCCCCTCAGCACCTCGTCCACCCGTGCCTTAAACACCTCCAGGGAAGGTGACTCAACCACCTCCCTGGGCAGCCTCTGCCAGTGCCCAATGACCCTTTCTGTGAAGAATTTTTTCCTAATGTCCAGCCTAAACCCCCCCTGGCAGAGCTTGAGGCCCTCCCCTCTCGTCCTGTCCCCTGTCACTTGGGAGAAGAGCCGAGCTCCCTCCTCTCCACAACCTCCTTTCAGGTAGTTGTAGAGAGCAATGAGGTCTCCCCTCAGCCTCCTCTTCTCCAGGCTAAACACCCCCAGCTCTCTCAGCCGCTCCTCATAAGGCCTGTTCTCCAGCCCCCTCACCAGCTTTGTTGCTCTTCTCTGGACTCGCTCCAGAGCCTCAACATCCTTCTTGTGGTGAGGGGCCCAGAACTGACCCCAGGATTCGAGGAGCGGTCTCCCCAGTGCCGAGTCCAGAGGGAGAAGAACCTCCCTGGACCTGCTGGTCACGCCGTTTCTGATCCAAGCCAAGATGCCATTGGCCTTCTTGGCCACCTGGGCCCCTGCTGGCTCATGTTCAGTCGCTGTCAACCAACACCCCCAGGTCCCTGTCCTCCAGGCAGTTTCCAGCCAGACTTCTCCTAGTCTGTAGCTGCTCAGGGTTGTTGTGCCCCAAGTGCAGGACCCGGCATTTGGCCTTGTTAAACCTCCTGCCATTGGTCTCAGCCCATGGATCCAGCCTGTTCAGATCCCTTTGGAGCCTCCCGACCCTCCAGCAGATCCACACTCCCACCCAGCTTAGTGTCGTCCGCAAACCTGCTAAGGGTGCACTCGATGCCTTCCTCCGGGTCATTGATAAAGACACTGAACAGGGCTGGACCCAGCCCTGAGCCCTGGGGAACCCCACTTGTCACTGGCCTCCAGCTGGAGTTAACTCCATTTCCCACCACTCTCTGGGCCCTCCAGCCAACCAGTTTTCCACCCAGGAGAGTGTGTGCCTGTCCAGGCCAGAGGTGACAGTTTCTCAAGCAGAATGCTGGGAGAATGCTCAATTCTGAAATGCCGATACCTCTTGTCCACTTTGCTTCAAACAATTGGAGACATTTTTCAAAATTTTTCAAAAATTTTTCAAAAATCAAACTTCTTAGTACTATCTTAGGCTTCATCACTCTGCGCCCACTGGCACCATTCAAAGCCACACGAGTTTCTCCCTATCCCATCAGTGTCACTCTCCACACCTCCTGGTAGCAGAGACACCGGAGGAAGCCAAACCACAAGAACAAGGGCTGGATAGCAGCAACGCCAAGAGACTTGCACATTTCCTGTTGGAGCGCCTGTGGAAAAGGAATGACTTATTTTTCCTTAGTGTGTTCCCATTTATTCATGCTGAACACTCCCCGGTGTTTTCTGTCTCAGAAGACGCTACATTTGCTGTATGCAAAATCCTCATTCAAAAGACACGAGGCAGTCATATGTCATCATGGTAGCTGCCCCTCAATGTTTCCCACAATCACAGCATTGAACAGATTGCATTTGTATTATTTTTAATAAAAAATAATTATTCTTATCTCCCAGTAATTGAGCTCAACAACAATATTTTTCAAATTATTTAAGAGAATGTTTTTCTTTAAAAGACTTGAGAATTTCTTGAAGATCACTTATTTTACTGTCAACAGAAATAATCGGATGCCAGAAACTGTTTGAAAAAGCTTGTCTTGAGTAAACAAATCCCAGTACACTCAAGAAGTCACATCAACCAGTTACCAGAAGCCACACACCTCTGTAAGTACTCATACACATTTCAAAACTCACCTTGCAGTATTAAATGTAGCATTTATTAGAGATACTGAGCACTTTTAAAAAGTACCTAGTCACTTATTTAAGAACTTAAAAGCTTTTCAGAGGAAAGGTTAATCCATTTTGGAAAGCTTGGTCTACATTTCCGAACCTGCTAATAAAGTTTGTGCCAACAGATCTGCCTCTTCCATGAAGAGATGCAGAAGGTGTTTCTATACTAAAAATGTAGTGAATGCAAATTTTTGTATGCACTTAACACACATAAAATGACTGATTTTTAAAAGGTGCTAGGGGTGGGTATTTTTTGTAACCTCTTTCTATCATGTCTTAGTTATTTTTTATGTATATATAAACCAGAAATACTTTTACATCCTCTTGATGTCTTGAAACAAGGAGGCTTCATGCATCCTTTGGCAGCTCTGCATAAGCAGTTTGTACTTGGATTTCCAGAGACACAACGTGCTGTTTACATTGCCAATTGCAACACTTCTTTACTGTGTAAAAGAAGCTCCCTTAGATTTCACCAATCATGGCTTCTTTTTTTTTTGAATAAACAGACACTGAAGGCAAGAAGAACACTGCAGGGGCAGAAAAACACTGCAGCTGCTCTTAGAGCTGGAGGCTAAATAGAGATACCATGCTCACTGCTGGCTTAAGTTGATAAACTTTATGGGATTTTGTGATGCATCCCAAATATTTCAACTTTCCATCAGGGCTGATGCACAAAATCTGTCTTTTAATATAATATTTTCCAGGGAAATGTGTTAATTAACCCTCAATTTGTAGAAAATGTGTTGCGCCCTGACTTTTTTTTTTGCCCTTTGGAAGCATTTTGGTACTCTCCAAGGAGATGGTTGGAGAATTGGACAAATGTTAAGTAACAGTGGGGACAGTAAGTAGGGACAGTAAGTTGTAATAATCAGATGCTGATGCTTAAATACCAAAACACACATATTGCCAGTTTCAGGGAGATGCTGTCACAGGAAATTCTTACTAGAGTCTGCAAACATCCACGTTTATTTTAATTTAATCAAGCCAGACATTATTAAACAGGAGATACCATGTGACTGCAGAATTAAAAGTGGTTATTCCACATTTACAAGGTTTAGGAAACAGAATAAGAGCTTGTAGTAAACTAATCATGCTGGAATAATATATAGGAAATAAAAGAATCCTGGAACATACATTTCTATAGAAATAAGGTGACAGTAGAAAAGCTTCCAGAAAGCACATTTTTAAGTCTAGAATTTCACGTTTCCTATATGTGCCACTTTCCCCTGCGAAGGACAGAGGAGGAGCTGAAGGTATTTAGTAGACATTAGCATCTATATTCTGCAAGACACAGATGCAAAGGAAGGGATTAATTTCCCCTAACATAAGCCGCCTAAAAATTAAATGGCTGATAGTCATCTTGGTTTCTTTTTTAACACAGATTAAAGCAGCTGCTATGTGCAGGTCTCCCTTGCTCTCTCCCCTGAGGCAGCAGAAAGCACTTGAGTGCCAAACTTAAACAAGGGGCTGAAATTAAATCAGAGGTATCCCACCCTCAGCACAACTCCTGAATGTATGGCCCGAATCCAAACTGCACTGAAGTTCCTGCAAGAAAAAATCAAGGCTGGAAGGCTGGTGCTGCCCAGGGCTTTGGGGAGGTCGGGATGACCCGGAGGATGCTGCAGCAGCACCTCCAGCTCTCAGGAGACCCCACCTGGAATCCTGTGTCCAGTTGTGGAATCCCCAACAGAAGAAGGAGATGGAGCTGCTGAAACAGGTCCAGAGGAGGCCATAGGGATGATGAAAGGGCTGGAGCAGCTCTGCTCCGAGGGCAGGCTGAGAGAGTTGGGGTTGTTCAGTCTGGAGAAGAGAAGGATCTGGGGAGACCTTAGAGCAGCTTCCAGTGCTGAAAGGGGCTGCAGGAAAGCTGGGGAGGGACTTCTTATGTGGTCTTGTAGTGACAGGATGAGGGGGAATAGCTTTAAATTGGAAGGGGGAGGATTTAGATGAGACATTAGGGAGAAATTCTTCACGCTGAGGGTGGGGAGGCCCTGGCCCAGGCTGCCCAGAGCAGTGGTGGCTGCCCCATCCCTGGAGGGGTTCAAAGCCAGGTTGGATGGGGCTCAGGAGAACATGCCAGTGCCCACTTGTTTGGTTCAGAAGGAAAGGCAAACAGGGAAGCAGCAAGGTGCTTGCACTCTCTGCTGCTCCAGTGAGATTAATTGCTCAGGATGCTTTCACTGTTTGCTACTTGCTGACTCCTACCAGGATAGCCCTGCTCTGCAAAGACACACTCTGAAAGCATTCGAATGAGCATCTCTAGAATTCAAATGCGGGAGGTACAGTCAAATTCAGAAAGAGGTCCAACAGGGAGGAATAAAACAGAAAAAAAACATGTTTAAATTTGTCTGTGACTTCACAGCCTCTTCCAGCTGAGAATGTTTTGCATTTTGGGGCTCCTATACTGTAATAACTGTGCATGCAAGCAAGAAAATGTGTGCGTGCATGTGTGCATGCACAAACCCCAAAGGGAAGAGAGTCTGACCAAACCAGCTTCTCCTCCTGACAACAGCACCCCAAATGATCCCCACACTTCGAGTTGGGTGCTTGAGGCAAAGGAGCCCCACTAACATCACCCAAATCAACATTGTGGTGGCGTAGGTGTGTGCAGGGTACTCCAAGCAGTGTGCGAGCAGCAATATGAGCCCCCAGCTGCTAGGAAAGCTTTCCTGGATGAGTGAGCGCAGCCAGGAGACGTTTAGAGGGGGGAGCCTCAGGGTGAGTGCCTGGGAAGGAGAAATCCTTTTACTTGCTTTGAAAAACCCAATAAAATGCTTGCAAGCTAGAGCTTTGGCCTTTATCGGTCGCATCCAGCTGTCGGGGGAAGGTGCGTGGGGAGCAGGACTAGGGCGGGGAAGAAGCTTACACGGCAAATGCCGGTTTTCCATGTGTGCTGCCAGCCCCACACAACCCTTTTTTTTTACACGTTACATTGAGAAACAAAGCTTGGATGCAAAACACTGCCCCTGATGAAAGCTGGCTGCTGGTGACTGCTGCTATTCATCTGACTAAGCAGCATTTGACATTTGGGCTTGGTGAGTCTCAAATTTCCCTCTAGTAAGATATGGGCTGACTGCGCAGCAGCCAATCTCCGTCGGAGGCTGCAGATGATGCTGCAGGGAGGTGAGGCGAGGCATGCACACATCCCAAATGACAGAGCACGCCGTTGGACTGCGTAAGCGCAGCTCCAGCGAGCCTGACCTGGGCTGCACCAGATGTGTGGCACCACTGCCCAGTCCTCCTGCACCTTCTGGGGATGCTGTTCAGCCACAAACTTCTCTCTTTTGTTACATTTCTTGTTGCCTTGTACTTGTTTTTGCTTTTCTTCACCCACTTATGAGAGTTTTGTGCTTCTTGTGGTTTATCTTCTGTTGTAATTGGAGGTAAGTGGAAACTGTTTTACAAGACCAGCACTGAATTTCCCAATCCAGGTTGAGCTTGATGCAATATAACCAGCAGCATAAAGGGAATAAATCCGTTGTCAGCTAATGTTTCAGAACAATCCCTGTTAAACTGAAATCACACGAAAAATGACAGGCTTGCTGAGAGCTGGCTGCGTGTTGCAAGGAGCCTGAGCTGAATCAACAACTCACACATGTCTTCCCCTGACGGAGAAAAACTGGGTCAGACACCAAGACCACAGTCGAGTTTTCTGAGAGGTGTAAGCCACAAAAACTCCCACTCTGGGTTAATGTATCACTGGCAAAGCAGAGCGAGACCGTTGGAGGGGCTGCTGTAGCATGTTTTCCCTTGGTGTCCAAAGCTTTAAGTACAGTTTATTAGAAAAACTTTGTGGTACATAGAAGATCCATAAAATCCTTTAAGGTTTACATTCCTTTAACTTTGCTGCATCCATGTTTCCTCCTTCCCTTACTGTGAGATTTTGCATTAACTACAAGCAAGGACTAACACACAGGAATTGCAGCATAGAATCATAGAACCACAGCATGATTTGGGTTGGAAGGAACCTCAAAGCCCATCCAGTTCCAACGCCCCTGCCAGGGGCAGGGACACCTCCCACTGGATCAGGGGCTCCAAGCCCCATCCAACCTGGCCTTGAACCCCTCCAGGGATGGGGCAGCCACCACTGCTCTGGGCAACCTGGGCCAGGGCCTCCTCATTTTCATAGGGTTAGCATAGCTAACATAAACACAAAGCTAAATGCCATTTTAAGGGTTGTTAAAAGAGTACCTGTTCCTGATTTGAGTACTAAAATCCTCCTCAACAAATGTGAAAACCAATTTGTACAACACAGGTTTTCAACAAGTAAAAATCCTTTATCACCTTATTTTGCATCAAAGCCCTCAAACCCGCTTAACACGTTACCATGCAGTCTCCCAGCTCCTAACAGTGCTGTCCCTCAAGACTTACTTGTCACCCTCACTTCCACTTTTTGAGACCCCTGCAATCAGTGGAAATGAGATTCACAGAGTCAGTTGGATAACTTGTGCAAACCAAGCTGAGGATGAATGATGGGAATGGTTGGACTTGATGATCCGGTGGGTCTTTTCCAACCCAGTGATTCTATGATCCTATATAAGTGCCCATCTTGGATGGCAATAAGCTTCTGTGAACTCTGACGTCCCAACAGACATCCAGTCACTCAAAAAGCTGTGTAGGAACCCTGACTCCTGTCCCATTGAAGTGAGTGGAAAGAATATTAACTCCAGACCACAAGCGCTGATGAACACTGCAAACCCAGGGTCTGTAAATTGTATTTGCCAGGTACCCCTACCCCTTGTCTTCAGGTAGTGGCCACATCCAAGGCCGCTTTTCTGGCAGCAGTCAGACCCTGGCAAAGCCCAGCCTGCCGCAGAGCCATCTCTTTGTAGCAGGAGATGCTGGAGCCCTTCTCCAGGCCATCGTATCTGCCTGTGATCAGCCATGTGGCGTGACTGCAGGGATGTGCAGGCTTCACGCGTGCTGCACATGGTCACAGTCCAGTCACACAAGATACGGCATGTTCCTGAGAATAAACTACACCCACGATACTCATCTCCTCTGCAAACACCAGTGGGGCCTTTCGGAGGCCGTTTTGAGTGTGCTAATGTGCACAAGTAATCATAGAATCATAGAATCACCAGGCTGGAAAAGACCCATTGGATCATCGAGTCCAACCATTCCTATCAAACACTAAACCATGTCCCTCAGCACCTCGTCCATCCGTCCCTTAGACCCCTCCAGGGAAGGTTAGAAGAGAAATGTTTATGGGCTCTGGAAGAAGGGACAGGCCTCTTGGGAGGACTACAGGAGGCAAGTGAGATTGTGTAGAGAAAAAATCAGAAGGGCTAAGGCTCAGCTAGAAATCAGATTGGCAAAGTCTGTGAAAGAGAACAAAAATTCCTTCTATAAATATATAAATAATAAAAGGAGGACTAGGGAGACCATACAGACCCTATTGGATGCAGAAGGAACAACAGTGACAGGGGATGAGGAAAAGGCTGAGGTACTTAATGCCTTCTTTGCCTCAGTCTTTAATTGTAAAGAAAGTTGGTCCATCTGTGTACTAACCCAGGAGCTAGAGGAGCATAATGAGGCTCCCGTGATCCAAGAGGAGGTGGTCAGAGCCTTGCTAGCCCAACTAGACACCCACAAGTCTATGGGGCCGGATGGCATTCATCCAAGGGTATTGAAGGAGCTGGCGGATGTGCTGGCCAAGCCCCTTTCCATCATCTTCCAACAGCCCTGGCTGACTGGGGAAGTTCCACTGGACTGGAGGCTGATGTTGTGCCCATCTACAAGAAGGGTCGCAGGGAGGATCCAGGGAACTACAGGCCTGTCAGTCTGACCTCAGTGCCAGGGAAAGTCATGGAGCAGGTGATCTTGAGTGCGATCATGAAGCACATGCAAGAAAACTGGGTGATCAGGCCCAGTCAACATGGGTTCACAAAAGGCAGGTCTTGCCAAACTAACCTGATGCCTTCCCTGGAGGGGTTTAAGGCACGGGTGCACGAGGTGCTGAGGGACACGGTTTAGTGTTTGATAGGAATGGTTGGACTCCATGAGCCAGTGGGTCTCTTCCAACCTGCTTATTCTATGATTCTATGATTCTATAAGGTGACTCAACCCCCTCCCAGGGCAGCCTCTGCCAGTGCCCAATGACCCTTTCTGTGAAAAATTTTTTCCTAATGTCCAGCCTGAACCTCCCCTGGTGGAGCTTGAGGCTGTTCCCTCTCGTCCTGTCCCCTGTCCCTTGGGAGAAGAGCCCAGCTCCCTCCTCTCCACAACCTCCTTTCAGGTAGCTGTAGAGAGCAATGAGGTCTCCCCTCAGCCTCCTCTTCTCCAGGCTAAACAACCCCAGCTCTCTCAGCCGCTCCTCATAAGGCCTGTTCTCCAGACCCTTCACCAGCTTTGTTGCTCTTCTCTGGATTCACTCCAGAGCCTCAACATCCTTCTTGTGGTGAGGGGCCCAGAACTGACCCCAGGATTCGAGGAGCGGTCTCCCCAGTGCTGAGTCCAGAGGGAGAAGAACCTCCCTGGACCTGCTGGTCACGCCATGTCTGATCCAAGCCAAGATGCCATTGGGAACACTGCTGAGAACAGTGTAGCCTTAGTGGCCTACATGAACCACCCTGTAAGAGCAGCTACAGCAGCAATTCAGGGCATCTTGGGGGATAAAACTGAGGTCTCAAATCTTCGAGACCATCTCAAGGAACATCTGCTGGCTGTGAAAATACTGTAAGACACCCTGACTTCCCCTTGATGCTCCTCTGCTTGGCTGAAGGCAGCACCCCAGAGCACTCAGTCTGGGAAGAACCAACCCCAGCCACCCAGCCAGCAGAAGACCTCGCACCAGCTGAGAAGTGAAGAAGGTGTGGGAGGTGACGGAGCAGGTATAACCGGTGTGTAATACCTGCCAGAGATCCTGCTGCTGAGTAAGGACAAAGACTAAGCCCAAATATGGTCCAAAATAAGCAACTTCTCTGAGGAACAGTTTGTCCTGTTCATGCTGCTGAAACATCAAGTGTGTTACAGGAGAGCGACACCATCCTGAAAGGCATCTCTGCCGTTTTGAAGGGTGTGTATTCACCAGTTCTAAGTCCACACACAAAATGGAACAAAGAGGTCAAACCCAGGAGAGCAGCCACGGACCATGTTTGCACAACTGAGAGGGACCAGCACAAACCCAGCTCTGAGAACTGACAGCCGTGCAATTCTGCATCTCACAGGAAAGAAGGAAATAAGCCTTTCTTTCCCCATTCCTCAGGAAGCATATAAGCTTCTGTACCTCTGGGACAGCAAAAAAAAATCACAAGAAGACGAGCAGGTTCAAGCCTTAGCCCACAAGGGAGACAGTGTGATGGAAGGGCTTGCACCCAAAAGCACAATGCAAGACGTACAACCACCACCTCTGACTTCTCCCTGGAGGGCAAGGAAGAAGACAGGTTGCTCAGCTGTTTAGACTGTCCTTTGAAATCATTCATTGTTTCCTTTATTCTAGCATGAAACTGCATTCCTATCATGTAACCTCAGGGTTGAGACTGGGTAAGTCCAGTCTACAAGAAAGATGAGGAGGCACTCTTTATCAGGGAGGGCAGGGATAGGATGAGGGGAACAGTTTTAAGCTGCAAGAGGGGAGATTGAGATGAGATCTTAGGGAGAAATGTTTTGCTGTGAGGGTGGGGAGCCCTTGGCCCAGGTTGCCCAGAGCAGGGGTGGCTGCCCCATCCCTGGAGGGGTTCAAGGCCAGGTTGGATGGGGCTTGGAGCCCCTGATCCAGTGGGAGGTGTCCCTGCCCGTGGCAGAGGGATTGGAATTGGATAGGCTTTAAGATCCCTTCCAGCCTAAAGCATTTCATAATTCTATAATTCTATGTGTAGCAACTCACATTCACACATATGCGTAATTGTGCTTCTATCATCCAGGCATTGAAACCCGAAACAGGGTGAGAGGGTTATCCCTTACTCCTTCTCAGCACAAGAAGATCTTGGAGGACACTAGCTAAGCAGCCTGCAAGAGCCAGTGATGCCTCAGCTCATGGGCTGCCTGGCCACTGAACTATCAGCACCGTACACACATGTGCAACAAGCAGCTCTGTAAACCACATAAAACATTTTTAGAAATGTAGCCATCATCACTAGAACATTGTTTTCCCAGGGAAAATTCACCCTTTGTTTTCAATCACAAACTCTCGTGGCTAGAAATGGGCAGGGGGAGCTCCAGTTGCAATTTTTCCAGCAGTTTAGCAAATAACTTGATAAACTTCAGCGTATTTATGATGGTTGTTGCCCTACAAGGTTTAATTTATATCAAATATGTGCTTTAAACAGCTGATGGTGACTTCAAAACACACCAAACTGACCCCCGTACTGGCTCCAACAGGGGTCAGAAACCATAACCTTACATAAGAAATAAAACTTCCCCTAGGACAGGCAACAGACTGGACAAAATGCATTTGTTCAGCAACTGCTGAGAACACTCATTTCTTAATCAGACTTTGTGAATGCGGCACACACTGACACGACCTTATCTTACCTCATCTGGGATTCAGACGCTGTGCTCACACAGTGGGTCTGCTACACAAAAAGGCACAGTGAGGCTCAAGTGCCAGGTCAGGGTGAATCAAGCAGTTGCACAAAACAATAAGGACCTAAATGCGCTCTTGAATCTGCATTACAACAGTCACCTCCCCATCTTTGGGAGCTGAGGATCCCAGGCACCATGCTCCTCATTTGTTGGCCTGGAATCCCTTACTGCAAGCGGATCAGGAGCTGCTTCATCTGGTGATGCTTCGTACGGCTGATTAGAATGTCAGGTGTTGAATCACGCCACTGAGCTTGCCACCTGCAAATAGTTATTGGCCAATGTCAACAGCGGACCTCAAATTGCTTAATTCTACTTTGGGAAAGAGCCATCCAGCAAGCCTGGTGCCAGGATAATCTCGAAGCTTGAAATGGAAAATGAGATTGGGGCCATGAATTTGAATGTCAGGTTTTGACTAATTATTTAAAATACGCTGGATTCTGACATCCATTTTGTGCAATGTACTACGGCTTTGTAGGCATCTATACATCATCATACCAGGCACTTTGGGACATGGGTTAGCAGGCACAGTGGTGTGAGGCTGACAGTTGGAATGAACGATCTTAGAGGTCTTTTCCAACCTTTATCATTCTATGATCTATCCTGGAACTACAACTGGTATAAAAGTTTAACAAGGTCTCTCATCCAAGAAGTAATTTCAGAGTTTCACAGAAAAATACTTCTCTACTGTTCAGCTTTTAGCTAAGAGTTGAGCTAATAGCTCTGCTCCTGAATTCTCTCTAGGGCTTGACACAAGGGCCAAAGGTTGCAGGCTACTGACTTCTGCTCAAGATTAGGATAAGGGGATGTGTTGGAGAAAACAACAGGCAGAAGAGGGAAGTGAGGAGGAAAGTGACCCTTCCTATAGGAGAGCTGGGGAGGGGCTCTTTATCAGGGAGTGCAAAGACAGGGTGAGGGGGAATGGTTTTAAGCTGAAAGAGGGGAGATTGAGATGAGATCTTGGGAAGAAATGTTTTTGTGTGAGCGTGAGGAGGTCCTGGCCCAGGTTGCCCAGAGCAGGGGTGGCTGCCCCATCCCCGGAGGTGCTCAGGGCCGGCTGGATGGGGCTTGGAGCAACCTGATCGAGCAGGAGATGTCCCTGCACGTAGCACGGGTGGGAACTGTATGGGCTTTGAGGTTCCTTCCAACCCAAACCACTCCATGATTCTATGAGGGTGGGAGCTTGGGAATCCAGCCTTTGGGTTCCTGTGCTGTGCTCTGTACTCTTGTATCTTGCTCCCAGATGTCCCTTGTACTTATTTTTCTTATTCAGTATTTTCAGAATGATAAGGACCTACCTGCAACGTCAAACTGAATTGGAGAATCTCCTGTCCCATAAGAATCTTGCTTCTGCTGGCAGTCCTTGAGAAGCAGACCAGGGTATAAGAGTAAGTTCAGCGCAGCTGCAGCTACCTTGTGGAGAGATCCATTCCAGCAGTGGAACATCCAGCTTTGCTCTCGTTACCCACCTACCTCCAGAGTTTGTGCCACCTAATTGCAGAAATGTGTGAGCAACAGGTACTGTGAACAAGGGGAGAAGAGGGAAATAAAGGAAGAAAGAAAAGCAAAAGACAGCATCCCTGGACGGTAAGAGCCCCAGGCTACTTCTCCATCACACGTGCAGGGATGGGAGTCACTGACACTCCCCCTTCCTGCCCAGGAGAGTCACAGTGAAACCATTCCTAGCTCTGAAGTCAGTGATTTAGTCTGGAACTGCCCAGGTGGTAGCAACATACCATAAATTCTTTGGGTCTAATTTACTCTAAAATGCTTCTTAGGGCATCTATTTTTAGATGCAACTGCATTTTCCCATGGTACGCAATCACGCTGCCTCCCACCCCAGTACTGGGTAGAGCAAAGAGAGGCCGCTGCTGTTGGGTACAGATAGAGACCAACCTCCAGCATGGGAAACACAGACAGACTTGAGCAAGGGGCAGACCTGCTTTGAAGTATGAGAGTCACAGGTCCACTAACGAGACATCAGGAACCCATTTTAAGAGAGTATCAGCACACATAACACAAATATTGAATCATAGAATCATAGAATAACCAGGTTGGAAGAGACCCACCGGATCATCGAGTCCAACCATTCCTATCAAACACTAACCCATGTCCCTCAGCACCTCATCCACCCACGCCTTAAACACCTCCAGGGAAGGTGAATCAACCACCTCCCTGGGCGGTGAGGTCTCTTCTGAGTAACTTCATTTTCTGAAAGTTAACAATGTGTTTTTCAGACAGCGCCTGTCTCTAGAAGTGATAACGCTCGACAGTTATAGTTATCACCAAAGTAAGGGGCACCAGTATGCAGAAAGAACTACATCCACAGCCTTTCCCTTACTCAGTAAACGGGTCACCTTCTCATAGAAGGCAATAAAGTATGAAAACACCTCTGCGTATATGAAGTTCCCCGAAATCACTGTTGGGTAGAAGCACTCTGAGGACAAACCCCGTGTCTTCTCTAGCGCTGTACAAAGCTCACCTCCCTTCATGGTTAAATTAAACTACATGTTGAGCAACATGAGGTTCTTGAGAACCGTACAGCTTTCATGCATTGTCACTGCAACCTCAGCAAGAAGCTCCTAGGGGAATTTGCGCTTTTTGTGCTGCTGAGGGAGAAGGTACCTGCGGGAGGCTAAGGCAAACAGCAGTGGAGCAACACAGCCGCTGTTCACTCTGCAGTCACATCACCCTGTGCTCACTCATCTTCTAAAGCCAGGCCTGACTATAGGCAGTCAAGAAGACACCTCCCACTGGATCAGGGGCTCCCAGCCTCATCCAGCCTGGCCTGGAACCCCTCCAGGGATGGGGCAGCCACCACTGCTCTGGGCAACCTGGGCCAGGGCCTCAACACCCTCAGCATGAAGAATTTCTTCCTTACATCTAGTCTAAACCTGCCACTCTCCATTTATTCCTGTTGCCCCTAGTCCTATCACGACAAGCCTTCGTAAAAAGCCCCTCCCCAGCTTTCTTGTAGCCCCTTCAGGTACTGAATAACCACAGCAGAGATGTCAAACATAGTAAGAGTAAAATACTCTTACAAGCAACCCCGAAAGCCCAATGATATTATAATGTTTCTCTTATACTGCAGCTAAATATTTATAAAGAGGGAATAAGGTTTTTTTCTTTTCCTCCCCGGCAACAGCTATAATAAATGCACTGCTAGAGAAAATACATATAATAGAAGACATTTACTCGACACTGAAGCAACATGTTTGGATGCTGTAGTGTGATGAACCTCAGAAAACTCTAATACCATAAAAAACACTGAATTCCAGCTTGCAACCAATGTTAAGATCTCTCAAAGTAAAATTAGGGCAAGTTTTCTTCTGAGATGTAGCCAGATGGTGTTTCCAAGCTTCATTAGCTGATTGGTTAGTATCGAAGGATAAATGTTTCATATATCAGGCAGCAACACAGAAATGAAAGCACAAAACCTTCCCCTCTCCCTGCTTCCTCCATCCCCATAGTTCATAGGTTTTGGCTCAGAGAAACAAAAGAAACAAACCAAAACAAAAGCCAACACACCAAAACAAGAAATTAGAAGTATTTCTAGGGCTAAGCAGAGGACTTGTGGTAACATCTGTTTCTGGGACAGCAATGAACCATCCACCTCGACATCGGCACAGCGCAGCGAGGCTTTATCCCTCCAACACCACGGGCAGGAATTCTGTCTGTCTGTACCACAATCTATCCATGGACCAGCACATTAACTGTCCTAAGCTCGGTGTCTTCAGCCTCTCTGCACGAGCTCATTGTCTCGATGATCTTCAATGAGATGAAAGCTACAGTTTCACAATCATTAATGCCACATTTGGGCAATTCCTGATCGCTCACAACACGGTTCCAGCCCAGGCAGGGTGTGAACATACAGCCTTATTTCTGCTGAGTATCAGAGTAAAAGCACATCCATCAGAGGAAAAACAATAGCTGCTCTGGCTTAATACCTGCCAGGGTGAATTTATCATGCTGGCAATTTCAAATAGCTGTGGATTATCAGCCTGAGTTTACACCTGATCTGCCTTGCAATTTCTATGGCTGCAGCATTTAGACCAGGCATTACTAGCCCTACAACTGGATTTCTTATCAAGGGGCAGCCTTAAATATGTTTAAGAATGTGACCTTTTTATCTTAACTCACCTTCCATGAGAAATACTTATCTATTATAAAACTAAAACCAACAGTCACATGCGTAATTCAGACTTAATTCATGCTGCAATCTACCTGTTCAATTCAATTCAATTTTTCATGTGAATGTAAATAAGTCAGAAAAGACATCTCTAGCTCCCGTTTCTTGTAGCTGTTTTCAGAAGTGGGAAACTGCAACCCTGTTACTAAACCCTTAGCTTGTGAACTCTCAGAAGGATTAATTTCCCCTCTGATCCCTCTCAGCATCCCTGTGCCGCATCCAGCTGACCCAGTCGGACATGGACTCTGTTAAGCAGAGAGGCGAGACAGGGCCCTGCCCAGCTTAAAAGCACCACACCAGATGGAAAATGTCTGGATTTACAGACTGAGGAATAGCTTACTAGAAATACTCTAACAATGAAGTGAGACTTGCTCGAAATGGTGCACTTTATCAGCTTCCAGATTTTTTTTTTTAATACAGAATCCTGCACAACATCCCATCTTAATTATTGAGCTCCAGTAGAAGAGTAACAGAACTGCTTTTACATCATGCAGAAGGGAGTGCAACAGGTAAGCCTGTCTCCATCAGGTTTCTGTACCTCCTTCCTCTCTCACATACCCTTGCTTAGGATTAAGGCTTAATAGCATTTTTCTAGACAAAGGAATCATAATGCATTCTCTTCTTTGTCTTTTCTCAGGTATAGCACATCATTCATCATCCTGTTGATCAAGTGCCCTGGTGAGGCACCAGCACAGGTTGCCCAGAGCAGTGGTGGCTGCCCCATCCCTGGAGGGGTTCAAGGCCAGGTTGGATGGGGCTTGGAGCCCCTGATCCAGTGGGAGGTGTCCCTGCCCATGGCAGGGGGTGGAACTGGATGGGCTTTGAGGTCCCTTGCAACACAAACTGTTCTGTGATTCTATGATGAAATCCTCTCACATTGCAACTGGAACCCACTCTGTAAGACGCTCTCTAATTCACTTGAAACCAAGAGGCATCAAAGACTCTGGGCTGTATGACAGCAAAAATGTTTTGGTATCGTGGCACCTGCCTGTTTAAAATCCACAAAAGAAGAAATGGGACCTGATATTTTGGGTTATTCAGTTTCAAGGTGAACCCCGCCTGCAGCTGCCAGAAAAGCTGTTTTCCAACGCAGAGGATAAACGCTTCTGCAACGAAGCCTGCAGGGTGTTTAAAACGCACCACCCAGTGGCACAAAGCTGCATCCACATTTAGGAGTAAACTGCACATGTTTACAGGAGCAACACTTCCCACAAGTGCTTTCTTTTCTCACGTGCTTCAAGCCAGGCAAACTCAACATTTTCATTACATTGTATAATAGCGACCACTCACACAAAAATAAAGAATCACCTGAGCCTAAAGAGAAAATGAATGTCTGTTGGTATGTCTCTAAGATCTAACACATTTCTTCTATGTCTCCTGCTCCTTCCAGGACACTATTCAACTGCCCTAATCCCAATGGCTCTCAGCAGAGATGCCTTCATTTCCGAAAGGTAGGAACACAGTTCTACCACTGCTATAGCTGAGAAACTGGAGAAGACACATTGGAATGACGTACAAGGATCAGGTATTACTGCTGTTATTCTGTAATTAATGACTGGACTTGTTAGTGAAGATGGGCTCAGAACAAATTCCCAGCTCTAGGCACCCCTACATATTGTAAGGACTGGCTCAGGAATCAAATGTCAATGCTTGTGCTCATCTTTAATAACAACTTGGTCAGAAAAAGACAATATTCTGAACCATAGCAGGCAGTGCGTGCATGACCCTGCACAGGACCTGATTTTGCACTTTTGGGAATCATTAAGGTTAGAAAAGACCCCAAAGATCATCCAGTCCAACTATCAGCCAAACATCACCGTGCCTGCTAAACCACATCCCCAACTGCTATAGCTACACAGTTTTTGAAGCCCTCCAGGGATGCACGCTCCACCACTGCCCAGGGCAGCCTCTTCCAATGCTTCGCGGCTCTTTCTGTGAAAAGTTTTCCTAATATCCAAACTGAACCTTCTAGCAAAACTTGAGGCCATTTCCTCTCATCCTACCCTGTGTTACTTGGGAGAAGAGACCAGCACCCACCTCACCACAACCTCCTTTCAGGGAGCTACAAAGCAATGAAGTTCCCCCCTCAGCCCCCTCTTCTCCAGGTTAAATGGTCCCTCACCATGCTCTCAGCTTAAAGGTGAAATCAGGAACTACAGCACATCAGAAATCAGGAATGCAGCATATTCCCCCCAAACCCAGAGCATCCATGCGCCTTTCCAAAAACAGGCTTCCCCCTGGGTTCAAAGTCACTGACAACTCACTGGATGATGACAGTCTACACAGAGCGACTGCAAACGTTCTCCACCATTCAAAGGTTGAGCTGACACCACTTTTGGCAGCAGCCTAAACAAAGCAGCCATTTTCCAAATGGGCAACAGGGAGCTGAAGCACATGTTTGGACAACCCACGTGTAACTCACCTTAACTAGAACACCTAGGTTAGTTTTAAACTTAAAGAAGGGATTGCATTCTCCCTACCCAAAATGAAAGCTGCATTATCTACATGGAGCTTTTATACCCTCAGGCACTGCAGCCTGAGATGAGAGACAGAAAGAAATTACACTGACTCCTAAAACAAGGGCATTTTCTCTTACTGTCCTGAAAGCAGACATCGAACTTTAAAACCTGCAAGTTATGGAAGAAGCTACATCTATTAGAACTGCAATACAAGATTTCCCAGTAACTTCACGGGAAAGGATCTCTCTGCTTCACTGTAGTGTGACAAAGCCCTTCAACAGAGGCTCTTGCAGGAAATGAACAGGACAAAAATGGAGCCCCGCCTGGAGCCCTGTGTCCAATGCTGGAATCCCCAGCAGAAAAAGGATATCGAACTGGTGGAAAGGGTCCAGAGGCCACAGAGATGATCTGAGGGCTGGAGCACCTCTGCTCTGAGGACAGACTGAGAGAGTTGGGGTTGTTCAGCCTGGAGAAGAGAAGGCTCTGGGGAGACCTTCAAGCAGCTTCCAGTACTGAAGGGGGTTCCAGGAAAGCTGGGGAGGGGCTTCTAACAAAGGCCTGGAGTGATTTGATGTGTGGGAGTTGCTTTAAATTGGAAAGGGAGAGATTTAGGAAGATATTGGGAAGAAATTCTTCACACTGAGGCCCAGAGCAGTGGGCAACCCAAACCACTATGATTCCGTGATTCTGCAGAATCTTTCACAGCTACAATCACACATGGATCTCAAAAACCTGAGTGATAAAAGGGGGAAATGAAACAGTAAGTGCAAAATAGAGTGTGCAAAGGGCATTATTCTTTACTGTACCTACACAGTGATGGGCTCTGAAAGAGCTGCTCAGCGATGAGATCTTGGAAAACTGAGGCCAGTTCTCTGAAAATACGAGCTCAGAGGTTATCGACAGTCAAGGGAGAAGAAGGAATTAGTTAACTGTTATTATGGAAGGAATTAGAGTAGAAAACATCTTGCTTTATAAAAGCACTGTGGCAACTGTCCCTTGAACAGTGAAGCCGTGTTAACGCTAACTTACTAGGAGTAGGAAGAGGAAAACAGATGCTGTGTTAGATTACCATCTGGTTTGTAGCCTTATGGCAGCTGGGGTTCTTTCAAATCCATATAAATAACGCTAAGTATTTCTCCAGTCATTAAAGACACTGCATCCATAAAAAACCCAGGAACAGTGATCAGCATACCTCGACTGTTATCCACCAGTTGTAATACTTGCCTTGACTTGAATTTCCTGTTAAGCTAGGCAGTCAGGTTTTGAATAACCTCCCATCTTTCACCATCATCACAGCTTATGTCGGTGGAGCGGCGAGAAGTTATTGCTTATTGACATTTCGAGAGCAGACAGAGGATGAGAAAGAGCAAAGGCTTAAGTGTTTGCTACTGTTTTGATCTACAGCACTGGTATGGAGAATCTGTGTGTCACTCTGACACCGGACCTGTTCAGCTAACTGTATCTAATGCAGACATTGCCACCAGAGCGAGCTGCAAACATTGAGCAAGCTTAGAGGATTTCAGTGAGTGCAGTCAGTGGAGACTTTGCTTCATTCAAATGTCATCTACATAGAATCACAGAACAGTTTAGGACAAAAAGGACATTAAAGCCCATCCAGTTCCACCCCCTGCCATGGGCAGGGACACCTCCCACTGGATCAGGGGCTCCAAGCCCCATCCAGCCTGGCTTTGAACCCCTCCAGGGATGGGGCAGCCACCACAGCTCTGGGCAACCTGTTCCAGTGCCTCACTACCCCACAGGAAAACATTGCTTCCTAAGATCTCATGTCAATCTCCCCTCCTTCAGCTTAAAACCGTTCCCTCTCATCCTGTCCCTGCACTACCTGATCAAAAGCCCCTCCCCAGCTTTCCTGGAACCCCCTTCAGTATCGGAAGCTGCTCTAAGGTCCCCTCAGTGCCTTTTCTGCTCCAGGATGAACAAGCCCAACCCTCAGCCCAATTCATAATGCGAACTCCATCACCTGTGAGAGGCAGGGCAACTTGCTTGGATGTGCACTTCCCAAATCAGCTCAGAACTGCCCCACATCAAGAGACTCAAGAGACACAGATGATACTGTGAGAGGAAGCTAAGAAACGAGTAGCTATGTGTATGCAGCTACCATGCAGCAACACAGTTAGTTGCAACCACCCCCCTTCTTTGAAGGCTGGTGGATTTGCTAGAGTTCTCTCAAAACTGGTGTTCTTAGTGAACACCAGTTCACTAAGCCAGGAAAAACAGTCTCTCTGAAACCCAATGCTGACTTACCAGAAGTAACAATTCTCACAGTGATTTACTTCTAAAAGAAACAAACAGACACACACCAAGCCCTTTCTTTTTCCTCTTATATTTATTGTTGTTTTGGGAGGCACAACGGAAATTTCCACTTTAACTCATTCTCTTTTCTTTTCCCTTACAGAACAACAGAATCCATCAATCTACAATCAGTATGTACTTCAGGAGACCTCAAATTCAATTTTCACATTCCCTGACAAGAGGCACACATGCCAGACAGCAGCAGCGGCTGAAACAAGAATAGTTTAAGCAATACCTGCTTAAAAAGCTGCACTGACGGCTATTTTAAGGCAGGTTTGGTGAAAGATTCACAGGCAACTTCCTCAGGAAACGAAACGAATTTTGCCTACAGAAATACATTAACTTTGATTGAAAAGAGGCTTTTAGAAAATACTTCATCAGTGTGAAATTAGGTTGATATTACACTTCCTTTAGTTAGAAAGACATTAACAAATCTTCTTGTTCATAATTCAGACTTCTCAGCTATTCCTTTACCTTGTAGGAATTGCACAAAACAAAGGCAGGTAGTAAGGCAGAAGTTTCTCAGGGAATTCTCTTTGGGGAACACTGCAGGCTCCATAATCCCTCAGGCTGTGTTCTCAATGATAATAGCAATACCTTGTCCACCGCCAATGCAAGCTGATCCAACCGCGTATTTCCCGCCACGACGCCTGTACGGAAAAAGCGACAATGAAAATTATTACATTTGTGAAACCATAGTAGCTGGTGTCTTGATCTTATGAAAGGAAATATCTAACAATTGGTACTAATAAAGATGGCATTTTAGAACCTGGATGTTGTTCTTCTGGAAAAGTACCGTGAAGCCTCAACTGAGAAAACTAAGAAGTTGCAGGTCTGAGTCTTTTGCGGTCTAGAAAGTGGCACATTTTACTGTTCTGAGGAATATAAAATGGCAAGGACTGACATTATGGAATACCTGTGGTTTCAACATGTAATAAAAACAGCAGAAGTAAAACATAGTTTTATTGTCAAGCTTTTTTTCAAAAGCTAATTTTTCTACAGCCACACTACAAAAAACCAGTTTCCTGCAAGGCGCAAATTATCTGAGGCTTTATGGTTGAACATGAATATAGTGTTGAAAGTACAAGCAAAAAGACAAAGCCACCTCTGCCCTGAGGGGTAAAAAAAGGAAAACTCAAGTTAAAATGGTGCCAAGCAAGCCTAGAGTCAAAATTTCTGAAAATGGAGAAAAGGAGAAAGAATGTGATGATAAAGCCTTTTAAATGCACCCTGCTAAGAAAAGAGCAGACTTTGCTCAAAGGCCCTTCCAATCACGGAAACCTTCCCCCTGACTGCTGTGGGCCTGGATCAGATCTAAAGGAAGTAGAAAACCCTGTAATGGCAACAGAATGGAGCGTGAGGCAAGTTGCAGGATGTGGGACACAGCATGAAGGTAACAAATTCATACAGAAAGCGGTACACTTTAGTTTAAAGCCAGTCGACTGGAAGGATTTAGTCATACGTTATCCATGCTAAACGTCTTTTGTGGGTGTAAATACGTCAGCAATGCATTCACTACCAGCAGCAACTGGCTATGTACATACCTTAATTCATGAACCAGATGAGCTGTGATCCGTGACCCTGAAGCCCCCAGGGGATGACCTATAGCGATGGCACCTCCATTGACGTTGGTTTTTTCAGGGTCAAGGCCCAAAACTTTTTCAACAGCCAGATACTGAGGTGCAAATGCCTCATTCACCTAAAATACCAAAGGGACAATACAACAGTCCATAGAAAGGTAAAGTAATTAAGGTTGGAAAAGACAGAGTTCTAAGATCACCCAGTTCTACCACCAGCCCAACACCACCATGCCTATTAAACCACATCCCAAAGTGCCACATCTGCCTCTTTTTTGAATGCCTCCAGGTATGGACATTCCCCACTGCCCTGGGCAGCTTCTGACAGTGCTTCACCACTCTGTCAGGAAAGAAAATTTTTCTAGTAATCCAATCTAAACCTCTCCTGGTGCATCTTGAGGCCATACTTTCTCACCTGTCACCTTGGTAAACAGACCAACAAGCATCTCACCACAACCTCCTTTCAGAGAGCTGCAGAGAGTGATGAGGTCTCCCCTCAACCTCCTCTTCTCCAGGCTGAACAGCCCCAGGTCCCTCAGGCACCTCTCATGAGACTTGTTCTCCAGACCCTTTCACAGCTCCTCTGCCCCTCTCTGGAGACGCTCCAGCCTCTCAATGTCCTTCCTGCAGTGAGGAGCCCAAAACTGAACATCCCTCACCTTCCACAAAAGCTTTCAGCAGAACATGTGAACATGAGATTAAATGAGGCACGCTACTTCTCCAGGTGACATTGACTGACAAAAACATTAAATGCAGTGTTTATTTATTAATAATTATTAAGTGCAGGATCTATTTAGTATATTTAACAAAAAATAGGTGTGGGGTATTCTGATGCAATGTGTTCCTGAAGAGCCATTGCTCTGACAAAAAATAGCCTTGTTCATAAATGGAGAATTGCGACTACTTAAAACATACTGAATGAGGCTCCAGGAAAGCTGGGGAGGGTTTTTTTACTAGGGCCTGGAGTGATTGGATAAGGGCGAATGGCTTTAAATTGGAAGGGGGAGGATTTAGATGAGACATTAGGAAGAAATATGTCATGATGACGGCAGTGTGCCCCTGGCCCAGGTTGCCCAGAGCAGTGGTGGCTGCCCCATCCCTGGAGGTGTTCAAGGCCAGGTTGGATGGGGCTTGGAGCAACCTGATCCTTAGTCCCTTCCAACCTAAACCATTCCATGATTCTATGATTAACAGCCAACAGAGTAAAACCTTATGTCACATGAGGATATTTTTTCCCATGGAATGCTATCACGCCATCTTTAATTTCCACATGCCTGAGATGTTTGTAATGTCTGCAGTGGCGTGGCAGGAACCAGATGGATGAAGGCCAGGCAGGCAAGCTAAGACGGGTGGGCTCCAGACATGCAAAAACGTGTACCTTGTGATGACAGGCTGCATGCACGAGTGGAATGTTTCTGCTAAAAAGAGCAGGAGTAACCTCACCATTCATCTTAAAACCCCTTACCTCTACCAAATCCATGTCTTTCAGGGTCAATCCTGCTTTCTTCAGAACCTCAGTAATTGCAGGTACAGGGCCTATGTAGAAATTGTATGCACAGTTAGTCAAATTAAAAAATAAAGATAAATAAAGGCATGTTCTGCATAAGACAGTTTCACAAAGCCTCATCAGATTCTCTCCTCTATGCAGCCAGTGAATTCTGGATACACTGCTCACCTGCATTATTAGGTTATAAGAGAACTCCAAAATCATTTGGCAGCCTTGTCAATGTGCTGCCAGGGAAAGTCAGGGGTGTCACTGCTGCTGCACAGCTACGTTGGTAAATACATGCACAGCTTTCAAGTCAAGAGAACTGACAGTCACCAGCCAAATAAAGCAACCTCAGAGGAGTTTTGAGGTATTCTCCTTCCCAGCAATGCTGGCTCAGTTTATTCTTTCCTCACAACTTGCAGTCTCCAAGTACACAAAAAGGCAGGTTGTTCTACGATTTGCTGGTCGCATGTCTAGTTACGGGTATTGTTGTTTTGGTGTTCTTCATATAATTCATCTGAAAATCTTTTAGTCAAAAAGACTAATAACAAAATGCTCCCTTGGGCCCTGGAGACAGTAAGACTTCTTCTGAGTATATTAGAATTTTCCAGGCAATAAGACCATTCTCTGGAGAAAAGCTGACATCTATGACTTAGTGTAATCCATAAAGGGAGATTAATATAAAAGCACAAGGAAAAAGATGCTCGAAGGGAATAAGAAAGTGCTAATTAGATATGTGCCTATAGGACAAAGATGCTGAGATGTTACACGGTACCTGATCATCAGTCAAAAAAAATCAATCCTAAAATATTCCACATGCTATCTCAAAAAATGGTGTTGATAACTCATAGCTCAAAGAACAAAACCCATAATTTTTCTCTCTCTTCAGTAACTTACTTATTTCTAATAGAAGAAAGGACACAGTTCAAAGCACAGTGGATTATTAGAATCCCTCAGGTTGCTTAATTCTAGACTCCTAATGCATCTCATTACAGACAGATTTTAGTATGCCTGTTACGCATGAGAGTAATGGGAGGGTCTCACCAGACAAAGACCATTGGTGACAGCCAAGTAGCCTTTTTTCCCCTCTCTCTCTGTTTTTTTCAGATAATGAATTCACTTAGTATACACTGCGAGGCACGACTCCCTATCACTATCAGTATGTATGCGAAAGGGCAGTTGCTCAGTCTGAGCTCTCCTTGTCAGATTTGTTGCTGTCATGTCGATGAATCTCATCTGGTCTGTCTGAATTGCTGGGGACAAGCTGTGGCATTAAGGAGTTAGGATGCTAACTGTTTCTCCGTATGATTTATGAAGTTTTTAAACAAGCTAAGAGAGTTGCCTGACCTAGAGAGAATGGGCTAGTTCAGAAAGCACAATGGTAGCATGAAGTCTAGTGAAAGAAACCCTCCCTCCACATTTGCTTTGAAGGTTGTGTTCGTCAGATAGTCTGATCAAGAAAACAAATCTGACAATGCTTCATTTGCATGTCTACTGGCACACAGAACCAGTCAACAATGATCTCTCTGAACAGAAGCGCAGAAAGGAAAAGTGGTGCTGGGATACAATGCTGTCTACAAATGACACAGAAGGGAAAAACCCTGCCGTGTCGGGATTGGCTCTGAGGGTCTGCGTTAACACGGGAACAGATGTTGATCCTTGGAATTCAAACAACTGAGTAACTGCTGAAAGGGGCACACACAGCCAATACTCCTTCAGAAGACAACTGATAGTTAGACATCTTGTAATGAGATTTAAAGCTTATTGGAATCTAAAGTGAATTTCAGGAGAAAAGTGGTTTTAAAAGAATTCAAAGTGTGTCTATTTGCTTGACTTACTGACCAAGAGTCAAAAAATGGAAAAAGAAAAAAAAAGGGTGCCTGGGGGCCTGTAGTTCAGTGCTGGTGCTGCAGGTCAGGCCCCATTTCAGCCAAACTGGGCACAAGTCAGCCCCTCTGCACAGGAGACAGAACGATGCAGCAGAATGGATGCTCTCTCCACAGCAAACCTCCAAAGTCTCCAGAGCTGCCAGACACAGCACACTGCAGCCTCCCTTTCTTTCCTTTTAAGACTATTTTAATGCTGCTTGATGCTATAAAATAATGTGCTTTATTGTAACTTACCGATGCCCATTATGGAAGGGTCGCAGCCAGCTGAGTGATAGGCTACTACCCTTGCCAGTGGTGTAAGGCTGTGCTTTTTAAGTGCCGATTCGCTGGCAATGATGACTGCACCAGCTCCATCACACACCCCCTGGCAGTAAGAGAGAAAAGCATTCTTAGTGGAGAAAACACCAACAACAAAACCCCACACTTTCATCTAAATATGCTCCTCAAAATAGTCTGATTCCAAGACACCATTATTAAGATTTAACAGAAAACTGTATTACAGTTTATTCAAAACAAGCTACAATCTTTCACTATTCTGTGCACTGTGGAAGTTAAAAATACATACTTAATTAATTTGAATGTTTTAGAAAAGTAAATTACATTTTTTCCACTTAAAGTCTCCCTTACACTGAAAATATCATTCTGTAAACTTGCAACGACACTATTAACGTATTGGAAAACGTATGTACTACTAATTATAAAAGTTACTTTTAATTATAAAAGATGTATAGTTGATAAGAAGCTTGACGTAAGCCAGCAATGTGTGCTCACAGCCCAGAAAACAAACCATGTCCTGGGCTGCATCCAAAGCAGCGTGGGCAGCAGGGCGAGGGAGGGGATTCTGCCCCTCTGCTCCGCTCTCATGAGACCCAACCTGGAGCCCTGTGTCCAGTGCTGGAATCCCCAATGTAAGAAGGACACAGAACTGCTGAAATGGGTCCAAAGGGGGCCATGGAGATGATGCGAGGGCTAGAGCAGCTCTGCTATGAGGACAGGCTGAGAGAATTGAAGTTGTTCAGCCTGGAGAAGGCTCTAGGGAGACCTTAGAGCAGCTTCCAGTACTGAAAGGGGCTCCAGGAAAGTTGGGGAGGGGCTTTTTACAAGGGCCTGGAGTGACCGAAAGAGGGGAGATCCTTCACATTGGAAGGGGGAAGGTTTAGATTAAATATCAGGAGAAAATTCTTTATGCTGAGGGTGGGGAGGCCCTGGCCCAGGTTGCCCAGAGCAGTGGTGGCTGCCCCATCCCTGGAGGTGTTCAGGGACAGGTTGGATGGGGCTTGATGCCACCTGACCCAGTGAGACATGTCCCTCCATGGCAGGGACTGGATGGATGGAACTCGACAGGCTTTGAGGTCTCTTCTGACACAAACCATTCTGTGATTCTATGATTCTTTACAGACTCGCATACTTTCTGTGGCTATGATCTATTTTAGACAGGAATTCAGATTACATGATGATGGTGGTCCTTCTAGCCCAAAGAACATTAATCAATTGATTAAGATTATGACTGTAAGAAGAACAGTCTGTAATGATATGCTGCTAAGCACCAGTATTTTTTGCTGGTATTTTTGGTATCATTTCCACACTGGGTAAGAACATAAGGTGGTTTAAAATACAGAGGATATTAATTGTTGTACAAAGATAAGCCACAGCATCACGTCCTCTAACATAATGCATGATTTTTAAAGTGGATGTTCAGCAATCATTGCTCTGAAAAGAAAACTAATTCTACACAGCCAGCACAGGTATCAACTGTATAATTCAGTACTTTCTGTGGCTATGATCTATTTTAGGCAGGAATTCAGATTACATGATCACAGTGGTCCTTCTGGCCCAAAGAACATTAATCAATTGATTAAGATAATGACTGTAAGGAGAACAGTCTGTAATGACATGCTGCTAAGCACCAGTATTATTTGCTGGTATTTTTGATATCATTTCTGCTCTAGGTAAGAACATAACGTAGTTTGGAATATAGAGGATATTAATTTTGGTACCAATGCATGAACTGTAAAGTGAATGTTCAGCAATCATTTCTCCCACAAGAAAATAGAATGGCTAATTCTACCCAGCCACTGCAGCTATCAACTGTGTCAATCAAGGCTGATGAGGAAGAGTCAATGCCACACTAAAAAGAACAGTGGCAATCCACACAATTTTAGGACATAGAGCAGACTGAAGGATCCCCTGCCATCTCAAGGCTGCAAGAGTGAACCAGGGGCATTCAACCACAGAGTTAGAAATCATTTCCATCAGAAGACACCACTGAAAGTCAAAGGTGGCTCAGTGAGACATAAGTACAGTGACAACAAATTTGGAGAACCTTAAAGGTGATACTCGCACAACCCAGGGTTTCACAGAATCACAGAACAACCAGGTTGGAAGAGACCCACCGGATCATCGAGTCCAACCGTTCCCATCAAACACTAAACCATGTCCCTCAGCACCTCATCCACCCGTGCCTTAAACCCCTCCAGGGAAGGTGACTCAACCACCTCCCTGGGCAGCCTGTTCCAGCGCCCAATGACCCTTTCTGTAAAGAATTTTTTCCTAACGTCTAGCCTAAACCTCCCCTGGCGGAGCTTGAGGCCATTCCCTCTTGTCCTGTCCCCTGTCACTTGGGAGAAGAGGCCAGCACCCTCCTCTCTACGACGTCCTTTCAGGTAGTTGGAGAGAGCAATGAGGTCTCCCCTCAGCCTCCTCTTCTCCAGGCTAAACACCCCCAGCTCTCTCAGCCGCTCCTCATAAGGCCTGTTCTCCAGCCCTTTCACCAGCTTTGTTGCTCTTCTCTGGACTCGCTCCAGAGCCTCAACATCCTTCTTATGGTGAGGGGCCCAGAACTGAACACAGGATTCGAGGAGCGGTCTCACCAGTGCCGAGTACAGAGGGAGGATAACCTCCCTGGACCTGCTGGTCACGCC
The DNA here is from genome assembly GCF_032191515.1 of Phaenicophaeus curvirostris. Taxonomy (NCBI): domain Eukaryota; kingdom Metazoa; phylum Chordata; class Aves; order Cuculiformes; family Cuculidae; genus Phaenicophaeus; species Phaenicophaeus curvirostris. Next base: position 74,652,759 of record NC_091431.1, read on the forward strand.
GTTTCTGATCCAAGCCAAGATGCCATTGGCCTTCTTGGCCACCTGGGCACACTGCTGGCTCATATTCAGTCGGTTGTCAACCAACACCCCCAGGTCCCTCTCCTCCAGGCAGCTTTCTAGACAGACTTCTCCTAGTCTGTAGCTGCTCAGGGTTGTTGTGCCCCAAGTGCAGGACCCGGCATTTGGCCTTGTTAAACCTCATGCCATTGGACTCTGCCCAGCGGTCCAGCCTGTTCAGATCCCTTTGCAGAGCCTCCCGACCCTCCAGCAGATCCACACTTCCACCCAGCTTAGTGTCGTCTGCAAACTTGCTAAGGGTGCACTCGATGCCTTCATCCAGGTCATTGATAAAGACATTGAACAGGGCTGAGCCCTAGGGAACCCCACTTGTCACTGGCCTCCAGCTGGAGTTAACTCCATTTCCCACCACTCTCTGGGCCCTCCAGCCAACCAGTTTTCCACCCAGGAGAGTGTGCGCCTGTCCAGGCCAGAGGCTGACAGTTTCTCAAGCAGAACGCTGTGAAAAACTGTGTCAAAGGCTTTGCTGATGTCCAGGAAGACCACATCCACAGCCTTTCCCTCATCCAGCAGCCGAGTCACTTTGTCATAGAAGGTGATCAGGTTAGTCTGGCAAGACCTGCCTTTTGTGAACCCGTGTTGACTGGGCCTGATCACCCGGTTCTCTTGCATGTTTTGACGTACTCACTGAAGCATTCCCAGCAGTGACTGTTCCATCTTTTTTAAAGACACAGGGGAGTTTTGCCAGTTGTTCCAGAGTGGTCTGGGGCTTTGGGTGCTCATCCTTTTGCATGTTTTCCTTCCCCTTTTTTGTTTTCACTTCAATTGGTGCCATCTCAGCATTGAAGTAACCAGCATCCTGAGCTGCAAACACAAAACATTAAATAAAAGGAGTCTGAAAAAAACATCATGATGATTGTGCAGTGGGACCAGTAATCTTGCTTTCACGTGCACACAACTTTTGCTCTGTTTTAACCAAGAGTTCAGGAACAGCGCTGTTTATGCTTTACTTTGCTTGACTAGGCTAGTTGGTGCTTTATTCCTTGTTTGGGTTTTTTAGAAAAGGGGATAAACATCAACAAACACATTTTCAGACCTCTCCAAAGATAGTCTAAAATATTAAGGTGTTGTTTTAGTTTTGAATAACTGAACTCTTCTTTTTTTTCCCTGTTTTCTTATTAACCACTAGATTCACTTCTGGTGTACATCATCCTGTACTGTCGCTTTCTTCTGCAGCTCTGTCACTTATCAGTGAGCCAAGAAGCAGTAAATCTCATTCACAGGGGAACGCAGAAAGGAATCCCGAGCCACATTTTCTCTGCGGATACCCAGCACAAACTATTGCGTATCAGTTAAAATCCCATCCAATGGGCTCCTCCACTGGACCTCACACTCAAGTCATGACCTTAGAATGGGATTCAGCTGCCTAAAAAAACCTAAGACAATTCAAAGCATTGTAGACAGCAAGGATGCCCATAACAGCATCTGGCCACATCACCTAAGATGACATCAGATGCCAATATCTGGGTAACTAAATGCCAACTTCTGTGTCCACAACGTTCATCTGAACACATAGATTTAAAGCCAGAACAACTCCTACCTCCCAAAACTGAATCAAGACTCCCAGCCACTTCACATCATTCTACAGATGCAAGTCTAAGCGATTTAAAACTAAGACACTGGGACTGCCCTATCTGATGCTTTTTAGCAATCTCTGAACTTTCTCAATAAATCCTACAAAGCCCTGACTGGCCACAGGACTTGCTCTGTAGTGTGGAATAAGATGAACCATTCATAACAAGCAAAAATAAGAACAACAAAGCAAAAACTTAGAAAACAAGAAAGAAGACTCCTCAGGGGCACAGTTTCTAGCAAAGGCTCCAGGAATTGCAGGAGTTAACAAGATCAGCAGTGAAGGTAACACAGGAGCGAGAAAAGTTACAAAAAGCAGTGCTACACTCACTGAAAAAAGTATAAAATCTTCCTTTAAGAGTATCAGCTGCTAAAAAGCACCATTATTAGAATAAAAAAGTATGCTTAGATCTTCACTTCTTATGTTTGCCTTTGGGTTGCAATTAATGTTGAAGTCCCAGGACAACCACTACACATTCTACTGGGTTTTGGCCACCGTCCTGCTTACACCACCAACCAGTCTCACAGGAACCCAATGCCTCCGGATTATGGCTTTGCCCATGTAAACCACTGAGAGGACAGTTTAAACACAGGCCCTGAGCAAATATCTCTGCTTCAGATTCCATCTGCTGTAACACTTCAATGGTTCTGGAATAGTGTGTGATTTGCAAAAGACAGGCATAATACCCGACTCAGTATATTCAAAGCCAAACCCCTCAGAGGCATGCTGCTTGTCTCATGGGGCAATCAAAAGCATGGATTAAAGTATCCACAAATGAAAAGACAAATTATACCAAGAGGCACGAGCTACACAAAACTTAAAAACACCTTGAATGGGTGCTAAAACAGCCTAGATCTGAATCTAGTATCACATAAACACTTCCAGCTTTACCAACCAGCTTTGCATCTCTGCTGCGTTTTGAATGCGTATCGGTCGCAGTCCTCTCGCGTGATGTTGTATTTTGCAGCCAGATTCTCAGCTGTAACTGCCATAGGAATTTTAACATGTGTATCTGTTAGACCTTCCCACAGCGTGTCTTCCAACTGCAGGGAACATAATGAAAAGAAAACTATGAAGCATAGCCACACTAACACTTATTGCCGACGGTTTCCAATCATTCAGCAGCCTCTTGGAAACTAATGTCTCTCTGTAAAATTCACTTATGTTACCTGCAGATACATAAATAAGAACAAACACACTGTATGCTAGTTCTTGTGTGTTATTTTAGTTCATCTACATTGTGCTGTAGTGTGGGTTCTTTCCACTCACGTGGGCCCTGAGTGGTTTGGAAAAAGCCTGAGATTTGTTGTGTTTTAGTGTATTTCACTGCTGCATAAATGATTTATTTGTGATCTGTGAGAAAACACACCTGTCTGTCTGTTTACCAAGAAGGAACATTGAGGAACTGTGAAAAGCACAGCAGCCTGCTGACTCTCTGGCTCTTTCTCTACTGCCAGGTGAAACCATAGAATCATTTGGTTGGAAAAGACCTTTGAGATGACTCAGTCCAACCGTACCTGTCCACTACTAAATCAGATCCCTGAGCACCTCATCCACCCATCTTTTGAATACCTTCAGGGATGGTGACTCTTCCATCTCCTTATTTGAGTCAAAGGTTTCTAGGGATGAGAAAATACCCAAGCCTGACCTAACTTAACGAGCTAAAGGCAAGCCCAGTCAGTCCACATGGCTTTTGTCACCTCTCTGTCACTAGTAAAATTCTGCAAGTTAAATCCTTCATTCACCTGCAAACATCTAATTAAGTTATTTTCATGATAAGAACAAGGTGGCACCTACAGAGACTCAGTCAGCAACCCTGTAAAGGTGTTCCCAGTGGTTATGGAAGCTCTGTCACAGAGCCACACATGGAACACACAGACCAGGGTCCAGCACTCTTCATGTTCACCACCATAATAATGGGGTAACAGTATAAGAAAACCAAATGGCTGAAACACTGAAATATCCTAGCTCAGTGTTTTGACGCTGGTTATGATCCACTTAATAAATGAGAATTATCAGAGCAGAACTGGACCCTGTGGCAGATTTTCCTGAGGATGTACATTCAGAACATAATGCAAAAATAATTTCTGTCAATGGATTTAATTTCAATTTACCATTTTTAAAATTGAGAGATGCTTATAACTTGGGAGACATACGTGGTCTTTATCAGCCTATCCACCCACTGCTAGCCTTACCAGCTTGACCTAAACTGTTTCTGTCTCTACTTCACAGCCTCTTGCACCAGAAAATGTTTTATATTATATACAGTACTTTGATGGGATGTACCAAGCAAACTAAGTTTTGCACTAAGGGTCTATTGGTACTTTGAATTCCTGTTCCATGTTGAATGACAGCTTTGGAAAAGTTAGAAAACTATCAGGCTTAACAAAGCTGCCTGATGGTCAAGAAGGCCAAGAGCATCCTGGACTGGATCAGCCATGGTGTGCCCAGCAGGAGCAGGGAAGGGATCAGCTACTGCACTCAGCACTGGTGAGGCCACATGTCGAATCCTGGGTTCAGTTTTGGGCTCCTCACTACAAGAAAGACATTGAGGGGCTGGAGCGCGTCCAGGGAAGGCAAAGGAGCTGGGGAAGGGGCTGGAGCCCAGGGGTTATGGGGAGCAGCTGAGGGCCCTGGGGCTGTTTAGTCTGGAGAAGAGAAGGCTGAGGGGAAAATTCATCGCTCTCTGCAGCTCCTGGAAAGGAGGCTGTGGTGAGGTGGGTGCTGGTCTCTTCTCCCAGGTAACAAGGGATAGGACGAGAAGGAACAGCCTCAAATTGTGCAAGGAGAGGGTTAGACTGGGTAACAGTCTAACAGTGTAACCCTAAGAAGGCCTTGCCTGAAAGAGTGGTGAAGCATTGGCAGAGGCTGTCCAGGGCAATGGTGGAGTCTCCAACGCTGGAGGGATTCAAAAACCATGTAGCAGCGGCACTTGAGGATGTAGTTCAAGAGGCACAGTGGTGTTGGACTCATGGTTGGACATGATAATTTTAGAGGTCTTCTCCAACCTTAATGATTCTATGATAACATCTGAATCATGGATAAATGCTTTGAACAACTAAATCTGGATCTAATCTCCAAAAATTTCAAGGGCAAGGATATAGTGTCTAGAGGTCCAATAAATAACATTGCTCTGCAAACAGGACCTTATTTACAGGAAAATAAGAAGTAAAAAAAAGTACAGACCTTGAGTTCTGCTCCTAATCTGGTTCCAAATCGAATGTTTCGAACTGCATAAGGAGCCTGACTCATATTTTCAGCTCCACCACACAGAACAACTTCTGAGTCATTGAGGCAAATTTCCTGTTAATAGAAAAAGAAATCAGACCTAAACTTCAGTTTGACATTTTAGTAACATAATAGTAAGTGTTTTATAGAAAGACCTTGTCACCTGCAAAGCCACACAAACAGAATGAATTCACGCTTGACCATGTGTGCATTGATGAAGGGTTTACTGTTCTATTAAGACTGGGGTCTTTCTCTCACTCCCTGTTCCTTCAGCAAGGAATGATTACATCAATGAAGGATGAAAAGAATATGGGTGCACATATATGACAGGACCGAGTAATAAAGCCATTAAACATCGGCCTGCTTTGTGGTTAAGTTCACAGAGGGTTGAACTTCTTTTTTTGGGACTCCAAGTCTTCTGAAAAGGGACACAAATCAAACATCAAAGTCTGAAAGTAGACCTTATGACTAAAAAATACAGGATATAATTTTAGAAAATATTAGCCAGGAAAGCTTCCAAAAGAAACGCCCCCAAACACATCCATTCATCATTGGCAAAAAGCAAAGAACCTGAAAGCCTTGATTCTTAGATACACCTTTAGATCACTCAAAAATTCTGCTTCCGTAAAATGATTATTTGTGTACTGGAATGGACACAGAGGAAATGATGTTCAGCCTCATGAGTTTTAACAAGGCCAAGGGCAAGGTCCTACACCTCGGTCCAGGTAGTCCACGGATTCAGTACAGGCTGGGGGATGATGAGATTGAGAGCAGCCCTGAGGAGAAGCACTTGGGCTGCTGAGGGATGAGAAGCTCAACATGAGCCAGCAATGTGCGCTCACAGCCCAGAAACCAACTGTGACCTGGGCTGCATCCAAAGCAGCGTGGCCAGCAGGATGAGGGAGGGGATTTGGCCCCTCTGCTCCACTCTGGTGAGACCCCACCTGGAGTCCTGTGTCCAGTTCTGGAATCCCCAACAGAAGAAGGACTTAAAACTGTTGGAATCAGTCCAGAGGAGTCTACAAAGATGATCTGAGGGCTGGAGCACCTCCGCTATGAGGAGAGGCTGACAGAGTTGAGGTTTTCTGCTTGGAGAAGGCTCTAGGGAGACCTTAGAGCAGCTTCCAGTCCTGAAGGGGCTCCAGGAAAGGCGGGGAAGGGCTTTTTACAAGGGCATAGAGTAATAGGATGAGAGGAAATGGCTTTAAATTGGAAGGTGGAAGATTTAGATTAGACATTAGGAAGAAATGATTCACACTGAGGGTCGGGACGCACTGGCCCAGGTTGCCCAGAGAAGCTGTGGCTGCCCCATCCCTGGAGGGGTTCAAGGCCAGGTTGGATGGAGCTTGGAGCCCCTGATCCAGTGGGAGGTGTCCCTGACCATGGCAGCTGGTGGAACTGGATGGGCTTTAACGTCCCTTCCAACCAAACCCCCTCCACGACTCTATGATTCTGTATTGGTATGTGTCTGAGATGACTAGTTAATAATTACTGTGACTGACAACTAGAAAAACGTACTGAGATGCTTCTATAGCTACTGTATCTTTCTGCACATTTAAGCAGCTCAGAAAACAATCTGCAGCTTTGTCGTGCGCAGGAAAAATACGGAAGCATCAGCTGCCTTGATGGAATGCCATCTTTGGCAAAGACCCCAGAACCCTACTTTTGATAGAAGTGGTCAAATTCCCAAACAGATTTTTTCAGTGTGGTTTAGCGTGTTCAGCGGCTTTGCAGAAAGTACTAGAAAAAACGGTCGGAGGGATAATAATGGAAACATGTAACCTGAACTCTCATTGTCTTCCACAATTTTTCCTTTAGAGGATTAGATCTTAAACAATTCTCCAGCCCATGAGGACTATTGTTTTCTTTTCAAACACACCTATGTGGCTGCTCAAATACTCATGAAATACCCATTCATTTTGTAAAATCTAGACCACTGCCAGCCACAGACCACTGCTCTGCATGGACAAATGAAATACGAATCTCCATATCATCTTACTCAGTGGTTTTGGACAACCACTCAAAGCTGATTTTCTCCTGTTTTAGAAGAAATGACACCATAAATTATCTAAACAATGAGAGAGTTTGGATCTTTGAACAAAAAGACACAAAATGCAAGGCTACTTCTTACATAGCTAGCTAGGAGAGAACATAAATAATGGTCAAAAGATGAAAGCCTTCTGTGGTAGTTCTGATGCCCAGTAATCCCACGTCATACAAAGGCCACCACAGAATGCAACTGCTGCAGAGCTGAGCTCTAATTCACCAGCTCACACTTGTTGCATTCCTCATGCTAAATTCAAAATAGCAACAGTGATGATTTTTAGAACCACAAAATATGGTACTGTGGAGGCTGAGCTCTTGCACAAAACCATGCAGGACAACTGGAAGTGTCTACCAGTGGCACCTAAAAATCCATCGTAAGACTCATACCAAACACGAAGTACGCATTTCTACATGTCTATTCTCTCATGTTAACAGACTGATAAAGGTTGCAACTAATACAGAAAGACAAAGCTTTGTACCTGACATCCATTGGCAATGGACTGGAAACCCGAGCCACAAAGTCTGTTGACAGTGAGGGCTGGAACTGGGACGGGGACTCCCACGCGTAAACCAACGTGTCTTGCAATATAAATCCCATCTGCGGAGCTCTGCTGGAAGAACAAATACGAGCTTTTGCTACACTCCAATTTCTTTGGAAAGTAAAGGTCTGGATGAAAAGTCAAAATGGTGTGATGGCATCAGTGGCAGAAGACAGAATACATTCAGCAGAAATACTAAGTCACTTTGATTCAAAACCACACCACACTGTATGAGAGAAGAGGGTCAATGTCTTAATACACATTTCAAAGAAATTCTCTGTCATAAAGGCTAGACATCAGGCCAAATCCAGGACTACAGATGTCGAGGCTGAGGCCAACAACTTGAGGTCTTACGTAATTTGTTTATTGCTCTCTACGTGGAGGCTGTGGTGAGTTGGTTGTTGGCTTCTTCTCCCAGGTAACAAGGGATAGGACAAGAGGAAATGGCCTCAAGTTGTGCCAGGGGAGGGTTAGATTGGATATTAGGAAAAAAACTCTTTACAGGAAGGGTGGTGAAGCACTGGCAGAGGCTACCCAGGGAAGTGGTGGAGTGTCCATCCCTGGAGGGGTGCAAAAACCCTGTAGAGATGGCATTTGGGGACACGGTTCAGTAGGCACAGTGGTGTTAGGCTGATGGTTGGACTGGATGAACTTAGAAGTCTTTTCCAACCTTAACGATTTATGACTGTGTTATCCCTTACCCTTTATTTATGAAACAGCACCACACACTAGACTGACAGGGAACCTAATCTAGACTGGCAAGCAGCAATTGTTTCAACGTAAAACATAACTGCTCAGACTAACAAGGAAAGGCCCCCAAGACAAGACAGGGTGCAAAACGTGGAGACGTCATCGCTGCTTCATGTCCACTTTCAGAAATTTCATTACTATGATGTTCTAGGTGGACCCTGGCCTGTTCCAACAATAAAACTGCTTTTCTCCAAAACTCTTCAAAGATAGTTCTATCACATTTCTATTTGGAAGGCAAAGTACCACACACAGAACAGTTTTCGTCAAACATACTCCTTCAATAAAAGAGGCTACAACATGAAACAAAAATGATTAGGCTTATGCACTTCCAACTACTGAGTCAGCAGATGACAGACAGTACAGTTACAGAATGAAAAATTAAAATAGCACTGCTACTGGTTTGCAATAGATCTTTTCCAAACACAGAGAACACTTATGCTCTTAGGGATCACACCCCAGCCTAGGATGATAGAATCAAAGAATGGCTTGGGTTGGAAGGGACCTTAAAGACCATCCAGTTCCACCAGCTGCCATGGGCAGGGACACCTGGGTCAGGTTGCTTCAAACCCCATCCAACCTGGCCTTGAACACCTCCAGGGATGGGGCAGCCACCACTGCTCTGGGAAACCTGGGCCAGGGCCTCCCCACCCTCACAGCAAAACAATTCTTCCTAAGTTCTTATCTCTACCTCCCCTCCTTCAGCTTAAGTCAAATTGACGGATTACGTACTTAAACGTATCATAAAGACAAAATTCTGTGCACATTGCTCCTTGCCAATGCAAATTCAGGAAAAAAAAAAGCCACTCCTGCTGAAGAAGGGGAGTTCAAAATGGTCATACAGTCACAGTTATTTAATCACATAGTACTTGAAATGAATCCAGGACTAAAAAAATCTACTGAGAAGGGGAAGTATGATACAAAAGAACAGAAATGTAATTTCAACAGGAAAAGACTGGTTTTTTATTAGGAGAATGATTTTTTATGTGAAACTATTATAAGAGTTTTGGATGCAGCAATTTTTTTTTTCTAGGTCACACACAATTCTTACAGAACCTAAAAATCTGAATAAAAGTAGGTGAGATGGTAGCTCTAGGAGCCAGAATAATCAAAAGCTACTCTTCTGGCTTAAAATCCTGAAGGAATGTTTGTTCACTTATCATGAAGTTATCAGCTATTCATTTCTTCTGAACCCTTGAAGCATTCAGTGCAAGGATACCTACCTTTAATAACGGTGAAATCAGAACACAAAACACAACCAAACCTGAAATGCTCTTTGCTGTCTTGCCTCAAATAAAGACCCTAATCCAGATATGAGGGTAAACGTGGTTTTGCAATGCTGGTGCCCTGTACACAATGGCATCTAGTCACAAGCTCTTTAGAAAGTATAACTGTCCAAATGCCTGAGCTGAGAAAGGCACGTGCCTTTCCAGCTCAAAGTAAACTCATATTCACTCCTAAGTCTTTTTAGAGAACTCAAGGGAAAATGGGCTCATATCAGTTACAGTCTCCAGAAACAAAAGGAATTTGTACAATTCAGTTCATTGAGTTCCACAGCTCAAGTCATTAAAACAGGAAAAATGTACACGGGATTAGCAACCAACCGTTCCATGAAGCCACATTTTTAAATCAGCTTGCTCGTGTTTGAACAATCTTTGGCACTAAAAAAGGAAAGCTAAGCCTTGCTCCCAGTAATATCACAAATACGCAGGGTATGTCCCTTAAACACGAACAGGAAACACTACACTATGAATGCAACTCACCCATTCCACATCCACTCCTTGGGTTTATTCTTGGCTGCAAAGCAGAGGTAACTATCTATAGGAACGCACCAAAAGAGGCAACGGAATAATCACCAGCCCGTACATTTCCATGCTACTGACCTGCATGACATTGCCAACAATGACACTGTCAATGATCTCAGGAGACACTTTGCCCGCAGCCAAGGCAGCTCGAGCAGCATGTTCCGTCAGATCAGTGGCGGTGAAGTTCTTGAGCAGCCCTCCATAGGTCCCAAACGGCGTTCGCTTCGCTGCAACTATGAAAACACCTGCAACAGAAGCAGGAATTACCCAGATGTGCAAACAGAAAATTGCCAAGCCAGCCTCAATGGGAACACAAGTACCTCAAGATAAATAAGAAACAGCAATGCTTCAGACAGGGAAGGAATGCAGAAGGAATAATCAGAGAGAAAAGCTCAGAAGATAGTGGCCAGGAGGTCAAGGGAGGTGACACTCCCCTCTAGTCCACTCTTGTGAGTCTTCACGTGCAGTCCTGTGTCCAGTTCTGGAATCCCCGACACAATATGGAACTGTTGGAACAAGTCCAGAGGAGCCTACAGAGATAAACTGAGGACTGGAACACCTTTGACATGGTGACAGGCTGAGAGAGTTGGGGTTGTTCAGCCTGGAAAACAGAAGGCTCCACAGAGACCTCAGAGCAGCTCCCAGTACTGAAAGGGGCTCCAGGAAAGCTGGGGAGGAGTTTTTTGCAAGGGCCTAGAGTGATAGGATAAGGGGAATAGCTTTAAACTGGAAGGGGGAAGATTTAGATCAGACATTAGGAAGAAATTCTTCATGACGAGGATGGTGAGGCACCGGCACAGGTTGTCCAAGGGAAGTGGTGGCTGCCCCATTCCTGGAGGTGTTCAAGGCCAGGTTGGATGGGGCTTGGAGCAACGTGATCCAGTGGGAGGTGCCCCTGCCCATGGCAGGGATTTGGAACTGGATGGGCTTTGAGGTCCCTTCCAGCCCAAACCATTCTGCAATTCTATGGTTCCAGGAATACTTCTTTGCCACAAAGAGGTTTGAAAAAAAGCCAGGCAGTTTGGATAACAGGCAGGCAAAAGAGGCTGCCACACCACATCTGACATTAGTGCTAAAAGCACGAAGTAACACACACAAAATCCCACACTGGACACCTGTGAATTAAGCAGTTCTTTTAAAACACAAAGAAGCCACTCCCTTATCCTACAAAACCCAGCAGATTTTTGGCTCTGAAGCAGGTTTCACAAAGACTAGAAACAACAGTAAAGCAAAACAGGAAACCCATATTTATATGTATTTTCATTTATATTCCTTTAACTTAAGATGGAAAAACATTCCCTAACCAAAAACTTAATGGTATTTCCATAATTCCAAAAGTCAACTAAACTGCATTAGCATCAGCCTTCTGGTTTTGGGGAAGAAAATCCTGTTTTCAACAGACAGGAAAGTACGTGCAAGTGCAGGTGTCCAGATGCACTGGCCAGATGCAGTGTGTGAATTCCAGTCTGCGAGAAGCTGCCTCTGACCCAGCCCAACAGGTCCTGACTGCTGGCTGCAGCGGCTCTGCTTCCACAGGCAGCCCATGAACTTTCCCCTAGTTGAACATCACAGCTCACGCTCCCCTTTTCTACAGCTGCCACGCAGCACCCACTGTTATTTTAAGTCACACTGAAAGGATATGGACAGATATAAGAAGGAATGGAAATTAAATGCCTCTTCGTTGAGCTGCTCATGAACACTGTTTTCAGCCCTCTGCTAGAGGCTGGTAATCCATATTCTTTGGTTGGTTAGCAGAGGGAGCATGCTCCTCTCCCTCTCTTGTCTATCTGGATCACAGGCTGAACAATTTATAGAAAAAGGGCTTTCCAAACTGGTAAAGGTCAAGTGTGTTCCATGTAAGATATCGATTCTTTTGGCAAAACAAAAACTTGTTTTGCCCTGTTGAGACTGCAGCAGGGGCAGCAGCGTCCTTCAACACCTTATCTCACTCACACAAGTAGCCCAGCTGCGTTTGTTGCCCAGAGAATCACAGAATCACTAGGTTGGAAAAGACCTTTGAGATCTTCGAGCCAAACTGTACCTGCCCACTACTAAACCAGATCCCTGAGCGCTTCAGCTGCCCAACTTTTAAACCCCTCCAGGGATGGGGACTCCACCACCTCCCTGGGCAGCCTCTGCCAGTGCCCAAGAGAGAGGTCATGCTGCAAACTTGCTGGGAGGGAGAGCAGGGGAAGAACGATATCTCAGATGCCAGAGCCCTCCTCTAAGTCACCCCAAACTCAGTTCCAGAACTTTCCTAGACGAAGCTCTGTGCAGACCCATCAAAAAAACTATAACTAGGACTCTGGAGGGATCATTTGCAGCAGAGTGCCTGCCACTCTCAGAGAAGAGGAGGAGGACTGGAGCCCAGGCGGTGTTCTTGCACTTTGCTCTCTCTCTCCTTCTGGTCCCTTAATCCAGATTCAGCAGCCAATGCCAATCTTATTCCTAAGAACGCTTGTACAAACAAATTCTGTTCTGGACCAATCATTTGGCACCATCCTGCCTCCATTTAGCCCGGTGGGTACTGATCCCATTAATTTTGCAGGGAGACCCAAGGTCTTACCCCAGCGACCCCTGGACTGCCCAGGCTGGGTCATGAAGCTCCACTGACAAGGATCTGAACACTATGTTGGGATCTGAAACAGGTAATGGATATTTAGACATTAATAAGAAATTTGAGACATTAGGAAAAAATTCTTCACAATGAGGGTGGGGAGGCCCTGGCCCAGGTTGCCCAGAGCACTCGTGGCTGCCCTAAAGGTGTTCAAGGCCAGGTCGGATGGGGCTTTGAGCAATGGGAGGTGTCCCTGCCCATGGCAGTAGGGTGGAAGTGGATGATCTTTAAGGTTCCTTCCAACCCAAACCATTGTGTGATTCTATGATTCTATATGCTCAGATCATCTGGGTAACACTCTGAACCAGATGAAGCAAGAATTGCAGACTCAAGGAAAAGGATGAATGCGAAAAAAACAACGTGGCTTTCTAAGCTACAAAATAGCAAAACAAAGCCTCACTGTCAGAGCCTGATGCTGCCCATAGGCTTCCTTCTGGGGCACACAGAAGACCTTGAAGTCTTTGCTAAGCACACTGCTACTGCTCCCTTAAAATGCAGTGCTGACATGATAACTATGCAAAAACTGTGAGAAGCAGGACTTACTTCCTCAAAGGAATAAATAGCTGCTAACTATCACACATCCAAAATGCCTGCTCTTCAGGTTTCAAGCAACAAGGGAGCACCACAAACACTGAAAATACATCTCTCAAGGGGCCTCTGTGTGTTCAGAGGTCTGAAATGTGCCAAAGCTGGTACTGCAGGGAAGGTTTTGTACTCAGGTTCAGCACTGACCCCTTGAACACACTAAGAGCATGTGATGTCCATCATCACTTTTCATTCCTCATTTAATTATCACTCAACTGATTCCAGCGAGTAATTAAATTTCACCTGGAAAAATTCTTAATCTGTTCAGTAAATTTTTTTCACTCTGGTAACACAATTTTTTGAAAAAAGCTGCAAACTATTAAGAGACATCAGATGTGAACCACAATGAGTTTTTTAAGCAAAGGTGAAGATGCTCTAACTAATTTATTTTTATGAAGAATGGCTGCATTCCACACAGACACTGCAGACATACACAGTCCCTGGACTTTGTGGGAGTGTAAGGACAGGATGAGGAATGGTTTCAAGCTGAAAGAGGGGAGATTGAGACGAGATTTTAGGAAGAAATGTTTTCCTGTGAGGGCAGGGAGACCCTGGCCCAGGTTGCCCAGGGATGTCGTGGCTGTCCCATCCCTAGAGGTGTTCAGGGCCAGGTTGGATGGGGCTTGGACACCCTGATCCACTCGGAGGTGTCCCTGCCCACGGCAGGGAGTGGAACTGGATGGGCTTTAAGGTCCCTTCCAACCCAAACCATTCTATGGCTCTATGATTCTATGACTCTCTACGTATTCAGGTGACAGATTTATACTAAATATAAATTAGTAGTTTTCATTTCATTATCCAAAATGTATTGTCATTAATAATAATCTATTGAACATTAAATCTTAGCCTTCATTAAGTGACAACACTATTCGTAATAAGAGATCCTTAACTCTTTTACGGTTGATCTCACATTCATAAGCTTATCTTTCCTGCAGCAAACCGGGCCTCAACCCCCGTCTTGCCACCAGCCCTCCTGCCCACTGATTCCTCTCTCCCCGTCTCCTTCAACATTGTGCCGGCACAGCTGGTTGCAAGGCTTCGCTGCGGACCAGCTCAGGCACCTGACCAAGCTAAGGGAATGTTTCTCCTCCCTTTTGGCCAGATTATCCACATTATTTGCTGAACGACTCACCATACAAACAAACAGTCTAGGGGCAAGGATGGAACTTTGCCCTTCAACCTTCCTTTCACAATCACGACACCTCTCTTTCGCTGAGGTTCATGACTGCTGGCTGCTTCTTCACCACGGCACCACGGGGCCAGAGTGCAAATCACACAACCAAGGTAGGGGAAGACTAACCCAGAGTCAGCAGAAAAACAGGGTCTAATTTTCATTTGCATCGGTTCTGCAAATGTTTTCACCTTCTGGTTGCTCAATAAAACATAATTCCAGACTCAGAGAGAAGGCTGGACTGAACCAGTAGGGAAGAAGAGGCAGCACAGTATCTCCTAGAAGCAGAAAGGAACGACTCTGTGTGGGGAGGGTCAGAGTTAGGGTTAGGGGCTCATCATCTAGAGTTGTCCCCAGGTAGAAGAATCTCACAGAAAGATGGCCTAGGCCCTCTGAGCAGCGGTGTTGAGTTATTCTGAATTAAACGGATGACAGAGTCATTCCTGTAAGGGTACATTACTCCAGAACCTGCTTAATTTTGCTTCATTTGCAGAGACACCTAAGAATACTACTCCCTCCACAGAATTTCAGGAGGGGCACCAAGGGGCTGCTGAAGCCCGGGGTGAGAAAGGACTCAGTGGGCTTTGACAGCTCTTCTTACATCTGTGTTAACTAGTACTGTCCTACATTACCACAGGCAGGATTTCCAAAGCCTCTGCAGTTTTCCAAGGTGATAAACAATGGATGAGAGCAGAATACAACCAAACGCAAAGGGATCTGGAAACTTCTGGGGCTAGAAAGAAAAGGTCACTCTGAATCCTTCTCAACCACTCAACTCAAGATATCTTTTAATCCAGTTCTGTTAACCACCTGCTGAAGTGGGATCTGCTATTGTAGACCTGAACATTCTCTAAGCCTCCAACATTCCTCAAATGCACCTGGTATGAAAATATTTCTTTGTCAGACGCTATTCTGAAGACATAAAACAATAATTAACCCCCCAAAATTAAGAAGCAAGAACAGCATATGAAAAATACAGTGGCAAGAGATGAGGTATGGTCTGAAACAGGCACAGACAGCTAACATCAAACAAGTATGGGCAAAGCTGCTCCCTGTTATCCAGTTCAGTAGAGCAACACAGAATTACTGCAACACTGGCCAGACAGGCTTTCAGCACTGCAACCTCAAACCACAATTCACGTGTATATTATTATTGAGGTACAGTCTGCCAAATAGCAAAAGACTGTCAAGTAGAAACACAGAATGCACTGTGTTGGAAGGGACCTTAACAGCCTGTCCAGTTCCACCCCCCTGCCATGGGCAGGGACATCTCCCACTGGATCAGGGGCTCCAAGCCCCATCCAACCTGGCCTTGGACACCCCGAGGGATGGGGCAGCCACCACTTGCTGGCACTTACAAACAGAGTTTACACTAACACAGGCAGAGCTGGATCTGACCAGAGAGACGTTCAGCCACGGACATGCCAAGTGTCACTGTATTCTGACATGGCCAGTTGCCGGACACGCATACGCACTCTTTCTTATGCATTTCACAGAACTGTTTGGTTGGAAAAGATCCTTTGAGATCACGGAGTCCCGCTGTAACTGTCCAATACTAAACCAGTTCCCTGAGCACCTCATCTGTCCACCTCTTAAACCCCTCCAGGGATGGGGACTCCACTGCCCTGGGGAGCCCCTGCCAGTGCCTGAGAACCCCTGCAGTAAAGAAATTTTTCCTAATATCCCATCTGAACTTCCCCTAGTGCAACTTCAGGCCACTTCCTCTCATCCCATCACTTGTTATATGGAAGCAGAGACCAACACACACCTCACCACAATCTCCTTTCAGGAAGCCACAGACAGAAATGAAGTCTCTCCTCAGCCTCCTTTTCCCCAGGCTAAACAGCCCCAGGTCCTTCAGCTGCCCCTACAGCCTCTACATTCCAGCTCCATTCCCAGTTCTCTTCCCCTTCTTAGACATGCTCCAGCCTCCGCCTTGGAGTGAGGGGCGAAAAACTGAATCCGGGATTCGAGATGTGGCTGCACCAGTGCCAAGTCCAGAGGGATAATCCAATCCTTTCCCTGCTTCTGCTGCCCACACCACGGCTGTTGGAAAGGATCTTAAAGCCCATCCAGTTTCAACCCCCCTGCCATAGGCAGGGATACCTCCCTCCGGCTCAGGTTCTTCAAAGCCCCATCCAACCTGACCTTGAACACCTCCAGGGCCTCCCCGCTCAGTGTGAAGAATTTCCTACTAATGTCTGATCTAAATCTTCCCACTTCTGATCTAAAGCCATTCTCCCTCATCCTGTCACTCCACGGCCTTGTAAAAAGCCCCTCTCCAGCTTTCCTGGAGCCCTTTCCAGCACTTGAAGCTGGTCTAAGGTCTCCGCGGAGCCTTCTCCAGGCTGAAAAACCCCAACTCCCTCAGCCTGGCCGCAGAGCAGAGGAGCTCCAGACCTTTCATCACCTCCAAGCCCTCCTCTAGAGCCGTTCCAGCAGTTCCACCTCCTTATTCTGTTGGGGATCCCAGAACAGGACACAGGACCCCAGGAACACCCAAAACACACAACCAGGGAACCCTGTGCCTACCCCCCCACCCCTCCCGTTCCCCAAAGGCCACGGTTATTCCCACCCAGCAGGGACAGGGACATCCCCAAAGCTCCCCTTTGGAATCCCACGGGACAATGTGGTTCCCACCCCACCAAACCCCAACCCCCGGGCTCCCCCACCCCCGGCCCGTACCCCAAACGCCCACCCCTTGCCCCCGGGTCCCTGCTGAGGCGCCGGTGTCCCCCCGGGGCCCTCCTGAGGGGCCGGTGTCCCTTCGGGACCCTCCTGAGGGGCCGGTGTCCCTTCGGGGCCCTGCTGAGGGGCCGGTGTCCCCCCGGGGCCCTCCTGAGGTGCCGGTGTCCCTTCGGGACCCTCCTGAGGCGCCGGTGTCCCCCCGGGGCCCTCCTGAGGGGCCGGTGTCCCCCCCCCCCCGCCCGGCCCCGCCGCCCCCCGCCGGCCTCCCGGCCCTCACCCCTCAGCAGCGCCATGGCCGCGGCCGCGCCCCCGCGCCGCACATTCGTCACGCAGGGGAGGGGCGGCGATTGCGAACTGGCTCAGGGGTTCCTGGAGGAATGAATTAAGGATTGTTATTTTTGCTCTTATTATGATTTATTTTTTTGCGTTTGCCCTTCCGTCGGTTTCTCCCCCGTCGCCGGGAAAAGGGGCGGTGGGATTTGGCGAATCGGCTGCGCACGGGGAGGGAGGATCCCTGAGGGCAGCCCCAATCCATCCCTGGATCCCCGAGGGCAGCTGCCATCCATCCCTGGATCCCCGAGGGCGGCTCCCATCCATCATACATACCATACTGGGGGGGCAGGTGGCGGGGACCGGGAGGAGGTTTTCACTCCCCGCCCTCACCCCCATTCCAGCTCCCACGGAGCGGCTCGCCGCGGGGATCCACTGCCCTGGGCTGAGGGAGAGCCGCTCGCCACCGCTGCTGCCACCACAAAACCCACGTGGTTTCAGCATTACAGAAGGGCCTGTTAACAGATACGATAAGAAATGGTTCAATTAAACAACGTTGGTAGCAGTTCAAGAATCGAGACTGTTTAAATAATGCGATTTTACAACAGATGCAGCTTTTTTGTTTTATCAAACACTTACAAAGATACCGGATTTTGAAAGTTGTAACAGGCATGACCCGTATATGGTGTTTACAGATACGTCAAAGGATGTGCTTGAGAAGCAAGTAGACAACTGAGCAGTTAAAGAAACCTTAATTTTAGAATCAATCAGTGACAAAAAATCCTAATGACAAATATAGAAAGATATGGTGTGGTCTGAAAACCCCTACAACAACAGCTGGGATCATTTACCTATCAAGCCCAGCTGATGGCTACCGCCCTGACTGCACACCGGACAGAAAGACTTTTGTTATAGATGCAAGTTTTACTGAAATAAATCAAGCAAGGGAAATTATATACGGGGGGATGGAAGTTTTAGCTCAATTGACTAGTCTGTGATTAACTACCAAAATCATGAATTTGCAAAGTACAGTACTCACAGAGCAAAGAAGAACAATATATTACCATAAGTGAAATATTTGTTAGACAGTCGATATAAGCCTTATTAGATAATGCATGTACTTATTTTAAGTGCTGTATGTTCCCGGTACCGTGTGTAGTATGAATATCCATAGCATTGAAAAATTGTGGATCCAATAGTGATAACCAACATTGCGTGAATGTATTCAGCTGGCTTTGAAATGAGTGGTCGTGTGTGTGTGTTTGAAGCGCTTCAAATGTTTGTAAGACTTACGAATTGGTTTTGATTAATCTTGAAAATATATATCTGGGACCTTTCAATCTCAAATGTCCACTAAGCCGGCAAACAGGTAGATTTACCTGGGGATCTTTGGAATGAAAGGTTTCTGAAGGAAAAATTTTAAAATACCTAGCAAAACAGCTGTATGTGTGTGAGTGTCGTCCCCTCCCCCCCCCACTTCTCCTTCCTTTCTAAGTTTTTTTTTCCTTTTAGCTTTGCAGAAGTCCAGAGGAGTTAACTGTGTTATCTCTCTAGGGGAATGCCAGTTTGTGAGAACACTCTGCATTCCACTGTCCCTCGTCAGCAACTGCTGAGTCCTAGTGTAGACAACCTTTAGGGATAATTGAGCAAATGATAGAGGAAAATTCAAATGATTCATTATGAATTATTGAGTGGATATTTTTACCGTATCAACCGAAAAATACTATAACCACTAGACTTGAGCTGTTTGGTCAATTGATTATGAAAGGCAGAAAAAGATGTTTGGAATTGTCTGGGACTCAACCTTCATGAATTTATCTGCCAATTAATGAGGGATATTTGGATTGGCTTATGGAACATTCAGAACCTATTGGGATTGCATTAGCAGATTTTATGGGAGAAATTAGCAACACGTATCCGATTAGCAAATTGATTCCTTTGATACAAAACCAAACCTTTGAACAGATACCGATGCGATCTGAGACGCCAATGAAAGGCGTTACATTTTTTACAGATGCAGGCAAGAAATCTGGTAGGGCTGCCGTTACCTGGCAAAAGCGAGGACAGTGGAACCAGAAGTTAATATTTACACAGCCAGGTGATTCATTACAAACTATGGAGCTACGAGCAGTGGTTTGGGTATTTCAACAATATACATCACAGCCTATTAATATAGTTTCTGATTCATTGTATGCTGTAGGTACTGTTTGTAGAATAAAACGGGCTATGATAAAAGAAGTTAAAAATGCGGTTTTGTATGCCTTATTGTTACAGTTGCTGTACCTGTTGGAGCAACGAGAGCAGAAGTATTTTATTACTCATATACGAAGCCATCAACCTAATTTTGGCCTGGCAATTGGGAATAATCGTGCCGATCGCCTCGTTGCTGCAGTTTGGAATGATCCTCGAATAAATCTCTTTTTACAAGCCAAAGCCTCACCTGAATTTTTTCACCAAAGTGCTAAAGTACTTAAACGATAATTTAATATTCCTCTGTCTGATGCACAAGGTATAATTAATTCTTGTCCGGATTGTCAAAAACAAGGTATGGGATTAGGATTTGGAGTAAACCCCAGAGGGCTTCAAGCCTTACAATTATGGCAAATGGATGTGACCCATATTCCAGAGTTTGGGTGATTGAAATATGTGCATGTCTCAGTAGATACTTTTTCTATGGCCATATGGGCCACGGCACAGACCGGGGAATCTGCAAAACACATAATTAAACACATGTATGCTGCTACAATGGCATTAGGGATACCTCAAATGATAAAAACAGATAATGGGCCAGCTTATGTCTCTCAAAAATTTAAACATTTTTGTGTTCAATGGGGAATCCGTCATACTACAGGTATCCCACATTCTCCAACGGGTCAGGCAATCATTGAACGTTCTCATGCAACCTTGAAGTCCCTTTTGCAGAAACAAAAAGGGGGAGGAGATGTATTACCCCCTAGTGAACGAATTGCAAAAGCGACTTATGTGTTAAATTTTTTCTGTCTCACTGGAACGAGGAATAGTCCTCCAATCGTAATTCATCATCGATCACTGGAATCAGGATTGAATAACCAGGATCAGCAAGGCATCAAAGTACAGTACAAAGACTGGGATTCAGGTGAATGGAAAGGACCTGTTGAACTCAAAAATGACAGGAAGAGGTTATGCTTGTGTTTTAACAGATACAGGACGTCGCTGGGTACCACAGAAGTGGGTCAAGCCTCGGAAGGAGCGGTCATCACTGGGTCTACAGAATCCAGACGACAAAGAGCGTATAAGGAAGTGCATCGACGGAGATTAGCATGTGAAGACTGTGTAAAATGTGAACTTTGGGTGGAAACCGTATGTAAAGAATGCAATGTTTGTTTTTACCGAAAGGCATCGTTAACATGTAGATGGTGTGATCGATGTTTGCAAAAACAATTCGAAATCATAGAACAAGCCATTAGAATTGCGAGAGTCACAGGTCACGAACCAGGTTTTACATTTCGGTTATATAGCAATCAAATTGTGTGGCAAACAGAAATGAGAAACGAAAGTGATCTTATTTGTGTATTGAAAATAGTATGTAGCAAAAAATTATTAGTGTCTCATATTTGAACAGTAAATAGTGATAATTGGGATAGAATAGTAAAACAGTGTGAAAAGCATTTTAGCTGGAAAAAGAAAAGGAGTCAAAAATGAAATCCTTCAGCATCATTTTCTCTTGTGGCCTATTGTGTTTAATAACAGGAGTTCAATCGGTCACAATTGATATGGCTCTGTCACAAAATTCACCGAATGTGTGGGTCTCTTGGGCCTACAAAGCCAATATTACTGACTTTTGTTTGTCTTTAAAGCAAGTAGGAGATCCTTTTAGAACTTGTCTGATAGGAATACCGTATTTGAACCTAGAAGACTTTTGAAATTGGACCACAGTAGACCATTGGTTGAAGAAAACAGTTCTAAATAAAACTGCTACAACAATGGGGCGGGGTTATGACTCCACTGCCATGGCTCTAATAGTAAAAAATTTAAATGAGACAATGTTGCCCCCCCAAGAACTAGATTTATTCTAGATGAATCCTCAGATTCATCTCGAGGATGTTGGTATTTTGGTACTCCGTCTATCGGGGATGAAACCCATGTGTCACCTCAAAGAATATGATATCATGATGGTTCCTGTTGTAACGGATCCTCCCCTCACATACCCTATCATGATACTAAACCAAAGGCACTTCCACCTGGATACTTTTTAATTTGTGGAGATAGGGCATGGCCCGGAATACCTGCTCTGCCTTTTGGAGGGCCTTGTTATATTGGAAAATTGAGTTTCCTGATGCCTCGAAAAGAGTACATGCAATTTTTTAAAGAACTTAACAAAACAGTGGTAAGAAAAAGGCGATCCACCCTCCAATTGAGGGAGACCTGTAATGATAACGTGGTTTCATGGGGTCAAGCTTTATCTACAGTTGGTTTTCTCTTTCTTCCACAAATAACGAGCATGAAGGCACTAAATTCGTTGCATACATTAGCCTGCTGGACAGGTAAACAGATGAATCGTACCTCGCAGATTTTATATGAGCTTGCCAATGACGTAGATAGTACTAGGCATGCCACACTGCAAAATCGAGCAGCTATTGATTTTTTGCCTTTAGCTAATGGCCATGGATGTGAGGATTTCGCTGGAATGTGTTGTGTGAAGGTTTCTGATCACTCTCAATCAATACATATGAAATTGAAAGGGATGGTGGATGCCATGAAAAAATTACAATCTGAAAATTTTTTAGATAATTGGTTTACAGGATTAGGTTTAACAGGATGGCTTGAAGAATTGTTAAAGCAAAGTTTGGTTATTTAGATTGTCATTTTGGTAATTTTAAGTGTGATACCGTGTATTTTGTCTTGTGTGAGACGAATGATTGATGCGACCATGAAAAACGTTTTCAATAGTGCTTGGACTGCTCAAAAAGAAAACGGGGGAATTGATGGATGGTTACGAACCAGGGGACATTTAATGAGCACCCCAAGCACTGAGCAGCTTATGCTAAATGAAATAAAGGCACCTTAGCATAAGGCCTCACAGCTTTTGCACCAGAATTAAAGCTAACTTTGCAGAAGCAGCAGCTGCTGTAAATGACACACTGTCTTCAAGGTTTCTCTTTTCAACAACAGAGAGTTGTTCTACCTTATACTCCTCTCATTTCTCACGGGAAGCTTTCCTCGGTAGTCCTTGACTTGTTACTTTGTAGTCTATCAATTTGAAGACTGAAGTGCTCACATAGCTATTTCTCATGGGAAAATATAATAATGTAAGTAATGATTGCTTGTTGCTAATGGAGAATTGTCAAATCGGCTTGCAAAACAATGGCTTGCTTGAGCTAAGTAAGGTATAAAATGTGTTATGAACTTTGATTAAATGGCTTCACTTGGATCATGTTGATCACTGCGTGTTGTCCCGTTTTTCTTCCGTCAAGTCACCATTCCTGGAGGTCTTTAAAAGATGAGTAGATGAGGTGCTCAGGGACAAGGTTTAGTGGCAGATAGGAATGGTCGGACTCGATGATCCAAGAGGTCTTTTCCAACCTGGCGATTCTAGGATTCTACATTGTCCTGCAGCCACAGGAAGCTACAGTTCACGCTGCTCATTGGAAGCACGCCATGGGAAGTTGTTCTCTCCCGGTTTATGGTTACCTGTAAATTCAAGTTTCGTCATCTGTTATCTCCCCAGACTCAGTGATGGCTCAGCCCACAGCCAGCAAATGCTAAACTCTAGTAAAAGCTTTCATAACCTGGTAACACCAAACAACTTGCTCCTGCAATGCTGTAAGAAATAGGTAAGTAGCAATTGTTTGACACAATCTTCCACAGAAAGAGAAAGGAATAATGTTTTACACCAGACTTCTTTGTTTTCTGACACCAGAGTTTTCAAGGCACAAGTAGAAAATACTAGTGGTCAAGGGCCATGGAGACATGTTTCACTCTAACCTTACAGGAATCACATCCTTGACTGCAGTCTCTACAACATTACTTCATCTTCCCAAGATTAGTACAGAATTTAAGGTATCTGTATTTATACAGGCATCATCTACATTTAAGCTGACATTAACAATAGCAATAATATCTGAAATTAGTTAATGGACTTCATTTTAAGCTAGTGGAACTCCTAGAATCCCCTGCTTGCAAAGCACACCAGTATTCTTCCACAATACTGCAACCGACATGACAGATGAACATTTACTAGGTAATTAGCACCTCAAACCCCAAAACAAACTGAACCAAAAAAAGCCAAACAGTTTTAAGGCTACAGAAAATCTAAGTCTGCAATCTTGTTCTGAGAAATAAAATTAAACAATAAAATGAGTCAACATGATGGCTCTTTCTTCTTGCTGCATCTGCCCACACCTACCTGCTGCTCCTATTTCTTACTTAAACCAGCCTCAGTGTTCAAACCCCTCTACAAAGGACTTACACTCACTAGCCCAGCAGAAAGTTCGCACATTCTACAGTAACTTGCAGAAGCTGAACTCATTGGAGGATCTAAAAGACGATGCAGAGCAAGAGTGGACGTGCAAAATACTGCACAGCCAGGAACGGGGCAGGAAAATAAACATATATATTTGCACATAAATATATATATTTAGATATAAATACATATAAATCCCGAGGTCTGCTCTGGGCAGGTGTCGTGTGCTTGACAATTGCAACAGCCCTGGGTGCTCCTTTCCCAGGAAACGCCTCCATCCCAGCCCTGGTTAAGAGAATGTTCCTTCACGCATGTTCATTTAGTTGAAAGAATGTTCTTTCATGAATATTCATTCAGATTCGTGAATATTACAATCATCTTCGAGAATGTTCCCTCCTGCGTATTCATTTAGTTTCGAGAATCTTCCTTCATGAGTATTCATTCAGTTTAATGAATAGTACAATCATCTTCGAGAACATTCCTTCATGTGTGTTCATTCAGTTTCACGACTATTACAATCATCCTTGAGAATGTTCCTTCCCCTGAGTGGGCCTGGGCAGCCAGCCCCTCCCGGACCACCCAGCGACTCTCAAGATCTCCTCCCCGGGGTCCGAGGCTGAACCCGAGGCTCCGTGAACGCGGATGCCCCCATCCCCACACACCAGTCTGCACAATCCAATACAGCTAAGCCCCACACAAATGTTAAACCAAGAGTTCCGTCAAACGCTTAAAGTTGAAGATAAACGTTCGCAACTTCACAATCAGCGCCGTTTCCTGTCATGCTGGCACAAATCTCCTTAATATCCATTCTCACAATCCCTCCGCTTCTTTTGTAATAAATTGATTCGTGTCTGTCTTTCAAAGTTGGATAGAATTAATTTTGTATTCTCATCTTCTTTGTTCCTCTTTAAAAGTTGAATTTGCATCTTTTCGCCCTGTTTCTCAAGATTATCAGTGGCCCATTGCTTAGCCCTCCCCGGGTCCGTATTGTTCCGTATATTAGGATCCCAGAGGTTTGACTCCCGAGATTTCCAAGGCCATCGCTCCCCCATACTGGTCCTTCCACACACAGAACAATTGGTGACGTTTAAAGATTTAGCTGTGTTTTCTGCGAGATTTGTAAACAAGTTCTGGGCAACTGAGGGGATTTCATATTTGACTCCTGTGGCTATTTCTTGATAAAATGAATGAAAACCTAGTTTGTATTGCTCTTGATCTCTATGTTCTTCTTTAACTATAATGTTAATTATAGTTCCAGGATCCTTTCCCCTGCCTTCAGTCTGTATACCATAGATTGCTTCCTTTTTACCCATTAGAACTTCTGGGTTATATATAGTAAAATTTACAGGAGTACAGCTAGTGGCTGTGCAATTTGAGAGCCTTATGGCCTGCATCAATTATGCCTTCAGTTTCTCAGAGTTCCCATCAAGGGATGTTTCTCTAGCGTTTTAATCCCAATTAACCCAACCAACACAATCCCAACTGGGACAATAATTCCGATCTTCAGCATTATAACATGGGCCATAAGGGTCACACATGCACTTATTACTGTTTATGTAGTAACACCTCCAACTCAGGTCTCCACACTTTCCCTCTATCCAGGCGTTTTGGTCTATGGCTTTGCATACGTTGAATATTACTGATCTAGGGCTTTGGATGTTGATAATTTCTGTCTTTTCTATTAAAATCCCTTTTCTTCCCATGACACAAATCTCCTTAATATCCGTTCTCACAGTCTCTTGTCAATTAAAGTGGAATGTGAGTGTTGCTGGGAAGTCAAAGGGGCAGTATTGGATCAATTTCCCACCGGCTGACACCCTGGTGAAAAGACAAAAAAAAAGAGTAAATGATTCAATTAAACCTAAATGTGAGGTTTGATTTGTAAGTGCACCAGTGTATGTGAGTATTCCATGGCGCTATGAAACGCAAACAAGAGCAAAGCAAATCAGAGAGGAAAACTAGAAAATGATTAAAGGAAGGAGTTCCAATCAAGAGGTTTACCTGGCTAACCTATTCCAAGGGAATCTTTCCAGAACTGAGCTGCTCCTGAAGATGGAGTTGATCAGCTAAAGAACTAGTTTAATACTAAAATGAAAAAGTGGCTAAAATTCTCAACACTTACGATGAGAGTCTAACAGTCTAGAGAATTAACTTTGTACGTAGGTTGGTTGAAGGGGGAGTGGGTTCGTCATCTGGGCAGGAGGTCTCTTGGGGAGTGTTTCTCCCTCCCAAAGCGATGCACAGACAGTCAGCAAGACAGCCCGGGAACCCTTCCAAGCTACAGCTTGTGATCTCACACTTGGCTACTGGGTACTTTCCAGAACAAGCATAGAAGATTATTGTCACTGACGGCACATCCGTGCACGTATACTTACACACACATGTAGAGGTACGTGTGCAGGTGCTGTCCCAGCGTTTCACACACATACTCCTGTGCACACTTGCCCCACATTTCCCGACACCGAGACGCTCATCAGCGAGGTATTACTGCAACATCTCCAGCAACAGAAAGTGCACGCGCAAGGCGAGGAGACCTGCAGACACTCCTCTCTTGGCTTGTGTGGCCTGCTAGGTGGAGATTGGCACATCTCCCAGGCAAAGGTGGGTCGCAGGTGTATTGACTAGCACAAAAGACAGCTCTGAAGGAGCTGAACTGGGGGGGACACAAGAAGGAGACAGAAGAAGACAACGGCCCCCCCACCATGGGATCACCTCCATCAAAGACAGAAGCAGTGGAACGCCTTCTGGACCGGGACCCCCAGAGACGCTGGACATCTGTGGACCCGTGGTGGCAGCTATAAACCCCTTTTCCTTCCCTCCTCCCCATCTCTTTCCTTGTTCTCTGTCTCTTCTCCTATTGTAAGTCGCTTTATGAGCACAATTAATAAAGCACCAGTTTATACCGAAATTTAACTCCCTTGACTTGTTGAATTGTTGCCTTTTTCCCATTGCACTCTAAAATCATAAATGAAAGGAATCATCATGTGTCCGCTCACGAGTGAACCGTGACAGGGACCCACCGGGGTGGGACGGGGCTCGTTCCCGAAAAGGCGAGAGGGGGGTGTGCGATGGGGGATTAAAGGGGAGCGCATCCTCGCGGGGAGGGTGGCATGGGGCTAGGTGACTTGACCATTGATGAACAGGATAGCAATTGTTTAGCCTTTTAGCAATTAGTCAGCTTGAGATAAGCACAAAGAAAGGACTAACCCTTAAGGGTAAATGGAATAGTAGTAATTTAGCCGAAGCAACTGGCACTTAAGGAACAGCAGAATAGAATCTGCTCACGCTTAAAGAATACACAGGATGACAGTTGTTTAGCTAAAGCAACATGTTTCTATAAGCCTTTAGGTAGGAAGGGGGTCTGCTGCTAGAAGATTTCTGCTAAGCTGGACAAGTCATCTGGACCCGTGATAAGAGCAGAAAACCACTATGATATGGATGGCAAGGATCCAGAGAACACGCGTGCAGATTGAAGTTAAAGGAAGTTAAGACATCCCTGAGAAGACCCTGCAAAGGCACAAACAGGAAGAAAACTCTTCTCAAACTCATGATAATAAAAGTGGGAAAGGTTATGAATATGTATAGGCGGTTTTTGGAATATGTAACGGTTCACTGTATAAAGCCAAGCCAAGTTGCCACAATGGGCACGCACATTGTTTTGGAGAAATAATTCTCCCACGCGCCTCAGCGCTGAATAAACATACCTACTTTATAACTTTATAAGTTATAGAGTCTTGATTCCGCATGTCAGGAGGGGGGAAGGCAGTGAGTGGGTCTCTCTGAGGAGAGCGAATGTGCGGGCAGCGCAGGGCAAGCCATGTGGCCGCTGCTGTCTCTGTGCTGCTGGGGGGCTGTCGCTGTCGCTGCCCTGTTCCGCTTGTGAGAAACACTCATTCACTGGTAAAATATTAAAAAGGACAAAGTCTTTGAAGCAAAGGCAATAATATTTTTCTTTTACAATTCAGGGCTGAATTGGATGCCCTTCTAAGAAGGCATGATGCAAAGGCTGGTCACAGGAGTTCTCTACTTGTTGGACATAAGTATTCATACTGATTCCAAGAAACACCGGTTACATATTCAGGGAATATCAGTTAAACATACGCAGAACTCATATCACCCACTCTCAAACATACATCACAGTTCCTTTGTGTCTTCAGAATCCTCTGATGCTCTTTATCTTATCTCCTTACTCATTGTATCCTCTTGGTGAGCTCAGGTCTGCCCTTTGTTCCTGCTAGGAGACTGTCCTTTTTTCAACTAGTACACAGGCTAAACTCCTGTTACAATCACAACCTTTGTTACTGCCAGCTGGCCAAGATTTGCCTTCAGTATATATACTAGTTTTAGACAAAGAACTGTGTGAGTCCTCAAAGAATATTTAGGCTGGAGGTTGTCTGCATATTGTCTATTGATACGAGACAGATTTATGTCACAAAATAATTAAGCATACAAACCAGTTGCAGCAAAACTTATCAGTTAATTCTCACACGCTCCCTGGGCTTCGCGGCTCCCTCCATGGTGAACAAGGTGGAGAAGCTGGGTCGTGCCTTCGAGCGCTAGAAGCGGCGGCCGCGGGCGGCTCGAGCTGGTGTTCCTGGTGGACGAGTCGTCGAGCGCGGGTCCGGCCAATTTCCTCAGCGAGCTGCACTTCGTCAAGAAGCTGCTCTCCGGCTTCCCAGTGGTCCCTACAACAATCACCCTCCTCTTCTTCTTAATGGATGATGGTTTTATCTTTTTCTGAGGATGGGGCGGCCTAGGGAAGGATTCTAGGCTGTGGGAGCCATCATCCTCATCCTCAGGATTGGATTCCACCTGCAGCACATGGTATTTATTCACGAGGGGGACCTGGGGTTTTGTTGCACTGCCTGCAGCCCAGGGGCTGGGGAGCTGGTGCACCCACTGCGGCTCTGGCTGGGTGGCAGCATCCATCCTGCCAGCTGCAGCCCCCGGAGCGGCTTTAATCTTCTGCCGGGTGGCCACCGTGGTCTTCAGTGTCTTCTGTCTAGTCTCTAGCCCCTCTCGGCGCCCTGCCTGCTTCACCTGCTGCTCCACCTGCCCCGCTCCACTTCGCTGTGCTCCAGGTCACCGCGCTCCCACGGGAACGTTTAACTCTCCCCCGTCAGGCCCCGTGGGACCAGTGTTTGCCGGCTGTCAGGAGCCCAGCACTGCCCACCCCGCTCCTGCCTGGGCTTTCTGGGATTTTCCCAGCTCAGGGAAGCCCCCACTGCCTCAAAATGTCCACCCCACCACAGAACTCACTGTCCTGCTGCCAGGTGCCGCCGAAGAAGCAGTGGCTCAGCCCAGCGGTCCAGCCTGTTCAGATCCCTTTGGAGCCTCCCGACCCTCCAGCAGATCCACACTTCCACCCAGCTTAGTGTCGTCTGCAAACCTGCTAAGGGGGCACTTGATGCCTTCATCCAGGTCATTGATAAAGACCTTGAACAGGGCTGGACCCAGCACTGAGCCCTGGGGACACCGCTTGTCAGTGGCCTCCAGCTGGGGTTAACTCCATTTCCCACCACTCTCTGGGCCCTCCAGCCAACCAGTTTTCCACCCAGGAGAGTGTGCGCCTGTCCAGCCCAGAGGTGACAGTTTCGCAAGCAGAATGCTGGAAGAAACCATTGCTCTCTACAACTACATGAGGGGAGGTTGTGGAGAGGAGGGAGCTGGCCTCTTCTTCCAGGTGACAGGGGACAGGACAGGAGGGAATGGCCTCGGGCTCCGCCAGGGGAGGTTTAGGCTGGACATTAGGAAGGGATTCTTTACAGAAAGGGTCATTGGGCACTGGAACAGGCTGCCCAGGGAGATGGTTGAGTCACCTTCCCTGGAGGTGTTTAAGGCACGGGTGGATGAGGTGCTGAGGGACATGGTTTAGTGTTTGATGGGAACGGTTGGACTCGATGATCCGGTGGGTTTCTTCCAACCTGGTTATTCTGTGATTCTGTGATTCTGTGAAACTGTGTCAAAGGCTTTATTGAAGTCCAGGGAGGGGAGGGGAGGGGTGGGGAGGGCAAGCAATGTGATCAAGTAGGAGGTGCCCCTGCCCACGTCAAGGGATTGCAACTGGATGGGCTTTGAGGTCTTTTCCAACCCAATCGTTCCATGATTCTAAGGTTCTTGGTTCCAGGTTTCCTGAAATGGAGCCACGTTCTTGAGGAAGGCTGCCCCTCTGCCTGGCTCAGCATCACCAGGAGAAGATCCTTCGCAGAAAGCTTTGTGGTTTTTGTTTCCTCTGTTTAGGGGTCAGCAAGATGATGGCCTTTTCTGTTATGTCACAGACTGCAGGAGAGGCATCTGTTCTGAGGGCTTCGAAGCCTGTGATGGAGAAAACCAGAGCTAAGATGAAGCCTCGTGTCTACAGAGACCTCCAAGCATCCCCTCCAGACCCCACCAACCCCATCCAGAGAACAGCTGTTGGGCAGGAATGCCCCAACTACCCCACACAGCCCTCCCCAGAGCAGGACCTGGCATGCTAGAAGCCCAGCCCCTGTCCCTCCAGTCAACCCAACCCTGCCCCTCCTCACCTTTGCAGATCTCTGACACCATCTGTGGCTTTTTCTCCTTCAAGGTCTGCGCAGCAACCACTAGGGACAAAGCTCCATCAGATCCCCCTTGCTCCCCAGCGCCGTGGTGGGAACAGGGAGAAGGTTGTCTCCAAATAGGGACCAAGGGGTGGTGTCTCACCGAGGAATATCAGAACTGTCTCTTGCACTACATCCTCAGGAGAACGAATGTACTGCAGGCTCTGGTTGAAGTACATCTCAGCCCTCCTCTTGTCCTGATTCAGCTGGAGAGACCACAAGTGTAAGGGCATGTCCCAGTCCCTCCCCAGCTGGCCACCCTAGTCCCTCCTGCCAGTATCCCCCGTTGCTGGGAGCTCTCCATCCCACAGAGCGTGGAGTAGAAGCCTTGGGTGCTCTCTTCTTGAGGCCAGGGCGCAGGGAGACATCTCCATGCTGTGGGCTCCAGGCTGGAGCAAGGTGGGTGAGACCCACACGCCAGACATGTGGGGAAGCCCTCGTCTAGCCTGGGCCCTGAGGTCTGGGGGATCTTCTCACCAAGTGCTGTGCGATGACCCACGTCAGCTTTGTCTTAACTAGGGATTCGGACAGTTCCAAGCCCAGGAACTTTGCCACAGCCAGGAGACTTTCCTCGGAGGCCTGTGGAGCAGCAGAAGACAGGAGATGGCACCACAGCCTGGGACAGGAGACTGGGCATCCTCCTCCTCTTGGCTTTGTTGGTGGGGTGATGGTGGACGTTAGAGGAAGGTGAGACGTGCCCTGGCCCAGGTGCCTGGGAGTCTCCTCCCTGTGTCCCAGCTCAGCTTTGATATCTGTACCTCGGCCACGCTCGGAGTTTCGTCCCGTATGTGAACAGCGAGTGGGAACAGGGCCGTTCGCACTTGCTTCTCGATCTTTCTCTTGTGGGTCCACTTCACGCTCTTCAGCTGCTTGGTGAAGAACCTGATGGCTTGTTCCCTCACCTGGCTTTGCTCCTGGCAGGGAGAAGGACAGCAGGACTTGAGAACCAAGGTCTCTTTGCCCGTGGTGAGCAGGAGCGTCACCATGGCTGATGGGCAGGGAGATGCTCCAGGGTTGGATTTGGTCACTGGTGGTGTGGAACAACTCTGTAGGTGCAGCTGAATGGCCCCAAACTTGTCCAAGGCCCCTCAATGGGCTCTCCTGACCGGCCTGTGCTACCCACCAGCTCCAGCAGCCACCTAAGGGACAACTTCCCAACAAAATGGGCTGAGGGGGAGACTGGGCTGCTCCTTGGCAACTGCTGTGGGCCACGCACCCCTGGCCATGCACCCCACTGCAGCTAGGGAAAGAGGAGTTCTCAGGGCTCTGAGAGCAGCTGTCAGGGAGAACCTGGGCTGCAAAAGCCAGGGGAGAAAGGTGAGCAGAAGCCCCTGTTCCAGGTGCTGCAGTTGTCCATGCCCAGTGCCCATCTGTGGGGCTCAGGCTCTCCCATAGCCTTACGTGATGAAAGAGGGGCAGCAGCTTCTCCACCAGCTGCACGGCGATGGAGCTGACGTCCTTCTTCTTTAGGTGGCCTGTCACGTTTTGGAGGGTCACCAGGGCCTTTGTAACAACATCTGCGTTGCTGTTCTCTAGGTCCTCAGCCACATCTGGCAGGACAATCTTCATTCTTCTTGCCTGCGTGGAGAAGAGAATTTCCTTGTTGGGAAAATGTCCATTCCTGGAAAGCTCCCCAGGTGGCCACCATGGCAGGGATGGCACTCAGAATCATAGAATCACCAGATTGGAAGAGACCCACCGGATCATCGAGTCCAACCATTCCTATCGAACACTAAACCTATGCCCCTCAGCACCTCGTCCACTGGTGCACACCAGTACACACTTTCCGAATCACCATTGCCCCACGTCAAGGCTTGTTCCTGTCTAGCCTGGGCTCAACCTCCTCCCCCTTCACATCTAGTTTAAAGCTCGATTTATGAGCTTAGGGCCGTCACCCCACCACCTGACTCCAGCCAAGGCCAAGCCACCACCTTCCCCACTGCCCCAGCTCCCGGCTGCCCTTGGCCAGGCTGTGCTCACCGTCTCAGGTCTCTGAGAGAGCGTGACGAAACATTGGAGAACCAGTGGGCGCAAGACTGGGTTGGGGGGCCTCAGGCATCTCCAGAGTTCGTAGAGTTCTTTCAAGTCCACATTTTCAAAATCCTTGCAGGCCAGGACCTGGAAGAAAGGCAGCAATGATCTAGCGGCAGAGCAGCTGGGTCTCCCTCAACTGTGCAGCTCTGGGTTACAGCAGCAGCTGAGGCCAAGGCCACCAGGGCTTTGGCTGGTAACTCACCAGCACCTGAAGGATCCCGGAGTCCTCAGGCGAAGTGTAGAGCACCTGATCGTGTTTCATATAATACCGGTTGTACATTTCCATCAAGACTCTCTCCATCGTTTCGGGCATGGAGAATACCAACTCCCACAGGGGCACGGCAGATCTGCAAGGCAGAGCGCTCTGTCAGCAGGGCGACCTCGGCCACCGCGGCCTGGCCTGGGGCAGCCCTGCAGGACAGGGACCCTGGACCTCAGCTGGGGTGGCCTGGGCAGCAGGAGAGGAGCAAGGGGAGGTTCACTGTGGGGCTGGGAGGAGCGTGGTGAATCATGGAATGCCCTGAGATGGAAAGGACCAACAAGGACCATCCAGTCCAACTCCTGTCCCTTCACACGACAACGCTAAAACGCACCCTCCGGGGTGGAGCTGGTGAAGGGGCTGGAGAACAGGCCTTATGAGGAACGGCTGAGAGAGCTGGGGGTGTTTAGCCTGGAGAAGAGGAGGCTGAGGGGAGACCTCATTGCTCTCTACAACTACTTGAAAGGAGGTTGTGGAGAGGAGGGTGCTGGCCTCTTCTCCCAAGGGACAGGGGACAGGACCAGAGGGAATGGCCACAAGCTCCGCCAGGGGAGATTTAGGCTGGACATTAGGAAAAGATTTTTGACGGAAAGGGTCATTAGGCACTGGAACAGACTACCCAGGGAGGTGGTTGATTCATCTTCCCAGGAGGTGCTTAAGGCACGGGTGGACGAGGTGCTAAGGGGCATGATTTAGTGTTTGATAGCAATGGTTGGACTCGATGATCCGGTGGGTCTCTTCCAACCTGGTTATTCTACGATTCTATGATTCTGATGTCCAGCCTAACCCTCCCCGGTGCATCTTCCTGCCGTTCCCTTGGCTCAGAGAGGAGCTCAGCTCCTGCTCTTCCTCCTTCCCACGTGAGGAACCTGCAGAGCGCCATGAGGTCTCCCTTCAGTCTCCTCCCGGCTGAACAGAGCAAGTGACTTCAGCCACTCCTCACATGGCTTCCCCTCTAAACCCTTAGCCAACTTTATGGCCCTCAACTCTGGGCTGGCTTGGCCGCCTTTGGCTGCTGCAGGGCTTTCGTGGGGCTGGAAAGCATGGTGGGAAGGAGGGCCCTGCTCCCCAGGCATATCCTTCATGATTCCTTGGCTCTGGGAACCAAAGAGTCTCCATGTCCCCCTCCCTGCAGGGGACCACCCTCCAGGCTGTCAGGGCCAGGACCTGTCTCTTGGTGGAGCGATCTCCATTATCGTTGAGACCACTTCATCAACGTGATGCTCGGTCATGAGGAGAAGAAGGGCCTCCATGCTCTTCCTGGCTGATTCCGTTCTGATGCCTTCGATATTTTCGTGGATGCATCTTATAATGCTGGGCACCTGGAGGAGGCACAGGTGAGGATGGAGCTGCCCCTGGAGAGCAGCCATCTCCTCAGCTCCATCCCTCTCTACTGGTTTCAGGTGGCTTCAGGCACCTGAGACACGTGGGTTAGGAGGGATGAATGGAGGAGGAAGGTCTGACAGGACTCAAGGGTTGGGCCGTCCAGCCCCAGGTCACTTACATCCACCAGCCAACACTCAGGGGTGCTCATGGCCACATCCAACATGTTTCTCGCTGCCTCCTTGTTAAAGACCCTGGAGTCTCTCAGTGCTTTGATGGCCACACAGATGACATCCATCTTCTCCACAGCATCCAGGTATCTTGCAAACCTCTGCAGAAGGAAGGAAGGGAGGTAAGAGATGTCCCAGTGAGAGCCTGATAGTGCTGGAGGCAACATCCACAGGGAAGTGTTGGGCTCACGGGGGCAGTGGGTGACCCTCAAGCAATCCAGGCCATGGCCAGCGATGCTGGAGGCGCTGCTGGGAACCCTGGCGTGCACCCTTGCTTGGGGACAGCAGGAACCTTCTCAGCAGGGACAGCGAGGCCACGCCAGCCCCACTGAGTCTCCATGCCTTTGCTCCTCCAAGTCCCCTGTCAACGCCTCAGGCAGAAATTCCAGCGATGGAGGAGCTCCTTACCGTGGGCGCATCTCTGATGGAGAGCAAATCCACCGCAGAGGTGTCCTCAAGATCCTTGTGGATCGGTTCTCCTTCATTGTTTGCCATTGACCTGCCTGAAGAAGCAGGGAAGGGGCACAAGGATCAGTAGGACAAAGCAGCTTGGCCAGAAGCTCAACCCTGTCATCACCATCCTTAAGATCTAACGATGCTTAAAGAGAAGCAGAGCTATCAGGAGATGTCAGTGTGGAGGGATAAACCCACCACAAGGTCTCTTAATTCTTTGCTTGTGGATGAACCGCATCAAACAATGAAGTGTTTTCAAAGCCAGAGCTTCATCTGGGAAAACAAAGATGTGACCAAGCAGTTGGCCCAGGATGGGGATCTGCAGCTCTTCAAAGCACACTTGGCTGTCTGTGGATTTTGATTCTTCATTTGGGTCCTGCATGAGGGAGGCAGAAGAGGAGGAAGATTGAGGGCTGCATTCCTGGAGAGTCAAGGCTTTGCTGGGCAACGCTGGCTTCAGTTCCCAGAGCAGCCAACTGGGCAGGAGCTCCACGCAGGGAGACCTTTGGCCACTCTGGTGGGCAGGAAGGAGACGTGGCCTGGCTGGAGGGCTTCTCACTCCTCACCTGCAGTGTGGGGGTTTGGGTCAGCACACAAATCAGCCTCCGAATCCTCCTCAGGGCCCTCTTGCGCAGACCTGGTCTCTCAGAGCTGGTGAAGTTCAGAAGGGTCTGGGAAGAGAGGAGGTCCTGGTGAGCCCTGGGAGCAGAGTTCTCCTCCAGCAGAAGCAACGCTGCTTAGCTCCTGGGCTGGACTCTTCCAGGCCATGAAGGCTTCCTCTGCTCTCCAGAATAGCCTGCAGTGGGGGCCCTGCCCTAGGAGATGGGCTGCTGGCAGCCCCTGGTTCCCCGAGGAGCTGAGCACTCTCCCTGCAGCATTCTCTCTGCCTGCCACTGAGGTGAGGACCGTCGACTCCAGAGTGGACACCCCCTTCTCCCAGGGAGAGGAGCAGCACTTCAGAACCCAGCTCGTTGCAGATGCAGACCTGGACGACGTCCGGCAGCTCCTGATTGAGTCTGGTGACGGGAATGATGCCCACCAACTTCTCCATCATCGTGTCCAGGGATTTCCAGGTCTGCAGAGAAGACAAGGAGTTGTGGCAGTGTTTCCTGCTGTCCCCCTCAGCCCCAGGATCCCATCTCCCAGTGCCAGGGCAGGACTGCCACACGTCTCAAAGTGCAGAGCATCCCGTGGGGGTGACAGGAACATGACAAGAGGACGAAGGCACGAGGGTGGGCAAGCAAAGCTGAGCATGGGGTGTCCAGGGAGCAGCTCAGAGGGTGTGGGGTCTCCTGCAGCTCATCCACCACTTACCGCCTTGCACTGGTTAATGGTGGATAGATGGTTGGAGGGGTCTGGGACTTTCACATTGCAGCACAAGACCAGTCTCAGGCAGGTTTGGAGCAGGAGTGTCTCCTTGCCCTCCAGCACTGTCTGCCAGGAGCTGTGGAGAGAGAGAGGAACCAGTCAGGCACTGGTGCTGTGAGCGGTGCCTGGAGGCCTTCTGTGTATGGACGTGGAACTCAGGGGGGACCAGGAGGGATGTTGAGGTACCTCAGTTCGGTGATAGCAGACATGGCTTTCTGCCACAGCTCCATCTGGAGAAGTTTGTCAGCACATTCCTCTTCAATCAGGTCCTGCAAAGCCCAACCGGTGTGGGACCTGGCAACCAGCAGTACCCAGGACCACCACACACCCGCCACCCAGGGCCTCCAGATCCTCACCACCCAGGGCCACCAAACCCTCATAGCGTCATACATTCATTGAGGTTGGAGAAGACCTCTAAGCTCATCCAGCCCAAACATCAGTCCAACCCCACTGTGCCTACTAATCCACATCGGAAGCGTTACATCTCCACATGGTTTGAACCCCTCCATGGACGGAGAATCCACCGCTTCCCTGGGTAACCTCTTCCAATGCTTCTCCAATCCTTCCATAACAACATCTTTCCAATGTCCAATCTAAACCTCCCCTGGTGCACCTTGAGGTCATTTCCCCTCGCCCTGCCCAAGCGTTGACCTCTTCCTCTCAGCTCCTGCTTGAACTCTCACCTTGATCTTCTCCACCACATTGTAGCTGTGGCAGAACTGGTCCAGGTCGCGTGACAAGCGGTGCTTCTTGGCAGCCTGGCACAGGGAACAAATGCAGTCAAGGAACTTCAGCTTCTTCCTGTTTTGCTGGAACAAAGACCAAACAGGGAGCGTGAGAGGGGGACGCCCATGGCCAGCTGGACAGGAGCAGGGCAGATGGAGACCTGGGAGAAGCAGCTCTGCCCAGACAGCGAGGGGCAGGGTTACCTCCTCTGTGCAGTCGATAAAGGCGCAGATGAAGTCCACGGTTTCCTCCTCCTTATCATAGATGGGCAACCCCTCGGCATCTAAGAGAGCAGGGAGGGCTGTGAGAGGGCGCGGTGGAAGGAGACAGGAGACTCTGCTGGGGACAAAAGTGGCTGCCTGGCTGGGTCCTGCTCTTGGGTCAGCGCAAGCCCCTGCAACGCTCCACGTGCAGTCGGGCTGCCGTGCTGGACAGGACACATACGGGAAAGCCCTTGTGACACCGGGTTGAGGGCAGGGAAGGTCTCTGTCCCCCAGCATCACTGCTTCTGCCCCAGAGCAGGAGCTGGGTCCCCTCTGCTCCCCATCCTTGGGAGATGTTGGAAGAGATCCACAAGGATTGTGGGTCGCTGCACAGGACGACCCTCAAATCATGGAATGATGGAACGGTTTGGGTTGGAAGGGCCCTTAAAGATGATCCAGTTCCAATCGCCTGCCATGGGAAGGGACACCTCCCAGTGGATCAGGTTGTGCCAAGTCCCATCCATCGTGGCCGTGAACACCTCCAGGGATGGGGCAGGAACAACATCTCTGGGCAGCCTGGGCCAGGTCCTCACCAACCTCACAGGAGAACATTTCTCCCCAGGATCTCATCTCAGTCTGCCCTCTTTCAGCACAAAACCCTTCTACCTCATCCTGTCCCTGCACCCCCACTTCAATAGCCCTTCACCAGCTTTCTGGGAGCCCCTTTCTGTATTTGAAGGTACTCTAAGGTCTCTCCAGAGCCTTCTCTTCTCCTGGATGGACAACTGCAACTCTCACAGCCTGTCCTCGTACAGGAGGTTCTCCAGCCCTCAGATCATCCTCATGGCCTCCTCTGGACTTGGTCTCACAGATCCATGTCCTTCCTGTGCTGAGACCTCCAGAGCTGGACGTAGGACTCCCATTGAGGTCTCACCAGAGCAGAGGAACAGAATCCCCTCCCTGACCCTGGCGTCTAGCCCTGCCCAGCCCACCAGGACCCTTCACTCACGGGGCATCTTGGGTACAATCGCCGTCTCCTCAGAGGGTTGTAGGGCAGAGTTCCTCCTCTGGGGAGACTCTTTCTCCTGAAAGTCCACCTTGGAGCTGTGATGAGGTCCCTCCGCCATCGTTAAGGATGGAGGTAAAAGCGTAAGCAAAGAGGACACAGAAGCTTCAGCAAATGCCTCAGCACGACAGGGGAAGACGTGAGCTCTGCTCGGGAGCTACGAGCTCTGCTGCCTCTCCAGCCAGTGCCCAGAGAGACACTGAGAGCCTGGGGGCTGTGTCTTCCTCACCTCTCGAGGGTTGGGGCGGGGGGATCCCATTGTGATGTCACAACGGGTCCCACCACAACCTGGGCCGGGGCAGGCGACATGGAAGGACGGGGGGGTGGCCAGCACAGATAGGCCTTCTCACACGTTGGCAACTTCAAAGAACATCATGTAGGCAGTTACAAAGTTCATGGGAAATGCAGCAGCTTCAGAAAAACTCATGTCATCTGGGATCTTGTAGACAAACTCCACTGGCGTGCACGCGACTTCAGCCCATGCGCTGCAGTTTACAAAAGCCATGACTGTCTCCAATTTCCAATCCTTTCACACCGTCTCCAAGAGCTTCTACAATTCCAGAGCATTCAAATCCAGGAACAAGGGGCATCTTGGGAGGGTTGTCAATATTCCCCTGCCACACCATCAAATCAAATCGAAGGCACTAAAGGGGTCCCAGAGGGCTCCAGAGGAGTCCTGGGGGTCCTAGAAAGGTCCTAGGGTGTTCTAGAGGGATGCTGGGGGGCTCTAGAGGGGTCCTGGGCATCCTAGAAGGCTTGTAGAAGGTTCCAAAGGGGTCCTAGGGGGCTCTAGAGGTTTCCCAGGGTCTCAAAATAGGTCCTGTAGGAAAACGTGTGGTCTTAGAAGGGACCTGACCCTAAGGGGTCCCAGAGGGCCCTGGAGGGGTCCTGACAGTCTGAGAACATTCCTAGGGGGACTCTAGAAGGCTGCTAGGTGTCCCTGCTGGGGACTTGAAGGCCATAGATAAGTATTCAGGAGCTCTGGATAGGTCTGGGTGCCTTTAGAAGAGTCCTGAGGGTCTCTATAGTGGTCCTGCATGTCCTAGAAGGGTCCTGGAAGTCCTTAAAGGGGTCCCAGGGGGTTCTAGAGGCCTCCTGGGGGCCCTAGAAGAGTCTTAGAAGGTTTTAAAGATGTCCCAAGGGGCTCTGCAATGGTCATGGGAGTCACTAGATGGGTCCTGGGGGAACTAGAAGGGTCCTAGAAGGCCTTAAAGGGGTCCCAGGGGTTCTAGAGCGTTCCTTTGGGTCCTAGAAAGGCCCTAGAAGGCCCTAAAGGGGACCCAGGGTGCTCTAGAGGGGTCCTGGATGTCTCTAGATTTGCCCTGGGGGACCAAGAAGGGTCCTGGGGGTTCTAGAGGGGTCCTAGAAGGCCCTTAACCCCAGTGGGTTCCAGAGGGGCCCTGAGGGTCTCTAGAGGGGTTCTGGTGGTCCTAGAAAGTACGTAGAAGGCCTTAAAGGAGTCACAGGGGCCTCTAGGGAGTTCCTGAGGCAGTCCTAGAGAGGTCCTAGAAGGCTCTAAAGGTGTCCCAGGGGCGTCTAGATGGGTTCCAGGGGTCTCTAGATGGGTTCTGAGGTTCCTAGAAAGGTCCTAGAAGTCATTTTGACTCCAGCCACGGTGTTCTCAGTCAGACAGATCAGACTCAGTGCCATCTGAGCCCCTTCCCAGAGGAGGGCATTTTGGAGGTGGCACCAGCCCCATCTGGAGAGACTCATTGCGCTGTGATGGGACAGAAGGCCACCTGGGACAGTGCCCAGTGACTGTCCTGGGGGGCTCGACATGGTCACGTGAGAACATCACTGCTGTCATTTGCTCAGGTGAGGGCTCGGAAACCACTGTGTGGATTCCATTTGCCACTTGGGTGCAACAAGGCCACCCAAAGCAGGGGCTCCATGGCAGCACCGGGGTCAGTTTCTGCCTGGAGAAAGCCTGGCTTCACCAGGAGGGATCTGGGAAGTGTTGTCTCCTCACATACTGACTGCCTACTGATTTCCTTAGAATCACATCCAGCCATGCTTAGCTGAGTTGCCATAAACTAAGTCATACGTAAGTGCATGTGTGTTAATATAGAACTTCTACTCACACACAGTAAATAAAAACTGTTTCTAGTAAGTGCTATGTTAACTAGATTAGTGCTTCAAAACCACAAGCTAGCACGCTGCAGCATGTTGGTTTTTCAGTCTAGGCAATTCTGACATAAAATAACAGGATATCATTACTGAATTCTGCCAATTTAAGCATAAGTAGCTAAATCCATCTGCATAATAAGATTATGAGGCTTTTACTGTACAGATGAGTTAGCTCCTTCAAAACACGACACTAACATTTTGATTGGAAGACGTGACGATGACCCAACATAAAGACTGTGGTTTTCTACAGTTCCTCAAGAGCAAATGTTAGGACTAGATGATTGGGCGCAGATAGATTGGCTTTCACAAATTCTTTCAGTAGGTTGAAACTTCTTTCTGGGCATCAGAAAAAAAATTCTCATGGAAAGGGTCATTGGGCACTGGCAGAGGCTGCCAGGGAGGTGGTTGAGTCCTTCCCTGGAGGGGTTTAAAAGACGGGTGGATGAGGTGCTGAGGGGCATGGTTTAGTGGCAGATAGGAGTGGTTGGAGTTGATGATCCTTTGGGTCTTTTCCAACCCAGTGATTCTGTGATTCTGTGATTCTTGCTGGTACAAGGGTCCAGCTTCCCTTGGGCCAAGTATTTTTTTGAAAGGCACAGGAGCAGTCAGGTATCCAAAATATCTACCAGCTTTTGACCAAGTGGCAGTCTGTGCTTCAGCTCATGAACTTTCACTTTTTTTTTCTTTCAGTTCTCTTTTCTACTGGGGGGAGTTGGCAAGCAGCTGTGTGGAGTTTAGTTGCCAGCTGGGGTTAATCCACAAGCGTGAGTCACATACTGAGGTTTCCCCAGGCAGCGCTGTCGCAGTGCTGCAAGTACACCCCAGCCCAACCCTCCAGTTCATCTGGACTCTGATACATTTTCGTACTGTGTACAGCTTAGGGCTGAGACAAAATTAATATTTGTCGCAAGTGCTTAGCAGACCGTAGGCAGAAAGTCAGGTAATAAAAATCAGCCAGTGGTGACCCTCCCAGCCTGGACATGAGGGACTAGAAGCCCGTCCTACCCTTGGGCAATCAACCACTCTCCACCACCATGTCTTCCCCTGTATCTTGTCTTTTCATAAATAATGTTTGTGTTGGTGTTCTGCCTACTTATTCCCATGAAACATCTCTCAGCCCTCCTCCTCACGGTGTTTACAAGCTCAGACTTTCTCCAAGCTACAGCACCATGGTCTCAAAGAACCATGTGAGGGAATAAATGTCCTCCAGGCTACAGAATACCTAGGTCACAGCCAGCCTCCCTTTCTGGCATGGCACAGCAGGCTATCGGGGTCTTCTAGAACTTGTCTGCTCATTACTGGTGACAGGAACAACGATATAAGAACGTAAGAAATTCCTCTGCTAATCATTCTGCCTTCATAATTTAATTTTTTATACCCATTTGTTGGAAGTTTTTTCCCATATTCTGTGCACATACCAGAAAAGCTGTGATTTGCATTAGAAAATTAGACTTGTTTCCATTTGTGACAAAGAAAAATTAGGAATAAAATAGTAACAGAACAGATTTTTTAAATGTTTTGTTATTAATGAGCACCAAACCAAATATAAAAGAAACTGAGGCAGCAGATCTAAGTAGCATATTATGTAGACTAATTTAAGCTCTTAGACAACAATGAAAATTAATGTCAGCTTGACATTTTAGGGATTTTTTTTTAAGTTACTTCATTAGGGTTTTTAAAGAGTAAACCAGTTGTCTTTGTAGCATCCTTATTGGAGTAAAAGAAGTAAGAAATCTTGATTACAGAAAAAATATGCAATGCCATACTATAATCTTGAGAGATTTCAACAGCTCCCAAGATGCTCTGCCCTCCATACAGCATCCCCTCCTTTTTTAAAAAAAAAATAAAGAAATCAGTGTTTGTGAGGCTATCCAGTTTGCAGTTTTCTATTAATTTGGATAAAGTGTTGTGGCTACTGTGCCGTCTCTGTTAATCCTGATTAAGCATAACAGTTTGTAGTGGATGTACTATCCAAGGGCAGTACAAAGTAACATAGAGTGATCCGTTCTTTTCAGAAATATATTCAGCATACAATTAGTTACCAAGATAAGTTACCATCAGGGGAAAATAACAGAGGAGTAATAAGCTTTAGACAAACTCTTCCAGGGTGAAGTAAAAATTATTTCTCACATACGCAGTTATGATTGCTGTTGCTTCAGTAAACACATAAAGCATTGTGTGTGGTTCAAATAACCTGATTTGATATATATAACATTTTCAATATTATATGTAGGAGAAATATATACTGTAATTAGAACTTGAGTTGTGCAGAACTATGTAGTACCAGTCATACTGAGTGCATATATGGAGCTTAAGAGAAATTTTTTAGCAAGGAATATGGTAGTTGAGCTCATTTCAGAGCTAAACTTCATCCTATGATTTAAATTTCATTCTTATTTATGCAGAACATTCATTCTAATCCGTCAAATTTTACTCTTGGATTAGCAGCTAAGCCTTCTTAGTCATTTTTTCTCCTTCGTTTGTTGCTCTGAGGCTTGGGAAAGCAAAAAGGACTAAGGAAGTTCTTTTCCCGAGAATTCCTTTCGCATCCAGAAGTCAAGCGGATTCTGGGCTGCATCAAAAGCAGTGTGGCCAGCAGGTCAAGAGAGGGGATGCTGCCCCTCTGTTCGTCTCTTGTGACGCCTCATCTGGAGTATTGTGTCCAGCTCTAGAATACTCAATGTAAGGAGGATATGGAGCTGTTAGAATGGGTCCAGAGGAGGCTACAAAGATGATCCAAGGGCTGCATCACCTTCCATATGAGGACAGGCTGATTGAGTTGGAGTTGTTCAGTCTGGAGAAGAGAAGGCTCCAAGCAGATCTTATAGTGACCTTCCAGTACTTGAAAGGGGCTACAAGAAAGCTGGAGAGGGACTATTCATAAAGGCATATGGTGACAGGACAAGGGGAGTGGTTATAAACTGGAGAAGGGCAGATTAGACTAGACACAACAAAGAATTTCTTCATTATGAGGGTGGTGAGACACTGAGTAGATGAGGTGCTCAGGGACAAGGTTTAGTGGCAGATAGGAATGGTCGGACTCGATGATCCAAGAGGTCTTTTCCAACCTGGTGATTCTAGGATTCTACATTGTCCCGCAGCCACAGGAAGCTACAGTTCACGCTGCTCATTGGAAGCACCCCATGGGAAGTTGTTCTCTCCTGGTTTATGGTTACCTGTAAATTCAAGTTCCGTCATCTGTTATCTCCCCAGACTCAGTGATGGCTCAGCCCACAGCCAGCAAATGCTAAACACTAGTAAAAACTTTCCTAACCTGGTAATACTAAACAACTTGCTTTATATACAATTTATATTATATATAAATATATAATATATGTAATATATTATAAATCCCGAGGTCTGCTCTGGGCAGGTGTCGTGTGCTTGACAATTGCAACACCCCTGGGTGCTCCTTTCCCAGGAAACGCCTCCATCCCAGCCCTGGTTAAGAGAATGTTCCTTCACGCATGTTCATTTAGTTGAAAGAATGTTCTTTCATGAATATTCATTCAGATTCGTGAATATTACAATCATCTTCGAGAATGTTCCCTCCTGCGTATTCATTTAGTTTCGAGAATCTTCCTTCATGAGTATTCATTCAGTTTAATGAATAGTACAATCATCTTCGAGAACATTCCTTCATGTGTGTTCATTCAGTTTCACGACTATTACAATCATCCTTGAGAATGTTCCTTCCCCTGAGTGGGCCTGGGCAGCCAGCCCCTCCCGGACCGCCCAGCGACTCTCATGATCTCCTCCCCGGGGTCCGAGGCTGAACTCGAGGCTCCGTGAACGCGGATGCCCCCATCCCCACACACCAGTCTGCACAATCCAATACAGCTAAGCCCCGCACAAATGTTAAACCAAGAGTTCCGTCAAACGCTTAAAGTTGAAGATAAACATTTGCAACTTCACAATCCGCGCCGTTTCCTGTCATGCTGGCACAAATCTCCTTAATATCCATTCTCACAATCCCTCCGCTTCTTTTGTAATAAATTGATTCGTGTCTGTCTTTCAAAGTTGGATAGAATTAATTTTGTATTCTCATCTTCTTTGTTCCTCTTTAAAAGTTGAATTTGCATCTTTTCGCCCTGTTTCTCAAGATTATCAGTGGCCCATTGCTTAGCCCTCCCCGGGTCCGTATTGTTCCGTATATTAGGATCCAAGAGGTTTGACTCCCGAGATTTCCA
Organism: Phaenicophaeus curvirostris; assembly: GCF_032191515.1. Lineage (NCBI taxonomy): Eukaryota > Metazoa > Chordata > Aves > Cuculiformes > Cuculidae > Phaenicophaeus > Phaenicophaeus curvirostris. The sequence goes on from NC_091431.1 coordinate 74,697,108, forward strand.
AGGCCATCGCTCCCCCATACTGGTCCTTCCACACACAGAACAATTGGTGACGTTTAAAGATTTAGCTGTGTTTTCTGCGAGATTTGTAAACAAGTTCTGGGCAACTGAGGGGATTTCATATTTGACTCCTGTGGCTATTTCTTGATAAAATGAATGAAAACCTAGTTTGTATTGCTCTTGATCTCTATGTTCTTCTTTAACTATAATGTTAATTATAGTTCCAGGATCCTTTCCCCTGCCTTCAGTCTGTATACCATAGATTGCTTCCTTTTTACCCATTAGAACTTTTTACCCATTAGAGTGTTGCTGGGAAGTCAAAGGGGCAGTATTGGATCAATTTCCCACCAGCTGACACCCTGGTGAAAAAAAAAAAAAAAGAGTAAATGATTCAATTAAACCTAAATGTGAGGTTTGATTTGTAAGTGCACCAGTGTATGTGTGTATTCCATGGCGCTATGAAACGCAAACAAGAGCAAAGCAAATCAGAGAGGAAAACTAGAAAATGATTAAAGGAAGGAGTTCCAATCAAGAGGTTTACCTAGCTGACCTATTCCAAGGGAATCTTTCCAGAACTGAGCTGCTCCTGAAGATGGAGTTGATCAGCTAAAGAACTAGTTTAATACTAAAATGAAAAAGTGGCTAAAATTCTCAACACTTACGATGAGAGTCTAACAGTCTAGAGAATTAACTTTGTACGTAGGTTGGTTGAAGGGGGAGTGGGTTCATCATCTGGGCAGGAGGTCTCTTGGGGAGTGTTTCTCCCTCCCAAAGCGATGCACAGACAGTCAGCAAGACAGCCCGGGAACCCTTCCAAGCTACAGCTTGTGATCTCACACTTGGCTACTGGGTACTTTCCAGAACAAGCATAAAAGATTATTGTCACTGACGGCACATCCGTGTACGTATACTTACACACACATGTAGAGGTACGTGTGCAGGTGCTGTCCCGGCGTTTCACACACGTACTCCTGTGCACACTTGCCCCACATATCCCGACACCGAGACGCTCATCAGCGAGGTATTACTGCAACATCTCCAGCAACAGAAAGTGCACGCGCAAGGCGAGGAGACCTGCAGACACTCCTCTCTTGGCTTGTGTGGCCTGCTAGGTGGAGATTGGCACATCTCCCAGGCAAAGGTGGGTCGCAGGTGTATTGACTAGCACAAAAGACAGCTCTGAAGGAGCTGAACTGGGGGGGACACAAGAAGGAGACAGAAGAAGACAACGGCCCCCCCACCATGGGATCACCTCCATCAAAGACAGAAGCAGTGGAACGCCTTCTGGACCGGGACCCCCAGAGACGCTGGACGTCTGTGGACCCGTGGTGGCAGCTATAAACCCCTTTTCCTTCCCTCCTCCCCATCTCTTTCCTTGTTCTCTGTCTCTTCTCCTATTGTAAGTCGCTTTATGAGCACAATTAATAAAGCACCAGTTTATACCGAAATTTAACTCCCTTGACTTGTTGAATTGTTGCCTTTTTCCCATTGCACTCTGAAATCATAAATGAAAGGAATCATCATGTGTCCGCTCACGAGTGAACCGTGACAGGGACCCACCGGGGTGGGACGGGGCTCGTTCCCGAAAAGGCGAGAGGGGGGTGTGCGATGGGGGGATTAAAGGGGAGCGGATCCTCGCGGGGAGGGTGGCATGGGGCTAGGTGACTTGACTATTGATGAACAGGATAACAATTGTTTAGCCTTTTAGCAATTAGTCAGCTTGAGATAAGCACAAAGAAAGGACTAACCCTTAAGGGTAAATGGAATAGTAGTAATTTAGCCGAAGCAACTGGCACTTAAGGAACAGCAGAATAGAATCTGCTCACGCTTAAAGAATACACAGGATGACAGTTGTTTAGCTAAAGCAACATGTTTCTATAAGCCTTTAGGTAGGAAGGGGGTCTGCTGCTAGAAGATTTCTGCTAAGCTGGACAAGTCATCTGGACCCGTGATAAGAGCAGAAAACCACTATGATATGGATGGCAAGGATCCAGAGAACACGCGTGCAGATTGAAGTTAAAGGAAGTTAAGACATCCCTGAGAAGACCCTGCAAAGGCACAAACAGGAAGAAAACTCTTCTCAAACCCATGATAATGAAAGTGGGAAAGGTTATGAATATGTATAGGCGGTTTTTGGAATATGTAACGGTTCACTGTATAAAGCCAAGCCAAGTTGCCACAATGGGCACGCACATTGTTTTGGAGAAATAATTCTCCCACGCGCCTCAGCGCTGAATAAACATACCTACTTTATAACTTTATAAGTTATAGAGTCTTGGTCCCTACAACAATCACCCTCCTCTTCTTCTTAATGGATGATGGTTTTATCTTTTTCTGAGGATGGGGCAGCCTAGGGAAGGATTCTAGGCTGTGGGAGCCATCATCCTCGTCCTCAGGGTTGGATTCCACCTGCAGCACGTGCTATTTATTCACCAGGGGGACCTGGGGTTTTGTTGTCTGGGTGAGGGGAGCAGGTTTCCTTCGTCTGGCAGAACTTGCTGCCATTCCCCATCTCTTGTAACCCCAACCTTGCAGTTTGCAGGTGGATGGTGTTTGGACACACCACCTCCAGCAGCTGCTGAGTTAGTGAGAGGGCCCTGCTCCACTGACCTATCTTCCTCTCACATTCCCTAATAGTCCTCAGCCTCTCTACCTCCTCCCTGAGCTCCTCCACCACGTGAAGGAGTTCCCCTGTCAGAAGAGATGCTGAGTAAAAAGGACCATGAATGCTGCAGAGCCTCTGGAGATAAGACTGCAGAGAGCTTTGATAACCAGCTAGCCTCCGGCCTGAGAAAATTCAACATCAGCAGCAAAACCAAGAGGGCATAGAAACGATAACAGTGGTCACGAGGAGCTGGGAAGGAGAAGAGCCGTGGAAATTTTTATGAAGGACTTGCAGGACTGTTGTTGACATTTCGCTAAGGTATAAAGATGAGGTTGTAACAAGAAACCAGGTCTCAGCTTGAAATGAAAGCAGAATCCATGTCTGTTGAATATACCACATTCCCACGCTCGAGCGCAGCTTTCACCAGTGGAGCCAGGACCAGAGGCACGAGCTGGTGTGCGAGGCGGGCACTGCCTGCAGCCCAGGGGCTGGGGAGCTGGTGCACCCACTGCGGCTCTGGCTGGGTGGCAGCATCCATCCTGCCTGCTGCACCCCCCGGAGCGGCTTTAATCTTCTGCCGGGTGGCCACCGTGGTCTTCAGTGTCTTCTGTCTAGTCCCTAGCCCCTCTCGGCGCCCTGCCTGCTTCACCTGCTGCTCCACCTGCCCCACTCCACTTCGCTGTGCTCCAGGTCACCGCGCTCCCACGGGAACGTTTAACTCTCCCCCGTCAGGCCCCGTGGGACCAGTGTTTGCCGGCTGTCAGGAGCCCAGCACTGCCCGCCCCGCTCCCGCCTGGGCTTTCTGGCATTTTCCCAGCTCAGGGAAGCCCCCACCGCCTCAAAATGTCCACCCCACCACAGAACTCACTGTCCCGCTGCCGGGTGCCGCCGAAGAAGCAGTGGCTCAGCCCAGCGGTCCAGCCTGTTCAGATCCCTTTGGAGCCTCCCGACCCTCCAGCAGATCCACACTTCCACCCAGCTTAGTGTCGTCTGCAAACCTGCTAAGGGGGCACTTGATGCCTTCATCCAGGTCATTGATAAAGACCTTGAACAGGGCTGGACCCAGCACTGAGCCCTGGGGACACCGCTTGTCACTGGCCTCCAGCTGGGGTTAACTCCATTTCCCACCACACTCTGGACCCTCCAGCCAACCAGTTTTCCACCCAGGAGAGTGTGCACCTGTCCAGCCCAGAGGTGACAGTTTCCCAAGCAGAATGCTGGGAGAAACGGTGTCAAAGGCTTTATTGAAGTCCAGGGAGGGGAGGGGAGGCGTAGGGAGGGCAAGCAATGTGATCAAGTAGGAGGTGCCCCTGCCCACGTCAAGGGATTGCAACTGGATGGGCTTTGAGGTCTTTTCCAACCCAATCGTTCCATGATTCTAAGGTTCTTGGTTCCAGGTTTCCTGAAATGGAGCCACGTTCTTGAGGAAGGCTGCCCCTCTGCCTGGCTCAGCATCACCAGGAGAAGATCCTTCGCAGAAAGCTTTGTGGTTTTTGTTTCCTCTGTTTAGGGGTCAGCAAGATGATGGCCTTTTCTGTTATGTCACAGACTGCAGGAGAGGCATCTGTTCTGAGGGCTTCGAAGTCTGTGATGGAGAAAACCAGAGCTAAGATGAAGCTTCGTGTCTACAGAGACCTCCAAGCATCCCCTCCAGACCCCACCAACCCCATCCAGAGAACAGCTGTTGGGCAGGAATGCCCCAACTACCCCACACAGCCCTCCCCAGAGCAGGACCTGGCATGCTAGAAGCCCAGCCCCTGTCCCTCCAGTCAACCCAACCCTGCCCCTCCTCACCTTTGCAGATCTCTGACACCTTCTGTGGCTTTTTCTCCTTCAAGGTCTGCGCAGCAACCGCTAGGGACAAAGCTCCATCAGATCCCCCTTGCTCCCCAGCACCGTGGTGGGAACAGGGAGAAGGTTGTCTCCAAACAGGGACCAAGGGGTGGTGTCTCACCGAGGAATATCAGAGCTGTCTCTTGCACTACATCCTCAGGAGAATGAATGTACTGCAGGCTCTGGTTGAAGTAGATCTCAGCCCTCCTCTTGTCCTGATTCAGCTGGAGAGACCACAAGTGTAAGGGCATGTCCCAGTCCCTCCCCAGCTGGCCACCCTAGTCCCTCCTGCCAGTATCCCCCGTTGCTGGGAGCTCTCCATCCCACAGAGCGTGGAGTAGAAGCCTTGGGTGCTCTCTTCTTGAGGCCAGGGCGCAGGGAGACATCTCCATGCTGTGGGCTCCAGGCTGGAGCAAGGTGGGTGAGACCCACACGCCAGACATGTGGGGAAGCCCTCGTCTAGCCTGGGCCCTGAGGTCTGGGGGATCTTCTCACCAAGCACTCTGCGATGCTCCACGTCAGCTTTGTCTTATTGCAGGATATGGACAGTTTCAAGCCCAGGAACTTCGCCACAGCCAGGAGACTTTCCTCGGAGGCCTGTGGAGCAGCAGAAGACAGGAGATGGCACCACAGCCTGGGACAGGAGACTGGGCATCCTCCTCCTCTTGGCTTTGTTGGTGGGGTGATGGTGGACGTTAGAGGAAGGTGAGACGTGCCCTGGCCCAGGTGCCTGGGAGTCTCCTCCCTGTGTCCCAGCTCAGCTTTGATATCTGTACCTCGGCCACGCTCGGTGTTTCGTCCCGTATGTGAACAGCGAGTGGGAACAGGGCCGTTCGCACTTGCTTCTCGATCTTTCTCTTGTGGGTCCACTTCACGCTCTTCAGCTGCTTGGTGAAGAACCTGATGGCTTGTTCCCTCACCTGGCTTTGCTCCTGGCAGGGAGAAGGACAGCAGGACTTGAGAACCAAGGTCTCTTTGCCCGTGGTGAGCAGGAGCGTCACCATGGCTGACGGGCAGGGAGATGCTCCAGGGTTGGATTTGGTCACTGGTGGTGTGGGACAACTCTGTAGGTGCAGCTGAATGGCCCCAAACTTGTCCAAGGCCCCTCAATGGGCTCTCCTGACCGGCCTGTGCTACCCACCAGCTCCAGCAGCCACCTAAGGGACAACTTCCCAACAAAATGGGCTGAGGAGGAGACTGGGCTGCTCCTTGGCAACTGCTGTGGGCCACGCACCCCTGGCCATGCACCCCACTGCAGCTAGGGAAAGAGGAGTTCTCAGGGCTCTGAGAGCAGCTGTCAGGGAGAACCTGGGCTGCAAAAGCCAGGGGAGAAAGGTGAGCAGAAGCCCCTGTTCCAGGTGCTGCAGTTGTCCATGCCCAGTGCCCATCTGTGGGGCTCGGGCTCCCCCATAGCCTTACGTGATGAAAGAGGGGCAGCAGCTTCTCCACCAGCTGCACGGCGATGGAGCTGACGTCCTTCTTCTTTAGGTGGCTTGTCACGTTTTGGAGGGTCACCAGGGCCTTTGTAACAACATCTGCGTTGCTGTTCTCTAGGTCCTCAGCCACATCTGGCAGGACAATCTTCATTCTTCTTGCCTGCGTGAAGAAGAGAATTTCCTTGTTGGGAAAATCTCCATTCCTGGAAAGCTCCCCAGGTGGCCACCATGGCAGAGATGGCACTCAGAATCATAGAATCACCAGATTGGAAGAGACCCACCGGATCATCGAGTCCAACCATTCCTATCAAACACTAAACCTATGCCCCTCAGCACCTCGTCCACCCACGCCTTAAACACCTCCAGGGAAGGTGAATCAACCACCTCCCTGGGCAGCCTGTTCCAGTGTCCAGTGACACTTTCCATGAAAAATTTTTTTCCTAATGTGCAGCCTAAATCTCCCCTGGCGGAGCTTGAGGCCATTCCCTCTTGTCCTGTCCCCTGTCACTTGGGAGAAGAGGCCAGCACCCTCCTCTCTACAACCTCCTTTCAGGTAGTTGGAGAGAGCAATGAGGTCTCCCCTCAGCCTCCTCTTCTCCAGCCCAAACACCCCCAGCTCTCTCAGCCGCTCCTCATACGGCCTGTTCTCCAGCCCCCTCACCAGCTTTGTTCCTCTTCTCTGGACTCGCTCCAGAGCCTCAACATCCTTCTTGTGGTGAGGGGCCCAGAACTGAACACAGGATTTGAGGAGCGGTCTCACCAGTGCCGAGTACAGAGGGAGGATAACCTCCCTGGACCTGCTGGTCACGCCGTTTCTGATACAAGCCAAGATGCCATTGGCCTTCTTGGCCACCTGGGCACACTGCTGGCTCATATTCAGTCGGCTGTCAACCAACACCCCCAGGTCCCTCTCCTCCAGGCAGTTTCCAGCCAGACTTCTCCTAGTCTGGAGCTGCACAGGGTTGTTGTGCCCCAAGTGCAGGACCCAGCATCTGGCCTTGTTAAACCTCATGCCATTGGTCTCAGTCCAGCGGTCCAGCCTGTCCAGATCCCTTTGCAGAGCTTCTCTACCCTCCAGCAGATCCACACTTCCACCCAGCTTAGTGTCGTCTGCAAACTTGCTAAGGGTGCACTCGATGCCTTCATCCAGGTCATTGATAAAGACATTGAACAGGGCTGGACCCAGCACTGAGCCCTGGGGACACCACTTGTCACTGGCCTCCAGCTGGAGTTAACTCCATTTCCCACCACTCTCTGGGCCCTCCAGCCAACCAGTTTTGCAGAATGCAGAGAGAAATGCTGGGAGAAACTGTGTCAAAGGCTTTACTGAAGTCCAGGAAGATCCATCCCAGCCTTTCCCTCATCCAGCAGCCGAGTCACTTTGTCATAGAAGGCGATCAGGTTAGTCTGGCAAGACCTGCCTTTTGCGAACCCGTGTTGACTGGGCCTGATCACCCGTTCCTCTTGCATGTGCTTCGTGATAGCACTCAAGATCACCTGCTCCATGACTTTCCCTGGCACTGAGGTCAGACTGACAGGCCTGGAGTTCCCTGCATCCTCCCTGCGACCCTTCTTGTAGATGGGCACAACATCAGCCTCCAGTCCAGTGGGACTTCCCCAGTCAGCCAGGGCTGCTGGAAGATGATGGAAAGGTGTTTGGCCAGCACATCCGCCAGCTCCTTCAATACCCTTGGATGGATCCCATTCAGCCCCATAGACTTGTAGGTGTCCAGTCGGGCTAGCAAGGCTCTGACCACCTCCTCTTGGACCATGGGAGCCTCCTTTTGCTCCTGGCTTTGTACACAGAAGGAAACAACTTTCTTTACTATTAAAGACTGAGGCAAAGAAGGCATTAAGTACCTCAGCCTTTTCCTCATCCCATGTCACTGTTGTTCCTTCTGCATCCAATAGGGACTGTGTGGTCTCCCTAGTCCTCCTTCTATTGTTAGTATATTTATAGAAGGATTTTTGTTATCTTTCACAGACTTTGCCAATCTCATTTCTAGCTGAGCCTTAGCCCTTCTGATTTTTTCCCTACACAATCTCACTTCCCTCCTGCAGTCCACCCAGGAGGCCTGTCCCCTCTTCCAGAGCCCATAAACATTTCTCTTCTTCTTGATATCACTCAAGATCTTTCTGTTCAGCCAAGCTGGTTTTCTCCACTGCTGGCTTTTTTTCTGGAACATGGGGATGACTTTCTCCTGAGCTGCTAAGATTTCCTTTTTGAAGAGCTCCCAGCAGCCCTCATGGGCTTCCTTGCCCTTGAGTACTGTCTCCCATGAGACTTTGCCAACCAGCCTTCTGAACAGTTCAAAGTCCTCTGGAAATTTAATGCTACTGTCCTACTAACCACCCTCTTCACTTCACCTAGAACAGAAAACCCTATCATCTCGTGATCCCTTTGTCCTAGGCGTCCACCTACTGCCACGTCCCCCACAAGGCCTTCTCTGTTCACAAACAGCAGGTCCAGGAGCGCACCCTCCCTTGTTGGTTCATTCACCAGCTGTGTGGGGAAGTTGTCTTCCACACACTCCAGGAACCTCCTAGACTGCTTCCTTTCTGCTCTATTGTACTCCCAGCAGATATCAGGAAGATTGAAGTCTCCCCCAAAACCAAGAGGCATTGATCTAGAGATTAACCCCAGCTGTTTATAGAAGAGCTCCTCAGCTGCTTCTCCTTGGCTGGGTGGTCTTTAACAGACTCCCATCACAAAATCTACCTTCTGGTGGGCTCCTCTGATTCTAACCCACAGGCACTCGATCTCCTCATCGCCACAATCCATCTCAACGGTGTCCAAGTCCTCCCTTACAAAGAAGGCTACCCCGCCTCCTCCCCTACCCTTCCTATCCCGCCTGAAGAGTTTGTACCCACCATAGCTGCACTCCAGTTATATGAGTTGTCCCACCATGTTTCCGTGATGGCGACGACATCATAGGCTCCTTGCCCTACGACAGCTTCCAGCTCTTCCTTCTTATTCCCCATGCTGCGTGCATTGGTGTAAATGCACTTCAGCTGAGCTGCTGAGCCTTCAGCTGAGCTGCTGAGCCTTCAGCCCTCTTAGAGGGAACAGAGTTCATTCCCAATTGCGTGGTAACTGGAGTAGCTAGCACCAGAGTGCCCATATCTCCCTTAGCACCCCGAGGTGTGTTCTCCCCCACTTTCTGTGTGGTGAGGTACTGGTGGTCCACACCAGTACACTCTCTCCCAATCACCATTGCCCCACGTCCAGACTCGTTCCTGTCTAGCCTGGGCTCAACCTCCTCCCCCTTCACATCTAGTTTAAAGCTCGATTTATGAACTTAGGGCCGTCACCCCACCATCTGACTCCAGCCAAGGCCAAGCCACCACCTTCCCCACTGCCCCAGCTCCCGGCTGCCCTTGGCCAGGCTGTGCTCACCGTCTCAGGTCTCTGAGAGAGCGTGACGAAACATTGGAGAACCAGTGGGCGCAAGACTGGGTTGGGGGGCCTCAGGCATCTCCAGAGTTCGTAGAGTTCTTTCAAGTCCACATTTTCAAAATCCTTGCAGGCCAGGACCTGGAAGAAAGGCAGCAATGATCTAGCGGCAGAGCAGCTGGGTCTCCCTCAACTGTGCAGCTCTAGGTTACAGCAGCAGCTGAGGCCAAGGCCACCAGGGCTTTGGCTGGTAACTCACCAGCACCTGAAGGATCCCGGAGTCCTCAGGTGAAGTGTAGAGCAGCTCATGATGTTTTACACAATACCAGTTGTACATTTCCATCAAGACTCTCTCCATCGTTTCAGGCATGGAGAATACCAACTCCCACAGGAGCACGGCAGAGCTGCAAGGCAGAGCGCTCTGTCAGCAGGGCGACCTCGGCCACCGCGGCCTGGCCTGGGGCAGCCCTGCAGGACAGGGACCCTGGACCTCAGCTGGGGTGGCCTGGGCAGCAGGAGAGGAGCAAGGGGAGGTTCACTGTGGGGCTGGGAGGAGCGTGGTGAATCATGGAATGCCCTGAGATGGAAAGGACCAACAAGGACCATCCAGTCCAACTCCTGTCCCTTCACACGACAACCCTAAAACCCACCCTCCGGGGTGGAGCTGGTGAAGGGGCTGGAGAACAGGCCTTATGAGGAACGGCTGAGAGAGCTGGGGGTGTTTATCCTGGAGAAGAGGAGGCTGAGGGGAGACCTCATAGCTCTCTACAACTACCTGAAAGGAGGTTGTGGAGAGGAGGGTGCTGGCCTCTTCTCCCAAGGGACAGGGGACAGGACCAGAGGGAATGGCCACAAGCTCCGCCAGGGGAGATTTAGGCTGGACATTAGGAAAAAATTTTTGACGGAAAGGGTCATTGGGCACTGGAACAGACTACCCAGGGAGGTGGTTGATTCATCTTCCCAGGAGGTGCTTAAGGCACGGGTGGACGAGGTGCTAAGGGGCATGATTTAGTGTTTGATAGCAATGGTTGGACTCGATGATCCGGTGGGTCTCTTCCAACCTGGTTATTCTACGATTCTATGATTCTGATGTCCAGCCTAACCCTCCCCAGTGCATCTTCCTGCCGTTCCCTTGGCTCAGAGAGGAGCTCAGCTCCTGCTCTTCCTCCTTCCCACGTGAGGAACCTGCAGAGCGCCATGAGGTCTCCCTTCAGTCTCCTCCCGGCTGAACAGAGCAAGTGACTTCAGCCACTCCTCACATGGCTTCCCCTCTAAACCCTTAGCCAACTTTATGGCCCTCAACTCTGGGCTGGCTTGGCTGCCTTTGGCTGCTGCAGGGCTTTCGTGGGGCTGGAAAGCATGGTGGGAAGGAGGGCCCTCCTCCCCAGGCATATCCTTCATGATTCCTTGGCTCTGGGAACCAAAGAGTCTCCATGTCCCCCTCCCCGCAGGGGACCACCCTCCAGGCTGTCAGGGCCAGGACCTGTCTCTTGGTGGAGCGATCTCCATTATCGTTGAGACCACTTCATCAACGTGATGCTCGGTCATGAGGAGAAGAAGGGCCTCCATGCTCTTCCTGGCTGATTCCGTTGTGACGCCTTCGATATTTTCGTGGATGCATCTTATAATGCTGGGCACCTGGAGGAGGCACAGGTGAGGATGGAGCTGCCCCTGGAGAGCAGCCACCTCCTCAGCTCCATCCCTCTCTACTGGTTTCAGGTGGCTTCAGGCACCTGAGACACGTGGGTTAGGAGGGATGAATGGAGGAGGAAGGTCTGACAGGACTCAAGGGTTGGGCCGTCCAGCCCCAGGTCACTTACATCCACCAGCCAACACTCAGGGGTGCTCATGGCCACATCCAACATGTTTCTCGCTGCCTCCTTGTTAAAGACACTGGAGTCTCTCAGTGCTTTGATGGCCACACAGATGACATCCGTCTTCTCCACAGCATCCAGGTATCTTGCAAACCTCTGCAGAAGGAAGGAAGGGAGGTAAGAGATGTCCCAGTGAGAGCCTGATAGTGCTGGAGGCAACATCCACAGGGAAGTGTTGGGCTCACGGGGGCAGTGGGTGACCCTCAAGCAATCCAGGCCTTGGCCAGCGATGCTGGAGGCGCTGCTGGGAACCCTCGAGTGCACCCTTGCTTGGGGACAGCAGGAACCTTCTCAGCAGGGACAGCGAGGCCACGCCAGCCCCACTGAGTCTCCATGCCTTTGCTCCTCCAAGTCCCCTGTCGACGCCTCAGGCAGAAATTCCAGCGACGGAGGAGCTCCTTACCGTGGGCGCATCTCTGATGGAGAGCAAATCCACCGCAGAGGTGTCCTCAAGATCCTCGTGGATCGGTTCTCCTTCATTGTTTGCCATTGACCTGCCTGAAGAAGCAGGGAAGGGGCACAAGGATCAGTAGGACAAAGCAGCTTGGCCAGAAGCTCAACCCTGCCGTCACCATCCTTAAGATCTAACGATGCTTAAAGAGAAGCAGAGCTATCAGGAGATGTCAGTGTGGAGGGATGAAACCCACCACAAGGTCTCTTAATTCTTTGCTTGTGGATGAACCGCATCAAACAATGAAGTGTTTTCAAAGCCAGAGCTTTGTCTGGGAAAACAAAGATGTGACCAAGCAGTTGGCCCAGGATGGGGATCTGCAGCTCTTCAAAGCACACTTGGCTGTCTGTGGATTTTGATTCTTCATTTGGGTCCTGCATGAGGGAGGCAGAAGAGGAGGAAGATTGAGGGCTGCATTCCTGGAGAGTCAAGGCTTTGCCGGGCAACGCTGGCTTCAGTTCCCAGAGCAGCCAACTGGGCAGGAGCTCCACGCAGGGAGACCTTTGGCCACTCTGGTGGGCAGGAAGGAGACGTGGCCTGGCTGGAGGGCTTCTCACTCCTCACCTGCAGTGTGGGGGTTTGGGTCAGCACACAAATCAGCCTCCGAATCCTCCTCAGGGCCCTCTTGCGCAGACCTGGTCTCTCAGAGCTGGTGAAGTTCAGAAGGGTCTGGGAAGAGAGGAGGTCCTGGTGAGCCCTGGGAGCAGAGTTCTCCTCCAGCAGAAGCAACGCTGCTTAGCTCCTGGGCTGGACTCTTCCAGGCCATGAAGGCTTCCTCTGCTCTCCAGAATAGCCTGCAGTGGGGGCCCTGCCCTAGGAGATGGGCTGCTGGCAGCCCCTGGTTCCCCGAGGAGCTGAGCACTCTCCCTGCAGCATTCTCTCTGCCTGCCACTGAGGTGAGGACCGTCGACTCCAGAGTGGACACCCCCTTCTCCCAGGGAGAGGAGCAGCACTTCAGAACCCAGCTTGTTGCAGATGCAGACCTGGACGACGTCCGGCAGCTCCTGATTGAGTTTGGTGACGGGAATGATGCCCACCAACTTCTCCATCATCGTCTCCAGGGATTTCAAGGTCTGCAGAGAAGACAAGGAGTTGTGGCAGTGTTTCCTGCTGTCCCCCTCAGCCCCAGGATCCCATCTCCCAGTGCCAGGGCAGCACTGCCACACGTCTCAAAGTGCAGAGCATCCCGTGGGGGTGACAGGAACATGACAAGAGGACGAAGGCACGAGGGTGGGCAAGCAAAGCTGAGCATGGGGTGGCCAGGGAGCAGCTCAGAGGGTGTGGGGTCTCCTGCAGCTCATCCACCACTTACCGCCTTGCACTGGTTAATGGTGGATTGATGGTTGGAGGGGTCTGGGACTTTCACATTGCAGCACAAGACCAGTCTCAGGCAGGTTTGGAGCAGGAGTGTCTCCTTGCCCTCCAGCACTGTCTGCCAGGAGCTGTGGAGAGAGAGAGGAACTAGTCAGGCACTGGTGCTGTGAGCGGTGCCTGGAGGCCTTCTGTGTATGGACGTGGAATTCAGGGGGGACCAGGAGGGATGTTGAGGTACCTCAGTTCGGTGATAGCAGACATGGCTTTCTGCCACAGCTCCATCTGGAGAAGTTTGTCAGCACATTCCTCTTCAATCAGGTCCTGCAAAGCCCAACCGGTGTGGGACCTGGCAACCAGCAGTACCCAGGACCACCACACACCCGCCACCCAGGCCCTCCAGATCCTCACCACCCAGGGCCACCAAACCCTCATAGCGTCATACATTCATTGAGGTTGGAGAAGACCTCTAAGCTCATCCAGCCCTAACATCAGTCCAACCCCACTGTGCCTACTAATCCACATCGGAAGCGTTACATCTCCACATGGTTTGAACCCCTCCATGGACGGAGAATCCACCGCTTCCCTGGGTAACCTCTTCCAATGCTTCTCCAATCCTTCCATAACAACATCTTTCCAATGTCCAATCTAAACCTCCCCTGGTGCACCTTGAGGTCATTTCCCCTCGCCCTGCCCAAGCGTTGACCTCTTCCTCTCAGCTCCTGCTTGAACTCTCACCTTGATCTTCTCCACCACATTGTAGCTGTGGCAGAACTGGTCCAGGTCGCGTGACAAGCGGTGCTTCTTGGCAGCCTGGCACAGGGAACAAATGCAGTCAAGGAACTTCAGCTTCTTCCTGTTTTGCTGGAACAAAGACCAAACAGGGAGCGTGAGAGGGGGACGCCCATGGCCAGCCGGACAGAAGCAGGGCAGATGGAGACCTGGGAGAAGCAGCTCTGCCCAGACAGCGAGGGGCAGGGTTACCTCCTCTGTGCAGTCGATAAAGGCGCAGATGAAGTCCACGGTTTCCTCCTCCTTATCATAGATGGGCAACCCCTCGGCATCTAAGAGAGCAGGGAGGGCTGTGAGAGGGCGCGGTGGAAGGAGACAGGAGACTCTGCTGGGAACAAAAGTGGCTGCCTGGCTGGGTCCTGCTCTTGGGTCAGCGCAAGCCCCTGCAACGCTCCACGTGCAGTCGGGCTGCCGTGCTGGACAGGACACATACGGGAAAGCCCTTGTGACACCGGGTTGAGGGCAGGGAAGGTCTCTGTCCCCCAGCATCACTGCTTCTGCCCCAGAGCAGGAGCTGGGTCCCCTCTGCTCCCCATCCTTGGGAGATGTTGGAAGAGATCCACAAGGATTGTGGGTCGCTGCACAGGACGACCCTCAAATCATGGAATGATGGAACGGTTTGGGTTGGAAGGGCCCTTAAAGATGATCCAGTTCCAATCGCCTGCCATGGGAAGGGACACCTCCCAGTGGATCAGGTTGTGCCAAGTCCCATCCATCGTGGCCGTGAACACCTCCAGGGATGGGGCAGGAACAACATCTCTGGGCAGCCTGGGCCAGGTCCTCACCAACCTCACAGGAGAACATTTCTCCCCAGGATCTCATCTCAGTCTGCCCTCTTTCAGCACAAAACCCTTCTACCTCGTCCTGTCCCTGCACCCCCACTTCAATAGCCCTTCACCAGCTTTCTGGGAGCCCCTTTCTGTATTTGAAGGTACTCTAAGGTCTCTCCAGAGCCTTCTCTTCTCCTGGATGGACAACTGCAACTCTCACAGCCTGTCCTCGTACAGGAGGTTCTCCAGCCCTCAGATCATCCTCATGGCCTCCTCTGGACTTGGTCTCACAGATCCATGTCCTTCCTGTGCTGAGACCTCCAGAGCTGGACGTAGGACTCCCATTGAGGTCTCACCAGAGCAGAGGAACAGAATCCCCTCCCTGACCCTGGCGTCTAGCCCTGCCCAGCCCACCAGGACCCTTCACTCACGGGGCATCTTGGGTACAATCGCCGTCTCCTCAGAGGGTTGTAGGGCAGAGTTCCTCCTCTGGGGAGACTCTTTCTCCTGAAAGTCCACCTTGGAGCTGTGATGAGGTCCCTCTGCCATCGTTAAGGATGGAGGTAAAAGCGTAAGCAAAGAGGACACAGAAGCTTCAGCAAATGCCTCAGCACGACAGGGGAAGACGTGAGCTCTGCTCGGGAGCTACGAGCTCTGCTGCCTCTCCAGCCAGTGCCCAGAGAGACACTGAGAGCCTGGGGGCTGTGTCTTCCTCACCTCTCGAGGGTTGGGGCGGGGGGATCCCATTGTGATGTCACAACGGGTCCCACCACAACCTGGGCCGGGGCAGGCGACATGGAAGGACGGGGGGGTGGCCAGCACAGATAGGCCTTCTCACACGTTGGCAACTTCAAAGAACATCATGTAGGCAGTTACAAAGTTCATGGGAAATGCAGCAGCTTCAGAAAAACTCATGTCATCTGGGATCTTGTAGACAAACTCCACTGGCGTGCACGCGACTTCAGCCCATGCGCTGCAGTTTACAAAAGCCATGACTATCTCCAATTTCCAATCCTTTCACACCGTCTCCAAGAGCTTCTACAATTCCAGAGCATTCAAATCCAGGAACAAGGGGCATCTTGGGAGGGTTGTCAATATTCCCCTGCCACACCATCAAATCAAATCGAAGGCACTAAAGGGGTCCCAGAGGGCTCCAGAGGAGTCCTGGGGGTCCTAGAAAGGTCCTAGGGTGTTCTAGAGGGATGCTGGGGGGCTCTAGAGGGGTCCTGGGCATCCTAGAAGGCTTGTAGAAGGTTCCAAAGGGGTCCTAGGGGGCTCTAGAGGTTTCCCAGGGTCTCAAAATAGGTCCTGTAGGAAAACGTGTGGTCTTAGAAGGGACCTGACCCTAAGGGGTCCCAGAGGGCCCTGGAGGGGTCCTGACAGTCTGAGAACATTCCTAGGGGGACTCTAGAAGGCTGCTAGGTGTCCCTGCTGGGGACTTGAAGGCCATAGATAAGTATTCAGGAGCTCTGGATAGGTCTGGGTGCCTTTAGAAGAGTCCTGAGGGTCTCTATAGTGGTCCTGCATGTCCTAGAAGGGTCCTGGAAGTCCTTAAAGGGGTCCCAGGGGGTTCTAGAGGCCTCCTGGGGGCCCTAGAAGAGTCTTAGAAGGTTTTAAAGATGTCCCAAGGGGCTCTGCAATGGTCATGGGAGTCACTAGATGGGTCCTGGGGGAACTAGAAGGGTCCTAGAAGGCCTTAAAGGGGTCCCAGGGGTTCTAGAGCGTTCCTTTGGGTCCTAGAAAGGCCCTAGAAGGCCCTAAAGGGGACCCAGGGTGCTCTAGAGGGGTCCTGGATGTCTCTAGATTTGCCCTGGGGGACCAAGAAGGGTCCTGGGGGTTCTAGAGGGGTCCTAGAAGGCCCTTAACCCCAGTGGGTTCCAGAGGGGCCCTGAGGGTCTCTAGAGGGGTTCTGGTGGTCCTAGAAAGTACGTAGAAGGCCTTAAAGGAGTCACAGGGGCCTCTAGGGAGTTCCTGAGGCAGTCCTAGAGAGGTCCTAGAAGGCTCTAAAGGTGTCCCAGGGGCGTCTAGATGGGTTCCAGGGGTCTCTAGATGGGTTCTGAGGTTCCTAGAAAGGTCCTAGAAGTCATTTTGACTCCAGCCACGGTGTTCTCAGTCAGACAGATCAGACTCAGTGCCATCTGAGCCCCTTCCCAGAGGAGGGCATTTTGGAGGTGGCACCAGCCCCATCTGGAGAGACTCATTGCGCTGTGATGGGACAGAAGGCCACCTGGGACAGTGCCCAGTGACTGTCCTGGGGGGCTCGACATGGTCACGTGAGAACATCACTGCTGTCATTTGCTCAGGTGAGGGCTCGGAAACCACTGTGTGGATTCCATTTGCCACTTGGGTGCAACAAGGCCACCCAAAGCAGGGGCTCCATGGCAGCACCGGGGTCAGTTTCTGCCTGGAGAAAGCCTGGCTTCACCAGGAGGGATCTGGGAAGTGTTGTCTCCTCACATACTGACTGCCTACTGATTTCCTTAGAATCACATCCAGCCATGCTTAGCTGAGTTGCCATAAACTAAGTCATACGTAAGTGCATGTGTGTTAATATAGAACTTCTACTCACACACAGTAAATAAAAACTGTTTCTAGTAAGTGCTATGTTAACTAGATTAGTGCTTCAAAACCACAAGCTAGCACGCTGCAGCATGTTGGTTTTTCAGTCTAGGCAATTCTGACATAAAATAACAGGATATCATTACTGAATTCTGCCAATTTAAGCATAAGTAGCTAAATCCATCTGCATAATAAGATTATGAGGCTTTTACTGTACAGATGAGTTAGCTCCTTCAAAACACGACACTAACATTTTGATTGGAAGACGTGACGATGACCCAACATAAAGACTGTGGTTTTCTACAGTTCCTCAAGAGCAAATGTTAGGACTAGATGATTGGGCGCAGATAGATTGGCTTTCACAAATTCTTTCAGTAGGTTGAAACTTCTTTCTGGGCATCAGAAAAAAAATTCTCATGGAAAGGGTCATTGGGCACTGGCAGAGGCTGCCAGGGAGGTGGTTGAGTCCTTCCCTGGAGGGGTTTAAAAGACGGGTGGATGAGGTGCTGAGGGGCATGGTTTAGTGGCAGATAGGAGTGGTTGGAGTTGATGATCCTTTGGGTCTTTTCCAACCCAGTGATTCTGTGATTCTGTGATTCTTGCTGGTACAAGGGTCCAGCTTCCCTTGGGCCAAGTATTTTTTTGAAAGGCACAGGAGCAGTCAGGTATCCAAAATATCTACCAGCTTTTGACCAAGTGGCAGTCTGTGCTTCAGCTCATGAACTTTCACTTTTTTTTTCTTTCAGTTCTCTTTTCTACTGGGGGGAGTTGGCAAGCAGCTGTGTGGAGTTTAGTTGCCAGCTGGGGTTAATCCACAAGCGTGAGTCACATACTGAGGTTTCCCCAGGCAGCGCTGTCGCAGTGCTGCAAGTACACCCCAGCCCAACCCTCCAGTTCATCTGGACTCTGATACATTTTCGTACTGTGTACAGCTTAGGGCTGAGACAAAATTAATATTTGTCGCAAGTGCTTAGCAGACCGTAGGCAGAAAGTCAGGTAATAAAAATCAGCCAGTGGTGACCCTCCCAGCCTGGACATGAGGGACTAGAAGCCCGTCCTACCCTTGGGCAATCAACCACTCTCCACCACCATGTCTTCCCCTGTATCTTGTCTTTTCATAAATAATGTTTGTGTTGGTGTTCTGCCTACTTATTCCCATGAAACATCTCTCAGCCCTCCTCCTCACGGTGTTTACAAGCTCAGACTTTCTCCAAGCTACAGCACCATGGTCTCAAAGAACCATGTGAGGGAATAAATGTCCTCCAGGCTACAGAATACCTAGGTCACAGCCAGCCTCCCTTTCTGGCATGGCACAGCAGGCTATCGGGGTCTTCTAGAACTTGTCTGCTCATTACTGGTGACAGGAACAATGATATAAGAACGTAAGAAATTCCTCTGCTAATCATTCTGCCTTCATAATTTAATTTTTTATACCCATTTGTTGGAAGTTTTTTCCCATATTCTGTGCACATACCAGAAAAGCTGTGATTTGCATTAGAAAATTAGACTTGTTTCCATTTGTGACAAAGAAAAATTAGGAATAAAATAGTAACAGAACAGATTTTTTAAATGTTTTGTTATTAATGAGCACCAAACCAAATATAAAAGAAACTGAGGCAGCAGATCTAAGTAGCATATTATGTAGACTAATTTAAGCTCTTAGACAACAATGAAAATTAATGTCAGCTTGACATTTTAGGGATTTTTTTTTAAGTTACTTCATTAGGGTTTTTAAAGAGTAAACCAGTTGTCTTTGTAGCATCCTTATTGGAGTAAAAGAAGTAAGAAATCTTGATTACAGAAAAAATATGCAATGCCATACTATAATCTTGAGAGATTTCAACAGCTCCCAAGATGCTCTGCCCTCCATACAGCATCCCCTCCTTTTTTAAAAAAAAAATAAAGAAATCAGTGTTTGTGAGGCTATCCAGTTTGCAGTTTTCTATTAATTTGGATAAAGTGTTGTGGCTACTGTGCCGTCTCTGTTAATCCTGATTAAGCATAACAGTTTGTAGTGGATGTACTATCCAAGGGCAGTACAAAGTAACATAGAGTGATCCGTTCTTTTCAGAAATATATTCAGCATACAATTAGTTACCAAGATAAGTTACCATCAGGGGAAAATAACAGAGGAGTAATAAGCTTTAGACAAACTCTTCCAGGGTGAAGTAAAAATTATTTCTCACATACGCAGTTATGATTGCTGTTGCTTCAGTAAACACATAAAGCATTGTGTGTGGTTCAAATAACCTGATTTGATATATATAACATTTTCAATATTATATGTAGGAGAAATATATACTGTAATTAGAACTTGAGTTGTGCAGAACTATGTAGTACCAGTCATACTGAGTGCATATATGGAGCTTAAGAGAAATTTTTTAGCAAGGAATATGGTAGTTGAGCTCATTTCAGAGCTAAACTTCATCCTATGATTTAAATTTCATTCTTATTTATGCAGAACATTCATTCTAATCCGTCAAATTTTACTCTTGGATTAGCAGCTAAGCCTTCTTAGTCATTTTTTCTCCTTCGTTTGTTGCTCTGAGGCTTGGGAAAGCAAAAAGGACTAAGGAAGTTCTTTTCCCGAGAATTCCTTTCGCATCCAGAAGTCAAGCGGATTCTGGGCTGCATCAAAAGCAGTGTGGCCAGCAGGTCAAGAGAGGGGATGCTGCCCCTCTGTTCGTCTCTTGTGACGCCTCATCTGGAGTATTGTGTCCAGCTCTAGAATACTCAATGTAAGGAGGATATGGAGCTGTTAGAATGGGTCCAGAGGAGGCTACAAAGATGATCCAAGGGCTGCATCACCTTCCATATGAGGACAGGCTGATTGAGTTGGAGTTGTTCAGTCTGGAGAAGAGAAGGCTCCAAGCAGATCTTATAGTGACCTTCCAGTACTTGAAAGGGGCTACAAGAAAGCTGGAGAGGGACTATTCATAAAGGCATATGGTGACAGGACAAGGGGAGTGGTTATAAACTGGAGAAGGGCAGATTAGACTAGACACAACAAAGAATTTCTTCATTATGAGGGTGGTGAGACACTGAGTAGATGAGGTGCTCAGGGACAAGGTTTAGTGGCAGATAGGAATGGTCGGACTCGATGATCCAAGAGGTCTTTTCCAACCTGGTGATTCTAGGATTCTACATTGTCCCGCAGCCACAGGAAGCTACAGTTCACGCTGCTCATTGGAAGCACCCCATGGGAAGTTGTTCTCTCCTGGTTTATGGTTACCTGTAAATTCAAGTTCCGTCATCTGTTATCTCCCCAGACTCAGTGATGGCTCAGCCCACAGCCAGCAAATGCTAAACACTAGTAAAAACTTTCCTAACCTGGTAATACTAAACAACTTGCTTTATATACAATTTATATTATATATAAATATATAATATATGTAATATATTATAAATCCCGAGGTCTGCTCTGGCAGGTGTCGTGTGCTTGACAATTGCAACACCCCTGGGTGCTCCTTTCCCAGGAAACGCCTCCATCCCAGCCCTGGTTAAGAGAATGCTCCTTCACGCATGTTCATTTAGTTGAAAGAATGTTCTTTCATGAATATTCATTCAGATTCGTGAATATTACAATCATCTTCGAGAATGTTCCCTCCTGCGTATTCATTTAGTTTCGAGAATCTTCCTTCATGAGTATTCATTCAGTTTAATGAATAGTACAATCATCTTCGAGAACATTCCTTCATGTGTGTTCATTCAGTTTCACGACTATTACAATCATCCTTGAGAATGTTCCTTCCCCTGAGTGGGCCTGGGCAGCCAGCCCCTCCCGGACCGCCCAGCGACTCTCAAGATCTCCTCCCCGGGGTCCTCGGCTGAACCCGAGGCTCCGTGAACGCGGATGCCCCCATCCCCACACACCAGTCTGCACAATCCAATACAGCTAAGCCCCGCACAAATGTTAAACCAAGAGTTCCGTCAAACGCTTAAAGTTGAAGATAAACATTTGCAACTTCACAATCCGCGCCGTTTCCTGTCATGCTGGCACAAATCTCCTTAATATCCATTCTCACAATCCCTCCGCTTCTTTTGTAATAAATTGATTTGTGTCTGTCTTTCAAAGTTGGATAGAATTAATTTTGTATTCTCATCTTCTTTGTTCCTCTTTAAAAGTTGAATTTGCATCTTTTCACCCTGTTTCTCAAGATTATCAGTGGCCCATTGCTTAGCCCTCCCCGGGTCCGTATTGTTCCGTATATTAGGATCCCAGAGATTTGACTCCCGAGATTTCCAAGGCCATCGCTCCCCCATACTGGTCCTTCCACACACAGAACAATTGGTGACGTTTAAAGATTTAGCTGTGTTTTCTGCGAGATTTGTAAACAAGTTCTGGGCAGCTGAGGGGATTTCATATTTGACTCCTGTGGCTATTTCTTGATAAAATGAATGAAAACCTAGTTTGTATTGCTCTTGATCTCTATGTTCTTCTTTAACTATAATGTTAATTATAGTTCCAGGATCCTTTCCCCTGCCTTCAGTCTGTATACCATAGATTGCTTCCTTTTTACCCATTAGAACTTTTTACCCATTAGAGTGTTGCTGGGAAGTCAAAGGGGCAGTATTGGATCAATTTCCCACCAGCTGACACCCTGGTGAAAAAAAAAAAAAAAAGAGTAAATGATTCAATTAAACCTAAATGTGAGGTTTGATTTGTAAGTGCACCAGTGTATGTGTGTATTCCATGGCGCTATGAAACGCAAACAAGAGCAAAGCAAATCAGAGAGGAAAACTAGAAAATGATTAAAGGAAGGAGTTCCAATCAAGAGGTTTACCTAGCTGACCTATTCCAAGGGAATCTTTCCAGAACTGAGCTGCTCCTGAAGATGGAGTTGATCAGCTAAAGAACTAGTTTAATACTAAAATGAAAAAGTGGCTAAAATTCTCAACACTTACGATGAGAGTCTAACAGTCTAGAGAATTAACTTTGTACGTAGGTTGGTTGAAGGGGGAGTGGGTTCGTCATCTGGGCAGGAGGTCTCTTGGGGAGTGTTTCTCCCTCCCAAAGCGATGCACAGACAGTCAGCAAGACAGCCCGGGAACCCTTCCAAGCTACAGCTTGTGATCTCACACTTGGCTACTGGGTACTTTTCAGAACAAGCATAGAAGATTATTGTCACTGACGGCACATCCGTGCACGTATACTTACACACACATGTAGAGGTACGTGTGCAGGTGCTGTCCCGGCGTTTCACACACATACTCCTGTGCACACTTGTCCCACATATCCCGACACCGAGACGCTCATCAGCGAGGTATTACTGCAACATCTCCAGCAACAGAAAGTGCACGCGCAAGGCAAGGAGAGCTGCAGACACTCCTCTCTTGGCTTGTGTGGCGTGCTAGGTGGAGATTGGCACATCTCCCAGGCAAAGGTGGGTCGCAGGTGTATT
This sequence comes from Phaenicophaeus curvirostris, assembly GCF_032191515.1. NCBI lineage: Eukaryota > Metazoa > Chordata > Aves > Cuculiformes > Cuculidae > Phaenicophaeus > Phaenicophaeus curvirostris. Next base: position 74,719,532 of record NC_091431.1, read on the forward strand.
GACTAGCACAAAAGACAGCTCTGAAGGAGCTGAACTGGGGGGGACACAAGAAGGAGACAGAAGAAGACAACGGCCCCCCCACCATGGGATCACCTCCATCAAAGACAGAAGCAGTGGAACGCCTTCTGGACCGGGACCCCCAGAGACGCTGGACGTCTGTGGACCCGTGGTGGCAGCTATAAACCCCTTTTCCTTCCCTCCTCCCCATCTCTTTCCTTGTTCTCTGTCTCTTCTCCTATTGTAAGTCGCTTTATGAGCACAATTAATAAAGCACCAGTTTATACCGAAATTTAACTCCCTTGACTTGTTGAATTGTTGCCTTTTTCCCGTTGCACTCTGAAATCATAAATGAAAGGAATCATCATGTGTCCGCTCACGAGTGAACCGTGACAGGGACCCACCGGGGTGGGACGGGGCTCGTTCCCGAAAAGGCGAGAGGGGGGTGTGCGATGGGGGGATTAAAGGGGAGCGGATGGTCGCGGGGAGGGTGGCATGGGGCTAGGTGACTTGACCATTGATGAACAGGATAGCAATTGTTTAGCCTTTTAGCAATTAGTCAGCTTGAGATAAGCACAAAGAAAGGACTAACCCTTAAGGGTAAATGGAATAGTAGTAATTTAGTCGAAGCAACTGGCACTTAAGGAACAGCAGAATAGAATCTGCTCACGCTTAAAGAATACACAGGATGACAGTTGTTTAGCTAAAGCAACATGTTTCTATAAGCCTTTATGTAGGAAGGGGGTCTGCTGCTAGAAGATTTCTGCTAAGCTGGACAAGTCATCTGGACCCGTGATAAGAGCAGAAAACCACTATGATATGGATGGCAAGGATCCAGAGAACACGCGTGCAGATTGAAGTTAAAGGAAGTTAAGACATCCCTGAGAAGACCCTGCAAAGGCACAAACAGGAAGAAAACTCTTCTCAAACTCATGATAATAAGAAGTGGGAAAGGTTATGAATATGTATAGGTGGTTTTTGGAATATGTAACGGTTCACTGTATAAAGCCAAGCCAAGTTGCCACAATGGGCACGCACATTGTTTTGGAGAAATAATTCTCCCACGCGCCTCAGCGCTGAATAAACATACCTACTTTATAACTTTATAAGTTATAGAGTCTTGGTCCCTACAACAATCACCCTCCTCTTCTTCTTAATGGATGATGGTTTTATCTTTTTTTGAGGATGGGGCGGCCTAGGGAAGGATTCTAGGCTGTGGGAGCCATCATCCTCGTCCTCAGGGTTGGATTCCACCTGCAGCACGTGCTGTTTATTCACCAGGGGGACCTGGGGTTTTGTTGTCTGGGTGAGGGGAGCAGGTTTCCTTCGTCTGGCAGAACTTGCTGCCATTCCCCATCGCTTGTAACCCCAACCTTGCAGTTTGCAGGTGGATGGTGTTTGGACACACCACCTCCAGCAGCTGCTGAGTTAGTGAGAGGGCCCTGCTCCACTGACCTATCTCCCTCTCACATTCCCTGATAGTCCTCAGCCTCTCTACCTCCTCCCTGAGCTCCTCCACCACGTGAAGGAGTTCCCCTGTCAGAAGAGATGCTGAGTAAAAAGGACCATGAATGCTGCAGAGTCTCTGGAGATAAGACTGCAGAGAGCTTTGATAACCAGCTAGCCTCCGGCCTGAGAAAATTCAACATCAGCAGCAAAACCAAGAGGGCATAGAAACGATAACAGTGGTCACGAGGAGCTGGGAAGGAGAAGAGCCGTGGAAATTTTTATGAAGGACTTGCAGGACTGTTGTTGACATTTCGCTAAGGTATAAAGATGAGGTTGTAACAAGAAACCGGGTCTCAGCTTGAAATGAAAGCAGAATCCATGTCTGTTGAATATACCACATTCCCACGCTCGAGCACAGCTTTCACCAGTGGAGCCAGGACCAGAGGCACGAGCTGGTGTGCGAGGGGGGCACTGCCTGCAGCCCAGGGGCTGGGGAGCTGGTGCACCCACTGCGGCTCTGGCTGGGTGGCAGCATCCATCCTGCCAGCTGCAGCCCCCGGAGCGGCTTTAATCTTCTGCCGGGTGGCCACCGTGGTCTTCAGTGTCTTCTGCCTAGTCCCTAGCCCCTCTCGGCGCCCTGCCTGCTTCACCTGCTGCTCCACCTGCCCCGCTCCACTTCGCTGTGCTCCAGGTCGCCGCGCTCCCACGGGAACGTTTAACTCTCCCCCGTCAGGCCCCGTGGGACCAGTGTTTGCCGGCTGTCAGGAGCCCAGCACTGCCCACCCCGCTCCCGCCTGGGCTTTCTGGCATTTTCCCAGCTCAGGGAAGCCCCCACCGCCTCAAAATGTCCACCCCACCACAGAACTCACTGTCCTGCTGCCGGGTGCCGCTGAAGAAGCAGTGGCTCAGCCCAGCGGTCCAGCCTGTTCAGATCCCTTTGGAGCCTCCCGACCCTCCAGCAGATCCACACTTCCACCCAGCTTAGTGTCGTCTGCAAACCTGCTAAGGGGGCACTCGATGCCTTCCTCCGGGTCATTGATAAAGACCTTGAACAGGGCTGGACCCAGCACTGAGCCCTGGGGACACCACTTGTCACTGGCCTCCAGCTGGGGTTAACTCCATTTCCCACCACACTCTGGACCCTCCAGCCAACCAGTTTTCCACCCAGGAGAGTGTGCGCCTGTCCAGCCCAGAGGTGACAGTTTCCCAAGCAGAATGCTGGGAGAAACGGTGTCAAAGGCTTTATTGAATTCCAGGGAGGGGAAGGGAGGCGTAGGGAGGGCAAGCAATGTGATCAAGTAGGAGGTGCCCCTGCCCACGTCAAGGGATTGCAACTGGATGGGCTTTGAGGTCTTTTCCAACTCAATCGTTCCATGATTCTAAGGTTCTTGGTTCCAGGTTTCCTGAAATGGAGCCACGTTCTTGAGGAAGGCTGCCCCTCTGCCTGGCTCAGCATCACCAGGAGAAGATCCTTCGCAGAAAGCTTTGTGGTTTTTGTTTCCTCTGTTTAGGGGTCAGCAAGATGATGGCCTTTTCTGTTATGTCACAGACTGCAGGAGAGGCATCTGTTCTGAGGGCTTCGAAGTCTGTGATGGAGAAAACCAGAGCTAAGATGAAGCTTCGTGTCTACAGAGACCTCCAAGCATCCCCTCCAGACCCCACCAACCCCATCCAGAGAACAGCTGTTGGGCAGGAATGCCCCAACTACCCCACACAGCCCTCCCCAGAGCAGGACCTGGCATGCTAGAAGCCCAGCCCCTGTCCCTCCAGTCAACCCAACCTTGCCCCTCCTCACCTTTGCAGATCTCTGACACCATCTGTGGCTTTTTCTCCTTCAAGGTCTGCGCAGCAACCGCTAGGGACAAAGCTCCATCAGATCCCCCTTGCTCCCCAGCACCGTGGTGGGAACAGGGAGAAGGTTGTCTCCAAATAGGGACCAAGGGGTGGTGTCTCACCGAGGAATATCAGAGCTGTCTCTTGCACTACATCCTCAGGAGAATGAATGTACTGCAGGCTCTGGTTGAAGTAGATCTCAGCCCTCCTCTTGTCCTGATTCAGCTGGAGAGACCACAAGTGTAAGGGCATGTCCCAGTCCCTCCCCAGCTGGCCACCCTAGTCCCTCCTGCCAGTATCCCCCGTTGCTGGGAGCTCTCCATCCCACAGAGCTCCTGGAGTAGAAGCCTTGGGTGCTCTCTTCTTGAGGCCAGGGCGCAGGGAGACATCTCCATGCTGTGGGCTCCAGGCTGGAGCAAGGTGGGTGAGACCCACACGCCAGACATGTGGGGAAGCCCTCGTCTAGCCTGGGCCCTGAGGTCTGGGGGATCTTCTCACCAAGCACTCTGCGATGCTCCACGTCAGCTTTGTCTTATTGCAGGATATGGACAGTTTCAAGCCCAGGAACTTCGCCACAGCCAGGAGACTTTCCTCGGAGGCCTGTGGAGCAGCAGAAGATAGGAGATGGCACCACAGCCTGGGACAGGAGACTGGGCATCCTCCTCCTCTTGGCTTTGTTGGTGGGGTGATGGTGGACGTTAGAGGAAGGTGAGACGTGCCCTGGCCCAGGTGCCTGGGAGTCTCCTCCCTGTGTCCCAGCTCAGCTTTGATATCTGTACCTCGGCCACGCTCGGTGTTTCGTCCCGTATGTGAACAGCGAGTGGGAACAGGGCCGTTCGCACTTGCTTCTCGATCTTTCTCTTGTGGGTCCACTTCACGCTCTTCAGCTGCTTGGTGAAGAACCTGATGGCTTGTTCCCTCACCTGGCTTTGCTCCTGGCAGGGAGAAGGACAGCAGGACTTGAGAACCAAGGTCTCTTTGCCCGTGGTGAGCAGGAGCGTCACCATGGCTGACGGGCAGGGAGATGCTCCAGGGTTGGATTTGGTCACTGGTGGTGTGGAACAACTCTGTAGGTGCAGCTGAATGGCCCCAAACTTGGCCAAGGCCCCTCAATGGGCTCTCCTGACCGGCCTGTGCTACCCACCAGCTCCAGCAGCCACCTAAGGGACAACTTCCCAACAAAATGGGCTGAGGAGGAGACCGGGCTGCTCCTTGGCAACTGCTGTGGGCCACGCACCCCTGGCCATGCACCCCACTGCAGCTAGGGAAAGAGGAGTTCTCAGGGCTCTGAGAGCAGCTGTCAGGGAGAACCTGGGCTGCAAAAGCCAGGGGAGAAAGGTGAGCAGAAGCCCCTGTTCCAGGTGCTGCAGTTGTCCATGCCCAGTGCCCATCTGTGGGGCTCGGGCTCCCCCATAGCCTTACGTGATGAAAGAGGGGCAGCAGCTTCTCCACCAGCTGCACGGCAATGGAGCTGACGTCCTTCTTCTTTAGGTGGCTTGTCACGTTTTGGAGGGTCACCAGGGCCTTTGTAACAACATCTGCGTTGCTGTTCTCTAGGTCCTCAGCCACATCTGGCAGGACAATCTTCATTCTTCTTGCCTGCGTGAAGAAGAGAATTTCCTTGTTGGGAAAATGTCCATTCCTGGAAAGCTCCCCAGGTGGCCACCATGGCAGAGATGGCACTCAGAATCATAGAATCACCAGATTGGAAGAGACCCACCGGATCATCGAGTCCAACCATTCCTATCAAACACTAAACCTATGCCCCTCAGCACCTCGTCCACCCACGCCTTAAACACCTCCAGGGAAGGTGAATCAACCACCTCCCTGGGCAGCCTGTTCCAGTGTCCAGTGACACTTTCCATGAAAAATTTTTTTCCTAATGTGCAGCCTAAATCTCCCCTGGTGGAGCTTGAGGCCATTCCCTCTTGTCCTGTCCCCTGTCACTTGGGAGAAGAGGCCAGCACCCTCCTCTCTACAACCTCCTTTCAGGTAGTTGGAGAGAGCAATGAGGTCTCCCCTCAGCCTCCTCTTCTCCAGCCCAAACACCCCCAGCTCTCTCAGCCGCTCCTCATACGGCCTGTTCTCCAGCCCCCTCACCACCTTCGTTCCTCTTCTCTGGACTCGCTCCAGAGCCTCAACATCCTTCTTGTGGTGAGGGGCCCAGAACTGAACACAGGATTTGAGGAGCGGTCTCACCAGTGCCGAGTCCAGAGAGAGAAGAACCTCCCTGGACCTGCTGGTCACATCATTTCTGATCCAAGCCAGGATGCCATTGGCCTTCTTGGCCACCTGGGCCACTGCTGGCTCATGTTCAGTCGCTGTCAACCAACACCCCCAGGTCCCTCTCCTCCAGGCAGTTTCCAGCCAGACTTCTCCTAGTCTGGAGCTGCACAGGGTTTTTGTGCCCCAAGTGCAGGACCCAGCATCTGGCCTTGTTAAACCTCATGCCATTGGTCTCAGTCCAGCGGTCCAGCCTGTCCAGATCCCTTTGCAGAGCTTCTCTACCCTCCAGCAGATCCACACTTCCACCCAGCTTAGTGTCGTCCGCAAACTTGCTAAGGGTGCACTCGATGCCTTCATCCAGGTCATTGATAAAGACATTGAACAGGGCTGGACCCAGCACTGAGCCCTGGGGACACCACTTGTCACTGGCCTCCAGCTGGAGTTAACTCCATTTCCCACCACTCTCTGAGCCCTCCAGCCAACCAGTTTTGCAGAATGCAGAGAGAAATGCTGGGAGAAACTGTGTCAAAGGCTTTACTGAAGTCCAGGAAGATCCATCCACAGCCTTTCCCTCATCCAGCAGCCGAGTCACTTTGTCATAGAAGGCGATCAGGTTAGTCTGGCAAGACCTGCCTTTTGCGAACCCGTGTTGACTGGGCCTGATCACCCGTTTCTCTTGCATGTGCTTCGTGATAGCACTCAAGATCACCTGCTCCATGACTTTCCCTGGCACTGAGGTCAGACTGACAGGCCTGGAGTTCCCTGCATCCTCCCTGCGACCCTTCTTGTAGATGGGCACAACATCAGCCTCCAGTCCAGTGGAACTTCCCCAGTCAGCCAGGGCTGCTGGAAGATGATGGAAAGGGGTTTGGCCAGCACATCCGCCAGCTCCTTCAATACCCTTGGATGGATCCCATTCAGCCCCATAGACTTGTAGGTGTCCAGTCGGGCTAGCAAGGCTCTGACCACCTCCCCTTGGATCATGGGAGCCTCCTTTTGCTCCTGGCTTTGTACACAGAAGGAAACAACTTTCTTTACTATTAAAGACTGAGGCAAAGAAGGCATTAAGTACCTCAGCCTTTTCCTCATCCCATGTCACTGTTGTTCCTTCTGCATCCAATAGGGACTGTGTGGTCTCCCTAGTCCTCCTTCTATTGTTAGTATATTTATAGAAGGATTTTTGTTATCTTTCACAGACTTTGCCAATCTCATTTCTAGCTGAGCCTTAGCCCTTCTGATTTTTTCCCTACACAATCTCACTTCCCTCCTGTAGTCCACCCAGGAGGCCTGTCCCCTCTTCCAGAGCCCATAAACATTTCTCTTCTTCTTGATATCACTCAAGATCTTTCTGTTCAGCCAAGCTGGTTTTCTCCACTGCTGGCTTTTTTTCTGGAACATGGGGATGACTTTCTCCTGAGCTGCTAAGATTTCCTTTTTGAAGAGCTCCCAGCAGCCCTCATGGGCTTCCTTGCCCTTGAGTACTGTCTCCCATGAGACTTTGCCAACCAGCCTTCTGAACAGTTCAAAGTCCTCTGGAAATTTAATGCTACTGTCCTACTAACCACCCTCTTCACTTCACCTAGAACAGAAAACCCTATCATCTCGTGATCCCTTTGTCCTAGGCGTCCACCTACTGCCACGTCCCCCACAAGGCCTTCTCTGTTCACAAACAGCAGGTCCAGGAGGGCACCCTCCCTTGTTGGTTCATTCACCAGCTGTGTGGGGAAGTTGTCTTCCACACACTCCAGGAACCTCCTAGACTGCTTCCTTTCTGCTCTATTGTACTCCCAGCAGATATCAGGAAGATTGAAGTCTCCCCCAAAACCAAGAGGCATTGATCTAGAGATTAACCCCAGCTGTTTATAGAAGAGCTCCTCAGCTGCTTCTCCTTGGCTGGGTGGTCTTTAACAGACTCCCATCACAAAATCTACCTTCTGGTGGGCTCCTCTGATTCTAACCCACAGGCACTCGATCTCCTCATCGCCACAATCCATCTCAATGGTGTCCAAGTCCTCCCTTACAAAGAAGGCTACCCCGCCTCCTCCCCTACCCTTCCTATCCCGCCTGAAGAGTTTGTACCCACCATAGCTGCACTCCAGTTATATGAGTTGTCCCACCATGTTTCCGTGATGGCGACGACATCATAGGCTCCTTGCCCTACGACAGCTTCCAGCTCTTCCTTCTTATTCCCCATGCTGCGTGCATTGGTGTAAATGCACTTCAGCTGAGCTGCTGAGCCTTCAGCCGAGCTGCTGAGCCTTCAGCCCTCTTAGAGGGAACAGAGTTCGTTCCCAATTGCCTGGTAACTGGAGTAGCTACCTCCAGACTGCCCATATCTCCCTTAGCACCCTCAGATGTGTTCTCCCCCACTTTCTGTGTGGTGAGGTACTGGTGGTCCACACCAGTACACTCTCTCCCAATCACCATTGCCCCACGTCCAGGCTCATTCCTGTCTAGCCTGGGCTCAACCTCCTCCCCCTTCACATCTAGTTTAAAGCTCGATTTATGAACTTAGGGCCGTCACCCCACCATCTGACTCCAGCCAAGGCCAAGCCACCACCTTCCCCACTGCCCCAGCTCCCGGCTGCCCTTGGCCAGGCTGTGCTCACCGTCTCAGGTCTCTGAGAGAGCGTGACGAAACATTGGAGAACCAGTGGGCGCAAGACTGGGTTGGGGGGCCTCAGGCATCTCCAGAGTTCGTAGAGTTCTTTCAAGTCCACATTTTCAAAATCCTTGCAGGCCAGGACCTGGAAGAAAGGCAGCAATGATCTAGCGGCAGAGCAGCTGGGTCTCCCTCAACTGTGCAGCTCTGGGTTACAGCAGCAGCTGAGGCCAAGGCCACCAGGGCTTTGGCTGGTAACTCACCAGCACCTGAAGGATCCCGGAGTCCTCAGGCGAAGTGTAGAGCAGCTCATGATGTTTTACACAATACCAGTTGTACATTTCCATCAAGACTCTCTCCATCGTTTCAGGCATGGAGAATACCAACTCCCACAGGAGCACGGCAGAGCTGCAAGGCAGAGCGCTCTGTCAGCAGGGCGACCTCGGCCACCGCGGCCTGGCCTGGGGCAGCCCTGCAGGACAGGGACCCTGGACCTCAGCTGGGGTGGCCTGGGCAGCAGGAGAGGAGCAAGGGGAGGTTCACTGTGGGGCTGGGAGGAGTGTGGTGAATCATGGAATGCCCTGAGATGGAAAGGACCAACAAGGACCATCCAGTCCAACTCCTGTCCCTTCACACGACAACCCTAAAACCCACCCTCCGGGGTGGAGCTGGTGAAGGGGCTGGAGAACAGGCCTTATGAGGAACGGCTGAGAGAGCTGGGGGTGTTTAGCCTGGAGAAGAGGAGGCTGAGGGGAGACCTCATAGCTCTCTACAACTACCTGAAAGGAGGTTGTGGAGAGGAGGGTGCTGGCCTCTTCTCCCAAGGGACAGGGGACAGGACCAGAGGGAATGGCCACAAGCTCCGCCAGGGGAGATTTAGGCTGGACATTAGGAAAAAATTTTTGACGGAAAGGGTCATTGGGCACTGGAACAGACTACCCAGGGAGGTGGTTGATTCATCTTCCCAGGAGGTGCTTAAGGCACGGGTGGACGAGGTGCTAAGGGGCATGATTTAGTGTTTGATAGGAATGGTTGGACTCGATGATCCGGTGGGTCTCTTCCAACCTGGTTATTGTACGATTCTATGATTCTGATGTCCAGCCTAACCCTCCCCAGTGCATCTTCCTGCCGTTCCCTTGGCTCAGAGAGGAGCTCAGCTCCTGCTCTTCCTCCTTCCCACGTGAGGAACCTGCAGAGCGCCATGAGGTCTCCCTTCAGTCTCCTCCCGGCTGAACAGAGCAAGTGACTTCAGCCACTCCTCACATGGCTTCTCCTCTAAACCCTTAGCCAACTTTATGGCCCTCAACTCTGGGCTGGCTTGGCTGCCTTTGGCTGCTGCAGGGCTTTCGTGGGGCTGGAAAGCATGGTGGGAAGGAGGGCCCTGCTCCCCAGGCATATCCTTCATGATTCCTTGGCTCTGGGAACCAAAGAGTCTCCATGTCCCCCTCCCCGCAGGGGACCACCCTCCAGGCTGTCAGGGCCAGGACCTGTCTCTTGGTGGAGCGATCTCCATTATCGTTGAGACCACTTCATCAACGTGATGCTCGGTCATGAGGAGAAGAAGGGCCTCCATGCTCTTCCTGGCTGATTCCGTTGTGACGCCTTCGATATTTTCGTGGATGCATCTTATAATGCTGGGCACCTGGAGGAGGCACAGGTGAGGATGGAGCTGCCCCTGGAGAGCAGCCACCTCCTCAGCTCCATCCCTCTCTACTGGTTTCAGGTGGCTTCAGGCACCTGAGACACGTGGGTTAGGAGGGATGAATGGAGGAGGAAGGTCTGACAGGACTCAAGGGTTGGGCCGTCCAGCCCCAGGTCACTTACATCCACCAGCCAACACTCAGGGGTGCTCATGGCCACATCCAACATGTTTCTCGCTGCCTCCTTGTTAAAGACACTGGAGTCTCTCAGTGCTTTGATGGCCACACAGATGACATCCGTCTTCTCCACAGCATCCAGGTATCTTGCAAACCTCTGCAGAAGGAAGGAAGGGAGGTAAGAGATGTCCCAGTGAGAGCCTGATAGTGCTGGAGGCAACATCCACAGGGAAGTGTTGGGCTCACGGGGGCAGTGGGTGACCCTCAAGCAATCCAGGCCTTGGCCAGCGATGCTGGAGGTGCTGCTGGGAACCCTCGAGTGCACCCTTGCTTGGGGACAGCAGGAACCTTCTCAGCAGGGACAGCGAGGCCACGCCAGCCCCACTGAGTCTCCATGCCTTTGCTCCTCCAAGTCCCCTGTCGACGCCTCAGGCAGAAATTCCAGCGATGGAGGAGCTCCTTACCGTGGGCGCATCTCTGATGGAGAGCAAATCCACCGCAGAGGTGTCCTCAAGATCCTCGTGGATCGGTTCTCCTTCATTGTTTGCCATTGACCTGCCTGAAGAAGCAGGGAAGGGGCACAAGGATCAGTAGGACAAAGCAGCTTGGCCAGAAGCTCAACCCTGCCGTCACCATCCTTAAGATCTAACGATGCTTAAAGAGAAGCAGAGCTATCAGGAGATGTCAGTGTGGAGGGATAAAACCCACCACAAGGTCTCTTACTTCTTTGCTTGTGGATGAACCGCATCAAACAATGAAGTGTTTCCAAAGCCAGAGCTTCGTCTGGGAAAACAAAGATGTGACCAAGCAGTTGGCCCAGGATGGGGATCTGCAGCTCTTCAAAGCACACTTGGCTGTCTGTGGATTTTGATTCTTCATTTGGGTCCTGCATGAGGGAGGCAGAAGAGGAGGAATATTGAGGGCTGCATTCCTGGAGAGTCAAGGCTTTGCCAGGCAACGCTGGCTTCAGTTCCCAGAGCAGCCAACTGGGCAGGAGCTCCACGCAGGGAGACCTTTGGCCACTCTGGTGGGCAGGAAGGAGACGTGGCCTGGCTGGAGGGCTTCTCACTCCTCACCTGCAGTGTGGGGGTTTGGGTCAGCACACAAATCAGCCTCCAAATCCTCCTCAGGGCCCTCTTGCGCAGACCTGGTCTCTCAGAGCTGGTGAAGTTCAGAAGGGTCTGGGAAGAGAGGAGGTCCTGGTGAGCCCTGGGAGCAGAGTTCTCCTCCAGCAGAAGCAACGCTGCTTAGCTCCTGGGCTGGACTCTTCCAGGCCATGAAGGCTTCCTCTGCTCTCCAGAATAGCCTGCAGTGGGGGCCCTGCCCTAGGAGATGGGCTGCTGGCAGCCCCTGGTTCCCCGAGGAGCTGAGCACTCTCCCTGCAGCATTCTCTCTGCCTGCCACTGAGGTGAGGACCGTCGACTCCAGAGTGGACACCCCCTTCTCCCAGGGAGAGGAGCAGCACTTCAGAACCCAGCTTGTTGCAGATGCACACCTGGACGACGTCCGGCAGCTCCTGATTGAGTTTGGTGACGGGAATGATGCCCACCAACTTCTCCATCATCGTCTCCAGGGATTTCAAGGTCTGCAGAGAAGACAAGGAGTTGTGGCAGTGTTTCCTGCTGTCCCCCTCAGCCCCAGGATCCCATCTCCCAGTGCCAGGGCAGGACTGCCACACGTCTCAAAGTGCAGAGCATCCCGTGGGGGTGACAGGAACATGACAAGAGGACGAAGGCACGAGGGTGGGCAAGCAAAGCTGAGCATGGGGTGTCCAGGGAGCAGCTCAGAGGGTGTGGGGTCTCCTGCAGCTCATCCACCACTTACCGCCTTGCACTGGTTAATGGTGGATAGATGGTTGGAGGGGTCTGGGACTTTCACATTGCAGCACAAGACCAGTCTCAGGCAGGTTTGGAGCAGGAGTGTCTCCTTGCCCTCCAGCACTGTCTGCCAGGAGCTGTGGAGAGAGAGAGGAACCAGTCAGGCACTGGTGCTGTGAGCGGTGCCTGGAGGCCTTCTGTGTATGGACGTGGAACTCAGGGGGGACCAGGAGGGATGTTGAGGTACCTCAGTTCGGTGATAGCAGACATGGCTTTCTGCCACAGCTCCATCTGGAGAAGTTTGTCAGCACATTCCTCTTCAATCAGGTCCTGCAAAGCCCAACCGGTGTGGGACCTGGCAACCAGCAGTACCCAGGACCACCACACACCCGCCACCCAGGGCCTCCAGATCCTCACCACCCAGGGCCACCAAACCCTCATAGCGTCATACATTCATTGAGGTTGGAGAAGACCTCTAAGCTCATCCAGCCCAAACATCAGTCCAACCCCACTGTGCCTACTAATCCACATCGGAAGCGTTACATCTCCACATGGTTTGAACCCCTCCATGGACGGAGAATCCACCGCTTCCCTGGGTAACCTCTTCCAATGCTTCTCCAATCCTTCCATAACAACATCTTTCCAATGTCCAATCTAAACCTCCCCTGGTGCACCTTGAGGTCATTTCCCCTCGCCCTGCCCAAGCGTTGACCTCTTCCTCTCAGCTCCTGCTTGAACTCTCACCTTGATCTTCTCCACCACATTGTAGCTGTGGCAGAACTGGTCCAGGTCGCGTGACAAGCGGTGCTTCTTGGCAGCCTGGCACAGGGAACAAATGCAGTCAAGGAACTTCAGCTTCTTCCTGTTTTGCTGGAACAAAGACCAAACAGGGAGCGTGAGAGGGGGACGCCCATGGCCAGCTGGACAGGAGCAGGGCAGATGGAGACCTGGGAGAAGCAGCTCTGCCCAGACAGCGAGGGGCAGGGTTACCTCCTCTGTGCAGTCGATAAAGGCGCAGATGAAGTCCACGGTTTCCTCCTCCTTATCATAGATGGGCAACCCCTCGGCATCTAAGAGAGCAGGGAGGGCTGTGAGAGGGCGCGGTGGAAGGAGACAGGAGACTCTGCTGGGGACAAAAGTGGCTGCCTGGCTGGGTCCTGCTCTTGGGTCAGCGCAAGCCCCTGCAACGCTCCACGTGCAGTCGGGCTGCCGTGCTGGACAGGACACATACGGGAAAGCCCTTGTGACACCGGGTTGAGGGCAGGGAAGGTCTCTGTCCCCCAGCATCACTGCTTCTGCCCCAGAGCAGGAGCTGGGTCCCCTCTGCTCCCCATCCTTGGGAGATGTTGGAAGAGATCCACAAGGATTGTGGGTCGCTGCACAGGACGACCCTCAAATCATGGAATGATGGAACGGTTTGGGTTGGAAGGGCCCTTAAAGATGATCCAGTTCCAATCGCCTGCCATGGGAAGGGACACCTCCCAGTGGATCAGGTTGTGCCAAGTCCCATCCATCGTGGCCGTGAACACCTCCAGGGATGGGGCAGGAACAACATCTCTGGGCAGCCTGGGCCAGGTCCTCACCAACCTCACAGGAGAACATTTCTCCCCAGGATCTCATCTCAGTCTGCCCTCTTTCAGCACAAAACCCTTCTACCTCGTCCTGTCCCTGCACCCCCACTTCAATAGCCCTTCACCAGCTTTCTGGGAGCCCCTTTCTGTATTTGAAGGTACTCTAAGGTCTCTCCAGAGCCTTCTCTTCTCCTGGATGGACAACTGCAACTCTCACAGCCTGTCCTCGTACAGGAGGTTCTCCAGCCCTCAGATCATCCTCATGGCCTCCTCTGGACTTGGTCTCACAGATCCATGTCCTTCCTGTGCTGAGACCTCCAGAGCTGGACGTAGGACTCCCATTGAGGTCTCACCAGAGCAGAGGAACAGAATCCCCTCCCTGACCCTGGCGTCTAGCCCTGCCCAGCCCACCAGGACCCTTCACTCACGGGGCATCTTGGGTACAATCGCCGTCTCCTCAGAGGGTTGTAGGGCAGAGTTCCTCCTCTGGGGAGACTCTTTCTCCTGAAAGTCCACCTTGGAGCTGTGATGAGGTCCCTCTGCCATCGTTAAGGATGGAGGTAAAAGCGTAAGCAAAGAGGACACAGAAGCTTCAGCAAATGCCTCAGCACGACAGGGGAAGACGTGAGCTCTGCTCGGGAGCTACGAGCTCTGCTGCCTCTCCAGCCAGTGCCCAGAGAGACACTGAGAGCCTGGGGGCTGTGTCTTCCTCACCTCTCGAGGGTTGGGGCGGGGGGATCCCATTGTGATGTCACAACGGGTCCCACCACAACCTGGGCCGGGGCAGGCGACATGGAAGGACGGGGGGGTGGCCAGCACAGATAGGCCTTCTCACACGTTGGCAACTTCAAAGAACATCATGTAGGCAGTTACAAAGTTCATGGGAAATGCAGCAGCTTCAGAAAAACTCATGTCATCTGGGATCTTGTAGACAAACTCCACTGGCGTGCACGCGACTTCAGCCCATGCGCTGCAGTTTACAAAAGCCATGACTGTCTCCAATTTCCAATCCTTTCACACCGTCTCCAAGAGCTTCTACAATTCCAGAGCATTCAAATCCAGGAACAAGGGGCATCTTGGGAGGGTTGTCAATATTCCCCTGCCACACCATCAAATCAAATCGAAGGCACTAAAGGGGTCCCAGAGGGCTCCAGAGGAGTCCTGGGGGTCCTAGAAAGGTCCTAGGGTGTTCTAGAGGGATGCTGGGGGGGTCTAGAGGGGTCCTGGGCATCCTAGAAGGCTTGTAGAAGGTCCTAAAGGGGTCCTAGGGGGCTCTAGAAGTTTCCCAGGGTCTCAAAATAGGTCCTGTAGGAAAACGTGTGATCTTAGAAGGGACCTGGCCCTAAGGGGTCCCACAGGGCCCTGGAGGTGTCCTGACAGTCTGAGAACATTCCTAGGGGGACTCTAGAAGGCTGCTAGGTGTCCCTGCTGGGGACTTGAAGGCCATAGATAAGTACTCAGGAGCTCTGGATAGGTCTGGGTGCCTTTAGAAGAGTCCTGAGGGTCTCTATAGTGGTCCTGCATGTCCTAGAAGGGTCCTGGAAGTCCTTAAAGGGGTCCCAGGGGGTTCTAGAGGCCTCCTGGGGGCCCTAGAAGAGTCTTAGAAGGTTTTAAAGATGTCCCAAGGGGCTCTGCAATGGTCATGGGAGTCACTAGATGGGTCGGGGGGGAACTAGAAGGGTCCTAGAAGGCCTTAAAGGGGTCCCAGGGGTTCTAGAGCGTTCCTTTGGGTCCTAGAAAGGCCCTAGAAGGCCCTAAAGGGGACCCAGGGTGCTCTAGAGGGGTCCTGGATGTCTCTAGATTTGCCCTGGGGGACCAAGAAGGGTCCTGGGGGTTCTAGAGGGGTCCTAGAAGGCCCTTAACCCCAGTGGGTTCCAGAGGGGCCCTGAGGGTCTCTAGAGGGGTTCTGGTGGTCCTAGAAGGTACGTAGAAGGCCTTAAAGGAGTCACAGGGGCCTCTAGGGAGTTCCTGAGGCAGTCCTAGAGAGGTCCTAGAAGGCTCTAAAGGTGTCCCAGGGGCGTCTAGATGGGTTCCAGGGGTCTCTAGATGGGTTCTGAGGTTCCTAGAAAGGTCCTAGAAGTCATTTTGACTCCAGCCACGGTGTTCTCAGTCAGACAGATCAGACTCAGTGCCATCTGAGCCCCTTCCCAGAGGAGGGCATTTTGGAGGTGGCACCAGCCCCATCTGGAGAGACTCATTGCGCTGTGATGGGACAGAAGGCCACCTGGGACAGTGCCCAGTGACTGTCCTGGGGGGCTCGACATGGTCACGTGAGAACATCACTGCTGTCATTTGCTCAGGTGAGGGCTCGGAAACCACTGTGTGGATTCCATTTGCCACTTGGGTGCAACAAGGCCACCCAAAGCAGGGGCTCCATGGCAGCACCGGGGTCAGTTTCTGCCTGGAGAAAGCCTGGCTTCACCAGGAGGGATCTGGGAAGTGTTGTCTCCTCACATACTGACTGCCTACTGATTTCCTTAGAATCACATCCAGCCATGCTTAGCTGAGTTGCCATAAACTAAGTCATACGTAAGTGCATGTGTGTTAATATAGAACTTCTACTCACACACAGTAAATAAAAACTGTTTCTAGTAAGTGCTATGTTAACTAGATTAGTGCTTCAAAACCACAAGCTAGCACGCTGCAGCATGTTGGTTTTTCAGTCTAGGCAATTCTGACATAAAATAACAGGATATCATTACTGAATTCTGCCAATTTAAGCATAAGTAGCTAAATCCATCTGCATAATAAGATTATGAGGCTTTTACTGTACAGATGAGTTAGCTCCGTCAAAACATGACACTAACATTTCGATTGGAAGACGTGACGATGACCCAACATAAAGACTGTGGTTTTCTACAGTTCCTCAAGAGCAAATGCTGGGACTAGATGATTGGGCGCAGATAGATTGGCTTTCACAAATTCTTTCAGTAGGTTGAAACTTCTTTCTGGGCATCAGAAAAAAAATTCTCATGGAAAGGGTCATTGGGCACTGGCAGAGGCTGCCCAGGGAGGTGGTTGAGTCCTTCCCTGGAGGGGTTTAAAAGACGGGTGGATGAGGTGCTGAGGGGCATGGTTTAGTGGCAGATAGGAATGGTTGGAGTCGATGATCCTGTGGGTCTTTTCCAACCCAGTGATTCTGTGATTCTGTGATTCTTGCTGGTACAAGGGTCCAGCTTCCCTTGGGCCAAGTATTTTTTTGAAAGGCACAGGAGCAGTCAGGTATCCAAAATATCTAACAGCTTTTGACCAAGTGGCAGTCTGTGCTTCAGCTCATGAACTTTCACATTTTTTTACTTTCAGTTCTCTTTTCTACTGGGGGGAGTTGGCAAGCAGCTGTGTGGAGTTTAGTTGCCAGCTGGGGTTAATCCACAAGCGTGAGTCACATACTGAGGTTTCCCCAGGCAGCGCTGTCGCAGTGCTGCAAGTACACCCCAGCCCAACCCTCCAGTTCATCTGGACTCTGATACATTTTCGTACTGTGTACAGCTTAGGGCTGAGACAAAATTAATATTTGTCGCAAGTGCTTAGCAGACCGTAGGCAGAAAGTCAGGTAATAAAAATCAGCCAGTGGTGACCCTCCCAGCCTGGACATGAGGGACTAGAAGCCCGTCCTACCCTTGGGCAATCAACCACTCTCCACCACCATGTCTTCCCCTGTATCTTGTCTTTTCATAAATAATGTTTGTGTTGGTGTTCTGCCTACTTATTCCCATGAAACATCTCTCAGCCCTCCTCCTCACGGTGTTTACAAGCTCAGACTTTCTCCAAGCTATAGCACCATGGTCTCAAAGAACCATGTGAGGGAATAAATGTCCTCCAGGCTACAGAATACCTAGGTCACAGCCAGCCTCCCTTTCTGGCATGGCACAGCAGGCTATCGGGGTCTTCTAGAACTTGTCTGCTCATTACTGGTGACAGGAACAACGATATAAGAACGTAAGAAATTCCTCTGCTAATCATTCTGCCTTCATAATTTAATTTTTTATACCCATTTGTTGGAAGTTTTTTCCCATATTCTGTGCACATACCAGAAAAGCTGTGATTTGCATTAGAAAATTAGACTTGTTTCCATTTGTGACAAAGAAAAATTAGGAATAAAATAGTAACAGAACAGATTTTTTAAATGTTTTGTTATTAATGAGCACCAAACCAAATATAAAAGAAACTGAGGCAGCAGATCTAAGTAGCATATTATGTAGACTAATTTAAGCTCTTAGACAACAATGAAAATTAATGTCAGCTTGACATTTTAGGGATTTTTTTTTAAGTTACTTCATTAGGGTTTTTAAAGAGTAAACCAGTTGTCTTTGTAGCATCCTTATTGGAGTAAAAGAAGTAAGAAATCTTGATTACAGAAAAAATATGCAATGCCATACTATAATCTTGAGAGATTTCAACAGCTCCCAAGATGCTCTGCCCTCCATACAGCATCCCCTCCTTTTTTAAAAAAAAAATAAAGAAATCAGTGTTTGTGAGGCTATCCAGTTTGCAGTTTTCTATTAATTTGGATAAAGTGTTGTGGCTACTGTGCCGTCTCTGTTAATCCTGATTAAGCATAACAGTTTGTAGTGGATGTACTATCCAAGGGCAGTACAAAGTAACATAGAGTGATCCGTTCTTTTCAGAAATATATTCAGCATACAATTAGTTACCAAGATAAGTTACCATCAGGGGAAAATAACAGAGGAGTAATAAGCTTTAGACAAACTCTTCCAGGGTGAAGTAAAAATTATTTCTCACATACGCAGTTATGATTGCTGTTGCTTCAGTAAACACATAAAGCATTGTGTGTGGTTCAAATAACCTGATTTGATATATATAACATTTTCAATATTATATGTAGGAGAAATATATACTGTAATTAGAACTTGAGTTGTGCAGAACTATGTAGTACCAGTCATACTGAGTGCATATATGGAGCTTAAGAGAAATTTTTTAGCAAGGAATATGGTAGTTGAGCTCATTTCAGAGCTAAACTTCATCCTATGATTTAAATTTCATTCTTATTTATGCAGAACATTCATTCTAATCCGTCAAATTTTACTCTTGGATTAGCAGCTAAGCCTTCTTAGTCATTTTTTCTCCTTCATTTGTTGCTCTGAGGCTTGGGAAAGCAAAAAGGACTAAGGAAGTTCTTTTCCCGAGAATTCCTTTCGCATCCAGAAGTCAAGCGGATTCTGGGCTGCATCAAAAGCAGTGTGGCCAGCAGGTCAAGAGAGGGGATGCTGCCCCTCTGTTCGTCTCTTGTGACGCCTCATCTGGAGTATTGTGTCCAGCTCTAGAATACTCAATGTAAGGAGGATATGGAGCTGTTAGAATGGGTCCAGAGGAGGCTACAAAGATGATCCAAGGGCTGCATCACCTTCCATATGAGGACAGGCTGATTGAGTTGGAGTTGTTCAGTCTGGAGAAGAGAAGGCTCCAAGCAGATCTTATAGTGACCTTCCAGTACTTGAAAGGGGCTACAAGAAAGCTGGAGAGGGACTATTCATAAAGGCATATGGTGACAGGACAAGGGGAGTGGTTATAAACTGGAGAAGGGCAGATTAGACTAGACACAACAAAGAATTTCTTCATTATGAGGGTGGTGAGACACTGAGTAGATGAGGTGCTCAGGGACAAGGTTTAGTGGCAGATAGGAATGGTCGGACTCGATGATCCAAGAGGTCTTTTCCAACCTGGTGATTCTAGGATTCTACATTGTCCCGCAGCCACAGGAAGCTACAGTTCACGCTGCTCATTGGAAGCACCCCATGGGAAGTTGTTCTCTCCTGGTTTATGGTTACCTGTAAATTCAAGTTCCGTCATCTGTTATCTCCCCAGACTCAGTGATGGCTCAGCCCACAGCCAGCAAATGCTAAACACTAGTAAAAACTTTCCTAACCTGGTAATACTAAACAACTTGCTTTATATACAATTTATATTATATATAAATATATAATATATGTAATATATTATAAATCCCGAGGTCTGCTCTGGCAGGTGTCGTGTGCTTGACAATTGCAACAGCCCTGGGTGCTCCTTTCCCAGGAAACGCCTCCATCCCAGCCCTGGTTAAGAGAATGTTCCTTCACGCATGTTCATTTAGTTGAAAGAATGTTCTTTCATGAATATTCATTCAGATTCGTGAATATTACAATCATCTTCGAGAATGTTCCCTCCTGCGTATTCATTTAGTTTCGAGAATCTTCCTTCATGAGTATTCATTCAGTTTAATGAATAGTACAATCATCTTCGAGAACATTCCTTCATGTGTGTTCATTCAGTTTCACGACTATTACAATCATCCTTGAGAATGTTCCTTCCCCTGAGTGGGCCTGGGCAGCCAGCCCCTCCCGGACCACCCAGCGACTCTCAAGATCTCCTCCCCGGGGTCCTCGGCTGAACCCGAGGCTCTGTGAACGCGGATGCCCCCATCCCCACACACCAGTCTGCACAATCCAATACAGCTAAGCCCCGCACAAATGTTAAACCAAGAGTTCCGTCAAACGCTTAAAGTTGAAGATAAACATTTGCAACTTCACAATCCGCGCCGTTTCCTGTCATGCTGGCACAAATCTCCTTAATATCCATTCTCACAATCCCTCCGCTTCTTTTGTAATAAATTGATTTGTGTCTGTCTTTCAAAGTTGGATAGAATTAATTTTGTATTCTCATCTTCTTTGTTCCTCTTTAAAAGTTGAATTTGCATCTTTTCACCCTGTTTCTCAAGATTATCAGTGGCCCATTGCTTAGCCCTCCCCGGGTCCGTATTGTTCCGTATATTAGGATCCCAGAGATTTGACTCCCGAGATTTCCAAGGCCATCGCTCCCCCATACTGGTCCTTCCACACACAGAACAATTGGTGACGTTTAAAGATTTAGCTGTGTTTTCTGCGAGATTTGTAAACAAGTTCTGGGCAGCTGAGGGGATTTCATATTTGACTCCTGTGGCTATTTCTTGATAAAATGAATGAAAACCTAGTTTGTATTGCTCTTGATCTCTATGTTCTTCTTTAACTATAATGTTAATTATAGTTCCAGGATCCTTTCCCCTGCCTTCAGTCTGTATACCATAGATTGCTTCCTTTTTACCCATTAGAACTTTTTACCCATTAGAGTGTTGCTGGGAAGTCAAAGGGGCAGTATTGGATCAATTTCCCACCAGCTGACACCCTGGTGAAAAAAAAAAAAAAAGAGTAAATGATTCAATTAAACCTAAATGTGAGGTTTGATTTGTAAGTGCACCAGTGTATGTGTGTATTCCATGGCGCTATGAAACGCAAACAAGAGCAAAGCAAATCAGAGAGGAAAACTAGAAAATGATTAAAGGAAGGAGTTCCAATCAAGAGGTTTACCTAGCTGACCTATTCCAAGGGAATCTTTCCAGAACTGAGCTGCTCCTGAAGATGGAGTTGATCAGCTAAAGAACTAGTTTAATACTAAAATGAAAAAGTGGCTAAAATTCTCAACACTTACGATGAGAGTCTAACAGTCTAGAGAATTAACTTTGTACGTAGGTTGGTTGAAGGGGGAGTGGGTTCATCATCTGGGCAGGAGGTCTCTTGGGGAGTGTTTCTCCCTCCCAAAGCGATGCACAGACAGTCAGCAAGACAGCCCGGGAACCCTTCCAAGCTACAGCTTGTGATCTCACACTTGGCTACTGGGTACTTTCCAGAACAAGCATAAAAGATTATTGTCACTGACGGCACATCCGTGTACGTATACTTACACACACATGTAGAGGTACGTGTGCAGGTGCTGTCCCGGCGTTTCACACACATACTCCTGTGCACACTTGCCCCACATATCCCGACACCGAGACGCTCATCAGCGAGGTATTACTGCAACATCTCCAGCAACAGAAAGTGCACGCGCAAGGCGAGGAGACCTGCAGACACTCCTCTCTTGGCTTGTGTGGCCTGCTAGGTGGAGATTGGCACATCTCCCAGGCAAAGGTGGGTCGCAGGTGTATTGACTAGCACAAAAGACAGCTCTGAAGGAGCTGAACTGGGGGGGACACAAGAAGGAGACAGAAGAAGACAACGGCCCCCCCACCATGGGATCACCTCCATCAAAGACAGAAGCAGTGGAACGCCTTCTGGACCGGGACCCCCAGAGACGCTGGACGTCTGTGGACCCGTGGTGGCAGCTATAAACCCCTTTTCCTTCCCTCCTCCCCATCTCTTTCCTTGTTCTCTGTCTCTTCTCCTATTGTAAGTCGCTTTATGAGCACAATTAATAAAGCACCAGTTTATACCGAAATTTAACTCCCTTGACTTGTTGAATTGTTGCCTTTTTCCCATTGCACTCTGAAATCATAAATGAAAGGAATCATCATGTGTCCGCTCACGAGTGAACCGTGACAGGGACCCACCGGGGTGGGACGGGGCTCGTTCCCGAAAAGGCGAGAGGGGGGTGTGCGATGGGGGGATTAAAGGGGAGCGGATCCTCGCGGGGAGGGTGGCATGGGGCTAGGTGACTTGACCATTGATGAACAGCATAGCAATTGTTTAGCCTTTTAGCAATTAGTCAGCTTGAGATAAGCACAAAGAAAGGACTAACCCTTAAGGGTAAATGGAATAGTAGTAATTTAGCTGAAGCAACTGGCACTTAAGGAACAGCAGAATAGAATCTGCTCACGCTTAAAGAATACACAGGATGACAGTTGTTTAGCTAAAGCAACATGTTTCTATAAGCCTTTAGGTAGGAAGGGGGTCTGCTGCTAGAAGATTTCTGCTAAGCTGGACAAGTCATCTGGACCCGTGATAAGAGCAGAAAACCACTATGATATGGATGGCAAGGATCCAGAGAACACGCGTGCAGATTGAAGTTAAAGGAAGTTAAGACATCCCTGAGAAGACCCTGCAAAGGCACAAACAGGAAGAAAACTCTTCTCAAACCCATGATAATAAAAGTGGGAAAGGTTATGAATATGTATAGGTGGTTTTTGGAATATGTAACGGTTCACTGTATAAAGCCAAGCCAAGTTGCCACAATGGGCACGCACATTGTTTTGGAGAAATAATTCTCCCACGCGCCTCAGCGCTGAATAAACATACCTACTTTATAACTTTATAAGTTATAGAGTCTTGGTCCCTACAACAATCACCCTCCTCTTCTTCTTAATGGATGATGGTTTTATCTTTTTCTGAGGATGGGGCGGCCTAGGGAAGGATTCTAGGCTGTGGGAGCCATCATCCTCGTCCTCAGGGTTGGATTCCACCTGCAGCACGTGCTATTTATTCACCAGGGGGACCTGGGGTTTTGTTGTCTGGGTGAGGGGAGCAGGTTTCCTTCGTCTGGCAGAACTTGCTGCCATTCCCCATCTCTTGTAACCCCAACCTTGCAGTTTGCAGGTGGATGGTGTTTGGACACACCACCTCCAGCAGCTGCTGAGTTAGTGAGAGGGCCCTGCTCCACTGACCTATCTCCCTCTCACGTTCCCTGATAGTCCTCAGCCTCTCTACCTCCTCCCTGAGCTCCTCCACCACGTGAAGGAGTTCCCCTGTCAGAAGAGATGCTGAGTAAAAAGGACCATGAATGCTGCAGAGCCTCTGGAGATAAGACTGCAGAGAGCTTTGATAACCAGCTAGCCTCCGGCCTGAGAAAATTCAACATCAGCAGCAAAACCAAGAGGGCATAGAAACGATAACAGTGGTCACGAGGAGCTGGGAAGGAGAAGAGCCGTGGAAATTTTTATGAAGGACTTGCAGGACTGTTGTTGACATTTCGCTAAGGTATAAAGATGAGGTTGTAACAAGAAACCAGGTCTCAGCTTGAAATGAAAGCAGAATCCATGTCTGTTGAATATACCACATTCCCACGCTCGAGCGCAGCTTTCACCAGTGGAGCCAGGACCAGAGGCACGAGCTGGTGTGCGAGGCGGGCACTGCCTGCAGCCCAGGGGCTGGGGAGCTGGTGCACCCACTGCGGCTCTGGCTGGGTGGCAGCATCCACCCTGCCAGCTGCAGCCCCCGGAGCGGCTTTAATCTTCTGCCGGGTGGCCACCGTGGTCTTCAGTGTCTTCTGTCTAGTCCCTAGCCCCTCTCTGCGCCCTGCCTGCTTCACCTGCTGCTCCACCTGCCCCGCTCCACTTCGCTGTGCTCCAGGTCACCGCGCTCCCACGGGAACGTTTAACTCTCCCCCGTCAGGCCCCGTGGGACCAGTGTTTGCCGGCTGTCAGGAGCCCAGCACTGCCCACCCCGCTCCCGCCTGGGCTTTCTGGCATTTTCCCAGCTCAGGGAAGCCCCCACCGCCTCAAAATGTCCACCCCACCACAGAACTCACTGTCCTGCTGCCGGGTGCCGCTGAAGAAGCAGTGGCTCAGCCCAGCGGTCCAGCCTGTTCAGATCCCTTTGGAGCCTCCCGACCCTCCAGCAGATCCACACTTCCACCCAGCTTAGTGTCGTCTGCAAACCTGCTAAGGGGGCACTCGATGCCTTCATCCAGGTCATTGATAAAGACCTTGAACAGGGCTGGACCCAGCACTGAGCCCTGGGGACACCGCTTGTCACTGGCCTCCAGCTGGGGTTAACTCCATTTCCCACCACACTCTGGACCCTCCAGCCAACCAGTTTTCCACCCAGGAGAGTGTGCACCTGTCCAGCCCAGAGGTGACAGTTTCCCAAGCAGAATGCTGGGAGAAACGGTGTCAAAGGCTTTATTGAAGTCCAGGGAGGGGAGGGGAGGCGTAGGGAGGGCAAGCAATGTGATCAAGTAGGAGGTGCCCCTGCCCACGTCAAGGGATTGCAACTGGATGGGCTTTGAGGTCTTTTCCAACCCAATCGTTCCATGATTCTAAGGTTCTTGGTTCCAGGTTTCCTGAAATGGAGCCACGTTCTTGAGGAAGGCTGCCCCTCTGCCTGGCTCAGCATCACCAGGAGAAGATCCTTCGCAGAAAGCTTTGTGGTTTTTGTTTCCTCTGTTTAGGGGTCAGCAAGATGATGGCCTTTTCTGTTATGTCACAGACTGCAGGAGAGGCATCTGTTCTGAGGGCTTCGAAGTCTGTGATGGAGAAAACCAGAGCTAAGATGAAGCTTCGTGTCTACAGAGACCTCCAAGCATCCCCTCCAGACCCCACCAACCCCATCCAGAGAACAGCTGTTGGGCAGGAATGCCCCAACTACCCCACACAGCCCTCCCCAGAGCAGGACCTGGCATGCTAGAAGCCCAGCCCCTGTCCCTCCAGTCAACCCAACCCTGCCCCTCCTCACCTTTGCAGATCTCTGACACCATCTGTGGCTTTTTCTCCTTCAAGGTCTGCGCAGCAACCGCTAGGGACAAAGCTCCATCAGATCCCCCTTGCTCCCCAGCACCGTGGTGGGAACAGGGAGAAGGTTGTCTCCAAACAGGGACCAAGGGGTGGTGTCTCACCGAGGAATATCAGAGCTGTCTCTTGCACTACATCCTCAGGAGAATGAATGTACTGCAGGCTCTGGTTGAAGTAGATCTCAGCCCTCCTCTTGTCCTGATTCAGCTGGAGAGACCACAAGTGTAAGGGCATGTCCCAGTCCCTCCCCAGCTGGCCACCCTAGTCCCTCCTGCCAGTATCCCCCGTTGCTGGGAGCTCTCCATCCCACAGAGCGTGGAGTAGAAGCCTTGGGTGCTCTCTTCTTGAGGCCAGGGCGCAGGGAGACATCTCCATGCTGTGGGCTCCAGGCTGGAGCAAGGTGGGTGAGACCCACACGCCAGACATGTGGGGAAGCCCTCGTCTAGCCTGGGCCCTGAGGTCTGGGGGATCTTCTCACCAAGCACTCTGCGATGCTCCACGTCAGCTTTGTCTTATTGCAGGATATGGACAGTTTCAAGCCCAGGAACTTCGCCACAGCCAGGAGACTTTCCTCGGAGGCCTGTGGAGCAGCAGAAGACAGGAGATGGCACCACAGCCTGGGACAGGAGACTGGGCATCCTCCTCCTCTTGGCTTTGTTGGTGGGGTGATGGTGGACGTTAGAGGAAGGTGAGACGTGCCCTGGCCCAGGTGCCTGGGAGTCTCCTCCCTGTGTCCCAGCTCAGCTTTGATATCTGTACCTCGGCCACGCTCGGTGTTTCGTCCCGTATGTGAACAGCGAGTGGGAACAGGGCCGTTCGCACTTGCTTCTCGATCTTTCTCTTGTGGGTCCACTTCACGCTCTTCAGCTGCTTGGTGAAGAACCTGATGGCTTGTTCCCTCACCTGGCTTTGCTCCTGGCAGGGAGAAGGACAGCAGGACTTGAGAACCAAGGTCTCTTTGCCCGTGGTGAGCAGGAGCGTCACCATGGCTGACGGGCAGGGAGATGCTCCAGGGTTGGATTTGGTCACTGGTGGTGTGGGACAACTCTGTAGGTGCAGCTGAATGGCCCCAAACTTGTCCAAGGCCCCTCAATGGGCTCTCCTGACCGGCCTGTGCTACCCACCAGCTCCAGCAGCCACCTAAGGGACAACTTCCCAACAAAATGGGCTGAGGGGGAGACTGGGCTGCTCCTTGGCAACTGCTGTGGGCCACGCACCCCTGGCCATGCACCCCACTGCAGCTAGGGAAAGAGGAGTTCTCAGGGCTCTGAGAGCAGCTGTCAGGGAGAACCTGGGCTGCAAAAGCCAGGGGAGAAAGGTGAGCAGAAGCCCCTGTTCCAGGTGCTGCAGTTGTCCATGCCCAGTGCCCATCTGTGGGGCTCAGGCTCTCCCATAGCCTTACGTGATGAAAGAGGGGCAGCAGCTTCTCCACCAGCTGCACGGCGATGGAGCTGACGTCCTTCTTCTTTAGGTGGCTTGTCACGTTTTGGAGGGTCACCAGGGCCTTTGTAACAACATCTGCGTTGCTGTTCTCTAGGTCCTCAGCCACATCTGGCAGGACAATCTTCATTCTTCTTGCCTGCGTGAAGAAGAGAATTTCCTTGTTGGGAAAATCTCCATTCCTGGAAAGCTCCCCAGGTGGCCACCATGGCAGAGATGGCACTCAGAATCATAGAATCACCAGATTGGAAGAGACCCACCGGATCATCGAGTCCAACCATTCCTATCAAACACTAAACCTATGCCCCTCAGCACCTCGTCCACCCACGCCTTAAACACCTCCAGGGAAGGTGAATCAACCACCTCCCTGGGCAGCCTGTTCCAGTGTCCAGTGACACTTTCCATGAAAAATTTTTTTCCTAATGTGCAGCCTAAATCTCCCCTGGCGGAGCTTGAGGCCATTCCCTCTTGTCCTGTCCCCTGTCACTTGGGAGAAGAGGCCAGCACCCTCCTCTCTACAACCTCCTTTCAGGTAGTTGGAGAGAGCAATGAGGTCTCCCCTCAGCCTCCTCTTCTCCAGCCCAAACACCCCCAGCTCTCTCAGCCGCTCCTCATACGGCCTGTTCTCCAGCCCCCTCACCAGCTTTGTTCCTCTTCTCTGGACTCGCTCCAGAGCCTCAACATCCTTCTTGTGGTGAGGGGCCCAGAACTGAACACAGGATTTGAGGAGCGGTCTCACCAGTGCCGAGTCCAGAGAGAGAAGAACCTCCCTGGACCTGCTGGTCACATCATTTCTGATCCAAGCCAAGATGCCATTGGCCTTCTTGGCCACCTGGGCCACTGCTGGCTCATGTTCAGTCGCTGTCAACCAACACCCCCAGGTCCCTCTCCTCCAGGCAGTTTCCAGCCAGACTTCTCCTAGTCTGGAGCTGCACAGGGTTGTTGTGCCCCAAGTGCAGGACCCAGCATCTGGCCTTGTTAAACCTCATGCCATTGGTCTCAGTCCAGCGGTCCAGCCTGTCCAGATCCCTTTGCAGAGCTTCTCTACCCTCCAGCAGATCCACACTTCCACCCAGCTTAGTGTCGTCCGCAAACTTGCTAAGGGTGCACTCGATGCCTTCATCCAGGTCATTGATAAAGACATTGAACAGGGCTGGACCCAGCACTGAGCCCTGGGGACACCACTTGTCACTGGCCTCCAGCTGGAGTTAACTCCATTTCCCACCACTCTCTGGGCCCTCCAGCCAACCAGTTTTGCAGAATGCAGAGAGAAATGCTGGGAGAAACTGTGTCAAAGGCTTTACTGAAGTCCAGGAAGATCCATCCCAGCCTTTCCCTCATCCAGCAGCCGAGTCACTTTGTCATAGAAGGCGATCAGGTTAGTCTGGCAAGACCTGCCTTTTGCGAACCCGTGTTGACTGGGCCTGATCACCCGTTTCTCTTGCATGTGCTTCGTGATAGCACTCAAGATCACCTGCTCCATGACTTTCCCTGGCACTGAGGTCAGACTCACAGGCCTGGAGTTCCCTACATCCTCCCTGCGACCCTTCTTGTAGATGGGCACAACATCAGCCTCCAGTCCAGTGGGACTTCCCCAGTCAGCCAGGGCTGCTGGAAGATGATGGAAAGGGGTTTGGCCAGCACATCCGCCAGCTCCTTCAATACCCTTGGATGGATCCCATTCAGCCCCATAGACTTGTAGGTGTCCAGTCGGGCTAGCAAGGCTCTGACCACCTCCTCTTGGACCATGGGAGCCTCCTTTTGCTCCTGGCTTTGTACACAGAAGGAAACAACTTTCTTTACTATTAAAAACTGAGGCAAAGAAGGCATTAAGTACCTCAGCCTTTTCCTCATCCCATGTCACTGTTGTTCCTTCTGCATCCAATAGGGACTGTGTGGTCTCCCTAGTCCTCCTTCTATTGTTAGTATATTTATAGAAGGATTTTTGTTATCTTTCACAGACTTTGCCAATCTCATTTCTAGCTGAGCCTTAGCCCTTCTGATTTTTTCCCTACACAATCTCACTTCCCTCCTGTAGTCCACCCAGGAGGCCTGTCCCCTCTTCCAGAGCCCATAAACATTTCTCTTCTTCTTGATATCACTCAAGATCTTTCTGTTCAGCCAAGCTGGTTTTCTCCACTGCTGGCTTTTTTTCTGGAACATGGGGATGACTTTCTCCTGAGCTGCTAAGATTTCCTTTTTGAAGAGCTCCCAGCAGCCCTCATGGGCTTCCTTGCCCTTGAGTACTGTCTCCCATGAGACTTTGCCAACCAGCCTTCTGAACAGTTCAAAGTCCTCTGGAAATTTAATGCTACTGTCCTACTAACCACCCTCTTCACTTCACCTAGAACAGAAAACCCTATCATCTCGTGATCCCTTTGTCCTAGGCGTCCACCTACTGCCACGTCCCCCACAAGGCCTTCTCTGTTCACAAACAGCAGGTCCAGGAGGGCACCCTCCCTTGTTGGTTCATTCACCAGCTGTGTGGGGAAGTTGTCTTCCACACACTCCAGGAACCTCCTAGACTGCTTCCTTTCTGCTCTATTGTACTCCCAGCAGATATCAGGAAGATTGAAGTCTCCCCCAAAACCAAGAGGCATTGATCTAGAGATTAACCCCAGCTGTTTATAGAAGAGCTCCTCAGCTGCTTCTCCTTGGCTGGGTGGTCTTTAACAGACTCCCATCACAAAATCTACCTTCTGGTGGGCTCCTCTGATTCTAACCCACAGGCACTCGATCTCCTCATCGCCACAATCCATCTCAACGGTGTCCAAGTCCTCCCTTACAAAGAAGGCTACCCCGCCTCCTCCCCTACCCTTCCTATCCCGCCTGAAGAGTTTGTACCCACCATAGCTGCACTCCAGTTATATGAGTTGTCCCACCATGTTTCCGTGATGGCGACGACATCATAGGCTCCTTGCCCTACGACAGCTTCCAGCTCTTCCTTCTTATTCCCCATGCTGCGTGCATTGGTGTAAATGCACTTCAGCCGAGCTGCTGAGCCTTCAGCCCTCTTAGAGGGAACAGAGTTCGTTCCCAATTGCCTGGTAACTGGAGTAGCTACCTCCAGACTGCCCATATCTCCCTTAGCACCCTCAGATGTGTTCTCCCCCACTTTCTGTGTGGTGAGGTACTGGTGGTCCACACCAGTACACTCTCTCCCAATCACCATTGCCCCACGTCCAGACTCGTTCCTGTCTAGCCTGGGCTCAACCTCCTCCCCCTTCACATCTAGTTTAAAGCTCGATTTATGAGCTTAGGGCCGTCACCCCACCACCTGACTCCAGCCAAGGCCAAGCCACCACCTTCCCCACTGCCCCAGCTCCCGGCTGCCCTTGGCCAGGCTGTGCTCACCGTCTCAGGTCTCTGAGAGAGCGTGACGAAACATTGGAGAACCAGTGGGCGCAAGACTGGGTTGGGGGGCCTCAGGCATCTCCAGAGTTCGTAGAGTTCTTTCAAGTCCACATTTTCAAAATCCTTGCAGGCCAGGACCTGGAAGAAAGGCAGCAATGATCTAGCGGCAGAGCAGCTGGGTCTCCCTCAACTGTGCAGCTCTGGGTTACAGCAGCAGCTGAGGCCAAGGCCACCAGGGCTTTGGCTGGTAACTCACCAGCACCTGAAGGATCCCGGAGTCCTCAGGCGAAGTGTAGAGCAGCTCATGATGTTTTACACAATACCAGTTGTACATTTCCATCAAGACTCTCTCCATCGTTTCAGGCATGGAGAATACCAACTCCCACAGGAGCACGGCAGAGCTGCAAGGCAGAGCGCTCTGTCAGCAGGGCGACCTCGGCCACCGCAGCCTGGCCTGGGGCAGCCCTGCAGGACAGGGACCCTGGACCTCAGCTGGGGTGGCCTGGGCAGCAGGAGAGGAGCAAGGGGAGGTTCACTGTGGGGCTGGGAGGAGTGTGGTGAATCATGGAATGCCCTGAGATGGAAAGGACCAACAAGGACCATCCAGTCCAACTCCTGTCCCTTCACACGACAACCCTAAAACCCACCCTCCGGGGTGGAGCTGGTGAAGGGGCTGGAGAACAGGCCTTATGAGGAACGGCTGAGAGAGCTGGGGGTGTTTAGCCTGGAGAAGAGGAGGCTGAGGGGAGACCTCATAGCTCTCTACAACTACCTGAAAGGAGGTTGTGGAGAGGAGGGTGCTGGCCTCTTCTCCCAAGGGACAGGGGACAGGACCAGAGGGAATGGCCACAAGCTCCGCCAGGGGAGATTTAGGCTGGACATTAGGAAAAAATTTTTGACGGAAAGGGTCATTGGGCACTGGAACAGACTACCCAGGGAGGTGGTTGATTCATCTTCCCAGGAGGTGCTTAAGGCACGGGTGGACGAGGTGCTAAGGGGCATGATTTAGTGTTTGATAGCAATGGTTGGACTCGATGATCCGGTGGGTCTCTTCCAACCTGGTTATTCTACGATTCTATGATTCTGATGTCCAGCCTAACCCTCCCCAGTGCATCTTCCTGCCGTTCCCTTGGCTCAGAGAGGAGCTCAGCTCCTGCTCTTCCTCCTTCCCACGTGAGGAACCTGCAGAGCGCCATGAGGTCTCCCTTCAGTCTCCTCCCGGCTGAACAGAGCAAGTGACTTCAGCCACTCCTCACATGGCTTCTCCTCTAAACCCTTAGCCAACTTTATGGCCCTCAACTCTGGGCTGGCTTGGCTGCCTTTGGCTGCTGCAGGGCTTTCGTGGGGCTGGAAAGCATGGTGGGAAGGAGGGCCCTCCTCCCCAGGCATATCCTTCATGATTCCTTGGCTCTGGGAACCAAAGAGTCTCCATGTCCCCCTCCCCGCAGGGGACCACCCTCCAGGCTGTCAGGGCCAGGACCTGTCTCTTGGTGGAGCGATCTCCATTATCGTTGAGACCACTTCATCAACGTGATGCTCGGTCATGAGGAGAAGAAGGGCCTCCATGCTCTTCCTGGCTGATTCCGTTGTGACGCCTTCGATATTTTCGTGGATGCATCTTATAATGCTGGGCACCTGGAGGAGGCACAGGTGAGGATGGAGCTGCCCCTGGAGAGCAGCCACCTCCTCAGCTCCATCCCTCTCTACTGGTTTCAGGTGGCTTCAGGCACCTGAGACACGTGGGTTAGGAGGGATGAATGGAGGAGGAAGGTCTGACAGGACTCAAGGTTTGGGCCGTCCAGCCCCAGGTCACTTACATCCACCAGCCAACACTCAGGGGTGCTCATGGCCACATCCAACATGTTTCTCGCTGCCTCCTTGTTAAAGACACTGGAGTCTCTCAGTGCTTTGATGGCCACACAGATGACATCCGTCTTCTCCACAGCATCCAGGTATCTTGCAAACCTCTGCAGAAGGAAGGAAGGGAGGTAAGAGATGTCCCAGTGAGAGCCTGATAGTGCTGGAGGCAACATCCACAGGGAAGTGTTGGGCTCACGGGGGCAGTGGGTGACCCTCAAGCAATCCAGGCCTTGGCCAGCGATGCTGGAGGCGCTGCTGGGAACCCTCGAGTGCACCCTTGCTTGGGGACAGCAGGAACCTTCTCAGCAGGGACAGCGAGGCCACGCCAGCCCCACTGAGTCTCCATGCCTTTGCTCCTCCAAGTCCCCTGTCGACGCCTCAGGCAGAAATTCCAGCGACGGAGGAGCTCCTTACCGTGGGCGCATCTCTGATGGAGAGCAAATCCACCGCAGAGGTGTCCTCAAGATCCTCGTGGATCGGTTCTCCTTCATTGTTTGCCATTGACCTGCCTGAAGAAGCAGGGAAGGGGCACAAGGATCAGTAGGACAAAGCAGCTTGGCCAGAAGCTCAACCCTGCCGTCACCATCCTTAAGATCTAACGATGCTTAAAGAGAAGCAGAGCTATCAGGAGATGTCAGTGTGGAGGGATGAAACCCACCACAAGGTCTCTTAATTCTTTGCTTGTGGATGAACCGCATCAAACAATGAAGTGTTTTCAAAGCCAGAGCTTTGTCTGGGAAAACAAAGATGTGACCAAGCAGTTGGCCCAGGATGGGGATCTGCAGCTCTTCAAAGCACACTTGGCTGTCTGTGGATTTTGATTCTTCATTTGGGTCCTGCATGAGGGAGGCAGAAGAGGAGGAAGATTGAGGGCTGCATTCCTGGAGAGTCAAGGCTTTGCCGGGCAACGCTGGCTTCAGTTCCCAGAGCAGCCAACTGGGCAGGAGCTCCACGCAGGGAGACCTTTGGCCACTCTGGTGGGCAGGAAGGAGACGTGGCCTGGCTGGAGGGCTTCTCACTCCTCACCTGCAGTGTGGGGGTTTGGGTCAGCACACAAATCAGCCTCCGAATCCTCCTCAGGGCCCTCTTGCGCAGACCTGGTCTCTCAGAGCTGGTGAAGTTCAGAAGGGTCTGGGAAGAGAGGAGGTCCTGGTGAGCCCTGGGAGCAGAGTTCTCCTCCAGCAGAAGCAACGCTGCTTAGCTCCTGGGCTGGACTCTTCCAGGCCATGAAGGCTTCCTCTGCTCTCCAGAATAGCCTGCAGTGGGGGCCCTGCCCTAGGAGATGGGCTGCTGGCAGCCCCTGGTTCCCCGAGGAGCTGAGCACTCTCCCTGCAGCATTCTCTCTGCCTGCCACTGAGGTGAGGACCGTCGACTCCAGAGTGGACACCCCCTTCTCCCAGGGAGAGGAGCAGCACTTCAGAACCCAGCTTGTTGCAGATGCAGACCTGGACGACGTCCGGCAGCTCCTGATTGAGTTTGGTGACGGGAATGATGCCCACCAACTTCTCCATCATCGTCTCCAGGGATTTCAAGGTCTGCAGAGAAGACAAGGAGTTGTGGCAGTGTTTCCTGCTGTCCCCCTCAGCCCCAGGATCCCATCTCCCAGTGCCAGGGCAGGACTGCCACACGTCTCAAAGTGCAGAGCATCCCGTGGGGGTGACAGGAACATGACAAGAGGACGAAGGCACGAGGGTGGGCAAGCAAAGCTGAGCATGGGGTGGCCAGGGAGCAGCTCAGAGAGTGTGGGGTCTCCTGCAGCTCATCCACCACTTACCGCCTTGCACTGGTTCATGGTGGATTGATAGTCAGAGCGGTCTGGGACTTTCACATTGCAGCACAAGACCAGTCTCAGGCAGGTTTGGAGCAGGAGTGTCTCCTTGCCCTCCAGCACTGTCTGCCAGGAGCTGTGGAGAGAGAGAGGAACTAGTCAGGCACTGGTGCTGTGAGCGGTGCCTGGAGGCCTTCTGTGTATGGACGTGGAATTCAGGGGGGACCAGGAGGGATGTTGAGGTACCTCAGTTCGGTGATAGCAGACATGGCTTTCTGCCACAGCTCCATCTGGAGAAGTTTGTCAGCACATTCCTCTTCAATCAGGTCCTGCAAAGCCCAACCGGTGTGGGACCTGGCAACCAGCAGTACCCAGGACCACCACACACCCGCCACCCAGGGCCTCCAGATCCTCACCACCCAGGGCCACCAAACCCTCATAGCGTCATACATTCATTGAGGTTGGAGAAGACCTCTAAGCTCATCCAGCCCTAACATCAGTCCAACCCCACTGTGCCTACTAATCCACATCGGAAGCGTTACATCTCCACATGGTTTGAACCCCTCCATGGACGGAGAATCCACCGCTTCCCTGGGTAACCTCTTCCAATGCTTCTCCAATCCTTCCATAACAACATCTTTCCAATGTCCAATCTAAACCTCCCCTGGTGCACCTTGAGGTCATTTCCCCTCGCCCTGCCCAAGCGTTGACCTCTTCCTCTCAGCTCCTGCTTGAACTCTCACCTTGATCTTCTCCACCACATTGTAGCTGTGGCAGAACTGGTCCAGGTCGCGTGACAAGCGGTGCTTCTTGGCAGCCTGGCACAGGGAACAAATGCAGTCAAGGAACTTCAGCTTCTTCCTGTTTTGCTGGAACAAAGACCAAACAGGGAGCGTGAGAGGGGGACGCCCATGGCCAGCCGGACAGGAGCAGGGCAGATGGAGACCTGGGAGAAGCAGCTCTGCCCAGACAGCGAGGGGCAGGGTTACCTCCTCTGTGCAGTCGATAAAGGTGCAGATGAAGTCCACGGTTTCCTCCTCCTTATCATAGATGGGCAACCCCTCGGCATCTAAGAGAGCAGGGAGGGCTGTGAGAGGGCGCGGTGGAAGGAGACAGGAGACTCTGCTGGGGACAAAAGTGGCTGCCTGGCTGGGTCCTGCTCTTGGGTCAGCGCAAGCCCCTGCAACGCTCCACGTGCAGTCGGGCTGCCGTGCTGGACAGGACACATACGGGAAAGCCCTTGTGACACCGGGTTGAGGGCAGGGAAGGTCTCTGTCCCCCAGCATCACTGCTTCTGCCCCAGAGCAGGAGCTGGGTCCCCTCTGCTCCCCATCCTTGGGAGATGTTGGAAGAGATCCACAAGGATTGTGGGTCGCTGCACAGGACGACCCTCAAATCATGGAATGATGGAACGGTTTGGGTTGGAAGGGCCCTTAAAGATGATCCAGTTCCAATCCCTTGCCATGGGAAGGGACACCTCCCAGTGGATCAGGTTGTGCCAAGTCCCATCCATCGTGGCCGTGAACACCTCCAGGGATGGGGCAGGAACAACATCTCTGGGCAGCCTGGGCCAGGTCCTCACCAACCTCACAGGAGAACATTTCTCCCCAGGATCTCATCTCAGTCTGCCCTCTTTCAGCACAAAACCCTTCTACCTCGTCCTGTCCCTGCACCCCCACTTCAATAGCCCTTCACCAGCTTTCTGGGAGCCCCTTTCTGTATTTGAAGGTACTCTAAGGTCTCTCCAGAGCCTTCTCTTCTCCTGGATGGACAACTGCAACTCTCACAGCCTGTCCTCGTACAGGAGGTTCTCCAGCCCTCAGATCATCTTCATGGCCTCCTCTGGACTTGGTCTCACAGATCCATGTCCTTCCTGTGCTGAGACCTCCAGAGCTGGACGTAGGACTCCCATTGAGGTCTCACCAGAGCAGAGGAACAGAATCCCCTCCCTGACCCTGGCGTCTAGCCCTGCCCAGCCCACCAGGACCCTTCACTCACGGGGCATCTTGGATACAATCGCCGTCTCCTCAGAGGGTTGTAGGGCAGAGTTCCTCCTCTGGGGAGACTCTTTCTCCTGAAAGTCCACCTTGGAGCTGTGATGAGGTCGCTCTGCCATCGTTAGGGATGGAGGTAAAAGCGTAAGCAAAGAGGACACAGAAGCTTCAGCAAATGCCTCAGCACGACAGGGGAAGACGTGAGCTCTGCTCGGGAGCTACGAGCTCTGCTGCCTCTCCAGCCAGTGCCCAGAGAGACACTGAGAGCCTGGGGGCTGTGTCTTCCTCACCTCTCGAGGGTTGGGGCGGGGGGATCCCATTGTGATGTCACAACGGGTCCCACCACAACCTGGG
The DNA here is from genome assembly GCF_032191515.1 of Phaenicophaeus curvirostris. Taxonomy (NCBI): domain Eukaryota; kingdom Metazoa; phylum Chordata; class Aves; order Cuculiformes; family Cuculidae; genus Phaenicophaeus; species Phaenicophaeus curvirostris. The sequence continues at coordinate 74,754,868 of NC_091431.1, forward strand.
CCGGGGCAGGCGACATGGAAGGACGGGGGGGTGGCCAGCACAGATAGGCCTTCTCACACGTTGGCAACTTCAAAGAACATCATGTAGGCAGTTACAAAGTTCATGGGAAATGCAGCAGCTTCAGAAAAACTCATGTCATCTGGGATCTTGTAGACAAACTCCACTGGCGTGCACGCGACTTCAGCCCATGCGCTGCAGTTTACAAAAGCCATGACTGTCTCCAATTTCCAATCCTTTCACACCGTCTCCAAGAGCTTCTACAATTCCAGAGCATTCAAATCCAGGAACAAGGGGCATCTTGGGAGGGTTGTCAATATTCCCCTGCCACACCATCAAATCAAATCGAAGGCACTAAAGGGGTCCCAGAGGGCTCCAGAGGAGTCCTGGGGGTCCTAGAAAGGTCCTAGGGTGTTCTAGAGGGATGCTGGGGGGCTCTAGAGGGGTCCTGGGCATCCTAGAAGGCTTGTAGAAGGTTCCAAAGGGGTCCTAGGGGGCTCTAGAAGTTTCCCAGGGTCTCAAAATAGGTCCTGTAGGAAAACGTGTGGTCTTAGAAGGGACCTGGCCCTAAGGGGTCCCAGAGGGCCCTGGAGGGGTCCTGACAGTCTGAGAACATTCCTAGGGGGACTCTAGAAGGCTGCTAGGTGTCCCTGCTGGGGACTTGAAGGCCATAGATAAGTACTCAGGAGCTCTGGATAGGTCTGGGTGCCTTTAGAAGAGTCCTGAGGGTCTCTATAGTGGTCCTGCATGTCCTAGAAGGGTCCTGGAAGTCCTTAAAGGGGTCCCAGGGGGTTCTAGAGGCCTCCTGGGGGCCCTAGAAAGGTCCTAGAAGGTTTTAAAGATGTCCCAAGGGGCTCTAGAATGGTCATGGGAGTCACTAGATGGGTCCTGGGGGTACTAGAAGGGTCCTAGAAGGCCTTAAAGGGGACCCAGGGTGCTCTAGAGGGGTCTAGATTTGCCCTGGGGGACCAAGAAGGGTCCTGGGGGTTCTAGAGGGGTCCTAGGAGGCCCTTAACCCCAGTGGGTTCAAGAGGGGCCCTGAGGACTGATGGATGGTTACGAACCAGAGGACATTTAATAAGCACCCCGAGCACTGAGCAGCTTATGCTAAATGAAATAAAGGCACCTTAGCATAAGGCCTCACAGCTTTTGCACCAGAATTAAAGCTAACTTTGCCGAAGCAGCAGCTGCTGTAAATGACACACTGTCTTCAAGGTTTCTCTTTGCAACAATAGAGAGTTGTTCTACCTTATACTCCTCTCATTTCTCAGGGGAAGCTTTCCTCAGTAGTCCTTGACTTGTTACTTTGTAGTCTATCAATTTGAAGACTGAAGTGCTCACATAGCTATTTCTCATGGGAAAATATAATAATGTATTGTAACTAACAATTACTTGTTGCTAATGGAGAATTGTCAAATCAGCTTGCAAAACAATGGCTTGCTTGAGCTAAGTAAGGTATAAAATGTGTTATGAACTTTGATTAAATGGCTTCACTTGGATCATGTCGATCACTGCGTGTTGTCCCGTTTTTCTTCCGTCAAATGGCGCCCAAACCAAACCCTCGGATTGCTTGCTGAAGTTGCCTTGAACGACTGATGATGCGGCAGAGGGTATGGAAAAGCCGACCGTAGGTGAGTGCTGTCCCCGGCACTCGGGAAAAAAAAAAATTCCAGGGCTGCGCAGCTTAGAAATTTGGAAACTCGCCACTGGCCAGGCGAGCGGTCGGGGAGGAGATGGGGCCAGTGCTTTCTTCCAAGGATAAGGCTCGGATAGAATCTGCGCAGAAGCTCCTCCAACATATGCTCTCAGTGAGAGGAATTACTTAAGAAAAAGCTGTGTTGCAGTCTGTGTTAACATGGGCTTATCAAAGTGGCGTTGTTACAATGACCGCTGCCCTATTCAAGGAAGAAACTTGGGAGAATCACAGAATCACAGAATAACCAGGTTGGAAGAGACCCACCGGATCATCAAGTCCAACCGTTCCCATCAAACACTAAACCATATCCCTCAGCACCTCATCCACCCGTGCCTTTAACACCTCCAGGGAAGGGGACTCAACCCCCTCCCTGGGCAGCCTGTTCCAGTTCCCAATGACCCTTTCTGTAAAGAATTTTTTCCTAACGTCTAGCCTAAACCTCCCCTGGCGGAGCTTGAGGCCATTCCCTCTTGTCCTGTCCCCTGTCACTTGGGAGAAGAGGCCAGCACCCTCCTCTCTACAACCTCCTTTCAGGTAGTTGTAGAGACCAATGAGGTCTCCCCTCAGCCTCCTCTTCTCCAGGCTAAACACCCCCAGCTCTCTCAGCTGCTCCTCATAAGGCCTGTTCTCCAGCCCTTTCACCAGCTTTGTTGCTCTTCTCTGGACTCTCTCCAGAGCCTCAACATCCTTCTTGTGGTGAGGGGCCCAGAACTGACCCCAGGATTCGAGGAGCGGTCTCAACAGTGCCGAGTACAGAGGGAGGATAACCTCCCTGGACCTGCTGGTCACACCGTTTCTGATCCAAGCCAAGATGCCATTGGCCTTCTTGGCCACCTGGGCCACTGCTGGCTCATGTTCAGTCGCTGTCAACCAACACCCCCAGGTCCCTCTCCTCCAGGCAGCTTTCTAGACAGACTTCTCCTAGTCTGTAGCACTGCATAGGGTGGTTGTGCCCCAAGTGCAGGACCCAGCATTTGGCCTTGTTAAACCTCATGCCATTGGACTCAGCCCATGGATCCAGCCTGTTCAGATCCCTTTGCAGAGCCTCCCGACCCTCCAGCAGATCGACACTTCCACCCAGCTTAGTGTCGTCCGCAAACTTGCTAAGGGTGCACTCGATGCTTTCATCCAGATCATTGATGAAGACATTGAACAGGGTTGGACCCAGCACTGAGCCCTGGGGAACCCCACTTGTCACTGGCCTCCAGCTGGATTTCACACCATTTCCCACCACTCTCTGGGCCCGGCCATCCAACCAGTTTTCCACCCAGGAGAGTGTGTGCTTGTCCAGCCCAGAGGTGACAGTTTCTCAAGCAGAATGCTGGGAGAAACTGTGTCAAAGGCTTTGCTGAAGTCCAGGAAGATCCATCCACAGCCTTTCCCTCATCCAGCAGCCGAGTCACTTTGTCATAGAAGGCGATCAGGTTAGTCTGGCAAGACCTGCCTTTTGTGAACCCGTGTTGACTGGGCCTGATCACCCGGTTCTCTTGCATGTGCTTCATGATAGCACTCAAGATCACCTGCTCCATGACTTTCCCTGGCACTGAGGTCAGACTGACAGGCCTGTAGTTTCCTGGGTCCTCCCTGCGGCCCTTTTTGTAGATGGGCACAACTTCAGCCAGCCTCCGGTCCAGTGGGACTTCCCCAGTCTTCCAGGACTGTTGGAAGATGATGGAAAGGGGTTTGGCCAGCACATCCGCCAGCTCCTTCAGTAAATGGGACAAAGACTGTTTGATGAATGCACGAAAGGAAATAAGAGCCTTTGGCAGTATCTTACTCTTTGGCGGTTAGTTAAAGAGACATTGAGTGACATGGAAGTCGAGCGAGAAGTTGCGGCATCGGCTTATGCTGCTATGCATAGGAATCAAGAGAACAGTGGTGGTTCATTTGCATCTGCATTATCGTTTCGTGAAAGTAATTTAGCCACGCAGGCACCACCACCACCTTCCAAAGATTGGCCTTCTCCCCCATTTCCCCCGGTGGAAGAACATGAGGAGGTTCACGCTACTGAAGGCAAAGGACATAAAGGTCCTCCTTGGCCTCCTCCTCCAAAAAGTCCTTCAATTAATTCCTTAGAGGATTTGTTTAGTGCGGACTCTGAACGTCCTGTGTTGCCCTCTCCTGAGTGTTCCAACTTCAAACAAGAATTTGATAAACTGATGGCAAAGCTGGAAGAAATTCGAATTCACCAGGAAAAGGAGAGCCATCCACCTGAACCATCTCTGCCCGATCACCCAGGAATGCAGTCCCGCCCTGAACCAACTGCACCGGCTCCACCATCGATGGGGTTTGATACCGGGACTGGGGGGACCAGGTGGCGGGGACCGGGCGTGCGTTGGCAGGGGGTAATTAGGGATGCGGTTTTAGAAGGGGTAACTGTGGAAGTGTATCCTGTATTGTTAAATACACAAACAGGAGTAAGCAAATGGGAACCATTTAATTGGAAATTGTTAAAAGAGATTCCAAAAGCCACAAAAGAGAATGAATTAACTGCTCCGGAGCCAAGCCACCTGGCCGAGGTTTTCACTCCCCGCCCCCACCCCCATTCCAGCTCCCACGGAGCGGCTCGCCGCGGGGATCCACTGCCCTGGGCTGAGGGAGAGCCGCTCGCCACCGCTGCTGCCACCACAAAACCCAAGTGGTTTCAGCATTACAGAAGGGCCTGTTAACAGATACGATAAGAAATGGTTCAATTAAACAACGTTGGTAGCAGTTCAAGAATCGAGACTGTTTAAATAATGCAATTTTACAACAGATGCAGCTTTTTTGTTTTATCAAACACTTACAAAGATACCGGATTTTGAAAGTTGTAACAGGCATGACCCGTATATGGTGTTTACAGATACGTCAAAGGATGTGCTTGAGAAGCAAGTAGACAACTGAGCAGTTAAAGAAACCTTAATTTTAGAATCAATCAGTGACAAAAAATCCTAATGACAAATATAGAAAGATATGGTGTGGTCTGAAAACAGAATCACAGAATCACAGAATCACAGAACAACCAGGTTGGAAGAGACCCACCGGATCATCGAGTCCAACCGTTCCTACCAAACACTAAACCATATCCCTCAGCACCTCGTCCACCCGTGCCTTAAACACCTCCAGGGAAGGTGACTCAACCACCTCCCTGGGCAGCCTGTTCCAGTGCCCAATGACCCTTTCTGTAAAGAATTTTTTCCTAACGTCTAGCCTAAACCTCCCCTGTCGGAGCTTGAGGCCATTCCCTCTTGTCCTGTCCCCTGTCACTTGGGAGAAGAGGCCAGCACCCTCCTCTCTACAACCTCCTTTCAGGTAGTTGGAGAGAGCAATGAGGTCACCCCTCAGCCTCCTCTTCTCCAGGCTAAACAACCCCAGCTCTCTCAGCCGCTCCTCATAAGGCCTGTTCTCCAGCCCTTTCACCAGCTTTGTTGCTCTTCTCTGGACTCTCTCCAGAGCCTCAACATCCTTCTTGTGGTGAGGGGCCCAGAACTGAACACAGGATTCGAGGAGCGGTCTCACCAGTGCCGAGCACAGAGGGAGGATAACCTCCCTGGACCTGCTGGTCACGCCGTTTCTGATACAAGCCAAGATGCCATTGGCCTTCTTGGCCACCTGGGCACACTGCTGGCTCATATTCAGTCGGCTGTCAACCAACACCCCCAGGTCCCTCTCCTCCAGGCAGCTTTCTAGACAGACTTCTCCCAGTCTGTAGCACTGCATAGGGTTGTTGTGCCCCAAGTGAAGGACCCAGCATTTGGCCTTGTTAAACCTCATGCCATTGGACTCTGCCCAGCGGTCCAGCCTGTTCAGATCCCTTTGCAGAGCCTCCCGACCCTCCAGCAGATCGACACTTCCACCCAGCTTAGTGTCGTCCGCAAACTTGCTAAGGGTGCATTCGATGCCTTCATCCAGGTCATTGATGAAGACATTGAACAGGGCTGGACCCAGCACTGAGCCCTGGGGAACCCCACTTGTCACTGGCCTCCAGCTGGATTTCACACCATTTCCCACCACTCTCTGGGCCCGGCCATCCAACCAGTTTTCCACCCAGGAGAGTGTGTGCTTGTCCAGCCCAGAGGTGACAGTTTCTCAAGCAGAATGCTGGGAGAAACTGTGTCAAAGGCTTTGCTGAAGTCCAGGAAGATCCATCCACAGCCTTTCCCTCATCCAGCAGCCGAGTCACTTTGTCATAGAAGGCGATCAGGTTAGTCTGGCAAGACCTGCCTTTTGTGAACCCGTGTTGACTGGGCCTGATCACCCGGTTCTCTTGCATGTGCTTCATGATAGCACTCAAGATCACCTGCTCCATGACTTTCCCTGGCACTGAGGTCAGACTGACAGGCCTGTAGTTCCCTGGGTCCTCCCTGCGGCCCTTTTTGTAGATGGGCACAACATCAGCCAGCCTCCAGTCCAGTGGGACTTCCCCAGTCTTCCAGGACTGTTGGAAGATGATGGAAAGGGGTTTGGCCAGCACATCCGCCAGCTCCTTCAGTACCCTAGGGTGAATCCCGTCCGGCCCCATAGACTTGTGACTGTCCAGTCGGGCTAGCAAGGCTCTGACCACCTCCTCTTGGATCATGGGAGCCTCATTATGCTCCTCTAGCTCCTGGGTTTGTACACAGGCGGAACGACCCTCCTTACGACTAAAGACTGAGGCAAAGAAGGCATTAAGTACCTCAGCCTTTTCCTCATCCCCTGTTACTGTTGTCCCTTCTGTGTCCAATAGGGACTGTATGGTCTCCCTAGTCCGCCTTTTATTATTTATATATTTGTAGAAAGATTTTTTGTTATCTTTCACTGACTTGGCCAATCCAATTTCTAGCTGAGCCTTAGCCCTTCTGATTTTTTCCCTACACAATCTCACTTCCCTCCTGTAGTCCACCCAAGAGGCCTGTCCCTTCTTCCAGAGGCCATAAACATTTCTTTTCTTCTTGATATCCCTCAAGATCTCTCTATTCAACCAAGCTGGCTTTCTCCCCTGCCGGCTTTTTTTCCGGACCACGGGGATGGCTTAAACCCCTACAACAACAGCTGGGATCATTTACCTATCAAGCCCAGCTGATGGCTACCGCCCTGACTGCACACCGGACAGAAAGACTTTTGTTATAGATGCAAGTTTTACTGAAATAAATCAAGCAAGGGAAATTATATACGGGGGGATGGAAGTTTTAGCTCAATTGACTAGTCTGTGATTAACTACCAAAATCATGAATTTGCAAAGTACAGTACTCACAGAGCAAAGAAGAACAATATACTACCATAAGTGAAATATTTGTTAGACAGTCGATATAAGCCTTATTAGATAATGCATGTACTTATTTTAAGTGCTGTATGTTCCCGGTACCGTGTGTAGTATGAATATCCATAGCATTGAAAAATTGTGGATCCAATAGTGATAACCAACATTGCATGAATGTATTCAGCTGGCTTTGAAATGAGTGGTCGTGTGTGTGTGTTTGAAGCGCTTCAAACGTTTGTAAGACTTACGAATTGGTTTTGATTAATCTTGAAAATATATATCTGGGACCTTTCAATCTCAAACAGGTAGATTTACCTGGGGATCTTTGGAATGAAAGGTTTCTGAAGGAAAAATTTTAAAATACCTAGCAAAACATAGCAGCTGTATGTGTGTGAGTGTCGTCCCCTCCCCGCCCCCACTTCTCCTTCCTTTCTAAGTTTTTTTTTTCTTTTAGCTTTGCAGAAGTCCAGAGGAGTTAACTGTGTTATCTCTCTAGGGGAATGCCAATTTGTGAGAACACTCTGCATTCCAGTGTCCCTCGTCAGCAACTGCTGAGTCCTAGTGTAGACAACCTTTAGGGATAATTGAGCCAATGATAGAGGAAAATTCAAATGATTCATTATGAATTATTGAGTGGATATTTTTACCGTATCAACCGAAAAATACTATAACCACTAGACTTGAGCTGTTTGGTCAATTGATTATGAAAGGCAGAAAAAGATGTTTGGAATTGTCTGGGACTCAACCTTCATGAATTTATCTGCCAATTAATGAGGGATATTTGGATTGGCTTATGGAACATTCAGAACCTATTGGGATTGCATTAGCAGATTTTATGGGAGAAATTAGCAACACGTATCCGATTAGCAAATTGATTCCTTTGATACAAAACCAAACCTTTGAACAGATACCGATGCGATCTGAGACGCCAGTGAAAGGCATTACATTTTTTACAGATGCAGGCAAGAAATCTGGTAGGGCTGCCGTTACCTGGCAAAAGCGAGGACAGTGGAACCAGAAGTTAATATTTACACAGCCAGGTGATTCATTACAGACTATGGAGCTACGAGCAGTGGTTTGGGTATTTCAACAATATACATCACAGCCTATTAATATAGTTTCTGATTCATTGTATGTTGTAGGTACTGTTTGTAGAATAAAACGGGCTATGATAAAAGAAGTTAAAAATGCGGTTTTGTATGCCTTATTGTTACAGTTGCTGTACCTGTTGGAGCAACGAGAGCAGAAGTATTTTATTACTCATATACGAAGCCATCAACCTAATTTTGGCCTGGCAATTGGGAATAATCGTGCCGATCGCCTCGTTGCTGCAGTTTGGAATGATCCTCGAATAAATCTCTTTTTACAAGCCAAAGCCTCACCTGAATTTTTTCACCAAAGTGCTAAAGTACTTAAACGATAATTTAATATTCCTCTGTCTGATGCACAAGGTATAATTAATTCTTGTCCGGATTGTCAAAAACAAGGTATGGGATTAGGATTTGGAGTAAACCCCAGAGGGCTTCAAGCCTTACAATTATGGCAAATGGATGTGACCCATATTCCAGAGTTTGGGTGATTGAAATATGTGCATGTCTCAGTGGATACTTCTTCTATGGCCATATGGGCCACGGCACAGACCGGGGAATCTGCAAAACACATAATTAAACACATGTATGCTGCTATAATGGCATTAGGGATACCTCAAATGATAAAAACAGATAACGGGCCAGCTTATGTCTCTCAAAAATTTAAACATTTTTGTGTTCAATGGGGAATCCGTCATACTACAGGTATCCCACATTCTCCAACGGGTCAAGCAATCATTGAACGTTCTCATGCAACCTTGAAGTCCCTTTTGCAGAAACAAAAAGGGGGAGGAGATGTATTACCCCCTAGTGAACGAATTGCAAAAGCGACTTATGTGTTAGATTTTTTCTGTCTCACTGGAACCAGGAATAGTCCTCCAATCGTAATTCATCATCGATCACTGGAATCAGGATTGAATAACCAGGATCAGCAAGGCATCAAAGTACAGTACAAAGACTGGGATTCAGGTGAATGGAAAGGACCTGTTGAACTCAAAAATGACAGGAAGAGGTTATGCTTGTGTTTTAACAGATACAGGACGTCGCTGGGTACCACAGAAGTGGGTCAAGCCTCGGAAGGAGCGGTCATCACTGGGTCTACAGAATCCAGACGACAAAGAGCGTATAAGGAAGTGCATCGACGGAGATTAGCATGTGAAGACTGTGTAAAATGTGAACTTTGGGTGGAAACCGTATGTAAAGAATGCAATGTTTGTTTTTACCGAAAGGCATCGTTAACATGTAGATGGTGTGATCGATGTTTGCAAAAACAATTCGAAATTATAGAACAAGCCATTAGAATTGCGAGAGTCACAGGTCACGAACCAGGTTTTACATTTCGGTTATATAACAATCAAATTGTGTGGCAAACAGAAATGAGAAACGAAAGTGATCTTATTTGTGTATTGAAAATAGTATGTAGCAAAAAATTATTAGTGTCTCATATTTGAACAGTAAATAGTGATAATTGGGATAGAATAGTAAAACAGTGTGAAAAGCATTTTAGCTGGAAAAAGAAAAGGAGTCAAAAATGAAATCCTTCAGCATCATTTTCTCTTGTGGCCTATTGTGTTTAATAACAGGAGTTCAATCGGTCACAATTGATATGGCTCTGTCACAAAATTCACCGAATGTGTGGGTCTCTTGGGCCTACAAAGCCAATATTACTGACTTTTGTTTGTCTTTAAAGCAAGTAGGAGATCCTTTTAGAACTTGTCTGATAGGAATACCGTATTTGAACCTAGAAGACTTTTGAAATTGGACCACAGTAGACCATTGGTTGAAGAAAACAGTTCTAAATAAAACTGCTACAACAATGGGGCGGGGTTATGACTCCACTGCCATGGCTCTAATAGTAAAAAATTTAAATGAGACAATGTTGCCCCCCCAAGAACTAGATTTATTCTAGATGAATCCTCAGATTCATCTCGAGGATGTTGGTATTTTGGTACTCCGTCTATCGGGGATGAAACCCATGTGTCACCTCAAAGAATATGGTATCATGATGGTTCCTGTTGTAACGGATCCTCCCCTCACATACCCTATCATGATACTAAACCAAAGGCACTTCCACCTGGATACTTTTTAATTTGTGGAGATAGGGCATGGCCCGGAATACCTGCTCTGCCTTTTGGAGGGCCTCGTTATATTGGAAAATTGAGTTTCCTGATGCCTCGAAAAGAGTACATGCAATTTTTTAAAGAACTTAACAAAACAGTGGTAAGAAAAAGGCGATCCACCCTCCAATTGAGGGAGACCTGTAATGATAACGTGGTTTCATGGGGTCAAGCTTTATCTACAGTTGGTTTTCTCTTTCTTCCACAAATAACGAGCATGAAGGCACTAAATTCGTTGCATACATTAGCCTGCTGGACAGGTAAACAGATGAATCGTACCTCGCAGATTTTATATGAGCTTGCCAATGACGTAGATAGTACTAGGCATGCCACACTGCAAAATCGAGCAGCTATTGATTTTTTGCTTTTAGCTAATGGCCATGGATGTGAGGATTTCGCTGGAATGTGTTGTGTGAAGCTTTCTGATCACTCTCAATCAATACATATGAAATTGAAAGGGATGGTGGATGCCATGAAAAAATTACAATCTGAAAATTTTTTAGATAATTGGTTTACAGGATTAGGTTTAACAGGATGGCTTGAAGAATTGTTAAAGCAAAGTTTGGTTATTTAGATTGTCATTTTGGTAATTTTAAGTGTGATACCGTGTATTTTGTCTTGTGTGAGACAAATGATTGATGCGACCATGAAAAACGTTTTCAATAGTGCTTGGACTGCTCAAAAAGAAAACGGGGGAATTGATGGATGGTTACGAACCAGGGGACATTTAATGAGCACCCCAAGCACTGAGCAGCTTATGCTAAATGAAATAAAGGCACCTTAGCATAAGGCCTCACAGCTTTTGCGCCAGAATTAAAGCTAACTTTGCAGAAGCAGCAGCTGCTGTAAATGACACACTGTCTTCAAGGTTTCTCTTTTCAACAACAGAGAGTTGTTCTACCTTATACTCCTCTCATTTCTCACGGGAAGCTTTCCTTGGTAGTCCTTGACTTGTTACTTTGTAGTCTATCAATTTGAAGACTGAAATGCTCACATAGCTATTTCTCATGGGAAAATATAATAATGTAAGTAATGATTGCTTGTTGCTAATGGAGAATTGTCAAATCGGCTTGCAAAACAATGGCTTGCTTGAGCTAAGTAAGGTATAAAATGTGTTATGAACTTTGATTAAATGGCTTCACTTGGATCATGTTGATCACTGCGTGTTGTCCCATTTTTCTTCCATCAAGTCACCATTCCTGGAGGTCTTTAAAAGATGAGTAGATGAGGTGCTCAGGGACAAGGTTTAGTGGCAGATAGGAATGGTCGGACTCGATGATCCAAGAGGTCTTTTCCAACCTGGCGATTCTAGGATTCTACATTGTCCTGCAGCCACAGGAAGCTACAGTTCACGCTGCTCATTGGAAGCACGCCATGGGAAGTTGTTCTCTCCCGGTTTATGGTTACCTGTAAATTCAAGTTTCATCATCTGTTATCTCCCCAGACTCAGTGATGGCTCAGCCCACAGCCAGCAAATGCTAAACTCTAGTAAAAACTTTCATAACCTGGTAACACTAAAAAACTTGCTCCTGCAATGCTGTAAGAAATAGGTAAGTAGCAATTGTTTGACACAATCTTCCACAGAAAGAGAAAGGAATAATGTTTTACACCAAACTTCTTTGTTTTCTGACACCAGAGTTTTCAAGGCACAAGTAGAAAATACTAGTGGTCAAGGGCCATGGAGACATGTTTCACTCTAACCTTACAGGAATCACATCCTTGACTGCAGTCTCTACAACATTACTTCATCTTCCCAAGATTAGTACAGAATTTAAGGTATCTGTATTTATACAGGCATCATCTACATTTAAGCTGACATTAACAATAGCAATAATATCTGAAATTAGTTAATGGACTTCATTTTAAGCTAGTGGAACTCCTAGAATCCCCTGCTTGCAAAGCACACCAGTATTCTTCCACAATACTGCAACTGACATGACAGATGAACATTTACTAGGTAATTAGCACCTCAAACCCCAAAACAAACTGAACCAAAAAAAGCCAAACAGTTTTAAGGCTACAGAAAATCTAAGTCTGCAATCTTGTTCTGAGAAATAAAATTAAACAATAAAATGAGTCAACATGATGGCTCTTTCTTCTTGCTGCATCTGCCCACACCTACCTGCTGCTCCTATTTCTTACTTAAACCAGCCTCAGTGTTCAAACCCCTCTACAAAGGACTTACACTCACTAGCCCAGCAGCAAGTTCGCACATTCTACAGTAACTTGCAGAAGCTGAACTCATTGGAGGATCCAAAAGACGATGCAGATGCACACTAGTAAAAACTTTCCTAACCTGGTAATACTAAACAACTTGCTTTATATACAATTTATATTATATATAAATATATAATATATGTAATATATTATAAATCCCGAGGTCTGCTCTGGGCAGGTGTCGTGTGCTTGACAATTGCAACACCCCTGGGTGCTCCTTTCCCAGGAAACGCCTCCATCCCAGCCCTGGTTAAGAGAATGTTCCTTCACGCATGTTCATTTAGTTGAAAGAATGTTCTTTCATGAATATTCATTCAGATTCGTGAATATTACAATCATCTTCGAGAATGTTCCCTCCTGCGTATTCATTTAGTTTCGAGAATCTTCCTTCATGAGTATTCATTCAGTTTAATGAATAGTACAATCATCTTCGAGAACATTCCTTCATGTGTGTTCATTCAGTTTCACGACTATTACAATCATCCTTGAGAATGTTCCTTCCCCTGAGTGGGCCTGGGCAGCCAGCCCCTCCCGGACCACCCAGCGACTCTCAAGATCTCCTCCCCGGGGTCCTCGGCTGAACCCGAGGCTCTGTGAACGCGGATGCCCCCATCCCCACACACCAGTCTGCACAATCCAATACAGCTAAGCCCCGCACAAATGTTAAACCAAGAGTTCCGTCAAACGCTTAAAGTTGAAGATAAACGTTCGCAACTTCACAATCAGCGCCGTTTCCTGTCATGCTGGCACAAATCTCCTTAATATCCATTCTCACAATCCCTCCGCTTCTTTTGTAATAAATTGATTTGTGTCTGTCTTTCAAAGTTGGATAGAATTAATTTTGTATTCTCATCTTCTTTGTTCCTCTTTAAAAGTTGAATTTGCATCTTTTCGCCCTGTTTCTCAAGATTATCAGTGGCCCATTGCTTAGCCCTCCCCGGGTCCGTATTGTTCCGTATATTAGGATCCAAGAGGTTTGACTCCCGAGATTTCCAAGGCCATCGCTCCCCCATACTGGTCCTTCCACACACAGAACAATTGGTGACGTTTAAAGATTTAGCTGTGTTTTCTGCGAGATTTGTAAACAAGTTCTGGGCAGCTGAGGGGATTTCATATTTGACTCCTGTGGCTATTTCTTGATAAAATGAATGAAAACCTAGTTTGTATTGCTCTTGATCTCTATGTTCTTCTTTAACTATAATGTTAATTATAGTTCCAGGATCCTTTCCCCTGCCTTCAGTCTGTATACCATAGATTGCTTCCTTTTTACCCATTAGAACTTCTGGGTTATATATAGTAAAATTTACAGGAGTACAGCTAGTGGCTGTGCAATTTGAGAGCCTTATGGCCTGCATCAATTATGCCTTCAGTTTCTCAGAGTTCCCATCAAGGGATGTTTCTCTAGGGTTTTTATCCCAATTAACCCAACCAACACAATCCCAACAGGGACAATAATTCCGATCTTCAGCATTATAACATGGGCCATAAGGGTCACACATGCACTTATTACTGTTTATGTAGTAACACCTCCAACTCAGGTCTCCACACTTTCCCTCTATCCAGGCGTTTTGGTCTATGGCTTTGCATACGTTGAATATTATTGATCTAGGGCTTTGGATGTTGATAATTTCTGTCTCTTCTATTAAAATCTCTTTTCTTCCCATGACACAAATCTCCTTAATATCCGTTCTCACAGTCTCTTGTCAATTAAAGTGGAATGTGAGTGTTGCTGGGAAGTCAAAGGGGCAGTATTGGATCAATTTCCCACCAGCTGACACCTTGGTGAAAAAAAAAAAAGGGTAAATGATTCAATTAAACCTAGATGTGAGGTTTGATTTGTAAGTGCACCAGTGTATGTGTGTATTCCATGGCGCTATGAAACGCAAACAAGAGCAAAGCAAATCAGAGAGGAAAACCAGAAAATGATTAAAGGAAGGAGTTCCAATCAAGAGGTTTATCTGGCTAACCTATTCCAAGGGAATCTTTCCAGAACTGAGCTGCTCCTGAAGATGGAGTTGATCAGCTAAAGAACTAGTTTAATACTAAAATGAAAAAGTGGCTAAAATTCTCAACACTTACGATGAGAGTCTAACAGTCTAGAGAATTAACTTTGTACGTAGGTTGGTTGAAGGGGGAGTGGGTTCATCATCTGGGCAGGAGGTCTCTTGGGGAGTGTTTCTCCCTCCCAAAGCGATGCACAGACAGTCAGCAAGACAGCCCGGGAACCCTTCCAAGCTACAGCTTGTGATCTCACACTTGGCTACTGGGTACTTTTCAGAACAAGCATAGAAGATTATTGTCACTGACGGCACATCCGTGCACGTATACTTACACACACATGTAGAGGTACGTGTGCAGGTGCTGTCCCGGCGTTTCACACACATACTCCTGTGCACACTTGCCCCACATATGCCGACACCGAGACGCTCATCAGCGAGGTATTACTGCAACATCTCCAGCAACAGAAAGTGCACGCGCAAGGCGAGGAGACCTGCAGACACTCCTCTCTTGGCTTGTGTGGCCTGCTAGGTGGAGATTGGCACATCTCCACAGGCAAAGGTGGGTCGCAGGTGTATTGACTAGCACAAAAGACAGCTCTGAAGGAGCTGAACTGGGGGGGACACAAGAAGGAGACAGAAGAAGACAACGGCCCCCCCACCATGGGATCACCTCCATCAAAGACAGAAGCAGTGGAACGCCTTCTGGACCGGGACCCCCAGAGACGCTGGACATCTGTGGACCCGTGGTGGCAGCTATAAACCCCTTTTCCTTCCCTCCTCCCCATCTCTTTCCTTGTTCTCTGTCTCTTCTCCTATTGTAAGTCGCTTTATGAGCACAATTAATAAAGCACCAGTTTATACCGAAATTTAACTCCCTTGACTTGTTGAATTGTTGCCTTTTTCCCGTTGCACTCTGAAATCATAAATGAAAGGAATCATCATGTGTCCGCTCACGAGTGAACCGTGACAGGGACCCACCGGGGTGGGACGGGGCTCGTTCCCGAAAAGGCGAGAGGGGGGTGTGCGATGGGGGATTAAAGGGGAGCGCATCCTCGCGGGGAGGGTGGCATGGGGCTAGGTGACTTGACCATTGATGAACAGGATAGCAATTGTTTAGCCTTTTAGCAATTAGTCAGCTTGAGATAAGCACAAAGAAAGGACTAACCCTTAAGGGTAAATGGAATAGTAGTAATTTAGCCGAAGCAACTGGCACTTAAGGAACAGCAGAATAGAATCTGCTCACGCTTAAAGAATACACAGGATGACAGTTGTTTAGCTAAAGCAACATGTTTCTATAAGCCTTTAGGTAGGAAGGGGGTCTGCTGCTAGAAGATTTCTGCTAAGCTGGACAAGTCATCTGGACCCGTGATAAGAGCAGAAAACCACTATGATATGGATGGCAAGGATCCAGAGAACACGCGTGCAGATTGAAGTTAAAGGAAGTTAAGACATCCCTGAGAAGACCCTGCAAAGGCACAAACAGGAAGAAAACTCTTCTCAAACCCATGATAATGAAAGTGGGAAAGGTTATGAATATGTATAGGTGGTTTTTGGAATATGTAACGGTTCACTGTATAAAGCCAAGCCAAGTTGCCACAATGGGCACGCACATTGTTTTGGAGAAATAATTCTCCCACGCGCCTCAGCGCTGAATAAACATACCTACTTTATAACTTTATAAGTTATAGAGTCTTGGTCCCTACAACAATCACCCTCCTCTTCTTCTTAATGGATGATGGTTTTATCTTTTTCTGAGGATGGGGCGGCCTAGGGAAGGATTCTAGGCTGTGGGAGCCATCATCCTCGTCCTCAGGGTTGGATTCCACCTGCAGCACGTGCTATTTATTCACCAGGGGGACCTGGGGTTTTGTTGTCTGGGTGAGGGGAGCAGGTTTCCTTCGTCTGGCAGAACTTGCTGCCATTCCCCATCTCTTGTAACCCCAACCTTGCAGTTTGCAGGTGGATGGTGTTTGGACACACCACCTCCAGCAGCTGCTGAGTTAGTGAGAGGGCCCTGCTCCACTGACCTATCTCCCTCTCACATTCCCTGATAGTCCTCAGCCTCTCTACCTTCTCCCTGAGCTCCTCCACCACGTGAAGGAGTTCCCCTGTCAGAAGAGATGCTGAGTAAAAAGGACCATGAATGCTGCAGAGCCTCTGGAGATAAGACTGCAGAGAGCTTTGATAACCAGCTAGCCTCCGGCCTGAGAAAATTCAACATCAGCAGCAAAACCAAGAGGGCATAGAAACGATAACAGTGGTCACGAGGAGCTGGGAAGGAGAAGAACAGCCGTGGAAATTTTTATGAAGGACTTGCAGGACTGTTGTTGACATTTACAAAAAGGGCCGCAGGGAGGACCCAGGAAACTACAGGCCTGTCAGTCTGACCTCAGTGCCAGGGAAAGTCATGGAACAGGTGATCTTGAGTGCTATCATGAAGCACATGCAAGAGAACCGGGTGATCAGGCCCAGTCAACATGGGTTCACAAAAGGCAGGTCTTGCCAGACTAACCTGATCGCCTTCTATGGCAAAGTGACCCGGCTACTGGATGAGGGAAAGGCTGTGGATGTGGTCTTCCTGGACTTCAGCAAAGCCTTTGACACAGTTTCTCACAGCGTTCTGCTTGAGAAACTGTCAGCCTCTGGGCTGGACAGGCGCACACTCTCCTGGGTGGAAAACTGGTTGGATGGCCGGGCCCAGAGAGTGGTGGTAAATGGTGTGAAATCCAGCTGGAGGCCAGTGACAAGTGGGGTTCCCCAGGGCTCAGTGCTGGGTCCAGCCCTGTTCAATGTCTTCATCAATGATCTGGATGAAGGCATCGAGTGCACCCTTAGCAAGTTTGCGGACGACACTAAGCTGGGTGGAAGTGTCGATCTGCTGGAGGGTCGGGAGGCTCCAAAGGGATCTGAACAGGCTGGACCGCTGGGCAGAGTCCAACGGCATGAGGTTTAACAAGGCCAAATGCCGGGTCCTGCACTTGGGGCACAACAACCCTATGCAGTGCTACAGACTGGGAGAAGTCTGTCTAGAAAGCTGCCTGGAGGAGAGGGACCTGGGGGTGTTGGTTGACAGCCGACTGAATATGAGCCAGCAGTGTGCCCAGGTGGCCAAGAAGGCCAATGGCATCTTGGCTTGTATCAGAAACGGCGTGACCAGCAGGTCCAGGGAGGTTATCCTCCCTCTGTACTCGGCACTGGTGAGACCGCTTCTCGAATCCTGGGGTCAGTTCTGGGCCCCTCACCACAAGAAGGATGTTGAGGCTCTGGAGAGAGTCCAGAGGAGAGCAACAAAGCTGGTGAGGGGGCTGGAGAACAGGCCTTATGGGGAGCGGCTGAGAGAGCTGGGGTTGTTTAGCCTGGAGAAGAGGAGGCTGAGGGGTGACCTCATTGCTCTCTACAACTACCTGAAAGGACGTTGTAGAGAGGAGGGTGCTGGCCTCTTCTCCCAAGTGACAGGGGACAGGACAAGAGGGAATGGCTTCAAGCTCCGCCAGGGGAGGTTTAGGCTAGACGTTAGGAAAAAATTCTTTACAGAAAGGGTCATTGGGCGCTGGAACAGGCTGCCCAGGGAGGTGGTTGAGTCACCTTCCCTGGAGGTGTTTAAGGCACGGGTGGACGAGGTGCTGAGGGATATGGTTTAGTGTTTGGTAGGAACGGTTGGACTCGGTGATCCGGTGGGTCTCTTCCAACCTGGTTATTCTGTGATTCTGTGATTCTGTGATTCTGTGATTTCGCTAAGGTATAAAGATGAGGTTGTAACAAGAAACCGGGTCTCAGCTTGAAATGAAAGCAGAATCCATGTCTGTTGAATATACCACATTCCCACGCTCGAGCACAGCTTTCACCAGTGGAGCCAGGACCAGAGGCACGAGCTGGGGTGCGAGGGGGACACTGCCTGCAGCCCAGGGGCTGGGGAGCTGGTGCACCCACTGCGGCTCTGGCTGGGTGGCAGCATCCATCCTGCCAGCTGCAGCCCCCGGAGCGGCTTTAATCTTCTGCCGGGTGGCCACCATGGTCTTCAGTGTCTTCTGTCTAGTCCCTAGCCCCTCTCTGCGCCCTGCCTGCTTCACCTGCTGCTCCACCTGCCCCGCTCCACTTCGCTGTGCTCCAGGTCGCCGCGCTCCCACGGGAACGTTTAACTCTCCCCCGTCAGGCCCCGTGGGACCAGTGTTTGCCGGCTGTCAGGAGCCCAGCACTGCCCACCCCGCTCCCGCCTGGGCTTTCTGGCATTTTCCCAGCTCAGGGAAGCCCCCACCGCCTCAAAATGTCCACCCCACCACAGAACTCACTGTCCTGCTGCCGGGTGCCGCTGAAGAAGCAGTGGCTCAGCCCAGCGGTCCAGCCTGTTCAGATCCCTTTGGAGCCTCCCGACCCTCCAGCAGATCCACACTTCCACCCAGCTTAGTGTCGTCTGCAAACCTGCTAAGGGGGCACTCGATGCCTTCATCCAGGTCATTGATAAAGACCTTGAACAGGGCTGGACCCAGCACTGAGCCCTGGGGACACCACTTGTCACTGGCCTCCAGCTGGGGTTAACTCCATTTCCCACCACACTCTGGACCCTCCAGCCAACCAGTTTTCCACCCAGGAGAGTGTGCGCCTGTCCAGCCCAGAGGTGACAGTTTCCCAAGCAGAATGCTGGGAGAAACGGTGTCAAAGGCTTTATTGAAGTCCAGGGAGGGGAGGGGAGGGGTGGGGAGGGCAAGCAATGTGATCAAGTAGGAGGTGCCCCTGCCCACGTCAAGGGATTGCAACTGGATGGGCTTTGAGGTCTTTTCCAACCCAATCGTTCCATGATTCTAAGGTTCTTGGTTCCAGGTTTCCTGAAATGGAGCCACGTTCTTGAGGAAGGCTGCCCCTCTGCCTGGCTCAGCATCACCAGGAGAAGATCCTTCGCAGAAAGCTTTGTGGTTTTTGTTTCCTCTGTTCAGGGGTCAGCAAGATGATGGCCTTTTCTGTTATGTCACAGACTGCAGGAGAGGCATCTGTTCTGAGGGCTTCGAAGCCTGTGATGGAGAAAACCAGAGCTAAGATGAAGCCTCGTGTCTACAGAGACCTCCAAGCATCCCCTCCAGACCCCACCAACCCCATCCAGAGAACAGCTGTTGGGCAGGAATGCCCCAACTACCCCACACAGCCCTCCCCAGAGCAGGACCTGGCATGCTAGAAGCCCAGCCCCTGTCCCTCCAGTCAACCCAACCCTGCCCCTCCTCACCTTTGCAGATCTCTGACACCATCTGTGGCTTTTTCTCCTTCAAGGTCTGCGCAGCAACCGCTAGGGACAAAGCTCCATCAGATCCCCCTTGCTCCCCAGCACCGTGGTGGGAACAGGGAGAAGGTTGTCTCCAAATAGGGACCAAGGGGTGGTGTCTCACCGAGGAATATCAGAGCTGTCTCTTGCACTACATCCTCAGGAGAATGAATGTACTGCAGGCTCTGGTTGAAGTAGATCTCAGCCCTCCTCTTGTCCTGATTCAGCTGGAGAGACCACAAGTGTAAGGGCATGTCCCAGTCCCTCCCCAGCTGGCCACCCTAGTCCCTCCTGCCAGTATCCCCCGTTGCTGGGAGCTCTCCATCCCACAGAGCGTGGAGTAGAAGCCTTGGGTGCTCTCTTCTTGAGGCCAGGGCGCAGGGAGACATCTCCATGCTGTGGGCTCCAGGCTGGAGCAAGGTGGGTGAGACCCACACGCCAGACATGTGGGGAAGCCCTCGTCTAGCCTGGGCCCTGAGGTCTGGGGGATCTTCTCACCAAGCACTCTGCGATGCTCCACGTCAGCTTTGTCTTATTCCAGGATATGGACAGTTTCAAGCCCAGGAACTTCGCCACAGCCAGGAGACTTTCCTCGGAGGCCTGTGGAGCAGCAGAAGACAGGAGATGGCACCACAGCCTGGGACAGGAGACTGGGCATCCTCCTCCACTTGGCTTTGTTGGTGGGGTGATGGTGGACGTTAGAGGAAGGTGAGACGTGCCCTGGCCCAGGTGCCTGGGAGTCTCCTCCCTGTGTCCCAGCTCAGCTTTGATATCTGTACCTCGGCCACGCTCGGAGTTTCGTCCCGTATGTGAACAGCGAGTGGGAACAGGGCCGTTCGCACTTGCTTCTCGATCTTTCTCTTGTGGGTCCACTTCACGCTCTTCAGCTGCTTGGTGAAGAACCTGATGGCTTGTTCCCTCACCTGGCTTTGCTCCTGGCAGGGAGAAGGACAGCAGGACTTGAGAACCAAGGTCTCTTTGCCCATGGTGAGCAGGAGCGTCACCATGGCTGATGGGCAGGGAGATGCTCCAGGGTTGGATTTGGTCACTGGTGGGGTGGAACAACTCTGTAGGTGCAGCTGAATGGCCCCAAACTTGGCCAAGGCCCCTCAATGGGCTCTCCTGACCGGCCTGTGCTACCCACCAGCTCCAGCAGCCACCTAAGGGACAACTTCCCAACAAAATGGGCTGAGGAGGAGACCGGGCTGCTCCTTGGCAACTGCTGTGGGCCACGCACCCCTGGCCATGCACCCCACTGCAGCTAGGGAAAGAGGAGTTCTCAGGGCTCTGAGAGTAGCTGTCAGGGAGAACCTGGGCTGCAAAAGCCAGGGGAGAAAGGTGAGCAGAAGCCCCTGTTCCAGGTGCTGCAGTTGTCCATGCCCAGTGCCCATCTGTGGGGCTCGGGCTCCCCCATAGCCTTACGTGATGAAAGAGGGGCAGCAGCTTCTCCACCAGCTGCACGGCAATGGAGCTGACGTCCTTCTTCTTTAGGTGGCCTGTCACATTTTGGAGGGTCACCAGGGCCTTTGTAACAACATCTGCGTTGCTGTTCTCTAGGTCCTCAGCCACATCTGGCAGGACAATCTTCATTCTTCTTGCCTGCGTGAAGAAGAGAATTTCCTTGTTGGGAAAATGTCCATTCCTGGAAAGCTCCCCAGGTGGCCACCATGGCAGGGATGGCACTCAGAATCATAGAATCACCAGATTGGAAGAGACCCACCGGATCATCGAGTCCAACCATTCCTATCGAACACTAAACCTATGCCCCTCAGCACCTCGTCCACTGGTGCACACCAGTACACACTTTCCGAATCACCATTGCCCCACGTCAAGGCTTGTTCCTGTCTAGCCTGGGCTCAACCTCCTCCCCCTTCACATCTAGTTTAAAGCTCGATTTATGAGCTTAGGGCCGTCACCCCACCACCTGACTCCAGCCAAGGCCAAGCCACCACCTTCCCCACTGCACCAGCTCCCGGCTGCCCTTGGCCAGGCTGTGCTCACCGTCTCAGGTCTCTGAGAGAGCATGACGAAACTTTGGAGAACCACTGGGCGCAAGACTGGGTTGGGGGGCCTCAGGCATCTCCAGAGTGTGTAGAGTCGTTTCAAGTCCACATTTTCAAAATCCTTGCAGGCCAGGACCTGGAAGAAAGGCAGCAGTGATCTAGCGGCAGAGCAGCTGGGTCTCCCTCAACTGTGCAGCTCTGGGTTACAGCAGCAGCTGAGGCCAAGGCCACCAGGGCTTTGGCTGGTAACTCACCAGCACCTGAAGGATCCCGGAGTCCTCAGGCGAAGTGTAGAGCAGCTCATGATGTTTTACACAATACCAGATGTACATTTCCATCAAGACTTTCTCCATCGTTTCGGGCATGGAGAATACCAACTCCCACAGGGGCACGGCAGAGCTGCAAGGCAGAGCACTCTGTCAGCAGGGCGACCTCAGCCACCGCGGCCTGGCCTGGGGCAGCCCTGCAGGACAGGGACCCTGGACCTCAGCTGGGGTGGCCTGGGCAGCAGGAGAGGAGCAAGGGGAGGTTCACTGTGGGGCTGGGAGGAGCGTGGTGAATCATGGAATGCCCTGAGATGGAAAGGACCAACAAGGACCATCCAGTCCAACTCCTGTTCCTTCACACGACAACGCTAAAACCCACCCTCCGGGGTGGAGCTGGTGAAGGGGCTGGAGAACAGGCCTTATGAGGAACGGCTGAGAGAGCTGGGGGTGTTTAGCCTGGAGAAGAGGAGGCTGAGGGGAGACCTCATTGCTCTCTACAACTACTTGAAAGGAGGTTGTGGAGAGGAGGGTGCTGGCCTCTTCTCCCAAGGGACAGGGGACAGGACCAGAGGGAATGGCCACAAGCTCCGCCAGGGGAGATTTAGGCTGGACATTAGGAAAAAATTTTTGACGGAAAGGGTCATTAGGCACTGGAACAGACTACCCAGGGAGGTGGTTGATTCATCTTCCCAGGAGGTGCTTAAGGCACGGGTGGATGAGGTGCTAAGGGGCATGATTTAGTGTTTGATAGCAATGGTTGGACTCGATGATCCGGTGGGTCTCTTCCAACCTGGTTATTCTACGATTCTATGATTCTGATGTCCAGCCTAACCCTCCCCGGTGCATCTTCCTGCCGTTCCCTTGGCTCAGAGAGGAGCTCAGCTCCTGCTCTTCCTCCTTCCCACGTGAGGAACCTGCAGAGCGCCATGAGGTCTCCCTTCAGTCTCCTCCCGGCTGAACAGAGCAAGTGACTTCAGCCACTCCTCACATGGCTTCTCCTCTAAACCCTTAGCCAACTTTATGGCCCTCAACTCTGGGCTGGCTTGGCCGCCTTTGGCTGCTGCAGGGCTTTCGTGGGGCTGGAAAGCATGGTGGGAAGGAGGGCCCTCCTCCCCAGGCATATCCTTCATGATTCCTTGGCTCTGGGAACCAAAGAGTCTCCATGTCCCCCTCCCCGCAGGGGACCACCCTCCAGGCTGTCAGGGCCAGGACCTGTCTCTTGGTGGAGCGATCTCCATTATCGTTGAGACCACTTCATCAACGTGATGCTCGGTCATGAGGAGAAGAAGGGCCTCCATGCTCTTCCTGGCTGATTCCGTTCTGATGCCTTCGATATTTTCGTGGATGCATCTTATAATGCTGGGCACCTGGAGGAGGCACAGGTGAGGATGGAGCTGCCCCTGGAGAGCAGCCATCTCCTCAGCTCCATCCCTCTCTACTGGTTTCAGGTGGCTTCAGGCACCTGAGACACGTGGGTTAGGAGGGATGAATGGAGGAGGAAGGTCTGACAGGACTCAAGGTTTGGGCCGTCCAGCCCCAGGTCACTTACATCCACCAGCCAACACTCAGGGGTGCTCATGGCCACATCCAACATGTTTCTCGCTGCCTCCTTGTTAAAGACCCTGGAGTCTCTCAGTGCTTTGATGGCCACACAGATGACATCCGTCTTCTCCACAGCATCCAGGTATCTTGCAAACCTCTGCAGAAGGAAGGAACGGAGGTAAGAGATGTCCCAGCGAGAGCCTGATAGTGCTGGAGGCAACATCCACAGGGAGGTGTTGGGCTCACGGGGGCAGTGGGTGACCCTCAAGCAATCCAGGCCTTGGCCAGCGATGCTGGAGGCGCTGCTGGGAACCCTCGAGTGCACCCTTGCTTGGGGACAGCAGGAACCTTCTCAGCAGGGACAGCGAGGCCACGCCAGCCCCACTGAGTCTCCATGCCTTTGCCCCTCCAAGTCCCCTGTCAACGCCTCAGGCAGAAATTCCAGCGACGGAGGAGCTCCTTACCAGGGGCGCATCTCTGATGGAGAGCAAATCCACCGCAGAGGTGTCCTCAAGATCCTCGTGGATCGGTTCTCCTTCATTGTTTGCCATTGACCTGCCTGAAGAAGCAGGGAAGGGGCACAAGGATCAGTAGGACAAAGCAGCTTGGCCAGAAGCTCAACCCTGTCGTCACCATCCTTAAGATCTAACGATGCTTAAAGAGAAGCAGAGCTATCAGGAGATGTCAGTGTGGAGGGATGAAACCCACCACAAGGTCTCTTACTTCTTTGCTTGTGGATGAACCGCATCAAACAATGAAGTGTTTCCAAAGCCAGAGCTTCGTCTGGGAAAACAAAGATGTGACCAAGCAGTTGGCCCAGGATGGGGATCTGCAGCTCTTCAAAGCACACTTGGCTGTCTGTGGATTTTGATTCTTCATTTGGGTCCTGCATGAGGGAGGCAGAAGAGGAGGAAGATTGAGGGCTGCATTCCTGGAGAGTCAAGGCTTTGCCGGGCAACGCTGGCTTCAGTTCCCAGAGCAGCCAACTGGGCAGGAGCTCCACGCAGGGAGACCTTTGGCCACTCTGGTGGGCAGGAAGGGGACGTGGCCTGGCTGGAGGGCTTCTCACTCCTCACCTGCAGTGTGGGGGTTTGGGTCAGCACACAAATCAGCCTCCGAATCCTCCTCAGGGCCCTCTTGCGCAGACCTGGTCTCTCAGAGCTGGTGAAGTTCAGAAGGGTCTGGGAAGAGAGGAGGTCCTGGTGAGCCCTGGGAGCAGAGTTCTCCTCCAGCAGAAGCAACGCTGCTTAGCTCCTGGGCTGGACTCTTCCAGGCCATGAAGGCTTCCTCTGCTCTCCAGAATAGCCTGCAGTGGGGGCCCTGCCCTAGGAGATGGGCTGCTGGCAGCCCCTGGTTCCCCGAGGAGCTGAGCACTCTCCCTGCAGCATTCTCTCTGCCTGCCACTGAGGTGAGGACCGTCGACTCCAGAGTGGACACCCCCTTCTCCCAGGGAGAGGAGCAGCACTTCAGAACCCAGCTCGTTGCAGATGCACACCTGGACGACGTCTGGCAGCTCCTGATTGAGTCTGGTGACGGGAATGATGCCCACCAACTTCTCCATCATCGTGTCCAGGGATTTCAAGGTCTGCAGAGAAGACAAGGAGTTGTGGCAGTGTTTCCTGCTGTCCCCCTCAGCCCCAGGATCCCATCTCCCAGTGCCAGGGCAGGACTGCCACACGTCTCAAAGTGCAGAGCATCCCGTGGGGGTGACAGGAACATGACAAGAGGACGAAGGCACGAGGGTGGGCAAGCAAAGCTGAGCATGGGGTGGCCAGGGAGCAGCTCAGAGGGTGTGGGGTCTCCTGCAGCTCATCCACCACTTACCGCCTTGCACTGGTTCATGGTGGATTGATGGTTGGAGGGGTCTGGGACTTTCACACTGCAGCACAAGACCACTCTTAGGCAGGTTTGGAGCAGGAGTGTCTCCTTGCCCTCCAGCACTGTCTGCCAGGAGCTGTGGAGAGAGAGAGGAACCAGTCAGGCACTGGTGCTGTGAGCGGTGCCTGGAGGCCTTCTGTGTATGGACGTGGAATTCAGAGGGGACCAGGAGGGATGTTGAGGTACCTCAGTTCGGTGATAGCAGACATGGCTTTCCGCCACAGCTTCATCTGGAGAAGTTTGTCAGCACATTCCTCTTCAATCAGGTCCTGCAAAGCCCAACCGGTGTGGGACCTGGCAACCAGCAGTACCCAGGACCACCACACACTCACCACCAGGGCCTCCAGATCCTCACCACCCAGGGCCACCAAACCCTCATAGCGTCATACATTCATTGAGGTTGGAGAAGACCTCTAAGCTCATCCAGCCCTAACATCAGTCCAACCCCACTGTGCCTACCAATCCACATTTGAAGCGTTGCATCTCCACATGGTTTGAACCCCTCCATGGACGGAGAATCCACCGCTTCCCTGGGTAACCTCTTCCAATGCTTCTCCAATCCTTCCATAACAACATCTTTCCAATGTCCAATCTAAACCTCCCCTGGTGCACCTTGAGGTCATTTCCCCTCACCCTGCCCAAGCGTTGACCTCTTCCTCTCAGCTCCTGCTTGAACTCTCACCTTGATCTTCTCCACCACATTGTAGCTGTGGCAGAACTGGTCCAGGTCGCGTGACAAGCGGTGCTTCTTGGCGTCCTGGCACAGGGAACAAATGCAGTCAAGGAACTTCAGCTTCTTCCTGTTTTGCTGGAACAAAGACCAAACAGGGAGCGTGAGAGGGGGACGCCCATGGCCAGCTGGACAGGAGCAGGGCAGATGGAGACCTGGGAGAAGCAGCTCTGCCCAGACAGCGAGGGGCAGGGTTACCTCCTCTGTGCAGTCGATAAAGGCGCAGATGAAGTCCACGGTTTCCTCCTCCTTATCATAGATGGGCAACCCCTCGGCATCTAAGAGAGCAGGGAGGGCTGTGAGAGGGCGCGGTGGAAGGAGACAGGAGACTCTGCTGGGAACAAAAGTGGCTGCCTGGCTGGGTCCTGCTCTTGGGTCAGCGCAAGCCCCTGCAACGCTCCACGTGCAGTCGGGCTGCCGTGCTGGACAGGACACATACGGGAAAGCCCTTGTGACACCGGATTGAGGGCAGGGAAGGTCTCTGTCCCCCAGCATCACTGCTTCTGCCCCAGAGCAGGAGCTGGGTCCCCTCTGCTCCCCATCCTTGGGAGATGTTGGAAGAGATCCACAAGGATTGTGGGTCGCTGCACAGGATGACCCTCAAATCATGGAATGATGGAACGGTTTGGGTTGGAAGGGCCCTTAAAGATGATCCAGTTCCAATCCCTTGCCATGGGAAGGGACACCTCCCAGTGGATCAGGTTGTGCCAAGTCCCATCCATCGTGGCCGTGAACACCTCCAGGGATGGGGCAGGAACAACATCTCTGGGCAGCCTGGGCCAGGTCCTCACCAACCTCACAGGAGAACATTTCTCCCCAGGATCTCATCTCAGTCTGCCCTCTTTCAGCACAAAACCCTTCTACCTCGTCCTGTCCCTGCACCCCCACTTCGATAGCCCTTCACCAGCTTTCTGGGAGCCCCTTTCTGTATTTGAAGGTACTCTAAGGTCTCTCCAGAGCCTTCTCTTCTCCTGGATGGACAACTGCAACTCTCACAGCCTGTCCTCGTACAGGAGGTTCTCCAGCCCTCAGATCATCCTCATGGCCTCCTCTGGACTTGGTCTCACAGATCCATGTCCTTCCTGTGCTGAGACCTCCAGAGCTGGACGTAGGACTCCCATTGAGGTCTCACCAGAGCAGAGGAACAGAATCCCCTCCCTGACCCTGGCGTCTAGCCCTGCCCAGCCCACCAGGACCCTTCACTCACGGGGCATCTTGGATACAATCACCATCTCCTCAGAGGGTTGTAGGGCAGAGTTGCTCCTCTGGGGAGACTCTTTCTCCTGAAAGTCCACCTTGGAGCTGTGATGAGGTCCCTCTGCCAAGCGTAAGCAAAGAGGACACAGAAGCTTCAGCAAATGCCTCAGCACGACAGGGGAAGACGTGAGCTCTGCTCGGGAGCTACGAGCTCTGCTGCCTCTCCAGCCAGTGCCCAGAGAGACACTGAGAGCCTGGGGGCTGTGTCTTCCTCACCTCTCGAGGGTTGGGGCGGGGGGATCCCATTGTGATGTCACAACGGGTCCCACCACAACCTGGGCCGGGGCAGGCGACATGGAAGGACGGGGGGGTGGCCAGCACAGATAGGCCTTCTCACACGTTGGCAACTTCAAAGAACATCATGTAGGCAGTTACAAAGTTCATGGGAAATGCAGCAGCTTCAGAAAAACTCATGTCATCTGGGATCTTGTAGACAAACTCCACTGGCGTGCACGCGACTTCAGCCCATGCGCTGCAGTTTACAAAAGCCATGACTGTCTCCAATTTCCAATCCTTTCACACCGTCTCCAAGAGCTTCTACAATTCCAGAGCATTCAAATCCAGGAACAAGGGGCATCTTGGGAGGGTTGTCAATATTCCCCTGCCACACCATCAAATCAAATCGAAGGCACTAAAGGGGTCCCAGAGGGCTCCAGAGGAGTCCTGGGGGTCCTAGAAAGGTCCTAGGGTGTTCTAGAGGGATGCTGGGGGGCTCTAGAGGGGTCCTGGGCATCCTAGAAGGCTTGTAGAAGGTTCCAAAGGGGTCCTAGGGGGCTCTAGAAGTTTCCCAGGGTCTCAAAATAGGTCCTGTAGGAAAACGTGTGGTCTTAGAAGGGACCTGACCCTAAGGGGTCCCAGAGGGCCCTGGAGGGGTCCTGACAGTCTGAGAACATTCCTAGGGGGACTCTAGAAGGCTGCTAGGTGTCCCTGCTGGGGACTTGAAGGCCATAGATAAGTACTCAGGAGCTCTGGATAGGTCTGGGTGCCTTTAGAAGAGTCCTGAGGGTCTCTATAGTGGTCCTGCATGTCCTAGAAGGGTCCTGAAAGTCCTTAAAGGGGTCCCAGGGGGTTCTAGAGGCCTCCTGGGGGCCCTAGAAAGGTCCTAGAAGGTTTTAAAGATGTCCCAAGGGGCTCTAGAATGGTCATGGGAGTCACTAGATGGGTCCTGGGGGTACTAGAAGGGTCCTAGAAGGCCTTAAAGGGGACCCAGGGTGCTCTAGAGGGGTCTAGATTTGCCCTGGGGGACCAAGAAGGGTCCTGGGGGTTCTAGAGGGGTCCTAGGAGGCCCTTAACCCCAGTGGGTTCAAGAGGGGCCCTGAGGACTGATGGATGGT
Organism: Phaenicophaeus curvirostris; assembly: GCF_032191515.1. Lineage (NCBI taxonomy): Eukaryota > Metazoa > Chordata > Aves > Cuculiformes > Cuculidae > Phaenicophaeus > Phaenicophaeus curvirostris. The sequence continues at coordinate 74,783,462 of NC_091431.1, forward strand.
TACGAACCAGAGGACATTTAATAAGCACCCCGAGCACTGAGCAGCTTATGCTAAATGAAATAAAGGCACCTTAGCATAAGGCCTCACAGCTTTTGCACCAGAATTAAAGCTAACTTTGCAGAAGCAGCAGCTGCTGTAAATGACACACTGTCTTCAAGGTTTCTCTTTGCAACAATAGAGAGTTGTTCTACCTTATACTCCTCTCATTTCTCAGGGGAAGCTTTCCTCAGTAGTCCTTGACTTGTTACTTTGTAGTCTATCAATTTGAAGACTGAAGTGCTCACATAGCTATTTCTCATGGGAAAATATAATAATGTATTGTAACTAACAATTACTTGTTGCTAATGGAGAATTGTCAAATCAGCTTGCAAAACAATGGCTTGCTTGAGTTAAGTAAGGTATAAAATGTGTTATGAACTTTGATTAAATGGCTTCACTTGGATCATGTCGATCACTGCGTGTTGTCCCGTTTTTCTTCCGTCAAATGGCGCCCAAACCAAACCCTCGGATTGCTTGCTGAAGTTGCCTTGAACGACTGATGATGCGGCAGAGGGTATGGAAAAGCCGACCGTAGGTGAGTGCTGTCCCCGGCACTCGGGAAAAAAAAAATTCCAGGGCTGCGCAGCTTAGAAATTTGGAAACTCGCCACTGGCCAGGCGAGCGGTCGGGGAGGAGATGGGGCCAGTGCTTTCTTCCAAGGATAAGGCTCGGATAGAATCTGCGCAGAAGCTCCTCCAACATATGCTCTCAGTGAGAGGAATTACTTAAGAAAAAGCTGTGTTGCAGTCTGTGTTAACATGGGCTTATCAAAGTGGCGTTGTTACAATGACCGCTGCCCTATTCAAGGAAGAAACTTGGGAGAATCACAGAATCACAGAATAACCAGGTTGGAAGAGACCCACCGGATCATCGAGTCCAACCGTTCCCATCAAACACTAAACCATGTCCCTCAGCACCTCATCCACCCGTGCCTTTAACACCTCCAGGGAAGGTGACTCAACCCCCTCCCTGGGCAGCCTGTTCCAGTGCGCAATGACCCTTTCTGTAAAGAATCCCTTCCTAACGTCCAGCCTAAACCTCCCCTGGCGGAGCCCGAGGCCATTCCCTCTTGTCCTGTCCCCTGTCACTTGGGAGAAGAGGCCAGCACCCTCCTCTCTACAACCTCCTTTCAGGTAGTTGTAGAGACCAATGAGGTCTCCCCTCAGCCTCCTCTTCTCCAGGCTAAACACCCCCAGCTCTCTCAGCTGCTCCTCATAAGGCCTGTTCTCCAGCCCTTTCACTAGCTTTGTTGCTCTTCTCTGGACTCTCTCCAGAGCCTCAACATCCTTCTTGTGGTGAGGGGCCCAGAACTGAACACAGGATTCGAGGAGCGGTCTCAACAGTGCCGAGTACAGAGGGAGGATAACCTCCCTGGCCCTGCTGGTCACACCGTTTCTGATCCAAGCCAAGATGTCATTGGCCTTCTTGGCCACCTGGGCCACTGCTGGCTCATGTTCAGTCGCTGTCAACCAACACCCCCAGGTCCCTCTCCTCCAGGCAGCTTTCTAGACAGACGTCTCCTAGTCTGTAGCACTGCATAGGGTTGTTGTGCCCCAAGTGCAGGACCCGGCATTTGGCATTGTTAAACCTCCTGCCATTGGACTCAGCCCATGGATCCAGCCTGTTCAGATCCCTTTGCAGAGCCTCCCGACCCTCCAGCAGATCGACACTTCTACCCAGCTTAGTGTCGTCCGCAAACTTGCTAAGGGTGCACTCGATGCTTTCATCCAGATCATTGATGAAGACATTGAACAGGGTTGGACCCAGCACTGAGCCCTGGGGACACCACTTGTCACTGGCCTCCAGCTGGATTTCACACCATTTCCCACCACTCTCTGGGCCCGGCCATCCAACCAGTTTTCCACCCAGGAGAGTGTGTGCTTGTCCAGCCCAGAGGCTGACAGTTTCTCAAGCAGAATGCTGGGAGAAACTGTGTCAAAGGCTTTGCTGAAGTCCAGGAAGATCCATCCACAGCCTTTCCCTCATCCAGCAGCCGAGTCACTTTGTCATAGAAGGCGATCAGGTTAGTCTGGCAAGACCTGCCTTTTGTGAACCCGTGTTGACTGGGCCTGATCACCCGGTTCTCTTGCATGTGCTTCATGATAGCACTCAAGATCACCTGCTCCATGACTTTCCCTGGCACTGAGGTCAGACTGACAGGCCTGTAGTTTCCTGGGTCCTCCCTGTGGCCCTTTTTGTAGATGGGCACAACATCAGCCAGCCTCCAGTCCAGTGGGACTTCCCCAGTCTTCCAGGACTGTTGGAAGATGATGGAAAGGGGTTTGGCCAGCACATCCGCCAGCTCCTTCAGTAAATGGGACAAAGACTGTTTGATGAATGCACGAAAGGAAATAAGAGCCTTTGGCAGTATCTTACTCTTTGGCGGTTAGTTAAAGAGACATTGAGTGACATGGAAGTCGAGTGAGAAGTTGCGGCATCGGCTTATGCTGCTATGCATAGGAATCAAGAGAACAGTGGTGGTTCATTTGCATCTGCATTATCGTTTCGTGAAAGTAATTTAGCCACGCAGGCACCACCACCACCTTCCAAAGATTGGCCTTCTCCCCCATTTCCCCCGGTGGAAGAACATGAGGAGGTTCACGCTACTGAAGGCAAAGGACATAAAGGTCCTCCTTGGCCTCCTCCTCCAAAAAGTCCTTCAATTAATTCCTTAGAGGATTTGTTTAGTGCGGACTCTGAACGTCCTGTGTTGCCCTCTCCTGAGTGTTCCAACTTCAAACAAGAATTTGATAAACTGATGGCAAAGCTGGAAGAAATTCGAATTCACCAGGAAAAGGAGAGCCATCCACCTGAACCATCTCTGCCCGATCACCCAGGAATGCAGTCCCACCCTGAACCAACTGCACCGGCTCCACCATCGATGGGGTTTGATACCGGGACTGGGGGGACCAGGTGGCGGGGACCGGGCGTGCGTTGGCAGGGGGTAATTAGGGATGCGGTTTTAGAAGGGGTAACTGTGGAAGTGTATCCTGTATTGTTAAATACACAAACAGGAGTAAGCAAATGGGAACCATTTAATTGGAAATTGTTAAAAGAGATTCCAAAAGCCACAAAAGAGAATGAATTAACTGCTCCGGAGCCAAGCCACCTGGCCGAGGTTTTCACTCCCCGCCCCCACCCCCATTCCAGCTCCCACGGAGCGGCTCGCCGCGGGGATCCACTGCCCTGGGCTGAGGGAGAGCCGCTCGCCACCGCTGCTGCCACCACAAAACCCACCTGGTTTCAGCATTACAGAAGGGCCTGTTAACAGATACGATAAGAAATGGTTCAATTAAACAACGTTGGTAGCAGTTCAAGAATCGAGACTGTTTAAATAATGCAATTTTACAACAGATGCAGCTTTTTTGTTTTATCAAACACTTACAAAGATACCGGATTTTGAAAGTTGTAACAGGCATGACCCGTATATGGTGTTTACAGATACGTCAAAGGATGTGCTTGAGAAGCAAGTAGACAACTGAGCAGTTAAAGAAACCTTAATTTTAGAATCAATCAGTGACAAAAAATCCTAATGACAAATATAGAAAGATATGGTGTGGTCTGAAAACCCCTACAACAACAGCTGGGATCATTTACCTATCAAGCCCAGCTGATGGCTACCGCCCTGACTGCACACCGGACAGAAAGACTTTTGTTATAGATGCAAGTTTTACTGAAATAAATCAAGCAAGGGAAATTATATACGGGGGGATGGAAGTTTTAGCTCAATTGACTAGTCTGTGATTAACTACCAAAATCATGAATTTGCAAAGTACAGTACTCACAGAGCAAAGAAGAACAATATATTACCATAAGTGAAATATTTGTTAGACAGTCGATATAAGCCTTATTAGATAATGCATGTACTTATTTTAAGTGCTGTATGTTCCCGGTACCGTGTGTAGTATGAATATCCATAGCATTGAAAAATTGTGGATCCAATAGTGATAACCAACATTGCATGAATGTATTCAGCTGGCTTTGAAATGAGTGGTCGTGTGTGTGTGTTTGAAGCGCTTCAAATGTTTGTAAGACTTACGAATTGGTTTTGATTAATCTTGAAAATATATATCTGGGACCTTTCAATCTCAAATGTCCACTAAGCCGGCAAACAGGTAGATTTACCTGGGGATCTTTGGAATGAAAGGTTTCTGAAGGAAAAATTTTAAAATACCTAGCAAAACATAGCAGCTGTATGTGTGTGAGTGTCCGTCCGTCCCCCCTGCCCCCTCCTTCCTTTCTAAGTTGTTTTTTTTTTTTCCTTTTAGCTTTGCAGAAGTCCAGAGGAGTTAACTGTGTTATCTCTCTAGGGGAATGCCAATTTGTGAGAACACTCTGCATTCCACTGTCCCTCGTCAGTAACTGCTGGGTCCTAGTGCAGACAACTTTTAGGGATAATTGAGCAAATGATAGAGGAAAATTCAAATGATTCATCACAAATTATTGAGTGGATATTTTTACCGTATCAATCAAAAAATACGATAACCACTAGACTTGAGCTGTTTGGTCAATTGATAATGAAAGGGAGGAAAAGATGTTTGGAATTGTCTGGGACTGAACCCTCACGAATTCACCTGCCAATAAACAAGGGATATTTGGATTGGCTTATGGAACATTCAGAACCTATTGGGATTGCATTAGCAGATTTTATGGGAGAAATTAGCAACACGTATCCGATTAGCAAATTGATTCCTTTGATACAAAACCAAACCTTTGAACAGATACCGATGCGATCTGAGACGCCAGTGAAAGGCGTTACATTTTTTACAGATGCAGGCAAGAAATCTGGTAGGGCTGCCGTTACCTGGCAAAAGCGAGGACAGTGGAACCAGAAATTAATATTTACACAGCCAGGTGATTCATTACAAACTATGGAGCTACGAGCAGTGGTTTGGGTATTTCAACAATATACATCACAGCCTATTAATATAGTTTCTGATTCATTATATGTTGTAGGTACTGTTTGTAGAATAAAACGGGCTATGATAAAAGAAGTTAAAAATGCGGTTTTGTATGCCTTATTGTTACAGTTGCTGTACCTGTTGGAGCAACGAGAGCAGAAGTATTTTATTACTCATATACGAAGCCATCAACCTAATTTTGGCCTGGCAATTGGGAATAATCGTGCCGATCGCCTCGTTGCTGCAGTTTGGAATGATCCTCGAACAAATCTCTTTTTACAAGCCAAAGCCTCACCTGAATTTTTTCACCAAAGTGCTAAAGTACTTAAACAAAAATTTAATATTCCTCTGTCTGATGCACAGGCTATAATCAATTCTTGTCCGGATTGTCAAAAACAAGGTATGGGATTAGGATTTGGAGTAAACCCCAGAGGGCTTCAAGCCTTACAATTATGGCAAATGGATGTGACCCATAATCCAGAGTTTGGGTGATTGAAATATGTGCATGTCTCAGTGGATACTTCTTCTATGGCCATATGGGCCACGGCACAGACCGGGGAATCTGCAAAACACATAATTAAACACATGTATGCTGCTTATAATGGCATTAGGGATACCTCAAATGATAAAAACAGATAATGGGCCAGCTTATGTCTCTCAAAAATTTAAACATTTTTGTGTTCAATGGGGAATCCGCCATAATCCCACATTCTCCAACGGGTCAGGCAATCATTGAACGTTCTCATGCAACCTTGAAGTCCCTTTTGCAGAAACAAAAAGGGGGAGGAGATGTATTACCCCCTAGTGAACGAATTGCAAAAGTGACTTATGTGTTAAATTTTTTGCATCTCACTGGAACTAGGAATAGCTTTCCAATCGTAATTCATCATCGATCACTGGAATCAGGATTGAATAACCAGGATCAGCAAGGCATCAAAGTACAGTACAAAGACTGGGATTCAGGTGAATGGAAAGGACCTGTTGAACTCAAAATGACTGGGAGAGGTTATGCTTGTGTTTTAACAGATACAGGACGTCGCTGGGTACCACAGAAGTGGGTCAAGCCCTGGAAGGAGCAGCCGTCACTGGATATACAGAATCCAGACCAGGAAGAAAGTTTAAGGACGTGCATCAATGGAGATTAGCATGTGAAGGTGTGAAGAAGGTGTAAAACGTGAACCTTGGGTGAAAACCGTATGTAAAGAATGCAATGTTTGTTTTTACCGAAAGGCATCGTTAACATGTAGATGGTGTGATCGATGTTTGCAAAAACAATTCGAAATTATAGAACAAGCCATTAGAATTGCGTTAGTCACAGGTCACGAACCAGGTTTTACATTTCGGTTATATAGCAATCAAATTGTGTGGCAAACAAATCAGAAACAAAAGTGAAACTGAGGGCAGCTCCCATCCATCCCTGGATCCCTGAGGGCAGCTCCCATCTACTCCCTGGATCCTGAGGGCAGCTTCCACCCATCCCTGGATCCCCGAGGGCACCTCCCATTCATCTTTCTTGTGTCCATCTACAAGAAGGGTCTCAGGGAGGATCCAGGGAACTCCAGGCCTGTCAGTCTGACCTCAGTGCGAGGGAAAGTCATGGAGCAGGTGATCTTGAGTGCTCCCATAAAGCACTGGTTTGTATGATTTGATTTTTTGGGGTTTCATTATTGTTTCGGTTTTGGTTTGTTTTTTTGGTGTTTTGGTTTTTTTTTAATTTCCAGTAGTGCTTTTCTTAGACACATGATACATGCAAAAATCAGTATGGGTCAGTACCGTATTTTTCCTAGGATCTTCAAAGTGGTTTTGCAGACCTCTTCAGATTGAGTATTTGATGGGTGGTTACGAACCAGAGGATATTTGATGAGCACCCCAAGCACTGAGCAGCTTATGCTAAATGAAATAAAGGCACCTTAGCATAAGGCCTCACAGCTTTTGCACCAGAATTAAAGCTAACTTTGCAGAAGAAGCAGCTGCTGTAACTGACACACTGTCTTCAAGGTTTCTCTTTTCAACAACAGAGAGTTGTTCTACCTTATACTCCTCTCATTTCTCAGGGGAAGCTTTCCTCAGTAGTCCTTGACTTGTTACTTTGTAGTCTATCAATTTGTAGACTGAAATGCTCACATAGCTATTTCTCATGAGAAAATAATGTATTGTAACCAATGATTACTTGTTGCTAATGGAGAATTGTCAAATCAGCTTGCAAAACAATGGCTTGCTTGAGTTAAGTAAGGTATAAAATGTGTTGTGAACTCTGATTAAATGGCTTCACTTGGATCATATTGATCACTGCGTGTTGTCCCATATTTTCTTCTGTCAAGAATTTATAAGCAGACATGAAAACATAAACCAGTAAAATGGTATGTTAGCGATTTAAGACCTTTCTTTAAGAGTGAACGCAACTCCGTATCTACAACAACTTTAAATGAGTAATTGCAATCAATTCAAATTACAGCAGGACTTTTTTTACGTAACTTGTAAATTAAACCAAACCAAGCCACTGACCCCAACAGGTCACTGATTTTTCTCAATACTTCTCATGACGTGTTGAATTCTCAGTTACTGCGGAGCTGCTTTCCTCCCTGAGAGTGGGAAAAAATGGGTTCCTGAGGCCGAGTGAGGCTGTAGAACGATCCTGGTGGTGCTCGGTCTGCAGACTGGCTTGGCAATGCCTCTGCTGTAGCTCGGTGTGACCAAGTACAGCGGGAATGCTTGGCAGCAGCAAAGCCTTGCTCACCTTAGCACTGTGAGCACTTTGACTTTTCCTCTGCCATAATGGTCTTGTCAACGCCGACCTTAACTTCCTTGCTTTTGTGGTTGCGGTTCCTGAAGCCTCAGCCATTCCGTGATGATTAAGAGCTTTCAAAAAAACCCTCTGTGCATCCAACTGACCACTTCTGTTCAGTCTAAATCACATCCAAACATCAGATTTATGATTGGGTACCCTGTCTGCTGAGAGGATTAAAATAGAGCGTGAAGTCTTTTAAGGATACACTGAATCCCACCACGCTGTAGGCACCTCATTAGATAAGGAGTGTGTTTTGATTTAATCATCATAAATATTATCTAGGTGTATACAAACTCTAATATTCCTGTATGTACTATATATGTATATTACTATCCAGAAAGTACATTTTTAAAGACGGAGTTGAGTGCTGTCAATATTTACATTGTTCTGTGCCAGTGGGTAAACACCTTGTTTCGAATGGACTGTGGTTTCTTATGGCTGTTATCAGTGAAGGACAGGTTTAAGGCCATTCCCTAGGGAGAAATCGTATTTTCCTCTAACCATCACCCATCTAATTATACAAGAAAGTCTGTTGTTTTTACAGTACCAGCGCTGCCTCCAAACTACAGCCCTTGAGCACCTGCATCTACTGCATATACTCAGTAGTGCCTTCATCTTCATGTACAAGGCCAATGCCACCGTTCTGCTGTCTGTGCCCAGCGAGCCCATGCTCTTCTGTTCCTTCCTCATCTCCAATATTTTTATTTATTGTACCTACCTCTTTTCACATTTGCTAACGAACGTTTTTGCAATGCCTTGACTTTAATTTTTTTAATTATATCTTATCCCTTTTTCCCAGACTACAGTAGTCATCACAGTTTAAAAATGAAATACTAATTCAAAGCAGAATTCAGCCTTTCTGTAAGGCAGTTTTGTCATAGTGCTGTTTCTCAGAATTCACTTTAGGCCAGCAGTTTCTTCTCAGGCTCCTCAGGTCTCTACCTCTCTCTGGTGCAATTCCCAACAGATTGATCAAACCAGCACTTATCATTCAGACTAAACGGCAGGTTGCTGCAGAGTCCTCTTCTTCAACCATTTTGTTGCTGATCACAATTACAAAATGTGATTAATGCTCTTCTTGGGCATAATGGTCTTGTACTGGCATTGTCAGGATCATAATTTATATGTACAACAAAGAGACTTTCTTAAAAACTCTTGTTATATGTATAGACAGGAACTGGGAGTTAGTTAATGCCTCTCTCTGTGATAATGTAGTTTGTCCATTAGCATCCATCTGAAAGAGGACTCTGCTTGAAAGATGTGTTAATATATGCTATCTTTTCTGCTAGTAAGTTTTTTAATTTGTTAGTTTTGTTAAATGGCTATGCTCAAGCATGCCTTTCCTCTCTCAGACTGGCACTTCTTTATTTAAAGAGCAATTTAGCACAAAGCAAAGCATGGCTTTGAGAAAGCTGGCTGTTTTCCAGAATGTCTTTATTTTCAAACACTGATTATTAAATTGAGTGTTTTCCCACTGTATGCCTTTAGCTGTTACTAAGGTAACTGACTTCTCGGCCACTGTTTCTCTGAAACAGGCCTTCTTGGCCACCTGGGCCACTGCTGGCTCATGTTCAGTCGCTGTCAACCAACACCCCCAGGTCCTTCTCCTCCAGGCAGTTTCCAGCCAGACTTCTCCTAGTCTGGAGCTGCTCAGGGTTGTTGTGCCCCAAGTGCAGGACCCGGCATTTGGCCTTGTTAAACCTCCTGCCATTGGTCTCAGCCCATGGATCCAGCCTGTCCAGATCCCTTTGGAGCCTCCCGACCCTCCAGCAGATCCACACTTCCACCCAGCTTAGTGTCATCCGCAAACTTACTAAGGGTGCACTCGATGCCTTCATCCAGGTCATTGATGAAGACATTGAACAGGGCTGGACCCAGCACTGAGCCCTGGGGAACCCCACTTGTCACTGGCCTCCAGCTGGATTTCACACCATTTCCCACCACTCTCTGGGCCCGGCCATCCAACCAGTTTTCCACCCAGGAGAGTGTGCGCCTGTCCAGCCCAGAGGTGACAGTTTCTCAAGCAGAATGCTGTGAGAAACTGTGTCAAAGGCTTTACTGAAGTCCAGGAAGATCCATCCACAGCCTTTCCCTCATCCAGCAGCCGAGTCACTTTGTCATAGGATGCGATCAGGTTAGTTTGGCAAGACCTGCCTTTTGTGAACCCGTGTTGACTGGGCCTGATCACCCGGTTCTCTTGCATGTGCTTCATGATAGCACTCAAGATCACCTGCTCCATGACTTTCCCTGGCACTGAGGTCAGACTGACAGGCCTGGAGTTCCCTGGGTCCTCCCTGTGACCCTTCTTGTAGATGGGCACAACATCAGCCTCCAGTCCAGTGGAACTTCCCCAGTCTTCCAGGACTGTTGGAAGATGATGGAAAGGGGTTTGGCCAGCACATCCACCAGCTCCTTCAATACCCTTGGATGAATCCCATCCGGCCCCATAGACTTGTGGGTGCCTAGTTGGGCTAGCAAGGCTCTGACCACCTCCTCTTGGATCACGGGAGCCTCATTCTGCTCCTCTAGCTCCTGGGTTTGTACACAGAGGGAACAACCTTCCTTACAATTAAAGACTGAGGCAAAGAAGGCATTAAGTACCTCAGCCTTTTCCTCATTCCCTGTCACTGTTGTTCCTTCTGCATCCAATAGGAACTGAATATTCTCCCTAGTCCGCCTTTTATTGTTAATGTATTTATAGAAAGATTTTTTGTTATCTTTCACAGACTTAGCCAATCTGATTTCTAGCTGGGCCTTAGCCCTCCTCATTTTTTCTCTGCATGATCTCACTTCCTCCCTGTAGTTCACCCAAGAGGCCTGTCCCTTCTTCCAAAGCTCTTAGACCCTCCTCTTCTTTTTGATGTCTCTCAAGATCTCTCTAGTCAACGAAGCTGGTTTTCTCCTCTGCTGGCTCCTTTTACCAGAACACAGGGATGGCTTTCTCCTGAGCTGCTAGGATTTCCTTTTCGAAGAGCTCCCAGCCCTCATGGGCTCCCTTGCCCTTGAGTACTGTCTCCCATGAGACTTTGCCAACCAGCCTTCTTAAGAGTTCAAAGTCTGCCCTCTGGAAGTTTAATGTGACTGTCCTGCTAACCACCCTCTTCACCTCACCTAGAACAGAAAACCCTATCATCTCATGATCGCTTTGTCCTCGGTGTCCTCCTACTGCCACATCCCCCACGAGGCCTTCTCTGTTCACAAACAGCAGGTCCAGCAGGTCTAAGAACGCCACTAGATGAATGTTTTTGACTTTTAAAAGCACAAAGAAAGGCAGCAGTAGGGATCAGGATGATGCTCATGTGCACCAGAAACATTTATTACTGTGTATCAGTTCTTCCATAAACCTGTTTGGTCCATTTTTGAAGAGCTCCTTATACTCCTTTCATGAATTTTCTTTCTTTTCAGCAGGTCTCTGGGTAGGAGAGGTGGGCTTGATTACACTTTCTTCAGACTTTATTGAGAAATTCCAAGTTGAGAGAAGCAGGGAGATGAATTGAGTCCATGGTTATGGAGGATGGGTTGAAGGGAAACACAACTGCGAACACGTGCTTGCAGTCTAGCAGCAGCTGCGGCGGGTCATTCCGCTCTTGCAAGTACATCTGTGAGGTATGGGAGAAGAAAACAAATTTAGTATCAGCTTCTGCCTTTTCTTTGCATTTTTCATGATATGTTATGTCATCAAAGGTTTGAGAACGTACACAATTTTAGAGATATTGCCAAAACCAGTGAGAAGTATTTTGTTCTCTCTTGCAGCAGCCTTCCTCTGAGCAAATACTTACAGGACCTTCTACACAGACTGTAGAAAGCACTGCTTGAGAAGAACCTGGCTACTTTTTCTACATGACCAGGAACCAAGACACACAACTTGGAAACACATGACTCCCTTGCATGGCAAAAGCAGCCCTACGTGATACCAGAAGACCACTCTTGATTCAGCCACCTGGCAATGGAGACATATTCTAGGAGTATTTGAACAGGTCTTTTTCCATTTCCTGCCTCCTCCTTGCAAGCATTAGAATAAGTTTGGTTTTAATTCATTTATTTTTCATTTATTTGCCAATTTCTGTCTTTTATCTCAGAGTTAACTCCATTTCATTGATGCTTCACTGGCTCCTCCAACCTTACTTCTGAGTCACATAGCTACTACAGAGCATTGCCTCAGCTCAGGTGCTTATTGCTCCTTGTGATTAACATCCCAGTTGCCACTGCAGCTGTATGTTGCAAGCACACAAAGAGCACTAAATTCATGACAACATGCAGCAGCATACCTGTTACAGAATGCCTGAATTGATAAACATTTAATAGGTGACTTTAGTATCATCCCCTCCACTTTGCAGCCCTTTAATTTACCTGTATGTTTCGTATGAAAGCTACTGTTACACGTTCTTCAAACTCATTCAGAGGAGTGTAGAGATTAAGTATCTTTACAATCTGTTGAAAAAAAAATAGGATTACAGACAGTCGTGAGAAGCCAGGATACAAAGGACCAGTAACAGTTTGCCTTGATATGGCCATAACAAGTCTCCCATGACTCTACTGAGAAGCAGAAGTAGCACAAATATCATCCTGGTGTTCCTCTGCCTGCTGTGAGGTGTGTCAAGCCTCTATGGACCTGTCAAAGTCACTTCTTATGGAAACGTTTGTAAACTTGGAAGAGACTTGAACAACAGATTAATACAGGCGCCCCACTCAGCTGGTACATGGGTGACGCTCTCCAGCACTTCTGATGTCACCTCTACAACACTTGATGTTCCCTCACTCCTGCTCCTCCTCTACCACTCTCAGCTTCTCTCAAGAACACATGTTCAAGACAGGGAGATAGAGATACAGAAAAAAAGACCTTGAAGAACCACTGGAGATCAGCTCAAACCTCTCACTTCTCCCTTCCTATGACATTATCAGATTGGGGCCCCAGGCAATCCAGCAGCAAAACCCTCAAGTTCATATTCTCCTGGAGAGGAGCCTTGAAGTTTAAGGTCAGATCCAGCCACCCTATGTGGGCTGCTCTCAATATCCTTGCCCCAAATATGAGTCCTTGTTGGGCATCCTGCAGACCTAGCCAGGTTAGATCCTGACAAAAGGCAACAAGTAGGTTGAGTCACCATCCCTGGAAGGATTTAAAAGGAGTGCAGATTCGGTGCTTAAGGCCATGGTTAGTGGTGGAGTTGGCCGAGTTCAGTTTACAGTTGGACTCAAAGATCTTAAAGTTCTTTTCCAACCAAGACAATTCTGTCACCCTATGATCACCTCTAATAAAATCTGAAGAGTCTGACTGATAGCACAAACTCCTCAGGCCTGGGTTTCATCTTCAAACGTTCTTGGTGGAGCTTCAGTGCCATCAGCAGCACTGTAAGAGAGGAGCCACTGCGGTGACCACCTCTGACAGGGACTGGTACCAAACTTAAGTCTCAACAAGGACAAGTTGTCCTCACCATGGAAATGGCAAGCTGAGTCTGGGCAGTGAAGAGCTGGCACCAGGAGACCACCCTTTTCCAATCCTTTAATGATCAATACCTCCTGGTGTAAATCTCTACCCTTTCTCTACCTGCTGCGTCGTCAGTGATGTGCACAAGGAGCAGATGGCCTTGGCATCTTCTGAGGTTTTCTTTTTCAGCTGCAGAAGCTGTGCTGCCTGAATCAAGGGCTTCAAAGTCTCTGCTGCTCCACTCTGCTGCAGATTCTTCTCATGCAGCCATTCTTCCAGCTGGCTTATGTTAAACCTGAGTAAGTAACCAAGATAAGACATGAGGTGAGAGCCAAGAGATAAGTTGTAGTATCTCAAATATCCTCTGAAAGACTCAAGATATGTTGCAGTGCTGGTATATGTGGCTTTTTTAATGCATATTTATGACAGACACAACACAAGACAACCAGACCAAAGCTTAATACTCAACAACTCAACGCAGAATTTATACCCTGTGCCTCCTGGAAATAGATGAGCCATGTCACAGCTGAACAGCACAAGGAACATGCTTTTCTACAGCATTCAGATAAGTTCAAGTTTCAACAGTCAATTAAAATATTTTAAAATCTTTTAACAAGCTTTTAGATGCTAAAAAGTTTCTGGAAGGTACCCAGCTGCCTTTGAAAATACCTACACAAAAGTGGGTTTGCCTCTGCCCACTCCCAGGCTCAAAGGCAAAAAGCAAACGATCCTGTATAGGAAGGAGAAAGGGTACCAAAAAGAAGGTTTAAATAATTTACACTGAGAAGGAAGTTGATAGATTTATGTCAGGGCTGATAAATATCCATGACCCCTTTCTGGCAGGTTTGCACTCACTGTCCTTTCACATTGCAATCCTTATTTTCACTACACTAAGACAGCAGGCTGATCCCAGCCCAGCAGATCATAGAATCACAGAATCATTAGGTTGGAAAAGACCTTTGACATCAAGTCCAACTGTACCTGTCCTCTACTAAATTGTATCCATAAGGATCTCATCTACCTACCCTTTAAACACCTCCAGGGATGGGGACTCCACCACCTCCCTGGGCAGCCTCTGCCAATGCCTGAGAACCCTTTCCGTGAAGAAATTTTTCCTAATGTCCAATGTGAACTTTCCCTGACACAGCTTGAGGCCATTCCCTCTCATCCTATCACCTGTCACTCGGAAGAAGAGACAAACACCCACCTCTCTGCAACTTCCTTTCAGGCAGTTGTAAAGAGTGATAAGGTCTCCCCTCAGCCTCCTCTTCCCCAGGCTAAACACCCCCAGTTCCCTCAGTTGCTCCTCGTAAGAATTGTTCTCCAGACCCTTCACCAGCTTTGTCGCTCTTCTAGGTCCATGCTGCCACTTGCCTGCAGCTGACGAGAGGCCAGAGCACTTGGCATAACAACAGGGGTTTGTCTTTTAGATACACCCTGAAGAACTGGAGGCTTCGATACTACTTCAAAACTGGCAGGCATGGCAGTGGGGTGCAACCTCCTCACTCAGGCTGAGTGGGGCAAGGGTGCGGCAAGCCCACCTCAGAGACAATTACCATAACATGCATTTAATTCACAAGCAGCACAGCAAATGGCATTCCACAGGCATTACACAATGGGGGTTAGTTTTAACTGCTACTGTGTCAGGCTCCTGCTGAATCCAGCTTCTCCCGTTACATTTCATGCAATGCTTTGGATTGGAAGGGACCTCAAAGCCCATCCAGTCCCACCCCCTGCCATGGGCAGGGACACCTCCCACTGGATCAGGGGCTCCAAGCCCCATCCAACCTGGCCTTGAACCCCTCCAGGGATGGGGCAGCCACCACTGCTCTGGGCAACCTGGGCCAGGGCCTCCCCACCCTCACAGCAAAACATTCCTTCCCAAGATCTCATCTCAATCTCCCCCCTTTCAGCTTAAAACCATTCCTCCTCATCATATTGCTGCGCTCCCGGATCCAGAGCCCCTCCCCAGCCTTCCTGTAGTCCCTTTCAGCACTGGAAGCTGCTCTAAGGTCTCCTCAGAGCCTTCTCTTCTCCAGGCTGAACAAGCCAAACTTTCTCAGCCTGTCCTTGTACAGGAGGTGCTCCACCTCTCAGATCTTCTCTGTGGCCTCCTCTGGACTCACTCCAACAGATCCATGTCCTTCCTGTGCTGAGGACTCCAGAACCAAGCACAGGGCTCCCGGTGAGGTCTCATGAGAGCACAGTAGTGTGGGAAGATCACCTACCTCAAGCTACTGGTTACTACTTTCGTATTTTCCAACACCTTATAAATTAACAAAACTTCCTTAAGTAGGCACACACACACCCCAAGCCCCTGTCCCACCTTAGCTGCAAGCCAGTGTTCCATGAGCAAATATCCTTCCTCAGCAGGAGGTTGTTCAGGGCAACCGCGCTGATCATATAGAAGAGCTGCTTGAAGACCTGCTGCATGATCTCTGGGTCCATACCCTGGGCACACATGATGCCATGGAATACATTCAGCTGGTGAATGATTGCTTCTAAGCTGTAGGAAGTGTCACCCTCTGCCATGCTGGTGGAGCGTTTCCTGTAGCCCGTTGGTTTGACACCAGAAAGCCCTTGTATACTCTCATGCTCCAACACAGCAGACACTGAAAAGGCAAGAAAAAACGAGCTAAAGAAAGCCTGCATCCCCCTATTAGTCAGCAGAGGTAAGAACTGATCCCTCTGTGGACAGTCATAAACATGCAGCAGTCTCAGTGATATAACACAGTGAATACTGGAAGGTCTAAAAGCAGGACAGATCCACAAATTGGTAGTTTACTGGATAATAGAAAATAGCTGAAGCACACAAATTACCTATAAGAACATGTGTATTTCCTCGGTGTTACTACAAACAGATCACTTACCTTGCTGTAGAAAAAGGGAACATCTCTCCTTTGACTTTTAATCTATTCTCCCTCTGTACCCACCACAGAGCCTTGAATTCTGCAGTTAGAGTCATTAATTGGCTCAATTAATGAAGAAATGAAGGTAGATTAAAGGTAATAGAATTCTTGCAGCCTGACTAACTGAAAGAAGGGACAAGAGAACTTCCTGCAAGGAGCAGGAGGTACAGGTAGTGTTGGCAGGCAGTGACACTGTCACATACAGTCAGAATTAATGCAATGATGTTTGGAGGGTAAAGGGAGAGTCCCAGATACAGAGGAGTCCAGGCTGAAAGCTCAAGGAAAATAACAGCACCTAGAAAATACAAAGTACTGAGAACAGCTCCTCAGTTAGCTTAGCAGGGGGGAGGACAGATTTAGCTAAGGAGGTAACTCTTCTCATACTCACTCATCCTGTCTCAACCAACTCAGTCTTTTCCTTTGGGAAGAAGTCATGTTACCACTGTACAAAGGTCTCAAAAATACTCAGAGGACACAATTACAGCAAAAAAAAAGCCCTCCTAAAAGCTAACACACTGCGAACTCACCGATCATGGGTTGGAGAATGCCCTCTGCTACCTTAATGAGCTGCTGGTAGATCTGGATGGAGAGGTGGCTCAGCACTTGGCGGTACTCGGTCAGGTCAAAGTTTATCAGACAGTGCTCGTTCTGCTTAGGTGTGTTTTGTGTCATGAAGCCCTGAACAGAAGGAAATTAAAACTCCTGGTTTCATTATTCCAACTATTTATGGTCCAGTAAAATAACTGTATTAAAAAAAAATCCTTAAAAGTGCAATATATCCAGATGTTAGTAAAGTACATTTTTACTCCATTACAGAAAAGATCAAGACTCATAAATCACCTTGGAATTACTCAGCCATGTGTTCATAAATTATGACTAGAGGGCTGCTTTTTGAAGAAAAGCATCATTAAGCAGTAAGCTTTTTTCTTTTTACCTTTAGCAAGGAGCAACACTTGTATTAATTACAATACTTATATGAACTAGACAATGACATTTCAGCCACTGAGAAAGTCCTTTTAGCTATTTGTTTATGTCTGTGAGTTGCAATTATTTATGGGAAACAGATATTTTGAGATCAAGATATTAGAAAATGGAAAAAAACGATAACCACATGCTATGCTTTGATAAAATCTTAAACTGATCAGAAGTTCAGAAATCTGTCCAAGCAGATGAATTTATTCTGTGCCTTTTGCTGAAGCACCAGCTCACCTCTGATCCTGTAAATGGATGATGAAGCCCTGAGCTCTGGGCTCAGCTATTAATGCTAATTTTGCTGGCAGAAGCAAATTGATCTAACTTGATTTTGTAACTAACACAGACACTTTAACTGCCTGTTCATATGGTTTTATCAATTTGGTGTAAAAATGGAAACTAGGCAACTTTTTTATTGTTTGCTGACTGGCAAAACAGAAAAATACAACATGTACAGTTTCAGCTGACTTCAGATTTTATCATTTTCTCTGACTAATGAAATAGCTGTGTGCTCTTTGTGCTGCAAGATTGCATTTAGTTTGTGGTTTTCCTTTAAACCTGTTTTCTTAATAACAGATTGTATTTCAAACTAAAGAGAACAGTGTTTTTGAAACTGCTTGGAATTATTTTTCCTTTCTGTTTTGTTTGGGGTTTTTTTGCACCAAATTACCAACTGAATGCACAAATAGCTGGTTAATTTAAGATAGTAAATCATGGCAAAGAATGTGAAATTTATCTTAGGTTGTTGGGGTTTTTTTGCCCTGTTGGTTTTCTGGGTAATATCTTTAAATGCAATGCTGCTATCCAGGCAGAAGAGGGCAAACAGGAGCATAACTATCAGTGAGTCTTATCTAAATTATTCTCCTTTTAATTTAAATCCTGGAAGTGCAGCACTGAGGTTTTGCGCACCAGTCATTATCTTGTGAATGACCTCAATAGTTAATTTGATTCCATGATTTCTTTTTTTTTTTTAATCTCAAAGTTTGATTGCTCAATATTGAGACTAACTAAAAAATTTACATAATTTGACTTGAAAATTTTAATACCCAAAACTCATAGCTTTAAGGATGGCAGCGTGTAAGGTACTATGAAGACAGTGATCTGATTTTGTCAAAAGGGATCACGTAATAAAACTTATTTCAATTTGTGGAGTATTACTGAGGTGGCAAGAAATGAGAGGTTTTCTTTCCAAAATCTTACATTATAACTATGCATTTTTGCTCTCTCAAAGCGTGGTTATTTTGAACTAGTTGAACGGAACAGGAAAAGAACAGTAGAAATATTCAGAATAAAATTGTACGATTTTGAACAGCTTTTCCCTGTCAAAATCTTGACTTAAAAATAGCAGCAGCACCTATTAAAACCAGGGGCACAGTCTTCAAAACAGCCTACCAGTAGGAAATCCCCTCTTCAGACAAATCAAAGTGCTTGGTAGGCTATGAAATAGAAAATATTCAGGGTATTAAGTCCGATGATGTTGGTGTCACAGAATCATCGAATGATTTGGGTTGGAAGGGACCTTAAAGCCCATCCACTCCCACCCCTGCCATGGGCAGGGACACCTCCCACTGGATCAGGGGCTCCAAGCCCCATCCAACCTGGCCTTGAACCCCTCCAGGGATGGGGCAGCCACCACTGCTCTGGGCAGCCTGGGCCAGGGCCTCCCCACCCTCACAAGGAAACACTTCTCCCTAAGATCTCATTTAGATGTCCCTTCCTTCACTGTTATAATGTGAGGGTCCTGGTTTCAGCTCTCAAATATCTTATTTCCATGCAATTCCCCATGAACCTCTGTTAGGAGTTGCCTCATGCTATACCCAAATAAACGAAACAGGAAAGTCAGAGATGACCCCATGTCATAGCCAGTGGGAAGCCACCAGACCCAGGAGACCTGAAGACCCTTCCTGGATGAATTCTAGAATGGTCAAGATCAGTGATGAGTTTCTTACCACATCTCCGCTGTACTGCTTCATACAGTGTAGAAGGCGACACGTATTCGCCAGCCAAAACGACGTCATCTCAAAGTCATTGTTGTGTTTCTGGAGGAGTAAAATTATAACATGTGAGAGATGTCGTTTGCTGGGGGAAGCAGGCATAGCAAGACAAAATGATCTGAACGGCAACCTAGATCAGAAAACTCTCTCCCTGCAGAGGGGCAGTATTTGCTATTTGTTCTTGCAAACATTTTTTCTAAACTGCAGATGCAAACAATTTTATTCCTAGACCATCATTCTCCTGGTTCTTCTATAAAGGGAAGCTGTAAGAGTGATTTGGTTTGAAAATCAAAATCACTACAAGTGCTGTATTTCACACACTTTAACATGGTTATAACCCCCATCTTACAACATCTCAACCCTAAGACAGAAGACACACCTACCTTCAGCACTTTCTTGATGCCGTTGATGGTGGAGGTGAGCAAGGAGTGCACTTTCTGGCTATCGTTGGTGTAATCTGCATGTCTGATGCACATGTAGAGGATGTAGGCAGGAAGGCAGGGAACAGTAGCAGACACTGCCTCGGGCTTCAGATCTAGAAGGTTTGGTATTTTCTTTTTAAATACTCTTAAAAATTCACCAGCTGCAGAGGGAACACCAGAGCTGGATACATAACCAGGTGAACCCACCTCCTCCAGCCATGGGGAAGCTGAGATTTTGGCAATTTGCACCCCTCTGTACAGCGTGGACACAGAACCAGTGGTCCAACAACAGCACAGAGGGATCTGCTGGAGCCTGCCAACACACAATACCAGGGCTTGGGAGGGCAGCACAGTCTGCAGCAAAGTTTGTGACGCTGTGACATTACACTTTAGGGACACACAGATGTGCACAGGTGGCACTAGATCTTCTTTTCTATGTAAAAGCCTATTCAGGCAGCACACAAACCACCTTAGAAAAGCTCCCTGAAGCTTTCAGGAATAACTCCCACAGGTTATAACCCTCAGCTCTGAATTCATGACTCACTAAATCACGCTTTCCCTCAAGATACTGAATCCTAATGGCAGCTGTGGGAATTTGCATCATCTGAACAGGGGAACTTCAAAGACCACAGCAACAGGCTAGCACTGCCCTTTATGTACTTTTTACATCCTCATTAGACTCTGCCAGCATTAGAGAGTGATGGTAAATACTAACACACAGCCAGGGAAGCATGACTTCTCTAACAGTGTTGAATAACAGGATGCTGGCAGCAATTCTGATCAGATCTTCCAGTGTAAAAGTTTATTATCCACTGCAATTACCATCACATGTCACATAAACTAAGCCACCTTTGTTCCTCTGCTGTACAAAATCCCCAGGGTCTATCTCTTGCTGCCCCCTCCCCATCTATCACTAGATCATATCAAGCTGAGCCAGTTCCTGCCTACTCTAAAATCTGCAGCCTCCTTATTGCATTTTCCATTTTTTTTCCTATCCTTAAGGATTTTATCCATCCTGGTCTATCTGCTTAGTGCTGTGCTGCTTAACCTACCAAAATTGCCATCACCATAAACATGCAGTCCCAGAAGGTATTAATTGGAAGAGATCTATTTGTCTATCTTGAGATAAGAAGTTTACAAACACTCTCAGGCAAGAGATGCAGAAGCCAGGGACAGGAGCAGAGCAAGTCCCTCACCTGTAATGAGGTTTCGGATGAGGAGTGGCTCATCTTCTTTACAATATTCCAACATGCCCTGAAAATGTTTCTCCTTTCTTTGGACGGCAACTTGTACTTTGCGCTCATGCTGCCTCCTCTCTTCTGGTACCATGGCTTGGGATGCTGTGAAATGAAAAGAGCACGAAAGGTAGCACCTGGTGATTGAGAACTATTCACAGCCTCCACTGGACTTAGAGGAGACACCATGATGAAGCATCATATATAGTTTCCAACAATGTCACCAGCATCAAGAGACTTATAAAAAGATAACGAACTAGTTCTTGAATTACTGGTCAGCAGTAGCTGTGACTCTGAATGAAAGAAAGAGAGCAAGAGTTGGACCTAAAGAGGAAAAGATGAAGTCATATTTTATTTTCCAAGGAACCACAGGCTACAAGGCAGTGACTCTACAGCAAGCTTTTTAGTGTATCATTTTCACAGAGGGGAAGAAAGACAGCCAGGCAGTGAAAAAATACCTACACATCATGTCTTCTGGCTGGCTGTAGAGCTGAAGGACCGTGGTGGCACACCATGGAGGACTGCGCTACCACATAGGTTTAATAAAACAGGAGACCAGTGTGCCAGTACTGCAGTAAAGAGCAGCCGGCTGCACGCAGATTACCCTGACAGAGACCGTCTGTGCTAGTGGTGGAAACCCTCCAGTTATTCAGCTTCATTTCATTAATGTCTGGTTTTCAGAAATTAGCTCATGAAAACAAGGTTATGTGATTAATCATGGCATCTGCAGAGAATGGGGAGCTCCTTCTGTACAACAGAGATGCCACATTCGAGGTGTTTTCTGATCAAGCAGAGCATACATAAGTATTGTAATCCTAAGTGCTTTTCATCGCTCCCAAAGTAGCTAGATCAGAGCAGTTGCCTCCTAGCCCACTGGCCTCCTCTTTGTTTCTCTCCTTGGATCACAATACTGACAGCAAGGAAACCAAAAAAGGTTTCTTAAATTTCCTCCAAACCCTGATGTACCTGTATAGGTATACAGACCAATGTCTCCAGCAAACACTTGCCCTCCATCGCTTCATAGACCCTTTTCCAAGTTTACCACATTCAACTAATAAGCTAAAGCTACAGCAGCACAGCTGTATTTGCTCAACGGCAACCTAAGCATGACCCAGGAGCTTCATTTGGACTTTTGTTCCCTGCTGTCACACCAATGATGAGCTCAGTGCTAGTTCAGTGTGCCAGAATGAACAAAGACTTACTTTAATAGCAAGCAAAAGAGAAGAGCATGCAGCTCTCCCAGGCTGGCTAAAGGAGTGAAACCAGAATACTGTTCCCCCAACCCCAGTGTCTACCAACAGCCAGGTCACCTTCAAAATCTTGGACCTTTCTCATGTAAATCTTCAGCTGCTTCTTCAGCTTCTTTTCATTCTTTTCCAACTTCTCCAGCAATTCTTTAAGATCCTGAAAAACAGAAGATGCATTGGATTAAAACGAAAAATAAACCCCAAACCAGCTCATCTGGGGTGATTTTGAAGCTGCAGTAATTTGGCAACGTGGTCTATACACCACTACTGCATGGTGTGAGCATCTTTAAAGAAGAATAGCTGTGTAATTTCTGGATTTACCACAGAGACTCTTAACTATACCACAAAGACTGGGAAGGGATAACTTTCTGTAAGGACATCTGTCCCTGGGAGCCACTAGAGTATAGGGTTAAGTTTAGGCTTAGGGTTGTCCCTGTGGAGAGTTGTCCCCACACAGGGTTGTCCTAGACCTGCAAAGACTGTGGATGTTGTGTGCTTGCATTTTCTGGAAGTAGTCTACAACAGGCAACACTCACAACACGCCAGCCAAATCATTTTACTCTAGGCTGTCAATCATACTTAAACAGTTCCATCTCTATTTAGAGACTAGAGTTGTTGAGAAAGGCAAGCAGCCCTCACTGGAATTTAGGAGGGGGCAATGTTCATCCTATACCTTGCACACAGATACAGGAGATGAGAAAGGAAATTTATGATCAGCCAGGCCATCTTTTCGAGTGTCAACTGCCCTCTCTACACCAAATAAATGCAAGTAAGAAGAAATGATGGTGCTGCCTTTGTGCAAAATTACAGAGAGTAGGGGTGCCCGGTGACAGAATGATTTGGGTTGGAAGGAACCTTAAAGCCCATTCAGTTCCACCCCCTGCCATGGGCAGGGACACCTCCCACTGGATCAGGGGCTCCAAGCCCCATCCAACCTGGCCTTGAACACCTCCAGGGATGGGA
This sequence comes from Phaenicophaeus curvirostris, assembly GCF_032191515.1. Classification (NCBI taxonomy): domain Eukaryota; kingdom Metazoa; phylum Chordata; class Aves; order Cuculiformes; family Cuculidae; genus Phaenicophaeus; species Phaenicophaeus curvirostris. The sequence continues at coordinate 74,806,357 of NC_091431.1, forward strand.
CAGACATAACTCCTCTGGGCAACCTGGGCCAGGGCCTCCCCACCCTCAGCGTGAAGAATTTCTCTCTAATGTCTAATTGAAATCTTCCTCCTTCCAATCTAAAGCCATTCCCTCTCATCCTGTCACTCAAGACCCTTGTAAAAACTCCCTCCTCAGCATTCCTGGAGCCCCTTCAGGTACAGGAAGGCCACTCTGAGGTCTTCACAGATCCTTCTCTTCTCCAGGCTGAACTTCAGCGATCTCATCTGGTGGACAGTGCCACAAAGTAGACAGGCTTAAAAAAAATTTAGATTAAAAAATAAAGTACTAATGGAGTGATATATCCACTGAACAACAGTGCAAGGCCAAATGCCAGCGTTCCCAAATGCACCAGTGGGAGATGCTGACAGGCCTTGCAGGGAGTTTAGGAAGGGTGGAAGAGAAGGCAGTGCCTTCCCCTACTGCTCACGTTTCCTTTCTCTTAGCCTGTTTCTTTTTCCCTATTCCCAAGCCTGTGTTCTCAGTACCATCTCTTACCAGGTTTTCATTGGTGAGACGTGTAATTTCTTGCTGAAGTCCGAAGTTCCACTGGGCCTCTGGAGACAGCTGCAGGGTCTGCAGGAAAGTCTGCTGCTGCTTCTCCATCTCTTCTCTCATTGCATTCATCTCATTTCTCAGAACTTCTACCTCTTCTTCATGTTCTCTTCTCTCATCCTGCAGCTGTGCTTCCAGCAACCTGAGAAAAGAACCACACCAGTCAGGCTGCAATTTTGGCATCGTGGTAGTAACCACTGTTTGAGCTTAGATCCTTCTAAGTCAGCCAACTTGGGAGTTTGTCCCAGTCAACCTCCCTATAAAAGTGACTCATAAAGGGGTGCTGTGGCTATTACTGCCACATTAGTCTATGATTTGCTGTACTGTAGATTAAGTACTTTTGAAATTAGAGACACGAGACCAAAAGTTTGAGGTTTCTTAAAATAAAAGGGGAGGGGAAAACCAAAAGCTCCTTTTTTTTTCTGCAAATTTATCATAAACTTGTGTTCCTTTACTCTTCCCACGAGCAAAAAGCAAATGCATGGCAAGAAAGCAGCACAGATCAACACCTGAGGGTTTTTCAAAAGCTCAGCTTGAGGGCACTGGTTCCTGTGCTCACCCCCTTTCAAACATCAGTTCTTATTCTTGAAAACTGAACTGTGTATCGTGCAAATGGCTCTGTGGGGTTGGATTGCCACAGGCTTCATTTGCTACTGCTGGGAATTTCAATGAAGGCAGAAGCTGAAACCCTTAATTCCTTCTAGCTGTTTGTAGAGCTGCAATTTAGCTTTGCTTAAAAAGAAGTATACACACATATCTGTCAATTTTCATTCATAAACTACCTGCAGAAATCTATGCATAAGGCAATTTTCTGTCATCTTGAATAGCTCCTGCTTTCATCATTGCTGCTTACTTCGTCAGGACTTCTCAACAGTAGGGGAAAAAAGACTTTTTTCCTTCTACTCCATGAGAAACTAATACTAACAATATAATACACACCTGACAGAAGCCACCAAAACTAGTCCTTCTCCCACTTTTAGGTGGGTACCAAGCTTTTTCTCTGATAATTTGTGTCCTGCCACTATCTCCTACCCACTTTTCACCTACACCAAGTCTCCTTCCAGCCTTGCCCTAAGCCTGTGCGTAAAGACAACCTTGGGGGCAAATGTTCAGCTAAAGGGTAAGGCACTTATTTATGCATTATCCAGCCATTTGCTAAACCAGAATTGCTTTGTTAATGCAGTGGAAGAATGATTCATTACTGAGATGGCAGCTACCTTCCTGTCCACATCCATGCTGATGGGTAGTGATGGTGCCAAACCTGGGAAGTAACATGGTAACTGATTTTTAAGGGTATTCCCTACCCTCTGGTAAATGGAAACCTCCTCCTTATTCCACCAGCTCTTTTAAGAAGAGGGAATTAAGTGACTTCAGAAGGTACAAGGACTCTGAGGAAGAGACATCAAGCCAGATACTGCAAAGTATTAGTCCCAGACTGTATAGGGTGATGGTGGCAAAGAGGAGGAAGGACCTGGGGGGATAACCAAGCCGATGTCCTTGCATGGATGTGCTCTCCTGGGCAGGGCTACAGCCACATGCCTGGCTCATGGGCTTCAGCTCAAAGGTGAGGGAGATTCTGGTGTCAGTAGCTTAGCATTTACGCAGGACATTCACTGACACAGAGGTGTGCCAGTGGGGAAAAAGATGGAACTATTTTGGGTCCAGCGGGAAATTCACAAAGATTCATGTCCGTGAACACTTTCCCTGCAGGAAACCCTATTTGCTGGGGATTTTTTAAGGAATGTATGCTTTCTACTGAAGATTTCTGGATGGAAAGCATGAATCATTCTTCAGCTGGGCAATTTTTGTTATTGTTGTGGGTTTTAGAAGGCCTAAACAAGCCAGTCTGTACTCGTATTTTCCAGCAAAAGACAGAAGAGGACGTTTTCCAACTGTAGAAACACAGGCAATAATGCATTCAGCCTCATAATCATGTTGTCAGGAGTTATATTCTTAATAGGCTTGGAAAATACAAGGCCACCATGAAATAAGTATTAAGTGCTTAATTTTCATTTTATTTCTTAACATGTGTTCAGATTAACTGTGAACCACCCTCGGAAAATCAAGCTCCTTCTATGAACTTGCGTTCCTACACTGCTTTGAAAAACAAACTAATCATATACAGTATTCTTCCTGTCTGCTTTTATACTCTGATTCCTCTAGATGTGACCACTTTAGACTACTTTACACAAACGATTATTATGACTTTTCCACTCAGTAGTGCCTTTACTCATATCTTCTATAAAAAGCATATATATTGGAGCCTCATAATCACCCTGCAGGAGGGTACAGGCTGATTAACAAGTAATTTTCAGCTCTTCTGAGCACCAAGTTGGACCAGAAGAATAATTCAGGAATCCTTCCTCTTCACATTAATCTCCATTTATGTCTTTAAATATTCATTAGAGATCCTTACACAATCACTAGCATCCCCAGGAGACACAGAGGTTGCAGGTACTGCCCTGGTGTGCCATAGAATCATAGAATGGTTTGGGCTGGAATGGACACCAAAAAATCATCCAGTTCTGCCCCCCTGCCATAGGCAGGGACACCTCCCACTGGATCAGGGGCTCCAAGCCCCATCCAACCTGGCCTTGAACCCCTCCAGGGATGGGGCAGCCACCCCTGCTCTGGGCAACCTGGGCCAGGGCCTCCCCACCCTCACAGGAAAACATTTCTCCCTAAGATCTCATCTCAATCTCCCCTCTTGCAGCTTAAAACATTACCCCTCATCTATCCCTGCACTCCCTGATTGAGAGCCCCTTCCCAGCTTTCCTGGAGCCCCTTTCAGCCCTGGAAGCTGCTTTAAGGTCTCTCTGCAGCCTTCTCTTCTCCAGGCTGAACAACCCCAACTCTCTCAGCCTGTTCTTGTATGGAAGGTTCTCCAGCCCTTGGATTGTCTTCATGGCCACCTCTGGACTCGCTCCAACAGCTCCATGTCCTTCTTATATTGGGGATTCCAGCACTGGGCACAGGGCTCCAGGTGGGGTCTCAGCAAAGTGGAGCAGAGGGGCAGAATCCCCTCCCTTGCCCTGCTGGCCTCGCTGCTTTGGATGCAGCCCAGGATGCCCCTGTCTTTCTGGGCTGCAAGCTCACTTGATCGTGTCCTGATGGGATATTTGCCCACAAGACCAGGACATGAGGAGAGCTGTGGAAGGATGGCACTGTGTGCCCACCATGCATCTTTCTCCTTATACCTATAGGCACCGCATGGATGTAAGTGCACAATCCCTTGAAGCATGAGGAGCAGACAGCATCACAATACAAGCACAGGGACTCCACTTCTGACGTGTCAAGAATTGGGAGAGAATGTTTCAGGGAGGTGCTGTATCCTAGTGCAATTTGTGAAAATATAAACTAATTTTTTTTTTTTTTGGCCTCCTGGAGAATACAGCTTCCCAACGCCTTTATTGCACAATTTCCTATTAATGTAACATAATTCTTACTGAATAACAGCTCAGGCATTAGTGACAACAATGTCACTTCAACAACGAGGAACTGGCAACCACCTTTGCTCGTTAGATATCCTACCACTGGCTGCTCCCAGAGGGGACAACAGATCCTACAGAGGACAACAGCAGAGGAAGATAAAGAAACAAAAGGGCAAGCAAAAGGGGGATGGGAAACAGTAGAGGAAAAAAGAAAGCATTTGACCTGGCAACTTGCTTTAAGCCTTGATAAGCCAAGCCGAGCTCTCCATCTTCATTGAGATACCCCCAGTCCTCAGTCTTGCTAGAAATAAAGGACAGAAAAAGGAAACAACAGGACAGAGAAAGACAAAAGGTCAATTGCAATAGAAGGGAAAAAGGTAAAGAACCCTTATTAATTTGATTTTGATTTTTAAAGCACACTTTCATTACGTTGTATTGTCTTTTCCACCACTGGGAAACGCATCCTTGTGCAGACCCTTCTTCCCCACCCACTGCAGCCAATATAGGAACACAAAATTGTTCCAGCAGACGGCACCACTGGAGATCTCACAGTCCAACCTCCTGACAGGTTATCATCATTCCCATGATGTTACTGTTTTTACCAAAAAGCCCAACTCCTGGAGGCCAGAGCCCGAGTTTCTCTTTCTGTATGGCTGAACTGCTTCTCATCTGATTGCAGAGAAAAGCTGGCAAGCCAATGCCACACCCGCTAGCTGAAATCCTCATTAAAACCTTACGCTTAAAAACCAGGGAGGAGAAACAAGGACCAACAGGGATAAATGAGAGAGCAGAAGTCAGCATGAGGGGTAAGGAAGAGCTGTTCAAACATCGAGGAGGTGAAATCAAAAGCACAGAGTGACCCTTAGCAACTCCCAACAGGCTTCCTTGCTTCTACCCCCACCCCAAAATTGGACATTTTTGAGCTGGAACAGCCCACATAGACTTTCAACCCATGGTGCAAACACAGCCTGACACCACCGTTCATGCACACTGATAGCCTGAGCAGCTCACTCCTCTTCTAGACCTTCTGCTCTCTGGCACATCTCACAAATAAGGTATTTTCTAGACAAGTTTCTCCATTTACTTCCTTCTGCAGCACCTTCCACTGGTCTAAAATAAATTCTTTTGCTTCTACTTCAGTCAAGGATCTCCTCAGTCAGCAAGTCAACCACATCAGCCTTACTTCAGAGTGATCTTTGGTCCAAACACCCCTTGGCCGTTTGTTTCCTTACAGCAGTATGAAATCAAATCTCCTCTGTATCCATCCAGGCAGAAAAATGCCCACATAAATCTCATCTCACTTTAAAACTAAACGTTTCCTCTTAACAAGGTTTAGCAGGTTGGTTTGGTTTTTTTTTAAGCTATAAAAGGCAGGAAACTCATTTATCTTCTTTAACGAGGTGCTGGACACTTTATGAATGAGTGATGTAAGCTAGTCAACTTGACCAGGAACACTTGCTACAGAGACATTTTACTTGGCTTTGATGTAAGCTAGAAAACAATTTTTTCTGTTTGGAAATATTAATAATTAAAAGAAATTAATAACAAAATATCATTAAACTTTCAGGGAAAAAAAGGACTAAGGCAATATGGATCTCCTGTTTTGCAAAGAGATGTAGCAGACGCAATCTCCTGGCAAGGAAAGGTCTGCATGTTTAAGTGGAAAAGCACAACATGCAAGCTTTCTACAGCTAATTTTCACACAAGGAAAGCAGCGAGAAACGTGGCGTTGCAGCCCTGCCACTGAAGGACTCACAAGGTGCCTCACTGCTGCAGACAGCTTGTACATCCTGGTTGCTACTCAAAAGTAGCAAACATTTCAGGCATTATATTTAGAAATTAATCTGTTAAAGCCATATGCATGAATGCAGAGTAAAACCTTATTTTTATCCATACATAGTAGACTTCAATGGGGTCTGTAGGCTGGCAGATGGAGGGAGGTTTATTGGTTCTATTTGGGTAAATTTATTCATAAGGTCTTTTTTTGGTTCAGATCATTGTAACAGAATGTGTACTTAGGTACTGAAAACCAAGACAAAAAAAAACAGGATAGATCCTCACTGTTTACACGTCAGTGACATGGGAAAACTTGTATGATGAGCAGCATTTTCAAAAGATGCATTGTCCTGGATCACCTCCCTTGAAAACTACTTTTCCTTCCTTTTTAAATCATATCGATCACGGTAAATGAGGAAAGGAGCTCAGGGGGGTGCCATTATACTAAGATAAAACTGCCTGGGGAAATAAGGATCCAGTCCATGTTCAACAACATGCACCGACTCAGAAACCACTGAGACTCCCTTCTCCTTGAAGTTTGTATTGACCCAAGACATTAGAAGTCATTAGGGGTCTAGATAATTTGATGAATTAGTATGTGCCAAAACAATTTCCTAAAATGCTGTGTAAATCCTTCTTTCAAACAACCCTGAAAGGAGGTGCAAGGACATTATTCACAGCCTCATTTCTCCTTTATCCTTATCTTGGAGTTATGGGTCTGGAGGAGCGGGTCAAATGCCTCCTTTCCCTTCTCCCTGTAGCGTAATGCAAGTAGGTTGTACACCACACCCCAGAGATGTTAAATTTAGCATCTTCAGATAATTATAATCTCTTAACAAGGAAGAAGGGGCATTTCACTTTCAAACACAGATATGCCTGGGTTTTTTTTAATTAAATGGAAAACTAATGCACAATATGGATTAGATATAAAACAGAGTGGGAAATGGTGATAAGGAGAGACACGTTGGAGGTTGGTCAGGAGAGATACGAATCCTTTCCACGTGATTGCCTCTTCCAGCTGCAAAAGCATCCTCCAAGTGAAGCCAGTGTCAGCCCTTCACTTTGCACTGAGACTGCTGGTGGGACTTACCCAGCAGGAAAAAGAAGCTATGTAATCTACAGAAATCACTTGGAAGTTAACCACAGAAGTTAATTTCAAAGACTAAGCCTGACCTGCTTTGAGCAGCCAGGTTATTATCTCTAACATCATCACCATCTGGTCTTTTGTTTGCTCTACATTTATATCAAGATCAAACAGGCTTGAAAGATCCCAAGAACTGAAGCGGGGAACAAAGAGCTTACTTAGCTTCACATTCAGTTACTGAAGCAGAAAATTAGATGGAAACTAACTTGATGATTTCTCTTTAAAAGTTGAAAGTCACAAGAAGGAAAAAAATAAAGGCTGAGTTCACTGTGTATGTAAGGGGTTGGTTTTAATTCAAACCTTTCCTTGACCTGGCATCAAAGGGCTTTCCCCGGGAGTGGTATGGAAAAAGAGAATCCCTATGTGGGCAGTGGCACCTGCAGTTTTCCCTTTTTTCCTCCTGCTGGATTTAGAAATCCTGGATTATATAGACATAGAGGAAACAAAAGGTCTGTCTCCCACCAAAATAAGGCCATGCTCCGTCTTCAGCCTAAGCAGCCAAGACATGATGACTTGAAGCTAGGAGGGATCCATGGATAGACCATGCCTTTACCATGAGTTAGACTGGAATGGTGAAAGTGCATCCTCTTCAGTTAGAGACTGATGACTAGACGAGAGGTATTGGTATGAAAAGAAATCACAGAATCATGGAATGGCTTGGGTCAGAAGGGACCTGAAAGCCCACCCAGTTTCAATCCCCTGCCATGGGCAGGGACACCTCCCACCACCTGATAGGTGGCTAAAAGCTCCATCCAACCTGGTCTTGAAAATCAGAAGAGCTAAAGACCAATTAGAACTTAAATTGGCCCATTCTGACAAAGACAATAAAAATAATTCTTACAAATATATCAATAAGAAGAGAAGGACCAAGGAGAATCTCCACCCTTTACTGGAGGCAGGGGGAAGAATAGTGACAAATGATGAGGATAAGCCTGAGGTACTTAATGCCTTCTTTGCCTCGGTCCTTAGCAGTAAGGTGAGATGTTCCCTGGGTACTCAACCTCATGAGCCAGACAGGAAGGAAAAGCAGAACAAAGCTCCCTTGATCCAAGAGGAAATGGTTAGAGACCTCGGCAAATTAGGTATTCGTAAGTCTATGGGGCCAGATGAGATCCACCCAAGGATATTAAGGGAGCTGGCAGAGGTGCTTGCCAAACCCCTTTCCATCATCTACCAGCAGTCCTGGCTCACTGGGGAATTTCCACTGGTGAAGGGCAGGAGAGAGGATCCAGGAAACTACAGACCTGTCAGTCTGACCTCAATGCCAGGGAAGGTCATGGAGCAGGTGATCTTGAGTGCTATCATGAAGCACATACAAGACAACCAGGTGATCAGGCCCAGTCAACATGGGTTTATGAAAGGCAGGTCTTGCCAAACTAACCTGATCACCTTCTATGACAAAGTGACCCGCTTAGTGGATGAGGGAAAGGTGGTGAATGTGGTGTATCTGGACTTTACTAAAGCCTTTGACACGGTTTCTCAGAGTATCCTACTTGAGAAACTGGCTACCACTGGCCTGAACAGGCAAACCCACTGCTGGGTTAAAAAATGGCACAAAGACTCGTGATTAATGAAGCTAAATCCAGCTGGAGGCCAGTCACCAGTGGTGTTCCCAGGGCTTGGTGCTGAGTCCAGTCCTGTTCCATATCTTTATCAACAACTTGGATGAGAACATTGAATGCACCCTTAGCAAGTTTGTGGACAACACTGAACTGGGAGGAAGTGTTGATCTCCTTGATGGCAGGGAGACTCCACAGAGGGATCTGAACCAGGTGGATCCATGGGCTGAGGCCAATAGGATGAAGTTTAACAAAGCGAAGTGCAGAGTCCTGCATTTGGGACACAACAACCTCGTGCAGCTCCAGGCTTGGGGAAGAGTGGCTGGAAAACTGCCTGGCAGAGAAAGATCTGGGAGTGTTGGACAACAGTGGCTGAACATGAGCCAGCAGTGGCCCAGGTGGCCAAGAAGGCCAATGGCATCTTGGCTTGGATCAGAAACGGCGTGACCAGCAGGAGCAGGGAGGTTATTTTCCCCCTGTACTCGGCACTGGTGAGACCGCTTCTCGAATCCTGGGTTCATTTCTGGGCCCCTCGCTACAAGAAGAACATTGAGGGGCTGAAGTGAGTCCAGAGAAAGGAACAAAGCTGGTGAAGAGGCTGCCCCATCCCTGGAGGGGTTTAGAAGGCAGGTAGATGAGGTGCTTGGGAACATGATTTAATAGTAGAGAGGTATGGTTGGACTTGATGATCTCTAAGGTCTTTTCCAACCTGATGATTCTATGACCTCCAGGGATGGGGCATCCATGACTTCTCTGGGCAACCTGGCAATAGGAGCACGTGCTCCTTGCAGTGCAGGTGAGCAAAAAAAAGTGGCCTTTGGTTATTAATCCCTCTTTGGATTTGCAATTCTGCCAGAAAAGCTTTAGATTAAAATATTTATTGATCAAGATTAGAAAGGGAAAGCAGTTTTATTTCTCATACTGACACACTTGTGTATAGAGCTGCATAAGTACACATGCAAATTTGTGCTGGGGTGAAAGAATGTTAGTTTATATTGACAAATAGAATAAGCTCTGCTCCCCAAGCTTTTGTTTTCATCTGTTTTATTGCCATCAACTGCAGCCTACAGTTTATAAACCTATCAAACGTACACACAAATGCACAGGGAACCATATAATGGGGAAGCTGTTGGTGATTAACGAGCCATTGGATAAAGCACTGCAGAAAATCAGGGTGATAGAGCTACTGCTACTGTATTGCAGGAGCCAAGCTCCAGGCAAGCTTTGTATGAGAAGTAGATGGGAGAGGTAATAGGAAACTGAACCTCGAGACTGCAGATTTCCCTCTCAAATCTCAAGAAGCCAAAAACCGCCAAGGTCTGACCACATGGACTTCTTAAATTGCAAACCAGCTGTGCAACGGCAAGGAGAGAGGTTGGTATTCTTGCAGAAAATAAGATCATTGCAGCATTTTTTTTTATGATTTCTCCATGTGATTCCACCTTCACTGTAGATGTTGTTAAGTCAGGAAACCAGAACTGCTGAAGAAAATTCCTAGCAGGCTGACAGAAAGCAAACATGCACTCCAGGATGGTCAGATATCAGTTACTGCTGGGGACCAATGATACAGCCTGGTCAGACGCAGGCCCTATGAAAACAGCATCTCTTACTTTGACTCCAACTCCATCATCAACACCTGAACACAAACTAACCATGCCACTGGAAAACACAGGTTACAGAATCATAGAATCATTAAGTCTGGAAAAGATTTCTAAGCTCATCCAGTCCAACTGTTAGCCCAACACGACCATGTCTACTAAACCATGTCCCAAAGTGCCATGTCTACAGGTTTTCTGAACCCTCCAGTGGTGGTGACTCCACCACTTCTCTGGCAGCCTCTTCCAATGCCTGACAATCCTTCCCATGAAGAAATTTTTTCTAATATCCAATCTAAACCTCCCCTGGTGCAACTCCACGCCATTTCCTCTCATTCTATCCAGTGCCACTTGGGAGCAGAGACCAACATGCACTTCACCACAACCTTCTTTCCAGGAGCTGCAGAGAGCGATGAATTTTCCCCTCAGCCTCCTCTTCTCCAGACTAAACAGCCCCAGGGCCCTCAGCTGCTCCCCATAGCCCCTGGGCTCCAGCCCCTTCCCGAGCTCCATTCCCCTCCCTGGACGCGCTCCAGCCCCTCAATGTCTTTCTTGTAGTGAGGAGCCCAAAATTGAACCCAGGATTCGACATGTGGCTGGGCTCCAGCCCCTTCCCAGCTCCTTTGCCTTCCCTGGATGCGCTCCAGCCCCTCAATGTCTTTCTTGTAGTGAGGAGCCCAAAACTGAACCCAGGATTCGACATGTGGCCTCATTAGTGCCGAGTGCAGTAGCTGATCCCTTCCCTGCTCCTGCTGGGCACACCATGGCTGATCCAGTCCAGGATGCTCTTGGCCTTTTTAGTCACCTGGGCCACTGCTGGCTCATGTACAGCCGCTGTTGACCAGCTCCCCCAGGTCTTTTTCTGTGAGTAATTAACACGGCTTGACAATGGGATTTCACATTCCATACCACTGCCGACAGCTCCAGGAGAAAGTTGAAAGGAAATAAGAGAAAATCCACAGAATTCATTAAGTGACAAAAAAACCCCTCTGCAGCAGGAAGCACACTGAGCCCTAATGAGTTATTGACAAAAAGGTGATGTTTAAATCAATCTCATCACCTCTACAGTTCAGGAGAGGCAGAAGTTTCATCAGTAAGCTCACTTCACGAAAGGAAATATCCAATGGTAGCAAACTGAAGAAAAACAAACATTGGCCCTGATCTAGCCAGACATGATGACCAGGGAGAGAAACCAGTGTCATGGGAGTCCTGGACTCCAGCTCAACCCTCTCCTGCAGGTCTCTGGGCCAAAGTGAAATCTGACAGTATCAGTGTGGGCAGAGCCCTTAAGGGTTATAAGAGATGTTTAAATGCAATGTATGTGGAATCTACCCTTTTCAGCCAGCTCATCTCCGGGCTCACACACAAGGAGATCTCCATGGGTTCTCCTAGGACTTTCCCAAGAAGTAAAATAGATTCAAATTCAGAAAATCCAGCCCATGCTATGGCAGGAATTTGGGGGACATGCAGCACAGACGTGATGACAGAAGTTGGAAGCACAATGTATACATACATGGAATTTTTGCACATCAATCCAGGCACATGGATTTCCCATTGCACCTTGTTGGCCGTCCAGCTCTGAAAGCGTTAAGCAACTCTTCACTATTTTTCATATTGCATTCAAACATATTTGCATGTTTTCCTCATATTTGTACAGGTATGAATAAAACCCTAATTAAGTCATGGACTTTCCCAGCCTGGACTAACAACCTTCTGCAACCAACTTAGAAATTGGCAAAGTATACTGTATTATCAAAAGCCTTTAATCCATAAAGGTTAGGTCTTCTGACTAGCTTGCTGAACACAAATTATTTAGGAAAAAAGCCTCAAACCTTTGTACTTGTCAAGAGAGAAGGAGATGAAAATTCAATTTCTTTGCAATGAAATATTTACTTTATGTATTATCTTGCTGTTTAATCCATGTGATTTTGTCTCCTCGCAAGATACTAGGGATTTATTTTATTTGATGTCCTCCTAGATAGTTGCAAGGATTGATTTAATGCCTCACAACTATAAGCACAGACACACATTCACAATATTAACCCTCACTGTGGGAAACATGTAATCAAATGAATATTCCCAACTCTCACTTTAGTTGCAAGAAAACTGATAATATGGGTGTTGCCAGAAAATACAGCATGTGTTCATTAACTCAGATCACCATCAGGGGCTTTTGCCTCTGGGAAAACAAGAGGGGAACTATGCTGTCTTACCAGCACAGCATGAGGACTAATTTGAAATAAATAACTCTTAGATATATCCCACATCATAGTCTTGCTGCTATTTTTGTACCGGGAGCAAAGTCAAAATGCATTTTTGCTCACTTCCATGCTGGCTTTCCTGCCCAGTATCTCTCCTCCCTTGGGGACACACTGCCCCAAAGACAACAGGCTCCTTACCCAGTAGGAGACCTGCGTCTTTGGTCCCATCTCTGTGGCTTCTCCTTGACCTAAGGTCCAGAACACAACCCAGAAACTGGTCACCGTCTAAAAGATGTTGTTATGGATCTCATCACTCACACTTTGGTCAGCCAAAGAAATGAAAATTGGCTGCTGCTGGAAATATTTGAGTCACACTTACCAGTTCGTCTCGCACATCCCCTGGTAGGCTTCAATCACGTCCTCCTGATCGATGTGGTTGTCACTGTTCGGCCAGCTGGCATTGGTGGGGGTGCTTTTCTAAATTCAACACGCAAAACACAGCAGCATGACATCCTGCACATCTTCCTGTCTTTCCCAGATCCTGATACCGAACAACTCCCAAACACCCATAGCAGAGCGTCTCAAGTTACCCATCATAACAGAGAGTTTATACAAATTCATACACATGCAAACAGACAGCAGTAGAGATTAGAAGATGCAAGGAGGATGCAGTGAACTGGGGACGGAGATAAGGGGTGTGTGTGGTCTGAAATAGAAAACATCCCAAAAACCTTGAGAAATGAAAAGGCAATGAATTGAAAAGACCGAGCAAGAGTTTTCAGAAAATGCACTCTTCCATCAGAACGGGCTCTTAAAAATAGCTCCCAAGTAACTGTGATGAAACAGGCTCTCTGCCTGCCTAAACACCAGCATAAACACATTATAGCTGCCCCAGCATCCAGTGAGCAGAATTTGGTTCAGAAGCTCTTTTTTCTCCATCCCATTTCCTTGCAGAATAAGCTGATTGCCACAGAACATCCCTGGGAACATCTCAGACTACCACACCTTGGTGCAGGGCTGAAGAATCACAGAATCATAAAATGGTTTGGAAGGGACCTTAAAGATCTTCCAGTTCCAGCCCCGTGCCACGGGCAGGGACACCTCCCACTGGATCAGGGGCTCCAAGCCCCATCCAACCTGGCCTTGAACCCCTCCAGGGATGGGGCAGCCACCCCTGCTCTGGGCAACCTGGGCCAGGGCCTCCCCACCCTCACAGCAAAACATTTCTTCCTAAGATCTCATCTCATTCTCCTCCCTTTCAGCTTCAAACTGTTCCCCCTCATCCTATCCCTGCACTCCTTAATTGAGAGCCCCTTTCCAGCTTTCCTGGAGCCCCTTTTAGCACTGGAAGCTGCTCTAAGTTCTCCCTGGAGCCTCCTCTTCTCTGGGAGGAGCCCCAGCTCTCTCAGCCTGTCCTCATAGCAGACATGCTCCAGCCCTCAGATCATCTTCGTGGCCTCCTCTGGACTCACTCTAACAGATCCATGTCTTTCTTGTGCTGTAGACTCCAGAAGTGAATGCACGACCCCAGGTGGGGTCTCACCAGAGCAGATTAAAGGGGCAGAATCCTCTCCCTTGCCCTCATGGTCACACTGCTTTGGATGCAGCCCAGGACAAGGTTGCTCCTTGGTGTGGCCTGGATAGATCTTATCAGGTATGAGGTCAAGCACGCTACAGCAGTACAGGCCACCATGGGACATACAGTCCTGGGTTGTCTGAAATGATGTCATAGACTTTGTCTTATCCATAGGTAGAAGCTCCTATAACGCTAAAGAACCTCCTATAGCCTCCCCATGCCATCCTGCCACCCAGAGCTTACCAAAGCAGAAAAGGCATGACCCAGGCAATCAGTGAATTTCCAGCAACAGAACAGGAAAAGGAAAAGAAAATCCACTACCCTCTCAATTACCATGTCTTTCCCAGACTGTTTTTGCTGGGCTGCATTCATAATCTGCGTCCTCAGGACCAGCACCTCTTCCTTCCGCACTTCCAGTTCCTCATTCGCTGATTTCAGCTGATTCAGTAGGAGGTTGTAACTGTCCTGAATATCGTTGGACGAGTTGTTCTGGGTTGCTTGGTCTGCAATAGCCTTCCTCAGCTCATTAAGTTCATTTTTCAGCTTCTTGTTCTCTGACTCCAGCTCTTGCCTCTGGAAAATACCAAGCCATTAACCAGATCAGATAAACTTTCTTGCACTGCCTCATCTTTTTCTGAGGTGCCTCTAGGTAACTCAGTTGCCAATGATCACGTCTGAACGAGCAATTCATGCCAGCATCTGGATTTTGCTGCCTGTCCAGGCATGTGTGGCTCAGAAAATATTTTTGCTGTAATCAGTAGCCTGTTGTTATTAAATAACAACATTACTGGGTGACACAGGGGAGATTTTTCATTTGTTGAAACAATTTTTAAGCACAAAGGCAACCAATTAGAAAATCCAAACACGTCTGTTTCTCCTCCACATCTTTTCCTTTTCAATCAAGACATTACAACAAACCGCATAATGTTTAGATCACCTTTCATATTCTTTAGACAATCTGCAAGATGCCAATTTACACAACCCTTCATCACAGCAGATGTGCCATTAGGTGAGCTATGGCTGTGTGAATTCCCACTGCAGCTTCTTTTTCACGCGTTTTGTAATTCCCCCATCCTGGTGCACTATATGCAGTTGGAAGATTTTCTCGCCCTAATGTCTTGTCAGCTGCTGGCATCTGACAGGCAAGGGCAATTCTGTACAAGCTGCTTCTCCTGAATAATCTTGCATGAGCATCATCGTGTTCACCAAGACAACTAAAGGGCTTATTTGCTTTTGCATGACAGTAGAAGACAGAAGAATAAAACTCTGGCAGCTAAGACAGCCTTAATCACAAAGCAAGCAGTAATACCTTGAATCCTGGGTTCAGTTTTGGGCCCTTCACTCCAAGAAGGACATTGAGGGGCTGGAGCGCGTCCAGAGAAGGGAACAGAGCTGGGGAAGGGGCTGGAGCACAAAGGTTATGAGGAGCAGCTGAGGGAACATGGGATTGTTTAGCCTGGAGAAAAGAAGGCTGAAGGGAGACCATATTGACCTCTAAAACACCCTGAAAGGAGGTTGTAGAGAAGTGAGTGTCGGTCTCTTCTCCCAGGTAACAAACAATAGGATGAGAGGAAATAGCCTCAAGTTGTGCCAGGGAAGGTTTAGATTCAATATTAGAAAACCTTTCTTTACTGAAATAATGATGAAACATTGGAAGAGGCAGTGTGGGGTGCTCTCTCTTGTCCCCATGCACCCAGGCCTCTCGGACAGTGCCAAATAAACCCAATGTGATCCATATCCATGTACTGCATGGTAAAAACAGAGACATCTGCAAGAGAGCTGACAGAGCCTGGTGGCTGACCGATTTGGGGCCAGCTCTTTCCTAGGGACTGACCCCTAGCCATGTGGATTCTCTAGTGTCTACAATAGCGCAAGCTCTTCCTCCACTGAGCTCCAGGTGCTTCCCTCACTCTTTCCACAGATTTCTTGCACAATCCCACTTATCTATGGGATATCTGCTTCATTACCAGTTTTGGATAACGTGAGCTAACGAATCCAAAAATGGCTGGAGGGGTGGGGATGGTGGTAATTTATACAGTTTACACAGTGTGTAGCTAGCACAGCTGTGTAAATCTCATTTCCATAGGAAATGGGGTTTACAATTATTAATCCTTACAAATTATAAATAGCATGCCTTAACACAGCAGAGGTGTGAACAGAATAGCTGATCTGGCATTTGGACATACTTCTAGCTGAACAAACACCATCATTAACTAGAATATTCAGGTACTTTATACCATCTGTCATCAGATACAGTAATTCCTCCACGTCCATACTAACCACAGCTCAGTAGAGGGAGCATGTGAGACATCAGCTTTTCTGTAACTGTTTTTTAAAACAACAGTTCGAAAAGTGTGCGTGGTGGGAAATCTGTACCAAACTGGATTTTACTCTTCTCGCCATGTGGAAAAAGCATCAACTCACTTTGCACTCTTTTCTGATCACGCTCTGAGACAGAAGGGTAAAAACAAAGCGATTAACTGGATTTCTACACAAATAGCTGTTCGTGATTTCTGTTATTTGCCACCTCAGGCACTCATGGAGAGCTACAGCTTTCCAACTATCATCTCTAAAAGTCAGTGCCGGTAACAGGAGGTTTTGGGTTATCACCATGTTCAGACAATTTGTTTGGGCTGTTAGAGCCACGCAATAGGCTGCAGCCCTAAGCAGGAGCTCCTTACTCACCTTCAGACTGTTGTATGCAAAATCTTCGTGGTCTGAAGTCGTTTCAGTCTTCATTTCAGTTACCTGCGTGGATTAAAGAGATAAATCAATATGCAAAAGCAGCCAGAGCAACTAACACATGGCACAGGACAGCTAGGCATGCCTCCCTCAGCAGCCAGCCCTGCCAGCCAGCTCAACCATAATAATGTTATTAATTGCCATTAGACGGAGCTCCAGCAAAACATAGTAGGGCAGGGGCTGTTTCAGGAGAAAATGTTTTAATCTCTCATTAATCTTGACAACTGTGGCTTGCTGCAGCTTTCAAATAATGAAAGTCATTAGGGGAACAACCTTCATCATAGTGGTTGGGAGGCAGGTTTTTAATCTGCATCTGTAGCAAGGGTGAGACGCTGGGGAAGTTTTCTATTTCATTTATTTCCTGCAAATTGCCAGAGATGATAAGCAAGAATGTCTAGTGAAGCAAGTAAATAATTACTACTGACGATTCTGTTGAGTCGCTTCTTGCATTTGTCAACAGATACACAGATCTCACATTGGAGACAAGTAAATTAAATAATTCCCAAACAAAGCAAGAGCAGCCCAGGAAATTTCAATAAGGAAACCAAGAGTGATGGCATCTGCTCAGCCTTTTATGTAAGAGCATCTTTACTGCTTCATGGGAAGGGGGAAGGTATTGATCACATATTAGGAAGAAATTCTTCGTGATGAGGGTGGGGAGGCCCTGGCCCAGGCTGCCCAGAGCAGGGGTGGCTGCCCCATCCCTGGAGGGGTTCAAGGCCAGGTTGGATGGGGCTGGGAGCCCCTGATCCAGTGGGAGGTGTCCCTGCCCATGGCAGGGGTGGGACTGGATGGGCTTTGAGGGCCCTTCCAATCCAAACCATTCCATGACACCAGCACTGTGGTTTCATGGCATTCAGCATCTCCAACCCCATCATCTGGCTTCTGAAAAAGCCACAAAGCCTCAGTTACAGATGGTAGCATAAAAAGTATAGAAGACAAATAATTTTAAAAGCTCCCCATGCTGAACAGCAGCTCACTGGTAGCTGGAGAGCTGTACGTTCAGGTTCCAATTGCCAGTCTGGACAGACTCTGGTCTCTCAAGTTATCACTACTGCTGTCAGTAATCTTGATTTTTTCACTTTATTCTTTTCTGTTAAATTACTTCCAAGCAAAAAAATTCAAACAGCGGGGAGATTTTTTTCACAAGGAAGAAAGACTATCAAAAGAATAACCCTGCCCTGCAATAGAAAGGAAGAACTCATTCTTCTAACAGCTGTCTTGCTATGGTTTTACCATATCATTTTTCAAACTACATTCCTATATGATTATTTCTGGGGGAAAAAAAGTGAAACCGTACACAGGTTGGAACAATACTAAGGGCCTAAGTTTGACTGAGTGGTCTGTGAAGTGCTCATCAGGTCACGCCATGCGGTGCTGGATGAGGGGAAGACAGGACTGTAACCAAATCATAAAGTCATAGAATGGTTTGGGTTGGCAGGGACCTTAAAGCCCATCCAGTCCCACCCCCTGCCATGGGCAGGGACACCTCCCACTGGATCAGGGGCTCCAAGCCCCATCCAACCTGGCCTTGAACCCCTCCAGGAATGGGGCAGCCACCACTGCTCTGGGCAACCTGGGCCAGGGCCTCACTGCCCTCAACAGGAAAACATTTCTTCCTAAGATCTCAGTTCAATCTCCCTTCTTGCAGCTTCAGACTGGTCCCCTCTTCTTATCCCTGCACTCACTGATCAAGAGCCCCTCTCCAGCTTTCCTGGAGCCCCTTTCCCTACTGGAAGCTTCTCTAATGTCTCCCAGGAGCTTTCTCTTCTCTGGGCGGAACAACCCCAACTCTCTCAGCCTGTCCTCAGAGCAGAGGTGCTCCAGCACCATCTTCATGGTGTTCTCTGGACTCACTCTCACAGATCCATGTCCTTCCTGTGCTGAGGACTCCAGAGCCACACACAGGACTACAGGTGAGGTCTCACGAGAGCAGAGGGACAGAGTGCCGAGCCTTATGGACACAGATACTACCTTTTGCTGGATCCAGCCTAGAGGTGTATCAGTGTTGGTAGCCATGATGAGAGAGGTCCTGGTTACCAGGACCTCTCTCATCATGGCTACCAACCACTGATACACCTCTAGGCTGGATCCAGCCAAAAGGTAGTATCTGTGTCCATAAGGCTCCGGCATCCTGTCCCTCTGCAATCCTCCAAGTACTCATGTTTCCCTTCCTCATTCTGACCTTTGCAAAAAAACCTCAATCCATGCTTCAAATTTCTCAGAAAAGAAGGAAATTGCATCAATGCAGGCAGTATGAAACACTTCTAAATTGATTCTACATTTCATTGCTTTCAAGATGCTTAAGATACTGTCCTAAATCTGATATAATCTGTTTATGTATACAAATATATAAAATCAGTCCTGTCCATCTATCCTTAGCTGCCAAAAATGCTTCTATCCACATCCCAGCTGAATTTGCTGCCTCTTATCTTGAACTTGCCACTCTCAGACCTCAATTCTTACATTGTGTGTCCTCAGGAATTCAGTGAAAGCCAGTTATCAACATAAAATATTAGTATCAATGAAAAGTCATCTCTCACCTGGGATTTCTTTCTCTCCTGCTCCTTTTTCTCCAGCTGGGTTTGCAGCTTACTCCTCTCCTGCTCTAGCTCCCTCACTCGCTTCTGCAGCTTTAGGAAGAGGGTCATGTCCATGGCGGCTTTCTCCATCCCAACCTCCTGGAGAAGAACAGGAGAGTGGAAAAAGAGGGGAAGACCTCAGTCAAGTTTTATATCATGCATAGGGCCAGCTACGTCCTGACTGCACATAAGCACCAACCCCAGCTACAGCAGGTAATGGGAGCATCGTTTTCAAACGCCAAACACTTTAAGCATCTATTCTTAATGTCCATAAAAAGGTGACTCATTCTAATAAATCTTTGATTGTTTAATAGACAAATAGACAAGTGTGCCCTTTGGAGACATGGCTAAGAACATTAAAATGCCCTACTGAGTCCCTTCTAGACAAGTATTTAATAGTTGTTTTTCAATTGGCTTCACCTGGAATATTTCTGATTGTTTCGACTTCAGAAAATGCTCTCAGAGCGGTTCAGAAACATTAAGGCAATGTAAAACATCAACCAGCAAAGGGAAGTGAGGGTTTCTGCAGGTATGCTATGTGGGACACACAGCACAGTCCTGCCAGCGGGGTGACAGATCCTCAGAACATCCACCATCCACGCATGCTTTTGAGGCATGAAAATGGAGTTTAAAAAGCAGCCTATTCTAGCAAATGTAAGCAAAGCCCATATTTCCCTTCTCTGTGTGATTCTTGATAGCCAGGGAGTAATTTATGCTGCTCTTTTCTGTATTAAGAGGCTGTTGATTACAGGGGCTGTCCTGGCCAGCAAAGCATCCATGAAGACGCATCCATGAAGGCACATCGGAATGAAACCGCTTGGGGCAAGGAAACCGGTGCACTTGCAGAGAAAGATTGCTATAGTATTATTTCCATCATGCTAGGAATAACTACATTTAACAATGCTGATCACTTTGATGAATTTCCATCTCAGTCTTTAAGCTGGTATGGCCAAATCGTAACATTTTATTATTTTTATAGCCCTTTTTAAGTCTGATGCCACAAATGAACAAGCATTTGCTACAGCACCATAGCCCTGCCATCCCTCTACACACAATTAACAAGGTATGCCTGTAGCACAAAATCAGTTTAAACTTTCACACCTTATAGCCCAGCCTGCCTTCCTCCTACGTGCTCCAAGACCCACATGAAACATCCCCACTGAGATGGGCTCTCCTCACCTTGAGCCTGCCCTATTTACTGTACCTCCACTTGTTGTATTACATCCTCAGTGTCTCCGATCTCAGAGGGTGATATAGACGGATAATTGGAATCAGACTCCAAACTGCTCTGGGTGGATGGGCTTCTCCTGTGCCCTGGTGCTTGCTGCCAAGAAGTGATGCAGATAGATAAAGCGTTCAGTGTTTAGGGAACAAATATTCACAAAATGCTGTTTCTTAGAGCAAATATATATCTATATTTGAAGGTAATCTTTACAAAAGGCTTAAATGTCACCTTACAGGGAATTCCACCTTCTAGTTCTCATGCCGTACTATAACATTCATCATAACAGAAGGCAACAGTTTAAAATGTGAAGTGATACAGATTCCACATGAATTAAAGGTTTTTCATGTCAACAGATGCCTGTCAAGTAGAAGCATGCATCTGAGCTCAAGATTATGCTGTTCACAGAACTCTCAGGGGCTTCTTTTGAATGTTCAACCTCCCACTTAATCCAGCAAACCTCTAATTATTATCCAATTTGCAGCAGTTCTTCTGACACTGTAGCAGAGGGACCTAAAAACTTTGGCTTTTGGAATTCTGAAGCCCTGTTGCTGGAGTTTCTTTGGTTGTTTTTTAATCCAGCACCAACCTATGAACATCACTGAAACAAAAAGCAAAACAAGAAGCATGAACCGTTTTTCCCCTGAGATTCACAGATACCTCTATGCAGTTAATGGAGGAGTATGAAAGATCTCTTGGGGCACACATGCGGTTTGGCTTCAGAAGTTCAGTCTTAGAAAAATCAAGCACAAACTGCACAATGTGCAGTTCTATTAAGTGTTTTGAGGATGAGCGAGTCATGTTATCCAGCCACCAACATCAGATCCAGGACACATGAGAACAGGGATCATTTCAATTTCGTTACCTTTATAACATTCATTTCATCTCGCAAGTTGTCATATCTCTGCTCCAGCCCCGAATACTCTTTTACTAGGTTCTGATAACGAGACCTCTCTTCTTCCAGCTCTTTCTTCATCTGGATATTTTCCTCAACTGTGTTTCATGCAAATGCATTTTGGAAATAATAAAAAAAAAAGAAATTATGGTCTTCATTTTCAAAATGAACTTCCTGTAAATATGTGCAATAACAATGACTAATTCAAAAAATGCTCTCTGCCAAGAAGCTTGAGAATACATGTAAGCACTCTCTAATATTTACAGACTATTATAATCTATATCTGTCTCCTTGCCATGTGGCACAGCTTGAGTTGTTCTGCTCAGACAGAACAGTCCTCTGCCATTCCAGTTAAAGAAAAGCCTCCAGCACCTGCAAACTATCACATCTATTATGATAAGCTCATCTGTTCCAGCTCCCATGGACCAACCATAAACCCACTTAAGAAAACACCAACACAGTATGGAAATGCATCCATGCTTAAGAAAAGCAATTTTTTTTTGCTAAAAAGTCCTTTATGGAAGCAAATCTTGTCCTCTCTTTTTCCGGATAAACCAGGCAAATATAGTCCATGTGTCCTTTTAAATAGATGAGCACCAAATAAACTCCCTCCACTTGGTTTCCCCAAGCTTCAATGCTCCAAAAGCATTCCATAAAAGATTAAGAAATACTTGGAGCAAATTTCTTTTTAATGTGTTACTTCCATTTCTTTATTTTGCATCAGATTGGGAGCAAGAGAACTACTTCAGAAGTACCACACAACAGTGATAGATAGATCCACAGAATGATGCATGATGCTTTTTGTAAGTCCTGCAAAAAAAATCAAAGCTGAAAAGGATCATTAAAAAATAAAAAAGCTCAATGCACACATGAGAGTTTCTTTTGTGGCTTGGGATTTTCCCAGATTGCTTTCCTCTCTGTACATCTCACCATCTAAGTTTCTGCTTTAAAAACACTCACAAACACCTGTCACATTAGAGAAATCTTGTGTCACAGCTCAACATCGTTAACTGTGCTGTTCCTTGGATCCTTTATTCCCCAGTCTTGCGATGTGGTTATTCTCTGCCCTCCACCTCTACAGCCTCACTACCTCCCACAACACCCACAGTAAATGCTGCAACATAACTGAACTAAAAAGCCATTCTAGGTACTTTGTTCCACATTTCACCAATTAAACCAGCCTCTGCCTTACCATCCACCAGCAGGACAGCGCATACAGAACTACGTGCACAACAAAACAGTGACAACAGACACCAGGAAAGGGTTGCATGAAGTTTAGCACCTTCCTAAGTAGGAAAAGTACACATGAAAAACAAGTTTGAGGGAAGGACAGTTACGCTCCTCATTTAGTGGAGGCGTTATGATGCTACAACCATTTCTTTCTTACCTTCAGACTGACATAGGATCCTGCTCTTGAGCTCCTCTTTTTCCTGCTTCAGGAGGGTGTTTTCTTCTTCCAAGTCAGATATGCGCTACAAAACAAGGGAAAGAATTACTGTTGGGTGCAGGTCACAGCCTCTGCAGAGGGATTACATTTCACCTGGCTGGAGACAGAGAGCTTTGTTTGAGCTTTCTTTGCTGTTTAAAAGATCTGTTTTCTTGTGCTTTTCCAGTTACCCTGTCAGCATTAGTTGAAACAGAGGAGAACCATACTACAACAACTTTGCTTTTCCTGAGTGCATTTCTATCTTAAATTAATGTTTTCAGCAGAAACTTACAAAATACTGAGCAGCAGGACTTGGCAACCACGATCTGCAGGAGTTAAACTCCTACAAGTGTTCAGGTGATAAAATTGGAGGTTTATTTCCACGTCTCAATGGGTTTTGTTGCCATCTTCAAGTCACAGCACTGACAGCTGCTGAGTTAAAAAAACATCTGCTGATTGTTTTAGGCAATGTAGCTCTTAAGTGGTTAAGATGGACACAGTGGGTGGAAAACTGGTTGGCTGGAGGGCCCAGAGAGTGGTGGGAAACGGAGTTAAATCCAGCTGGAGGCCAGTGACAAGTGGGGTTCCCCAGGGCTCAGGGCTGGGTCCAGCCCTGTTCAATGTCTTCATCAATGACCTGGATGAAGGCATCGAGTGCACCCTTAGCAAGTTTGTGGATGACACTAAGCTGGGTGGAAGTGTGGATCTGCTGGAGGGTCGGGAGGCTCCAAAGGGATCTGGACAGGCTGGATCCATGGGCTGAGACCAATGGCAGGAGGTTTAACAAGGCCAAATGCCGGGTCCTGCACTTGGGGCACAACAACCCTGAGCAGCTCCAGACTAGGAGAAGCCTGGCTGGAAACTGCCTGGAGGAGAGGGACCTGGGGGTGTTGGTTGACAGCCGACTGAACATGAGCCAGCAGTGGCCCAGGTGGCCAAGAAGGCCAATGGCATCTTGGCTTGTATCAGAAACGGTGTGACCAGCAGGTCCAGGGAGGTTCTTCTCCCTCTGGACTCGGCACTGGTGAGACCGCTCCTCGAATCCTGTGTTCAGTTCTGGGCCCCTCACCACAAGAAGGATGTTGAGGCTCTGGAGAGAGTCCAGAGAAGAGCAGCAAAGCTGGTGATGGGGCTGGAGAACAGGCCTTGTGAGGAACAGCTGAGAGAGCTGGGGGTGTTTAGCCTGGAGAAGAGGAGGCTGAGGGGAGACCTCATTGCTCTCTACAACTCCCTGAAAGGAGGTTGTGGAGAGGAGGGAGCTGGCCTCTTCTCCCAAGTGACAGGGGACAGGACAAGGGACAATGGCCTCAAGCTCCACCAGGGGAGGTTCAGGCTGGACATCAGAAAAAAAAATTTCCATAGAAAGAGCTATCGGGCACTGGAACAGGCTGCCCAGGGAGATGGTTAAGTCACCTTCCGTGGAGGTGTTTAAAAGATGAGTGGATGACGTGCTCAGGGACATGGTTTAGTGGTTGATAGGAATGGTTGGACTCGATGATCCAAGAGGTCTTTTCCAACCCATTGATTCTGTGTGATTCTGTGTGAATGTGAGCATCAGTATTAAATAGCTCAGGCTTTTTCAACTTCATGTGTGTTACTTCATGTGATAAGATTACAGCCACTCTAATGCTTTACAGTACTGCAGAACCTCTAGAGCAGTGATGCATAATGTGTATCAGGGCCTTTGGTACTACAACACAAGCATACAGAATCATAGAATCATGGAATCATAAAACGGTTTGAGTTGGAAGGGATATTAAGCCCATCCAGTCCCACCCCTGTCATGGGCAGGGACACTTCCCACTGGATCAGGGGCTCCAAGCCCCGTCCAACCTGGCCTTGAACCCCTCCAGGGATGGGGCAGCCACCAGCTCTAGGGGAAACCCATGCTACTGCCTCCCCACCCTCAGTGGAAAACATTTCTTCCTAACATTTCATCTCAATGTCCTCCCTTTCAACTTAAAACAACTCCCCCTCATCCCATCCCTGATCATGAGTCCCTCCACAGCTTCCCTGTAGGCTCCAGGATATACAGCTATTAACACTAAAAATTAATGAAAACAGAAACCAAATGCTGGAAAATAATTGTTTGTTTTTTTTAACTACCTCTTTATTAAAAATAATAGGACGCAAGTCCATTTGTCACAACAACAAGGCTGGATTGACACTGACAGCAGCCTGTCCTGTAATTTTGTTCATCCTCAGGAATTCAAATGTATTCAATAGCGTTCTTTCAAAATACAAAAACATCACATTACCAAGTGAAATATGCTGCTATGGTTAAGCAGGATGATTCTGCTGCTGTCAAGTAGGAGAACAAACTGAGATGTCATTCCAGCATAATGTCATTTCCCATGCCTGCCCCATCACAACCTGTAGCCATGGCTTAAAAAACAGCTGCACACAGCAGATGGATCTCAAGATGCCAAAACAAACAACACTGTGCACACCATAGTACAAGTTTTTGGTGCCCAAGAGAAATAATTTTGCTGTCACCACAAGATAACATTTTTAGGCAGCCCATATATGCCACGTGGCAAATTGTATGCATTCCCAGCACTGGCTTCAGTTTTCCATGCATGCTCAAATCAAGGTATTTTATCAAATGCTGTGTATGCCAGGCACATACTAATGATGAGGGTAAGATCATAAAGAATATTTTACTTTAAGTCATGACTGAAGCAGTGTAGAGAAACTAGAAGGTCCCACTAACCCTCACTCTCCAATCCATTCATTTACTCCAGCTGCCTGCGTGAGACTATATCTCCTGCATCTTTATAAATAGAATCACAGAATTATGGAATGGTTTAGGTTGGAATGGACCTTAAATATCATCCAGTTAGGAATGGAAGGGACATTAAAACCCATAGTTCCACCCCTCTGCCATGGGCAGGGACACCTCCCACTGGATCAGGTTGCTCTAAGCCCCATCCAACCTGGCCTGGAACCCCTCCAGGGATGGTGACTCAGTCACTTCCCTGGGCAGCCTCTTCAAGCGTCTCACCACCCTCATTGTGAGGAATTTCTTCCTAATATTCAATCTGAACCTCCCCTTGCACAACTTATGGCCATTTCCTTTCATCGTGTCACCTGGGAGAAGAGACCAACATCCATCTCTCCACAACTTCCTTTCAGGGAGCTGCAGAGAGTGATGAGGTCTCCTCTCTGCCTTCTCTTCTCCAGGCTAAACAGCCCTGGGTCCACCAGTTGCTCCTCATAAGGCCTGTTCTCCAGTCCCTTCCCCAGGAGCAGGCAGAGTGGGTTACACAGTGGCCAAGTAGTACGATCGCTGTTGCCTACACTGGTACCTTTTGTACCTTGTGCTCATTGTTCTATAGAAAACAGGTCTTTGAAGATGCTTCAAACACAACAGCACCTGCTTTGAAGGATGTTCAGCAGCGAGCACTCGTGATGTCTTCAGCTCTTATTTAAGTGCCTGTACTGGAACCACCTGCTTATGACATTTTGCTCTAACCCTCCCTCAATCTTATGAGGAGAGGGTGGTATCATTTGCTACTTTACTAATAAAATTCCCAGGCAGGTATTGAATCATCATAGCTTACCAAAAGAGAAAATTATGTTCTGCCAAAAGCCCCAGCTGTTGGTATTCACCTAGATCTCATGTTTTAAACTTTATCATGAATAGATTAAAAGAAGGCCTGCTCTAAAATTAAGGAGTCAGAGAGAAAAGCAGTAAGGAAGAGGTTAAAGGACATTTTCAATATCAAAATCACACTTAATATTGATTTGCAGAAGCTGCAGTCCCAGCTCACATCAGTAAAATTAAGGCTGTGGCCTAAGTGACACTTAGAAGTATCTGATGACTTTGGGTACCATCTCCAGAGAGAGGATATCCCACCACAGCCATGGTGCAAGCTTGCTATTGAAGGGGAAAAGCGCTTCTCCCACCGGAGCTCATTTTCATGACATTCCTCGTGCTTTTGGTAGTTATTAGAACTACTCAGAAATCTCCACCATAAATTTTCTTATAAAGCGATTTTTGGCTAATTGAATGTTTCCAGGAAGGAAGCAGGTCTTCTGCATTTTCCCACTGACCAGGAATTGAAGGGAACACTTGAAAGCTAATGTCAGAAATGTGAGCCTGCACTGATGAGTAGAAACGTTTTATAATTAAACCATTTATTGTCACAGTAAAGCGCACAGTATTCACTCTGCTGTAGGCCCTTCTACAATAAGGGAAGGCTTTTGCTTTGTTTTCATGCTTTTTAAAAGCATTTCTATGGTCCTTAAACCAACCTTTCTTCTGAGTGCTCGAAGGGGATTTACAATCAAGAACAAAGAGAAGCAGCCTTTCCCCAGTTGCATCACCTTCAAAATAAAGCATTCTTTCAGGCTCTAAAAGCCTGTGCTGCAGCCAGCTAATGAACTGCACCCTATGCCAAAAAGGATCTTCTCGTTCGGTGTTGGAGAAAAGAAAATCACTGACTCTGTGAATCTCTGTGTGCGTGCAATCCACGCACAGAGTGGAGTAACCGCTTTTCTGACAGCCCTTGGGCTGGCCAAGAGACAACACACACACAGCCTGAATGCTTTTTGAGAAGCACACCCAAAAAATGCATTTCAGCTGTGCTCGTTGTTCAGACTAAGCACTCCTGACCACACAGTCCCCACAGCTACTCACCCAATCCCACCATCCCAGGGGTGATGATGATGGTGATGAAGATTATCATTATTAATATTTCTTCCTGATTAGATCTTAGGAAGAAATGTTTTCCTGTGAGGGTGGTGAGGGCCCTGGCCCAGGTTGTCCCAGAGCAGATGTGGCTGCCCCATCCCTGGAGGGGTTCAAGGCCATGTTGGATGGGGCTTGGAGCCCCTGATCCAGTGGGAGGTGTCCCTGCCCATGGCAGGGGTGGGACTGGATGGGCTTTAATGGCTTTTCCAACTGAGACTATTCTATGTTTCTGTGATTCTACCCACCAAGGGAGGTGTGCTAGGGCAGGCGCTGCTGAGCCAAGTGTCCCAGAAGAGCCCCAACTGGGCATTCTTCTACCATAATAAAAACACAGCTAGTCCCAGACCTCTTTTTTTTCAACGTCCAAAGGCAAGTCATCTTCAGGTTATCACATAAAAAGTGCTGTTCTAGAGTAAAAGCTGCAAACCAGCTTTTTTCTATGCATCGGATTGAGTAGAAAAGCCCTAAGTTCCTTTCAACAGCAGGATCAAAGAAATTGCTTCAATGGTTGGTGCACAAGAAAAACGAACATGGATTTAAGATGAGCACTTGCTCAGGTTACAAGCACTTGCAGCAGGGAACTGAACCTGTACCTTAGTGCCTCAGGCTATGAGAATGAGTGTGAAAGTTATTCGGAATGAAGCTGACCAGCAAAGAAATTGAAGGTCAAAGGTCAGTTTTTACTATTTGCAAAAAGCCTCTACACTCTGAAGCCTTTTTCCCCACTAGAACACTTTTTGCACAACAGTGGAAACACCGAGCCACCTTCGTCTCAGGAAATCCAGATAACTTAGGTCTCATGAGGGAGGAAAAATAAAAAAGTTCATTCCATTTAACAGAATCACAGAATGGTTTGGGTTGGAAGGGACCTCAAAACCCATCCAGCCCCAATCCCCTGCCACGGGCAGGGACACCTCCCACTGGATCAGGGGCTCCAAGCCCCATCCAACCTGGCCTTGAACATCTCCAGGGATGGGGCAGCCACAACTTCTCTGGGCAGCTCCAAACCCTATAAAGAGTTGTAACAACCAGCCTTGCTGGTGTCTGAGCAGTGCCTCTGCTTGGGAGGGACGCGCTGGTCCCCATACAGGTCATGCTCTGTGTGTACCTACACCAGCAGCCACTAAGACTAATGCAACAGCCACAAACTGTATGGCAGAAACCAACCCCTGATGCTCCATACCAGGCTGGGCTGAGGAAGGACGTCTTCCTAATATTTACAGCACCCTCAACAACTTCTCTAGTATTTTGCATTACATGCCGTGAGGAATCACTGTATATACATGAAGCTCTGTTGCAGTCGTGATTATTAAGCGCCCTTATTTCAGACAAGTCTGGGTTTGGGGACTTTCTTCGAGGTTGGCAGTGCAAAAAGCATTCTGATGGAGCACCCTCCTGACATGAAGCAGTCACTGCTCCTGCCGGGATGTCCCCCCGCCTTCCTGCCCCATGACATGGTTGAAAGGTAAATTCTAGGGGAATTTACTGACAAAAGAAAGAAATTTTAATGAAGGAACAGAAATTAAGTCCTTGCCCTTCATACTTATGAAGATCGAGCTTTCACCAGCATGACCACCTACACAACATGAGATGTGACAAATAACACATACCTTTCTCAGTAGGTCTTTCTCCCTAACATGGCTGTCTTCCACGACCTTTCTCTCACCACGAGCTTTTTCAAGCTCCAGCCGGAGGCATTCCATCTCTTCTTGCAAGCTGACAAGCTGGTTGCCTTCACCCTGATGGCTCTGCTGATATTGCACCAGTTCCTTCTTCAGCTTTTCCACCTCGGAGGAGTGGGCAGACGTGAGCATAGAGATCTGCTCATTCAGAAGTTTGTATTCCTTGTTCTGCAGCCAACATCCCAAAGAGAAGAAAATAAAAGCATAAGTAATATCAATACATGCATCAATGAACTACAAAAGTAACTGTCAAAAGTCCTTGAACATAGTAGGCAACAAACTTCTGATAGCAAAAATTCCATGCATATGTTAATGAAGCTCATAAAAATAAAAATTTTAAAACCATGACAAAAGCTCAATAATATTTCGGTAACCATTGCACAAGCATTTGTTAAATAAAAGGTACACTTGAAGAAAAGGCAAACAATGCTTGATAGCACGGCAACCAAACTAAAATCCCTACACTTTTATTACAGCGTCCGAGCAATGTTGCTTAATGCAACTGCTTTGCAATTTTCTTTCATCTGTAATAGTTAGCTTGGAGTTTATCCATTTATTCCTGATTCCTGTGCTGGCAGGAACCTGGGGTGAAAATGCACTGTAACATAATTGCAGCTTTGAGCCCAAAGAGCTCCCTAAACTCCATCTTTAGGTCATGTGCCGGCTCAATAGTCTTTTTATTTGCTCAGATTTTCACTTTTAAAGCACTTAGCAGTTATTTGCTCTCAAGTTTTGAGACCTGAAAATTCAGTTGCTTTCATTTTTGTGGTTCAAATCAAAGTTGATGGGACATACATTGTGACTAATAAAACACCACAGTTATTAGCCAGCCCCAGAAATAACAACAATGAATTCACAACAGACCAAGAGCTTCAGTAAAGAGCCAACTAAGTAGCTTTTCTAACATTAGGTAGATTACCATGAGAGCAAAGAACCACTTTGAAATTTAAAATGTTGTCTGGTTTTTTAAAGTTTCCTTTTTGAAAGCCTTCAACATAGCTTTAAAGTTCTGGGCTCATGCCATTCCCTGTACAAAGGATCTGAGAGGCTTTGCTTTCTTAAATGGGACTTGGGTCGAAAGGGAGAGGGAGAGGGAGAGGGAGAAGAGATGCTCAGGGATCTGGTTTAGCAGTGGACAGGTAGGGTTGGACTCGATGATCTCAAAGGTCTTTTCCAACAAAACAATTCTATGATAAAAACCCCTCACTTAACTGAAAAGAAAAAAAAAATTAAAAAAAGAAGAAAGTGGTCCAATGCATATAGAATAAAGTGGGAAAGTGGTCCAGTGTGGGTATTTCACAGCAAAGCAGATGTATAGGTTTCTTCTGTGTGTAAAAAATCCTTTGCCTGACTTAGAAACTAAATTAAATAGGCCCAGTTATGGATGCTAGAGTGTTTGAACTGAGGCTGACATGCAATAGTAGGCTTTAGTGTTTTCAAAGAAATATGACTTCTTCCTCAGGGGCACATGGAGTGTTGCATCTCTCTATTCATGCATGAACTAAAGTAGCAGAAATAGAATCACAGAATCATAGAATAGTTTGGGTCGGAAGGGACTTAAAGATCATCTAGTTCCAACCCCGATGCCACGGGCAGGGACATCCCACTAGAAACATTTTCTTCCACAGTTAGTCAGAAAGCCATACAGCTGCAGCTTGCTAGGGTGCCTGCAATTTGTTTTTCCTAATAGATTTAATTGGCATTTTAAAAGACTGTTTTTATAGATTAGCAAGGACTGAAATCGAGAAACTACAGGGAAAATTCGATGCAACAAACTCACTGCTGCCAGAAAAAGTCCAGTGCACTGAAAAGAAAAGTCCACTGGAACAGTGCTCATTAGCACATCCAAAGCATCCCAGGGAAACCTGTCTCGAAATGATGGTTAAAATTAGCTCACTGGACACGCTTCTGCAGTAATACAGAGCAGGAATTCTTTCCTGCAAAAGTTACTCAGAAAGCAAACTAGCTCCTTCAAAACGGTCTGCACAGAGATTGAGGAAGATCAAGATGAGCACAATCCATTATTTCTGCCAACGTAAAAGCTCTCCATGCCTCCTTCCCTAAAGCAGACCTTTCTGCTGAATTCATTGCCTACAGGAAAGCTGGGAAGGGGCTCTTTATCAGGGAATGCATGAATAGGACAAGGGAGAATGGTTTTAAACTAAGACAGGGCAGATTCAGGCTGGATATAAGGAAGAAATTTTTTACACTGAGTGTGGGGAGGCCCTGGCTCAGATTCCCCAGAGCAGTGGTGGCTGCCCCATCCCTGGAGGTGTTCAAGGCGAGGCTGGATAGGGCTTTGATCAAACTGATCCAGTGGGAGGTGTCCCTGCTTCTGCAGATAGGTTGGACTGGATGACCTGTAAAGTCCCTTCCAGCCCAAACGATTCTGTGATTCTATGATTCATAACCCAGGACAGGAAAACCAACATCAACCAAATACTGTTTTTCCTTTATTTTTCCACTCCAACAATTTCCTAGCAGTAAATGACAAGAAATTGGGGAAAATAAATAAATGTAATACTGTTGGTTCACCACCAAGTCCAGCAGCCCAGCAGACCTGATGCAGACATTCACGCTTATCGCACCAGTTCAGCCCAAATACATGGACCAGAAAAGACTCATCTTAATTAAATCCACTAAATATTCTCCAATTGCAGGGCAGTCATATCAAACAGTTTTCTAATATATAAATACATAGGAAACCTTTTTCCTAGGGCTTTCTATTCCTCATCTACTGTCTGCAAAATCTAAGTATGCAAGCAGGTATTTTAAAATGAAATACCATGGTTTAAAAGTCAGACTCTACTGTGGTGCAGGGTTTGAAGCCAATTAATACAGCAATGAAACCGGCCAACAGTGTCTTGACTCTGCAGTATCTGAGCCAGCACAGAGCCATTTCTCATCTTCTTCATCACAGGACCTCTTGTATCATACAGGGATTGAAGAGATTTAAGGCTGCAAGGAAACTGCGTGTGGTGTATAAGGGTCACTGGCACATCCCAAATAGAATGATAAACTGCAATTACTAATAACTGGTACTACAATCAGGTAGGTATCTTGCAGAGAATGTTCCTTTTGCCTGTAAAAGGGCATCTTAAGGATATAGGTGGATATTCATTTCTCTGTTAATAGTAGTGGACACAGCTGGACGCTACTCAGCATTTCTTATACTCATAACAAGCAACAGAGTACAGAATCATAGAATGGTTTGGGTCGGAAGGGACCTTAAAGCCCTTCCACTTCCCACTGGATCAGGTTGCTGGCCTTGAACACCTCCGGGGAGGGCCAACCACCACTGCTCTGGGCAACTTGTACCAGTGCAGCAGTTTTATCAGGGTAACGTGCACACTTATGTTAGGTGAGAAAACCCTCCTCCTAATCCTGTCATCAAACAATTATTCTGTAGCTCATTAACAACAAGTGGCATTAGACAAAGACCTCTCTGTGATCATGTTGTTACAGTAAGACCACCAAGCCATCCACATAGGCATCTATCACTTACATTGCTTCTACGTAGATGTTATATCCAGTAACACGGTCACACTCAAACTATCTTGCAAAGTGAGTATCTACCTAATTTACCGTTTACCTTCCAGGTGATGTGACTAAAGAGACATACAGTTCAGTAAAACAGAATGTGTGTGGCAAATGCTTGACATCTTCAGTGCTTGCAAAGCAGAAAGCATAATGGAACAATCCAGCCCAAAGCCTGTCTCACACAGGGATCTCACACGGAGCTGCCTTGGGCTTTCAAGGAACAGCTTTCAAAACTACCATTTTATCTTCCTCCTCTGACTCCATCTGGGCAGTTCTCACAACAACTGCAATGCAGCTTTTGCAGCTTACTGAACAAGCTCTGCAGACAGCAAGATGGAAACCCAAGATCTGCCCTTCCGTGGTGGTATCCCACCCTCACAGCAGCAGCAGAAGGCTGTCACCACCACGACATCCTTCCCAGACACTGAAGGAAGATAAAATCCTTCCTGGGAAGGACAACAGAACAGAGACAAAGCAGGAACAGGACAATAGTTGTTCCAGTGCAGCTCAAGACGTACCTGCTCATCGATCTTCCTTTGAAGCTGGACAACCTTGTTCTCCATGCCAATGTTGAGTTTCTTCAAGTGTTGTGCTGAGCGGGCCTCAATCTTCAGTGCCTTCAACTGCTGCCTGGCCTTCATGCGCCGGTAGTAGCACTGGAGCACGATGGTGGCACCCCTGACCCGACGGAAGTGAGTGCGAGCCAGCCAGCCACGTACATACTTCTGGAGGATGGTGGCTTTGTGCTCTGCAAGGATCTACAAAACATGGGCAGACATGGGACAATCAAGGAGGAAAAGTCACCTCTAAAGGCAGCAGCAGCCCTGGCTTGGCTGCAACACAGAACTCAACACTTCCCATTCTGCCTTTTAAGTGGCTTCTTCTCCGAACAGGAGTGTTCTGGTAGGTGCAGGGGGTGATGGCTGAAGATAGAGGCCGTTATTTTACATCCTTCTACATGGGTGGGAAGGGGTACATCAATCCCTTCTCCTGGGTGAGTTCTCCAGTCACTGCACTCAACTTATCAAGTTCTCTACAACTGCCTGAAAGGAGGTTGTAGCGAGGTGGGTGTTGGTCTCTTCTCCCAAGTAACCAGTGGTAGGATGAGAGGAAATGGCCTCAAGTTGCGCCAGAGGAGGTTTAGATCAGATATTAGGAAGAATTTCTTTACCCAAAGAGCAATGAAACATTAGATGAGGCTGCCCAGGGAAGTGGAGTCACTGGAGGTATTGAAAAAACGTGCAGATGCGACATGATTTAGCAGGCACAGTGGTGTTGGGCTGATGATTGGACTGGATGACCTTAGAGGTCTTTTCCAACCTGAATTATTCTATGATTCTAAATGAGGCAGGCAGGACACATTCAGTCCTCCCTTAGGGCTCAAGGGAGACTGTGGACCACCTCAGAATAGTACTTAGATCTACAGGATCCATAGCTAGCAGAATAAAAGCCACTGACAGACATAGAATCATAGAATCACTAGGTTGGAAAAGACCTTTGAGATCATCAAACCCAACCGTTACCTGTCCACCACTAAATCATATCCCTAAGCACTTCATCTACTCACGTTTTAAACCCCTCCAGGGATGGTGAGTCAATCGCCCCCTGGGCAGCCTCTACCAGTGCCTGAGAACCCTTTTGGTGGAGAATTTTTTCCTAATGTCCAATCTGAACCTGCCCTGGCACAGCTTCTGGCCATTCCCTCTTCTCCTCATCATACCAACACTCAGCAATAACACCACTGTCCCTTCAGTATCAGATATAAATCACGTCAGGACAGGCTTGTAGACTTTCTGTGTTCCACCCCTGCATTATTTCTTATCATATGGATAACCTTCAAACAAAACTCCAGAGTCCTTTCACTACAGTCTACAGCCAGTTTTCTTACATGATTCAATTTCTAGAAACTTCTGTCAGGTTTAGTGAAACATCTAGCATTTTTGCATTGGATTTCGCCCCAAAAATTTACAGCAACCTTTTCAGGAGGTGGTGGTTCAACTCCTTTCTCTAAAATCAAAGGCTGACATATTCAGAGATACAACTAGCATGTTGATAATAACTTCCTTCTGTTGATCTGTGCTGCAGTATTATAAGGAAAGAAATACCAGGAGAATTTAAAGATTACAAAACAACGTGCTGTTATTATTTTGGAACAACTTGTGTCAGAAACAGTACCATATCAGCTTTTCACAAATCTTTTGTTTCACCCTAAGGCTTTCCTTGCACTTGCAAATTTTAATTCAGAGTAAAGGGATTATGTGAATTTAGGATGCAGTAGGAGTTACTCCGATATTAGATTTCTGTTTCTCCAGCCTTGGCACTCTTACAGATGAAGATGGCTGGAGGTGCCCAAAAAGCCAGAAGAAACTCTACTGTATTGCCCTGGGGACCTATTCCAGCCTTACGATAAAGTCTTGCTGGGCACCGGGCATGCCATGATCCCATGGAGCATCACCTTCAGCCCGGCTTCTCTTGCTAAGCACCTACATCCAACACCTACATCCAGGTGCTCCAGTGATTGAGGATGTTCAGATTTGAGAGGCCTGGCCTTCAGCCAGCTTCTACACCTTGTTAAGACTTCGGGTTGCCTTGAAACTCAAGACAGTTTACATGATGGACCAGCCGCCTCCCCGGCAGAGGCTTCTGATTTAAAAAAACAGATGCTGAAAAAGCAGTGGTAGCACAAATTCCTGATCGCCAGTATCTAGCTGCTCGGTTTCGGAGGACTTCCCTGATCACTTTGGTGTGTCACCAGGCATCCAGGTAACCTCCACCATCTCCAGAAGCAGGCTCTCCCCTTCTGGCTCATGGAGCTTCTAACTTTTTAGAGTACCTCCATGACCACTCATTAGGCATAAATCTAGGTGACAACCAAAGTAAAGCTGGACCTGAAGAGTGGACAGAAGCTATTTTGCTTTCAATTTCTCACTGTGTCAATTTGCTGTCATCAAACTTTTACCTCCTTGCTTTCAGCTTCTGGTTTCACAGAGAAAGCTAACAGAGAGAACTAACAAAGTAGGCTTCTATTTCAATAAATCACTTGATGCCTTCCATGACAGACCCTACTGGTCTTCCTACCATACTGAAAACAGCACCTGCAGCGCAGCTCAGACACATATTCGGTTTGCCAGGGAGGTTTTTGCAGAGTATGAGTTAGATCAAATGACATTTTCAGATTTCCACAATGCCTTCCGGCATCCAAATGACTAACTTCATTTAGCTGGTCCTCTAGGGTGCTGCTGCCAAAACCATTTTTGCTTGCACAGCTTTAAATGGCAATGCTTGCCATCAATGTGTGCTCTCTGGAAACATCAGAGGCAGTCAGCTTCATAAAACATCAAAACGGCCACGATAAATACATCGTCATTCTATGCTGGCTACTCTTTTCTGATGCAAAGACATTTTGTGGAGTCGTACCTTGAGATAAATCCTCCTGACAAACATGCCCCGAGCAAATGCCTGAATGGTGATGGTTGCATTGCGGACTCTCTGGAACGCTCGGAGGATCCGCAGCATTCGGTACTGCTTCTGGAAGATGATGGCAGCTCTTGTCCTCCTCAGGTGCTCTGCAAGTCTGCAAAGCACAGGGAAAAGTTTAGCAGTGAAACTGAACTCCTCTTTTTTCTCATAGCAAGTTTTAAACAGGACAGAGAGTAAAAACTTTTGTCCCAAAGTAGCTTGATGATATTCAAGAAAGACCATCCCAAAAGGAGGGCTAAGAAAAAAGCAGCTGAGAGCATGTCCCTGTTAGAATAATGGGAACACATGCAATCAGACAGCATCTGTGGCACCAAGGAGCACTAGAACCAGGAATCAGCACACCTCATTATCTCTGAACAGCATTAAAATCAGGTATTTTCCATCTTTTTCCTTGGTTTGAACTCTCTGCCTTATGTACTTGAGCCAATCAACATCCAGGTTGGCTCCATCATTTCCCTAACTAAAAAAAACCCAAGTGTCGCATGGGGTATCAACCGGCTCAGTGAAAACTGCAGCAAATTGATTTGACATTTAAACCATTGTGCACTGGTTTGGCAACATTCATGAGCAGAGCCCCAAGCAATTCACAGAGAGTAAATAATGAGGTATGTGGTCAACTGTGTGCCACGTTGCTCTTATTCTCCGACAGAACTCATGTTCAAGTTGCTGTTGCAGAGGTTAATAAATGCCCATAAAACCTCCATTTAATTTGATAATCATCTTATTTTGTTGAATTCATGACTGTCAATGTTCTCAGCACAAAACATGAGATCCATGTTCAGTCCACTTCTTTATTTTGTGAGAAGCATATCAAAACTAAACCAGCCATATCAGATCGGCTTATGTATTGTGTTCAACAAGGCCAATGGTTTTTCACTAGGATCCACTGAACCAGAGCTTGCTAAAGAGGACAGGGGATGGTCTGTTTCCAAAGACAGGAGAAGGAGTTACTCAGGTGACACCCATCCCTATGAAACCAGCACAAAGAGGTGAACTGAAAAATGACATAGAAGAAATACTGCAAAAGGTGGTTTCAGCACATCTGCTTGCAACCTCTCTTTAAGCTCATGCCCTGTCACTTTGACTTGACCAAGATTCCTCCTCCTTAGGAGGATGGCTGGCTGATGCAGAAGGAAATATGGAGTCCAAGTCTGTAGGTGTGCATTGAGAGCCCACAGGAGAGGCTAAAGTCAATAATCAACTACCCATTTTTCTTAACCTTCCTCTTATTGCTTTGGTCTCAATTGCCTTGTCTTAAAGTCAGCTGTAAGACTGCCAAGAGGGACCTGCAGCCACGAGCCTAGAGAAGTACATGGGCTTCTGAGGACAAGAGAAATCTGTGCTCAGTTTTAAAAAAATCTCACCAAACTGCCCAGCTTTACTTAGTTGAGACCTCCTCATCCCAGAGCTCTCCAAGAGGCCAGCGCCTTTCACAAGAGCAAAACCCACCACAAATACAGTTAGAATCTCTGCTGTCCTTCCAGTCTGATTTATAGGAAACCCTTGGAGGGAACGTGGAAGTTCTTCACCTTTAGTTCCTTCAGTAATTGATAGAAATCAACATTCACCCAGCAATCAGGAATTAAGTGACTGTGCAGGAGCATATAGGCAGCATAACAGGCTGCTGAACTGCAAGCAGAGTTAATTGGGCTGCAGATTACGTAGCAGTGCTTCTGATGGGCAGATGCTAGCTCAGAGCCAGGGAAAGAGCATTGCTGCCCAAAACCAAGCAAATAGCTAACACACCGCAGCTCCCCTAAGCAGAAAACAAGAGAAACAAAGTTGAAGGGACTCAAATCTACTCCTTATTCCAGTTTGTGACGTGCCTGAAGCCAGCTTGGCTAGAGCCAGGAGAACAGCAGCATTTGATGGGAATAAGAGGCACACGGTCTTCCAATACTTGAAGAGGGCCTACAGGAATGCTGGGGCAGACTTTTTATCAGGGCTTGCTATCATAGAATCATAGAATAACCAGGTTGGAAGAGACCCACCGGATCATCGAGTCCAACCATTCCTATCAAACACTAATCCATGCCCCTTAGCGACTCGTCCACCCGTCCCTTAAACCCCTCCAGGGAAGGGGACTCAACCCCCTCCCTGGGCAGCCTCTGCCAGGGACCAATGACTCTTTCTGTGAAAAATTTTTTCCTGTTGTGACAGAACAAGGAGTGATAGTTTTAAACTAAGGGAGGGGAGGTTCATACTGGATGCAGAACCATAGAACTGTTTGGTTGGAAAAGACCTTTGAGATCATTGAGCCCCACCATACCTGCCCACTGCTAAACCAGATCCCTGAGCACCTCAACTGCCCAACTTTTAAACCCCTCCAGGGATGGGGACTCCATCAGCTTACTGGGCAGCCTCTGCCAGTGCCTGAGAACTCTGTCAGTGAAGTTTTCCTGATATCTAATCTGAACCTGCCCTGGTGCAACTTGAGTCCGTTTCCTCTTGTCTCATAAGGAAGACATTTTTTATGCTGAGGGTGTTGAAACACTGGCACAGGTTGCCCAGGGAGGTAGTGGAGGCTCCAACCCCTGAAACATTCCAGGTCAGGCTGGATGGGGCTCTAAGCAACCTGATTGAGTTAAAGACACCCCTGCTCCTGCAGGGGGCTGGACTGGATGACCTGTAGATACCCCTTCCAACCCAAAGCATTCTGTGTTTCTTAAGTGCAAGGTGACCTGTCTGTTGGGATGCTATTACATTGCTTTACTGCTCCCTCACACCCATCCCACCTCTGCTACCAGCAGCCTACTCTCCAGGGCAGTGTTATCTACAGAAAACCCAGCAAGCCACTGATGCAAGGAAGCTCGAGGTTCCTGCACAGAGACAAACACTTAGCTCTATCATTCTGTACGGCAAATTGCCCCAGTGCTGGTGATTAAGAGTGATTTTTCTCATTTCAAAGGACACAGCAAATCAATTCTGAGAAATCCTCTTGGATACCCAGGAAGCACCAATCAGGTTTCTACTGAAGATGAGCACATACCAACTGGCAAAGTGCTTACTGGTTGATCCAAGCACCCTCTTCCAGAAGTAGTCCCAGAACAATACCAGTTCTGTGAAACGCATTAACCTAAACATAGAATCATAGAATCATAGAATAGTTTGTGTTGGAAAGGACTTTAAAGATCACCCAGTTCCAACCCCCAGCCATGGGCAGGGACATTCCACCACATGAGGCTGTCCAAGTCCCATCCAACCTGGCCTTGAACACCTCCAGGGATAGGGCAGCCACCACTCCCCTGGGCAACCTGGGCCAGTGCCTCACCACTCTCATGGTGAAGAAATTCTTCCTTATATCAAGCCTAAATGTGCCCTTCTCCAGTTTATACCCGTTCTGCCTCATCCTGTCACCACAAGCCTTTATGAACAGTCCCTCCCCAGCTTTCTTGTAGGCCCCTTTCAGGTATTGGAAGTTCACTATAAGATTACAAGATCTCCTCAGAGCCTTCTCTTCTCCAGGCTGAACAAGCCCAACTCTCTCAGCCTGCCAAATATCTCAGAGTACTTTAGTCGTGTGATTACAGCTTCACTGCCTGGGCTCTGCCCCTGGCCCAGCACCTAGAAATTACATCAATGCAAATACAAAATAGAATTGAGATGAAGAATTTTTCTCGCCTCCCCAAGCAAAGCTGGAGACAAAAGCCAGGAATGAGTCCTGACTTCAGGAAAGACTTCAGAAACTTTCATCATGGTGTTACCAATGTGCACAAAATAGGTCTTGTTTTCACAGGGCTGAAAGGCAATACCTCATGCAGAGCATTTTCAGTGTTTCTCTTATGAAACCTCCAAAGGTCTACCAGATGGAACAGACTGAAAATACAACCACACCAAAGTGACCTCCCAGCTAGTTCTTCCTTGGAGAGCTTCCTAGGACCCACCTCCGTGCCAGGTGCCCACGTGTGTAGCGCTGGATGATGACTGCAGCTTGTCTCAGCCTTTTGTACTTGACCCGCTGCAGCCAGCCCCGCACTGTCTTCTGAATCATGATTGTGGCATTTCTGAACTTATCTGCTCGCAGTTTCTCCAGATATGCCACCTGGCCTGCACGGAAAAAGATCTTGGTACATCCAAACTGGAACTTGTCTGGATCCTTTTCAAAATCATAAAGGAAAATAAATTTAATTAAGGCAAATATTTTTATTTATTTACAGTTTATGTTGCTCAGTAGATACAGATTAAAACTCCCACTATGAATCGAATTTATGAGCTCATCTCACATCTCTTCTTAATTGGCTGATGAAGACATTACTAGACCCCAAACAACTTGAGCCTCCATATACCCATTGAGGGATACAGCACCCTAAATCAGTCTTTAGTACGTATATTTACAAGGATTTTGAGTGCTTCTTCTTCATTTTGGGTTTGCTCTTTTTAAGTTAAATAGAGCAGTGCAACACAAGAGGACATCAAGAGAAGATTTCTTTCTCAAAAAGATTACAGCTCACATCTTCAAAGTCAAACATGCACTGCAAATGCCTCTGCAGCCAACATAAACACATGGTGCTTTTGCAGAGAGGAACACAATTGAGCACATTCCCCAAAATCAAGAGATCAAGGATCGAGAGATCAACAGAGATCAAGAATTAAAACCTGGCTGAGATGCTGTGCTGCTCAACAGCAAGACAACAGGAAGAAACCTTTGTGTGCACATTTTCCATTTAAAAATAATGCACGTGAGTCTGAGTAGCAAGGCTTTGGTGAGGAGAGGTGGGAAAAACTTAGATGCTTAAGGGAAAAACGTCTCAATCTATGGGATGCTTTTTCTACACGAAAGTGGCTATTAAAAGTCTCTCACACATGAATGTAGGGCATTCATAGACTCGTGGAATGGTTTAGGCTGGAAGGGACCCTAAACCTCATTCAGTTCCACCCCCTGCCATGGGCAGGGACACCTCCCACTGCATCAGGTTGCTCCAAGCCCCATCCAACCTGGCTCAGTACACATTTTTCTCTTACTCAAGTGTGCAAAGAGGCATTTAATGCTTGACTAGGATTCATGATGTTGTTCAAAGCTGGAACTCTAAAATGTGCTCCAGCTATGGCTGCCCAAAACCAGAAACCGGGGTTGGAGGGATGAGTTTTCTGAATGTGGCTAGTCGTTTATGTATAGTGGGTGACAGCAAAGCCTGGACTTCACTAGCACTGAAACAGTATGTTCAGCTTGCCTGCAATCGAGAGATCACAGAATCACAGAATCATTTGGGTTGGTAAAGACCTTTAAGATCATAAAGTCCAACCACAAACCAAACACTGCCAAGTCCCTTAAGCACCATATCCACAAGTCTTTTAAATCCCTCCAGGGCTGGAGACACAACCGCTTCCCTGCGCAGCTTCTTCCAGTGCATGACAACCCTTTCACAGAAGTAATATTTCCTCATATCCAATCTAAACCTCCCCTGGCACAGCTTGATCCCACGTCATGTTTGCTTTTCCTACCGCCCTGCAAGACTATCTCATTTTGGAAAAAGCCCACAGCTGCCTAGGCTGAATCAGCATCTGCACAAGCAACAGGTGAAGTAGGAGCAGGAACAGCAATTCAGGTCACACCAAAGCCATGAGTTTTTGTGCTGTAAAAATCATTGCCAAAGATTTGGTCCCAACTCACCTTAATGAGCTCTTCCAACAGGGTCTGACAGAGCTGCTTCTTGTTCTTAGAGAGGTGTCTCTTTCTCATAAGAACACGATACCTGTTGAAAAATTCGATGTAGGTCCATCTGAAAGCAAAGGATACGCAAGATTAGTCTGCATACTAGGTATAATTTCCTTAAAATAAAGCATTTGGAGTTACAGACAAGTCAAAATATGAAACTCATATACCAAGGGATGTCTCACCACCACCCTCAGCATAGATCAAAGCCATCTGAAAGGAGCTAGGTCACTCAAGTCTAACTCCCAGTTTCAGCCCTCCTCTGCTACTGAATGCCTTTATTAGAACATTTCTAGCCCAGAACAGAAAGGCCACAGCTTCACCTTTTCAGCCCTCTTGATGTGCTTCACGAGCTGCCTCATTTCACCACGGCCAGACAAAAGCAGCAACTCTGTTTCCTTCAGAAATTATATACTAATTTTGAAGAGATCATGATTCTCCTGAGTTGGCAAAAAAAACTTAAAAAGCAATCTCGACAAGCTGATAGAGAATTAATCAAATAGAAACTCTTCTCTATTTCGCTTTTCCATACCCTGTTGAATATTAATTTGAACCAATTAATTTACTAATCACTCCACGTTGAGGTCTGCAGCTAAGACCCTTAAAACAAACATGAAATCTTCGGACTCTGAAAAGGTAAAGTAGCCACTTGGAAGATGCTTCACTGTCACCAGCAGTGACATTTCCAAACACACAACACTAATTGAAGGAATTAGAGCACTGTATCTTACTGCTAGGAAATATCATCTCCTGCCAGTGCTGTTAGATACAGAGCCTGCTGAAATTGCCTCAGCATCTGTCAAGTTTCAGCCTCTCCAAATTAACCCAGTGACTTAGGAACCCCTCAAAACCTGAGTTTTTAATTATTTCCAGCAATGTCAACTACGGCCACCATTATTTCAAAAAAAAAAAAATTAAATGCATAACAAACCTCAAAGGAAGATGGTAGAGAACTGCAGAGATAATGATTTCTGCCCTCACTCAACAAAACCGTCCGTGAACCGTTTCTGTGAGGCATTCAGAAACATCTCCTCCTCCACCTGGCAGCCTTAGGCATGTCTTTATTTTTGTGTCATCACATCTATTTCTTCACATTTCCCACTTCCAGGGGGTAACAGAATCAGGAAGAGAGACAAAATAAATTGCAAAGGGCTAACGCGATGCCTGGGATGGGTCCTTATGGTTGGCCACTTCGCAGTGGTGGGAGTCACCCCACCTGACAACGTCCCACATTCAAGAGTCCGTTCTCTATATCCGTCATCTCTAATGAAACATCCAGGAGGCTGGAAGCTGGGATATATGGCAAGACAGGCATGCCAGAAATATAGTACATATTTCAAAACACACAATCAACACCATTTCACATCAGTCCAGAAAATGCAGTAGAAGAGGAAAGCCAGTTTGAATAAAAGGAATTCTCTATTTAAAAGAGCACCATGTAATTCCTGTACTGGACTCAGGACAACTTTTGCAAAGAATATGGGACGGGTGAAAGCTGGATAGAGTCCTTAATGCTGTTCCTGAAGCAAAAGGTAAGAGTGAAGGCTCCTGGTGACAGGAACAAGAAAAGAGTAGCAATAAGAGGGTTTCCCAGGCTCACGTTATTCTGAGCAGTTCTGGAGGAGCCAGATTTAGTGGACACTTCATCCCTATCCACATGGGCTGGCCCTGGGGCTGGACAGCCAAGGCTACCCACAGGCAAATATGCAAAAGTACTGGATTATCAATAAAAAAAAAATAAGATAGGGAGAGCACTCTGGAGTGAGATAAAGCAAAACTGTAAGCAAAACTAGAGGCTTATGTCACAGAGGGTTTAAGCTTTAATTTTCTTCCCCTTTGCTTTCCAGTTGCTATTGTTTTATAATCATACTTCCCACTTTTGCTTTGTGTAAACAAAACCCGTTTTCATTTTAAGCACATCTGAGACTTCATGCAGCTCCAAATCAAGCCCCACAGAAGAAGCAGAGCACACAGTCCCCGAGGCATGCAGCCAAGTGCACAATATTGGAGACCTCCTGCATGGCTCTGATATTACTCAAGCCAGGGAGAGCTTGGCGGGGAGAAAAGAGAAGAGGGAGTACTCCCATTAACCTGCCAGAGTCAGTTTAGGGGCTGATATTATTAACTGCTGCTGTTTGGAGGAAGAAATCATCCAACCTCTTGGGTTCCTCCAGCAAAAAGCAGATGGAATAGGCAACAGGCACAACTGAGGGCACGGGTCCAAGCTGGGCTGAAAGCACCAAAATCCATCATCTTCCTGTACAGACTGAGAGTCAGATACCTGCAGAAACTACTTAAAAATAGATCATTAATAACTGCATAAAGGATCTTTTCCCTAAGCCTGTTCCTCTCAATCTATGTGGTGGTAAAAACTGAATTTCCACTTAAGCCTATCTTTAATACGTAATTCACTTCTTAGGATTAAGTCTCACATGAAACATTGCAAGTGGCAGGTTATATGCTCCCTGATTGCTGTCAGGGTGTTTTGCTGGGCTGGTGGCATCCATAGTCCTCTATCTCACCTCTATCCCCATCTCCCAGAGGTTCACAGCCAAATGCTGCACCTCCATGGCCCAACACTGCTTGATGCAGAGGGGCCGCTCTCGCCATCCTCACTGATTTAATAAGAGATGACAGTCCTGGGATCATTCTGCTTGCATTATTGTTCACGGAATATCAAGACAAAAGCTCTGGCGTGCCGGGGCTCAGCTGGTCCATCGGGAGTTTCACCAGAATTATTGCAGTCCCAGTTCACAGACAAATGAAAGCTGCGGTGCTTCAGAGGTGC
This sequence comes from Phaenicophaeus curvirostris, assembly GCF_032191515.1. Lineage (NCBI taxonomy): Eukaryota > Metazoa > Chordata > Aves > Cuculiformes > Cuculidae > Phaenicophaeus > Phaenicophaeus curvirostris. The sequence continues at coordinate 74,850,918 of NC_091431.1, forward strand.
TGTTACAGGATCCCCCCCAAGAGAAATGAACAATTAAAGCACTCAGGTTTAATGTAACATGCCTGGTTAAACCACTTCAGGCTCAAAGCAGTATTAAATTACCTTACAACTATGTCCTTCAAGAGAAACAAACACAATGCCGCAACCCTAAACACAAATCTCCCTGGTGCAGAAACACCGAAGCTCCAATGCTTTGGTGCACACACTCTTAAATTCTCCTGCACACATACGTCTTTTTTTTTTTCCTTTAGTTTCAACATCTGCATATTCAGCAGAGAAAAGAGGAAAAAAGACAAAACTTACTTCCCTCCTGCTAGACCATAAAGCGATTCCTAGCCTGAGATAAAAGATGTGTTACCCCACAGCTTAGTAGGTCAGGAGTGATTATGGGAAGGCTATACCTCAGTTCAACTTGTTCACAGGTATTAAATTAGATGCAGACCTCAGGCTTTCAGGATGCTGCCACACAACACACAGTGTGTGCACGTCTCATTGCTAAGAGCTGGAAACCACCAAGAGATACTAAATAAATAGAACTCCTTATAATTATCAAGTTATGAAAGATCCAGAAAGGTGGCAAAGGCAAAGAGCTGTAACCAGGAGGGGTTTTGTACCTGCACAGCTGAGAAGAAGGGAGAAGGCACTAAGGACTGGCCACTTACTACTCAAGCTTTCTCAAGGGGAAAAAATCTCATAATCTCAGGTCAAACATAACCAATCTCAAACATCAAAACTTTCCTTTGAAGTCAGGTTAGTACAAGGAAGAGGCAATAAAAAGACAGGAAAGACACATAAAAATAACTAATGACTGTGGGAAAAAACCCTTCCTGCACTTGAGCAGCAAGGAGGATGCTCAAGAGCTTGGCCACAAACGGGAGACTTGGGTCAACCCAGCAATTTGTCATCTACCGGAATTAGGCAATGCAAATAAGCCATAACACATGCCACACATTAAGCCTTCTATCTGTTGTTAAAAACAAAAAAAAAACAAAAAAAGATTTGGGTGTTATACACAAAACTATAGCTGGGTGCAAGGCAAAGGGGCTGCTCCTGCTGAAAATCATAAAATGGTTTGGGTTGGAAGGGACCATGAAGATCATCTAGTCCACCCACCCTGAATTAAGCAGGGACAATTTCAACTCAACCAGGTTGCTCCAAGCCCCATCCAACCTCGCCTTGCACTCCTCCAGGGATGGGGCAGCCACAGCTTCCCTGGGCAACTTGGGCCAGGGCCTCCCCATGCTCACAGGAAAACATTTCTTCCTAAGATCTCATCTCAATCTCCCCTCTTGCAGCTGAAAATCTTTCCCCCTTGTCCTATCCCTGCAGACCCTTATCAAGAGTCCCTCCCCAGCTTTCCTGGAACCCCTTTCAGCACTGCAAGCTGCTCTAAGGTCTCCCCAGAGCCTTCTCTTCTCCAGGCTGAACAAATCCAACTCTCTCAGCCTGTCCTCATTCAGGAGGTGCTCTGGTCCTCATATCATGTTCATCACCTACCCTGGACCTGCTCCAACAGCTCCATGTCCTTCCTGTGCCGAGGATTCTAGAAGTGGACACAGGACTCAAGTCGGGTTTGGTAAGAGCGGAGCAGAAGGGCAGAACCCTCTCCCTGCTGGCCACGCTGCTTTGGATGCAGCCAGGATGCGCTTGGCTTTCCAGTTTGCGAGCACAAATTGCCAGCTCATGCCAAGGTTCTCATCCCCCAGCACCTCAAGTGCTTCTCCTCAGGGCTGCTTTCAATCTTTTCATCCCCCAGCCTGCAGCAATACTGAGGGTTGCCCAACCCAGGTGCAAGACCTTGCCCTTGGCCTTTTTAAACCTCAATATGTTCACACAGCCCCACATCTCCAGCCTGTCCATGTCACTCTGGATGACACCATGGGGCTACAAATCCAAAAGCAGCCCTCATGCTGCAGAGCCAGCTGGATTTATTACAACTTCACAGTTAAAGGGAGGGCTTAGCTAAGAAACCAGGGGTGAAACTTGGACTTCTAAGGAACCCTCTGAAATGGACTTCTCTGAGCAGTCAGCAGCATCTCCAACCTATTATTTTAGGGTGATCACAGCAATGCTATTTCAGCAACACTGAATGAAGAGCTGAAAATCATAGAATCATGGAATGGTTTGGCTGGGAAAGACCTTTGAGATTATCAAGTCCAACCATACCTACCCACTACTAAACCAGATCCCTGAGCACCTCATCTGCCTGTTTTTTAAACACCTTCAGGGTGGTGACTCAACCAAGGCGGAATATAGCATAGTAAGAGCCTAACTTAACCATAAAATAGTTTATTTTGGTGAACTAAAATTACTGAATTCAAGAGCTTTTTTAAGGGTAATATAAATTCATTGCCCCCCATCTGCCAGGACCACCCCAGTGACTGTCTGCTGAGCAAACTCAGCTTTGTGTAAGAAATCATGCCAGTACCACGTGGATCTATCCCCCAAAAGCATCAATATCTTAATTGTGAGGAGCTGGACTGTATCAATCTTTCTACAGGAGCTGAAGCCTGTTTGGGGGCATGCAAGTTGAATTTTTGAGTCAAGATTTGATATGAAATTGTTTTATCAACTGCAGTTCAAGGAGGAAATTTCTCTTGCCTTGTTTACTGCAGCAGAACAGACGTGCCTTTCAATTAGCTCTAAAACATGCAGCCTGGCATGACTTGAAATTATCTGGAATATATTCAAAGAGCAGAATGAAAGGAAAAAAAAACCCTCTATTTACATATTATCATTGCTGGGAGTGGGGGAGTTGCCAAACAGAACTGCTAGTAGCATTTATCGCCTTTCTTCCCCTGAAATGACTGCAAGACAGCTAAAGGCACATTACAAAAAAAAAAAAAAAAATCCAAGGATGCCCATGATACATTTAAATTATGAAAGTTTAATGTTTATAGAATTTAGCAGCTGTGATTTCATACTGAACTGATAAAGGATGCTGCATTCAACAGTCAGCAACCAAAGGAAGCAGCCGAATGCCAAAAATACCTAAACCATAAATTTCATACATAACAACTACAACAAGAGCATTTTGAAGAGACTGTGATGAGTGTCACAGTATAAAAAGGCTCTAAATATACTGGAGATCAAACAGAGGGGGCAACAAATTTGGTAAAGGGTTTAGAGAGGAAGTCATATGAGGAGCAGTTGAAGTTACTTGATTCAGCCTGGAGGAGACTGACGGGAAACCTCATCGTAGTCTACATCTTCCTCACCAGGGGAGGAGGAGGAGCAGGCGCTGAGCTCTTCTCTTGGTGACCAAGGACAGGACCGAAGGGAACAGCAGGAAGATGAGCCAGGGTATGGTTAGGATGGACATTCGGAAAAGGTTCTTCCCCCAGAGGGTGGTGGAGCCTTGGAACAGCTCCCAGGGAAGCAGCCAGAAGTATTTCGCCAGCATCCTCAGCCCCACGGTGTGAATGCTGGGGGTGTCCTGCGCAGGGACAGGAACTGGACTCAATGATCCTTGTGGGACCCTTCAGACTCAGGAAATTCTATGATTCTATGACAACGTTATTCAGAGTGAGTGCACAGAATGCAGAGCAACTGCCATTGTACCACTGCCTGGGAACTGTGAGGAGCAGGAAGAAAAATGTAGAGTTTCGACAAAATGCAAGTTGAAAACTTGCTTTAAAGACTGTTTTGTTATTAATGGAGATCTGCACAAATTAATCCTCTATAGACTAATTTTTATGTAGCCAGTCTCTATAAAGAAGATGAATGCCTTCATAGTTCAGCGACATCTTCTATGCTTTACTCATGGAAGCTGATGATAAATTTACTATCTACTCATCTAAGACAGTCCATTCATCACAGTCATTTAAGTACACATTAACAAGTATATTTCTTAACTGCTGTGTAACATTTCAAACCACATGATACATTTTCAATTCACTTGTGATAGCTGCAGAGTGCAGCATACCATGGCAATGATAAAATAAAGCCAGGCATACCTAAAGCAGGGAGTGCAAGGCTTCATCTTTCTACAGGAATAAATCACACCTTACACGGCTGAAGAACACTAAACACTGTATTTAAAATTATTCTTTTTCTTAAAGGAACCAGGTAAAATAAAATATTGAAACCCTTAAAAATTCAATTCTTCAAAACATAAAGTAACCATGAAGTGGTCGGGGCAATCCACAATTTCAATACAGGCTGGGGGATGATGAGATTGAGAGCAGCCCTGAGGAGAAGGACTTGGGGTGCTGGAGGATGAGAACCTCGACATGATCCAGCAGTGTGCGCTCACAGCCCAGAAACCAACTGTGTCCTGGGCTGCATCCAAAGCAGCGTGGCCAGCAGGGAGAGGGAGGGGATTCTGCCCCTCTGCTCAGCTCTCATGAGAGCCCACCTGGAGCCCTGTGTCCAGTCCTGTAGTCCCCAACATAAGGAGATGGAGCTGGCAGAGTGGGTCCAGAGGAGGCCATGGAGATGATGTGAGGGCTGGAGCCCCTCTGCTCTGAGGCCAGGCTGAGAGAGTTGGGGATGTTCAGCCTAGAGAAGAGAAGGCTCCAGGGAGACCTTAGAGCATCTTCCAGTGCTGAAAGGGGCTCCAGGAAAGCTGGGGTTGGCCCTTTTACAAGGGCCCGGAGAGACAGGACGAGAGGGAATGGCTTTAAACTGGAAGGGGGAAGATCTAGAACAGACATGAGGAACAAACTGGGTGGTGAGGAACTGACACAGGTTGCCATGGGAAGTCATGGCTGCCCCATCCCTGGAGGTGTTCAAGACCAAGTCAGAAGGGATTTTGAGCAACCTGATCCAGCAGGAGGTGCCCCTGCCCATGCTTTTTGTGGCCTTCTCTGCACTCGCTCCAACAGCTCCATGTCTTTCCTGTGCTGAGGATTCCAGCACTGAACACAGCGCTCCAGGTGGACTCTCACCAGAGTGGAGCAGAGGGGCAGAATCCCCTCCCTCGCCCTGCTGGCCACGCTGCTGTGGATGCAGCCCAGGACACGGTTGGTTTCTGGGCTGTGAGCGCATGTTGCTGGCTCATATCAAGCTTCTCAACCCCCAGCACCCCAAGTCCTTCTCTGCAGGGCTGTTCTCAATTCATTCTTTGCCCAGCCTACAACTGTGCTTGGGAAGAACTATCACATCTCAAAGTGAGCATCTTATTTAACACAGAGCTTTTTCTGTATAAAATTATCTTCTAGAAACACTAAAATAAAAAGTCTGATCTTGAAGCATCTCAAATGCTGAACTGGCAAAGTTCATTCTGAAAGGCTGAAACAGCTGTTTGAATCCCTTTTTTCCTCTGGAGGAAGTACAAAACTTGAGTAGTTGTAGTGTTGGCAGAGTTTTGTGTTGTTAGTGTCCTGGGAAAAAAATCATCATAATTAAAAACATGCAAGCAGAGCCGAAAGCATCGCTTTTGAGTTTTTCAGGATGGAGCAGTCTTGGCATCAGTCAATTATCTGCTGCAAATAAATCTTGGCTGGTCTCCAGGTGCTGCAGTGGTTTCTCCCCTCACTTTCTCCTCCCCAGCTACTAATTATACAACAATTTTAGTGCCGTAGAGTCTAAACTGCAGAGTTAAGTGAGTAAAGACAGAAAAAATGATAGAAGTTTTTAGGAAAATTATGAAGAGGAACAGGGTATCCCTGCAGCTATGCTAAAAACCAGTAGCAAAAACCACGGATAACCCTTCAGTCAGAGCTCCCCAAACCTCCCCTGGGATTCACAACTGCAGAGCCAGTAGTCCCCACTGTACTGGAGAGCATAACTACTTGCTTAATGAACATAAGCTGCCTTTCTGTGGCCTCTTCCAGCTTTTTCACTGCTGTAGGGCCTTCACTGCAAGACGACAGACAGATTGATCTGGCCCAGCAGCTACTTCAACAAAGAACATAATGAAAGACCCAACCCATGGGTTGGTTTTTAATTTCCTCCCATGCCTTAGAGATCATGTCATTTAGGAGTAACTTTTCAATAGTTACTTCCACAAAAGCCTTTAAGACTTCAGAGATGGGAGCCAAAGGCAGCGCCAGGTCTTTTAACAGGGCCAGACGCCCAGCAGGAGAACCATGATCTCCATGTCACCTTCCCATGCTGGCAGAGGAGAGAGAGAAACTGGTTTCCATTTCCTTCTCTATCTGTAATATTTTCTTTTTTTTTTCTTCTTAAGGAGTGTAGCTCAGCCAGCCAGGGAAATTCCCATCACAAGTCTTTGCTTGTCCGTGGAGGTCAGTGGCCAATGCAGGTTTTACACAGCATAAATGCAGAGAGCCATCTCATGTCAATGCGCAGAACCTGGCATCAATTTTCAGAGGCTCTTTGCATCTTTGCGGGAGATGAGAGTAACTGGTAAAGCAGCACACTCCCCCCCAAAAACCAGGACAGGGAGTTTCTCATGGCTTTCAACATCACGCTTAGCCAACTCTTTACTGAGTGTATTTATAACTCTTTTGTTCATATAAAAAGGCTGATGGCTATGCTGACATTAACACAAAGCTGCTTGGCACTGAAACACAACTGATGCATTTTTAGAATCATTTGCCCTTGTCATCTTCAGGGATTATTTATAGTTTATGTTTTCTGATTTATTAGGCCCTAAAAACCTCTTTTGAATTTTGTGACATAGCTGTCGAGACCCACACCACCCATAACCTTTCCTTTTTAACATGTGAGAGCTTGAAGCTTAGTGTGCTTTGGATGTGCAGTCCAGAAATCTACAATAAAAATTTACAACCCTTATTTTCTTTCCTTGCAAGTATAATCAAAACTTTTTTGGCTGCAATTACTATTGCAACAGATGTCTGAAGCAAGAAAAAAAAATAGCAAACTGAACAGTGAAAAGTACTTTTTATGAGGAACTCCAGGCAAGGAGGGCAGAAGTCCTCTAGGACTTTAGTCCTCAAGGGCAACGCATGCTCCCAGGCAAGATGGATGCAGGAGGATAAAGAGATGTTATTTTGTCCACCTCTACATGGGATAAAAGCTGTATTTCCTTATCTGCCAAACACCAGCATTTTCAGAGATTTCATCACATCAAATTACTTCTCAGGATCAAACTGAAAGCACCATCTGAAATCCTGAATGCAACACAACATGCTCTCCAGCAGCCTCACTTTGCAGCTCATCACTTGATAAAGCATCTCTTAGGTTTGAGGAACCCAAGAGCTAATTGGGGGGTTGCAAACTAAAAAAGATATAAAAGGGGAAAATATATCTTGGATGTAAATCCTGTTTGTCCTGAAAACACTGGTGTTTTCTTCCCCCTCCCTCCCTTGCACCTGATCATGAACTTGCTGAGTAAAGCACACCAGCAGCACAACACTCCTCAAATTCCCAGTGAGGTACCTGGATGGGAAGCCAGCTGCACTGATGCGGATGGTCTCCAGCACTCCACAAGCTCTCAGCTGCTGCACCGCTCTCTTTGCATCAAACCTGCAATTACATTTAGGACAGAGATTAACACGGTGAGAAGCCCACATCACCAACTCAACTGATAGTGACTTTTGGTGACAGGAATGAACTTCCAAACTGTGGAAAAAAGCTCCACCTTTATTAGTATAGCGGTTGAAGAAGCCCACACATTCATGGATAGCTCTTATCCCGCCCATTCCTTTGCAAATCTCAGAGTCACCACAAATCCCACGCCTTGCTTTGGCAACAGCTTGCACAGTTGTCACACGCTTTGTCTCCATCTCATAAGACGTTGTGCTTTTCAAGTGCAATGGACCTTGCTATTGCCCTGCTATCAATGCCAAGTGGTACTCTTGGGACAAGATGACAATCTGCTGCAGTCTTCACAGCCATAATCTACCCAGCTACAAAGAGCAAAACAACTATGATAAAGAAAGGAACAGGTTACCTTATCACAAGCTGGCTGATGAACCAGACAACATTATATTTGCGGCTACAAAGGCAATAGCATATTTCCAGAAAGAAATCAAATTCAACATCAAAACAAATCTGATATATTAAATTACATGTCAAAACTGAGTAATTAATCACAAAATCATAGAATCATTGAATGGTCGGGGTTGGAAGGGACCTCAAAGCCCATCCAGTCCCACCCCTGCCATGGGGAGGGACACCTCCCACTGGATCAGGGGCTCCAAGCCCCATCCAGCCTGGCCTTGAACCCCTCCAGGGATGGGGCAGCCACAGCTTTTCTGGGAATCCTGGGCCAGTGCCTCACCACTCACACAGGAAAATATTTCTTCCAAGGATCACTTCTAAATCTCCCCCTTTTCAGCTTAAAATATTAAGTCCCATAGGTCTGCAGATCATTATGTTTACCAAGAACAACAGTTCTCATGCTCCAAACCAAAAGCTTTGGCAGGTGTTGTGGAAACTCCAGGCATTTCTGCTCTCAGCTGTCTGTCCTCCTGGTTTTAGATGGCATTACCCTTTACCATTGGCATCTCACCTTCATCAGGAACTTGCACTGAAAATTTTGTGCTGACTTTCAGCTGAATACTTGGGCAGCGTCCTCTCTGGTTCCTGGCATGGACACACTTTCAGATCAGTCTGTCTTTGCCTAGACTGCACATACCAGCAGCCTCTATCACATCTCCCTCCTTCTACCCCTAACACCAAGGCATCAAGAGGTCCCAGCTTTCTAGCTCAAGATATTGGATACTGGGAGAGGTTGTTGAATCAGGCTTGGACTCATAAGATGGAGATGTTCATAGATGTAGATGACCATAGCTGTGTTTGGCTTCCAGAACAAGGGTGAGGAGCAAAAGCTTCTCAGGTCCCTGCTTATCCCTTCCTGAAAGCACAAACTATTTACACTCACAAGTCAAGACTGCATGAATAATTCTGCTTGGTCCCACTGTGCAAAAGCAGCATAAGTAATAGTCCCCTGCTACTTTGTGCATTTTTAAATACCCTGGACCTGTCAAGTCTACAGCAAATTATTTGCTACAAAACTGCAAACATAGTGCAGGGTGGAAAATCAGTCTCAGCCGTCACTCATTTCAAGGAAGAATCCACAAGGGTACAATTTCCATAACAATAAATAATAAACAAGACTTGTAGATGGAAAGGAAAGCTTCAGTCCTGGAAGATCCCAGGGCAATATATGTTGTACACGAGGGGAACCTTCTGCAACGTGGCCAAGCCCTGCTCAGCGAGGGCAAAATGCAGTACCCAGAACAGCTGCAGTCATTTGTCAGCATGGAAAGCCAGGACCCTCTCCAGCAACAACTGCAGCTACAGGCTGAGGGTGAAATAAAGAGCACACTGCTCCTGCAGAACCATTCTTTTGTCTATTTTAGTTTGCTCTTTGATCTCAAAATCCTGATCTTCGACAGCTCTGACATTCACCAGCTGGACCACTGCATTGGATCATGTCATCACTCGGACTGTAAGCAGACACAAGAAGAATTATCCTCCTGGTATTTGCTACCCATAACATCCTAACAAGTACAACTGTGCTCATTTAGATAATTACTGCACCTTGACAACCATAAGCTTGCACATACACAAAACTATATTAACTGTATCCTGAGTATCACATGAAAAACTGAATTGCAAAGTTAAAGGCAAAGAAATGAAGATATATGGGCAAAAAGCAGAGCCAAGTATGAACATAGAGTCTTGGAAACATGCTTTGGAAACATGAAGCCACTTCACCATGCAGAGATCTACCATACTTTCACTACATAAAACTATACTTTTGTGCTTCACCTAAGAAAAACAATCAAACAAAAAGTGTAATCTTGAATTTAATTTAAATGCACAATCTCTGCAATAAACAACACAAGATTGTGACCCTGAACATCTCCAGTACCTAAAAAATGGTATATGAAATAGATACAACAGAACACAAAGTGTTGTGCCAGCACTGACAGCCAATGCAGCCTTTTCCAGGGCTGTTAATCACAGAATCATAAAATGGCTTGGGTTGGATGAGACCTTAAAGATCATCCAGTTCCAACCCCTTACCATGGGCAGAGACATCTTCAACTCGATCAGGTTGCTCCAAGCCCCATCCAACCAGGCCTTGAACACCTTCAGGGATGCAGCAGCCACCACTGCTCTGGGCAACCTGGGCCAGGGTCTCCTCACCCTCACAGCAAAATGTTTCTTTTTAAGATCTCTTCTCAACTTCCCCTCTTAACTGATCATCTAATGAGTCAGTTAAACACAGAAGAGTTCTTGAATGTATTCTAACCATTAATAACCTTCATTTTTTTGTTTGTAAGTGGAGAAGAGTCAATCCAGAGAATCTTCCTGGTGGATACATATCTACCAGCACATCACGACCAAGGCTAAACCTGTTTACAGATGCTTTGTCCTCCTTTGCAAGACTCTGTTGGAGCTGTCTGCGCACCAAGATGGCACTGTTCTCACTGGCAGTACTCAAAGTGTATTGGATCAGCTGGAGGGCAATGCCTCCCTGCTCACAGGTTACAATTCTAATCCCTGCTTTCTTAAATGTCACCAGCTGCAGTTCATGCCAGAGCCTTTAAAAGACATAACAACTAGATCTGTGAGGTCTGCATACTAATGGCTGAGCTTTTTTGGAGTTACAGGGTGCAAAAAACATGGACAGATACATCACCAAGAGGTCAAAGAGGCCAACAGATACAACATTTACAGCTTGCAATATATCTCCAAACTACAGAGGAAGATCAAGACTGGCTTTACCAGTTCACTCAACTGGAGACCTGCCTGAAGTTGATACAAATCACATCTTTACTTTTTGCACATTTATTTTGGAAGCACCAAGATATTTTTGTTCATTTTACAAGCTATTTTGCAAGCACACTACATAGCTCCACTTCTTCATTTCTTGCTCTGTTTCTTTCTTTCAATTTTACTGTACTATAACCACTTAAATCAAAGTGATTTTAAGATGAAATTGTAGAAAGACCCTATTACTGCAAATCAAGGATGCTCAGCATTAGAAGAGTATGTTTATGAATTACTAGGACTTTCATTAGTCTTAAGTTCATGGGCATAAAACCCACATAATGAAACCCAAGAGAAGTGACTCCAGCAGGCTACTGGGACCTTCCAGTTACAGGAATGACATCTCAAGAGGGCAATGCCTTTAGCAAGAGGAAAAGTCCCAAGCACACCCTGTTACTATGACGTTTAACACATTTCCTCAGTTGAAAGCCCACTTACTTAAAGGCGAGCTTCTCGTCGTTTGGCTTGATACAGCGCACATAGTGTGGGGTGGTGGCGTTCAGAGTCTCCATGAGCAAATGCAGCGAGTTGCGGAACTGAAAGACAAAACCATTCATTTTAGGAAGGGACGAAGGTGCTGTACCACACGGCCCAAGCCACCTGCAGTGCCATCCTCTGGATGTGACACAGCGTGAACCCACCCATCAGCCCAGGACGTGCAGGAGCAATTCAGAGAAGATACTGATGGGTTGAGGGCTTTCAGCTCAACAATGCAGAACAGCAACAAGTGTTTGCTTAGTGCTTTCCTCAGCTGAGCCTTAGAAAACCTCCAGGGTTGGAGACAGCACAACCCCTCCAGGCCCCTGTTGCACGGCCTCGCTGTCCAAAAAGGGGAAAAAATGCTTTTTTATCTATTTTTTTCCAATTTCTGAGCACTGTAGTAAATTGAGCTACAGTCCAGTAAATCCCAGAGCAGCCTCCACCTTCCTTAGGCCATGTCCTTCCAGTCAAGACTACTCAGCCTGCTCTTCCAGAGACACTGCTAGAAGGTGTCCAAAATGCAACAGCCAAACAATTCCCATCAACGTGAGTCATGGGATGGAGTCCTCACTCCCCCCCACCTGCTTCAGATTGAAAAAACAAGTTCTCCAAACAAGTTCTCCATTGAAAAATGTACCTGGATTCCTCCGCCCTATTCCCCTGCCATCAACCAACACTTTCATATCAAATGTTACCTGGTGTCCAACTGTTTTCTTGCACTCCTTATTGGCAGCTTTGATCACTGGTATGGCAGAACGGACGGTGACTTTGGCTGTTCCCTTTCCCATGGAAGTGGTGCGTGCAGCATCCTTCTCATCATTGAATAAGTCTGCTACCATTTGATACTAAAATAAAAGACAATGTCTGAGCACCTCTAGCCTTGCTCTTTTGCTGACTGAGTCCACGCAAGTCACATTGCTCTGGTCATTTTTTATCCATCTTAAAGCAGGAAGGGAAAAAGGGGCAAAAAAGTGAAATCAAGAAGTACTGCCTAAATAAACCACACCAGCAGGATCATTGGCCATTCTATTTTGCAGTTCATCGGACCTTAAATTATGCACATTAAATCAAACTAGTGACAAAAGAGGATGGCTAGTTGAAAGGCTGCATCACTGACATGTTGTACAATACCTCTTGAACACGAATCAAAGATCACAGAATCTCTATGTTGGAAAAGACCGTTGAGATCATCAGGTCCAACCACAATTGTCCACTACTAAACCATAACCCTGAGCACCTCATCCACTCACCTTTTAAACACGTCCAGGGATGGGGACTCCACCACCTCCCTGGGCAGCCCCTGCCAGGGCCTGAGAACCCTTTCAGTGAAGGATTTTTTGCTAATGCCCAATCTGAACCTCCCCTGGCACAGCTTAAAGCCATTCCATATCATCCCAATGCCTGTCACTCGGGAGAAGGGACCAACACCCACCTCGCTACAACCTCCTTTCAAGCAGTTGTCAACAGTGATGAGGTCTCCCCTCAGCCTCCTCTTCTCCAGGCTAAACAACCTCAGCTCCCTCAGCCGTTCCTCATAAGACTTGTTCTCCAGCCCCTTCACCAGCTTCATTGCTCTTCTCTGGACTCGCTGTAGCCCCTCAATGTCCTTCTTGGAGTGAGGGGCCCAAAACTGAACCCAGGATTCAAGGTGCAGCCTCACCAGTGCTGAGTACAGGAGCACAATCCCTTCCCTGCTCCTGCTGGCCACACCATTTCTGATCCAAGCCAAGATGCCATTGGCCTTCTTGGCCACGTGGGCCACTGCTGGCTCATGTTCAGTCGCTGTCAACCAACACCCCCAGGTCCTTCTCCTCCAGGCAGCTTTCCAGCCACTCTCCCCCAAGCCTGGAGCTGCACAGGGTTGTTGTGTCCCAAGGACCTGGCACTTGGCCATGTTGAACCACATACCATACATCAATCCAGCCTGTCCAGCTCTTTGGAGCCTCTCTACCCTCCAGCAGATCAACACTGCCTCCCAGCTTAGTGTCATCCACATACTTACTAAGGGTACATTCAATCCCTTCATGCACGTCATGAGGTGACTCTTGTTCCCAGTCTTCATTTTGAGCTACTCATTCCATTCTTATGGTGGCAAAGATGCTGCCCACACAGAGCATCCCCCAGGAATGGGATTGCTGCATAAGGACAGGCAGCATCCTGCTCCCATCCCAGAGTAAACCCTGCTTTTCCAAACAATTAAGATACACCATCACTTCCTCACTAATTACCTGAATTTCAGCGTGAATAAGCAAGGCAACAGCAGGACTGCCATTCTGCAGCCCTAAAAGCACCACATTTAGCTCCCCAGTTCACTGAAGTCTGGGGTTTTGGGCAAGCCAGAAGCATTGTTTCCACTTCATAAATGCGAAAACAGGTGAGCTGGCAAATTTAGTTAATGGGCTTGGTTTTTTTAAGCAGCAGGATCTTCAAATTTGCATCAGGCTGAGGAACTTGACTACTAAGTAAGTCACCATAAATCTGGTCTGTTTATCAGGTCTGTTAAATTTTCACATCTTGATTCCAGCTGTGCACCCACACAGGTTTCTGCTACAGCTGCACTTACATTCAGGTTGCCAGATGTGATTTCCCTTATCACCCAGCTGAGCTGGGCTGCAGTGTGGTGACACGGCTAAAGCCCCCGTGACGCCGCCCCTCCAGGGCACAGACTGCAAGCAACACCCGCTCTGGAGCATCCACGGGACAGCGCACCAGCATCACCCTTCCCATGTCCATGGCACGTCGTGCCCAACACGTCCACACAAGAACACCAACACGAAGCAGCAGTGCACTGCACAGCACTCTTGCTTCCATCACAAACTCCTCCAAAAGCCCAGTTTTGCTGTATTTCCATTAAGATTCCAAGAAGAGTACAGGGGTTCATCACCTTGTAGACCTTAATGGAAGCTGCTGTGCCATAACGGTTTGCCTGACTCTCTGTCACACCCCTGGACTGAAAAAGGAATATTTCCAACCCCAGTCCTCCAGGTTGTTCACACAGCTTGCTAGCACAGCAGCCTGAATATCACTGTGGAAAGGAAACTGTTTGCATAACACTAGCAAATTGCTTACAGGCTCCAAGACAGCGCCTGCTAAGGATCTGCTTCATACTCACAGCTTTTATCTCTGCAGCTCACTCAACTCCTACCAGCACAAAGGCTTGAACTTTCTTTGCCTACCCCTCTACCCCCAAAAAAGGCATCCTGGAGGCTGCTGTACTTTGGTGACATGTTACTGCCTTGGGTGCTTTGACTCCTGCAAACACAGGGTGTTCGGGTGGGAGTTGCTGGGTGCTTGAAGACATCCAAACGCAAGCTCCACTTCACTACCTTGCACTTGTCAATGTGGTGAAACCACAGGTTGTAACTTCAGGTTTCAAAATATCTTTTCAATGCATAGCTGGGAGTACCATTGACCCCTCTGCCAGCCTGCTGTTAATAACAAGAGTGCTTGCTCCTACACAAATGCTCAACAAGAATCTTGGAGGTGAGCTTTTCCCTTAGGTAAGACAAAACCAGTGTAACTGGGACCATCTGTAGCAGTCCATGCTCTATTCCACAGATGCTGAGTGATAAACAAGGAGGACAGATCCCTCCTTCCCACCTGGAAAAGTCAAAACCACTGGTGCCTTATTCATAATTATAGAGAACTGGCATATAATATTCTACCAGCATGCCCATATGCTTTCAATCAGTATTCAAATCCTTTTCCTTAATTCAAAGAACATCAGCTCTCAACTGTTTTAGCTGACCAGCACTAACAAAACTAATTAGCTGCTTTATAAAGTCTCTTTCACCATCTTGTTGATGGCAGTAATTGCATTCCAATTAGAGGAAGGCTATTCTGCCTTGGCTGGAGCACTTCATCAGTCATGCATTTGCTGACAGAGAGGTGTTTAAGTCCTTGCTGGTTTAAACTGAGTGTTCCCTCTTGCCCTGTGTAGCACTTCAGTGGGAATATAAAAAAATAATGCAATGAATACTGTATGCAGGCCCGATTCTGAGTACAGGACAAAGTCTTGCAGCACACATTTAAGTTTCAGGCCAATTAGCATATCCCAGTGGCAGACTCAGCACTACTACTGTTGCTCTTCTTGGCTCAGAGAAACAGGGTTGCTTTTTACAGTAAAAGAATAACAGTTGTACCTGTTTATACCCCTGGAGGGCACGTGGCAGGTGACAGGCAAAAATGGTAGGGAAAACTGAATCTCCTGGCCAATAGGGTTAGGTAAATTAGGGGCAGAAGATCAGGTTTTGGGAGCTTTGGAGAAGGAGGATGAGGATGTTCCTGCCAAGTGAAGCACTGCTCTTCCTCCTAGGACAACATGGCATCAGGACAGGCTGACAACAGCCACTGGTCCCAAGTTGTTATAGAAATGGCTCAAATGCACAAGCTCATCAAACTATTACCCAAAGCTTCTTCAGAGCCAAGTGCATTTGAGAGTGCTCTAAGCTGGATCAAAACCACAGATGCTGGTGTCCCTTTAAAGCCACCACCATGAATTCACAAGTTCCTAACACCTGATCCCTTGGAGCATTAGCTTAGTTTGCAGGCCAGGTAAGCCCAAATCTTCTGCCCTGAAGTATTCACATTAATGGCCTAAGAAACTCCATCTCTTCAGGCCAAATAAACAAGTTTCAAGGAGCAGAGTTTATTTGCTATTAAAGCAAAGTCCAGCCCACTCTGATGTTATACTATCAACTTCTGTCTGTTGGTCCTTATGTATGAGCAAGAAAAAGAGGAAGTGATGCTGTTACTAAACCTATTCCAGTGCTTTCTTATTCCCTTTTTAAGGAATGAGTTGCAGGTGGCACTATCTCCATCACTCTACAGCACACTGCCCGAAGGAGTTACAGCTCTCCTCTGCAACTCTGGGAAGAAGCCAAACAGAAATGCCTGTCAGAGAACGCCAGTTCTGCAGCACTGCCTCCAACAGCACTGGCTAAATAATTCATCGTACAGCATCAATTATTCCTGCAGGTTACCTGGTGTTTCTAATAAGCTCCAATCATGCCCAGTTTTTACCCTCGGAGAGCTGTGAGCTTCCCAAACACACAGAGCTCTCGCTTTGGGCATTATTGAAGCACAGTTTCACTGTTCTTTAAATTTGCAACTACCCCCATGGATGAGAAAATTGCACATCTTGCTATACTCTTATGGATTAGTTGCTGAGGTGCAGGGCAAGCCACTGACAATGCTCAATTAATTTCCCATTCTCATCTCTCTTACTTTGACAAGAACCAACTCCTGGTTACCATGTTCCTAAAAATAAAATTCCTCCTCCCCTCATCACACTCCTTATTTAGGGTGGCATTTGGAAGGTCACACCCAGCCATAAACCCAAGGGAGGGAGCCATGAAGAGAAGAAATCTGGATATGTGACACACATCTGCCCACAATACGCAGGGGGGATTCAAAATCTATAATGAAAAAAAAAAATATGCAATTTAACAAGCTGGTTTGTGCTGGGGAAGGCTTTGAAATGTTTTGGAGAAAAGCAGATACATTCCTTCTCTATACAACACACAAAGTTTCGTGGAAACAATGGTGCTCCAGAGTAATTTGTTCCCTATTTTGGCTGCTGGATGGTGAGTTGGACTTCACGACTAACCTCCCGCTGCCCTGGGAAGGGTTAAGGTGGTGTAAAGTCTCAGGGCATTAATTGACATAGGAAAACTCAAAACTGCAGGGAGGAACTTTTGGTCTGGTTTTAAACAACTAGAACCTGAAATTCCTTAGATGTTTGCATCATGGACATTTCTAATGCAACCCATCAAAGTGCAGACGAACACTTGTGGAGAAGAAGAGTGCAGTATGGAAGTCAGTGTTAAATCTGCTCAGGTCATACATGCAACTGTAAAGTCTCCAACTTAAAGCCCACTTGCAAAACACTCAGTCCACTGCAAGCACAGCCCACACTGAAGTCATCAGAGCCCCACAGCTACTGCTTTTCTGCTTCCCACAGCCCACCGAGTTCACAGCCCTCAGGACTAATGGAGATGTTAAACCTCAGGTGCCAAAAAAAAGCTCTTTACCAGAAGACCTGATGTTCAAGGTCAGTCAATGCATCTCTCTTGGCACCGACACAATGAAATGCCAACAAGTTGATTTTACAATACTCCAGAGAGGAAAGGTACAAGGCACAAAATAGAGTAAAACATGTACATGGCACAGGAGCGACAGCAAGCACAATCATCAATACATGTTAATTTGTTATTATTACATATTGGCAGCAGTGTAAAATAGCTCTACATCAGCTGGAAGTTTACATTAGACTGCCACTATTTTATATTAAACCTATTTTTGCACTCTAATTATTAAAGTCACCAAAAGTTGCTAGTATGATGGACTACAGGTAAGGGCAACATCCATTTTCATTAACAACACTACCCACGAAGTACAATCCACCCGGTTGATCACGGCTTTTAATCCCATATTTACCGATGGTTCCACACACTTTCAGGAACACCTTCTGTGCCAAGAGATGGATGGGGACTTCTGAGCAGGACTTAATTGGGGTTTACACTGCCTCATAAGTGATTGGTCCTGATTTTTGCTCTTGGTGACCAGAACAAAGAGGATCAGCAGGTGCAGAAAGGATATTTTCTGATCTACTGCAGTGAGACACTGACACCAGGTTGTGAAAGAGCAGAGGAATACATACATCCACACCTGGGTGTAACCATAGCTCCCAGCAGCCTCATCCCTCCTCTTATTCCCTCCTCCATATCCCATTTATTTGCCTTTTTTCGCTACTGTCCAATTGCTTTTGCATACATAACCTGCTGTGGCATGGCACAGGAATGCAAGCACGAAGATCACACTCTGGAAAGTTACAGTGCTGATAATCTCCAGCCTTGCTGCTTTTACCTTGCTAGCTTTCAGGATGTTGATCTGCTCTTCATACACGGTGTCCCTGTTCTTCTCCAGAAACCCCTGACTCTGGTATTCCACCTAGGAGGAAACAAAAGAAGAAGCCCAGAGCATGAAGTCCAACCACACAGGGACAAAGTGCTGTGTCCCACCATTTCTCTACCATTAGAGCTCACCTGAGAAGCCAGAGAGGTAGAAGTGGGAGTAATAACTGCAATTTGAAGGTCACTTTTAATTGAAAAGTGAATCTGAACAAAAGCAAAATCCTTAACACAAACCTACAGCGTGTCGTGGTCATTAAATTGCCTTGTATGGGACCCAGGAAACCAGAGGTAAAAGTGCAAAGACCATCAGTACCTCTACATACTCTTTTGTTCACTCCTGGACTCCTTGTAAGCTAATCAATAAACCTCAAAATATCTCCTGACTACAACTCTTGGAGGTCTCTGGGTTTTAAGACTGCAGAGGGTTGGGGAGGCACAGGAATAATTTTGAGAGGACAGAATAAAATTTTATTTTTCACATTTGATGACGGCTGGAATACCTGATCACAAAGTAGGCAGGCAAAATGGGCAAAGGAACAACATTTGCAAGTGATAAATGTGAAAACTCATGTGCCTAAGGAAAGGCAAGTATCAGCCTTTGCCATGAAAAGTGCTGTTTGCACCCAGAGCAAACCTGGTTAGGAAAAGTGCCTGTATTTAATCACAGCACCCACATGTCCTCTGGCTCCTCAGACACATCCCCAGGCTGGCATGACATTTTCCTTTCTAATAAATGCATGTTTTGGATAACTGCAAGCATTTAAGATGTGAGTGATGCCTGTCACACCAGGGTTTCAATGAAGCTGGAGTCCATGGATGAGACTCTACAGCACCACACCCTGAGACTTGAAGAGTCCCACAGCTGTCATCTTAGAATCATTAAGGTTGGAAAAAACCTTCAAGATCTTCAAGTCAAACTTTCAGTCCAACACCACCGTGACCCCAAGTGCCATGGCTAGACATTTTTTAAATACCTTCAGGATGGTGACTCCACTACCGCCCTGGGCAGCTTCTTCCAGTGCTTCATCACTCTTCCAGGAAAGACATTTTTCCTAATCTCCCATGTAAACCTCCCCTGACACAACTTGAGGTCATTTCCTCTCATCCTATGATTGTTCACTTGGGAGAAGAGACCAGCACCCACCTCACCATAACATCTTTTCAGGGAGCTGTAGAGAGCAATGAGGTCTCCCCTCAGCATCCAGACCAAACAGCCCCAGCTCCCTTGGCTGCTCCCAATGACCCCTGTCCTCCAGACCCTTCACTAGCTGCACTGCCTTTATCTGGATGCACTCCATCTCCTCAACGTCCTTCTTGTACTGAGGAGCCCATCTCTTCTTCCATTCTTCTCCCTTGGAAGAGTGGGACAAGGTCACCTCTCATGAGCTCCTCCCCACTGTGCCTTGAGGTCATTCACAGCTCCTGATCTTCAAAAATAATTCCCTTTTCCAATACCTTTCTGGTCAAGCTGCCCTTGCAGAAATTAATTTTGCTGCAGCTTTGAGAAAGAGGATTTTTCTCTCCTCTATAAAATACAACTATTTAAAGCTTAGTGCAATAGTTCAGAGGCTGAAGTCCTCCAATCTAGATCTGAGCATCCAATTGAGATTGCTGCCAACCAGGCATCCCTATCACCAAAAAGCAGCTCACCAGTGCTAAAAACTAATTTTCCTTCATGCAGCTCTTCTTTTCCCCTCTATGCGCTTCCCATTTCTGCGTTCCAGTCCCAGTGCACGCAACACGCATCCAGTTACCTTATCGGCGAAGTGCAGGACAATGAAGGAGGTGCTGGACATGCGGGGCTTCTTGAAGTGCTGGTGTTTGGCATACTGGTTGTACAGCTTCTGTGTCCAGTTCTGGTCGGTGCCTTTGGGAACCTGGACCAGGAGAATATGAACCAGGGAGTTTAGAGAGGCATGCACAGGAGGTGTGGGAAGATCCTGGAGGAGCCTTCTTTGTGATCTTTCTGTAGTTCACACGGGCTACAGGAATATTTGAGCAACTATGTCCACCCCCTGGTTCCCTATGTGCTATTCTATTTTCATGTATATTCTTGAAAAACACACTAAAATTAGTTTTCCATGAAAAACACCCAAATGCTGGTTCTGCTCCAACAGCCAGAACAGCTTGTGTAGGAAAAAAATAATTCAAGAAGTATTTTGCCCTTAAGTTACATTAATTGCTCAGGCACCAACATTACATATTCTGATGCAATTTTTGGATTACTAAATAGTTTTATGAACTACCATCTGAGACAACAATCAAAAGATTCTATTTAGTTTAAAATAATAATGGCAATTAAATAATTTTAAAATATCAAAATAATAATAAAATTATAATTCTTAAGAATTTTTTCTTAATGGGATAGGCTTGGGATAGGGGCACTTAGATCTCAAACACAGGATGCATTAACCCCAATAGCACAGAGAGCTTGGACTTCAGATCCCCACACCCATCCCACCACAGCTGAATGATTCCCATGTTCCCCTCCCACACATCCAACCTCCTGTGGCATGAATCTCCTGGATGCCAAACCACCTTTCTTCATCCTATTTACAAAGAAATAAGGGTGCAAGCCCTACATAGACCTGCTCTTGAAAGTACTTGGCTGCAGTGCACCAAGATATCCAGTGTTGCCCAAGATATTGCTCTGGTAGGACGGGCCAGAGCATGGAGAAATCCTAAACAACTGCAGTGACTGAAAAACCTCACAGGACTACCCGTGCAGCAAGGGAATGGGCCACTTTTCACAAATCAGCAGTTACAATGAGGGTTTGAATTTACCTTTCTACCCAGCACCTGCAGTTTTTAATGATATATTGCCAAGATAAGGAAAAATACAATAATCTGGGAGTAAGTCAAGCTTTAAGGCACCCTCGGATTTGTAAACAAACACCCAAACCTCCCAGCACTGATAAAGCCTCCAGCTACACAAGTTCTTTCACAGGAATAGGTTCCAAGTTGCCTCCTGTAGTTGGAGTAACGAGTAGGCTGAGAGCGAATTTAACATCCGTCTCCAATGGCAGCGCACCTCTATGTACTGTGCTACCCAAACGCGTCAGTTAATAAAGAACATCTCCTCAAGCTCTGCCTGGGCAGGGTCAGGCTGGACATCAGAGAAAAATTTATCACGGAAAGGGTCACTGGGCACTGGAACAAGCTGCCCAGGGAGGGGGTTGAGTCACCTTCCCTGGAGGGGTTTAAGGGACGGGTGGACGAGGTGCTGAGGGACATGGGTTAGTGGTTAATAGGAATGGTTGGACTCGATGATCCTGTGGGTCTTTTCTAACCGAGTGATTCTGTGATTCTGTGATATACAGCTGCACAGTAGCCTATGACAATATATTGTAACTTCTGATACTCTCATCATACAATTCCCATTAGGGCTCATCATTTAAAATGCAGAAGGTTTTCTTTTTCACCTCTAAATATAGAATCACAGTGTGGTTTGGGTTGGAAGGGTCATTAAAGCCCATCCAATTCCAGATCCCTGCCATGGGCAGGGACACCTCCCACTGGATCAGGGGCTCCAAGCCCCATCTAACCTGGCCTTGAACCCCTCCAGGTTAGATGCTCTGGGCAACCTGGGCCAGGGCCTCCCCACCCTCACAGCAAAACATCTCTGCCTAAGATCTCATCGCAATCTCTTTCAACTTAAAACTGTTCCCTTTCGTCCTGTCCCTGCACTCCCTGATCAAGAGCTCCTCTCCAGCTTTCCCGGAGCCCCTCTCAGGACTGGAAGCTGCTCTAAGGTCTCCCTGGAGCTTTCTCTTCTCCAGGCTGAAAATGCCCAGCTCTCAGACCATCCTCAAACAGGAGATGCTCCAGCCCTCGAATTATCTTCATGGCCTCCTCTGGACTCACTCTAACAGATCCGTGTCCTTTCTGTGATAGATGAACTATAACTGATAAGAACACCCTCTCATTAGGTGTCTCCTGCTCAGGAACAAGCTGCTGGTGCAGAGCAGGAGGAATGCCACCAATTGATGTTGCAGAGAACAGATTTATCCTGCACCAGCTCTCTTCCAGGCCATCCATTTTGCTGAAAAACCTGCTTATCTCCGAGCTGAACATCAAAGGCATCGCTCCTGCCTCCCAGAACAAAGGTTTTGCTGTACCCACACCACCAGCTCCACATGGCTGGGCAGCCTGGGTATTTTTAGCTGCCTGAGAAGCACCTAAAAGGGATCAAGTCCCAGAGATAAAACCCAACAGGGCCATTATCTGTACTGTTATAACAGCTTCTGGTATCGCTTTGGCTGTTTAAGGCCCTTACAGACTCTGAGAAAGTCTTTTAGAAAGAATCTCATCAGTGCAAGATTTTTTTAGGGGATGAGGAAAAGGAAAACCAACTGCCTTGCAAGTACGGGACAGAAATCGCGAGGTGGGTGCTGGTCTCTTCTCTATGTAACAAGTGATAGGAAGAGAGCAAATGGCCTCAAGTTGTGCCAGGGGAGGTTTAGATTGGATTTCAGGAAAAATGTCTTTCCTGGAGGAGTGGTGAAGCCCTGGCAGAGGCTGCCAAGGGCAGTGGTGAAGTTTCCATCCCTGGAGGGGTTCAAAAACCATGTAGACAAGGTGCTTGAGGACACGGTTTAGTAGGCCTAATGGGGTTGGGCTGATGGTTGGACTGGATGATTCAGCTTTAATGATTTTGTGATTCTACGATTCTAACCTCAGACCAGTAATTTCATGAAGTCACCGCTTCTGCTCGTCTGTCCTCACCATCCCTCAATCCACCACTGCATAAAATCAATCAAGGCAGCATAATCCCAGGCAATGTCCCCTCCCACCTCCATACATTGTCTCCTCTGAACTGCCAGGAGCTCGCACAACCAAAATGAAACCTACTCAGTACAGCCAGGGGCAGCCCCCAAGGCTTGCAGTTGTGGTTTTTGCATGAGAAGCATTCCAAGGTAAAGAACCCACCACCACAGCCAAGAAGATGCTTGGAGTTGCTTGGTCGAAAGGGTGAGATTCCCGCCACCAACACCTTTGGCAAAGGGACAATTAACAGGATAAGCAGTGGAAGTCTGTTCAAACATCATGATCTAAAAGCCACTCTGAAAACACAGTAGGAGCTATTCAAATTTTCAATTATTTTCTCCTCATCACTCCAATATATGTTAAAGCCTGAAAAGAACCTGGTATTCCGTTGTGCTCCACAGATATGTTCCACTGCAAGTGACGTGCCTGATTTTCAAGTTATAAAGCTGACAGCATGACGCAGGCAAAGTTACTCTGCTGTCAGATTAGGTGGCCCACTTGAAAGGAAAGCCCAAAGGTCCAGCCTCTGTGTATCTGTTCATGGAGCAGAAGCACCCCTGGAGAGGGCTGTGTGGCACGGGAAGGCGACATGCTGATTTCTGATGTTCAAAAAGCTAACAAATCAGGACAAGGAAAACACATTTGCTCAGATACACGAGTTCACAGACATGCACAGAGACAGGTAGGACTGAAAACCAGTCTACTTGAAGCAGGCTTGAGTGTTTTTGGCACTTGGCAGAAGGACACAGGAAAGGTTAAAGACCATCTTTTGTACAGCATTAGAAAATGCTTTTGGCACATCAGCAGCATTAACACGATGGCAACGTGCCATAAAACACAAAATGGACCCACGAGAGAGCCTGAGAACATGAGGGAGCTTGTGGGTTTGGTTAGACACATCCTCCTTCGGCAGCCTTGGGCTCACGTTACTTCCCAGCAGAAAGAATTTCACCAAGATTTGTAACAAATCTCAGACAACAATGCTGTGATTGATACATCAACCCTTCCAACCATCCTATTCTTGGTCAAAAACCTCTTAGATACACTTCATGCTAATGGAGAATTTTTCTCCTTTCATGGCAGGGTGTGTAACTGGATGGGCTTTAATGCCCCTTCCAAGTCAATAAGTTCCGTGATCCCATGATTCTAAAGGCATCCCAGCCATCCAAGTCTTCCAAGCACCCTCCCAACTTTCCAGGACTGGAGTATTCAGAAGACATGTCTTCTGATGGTCTCTGCATCGGTCTCCTTGCTCTCCTCAAGGGCTCTGCTCTTACTCCAGATTATTCCTCACCATCACTGTTGGACTTAGGCTGACTCTCTTCACATTTCAGAGCCCACCACCAGGGAGGTTCTCCTGGATGCCTTTTTCCCCCTTTCCCTCCTCTACGGGCTTATCAGTTTGTGCTACAGCACTCCTATGCTGGTGCCTGTCACAACGAAGGATGAGGACAAGGCTGAGTAACTTAAGGCCTTCTTTGTTTCAGTCTTTTATAGTAAGGAAAGTTGTTCCCTCTGTGTACATCAAAGCTCCCATGATCCAAGAGGAACTGATTAGAGATTTGCTTGGCATACTAGACATCCACAAGTCTATGGGGCTGGATGGGATCCACCCAAGGGTATTGAAGGAGCTGGCAGATGTGCTGGCCAAACCCCTTTCCATCATCTTCCAACAGTCCTGGAAGACTGGGGAAGTCCCAGTGGACTGGAGGCTGATGTTGTGTCCATCTACAAGAAGGGCCCTGGGGTGTTGGTTGACAGCGACTGAACATGAGCCAGCAGTGGCCCAGGGGGCCAAGAAGGCCAATGGCATCTTGGCTTGGATCAGACATGGCGTGACCAGCAGGTCCAGGGAGGTTCTTCTCCCTCTGGACTCAGCACTGGTGAGACCGCTCCTCGAATCCTGTGTTCAGTTCTGGGCCCCTCACCACAAGAAGGATGTTGAGGCTCCGGAGCGAGTCCAGAGAAGAGCAACGAAGCTGGTGAGGGGGCTGGAGAACAGGTCTTACGAGGAGCGGCTGAGAGAGCTGGGGGTGTTTAGCCTGGAGAAGAGGAGGCTGAGGGGAGACCTCATTGCTCTCTACAACTAACTGAAAGGAGGTTGCGGAGAGGAGGGAGCTGGGCTCTTCTCCTAAGTGACAGGGAACAGGACAAGAGGGAATGGCCTCAAGCTGCAGCAGGAGAGGTTCAGGCTGGACATCAGGAAAAAATTTTTCAGAAAAAGGATCATTGGGCACTGGCAGAGGCTGCCCAGGGAGGTGGTGGAGTCACCATCCCTGGAAGTATTTAAAAGACGGGTAGATGAGGTGCTGAGGGACATGGTTTAGTGATTGATGGGAATGGTTGGACTTGATGATCCGGTGGGTCTCTTCCAACCTGAAGATTTTATGAGTCTATGATTCTATGGTAGCCTTGGTTTCTGGCCAAGGCCATTTCTATGCACAGGACAGGAGTACTTGCTGTTCTTCTGGTATGTTTTTAGGCCAGAGCAAAATAAAGAGGTCCTAAAAGCTCCAGATCCAAGCAGCTGACATTCAGTGCTGGAAACTGGGTAGAGGCTCTTTGAGGATTCCAAGGTCACTTAGCAGAGTTAAAACTCACAGCCTTGTGGCAATTGTAAGGTTCCTGGGGAAGAACAGGAAGATAACTGGAGGCTGGACCAAATGGCCTCCTGAAGCCCTTCCAACCTTAATTATACTACAAGAGCTTCCACCTCCTAAGATCTCAAAGCTGTTTGAAAACCCTCAAGACTAAACACATTGTAAAGCTTTTTTCTTTTTTTTTTTTCAGAGCTAGGCACTTCATCGTTTGTTTTCATGTGATAGGTTTAGTCTTTAAAAATCCAACCTCAGTTGAAGAGCCCTCTCTCCTATTGCAAATTCCCATTTTAACCTTGTCTAGTCCCCTTTTTTTCTAAATGGTGACAAGACTCATTACTGAAGATCTATGACAACATTTACCCAGCCACCCCTTCCCCAACCTTACACTAAAGATCAAAGAAAGTCCATACTGTGAAGCAAGAACGTAAGCGACAAACCCTCCACATTTGCACTAATCTTTCATTATGTTGCCAGGACCCCCTCGATGCCATTTCAAGTCCCAAAGTATATTTATCTGCTGTTGTAAGTGCTAATGAGATGACTTGCAATTATGCTATTGTGGTCGTGCACCCACTGTGGCTGGCTCTCCCCGAGAGATGAAATGTTGCTGCCGGTGACGCGGGGGTGAAGTTTTTCATCCACAAACTGGTCCTTTCAGTTGACAGGCTTTGCTGAAATTTTCATAAAGCTGGAGAACACTTGCAGGTTATTATAAAACAGCTGATTAGAGGGCTTGTAATAAGGGTCTGTGAGTAATGACAGCATTCCCCACTGACAGGTAAATATCCAGATAACTGGCATTTGATGTCAGGGGGAATAGATATTGTGTTTCAGGTTTTCAGTAAAAAAAACACGGATGCAAAAAAGCAGCACCAGGCAGATCTACAGAAAAGTTGCCCGTCTTACCGCTGTTGCCCAGGAGTCGCTCCATCTAAAGCGATATCACCAGCAGCAACTACTGCCAGGTGCTTCAGAGGAGGAGTGTTATCAGCCAATATGGTATGAGGGAAACTTTCCTTACGATCTTCATAACTCTCAGGAGCTGTTTCAAGCCAGCCTGAAGAATTTAACAGCTTAATAGCACAGAGACCAAATTAAATGGTGCTGAATATCAAGCAAATAATCTGACCTCCTTCTGAGCGAGCACTGGCCGAAATGCTATTTTAAGGGCATCAAATTAAGTTCTATTTGTTCTCATTTCTAAGGAGTCTTCCTGGGACTGGATTTGAAAAGGGCAAAGCCTCAACTCTGTCTCATCACAAAGACACAGCCAGAGTGCCTGTACCTGAGACGAGAGCTGAGCTTGTGGGATGTGCAGGCTGGGAGAGCCTTGTCATGCCTGGGAAGGCAGTCAGGTTGCATGGAGGAGAGTAGCCACTTGACAGGTCACCTTGTTCCCAGACAAGTTGTACATCTCCTTAAATCCCAACAGGGACACTACTCTAAATAATGGATCCAAAACCTTTCCCTCTGATGCAATGTGACACTCCCACCTGCAGGCCATTGAATCTGTCCCATGCCCACAGATCCCACAGGACCAAAAAGAATTCATTGTGTCCTTCTCATTGCTTTGCTGAGGAGCTCCTTCCCTGCTCCTGCTTTCCCACCACTCTTTGCCTTACCCTCATTCAAAAACCCTCAGATCCCTTCCACAATCAGTAAGATATTTCCTGGCACAGAATATATCCAAGTCTCACTGGAAACTCTTCCCAAAGACAATTTGTTGTTCATGCCATAGCAGAATCAATCTCTGGGCCTCCACAAAGCAGCCACATGCAGCAGGAAGGCAGTCATAGTCATAGTCACCCTTCCAACAGGCTGTTCTCAGCATCAAGGCTTATTTTGTGGTTGAATCTTTCTAACTTCAACTTATAGCTACTGCATGCTACAGGTTTTTTTGTGCCAAAGGGTCTGAAAACCATCCCACATGCTTACAACCACGCATGTGCAGAGCTCAAGTTTCTCTGTCCTCAGTATCCCAGTGTTTCATAGCCCTGATCTGATAACACTTTCTCCAGTATTTCGTCATCATCACTGCTGTGCAGAACTGGAAGAGGTATGAACTGCCCTGTCCACTGAAGGGTTCTTTCTCTTCACAGCATCACACTGAGCTCTCCTGTTGAGATGATCATACCTAAAGACTCCGGACTTTGCACTTACTCTTCACACCAAGGACCTTCAAAACAGGCATCCCAGCTTCCCAGGAAATAATCCCACCTTCCATTTCTTGTTCCTATACGTATTTGATAATTCAGGACTGAACAAGGAGTCCAGTCTTTCTTACGAGATCTTTTTATCTAGGCTGTTATGAAAGAGAGATGATAAAAGATAAACTATTCTCCCAACGTTACAAGCCTGGTTTAAAAAAACCAAACCAGACCAACCAAATACAAATGCAAAACTCAGAAAAGCTGAGAGAAGACACAACTCCAAACCCCAACAGAGTAAAGCTGAAGGAACAGTTAAACAAGAAGCCTACTACAGATCATCCCTAGCTTTTGCTTCTCTACCTCAAAGGAACAGAAGATGCATGCAATTCCAGTGTTTTGCAAAACTTGCACAAACTACAGGCCTGCCTGAGGTCAGCCAGAATTTGACACCTCTCCTGCAAGGACAGGCTGAAAGAGTTGGGGTTGTTCAGCCTGGCGAAGAGAAGGATCCAGAGAGACCTTAGACCAGCCTTACGGTGCTGAAAGGGGCTACAGGAGAGATGGGGACAGACTTTTTAGCAAGGCCTGTTGTGACAGGATGAAGAAAAGGGGTTTTAAACTAAGGGAGGGGAGATTTTGACTGGATATAAAGAAGAAAAGGTTTACAATGACAGTGTTGAGGCATTGGCACAGGTTGTCCAGGGAGGTAGTGGAGGCTCCATCCCTGGGAGCAGTCAAAGTCAGGTTGGATGGTGCTCTGAACAACCTGATCGAGTTGAAGATGTCCCTGCTCCTGCAGGGGGTTGGACTGGATGACTGAAAGTCCCTTCCAATACAAATCATTCCATGATTCTATGGTTCTATGACTTAGGCAAATCTTCAGTTATGTGGCCAATGTTCCTTGACACTGCAATGTTAACTGAACAGGAGACTCCCCCAGACATGTTTTTTCTAAATGCCAAGTTCCACTGAAGAACAACTTCCAGCACCTATAGTCTGTACACTAAATACAATCCACTTTTCCTGAAAAAACTCTCGCAAGAGAACTCAGGACAAAGGGACAAAGTAAGGCTTGAGACAGTGAAGAACTCCAGCTCCTGGATAACACTGAAGAAACTAAAAGTTGCAAGCAATGGCTATCCCTGCACAACCAGGAGCAGAAACATGGTGATAAATGGTGAGACCAAGTAACCATGTTGGTAGCAAACATCTGCCAAAGATGTTCAGAATGGTCCTAAAGCAAAGGAAACGCCAACAGACTACCCAAGCCATAAGCACCCCATCAATGCACATGAAAGATGTTTACTGTCTTGCAAGTTTCCACAGGTTAAAGCCCATTCTTTAACCTTTTATAAAAACAAAGACACCAGCGAAATGCGGGTGGCCCTTTTTACCATGCACTCTTCATCCAGTAGGTCCAAGATACCAAGTTTTGCCTCTATAAGATCTATGCAGGGCTGGTTATCGTAGAAGTCTATGAGAGTCCAAGGGATTCCCTCCTTCATATACTCTTCTTGTTCCAGCTTGAACACGTGCTGAGGGTGGAAGAACAGCAGAGTTACTGACTGTGACCCAAGCCAGCCCAGCACAGTCCCTTTCCCATTCACCCACTCATCCCCACTGGAGCAGAGTATTCCCTCAACACATCCAGAAGCCACAGACACTTTAGATACTCTCATGTACAGGCATTGTACAGGCTCTGCTATTTACACAACTTAGCTTCCAACAAGGAAAATAAAGGCATTACACTAGGGAACCATTGGGCAGGAATAAAATAGCTTTAAATGACTTTCACTAGAAAATGACTGAAGCTGTCACTACATTTAGCTGGGAGCCATACATTGAGATGGCAATGACATCTATATCTCTCAGGCTGAGATAAATACCTCTCTCTCTAGTGCTCTGCTGATTAAACTAGTGACCCGCAGCGGGTCCACAAGCTGGGAGCAAAGCCAGCACTGAGGGTGTGTGCCCCCATCTGTGAGCAGAACTTCACAAATAGCAATCGTCACCCTAGAAGGGATATCAGCAGCAGTATCTAACTGACTCGAGAACACTTCTGTTGCAGATTCTTACTTAAAAAAAAAATAAATCTCTGCTCTGCTCATAAATCTCAGATATCTGCCCACGCTGATAAATTGTCTATTTCTGAGATAGTCTAAGCATATTAAAAATGATTTTTCAAATGTACTTTTTTCCTCAAAGATAGCTTTTTAAAATCTCTTCAAACATGCCATCTCAGAGTTTGAATTTATAAGCTTCAGAAGTGATAGTAAGACATAAGAAAGATATGAACAGTGCAATACCATCCATAATTTACTTCCCATTTTTAGCAGCAATGATCTGATCCATTAGATATACTGTAAGTGTTCATGACCATGCACATGATGGGGTTACAAAGTGCCAGATTACTCTACAGTCCTTAGCTGCTCAAATTTGACAATTTTTCCCTTCTATTCTGAAACTACCAGTAGGTTTTTTCCCCTGCTTACAACAAAAGCATAAGACAACACCTTATTGGTTTTGTTTTCAGTGCAGGTAAGTGCTTGCATCTAATAAAACAGAACAACCTCACGTTTTTGTGAGACATGTTCAGGTGAAAAATGATAAGTGTGTCCAATCCTGCTACTTAATTCAGCACTTTAGTTTTAGAGGCTTAAGCCACACTTAGCAGGCTGGTTTCCACCCATGCGTTGTCACACACTGAAAGTCAGGACTTGGCACAAGATCATCCTGGCTGAGCTCAGTTTAGGATTAAAACTAAATAAAAGAAAACTGGAAAACTCTCTGCTTATTCAAAACCACCATCAGAGCTTTCCATAAACTGTTTGCAAGCCTGCTTCCAGTATCAAGCTTATAAATCAGCTGAGCAACATTTTCAGCTTCATATGAATATTTAGTGCAATTGCAGTGCACGATTGTCACAACCTGGACCCACAAGCCACATGCTCGTGTCCAGCCCTGATGGAGCGGCAGGGAATTAGATTCGTTTGCCTGTGTGGCAATCCGGAGGCCAATAAGGTCACTCCTAGGGTAAATATCGAAAGCAGTATTTATTTCTGGCTCCAGCAAACATAAACACACCAAGATACTGGGGCGCATAGCCAAAACATGGGGGTGCAACCACCCAACGATCATTGCCTGGGAGAGATGGTATCCCAAGAACTACATTCATGCTGGCCAGGATGCACGTAACTGTCACTAAGCAGAAGCCAGACATACAATAATCCCTCCTTGATACATCTTCTGCTAAGTTTTATGGAACATTTCCAAGCTGACCTTACCGAGTTGAACTGCTGCTGAAGCTTTTCGTTGGCATAGTTGATACAAAACTGTTCAAAGCTATTCACTTCAAAAGTTTCAAACCTGCAAAGCAATGAATAAACCAGCATGAAGTTGCTTTGTCTCAAAACCTGCTTTTTTTTCTGCAATGGTTTTCATCTGTGTGATGGAGAACACCCGTTATTTAACCATCTCTTCGCAATCCCCCTGTCCCACATCTACACTTTATTCTCCATTTCCTGAAATGTCTATCTTTCCCTTCCACAACTCAAGGGATTCAAGCCATTTCTTCTGCTACGCATGAATGAGACATTCAGTATGACTGTAGCTTCCTGCCCATCAGCCAGCAGTGCGGTCTGAGACAAGAAATGTTAACAGTCTCTCTCGGGGAAAAATATTACGAAATATTAAGTCCAAATATATTCACAGCAAAGGTGCTGAAGAAAGAGTAGCTGCTGTCTTAAAAGACCCAACACAGTATTTTTAATGCAATTCAATAGAGCAGGAGAAAAAGGTATTAAATTCATAATTGTAGCCTCTGTAGTGCATCCCTGAGAGCACAAAAATTAGATACACATGAGCAAGCAAGTTCTCAGAGGCAGAGGGAGAAATGTTGCTTTCAGCTCCAGTTCCAATACCTTCCTAAGAAGGAGCTTGATGTTGGTCTCTTGCCTACAGGACACCTTAGAGCAGCTTCCAGCACTGAAAAGGGCTCCAGGAAAGCTGTAAATGAGCTCTTGATCAGGGAGTGCGGGGATAAGACGAGGGGGGATGGTTTTAAGCTGAAAGAGGGGAGACTGAGATGGCATCTTAGGAAGACAGGCACAGGGAGCCAGGCTTGCCCTTTAAAAGGATATTTTTCAGCTACCATAGAGAATTAAGTTATTTATATTTCCATTTTTAAGGCACAGTTGGAGAGGAAGCAGAAAAGTCTTTGACACATGACTGTAAGGATTAAATTCAAGGAAGAAGTGGCAAATCTCCCTGCGCTTAATGAATAAGCTGCCATAATGATGAATGTGTGGCAAAATAATTGCTCAGGTAACAGGTGCTGTAGAAGCTGGAAGAACAATCTTAAAACACTAAACAAATGAGGCTGTTTTTTCACCCCAAACTAGTATTTCTAGTAGTTTCTGAGGACTAACTGGCTATTATCTGTGTGATGCAGCTGATCCCCAAGTATCATCAGGTGATAATGCCCTCACCACATAAAAAGCCTGAGCACTCAGGGAAAGGCAACACAAAAATGCAAAAGAGGAATGGGAGAAAGACATCTTTTGTGTTTTTTATCAGCCCCAGGGTCCTTTAGAAGACCCTAAATTGCTCTCTCTCGATGTGCAGCTGAGCAGGCATTGTCCCTGGAGCCAGTGCAGCCCATGCTGAGCAGAGGATGTTCAATCCCTCCCTGTCCCAGGAACTGAGCTTTGCAATGTTTAATTACAGGCTGAGAGAGTTGGGGTTGTTCAGCCTGGAGAAGAGAAGGCTGCGGGGAGACCTTAGAGCAGCTTCCAGTTCAGCTTCCAGGGGGCTGGAACTGAATGGGCTTTGAGGTCTCTTCCAACCCAAACCAATCTGCGATCCTGTGATTCTATGATTAATGATTAAGCAAAATCTGGTGTCTGGGACCAACAAATACTTATATTAAACAAATGGACAGAGCCTCAGTGATGAATGCATCCTTGAAGAGCTCCTGCCATGCTCAATCCTGGTTTCATCAAACCAAGAAGATCAGCATCTTCTGCTCTTCCAGCTAAATGGTCACTTCCCCGAAAATACCAGCTTCTGCAGGAATCATGATCAGAGCGACAGGATAAGAAAAAAATGAACTAAAACAGAGATGGAGGGGCACGGTGGCCTAGTCTGAAAAAAACCATCAGATCAGGGATACAAGAGGAAAAGATATCAGAGCAGGAACTCTTCTCTGCTTCAGAGATGCCAAATTTGATTTGTGAACATCTCAGTGAGGGCTGGTCAGGGACAGAGCAGCTGTACAACATCAACTCCAAGGGAGATTTTGAGAAGTTGTTAATTAAAGGACTCTGCTAGCGCAATGTGCTAATTGATGGAGCAGTTTGGTTGCTGGCTCCACGTGTGTACTCGCCAGGAGGTCCTGCCCACGCGAAGTGCCTGTGCTAAGATGATATCTCAATGGGGAAAGCAAATGAATGACTGGCTTGTTCATTTCATTTCATTTCATTTCACCTCATTTCATTTCACAGCCTATATCCTTGTGCGGACAAATAAGGATATCCACTACTCAAGCCCATCACCATGGCTTCCAGGAAGGCACATTCTGGCTTGGGCACAGCTCCCATGAGCAGATGTTGGGAGCAAACATTTTGGGTTTTCTCTTGTTACCAACTCTGCTGAGTGACTGGTATCTCCTAAATCTGCTGCAGCACCAGGGTTTATGCTGAAATATTTAAAGTTCATAAATAAGTCCAGCATACAGCTGGCTGCCTGGATGTTCACACTTCCCTTCACACAGCAAACAGAGGAAAACAAGCTGTTCCCACCAAGTCCAGGAATGCCAGATGAAACCATTCTTCAGATGGATTGCAGTAGAGCCACTACAGCAAATTACACACTTCCAATAAACACGTAACGGTTTTTAACGCTGCACTCTCTCACCCTAATGCTAACAGAGGATGATGGATGTGAAGCTGAGCATTAGAGACTCAGGAGACAGACCCCACAGCCTCATACCCTCGGTTTGGACCCCATCCCTCGAAATCGCACCCATGTGGATAGCCCTTTTCCAGCACAGTTGGGACATGGGGTTCTTGGGATGTCAAGGATGTGCAGTGGAGTCTGAGTACGGATTCTAGTTTCTAGTTTAATTCCTGTCAGAGAGGAAAAGATACAAGCAGCAACATTTTTAAAAAAAACCAAACAAACCATCCAATATTTGGCAGAATACATTAAAGCTCCCAAATAATCTGAGACTGGAGAACCAAACCATTTCAAGGATGGCAGAGTCACATTATGAGCACTCAAAGTCCCTGCGTTCCTAATTGCTCGGCATTTAGACAGTGATACCACCTTCGGAAAGGAAGTTATGGTCTCTTTAGGAGAGTAGAATTACTCAGAAACATGATCTAGACCATGGCCCCTGCAAACCTGCCTCTTTTGGTAGGGCCTGCAGGTCCCTATGGAAGAAAACCTGCTGTACCCTGTGGGGACACCAGTACTTTAAAAGCATCTGCTGGCTCACGCGCTGGACATGATGCACAGAGACCTGCAGCTAAGGGAGGTTTTTCTTCCACACTAACAGGT
Organism: Phaenicophaeus curvirostris; assembly: GCF_032191515.1. Classification (NCBI taxonomy): domain Eukaryota; kingdom Metazoa; phylum Chordata; class Aves; order Cuculiformes; family Cuculidae; genus Phaenicophaeus; species Phaenicophaeus curvirostris. The sequence goes on from NC_091431.1 coordinate 74,885,043, forward strand.
TTTCAAGCCCAGCTTAATCTTTCATGAGCGTTATCCTCAAGTCTCCTTTTATGCAGATTTCTGAAGGACCACATTTGACTTTCTAACTCACACATCTAAATTTCTGCACTGACCCACTACCATCCATGTGGCTCCATCTCAAAGCTTTATTTACCATATCCCAGCCCACAGAAATCTCTATTTGCAAGGACGCTGATGAGAAACAAATTTTCCTTGTCATATGGTTTTCAAATCACACTGTGCCAATCCCATGTGGTTATTTAAGATCTTCCATGACCTGTGTTACCCACCAAGGAGGGTCCAGACACTTGCAAACCTCTGAGAGCAACCTCACTGTCTCAAGCCATCCCATCAAACTCCCAAACCAAAGAGGACTGCATTCTTATCATACTTGATAGAAGTGTTCCTGTAAACCTTGCTGTATGGTGTCAGTCCCTGATGGAGACAAGCAGGCAGCGGGCCATGCTGATTCTCCAGCACTGACTTCTGGCATCCTTTCTGCTGCCGTTGCTGTCCAGCCAATGTTAAAATCAACATCCCAAAGGCCAGTAGCTATAGAAACCCCACAGAGGTTTTTTGCACTAGATCCAATTCCAGTAACTGTGCAGGTATCACAGCCATAAAAGCTTTCTGTAGCTGAATCACAACCAGTTTGGCAGGGTTTCGTTCTGAACTTTATGTTCAATGGATTTGACAGACCTTACAAGGATTCTGTCGTTACAGATTTGGGATTGAACAAACACAGTGACTACACTGGGTCGGGGACTGGTTCCTGGAGCAGCTACAACTCATCCATTCCACTTTCCCCTCCAAAAGAGGAGCAACTGAGCATTGTAATACATATTATATATATTTAATACAGTGGCCTTATAGCAGCCTTTCAGAACTTAAAGGGTCTACAGGAAAGCTGGCGAGGGACACTTCATCAGAGAGTGCAGGGAGAGGATGAGGGGGAACGGTTTTCAGCTGAAAGAGGGGAGATGGAGATGAGAACTCAGGAAGAAATGCTTTCCCATTAGGGTGGGGAGGCCCTGGCCCAGGTTGCCCAGGGATGTGGTGGCTGCCCCATCCCTGGAGGGGTTCAAGGCCAGGTTGGATGGGGCTTGGAGCCCCTGATCCAGTGGGAAGTGACCCTGCCCATGGCAGGGGGTGGGACTGGATGGGGTCTAAGGTTCCTTCCAACCCAAACAAGTCTATGATTCTGTGATTCTATGATTACAGGAGCACAGGAGGTCACTGCTGTTCTACTTCTCACTTGCTCTCCAAAGAGACATAAAATAGACAGTGTTGTAAGAGAGGAAGGAGAAAAAACAAGCACAGAAGGCCTCTTTCCTCTTTCACCCTAAAACTGACAGAATTTCCTCCTTTTTTCTCTGTCTTCTGCTTCTTTGTAGCACTTCAGCTAAAATGAACTCTTCAAATGCAACTTTCACGCCCTTTTTCTACCAGCACTCAAATGCCAGAATGACAAACCAAACAGTAACTGGCACCCAGTCCAAATCTAAAGCATCTCATAGCCCCTGAGGCTGCAGGCTGCAAGCCTCGCTCTTAGTTATGGCAGAGCTCTTCGCACTTACACCTCCACCACAGGTTCCCACAGTCCTCCTAGAGCTTTCACCGCACAAGGACCCTGCAGGAGCGGTGAAGGTAAAGTAGTTCCCTCAAATCCCACAGCAACCCCAAGCAGAGCCAAGCTTGATCTTCGGTCTCCGCATCTATCAACCGTTTGATAGGAACGGTTGGACTCGATGATCCGGTGGGTCTCTTCCAACCTGGTTATTCCATGATTCTATGATCTGCGCCTTTACATCCAGCTGATCTTTAAGCTTGATGCTTTAAACACCATAGAAGACAGAAATCCCAAATGAGAACAGGATGGGAGGCAAGTTGCAGAAGTGAGCACTCAGGTGGTTCTGCATGCACTGTTTCAGTGTTAGGGTTGTGCAACCTGAAGGAGACTCAAAACTGCAAACCACACAACATGACTGTGCTTTTTTGCATCCTTTTCTATCATTCCCACACCCTGCCAGAAGCCAAGGCCAAGCATGTGCTGCCAAAAGGGCAAGACAAATCAGAAAGCACTAATTAAAAGCCTTAAAATTGGAAAGCATGCCTACCCATAGATATCGAGCACGCCGATGAAGGAATACGGCTTGTCAGTGCTGTGCAGGGCCTTGTTGATGTGCTGCACAATCCAGTTGAAGAGTTGGGCGTAGATGTGCTTGGCCAGGGCATTCCTGGCGTTCACCACTTGCTGGACAGACATGGTCTTCACATAGGTCTCGGCCCTGGTGATGAGCTTGCGATGGCAAAGCCAGTGCTGCATCTGGCTGTGCTCCACGCCCAGCAAGCTGCAGAAGTTCTTCAAGTGCTCATCCTTGCTCTGGGGGGGTGACAAGAAGCAGTCAGACGATTGGTGACACTCCATAACTGCAGTTTTAATGCCAAGTTCTCACAGCAGTGGAAGACATTAGCAGCATTTCATGCCTATGTGGGGAAATACAGTGTTTCTCTGTTGCTGACAGAGAAATTGATAAGCACTCATCCAGTTGGACTAGTCTTCACGGTCATGGATGAAATGGGTGACATGGAGCTCTAAATGGTAGCACACACTATGTCTTTCCTCTGCTCTGGCTATCCTTGAGGCGTTGAACTTCATAAAGAACAGGTTCCCACAGTGATTGCCAACAGGAAAGAACACTCTCTACTTTACTCCTCCTTGAGCAGCAACTACACAGTCCGTCAGAGCAACCTTGCTTAAGCCTCTAGTTAAAGCTTAGGGTATGCTATTACACCATGCCTTTTACAAACTAAACACATTTTGAATAACAACATCACAAAGTATGCATTACCAGAAGGGACTGTGTTTTGCATAATCAATAAAATGAAATGTGAATTTCATGTTCTCTAGTGCATTGTACTTTGCCCCCCTCAGACTAAGACCAGTTCTGAGTTTTTATTATGTTCTATTATGCTGTTATTAAGATAGTGGGCACAGTCTTTTGGACAATGAGAAATCAATTTCCCTTTCCTTGGTGTAATAATATATATCTAAAGGAAGTAAACTGATTCCAGTTAGATACGTGCCTGCATAGAGCTAGACAGGTTTGGGGATGGAGAGAAAACTGCACTTCAAAAGACCTCTATGATGCTCTTTTGCTCTGATACCTTTTTGATCATGGATTCAAAATCATAGTAGGATTGATTTAATACCATGTCGTTACATCCAAAGGTAATTAAACAGCATGAACTCCATTACAGAACTCAACACAGTCAGAGGAGAGGACTTCGACATATCCGTGTTGCCAAATGTCAAGCAAATTATCCCCAGAATCCAACTAATTGCAGACGACATTATCTCAAGGGTACCACTAAAAGTGTGTGCAGAACTGATTTTAGTACTTTAATTAGGAACAAACAACCCAGTCTTGGACGCAGTGATAATCAGCAGGACAGTGTTTTCCATATAATCGCTTTTTTACCTCCTGAAGAAACAAATAAACAGAAAAAACACTACTAAGGCATATTTAGTCTTATTTATTCTTGTTAATTAACTGTGCAGTGCTCCTTTGAATACCGGATGGCCACACTACAAGCAGCAGCCTCATGGATTTGCCTATAGCAAAACGGTTGTAGAGCATCACACCTTCTGTTGGTGGAACTTACTGTTCCCTCAAATACTCTGTGCACCAAGTCTTTAAAGAAAGCAGGAAGAGTTAAAGATAGTTTGGAACTTAAGGTGGTAAGCGACCTTTGAATCACCTCAGTTACTGGCTAGAGAGGAAAAATACTGCACTATCTTCTTCCAGGAAAAACAGACAAACAAGGAAATTATGATGTGTTTTCAAAAAAAGCAAGGAAAAAAAGGAGGGAAAGGGTTTTCTACCAAAGGATATTGCTGCAAAACTCAACACATGCAATATGGCACTATTTATGAGCTCCCACGTGTCCCAGTCTTGCTGGTGACCTACCGATATGCTACAGGCATCAGCGTCTCGTTCCGCTTGGATTTCCAAGTTCCCTAGGTGCAGAATGGCAGCAATTATCCTGAAAATGGTCATCTGATGAGACTCATTCACTCCTACGGGAAAAATTAATAGCTGTTTCTCACAACAGAAAACAAAATGCAATTTTCAGCTGATTTGAAAATGCTTGTAGTGTTTGATTTCCTTCCCAGGCTTTTTGTTTTCAGAAAAACAGAAAGTGAACTCACCATAAACTCTCACTAAAGTCATTGCTCAAAAAGGAAGCTGAGACAGTGAGAGGAGCTCTTCATGTGCTTAGTTTATCCTTTAAAATTGCATCAAAACAGTTTAATACTATTGTGAACATGTGTGAAACCATAATGATGAAATGGGGTCAGAGCTACAGGGGCTCTGCAGCTTTTATAGAACAAGGAGCTGCTTCTCTGCGAGCATAGTCCAACAGTGAGATCTCACTGACAGCTAAAGCAGAGAAATTACAACTTACTGCCAGGGTCCCACAAACAGAAGAGAAAATTAAAGCCATGTTCACGATGCACAACGCCTCCAGACTGGTGCTGCAGCTGCACACAGAAAGTCACCAGGGAGGTGACGTGGAGCTCTGTCTTACAGTCCCCAGTGCCTCAACAGGAGCTACATGCTGTGGGTCTTCACTGAGGGTGTAAGATGTTATTGCTTTATGCATTTTTCTAGCAGGCTTTTGCAAGTACTCCCAGCAGGAATTTTGCTCAGCAGCAGCCTGCACGTGGCTTTCTTGCCATTTCTTGCATTTTTACATCCCAACTGGATTTCTGTGCCCCTTTTGTGTTCAGTGTTGGTGTCCTAATTATCCACCCGAGGTCTGAGACATCACCTGCTGTTTTTCAAATTATCTAGAGCTTCCCTTTCTCTCTCTCTCTCTCGGGACTTTTCTGTTACTAGCAGAGTGAGAAACGTTTCAAGGTTACTAAAAGGAGCAATGCTCTGCTGTTTCTTGGCACTTTTAATTGGAGTTAAGCCTGGCTAGGGCAGGGATTTGCAGATAAATCTGACTTCTTGTTTCACACAAAAAAAGTGAGACTAGAAAGTGTTGTAGCAATTTCACCCAGCCCTGAACAGAAGCAGACAAAGCTGGGAAACACTGAAGGAAAATGAGGGAAGGCAGAGCTGAAGAAGTATGCGAGGAGCAGGAAAACATCATCAAGCTGGCAGTGGGGGAAGATAATTGCAGGGCTTCATAGGGACCAGCAAGAAGACCAGGAGTCTCTTTGGGAGTGGAGAAGGGGACCAGAGAACAAGTGGCAAGGGACAGAGAGAGAGTTCCCTGGTGTTTACAGCCCAATGCAAGTTTGGAGCAACCAGAAGCATCCTATCTTTTTAACTAGTTAACAGATAGAAGTCAGACAAGCCAGATAAGGGGAAAGTAAAGACAAGACCCTGCTGTCAGCCCAAAGAAAAGGAGATCAAGCCCAACACAAAGAGGACAAACCTGAGGGAAGCACTTGCAGTTATGATACTTGAAATGAGTCCTCATGCTTGCTGCCAGCACAGTGCAGTGGTTGCAATACAGCTACTCAGGGGGATTTCAGAGCCGGCTGTGAATGTTATGAGCTCCTATCCCAACAGATGAAATGCAATGGAGAGGCTCTGAGACTCGCCAGGATTTAAAAACCTGACTTCAGATAAATACCAAAAACTCTGGGAGAGTTTTTCCCTGCAGAAATTGCTTTTCCTTTCAAATAGTCACTGCTGCAGGCAGGATGTGTCACTGTGTAACCACAGCGTGCATGGGTGGTTGTTGCAGAGGTAGATTCTGCAGGTGTCTATGCAAAGGTGAACTCTGCACAGCAGGGATGTCACCAGCTCAGTATTCCCCAGAATCAGCTATTTGGTACAATACTGTGACGGTCTGAGAAGTGATATCACCCTTGACCCAGATACAGGTTGAACTGCCCAGTAATAGGTTCTTTCCTGCTCGTAAATAGAGTAAAAAATAGCAAGCTGAAGGTGCAGCACAGCTTTGATACCAGAATGGTTTATTTTGGTTTCTCTCAATTCAGTGTCCTCCTCCATTTCACTGCTGCTTCTCAGATAGCTGTAAGAAACACTTCTGCAGCTCATACTGAAGAACAAGGTAAAGTCAACTACATCAACAGAAAGATGAATTTGTACCTTTATAGTTTTACTGGAGAGCCATATAATTCAGGCAAAATACTGAAAAACACTTCCAAGAGACTTCTGCTGGGAAGCCTCCAAGCAGTGTGACCCCTTACCAAGCAGGGTGAAGGCATGCCTGGTTTTCTCAAAGTCAGCAGCATCATCCACGCCATCAATAGATGTGTCACCTCCCTGAGAAGTGTAGAAAAAGTCTTCGGCACATGCTAGGACAGAAGAAGCAGAACAAATACATCAGCAAGTATCACTCACCTGCTGCAGATGCTCCCTGGAGTGTGCACTGGGATGCTCCCTGTCCCCCATCCCCAAAGGGGACATGTCTCCTCTGAACCACAGTTTACCTAGAAATGGGTGAGGTTTAACCTGGCTAAGTGACTTTAAGTCTCCTTGCAGTGATGAAACTCCTTCCTTGTAAAAAGCAAGCTCAGCCAAGGCAGAGCTGCAGTAACTTTGGGATTTGAATAACTGCTCTATTGCACAGGTTATTCGAGTACTGAGCTCACTACGTTCAATTTCTGTTTTCCTGTTTTATGCACTCATGACCGATTCAGACATTTTAACACCTTTCCCACATAATACCTTAAACCAAGGGACCAAAATGAACGGAGAAACACTGGCAGTGCCAGCATTACACCATTTAAGCATCCATGCTTTAGTGAAGTTATTTCGGAACAATGCAAAGCTAAATCTTACAGAGACTGAGAGTCATTTCATGTGCAGGTACAACAGGATAAGAGACCGCAGGGTTTATATCCACTTTTAAAAGCTTCACATGCACCACCTCTCCTTAAAACAAGGTCTTATTTGAGGGCAAAACTATTGAAATACGTGTCTAAAGTTGCCAGGCTGAGTCCTGGCAGAGCTAGAGCAGGCTTGGCCATGGGGAGGGCTAGGGAAGCCCAAGAGGTGGACAGACTCCACCCAGAATCCATTCTCAACACCAGCTTCAGCTCATTTCGAAGTGGGCAGGAGTGACTTGCCAAGAAAATCTGAGAAAGATTGTTAACACTCACAAACATATTGCCCAAGTATTATGAAAATAATGAGAAAAGCAGCCTACTGTGTGTTCCACATCAGCCTGCTGGTAACCTTTAAAATCACTGCAATCTGCACTTTTTTTGACTCACATTGTTACCAGAAGGTCCCCACCCCTTTGCAGCCCTCCCGCAGGTTTCACATTAGCTGTACGTCAAAGCTGTAAGAAAAAAATTTAATCCTTTCTGTCATACAAAGCCCTGGGACACAGAGGTTCCAGTAACTCTGCTTGTTACCAGAACATTTGGAACAAGGGACAGAAAATGCTGATTGGGGTCAGAGAGCTGATGTCTATCCTGGTTTCTCCAGCACAACAGGAGGTCACTCAGCCCGTGATGAAGCATATCACATTAATGGTTTGATGTGGCTGCATGTTGCCCTGCTAGATGCATCCAAGGCTGGCAGTGGTTGATGGAACTGGGACATCAGACTCCAATTTTAACCATCCACATTGGGATGTGCTTATGCCTCAAGTCATCTCTGTTATAACCGACTCCAATATTTATATTTCAATATGTGTGCCATGATTTTAACAACAACAAAAACCCTTTGATTCACTGCAAACAAGTAAAACATATTCATGCTTTGCACCACGGCCCAGGCATCATTAAGTTAGACACCACACTTTCAAAGGGTGCTGCGCTGCATGTGAACTCCCATATTTTAAGTTATATATTCACTTTCTAGGTTAAAATCAAACTTTCAGCATTGCTGTACCTGAAGAGCCAACACTTACTGATTTGCTTTGCTGGACTGATGCAAGTTCAGACTTCTTTTCTTGCAACATTTTGCAATATAATCAAGAACAACAACAACTCTTTGTATGAGCCAGACCCAAAGGAGAAGAAACAGCTCCTGCTTTTGTGATGGAAAAATATAGATCCTGCTCTCTGTCTAATAAAAGGTGGATTTTTGCACCAAAACATTCCTTGTTCTGTGTAAAGCTTGAGAAGAAAAGGTTGATGGGTAGGTAATGTCCAGATCACATGAGTAACATTTGGGGTTTGATGAGTCATATCAAGAAACAGTAAATCTAGTAAATCTAATGCAAAGCTGGTAATAAAATATCCCTCAGAAGAAAGAAAATAAGTGAACTGTGCACATCTGCACTCAAAGGAAACTGCACAGCACTATTAATTCAACAGGTCAGGGCAGACCCATGTCAATCCTGCGAAGCATAGCTCACATTGTGGGCAACCTCACCAAGTGTGTGAGCATTGCTGCATCTGCCAGCCAGGAAAGCATTTTAGGGAGGTATTTCCAAAGCAATTGCAAGGTGACAGTGCAGGAAAACCCACACTTTTAATTTGCAGAGAACCGCTTCTTTTCCCATTGTTGCACGTTACCCAAATGCACATGCACCAGGCTGCACGGATACCTGAGCATGCTGCGATACAAACGCACAAGCATGACTAAAAAGCGCAGCTGGAGACTGACATGGACTGACAACACAGAATTTGGATTAGAAGTGACCCAAGAAGTCTTTCCCTTCAGCAAAAGGCCTTATGGGCTAACAGCCCTGGAATCCACTGCCTCTTACACCAACAGCTGTTGCCGTTACACATTCTCCTTTGAGACACTGAAGTCAAGAGTCACAGTCACAAGAGGATAAAGATGTCCTGGATGATGTACCAGGAGAGCAGAGAGCACTCAGCCTTCAGTATTAGCAGCCACCACAAATACAGATGATGGTTTTAGACAGCTTTGTTGAAGAAGACTGATATTTTCTCTGATCCACATGTTCCCAAGAAGAATCATAGAATCATAGAATCATTACGATTGGAAGGGACCTTAAAGATCATCTAGTTCCAACCCCCTGCCAGGCAGGGATGTGCCACTAGATCAGGCTGCCAGGTCTCCATCCAACCTGGTCTTGAACACCTTCAGGGATGGGGCAGCCACAACTTCCCTGGACAACCTCTTCCAGTGTCTCACCACTCTCACAGTGAAGAAAGTCTTCCTAATGTCTAGCCTAAATCTGCCCTTCTCCAGTTTATACGCATTCGCCTTCATCCTGTCACCACAAGCCTTTATGAATAGTCCCTCTCCAGCTTTATTGTAGCTCTTTCAGGTACTGGAAGGTTGCTATAAGATCTCCTCGGAGCCTTCTCTTCTCCAGGCTGAACAACCCCAACTCTCTCAGCCTGTCCTCGTATGGGAGGTGCTCTGATCATCCTTGTAACCTCCTCTGGACCCGTTCCAACAGTTCCATCTCCTTCTTACATTGAGGATTCCAGAACTGGACACTGGACTCCAGATGAGGTCTCACAAGAGAAGGATAGCGGGGCAGAATCACTTCTCTCGACCTGCTGGTCGCACTGCTTTTGATGCAGCCCAGAATACGGTTGGCATTCTCTTGTATGAGCATGAAACAGTACCAAATACTGTTTCTTTGGCAGTAGCCTGAGGCCACTGTCAGCAGGACATCATAGGAGCAGCTGAGGGAACTAGGTTTGTTTAGTCTGGAGAAGAGGAGGCTGAGGGAAGACCTAACCTCCAGCAATAGCTCCTACCCACCAGCGATGCCTAAGTACACTGACCAGTGCAGCACAAACTTAGAATATCAGAATCATTGAGGCTGAAAAAGACCTCTGAGGTCATCCAGTCCACCTGTCAGCCCAACTCCACTGTGCTGACTAAACCATGTCTCAAAATGCCACAGCTACACACTTTCTTAATCCCTCCAGGGATGGAGACTCCACCACTGCCCTGGGCAGCCCCTGCCAGGGCTTCACCATTCTTTCAGTAAAGACATTTTTTCTAATATCCAATCTAAACCTCCCCAAGTGCAACTTGAGGGCATTTCCTCTCTTCCTATCCCTTGTCATTTGGAAGCAGAGACCAGCACCCACCTCACCACATCCTCCTTTCAGGAAGCTACAGAGAATGATGAGATCACTCCTCAGCCTCCTCTTGTCCAGGCTAAACAGCCCCAGGTCCCTTACATCTCCAGAGATGACATGAGCAAACCTGTGCACCACTGGGGATAAGAAACCCTTCAACAGGCACATGTGACCTCATCAATGCCCTGTATTTCTAACCTCACCATGTTTTCCTGTTGCTGTCACCCCTAGGCAGCAGCCACCAGTGCACCGAGAGGTCAAAGCACTTACTTAATCCAAGGTCTTTGAATTCTGGAAGACTCGCTGAGGCACAAAGCTGATAGAAGATGTGGTAGTTGCGCTCGTCCTCTGCCTGAAGGAAAATGCTGACTTACCAGAGGCACAAAGATGTTAACAGCAGTGCTCCCACCCTCAACCTGGTGCCCTCTGAACGCAGGGCACCATTCTTCACTTCCCACTATCAAGACCCCCTCAGTGCCACCAAAATGACGGGGACCTTTTGCCACCTGGGACAATAGAGGTGTCAGGCTTTGCCCTCACCCGTGTATGCTGCCCATCTTTCAAAAGAAACAATTGATTTTATATTACCTCCCATGCCTTATCCCTCTCTGGGATAACTGGGCAAAGCTAGCTAGCGAGCACCACCTCGCAAACTCACAGTAACATAAAAAGAGGTGGGCTACACTCACAGCATCCCAAAGTTGTTTGGTTTTAGGATTATTTTAGTTGATGGGTTTTTTTATGGATGAGCAAAAGCTTTGCAGCTGTTTCTGAGCCAGATCTCAAGCACAAATGAAGAAAGCTTGACCTGAGCTCCGCACAAAAAAACCCATGGGATGTGTCACTGCAGAAGCATTAGCCTCAGTCCTTCTCTTGCCTCTCCTCCATCTTCAGAACTGAAGACTGTTGCTTGTAATTTATTCTTCCTGGCTTTTTATGAGGTTCACTGAAAATCTCAGCAGCTGCCTAGAAAATGGCTTTCCATCCCTGCCCAGCAGCCAGGTCAGGAGCAGCAGTCCTTCCTCAAGACAACATCCAGCTTTGAGCAGATAGAGGAAACAACCAGAGAACATCTAATGACTCTCCCGGGTACAGGTTATTACAGAATCAAGTCAACAATCTTGATGGGATCATCAAGAACAACTGCAAAAGACTGAGCCTGAAAGACACATGTGGAAACTGTGTCCACCAGGAATTTTACATTTAAATGGATTTTTTCAATCCATAGAAAAGACCCAGACTAAATTCCCAGAATACAGTACCCAAAACAAAGAAAAGAAGGAAAAAAAAAATCACTTTTAACTTGCCTGGAATACAACTCGTGATTTTTCCAACAGATACGTCCTCATGTTGGCACCAATGATGTGGTATTTTGTATCAAAGCCAATCTGAATGTATTTCCCAAATCGACTGCTGTTGTCGTTCACAGTTGTTCTAGCATTTCCAATTGCCTGCATAAAATAAAATCAAACATTCATTTTTAGTTTAATTGAAAATATTTTAAACATTTACAATTGTAATCAGCATTACATAAATAATCATGGGTGGATTTGAGGAAAACCCTTCCCAGACGCAGAAGACAGAGAAATGACAAGACTTTGGGGAGGAGCCTTCACTGAAAACGTGGTGTCTCCACAATTTTTATGGAAGAAAAATGCATATAAACAACAATGGGTATTAGTACAGTAACTAGATCATCTACATCGCAACAGCCACTGCACTCCTGTTTTGTCTTATAGGATGCCCCCAGATTTCTTCACAAATAGTCGACGTTGGCAGCTTTCCTGGTCAGGATGTGGACGATAAAGCCCTGCAAGAGGGAGGGAACAAGCTGCAACCCATCTCCAGATGCTTGGGTTTTGGTCCATGGATTTGTTGACGTGGACAGAACCCCTCCTGGGCAGGTAATGCTGCCAGACGCAGTGGCAGAAAGGAGAAGAAAGAATCCAGCCCATGGATCAACCCAAACATCAGGGTTGCAGCACTGCAAACATGGGAATCCACTGAAGAGCCAAAGAAGCAACTCATGGTGATGCAAGAGAGATGGAGAAAGACAATATCCCCCTTCATAGCTTAATCCCCCTGTTTTCTAGTACCTTTCCCCTGTCTTGAGATGATGAGCCTCAAGCTAGCACAGAAGTGATGAAAGGGAATGTATATGTACAGGAAAGAGACCTCAGGCACCTCTCAAAAGCTGGCTGCCTTTCCCAGGCTATCCTGGAGGACCATCTCTACCTGTGGTGCCGCTCTTAGGGAACACACCAAGTAGGAGGGCTTAGTCAGAACCACAGGACTACCTACAGCATCACAAAAATGATGATTACCTACAGCATGACATCATCCAAAGCTGCTGTGAGGCTGCAAATCAGGTCTGGCTCACAAGCCCTTATTTCTCTCATTTTTTTTTGGTGACACAGCGATCACTGCAAAAAGGACAAATGAAATTATGCAGCTTTTACCTCCATAATTGGGTTTGACGCGAGGACTTTGTCTTCAATATTAGTCTCACTGGCAGAACCACCGACAGTTGCAAAGAAGCGCATGGCATATTTGGCAGAGACGGTCTTTCCAGCACCTGACTCTCCACTCACGATGATGGACTGGTTTCTCTCATCCCTGTTGTGCCAGAGAAGAAATTAAATTTTTTTTGTTAACAATTTGTTTGCATCATGCAATGATCTTCCACCTTCACACCTGTCTCCCTCACCTTCTTACTACCTACATTATAGATGCTGGATTTTTTATGGAATCTAGCAAAGTAATGATGAATAATACACATAAAGGACACACTGAACATCTCCAGAACATCTCCAGGGGATTGCAGAGACAATGGGAGATGAACCCCTGCATGAAGCATTGCTGCTTTCTTCAACCTGGAGCATGTAGCCCAGCACTGGGAAGCCTGTTCCTCATGATGCTGCAACAAAAACCTCTGCTACTTGGCATTTATTCGGAGAACTACTAACAAGCATTGGCTAAATATCACCTTCTAATATTACATATTTAATTTTCCTCCTTAAAACCATCATGTAATCATCTGAGATTTTGCTCAGCAAATTACAGAATCACGGAATGTCCTGAGTTGGAAGGGACCCACAAGGATTATCGATTATCCCCTGTCCCTGCACAGGACAACAATTTTACTTGCAAAATTAATCATTCATACAAACAAACAAACAAACAAACAAAACCTTACACAGTCATCATCCAACCAGTTTTGGGTGGAAAAGTGGTCGGCTGGAGGGCCCAGAGAGTGGTGGGAAATGGAGTTAACTCCAGCTGGAGGCCAGTGACAAGTGGGGTTCCCCAGGGCTCAGTGCTGGGTCCAGCCCTGTTCAATGTCTTTATCAATGACCTGGATGAAGGCATCGAGTGCACCCTTAGCAAGTTTGTGGACGACACTAAGCTGGGTGGGAGTGTGGATCTGCTGGAGGGTTGGGAGGCTCCAAAGGGATCTGAACAGGCTGGACCACTGGGCTGAGACCAATGGCAGGAGGTTTAACAAGGCCAAATGCCGGGTCCTGCACTTGGGGCACAACAACCCTGAGCAGCTACAGACTAGGAGAAGTCTGGCTGGAAACTGCCTGGAGGAGAGGGACCTGGGGGTGTTGGTTGACAGCGACTGAACATGAGCCAGCAGTGGCCCAGGTGGCCAAGAAGGCCAATGGCATCTTGGCTTGGATCAGAAACAGCGTGACCAGCAGGGCCAGAGAGGTTCTTCTCCCTCTGGACTCGGCACTGGTGAGACCGCTTCTCGAATCCTGTGTTCAGTTCTGGGCCCCTCACCACAAGAAGGATGTTGAGGCTCTGGAGAGAGTCCAGAGAAGAGCAACGAAGCTGGTGAGGGGGCTGGAGAACAGGCCTTATGAGGAGCAGCTGAGAGAGCTGGGGGTGTTTAGCCTGGAGAAGAGGAGGCTGAGGGGAGACCTCATTGCTCTCTACAACTACCTGAAAGGAGGTTGTGGAGAGGAGGGAGCTGGGCTCTTCTCCCAAGTGACAGGGGACAGGACAAGAGGGAATGGCCTCAAGCTCCACCAGGGGAGGGTCAGGCTGGACATTAGGAAAAAATTTTTCACAGAAAGGGTCATTGGTCCCTGGCAGAGGCTGCCCAGGGAGGGGGTTGAGTCCCCTTCCCTGGAGGGGTTTAAGGGACGGATGGAGGAGGCGCTGAGGGACATGGTTTAGTGTTTGATAGGAATGGTTGGACTTGATGATCCGGTGGGTCTCTTCCAACCTGGTTATTCTACGATTCTATCATCATGGCTATTTTAAAATATCCAGTGCTTCCCACCACAGACACACAACATTGTACCCACAAGATATGCCCCAATGGTTAACGAGTTTAATTGAGCTGCAAGGCAGAATAGGGCCAAGGTAGAGGAGCTCATTTTGAGGACAAATACATTCCTCTAGGCAAAGATCTACCAGCACTGGGAGCAAGTGCCTGTGCTGCAGTGGGATCTGCTCCCCAGGACATCATTGGCACACAGCAAACCCAGCACATTTACAATGTGCCCACGGACTTTGGGAAGGAGATAGTTTTCACTGTAGGATTTGATATAAACTCCCAAAATACCAGAGCTATTGGGGTAAGCTGCAAGTATGCAATGGAGTATGTTTTAAAACAAGATGTAATTTGATCTTATTCAACTTCCCACAGCCTGTCTGACTTTCATGAGTCATAGCTGGACGCAGCCACACAAAATCCTATATATGAGCGCAACAATAGATTTACACCTTGCAGTTCTCCTGACATAAGGAAATGCAATAAAAACACATTTCAATTCAAGATAGTTCAAGTTTATACCAGGAAGAGATGAGAACAGAGGCTAAATGAATGCCATATACCACTCCTACACTTGCAACAAAAATACAAGCGTGCCGCCACACCGCACCATTACTTTCCTCTTCTGTCAGACATGGATATCTTAATTTGTTTTAGGCTCAGCTAATTGGTTTGGAAGAAAAAAAACCTCAGTCGAGTCAAGCATGTAACATTTTGGTGTAAAGGATGACTTCCTGACACCTGCCTCTGGGCATTACCAAGCACAAATACAGGCTGAGAAAAGAACTGACTGGGAGCAGCCCCGAAGAGAAGGATTGAGTGTGCTGGTGGATGAGAAGCTTGACAGCAGACAGCAATGTCTATTTGCAGCCCAAAAAGCCCAACCATGTCCTGGGCTGCATCCAAAGCATCGTGGCCAGCAGGGAAAGGGAGGGGATTCTGTCCCTCTGCTCCACTCTGCTGAGACCCCAGTTGGAGTCCTGTGTCCCATACTGGAGTCCTCAGCAGAAGAAGGATGTGGAGATGTTGGAGTGGGTCCTCCAGAGGAGGCCACAAAGATGATGCGAGGGCTGAACACCTCCTGTACAAGGACAGGTTGAGAGAGTTGGGATTGTTTAGCCTGGAGAAGAGAAGGCTCCAGGGAGACCTTAAAGCTGCTTCCAGTGCTGAAAGGGGCTCCAGGAAAGCTGGGGAGGGGCTCTTGATCAGGGAGTGCAGGAATAGGGTGAGGGGGAACGGGTTCAAGCTCAAAGAGGGGAGATTGAGATGAGGTCTTAGGAAGAAATATTTTCTTGGGGGGGTGGGGAGGCCCTGGCCCAGGTTGCCCAGAGCAGGGGTGGCTGCCCCATCCCTGGAGGTGTTCGAGGCCAGGTTGGATGGGGCTTGGAGCAACCAGATCCAGTGGGAGGTGTCCCTGCCCATAACACCGCTGTCGGAACTGGATGGACTTTAAGATCCCTTCAAACCCAAACCATTGCAGAATTCTAAGATTCTATGACACTTCTAGCAGGAGAGGGCTGGTAAGATTATTTCCACCTGTGTTTATATTTTTCACGGAACAATTAATAAAATACATCTTGATTCAACCCCTGGCCAGCTCCACTGGCATCCAAAAGCAGGAAGGCAAGAGGCACCTCCAACCACTTCAGCTATCAGTCAGTTAATGCAGAAATACCAGCCATGAACTGAGTACAACCTCACCCAGGCAGCCAACATAAAGATCCAGTGTCACAGTGACTCATCCTGGGTGGGGACAACCTGCATATCTCTGGGAGGACTTGCTAAGTCATAGCTGTGTGGCCTCTGCACATCTTGGCAAAGCCGCTGCGACTTTGCCACAGGCAGCCAGCTGGCAGGATCCAGGCACAGGGTTGCCAGCACGCCAGTCTCACACCTTCAGGCTTCCACGGGTGAGGGATAAAGCTTTTTTTGTAGCACAAGCCACCAGACACATGACTCCTATGGAGAAAAACCAAAGTGAGGAAGTAAGACTAGGTACCAAATCCAGAACTGTGCTGGGTAAGCCATAGCAGCAATTACCAAGACAGGCGATGGCAGTGATTTACCATTCAACACTCTCCCACATGACATTCTGGTCTCTAAATTGGAGAGACATGGATTTGACAGATGGACCACTCAGTGGATAAGGAATTGGCTGCATAGTCGCACTTAAAGAGCTGTGGTCAACAGCTCAATGTCCAAGTGGAGACCAAGCGGCATTTCTCAGAGGTCAGTATTGGGAGGAGCATTGTTACAGTGTCCCTGCCCATGGCAGGGGTGTTGGGAATGGATGATCTTTAAGGTCCCTTCCAATCCAAACTGTTCCGTGATTCTATGATCCATTCTATGATCTACGATTAAGGTAGGTGAGAAGTTTCATCTCTGATTTGATTGTCTTCATGGACCTGCTGAGCTCCAGCTGCAAACATCCCATGTTGGCCATAGCAGACAAGAGAGGCTTGGGCTGCAAGCAAAGATGAATGAACCAGCCTTCACTGAAGATAAGGGTGAAGCAGAAGAAAGAGCTGACAACAAAGACCTCTGCCAGAAAGTGCTAGGCCTGCAAAAGGCGCTTTGCCAACACAACGATGGCTTAGCTCAGAGCTGCACTTGCATAAAAGTTACTTGAGAGTTATCGCTTCTTATCCTTCTCAGCACGACAGGTACTGCCCAAGCAGCATGTTTCAGGAAACATTTCCCTCCCTCTTTTTTCCTTAAGCCAGAAGATAAAAACTACAGCAGTCTGGGAAAGACTCTTCAATTAAATGAAGCCATCAAAGCTCAAAAAAGGAGGAACTATGCATTGCTTTGCATCCCATCAGCACTGCTACAAAGTATAATGATATTTTGCAATCTGTTTCTCTAGCTAAGATTCATAATTAAGACCTCTCAATTTTGACCCCCTTCATCACTTTTCCATATCAGCTGTTGGGGTGTGCTTGGCTGGAAGAGGCAGAGACCATGAGAGAGTCCATCCAAGGAGGTCTCCAGACCCATGGGCTCCAGAAGCTTCAGGTCACATCACAAGCTGCCTTTTATGTGACATCCAGAGTGGTTTATTCCTCCCTCAGGCTTGTTTTTTTCATATGTACCATCATTCTCCAAAAGACACTGAGTCAAGTGATAGAAGCCATGGCCAACATGCTATTCACCGCTATTGTAGCCTCTCTGCCAGGTTACATTTTTCCACAGTTTCTCAAGAATTTCTGCTAATGGCTGATGTGCTGCTACATGAAATAGTCCAGGAGGATACTCTATGGCACAAGAAAATTTCTGGAGTTGTATTATATTAATAATATAATATAAAATAAAAAGACAGCTGCTGGCTTCCAAGCAAAAGAGCACGGTCACTCAAGTTCCTGTGTCTGCAGTAACGTGTATCTTCTGTTGCTGGTATTTTTGGTAGAAAATGCATGTTTAGATATTTCTTTTCTAACTTAAGGAATAAAAGCCTTCAGAAATAAAGGCTGCAGGGACTTTAGCTTCTTTGGCATACAAGCTAAGCAGCTACTGGTGCCTGCAGAGCAAGACAGATGGACCACAGGGAGCAGCTGGTAGGAAACAGCCTGCTCAGTGAGAAGAAATGGTTAAAACCAGGCAGGACTTGCTTGTATTCAGCACGGAATAAAAAAATAGTGAAACGTTTTGCTTTTGTGCAGGTGCAGTATGGAACAAGGCTGTTTGAAATACAGTCAATTTTGGCAGTATCAGCACAGAAAAAAATTATGGATAGAAAGCTTGGACAAAATAAGAAGCAGCTGAGGGACCTGGGGCTATTTAGTCTGGAGAAGAGGAGGCTGAGGGGAAACCTCGTTGCTCTCGGCAGCTCCCTGAAAGGAGGTTGTGGTGAGGTGGGTGTTGGTCTCTTTTCCGAAGTAACAAGGGATAGGATAAGAATAAATGGCCTCAAGTTGCACCAGGGGAGGGTTAGATTGGATATTAGGAAAAAACTCTTTACTGAAAGAGTTGTGAAGGCTGCCCTCTGGGCAACCTGGGCCGGCGCCCCACCAGCCTCAGCATGAGCAATTTTTTCCTAATGTCTAATTGAAATCTTCCCCCTTCCAATTTAAAGCCATTTTCCTTTGCCCTGTCACCTCAGGCACTTGTAGAAAGCCCCTCCCCAGCTTTCCTGGAGTCCCTTTCAGTACTGGAAGCTGACCTAAGGTCTCCTTGGAGCCTTCTCTTCTCCAGGCTGAACAACTCAACTCTCTCAGCCTGTCCTCAGAGCAGAGCTGCCCCAGCCCTCAGATCATCTTTGTGGCTGCCTCTGGACTCGTTCCAACAGTCCAATATCCTTCTTCTCTTGGGGATTCCAGAACTGGACACAGGACTCCAGGTGGGGTCTCATGAGAGAGGAGTAGAGATGTCTCCAAACAGCCTGGGAAGTGTGAAAATGTCTAAGCTTCAAGCCTGCTCAGCTGGACAGAGCTCCCCAACTACACAAAGAACTGCATCCATTTTCGTTGCATTGGGCACTGCTCAGTGCTTCCATAGTCAGTTCCCAGCCTAGCAATGTCATCAGTCTTTGTACTATACGATTTCCCGTCAATTTACCTGGTTAAGGCAGGGCTGAATGTCCCTGGAAACTCCTTACTGCAGTAAAGAGGGTGGTCAAGCCATGGTGATAGCACAGGGGATGAATACAAGGATGGTGATGATTCCCACCACCATTTCCTACCACCCCTCTGACTGTCCAGAAGAGGCAGAGGATGTCTCAGTGCACATGTACACATCCAAGATCCCCATCTTTCACCAACATTGCCTGAAAGCAGGAGTATTTGATAATAAATCTGTTTTCCAGACGTAAATCACAGTCAGAATTCTTCCTAAACCAGTTTTCTTTAAAGAAATAATCCAAAGCCATGAGAAGAGACCTAGAACTTATAGGGCTTCTTTTCATAGTCTTCTCTTTAGAAAACCATCACTGGCACCAGAGGCCCAAGCAAACAACTGCACAGTCTCACCTTGATCTCAGCAGTGAGAGCAAAAACAGTTGCACTAAAACCACAGCTCCCCTGAGTGCGAAAATCACGTGAAGCAAACAAGGGCAAAACCAGACCCTGTGAATCATTATCAGGGGTCACTCCAGCTCTAATCCTGGATCCAACACCAACCCTCTATGTCATGGAATGAATCAATGAGTCTCTCTGTATTTCCATTGTGGAAATCATATTTAACCTGCTTCTTTCAGGCTTCTCGAAGGATTAGTGTTCATAAAGCAATCTGAAGATTAAAAATGCTTTAAGCACCATAGTTTGAATTCAGCGTGGCCACAATAAGAGCACCCACAAGGCCTGATGCACAAAAGGCTCTCTTATAGTTGGACCTGACGATCTTAGGGACCTTTTCCAACCTATGATTCTATGATTCTATGTATTGGCAGTGCTGCACAGGCTAAAAATGAGTGTAACACTTACATTGCATTGTCAGCAATATATAAAAATGCAATAATTAAATTACCATTGGATTGCATCCCCCCCAGGTGCTAACGACAGCGATAAACTGAGATGGTCTAATCCTGCCTTCAAATGAACAGATAGAAGTTGCACACCATGAAGATAAAACTCAGAGCATTGCAGCGATGTATCGCTGAGAAGAGCTGCCTCTGGAGCAGCTGCAGAAGCCAGGAATCATTCCCACTACTGCAGAATAACTGGAATTTGGAAGAGCATTGCTGCTGAGAGCAGCGGCAGATTATTTTATTCATTGGCTTTGAGTTTCTAGAATACTAATATTAATACCTGGAATCATCAGTTGGTGCAAATATGGAAATACAACTTTGGGATAGTTGGACTTTTCCTTCAGAGAAGCCCAAGAAAGCATTATTTAGCATCCAACCAAACAAGAGTGTTTAAGGACATACTTTCTGTTTCCATTATCGAACATCTGCTGAACACGCGTGTTTTACCCTGCAGACACTGAAGCCAGCAGCGATATAAGGATGGCTTCAAGTGCTATACATTAATCTGGGCCTTTTTTCATTGCTTCCTTCATAAATAGCTTTCATTATCCAATACAATTTTTTTTTTTTTTGGAGGTCAGTAATTCTCTTTATACAGCAGCTTATACTAATGGGGAAGAATCACAGAAGAAATAAAGCTGGAAAAGATCTCTAAGATCATCAAGTCCAATGGTCTGCCCAGCACCACAAGAAGAATGCACTTTGGCCAGAAGCACCCCAGAGCTGATGCAGCCCTTCACCATCCTGGTACCATCAAACTGCAAAGAAAACGTTGTACCTTAATGCAACAAACTAGAGAAAGCAAACAGCAATATCCCATTCCAGTGCTGCCAAATCCTGGTGTAACACCACTCAGGTGGTGCAGGTGTTCCCTGAGGACGTTAGATCATGCACAGCCCATCCAGCGTCTCACTCAAGAAGAAGCATTAGACCCCTTGGGGTCCACTTTGTGCAGCTTTGGAGCCAATTTGCTCACACGCACCTAGGTTTTAGCAAGAAGCCAGGGGTTTGAATCTCTCTCTCAATTGCTGGGAAAAAAAATAGAAGTACCACTTTGGGCTGAATGGGAATGGATGAGCGCACAGCTTGATGCTCAAAGCACAGGTAATGTGCAAATTAACCTTATCTTCTGTGGTGGTCACCCACAGCAGAAAGCATTACCTTCCCTCTGTACAACACGATTTAACACCCATATCAATCTGATGCTTCTAACACTGAGATCAAATACCATAGTGCAATTAAGATATCTTTGCAGAGGTCAGGGCACTTTTATGTGATGCTCCAGCAAGCCAGTTACTCCTGCAGGAGCTGTGGGAGTTCCAGTGGTCCCAGCTCATTAAGGTATTTTTTCTTTGGACTGATTTGTGCAGCCAGCTGGAAATGTCCCTTCAAAAGCAAGGAAAATCCTACATACTCAAAGTTTCTGCAAAATGCTGAGCTGTCTCCAGTCCTTCTATCAATTCCCAAGGGCAGGTAGGAAGGATGACCTTCTCGCAGGATTTATGCTCTGCATGCCTTGTAGGAGAAGAACACAGCTCCTCAGCCACACTAAAAGGAGGTCAGCAATTCTTTTGTGCACTGCTTCTAATGACAGCAAAACACGCACCCAGCCAATTTTATCAGCTCTCTGGCACCCTGATGCTCTTTTCTGCTCTGGAATCACACTAGGGAGCATCCCTGGCTCCAACCCAAGCCACTCGTGAGCAGCTGGCCGCTGCGGAGCACTGCAGATGGAGGAGTCTTTGTACCATGTCCTCGCAATAACCATCACATCGGGGCAAGGATCATGCTGGCTTTCTTCTCCACAAGCTTGTGCGATGCTACCCCAGCAGTCCAGCTCTACAGGCACCATGAGAATGAATCAGTTGTCCTTCCACCCCATGGCAGTTCCAGAAAGAAGGCACTTCCTACAAACTTCATCACCTCAACTACAATCAGCCACTGACGGTTATAAAACTCCTACACAACAATCTAATTGACTACAGTTGATACATATCAGGAAAACCCAGGAAAGTGATTTTCAGAAATCAATGGGACAACTGACTTCTGGGCACATACTCTGGATTATCCATCCCAAAGTGTCCTGAACATCAGTGAGGATGTGGGATGGCAAGCAGTTACTGGGAGGTGGGCAAGGGCAATCACAAGTCTTTGTGCTCTGATGTAATTACAATGCTCATAAACATCGTTTTGAATGTCTGATGATATTTGATGTTAAACCTTTCACACCTCAGAACTTGAACAGTTCTTCAGCATCGCAGCCATAATTATGTGTCTGACAAAGCCTATTATAACTCCTTCGAAGCCAGTGATATTTCAGACACACAATCATTACTCTTAGTCAGGCACTGACCTTTCTGTACCTTAAGCTCTCCTGTGCCAGTGCTGTACCATTATGAGTATTTATGATTTTTCTATAAAGGAAGTCTCATTTTTGATTAAGGCTGTATCATTCTCATTCCAAATTCCCCCCAAAATAGAAGAACAGGAACATTTAGTGGGCCATTTATCCTCAGAGCATCTCTGCCTCCTTCCATAGCAGGGCAAGTAAGACTGAAGCGGGGAGGATCCCTCCTTCAGTCCTTGAGAAACATTACCTGGAGTCTCTCTCATTGTTTTCTTTAAATCACCTCTGGAGAAGTTGCTTCCAGCTGCTTTTGAAAATCCTTAAGTCTAACACTAGCACTGACCTGTTTATGGGACAGCTCTTCCAATCCTCTTCCCCATCCCACCATTAATGCTAAACAGAACTTGTTCCCCTCGGTTTCTCCCCTTCCCAAATTTAAGGATAGTGAGGGTTTATTTCTCTTGACTCTTTCTTTTCAACCAGAGCTTTAGTTTTTGAGATGGTACCTGCTGCAAAGCCCTGCAGAGCACCAGCACAGATCGGCCCCTCTGACCTAGGATTCCTTCCTTGCCTCTAATATAACATTCACCAGGATTCCTTTCCTGCCTTTAATATAACACAGCATCCAGCCTTATTTGCTGTGCCAGTCGGATTCCTCTTGCATCTCTGTCGGGGGTTAATCCCTCTTTTAACTCCTACTCACGCTCTTATTGTATGGTTTTAAATCCTCTTGTAAAGCTTGAGATTTGAAGCACTATCAAAACACATTCCCCTCAAACACGCTGCCCTCCTGCCTCTATCGACGCCGCGCTTCCTGCTCTTTTCCAGCTTCAGCCTTGCACCCCACAGCAGAAAACAGAGCAGCGGTGGCCACATGCAGCCCTGCCAGCACCTGCATCTCTGCAAGACACAGGTTATTTCCATACAATCTGTAGTTTAGAGATCACACAGTGATACTGACCTTGGTTTGAATCACAGGCACCAAGGTTTATCCAGTATCAACCAAGACATGCATGAAAGCTGTGCTGCAAGACACACAGAATCAGTGAATTGCTAGGGTTGGAAAAGACCTTGAAGATCATCCAGACCAAACCCACCATGTCTAATAAACGATGCCCCAAAGTGCCACGGCCACACAGTTTTTGACCACCACCAGGCGTGGTGACTGCACCGCTTCCCTGAGCAGCTTCTTCCAACGCTTCACCACTCTTTTGGGAAAGAAATTTTTCCTAATATCCAATCTAAACCTTCCTTGGCACAACCTGAGGCCATTTCCTCTTATCCTACCCCTTTTTACTTGGGAGAAGAGATCAACACCCACCTCACCACAACCTCCTTTCAGGGAACTGCAGACAGTGATGAGGTCTCCCCTAAGCCTCCTTTTCTCCAGACTAAACAACCCCAGGTACCTCAGCTGCTCCCAGAACCCTGGGCTCCAGACCCTTCACCAGCCTCATTGCCCTTCTGTGCACAAGCTTCAGCAGCTCAACATGTACCAAATCAGTTTTGCTTTGCTTGTTTTACATCTCCTGCAACAACTACCAACAATATTGTGAGGAGATCCTCACACTAGGAAGTATTAAACTCCAGTCTAACCAACAGGTCACCAGAACACCTTTTTTTTTAAAAAAAAAAAAAAAAGGCATTAAAAAAACTTTCTTGAAGCAGCAAGTTCTGGCCTGTGAGGGTGGGGAGGCCCAGGCCCAGGTTGCCCAGAGAAGCTGTGGCTGCTCCACTTCTGGAGATGTGCAAGGCCAGGTTGGATGGGGCTTGGAACAACCTGATCCAGTGGGAGGTGTCCCTGCCCACAGCATGGGGTTTGGAACTGGATGGGCTTTGAGGTCCCTTCCAACCCAAAACACTCTACAGTTCTATGAAAAGGAAAAGAGAGGCACCAAAGAGAGAAAAGCCATGCAATTACACCCACTACTGTAGCACCTGCAGTGAACTTCTTGATAGAGTCAGCTCAGTACCAGGAGACAACATGGTGACCATACCAACAAGCCAAGGATAGCTGGGAAGAGGAAAAACGGGGTTGTAGACATGGAGTGGAACATCTAACCTTTCAGTAAAGCCCCCAAAGGCAGGGAACCTCAGTCACCTCCATGGAGCTGGCCACAACTGATTGGACATGTTCATCAAGAGGAATGTGGGTCAGGGTGAGGAGTGAGGAACAATCTGTGCTAAGGTGTGGAAAGCTGCTGGTCAAGCTAATTGCAGCAGAAATACGGTTCCAAGGGGAATTTTCACTAAGCTCAAGGCTTCTGCCCAGAGTGATGACACAGAGAAATCAGAGACCAACATCCAACACACCTTGCCAGGTAGCATCAGAGGAGTGGAGAGCAAGACCAGAGGAGGAGGTGGTTGCTTTGCCCAGTAGATAACACATGTCCCAAAGCACAAATTGCTTTGAACCACACAGCCTCAGCCATTAGTAAACACTAAATAGTCCATCCTTTCACCATCCCAACACTTGATTCCACCACCTCTGGTAGCAACACTTGGAGCAAATTAACTCCATGTTGTGTATTTTGCCTGAAACAATATTGTTTCAATAAACTGAGTGCGCTTAGTCTCACACTGGGTATGCAGGGAGTTTCTAAAGAGCTGGTCACTGGAAAAATTAGAGGCTGTCACATATGAATATTAATCACTTGCCCTTTTCTTCAGCTCTTTCACATGCAAGTGCTGTAAAGCAACTCTCTGCAAAACATCCTCTTCGGGGAAAGTTTTCATTTGAAGGGGAGTTTTAACACATGCCCAAATCACAGTAGGTGTTCCAAAGCTTAGTGAACCATTTTATTCCCAAAAAGGGATCAGAGGTTGCTATACACCCTCTGCAGCCCCTTCTGCTCACCCACAGTTTGTCTCCTCTCTATATTTTCCTTTTAAATTGGCATTTCCTCATGCCAGTCTGGATCCAACAGATCTTTACAGCTACATGAGGTGCAAGAAAGCACAGGACAACTTTGCTAACACTTGCACACCAGCAAATGTCTTTCTAGTTCTGCCCCAGAACCCTGTCTTTACATGGCAATGATATGCTAGAAGCCCAAAGAATTAAAAATCTAATTGTTTCCAATTTTTCTCAGTGAAAAGAGAACCTTGGATTTTTGTGCCTTTTTTCCTTGCCACCCACTCAATTCCATTCAGTTACCTCAATTGAGTCTTCCCAGTGTGTTCTGGGCCACTAATAAAGCTAAAATATACACATATATATATTTATTGTATTTTATATATTTTATAGTTTATATATTGTGTATCGTACATGTGTACATTTATGGAGCCCCTTTCAGCACTGGAAGCTGCTCTATGGTCTCCCTGGAGCCTTCTCTTCTCCAGGCTGAATAACCACAACTCTCTCAGCCTGTCCCGGCCAGTCAGAGACTGGTTTCGTGCTCTTAGTCGAGTATCAAATCTGACCTTCTGAGATCACACGTTTGAGTTTTATCTGTGGTCTGCAGGATGCATCAGACCTAATGTAATTGTTTAAAAGCTAAGACACTGCAGAATACGTAATAATTTTGCACTGTTTTAGGTATAACATGCTCACAGAGCTCAGTCCTGGTGGCTGAGCTGCCCGAGCACCTGTGTCCACTCATGCTCATGTGCATCCCAACCGCCTAAAGCAGAGCTGCAGATACAAGGCATCTCACCAAGTCAGTAATTGAGTTAAAAAGAGCAAAAAAGAAGGCACTACATCTATCACCCACAGGTCACACCATCCACACACTCAGTTCAAGCAGCACCACCACTCTCCCTGAAGCACTGTGGAGGGAAAAGCCTGTATCAAGCCATGGAGAACGCTACGTCCACCCAGAAGCTTTCAGATTTAATATATAGTGTGGTACAGTTTAAGGCGTATTTCAAATAACCAGGAAGATTCCTATAATCCACGTTACAATCTCTTTTCAGTGCCATTTGAATCCCACTTCTGTACCCAAGCCTGCAATTACCATAATATCAGCCCAAGACAGAAATCACCAGAGCAGCACTGATCAGCAACAGCAAGTGCCCTGTTTAACAGTTTTGAAGGTTGTTATTTCCATGTCCCCTTGCAAACGGAGCAAGTCTAACCAGAAACAGCAGTTATCAATTATAGGTGGCTGTCAAAAGTAAATTTCCTATGGTAAGAAGGAAGGCAGAGCTGACCATCATCTCTGGCTGGAGCTCTTGGTTAGCCCTCTGCCCATGGCAATGCTCCTCCAGGTGCATTTTGGGATTGAACAGAGGCTCGTTCTTCATCAGAAATAAATCCGAACTTAAAGCCAAGACACAGCAGAAAACCGGTTGAAACCCATGGTAAAAAGTTCAGTGCTTACGCCTGCTATTAAAAGCCAGGACTATATAAAAATTTTAGCTAATCCACAAGAAAATTTAAACGCACTGAGAGTCAAGATAACTAATAAAATCATCCCCAGTGCAACAATTTTCAGCTTTCTCAAATTCTTATTTAGACCATGGCTTATCTGCTGAGAACAAGATCTTAGAATCATAGAATGGTTTGGGTTGGAACGGACCTTAAAGCCCATCCAGTTCCAACCCCCAGCCACGGGCAGGGACACCTCCCACTGGATCAGGGGCTCCAAGCCCCATCCAACCTGGCCTTGAACATCTCCAGGGATGGGGCAGCCACCCCTGCTCTGGGCAACCTGGACCAGGGCCTCCCCACCCTCACAGCAAAACATTTCTTCCTAAGATCTAATTTAAATCTATTCTGCATCTGTCCTCAGCAACACAAGAAACACAGAAGTAAATAAAATACAAGCCCCCACTACATTCATCTGGTATTGACACTGATCTGAAGGA
Organism: Phaenicophaeus curvirostris; assembly: GCF_032191515.1. Taxonomy (NCBI): domain Eukaryota; kingdom Metazoa; phylum Chordata; class Aves; order Cuculiformes; family Cuculidae; genus Phaenicophaeus; species Phaenicophaeus curvirostris. The sequence goes on from NC_091431.1 coordinate 74,911,960, forward strand.
CCCATGAATACCTCCAAATATCTACCAGTCACCGCCTAACTTACAATCATAGTGTCTCCATAAAGACAACTAACTTTAGCTTCTGGGTTTAGCCTGATTATCCCAGCAAATTATCCAAAATGTGGTTTCCTCCAAGCTATTGAGCATGACATTTGCAGAAGGGTTTGAATTTCTTCCAGGAAACTCATCCAAGCAGCAACAGGAGAAGGTTCCCTATCTGAATCACAGTTGCACTGATCCCATGAGATGCTGAGGACCACAGAGATCCCCATCAGCCCAGCCTGCCCAGCTATCTTGCCAGCCAATAATGGGGTCAAGTCAGCAAGTAGAATTAATTAGAAATACCTGACCTCAAAGAGATTTCAGCATGAAGCAGTTCTGCATCAGACAAGGAAAGCTGACACAGGAACTGAGTTTTGGACCTTGCAGAAGAGAGACAGAGCTACAGCACCCATGGGTGAAGATCACACTGGGTAGATAACATACGATAGAAGGCCTCATAATCTCAATAGACATGAAAATCTGGAAAATATTTTCTGCAACTTCACTTTAATGCCATATTTGCAATATCTAATTGGGTATTTGCCTGCTTTGGGCCAGACACTTCAATCCAACCTCGTTGTCTATGCACCCACTCACCTGGCCATCTGCTTATAGGCTTCCTCTGCCACTGCAAAGATGTGAGGGTCCATATCCCCTGTGTTTTGGCCACTGTACGCCCAGATGACATCTTGTCCATAGATTGGCAGCTGCTCATATGGATTGATGGCAACAAGAACGATACCTTAGAAGAGATAGACACATACGTTACAAAGCAGGCAGCGAGTTAATATTGCAGGCTTTTCCAGGCTTGTGTTAGATGTTTCAATCAATTTTTTTTAAATACAATGCTTGGAGAAAAAAAAAAGATGAGCAGGTAATGGGGATGGACTCCTAATTCTTATCTCAGCATCTCGTTCGAAGTGCTGTGCTTTAATGACAAGGCTATAAGCTCCAGTACAGCTACAGAAGAGGCATACAAAACTGAAGAGAAGAGCAAATATAAAATAACCATCATTGTCTGAAGCCAGGCTTTGCAGGAGTAGTGAGAAGAAGGGCTAAAATTTCCTGAGCACCTGAGCCACCACTTTGGAAAAGCTATTCCTATGCAACCCAAACAAACATCCCAGATTTTCCCCTGGCTTAAATCCCAAACAAAAGCTCATAAGAAAGAATGCACTCAAATCAAAATGAAATGCATAAATCACAAGGAAGGAATGCCAGAGCCTGCATGAAAGCTTCAAAGTCTCTTTCCTCTCCCGCTCTAGGAATGCCATGCCTGCCCAGAGGAGTGAGCGAGCCCAGGAATTAATGAGAGGCAAAGTCATGCATGATGTTACCCGGGCTTGAGGGAGCTGCTCTGCACCCTGCAAAACTGCAGCACTCACGAGTTCCACTTTCAGGTTTTGCAGGTTTAGATTGTTATTGCAAGGTGCTCCAGAGAGCACGTGATGGATGGGAGTTGCTCCCAGTCCAGTCGATTTAGGGCATGGGCACACTCAAATTACAGCAAAATACAGGAACTTTCAGCGTGCAGCAAACACCAGGACACATGGCTTAGCCCACAACAGAAGGCAAAGGTCAGTTAAGTCAAGTTACTTATCTCCATGGGGCATCCACCCAACAGCTTCACCTCACCAAGCCCGGCTTCTATCTGTCTGCAACTTGGTTCTTTTAGGGTCATGCACCTCTCTCCCTTTAGTCGTGGAAAACAAGCCTGCTGCCTTGACATTGCTCTGCTCAGCATTTTTCTTCCCTTCTCAACTACTTTATAACCAGAGCTCAAAGTACACTGCACCTGCATGGGGCTTTGTAGCTAGACCCACGCTTGCTAAGCCTGAATGGCTATGCATCTTCATTAACACGTGCTCAAGATCATCATAAACATTTATGAGAAGCTGCACCAATGAAATCTCCCTGATTTTGGCTGAAAGCAAGCTTGTAGATGCCTGGGAGCACACATGCAGCTGCGAAAGGCTGCAAGCCATGCCAACACTCTAACACTACAGATCATGCCATAGAAATTGTTCAGCCTGGAGAACAGAAAGCTCCGGGGAGACCTTAGAGCAGCTTCCAGTACTGAAAGGGGCTCCGGGAAAGCTGGGAAGGGGCTCCTGATCAGGGAGTGCAGGGACAGGACAAGGGGAATGGTTTTAAGCTGAAAGAGAAGGAGATGGAGGTGAGATCTTGGGAAGAAATGCCTTCCTGAGGGTGGGGAGGCCCTGGGCCAGGCTGCCCAGAGCAATGGTGGCTGCCCCATCCCTGGAGGGGTTCAAGGCCAGGTTGGATGGGGCCTGGAGCAACCTGATCCAGTGGGAGGTGTCCCTGCCCATGGCAGGGAGTTAGAACTGGATGAGCTTTAAAGTCCTTTCTGACCCAAACCATTCTGTGGGTCTATGATTCTATAACACATTTAAAGGAAAGTCACCACTATTACCAGACACTGAGGCCACACATTTCATAGAATCATAGAATAACCAGGTTGGAAGAGACCCACCAGATCATCGAGTCCAAACATTCCTATCAAACACTAAACCATGTCCCTTAGCACCTTGTCCACCCGTGCCTTAAACCCCTCCAGGGAAGGTGACTCAACCACCTCCCTGGGCAGCCTCAGACAGGGACCAATCACCCTTTCTGTGAAAAATTTTTTCCTAATGTCCAGCCTGAACCTCCCCTGGTGGAGCTTGAGGCCATTCCCTCTCGTCCTGTCCCCTGTCACTTGGGAGAAGAGGCCAGCACCCTCCTCTCCACAACCTCCTTTCAGGTAGTTGGAGAGAGCAATGAGGTCTCCCCTCAGCCTCCTCTTCTCCAGGCTAAACACCCCCAGCTCTCTCAGCCGCTCCTCATAAGGCCTGTTCTCCAGCCCCTTCACCAGCTTTGTTGCTCTTCTCTGGACTCGCTCCAGAGCCTCAACATCCTTCTTGTGGTGAGGGGCCCAGAACTGACCCCAGGATTCGAGGAGCGGTCTCAACAGTGCTGAGTCCAGAGGGAGAAGAACCTCCCTGGCCCTGCTGGCCACGCCGTGTCTGATCCAAGCCAAGATGCCATTGGCCTTCTTGGCCACCTGGGCCCCTGCTGGCTCATGGTCAGTCGCTGTCAACCAACACCCCCAGGTCCCTCTCCTCCAGGCAGTTTCCAGCCAGACTTCTCCTAGTCTGGAGCTGCTCAGGGTTGTTGTGCCCCAAGTGCAGGACCCGGCATTTGGCCTTGTTAAACCTCCTGCCATTGGTCTCAGCCCATGGATCCAGCCTGTTCAGATCCCTTTGGAGCCTCCCGACCCTCCAGCAGATCCAGCTTCCACACAGCTTAGTGTCGTCCGCAAACTTGCTAAGGGTGCACTCGATGCCTTCATCCAGGTCATTGATAAAGACATTGAACAGGGCTGGACCCAGCACTAAGCCCTGGGGAGTAGGTGTTATTCTGAAGAAGAGTTATTCTAAAGAAGAGTTAAAGGTGTTATTCTAAAGAAGAGTTTTCTTCTGCCAAGCATTTCCTCAACAAAAGCTGCAAGATTTAATCACGGTTGCCCGTAACAGCCTTAACCCTGCCACAGAAATAGTCATCTGCATTCACTGAAATCTTGCAACTCATCGGTTAAAGAACAGCTACTCACCCCCACTGCTAGCTGAGTCATCTTAGGTGCCAGCAAGAGGGTTCAACATTCAATGTTCTCCAACATAACATAATAAAAATGGCTGAATTGCCTTCTTTCTCTCTTTATTAAGTTGAAAATCATCACCATCCATTCACAGGTAATTGAATGCAAGTCACCCTGCCCAGGAATGACAAACCCAAGATCATGCCTGTTCTCTTTCTGGTTTGAATTTAAGAGTTAGATGACCCAAAAGTTATCAGAAAAAGGCAGGAAACAACCATGTAGCAAGATTTTTTTGGTACTCTTTTCCACACAGAGAGCTGACCTCTGTCACTGATACCCATTTTCTCTGGGCATCACTAAAACACTGGATGGAAACTTCTCCAGAAAGGAGTTTCTGTCACAGAAAAAAGAAGAGAAGAAATGCTTGGCAATAACACTACCAGCACATCTTTATGGTTGTCTTCTCTGTAATGTAACTACAGTTTTTGCCTCTCATGGCTAGATAAATTGTGCAGTTTTCTGGGACATCAAATACCTCAGAGCTGGTTCTCATTATAAGCCCATTACAGCACAGATTTCCACTCTTTAAGGATGAACACCTACTATGGGCATTTCTCCATTGGATCTCATCTTTCTGGCATGCTGACATTCTCCAGTGGTTTGCTAAGTCCTACACTTCCCCCTCACACCACCAAGCACCTATCAAAGTTGGCCTCAAACTTACCTGACAAGGTGTTTCCACCAAGAAGACCATGAGCTCATGACATTCGCAGAGCAACAGCCCTTAAAAATCACCTCTAGTTTTGTGATGTAAAGCTTGTTGGCACACACCCATGTCTTCCAGCCACCCCAAATTCAAAGCCCATGGACTTTCCTCATAATACAGCCTCTGGCTTGTGTTATCAAAGGGTTTCTACGTGGACATGCTCTAACCCATTGCTTCCCAGGAGCTCGACATGTGGCCTCGACACTCACCGCAGTACGTGTAGATGTGGTTGGACTCGAGGAACCTGACTTTGAGGTTGTGGAGTACTGCAGCCTCATGCAGGTAGCTCAGGGCAGTCAGGTCATTCTCTCCCACCAGGATATCAGGGTTGCGAAGGAAAGGCATCTCATTATTTTGGAGGTCGATAGGATACTCACAGAGCTAAAAAGACACACATGAGGAATGTGAAAACACAAAACCCAGCAGCTCCTTTACTGTCTTATAACCCCAGCTTGATATGGTCAATACCTGTACCTCCTGCTCTAATTGGAATGAAAGCCCCTTTGGGCTAAATGCTACAGGGACCTGGATGATCCTGCTTGTCCCACACTGCCAGGAATCAGGACATCCCCTTTGTAAATGGCTTGGAGATGGCCAACAGATGGTCCTGGTGGATGCTTATGGTCCACAAGCACCAACCTCAGCACACTTGAGTTGTTTTCAGGCCAGTCTTGGGGATAAAGGCCTGTGGCCAGCTCTGAGCAGTAACAGGTACCATATAGAGAACCACAGCTTTGATCTAAGCATCTTCACGCTCTTTGAAAGGCAGCCTCATTTCAAAACAGACCATATTCTTCCCATCAGAGTTATTTCTCAACACATTCTAATTCAAGTTACTTTCACACTCAAAACCTTACACTCCTTCAGGCAGAGAAGGACACGGTCCCTGCTGCTTCATGTATCTGAAGAGCCGGGTTATGCCATCAAAGCATACGGCTGCCAATACGCTCATCTCAAATGAACAGCAGGGCCATCAACTAAAGCAAAAGTGTAATTTTTTCCCCGTTGCAGTAGGAAAAAAAAAGAATTGCTTGTGATGTTGCTTCTCGTGGAGCGTTTCAGGATGGGGTCCTGATGCTTGGCATCCAGAAGGATGGAATCCTGGTTTACAAGAGCACTGCTACCGCTGCATTGGCACTGGATCACTGCCTGCGCAAACAGCACAAGAAAAGTTGACCCAGCTGCACAAGGACAGGCTCACACAGCACATCTGACAACCTCAGGCTTGTTTTATACACCAGTTCCAGGTTGCCAATGCCAATTTTCAAGAATTTGCACTCAGTCGCACATATTAATGGCAAACACACCCGGGATCCCTCGTGATACTTAAAAATGAGCTCTTCATTCAGAAGGGAGTACTCTTGCATGCAGAGTACAGCTAGAAACCACAACATCCACGAAAATTCACTTAAAGCACAAGCACAAAAAGAGAATCACTAAACAGTCAGCTAATGCATGCAGGTGGTCAGGAACAAAGGGCTCTCAGCTGCTTCAAAACCCCCAAAGACATGTATGCTCGGTATCTCCATCTGATGTACAAGTGCATTGTTCCCCTTCTCTAAAGCTTTTGAGCCTGACGTGACGTGGGTCCAGGCAGGGTTTCATTCAGAAGAGCATCAAACAGGGGTCTCTGGGAGTAAGTATTTAGTGGTCTCTTGCACAACCCCAAAATGAGACATTCTTGTGTTTCACTTTGACAGTGACATGCTTATTAAGCATCTACAACATCCAGTAATCCCTTAATAACCTTGTGCTTTATTGATTCTGAGTCTAAACTCAGCTGTACATAAAGGCTACACTTTGCAGAACTTCTCACAACCTTTAGTTTCCAGGAAAATACCTAGACTAAACAGAAAAAAAAATCTTCTTTTTTTTAACACCAAGTACTAAAGCAGTTGAAGATTTCTACTAGAAAAGAAGAATGAAGTTTGCAGCACTCAGCAATACCTCCTGACAGCATTGGCATCAGATGCCACCAGGAGGCAGGGGCAGGAACACGGCATGGCAGAAGCAAACCGAACATGAGCATCATGCATGCATCATGAGCACAAAGTGTCATGTCATTAGAGAAAAAGATATGCTCAAATGATGATTGACGTGACTTGATAGACATGGGATAGTGAATCCAGGAGGTCCAGTCACAGGGCTACTGGGCAGGGAGCCCATCAATAAGCAAGGGGCAGTGCCTCATAGTCCTACAAGAACAAGTCTGGTGCTTGCAAGGCACAGTGAGGTGACATCTGTGCATCTCTTCATCCAGATTTACCACCATGGAGAGGAATAAGCATCACCCAGAGGTGCACCATCTATTCTTTACCTTCTCATAAAGCAGCCCCATGCTGGCTGAGCAACCTGGGGAGGACAAGAAGCGCAGCCGGGGCTGATAGAATCATAGAACCATTGCAGTTGGAAAAGACCATTAAGATAATCCAGTCCAACTGTAAGCCGAACATTTTCTGAATCCCTCTAGGGATGGGGACTCCACCACTGCCCTGGGCAGCCACTGCTAGTGCTTCACCACTCTTTCAGGAAATAAATTTTTCCTCATATCCAACTTAGCACTTTCTCTGGTGCAACTTGAGGCCGCTGATCTAGGAAGAGCCAACAGCACCATGCACTGGAGGCAGATTTCAATATGAGTGACCTTCTTTGCAAACCTGTCACATTCATGCACTGCAAATGCCCCACGCTTGTGCTGCTCTGCAAGAATTGTTTTGATGAACAGCCTAATCAAGCGTATCTCATTCCTGTTCTCCATCTTGCCATTAAGTAACTTGGTGAAAATATTCCCCGCAGTAGGGAAATGGGTGGCTGGCAGGAGATATGAATTACTTACCCTCCTCAGAACATTTTCAATTAGGAGAAAGTGGCCTCTATTAACTCTTAGCAACAGAGCAGATCACCCTTTACACAATTAAGGAAACCTCGTCTGCTCAGTGAAAAACCAGCTTGTTTAGGTGGAATTCTTAATGAAAAATGTATTTATTCTTCCTTCAACTTCAGGCATCACACATGGGAAATGTACCTCATGGTGGGTATGTAGCATGGCCGCTCTCCTCCCCATTAACCACCCAAATTTTGCAGCTGATGCATATCACAGAATCACAAAATCATTTAGGTTGGAAAAGACCTTTAAGATTATCAAGTCCAACCTTAAATCTAACAGCGCCAACTCCACCACCAAACCATGTCTGTAAGCACAACATCCACACATCTTTTAAACACCTCCAGGGATGGTGACTCCACCTCCACCCTGGTGGTGAAATGAAGAAACTTTTCCTAATATCCAATCTAAACCTCTCCTGGCACCACTTAAGGCCAATTTCTCTCATCTTATCCCTTGTTTCTTGGGAGAAGAGACCAGCACCCACCTCACCACAACCTCCTTTCCAGGAGCTCCAGAGAGCGATGAGGTCTCCCTTCAGCATCCTCTCCTCCAGGCTAAACAGCCCCAGGGCCCTCAGCTGCTCCTCAGGACCCCTGGGCTCCAGCCTCTTCCCCAGCTCTGTTCCACTTCTCTAGATGTGCTCCAGTCCCTCAATGTCCTTTTGGGAATGAGGGGCCCCAAAAAGAACCCAAGATTCAAGGTGTGGCCTCACCAATGCCGAGTCCAGGGGGATGATCCCTTTCCTGCTCTTGCTGGCCACACCATGGCTGATCCAAGCCAGAATGCTGCTGGCCTTCTTGGCCAGAGTTAACTTCATCTGTAATGCCCCGCTGTTAACCAACACCCCATCCTATGAGCTTTTTGTGCAGGAGAGAAAGCAGCTGCTCTTCCTGAACCTCCATCCTGCTTTGGGAAAGATTTATCACTGGCTGCACACATGCTGTGAGCCTGCACTGGTTCGTGCATTTGAAAGCAGCACTTGCTAAAAGACATCTACATTTAAATGAGCTTCTTATTTCTGCATTTCAGAGCTCTTTTTATTAAAAAAGAAATGAGAAAAAGGAGGTTTACATAAGATTAAAGAGAAAAAATGAGGCATGAGGAAGCTGTTGCATAGAGTCACTTCTGTTCTCTATGTGATTTTTCCATCCGTACACAAGTTTGAGTAGATGCCACCGGCTGCGCTCTTCCCAATTTGTTCAGCAGCAGAAAACATAAACTAGTATTTCTAACCAAGCTCCTATGAAAAAAAACTCATTCTCATATCACAGACTATTACAACTTTGCCAGGGGATGAAAAGAGATGAGAGAGGTCAAGGGCTTTTCTTGCAACCTGCTTTAACAGAAGTATCTGGGGATGGAGCGAGCAGGGACAAGCTGGAAATGCTAAGGCAATAAAACACATTTCAAAACACTTCCTAAAGAAATAAATGATAGCTCCAGCTCCTTTACACATTATTACGAGGCTTTAAATTACTGAAAAGAATAATGGCATTCAAAAGCTTACAGTTTCATCTTCAAGTTTCAGAAGGAGGCTTTTATCTCCCTCTTTGTAATCCTTGATAATTTCTGCTGATCTCCAAACTTCTTCAGGGTCAGGAATCCAGACCCTAGTGTACTGGAAAGAGAGGAGGGGAAAAAAAGAAAGAAAAAACTTAAACAGAAGAAAACCTCAGGAAATTAAATCATAAATACATTAATTCTCCATGGATACAATTCCACACTAATTATAAAGCCAGTGCAGCTATACCATATATTTCAGTTCAGAAAAAAATATTCTAATTTTAGGTCTTGGGGGTAAATTATAGACCGTGAGTCTGACTTTCAATCAGACTTTCAATCAGGCTTCTCGTGGACACGGTGTACACTAGCTTGTAACCAATCTAACAAAGCAGAGCACAGACTCAAGGTAAATGTGAAATTTAATTTCAATGAGGGGCGAGGGCAGGAACGAAAGCAGAACAGCCTTCTAGAAGCTTTTATGAAATAATGTGATTTAACCCAAGCAGACTGGATACCAGAACATATTTCTTTTGCACAAAACTGTGACGGGTTGCTCCCTACAGAGCAAGCTCTAACTCAAACCCGCAGCGATTAAGGCACGGACCCCATTGATGAGGCAACAAGCGAGATCACCTCCATCGAGAGGATGCAAACCTTATAGAGTGTTTCTGTGTCCAGTCAGCAGCTACCCCAGTGAATTCCCACCTGTGAGAATCCCACAGTTACAGCGATAGAGTGCAACCCACTATTTACCACAGATGTGCCTTTACCTTCATGTTTTCTGTCTAATGCCTTCTTTTCTTATTAACTCTTGGGTGTTAGTAAAGATTCCAAGGTGTCACCAAGCCAGCAAGAATGAGAACATTGGCTGTTTGCTCCCTGCTTGCTGCTAATACCACAGGTTTGCCAAGGCATCGGCCGCTTGTCCCAGCACACACGCAACACTGGAATCTTTTATGCCTGCACAAACCCACCACCATGGAGCTAAACAGACCATAGAAGATGCCAAAGCCAACTTCTTCAGCTGGAGGCAAACCAGGCTGCAAGGCTCCAGAAAAATGCTTAGATGCAGCATTTAACCTTTTTAGCATCTCCAAAGTTCAGGTCATCTTTACACTTCTGATGAGAAATCCCAAAGGTGGACCCATACAACCCACCCAAAGCGTCCACAAAGGGACAAAATCCAAAAGCGAGCAGCACTGCTCACACATAATGAGATTATGGCAGTATTCAGAGCCACAACACCTTCTGCTAATGAGATTTAATTTGCTTTTATGACACAGAGATAAATACTCTGTCCAGGCTGTGTAGAAGCACCCCCTTGTGCAGAGTCAGTAACTGTTAGTGTGCTGAGACCTCCAGTACTTGCTCCCAGGAGACAAATTCATCGTAGACCCAGTAGCAATGCTACAACCTCCATGGATGGGTTTCCTTCACCCTCTACACTCACCTTTCTTTTTGCCAGAGCAGGCACCGGTTTCCCTGCTTATGGAGCTGCCAGGGTAAGGTCCTCTGAACAAGGAACCCAAAGTTGCTCCATCCCTGCAGGGAGTCACCTTGAGTCCGGCTTTTGTTTCTATGCATGGACCCATAAGCTCCAAGGGGCTCCAAACTTTCACTGTTGGTTAAAGTAAGAGCTGTATAAACTTATTCTTACACAGAACAGACGGGGTTGGTAGGTTGGACGTTAGGAAAGGTTCTTCCCCCAGTGATGGAGCACTGAACAACTCCCAGGGAAGCTGGCATGGCACCAAGCTTGACAATATCCCAGAAGCATTTGGCCAAAGCCCTCAGCCTCATGGTGTGAATGCTGGGGGTGTCCTGTGCGGAGACAGGGGCTGGACTCGATAATCCTTGTGCCTCCCTTCCAAATGAGGACAGGCTGTGATTCTATCCAGGCAACACAAGCACGGTAGCACAAAAGACAGTTTTGGCACTCATCTTAAAACCAAACCCCCAGCACACTACGGACAAATAACACTGGTAGCGACACAAGAGTTAAAGGAGCAGCAGCAGCTGTCTAACAGCCTGGCCTGCAGCTGAAGAGCAATAGATTTTTATATGTATCGCCTGTAATTATTTTTAGAGCAGCTCGATAGCTACAGCAGCAGGAACCTTTAGATCTTAATGGAGCTACACAAATTTATTGCCAGAACAGCAGTTTTATCAAGGAGGGGGAGAAAATAAAATAAATAAATAGACTTTCCTCAGCACATCACCTCTAGCATCCCACAAAACTTCAGTTCTTTCCCTGCTATGAGGAAGGGAAGCTGGCATGGGGAAGGGGTCGCTTTGGGACCCCCTGCCCAACCTCTCCTGTCCGCTCGAGCAAGCAGCATTCCAAGATGTGCAATACCCCTGGAGCTCCTGGAACTCCATTTTTTGTTGGAACATGAAACAAAGAGTAGGTGCAGCTGGCAATGCATCACTTGGCTTTCTTCACCCCCTGCACCTTGCCCCAGTTTCTCCAGGCTCCAACACTACGGAAAGGGCTTTATGGACTTTTGCTGCAGCTTTCAATCCTCCTGCAGAATGCTTTGCCTGCCTTTTCATCCCCACAACCGTGGTCTCATCCAGTGCCAGCTCTATCCTAGCAGAAGAGAGATCAAACACACTCTAGAAATGCCAGAAATAGCTGGGGATCAGGATGTACCCGGCTCAAAGCAGCCTCAGAAACAAAAATCTGCTGGTTTTGGCTGGAGTCCTGCAAATTCTCTACCTGCACATGGGGCTGGGCTGAGCCACAGACCTGCCTGGGCAGACAAATGCAGAGAGGGGCACGTTTAACCCAAAGCAATCTCAAAACCAGGGTGGTGCTTGTGGATGGAATTTGTGTCCCATTCCAGCAGCTGTAAGAGGTTACATCAGCACCTCTTGGCAATCCATCACTGACCATGGCCAGGAGCCGTCCAACACCCAGGTGAGATGTAGGAACCAGTGGTGGAGAGTACCAGTTCTCAGCATCCACTATTCAGCAACCGACTTAGAACCTGGTGCTGAAAGACTTCATCAGCCACCCTAACCATAAAAATACAGATTGTTTATAATATTAGGTAGTATTTTAATAATATTAATTAGATTCTCCAAGACTCTTTGTATACACACACATGCAAGGCATTGCACAGGACAGAGGGCAATAAGATAGAGGTGTCTGCAGGGTCTCAGGATCCCTGGCAGTAACTCGTGCCCCAGCTCGGAGACCCCAAAAGTGATCGTTGCTCCAGCACAAGCACTCCCTGCACCAAGCACTTCCTAAAATAGCTGCAGGCTGCTAGGGAGAATAGGCTGTTATGAATGCATTTCCCCAAGCATCTATAATGCTGTCCTTTCGTGCGTGCAAGCGCACACCCAAAAAGGGGACTGCAATTGTTTCGTTGAGCATTTTCACTGCCTTCCCCTTGCAAGCCCTCCAGGCAGGGCAGGCTGCTACACAAACCCGCATCCAACCCTTCCCTTTCACCCATAAATCCCAAGTATGTCAAACTGTACAAAGCAGAAATAAAAGCACTTTGTCATTCTAAGATCTTTACAATGCGACCTTTAATTAAAACCTGCCAAGGCTTGGAGGCAGCCCACGGTGGGGGCACACTGGAGCACCATGCTCACGTCGCCTGCCTTCCCTGCCTCCAGCGTCCACAACCTGCTCCCTCCAAAGAAGCTTCATATGCTGTATGTTTGCCAATTAAATTCCTACAGATGAGAGCCACCAGGTCACCAAAACCGTGCTTCCAGGCAGGTACCCACCTGCGCAGGAGTAGAGCATCTCTGTGAGCATCAGTCTTACTTCTAGCGTAATTATTGCACCGTATATGCCATGTCCTGGCTTTGTTAGTTTAAACAACTTACTGATCATAGAATTGTTAAGGTTGAAGAAGGCCACTTAGATCATCAGGTTTAACCACAAACACAATACCAACATGCCTACTGAACCACAACCTGAAGCACCATATCTACAGTTTTTGAACCCCTCCAGGGATGGAGACTCCACCACTTCCCTGGGCAGCCTCTGCCAGGGCTTCACCACGTTTTCAGCAAAGATATTTCTCCTTATATCCAATAAAAACCTTCCCTGATGCAACTTGAGGCCAGTTCTTCTCGTCCTATCACTTATTACTTGGGAGAAGAGACCAACACCCACCTCACCAAAATCTCCTTTCAGGGAGCTCTAGAGAGTTATAAGGTCTCACCCCAGCTGCCCCCCTCCAGCCTAAACAGCCCCAGGTCCCTCAGCCATTCACAGAACCCCTGGGCTCCAGATCCACTCCCCAGCTCTGTTCCCCTCTTCTAGACATGCTCCAGCCCCTCAAAGTCTTTCTTGGAGTGGGAGCCCAAAACTGAACCCAGGATTTGAGGTGCAGCCTCATCAGTCTCAAGCACAGGGGGGATGATCCCTGCCCTGCTCCTGCTGGACACCCCATGGCTGATTCAAGCCAGGATGCCACAAGCCTTCTTGGCCACTGCTTGCTCATCTTCAGCCACTGTAAACCAACACCCCCTGGTCCTTCTCCTACAGGCAGCTTTCCAGCCTCTTCCCCAAGTCTGGAGCTGCACGGGGTTGTCGTTTCTCAAGTGCAGGACCTGGCACTTGGCCGTGTTGAATGTCATCCTGTTGGCCTTGGCCCATGGATCCAGTCTGTCCAGTTCCCTCTGCAGAACCTCCCCATCTTCAAACTGATCAACACTCCTGGACAACTTGGTGTCATCTGACACCAAGGGACTGAGGGAGCGCTTGATCCCCTTGTCAAGTTCATGGATAAAGATATTGAACAGGCTGACCCTAACACTGAGCCATTCCACTGATCTTTCAGAGGAGCTTGCTATGAAGGGAAAGGGTAGGTGAGCGTGCCTCAAAGCACCATGACCAGAGGATTAGCCTGACTTTAGGCTCAGGAGACACAACCCTGGGCAAGTCACTTAACCTCCTGACACTCCAATGTCACTACCCATGAGGGCAGAAAGAATTGTTTCTTTACTTTTTCAGGACACCTTTGAATGAGGCATGAGCATTAATTAGAAATAGCTCCCTCAGCCTCTCAATAAAAATACATCAATCTGTTTTGTGTTTTTTAAACCAGATTCCCAGTAAAACCAAATCAATTCAGTGCTCTTGAAGGCTCTTGCATTATTGCACCCGGATTAAGCAGAAGCTTAATAAATTCAATCCCCACCTTCTGATTTGATTTAGAATTTAGCAGGCTGCTGCTGCAGACATAGATTAAAATCAACATCAAATTAGAAGAAGCAGATTTTGTTTTCCTGCTTGAAAGCCTTTGGTGCTGGACAAAGGCACCCCTAGAAAGCTCTGGGAGATGTTCTCAGTGGATGCTCCGGCACAGTTGGAAGAGAAGGAGTTATACTGATAGTGTGAACAGAGTACCATCTTCCATTCAATTAAGAAAACATTGTCATTTTCCATTAAATTATGAAAAAATGCTTAAAATTTAGCTATCCGTTTTGTCTGGGCTGTTTGGTTGTTCCAACAGCCTTTGAGGCGAGCTAGATGTCAGCAATTCTTTATGGTTATTGTTTTTTCAACCCCCTGAGTTATTTCAGGAATGGTAATCCTCACAGCTGACCCCAGGAAGTTTTCATTGCTCACTTTTCCAGGGGCATCCTTCCAATGGGACTGCAGCCAGAGGGAAGGCATGGCAGAAAACCCACAATAGTGGCAATACAATAGTACCAATTGCCAAGCAATCAGGACTTCAGCAACAAAGAGTAAGATACAGTATCTCGTGACCAAGGTTCTTCCATACAGGTTAATTAAACCTTACGAAATGACTTCAGTAGAAACCAGACACAGAGATGTGCACCTTACAAAGCTCATCAGTGAACACACATCAACTAAGAACGAGGCGGAGATTGGGACGAATATTTGTATATTTGCCTTCATACAGCAAGAAGACTTCTCCTTTCCCCTCTTTGCAGTGGGCTTATTGCAAACCTCATTCTATATTCCCCAAAAAAATAATGTGATCCAGTATAGCTGGATGCTCTTGAAGACTACAAAACCATGTATGAAAGAGAAAAGAGCAGGAGCTTCAGTTCTGGCCTCCCCAAGAATATTTTCATTTATATACATATATAGCATGTGAAAGGTTAAGCAGCTTACTCTGAAGCAGCCCAATAACTGCCCTTCAGCTCTCACAAACCATCTATTATTACAATGGAAGTGTTCCTAAAGTGTTTTCTTTTCCCAGCTAAAAAGGGCAAAATACAAACTCTACAAATTACAAGTACCAGACAGTCTAACTCAGGGTTTGGCTGTCGTTTTTCTTTTCCCTACTTGTTTTTATACCTCTATTAAAGGAAACACCACAGGGATAATTTAAAGGGGCTCTTGCAGCAAAATAAGAAGAGTCTCCTTGCAGCCAGTGTGCACATCTACTAACAGCATCACCTCTCAGCTCTGCACTAGAACAAACGAACTTGTCTTCATCAATTTCCACTGGGTGTGGAGATCTGGGCTGAACTGGGGTCACCAGCATATTTTTGCACATCCACTGGCACTCTGCCTACCACAGCAGAATCCCACATCCCCATGATTAACAGGTGGTTGTTTATGGAGATATTTAGATCTGCTAAATGTGCTGGTGCAAACCACTTTGCTTGTCCTCGCTAGGAAGAGGTGCCCAGATGGGCACTATCAGTACAAGGGCATGAAAAGGCACCAGCTCCAGGGCTGCCCTGAGCACCTGGAGCCTTAAAAATCCCTTCTGCCCCACTTGGCAGTGACTCAGGAGAAAGATCTGCTTTGCCTGTGGCACAGCAAGGCACAAGTGAGGTGCTTCAGCAGCAGGACAAAAAACCCTCTACTAACAGACTTGTGGATCATTAACCTTTTTATTATTACTTACAATATTGATCATCAGGGCAGATGGTAAACCATAATCCTCCCTTTCCCATCCTCCTAACGAGATTTTCATCCCAGGGGTGATTTCTCCCCTGCCTGACAGACAAGCAAAGCCCAGATTTAGGTCAGAGCTCCTCAAGCTGTGCCAGGACTTTGGGACCTGCTGACCCCTGCATCTCACCCTAGGCTGGCTTATCCATTTGCTGCTGGGTACCACTGGCTGGCAAACCCTTGCAAGGGTCAAGAGGGGATGGCAGAGGGTTTCACTGCTTGGTAGCAAGCAGGCAAGGATGCTGCAGTCTTGCACATCTCTCCACTGCTCAGTTTCTGCAGTGCCAGTACCCGATACTGGGACAACATTCACAAGCCCAGCAATACCTGCCTAGCCAGAGGGCATCCCCTCATAACATGGACCTCTGATAGGAAAAGACACACTTCTTCCTCACTGTAAAACACCAAAAAGCCAGAAAGGAGGAGTCATGATTGGCAAATCAACATTTCAACACACAGCAAGAGACACGCACCACTCCAACACCATAAATCAAGGGTTAGGGCAAAAAAAGATAATATTGGTTTACGTGTCAAAAAAAAAAACCACAAAAAACCCCATCATTTTGAGCTACGGAATGAAAATGTTAAACTGCTAAGAGTGTTAAATGCAAAAGGAAAGACAGTGGCGCACTGTAGAAGCACCTCTAATTACACAACCAGAGAAGGAGCAATTTACAAGTTTCTCAGATCTGATAAAAACACACAAACCTGAACAGCCAAGGCCAAAGCACACGAGCATAAACTACACTGTGCCTCATACTCCCCATCTCCCTCATGCTATCAGCACCCATATGCACACCCAGACCATGCCCTGGCCAAGGCAGGTCTCCTAAATTCTGGGGAGCATCTCTGTTCATCCCAGAGTTCTGCAGGAGTCACTGGATTTGAGCTAGTAAAGCACATGCTTTGCTCTTGCCTCCTAGGTAAGGGGATATTTTCCTCCCCACGAAGAGCTGTCATGCTGATGGATGGCTTCACGTCTCCCACCAGCACTAAATCTGCTCTATTTCTCTTTGCTAAATTGTATTCCCTTGCCCAAATTAATTCAGATGAGGATTTGCATAAAGTGTCACAGCAGCTGAGAACTCGGACAAACAGCGTCTCCAGCATTGCTGGCTTGTTAGCAGCATCTTTAATGAAGAGGGGTTTAAAAGGCTTCAGTTCATCGTTGTTTCAGCCTCATCTCACTGACAGCAGAGGTAGAACTGGCACCAAGCAGAGGAGGGCTGATGGCAAGCCCCAACACCAAGCACACCTGCAGTTCTTCAATCCTGAAGGCTTTACTTTAATTAAATATGATTTCCAGGACTAATCAATAGTCTCACATGTAACTAACAGCCAACTTAGGTCTTCCTGTCCTTTCCCCTACCAATTCTTCACTGGCATCTCAGTGGCGCTCGTTACTGCAGGCTTAATTCAGATTGACAGGTTGAGCACCAAAGTCTCAGGAGCACACACAGCCCTGCCCTCACCACAGCAATGGGCTGAAATGCAAAATCCCTCCTGCAATAAGTCTTTAGATGCTGCTAAACAGGGTAGAGATCCAGCTGCTATGGGATCATAGAATCATAGAATAACCAGGTTAGTCCAACCATTCCCATCAAACTCTAAACCATGTCCCTCAGCACTTCATCCACCCGTGCCTTAAACCCCTCCAGGGAAGGTGAATCAACCCCCTCCCTGGGCAGCCTGTTCCAGTGACCAACGACCCTTTCTGTGAAAATTTTTTTCCTAATGTCCAGCCTAAATCTCCCCTGGTGGAGCTTGAGGCCATTCCCTCTCATCCTGTCCCCTGTCACTTGGGAGAAGAGCCCAGCTCCCTCCTCTCCACAACCTCCTTTCAGGTAGTTGTAGAGAGCAATGAGGTCTCCCCTCAGCCTCCTCTTCTCCAGGCTAAACACCCCCAGCTCTCTCAGCCGTTCCTCACAAGGCCTGTTCTCCAGCCCCCTCACCAGCTTTGCTGCTCTTCTTTGGACTCACAAACCATTCGGTCTTCATTTTGGGGGAAAAGCAGATCTTGCTGCACTGGAGAATGATCCCCTCACAGGCTGAAACACCAGGATTTGCTCTGCGCTGTGCAACAACTCTTGTATTTTTACTTTGCTCCTCTTTGCTCTTTAAGAAACATCAAAAACAAACCTCTCTACCAGGGTTGATAAGACTTTACCTGCAGCGGCTGTACACTACCATCTGCATTGCTGATAACAAAGCATCTCACACGGCCCAAGATACCAGAGGAGAAGAGCAGTGCCTCTTTAATTGGAGTTGGCAGGGCTTGGAGTCTCCCTGCCCGTCTCCTCCTGCTGCATCACCTTTGCAGCCTCACATCACAACCAGGTGATCAGACCCAGTCAACACGGGTTCATGAAAGGCAGGTCTTGCCAAACTAACCAGATCACCTTCTATGACAAGGTTACCCGCCTACTGGACGAGGGAAAGGCTGTGGATGTATCTCCTCGTGTAGGCATGAAAGATTTCACTGTGGCGTGTGTGCTGGGACAAGCGGCCGATGCCTTAGCAAACCCGTGATATTAGCAGCAAGCAGGGAGCAAACGGCCGGGGTTCTCACGCCTGCTGGCTTGGTGACACCTTGGAATCTTTACTAACACCCAAGAGTTAATAAGGAAAGAATGAATTAGACAGAAAACGCGAAGATAAGGGGCACATCTGTGGTAAATAGTGGGTTGCACTCTATCGCTGTAACTGTGGGATTCTCACAGGTGGGAATTCACTGGGGTAGCTGCTGACTGGATACAGAAACACTCTATAAGGTTTGCATCCTCTCAATGGAGGTGACCTCGCTTGTTGCCTCATCGATGGGGTCCGTGTCTTAATCACTACAATTTCCTTGTAAATTCAGCTGTCCGACTAAAATACCAAGATTTTGGCTTTCATAGAACCATGGAATGGTTTAGGTTAGAAGGGACCTCAAAGCTTATCCAGTCCCATCCCCTGCCATGGGCAGGGACACCTCCCACTGGATCAGGGGCTCCAAGCCCCGTCCAACCTGGCCTTGAACCCCTCCAGGGATGGGGCAGCCACCACGGCTCTGGGCAACCTGTTAGGGCTTCCCCACCTCACAGGAAAACATTTCTTCCTAAGGTCTCATCTCAATCTCCCCTCTTTCACCTGAAAACCTTTCGCCCTTGTCCTGTCCCTGCACTCCCTGATCCAGAGCCCCTCCCCAGCTTTCCTGGAGACCCTTTCAGCACTGGAAGCTGCTCTAAGGTCTCCCTGCAGCCTTGTTTTCTCCAGGCTGAACAACCCCAACTCTCTGAGCCTGTTCTCATAGCAGAGGGGCTCCAGCCCTCAGATCATCTCTGTGGCTGCTTCCAGATCTTCCAGCCCTGATGTCCTTAAGTTTCTTATTTATAGCATGGAGCAGCTCCCTGAAAAACAATCTTGTAAATCCCATATACAATTTTGTCAAATAAATGTAGAGGAGATAAAAGCTTAAAAAAGGTAGGATGGTGGGAAAAATCATCTCCGTTAACCCCTGAATTTTGAATCACAGGAGATTTAAGAGATGATTCTGTTAGCAAAACTGGGTTCTTCTGAGGAAGAACTCAGAAAAGGAGATCAAAATGCAGAAGACTGTCCGAGAGAGGAGAGAGAATGGAGTAGAGAGGGTTACACCACCAAATGCATCTTTTCTAGCCTTCACCTTCCAGTTTGAATTTCTCCCACATCTTGGCAATGTCTCCTGTGCATTAGGTGAATCTCTTAGCAAGTTTGCAGACGACACTAAGATGGGTGGAAGCGTGGATCTGCTGGAGGGTCGGGAGGCTCCAAAGGGATCTGAACAGGCTGGATCCATGGGCTGAGACCAATGGCAGGAGGTTTAACAAGGCCAAATGCCGGGTCCTGCACTTGGGGCACAACAACCCTGAGCAGCTCCAGACTAGGAGACGTCTGGCTGGAAACTGCCTGGAGGAGAGGGACCTGGGGGTGTTGGTTGACAGCGACTGAACATGAGCCAGCAGTGGCCCAGGGGGCCAAGAAGGCCAATGGCATCTTGGCTTGGATCAGAAATGGCGTGGCCAGCAGGTCCAGGGAGGTTCTTCTCCCTCTGGACTCGGCCCTGGGGAGACCGCTCCTCGAATGCTGTGTTCAGTTCTGGGCCCCTCACCACAAGAAGGATGTTGAGGCTCTGGAGCGAGTCCAGAGAAGAGCAACGAAGCTGGTGAGGGGGCTGGAGAACAGGCCTTATGAGGAACGGCTGAGAGAGCTGGGGGTGTTTAGCCTGGAGAAGAGGAGGCTGAGGGGAGACCTCATTGCTCTCTACAACTACCTGAAAGGAGGTTGTGGAGAGGAGGGTGCTGGGCTCTTCTCCCAGGTGACAGGGGACAGGACGATAGGGAATGGCCTCAAGCTCCACCAGGGGAGGTTTAGGCTGGACATTAGGAAAAAATTCTTCACAAAAAGGATCGTTGGTCCCTGGCAGAGGCTGCCCAGGGAGGGGATTGAGTCACCTTCCCTGGAGGTGTTTAAGGGACGGGTGGATGAGGCGCTGAGGGACATGGTTTAGTGTTTGATAGGAATGGTTGGACTCAATGATCCGGTGGGTCTCTTCCAACCTGGTTATTCTATGATTCTTCCCCTTGGAAGTGCAGTTGCCCTAGCAGCATAAAAACACACAGTCCCACACAGATCAAACACAGCCCTCATGAAACATCACAGTGTCCACACAACAAAACACCCCAAACAAAAAGAGAAAATAGAAATAACTTAACAAAAAACCTATCACAGCAACGGGTGCTGCTTCTTCCCTCTCCATTCCCTTCATTTTTGGAAGAAGGAGCAGGCAACTTAGTAGGTTAGGTACAACAATGCTGTGAGGTTACGCAGAGAGAAAATAAGAGGGGCCAAAGTCCAACTAGAACTTAATCTGTCTACTGAGGTAAGAGACAATAAAAATGTTTCTATAAATACATTAGCAGCAACAGGACGCTAAGGAGAACCTCCAGCCTTTATTGGATGCAGGGGAAATGCAGTAACAAAGACTGGGGAAAAGGCTGAGGTGCTTAATAGCTTCTTTGCCCCAGTCTTTAATGCTCAGAGCAGTTGTTCGGGTACCCAGCCTGCTGAGGTGAAAGGCAGCAACGGGAAGCAGCATAGAGCCTTCATAATCCACGAGGAAATGTTTTGCAACCTAATAGTCTACATGGAGCAAGAAAGGTTATGGAGTAGATCATCTTGGGGTTGTTTAGCCTGGAGAAGAGGAGGCTGAGGGGAGACCTCATTGCTCTCTACAACTACCTGAAAGGAGGTTGTGGAGAGGAGGGAGCTGGACTCTTCTCCCAAGGGACAGGGGACAGGACGAGAGGGAATGGCCTCAAGCTCCGCCAGGGGAGGTTTAGGCTGGACATTAGGAAAAAATTCTTCACAGAAAGGGTCATTGGTCCCTGTCAGAGGCTGCCCAGGGAGGGGGTTGAGTCACCTTCCCTGGAGGGGTTTAAGGGACGGGTGGACGAGGTGCTAAGGGGCATGGGTTAGTGTTTGATAGGAACGGTTGGACTCAATAATCTGGTGGGTCTCTTCCAACCTGGTTATTCTATGATTCTATGATTCCATCTTGAGAGCCCTCACGCATCACTTATAGGATAGGCAGGTGATTAAGTCCATGGGCTTAAGAAAGGCAGGGTCTGCCTGACTAACCTGGTCTCCTTCTAAGACCAGGTGATCCACCTAGTGCATGAGGGAAGGGATGTGGATATTATCTACCCATACTTTACTAAAGCCTTTGACACCATTTGCCATAGCAGAGTTATGGTGGACAAAGCTAAATCCAGTTGGTGGCCAGTCACATGTGGTGTCCGCAGGGCTCAGTGCTGTGACCAGACTGTTTAGTATCTTTATCCAATATCTAGATGAGGGGATTAAGTGCTCCCTCATTCGGCTTGCAGGTGACACCACATTGAGTGGGAGTGTCAAGCTGCTGGAGGACAGGAACGCTCTGCAGAGCCACCTGGACAGGCTGGATCCATGCGCCAAGGCCAACAGGAGGGGTTCAACAGTGCTCAGTGCCAGGTCCTGCACTTGGAACACAACAACCCTGAGCAGCTACAGACTTGACGAAAAGTGGCTAGAAAAGTGCCTGGAGGAGAGGGACCTGGGGGTGTTGGTTGACAGCGACTGAACATGAGCCAGCAGTGGCCCAGGTGGCCAAGAAGGCCAATGGCATCTTGGCTTGGATCAGAAACGGCGTGACCAGCAGGTCCAGGGAGGTTCTTCTCCCTCTGGACTCGGCACTGGTGAGACCGCTCCTCAAATCCTGTGTTCAGTTCTGGGCCCCTCACCACAAGAAGGATGTTGAGGCTCTGGAGCGAGTCCAGAGAAGAGCAACAAAGCTGGTGAGGGGGCTGGAGAACAGGCCTTATGAGGAACAGCTGAGAGAGCTGGGGGTGTTTAGCGTGGAGAAGAGGAGGCTGAGGGGAGACCTCATTGCTCTCTACAACTACCTGAAAGGAGGTTGTGGAGAGGAGGGAGCTGGGCTCTTCTCCCAAGGGACAGGGGACAGGACAAGAAGGAATGGCCTCAAGCTCCGCCAGGGGAGGTTCAGGCTGCACATTAGGAAGAAAATATTTCACAGAAAGGGTGATTGGTCCCTGGCAGAGGCTGCCCAGGGAGGGGGTTGAGTCCCCTTCCCTGGAGGGGTTTAAGGCACGGGTGGACGAGGTGCTGAGGGGCATGGTTTAGTGATTGATGGGAATGGCTGGACTGGATGATCCGGTGGGTCTTTTCCAATCTGGTGATTCTATGATTCTAAGACTCAGTCCATTAAGTTCTCAGCATAAATGTGGATATTCAATGGTTGAGTGAGAAGCAATCATGCCAACATAACTAAAGAAGTAATATTCAGGGCATACAACATGATGCAGTAGGTTGTGATGTTTCTTTCCGGGTTTACTGTCAGTAGGGGTTTTCTTCAGCTGCCCAAAACCTAAGCTTTGAAGGTCTGTTGCCCCATGTATGTGGTGCTAAATGCTCCACAAGCTCTGGAGCATTAAGCACCTGCCAGTGCAGGAGATGGTCTTGCAGGACCTCTCCTCTGGGAGAGATGGCATTATTTGAAAATCAGGGGCACAGGCACATGATGGCACCAGACAAAGGACCACAGCTCCATGGGCACCAGAAGCACAGCCAGCACTGAAGGTGCTCCAGAGAGCTCTCATCAAGCATGATATAGTTTTGTGACCATAAATAAATGATGTACACATCCTTTTGGAGGCACTAGCAGACTGTGCTCTTCCATGTATGTAAAAGCATAAATGACAACTCCATTTCTGGAAAATTACAGTCAATTAGTAACTTAAGAGAGATGATGGTGATATTATCCCCCAGCTGAATGTGACACACACGGCTCAATTCCCAGAGCTTAAGAAACACAGAGTGAAAACTCCCAGACCAATTTTAGCCCTGTTTCACACCACATTTGCAAAAGTTTGAGGTATTTTAACCTTCAGCTGAGACAGTGAAATGCTTTTCGTATCCGAAACCAAGCCAGTTTTTCAAACATATAACTGTAGGAACATCTTGCCTGCAAAAGTATCTTGTGCCGTGATCCTTTCACCAGACCTACTGAGAAGTGAATTTCTGTTCGTTACAAACAAGCATCAAATGTGACCACGGGATTAAACTGAAATCCATGATCTGAACTTCAGTGATTCTCCACACATGTCAAAACTGCTTGGAGGAACTGAAAGGGGGTCCCCAACCCCAGTGGGGTGTGGCTGGGGAGACAAGAATCACTTCTTTCTGACGACTTGCATCACACTAAAGTCACAATTTCCTAGGTGACATCAGAAATAAACCAAGTATTATTGTGCTTTGAGCATAATTACAAGTCTTTACCCAACCAATAGGTATTCAAAATAGAATTTCAGCTAAACTCAGGGCAGTTCTCAAGTAGAAATTATAAGGAAAAGGTTATTTTTATTTGATACAAATATATATATTTAGAAAATGAAGGCACAAGAGTAGGAATCAGACTTTGGAGTGAAATTTTCATCAGCTTCCCATGTCCCAGGAGCCATAATTCAAGCTTTCAGCTTCTCAGACCACTCAGGAAGGCAGGTGGAGCTCAGGGACAATCACAAGTAGAGTGGGATCACGGAGGCAGCAGCAGGAAGCCAACTGCAGAGCTACCCAAAGCTCAGCAAATGATATAAGTAGGTTTCCATCACAACACAAATTCCTCAAAACCTAAGTTGGTGAAGGGTTTAGAGGGGAAGTTGTATGAGGAGCAGCTGAAGTCACTTGGTCTGTTCAGCTCAGAGCAGAGGAGGAGACTGAGGGGAGACCTCACCACAGTCTGCAGCTTCCTCACCAAGGGAGAAGGAGGAGCAGGTGATGAGCTCTTCTCTTTGGTGACCAATGTCAGGAAGATGAGCCAGGGGAGGGTTATGCGGGACATTAGGAAGAGGTTCTTTCCCCAGAGGGTGGTGGAGCACTGGAACAGGGAAGCAGTCATGGTGCCAAGTATGACAATATTCCAGAAGCATTTAGCCAAAGCCAACAGCCCCATGGCATGAATGTTGGGGTGTCCTGTGCAGGGACAAGGGTTAAACACAATGATCCTTGTGGGTCCCTTCCAACTCAGGACGTTCTATGACTCCATGAATCTCCACTTGGATCAACTCCCTCTTTCTCCAAAACCACAAAGGTAGCACCAAATAGCTGTTTCCCCAGAAGTTTCTGAGTATCAGATGAAAGTCTCAAGCTACCATAATTATTAGAATATAATTCATGAAAATAACAAACAGAATACAATCACAGAATCGTTTAGGCTGGAAAAGGTCTCCAAGATTATCAAGTCCAACCCTTAACCTAAGTACTGCCAACTAAGCCATGTCCCTGAGCACCACATTTCCACATCCTTTTAAATTCCTCCAGGGATGGGGACTCCACCACCTCCCTGGGGAGCCTTTGCCAATGCTTGACAATCTTTTCCATGAAGAATTGTTCCTAATATCCGATATAAACTTCTCTTAGCACAAATTAAGGCCAGTTCCTCTCATCCCATCGCTTGTTACTTGGGAGAAGAGACCAGCACTCAGCTCACCACAACCTCCTTTCAATGCTCTGTAAAGAGCACTAGCATTACAAACTCAGGTATGGGATATCCAAGGAATAAAACCACTTCAAAATTTTGACTTGGTAAATACAACAGTCACTGAGATTCTTTTTTTTTTTTTTTTTTATCAGAGAAGTCACGCCCTTGCTTCTGCCTCCCAGGATACTGAGATGAGCAATGCACGGGTGCTTTCCAAGCTTGATACCATTGCCTTCATCTCCTCCACCCACAGCCAAGCAGACTGCCAAACACCAAACAGCCTTTGCCACCATTTCAGTTTCACTCCTCCCCACAGCAACTCTCACCCTGCTGCTCCCTGATAACCCAGCCCCTGCAGCAATGATGGCATCATGCCCCTACCAGAGCTTTTTAAAGCTACTGCCAGTGCACAGCCTCCCTCTTCCCAGCTACTGTGGAGATGAGACTCACTTCTCAGTGAACAAATGGTACATTCAGAAACACTTTAGTAAAAGCAGACACTCAAATGAGAGAGGAACGTGTCCTATCAGAGCATCAGCAAGATGGATTCAACAGGAGAAATGCAAATATTTGCTTTCCTCTCCTCTCCCCGGTCCTCTCTGTGTTATGTTTGCAAAACGGGGTCACTTCCAGATGCAAAGCTAAAGGACGTCCCTGGCATGAGCTGCACCACACTGGAAAGCCACTAGCCAAGCAGCCCTGCAGAACAAAACCCACCTGGTTCAATGCCCAAGGGAACTGCTGGTCACCTCCTGCCAATTTATTTTCTGTGATGCTTTTGACCATTCCCCTACAGAGACAGTCCAGAAGTCCTAGTATTTCCATGCTCACTCCTTTGATGGCATTTCCAGCCCTGGGAATGAGGATTTCGGCTCCAGCCTCATGCGTTTTGCAGAAACCACCTCAGTGGAAACACGCCACTGTCCAAGTCATTGCAAGGTCTGCAAAGAGTGCACCAATAGGCACAGAAATGCAGGAGCAGGGGACAACGTGGCTGTCACCAACAGGTACAGCACAGCCACGAACAGAGCTTGTTTTGGCTGCCAGAGCTGATGTTGCAGTAAGAAACCCCAAGGGACTGTTTTTCACAACAGTTCTTTTCATTGGAAAGCAGTTTAACCTGTTTAGAAGGTATTTTTCCTTGTTCTCAAATGAATATTTCCCTCTGTCAAGCACAGTCAAAAGGCTGAGCTTTGTTTGAAAGGAAACCAGCAAGTACCTGCATCCCCACTGACTGCTTCCAGCCAGAAACGCAGGTTGGGAAAGCTCCTGAGCTGGGACTTCCCTGCTCCTCTGATGCTTCTGAACTCCCTTCAGGATTTGCATGCACAGGAGAAAGCCCACATCTTATTTGCCACTGACACTGAGGAAAATAACTTGCAAATCTCTCCGTATCAGGAAATGAAAGGACAGGGGCTGCTCCAGCAGCTAGACAGGCATCAGAGTCAAACCCTATTATCACTCCTCAGATGCGTGTTATCACTACAGTAACTTTATACGCAGTGTCACATATACATCTGCAGAAACCAAATGCAAGAAACATCCCCAGCAATTGTTTAAGTCCCCCAAAGTGGGATGTTTTGTGAGCATGTGGAACTGAGGCACAAGAAGAAGTAGAGAGGTCAGCAATTGCTAACGCCACACAGATGAGCTCAGGGTTCAAATCTGGGAGGCTCACAGCCTCCTCATGGACAAGAGAAGCCCTCAGCAAGGCTCCTACCTCATGGGAAGGATGCTGGCAGGCAGCTCCAGGACATCATCACCAGCATCAGAAACAGCTGGTAACTGAAGGAATACATCAAGATTTCACTTGTCACTCCCACAAATATCCAAGGCCAGCTCAGTGTCTAAAGCACATGGATCTGTTAGACTGAATCCAGAGCAGGGTCACGACCATGATCTGAGGGCTGGAGAACCTCCCATAGCAGGACAGGCTGAGAGAGTTGGGGTTGTTCATCCTGGAGAAGAGAAGGCTCTGGGGAGACTTTGGAGCAGCTTCCAGTGCTGAGAGGGGCTACAGGAAAGCTGGGGAGGGGCTCTGGATCAGAGAGGGCAGGGAGGGGATGAGGGGGAACAGTTTTCAGCTCAAAGAGGGTAGATTGAGATGAGATCTTAAGAAGAAATGTTCTCCTGGGAGGGTAGGGAGCCCCTTGCCCAGGTTGCCCAGAGCAGGGGTGGCTGCCCCATCCCTGGAGGGGTTCAAGGCCAGGCTGGATGGGGCGTGGAGCCCCTGATCCAGTGGGAGGTGTCCCTGCCCATGGCAGGGGGTGGAACTGGATGGGCTTTGAGGCCCCTTCCAACCTCAACCACTCTGTGATTCTGTAATTCTATATTTTCACGCCTGCCTTCGCTGCTCACATTCAGTGCACTTAAGAAAGTGACTATGAGGTGAAGGAGACCCTGTTCACTCCCTCACAGGCTTATTACCTTTGCACAAGATCTGTCCATGCTTGCCTGGTGGCTTCAGCGTTTCTTAAGCTCTGCCTTGAAATTAAGGATGAAAAAAGCCAAGCCTCCATTTTTAACTGGCCTGCTTCCATGGTACAACTTAAACATCCTTAATACATCCCAGTTCAGCCATCTAATACGAATCTCTTCGATGGCTGTTGTGACTCCCAAGAGACTCCTCCATGCCTGAACCACAGGCACTGGACAACTGTGTCAACACAGCAGCCAATTTTTAAAGCAGACATAAATTATGCACAAACCTTTGCATAAGAGCCAAAGACCAGTGCTGTTTACAGGGTTAAAGCAGGTAGAGGCAGATGTAGCCAGGGCCTCTTCCATCTCTCAGGGTGTTTCAAAAACTATTCAGCTTTCAAATTATGAGTTGTGGTTCAGACCTGCACCTGTCTCCAGCATGTCCAGCTGCTGGGCTAGCTCTTTCAGGTCTTGGCCACTGCATTTCATTCTGTCCTAGCTTGCTAAATTACAAAAAATTTGGTGTGAGCAGGACGAGTGGAGCCAAGCCCTTCCAAACTGGCCTCTTCCCTCCCAGACAAATTAACTGTATTGAAGTTCAACCTGACTGGAGCACAGGTTTGTCCAGATCCCTGATGTATTTTGGCTCTTCCCAACTTTGCAGCTGCTTCCCAGGCACATGAGAGGGAGCAGGCAGGCACCAGCATCACCAATGCATACAGAAGCAGCAGAACCACCTTCCTGCCTAACCAGGTACCATCGTTCCCGAGTCATCCAAATATCACACGAGCTCTTGGTATCACGCATGACTTCAGCCAGGGTCACAACAACTGCAATTAGTGCTTCGGGAATTCCACTGGAGTATTTCATGGGACACAACAAGAATTTGGTGTTCAGAGCCCCAATGGATGTTCCAGTGACCAGCTCACTGCAGACCCAGAAGTACACGCACAGGAAATGCATTTATTTAGACAAGCACCAGGGATGGGTTTCTTCCAGCTATCACTGTAACAGCAGGTAAAACAGAATCATGGAATCAAAGAATGGGTTGGAAGGGACCTTAAAGCCCATCCAGTTCCACCCCCTGCCAGGGGCAGGGACACCTCCCACTGGATCAGGGGCTCCAAGCCCCATCCAACCTGGCCTTGAACCCCTCCAGGGATGGGGCAGCCACCACTGCTCTGGGCAACCTGGGCCAGGGCCTCCCCACCCTCACTGCAAAACATTTCTTCCTAAAATCACATCTCGATCTCCCCTCTTACAGCTTGAAACCATCTCTCCATGTCATTTCCCTGCACTACTTGGAGTACAAGGGCTTTGAGTGGCTTTTCCCACTGTGGAAGACGCAGAAATTAAGTCCATGGCTGCAGGCAAAAACAGAGCACTGAAAAACACCTAGAGCTCAAGGATCATTCAAAAGGTTGTCTTCAAAAATAACAATGGAAGTTTGAAAACTTGGACCCCCTACCAGAAACCAACAGTCATTCCAGCACACCCCTAGGACAGGGTTTTTCCCCTAATACACTGCTCATGCAGCACAGGGCATCTTCACATTTTCAGGTGGGCTCTGACACTGCTCCACCACACTGGACAATCACATCAGCACAGCAAATCGCAAGGTATAGCCAGAGCTTAGTTTCAATACAAAATGAAGACAGAAGTTTTGTTGCTATAGTCTGGAAGGATTACAAAGCTATTTTTAATAAAGGGTTATGAGAAATTTTAAGTCGGTTTTGCTCAGCTCACATGGCTTCAAAGATAAAACCTTGCACAAAGAAAACGGCCACAGTGAGTTACTTGACAGAACTTGCAGCACTGAAAATTATGCAGTGACTACTTGAAGAACGCTCTCTTTTGTTGTCTTTGAAGAAAAGGCTCATATACTAGAAATTTAAGCATCAGGTTTGGCTTTCTCACAGTTTTGCAACGTCATAGTGCCACTCCTCTGCAATTTCAGTTACTGTTTTGGCCAGAAACCACAAACAATACTGGAACAAGGATAAAACTGTATATAAGGTTTGTAGCACAAAGAAACACAGAAAGCTGGACATATGGATTAATGTCCTTATGTGTGCAAGATGCATTTCATCAGGTGAACACTCCAGGCAGACTCCTACACAGCTCACTGGGTTCCTCATCCATCCCCAGCCAAAACTGGGCATCAGTAGCTGGACCAGAGCTTCCCAACATCCTACCAGTCACCTCAGTGCCTGAGGGAGCATCCCAAAGGTGATGGGAAACCAGGTTGATGGGCATTCAGGAAGCATAGCAAAGGTGACGGGCATCCTGCAGCCCAGGGATGGTCATCTCCAGATAACACAGATTTGTTGAAAAACAGATAATGCCTAATAGAATAGGAATTGGTAGAATGAGATGCATGCAGGATATACACACCTTTTTCTATTATGTTAGGTATTTAAGCCTGCCATCCAGGTACCTCAGCACATAGTGAGGAATCAGAGAGTCACAGAAAGGTTTGGGTTGGAAGGGATCTTAAAGTCTAGGCAGTTCCAACCTTTGCCATGGGCAGGGACACCTCCCACTGGATCAGGGGCTCCAAGCCCCATCCAACCTGGCCTTGAACCCCTCCAGGGATGGGGCAGCCACAGCTTCTCTGGGCAACCTGGGCCAGGGCCTCCCCAGCATCATTGTGGAGAATTTCTTCCTAATGTCTGACCTAAATCTTCCCCTTCCAATTTAAAGCCATTCCCCTTTGTCCAATCACTGCACTCCCTGATCAAGAGCCCCTTTCAGCACTGGAAGCTGCACTAAGGTCTCCCCTCAGCCTTCTCTTCTCCAGGCTGAACAACCCCAACTCTCTCAGCCTGTCAAAAAAAAAAAAGAATACCAGCAGAAAAAGAAAGAAAACCCATCGTGAACCTTGGAAAGGGTCAGCACATTAAAATAAGATTTAAAAGT
This sequence comes from Phaenicophaeus curvirostris, assembly GCF_032191515.1. Lineage (NCBI taxonomy): Eukaryota > Metazoa > Chordata > Aves > Cuculiformes > Cuculidae > Phaenicophaeus > Phaenicophaeus curvirostris. The sequence continues at coordinate 74,942,055 of NC_091431.1, forward strand.
TATAAACAATTATTTCTACTCTGTGAATGTCTCCCCCTCCCCCACCACAGAGCTCAAACTCTATTGTCTGAAAAGCGTTTATCTGAAAGTGGGTCATGTCTCCTGGCATTACTAAATCTTCCCAAATTTCCCCTGATTAGTCAAACACGATATCCTCTGACATCTGAGTGACTGAGGTAGCACGTAATGCCATTTTTCCCCTGAACGAGCCGCATCAAAGAGGGTTATAAGCCAAAAGATGGCATGCTGGATAGAGCAGCCACCAGCTGATAGACCCCAAAACACAACCGAGGAAAATCACATTGTTTCCTGGAAGGTTTTTCCTTTAGAAACGTACAGTGTTTAATACAGAATGCAGAGAGACAAGAAACTGCCTTCAGAGTTGCTAAAAGGGTGAAACATCACTGCAGGCATGAAAGATTTCACTGTGGCGTGTGTGCTGGGACAAGCGGTCGATGCCTTAGCAAACCCGTGATATCAGCAGCAAGCAGGGAGCAAACAGCCGGGGTTCTCATGCCTGCTGGCTTGGTGACACCTTGGAATCTTTACTAACACCCAAGAGTTAATAAGAAAAGATTGCATTAGACAGAAAACATGAAGACAAAGGGCACATCTGTGGTAAATGGTGGGTTGCACTCTATCGCTGTAACTGTGGGATTCTCACGGGTGGGAATTCACTGGGGTAGCTGCTGACTGGATACAGAAACACTCTATAAGGTTTGCATCCTCTCAATGGAGGTGATCTCGCTTGTTGCCTCATCGACGGGGTCCATGTCTTAATCGCTGCACCTCACTAACCTACGAACTGCACGGTCTGATTGTTAAAAACACTTCTGCACACTCAGTTCCGGGGGGTTTTCTGTTAGCCACAACATCCAGTCTGCTTCTCACACAGGGTCTCCAAAAACCCCTGCACTGGAGACTAGTGACAACCTAAACTGGAGTAATAAATCTCCAGTGATTCAATATTAAAGTAAAGTCATCCTAGACTAAAAATGAGGGGGAAAAAAACAGTAAGCCAGCTACACAGAAAACACCATTTAAATTTTGGATACAACAGCAAGTAATAGCTCAGACATGATTTCACAGAACCATAGCATGGTTTGGGTTGGAACAGACCTCAAACCCATCTAGTCCCACCCCCAGCCATGGGCAGGGACACCTCCCACTGGATCAGGGGCTCCAAGCCCCATCCAACCTGGCCTTGAACCCCTCCAGGGATGGGGCAGCCACGACATCCCTGGGTAAAACTGGGCCAGGGCTTCCCTGCCGTCATTGCAGGGATTTTCTTTCCAATGTCTGATCTAAATCTTCCCTCTTCCGATTTAAAGCCATTCCCCTTTGTCCAGTCACTCCATGCCCTTGGAAAAAGCCCCCCCCTAGCCTTCCTGGAGCCCTGGGAAGGATGTTCAGCCAGGATGAGTGCTACTTTGGAGACCACAGCTGGGGCTGAGCTCCCTCCTCACCAGAGAGAGAGTTGGAGCCCGTAAGTACTCAACCAGGTCAATGCTTAGATGAAATCCGGGCAAAGTTTAGCAAAGCAGCAGAGTTTGCATTCTGCTAATTTACTTCATGTGACATTCCAGTGATGAAACTTTGCACCACAGAAAAGACTGCCAGGAGACAGCAACTTTTTCAGCCAAAAAAACCCAGAAAAAGTAAATAGAAATAAAAATAATAATAATAATTTTAAAAAAAGAAAATAGTGAAAGCTTGGAGAACCTACAGAATCTGGCATTGCCAAACAAAATATTTTATTTCCAAGACATTCTTTCTTTTTTTAAAAAAAAATGGATTTCTGCACCACTCAATCCCTTGGAGAAAAAGATGGGCTGTAGGGAAGCTGCATTTGGGTGAGATCAGTGGGGTTCGTGCCTGGTGCTAGACTTGAGGATGCAAACACCAGTGCAGTAGCACCTGAGGAAAAGCGTACTCATGTCTTGCCTTTTGTGGACTGTGAGGAGCTGCAGAGCCTGAAAGAGCCCCAGCCATCCCACCCTCTCCAGCATGGAATGCCAGGTTCTAAAAGGTAAATTCAGGCAAGCGTGGTTCCTAAAGATAATTCAGACCCACCTCAAGGAAATGAATATTTTGGGTTTCTCAAGGCTGAGCAGCATTGCTTGTGTCCATCTGGCATCACAAGGATGATCCCCATGCTGCCAAAGTAGAAAGGGTAGCAGGGAAGGCAAAGAAGGATGAAGATGAGCTCTGACAGCTTCGACTCTGAGTTTATTTTGGCATGGTGAGAGCTCACAAGGCTTCACAGCAGCTCCCAGCAAGCAGCAGCCGGGCAGCAGCGATCACCCCCAGGGCAGCTGCACTGCCAGGCTGAATCCCACTGCCCACCCCACCACCAGCTGCAGGCAGAGCACCAGCCCTTCCTCTAACCTTCAGCACCAACAGCTTCTGGAATTCAGATTTGCACGTTTAAGGCACCCAAGTTATATCACAACCATAGAATGGTGTTGGTTGAAAGGGACCTCAAAGCCCATCCAGTCCCACCTCTGCCATGGGCGAGGGCATCTCCCACTGGATCAGGGGCTCCAAGCCCCATCCAACCTGGCCTTGAACCCCTCCAGGGATGGGGCATCCTGGGCAACCTGGGCCAGGGCCTCCCCACCCTCACAGGAATGATGTGGGCATGAAAGATTTCACTGTGGCGTGTGTGCTGGGACAAGCGGCCGATGCCTTGGCAAACCCATGATATTAGCAGCAAGCAGGGAGCAAACAGGTTCTCACGCTTGCTGGCTTGGTGACACCTTGGAATCTTTACTAACACCCGTGAGTTAATAAGGAAAGAACGCATTAGACAGAAAACATGAAGATAATCATAGAATCATAGAAGAATCATAGAATAACCAGGTTGGAAGAGACCCACTGGATCATCAAGTCCAACCATTCCTATCACTCACTAAACCATGTCCCTCAGCACCTCGTCCACCCGTGCCTTAAACCCCTCCAGGGAAGGGGACTCAACCCCCTCCCTGGGCAGCCTCTGCCAGGGACCAATGACCCTTTCTGTGAAATATTTTTTCCTAATGTCCATCCTGAACCTCCCCTGGTGGAGCTTGAGGCCATTCCCTCTCGTCCTGTCCCCTGACACCTGGGAGAAGAGCCCAGCTCCCTCCTCTCCACAACCTCCTTTCAGGCAGTTGTAGAGAGCAATGAGGTCTCCCCTCAGCCTCCTCTTCTCCAGGCTAAACAACCCCAGCTCTCTCAGCCGCTCCTCATAAGGCCTGTTCTCCAGCCCCCTCACCAGCTTTGTTGCTCTTCTCTGGACTCGCTCCAGAGCCTCAACATCCTTCTTGTGGTGAGGGGCCCAGAACTGACCCCAGGATTCGAGGAGCGGTCTCACCAGTGCACGTCTGTGGTAAATAGTGGGTTGCACTCTATCGCTGTAACTGTGGGATTCTCACAGGTGGGAATTCACTGGGGTAGCTGCTGACTGGATACAGAAACACTATATAATTTTTGCATCCTCTCAATGGAGGTGATCTCGCTTGTTGCCTCATCAACGTGGTCCGTGTCTTAATCGCTACAAAACACATTTCCCCCTAAGATCTCATCTCAATCTCGCCTCTTCCAGCTTCAAACTCTTCCCCCCATCCTATTTTTGCACTCCCTTATCCAGAGCCCCTCCCCAGCTTTCCTGGAGCCCCTTTCAGCACTGGAAGCTGCCCTAAGGTCTCCCTGGAGCCTTCTCTTCTCCAGGCTGAAGTACTCCAACTCTCTCAGCCTGCCCTGCTAGCAGAGGTGCTCCAGCCCAGCTCCATGAGCTCATCTCCATGGCCTCCTCTGGATGGAGTCCAACAAATCCCTATCCTTCCTGTGCTGAGGGCTCCAGAGCTGGATGCAGGACTCTAGGTGAGATCTTACCAGAGAACCCGCAGAGAAGTAATTTCTTACAAGGGCAGGTGGAGACAGGAGAGCAAGAGGACAGTGTGACGATGTGAAGCACTGATAAAGCACTGGATGAGTGTCATTTGGTCTTTCACTTCCTTTTAATTTATCTCTGGTCGCTGAACATAGTAGTGAAGGTAGGCACTGGCCAGGCAAGAAACAGTTTTCCATGGGAAAGGCTGGGAAGAGCCACATCAGCATTCACACATCCACCTTCCACTGAGGTCTGCATGGGTCTAGAGCTGGATCTTCCTTTCCTGCAACCCTTACCTAGTCTCTAAAACAAGATATGTGGTCCTACCTGGGACAAATCCAGGACCACAGCAGTCCAGTGCAGTCATGTGAAAGCCACCTCCACCTCTTCACCTCCACTCTACCAGGAGACTGAAGTCCTTGTCTGAGAACCTTTCTGTCCCCAAAGCACTTGGAGAGTGTTGCTCCTCTGTCTGTTCATCACATTCACTGCCCAAAACCCAGCGACACCCACAGCGCACATGTTATCAGAGCTCAAAGTAATTAAGAAACATAAATCCACTAAGGAGTTACTCAGCTTAATTAGATTGAAAATTATAGCTTCCATCACCTCAGTATCTCTGTATCCACTCACTGCCTTGAGATATGCTTACACCGACTTTCTGCTCACTTGGGGCATAGCATCAAGGACCATCTTCATGAAGGCACAGGAATCAGCTTTCTTTTTTAATTTTGGGGGTTTTTTTAAACAGTTTTCAACCCTTATTTGCTAAGAAACATGTCAGCATGAGTTGTCTGCTCATGCACAGCCAGCTCGTGTATTTGGCAGCTGGAGGTTTGTCTGAGCCACCTGTAGGGCTTTCACAAGAAACAGGACATTCTCATCACCGTTCTCCGTGATTTTTAAATGCCGTCTTTAAGTGTATTAAGGGTCTTTTTTTTTTTCCCTTTGGAGAGCGGTGACTCGCCAGGACGCGTCTCCGAGATGTAACATGTCATTTTGGTAAGTAGTGGCCGTGACTCATCCACAACACGTCCTGCTCCCAACAGCCCTGTAAATGGTGGTTATCCCATCCCACCTGCACCTCACATCTCAGCAGGGCTATCGTAAGGCCGCTTGGGCAATGACTCACGGGAAGGGTGAAGGTATGAATTTAAGCACTGGCTTTGTACCTCGGTGGATCCTCTGAGGGAAACCTGTCCCTCTATGGAGCCCACCAGACCTGCGGGGCTGCTCGTGGTTCAGCAGGATAGGAAGCGGTCATGAGACAAAAGGCTTGGTCAACCTCAAGCATGGAGATGACTTGTTATCAATTCTTGTGAGGAGGGGAGGCCCTGAACCAGGTTGCCCAGAGCAGGGGTGGCTGCCCCATCCCTGGAGGTGTTCAAGGCCAGGTTGGATAGGACTTGGAGCCCCTGATCCAGCGGGGCTGGAACTGGATGGGCTTTGAGGTCCCTTCCAACCCAAACCATTTCATGATTCTGCGGTACCACCAAAATATGCTCATCTGAGAAGACAAAACATGGACTGAAAGAGGCAGCGATGGCCCATGCATTAAGAAGGAGATGGCCATGGTATCCTAACCTGCACAATAAACAGAACCAAAGAGGGCAGCAAGACATATTACAGAGCATTTTTGATGATCTCTCTAACTGCCAGAGCGGGGCTTGAATGTCCTAACAGCACCACTGCTTCATATGGAGAAGCACAAGGAACTAAAAGCCAGTAATTTTTTTTTAAAAAAGCCCATGGAGGTTAACATCAATCAATAAAATTAAAAAAAAATAAAATAGGGTTTGCTTAAAAGTGGCAAAGGACAGTGGCACAGCAGGTCAGGAGCACACACTGCTGGATGAGCTGTACCATCATCCCACCTCCCCACACCAAGCCACTGGTTTGGGGGCCATACCCTGCAATTAAAGGCTTACATTCCTTATAGTAAAGGTTTATAAAGCTATATTGCTTGTAATCCTTGCAGTCCTGCCTTTAACACGTTCAGGTCATTCCCATGAGTCACAGGTTCCAGTCAGCTGGAGAAGACTTTCAGCATGGACAAATGAGGACAAAAGGAGAGCACCGCTGGAGAAAAGGTCACATTTTCAGCCTGCAGGCTCTTCCTTGTATGGATGTCCCTCTCTAAACCCTCTGGATACTGCAGGAAAGGCAAAGAGCAGAACTACCAAATCCTTAATAGCTTTGTTAGTAAATCTGATGAATTTACCACGACCTGGGCATCACATTAAAGAGCATTCAAAAGAGGAACACCATGTGAAGACCATCAACGACCAGCCCCTGGTCCTCCCCAGCCCTGCCACCATCTCCGGACAGGTCCTTGTTCATTTCTGGAGGACCAGGCTCAGCCAAATCCCAACCCAATCCCGTGAGGTTTGTCTTGCAGCAGACCAGAGGCATATGAGGGACAACCAACAAGCTCAAGACACAGACAGCTCACAGGGAATTTTTTGTTTTGCTAAAGAGAAAATTAGAATAGAATGATAGAACCGTTTGAATTGGAAAGGACGTTAAAGATCACTCAGTTCCAACTGGATGCCATGGGCAGGGACACCTCCCACTGGATCAGGGGCTCCAAGCCCCATCCCACCTGGCCTTGAACCCCTCCAGGGATGGGGCAGCCACGACGTCCCTGGGCTACCTGGGCCAGGGCCTCCCCACCCTCAGCATGAAGAATTTCCTCCTTATGTCTAGTCTAAATCTGCCCCTCTCCAACTTACAGCTGTTATTCCTCACGAGAATGTAATTTCAGGTGTCTGCCAGGGGCTCGTGGACTTGCTGCAATAAAAGCAGTCATTTTCCTGACATGAACTGTAGTTTGTGCTGATATTTCTTTAACTGCCACGAAACGCCTTTGTTTGCGGAACAGGTCAAAGAGCAGATACAAAAAACCCAACACAGGGCTTCACCTACACTACCTGCTATTCATTACACCACCAACTAACTCAGCAGGTCCGAAGTCCACCTTCACTCTAAAGCTCAGCTGCTGCTGTGGTTTCCTTCCCAGACAACTATCCTAGTAAGGACACAATACTCCTTTTTATTTTTTGGGCCAGAACAGACTAAAAGGCACATCCAAAGTGCCTAGAGCAACCTGGGACCAGCCTCGAACACAGAATCACAGAACTGTTTTGGCTGGAAGGAACCTTCAAGCCTATCCAGTCCCAACCCCCCTGCTGCGGGCAGAGACACCTCCCAGTGATCAAGGTGCTCATAGTCTTGTATATACACATATTTATATATATATGTATATATATGTGTATATATATGTATATATTTTTATATATATATATATAAATACAGATAGGGACATACGTAGCCTTTTCTCTTGGTCATCAGGAGGCACACACTCATTCATTGTTTTCTGCACCTGGTTATTGGCAGCAGAGAAGAATAACGAAGCAAAAATCCTCACTTGTAAATACATTCCTCAACTGTGGCCAAGCTGCCTGTGACAAATACCCTCTGTCAAACTCCTCCCTCAGGACAGAAAAGGTTAAGATCAACTCTTAGGTGTTTAAGGCACGGGTGGACGAGGTGCTAAGGGGAATGATTTAGTGTTTGATAGGAATGGTTGGACTTGATGATCCGGTGGGTCTCTTCCAACCTGGTTATTCTATGATTCTATGATTCTAACTCATCCCATCCCATCTGAACAAGCCATGCATTGCCTCCATTCTAGACCCAAGTTTCCATCCTGCACCCTGGAGCTCACCCAGCAAAGAGCTACAAACTTGGGCTTGTATGCATCTCAGTATCCCTTACAACTTTATCAGGGCAGGAAATCATACAAATAATTCTTTAAAAAGGCAAGTTAACTTAATCCCAACCAGTACAACAGCATGAAGTAGGAATCCAGCTAATGAAGCCTTGCTAGAATTATTCCCAGGGCTGCGCCCCGGCACAGAGCTCCATGTTCCTCATCTCGGTGGCTCTCATCTAACGCCAGCACCGACACTGTTAAATGCAGAGCTGAGACGAACAATTGCATAAACAGCAATGAAAACAGGGTTATTTTTGCAGCGCAAAGCCTCTGGCAAGGTGTGCCCTGCAGCGGGACGCCCAGCCGCACTGCTCCAGCAGAGCACGGGGCGAACTGCAGCCACCTCCTGCCCATCAGGGGAGGGAAATGCCCACAAAAGCCACCAGCACCCATCTCTCACCATCCCTGCACCTACTCAGGGCCATATAACCAGTGGGCTGCGTGGTATTTAAACCCCCAAGCTTGGCTTTGCTTTTCTCTCCTCCATGCTGTCCCAGGGAAGCCAAAGAGGGTCCCTGAGTCACTGTGGAGGTGGCCGTGCCCTTGGCACGGTCCCCAGATGCAGAGAGCTGGCCAGAGCAATCATATTTTACATTTCAATGATATTTCTCTCTGCGACTGCAGCTAATAATGAGGCAGGATTGGGAGGAGACTGGGAATGCTGAAGGATCCAGCTCCTTCAGTGAGACGGCCCTGTATCCAAACCAAAATCCCACTGCGACCTCCAAGCTGTCCCTGTGCTTTGTGGCATGACCCAGACATATCCTCATAATCTAAAAAAAAGAAGAAAAGAAACCCAAAACCTTCAAGTACAACCTGACTTTCCTAGCAGCAGCTGAAAAGAGCAGAGGCAGGAGTTCAGGAGTTCCCTATCCCCAAGAGCTCTACAGAGGTCCCACAGATGACCTAGAACTGAATTCCATCATTTTCCCTGTCCCCCACAGACCACTTTCCTACACAATATACAGAAAATCTCTGTTCCTTCCCAGCTGCTTCTCAACCCTGAACAAACACACAGGCAGTCGCTAAGGATAAATCCTCCCCGAGCCTTGGAGGATAAATCATTTTCAGAAAGGTTTTATGCCAGAAGGTTTATGCCAATTCATTGACTCAATCAGCGTGTGATCACACTGGCAATATTCGCTCTTGAAAAGTCTCTCCCCACGGTCAGGAACCACCAATCCATTCCAGCCACTTTATTTAATACCACAACCATAAGTGAAAACCGGAGAGTTCTCTAAATCCAACACTAGCCGTTAGAAGAGGATTTTTTTTAATGCATTAAGTTCTATCATCTATTAAAAAATACTTGGCAAATAGCAGTCACTATGCACAGTGGCAAGAGAAAAAAAAAAAAGATAAATAAATACCCTGGTTTCTTTCTCATATAGAACTGCAAACCTTCTGAGGAGCGTGTCTCAAGCTGCACAACAGCCCAGGAGCAGACAGGCACAGCTTATTCCCTAGCCTGGCAGAAGCACTATTTTGCATCATGTTCAGAGGCTATGCTTAAATTAACAATTAACATATTTTAAGAAGTACTTTTAAGAGAGCAGAACATCAGGAGCAAAAGCAATTATATTTGTTTTAGTAATAACAAGAGCGTCACCTTACAATAACGATGGCCAGCCATGCAAACAAGTCTGAACTCCAGTTTAACGCTGCAGATGGCGTCTCCCAGAGCGTTGTCCTCCCTCCAACCTGCCCAGCACCCAGCTCAGAGGAGCAGAGCATCCCCGTTATCTCATTACAGAGCAATGCTAGCATCTGCACGGGCTTACAGGGATTGGGGATGCAGTTACCTCAGCTGTGGTTTAGCTGCATCAGCAACAGGTTTCTTTGGAGGGGTCTGGCTGGAGAAGAGGGAAAGAGAGCTGCCTTCACCTCCTGCTTCAGCTAAATGGGGCTTGAGAAGCTTCAGTATTGGCTGAGCAGCATCATCAGCACAGATATCCCACCACTGCCACGCTCCAGCAGGAGCCCTGAGGACACAGCAGGAGCAGGACTGGCCCCAGGCAGCCTTGGGAAGATGTTTGCATGGAGTAACTGGGCCATACACAGGTTAGACAAAGCCCCACCAGCTCTCTCTCTATCTGGAACTAGCTTTTTGCTAGCAAGAGTCCTCAATGATAAAACCTCCCCTTCTCCTCTTGCATGCACCGGTGCCGGGGGCTCCAGGACCAGCTCCGCACCCCTGACCAGACTGCTCCTCTTCTGCTGGAACGTGCGTCACGCTGAACTCGTTTTGTTTCTGCCACAGCACAAAACCCACAGCCAGACAACCCTGAAGTCCCCAGGTGCCACATCGAGAGCAGGAAAGTATTATAATGATCTCTCTATAACTGTTTACCCAAGTGGAGTCCTACGTGCTTGAAGGCTGATGCAGTTTTGGAGCTACTCGCATGCTCGTAATTAGGCACAGCTGCTAATTATCTGGTTTGGTGGGGGCTATTAAACACCAGTCATCCCTGCTCAGACATCACATGGAGAGGGCCTGCATCACCAACTCACAGCTGCTGGGTGTTTTAAGAAGAGGTTCCTCTCCAGCTTAAGTGCTCCTCAGGGCAGTGCCGAGTTTAACACAGCAGAGGCTTAACAAGCATGAACGTAAGCACCAAGAACATGCTACATGTCCCACAAGGTCCCAGGAGATCTTCTGCAAGCATCAGCTGGAAGTTAAGGGCTCTCTACACAACACAGAGTGGCTCCCATTACAGCCCAGCCAGAAGGAGGGGTGGGAGGACCTGAAAAGTCTCGCTCGGCTGCTCTGAAGTAGCTCCCAGTTTTGTCCATCCTCGTTCAACCAGGAGGAGGAAGGACTTCAAGACAGGTACTGTTGTGGTTGTGCTAATGCAACACTGTGCATCGGATCGATAAGCTTTTACCGAGACGGCTGTATCGATTCCAGTGGATCGTCCGCCTTCCCTCCCTCTGCATCCTCCCTCAAAGAGCCTGATCCCCATCCTGCTGACAAGGTGATTTAGGAGTCCCCACCTCTGCGCTTGGAAAGTCACCTCCTGTACTGTAACACCCCCCAGAAGCTCTCCCCTGCTGCTTTCCTCTGCTCATCCCTGTGTGCTCCATGAAAGCATCTTCTGGCAGCCGGGCACAGAGGGTGCATCAACACCTACTGTGCAGGGCACAGCAGCCAGCAGGTTGTCTTCTCCCCACCACACTCTGGTACCTTACACGAGCTACGAGTGGAGCTACAGGGACCAAGAGACTGCACTCACGCACCGGTGATCTTTCCGAAGAGCAGGCTAGAGAAAAACACACCTACTTCATCTTGGGGTCCTGCGTTAGCAAGTGCCACCACCAGGCACAGTATCTTAAGGCTGCTGGGTTCCTTGTGGATTTTAAAGCCTTCTTTGCTCTTTTCTTATACACTCAAGGAAGCATTTTCCTCCTGCTTCAAAGCCCAGAGCCAGAACAGAAGCCCCGTGGAGAACAAGACCCTGCCCCACGTGGATTCACAGCACCATCCGTGGCCCCACCACCAGCATCCCTAAAATGTCCTACAAGACAGACGGACACCATCAGAGGGGCCAGCGCTGAAACGCTAGGTCTCATCAAGAATCTTTGTTGTTACAAAAAATAAGCTAAAAATTAATGACGTGCGTAGATTACCACTAAATCCCCACCACCTCCTAGGTGCCTCATCCAAGAGTTTCGAAAAAGCAACAGGACCACCAGCAATGCCCAAGCAGGCACGTTATGCCCATTCAGTACATCAACGGGAGAATAAACCTGAGCAAGTTAGCATAAAAACACAACACAGGTTAATTATCTGATCATTAAGAATCAATTAACGTGGTTGTTATAACCCACAGAACGGATAACATGGCACTTGGAGCCAGCCTCCCCTTCCCCCAGGGATGCTTGCCATCGCATCCAGGCATCCGATGAGATGCTGCAGTCAGCATGCTGGAGCAGCAGCGTTCCTTGTGCTTCCCTTTAGATTTTCCAAAGGGAGAGGGGAAAAAGAAAAAAAAGGGTTTCCAAAACTTAGACTCTGCTTTTGAAGTGTTTGCGAGAAGGACTGAGGTCAGCCTGCTCACAGGCAGCCCCGCTCAATCCAGCGGATCTTCTTAAAACTCCCGCAGGTTCAAAGGAGGAGCTGCCAGATTCACTTTTCATTCTGCATCCGTTTGACTTCAATGGCCAAAAGAATTAAGTGGCAGCCCCCAATATTACATAAAAACTGTCTGCAAAATGAGTTACAGAAGCAGAAGCCTGCAGCAAAGTTAAGCCTGGGAAACTGGCACAGAGACAAGACAAAACGTGGTTCCTTGAGAGGGCTGGTGCCAGCCTGGTAATGTCCCCATGCTGATCATGGTCACAGAAAGAACTTAAAACACTGAAATTCTCATTATTGCAGCAGAGGATGCTGGCACCTTACAGCCTTTCAGCAAAACCCGTGCTGAAGCCAAGCACTTTTCTCGATGAGCCCCTGCCTAGCATTATTGATGGCTTTTACCAAGCACATTCCCCGGATCCCGGCTGCCCACGGCACTCCTGGGTAGCTTCGGGAAGACACGGAGCACGGGGAGAGAGCTCTCTCCGTACCAGCTATCGCTCCGTACCAGGCAGATCTCCTGCGTGTGAGGAGCTCTTTCGCCACGCAAAGCCGATCAGCAAGTATCTCTCTGGATACAAACCTCTTGCTGGGAAGGGGGCAGAAAGAAATAAACTGCATGGAGCACATCCCCAGCCCGTTTTTGCCAAGGAATGGGAATACCCTGCGCCCTGCCCGAGCATCCCACAGCCAAATAAGCTGGAAAAAAAAAGGGAGGGGGGGGAGGAAAGAAGAAACATCTTCTCTAAATCCAAAGCTCTGCTTAAAAATTAGCAACTGAACTTTCTGTGTTCAGAACAGCCACTTTTTAGGAGCAAATCAGGTTTTCCCTCTGGGAAGCGATGGGGAGGGTGACTGGCTGGCACCCTGGGTGCCGTCCGGCGGTGCGCGGCGCCTGGCGAGGCCACCAGCCATGTTCCCTTCCTGCCTGCCAGGAGGAAGCGGGTGTGCTCGGTCGCACCCGTCCAAGGCACTTATTCAGGAGTGGCAAAACAGAAAAAAAACTGGGAGCCAGGCACCTTTTTTCACCTTTTTCCACTTTCTCCAGGAGCCTTCTGGTGAGTTATGGCACTTGTAAGGACTGTTTTTTCCCCTCTCCCTCCACACTGGTGTTTTAGGAATAGGAAGGAAAACACAATCCAACAAGAATTTTGGGAAGCCAAGTGTGTTTAGCTGTGCGTTCGTCCTCCCTGTGCTACCTGACCCCACGACGGATGAAATCAGCTCTGTCACAACCTTGACAGAGGGGCGAAGTTCACCTTTCCCTGCACAAATCCAGCTTCCTCGTTCTCCCGGGAGGTTTGGAATCCCGGGAGGGTCTATTCCCACCATGGAAACCCATCGTGGTACCCGCAGGTGCAGGGATGCTTGGGGAGGGATGCTTGGGGTGGGACGCCGGGGTGGGATGCCGAGGTGGGATGCTCGGAGAGGGATGCTCGGGGAGGAATGCTCGGGTGGGATGCCGGGGTGGGATGCCGAGGTGGGATGCCGGGGTGGGATGCCGGGGTGGGATGCCGGGGTGGGATGCCGGGGTGGGATGCTCGGGTGGGATGCTCGGGTGGGATGCTCGGGGAGGGATGCTCGGGGAGGGATGCTCGGGTGGGATGCCGGGGTGGGATGCCGAGGTGGGATGCCGAGGTGGGATGCCGAGGTGGGATGCCGAGGTGGGATGCCGGGGTGGGATGCCGGGGTGGGATGCCGGGGTGGGATGCTGGGGAGGGATGCTGGGGAGGGATGCTCGGGGAGGAGGAGGGGGAGCGCGGTCCCGAAGAAGCAGGGGAAGTTGCAGGTCCCTTCCACGATTGGGAAGCGATCCCTCCTGGAATACAAGGACGCTCGCCCTCCCCGCCCCGCTCACCTTGGTGTAAAGCTGCGCGGTGGACATTGCTGGGGCCGGCGGGTGGACAGAACAACCGGCATGGAGACAGACCGACCTTTACAACCTTCGCCGCCGGCCGGGGCGCTAGGAATGCGGCGAGGAGGAGGAGGAGGAGGAGGATACGGAGGAGGAGGAGGAGGCAGCGCCGCTCCGCCCCTGCCCCGCCCCGCACAGGTATGGATGGGGCGGGATGCGCTCGGCTCGGCTCGATTTGGATCCATTCAGATCGATTCGGATTCATTCAACTAGATTCGTACCCATTCGGCTTTATTCTGATCCATTTGGCTCGATTCAGATCCATTCGGCTCAATTCGGCTCCATTAGACTTTATTAGGATCCATTCGGATCCATTCAGATCGATTTGGTTCCATTCAGCTCGATTCGGATCCATTTGCTTTGATTCGGTTCCATTTAGCTTTATTCGGATCCATTCAGATCGATTCAGATTCATTCAACTAGATTCGTGTCCATTCGGCTTTATTCAGATCCATTTGGCTCAATTTGGTTCCATTTGACTTTATTAGAATCCATTTGGATCCATTTGGATCGATTCGGATTCATTCAACTAGATTTGTATCCATTTGGCTTTATTCTGAACCATTTGGCTTGATTTGGATCCATTCGGCTCAATTCGGTTCCATTCAAATCAATTCGGATTCATTCAATCAGATTCGTATCCATTTGGCTTGATTCAGATCCATTTGCCTCGATTCGGTTCCATTCTGCTTTATTTGGTTCCATTCAGCTCTATTTGGATCCATTCAGCTCAATTTGGATCCATTCGGCTCGATTCGGATCCATTCGGCTCGATTTGGTTCCATTCGGCTCGATTCAGTTCCATTCGGCTCGATTCGGATCCATTTGGTTTGATTTGGTTCCATTTGGCTCGATTTGGATCCATTTGGCTCGATTTGGTTCCATTCGGCTCAATTAGGATCCATTTGGCTTGAATCGGATCCATTTGGCTCAATTTGGTTCCATTCGGCTCGATTTGGATCCATTTGGCTCGATTTGGTTCCATTCAGCTCGATTCGGATCCATTCAGCTCGATTCGGTTCCATTTGTCTCGGTTCAGTTCAGTTCCGTTCGGCTGTGCGTGACTCGGTTCAGCTGGGTTCACTTCCATTCGGCTCCATTCGTCCTAGTTCTGTTCCATTCGGCTGCATTCAGTTCCATTTGGCTGTACACAGCCCAGTTTGGCTGGGTTCGGCTCCACTCAGCTCCATTCAGCTCAGTTTGGTTCCATTCACACAGAATCATAGAATCACCAGGTTGGAAGAGACCCACCGGATCATCAAGTCCAACCATTCCTACCAAACACTAAACCATGTCCCTCAGCACCTCGTCCACCCATCCCTTAAACCCCTCCAGGGAAGGTGAATCAACCCCCTCCCTGGGCAGCCTCTGCCAGGGACCAGTGACCCTTTCCATGAAATTTTTTTCCTAATATCCAGCTTGAACCTCCCCTGGTGGAGCTTGAGGCCATTCCCTCTTGTCCTGTCCCCTGTCACTTGGGAGAAGAGCCCAGCACCCTCCTCTCCACAACCTCCTTTCAGGTAGTTGTAGAGAGCAATGAGGTCTCCCCTCAGCCTCCTCTTCTCCAGGCTAAACACCCCCAGCTCTCTCAGCCGTTCCTCATAAGGCCTGTTCTCCAGCCCCTTCACCAGCTTCGTTGCTCTCCTCTGGCTCGGCTCGGCTCCGCTCGGCTCCATTCATTCCTCTTGGCTCACCTTGTCTTGGCTGGGCTCAGTTTGTCTGGCTCCTGTTCTGCTCAGCTCGGTTCAGGTCGGCTCAGCTGGTTTCAGCTCAGCCACTGGGCTGAGTTTGGTTCTGTTTGTCTAGGTTCAGCTCGGCTCAGCCGGGCGCAGCTCTCTTTGGCTGCACTTGGTTCTGTTTGGTTGGGCTCGGCTCGGTTTGGCTTGGCTCGACACAGCTCAGCTGGGTTCAGCTCAGCTGGGTCCACTTCATGGTTCAGTGATTTGATGGGAATGGTTGGACTCAACGATCCAGTGGGTCCTTTCCAACCTAAAGATTCTATGATTCTATGATCCAGCTCCGCTAAGCTTGGCTCCATTCAGCCGGGCTCAGCTCAGCTCAGCTGGGTCCGGTTCTGTTTGTCCCAGCTGGGCTCAGCTCAGCTCAACGCAGCCCGGCTCGGCTGGCTTTGGCTCAGCTCAGCTCAACAACTCCACGTCCCTGTCCCCTCTCCCCGCCAGGCTCAGCCAGGGGAGCCCTCTCACTGCCCACCTCACCTTTTAGTGAGTTATTTTATTTTAAAAGCCGGTTTTTGTGCCTATTTTCCCTTCCTTTCCCCAGTCTTGGCCAGAGGTCCCCGGAGAAGGTCATCCTTGCAGTGAGAGGAGTGGCCCAAAACCTCTGTGGTTGTGTTGAGTTTTATATTTAGTTTGCAGATGACACCAAGCTGAGATGAGGTCGTCACACTGGAAGGAGGGGATGGCATCCAGGAGGACCTGGACAGGCTGGAGAGGTGGGGCTGTGAGAACATCATGAGGCTCAACAAGGCCAAGGCCAAGGTTCTACACCTGGGTCGGGGCAATCCACAGTTTCCATACAGGCTTGGGGATGATGTGACTGGGAGCAGCCCTGAGGAGAAGGACTTGGGGTGCTGGGGGGGGTGAGAAGATGGACATGAGCCAGCAACATGCGCTCACAGCCCAGAAACCAACCGTGTCCCCAGCTGCATCCAAAGCAGCGTGGCCAGCAGGGCGAGGGAGGGGATTCTGCCCCTCTGCTCTGCTCTCCTGAGACCCCACCTGGAGCCCTGTGTCCAGTGCTGGAATCCTCAACAGAAGAAGGATGTGGAACTGCTGGAACAGGTCCAGAGGAGCCCATTAAGATGCTCCAAGGGCTGGAGTCCCTCTGCTTTGAGGACAGGCTGAGAGAGTTGGGGTTGTTCATCCTGGAGAAGAGAAGGCTCTGAGGAGACCTTAGAGCATCTTCCAGTACTGAAAGGGGGGGCTTGTGTCCGGTAAAAGCAGCTGTGACCACATAAACCCACTGCAAGTGCACTCAAGGAACATGGCAAGGATGGGTTTTTCTCGATCTTCTGCCTGCAGGAGCACCGTGTGCTTCAATTCATGCTTAGAAGGCACTTTTTGAGCCTGAGAAGGATGATGCAAAGGCAAAGTATTTCTAATTGCTATTCATTATCATCCAAGGTATTTTGCATATTAGCTAAGACGGCAGAAAACGCGCTTGTTCTCTGTCACAGCTGTTGACTCTGTAAGTGGGGATCCCTCCTCCCATGGTTTCAGGCTGTGCTGCTTACAAGGCACCCACAGGTTTCGTTGAAGTGATGCTGGTGATATCCCAGCCTCTGCTCCTCCTGCCTTGAGGGGTGAAACTGCTTCCCCTTTTGCATCTTTTTCCCTTCTGTCTCCCTGGAGCCTGGCAAGGAGCAGTGCTGATTTGGTGGCAGGACAGTCAGCATCACAGGGATCTCTCTTTCCAGGCCCTGGTGTCCTTGATATTCCAAATAAATTGTCGGTGGCAGGTTTGGGAAGGGGCAAAGAAGGGGATAAAAAAATGCACCCTGTCTAGAAATTACCCTGAGGAACACATTTGACATCGTAATCTCTGTAAAGCCTTCTCTCCTTTTATTAAACAGACTGTGGAAACAAAATGTGAATTTTTCACAGGCTGGGAGAGTTGGGGTTGTTCAGCCTGGAGAAGAGAAAGTTCTGGGGAGACCTTAGAGCAGCTTCCAGTGCTGAAAGGGGCTCCAGGAAAGCTGGAGAGGGGCTGTTTATAAACCAGATTCTCCCAGATTCTCACAGGTCCCAGCCTTGTCCCTGTGTCACAACATCACCTGGAGACCCTCGGGACAAAGGATGGATAGATGGATGGTGGCACAGAGCAGTGAGGAGCCCAGGGCAGGGTGCTGGGGCTGGTGCTGGAGGTGAGGAGTGGAGTCATCTGCTCTGCAACAGGCGCCCATCATTCCACGGCAGCTTGGGGTTCTGTTTAGGTAGAGGAGTGAAGGCGAGTTTGCTGCTGAAATCAGACAGGTAGGAGAAACCAGCATTTCTGCAGTGAAATCCCTTGACCCCCAAATTATGGTCACAGCATTGAATTTCAGTGCATATGCAGTACATCAACACCAGTAAACCCATCCTTAAAGCCCTCCTGGAAGTACTTTAGAGCAGGATCTGTGATATGACACCCCTAATTTCAGAATTACCCAAATAAAGGATATTAGGGGTTCATAACAGTTCTGCCACTAAGAGCAGAGGTGGCCAGGGGTAAAACAAGAGCTGAATCATCCTTTTCCTCAAAATCCAGGGCAAAATCTGCACAGTTCAAAGCCCGTGCACTGCAAAACCACGGAGCATCAACTCTGATAACTCCAGATGTTATCAGGACAGAGCTGAGTGTTGCTAAGAACAACACCTGGTCTTGAACTTTAGCAGGCAGAGGTGTCCCAAAGACCTCAAAGCTGGACTTTGTGTCCTCCAGAAGCCGCCAAGTGCTAAAGCTGAGCACGATCCTCGGGTCTAGCTGGGTCTGTGGTGTCACCGTACCCTGGGCACGTTTCTGCAGCAAGCGTTTCTACCTGTGTTAGTGGATAATTAATCAAGGTGTTAAAGTAACCAAAAATTAACTAAGAAGGGCTTTGCTGCAAATAAAACCCATTCTGTTCAAGGCTGAATACAGCTTTGCAGCAAGCCCCCAAGTCCTGAAGGTGATCCCACAGCCCTGGGAGCAGGAACCAAGCCCACACAGAGCCGCAGGGCACCAGGCACCACTTCCCAGCTCAACGCCTCATGCACGCCTGAAAGCATCACTCTGGGAAACTCTGGGGGTCAGTATTAAAGCCCCTATCAGCCAATGGGTGGGTGCAGGAAAGTCTTTAAGCCTTGGCAAATGACGGGGATTCAAAGCTTGGTGTTGGCTGGGGAGGACGCCATGGGGGTCAGCCATCCCCAAGAAGTCATCAGCACTGCTGCTCTTCCTCCATCAGCACGGAGAGGGTAATAAAATATACCAGAAAGCATATTTTGCAGAGCTCTGTATAAATGAATAGGCTGTAACTGCCTTGTTTTTAGGTGCCAGTGTTTTTTTCTTTGTGCTGTTCCCACCTCCGGTGCAGGGAGAGGTCGCGCAGCCATGGAACAGGCTGCTGCAGTGCTCAGCAGTGCTGCTGCTCTCCTGGTTGAAGAGATGGTTTGGCTCCAGGATCCCTCATACACTCAGGAAAAACATCAGAATTGAGGAAACTCCTCAGTCTTGACACGGATTCTGCCCCTCTGCTCCGCTCTTGTGAGACCCCACCTGGAGTTCTGTGCCCAGTGCTGGAATCCTCAATATGAGAAGGATATGGAACTGTTCTAACGAGTCCAGAGGAGGCCACGGAGATGATCTGAGGGCTGAAGCACCTCTGCCATGAGGACAGGCTGGGAGAGTTGGGGTTATTCAGCCTGCAGAAGAGAAGAGAAGGCTCTGGGGAGACCTTAGAGCAGCTTCCAGTACTGAAAGAGGCTCCTGGAAAGCTGGGGAGGGCTTTTTCCAAGGGCATGGAGTGATAGGACGGGGGGGAATGGCTTTAAATTGGAAGAGGGAAGATTTAGATTAGACCTGAAGAAATTCTTCATGCTGAGAGTGGTGAGTCCCCTGGCCCAGGTTGCCCAGAGCAGGGGTGGCTGCTGCATCCCTGGAGATGTTCAAGGCCAGGGTGGATGGGGCTTGGAGCCCCTGATCCAGCAGGAGGTGTCCCCCAGGGGTGGAACTGGATAGGCTTTAAGGTCCCTTCCAACCTAAACCATTAAATAATTCTATGATTCTTACTTAGGGGCATGGGCAGGATTCCCCTAAAGGGGTCTACTGACCCACCCAGCCACTCGGCAGCCTGGTGGGAGCCTTGTCCCTTCTTCTAGTCCCACTTGAAGTTAATGAAGAACTCGGCAGCAATCGCCATTCATGGACAACAAGTATTCTCTTGGATGAGTTTGGTTGCCCATTATCCCTTGGGAATTCATTCCTGCTGAAGGCAAACCTGTTCCGGCCTGATCTTTTATTCTTGCACAGACTTCACATTCATTGCAGAGGAATTTTGCCTCCGGGAGCAGAAGCTGAGACACTTTGTATATGCTTGATCGCTCTGACCACCTCTTCTGAGTTATTATTTTATTAAAAAAGATTGAATGTGGTTCTGGATGGCTCAAATTCATGGAGCTCACCATCACAGTATTTTTTTTGTCTGTCCCTTTAATAACACACTTTAATTAATCCTGGAATTGTGAATGTGCTATTATGTTTATTTTTCAAAGAGTGGTCACAGTAGTAAAGAAAAATCTACATTCTTTGTGCAAGGCCACACTGAGAATCTGTGGGAGATCAGGAAATTAATTTCTTAATCATTGTGCCAGTCTGACCCAGGGGTGAGAGCAGAGACCTAAGACTACCTGAGCTCTCTGGATTGATGAAACCATTTCCATTATCTGGGATGGTCTTTCCCTCCTGCAAAATGGGTGGAGCAGCTCTGAAGTCCTCAGGTGGCTGCTGAAAAGCATCGTGTGAGGGCTATTTGTCCTGATTAACAACCTGGTTTGCCATGTTTGCACATTTAGGAATGTTTCCTTTCTCGACAGACCCTGTTTGGATACCAGTGATGCAAGAATCATAGAATCATAGAATAAACAGGGTGGAAGAGACCCACCAGATCATCGAGTCCAACACTTCCTATCAAAAATCAAGGCATGGATCGAGGCTTTGCTATGTCTGGATGGGGCGAGCTCGTCCCTCTTCCACCCACTGTCTCAGGAAACAGCTCTCAGATAAGCTGTGTCCGTAAGCAAGGATAAAATCCCACGGCATTCAGTGCTGTGCCCTTCAGTGAGGCAGCAGCTTAGGTCCAGGCTCTCCCACCCATGCACATCCATAATGATCTGGGTTGTGCTGCTAAGATCACTGACTCTTCTCCCAAGTAATAAGTGATAGGACAGGAGGAAATGGCCTTGAGTTGTGCCAGGGGAGGTTTAAATTGGGTATCAAGAAAAATTTCTTTACCTTTAGTGGTGAAGCTGTGGCAGAGGCTGCCCAGGGCAGTGCTGGAGTCTCCATCCCTGCAGGGGTTCAAAAACCTGTAGCCGTGGCACTCTGGGACGTGGTTCAGTAGGCACGGTGGGGTTAGGCTGACAGTTGGACTGGATGAGCTGAGAGATCTTCCCCAACCTTAATGACTCTGTGACTCTGTGATTTTATGGTACTGTTTCACATCAATATTTCTCTACCTGGTCTTTGCAAACAGCTGTGAGGCTTTCTCCACAGACAAAAACTGTTCATCAACTTGGTGTCTGCTTTTAACCAAGATGAGGCAACTGTGCCAGCAGTTTATTCCCAATTCATTCCAGGAGGCCTGAGAGATGGGACTCCGGTCCCAGCCATTTATCAGCTTCTCTGCATCCACACAACAAAACCACAAGAGTTGTGGTACTTGCCACCAGGAAGCGAGACACTGAAAAAGGGAGATAGGGAAGAGGAGGAAGGCAGAGAAGCCCTTAGTGAGAGATGGAAGTTGGAGAAGAAAAGGGTGGGAAAGCAGGGGCTGGAGGAAAGATGGTAGGAGCTGAAAAGCTGAAGAAGGGGAGAGAAACATCTGCAGATGAGCAGCAGTGAATGATCAAGTGGAAAAGAGTGAGAAGGAGCTGAGAGGCCAGTGAAGCCACATCCCTTCTTCTCTCTGCTGAACCCTTTCTGAAATATTCCTCCTGATATCCAGCTATGAGCTGTGTTGCTCTGTCTTCCAATGTTTTTGGTGCTCTGCCTTCCCATTCTCTGCATACAGACTATGGTTCAGGTGGCAATCCAAGGCAGAGTTGCCAAGCAAATTATTAATAATCACCCTTTTTGCAAGAAAAGGATGACTTCAGTCCTCCACCATTAATTCTGTCCAAGCAAATGTCTCACAGACAAGCTGTGGGACTCTAGTTCTCCACAGATCATTCAACAGCTATGAGAACATACATACAGCAATATCAGCTCTGAACTGTCCAGCCCACAGTAAAATAGATTCATAGTCCTACACTTAACAAGGGAAATGAAGATGAGTCACTAAGTACTTTTTGTCTAAATATTAAAAAAAAAAGGTTTTGCAAATATGTACAGTCTGAAAGATGTTTTAATAGCAGTTTGCTGAAACTCTTCTAAGAAGTTTTCTTCGTGCAGATTTTAAAGGACTGCTCGCGCTTCATTCATGCTGTAAGAACACATTGCTGTACTGCAGAGTACACATAGTCTCCTTGTATCTCAAATGTCAAACATTTAGATTTGGATCAGTCATTTTGTCAAAGAAAATCCAACACAGGAAAAAAATCCCTTTAAAATACCACATTTCTTGTATTTGCCAGGAGAGGAGTCTGCTAACTCAAGTTAATTACAAACACCCTTAGAAAATAGTTTTTAAGGCAACCAAGTGAGCTAATAAAATCACTCTAAATGATCTTAAAAGTTACACATTAGTTTTCTTCTCAAAGGATGGGTCTTTGTTAATTTCTCACAAGGCCTCGATAGAATGTCCCGTACCCTCTCTTGGTAAGCTCTCTCTTCTGTTACACCCAATTCATATTCTCGCTGCCTCTCTCCTTCCTTAGCATCACGGGCCCGCTGTCGATCGGCAATTTGAGCTCTGAGTTGCTCTTGGTATTCTCTTCCTTCCTTTGCTTTTCTAGAAATGAAGTGTGGGTAAAAAAAAAAACCACATTATTATTATTATCATCATTATTATTTAATCTGAGACTAAAAAACCATTCAAAACTCCTATTAGGTGCTAAGAATAACTACCAGTCTATTAACAAAATGCAGCATGCTAAGCTTTCATTCTTCAGAGAATGACTTGCACCCTGTTGGATCCTACAAAGCAGGCTGCAAAATCAGTCCTCAACAAATAAAATAGAGAGAGAACGACCCCTTGTGATCCGCATGCCTTCTCTGCCTCTCAGGGCGGTGGTGAGAGGACAAAGTGTCGGTCTCAGTCCTTTTCGAGCAGCAAAGGGTCTTGCACCCTGTCTCTGCTCCCGTGTTCTGATGGTACCAACGGTGACTGCCAGCAGGAAAGGCAAGGTGCAGGCTCCTGCTGTGGCTTTTTACTGGTCTTCTTGCAAGCGTCTGTCAGAAGAAATCATTCTCCATTCTACCTCAAGACCCATGTATTACTTTCACTGCCCTCCGGAGCAGCAGTGGAAACCCACCTCTGTGTTCAGGCACTTCTGGATCAAGAGCCACACGACCTCACACAGACACGTACAATGCCAACTCTCCAGTCAAGGCTTGGAATCCTAGAATTGTTTGGTTGGAGAAGGCTTTCTAGATCATTGAGTCCAGCCGTACTTGTCCACTACTAAACGAGATCACTGAGCACCTCATCTACCCATCTCTGAAATCCCTACAGGGACGATGACTCTCCTACCTCCCTGGGCAGCCTCTACCAGTGCCTGAGAATCCTTGCAGTGAAGGAATTTTTCCTAATATCCAGTCTAAACCTCCTCTGGTACAACTTGAGGCCATTTCCTCTTGTCCCATCGCCTGTCACCTGGGAGAAGAGACCAGCACCCACCTCGCTACAACCTCCTTTGTGGAGTCGTAGTCAGTGATAAGGTCTCCACTCAGCCTCCTTTTCTCCAGGCTAAACAACCCTAGGTCCCTCAGCTGCCTCTCATTGGGTTTGTTCTCCAGACCCTTCCCCAGCTCCGTTGCCCTCCTCGGGACACGCTCCAGTGCCTCCATGTCTACGTAGTGAGCGGCCCAAAACTGAACACAGGATTCAAGATGTGTGCTAATGCAACAGAGCTGAAGCAAGCAGAACTTTGGAGGACACCAAATGCCACCTTTAGTGAAGTGAAGCACATCCATAACCAAGTTTCCTTCAGAAGGGTGAGATCTGCGCCTCAACCAGGAGGTTGGTACCAACCAAAGCCATCAGAAAACACAACAGATACTGGCTGTGGAAGGATCTACTAGTTACCTCCCACAGACAGGGGTGCATAAAGAGCAGGAATACAAAAGGGAAATGCATAAGTGAAATTAGACCCTTTGCCCCAGGCTTTGCATGACACCTAGAGAAACATTTCAGCTACTGCGTTTAACTACCTGCTCACCCTGAGGAACTGCAAGGTACAGAAAACCCGTGCAGCAGCCTGGTATTCCGGTGGCTGACTGGGTGATTGTTTAAGGGATGTGTGTGGGTGGACTTCAGCAATAAGCCTGAACACACTCGTTCTCCCGGGTAAAGAACGAACTAACCTCTCATTAACCCTCCTCCCCAAACCTCTGCCACTCCTAGTAACAGCTCAGAGCATGAGTGGGTGTGTACAATAAACACAACGGAAGCAAGTCACAGGATGGTCCAAAAAGACCAAAACACGGTCTTTTACTAACAAAACACCACTATTTGTATAAGGAGATCAGAATTAGTGATTTGATACCAACCGGAATATAGCAGGGCTCCTATTGACCATTTTGGAGAGGAGCTTCTCTGAAAGGAAGAAACCCCAACCGGTGCTCTAAGAGTTATCTGAAAATGAGGATTAGCCAACTCCCAACTGTTGGGATTTGAGCCAAAGCAGAATGAGTTTGTGACTTCAGCTCGGTCTCATCTGAGGAGCTTCATTTGCTGAGTGTTAATGCCTGTGTGTCAGACAGGGCTCCTCTCCAGCAGCGACCACACAGGCACTGGGATGCAGAAAGGTCAGTGCTTGTGCTCAGCCCTACGGACACCAAGGCCATCCTGGAGCTGGAGGAGCCGAAAGGGAAAGGGGTGAGAAAGGTCACCCAGGAGAGGTGACCCCAAACTGACCAACAGGGGATTCCATCCCATACACCTCATACTGGGGATGAAACCAAGAGCTCATGAGGGTCTTGCTCTGTCTTCTTTGATGTCTGATGTCCAGTGAGGACCTGATCTGTCTGTTTGTCCCTGATTCTGGATCCGTGCGTTCCTGGATCCAGTCTGAGCCCAGCTGCCTCCCAGCCTCAGACCCTTTCCCTTGTGTCTGCCCTGCAGCATCTGTGGTGACACACAGTCAGTGAGGGGTGGGGGCATGATTCCATATATTTTATATATTTTAATACTTCCTTATTATTTTCATTATTATTATTATTTCATTAAAGCTGTAGTTTTAGTTTGCAACCTGCAAGTCTTTTCCTCTCATTTCCCTTTTCTGAGGAGTGAGGGCAAGGAAGGGAATTGGGAGCCCAGCTGTTCAATTTTAGCTGCCAAAATTGGCTGAGCTGGGGTTAAACAGTGACACCAAGTTTAAAAGATTGATCTGCAATGAAATGAAGGAGTGACATAGAAGAAAAATACCTTGCAGATCTTTCTTCTTCTACACGTTTGAGTTCTGTGGCTGCTTCTTCTAATAACTTCCTCTCTTCAGCAAGTTCCTCCTGCTCCTTTGCATTTCTCTTCACTGCAAAAACAAAAACGCATTTTGAAGGTAACTGCACTGCTAAGCTTGAATAGACAGTGGGGCTGTACTCAAGCCAAGTAGCCTAAATAGCAAGCCGGAGTTGTGTTACTTCTGAAGAGGCACACAAACAATAGTTGAGTGTATTCTCAGCTTGTTTGTTTTTCATCCACTCAGAACCGAAAAGATTTCACATTCAGAACTTCATAATAATAATAAAATTATTAATAATAACAACATAATTAATAATAACGACTACTTGCTTATGCAATTCTTACTTTACCAGGCTTTGCCTTGGTGACAGCAATGGGAAATCAGCATAAGGAATGCCTGTAGGAGTAAAATTTCAGAAGTGGATTCAGGGACAGCAGCATTGTTCTCCACTCAAACATACACCCTGTGTGTGCTGGGCCAGATCGTCTTCCCAAAGGCAGCAGGTTGTTCTCCCTCTGCCTTTGCCAAGTCTTACACTCATGTGGCAGGTTTGGTGCAGAAAATGAGCTGTTATTACTTACACTTCTCCTCAATCTGCAGTCGTCTTGTACTCAGGACATCTTTCATTAGCTGCCTTCTGCCCTCCTCTTCTAATCGCATTTTCTCAGCCTTCTTGGCCCAAACCTTCTCAATGTCTTCACTAAAGACCTTGTCCACCTCTTTTTCTCGCTGTTTCTCCTCCTCCAGCTGCTGCGCCAGGTATGCGAGATAAGTCTGTTGTTCCTTCAACAGCTCTTGCTGCAAACACATGGACATTTGGAAATATGACTAAAATAGTTAAAAAAAACCCCATTCAAAATATGAAGAGAAGTGTTTGTTTGCAGACGATGTGAGAACTGGGAGCATAGAGCATAATCCCAAGTATTGCTGTGGGAAAAAGCTGTGCAGAATCTTCTTCCAGCACAGGAAGGAGATGGATCTGTTGAAGCTTCTAAATATCTTGAGCTGAGCAATGAATGCAGCTCCTTGCTCTTTTGTATTATTTTGAGACTCATTTTCACCCTGAAGTTGGACAATCTATTTGTTTTAAATTCAGGAAGTGACAGACACATCCATCGTTTCACAGCATCTCCAATATATTTAGTGTGAGCTTTTCACAGAATCACAGAATCACCAGGTTGGAAGAGACCCACCGGATCATCGAGTCCAACCATTCCTATCAATCACTAACCCATGTCCCTCAGCACCTCGTCCACCCGTCCCTTAAACCCCTCCAGGGAAGGGGACTCAACCCCCTCCCTGGGCAGCCTCCTTGCATCTATATGTATATCCATTAAAGATTTAAAGCCGTTTCTTAGTATTAATGAGTTGGATTAAGTTAAATATTTACTTTCCTCCACAGTTACAAATACTTAATAGCTTGGGTCCATGAAATATAAAACATTTTTCTAACCTCCATTATGTCCTTGCAGTATAAAGATGAAAGAGCTCAGGTGATTTATACAGTGAAATCAGCACAGAGGGACAAGATCCCAGGATTTCCTGAGAGCCCCCTTTGTTTTGTCTAGGCTGGTGGTCCTGCTGATTGGAAAGCATGCTCTAAAGGACTCGCTGTGGTTTTAACAGATAATGGGCTTCTTCAAAGAAGCTGAACATTGGCAAGAGCAGAAGCAACAAGCTGTGCAACAGAAGAATCAACTCGTTCAGAGAAAAGGGCTCGTGTCTGATCTCATTTGTACTGCCCAGTTCACTGAGGGCCACAAAATTAGTCTAGATGAAGTGTTGCCTCGCAACTTCACAACGATCACCTTTAGCCCTTACTTTTCTTTTTGTTTTCTCCTCAGTGCCTCCCTGGGTTTCCTGAAGGCATTTTTCTAATATCTTCATCTCCAGGGCAAGTTCGTCTTGTTTTTCTTCATTAAGACGCTTCTGCTTGTCCTGTGCCGCACTGAGCAACATATCCCTGCATTCTTTCTGCTTCTGTTGTTTCTCCATCTTAAGTCGTTCATTTTCCAGCTTAAGCAGTTGCTTCTGTTCCTCCTACAATGGTAAAAAATACCCAGGTTGTAAAATCACTACACAACTTCAAACTAAGTGGTGGCAAGGATTAGTTTAATTGGAACACTGAAGACCAAAGATAAATATTTAAAGCCTTTCTTTCTGACATTACAGAATTAGTGTAGTCCTTTAGACTCATTAAAGCATGAACATTTTAGCATATCATGCATGAGAACTCAGGATTTTCTCTTTAATTATTACGTGCACTTCAATACCAAAACACTGGAATGCCTGATGTACTCCGAATGTTTCAAGCAGAGGACAGAATCATCTCTTTAGAGATGATCTTTAGATACTATTGCAGCATATATGACCTATATCCAAGTCTTCACATGCAGCCATAGCCACTAATCAATAATAGAGCCATGTGTTCCTCCTGTTTCTGCATGTAATATCTGTCCTGTGTCTGTACTAGAAGTTCAGAGCACTGTGTCCTTGGAGGACATAAAAGTGCACAAAGTAAACAATTGGATCCTTATATTCTCATAGGCACCTACTGAATCTCCCTGTCCTCAAAGCAGTCCACTTTATATTGGAAAGAATGGAAAACTGGACAGTAAAGGTCAGTTCTTAAGAAAGACACAATTGAAAAGGCTTGTGATGTCCTGCACCAGGGTCAAGGCAATCTGTGGTTTCTATACAGGCTGGGGGACAATGTGAGTAAGAGCAGCCCTGAGGGGAAGGACTTGGGCTGCTGATGGATGAAGCTCAACATGAGCCAGTAACATGTACTCACAGCCCAGAAACCAACCATGTCCTGGGCTGCATCCAAAGCAGCGTGGCCAGCAGGGCAAGGGAGGGGATTCTGCCCCTCTGCTCAGCTCTGGTGAGACCCCACCTGGAATCCTGTGTCCAGTTCTGGAATCTCCAACAGAAGAAGGATATAGAACTGTTGGAATAGGTCCAGAGGAGGCCATGAAGATGATCTGAGGGCTGGAGCACCTCTGCTCTAAGGATGGTCCAAGAGAGTTGGGGGTGTTCATCCTGGAGAAGGGAAGGCTCCACAGAGACCTTAGAGCAGCTTCCAGTGCTGAAAGGGCTCCAGGAAAGCTGGGGAGGGGATTTTTCCAAGGGCATGGAGTGACTGGACAAGGGGGAATGGCTTTAAATTGGAGGAGGGAAGATTTGGATCAGACATTAGAAAGAAATTCTCTGCAATGAGGGCAGCAAGGCCCTGGCCCAGGTTGCCCAGGGAGGTCGTGGCTGACTCACCCCTGGAGGTGTTCAAGGCCAGGGGAGTGGAACTAGATAGACTTTACAGTCCTTCCCAACCCACACTGTGCCATGATCCTATGATTTGAACCACAGAATAAGTAATCCAAAAAAACTTCAGCAGGAAACATGGAAGAAAGCAGAAATTTTAACAGCAGTCTACTAGGCAAGCTGGCACATGTCTCAGGCTGAGTTCTGACATCAGTGAGGTTGTGTGAGAGTAGCCAAGGGTAGGATCCATGGTGCTTATCCTATGGAAGTTAATACCATGGGGTAACAAAACATTGCAAATGTACAAAGAAATTGTTACCAATAATCCATCTGCAAGCCGTGACCAAAGTGTGACAGCAGAAACTCATCTGGCACATGTGAGACTACAGCCAGAATAACTTCACTTCATCACCTTCTCAAGAAGTCACAACTCTTTAAGGGAGAGAAAAGAAAGCGGGGGTGGAGGGGAGGAGACAGGGGAGAAGGCAGCTCATGTGGGTAACGCAGCTAGCGCAAAATTGCTGTTTCTGTTTTGTCATCCAGCCTGAGATATCCTGATGCACACATACAGTCTATTGTGGCACGAGTACAAAAGTTTTGCTTCACTAAATAATCGATTTCCACCACAATAACCACAAGAAACCATTATACGCAGAGACACATAGCTGTCCACATTATGTCCTTCACCCAGATGGAACCCCTGATCATTAGAGGCTACCAACTCTGTGCTGAGAAACTTGTAATGAGGCCATCTGCCACATCCCTCTTCTGCTGAAAAAGGATTACATCCCATTTTCAACACAGCAGCTCTCCTGTATGGACCCTTTGAAGAAAGCTTTTTTCCAGAGGCTAAACCACTTCACCAGAAATTTATCTCCTTGACAGAGGCCAGGGCAGCTGTCCTCGAGGGAAGCTACAAAGTCTTCTACTCTTCTACACTAGCATTTTTCTGAAAGGGCTGGTTAAATAGAAGTGTTCTTTGCCTGGGAGGTTTGGCAGCACCTTAAAAGTTGTTGAAAGAACATAATTTTATTCTGCATGTTTTCACATAACTGAAACATTACATCCTAGCTAGGAATGAGGGCTCCACTGTTTTACAGCCAGCATTTTCACAGCTTTATTATCATTATTTTCAAAAAGTAGTGGAGTATATGTCTTGCCAACACCAGCTTCCAGTGCCGAAGAGTACCCTGAGTCATCATTCAAGTGCTTCATGTAAATAGCTGCAAAATGAGAACCAGATCTGAACTAACAATCTCCTGTAACTCAGTGAACATTGAGAACTAGTGTTGTAGTTTGAGCTAAAGTAGAATGAGTTTGTGACTTCAGCTCAGTCTCATCTGAGGAGCTTCATTTTCTGAGCGTTAATGCCTGTGTGTCAGACAGGGCTCCTCTCCAGCAGCGACCACACAGGCACTGGGATGCAGAAAGGCCAGTGCTCGTGCTCAGCCCTACGGACACCAAGGCCATCCTGGAGCTGGAGGAGCCGAAAGGGAAAGGGGCGAGAAAGGTCACCCAGGAGAGGTGACCCCAAACTGACCAACAGGGGATTCCATCCCATACACCTCATACTGGGGATGAAACCGAGAGATCACAAGGGTGTCTCTCTCTGTTTTTCAATGGCCGATGTCCAGTGAGGACCTCGTCTGTCTGTCTGTCCCTGATCCCTGTGCTTTCCTGGATCCGGTTCTCAAGCCCAGCTCTCTCCTCACCTCAGACCCGTTCCCCAGTGTCTGCCCTGCAGCATCTGTGTTGACACACAGTCATTGAGGGGTGCAGGTGCGATTCCATATATTTTGTATATTTTATTATTTTCTTATTACTTTCTTTATTATTATTACTATTTCATTAAAGCCGTAGTTTTAGTTTGCAACCTGCAACTCTTTTCCTCTCATTTCCCCCTCCTTTTTCCCTGGGAAGGGGGAAAGGAATTGGGAGCCCAACTGCTTGGTTTTAGCTGCTGAAACTGGCCAGGCCAGGGCTAAATTGTAAGAGCTAGCAAGCTCTGCTAAAGACAGCACAACTACAGCAAGTCTACACCAGTCAAGGACAGAGGGAAAAAAGAAAGTTGGTGGCCAGAACAGTTGGGCTAAGGTATCCAAACGCCTCCCATGATGTGACACCTAGCAGCAGCCAGATGGGGGCATTTAGGCACTGCTTGCTAATTTGTTCAGAAAAACCCCAACCATGTAGATTCTGAAATTCCCTCAGTTGAGGCACAAGCAGTTGGGAATTTTCACATAAGCGTGTCTCCTGTCATACATGTCAGGGACCCGAGTGCATCAACAGGGCTCTGCAACCTCCCTGCCAGAGTCCTGCACTCTCAGGCAGCTCCGACATGAGCCTTGGATCAGAGAGCTGGGAAAGAGCAGTGCAAAAGAGGGCTGAGAGGAGCCACTTGGAAGTTGCAGTTAGGCTGAGTCTCACCCTGGGTGCCTATGTGAGCTATGCTGCAGGTAAGCCTGCACCTGAGGTTGTTTGTGACCCAGACCTGCTGACGTGACTTCCTGGCTTCCCTCCTGGAATCATGGAATGGGTTGGGTTGGAAGGGACCTTAAAGATCACCCACTTCCAACCCCTGCCATGGGCAGGAACACCTCCCACTGGATCAGGTTCCTCAAGGCTGCATCACTACAGACCTGCCAAGCAGCCTGGACTGTTAGAAGATCTCAGTTACTGTCAGCAGGCTTGCTCTGCTCTGTTCCTTTGGAACTGTGGGATTCCTGTTGGGAGAGGCAGTGCATGTACCAGCCCTGCTGTCACCTCCAGCTCCTGGCTTGCCTACCCCTCTGGGAGCCACGCACTCAGTGCTTCCTCCCTGTGCACTTACCATGATGGTTAAACAGCAAGTGACATCTTGTGATGGTTAAACAGGTATCATGGTCTGAGATCTGGTGTCAGGCATTACAGCTGGGATGTAAGACTCTCTAGCTATCACACAGGAAACTGGGAATCAGAAATTGCAAAGATGCCTTGGAAAAGCTTAAAAACACTTCCATTTCCTGCAAAAGCTCTGAGAGGCTTTGAATGCCAAGATCCTTTACAATGCAAAGTTTCAAAAGATGCATTTCCCTCTGTAAACATGAATGCATTTGCGACTGCTCCGGAAAAGAGGCTTAGCATAATAGGACAGTCGCAGATACTAATGGAATCAGTGAAGATACAAAAAAGGCATGGATTAATCTAAATGTCTAGTAAGCCTGTCATTAGGAGGGCCTTACAGAGTATGCTGAATTGAGAATGATGTGGAAATTACCAGCAACTGAGCCTCTTCCTCCTTCAAGCGCTTCGCCTCTTCTTTGTGAGCATTTAGCATCGCTACCTGGGAACTGAGTGTATCCAGGATTTCCCGGTTCTGTTCTGTCAATTTCTTCACATCCACCACCTCTCGCTTTTCCTTGGCCAGCCTATCCTCTTTCCAGAGCTCTGCAAACATCTGCTCCTCCTCCTTCTGTTGCTTTTTCAGCTCCTCCTTCAGAGCTAGCTGGGCCAGCCGATCTTCACACAATTCCATTTGATGCTGCTTCATCAACTGTATACGAAGCTCTTCACATTGTTCTCTGAAAGGCAACAAAGAAGTTAAAAAAAAATCTCAAAATAAGGGTCTGGAAGTGTATGATGGATAGAGGCTCCCAATTCATAACTACCAAGAGGACTGCATCACAGAATGACGATGGAATGGTTTGGGTTGGAAGGGACCTCAAAGCCCATCCCGTTCCACCCCTGCCATGGTCAGGGACACCTCCCACTGGATCAGGGGCTCCAAGCCCCATCCAACCTGGCCCTGAACACCTCCAGGGATGGAGCATCTACAACTCCTTTGAGCAACCTGGGCCAGGGGCTCCCCACCCTCAGCATGAAGAATTTCTTCCTAATGTCTGATCTGAATCTTCTTCCTTCCAATTTAAAGCCATTCCCCCTCATCCTGTCACTCCAGATCCTTGTAAGAAGTCCCTCCCCAGCTTTCCTGGAGTCCCTTTCAGCACTGGAAGCCACTCTAAGGTCTCACCAGAGACATCTCCCGGCTGAACAACCCCAACTCTCAGAAATCTAGACTGCACAGTTGAACAGGAACCACTAGAAATTTATTAATTTGTTAAACAAAGTTAAGTTTTGTGGGATAATTCAGAGAAGATAAAAAGTCAAACAGGTAGCACAGCTTTCAAATCTCATTTACTCACTGCACTTCAGTAAGCAGATAATTTTCTTCAGCTGAAGAACATGTCACTTTAGAAAGTGTCCTTTTATTTTTACAAAGCTCTACTGAGATCGACATGTACTATCAAACTATTTAATTTGAGCAATATAAAAGCATTCTAATTCTATTCTATAAGCAGGATGTAGACTTTCACAAAATCCAGATGTGGACTGAGCAGACAACAATGAAGATCTACAAGTGTAAAGATCAGTAAGTTCTAAGGATGTGTGAGAGACACACATGGATGCTCTGGAGTAAAAAGATATCTCACAATTTCATGCTGAATGGAACCATCTTCCCCATGTTACTGCAATGCTATTTGGGAGTTTGGAGCTGACATAATAAGATGAGAAAATGATCATAAGAGGAGGACAATGAAGCTAGTGAAGAGGCTGAAGAACAAGCCTCATGAGAGGTGGCTGGGGGACCTGGGGTTGTTGAGCCTCGAGAAAAGGAGGCTGAGAGGAGACCTTACCACTGCCTACAGCTCCCTGAAAGGAGGTTGTGACAAGGTGGGTGTTGGTCTCTTCTCCCAAATGACAGGTGATGGAATGAGAGGAAATGGCCTCAAGTTGCACCAGAGCAGGTTCAAATTAGACATCAGGAAAAATTTCTTCACCAAGAAGGTTCTCGGGCACTGGCAGAGGCTGCCCAGGGAGGTGGTGGAGTCCCCATCCCTGGACTGTAAAAGAGGGGCAGATGAGGTGCTCAGGGATCTGGTTCAGTAGTGGACAGGAAAGATGGACTCAGTGATTTCAATGGTCTTTTCCAACCAAATGATTCTATGATTCTATGATACGACTGACTGAATCTTGAAACTTGGCATGACAGCAGTACTTACCATAAAATGTGAAATACAATTACTTTGTACAACACTGGCAATCCTGTGTAGCAAAAATATTACATGTTCATCAGTCATCTATCTCATAGCACTATCAGTCTCCACATCAGGATAGGTACTTCATTTTCACAACTACAGCAATGAAACAAATATGAATGAATTCCATTGCCTAAGATCTTGGGTTTTTTTATTTAAGAGCAAAATTAAGTTTGCCAGCACTTCACTCAGTATAAGTGGATGCATGTTCCTAACCCTGGGTCAGAAAATGTTGCTGTGCAAGAGCTAACAGAGAGTGAAAAACACTTTTCTTGTGAAACTGAAGAAACCCCAATGAAAACTTTTCAATTACTGACTGAGGCTGATAGTGAAGAGATCCCAAAGATCCAGTCAGTGCTGAAAGGAACCTGTTTATTGTCAGTAAAAGGTGTGAAAGGAAAAATGACAGAAATCCTCAACAGCCATTTAGAAAATGATCTGTGGAATTGCTTTGGATGTTGCCAGCACTGGATATTGGAAGGGGGAAGATTTAGAGCAGGCATTATGAAAAAATTCTTCACAATGAGGATGGGGAGGCCCTGGAACAGGTTGCCCAGAGCAGGGGTGGCTGCCCCATCCCTGGAGGGGTTCAAGGCCAGGTTGGATGGGGCTTGGAGCCCCTGATCCAGTGGAAGGTGTCCCTGCCCATGGCAGGGGTGGGACTGGATGGGCTTTGAAGTCCCTTCCAACCCAAACCATTCTGTAATTCTATGAAATAAGAAGAGTTAGAGGCACACTCTCAGTATTTTGTGTCACACCTCGTATATTCCCTGATCTGGGTTTCAGGTATAGAATTAATAGGAGCATTATTCTCCATCTAGAGCCATGGGTTCACAGCACCATGGAGGCTACAGAAATGATGCAAATTCAATCTCTTCCTGAGGTCAGTTACTGACTCAACTGCCAATGAGGCAAACAGACTTTAGCAACACAGGATGTGATGGGTGGCCTGTAAGTCATTTCTGCCCTAAAACTAGCAAGATTATGCTATAGAATAATTGCTTCTTTACCCGGCACTGCTCCTTCACCACCTCCTGCTAACAAATGCCACATGAGCACAGCTACTGGTATCATTAATATGTGGTTGAGGCAACTACCAGCGTGTAATAATTATGTGTAGGCTTACAAGGTCTTCCAAAGCTTTACCAATAGAACTCCATGCTAAGCCAGCCTGATAAATATTACTTAGAACTTATAAAACAGCAAAGAGCATTTCCTGGAATAGCCCTCCTCCAGCTCAGAACCGGGTGAACAAGCTGCTGACAGACAGAAGAAGTGACAGTGCTGAAAGCCAGCCTGACCCTGTTCTCAGTGCCACAGTGAGAGCCATCCAACCAGCCAAACTTACATCAGAGCTGTGGAAAATGAGAGCTGTGGCAGCAGAGGGGAAGAATTGCTACACCTTGCTCTGCGTTGGTGCCGCAGGAGCAAGGCACAGCCAAGGGACACAATGCTTGACCTGTAATTTCACGCAGAAGCAGAGGTCTTGCCGCCCTGTCTTGGAAGCTGTTTGCTGCCTCAAATTGCAGCTGTACGCTTCGGGAGCCAAAAGCATCTTTCTCCTCATCCTCTGCTCCTAATGCCATGGAAGCTGTGGTGAAAAGTGCTAAGCACCACACACAAACAACAAAAGGGAAAGCAGTACCAGTAAAAAAAAAATTCTCATTTCATTTGATACCCAGAAGGTGTTTCTCATCTCTCAACTGTTCCTGGCTGAGGAGAAACAACAGTAACCTCTAAGTGCCCTTTCATCAACACCAAGTCACAGAGAATGGTTTTGGTTGGAGAAGACCTTTAAGATCATCAAGTCCAACCATCAATCCAGCCCTGCCAAGCCTGCCACAAGGCTATGTCCCTAAGTACAACATTTACTTGTATTTTAAACACTTCCAGGGATGGGGACTCCACCACCTCCATGCCCAGCCTCTTACAGGGCTCCACCACTCTTTCAGTAAAGACATTCTTCCCAATATCCAACCTAAATTAACTCCCTGGTATGAGACTGGAACCTTCCAACTACTCCTTCACTGGTTGTCCCAACAACAAAAGCAGAGCGCAGCACAGCGATGTGTGTGCCGTGAGCCACAGCATGCTCCAAGAGGTGCTCCTGCCCTCAAGCAGGTCAACAAACATTCTACATCATCACTGGTTTCCCTACATTTTAACACCGAGACCTACCTTCCAACTTCTCTGTATGTGCCAGTGGTAATTACAGACTACAGTGCTAACTGGTATTCATGAGAGAGGTATTTTCAAACATTCTGAGGGCATTTGTCTTCTTCAGTTGTTTCTGCTCTGAGATTGGGATGGGTCTTTGAGTGGATCCATGGAGATGTACATGGGGGAAACGTCTTTGGGGCTTGGTGACCAGGTTCAAGGTCAGGTTGGATGGGGCTCTGAGCAACCTGACTGAGTTGAAGGTGTCCCTGCTTACTGCAGGGCAGGTGCAGACTGGATGACCTTCAAGGTCCCTTCCAATCCAAACCATTCTATGATTCTGTGAGATGTGCCTTTATTAATATTTGACATCTTACACCACTAGAAAGAACTGTATTACCTTAACACAATGGGTTCAAAGTTCTCTCAACAGTGAAGGGATAAAGAATTCCTTATTCGTGATTATAAACTAATCTGGATTTAATTGAATTCTCAGAGGGGAAGAAAAGTTAAATAAAAATTCAGCATGGTTAGAATTTTAATAGAAAATAACCCTATAATTGCTTGATTTCTTCAAAATAATACCTTCAAAGCAGCTTTCACAGCAACCTATAGACATCTGCTCCCCCAGATGGCTGTTTTTCTTCTTCGCTTTGCTATCCTAAGCTTCTTAACATTAAAATTGTGCCTGTGCATAGCCACTTCCCAAAGACAGAAACTGCTTTTATCCTCCTCTCCCAGTTATTTATTCCTTTTACAGCCACAATATGAAATAACATTCTCTGTGTGGATGCTTCTGATGTTGTCCCAAGAAAGAGGATGTAATATGTTTCATGCAAATGCTAAAACATCACCATTTTCTTTAAAGATACCAGTGATGAACAGGCCCTCGGGCTGAAACCGGCTGAGTAACTTTTCATAGAAGTTGTAGCCCTTCATGAAAATTAATTCCAGGGATATTCCGGTGGTCCATGGACTGCACCCTCTGCCACCTTGCAACAAAAGACTCTTCATGTCTAACATCACTACCAACCCAAACCCTCAGGCTACACCTCCAAATCCAGCCCACATGGCTGGCAAAAGAGCTGTGTTTAGTACCCTGGCGTAATGATCGAGATCACTGTACACTACAAGTGCTTCTATAAAGCTGGTGAGGGTCTCTTGATGAAAGAGCGCAGAGATAAGATGCGGAGGAAAGGTTTGACACTGAAA
This sequence comes from Phaenicophaeus curvirostris, assembly GCF_032191515.1. Taxonomy (NCBI): domain Eukaryota; kingdom Metazoa; phylum Chordata; class Aves; order Cuculiformes; family Cuculidae; genus Phaenicophaeus; species Phaenicophaeus curvirostris. The sequence continues at coordinate 74,978,717 of NC_091431.1, forward strand.
GAGCAGAGATTGAGGTGAGATCTTAGGAAGAAATGTTTTCCTATGAGGGTGGGGAGGCCCTGGCCCGGGTTGCCCAGAGCAGGGGTGGCTGCCTCGTTCCTGGAGGGGTTCAAGGGCAGGTAGGATGTAGCTTGGAGCAACCTGGGCCAGTGGGAGGTGTCCCTGCAAATGGCAGGGGAATGGAACTAGTGGCTTTAAGGTCCCTTTCAGCCCAAACCATTCCATGATGCTGTACCTCAGGGTTGAGAATCTGCAAAAATGTTGAGCATTTTGCCTAAAGTTAAGAGAAATTAAAGAAGTCTTTACTAGGTTTCAGAAAGACACTCATAATAGTTGTAAACTTTTACCAAAGAGAAGTAGAAAACCATGTTTCTATCCACCTGTTCCCAAAACAACCTTCCAGGGATGTAGCGACTGTGCCCTAGTGTAACCGCCTCCAAAGGGAGGTGTGCAAGTATCATAGAATCACGTAATGGTTTGTGTTGGAAGGGACCCCAAAGCCCATCCAGTCCCACTCCCTTGCCATGGACAGGGACACCTCCCACTGGATCAGGGTCTCCAAGCCCCATCCAACCTGGCCTTGAACCCCTCCAGGGATGGGGCAGCCACCCCTGCTCTGGGCAACCTGGGCCAGGGCCTCCCCACCCTCATAGCGAAGAAATTCTTCCTAATGTCTGATCTAAATCTTCCCTATTTCCAATTTAAAGCCATTCCCCCTTGTCCTTTCACTCCAGGTCCTTGTAAAAAAAACATTCTCAGCTTTCTTGTATGCCACCTTCAGGTACCAGAAGACAATCCACTTGGATGCAGGAAGGAAATATGGATTCTAGTATTAATAAATAACATAAAAATTGTGCTCATTTCATCTTTACCTCACCTTCTTTTAATTTCTTGGTTTGCATATGTTTTATAACGCACATAATATAATGATATGGTAGCATAGGTATTTGATTTATAAATAAGTAAACATGTTGGGGGTGATTTTTTTTTACTGACAGGAGTGCACAATCAAAGTATTTTGGAGACCAATGCTCTAGAGGGGAGGTTGTGACACAGTCACAGATTAGGACGGGTGGATGAGGTGCTGAGGAGTGTGGTTTAGTGATTGATAGGAATGGTTGGACTTGATGATCCTGTGGGTCTTTTCCAACCTAGTGATTCTGTGACTTCCTTTCTCACTAGAGGAAAACAGGGAAGGCTTTAAAATATTACTATGCATAAACATGAAGAAAGCTATATGGCTTTTGAAGGAGAGATCAACCCTTGTCAGCTTGTGTTATGAAGTTGTTTATTTTTAATAGGGCCCTTAATTTAAAAGCAGAAAGAGGCAGAGTAGAGGAACAGAGTGAGGAACTGACTATGGAAATATATATCCATCACAACAGAACAGACATAGAGAAGGACTGCACTGTAGGACAAAGATTTATTTGCAAAGGTACTCAAAGGTTGCCATTCACAACAGCTGTGAAGAAAAATGATCTCACTGCCTCTAAATCCTCTGAAATAACGTAGCCAGCAGAACATCACCTAGTAAAGCTCCAGCTCCTAGTAAATCTAAGAGTAGAATGGGAAAAGTAGATGCATGATGGGAGTGGTCCTGTGAGAGTGAACCATGTATCAACAGAGTTGTATAGGGAAGAAAAAGGACCTCAGACGTTAAGGCAGGCAGCTGTAAGCATGGAAGTCCATATCCTTATCACCAGATAAGGTTCACTGGTGGGATTCATTTTGCCATTAAATATCTAAAATCAGGTACCTAAATCAGAAGTCTACATGTCCTAAATTCCAACAGGAACCTCATCAATGTGGTCAGTGGAGGCTGGGGAGCAGTTCAGCTGACAAACCACTACATGCCTCCTTCAGGGTGCCATAAGGCACCTTTAACTGCCCTGATCTCCATGAAGATCATCCGAGTAGAACAGGATTTCAGATCCTCAGTGAATACAAAGATACCATCATTTAGAAACCCACCATTAGGCGTCTAAATCACAAGCTGAATCCCTTCTCCTTGGCAAGTTAGACAAGATACAAATACAAAACAAAAGGCACTACAGCAGCATCTCCTCTAAACAATGATAAAAGTGAATTTTAACCACTGCATGGGATGAGTAGGGAACAATCAAGGAATTTTGAACTGTGAGCACTGATTTTAAAGCTGGCCTGTGAAATTAGAAGCACATAGACTCCCTTACTGCCTGCCTTAGTCCACAAACCCTACAACCCCGCATTTGATAAACCAACATTCATCTGTGAAATCAGTTAATTTGAGTTCATGCACAAGCAAAAACAAGTGTTTATTTTTATCTCCAGCCTTTGCGCACTGAGAAGCAGGTGTTGTGGATTTCTGGAGCACTGTGGAAAGAGATAATTCAAATGGTTACAATTAAATTACATTAACACTATTTTGATCCCCTCCTCAGAAAACCAGATTTCCAAGAACCGAACAAGTCTGATTTCATGCCAAGGCCTCAGGGCTTGATAAGCACCTGCAAATCTTCATGACTTCAGAAGATGCTGTCAAGCTCTGAGTCCAGAAAGACTTAGCACAGAACTTCAGGTTGCATTAAAACCATAGCTGTGGCTGGTACTCTTGAAAAAGATGGTGTTGGTTGATAGCAGCTGAACATGAGCCAGTTGTGGCCCAGGTGGCCAAGAAGGCCAATGGCATCTTGGCTTGGATCAGAAACAGCATGGCCAGCAGGGCCAGGGAGGTGATTCTGTCCCTGGATTCGGTGCTGGTGAGGCTGCACCTTGAATCCTGCATTCAGTTCTGGGTCCCTCACTCCAAGAAAGACATTGAGGGGCTGGAGCACATCCAGAGAAGGGAACAGAGCTGGGGAAGGGGCTGGAGAACAAGGGTTATGAGAGGCGGCTGAGAGAACAGGGGCTGTTTATCCTGGAGAAAAGGAGGATGAGGGGAGACCTCATCACTGTCTACAACTGCCTGAAAGGAGATTGTGGTGAGGTGGGTGCTGGTCTCTTCTCCCAAGCAGCAAGCGATAGGATAAAAGGAAATGGCCTCAAGTTGCACCTAGGGAGGTATAGGTTGGATTCCAGGAAAAATGTCTTCACTGGAAGTGTTCTCAGGTGCTGGCAGAGGCTGCCCAGGGAGGTGGTGGAGTCCCCATCCCTGGAGGGGTTTAAAAGATGGGTAGGTGAGGTGCTCAGGGATTTGGTTTAGTAGTGCACAGGTACAGTTGGACTTGATGATCTCAAAGGTGTTTTCCAACCAAGTGATTATGATTCTACGAAGAGTACATAATAAATAAAAGCACCATCTTTTTCTTGGACAGTCTTAACTGTGCAAGGATCTTTGATGCATCAGGTTAATAAGCATGATTTATGCCAAATTAACCTTCCATGAATCCTCTTCACTATAGTAACAGAAAGCTGAAACAGAACTATATGCCAGAATGAGGAGTTACAATCCCAGCTGATGTGGCAGGTGGGCGCAGCGATGCTCACACAGGACAAGGAGTTTCACACTATGCTTGGGAGAACATTTTCACGGTATATCAGCTCTTAAATCAACTAACAGAGATCGTACAGTTCTCTGTACCTGTTGACTTCATCTCTAGTAATGAAAATTATTCTCACACTCTTTTCTGAGCATTACAGCATTACAGATTCAGATCCCTGGTCTTAAAAGGCTGTACCCCTTCATTGAAGCTCAGAAAGAGCCTGTTCTCTGCTCCACTGCACCACAACATAGCCGAGGCCTTTCAGCTTCTGGCAAAGCTCACACCCCTCTATCCCAACCACCTTCATTTGTTTTGTTTTATCATTTCAATCATGCTTATCTTTCCTTCCTCAGTTTATTGTTGTCAACTTCCTGTTAAATTGCCTCTTTGTACTTACTTAATCCAAGTTCTATTTTAAAAGATACCTGAATTGCTGCTCTCGTTTCTCAGCTGCCAGTTGTTGTCTTTCCCTTTCTCTCTTCTCTTTTAGCAGTTTTGCTCGTACCTTCATCTTCTCTTGTTTCTCCAGCACTGTTTCTTTGAGTGACTCCATCTCAGTGAAGTACCTACTCTCCTCAGTCCCCAGAAGCTCACGGAGCCTGTAATGAAAACATTTAAATAAAAGCTTCTTTTGAGTGAGAAATTTAATTTGTTACAAGCACAAAATGTGTATTTGGCTCCTTTCAACACTTCTTGCAAATGCCAAAGAAGGGAATATCCCAGGGAACATCAAATTTTAACTTCGGGATCTTTTCTGGTGTGCCCATGGAGGGGATCTTACAGCACAACAGGAGCAATTCTGTCCCAGCACCATTTAAGCTCCATATCTTGCAAAGCTATTTCAAGTGCTGCTTTAGAATTTAAAATCACAAAATTCCAGGTTGGAAGTGACCTCAGGGATCATCTGGTCCAACCTTTTGGGTGATCCATAATTTGAACAGGATAGTCCACCACCCTGTCAAGCTGAGCCTTAATAGTGTTCAGTGCAGAGGAATCCACCACTTCCATGGGGAGATGATTCCAATGTCTCCCTCTTCTCATGGGGAAACATTTTCTTCTGGAATCCAGCTGGAATCTTCCCAGGAGCAATTTATACCTGTTACCCCTTGTCTTTTCCATGTGACTCCAAGTGACTCAGTTTTGGGCCCCTTGCTCCAAGAAGGACTTTGAGGGGCTGGAGCACATCCAGAGAAGGGAACAGAGTTGGGAAAGGGCTGGAGAACAAGGGTTATGGGGAGATCCTTCCCCTCAGCACGGATGAGACCTCATCTGGGGCGCTGGGACCAGTTCTGGGCTCCCCAGTAAAAGAAAGATACAGACATAGTGGACCGAGCCCAGTGAAGGGCCACCAAGGTGATAAAAGGACAGCAGCTCCTCTCCTGAAAGAAGACTGTCTCCTAGAGATCTTTCTCTGGTGAGATCTGGGGCTGTTAAGCCTGGAGAAAAGAACCTTTGGGGAGATCTTATCAATGTACATAAATATCTGCAGGGAGGGAATGTGGGAATCCCTTCTATCCTCAGTGATCCTGTGCAACTGGTGTACAACTCCTGTCTTGTGAAGACATCAGACTGGGATACCAAGCCAATGGCCTTCACAGCTCCAAAGTCACCTAACGTGAAGGTGCAATTGAGAAATTAAACCCTTATTACTTGTCATGCCTAAACATTAACTCAACTAAATCCTCGGTTACAGCAACAATCAGAGCTTCTGGTACTTTTATCAAAGCACACTTTAAAAATCAAGCAAAGTGGTATAATACTACTTTTACCTTGTGTTTGGCAGACAAGGCTCTAAACAATATCAAACTGTACTGGTGACTGTCTCTAGTGACTCACAAGTACTAGTGACAAGAGCCTAAGGGCTGCTGTTTGCTCTACATGGCTGCTTCACTGTTGGAATATTGAAAGACTTTCTCATGGAAAACGGGCATGTGAACAATCCAGCCTGTGAATCGAAAGACTAAAAGTAACAAACCAAGGACAACTGAAGAGCGATACCCATGAGAATTAAGGGAGTACAAGAACGAATAACTCCCTGATATTGCAAAGAGAAACTTTGAGCCTGTGTATACGTGGCGTACGTGCAAAGCTGTTCAGCTAACAATTATTGTTGCTGAGGATACTAACCAATCAGACAATCAGTGTATTCGCGTGAACAACTGATATTAACCAATGCTAAAGAAAAGATTTACATACCGGTCGCATGTACTATTGCCTTTTCTATAAAAGCTTCTGGTGCTCTGTAATAAATTGAACATTCACTGATCACATTGATCTCTGTGTTTGATTCCGTGATGCTCCTGCCAACAGGTGGCACCCAAACAGGGACCCTCAGATTACCTGCCGAAGTTGCTCAAAACAGCTGAAGACGCGGTAGAGTGTGGAAAGACTGGCTGAAAATTCCAGCACTGCCCCGGTGCTGAAGACTGAAGCAGAAAAAGGACACGTCCAAGTAAAGAAGTTAGAAAGCTCTGGAGTCAAGGATCCGATACAGGCAAGTGTACGCGGCAGTCGGGGAGGAATGGGGTCCACACTCTCTAAAGATGAAGAGGCAGTGGTGAAACTCCTCCAACATATCCTCTCCAAGAAAGGGATTAAGTATGACAAGAATTGTCTAATTGAACTATTGAAATGGAGCAGAGATAGGTGACTTATTCCTGATGCTGGTTTGGTATTTCATCAGACCACTTGGAAAGGCATAGGCACCCAGTTATGGGACACTATTAGTGATGGGGGTGCGGAAGGAAAGAAAGCAGCTCAATATGCTACCTTATGGAAGTTAATATCCGAGACATTAAAAAGTTTAAAAAGTGAGCATATTGCTGCAGCCTCTGCTTTTGCTGCATTAAACTAGGGACCAGAGTCGGAAGAAGAGACTGAAACTCCCCAAGTGAAGAATAGCGAAAAAGAATTACAAGGCCAAAAATGTCTCCCAAGTGTTCCTATTAATCCTTTTAAAACCTATGAAGCACCTCCTGGACTCAAAGCTGTTGATAGTCAGACAAAAAGACATCATTTTGCTGTGCCTGGCCCTGGGACTGTACCAAAAGCACTAACAGGGCACGGAAAAAGCAAAAGTTACTCTGTAAGATAACCCACAACAAATAATGACAATACGGAAACTGCAGTGGGGGGGCCCTCGGGAGGCAACTGCAGTTCTGAGGTGCCACTACCTCCTCTCTCGGAGTCACCTACTACAAGATACTCTAACTAGTAAGCAAGCTCTCCCACTAGGGTTACAGAGGAGATAACTGATGACTTCATATGGCTTAAATTAAAAGAACAGATCAACTTGAATGTTCTGTGGCAAAAACCGAGACGCTGGGGAGGCCATTAACGTTTCCTCAAAAGGGTCCAGACGAAAAGGATTCTAATACTGCGGTGCCTTTAATGCCTGTCTGTGGATTTCCACCTATAGCTCCATCAGCACCGCCCTATCCCGGTACCACGCATCAGGGGGCGGTAGCGACTAACTTATTCACTACTCCTGCAAGAGATAGTACAGAGCTTCACCAAAAATGGAAGGGAATTATTAAAGATGCTATTGTAGAAGGGTCTTCCCTACCTGAACCCTTTCCGGTATCTGTAGGGGCGGTAGCGACTAACTTATTCACTATTCCTGCAAGAGATAGTACAGAGCTTCACCAAAACTGGAAGGGAATTATTAAAGATGCTATTGTAGAAGGGTCCTTCCTACCTGAAGCCTTTCGAGTATCTCTAGGGGCGGGAGCGACTAACTTATTCACTACTCCTGCTAGAGATAGTACAGAGCTTCACCAAAAACGGAAGGAATTATTAAAGATGCTATTGTAGAAGGGTCCTTCCTACCTGAAACCTTTCCGGTATCTCTAGGGGCGGTAGCGACTACCTTATTAACTACTCCTGCAAGAGATAGTATGGGGCTTAACCAAAAATGGAAGGGAATTATTAAAGATGCTATTGTAGGAGGGTCCTTCCTACCTGAAGCCTTTCCGGTATCTCTAGGGGCGGTAGCGACTAACTTATTCACTACTCCTGCAAGAGGTACTACAGAGCTTCACCAAAAATGGAAGGGAAGTATTGAAGACGCTATTGTAGAAGGGACCTTCCTACCTGAAGCCTTTCCGGTATCTGTAGGGGCGGTAGCGACTAACTTATTCACTATTCCTGCAAGAGATAGTACAGGGCTTCACCAAAAATGGAAGGGAATTATTAAAGATGCTATTGTAGAAGGGTCCTTCCTACCTGAAGCCTTTCCGGTATCTCTAGGGGCGGTAGCGACTACCTTATTCACTACTCCTGCAAGAGATAGTACAGAGCTTCACCAAAACTGGAAGGGAATTATTAAAGATGCTATTGTAGAAGGGTCCTTCCTACCTGAAGCCTTTCCGGTATCTGTAGGGGCGGTAGCGACTAACTTATTCACTATTCCTGCAAGAGATAGTACAGGGCTTCACCAAAAATGGAAGGGAATTATTAAAGATGCTATTGTAGAAGGGTCCTTCCTACCTGAAGCCTTTCCGGTATCTCTAGGGGCGGTAGCGACTACCTTATTCACTACTCCTGCAAGAGATAGTACAGAGCTTCACCAAAAATGGAAGGGAATTATTAAAGATGCTATTGTAGAAGGGTCCTTCCTACCTGAAGCCTTTCCGGTATCTCTAGGGGCGGTAGCGACTAACTGATTCACTACTCCTGCAAGAGATAGTACAGAGCTTCATCAAAAATGGAAGGGAATTATTGAAGATGCTATTGTAGGAGGGTCCTTCCTACCTGAAGCCTTTCCGGTATCTCTAGGGGCGGTAGCGACTAACTGATTCACTACTCCTGCAAGAGATAGTACAGGGCTTCACCAAAAATGGAAGGGAATTATTAAAGATGCTATTGTAGAAGGGTCCTTCCTACCTGAAGCCTTTCCGGTATCTCTAGGGGCGGTAGCGACTAACTTATTCACTATTCCTGCAAGAGATAGTACGGGGCTTCACCAAAAATGGAAGGGAATTATTAAAGATGCTATTGTAGAAGGGTCCTTCCTACCTGAAGCCTTTCCGGTATCTCTAGGGGCGGTAGCGACTAACTTATTCACTACTCCTGCAAGAGATAGTACAGAGCTTCACCAAAAATGGAAGGGAATTATTAAAGATGCTATTGTAGAAGGGTCCTTCCTACCTGAAGCCTTTCCGGTATCTCTAGGGGCGGTAGCGACTAACTGATTCACTACTCCTGCAAGAGATAGTACAGAGCTTCACCAAAAATGGAAGGGAATTATTAAAGATGCTATTGTAGAAGGGTCCTTCCTACCTGAAGCCTTTCCAGTATCTGTAGCTCCAAATGGAGTGCGACAACTGGAAGGAATAGATTGGAAGCTACTGGAGAGGGCTCGTAATTCGGTTACTCAGTATGGTTTACATCACCAGCTGACAAAACAAATTATACAGCGTATATTTACTTCTGACATGCTGATTCCTAAAGATTTAGATCAGATAATGTCTATTTTATTGTCTCCTTCACAACGATTGATTTTTAATAGGACTTGGCAAGAGGCAGCAGAAGCAGAAATGGCTAGACCCAGACAGCAGAATGATCCTCTCTTTGGTGTTCAATCACAGATATTAATTGGTGCAGGAGCTTTTGCTTCAGTAGATGTGCAATTTCAATTTACTAATGAAATATTGCATTTGTCACAAGCATTGGCATTGCAAGCTCTTGCCAGCGTTCCTGATTCTGACTCCAAAAGACCTGATAAATTTGTAACTATAAAACAGGGTCAAACCGAGCCTTTTTCACACTTGGTTGATAGATTATATTCGGCCCTAGATCAACAACATGATTTGACCCTAGAAGTGAAAGAAAATATGCTCAAATTATTGGCTTTTGAAAACTGTAGCCCACAAACCCAAAGGCTACTGATCACTTTGCCTCAAGGATCATCAGTAGCTGATATGTTAGAATTAATGCATCGGAACGCTCAGGAGGCTAATGCTGCAGTGTTTGCGGCAGCTGTTCACGAAGCAGTACAGCTGTTGGTTGTTTCAGCTGGAAGTAGAGTAAAGAAATGTTACAATTGTGGAAGACAGGGTCATTTTCAATCACAATGTAGAGCTCCAAAACAAGTTAAACAGTGTGATAATTGTAAAAGGAGCAATCATAGTACTGATGCATGTAGAAGGTTAAGGCAGGGAAACTCGAGACCGAGCACAACAGCCCCTCGTACTGGGACAAAAATAGAGAGGGCTTGGCCTGCGCAGACACAAGCAGAGCCAACACAACTAACAATGCCCATGCCAGTCCCGAATCCGCAATCCAATCAAACGGTATCACCTGTATTCCCTCCGCCACAACAGGGAGTGCCAGAGTGGACTTGGAAACTGCAGTAGATGTTACTTTACTAGAGATTAAGGTATATCAAATTGATTCCAATGTAAAAGGTCCTTTGGGAGATCATCAACTACTTGTAAAGGCATATTTGTTCAACCTGGAATAATCAATGCAGACTTTACTGGAGTTATTCAAGTTATGGTTTTGACATTAACACCTCCTGTATTCATACCTGCAGGAAGCTGCATTGCTCAATTAGTACCTTTTAGATCTTGTGTACCAGTGACAGGAGCTGATGATCGCGGCGATGGAGGTTTTGGTTCTACTGGACAATCGCAAGCATATCTTACCTTAGACATACATAAGGTAAAGCCAGAATGTCAAATAGTAATTATAGCCAAAACTGGTGAAATTAAGAGGGCAAAAAAATGCTCAACAGGAACATACCTTATCAGAAAAACAGAAAGTTGCACTAGATGTAATAACACAAAAGATTATTCAGTGTCACACACAGAGAATTTGTCTTGAGTTACCTGTTATACTTATTGTAATCAATACTGGAGGTTCACAATTGTATCCTTTAGCACTTCTTTGTCAATGGGACACTAATAAGCAAAATCCATTGAGAATTTTGGAATGGGTTTTTCTACCAATCACACCACGAAAGACTGTAACTACTCAAGCTGAATTGTTAGCACAATTAATTATTAAAGGAAGATCACGACTGCAAGATATCATGGGTAGCGACCCACATACTATTGTTTTACCGTTAACTCAGGACTATATGGATTGGTTATTATGACATTCAGAAGCTCTTCAGGTCGCTTTAGAAGACTTCACAGGACTCTTGAGTAATACCTATCCTGCCCACAGATTACTTCCTCTTATCCAAGACCAGAAAATAGAACAATTCCCTAACCTATCAGAGGTTCCTGTCAATGGCTTGACTGTATTTACAGATGCTGGCAGAAAATCAAAGCGTGCTGTATGTACTTGGAAAAACAACCACATTTGGGAACATCATGACATCCTAGGAGATTAATGATACCTTGCAAACATCAGAGCTCTCCGCAGTAGTTTGGGCATGTAACAACTGGTCTCAAGAACCTTTAAATATTGTACCAGATTCATTATATGTGGTAGGAATTGTTAAACGGATAGAGAGAGCAACGATCAAGGAAATGAAAAATGAGTGTTTATGTGAACTACTTTTACAATTGATACAAACTCTGGAATTGCGACAACATCCTTATTTTATCACTCACATATGTAGCCATCAAAGTGATTATGGGTTAGCAATTGGAAATAATCATGCTGATAGCCTAGTTGCCCCTGCCTGGGCAGGGCCACCCCCTAACACTTTTGCTAGAGCCCGAGACTCACACGCCCTTTTACATCAATCAGCAAAAATGTTGGTTCGTCAATTCGGCATACCATTCAATGATGCACAGGGCATTGTAAAATCATGCCCCAGCTGTCAAAAGATAGGATTTGGAATAGGTGTTGGTGTTAATCCCAAAGGATTGGAACCACTGCAAATTTGGCAGATGGATGTTACCCATGTTCAGAGTTTGGGGGACAGAAATTTGTCCATGTTACCATTGATATCTTCTCTATGGTTATTTGGGCAACTGCTCAAACTGGCGAGACAGCTAAGCATGTCCAAAAACACTCATTTGCCTGTTTTGTGATAATGCGTATTCCCCATACAATTAAGACAGATAATGGTCCAGCGTACGTATCACACCGATTTCAGCAATTCTGTAACACGTGGGGTATTAAACATGTCACTGGCATTCCCCATTCACCTACAGGGCAAGCAATGGTTGAGTGTGCTAATCAAACCCTGAAGCATCAGCTTCAAAAACAAAAAGAGGGAGAATCCTTAGGTCCTTCAGAGAGATTACATAAAGCATTTTATGTTTTAAATTTTTTGCGTTTAACAGGAACAAGACTCCCCGATGATTATACATAGTAGCACTTTGAAGTCTGGATGTCAGGAGGAAAACCAAAAAATTTTAGTAGAATGTAAAGATGTCAGAACAGGTATATGGAAAGAACCAGCAGAAGTACAACTAACAGGCAGAGGATATATGTGTTTACTTACAGGAGAAGGTGTTCGATAGATTCCGGTGAAATGGGTTTGGCCTTGGAACGGAGATGCCGCAAATCAAGGAAGCGACTTGGATTAAGTACATTGCTAATGCTTGTTATGACCGGTCACGTTACAATTTCTGTTTTTCAGATGGATCCATGACAAAACATATGGGTAACATGGGCTAAACAAACAGGGCAGACAGATTTCTGTCTGTCTTTAGCAACACCAAACGATCCATTTCGTACATGCTTAATCAGTTATCCTTTTGATGAATTTGATCCAAATTCTTCTTTTACGGCATGGTATAATGTTACAAACTTTACACAAGCTTTTATCAAGTGGAATAGTAAGCTAACCAATAGCCAGAATGACAGTGAACGCGTAGTAACCGGAGGGCAATGGTGGCCTACTATTTTGGGTGGCACTAAACAGCAAATGTTTGTAGAAAATCTCTGGAACTTCACACGACTCCCTTTACAAGAATTAGATTTAATGTTTTCTTTACCCCCTTGGGAATTTTCTAATATTTTGTTACTCCCTAATTGTACTGGACTAGGATTGCAACCCTATAATGGCTCTGGAGCAATATCATTTGGAGATGCTGTTACTATAAAGAAGGAAAAAGAAAGGCCACGTAGTTATTACATTGGATAGCAGAATGTTACGGGATTACCCCTGTGGCCAGAGGGGAACCAGAACATAGACGTACACACAAACGGCAGTGTGATGTTGCCACCAGGCTTGTTTTTAATCTGTGGTGATAGAGCTTGGAATGGCATTCCACATAAACTGGTGGGTAGGCCGTGCTATATAGGTAGACTTACAATGTTCACCCCATCCATGCATCAACTGTATACTTGGAACAATCCAACTCTAAGAAAAAGGCAGAAACAGGAAATTAAGGAGTTTCATAGAATCACAGAATAACCAGGTTGGAAGAGACCCACCGGATCATCAAGTCCAACCATTCCTATCAAACACTAAACCATGTCCCCCAGCACCTCGTCCACCCGTCCCTTAAACCCCTCCAGGGAAGGTGACTCAACCCCCTCCCTGGGCAGCCTCTGCCAGTGCCCAATGACCCTTTCTGTGAAGAATTTTTTCCTAATGTCCAGCCTAAACCTCCCCTGGCAGAGCTTGAGGCCATTCCCTCTTGTCCTGTCCCCTGTCCCTTGGGAGAAGAGCCCAGCTCCCTCCTCTCCACAACCTCCTTTCAGGGAGTTGGAGAGAGCAATGAGGTCTCCCCTCAGCCTCCTCTTCTCCAGGCTAAACACCCCCAGCTCTCTCAGCCGCTCCTCATAAGGCCTGTTCTCCAGCCCCCTCACCAGCTTTGCTGCTCTTCTCTGGACTCGCTCCAGAGCCTCAACATCCTTCTTGTGGGGAGGGGCCCAGAACTGAACCCAGGATTCGAGGAGCGGTCTCACCAGTGCCGAGTCTAGAGGGAGAAGAACCTCCCTGGCCCTGCTGGCCACGCCGTTTCTGATCCAAGCCAAGATGCCATTGGCCTTCTTGGCCACCTGGGCCCCTGCTGGCTCATGTTCAGTCGCTGTCAACCAACACCCCCGGGTCCCCCTCCTCCAGGCAGTTTCCAGCCAGACTTCTCCTAGTCTGTAGCTGCTCAGGGTTGTTGTGCCCCAAGTGCAGGACCCGGCATTTGGCCTTGCTAAACCTGTTTGATGCCACTTTTGATGATAAAGTAGCATTTTGGTCTGAATCAGCTTTTAGTGCTCTTGCTTTATTTTTGCCACAAGCAGCAGCTAGGAGAAATAATAAAAAAGTAAGGCAACTTGCTTGCTGGTCACTAAAACAATTTAATCTTACCTCACCTATGATCTCTGAGTTACTAACTGATGTAGATAGTATTAGACATGCATTATTGCAAAATCGAGCTGCCATTGATTTTTTGTTGTTAGCGCAAGGACATGACGTGAAGAATTTGAAGGAATGTGTTGTTTGAACCTTAGTGATCATTCTGAATCAATATATAAGCAGCTAAGTGATCCAAGAAACAATATGAAGAAAATTACTTATAATCATAACCCATTTGATGATTGTTGCTTAACCTACCTGCTCGGCTAAAAGGGATTTTAAAACAAATCATTACTGTGATTATTGTGTTGTTGATTATGTTGATTGCCTTTACCTGTTTTTGGAAATGTATAATGGCTGCAATTTCTAAGATCTTTCAACAGGCCTGGTTTGTTCAAAAACAAAAAGAGGGATCTGTTGGAATATTGAAAGACTTCCTCATGGAAAACGGGCATGTGAACAATCCAGCCTGTGAATTGATAGACGAAAAGTAACAAACCAAGGACAACTGAAGAGCGATACCCATGAGAATTAAGGGAGTACAAGAACAAATAACTCCCTGATGTTGCAAAGAGAAACTTTGAGCCTGTGTATACGTGGCGTACGTGCAAAGCTGTTCAGCTAATAATTATTGTTGCTGAGGATACTAACCAATCAGACAATCAGCGTATTCGCGTGAACAACTGATATTAACCAATGCTAAAGAAAAGATTTACATACCGGTCACGTGTACTATTGCCTTTTCTATAAAAGCTTCTGGTGCTCTGTAATAAATTGAACATTCGCTGATCACATTGATCTCTGTGTTTGATTCCGTGATGCTCCCATCAACACTTCACCACCAATTAAGCACGACCATGCCCTTTTTTATGATGAATAATGAATGCCTGGCAAAGAAGGATCTGGGGGTGCTGGCTGACAGCAGATGAACATGAGGCAGCAGTAGCCCAGGTGGCAAATGGCCTCTTGGCCTTTATCAGAAACAGCGTGGCCAGCAGGAGCTGGTAGGTGATTGTGCCCCTGGACTTGGCACTGATGAGGCCACACCACAAATCCTGGGTTCAGTTTTGGGCCTGTCACTCCAAGAAGGACATTGAGGGGCTGGAGCATGTCCAGAGAAGGGAATGGAGCTGTGGAAGGGGCTGGAGAACAAGGGTGATGAGGAACAGCTGAGGAATCTGGGGCTACTTAACCTGGAAAAAAAAAAGATGCTGAGGGAAGATCTTATTGCTGCCTACAACTGCCTGAAATGAGATTGTGGTGAGGTGGGGGTTGGTCTTTTCTCCCAACTGACAGTGACAGGATGAGAGGAAACGGCCTCAAGTTGTGCCAGGGGAGGTTCAGATTAGACATGAGGAAAAATGCCTTCACTGAAAGTGTTCTCAGGTGCTGCCCAGGGAATGGTGGACTCCCCATCCCTGGAGGGGTTTAAAAGACAGGGGCTCAGGGATCTGGTGTAGCAGTGGACAGGTACGGTTGGACTGGATGAAATCAAAGATCTTTTCCAACCAAGCAGTTCTATGATTCTATGAATACTATGCCACAATGAGGAGTGTAACACATACAGCTGCACTCAGACAAGTGTTTTTCCCATAATCGTTAGCATACAGTTAAGTTGAAAACAGTAAGGTAGGCATTGGTATCAGCCTCTTGTTCACTACCTTTTTCTTCTCTCGTCAGTCTCTGCCAGGAATTCCTGCATCGTCGCCTCCACTCTTCCTTGCATCGTGTTGCGCAGCCATTTCTGCTCATTGCGATGCTGCCACTCATGGAAGCTGCGATACTGGCTGTAGAGCTTTAGGAAATCAGTGTATTTTTGGACTTCATTGGCTTTCTGTCTGCTAGCCAAGATCAAACCCTGAAACCCTTGTCCTTTAGAAGGCTTGGCTCTCTGTAAAAGAAAGCACGGATCAGTGGTGAAAATACAACCAGTTATTCTGTATGGTTTTTTAGTTGAATTCGCGACAAGATCAGTGATCCAGGAAAAATCTCCCCAGCGCTCACACACCACATAGAGCCACACCGAAAGTCAAACTCAGCAGAGACTTTGGCTGCCAAGACCAAGGTCCACCAACAGGGGCCCCTTTGACCCTCTTTCCCACACATTCAGCCTCTCATGTTTCACTCCATAATTAAGATTTCAGACCTTGGGTTCTGCACAGAGCTGGTTTATTTCTGCTTCAGCTGTGACTCTTCCCTCAAATGAACAAAACCCTGGGCAATTCCACCCTTACAACCAAAGATCCCACCTCCATGTGCTATTCATACGCTGTCCACGCAATGGTTCAATCAGTGATGTTTCAGGGATTGGGGTCTCCTTCCACTTCACCGGGTTCCTTCCTTGAACAGGATGAGGTTCAACAAGGCCAAATGCTGGGTCCTGCACTTGGGATGCAACAACCTCATGCCGTGTTCCAGGCTTTGGGAAGAGCGGCTGGAAAGCTGCTTGGTGGAAAAGGACTTGAGAGTGCTGGTAAATAGCAGCTGAACATAAGCCAGCAGTGCCCCAGGAAGGCAATGGCATCCTGGTTTGGATCAGCCATGGTGTGGCCAGCAGGAGCAAGAAAGGGATCATCTGGAGAAGGGAATGGAGCTGGGGAAGGAGCTGGAGCCCAGGGATTCTGGGAGCAGCCAAGGGAACTGGGTCTGTTTAGCCTGGAGATGAGGAGGCCAAGGGGAGACCTCATTGCTTTCTGCAGCTTGCGGAAAGGAGGTTGTGGTGAGGTGGGTGTTGGTCTCTTCTCCCAGGTAACCAGTGATGAGATGAGAGGAAATGGCCCCAGTTTGTGCCTGGGGAGATTCAGATTGGACATAAGGAAAAATTTCTTTCCTCAAAGAGTGGTGAAGGACTGGCAGAGGCTGCCCAGTGGCGAAGTCACTATCCCTAGAGGTGTAGATGTGGCACTCTGGGACATGGTTTAGCAGATACAGTGGTGCTGGGTTGACAGTTGGACTGGATGACCTGAGAGGTCTTTCCAACCTTAATGATTCTGCAGTTCTATGCGAAGCTGTACACACAACAGTTTAACATAACTCTAAGCAATTTCAGCATTCATTCTAAGGTTCCATAACTAAACTTACTTTGACCTCCAACAACAAGCGTACAGCACCAGACAATGAGGGTTCAGGACAACTCAGGGTGGATCCCAACAAGCCTTGTCTTGAACAGCACAGCACAGGCAGAAAAGCTCAAAGGGCTCAGAATAAATTTATTGGAAAAGACCTTTGATATAAGAGTCCAACCATACCTGCCCACTACTAAACCACATCTCTGAGCACATCATCTACCAAGCTTTTAAACACCTACAGGGATGGAGATTCCATCACCTCCCTGGGTAGCCTCTACCAGGGCCTGAGAACCCTTTCCATGAAGGAATTTTCCTGACGTCCTATCTGAACCTGCCCCGGCACAACATAAGGCCATTTCCTCTCTCCTATCTCATTTCATCCTGTCTCACTCTACCTGGCCTTCAGCAGCCATCGCTTTTCTACCACCCCGGAAATGTCTCAAATTTTTCCCTGTCCATCCAACGGGGTGTTTATGTTCTGCTTTACATCCACCAAACACACGTTCTCGCACAGGTAACCTTTTTGCCCCCGTGCCCTGGGCACCTCCTCACATGTCTGAAAGGAGCGACCTCACCTGTACAGGCACAGGTGGGCTCTCAGTGCACCGGGCTCCCCAAGGGCCCCACAACTGGTCCTGTCAGGCCTCAAGGTACCAGGAACCCTGCAACTGGCCTCCCCAGGGTGCTCAGGAATCCCTGAGAAGCCCACAGCTGGTGCTTCCAGAGCCCTCAGGACATAGAGAACTCCACAAGTACTTTCCCCAGGGCCCTCAGAGCACCAGCAACCCTGGGGAACCCCACAACCTCAGCCCCCAGAGCCCTAAGGGCAACAGAAACCTCTCCAACAGTCCTGCCAGGGCCCTCTGAGCAGTGGGAGCCTCTGGGAATCCCACAAGTAGACCTCCCAGGGCCTTCAGGACACCAGGAACTCCATAGAACCCTGCAACTGGTCCTGCCAGTGCCTCAAGGCACCGGGAATCCCAGGGAACCCCACAACCAGCCCCCTCTGGGCCCTCAGGGCACAGAGAATCTAGCAACCAGTCACTCGCAGGGTACCAGGAACCACCGGGAACCCTGCAACTGCGTCTTCCAGGGCCCTCAGAGCACCAGAAACCCCACAACCGACCTTTCCAGGGCCATGGGAGCCCAAGAAAGCGGTCGCCCCAGGCCACCAGGTACGTCAAGGAGAACCACAACCTGTCTCCTCAGGGCCTTGAGAGTAGTGGGAGCCCCCAAACCCGGCAACCGATCCTGACAGGGTCCTCAGGGCACCAGAAACCCAAGAGAACTCCGCCCAAGGGAGTCCTCGGGGCTCCAGGAACCGCACAACCAGTGGTCTCAGGGCATTCAGAGCAGTGGGAAATCCCACAACTGGTTAACCATGGGAGTTCTGGGCAACACAAACCCCACAACCGGTGCCCTCAGGACTGTACAAGCCCCAAACCCCACAACCTATGTCCCCACGGCCCTCAGGGTTGTAGGAGCCCCCGAACCCCACACCCGGTGTCCCCGCGGCTCTCGGGGCTGTAGGAGCCCCCGAACCCCACACCCGGAGGCCCCGCGGTCCCAGCGCACCCGCCGCGCAGCCATGGCCGCGTCCCCCGTTGCCATGGCGACAGGGACGCGCCGGAAGTGGCCGAGGAGGAAGCGGGGCCTGCGACGGAAGTGAAAGCCGCGCGGGTGTCATGGCGGCGGCGCCTGTTGCCATGGCGACAGGAGGACGCGCCGGAAGTGTGTTCGGGGCGGGTGTCATGGCGGCCCGGGGCGGGGCTGGAACCAGAGACACTGAGAGTGGCGGTTACACACGGTGCCGCAGAGCCAGAGAGTGCCCGGGGCTGGAGGGCAGGGAGAGGGAGCAGGGAGAGAGGGAGGGAGCGGGATGAATGGGAGCAGACGGAGTGGGGAGGAGGCGATGGAGAAAGCAGGAGCTCCATGAAAGACATAGAGATCCTGGAACACATCCAGAGCTGGGGAAGGGGCTGGAGAACAAGGGTTGTGCAGAGCGGATGAGGGACCCTGGGGCCGTTTAGTCTGGAGAAAAGGAGGCTGAGGGAAGACCAGCAAACCTTTGAATGGAAAGGAAAACGAGGAAATGAGGAGCTGGGCAGTCGGTAACAGAAATTGCTCAGTGCAAGAATCATAGAAAACAGGTTGGAAAAGACCCACTGGATCATCGAGTCCAACCATTCCTATCAAACACTAACCCGTGTCCCTCAGCACCTCGTCCACCCGTGCCTTAAACCCCTCCAGGGAAGGTGACTCAACCCCCTCCCTGGGCAGCCTCTGCCAGGGACCAATGACCCTTTCTGTGAAATATTTTTTCCTAATTTCCAGCCTGACCCTCCCCTGGGAGAGCTTGAGGCCAATCCCTCTTGTCCTGTCCCCTGTCCCTTGGGAGAAGAGCCCAGCTCCCTCCTCTCCACAACCTCCTTTCAGGTAGCTGGAGAGAGCAATGAGGTCTCCCCTCAGCCTCCTCTTCTCCAGGATAAACACCCCCAGCTCTCTCAGCCGCTCCTCATACGGCCTGTTCTCCAGCCCCCTCACCAGCTTCGTTGCTCTTCTCTGGACTCGTTCCAGAGCCTCAACGTCCTTCTTGTGGTGAGGGGCCCAGAACTGACCCCAGGATTCGAGGAGCGGTCTCACCAGTGCCGAGCACAGAGGGAGAAGAACCTCCCTGGACCTGCTGGTCACGCCGTTTCTGATCCAAGCCAAGATGCCATTGGCCTTCTTGGCCACCTGGGCCCCTGCTGGCTCCTGTTCAGTCGCTGTCAACCAACACCCCCAGGTCCCTCTCCTCCAGGCAGCTTTCTAGACAGACTTCTCCTAGTCTGTAGCTGCTCAGGGTTGTTGTGCCCCAAGTGCAGGACCCGGCATTTGGCCTTGTTGAACCTCCTGCCATTGGACTCTGCCCATGGATCCAGCCTGTTCAGATCCCTTTGGAGCCTCCCTGCCCTCCAGCAGATCCACACTTCCACCCAGCTTAGTGTCGTCCGCAAACTTGCTAAGGGTGCACTCAATGCCTTCATCCAGGTTGTTGATAAAGGCATTGAACAGGGCTGGACCCAGTTTTCAGCAGTCCTGTCCACACCCACCCCCGACCACCTCCTGCATCTCCCACCACCAACCCTGCATCTGTCTCTGTAACTCTTGCAACTTCTTCATTAAATGGAGAGACATAGTGTGTCTTTTGGGCAAACCATAGAAGCCTCAGTAAAAGAAGAAAAAAAAATTCAAGAGCCCTTCTTCATAAGCAATTTTTAATATCAAATAATAAAAAAGGACAACAAAAAAAGCCAAGAGAAAGAAAGATCTCCTGAGCCCACAGGCTCGAAACACATATCCCCTCCTAACCTGGGATTGTTCACATTTGCTGGCTGTTTCAAAAAACAACTCCAATGTCTCTTCTAGGCCTCAAACAAGGGTTGGGTCTTGCAGTAACCAGCTGGGCTGTGACCTGAATTACAAAGTTTCTTTTGTTGTTTGACCACACCATGGGAATCATGTGAGCCAACTGAAACCCCTCCTACCGTCTCAATCGGTTTGGTGATGATTAAGAAATAAGATTTCTTCTCTGTGTTTTAAGGGTAAAGGGCAGAGCTGCAGAAGATGCTTTTACAACATCTGGTGCTGCCTGAAGTCACAAATCCCAGTCAGAACGACCGTACAGAAGGCCGTGGTAGGCAAGGTCAGGGTATGTAGGGCGCTGAGCATCAAAATTGCCATTTCACACCACCCGCAAGCTTTCCCAAGTAAACATGCAACACTCTTCGTTTCATGTACATGAAATAAAACAGTAAGAAGGTCATGAGTTCTCCTTTAGTGTTACATGTTTACAAGTCTATTTTATCCCCAAGAAGCAAAACAAAAAGTGAACTTTCCACTTTATTAAGCAAACACCCCTGAGTAGAGAGGCTGGTATCCGCTGTCTTCTCTCTTGCAAGTGAGCACACAGACACTCAGCATGCCAAAGAACTGGAAGAGAGAGGGGGAGAGAGAGAGAGTTAGTTCTGATAAACTCTGTTTTACTTCCACCACCAGACCTGTTCTTGTTTGAGCTAAAGCAGAATCAGTTTGTGACTTCAGCTCAGTCTCATCTGAGGAGCTTCATTTTCTGAGCGTTAATGCCTGTGTGTCAGACAGGGCTCCTCTCCAGCAGCGACCACACAGGCACTGGGATGCAGAAAGGCCAGCGCTCGTGCTCAGCCCTACGGACACCAAGGCCATCCTGGAACTGGGGGAGCTGAAAGGGAAAGGGGCGAGAAAGGTCACCCAGGAGAGGTGACCCCAAACTGACCAACAGGGGATTCCATCCCATACACCTCATACTGGGGATGAGACTGAGAGATCACAAGCATCTTGCTCTGTCTTCTTTGATGTCTGATGTCCAGTGAGGTCCTTGTCTGTCTGTTTGTCCCTGATGCTGGATCTGTGCTTTCCTGGATCCAGTCTGAGCCCAGCTGCCTCCCAGCCTCAGACCCTTTCCCTTGTGTCTGCCCTGCAGCATCTGTGGTGACACACAGTCAGTGAGGGGTGGGGGCATGATTCCATATATTTTATATATTTTAATACTTCCTTATTATTTTCATTATTATTATTATTTCATTAAAGCTGTAGTTTCAGTTTCAAACCCACAGTTCTTTTCCTCTCATTCCTCTTTCCCTAGAGGTGGGCTGAAGGGGGACTGGAAGCCCAGTTGCTCGGTTGATGTTAGAGTTCTTCATCATACCAAGGACATTCTCCTACCAAAACACACTTGGAAAACACGTCTATAGAAACTCTTTTTTTTTTTTTGCATATCGGTTTCCAGTAGTCGTTCCAGCTCAACTCCTTCCTCCCTAGTTTTTCCTATTGATGTTACACAGCCACATTAATTCCTGGTTCGGAGCCAGAAAAACGCGATAGGCTACAAGAGAAAAACAGCCTAGGAACAAAGCATAAACAACATTGTTTTCCAGGAGGGAAGAGACAAAACACTTACCTTTACAATGGCAAATCCCAGGATCACAAGCATAGCGTAGCTGATAACACTCTGCAGCCCAGACTCCAGCTGCCCTGCACAGCCCTGCCGTGAAAGAGATAAGTGAAAACAAGTCATCTAATGTACTGCAGCTGCATGGTGTTTTGTTTTTTGCTTTCCCTCCCTCCTCTTTGACCCTTACAAGGAAGCAGGACCTTGAACAGCTTTGTCTAACCAACCACTGCAGACCTGAGGGCTTCCATTCTCATCTCCCAGACCCAAAGGCTGGGGAGAGCCTCTCTTGCTTGGGCAGGGGCACTGACATGTGCTGCTTTTCCGAATCTCCCTTGGCTCAGGTCACATCAAGAAGTGCCCAGAACTCAGAGGCACAAAGAACAGCACTGGCATCTATAACATTCACTTTATGGGCTTCTGCCCCAGGCTGAAGGATCTGGTATGGAATTCTCCAGATTCACAGTCAATCCTACAAGAGCCTCCTCCCCTACCCTGGATCCGTTTGAACAACTGCGTGCCCAGAGCAAGCACTCTGCCCTCGTCACGTTGCTGCTGTAGCTACACAAAATGGAGAACTGTGACCAGCAGGCAGACAAGACTAAACATAAAGACTGGTGCCCCTTCTTCATCGCGTAGGAGCTTTTATGGAAGAGCATGAGAAGGAAGCTAGCTAGAGGACAACCATGGAGAGAAAAGCACCTGGAGGGACAAACTGCTGAAGAGAATTGGATGAAGCTATCCCTAAACCCTGCCTGAAGTGCTTTCCTCTTTGCTTCTGGTTGGTTTAGAGAATGATGGTGACCCAGCGCTCTTTATCCTCACCTGCACATTGAGCTCCTGCGGCTGATCCAGGCGCCCTGTGCAGTTCTTCATATCTTCCCTGCAGCAGCTCAAGGGGACGCTGTTGTTACCGGTGGAATTAAACCACTGCGTGGTTGTCCAGTCACTGTAGTTCTTCACCCCACAACAATGAAGCTGCCAGACACAGGGATGTCATGAATATATATGAACACGAATGCCAGTGTTGAGTTAAACATCTCTTTGGCTTACTGGGATGAGCTGCTCTTAGCATGCAGACAATTTACAAGGAGCAGCACTTCAGGAAAACAGCTATAGATATAATGGATCAACCTCCCTTCCTAAGTCATTGCCTCCTTATTGGTTTATCCTTTGTGACAGCTCTAATATTGAAGTGACGAGGTGCAGGAGGGAGCCTGATGTCATCTTCATATCTTGTGGTACGGATTTTGCAGCAGCAGTTACTCCTATGTTCTCAGTTGGTCTGATCCAAAGGCCACTTGTGTCAACAAGGTCATTCATTTACATGAATTTCCCACTGGGAGCCTGAAAATGCCAACTCTGCATCAGTTCCCTTGGAGAATCAGATGCTAAACACTGCTGTGGAATCAAGTTCCAGCATACAAGCATACTGGCCCTCTTCCCTTCCCCGATTAAATTCCTTGCTTAGATCTAAAATGTTCTTTTCTAAATAATTCTCAGAACAATTTTTGTGTTTTCTTACCTGTTCTTGCAAGTAATCCACAACACCAGACTCTGGATTATTCCCATCATACTTCTCAAAGACTGAGCGCATTGTGCTTTGCACGTCAGTTTTTACCTATTGAGAGAGGAAAACCACATGCATATTGTTTTATCATGAGAGCTAAGAACTTAGAATCACAGATTGGTTTGGGTTGGAATTGGACCTCAAAGCCCATCCAGTCCCACCCCCTGCCACGGGCAAGGACACCTCCCACTGGCTCCGGTTGCTCAAAGCCCCATCCAACCTGGCCTTGGACACCTCCAGGGATGGGGCAGCCACACCTTCTCTGCGTAACCTCTTCCCAACACAGATTGACCCACATACCAGATGGTGAAATCCCCATTCCCGCTTGCCCATAGACTGCAGGATAAGGCAATGCAAGAAATCTGGATATATTGGAATGCTCTGACAATGGAATATCTATTCTTCACTTTTAAGTTACTACAGAGATGTTCATTCTTTGCTTACCTTTTCCCTGTAAACAAACGCCAGGACAAAAGCGGATACTTCTGCGATAAAGATAACCAGGATAATAGCCAAGAACTGAAATTAAACAAGATAGGCTATGAGGAGGAATTCCACAGCTTCTGAATCCAATTGCATTATCACTCATCTCATCAATTTATATTGGAAAGTTATCATTATCTATTGCTTCCTCTCCAAGCAAAACAGTTCCCAGAAAATAACTGCAAGCAGGAGAATACTGTGTGTGGCTGGGACGGCGACTGCACTTCCATGAGACCTGGGCCCCTTCAGACATTCTACTGAGCACTGCCATGATGTGATCTGCGTGGACAGCCTACAAAGCACTTCACAAGGTGCTGTCGAACAGGAGACTCCACAGATAAACCAGCAGCAGAGTTAGGTACTGCTTAGTGAGCTCACATCGCCTTCTAGGCACAAACTGGGGCCTAAAGGTACCCAACATGAACCTTTATGGCTTTTTAAAAATCACTCTAGAAGTTGTCTGTGTGTATGTAGAACTCTGTGTGTATGATAAGCCATCGACGGACAGTATGGTTTGGGTTGGAAGGGACCTCAAAGCCCATCCAGTTCCACCCCCTGCCATGGGCAGGGACACCTCCCACTGGATCAGGGGCTCCAAGCACCATCCAACCTGGCCCTGAACCCCTCCAGGGATGGGGCAGCCACTCCTGCTCTGGGCAACCCGGGCCAGGGCCTCCCCACCCTCACAGCAAAACATTTCTCCCTAAGATCTCATCTCCATCTCCCCTCTTTCAGCGTAAGTTGCTCACCGCAACCCTATCCCCGCACTCCCTGGTCAAGAGCCCCTCCCCTCTCTTCCTAGAGCCCCTTTCTCTACTTGGAGCAGCTCTAAGGGCTCCCTGCAGCCTTCTCTTCTCTGGCCTAAACACCAACTGTCTCAGCGTGTCCTGGTCTGGAAGGTACTCCAGCCCTTGGATCATCTTCGTGGCCTCCTCGGGGCTTGCTTTAACAGCTCACGTCCTCCTTGTGCTGAGCATTCCAGAACTGGACACAGGGCTCTGGGGTGTGCGGGGGTCTCGCTTGAACAGAGCAGAGGGACAGAATCCCCTCCCTCACCCTGCTGGTCCCGCTGCTTTGAATGCACCCATGATGTGGTTGGTTTCTGGGCTGCCAGGGCATCAAGTCTAGGCATACTTTTAGGGTTCAGAGAATAAAGTCAGCAGGAAAAAAAAAAATAAAATATGTTTGCTTAGCTTTGGAAATTCCTGTCTACCTGTTTCCTCACCACCTTGCTTCTCAAAACATGCTGCTCTCCACACTCATCTCTGACAAGCTGGCTGAGGCAGAGCCAGGGAATTGACCATGATAGGAATGGTTGGACTCGATGATCCGGTCGGTCTCTTCCAACCTGGTTATTCTATGATTCTATGATTCTATGATTGCAGGTTTCTTTGGCTGTGCAAGGCAGGGGGACTAATAATTTAGCCAGTCAGTACCTCACGGCACAAGTAATGCCCACAGGAGCTGTGCTTCAGCAGTGTATTTCAGAATAACCTTTTACCTTCTGTCCCGGGCATCCCGAGAAGGTCTGGGGTAGCACCTCTCACCCCACACAACACGAAGAAGAGGACGTGCAACCACATGCGACACTCACCAGCCCCAGACCAACTCGAGACTCCCGGAAGGTGGCACAGCAGCCGATCAACCCAATAATGAACATGACCGCAGCAACACAAAGAATGATGACGGCAGGTAAGAGAGCGTATTTATCCTGCAGAAAGTTGTCGTAGCTCTTGTAGGTGTTAATGACGTACGCCCCGACATAGCTGAGACCTGCTGCCGCCGCCTGAAAGGCAATGGAAAAAGTTATTAGCAGTTATTTGTATCTGCTCAGGAAAGTAAATATGGGCCTCTCTCTAATGGCAGAATTAATAGTTTAAATATGGAATTAACGACTACTGTAGGCAAAGTTCTAGCAAACAAAAATGCCTGCAGGTGAAACTGGCTACCCAGCCCTTCAGCTGAGCTGGAACACAGGAGTTTATCCGCATGCGCCACCCAGTGTCTCTGAAGAAGGACAAGTTCACACTGCCTGCTCGAGATGGCCCATGGCCTGCATCCCACCACCGCATTTGCAGGAGTCAGGTTCCTAGATGATCATCAGAGGTGTGCTGTTGTGGCTTGAGCTAAAGCAGACTCAGTTTGTGACTTCAGCTCAGTCTCATCTGAGGAGCTTCATTTTCTGAGCGTTAATGCCTGTGTGTCAGACAGGGCTCCTCTCCAGCAGCGACCACACAGGCACTGGGATGCAGAAAGGCCAGTGCTCGTGCTCAGCCCTACGGAAACCAAGGCCATCCTGGAGCTGGAGGAGCCGAAAGGGAAGGGGGCGAGAAAGGTCACCCAGGAGAGGTGACCCTAAACTGACCAACAGGGGATTCCATCCCATACAGCTCATACTGGGGATGAAACTGAGAGAACATCAAAGTCTCTCTCTCTTTTTCAGTGGCTGATGTCCGGTGTGGTCCTCATCTGTCTGCTTGCCCCTGATGCTGGATCCGTGCTTTCCTGGATCCAGTTCTGAGCCCAGCTCCCTCCTCACCTCAGACCCTTTCCCTCGTGTCTGCCCTGCAGCATCCGTGGTGACGAACAGTCATTGAGAGGGGTGGGGGGTGTGACTCCACTTATTTGTATATATTTTATTATTTTCTTACTGTTTTCCTTATTTTTATTAATACTATCTTATTAAACTTATTATTAAACTTATTAGTTTAGTTTCCAATCCACAAGTCTTTTTCTTCTCATTCTCCTTCCCCTGGGAGTGGGAAGGAGTGGAATTGGGAGCCAGTCCTCCCAGCACTCTCGGGGCACCAGGAACCCAAGAAGCCCCCAGCCAGTCCTGCTAGGGCCCTCAGGGCACAAGGAACCCCAGGGAACCCCGCAACCAGTCCCCCCAAGCCACTTAGGGCACTGAGAACCCTGCAACCGGTTGCTTGCAGGACACCTGAAACCTCTGGGAACCCCAGAACTGGCCCTCCCAGGCCACTCAGGACACCAGGAACCTCTGGGAACCCCACACCTGCCCTTCCAGAGCCCTCAGAACATCAGGATCCCCACAACAGCACCTGCCAGGGCTCTCAGGACATGGAGAACACAGCAAGCAGGAACCTCCAGGAACCCTGAAACAGCTTCTTCCAGGGCCCTCAGGGCACCAGAAACCCCACAACGGACCCTCCCAGGGCCCTCATTGCACTGGGAGCCCAAGAAACCAGTCATCCCAGGCCACCAGGAACCTCAGGGAGGACCACAACCTGTCGCCCCCAGGGCCCTGAGAGCAGTGTGAGCCCCCAGGCCCCACAAGGGGGCCCACAAGGCCCCCTGGTCCTTACAGGGCCCTCAGAGCACCAGGAAACCAAGAAACTGCCACCCTCCAGCCCCGAGCATTCAGAGCACCCAAACCCCACACCCGGTGTCCCCGCGGCTCTCGGGGCTGTACGAGCCCCCGAACCCCACACCCGGAGGCCCCGCGGTCCCAGCGCACCCGCCGCGCAGCCGTGGCCGCGTCCCCCGTTGCCATGGCGACAGGGACGCGCCGGAAGTGGCCGAGGAGGAAGCGGGGCCTGCGACGGAAGTGAAAGCCGCGCGGGTGTCATGGCGGCGGCGCCTGTTGCCATGGCGACAGGAGGACGCGCCGGAAGTGGGTTCGGGGCGGGTGTCATGGCGGCCCGGGGCGGGCCTGGAACCAGAGACACTGACAGTGGCGGTTACACACGGTGCCGCAGAGCCAGGGGAGTGCCCGGGGCTGGAGGGGACCTTAAAGCCCATCCAATTCCACCCCCTGCCATGCGCAGGGGCACCTCCCACTGGATCAGGGGCTCCAAGCCCCATCCAACCTGGCCTTGAACCCCTCCAGGGATGGGGCAGCCACCCCTGCTCTGGGCAACCTGGGCCAGGGCCTCCCCACCCTCATCGTGAAGAAATTCCTCTTCATGTCTAGTCTAAATCTGACCCTCTCTAGTTTATCCCCATTGACCCTCGTCTTATCACCACAAGCCTTTGTGAACAGTCCCTCCCCAGCTTGCCTGGAGCCCCTTCAGCTACTGGTGGATTATTCTATGGTCACCTCTGAGCCTTCTCCAGGCTGGACAACCACAACCCTCTCAGCCCAGCCTCAGAGCAGAGGTGCTCCAGCCCTCAGACCATCTCCATGACCTCCTCTGGACCTGTTCTAACAGCTCTCCCTTCAAGCTTTCCCAGCACTTGTGTCAGTTTCGAAATCCAGTGGAGAGATTTTCCCCTAACATTGCAAAACCTTGAGCCCATTCCTGCACCTGCGATAAACTTCTCTAGAAGAGAAGTACAGCCAGAAATGCCTTTTGCATCACTGCAGATTGTAAGTAAAATGAGTAAAGTACACCTGCTTAAACAGGTTTCTGTTGGATCTCAAACAAAAAAATCCTTCACTGATACAAAGGCAACGTTACGCAATTACTTTTGGGGAGGAAGAGATCATAAGATTCCTTCTTCATAATTAGTCAAACACATCTAAAATTATACACAAGGTTGCCAGAGTGATTTTTATACTAGAAATTGTTATTGTCCTTCACATTTTTTTTTGTCTCCTGCTTGCAAGTTTACTTTCACAGGACTTCCATGCAGAATAGGACCACGCAATCGGTGACGTTTGGCCTTGAGCAGCTGGCAGAAAACCTACTGCAGGCTGCCAAGGAGTGATGTGGGTCTGATACGGGAGAACCTGTTCACCTGGTCTGTGAGGCTACATTGCTGTCTGCACGCTGCTGCGATCCACCGCCCCGCTGGCAAGCAGAAGACCCTAACCTTACCCCTTCCTCCCCAAACATCCCCTCTAGCTGACTCACTGGGGCTCCAGGAAACGCTGCTGCTATTTCTTATAACTCATAAGACAAGTTGAATAGATGAGGTAAACGGAAATTTTGCAGGAAAGCCCCTTTTCACAGCTGAGTGACAAAGCTGCAGCTCTCTCTGCTATCTCACCCGCTCCAGCTTGTGTCGCTTCAAGGACCTAACGCCAGAATTACTTCTTTTTTCACAACCCATACTCTGACAGAAAGCAGAGACCTTAAATTGTTGGAGTGCAAATAATAAACTCCTTGTTGGGGCTGAGCAAAGAGAAAGCAAAGCCGTGACAACAGTGCTTTCCTAAGTTATTTGAGCAGGACTTGGGCAGGGCTATTCACCACATTGACTTCTCCTGCTTCCGTACTCAGCTCAGCTGGCTTGTCTGGGGGGGCAGTTATGCAATGGTGCTTTGCTGCAGGAACATACGGAATGAGCTGGAACTCTCTCCAGCTAAACAACACACACACAACACTATGAATGTTCAATCTTGCCCGTGGAACACAACGGGACAGGCTTGGATGGCTGCAAGGAGCCTGAGCTGTCTCACTGAGGCAGAACAGGACTGCCAGAAAACAGTAGATTTTAGATACTTTTAAAAGCACAGCAAGTTTTTCGCCTTTTGTCCCACTGTCAAAAGGGGAATTTTTAATATGCTGATGACCATTAGCCCTTACCCTTCTAGAGGGACTTATAGACATGCAAATACCTCACAACACTTCATCAGCATCACAGCCATCAAAGGGGCCCTTAAAACCTCCCTCTGTACAACTGCTCTGAGAAAGAGAAGAACTAATGCACAATTTGCATCTATCAGTCAAGCAGAATAGACACTTTCCCACCTTCCCTTCTTTGTTTTAACACACTGGCCTTGCATGGTGGCTAGGAACAGAAGTTTGTGTTCACTTGCACTTACCAACATAAGCTTCTTACCTCCTGCCACCAAATCTAAGTGCAACACATCAAAGGAGCCAAACTACTGGCTATGAAATTAAAAGACAGGGTTTGTTGGTCTGGGATTTTTTGAAGATTTCTCCCAGCATCCTCCAATTTCAGAGTGTTGATTCAACCATTTATCCCATTAACACGGACCAGTATGGGATTTTTGTGTTAAAAGGCTGGTCAGTTAACTGGAGAGTAACAAATGTTCCCCAGGGCTCAGTACTGAGGCCGGTTCTGCTCAATATCTTTATCAACGACCTGGACAAGGGAATCGAGTGCACCTTCAGCCCCTTTGTAGATGATTGCAAGTTGCATGGAAGTGTTGATCTGCCTGTGGGCAGGGAGGCTCTGCAGAGGCATCTGGTTAGGGTGTATCTATGGAACGAGGCCAATTGCATGAGGTTCAAAAAGTCCAAGTGCTGAGTCCTGCACTTGGGACACAACAACCCCGCGCAGCTCCAGGCTTGAAGAGGAGAGGCTGGAAAGCTGCCTGGAGGAGAAGGATCTGGGGGTATTGATTCATAGCCAGCTGAACATGAGCCAGCAGTGTCCCAGGTGGCCAAGAAATCCAATGGCATCTTGGCTTGCATCAGCCATGGTGTGGCACCTTGAATCCTGGGTTCAGGTTTGGGCCCCTCACAACAAGAAGGGCATTGGGGAGCTGGAGTGCACCCAGAGAAGGACAACAAAGCTGGTGAAGGATTTAGAGAACAAGCTTTATGAGAAGCTTCTGGAGAAGAGGAGGCTGAGGGGAGACCTCATTGCTCTCTGCAACTCCCTGAAAGGAGGTTGTGGCGAGGTGGGTGTTGGTCTTTTCTCCCCAGTAGCCAGTGACAGGACAAGGGGGAACAGCCTCACGTTGTCCCAGGCGAGATTTAGGTTGGGTATCAGGAGGAATTTCTTTACTGAAAGGGTTCCCAGGCCCTGGAAGAGGCTGCCCAGGGAGGTGGCTGAGTCCCCATCTCTGAAGGTGTTTAAAAAGCGAGTAGATGTCGCACTTGGGGACGTGGTCTGGGGTTGGAATTAGCAGGGCTGGATCAACAGTTGGACTCAATGATCTTAAAGGTCTTTTTCAAATGAAACCATTCTGTGAAAGCTCTGTTGTTAAAAGTAAAACCTGTAAGGACAGAGTGAGCTGCAAAATTCACCAAAAAAGCGTGTTCAGCAAGAAGCATCCTCTATGCAGTAAAAGAAAAATGAGAAATAACATTTAAAGGCATTGCTCCCTCACCAGGCAGAACCTTTCCAGACCATTACTGATATCCACCACATAGCACAAAACTTAGACTTATTTGACTTTGTCCCACATCATTAACTTGTTATGGGCAAAGACAGACAGTTTGAAGAGTAGTAGCAATTGTTTTCTGCAGAAAACTACTACAAATATATACTGGAAGTACTATCAATATCTGCACAAACATTTTCTGAACCATCCTGTTCTAGTTCTTCCTTAGACAATCAGCTCAAGGAGGTGTTTTAGTTAATTTTTAGGCTTGAAAACCACACTTTTCACCAGCATCTTTGCATAGCAGCGATTTAAGTCAACACACCTCACCCAATACAATACCTGATGCTGATGTTTTGCCTTCACATCCCACAACTACAATCACTGGGATGCCAGCAACTTTTCAGCAGTTTTAGTTTCCCAGAGGACAGAGTAGGATATCATCTTCAATTATTACTTGTCAAGAGTTTGCCACTTACTGTGCTGTGGCTCTGCTGCCCTATCTAGAATCAAGCCCCAGTGACACTGGTCTCGATTACAGCCGCATACTCTATCCTGAACACAGAAGACACTCCTTGTGTTTTGGGTTTTTTTGTGTAGAAAGAAGGGGTTTGATTTAACTTGATAGGTAAATCCTCTGCCTAGAAGGGTTTTCACACCATTTCCTCCATAAATAATGTATTTTATTACCCAACAGCCAGCATGCACAGCAAGGGGAATTGCTCTTTCTGGCTCTCTTGCTGCTTTATTGTGCTGCAAGTTTTATTCTTCCCCTTCCTCACCAGATTTTTTTGCTCAGAGATATGTTTTGGTAGTGGACAGGTATGGTCCGACTCTATGACCTCAAAGGTCTTTTCCAATCAAATGATTCTATGATTCCATGACTCAAGTCCTTCCTAGCTCCTGTGATACTTCATTTCCATGGAGTCTACAACTTTTCCTAGTGACCTCAGGAGAAAATAAAAGCACTAAGCACTTCCAAGAAAGTCTTCTTCATTTTATGCTTACTTTAATGACTTCAGAACTCCGGTTTAAAACTCCACTTAGTCTCAGAGCTCCAACAATCTCCTTTGGCCCAAGGCAGAACAGTTTTTCCTCAAACAGTTAGGGCAACCCAAGTTCACCACTGCCCATCCCACTTGAATGGTTTCCTCTCCCCTTACCTGTCACGGGTTTAAAACTGTCAGCTGGGAGCGACCTCTTGGCTTCAGCTACCATTTCCTACTCCACTTACAATATTCACTCCTCTGACCAAAAAAATCCATTTTTACCACACTTGTGGCCTCATCCAAGACAGTATGTGACCCACCTTACAGGCTATGAGCCTCCAGTGGCAGCACAGAGCAGCAGGCAAGCTCCGTTGTGTCCATCAAATGGCCACGCAGGCAACTGCTATGGACATGATGCACCCACCATGTGCAGCAGCTCCTGGCCATTTCTTCCTAAAATCTCATCCCAATTTCCCCTCTTTCAGCTTCAAACTGTTCCCCCTCATCCCATCCCTGTACTCCCTGATAAAGAACCCCTTCCAGCTTTGCTGTAGGGATGCTCTAGTCTCTCCACCCTCTGTGTTGCCCTCTCTCCAATAGATCTGTGCCTCTTCTACAACACTGGACCCAGCACTCCAGACTTTGCCTCCACAGCACGGAGCAAGGGGGAAGGACCATCTCCCTCCACCTGATGGCAACACTCCTCCTGATGCAGCCAAGTTCACCATGCACCTTCCTGCAGCAATGAGACGTTGCTGGCTCATGGTCAGCTTCATGCCCACCAGGACTCCCAAGGCCTTTTGCGCTAAGCTGCTTTCCAGGACATGCACGGATCTGCTCCGCTCCCTACTGTCCGACAGCTTCTTTAGCTTCTGAGGTCTTGTGAGCCCATAGCTTCAAGTCTTTCTCCACTTGTTTCTACCACATGAAAAAGCAATCAGCAATCAAAAAACCTAGTGTAGATGCTTCTGTGCTCCCACAGACTCAAGTTGTGCAAACAGTGATTTGCAAAATAATAAAAAACACTGAAGTCAGCAAGTTGGCTTTGGATTGGAGCAAGAAGCTCCAAACCTGTGAGCCCCTGTTAGGTTGTCCTTGGTTCCCAGCAGCACTAATAGCCCCAGGAGCCTTTGACCACTGATCTGGTGCCAATTGTTACCCAGAACTTAAAAAGCTCTACACCAGCCTCCTCATGTGAAGTACATAGGTGGGACATAGCCAACAAAAGTCTGTTGAGCCTACTCACACAATGCCATGGGAGACTCTTTAAAGAACATTATATCTAAATGTTCAGCCGCAACACACAACTAAGATGCACGTTTCGGCTTGCTCACAAAATGCAGTGCCGTGCTGTTTGGCAGGTATGGTGAGAAGCACTTGATTTTTCCTTTTCTTCCTCAAATAAAACAATGAGCAGCAGCCAAAAAAAAAAAAAAACCATAGCACTCTTTCATGGAGGTAAAAATCCCTAAACAAACATTACTTGCAGTTTTCACAGGCTGCAGACCCAGGATGTCAAGAGGAGATTCTGGTTTTAACTGGTATGTTTTCAAGTTGTGTTAAATAAATGTTCTTGGAGTTGTCCAAGCATGGTTTCTGCTCTCCAATCCTAACTCCAAGGTTTACCCTCTCTAAAAGCCAGCCATCCTACACAGCACAAGCGGTGGTATGTCCTCATGGAGACACCGCACACCAGGAAAGCCTTTGTAGAGCAAAGCTGGGGAGGGGCTTTTGATCAGGGGGTGCAGGGATAGGACAAGTGGAACGATTTTAAGCTGAAAGAGGGGAGATTGAGATGAGATCTTAGGAAAATATGTTTTCCTGTGAGGGTGGGGAGGCCCTGGCCCAGGTTGCTTAAGAGAAGTGGTGGCTGCCCCATCCCTGGAGGGGTTCAAGGCCAGACTGGATGGGGCTTGGAGCCCCTGATCCAGTGGGAGGTGTCCCTGCCCATGGCAGGGGGGTGAAACTGGCTGGGCTTTAAGGTTCCTTCCAACCCAAACCATTCTGTGATTGTATGATCTATGAATCTTGCCCCAAATCCTCCAACTTCTAGTGCTCTAGTGCCTTGGGTTCAGTGTGCTGCTGCTGATCATGCGCCTCTAAGAACAGCAGGACTGCTATTAGAAGAAAGAAGCACCACACTTTTCACTTTTACTCCCCCCAAATACAGACACAGACTGCAAGGCAAGAGCTTGCTGCAAACGTCAGCTGAGCCTGCATGGATTTATCAGCCGCTGCCAAGATGTTTTGGATCTGAACTGCCAATTCAGACATGAAACACCCTTTAGTTCAATATTTGCCTTTAGAACCACCCAAGTTTCTTAATAAGCCGTTCCTGGCTCGGCCACCAGATCCTGTGACTTTCACCTCACAAGCTACAAACCAAACAGCAGAGAAGCAAACCTAAACCACACTGGCGCTGATCCTAAAGCCCAGGGAAAATTCTCGGAGCTGGTAATGGGGCAGATGGCTCTAATCTGCCCTGAAACATTGCTTGTGACCCAGCTGAAAGGGAAGGAATGTTGGGAGCAGGGCCATGTGGCAACCATGTGCCTCTTTCCGTAAGGAAAAGCACAGATTGGATTAATCCTGCTGCAAAGGGATCCTGCCAGCTCCACTGTGGAGCAAATGCAGGTTGGTAGTGCTTTTGGGGAAAAAAAGAAGGAAATGCCCAGTTCTTAAACAACTACAAGAAAGAGCTGCTTTCTGTTCTGCATGGATGGTGTTCTCAAGCTCTGAAGTTCTTGCAGAGGGATGACAAAACAGGACCTCTTGAGCACCTGCAGTTATCCAAGGCACTTTTACAACATGAGACATGCAAACTCTGAGACATGTGAAGAGATCAAAGCATGTTTAGGATTAGATCCACAATCCAGCCATCCAAGAGGCGTTTCCCCAACCTCAGGGACCGCTGGGACAGCCAGGCTAATGCGGTTCTGGAGAAGCACACAGGGTAAAGTTTCTCACGCTCTCTCAGTATCACCATCAGAAAACGTCGCCTTTCCTGACGACACCACACTGACATCTTAGTTTTAATTCTGTCTGGGAGGCCCCTGTGCATACAACAAAGCACATTTTCCTGGAAGTCAATTCAGTCCTGCTTCCTGAATCGTTTTAAATGAGAAGCTTTTCCCTTTGAAGGAACGCTCAAGTTTATTAAACTAAAGAGCTCAAGTCCAAAACCAGGCCACCATCTGCTTCTTGTCCAGTGATGATTATGGCTCCTGTGGCTGGTTTTCACCCCATGGTTCAGCAAGAAGCTCATGGCAAATCTAGGAATGAACCCCCTACTTTCTTCTTCCCACTCAACGCTCCTCATGCAGGGTCTAAACATGCCCCCATCCTCCCTGGCTCATTGCTCCTCCGGTCCCAGGGGACCCCAGCCAGAATCAAAGAGGCAAAAAGAAGGAGCCCAGGGAGGAAGCTTGTCCTGAGCCCTTTCAGGAGTGGATGAATGACCACAGCTCTACTCGCTGGATGCGCTAAAAAAAGAAGAAATAATGCTTTTAGTTAAGCAGCTTTTTTCCACCACGAGTGCTGCTGTGAGTCAGACCGACCCCGTGGCCGATCAGCATCATTTCCTTTGGCCCAGAGCAGGGAGGAAAGCTTCCACAGCAATTCCTGCTTCCTGTCAAGTGGCACACACAGCGCTAAAACCCATCAGAGCTCCCTCGCTGCCATGCACCGCAGGCAGCTACAGGCAGGATTAAGGATTCGCTTAGGAACAGATGGAGGAAAGGTGAGAAACAGGTCATGGGGCTGCTGACATGCAGACCTCTAATGACTCTTTGGAGAATACCTCTGTCCTTAAAAATAGATGTGTTTCTAGCACCAATAATCTCCACATAACCCTTGCTACTCACTACATTTTTAATCCCACTGAGGGATTAAAATTTATCCCCTTCACTGGATTTTTTTCATTATGTTTTAGGTATCCCAGTTTCCCCCTGACTGAGTTTTCTGAATAAGCATTCCCAAACCACCTATCATTGGCATGAGTGATTTCAAACCATCCATAGATGCAGGGAGTATTTTTTATGGAAAAGTTTATCCCTCACAATGACTTAAACATTATTTAAAAGTGATAGCACAGCAATACTGTGATTGTTTGACCTTTCAGTACACCCTCTCACATCATTCAGCAAAGCACCGTGAGGCTGAAAGCAAGTAGCTTTTAGTCTTGGATGCTCCAAGGACAAAGGAGATGGGTAAAGCACAGATCAAACAAATATTCCAGTATTCCCAGACCAGTGTGAGTACCTGCTTAAAGCAGAGATGACACTAATATCCCAAAACGGAATCATAGATTGGGTTGGGTTGGAAGGGAGCTCAAAGCCCATCCAGTTCCACCTCCTGTCACAGGCAGGGACACCTCCCACTGGATCAGGTTGCTCCAAGCCCCATCCAACCTGGCCTTGAACACCTCCAGGGACGGGGCAGCCACCACTGCTCTGGGCAACCTGGGGCAGGGCCTCCCCATGCTCACAGGAAAACATTTCTTCCTAAGATTTCATCTCAATCTCCCCTCTTAGAGCTGAAAACCATTCCCTCTCATCCTGTCCCTGCACTCCCTGATCAAGAGCCCCTCCCCAGGTTTCCCAGAGCCCCTTTCAGTACTGGAAGCTGCTCCAAGCTCTCCCCAGAGCCCTCTCTTCTCCAGGCTGAACAACCCCAACTCTATGAGCCTGTCCTCATAGCAGAGGTGCTTCAGCCCTTGGACCATGTTCGTGGCCTCCTCTGGACTTGCTCCAACAGCTCCATGTCCTCTCTGTGCTGAGGATTCCAGAACAGAACACAATTCATCAAAATACATCTATTTCATGCTCCTTGGAATCTCCTGGTCACAAACTGAAGGATATATGCAAAACCCACATGATGCAGGGTACTGGAGAGGGTGGAGAAAGGAGACGGGACAGCAGGCCACTGAGTTTTGGAGTGCTGGGAAATTTTCAGCAGGGACCAAGTGGGAAGGCAAAACTCCTCTCTGTTTTCCAGTCAATGGATAACTTCTGCGACCATCTGGAGAAAAATCCCATCCCATTGCTCTTGTTAGCAAAAAGCCATTTCTGAACAGTAAGTAAAGCTCCTGTGATGGGTTCAAACACGCCCCACGGGTGTTTGGGCACAGAGGGAGCTGAGGATCAGCTGAGGAAATCCAAGTCTGGCTTCACCGCTCAAAGGCAGCGCACAACCTGCCAGGGACCAGCGCTGGGATCACTCTCCCGAGCTTCACCTCCTTGGACATTACTGTTGCTGTCAACAGATAAAAGTCTGCTCTTTCTAATCCACTGGTCCTGCTAAACCCCATCCCAGGAAACAACCCATCTTTATTCTCCTCCCTGCTGTTGGGCAAGGGAAGCAAGGCTGGGGATGTGCCCACCTCTGATAAAAAGTGACTGGGAAACCTAGGAAAACAGGATTTTCACTGCAGCAACATGTAAGGCAGCCTTTTGGTGGTGAAGCCCCCAGGATTCTGGGTGGATGCCAGACCCTCTCAGCAAGCAGAGGTCTGTTTAGTGACGATAAAGCTGAAGGAGAATGTGCGCAGAGGCAAGGTGCTTATGGCTGACTTCAGCAGCCTGGCTTTGGGATTAAAGAAA
This sequence comes from Phaenicophaeus curvirostris, assembly GCF_032191515.1. NCBI lineage: Eukaryota > Metazoa > Chordata > Aves > Cuculiformes > Cuculidae > Phaenicophaeus > Phaenicophaeus curvirostris. Next base: position 75,016,043 of record NC_091431.1, read on the forward strand.
GGGTGGTAGAAGAAAAGCAACCTTGGAGAGTGTTCAAATCAGATTATACAGAAATATCACAGCATCAAACTTCCATCTAGTTTTAAGATTCCCTGTTTCTTCTCCTAGACCAGCAAGTGAACCTCAGCATTTCACTTCCCTCCTTCAAGAATTGTGATCACATCCCGCTCAGCCCCATAACAAGACATCATCAAGAATGTCTGAGTCTCCTCCAGCCCTTCCCCTCCCACTTTTCGGCCACCTGAGTTAAACCAGCATCCTCTGTCTTCACCTAGAAGAAGCCAACACCCACTTACCAGAATAATCACACACTTGGACGTAATTGGTAGGTGCGAAAAGGCAAAATTGTAGGTGGTCAGAGCTCCCACAGTTTGAAGCACCACCCTTGGCAACAGTGTAGTTAAAACAATGCCTTGTCTGTGGGGTTATGGACACCTACAGCCCTTCAGCCCCATCTCTGTAGTAGAAAAACCTGCAGAGGGCTGGAGCCCCTCTGCTCTGAGGTCAGGCTGAGAGTTCAGTTTGTTCAGCCTGGAGAAGAGAAGACTCTGATGAGACCTTAGAGCAGCTCCCAGTGCTGAAAGGGGCTCCAGGAAAGCTAGGGGGTGGTTTTTGCAAGGGTTTGAAGTGACAGGATGAGGGGGAATGGCTTTAAATTGGAAGAGGAAGATTTAGATTGCGCGTCAGGAAGAAATTCTTCACTATGAGGGTGGGGAGGCACCAGCCCAGGTTGCCCAGAGCAGGGGTGGCTGCCCCATCCCTGGAGGGGTCAAGGCCAGGCTGGATGGGGCTTGGAGCCCCTGATCCAGTGGGAGGTGTCCCTGCCCATGGCAGGGAGTGGAACTGGATGGGCTTTGAGGTCTTTTCCAACCCAAATCATTCTGTGATTCTATACCACTATACCATACTGGTTCTATACTGAGCCTGATGCATAGGAGAGAAGCTGCTCTTCACCTCATTTAGGAAGTCCCTATTTGTCATCCTGGAAAATCTTTCTTCACCCCTGCACAACAATAACCATCAGAGGTCCAAAAGAGGATTCACTGCCTTTTTAAGGCATTTTAAGCAATACACTTTGTCAAAGCACTGTAACTGCACTGGCTGCTGAATGTTTTCCATATTCACTGGCTGGTGAATTATTTTCCATAAGCATTTCCATGCTGGGCAAGTTTTGCAGCATGTCCAAACACACCTTACTCCTTAGAGAAGGGCTCTAATGTCCTTTGCAAATATTGTGCTTTGATAAGGATCTTGGAGTCCTGTAGAGCCCCAGCTGTTAGAAATGCTGTGGAAGGGAATAAAAGAGTCAGTTCCTCCTTCCCCACCCTCCTAAAACCTGAATTCCAGGTTCTGCAGTTCTGCTGCAGGAATGTGGTTACTACACATAATGGTGATGGCAGAGCCTAAACACCACAGGCTTTGGGGCAGCACTGTTCTCCCTAGAGTGAAAAAAACAAAGGGATGGTCTGAGTCACCCCAAATCCAGAGGCTACTGACATACAGACAGATAATTACTGCACATCATGATCGGTAATTATCTGTCTGTATGTCAGTAGCCTCTGGATTTGGGGTGACTCAGGCCAGATGACCCAATACCTTCAAATAAGATTAGAGAGTTCCCCTACAGAAGAAGAAAGGTACCAGAGACACTTCTAAGAGGACATACGGCTGTTTGATTTTCAAAACCCAAGCAGTGATGGTATCCGAGGTCCTCAGGGGATTTCAACACACAGACTGTGGGATTTCTCTGCAGGCTGAAGCACCTCTATTATGAGGACAGGCTTAGAGAGTTGGGGTTGTTCAGCCTGGAGAAGAGATGGTGCCGAGGAGACCTTTGCAGCGAGCTTCCAGTACCTGAAGGGGCTACAAAAATCTGGGGAGGGGCTTTTTACAAGGGCATGGAGTGATAGGATGATAGGTTTAAATTGAACAGGGGCAGATTTAGATCAAACATTAGGAGGATTTTCTTTACACTGAGGGTGGGGAGGCCCTGGCCCAAGTTGCCTAGGAATGTTGTGGCTGCCCCATCCCTGGGGCAGGCCAGGTTGGATGGGGCTTGGAGCCCCTGATCCAGTAGGAGGTGTCCCTGCCCAGGGCGGAGAGGTTGGAAATAATGATCTTTAAGGTCCCTTCCAACTCAAACCATTCCATGATTCTATGATTCCACCAAAAAACCTGACAAACAGATGTGAGATCACGTTACTTGGCACGCAGCAGTAAACACAGCCTCCTATGCCATTCAGGTGAGCGATATGAGAGTCACCTGGAACACATGCAGCAATAAATTGTGCTGAGCTCTCTTAAAGGAGGATCAGGACTGGAAAAAGTTCCTTGCCACAGGTCCCATATTTAGAACACCCTGGGCACAATATACCACAGGACCTCAGGGTTTAATTCAAGCAGTATTTCCACTTTTTAATGGTTTGGGTTGGGTTTTTTTGCCGAAGAGCTTCTCTCTTTGGGAACCCCCTGGTTCTTCTTTTTTGTTCTTTCTAGCTTTAGAAACATTCTTTGCCTTCCTCGTGACCCAGCCCTGCTCAGCGGGGCGATGCGGGAGGAGCAGGGCAGCGAGGTGCCACTGTGCCAAGCCCCAGCCTGGGCTGCACGGATCCCAACCCTCGCTCTCAGGCTGCCATCATCGCATTGAAAGCATCCTTTGCGAAACACTGTTTTGAAAGTACTGAAGTGCTACAAAGCAGGTGAGAATGCCCAAACCACGCTACCAGTATGCACGAGGTTTAACTGGGCTCCTGCTCCGACAGCAGTACACAAGTCCCTGGAGGATGATGGCCTGGTTACGCAAATTTCCACATGCAGAGGAAAACCCAAGACTCATTACCAGAATAATCACCCCCTTTTCTGAGCAACCGAATGTCACAAGGCTACGAGCCCTTGACGTCAACCCCCACAAACCAACTGGAGTGAGGCTAAAAACTACACAACCCCACCCTCATTTTTGTGCTGCTTTTAAGTAGTGATCGAGGAAGCAATTTGAAAAGGTGTAATTGCAGCAGAACATAGAGCAGTGTTCTCAGCCATTTTCCCCTTCCAAACACGGCCCCCCCCAGACTGGGAGATCAGCTCCCCCATAAGATCCTCACTGCACTGCAGGCTCCATTTGTTTCCAATCACTAAATTGGCTGGTAGATTGCTTTACTGAGCCTTTAAAAACACTACTAACAAACCTACTACATTAAAAACACCCTGAAAAAAAACCAAACTCCATTTTTTTCTTGTAGAAATTTAAAACCTCAAGCCTTTTCTTTCTTTAAAAATATGTATTAACTACTAAAAATAGGGTTACCTATGGGAATGTGTCACCTGCACACCAGTAAGCTAAACTCCCAATAAACTCTGGAATCCCTGGTTAAGGATAACATGGTCACGTCCCATGGCACTGTCCCTCTTTGCCCCTATCGCACCCGGGACCACAGCAGCCCATATCCCACAGGGGTCTCCATCCAGATCTGGGTGCAGATCCACGTGGGTGGGTCCCAGTGTGGATCCTCTATTCCCTTCCCGGTCCCAGCATCACTTGGAGGTACCCACAGCACCATCCCCTCTGCTTCCTTCACATCAAGGACCACAGACCCCACAACCCACACGTGTCTGGTTCCGAATCCAGGTCCAGATGCGGATGTGGTCCAGGTCCCCCTGTCCCTCCAATTCTACAGGGGTCTTGGTGTGGATCCCATCCTCTCCTAAATCCCAGCATCCCGGTGTGGCTTCCCCTTTCTTCCCACTCTACAGGGGTCCTGATGCAGGCCCCATTCCCTCCCAGATCCCCACATCCCAGTGCAGGTTCTCCCCACCCTCTTGGTCCACGGAGGTCCCTGTCCAGATCCTATCCCTTACCAGTCCCAACATCCAGATGCAGGTCCCAGCATCCCAGTGCAGATCCCATCCCCTCCCAGGTCCCAGCATCCCAGTGCGGGTCCATCCCCTCCCAGATCCCGGCATCCCAGTGCAGATCCCATCCCTTCCTAGATCCCAGCGTCCCCGTGCGGGTCCATCCCCTCCCAGGTCCCAGCATCCCAATGCGGGTCCCATCCCTTCCCAGGTCCCAGCATCCCAGTGCGGGTCCATCCCCTCCCAGGTCCCAGCATCCCAGTGCGGGTCCCATCCCCTCCCAGATCCCAGCATCCCAGTGCGGGTCCCATCCCCTCCCAGATCCCAGCATCCCAATGCGGGTCCCATCCCCTCCCAGATCCCAGCATCCCAATGCGGGTCCCATCCCTTCCCAGGTCCCAGCATCCCAATGCTGGTCCCATCCCCTCCTGGTCCCAGCATCCCAGTGCAGATCCCATCCCTTCCCAGATCCCAGCATCCCAGTGCGGGTCCCATCCCTTCCTAAGTCCCAGCATCCCAATGCGGGTCCCATCCCCTCCTGGTCCCAGCATCCCAGTGCAGACCCCATCCCCTCCCAGACCCCATCCCCTCCCAGATCCCATCCCCTCCCGGTCCCAGCATCCCTGTCCGGGTCCCAGCATCCCTCCCGGCCCCTGGGGGTCCCCGCACCCCGGAGCGGTACCCAGAAGGCGAGGCTGAGCAGCAGCAGGACGGTTTTGGAGGTGATGACGCCGCAGTCCATCCCGTGGGGAGCCCGGAGCCGCTCTGGGTGCGGGAACAGGCTGGGGCTGTGGGTCCCGCCTGGGACCGCCCCACCGCCCTCCCCCGGGGAGGGAACAAACGTCAAAGCGAAGCAATCTTGGCTTCCACCTCGGTTGGGTTTGGTTTGAGTTTTTTTGGTTTGTTTTTTGCTTTTTTTTTTCCGCTTTTGCAATTTTAAAGTGAGCTGCTGTGGAAGTTCAGTGACTGCGGCTGAAAGTTTTCAATCCAAGCTGCCTGCCAGGATTGCTCGCCCACAGAATCACGAAATTCCAGGTTGGAGGGGGCTTCAGGGATCATCTGGTCCAACCTTTTAGGTGATCCATAGTTTGAATGGGGATGGCCCAGCACCCTGTTGAGCTGAGCCCTAAAAGTGCAGAGGAATCCACCGCTTCCCTGGGGAGATGATTCCAAGGTTTCACTGTTCTCATGGGGAAACGTGTTGTAATCTGCCCAGGAGCAACTTATACCCATTAACCCTTGACTTTTCCATGTGTCTCTTGTAAAAAGGGAGTCTCCAAACTCTTGGCACACACCCTTCATGTACCTGTTTGTGGTGATAAGGTCTCCTCTAAGCCTTCGAGGCTGAGCAAACCTAGTCCTCTCAGCCTCGCTTTGTATGGTAGCATCTCCCTTTATTCAGTGCTTCTCAGCCTTTTTGGTCCGGCATCGTGTCACGCAGGAGTCCTCAGCACAGGAAGGAGATGGAGCTGTTGGAGCGGGTCCAGAGGAGGCCACGAACATGATCCAAGGGCAGAAGCACCTCCTGTACGAGACCAGGCTGAGAGAGTTGGGGTTGTTCAGCCTGGAGAAGAGAAGGCTCCAAGGAGACCTTAAAGCATCTCCTAGTAGTGTCCCTACCTGTGTCTGGGGATTGGAGCTTGGTGGGCTTCAATACTGCTTCCAGCTCAAACCATTCTGTGATTCTACGCCCATCTTCACAGTCTCACACACCACAGGTTGTGGGAATACAGCCACACCACGGGTCTGGATACCTGACAGAATGTCACAACCACTGAAATGTGACGCTGAGCAACCTCAGGGAGAGGGATTTGCATTTGTTGACTGCAGAGGGCTGAAAACATTGCTTTATTTCCATCAGCTGAGCCTCATGCTTTTAAAAACAAGCCTGAACTGAGATGAACCCAGCTCTCCGCTTGGCTGCAGGATGCAGATTTTCCTGTCTTTTCCCTTTCCCAGCAAAAACAGATGTGATCCAGCTTCCTTTGGGAGATACAGATTTCGTAGGGGGAGTGCTGAACTACCTCTCCAGCAGGATATTGTGGAAAGGGAGATCATGGACAGCCTCTGCCCTCAGCCCATGGATTTAAGCCACAGCTGATGTGAAGGACAGCAGAAGAGCCTGTGCCAGCTGCCAAAATCATAGAAATCCTCATGCAAAAAGTGGTGTCAAGCTGATCTCCAAAATTAAATTCCTTTAACAGTTAAGATCAGCGCAAAGCCAGGCCTTGATGGCACTGCTGACGGAGATCCTCCTGCCAGCAAGCCTGTCTCTGCTGTGACAACATCTATTACAGTGACAAATATTAACAGAGCGGATAATTGTGGCATATTCTTAATTTATTAAAAATAGCAGCATTTTCTTTTTCATTGCAGCATTGACAATGACTGATTTTTAATTAAGAGTGACCTAGCAAGTAACTTGCCAGAACAGGCATGAGCCCTTAGAGATGTATCCCAACCATCTCAGACAGCCCCACTTACAATATTCCGCATTGTTCTCTACCGAATTGGTCTTAAAATCAAGAGATTTCTGTTGAACATGGGATTTTAAAAAAGCAGTAAGCTCAAAATTTCACCATCAACTTTGGAAAGAAGGGGGGAAAATGGAAATTAAAAGTATCTATCATGGTAAGAGAAAGGAGGACTGGTTTAGAGAGCTGCTTTCTGCCTTGGGGTCTTTTGCCCTGGATGAATTTGTTGAGTTTGCTTGGTTTAAGTCTATGAAAGATAGAATCGCAGAACCATGGAATGGCTGGGGGTAAAGGAACCTTAAAACACATCCAGTCCCACCCCTGCCATGGGCAGGGACACCTCCCACTGGATCAGGGGCTCCAAGCCCCATCCAACCTGGCCTTGAACCCTTCCAGGGACGGGGCAGCCACCACTTCCCTGGGCAACCTGGGCCAGGACCTCCCCATGCTCATCGTGAAGAAATTCTTCTTAATGTCTAAACTAAATCTTCCTCTTCCAATTTAAAGCCATTCCCCCATGTCCTGTCACTCCTGGCCTTTGTAAAAAGCTCCTCCCCAGCTTTCCTGGAGCCCCTTTCAGCACTGGAAGCTGCTCTAAGGTAACAGAATCACTGAATCACCAGGTTGGAAAAGACCCACCGGATCATTGAGTCCAACCGTTCCCATCAATCACTAAACCATGTCCCTCAGCACCTCGTCCACCCGTGCCTTAAACCCCTTTAGGGAAGGTGAATCAACCCCCTCCCTGGGCAGCCTCGGACAGGGACCAATGACCCTTTCCGTGAAAAATTTTTTCCTGATGTCCAGCCTGACCCTCCCCTGGTGGAGCTTGAGGCCATTCCCTCTCGTCCTGTCCCCTGTCGCTTGGTAGAAGAGCCCAGCTCCCTCCTCTCCACAACCTCCCCAGAGCCTCCTCCAGGCTGAACAACCCCAGCTCTCTCAGCCTGTCCTCACAGCAGAGGCGCTCCAGCCCTCGGATCATCTCTGTGGCCTCCTCTGGACTTCTGGACATTTCCTAAAATGGTTTAGGAAATATGTTGGGAAAGCAACAGGTTTCACAATGATTTATTTTTTGCAAATTTCGCAACACGTAGGGTCACTGTTTGCAATGGAAGCTGTAATGTTTGGCAGGAGAAGAAACTTTGCTTTTTGTCTTTTCCACCAGGCACTGACCAGACACAAGTCCCCTTCTGCACACCAAACCGTGTATCTGAAAACATCTCTTTTAGATTCCTCCCTGCTCGATTTAACAAATTGTTAGCTCTGGTATTTTCTGGAACTGATTCTGTCCCATTGAACCTAAAAATAGGAAGCACATTCCCTGAGGGTTTAGTTCTGCTAAAGGGAATGCTGGAGCCCTTTGGTTTCTTCTGCAGGGCCATGATATCGCTGAATCATTTCCAGCTTGTGATCATCTATTGCTCCACATCTATTACTGCCAAAGCCAGCTGTTCCCCATCAGATTTTCCCAATAACTTTGCTGGGGCGACTGACCCTGCCCTTGTCCTTTTTGTGCCACATCTGATTTTTCAGCCCTTTCCTCCAGATCCTCATGGTGGTTTGGAGACTCTGTCCCTCCCCCAGTCCTAGGCCCTGTCAACTCCACGTGCTCTTCAGATTTAAATTCTCCATGCTCTCCTCTGTGTTATTACTGAAATTAAACCTCATAAGGGGCTTGTGCAGCAGCCCAGGGGACAGGGAATCATGAGTGACTGTCTCCGAGCTAGGAATCACTCCCAACGGGCAGCAGGGATGAAGCTGCCATGGGGTGTGGGGAGGTGTCAAAAGCCTTATCATAGAATCATAGAATCATAGAATTGTAGAATTGTAGAATCATAGAATCATAGAATCATAGAATCATAGAATCATAGAATCATAGAATAGTTTGGGTTGGAAGGGACATGGGCACGGACACCTCCCACTAGATCAGGTTACGCAAGGCTCCATCCAACCTGGCCTGGACACCTCCAGGGATGGGGCAGACACAGCTTCCCTTGGCAACCTGTTCCAGCCCCTCACCACTCTCATGGTGAAGAAATTCTTCCTGATGTCTAGTCTAAACCTGCCCTTCTCTAGCTTATATCCATTTCCCTTCGTCCTGTCACCAGAAGCCTTTATGAATAGTCTCTCTCCAGCTTTCTTGTAGGCTCCTTTCAGGTACTGGAAGGTCACTATAAGGTCTCCTCAGAGCCTTCTCTTCTCTAGGATGAACAAGCTCAACTCTCTCAGCCTGTCCTCATGTGGAAAATGCTCTAGCTCTCGGATCATCTTTGTAGCCTCCTCTGGACCTGTTCCAACAGCTCCATCTCCTTCTTACATTGAGGATTCCAGAACTGGACACAGGACTCCCCTGAGGTCTCCTCAGAGAGGAATAGAAGAGCAGAATCCCCTCCCTCACCCTGCTGGCCACGCTGCTTTTGGTGCAGCCCAGTACCCCATTGGTTTCTGGGCTGTGAGTGCACATTGCTGGGTGATGTCGATCTTCTCGTCCACCAGCATCCCCAGGTCCTTCTCCTCAGGGCTACTCTCAATCATGTCATCCCCCATCATGTACTAAAAATGGGAATTGCCCCAAACCAGGTGTAGGACCTTGCACTTGGCCTTGTTGAACCTCATGATGTTCTCGTAGCCCCACTTCTTCAGCCTGTCCAGGTCCCTCTGGATGACATCCCGTCCTTCAGATGTGGTGACTACACCACTCAGCTTGGTGTCATCTGCAAACTTGCTGAAGGTGAACTCAATCTCACTGTCAATATAATTGATGACCACTAGGTTGATCGTACAGGATTTGCCCCTGGTGAAGCCGTGCTGGCTGCTGTTAATCACCTCTCTTGATCAGGGAGTGAAGGGACAGGACAAGGAGGAATGGTTTTAAGCTGAAACAGGGGAGATTGAGACAAGATCTCAGCAAGAAATGTTCTCCTGTGAGGGTGGGGAGGTCCTGGCCCAGGCTGCCCAGAGCAGTGGTGGCTGCCCCATCCCTGGAGGGTTTCAAGGCCAGGTTGGATGGGGCTTGGAGCAACCTGATCCAGTGGGAGGTGTCCCTGCCCATGGCAGCGGGCTGGAACGGGATGGGCTTTGAGGTCCTTTCCAACCCAAACCATTCCATGATTCTGTGTTTGATGGGAAACATTGGTGTCTAACACCAGACTGAGGCTCTTGGGGCTGTGTCCACCACAGGACTTAAATCAGTAGGTTGGGAGGGACAGGAATGCTCACAACACTGGATATGGACAAGTCCAGGTAGGAGGATGGAGTCTTCCTGACAAAACCTACAGGATACAGTGAGAAGGAGGAGAAGTTTGCTGAGGGGAGCACTGGCAGAGCAGCTCCTGGGGCAGGGAGGCAGGGAAGGTCCACAGACAGTTTTTCAGAAATAAGTTTGGTTTTAATGTCTGAATCCACCAAACTGCATGAATCTGATGGCTCAGCAGTGCTAAGATACATCATTCATGTTCATTATGATCTTCTCATGCTGGGATTATTCACCCTTCCTTCAAGCTGTGTCCCCTTTTTGTGGTTACTCTTTGCTCTTTTAAGGCTCAGAAAAAGAAAGGAGAATAACATCTTCTCACTCATTTGTGGATGTGGAGACAGGAGAGCAGCTGATCTTCGCTCCCACTGCCTTCTGCTCTGTGAGCCAAGGGTGAAAGAGACCCTTTGTCAGATGGCGCCTGGCCCAGACATAGTCAGGGAATGTCTCTGATCTTTGAACTTTTACATTCAAACCACAGTGACCAAGCGTGACCCATGCACGCAGCTGACAGCACCGACCAAGACCAAATGGAGACCCGTGTCATAAGCTGCTTCCTTTATTCTCTCGGAGAGTTCATCAATATCCTTTCAGCTCCTAATAGCTGAAAGACTGTTGAAGCATTGGAAGAGGCTGCCCAGGGCAGTGGTCGAGTCTCCATCCCTGGAGGGGTTCAAAAAACGTGTAGATGTGGCACTTGGGGATGCAGTTTAGTAGGTTTGATGGTGTTGGGCTGATAGTTGGACTGGATGATCTTAAAGGTCTTTTCCAACCTTAGTGATTCCGTGACTCAATGATTCTAAGTATGACTGGCTGCTCCTGGGCTCCTACTCTGAATTTCTCAGCTCTCACAAGAAGCTCGGAGTTGATGAAACATTAAGAATTACTCATCTCCAGATAATGTACCAACACTAGAAGCTTGTATCTCGCTGCCACGCAATTCCGTGTGGAGACTCAGGGCTGCAACAGAAATGTGTGCATTATTACAGAAAACCCTGAAGCATGCTGACGGTCAGCACTGCTTACAGCTGCGCAAGGAAACATCTGGGGGACTCAGGCTGCAGAACTCACCACCAGCACAAATTCAAATTAACCTCAAGGATGAGAGAGGAGGACAAAATGTGAGGCTGCTTTCTTGTGGAACCAGCACGTTCCTGCCACAGCTGGGGCTTTGCGCTGAGACCAGTGGTGCCAGCCGGCGGGTACCAGCTGTGAGATGGCTGGCAAATCTTTAACTTTTTTTTTTAACACTCGTTAGTGTAAGTTCTGAGCTCCACTACTCATGCGCAGCATGTCCTTGGAGCTACAACTGTGTGACTCTCCTATCCCTATTTCTGACTCAGCCAGTCATGTGGATCAGAGCAAACAGCAAATCCGTCAAAAATAACGAATAGAAGTACTCAAAAGACATGAAAAACAGCAGTCATGATTTCCCTATGCAAATATTTTGAAGATTGCCTGAGGGCACTGGGAGGAAGAAGAAGGCATTGTGACCAGAGGAACCTGAGACCCTCTGAAGTATGACTGGTGAGGAAGCCTCAGGGAAATTCAGAACCAGAGAGGAACTGGTTGCTTCTAGGAGCCCCAGCCTGGAAAGACCAGCGCATCTGCAGGGGGAGGAGGACTTTTGATTCTGGAGGAGGAAGGAACTTGGTATGTCCAAGCACTGGCTCAGGCAGACACCACAATTACGCACAAAATGAACAGGCAGCTGCTATAGAAATTTTATCTTTTATGAGGGGTAGGGGTGATTTTCATTAATTAAAATCAGTTGGTTTTTTCTCCTGGAAGAAGAAGTAAAATGTTTCTTTTGTAGAAAGAAAAGAGGGAATTGTTCATCAGCTGATAACATCCAACTCCTTACACTCCCCTGAGGAGCAGAAAGGCCCCACTGTCCTTGCCAGATTTTCCCACCACAGGTTTTGCTCTTTGCAATGGCTCTGGCTTGCCAAGTGGCTCCAACTCATCACATGGTGCTGTCCTTCCCACCACTCATCCCTAGCCCTTCCATTATGCTGATATTCCCATTCCTGCAGCTGAGCCAAGACAGATCAAGCCAGATGAGCCACATCGTCCTGTTGTTAGGGCTTAGCCACATGAACTGCATCTTTGTGCCAATCTGTCTGAACAGGGAGAGCAAGGAGAGGTGGCTCCAACCCTTCTTGTGGCTGACTGTGCTCTGCTTCAACCAGTTCAAAACCCCAGCCCGCATCGGGAGCTCTGACTGTTGTGCAGTTGTGCACACATGAGCGTCAAATGGAGATGCTTCCTGGAAAGTTCCTAGGCTGTTCCTTAGAAAGAGGTTTCAGAAAGGAGAATACAAGCCAGGCAAACCATATGCTACATCTATCCTATATGTATCCCCCGTAGTGAGGAAATCCTTGACAACAATCATAGAATCATAGCATAGTTTGGGTTGGAAGGGACAATAAAGATCATCTAGTTCCAACCCCCCTGCCACGGGCAGGGACATCTCACTAGATCAGGCTGCCCAGGCCCATCCAACCTGGCCTTGAACATTTCCAGGCACGGGGCAGCCACAACTTCCCTGGGCAACTTGTTCCAGGTCCTCACCGCTCTCATAGTGAAGAAATTCCTACTTATATCCAGTCTAAATCTGCTTCTTTCCAGTTTATACCCATTGACCCTAGTCCTGTCACTATAAGACTTTGTAAACAGTCCCTCCACAGCTTTCTTGTAGCTCCTTCAGGTACTGGAAGGTCATATGGGGTCTCCTTGGAACCTCCTCGTCTCCAGGCTGGACAAACCCAACTCTCTCAGCCTGTCCTTACATGGGAGATGCTCCAGCCCTCTCATCATCTTTGCAGCCTCCTCTGGATCTGTTCAACAGCTTCATATCTGTCTTATGCTAAGGACTCCAGAAATGGATGCAAGACACCAGACGACGTCTCACAAGAGAGGAATAGAGGGGCCAAATCCCCTCCCTCCCTGCTGGCCACGCTGCTTTGGATGCAGCCCAGGACACAGTTGGTTTCTGGGCTGTGAGCGCACGTTGCCGGCTCATGTCAACCTTCTCATCCCCAGCACCCCAAGTCCTTCTCCTCAGGGCTGCTCCCAATCACATCATCCCACAGCCTGTACTGAAGCTGCAGACTGCCTTGTTCCAGATGCAGGACTTTGCCTTTGGCGTTGTTGAACCTCATGAGCTTCACACACCCTCACTTCAACAATGCAGAGACCAGGATATTCTTCGGCATGTAAGTTAAGAAGAATCTGTTCTTTCATCTAGCACTGATGTAAAATAAGCTCTAAGTCACAAGACAACCCTCATGCCTTCAGACTAAAATTAGCTTTTTCAGGAGCAAATATTTTCAAAGCTGGTGGGCAGACTTCACAACAAGCATTACAGAGGGATCAGAGGGTCCGCACATCCCTATATTTTTAAGATTTCAAGCCGATGGATGTGCTGCACATTTGGGTACTGTATGTACTTATTTATTATACATAAAATTGGTTTTGCCTAAGTGGTAAGACTGAAGCAACATTTCCCACTAAACACCTCATAAAATTAGGCAAAACTATGATATATGAAAAAATTAAGACCTCCCAAAACTTAAATCATAGAATCACAGAATGGTTTGGGTTGGAAGGGACCTTAAAGCCCATCCAGTTCCACCCCCTGCCCTGGGCAGGGACACCTCCCACTGGATCAGGGGCTCCAAGCCCCATCCAACCTGGCCCTGAACCCCTCCAGGGATGGGGCAGCCACCCCTGCTCTGGGCAGCCTGGGCTGGTGCTTCACCACTCTCAGTGTGAAGAATTTCTTCATAACACCTAATCTAAATATCCCCCTTTCCAATTTAAAGCTATTCCCCCTTGTCTGGGACTGGGACAGGGAAAGGGAAAGGGAAAGGGAAAGGGAAAGGGAAAGGGAAAGGGAAAGGGAAAGGGAAAGGGAAAGGGAAAGGGAAAGGGAAAGGGAAAGGGAAAGGGAGAGGGATTGAGACTGAGACAGGGACTGTGAATGAGACAGGGACAGGGACTGAAACGGGGCCAAGGACAGGGACTGGTATGGGAACTGGGACAGGTACAGGGACTGAAATGGAGACAAGGACAGGGACAGGGACTGGAGGCTGGCTGATGTTGTGCCCATCTACAAAAAGGGCCGCAGGGAGGACCCAGGAAACTCCAGGCCTGTCAGTCTGACCTCAGTGCCAGGGAAAGTCATGGAGCAGGTGATCTTGAGTGCTATCATGAAGCACATGCAAGAGAACCGGGTGATCAGGCCCAGTCAACACGGGTTCACAAAAGGCAGGTCTTGCCAGACTAACCTGATCGCCTTCTATGACAAAGTGACCCGGCTGCTGGATGAGGGAAAGGCTGTGGATGTGGTCTTCCTGGACTTCAGCAAAGCCTTTGACACAGTTTCTCACAGCGTTCTGCTTGAGAAACTGTCAGCCTCTGGGCTGGACAGGCGCACACTCTCCTGGGTGGAAAACTGGTTGGATGGCCGGGCCCAGAGAGTGGTGGTAAATGGTGTGAAATCCAGCTGGAGGCCAGTGACAAGTGGGGTTCCCCAGGGCTCAGTGCTGGGTCCAGCCCTGTTCAATGTCTTCATCAATGATCTGGATGAAGGCATCGAGTGCACCCTGAGCAAGTTTGCGGATGACACTAAGCTGGGTGGAAGTGTCAATCTGCTGGAGGGTCGGGAGGCTCTGCAAAGGGATCTGAACAGGCTGGACCGCTGGGCTGAGTCCAACGGCATGAGGTTTAACAAGGCCAAATGCCGGGTCCTGCACTTGGGGCACAACAACCCTATGCAGTGCTACAGACTGGGAGAAGTCTGTCTAGAAAGCTGCCTGGAGGAGAGGGACCTGGGGGTGTTGGTTGACAGCCGACTGAACATGAGCCAGCAGTGGCCCAGGTGGCCAAGAAGGCCAATGGCATCTTGGCTTGGATCAGAAACGGCGTGACCAGCAGGTCCAGGGAGGTTATCCTCCCTCTGTACTCGGCACTGGTGAGACCGCTCCTCGAATACTGTGTTCAGTTCTGGGCCCCTCACCACAAGAAGGATGTTGAGGCTCTGGAGAGAGTCCAGAGAAGAGCAACAAAGCTGGTGAAAGGGCTGGAGAACAGGCCTTATGAGGAGCGGCTGAGAGAGCTGGGGTTGTTTAGCCTGGAGAAGAGGAGGCTGAGGGGAGACCTCATTGCTCTCTACAACTACCTGAAAGGACGTTGTAGAGAGGAGGGTGCTGGCCTCTTCTCCCAAGTGACAGGGGACAGGACAAGAGGGAATGGCTTCAAGCTCCGCCAGGGGAGGTTTAGGCTAGACGTTAGGAAAAAATTCTTTACAGAAAGGGTCATTGGGCACTGGAACAGGCTGCCCAGGGAGGTGGTTGAGTCACCTTCCCTGGAGGCGTTTAAGGCACGGGTGGACGAGGTGCTGAGGGATATGGTTTAGTGTTTGGTAGGAACGGTTGGACTCGGTGATCCGGTGGGTCTCTTCCAACCTGGTTATTCTGTGATTCTGTGATTCTGTGATTCTGTGATTCTGTGAAATGGGACAGGGACTTGGATAGGAACAGAGACAGGGACTGGGATTGCATCAGGGGCTGGGACAGGGACAGGGACAGAAACTGGGACTGGGACAGGGACTGGCACTGGGACTAAGACTGAGACAGGGAGTGAGACTGGGACAGGCACCAGCACTGAGAATCTAACTGGGATGGGGACTGATACTGAGACAGAGACTGGGACTGGGATGGGGCTTGGGACTGAGACTGAGACTGGGATTGGTACTGGGATTGAGATTGGGACTGGGACTGAGACTGGGACTGATACAAGAAGCCGTTACTATCACAAAAAGTGAAACATATTTTATTTAAGCTAAAGTAGAGTTACGTTTTATGTAAGCAATTGTAGTTTTTGAAAGTTGGACAGAATGTCCCTCTGAGAGTGTGTTTTCTTTTAAAACAGTGGAGATGACGCCGCCTTCTGTTCAGTGTGATCTGTGCTGAGCAGAGGTGTCTAGTCCTGTAATCGCCTCTGTTTGGCGTTTTCTCCCTATCTCAAGTGCAAGGTCAGGCAGAGCCGGCTCCAAAGCTCCAAATCAGTGAGAGTTTTGACCATTGTGAAGTTCACCATAGCATTAAAATGAGTCCTTGGAAGGTAACGGTTGGACTCGATGATCCGGTGGGTCTCTTCCAACCTGGTTATTCTGTGATTCTGTGATTCTGTAACAGAAATGCGTAAGATTTCTGGGAAAATGTATACACATACCTCTTAAGTGGGAAATCCATCCTGTCCCCAGCTGGTGTCTGGCTGCACACGGTCGATGGAGATGACACCCCCGTGTTGCCCAGCCCTGATAAAAGAGGTTTCATTTCTAAAACTCCAAAATGAACCAGACAGAGTTGATTTGCTGGCATTTATGGTATCGGGACAGGGACATGGACTGAGACAGGGACTGGAATAGGGACTGCGAGTGGGACTTGGACAGGACTGGGACAAGGACTGCAGCTGGGAGTGGGACTGGGACAAGGACCCTTACTAAGTTTGGAGATGACACTAAGCTGGGAGGCAGTTGTCGATCTGCTGGAGGGTCGGGAGGCTCCAAAGGGATCTGAACAGGCTGGATCCATGGGCTGAGACCAATGGCAGGAGGTTTAACAAGGCCAAATGCCGGGTCCTGCACTTGGGGCACAACAACCCTGAGCAGCTCCAGACTAGGAGAAGTCTGGCTGGAAACTGCCTGCAGGAGAGGGACCTGGGTGTGTTGGTTGACAGCGACTGAACATGAGCCAGCAGGGGCCCAGGTGGCCAAGAAAGCCAATGGCATCTTGGCTTGGATCAGACACGGCGTGGCCAGCAGGGCCAGGGAGGTTCTTCTCCCTCTGGACTCAGCATTGGTGAGACCGCTCCTCGAATCCTGTGTTCAGTTCTGGGCCCCTCACCACAAGAAGGATGTTGAGGCTCTGGAGCGAGTCCAGAGAAGAGCAACAAAGCTGGTGAGGGGGCTGGAGAACAGGCCTTATGAGGAACGGCTGAGAGAGCTGGGGGTGTTTAGCCTGGAGAAGAGGAGGCTGAGGGGAGACCTCATTGCTCTCTACAACTACCTGAGAGGAGATTGTGGAGAGGAGGGAGCTGGGCTCTTCTCCCAAGTGACAGGGGACAGGACGAGAGGGAATGGCCTCAAGCTCCACCAGGGGAGGTTCAGGCTGGACATTAGGAAAAAATTTTCCACAGAAACAGTCATCGGGCACTGGAACAGGCTGCCCAGGGAGGTGATGGAGTCACCATCCCTGGAGGTGTTTAGAAGACAGGTATACAAGGCACTCAGGGACATGGTTTAGTGACAGATAGGAATGGCTGGACTCGCTGATCCATAAGGTCTTTTCCAACCTGGTGATTCTATGATTGTATGAAGGACTGCAGCTGGGAGTGGGACTGCAACATGGAGTGGGACTGAGAGTGGGACAAGGACTGCGACGGGGAGTGGGGCTAGGACAGGGACAGGTACTGCGACTGGGACAGACCGGCAGATGACACCAAGCTGAGTGGTGCAGTTGCCACACCAGAAGGACGGATGTCATCCAGAGGAACCTGGACAGGCTGGATAGGTGGGGCTGTGAGAACCTCATGAGGTTCAACAACCCTAAAGGCAAAGTCCTGCAACTGGGACAAGACAGTCTGCAGCTTCAATACAGGACTGGGAATGATGTGACTGGGAGCAGCCCTGAGGAGAAGGACTTCGGGTGCCGGGGGATGAGAAGCTGGACATGAGCCGGCAACGTGTGCTCAAAGCCCAGAAACCAACCGTGTCCTGGGCTGCATCCAAAGCAGCGTGGCCAGCAGGGCGAGGGAGGGGATTTAGCCCCTCTTTTCCTCTCTTGTGAGATGTTGTCTGGAGTCCTGTGTCCATTTCTGGAGTCCTTAGCATAAGACAGATATGAAGCTGTTGAACAGATCCAGAGGAGGCTGCAAAGATGATGAGAGGGCTGGAGCATCTCCCATGTAAGGACAGGCTGAGAGAGTTGGATTTGTCCAGCCTGGAGAAGAGAAGGTTCCAAAGAGACCTCCTATGACCTTCCAGTACCTGAAGGGGCTACCAGTGTAGGTGGTGGGATGGAGGCCATGGGCCATCTCCAGCAGGCAGTGTGAACTTGTCCTTCTTCAGAGACACTGTGTGGCGCATGCGGATAAACTCCTGTGTTCCAGCTCAGCTGAAGGGCTGGGTAGCAAGTTTCACCTGCAGGCATTTTTGTTTGCTAGAACTTTGCCTACAGTAGTCGTTAATTCCATATTTAAACTATTAATTCTGCCATCAGAGAAAGGCCCGTATTTACTTTCCTGAGCAGATACAAATAACTGCTAATAACTTTTTCCATTGCTTTTCAGGCGGCGGCAGCAGGTCTCAGCTATGTTGGGGCGTACGTCATTAACACCTACAAGAGCTACGACAACTTTCTGCAGGATAAATACGCTCTCTTACCTGCCGTCATCATTCTTTGTGTTGCTGTGGTCATGTTCATTATTGGGTTGATCGGCTGCTGTGCCACCTTCCGGGAGTCTCGAGTTGGTCTGTGGCTGGTGAGTGTCGCATGTGGTTGCGTGTCCTCTTCTTCTCAGCCAGCTTGTCGGAGATGAGTGTGGAGAGCAGCATGTTTTGAGAAGCAAGGTGGTGAGGAAACAGGTAGACAGGAATTTCCAAAGCTAACCAAACACGTTTTATTTTTTTTTTCCTGCTGACTTTATTCTCTGAACCCTAAAAGTATGCCTAGACTTGATGCCCTGGCAGCCCAGAAACCAACCACATCATGGGTGCATCCAAAGCAGCAGGACCAGCAGGGTGAGGGAGGGGATTCTGTCCCTCTGCTCTGTTCAAGCGAGACCCCCCCACACCCCAGAGCCCTGTGTCCAGTTCTGGAATGCTCAGCACAAGGAGGACATGAGCTGTTAAAGCAAGCCCCGAGGAGGCCACGAAGATGATCCAAGGGCTGGAGCACCTTCCAGACCAGGACACGCTGAGACAGTTGGTGTTTAGGCCAGAGAAGAGAAGGCTGCAGGGAGCCCTTAGAGCTGCTCCAAGTAGAGAAAGGGGCTCTAGGAAGAGAGGGGAGGGGCTCTTGACCAGGGAGTGTGGGGGTAGGGTTGCGGGGAGCAACTTACGCTGAAAGAGGGGAGATGGAGATGAGATCTTAGGGAGAAATGTTTTCCTGTGAGCGTGGGGAGGCCCTGGCCGAGGTTACCCAGAGCAGTGGTGGCTGCCCCATCCCTGGAGGGGTTCAAGGCCAGGTTGGATGGGGCTTGGAGCCCCTGATCCAGTGGGAGGTGTCCCTGCCCATGGCAGGGGGTGGAACTGGATGGGCTTTAAGATCCTTTCCATCATTCTATGAATTAAGGCTGAGGAAAGAGAAAAGTAAACGCAGAACTCTGTGACATTTTGGTTGCTGATCTTTGTTTTTGTTTGCAGGTACTTGAGAGGCCGTTTAAGATATGGCCATGTTAACATCATCATTCAAGCGATAAACACTGCAGTTGCGGCCAAGTACAGGATTATTCGTCAGTCACTAAAATCTATGGAACCATCAGAGAAGAAACTCTACAACAGGTTCATGGAGGAAGAAATAAAGGAAACAAGAGGTATTTTTTATTTGTTTGTTGGTATCAATCTCATAACACTCGGATATTGCAGCACGTGTATGAAAGTCCTGGAAAAGAGCCCTGAATGACTAATGACAGCATGTGCTGTTGGTGTAACCCGCGGCATCTTCTCATCAGCAAAGAGCCCCTCCAGCACTCTGCTGCTGGTGGAGTGGCCTGACCTCTGGGAGTGCTTCAAGCCATCAGTCCGAAAGATTTTGGCAAAGCTGCTATTGCTTGTTCTCAGACAGAGAACAGGAAAGCAGAGTAACGATCCGTGGGTGTCGCAGGCCTTTCCCTCCTTTCCCAGCACGGGGTGCAGAGCCTGCGCTGGATTTGGCCCGGAGGAGTTCCTGTCCAACACCGCTTGGACAGTCGGGAGCAATGAAAGTTCTGGTCCTCCCCTGATGTTGGGGAGGACAGAAATGAGATGCATCCCCAGGTTAGATTCCAGGCTCTAAGGAAAGTAAATGTTCTTACTGTATGGAGCTGGATAATCAGTACAAAATCCAGTCACCTCCTCAGGCTGGAGTCCTGTAGCTCGGCAGCAAGGGTTCTTGTTTTGTCTGGAGAGTTTTCTCATAACAGGTTGCTTTGCTTTTATTTGTTTTCATGGAAAGCATGTCCCTTTGATGGCAGATAATAGGAAAACCTTTCAGAGCGCACAGTGATTTAATGTGGAATCACTACAAGTTCTGGAAAGTACGAGCTTGGTAACCAAACGATGCCAAGTGAGAAGTCCTGCACCTCGGCCAGGAAACTCCCCAGATGAACGGCAGGCTGGTCAGAGAGTGGATTGAGAGCAGCCCTGAGGAGAAGTTGTCTTCTAAGCCGTTAGGCAGGTGTTTTCTTCCCCTGGTGAACAAACGTGTCGCCGTGGCCCTTCGGGACCTGGTGGTGGGGTTGGGCTGATGGTTGGATGAGCTGAGAGGTGTTTCCAACCTCGATCACCATTGGTCTGCCTGCGTAAAGCTCCATCGTGCTTGTTTAGTAAAGACGCAAAAGGTTTCCTGGCAGTTTCAGCTACCAGCTGCCATTAGCTCCCTCCTCCTCAGTTCAGCTGGGAGGACTCTCCATTAAACTAACAGAAGGAACAGTTTGGGTTGGAAGGGACTTTAAGGCCCATTCAATTCCACCCCCTGCCATGAGCAGGACACCTCCCACTGGATCAGGGGCTCCAAGCCCCATCCAACGTGGCCTGGAACCCCTCCGGGGATGGGGCAGCCACCCCTGCTCTGGGCAGCCTGGGCCAGGGGCTCCCCACACTGAGCATGAAGAATTTCTTTCTGATGTCTGATCTAAATCTTCCCCTTCCAGTTTAAAGCCATTCCCTCTCATCATGCCCCTGCAATCCCAGACCAAGAGCTGCTCCTCAGTTTTCCTTGAGTCCCTTTCAGCACTGGAAGCTGCTCTAAGGTCTCCCTGGAGCCTTCTCTTCTCCAGGCTGCACAACCCCAACTCTCTCAGCCTGTCCTTGTATGGGAGGTGCTCTAGCCCTTGGATCATCTTTGTGGCCTCCTCTGGACCTTGTGCCGACCCAGCTGTAGGGCCTTGGCCTTGTTGAACCTCCTGAGGTTGACGCTGCCCCACCTCCCCAGCCCATCCAGGTCCCTCTGGATGCCATCCCCTCCTTCTGGAGTGACACCTGCATCTCTCAGTTAGTGTCATCTGCCAGCTTGCCTAGGGTGCCCTTGATCTTGCTGTTTGTGTCACTGATGAAGATATTAAACAGCACTGCTCCCAGTATGGACCTCGGAGGGACACTGCTTGTCATGGATCCCCATCTGGACGTTGAGCCGTTGACCACAGCTCTCTGAATGCGAGCATCCAACCAATTCCTTATCCACTGAACAATCCACCCATCCAATCCCTATTTCTGCAGTTTAGAGAGAGGGATCTTGTGGGGGTCGGTGTCAAAGGCTTTACAGATGTCCAGATTGGTGATGCCCATTGCTTTTCCAGTGTCCGCTCATGTGCTCGGCCCATCTCGAAAGTCACTAGGTTGTCGGGCAGGACTTGCCCTTGGTGAAGCTGTGCTGGCTGCCTGGAATCCCCTCCGTGTTTCACCTAGCCCTGTCTTATCACCTCTCCACCTTATCTAAGATGCTGCTGCCCTGCCTGACTTTAAGGGTAAAGGGAGGAGGAAGAATGCCACCTTCTTTCCAAGCCGGAACGCCCCCAGCCTTGCCTTTTCTTTCTCATCAGACTTGGCAGCATAATCCTACAGGGAAGATGTTATTCCCTTCTACTTCCTCTCCTTGAAGATAATTGGGCCTGTCTCTCTCATACCTTAACTAGCACGTTCCGGGTTTCAGGTCGCTTTTCTCCCTGAACGGTTTTGTGAAGGTGGTTAAAGCCTTACGCCGTGTTTCAGGAAGCATTAAAAGCAGAGTTGTTTTACTGGGTCTATAATTATCTCCTCTCTGAGAAGTGCGTAAGGACTGAATATGCAATCACAGCTAGCGACAGCTATGGAGTGCTGAGAATAACTCCTCTCCCTCACCTTTTACACCTGCAGGGATGGGGCAGCCACTGCTTCCCTGGGCAACCTGGGCCAGGGCCTCGCCGTGCTTATCATGAGGAATTTCTTCCCTGTGTCTGAGCTAAATCTTCCCTCTTCTAATTAAAGCCATTCCCCCTCGTCCTATCACTCCAGACCCTTGTAGAAAATCGCTCCCCACAGATTGCCCTACAGCACAGTTATTTCTATGGTGATGTTGTCTTTTGTTTTCCAGGTAGATTTTTCATTGTGGAGGAGGACATCAAAGAGTTTACAGAACTGAAGCTGGATAAGCACTTTTACGATATTACTAGTATCCTCCACCACTTTCAGAGGCTAAGAGAAATCCATCAGCCTGGATTGGTACGCTATGTCATCTGCTAATCCAGAGGTGTAAATCGCACTCGGGTATTGATTTTTTATCTGCCAAGGTTCTGTGTGTCATCTTTCCTACCTAGCTCTCCGATTTTCTGATTTGTGGGGACCAAGAGATGTGTTTCAGCCATCTGTCCTAGATTAGAAGCGGTAATGGCAAACAGCCTCACAGACTGTTTCAGGCTCTGTTGTTAGTCAGATTAAGGGTTACCCGGAGGGTTTTCCTGCTTCCCCAGGCAGCCAGATCAACCAGAGCAGAATTATTGTGATAAATTCTAGCTCTGAAAGGAATCAAAGCTGTTTTGGTAAGAAGTTAGGTTATTTTTCTTCAACAAGTCTGGATCTGCCGTTAAGCTAACATCTGATCTGAAACACCTCCTCTTGGCCCCTATCAGCTGAGACTCTTCGTGGTTCATACAGCTCACTCCAATTAAAACAAGCTTGACAGGAAAGCACTGAAAGTGTCAAGACGGGGAAATTAAACCACTCTAACTCACCACGTGCACTGTTCGTGCGTCCGTGCACACTTTGTTTTCTCCCCTAAGTGTCATAAATCATGTAGATGCTGAAACGTCGGTGTCTGCGGAGCAGCTGGGCAGGTGAGTCCTGGCTGGAGAGGATGCATCGGTGCAGTGAAGCAGCCCTCGGTGCCACTCGCCCCACAGTGCAGAGCTGCACACACCATGCCGGGATGCTCCAACTCTGCTATTGGTGTGCAGTGCCCTTCCTACTGTGACCAAGGACATCAAAAACAGGAACAGAATCCCTTTGGCCCAGGCACCACACCTTCCTCCTTTTTACCTGCGCCAAGAACGGGCCAAAACTTTGAGTTTATTTCTCTTTGAATGTTCAGCTTGGAGAAGAGAAGGCTGCAGGAAGTCCTTGGAGCAGCTTCCAGTACTAAACACAGCTCCAGGAAAACTGGAGAGGAGCTCTTGACCAGAGAGTGCATGGACAGGATGAAGGGGAAGGGCTTTAAATTGGAAGGAGGAGATTAGATGAGACATTAGGAAGAAATTCTTCACACTGAGGGTGGGGAGGCACCAGCCCAGGTTGCCCAGAGCAGTGGTGGCTGCCCCATCCCTGGAGGGGTTCAAGGCCAGGTTGGATGGGGCTTTAAGCAACCTGATCCAGTAGGACTGGTGGAACAGGTTGGGTTATAAGGTCCCTTCGAACCAAACTGTTCTGTGGTTCTATGTGACCCCTAGCCTGCAAGCTGATGTGGATGAGTCCATGCAATGGAAGTGGTGCCAGCAGCACAACTCCCTTCCCTTCTGTTTACTGCAAACAAAGAGGCTGGTGCTTGTTAGCCTCCTTGTGCCCACAGAACCTATTCCTGCCACCTCCTTCCATCTCCCTACCCCACCACAGCTGCACCCTCCTTGTTCCCTGAAATAACTTTGCTCTTTGCTTCTTCTAACACAGCGTTTGATTTAACCCTGGTGTCAGAGCACCCACACACCAAACTGGTGCAAGAGACACTCAACGACTGCGAGGAATCCCAGCCCTTTCCATCTCACTGGCAACAAAACTAGTCGAGAGCAAAGCTTTTGATTGCCCAAACTGTCAGCAATTTAGCATCAACTTCTTTGAAAGCTTCCCTTTTTCCTTCTGTCTTATTACGTTGACCTAAAACTGCCAAAGCAAAGAAAAAAGATGAAGTCTCTCTCTCATGTAGGCACCTATCTTGGTAAATCCTTGGGAATGATCTTGTCACAACTCCCCGGTACAGGAGGGATGTCGTTAAAGCCAACGTTCTCTGCGCACCCACGTTTCCCTCCCGTTTTCCACCTCCTGCTGCACTATCATCAGCCTTCACAGACCATGAACTTCACACTCAAGAGTGGAGGTGATGGAGACCCCTGAGGAGGTGACACAACTCCAAGCTCAGAAGGATCCAGGGGTGTCCTCAGAGAGCCCAAATTTTGCCACAGTGCTTCCCGGTTTCTCTCCCAGCGTCACCTCCCTTCCCTTGCCCAGCATCCTTCCCTGCTTACCACACAAGCCATTTATCCCTTGGCACAGTTTCTCCCAGCATTCTGCTTCGGAAACTGTCACCTCTGGGCTGGACAGGCGCACACTCTCCTGGGTGGAAAACTGGTTGGCTGGAGGGCCCAGAGAGTGGTGGGAAATGGAGTTAACTCCAGCTGGAGGCCAGTGACAAGTGGTGTCCCCAGGGCTCAGTGCTGGGTCCAGCCCTGTTCAATGTCTTCATCAATGACCTGGATGAAGGCATCGAGTGCACCCTTAGCAAGTTTGCGGACGACACTAAGCTGGGTGGAAGTGTCGATCTGCTGGAGGGTCGGGAGGCTCCAAAGGGATCTGAACAGGCTGGATCCATGGGCTGAGACCAATGGCAGGAGGTTTAACAAGGCCAAATGCTGGGTCCTGCACTTGGGGCACAACAACCCTGAGTAGCTCCGGACTAGGAGAAGTCTGGCTGGAAACTGCCTGGAGGAGAGGGACCTGGGGGTGTTGGTTGACAGCGACTGAACAGGAGCCAGCAGTGGCCCAGGTGGCCAAGAAGGCCAATGGCATCTTGGCTTGGATCAGAAACGGCGTGGCCAGCAGGTCCAGGGAGGTTCTTCTCCCTCTGGACTCGGCACTGGTGAGACCGCTCCTCGAATCCTGTGTTCAGTTCTGGGCCCCTCACCACAAGAAGGATGTTGAGGCTCTGGAGCGAGTCCAGAGAAGAGCAACGAAGCTGGTGAGGGGGCTGGAGAACAAGAGGAGCGGCTGAGAGAGCTGGGGGTGTTTAGCCTGGAGAAGAGGAGGCTGAGGGGAGACCTCATTGCTCTCTACAACTCCCTGAGAGGAGATTGTGGAGAGGAGGGAGCTGGGCTCTTCTCCCAAGTGACAGGGGACAGGACGAGAGGGAATGGCCTCAAGCTCCACCAGGGGAGGTTTAGGCTGGACATTAGGAACAAGTATTTCACAGAAAGGGTCATTGGGCACTGGCAGAGGCTTCCCAGGGAGGGGGTTGAGTCACCTTCCCTGGAGGGGTTTAAGGGATTGGTGGTCGAGGTGCTGAGGGACATGGGTTAGTGTTTGATAGGAATGGTTGGACTCGATCTGATGGGTCTTTTCCAACCTGGTGATTCTGTGATTCTGTGGTTCTGTGATAGCTACCGAAGCCACACAGTGGGCAAGGGGAGCCCAGGCACAGTGGCAAAGGATCACACCAGGTCAAAGGTGCTGCAACGCAATTTTGGAAGCTGGCACCTGGATCAACTGCATTCCTGTCAGGAATGGTGGGTGGGTACCCTGAGCATTTTGCACCCCTAACAGGAGTCCAGCCAAGAGAAAGAAGGCTATTACAACTCTGTCTAAAACAAGATTTCTTCCTAGAATCATAGAATGGCTGGGTTGGACTAGACCTTTGAGAACAGAGTCCAGCCATCCTTGTACACTACTGAACCAGATCCCCAAGCAACTCATCTTCCCCTCCAGGAACGGGGACTCCACCACCTCCCTAGGAAGCCTCTGCCAGTGCCCGAGAACCTTTTCAGTGAAGAATTTTTCCTGATACCCAGTCTAAACCTCCCCTGATGCAACTTGAAGCCTTTTCCTCTTGTCCCATCACCTGTCACTTGGGAGAAGAGCTCTCAGCATTTACATTCCTGCTTATTTGCAGCAGTGAGCCTGCAGACAGGTTATCATCTGCATGGACCTTCAGAAAGCACATCTCCAAGTTACTTGGGAGAAGCAGAAAGAGAATAAATATAGGAGCTACTGAAGATCTTCCTATTCATAGATTAATACAGTAGCTGAAGCAGAGCTGGCTTCAGAATGGGAACAGCTTGCTTGAGGTCCCAATTAAGTGGAATGACTTTGTAGTGGCTGCAGTGGCTATCCGAGGGATGGAGGGATTGATGGGTGATAATGAAGGAGCTATTTGAACACGCACAGGTGAAGTTCTCAGATGGTCTTAAGCAGCCTGAAGTCCTGTATGCAATTCTGAATCCCCAACAGAAGAAGGAGATGGAACTGGTGGAATGGGTCCTGAGGAGGCCATGAAGATGATCTGAGGGCTGGAGCACCTCTGCTATGAGGACAGGCTGAGAGAGTTGGGGTTGTTCAGCCTGGAGAAGTCTCCATGGAGACCTTAGAGAAGCTCCCAGTGCTGAAAGGGGCTCCAGGAAAGCTGAGGAGGCGCTCTTGATCAGGGAGTGCAGGGGCAGGATGAGAGGGAATAGCTTTAAATTGGAAGGGGGAAAATTTAGATTCTTCACAATGAGGGTGGTGAGGCCCTGGACCAGGTTGCCCAGAGAAGATGTGGCTACCCCGTCCCTGGAGGGGTTCAAGGCCAGGTTGGATGGGGCTTGGAGCCCCTGATCCAGTGGGAGGTGTCCCTGCCCAGGACAGAGACTGGAGCTAGATGGGCTTTGAGGTCCCTTCCAACACAACCCATTCCATGATTCTGTGCTATCTGTGCTGAGAGCAGCCCAGTTGAGGCATTATCCACCTCTTTGCATCTCAGACCCAACATCTGGGGATTATTCCAACATGAGAAATAACTGACGCCAAGTACAAGATAACTTTTTTTTCCCCCCAAGACTGGCCATTTCCCTGCTTTGCCATTCCTGTTGCACATAGTGCTTTTAGGCTTAAAAAGGTGTTTTGGAACCGGTGCAAACTGTCTGGCTTCCCAGACCGTATGACTGCTGACTGATGGGGAGCGGATCACAGTTTGTAATCGTGGTTTCTGGCTCTCAGCCTGATGCTGGCTGTCGCTGGAGACAGGTCCCTGGCTGAAACCCAAAATTCCCATGTCCATGTTTAGCGCTGGCTCAAATGCTGTGACGTGCTAAAGCCGAGCAGTATTTAGCTAAGCTAGCCTTTTAATAGGGGGTCAGCTTGGATTTACAACTCAGCGCCAAACCCTCTAAAGCTGGGAATACCAAGGGGTTGAGGAGCAGACACTGACAACAGCAGAAGTCTCCCAGCCTTAGACAGTTTGGCTGGGAGCAGCATCTGCATTTCCCGCAGGGAGAACATTTGAGATAGTGCCCAAGTTGGTTTGGGAAATGAGCTTTTAATTGATACTGCAGTGCCTTTTCTTGAGGCTCTTAGCTGGGAGTTCAGCAAGCTCAGCAGTGATCCTAGTATGCTCTGTTCCATCTCAAGATGAAAAGGTGCAAAACATCCTGCGTCTGACGCTCTTGTGTGTCCTCATTGATGAGGGCATCATCTCAGGAAAGCCACTTCTGTATGGAACATTGGCAGTTGCCAGTGGGAATTCATGGACCATCTCTCCTGTCCTTTCATTTGTTAGATGCCTGCAGACAAAGGTTTCACTGAGCCAGGGTGGGAAGCAGAGTGTAGGGCTCCACCTCTCATCTTGTGTCTCGTGTGCTCATGTTCTTCCTCTCGGTGGTACTCAGGAAAATGCAAGTACTGTATGATTTCACGAGGACATTGGTTTCGTGATGCACACTGTGGTTCATCACCCCGAAAGGGTCTGGATCAACCGGGGCGGCTTTCATGCGAGCTGAAGGAAGGATCAGTCCTGACTCACAGGGCCCCGAAGGATTTTCCTGTGCTGGTTTGACCACACTCGTCCTTGAAAAATGGGGAAGACATTTCCCACTGAAGAAAAAACCCAGAAGAACCAGCCAGGCCACCAGTGACAACCAGTGCCTTCAGACTGGGGAAGACTCTAGCTACCAGGCAGCTTCTACAGAAGCAAGTCCTTTGATGGCAAGTGGAGCCCAGGCAGGGTAGCAACAGCAGATGATGCTCAACTTCTATCAGGCCAGAGGTAATACCTGCTCTAGGATGAGTCTCCATGGTCTGAAGGAGGATTCATGTGGCTCCCTCATAGAAAAAAATTCCCTAACAGACAGTTGAGTGGAAGAAAATCAACATCCTCAACATCAGGTGAAGAAACAACTTGAAAAAATAGGGACAATTTTCTAGGATTATTTCTCTTCCCTGAGATGTGGGGTGAAGCATGGCAGCGTGCGTGCAGATCCTCGTTCCCAGCCTCCGTTCCAGCTCCAGCATCAGCTCTGGAAGCCCGTCCTCTGGCACTGATGAGCCCTGCCCCTCATACCCACCTTCAGGACTATATTCCTCCAGCTGCCTTTCTGCAAGAGCCAGTGTGAGCTCAGAGCCTTGGAGAGGGTTTCAATCAAACCCAAGGAAGCACTAGATCAGCTGTCCTGTGTACCCCTCAACCTCTACTCAAGGTCTCGACTCAGGAAGGTCAAGGTGACCCCAGCTCCATCCACAGATCTAAGGTGCAATTCAAGCTGAGTGCAGACCTTCTGCTTCTGCAGCCCCCAAGCAAGTCATGGCCTTTTTTGACACTGACTGAGGACTCCCAGCTGGACAACATCCACCAGCAGCACGTGGAGTCAAGCCAGCTCATCCTAACTCCTTCCCTCTGCCCAAGAGCTGGATGGGATCACCAGAGCATTTTCTGGAAAGCTGCTCTGTTGCGGCGCAGATGCAGGCTCGGGAGGGAGGGCTGGAGAGCGCAGAAAAGGTGATGCTGAAGGTCACACCGCAACAGGGCTTCAGGTAGGACAGCAGGAAGAAGTCACAGAAGAGATAAGGCACCATCAGCAAGTTTCCTGATGACACCAGCTTGTGCCGTGCAGTTGACACATTGGAGGGCAGGGATGGCATCCAGAGAGACCTGGACAAGCTGGAGGACTGGGGCTGTGTGAGCCTCATGAAGTTCAGAATGGCCAAGGGCAAGGTCCTACACCTGGGTCTGGACAATCCCAAGCACAATTACAGTCCAGGTGGAGAATGGATTGGGAGCAGCCCTGAAGAGAAGGACTTGGGGTGCTGAGGGACGAGAAGATCAACACGAGCCGGTAACATGTGCTCACAGCCCAGAAACCAACCGTGTCCTGGGCTGCATCCAGAGCAGCGTGGCCAGCAGGGAGGGAGGGGATTCTGCCCCTCTGCTCCACTCTGGTGAGACCCCACCTGGAGCCCTGTGTCCAGTTCTGGAGCCCTCTGCATAAGAAGGACGTGGATCTATTGGAGCAAGTCCAGAGGAGGCTACAGAGATGATGTGAGGGCTGGAACACCTCTGCTCTGAGAACAGGCTGAGAGAGTTGGGGTTGTTCAGCCTGGAGAAGAAAGGCTTCAGGAACACCTTAGAGCAGCTTCCAGTGCTGAAAGGGACTTGAGTCACCTTCCCTCGAGGTGTTTAAGGGATGAGGTGCTGAGGGACATGGTTTAGTGTTTGATAGGAATGGTTGGACTCAATGATCCGATGGATCTTTTCCAACCTAGTGATTCTATGATTCTATGAAAACCTCAGCATCACTGTCACTACAGCCTCCCAGCATTAATAACGTGGCTCATGGAGGAGGAGGAAGGTGCTGCAGGATTTCAGAGGAGACATCTAAGATCCTTGCAAGAGATTAATCTGTAATTTGATGTTTTCAGGAGGGGAAATTTTATTTATCTCATCATCTGAGGAACTCTGTGGCCTGTTTCTTCTGTAGGCTGTGTGTTTGTCGGTTGTACACTCCCATCTAATAGTTGAGACAAAAGCTTGGCTGCAATAGAAGAGAATAGAAGGTTATAAATGCTCCCACAGAAAAGATGATTTGAAAGGCTGTGGAGCCTCATGTCTGGGATCTGTTATTAATCAAGCTACGAGTGAGATGTCCAAGTGATATTAGGCCCTGCAAGAACAACCAGAGCAAAACCATCAAGTCTTTAGAAGAACGAAGAAAGGGTAAGAGGTGCTAATTGTTTTACGGTCCTTGTGTCACCTCACTCTATGCTCTTTGTGCTTTGAAACGATGCTTGGTAGAGCTGGAAAAAATAATGTCCTCAGCCACCAAGAAAAGATCTTCCTGCGTGTCCTCCCCATCCTTCACCCTTTAGGCTTCTCCCTGCCCTGCTGAAAAGCTGGGACCTCAGATTTGACAGGATGAAAATATCCCAGGTGAAGGCAGATGAAGGGAAATACTGAAACGTGCATCAAAAAATCTTTGCTGCCATCACAGCAGTGGGGAGACAAGCAAAGCCTTCAAACTCCTGTGTTTTAATCTTGATCTGCTCCAAAAGTCGGCTTCACAAAGCCCAGCAGCTTTGCATTCCCCACCACCTCCACACAGCATGCTCCCAGCTTTAAATGAAAGGGTGCTTTGCTGCATTTTCTGATGCTTCTGATACTATTTTGCAGAGCATCCCTCCTACGCTTTCTGTTTCCAGGTGAGCTTCCCATAGTTCATAAAAAATACAGTCATGGGGCTAGAAAAAAACACTCAAGGGAGAAAACTGAATGCAGGTGGGACCCGTGATGGTGTGTCCAGCAGGAGCAGGGAAGGGATCGTCCCCCTGGACTTGGTGCTGGTGAGGCCACACCTCAAATCCTGGGTTCAGTTTTGGGCTCCTCACTACAAGAAAGACATAGAGGGGCTGGAGCGTGTCCAGAGAAGGGAACGGAGCTGGGGAAGGGGCTGGAGCCCAGGGGTTATGGGACCAGCTGAGGGACCTGGCGCTGTTTAGTCTGGAGCAGAGGAGGCTGAGGGGACACCTTATTGTGCTCCTCAGCTCCTGGAAAGGAGGTTGTGGTGAGGTGAGTGCTGGTCTCTTCTCCCACAAAACAAGTGATAGGATGAGATGAAATGGCCTCAAGTTGCACCAGGAGGGGGTTTAGACTGGATATTGGGAAAGCTTTCTTTCCTGACAGATTGGTGAAGCAGTGGCAGAGGCTGCCCAGGGCAGTGGTGGAGTCTCCACTCTTGGAAGGGTTCAAAATATGTGTAGCTCTGGCATTTTGGGACATGGTTTAGCCGGCATGGTGGTGTTGGGCTGGTAGTTGAAGTGTATGAGGTTAGAGGTCTTTTCCAGCTTTAATGATTCCATGATTCTGTGATTCACATGGGGAAGGGCTCCTGCAGCAGCACTGGCACGGGATTCAGGAGCAGGAAGCCACAGGGACAGAGCACTGGAAAAGCTGCCCATTTCTTCCCTGCTTCTGGGGACAGGTGCTCCAAAGTCCCCAGTCAACTCCACGTGTCCCAACATGAATAAAAACCTAGGATGCCAGAAAACGTACATCCCATGTGTTGAGATGAGAGCCCGAATTGAAAGATATGATCCATCGCTAATGGAGGGATGCCAGTGGACGAGTCACGACCTTCAGCCCCATGTCCTGAAGGACCATGACCACGAGTTCAGTCCGCAACCCTTGGCCCTACTAACAGTGCTACCAAGCCCTGCAGAGCAGAGGAGGAGGCATTATCCCTGGCTCTGGAGATGCTACGACAGGGAATGAGAATGAGTCCTGAGCTTGCACCAAGCAGCCTCCAAGGCCAGGCACAAGGAAGAGAGGTTTTCCACAGCTGTGGCTGGGTATAAGATGGATATTGGGAGAAGTTTCTTTCTGTTAAGGGGGAAAGATCTGGACTCACCAAGCTGAAGGAGAAAAGGTGAAGCCAAGTGGATATAACGTGGAGCTTGGCAAGTCAGCGAGGATAAAGCATCGCTCCTCAGAAAGGGATGTGCAAGGCAAGAGCTTGGGGAAGCGTGGGGAGGTGGCAACTAGGAATGAAGTGCTTTACAATGTCATCCCCACCTTCAGCTCATGGTGTGGTCCTGGGGAGTACTTTAATGCACTGAAAACTCATTTTCCTTTTGTAAAGTAGGAATAATGACACTAATCCATGCTTAGGAATGACTCCAGATGCTGACATCATGGCATAATCACAAGAAACACCCTCCTGCTTTGCATCACGCTGCAAAATGTTAACAACTTAGCTCTTTGTGACAATTTTGAGGTCAGGAATGCTGAGGATCTCATACAGTTTCTTGACAGAGCTAAGCCCATCACAACACAGGAGGAAGCCCATGAGCATGTCACTGCAGGGGATGGAGCAGCCGAAGCATCCCAAAACCCCTCCAGGAGGGAGGGACAAGCTGGGCAGGGGTAGAGGAACCCTGGAGCCACAGAGGCATCCATTGATGCTCTTATGCTTTATTAATAAAGCATTCAGCTCACTCTTCGCATCGCAGGCTGTTTAAATTTTAATTGGCTTGTGCACGTAGACTCACACCCAACCAGCTCCCGTCTGAGGTGTTGCCATGGCATCTCCCGGCCCAAAGCGCTGGTGTTCAGATGCTGGATTATTCACACTCAGCACCACTGAGGGAGAGCGGGGGATTCGTAGCGAGGATGCACCAGCGTGGGGGGAAAAAACCAGTCTAGTTTTAAATTCATGAGCTTTAAAGAATCAGTGCAACTGTTGCCGTTCCTCATAATTACTCATTTAATTATCTGCAAGGGAAAGAAATGCTGAAACTCCAGCAACTCCCAAATTTCCCGTTTGGTGGGAGGGGAGAAGCATAGAGGTGAGGGTGCTGGTTCACCAGGAGAGCTGCAGCACCAGGCTTGGGATCCACCCTACAACTAGACCCTACGTCAACTCAGCTCCAGGGTCAGAACTTCATAGAATCATGGAATCATAGAATGATTTGGGTCGGAAGGGACCTTAAAGCCCACTGAGTTCCACCCTCCTGCCATAGGCAGGGACACCTCCCACTGGATCAGGGGCTCCAAGCCCCATCCAACCTGGCCTTGAACCCCTCCAGGGATGGGGCAGCCACCCCTGCTCTGGGCAACCTGGGCCAGGGGCTCCCCACCCTCAGTATGAAGAATTTCTTCCTAACATCTAAAGTAAATCTTTTCTCTTCCAATTTTAAGCTGCTTCCCCAGCTGCTCCTCCACATATTCCCATATATCACATCCTCCCATGGCTGTTTCCCATCGGGGAGCAATCCTGAGCCTTCCTCTCCTTAAGGAACCAAGTGACAACCAGAAGGACATGCGAAGAATAAACAAAACCCAGAGTATTTCCAGCACATTATTTAATTAAAACACCCTATTAAGATCAGTCTGAATTCCCAGAGGTTAAACATGTTTAAATGATGTTGGTGGCCAATGTTCGCTGCAGTTATCCCAAGGCAGGGAGGTGGCCCTGCTCTGAACACCCACACACCACTGCCGAGAGCAATGAGAGGTGGAATATTTAATGCCAATTCCTTGTGCAGTCAGGTTACAGGGCCACCTTCACTCTGTTGGGTCTTGCCAGGTGGCCGTGCAGGCTGGTATTTTACAGCCTATTTCTCCAGGTGCACATAAATGAGGAGCCTGTGCACCCTGCTTGAGCTTCCAGGGAACTGAAAGCCTCTCAATGCCTAGGATATTGCAGGAATGCATTACCAGGAACTGCCAGAGTGATGGAAAACGTAATTTTGATCAGAATTCATCTGGAGGCAAGTAACTGCATCGCCTAGAAGAGCAGGTTTCCTTACAAGGCACCTGGATCCTGGAGCAGACAGAGGATGCAGTCCCAAGTTATGGATTCATTTGAAATTGGTAAATCCACAGTGGGCATCATCAGAACATGTGGATTTGGGGCAAAGGATGAGTTAGAAACCAGAAGTTCCCATCAGGGAACAAAGGGGCCCATTGGTATTTTCATAGAATCATAGAATGGCTTGGTTGGAAAAGACCCCTGAGATCATTGAGGCCAAAAGTACCTGCCCACTGCAGAACCAGATCCCTGAGCACCTCAGCTGCCCATCTTTTCAACACCTCCAGGAATGGGGACTCCACCACTGCCCTGGGCAGCCTCTGCCACCACTTAACCACTCTGTCAGTAAAGATACTTTTCCTGATGTCCAGTCAAAACCTGCCCTGGCGCAACTTGAGGCCATTTCCTCCTGTGCTCTCACTTACTACGTGGGAGGAGAGACCAACACCCACCTCATCACAGCCTCCTTTCAGGGAGCTGTGGAGAGTGATAAGGTCTCCCGTCAGCCTCCTCCAGGGTAAACAACACCACATCCCTCAGCCGCCTCTCATAACCCTTCTTCTCCAGACCCTTCCCAGCTCCATTCCCTTCTACGGATGTGCTCCAGCCCCTCAATGTCCTTCTTGGAGTGATGGACCCAAAACTGAACCCAGGATTTGAGATGTGGTCTCATCAGTGCTCAGACCAGAGGCACAACCTCCTCCCTGGACCTGCTGGTCACGCCGTTTCTGCTCCAAGCCAAGATGCCATTGGCCTTCTTGGCCACCTGGGCCCCTGCTGGCTCATGTTCAGCCTCTCTCAACCAACACCCCCAGGTCCCTCTCCTCCAGGCAGCTTTCCAGCCACTCTTCCCCAAGCCTGGAGCTGCTCGGGGTTGTTGTGTCCCAGGTGCAGAACCCAACACTTGGCCTTGTTGAACTCCATCCTGTTGGTCACAGCCCATGGATCCAGCCTGTCCAGGTCCCTCTGCAGAGCCTTTTTGATTGACACTTCCACCTATCTTGGCGTTATCCACAAACTGACTGAAGGGAGCACCCGATCCTCTCCTCCAGACTATGGATAAAGACATTGAACACAACTGGACCCAGCACTGAGCACTGGGGACACCACTTGTGACCGGCTTCCAACTGGATTTGACTCCATTCCCCACCACTCTCTGGGCCCTCCAGCCAACCAGTTCTTTACCCAGCAGAGGGTTTGTGTGTCCAGGACAGTGGCAGCCGGTTCCTCGAGCAGAACACTGGGAGAAACAACATCAATGGCTTTCCTACAGCCCACATCCACCACATTCACCATCTTTCCTGCTTCCACTATGTGTTTATCCTTGTCATAGAAAGAGGCCAGGTTGGTTTGGCATTAATTTTGAATTAATTCCTTGTTTTTTTACAAAGGTGGAGTCTGGCCCTCGATCCAGACTGCCAAGACAACCGTCACAACCATGATCTTTCCAGATGGAAGCAGACAAGAGATGAGCGATAAACCTGTTCTTAATTAAACATTTGTCTTGCAATTACACACTTCTGAGTAATTATCACCATCAAGACAAACACCAACTGGATTACACAGAGAAGAGACAGATGGTAAAGTTTAACAGGTCTTCTTCTCCCTTTGCAGTTACTCCTGAAATAGGGCAGACGGAAGGGCACAAAGTCCAGAAACCTGCTGCTGCTAGAGGTAGGAACAAGCCCATTAAAGGACAAATTAGCCTGAACTGGTGGAATTTGGATTTACAGGACTGAGAGGATGGATCATTGAACTACAGAAGGGTTTGGATTGGAAGTCACCTTAAAGATCATCTATTTCCAAACCTGTGCCATGGAGAGGACACCTCCCACTGGATCAGGGGCTCCAAGCCCCATCCAGCCTGGTCTTGAACCCCTCCAGGGATGGGGCAGCCACCCCTGCTCTGGGCAACCTGGGCCAGGGCCTCCCCACCCTCACAGCAAAACATTTCTTCCCAAGATCTCATCTCAATCTCTTCTCTTTCAGCTGAAAACTATTCCACTTGTACTATCCCTGCACTCCCTGAGCCCCTCCCCAGCTTTCCTGGAGCCCCTTTCAGCACTGGAAGCTGCTCTAGGGTCTCCCTGGAGCCTTCTCTTCTCCAGGCTGAACAAACCCAGCCCTCTCAGCCTGACCTTAGAGCAGAGGTGCTCCAGCCCTCACATCATCCTTGTGGCTGCCTCTGGACTCGCTCCAACAATTCCATGTCCTTCTTGTGCTGCAGGCTCTAGAACTGGACACAGGACTCTAGATGAGGTCTCAGCAGAGCGGAGCAGAGGGGCAGAATCCCCTCCCTCGCCCTGCTGCCCACGCTGCGTTGGATGCAGCCCAGGACACGGTTGGTTTCTGGGCTGTGAGCACACATTGTTGGCTCATGTTGAGCTTCTCTTCCCACGCTGAGCTGCGTGGGATGCCAGGAAAGGCCAGCAGAGCTGGTGCCACTGCACGATACCCACCACGCGACCACATGGGTGTTACAGCTCTGTCTGGCTTCTTGTGGCATATGCCTCACCATGGCCCCAGGACCTCGTCTCTGGGCAGGCCATCCTTCTCAGTTACAGCTGGACACAGTGAACTATCCAGAGCCTCACATTGCTGGGTTGGAGAGTTTTGTTGAAGTCTGATTTGCAGACGATGCTGCTTCCCCAGCTCGTGTGTCTGGCGTTGGCAGACAGGGAAATCACCTCGGCTCCTTGTGCCACATCCCAGGACAACGACAGCTACCCATGGGAAGGAGACATCAGAGCAGGGCAGCAGCAATACATCAAGGAGAACTGGTGATTTTAAAGTAGGACAGACTAATCAGTGCAGATCAATTGCATGTGGCTGTTGCGTTGTCACTACAAGGACATCAAGGAGCTGGAGCACATCCTGAGAAGGGGAATGGAGATGAGGAAGGAGCTGGAAAACAAGAGTTATGAGGCGGCTGAGGGCGCTGGGGTTGTTTGGTCAGAATCACAGAATCACCAGGTTGGAAGAGACCCACTGGATCATCGAGGCCAACCATTCCTATCAAACACTAACCCATGTCCCTCAGCACCTCGTCCACCTGTCCCTTAAACCCCTCCAGGGAAGGTGAATCAACCACCTCCCTGGGCAGCCTCTGCCAGGGACCAATGACCCTTTCCATGAAAATCTTTTCCTGATGTCCAGCCTGAACCTCCCCTGGTGGAGCTTGAGGCCATTCCCTCTCGTCCTGTCCCCTGTCACTTGGGAGAAGAGCCCAGCTCCCTCCTCTCTACAATCTCCTTTCAGGTAGTTGTAGAGAGCAATGAGGTCTCCCCTCAGCCTCCTCTTCTCCAGGCTAAACACCCCCAGCTCTCTCAGACGCTCCTCATAAGGCCTGTTCTCCAGCCCCCTCACCAGCTTCGTTGCTCTTCTCTGGACTCGCTCCAGAGCCTCAACATCCTTCTTGTGGTGAGGGGCCCAGAACTGAACACAGGATTCGAGGAGCGGTCTCACCAGTGCCGAGTACAGATGGAGAAGAACCTCCCTGGACCTGCTGGTCACCAGATGCCATTGGCCTTCTTGGCCACCTGGGCCCCTGCTGCCTCATGTTCAGTCGCTGCCAACCAACACCCCCAGGTCCCTCTCCTCCAGGCAGTTTCCAGCCAGACGTCTCCTAGTCTGGAGCTGCTCAGGGTTGTTGTGCCCCAAGTGCAGGACCCGGCATGTGGCCTTGTTAAACCTCCTGACATTGGTCTCATCCTCTCACAATTGACTTGAAAAGCCACACTTATGGACAGCCGCCTCCTCAGACAGGGCCATCCAGAAGCAATGATCAAGGTCTCCTCCCTGTTCTGGACAAAGCATCTTCCTACTTGGAAGGCACAAAGGAAAGCAATCTGGGTGCATTCCCAAAGGTTCATCCGATTTGCTGAGGCACAGATGAATTATTAACAAAGAGCACCGCGCTTTCTATTAAGGAAGGAGCACACAGGCAGCAACCATTACACCAGCAAATCTCAGCCAGCGCAGCTCACGTCGCTGACGAAGCTCGTCCGACTCCTGGCCTGCCTGGGCCATGGGGAAATTTAATTATTTAGGTTTCTCAGCTGCTGCATAAGTATCAAACATGAAACACTGGTCTGCAATTGAAATGCTGATGCTCAGCAAACGGCAAGAGGAGCTGCGTCAGCAGGGATGAGCGAGGGGAGGCAGTTCAGTGCAGACAGGGGCGTGGCAGTGGGACTGAGCTGCTCCCATAGAGTCATGGAATGGTTTGGGCTGGAAGAGACCATAAAACCCATCCAGTCCCACCCCTGCCATGGGCAGGGACACCTCCCACTGGATCAGGGGCTCCAAGCCCCATCCAACCTGGCCTTGAACCCCTCCAGGGATGGGGCAGCCACCCCAGCTCTGGGCAACCTGGGCCAGGGCCTCCCCACCCTCACAGCAAAACATTTCTCCCTAAGACCTCATCTCACTCTCCCCTCTTCCAGCTTAAAATCATTCCCCTTGTCCTATCCCTGCACTCCCTGATCGAGAGCCCCTCTCCAGCTTTCCTAGAGCCTCTTTCAGCACTGGAAGCTGCTCTAAGGTCTCCATGGAGGTTTCTCTTCTCCGGGGTGAACAACCCGAACTCTCTCAACCTGTCCTCAGAGCAGAGCTGCTCCAGCCCTTGGGTCATCCACATGCTTCCAAGATTATCCCAGCTCTTGGTTTTGGTTGCAGTAAACGTGTCTTACGGGGGAAGAAAAAGAGGGACTATAAATACAAAACTGGATCAAACCCAATCATATTAAATCAAGGTTTCCTGCTTTTCTGTGCCGTTGTTGGTGCAGGATTCCCCTGTGGGCAGCAAGATGGTTTGGAACACGATGCTGTGCCACTCCTCTGATGACACGTGTGGGACACAGGAAGGCAGAGCTGCCCATTTATTGAGGGACTGTAATCATTACGGCATGTGAAGGTTATTTCATTCCATGAGCCACAGCACCATCCCCCATAAAAGTGAGTTTTAACAGCGTTTTTCACCAGTTCGGGGGGTGACAGGATAAAACAGTGCCAGGGAGAAATGCCTTTCTCTGCTGAGAGATGTCTCTCTCCAAGTCCTGCTCCCAAGGATCCGCTTCACCCAGCATTCCCGCACACTGTTCCTCACTGGCTTTCCTCAGTGGGAACTCCCTGCAAGCGAGCATCCTGCACGAGCGACACGGAATGCTCCTTTCCTCTTCCTCCTCGTGAGCGTTGTGGTCCCACAGATGGAAACTGCTGCCTCCTGGAACAGCACCAGCCAAGCACCGCACTGAATACTCGTGGGTAAGAGCGCTCCGAGCACTGATTCCAACAGACAAGTTTTTCCATTAGTGCCCATTCAAAAGGGGAGCGAAGAACAAAAAATGCATTCTCTAACAAAACCCTTCTGCTCTCTCGTGAGACTCCACTTGGGCAGGTAGCGTTGGACGCAGCTGCGCGTTTCCTGGTGCTACACATGAGCCACAGGGCTTCCCTGATCCAAAGTCCTGCTCATTTCAACAGTAAGGAACAGAATGTCTTGAGAACAGCCACCGTTAAGAAAGGGGGCTCCATCTCTCCCTGACTATAGCAATAACTGAAACAACAGACGTCTCTCAGCCTTGTTTGCCCACCCACAAGTTCTGCTCCAAGCCTGTCCTGTACACACAGACCTCTACTTACAGCAAAAGGTTCGCGTGGACACGCTCCTCTGGGCTCCATTTGGGGCTTCTTTTGCTTCTTCCCCCAGTTTTGAAGTTAAAGCCACAAAATCACAAAGTAAACTGCAGGGGGAGGAATGTCAATGTGCTCTAACTGCTGAAGCAGCCTCTTGCCCAGCAGAACAACCTCCCTGCGGAGCCTCTGCTGAGGGATCTCCTCTGGGAGGAGGCTGGGAGCTGACAGCTTGGATCAGCAGAGGAGAGCGGCAGAAAGCAGCAGTTGGGCTGCGGGAGAGTCTGGAGCTAGTCGCCACCGGGAAATGTCACACCTAAACACGAAACAAAGGGCAACCAGTGCGGCTGTTTAGCAAGGAGACTTGATGAAACAGAGAGGGGCAACTCTGGCGTCTCAAAAGACTCTCTGGAGTAGGTGAAGCTGGGCAAAACAAACCAACCAACCAGAAAAAAAAAACAATGACTCACAGACCCAAATCAATGCATTTTATTGTAAATTAAGACTTTTATAAAATACATGGAACCAACCAGTAAGTACAGAAACTTTTTTTTTTTTTATATATTCTCACATGAAGCGCTTATACAGAAATGGACTATTTTCCAACAGGATGCTGAGCACAGATCTCATCTTGGTGCTAGCATCCAGAAGAACAAAGAAATCCTGAAGCCAAATCACTCCACAGAGAGAGAAAACGAGGTTGAACGAGGTTCATACAGCTCACTCAATATTGTCAGCTGATAGGGGCCAAGAGGAGGTGTTTCAGATCAGATTGTAGCTTAACAGCAGATCCAGACTTGTTGAAGAAAAATCTAACTTCTTACCAAAGCAGCTTTCATTCCTTTCAGAGCTAGAATTTATCACAATAATTCCGCTCTGGTTGATCTGGCTGCCTGGGGAAGCAGGTAACCCTTAAACTGACTAACAACAAAGCCTGAAACAGTCTGTGAGGCTGTTTGCCATTACCGCTTCTAATCTAGGACAGATGGCGGAAACACATCTCTTGGTCCCCACAAATCAGAAAATCAGAGAGCTAGGTAGGAAAGATGACACACAGAACCTCGGCAGATAAAAAATCAATACCCGAGTGCGATTTACACCTCTGGATTAGCAGATGACATAGCGTACCAATCCAGGCTGACGGATTTCTCTTAGCCTCTGAGAGTGACGGAGGATACTAGTAACATTGTAAAAGCGCTTATCCAGGTTCAGTTCCGTAAACTCTTTGAGGTCCTCCTCCACAATGAAAAATCTACCTGGAAAACAAAAGACAACATTGCTATAGGGCAATCCGTGGTTTCAATACAGGCTGAGGGACTACGTGACCTAAAGCAGCTCTGAGGAGAAGGGCTTAGCATGCTGGGACATGAGAAACTCAACATGAGCCTGGTGTCCAGTCCTGTAGTCCCCAACATAAAGAGGACATGGATCTGGTGGAGTGGGTCCAGAGGAGGCCATGAAGATGATCCAAGGGCTGGAGCAGCTCTGCTCTGAGGCCAGGCTGAGAGAGTTGGGGTAGTTCAGCCTGGAGAAGAGAAGGCTCCAGGGAGACCTTAGAGCAGTTTCCAGTGCTGAAAGGGCCTCCAGGAAAGCAGGTGGAGGTGGCAGGTGGTGACGGTCTGGGCTTTAATGGCACTATATGTGCTCAGTGGGTGGTGAACATGTGCTCGGCTGCTGCACTGGGAGGCACGACACCTCAACAAGATTCATTGGGGGTTGGTGTAGTGTGAGTAACAGAAAGGAGGGGAGAGAAATCCAACCCTGATGTCCCAGCCAGACTGTCCTGCATAGAGCTTTGCATCCTCAGAGAGTTGGGGTTGTCCAGCCTAGAGAAGTGAAGGCTCCATGGAGACTTTAGAGCAGTTTCCAGCACTGGAAGGGGCTCCAGGAAAGCCGAGGAACAACAAAGGGCCTGGAGTGATAGGACGAGGGGGAATGGCTTTAAATTAGAAGAGGGAAGATTTAGCTCAGACACAGGGAAGAAATTCCTCATGATAAGCACGGCGAGGCCCTGGCCCAGGTTGCCCAGGGAAGCAGTGGCTGCCCCATCCCTGCAGGTGTAAAAGGTGAGGGAGAGGAGTTATTCTCAGCACTCCATAGCTGTCGCTAGCTGTGATTGCATATTCAGTCCTTACGCACTTCTCAGAGAGGAGATAATTATAGACCCAGTAAAACAACTCTGCTTTTAATGCTTCCTGAAACACGGCGTAAGGCTTTAACCACCTTCACAAAACCGTTCAGGGAGAAAAGCGACCTGAAACCCGGAACGTGCTAGTTAAGGTATGAGAGAGACAGGCCCAATTATCTTCAAGGAGAGGAAGTAGAAGGGAATAACATCTTCCCTGTAGGATTATGCTGCCAAGTCTGATGAGAAAGAAAAGGCAAGGCTGGGGGCGTTCCGGCTTGGAAAGAAGGTGGCATTCTTCCTCCTCCCTTTACCCTTACAGTCAGGCAGGGCAGCAGCATCTTAGATAAGGTGGAGAGGTGATAAGACAGGGCTAGGTGAAACACGGAGGGGATTCCAGGCAGCCAGCACAGCTTCACCAAGGGCAAGTCCTGCCTGACAACCTAGTGGCTTTCGAGATGGGCCGAGCACATGAGCGGACACTGGAAAAGCAATGGGCGTCACCAATCTGGACTTCTGTAAAGCCTTTGACACCGACCCCCACAAGATCCCTCTCTCTAAACTGCAGAAATAGGGATTGGATAGGTGGATTGTTCAGTGGATAAGGAATTGGTTGGATGCTCGCATTCAGAGAGCTGTGGTCAACGGCTCAACGTCCAGATGGGGATCCGTGACAAGCAGTGTCCCTCCGAGGTCCATACTGGGAGCAGTGCTGTTTAATATCTTCATCAGTGACACAAACAGCAAGATCAAGGGCACTCTCAGCAAGCTGGCAGATGACACTAACTGAGAGATGCAGGTGTCACTCCAGAAGGAGGGGATGGCATCCAGAGGGACCTGGATGGGCTGGGGAGGTGGGGCAGCGTCAACCGCAGGAGGTTCAACAAGGCCAAGGCCCTACAGCTGGGTCGGCACAAGGTCCAGAGGAGGCCACAAAGATGATCCAAGGGCTAGAGCACCTCCCATACAAGGACAGGCTGAGAGAGTTGGGGTTGTGCAGCCTGGAGAAGAGAAGGCTCCAGGGAGACCTTAGAGCAGCTTCCAGTGCTGAAAGGGACTCAAGGAAAACTGGGGAGCAGCTCTTGGTCTGGGATTGCAGGGGCATGATGAGAGGGAATGGCTTTAAACTGGAAGGGGAAGATTTAGATCAGACATCAGAAAGAAATTCTTCATGCTCAGTGTGGGGAGCCCCTGGCCCAGGCTGCCCAGAGCAGGGGTGGCTGCCCCATCCCTGGAGGGGTTCCAGGCCACGTTGGATGGGGCTTGGAGCCCCTGATCCAGTGGGAGGTGTCCTGCTCATGGCAGGGGCTGGAATTGAATGGGCCTTAAAGTCCCTTCCAACCCAAACTGTTCCTTCTCTCAGTTTAATGGAGAGTCCTCCCAGCTGAACTGAGGAGGAAGGAGCTAATGGCAGCTGGTAGCTGAAACTGCCAGGAAACCTTTTGCGTCTTTACTAAACAAGCACGATGGAGCTTTACGCAGGCAGACCGATGGTGATTGAGGTTGGAAACACCTCTCAGCTCATCCAACCATCAGCCCAACCCCACCACCAGGTCCCGAAGGGCCACGGCGACACGTTTGTTCACCAGGGGAAGAAAACACCTGCCTAACGGCTTAGAAGACAACTTCTCCTCAGGGCTGCTCTCAATCCACTCTCTGACCAGCCTGCCGTTCATCTGGGGAGTTTCCTGGCCGAGGTGCAGGACTTCTCACTTGGCATCGTTTGGTTACCAAGCTCGTACTTTCCAGAACTTGTAGTGATTCCACATTAAATCACTGTGCGCTCTGAAAGGTTTTCCTATTATCTGCCATCAAAGGGACATGCTTTCCATGAAAACAAATAAAAGCAAACCAACCTGTTATGAGAAAACTCTCCAGACAAAACAAGAACCCTTGCTGCCGAGCTACAGGACTCCAGCCTGAGGAGGTGACTGGATTTTGTACTGATTATCCAGCT
This sequence comes from Phaenicophaeus curvirostris, assembly GCF_032191515.1. Classification (NCBI taxonomy): domain Eukaryota; kingdom Metazoa; phylum Chordata; class Aves; order Cuculiformes; family Cuculidae; genus Phaenicophaeus; species Phaenicophaeus curvirostris. The sequence continues at coordinate 75,059,107 of NC_091431.1, forward strand.
CCATACAGTAAGAACATTTACTTTCCTTAGAGCCTGGAATCTAACCTGGGGATGCATCTCATTTCTGTCCTCCCCAACATCAGGGGAGAACCAGAACTTTCATTGCTCCCAACTGTCCAAGTGGTGTTGGACAGGAACTCCTCCGGGCCAAATCCAGCGCAGGCTCTGCACCCCGTGCTGGGAAAGGAGGGAAAGGCCTGCGACACCCACGGATCGTTACTCTGCTTTCCTGTTCTCTGTCTGAGAACAAGCAATAGCAGCTTTGCCAAAATCTTTCGGACTGATGGCTTGAAGCACTCCCAGAGGTCAGGCCACTCCACCAGCAGCAGAGTGCTGGAGGGGCTCTTTGCTGATGAGAAGATGCCGCGGGTTACACCAACAGCACATGCTGTCGTTAGTCATTCAGGGCTCTTTTCCAGGACTTTCATACACGTGCTGCAATATCCGAGTGTTATGAGATTGATACTAACAAACAAATAAAAAATACCTCTTGTTTCCTTTATTTCTTCCTCCATGAACCTGTTGTAGAGTTTCTTCTCTGATGGTTCCATAGATTTTAGCGACTGACGAATAATCCTGTACTTGGCCGCAACTGCAGTGTTTATCGCTTGAATGATGATGTTAACATGGCCATATCTTAAACGGCCTCTCAAGTACCTGCAAACAAAAACAAAGATCAGCAACCAAAATGTCACAGAGTTCTGTGTTTACTTTTCTCTTTCCTCATAGAATGATGGAATGGTTTGGGTTGGAAGGGACCTCAAAGCCCATCCAGTTCCAACCCCTGATATGGGATCAGGTGGCTCAAGCGCCACCCAACCTGGCCTGGAACACCTCCAGGGATGGGGCAGCCACTACTGCTCTGGGCCAGGGCCTCACCACCCTCAGCGTGAAGAATTTCTTTCTGATGTCTGATCTAAATCTTCCCCCTTCCAGTTTAAAGCCATTCCCTCTCATCCTGCCCCTGCACTCCTGGACTAATAGCCCCTTCCCAGCTTTCCTGGAGCCCCTTTCAGCACTGGAAGCTGCTCTAAGGTCTCCTCAGAGCCTTCTCTTCTCCAGGCTGAACAGCCCCAACTCTCTCAGCCTGGCCTCAGAGCAGAGCTGCCCCAGCCCTCAGATCATCTCCATGGCCTCCTCTGAACCTGTTCCACCACTTCCATATCCTTCTGTCGGAGATGCCAGAACTGGACACAGGACTCCAAGCTGGATCTCATGAGAGCAGAGTAGAGGGACAGAAGCCCTTCCCTTGCCCTGCTGGCCACACTCCTTTGGGTGCATCCCAGTAACATGTTATTCCTTGGTAGACACAGGGATTTTCTGCTTTGTGATAAGAGGAAGAAGCACAGTAGTTAATTTTGTTCCTTTCCTTCATTGTTCAACAATTTTTAAGGTAGAAAAGCCACAACAAAATCTAAACCAGTAAGATCATAGAATCATAGAATAACCAGGTTGGAAGAGACCCACCGGATCATTGAGTCCAACCATTCAATTAAACATTAGAAAATTTAATTAAGAAGTAAAACCATCCAGTGCCCTAAGCTGTGGAACAGCCTTTTGAAATGGAATAAAGGCTGCTTTTTGTAGCATATGGAACTACAGACATGGAAGAAACATGTAACTTTGAAGAAAACAGAGCATGAAACTGAAATTAAAGTGAGTGCAATTAGGTTCATATCAGAATCCTAAATAACCTGATCGTACAGCTATGCCTTTGTTTTCTGAAGAAAAACCCATTTCGTCTTCTTTTCTGTACTTTACTGCACAGCCTATGCACGATACAGACACAGTCCTGCACTACCAACATCCTCCCCTGAGCTGCCAGAGCCTAAAAACCAGTACTGAAATAAGGAGAAATGTTGGTAACAGCCTCGAGGTACAGGAAGTGCAGGAGAGGAAAACAAAGCGATGTGGAAATGCTAGACAACTAGAATATTTCCAAGGAAGGCTATTCAGTATTTATAGATACGTTCAGGGAGAATAATACATGCTGCAAACTGAGAACGCATCATATATAAATGAAACCCGAAATTCACATAAGAAGCACTTCTGGTATGATACCCACAGCCCTCAGCTTGGAGTCACCTACAAACTTGCTGAGGAAGCCCTTGATCTGACGACACACACAGCAAGATCAAGGGCTTCCTCAGCAAGTTTGTAGGTTACTCCAAGCTGAGGGCTGTGGGTATCATACCAGAAAGATGGGATGGCATCCAGAGGGACACAGACAGGCTGGAGAAATGGGGCTGTGAAAGCTGCACTCGAGTGGGAGAACTCCGTCGTGTGGTGGAGGAGTTAAGGGAGGAGGTAAAGAGCCTGAGGACCATCAGGGAGTGTGAGAGGGAGACAGACCAGTGGAGCAGGGCCCTCTCACTAACTCAGCAGCCTGCTGGAGCTTGTGCACAAACACCATCCACCTGCAAACTGCAAGGTTGGGGGAACAAGAGATGGGGAGTGGCAGCAAGTTCCTGCCAGACGAAGGAAACCTGCTCCCCTCACCCAGACGCCAAAACCCCAGATCCCTCTGGCGAACAAGTACCAGGTGCTGCAGGTGGAATCCAATCCTGAGGATGAGGATGGTGGCTCCCACAGCCTAGAATCCTTCCCTAGGCTGCACCATCCTCAGAAAAAGATAAAAACATCCTCCATTAAGAAGAGAAGGGTAATTGTTGTAGGGGACTCCCTCCTAAAAGGAATGGAGGGACCTATCTCCAGACTGGACCCGCTCCACAGAGAGGTCTGCTGCTTACAGGGGGCATCAGGGAAGGAGGTAGCTAGAAAACTTCTTTCCCTGGTCCATGAGACAGACTACTATCCTCTGATAGCAGTCCAAACTGGTAATGATGGTCTAGTAAAGAGAAAGACCAAAGCCATCAAGAAAGACTTCAGGGCCATTGGGAAAATGATGGAGGGCTCTGGGGCACAAATAGTATTCTGCTTCATCCCAAGGCTAAATAGAGAGGAGCTGGAAGTCAGGAAGAAGAATTCAATTAATGCCTGGCTCCGAGCCTGGTGTGAGGAGAGGGGCTTTGGCTTCTTTGATCACGGGGTGGCTCATGCACCCCCAGAACTTGTTGCTAAGGATGGGACACGTGTCTCATAAAGCGGCTAAAGCCCTTGCTAGAAACCTAGCTAAGCTCATAAATTGAGCTTTAAACGAGATGTGAAGGGGGAGGGGGTTGAGCCCAGGCTAGACAGGAGCAAGCCTGGACATGGGGCAATGGTGATTGGGAGAGAGTGTGCGGGTGAGGACCACCAGTACCTCACCACACAGAAAGTGGGGGAGAACACACCTCGGGGTGCTAAGGGAGATATGGGCACTCTGGTGCTAGCTACTCCAGTTACCAGGCAATTGGGAACGAACTCTGTTCCCTCTAAGAGGGCTGAAGGCTCAGCAGCTCGGCTGAAGGCTCAGCAGCTCAGCTGAAGTGCATTTACACCAATGCACGCAGCATGGGGAATAAGAAGGAAGAGCTGGAAGCTGTTGTAGGGCAAGGAGCCTATGATGTCATCGCCATCACAGAAACGTGGTGGGACGACTGATATAACTGGAGTGCAGCTATGGTGGGTACAAACTCTTCAGGCGGGATAGAAAGGGTAGGAGAGCACGCGGGGTAGCCCTCTTTGTAAGGGGGGACTTGGACTCCGTTGAGATGGATTGTGGCGATGAGGAGATCGAGTGCCTGTGGGTTAAAATCAGAGGAGCCCACAAGAGGTAGATTTTGTGATGGGAGTCTGTTACAGACCACCCAGCCAAGGAGAAGCAGCTGATGAGCTCTTCTATAAACAGCTGGGGTTAATCTCTAGATCAATGCCTCTTGTTCTTGTGGGAGAATTCAATCTTCCTGATATCTGCTGGGAGTACAATAGAGCAGAAAGGAAGCAGTCTAGGAGGTTCCTGGAGTGCGCGGTCTCGGCACTGGCGAGACTGCTCCTCAAATCCTGTGTTCAGTTCTGGGCCCCTCACCACAAGAAAGATGTTGAGGCTCTGGAGCGAGTCCAGAGAAGAGCAACAAAGCTGGTGAGGGGGCTGGAGAACAGGCCTTATGAGGAGCGTCTGAGAGAGCTGGGGGTGTTTAGCCTGGAGAAGAGGAGGCTGAGGGGAGACCTCATTGCTCTCTACAACTACCTGAAAGGAGATTGTAGAGAGGAGGGAGCTGGGCTCTTCTCCCAAGTGACAGGGGACAGGACAAGAGGGAATGGCCTCAAGCTCCACCAGGGGAGATTTAGGCTGGACATTAGGAAAAAATTCTTCACAGAAAGGGTCATTGGGAACTGGAACAGGCTGCCCAGGGAGGGGGTTGAGTCACCTTCCCTTGGAGCGTTTAAGGGACGGGTGGACGAGGTGCTAAGGGACATGGTTTAGTGTTTGATAGGAACAGCCTCTGCCAGAGCCTAGGAATCCTTTCAATGAAGGAAGTTTTTCCAATGTCCAGTCTGAACCTGACCTGGTGCACCTTATGGCCACTTCCTCTCGTCCTAATGTTTGTTACTTGGGAGAGGAGACCAGCACCCACCTCACTATAAACTCCTTTTGGGGAGCTGCATTGGGTGATGAGGTCTCCCCTCAGCCTCCTCATCTTCAAGTTAAACAAAAAAAACAGGTCCCACAACCGCTCCTCATAGGACTTCTTCTCCAGTCCCAGACTTTTAATTTGTGGGTTTGCTGGTATTGCATACAGACTAGTCTGAGCTGTCATCACGATGTTTCAACCCATTCAGATCAGACATAAGGAAGAAATTCTTCACAATGAGGATGGGGAGGCCCTGGCCCAGGTTGCCCAGAGCAGTGGTGGCTGCCCCATCCCTGGAGGTGTCCAAGACTAGGTTGGATGGGGCTTGGAGCCCCTGATCCAGTGGGAGGTGTCCCTGCCCATGGCAGGGGTTGCAACTCTGTGGACTTTAAGGACCCTTCCAAAACATTCAGTGATTTAAAATTTCAGAACACCCCTGTCAGCCTCATTTCTGGAAGAGCTGACTTTCCCAAACCCACGACTGCCAGCCAAGGCGGCACAGCAGGGTCTGAGAAAAGCCACGCTTACTTACACAGGAACTGTATCAAATTCATCCAGGCTGAAAAATGGCATTTCTTTAATTGGTATTTCCTCTTGTTCACGCTTCTTTGTGCGTTCAGCTTTTGATGGCTTCTTACTTTTCCCGGTTGTTTTGGTGTCACTGTAAAAGGAATGAACACACAGTGGATAAATAGCAGACACAGGGAAAGAGCACCATGCTACTGCCCCATCTGCTCACTCACACACCCAGATTCCCACCCTTCTCTCCTAACGGATGAACACAAGCCGGGACCCGCCCAAGGCAGAAAAATAAACCAAGGTAGCTCACTCTCTTCAGACTGCCTACTCTCCCTGACTGCCTTACAGCTCTTCACTGCTGGATAGCCTGCCAGCAGGTGAACTGGGAGCATTCCCAGGGCAGCCCAGAGTGGTTAGGAATTCATCGTGCCACTACAGCTCACAAAACACACGGCCTTGCTTTTCATCACAAGAACCAGAGTGCAGAGCCGCAGCCTAGCAGGCAGATCCAAAATACTTCACAGCACTTGAAAACCAGCTCAGATCTTGGGAAGGCCAACTCATCCATTCATTTCTGAAGCGAAGGAATTCAACACTGTCCAGCAGGCTAGGGCTTTATTTTATACAGATAAGTATTTTAGCCAAGATCCCAAAAGCTGAGCAATTTGCTGCTTTAAGTGATTAAAAGACTGCGGTGCAGAGGACAGGGAGCGCCATCAGCAGGACTCCAAAACTGCCAGGTCCGGGACAGAGTGACAGATGAAGCTCTGCTCTGAGCCACCGCACAGCCCAGAGCCCTCCTGAAATCCTCAGCAACAGCAATTCAACCAACTCATTCAGACAAGAACAGCTGGAAAACAAGGTGAGACCTGCCCAGACTAACCCTGGCAGGCCAGAGCCAGCGCTAATTGCGGGGAACCTCAGCAAAGATGAGGGTCCAATTCTGGAATACCCAACAGGACAAGGATGTGGAACTGTTGCAGTGGGTCCAGAGGAGGCCACAGAGGTGATCCCAGGCCTGGAGCACCTCTGCTATGAGGACAAGCTGAGAGACTTGGGGTTGTTCAGCCTGGAGAAGGCTCTGCAGAGACCTTGGAGCAGCTTCCAGTACCTGAAAGGGGCTCCAGGAAAGTTGGGAAGGGTTTTTTTACAAGGCCTGGAGTCACAGGGTAAGAGGGAATGACTTTAAATTGGAAGGGGGGAAGATTCAGATCAGACCTTAAGAGAAAATTCTTCATGCTGAGGATGGGGAGGCCCTGGCCCAGGTTGCCCAGAACAGTGGCGGCTGCCTCACCCCTGGAGGTGTCCAAGACTAGGTTGGATGGGGCTTGGAGCAACTGGATCCAGTGGGAGGTGTCCCTGCCCATGGCACAGGGTTGGAACACTACGGGCTTTTCAGGTCCCTTCCAATCCAAACCGTTCTGTCATTTAGAATTACAGCACAACCATGTCAGCCTCACTTCCGAAAGAGCTGACTTTCCCAAACCCACGACTGCCACCCACGGCGGCACAGCAGGGTCTGAGAAAAGCCACGCTTACTTACACAGGAACTGTATCAAGCTCTTCCACCTGTAACGGCATTTCTTTAATTGGTTGCTGCTCTTCTTGACTTTGCTTGGAAGAATGAGGTTCAACAGCTTTTGATGGCTCCTTACTTTTCCCAGTTGTTTTGGTGTTGCTGTAAAAGGAATGAACACACAGTGGATAAATAGCAGACACAGGGAAAGAGCACCATGCTACTGCCCCATCTGCTCACCTACACACCCAGATTCCCACCCTTCTCTCCTGACGGGTGAACACAAGCCGGGACCCCGCCCGAGGCAGAAAAATAAACCAAGGTAGCTCACTCTCTTCAGACTGCCTACTCTCCCTGACTGCCTTACAGCTGGAGAGCCTGCCAGCAGGTGAACTGGGAGCATTCCCACCACAGATGAGGCATTAGGAAGAAATCCTTCATGCTGAGGGTGGGGAGGCCCTGGCCCAGGTTGCCCAGAGCCATGGTGGCTGCCCCATCCCTGATGGTATTCAGGGCCAGGTTGGATGGGGCTTGGAGCTCCTGATCCAGTGAGAGGTGTCCCCAGCCTTGGCAGGTGGGTAGAACCGGATGGGCTTTAAGTTCTCTTCCAACCCAAACCATTCTGTGATCCTGTGCAAGGGAAGGGTGAAGATTTTTGGTGGTCTTGGAGGTGGATTTGGAACAGAAGGATAAACACCAGAATTCAGGAGGATGCGTTCACATCCTGAAACTTCATTCCTTCTGCACACTCTGGTCTCCTGCCACCCTCCCCACTGTAACCAACCTCTTAGCTTTTCTGGATGGTTCCTCACCCACAGGTACTTCTGCTCTGGGCTCACACCCACCACCTTGTCTCTGTTGCTGCAGTGAGACGGCAGACACATGTTTCAGTGCTGATCCAGACCACGAAAAGAACTAACCAAAGCTTGTATTCAAAATCTGGCTTTTGTGTAGTAAGATATTACTGGCAACACAATCTCTAAATAAGTTTCATTTGCACCTAAACAATTTCCAGGAGCTAATGTACACTTAAGATGAAGGGGTCTTCTAAATTAAGAAATTAAGTCACAAAAGGCAGAATGCCAGTGACGATTTGTGAAGAAATTCCATTCTTTCACACACACACACAAAATTCTGCAACATACACATTGAAAAGGAGATAGACTAAAAAGCTTTCTGAATAATAGGTATTGTTTCAAGTACTTGCAGCTCACTCTCTTGCTTGAGCTATTTCATCTGAATAGCTTCTTACATAGCCCCTTCAAATGCAAGTGGATGCCAGGCTCCTGCAGGGAAAGGGGAATCAAACTAACACAGTTGTGACTCAAAACCCCAAAGAAGGAGTTTGATTGAGATAAGAGGATTTCTTTTGAAATGATCACAGAATCACAGAATGGTTTGGGTTAGAAGGGACCTTAAAAGCCCATGGGCAGGGACACCTCGCACTGGATCAGGGGCTCCAAGCCCCATCCACCCTGGCCTGGAACATCTCCAGGGATGGGGCAGCCACCGCTGCTTTGGGCAACCTGGCCAGGGCCTCCTCACCCTCACAGGAGAGCATTTCTTCTAGAGATCTCATCTCAATCTCCCCTCCTTCAGCTGAAAAATATTCCCCCTTGTCCTGTCCCTGCACTCCCAGACCAAGAGCTCCTTTCCAGATTTCCGGGAGTCCCTTTCAGCACTGGAAGCTGCTCTAAGGTCTCCCTGCAGTCTTCTCTTCTCCAGGCTGAACAACCCCAACTCTCTCAGCCTGTTCTCATATAGGAGGTGCTCCAGCACTCGCACCATCTTCATGTCCTCCTCTTGACTTGCTCCAACAGATCCCTATCCTTCCTGACAGTATCCTAAATCATATTTGGTAGGGCAGTGTTTAACTTCACTTCTAGCAACCCAGCAATTGGATCAGCAGCCCACTCTTCAGCCCTTCAGCACTGCAGCAATCAGATCAGTCCAACTGCAATTCTAAAGCACTCAGGTTTACCAAAGGCTTTCTGCTATTGCACCACTTCTGCCACTGGAAGCTTCCATCTGAACAACCTGGTGTTCTGTAGGCTCTACCTGATGTATTTGCTGTGGCTACCGCAAGCCTGGAAGGATCAGCCAAGAGCAAACTCCAGCATGAACGCATGAGAGTGCTGATTCCCAGAAGCACACAGTTAACATACAGTAAAAGGTGTGGAGCTGTACAACGCTGCAGCGGGACACTGCCAAGAGCAGCACAACACCTCCATGCTCATGTACCACCTACCTCCTCTGCGCTGGTTTGTGCGGATGTGGAGGGATGTTTTCCTTGACATTCTCAACTTCACTCTGTTGCACCCCAACAGAAAACTCGATCTCCTGAAACCAACATTAGACTCCATCAGAAATCTGAAACTGAATGCCAAGCAAGTGAAACTGGCTTACTAATAGGGCTATGCTTTTTTTTTTTAACTTAAGAGGTGTTCTTTGCTCTCTCCCCAACATTTTACCTCTTCAACTCCTAATTTCTCCAAGAGCAACTAGCAAAGCTCAGCAAAAGAGCTAAGCATGAGAAAACATAAGCCTGCCTGTCCTTCCCCTCAGAGCGTCAAGAGAACTTTGAGTGGGCAAAAAGTACATCTTTACAATACCCTCTGTCGGGTCTGGGTCAGGGAACGGCAGCAGTAATGAATAGATAGGACAGGAAACTCATCTGGCTTCCCAAAGAACACTGCCACAAAAGATTCTGAGCATGAAGGCACTGCAGACACTCAAACAAGCAACAGATAAATACTCCAATTAAATCATTTTCATAGTTATTGGAAGGATGTAAAAACAGAACTGCTCTTTAGGTCGCAGTGTCTGTTACAATGAAGACATGAGCCCAACTTATACACCTTGAAAAGAAAATCTGAGCGTTCACTGCTCTGGAAAGTTGCTTAATATACCATCAGTAAGCACGTTTCTGATCTAAATAAGAACAGCCACACACTTAAGCCTTTTAATCTCTTGATACGTTATGAACAGGAAAAAAAGATTACTTTTAATCCATCCTTTAATTTTTCTTGTTTTTGCAGTTGTGCTTGCATTTCTACCAAGATCTTGTTACAAGAAGACAATTCCTGTCCCATCTTGGTGATCAAAGATCTTACCAAGTCGTCGTGATCTGTGAAAGAGAGAACATGAAGCCAAAACACATCCAACAAAACCAAAATCCCATTTCTCTCCTCTCCACAAACAGTGATTACCTACAGCCCTATGCTCCCCATATGCATTCCAGGAAAAGCAGCAATATTTTCTGGTCCAACAGTCAAACTCCTGCTCCCTACAGGCAACGGAGTTCCAAGCTGCTGGAGGAATAAAGCCTCTCTCCAGCACAAGGCTGGGAAGTGCTAAGCTCTGCCCACTGTCACTGCAGGTGGAGGTCACAACCTTGAAACACAGCTTGGCTGCAGCATCCTGGCCTCCTTTACACTTAGGGGAGAAAGGCACTGTCCTCTTAGGAAATGGTTAGAACTTCCCTCCAAACAAGAGCTGTGCCTCCCAACCAACATTTCTATGATCCTGTGCAACCTCTGTTAGCACATAGCAAAGAATAAAGGGTGATTCTAAAACATTCTGATCCATGTCAGCACCTCAGTCTGAACAAGTTTGTCACCCACTGTGCATCTACCTCACCCCTGGCCGTTCCCAGCACTGGGTACCCATACAAAACCCGACATGTTCCTTCCCACGTTCTCGTACTTAGGCTTAACACACTCAAGATATTTTTCCTTCTCCCATCTGGCACTTTCCCCACCAAGCATACAGAAGACAGGGTGCATCGACTACCAGTCTACAGCTCCCTCAGAGGAGCGCACTTCCGCTTAGCTCATATTCTCTGCTTGGCACCTGGATCCCTGGTAATGCTCCCATTTTGCCACCCTTGCTCACTTTGGTTTTGTTGTTCATATTTTACTTGATTCTTGCATTCCTTGCCTAACTAGAGTATTCCAATTTCCTGCAGGGAGGTGCAAATGAAAACCCACTCTTAATTTCTTTTACCTCTCTTACTCACTACTAGGAGCCTTTTAATTGCTGAAATTCTCTCATTCATGCGTGCACAGAACACTTCGAAGCTTGAGGATGACATTCTTCAACTGTCACACTGTAGGAAAACAATAAAATAAAGAAATAAAGAATGCAGTAATTTGAGAAAGACCCAAGCTGCAAAAATTAACCACAGAGTCAGAATTTTAAAAAGGACCCTGATCTGTCAAAGAAGCAAAGGGAATTAAAATGAAGCAGTGAGCGTAGGAACTACTTCCCACCTGACCAGGGAAGTCATCCTTCACCTATACTTGGCATCAGTGAGGCTGCACCTGAGGCGCTGGATTCAGCTTTAGGCCCCTCACTCCAAGGACATTGAGGGGACAGAGTGCATCCAGAGGAGGGAACAACGCTGGGGAAGGGGCTGGAGAACAGGGGTTATGGGAGTGGCTGAAGGAGCCGGGGCTGTTTAGCCTGGAGAAAAGGAGGCTGAGGGGAGACCTCATCGCTCTTTGCGGCTCCCAGAAAGGAGGCAGGAGCAAGGTGGGTGTTGACCTCTTCTCCCAAGCTTCAAACGTTAGGATGAGAGGAAATGGCCTTAAGTTGGGCCAGGGGAAGATTAGATGGGCTATCAGGAAAAGTTCCTTTAGTGAAATGGTTCTCAGGAGAAGAAGGGCTGTGCAGGGAGGTGGTAGATTCCCCATCCCTGGAGGGGTTTAGAAGACAGGCAGCTGAGGTGCTCAGGGATCTGGCTTAGTAGTGGACAGGAATGGTTGGACTTGATGATCTCAAAGGTTTTTTCCAACCAAGTGACTCTGTGAAAAAACAGGACAGGAAGCACAAAGAGTCTGGTGTAAACAAAACAAAGCCATTTCCCTGAACTCTTAAAATTAGAGCAGTGTAATATCAGTATCACAATTCTCAGCCTGTCTCTGTGTGGGAGGCGCTCCAGTCCTGGAACTACCCACAAACAGCGCTCTGTGCCAGCCTCTCCTGTGCGATTACACACATTATCATCATTACAGAACAGAACTGATCAAAGACATTGCTGAACTCCTCCAGGGATGGAGCAGCCACCACTGCTCTGGGCACCCTGGGCCAGGGCCTCCCCACCCTCACAGCAAAACATTTCTTCCTGAGATCTCATCCCAGTCTCCCGTTCCCCGTCACAGGACCCCACTTTCCCCATCCCTGGACCCCAACTACCCGTGTCACTCGACTCAACCCTTGCCATCCCTGGACCCCACATTCCCTGCAGCTGGAGACCACTTTCCCCCTTGCTGAACACAAACTTATGCCCCACCCTCCCCCTCCTCCCCCCTTTTCCCCTCCCCCTCCTCCCCCCACCCCCACTTTCCCTTTCCCTCGCCCTCTTGCCCCCCTTTCCCTCACCCTCTCCCCCCCTTTCCCTCACCCTCTTCGCCCTCTCCCCCCCCTTCCCTCGCCCTCTCCCCCCCTTCCCTCGCCCTCTCCCCCCCCTTCCCTCGCCCTCCTCCCCTCCCCCGTTCCCTCGCCCTCCTCCCCTCCTTCCCCTCGCCCTCTTCCCCTCACCCTCTTCCCCCTTTCTCTCGCCCTCTTCCCCCCCTTCCCCTCGCCCTCTTCCCCCCCTTCCCCTCGCCCGCTTCCCCTCGCCCTCTTCCCCCGCTTCCCCTCGCCCTCTTCCCCCGCTTCCCCTCGCCCTCTTCCCCCGCTTCCCCTCGCCCTCTTCCCCCCTTTCCCCTCGCCCTCTTCCCCCCTTTCCCCTCGCCCTCTTCCCCCCTTTCCCCTCGCCCTCTTCCCCCCTTTCCCCTCGCCCTCTTCCCCCCTTTCCCCTCGCCCTCTTCCCCCCTTTCCCCTCGCCCTCTTCCCCCCTTTCCCCTCGCCCTCTTCCCCCCTTTCCCCTCGCCCTCTTCCCCCCTTTCCCCTCGCCCTCTTCCCCCCTTTCCCCTCGCCCTCTTCCCCCCTTTCCCCTCGCCCTCTTCCCCCCTTTCCCCTCGCCCTCTTCCCCCGCTTCCCCTCGCCCTCTTCCCCCGCTTCCCCTCGCCCTCTTCCCCCGCTTCCCCTCGCCCTCCTCCCCTCCTTCCCCTCGCCCTCCTCCCCCCCTTCCCCTCGCCCTCTTCCCCCGCTTCCCCTCGCCCTCTTCCCCCCCTTCCCCTCGCCCTCCTCCCCCCCTTCCCCTCGCCCTCTTCCCCCTTTCTCTCGCCCTCTCACCCCTTTTCCCTCCCCGTTTCCCTCCCCCCCATCCAACCTCCCCGCCCGGCGCTGGGGACGGAGCCGCTGCCACCCCGAGGGGAACCGACCCCGGTCTCACCGCGCCGGTACACGAAGAGGAAGAGGAGGAAGAAGCAGCAGCGGCGGCGGCGGCGGCGGGAGGAGGAGTGCGGGTCCCGAGCGCGTTCGAAGCTGCCGCCAGCAGCGCCCGTTGGCCGCGAATGCGCCTGTGCGCGGCCCGCGGCCTTTTCTCCGCGGTGGCTCCGCCCGAGCCGGTGGGAGCCGCCCCCGCCCCGTCCCGCCGGGCCCGCAGCTCCGCCCGGGGCCGCCCACACGGCCCGGGAAACGCTCCTGCGTGAGGCGCCGGCGCGGCGTCCCCTCTTGCCGCTGAGAGCCGCTCCCCCTCGTCCTGTCCCTGCGCCCCCCCCCCAGCCTCCCTGGAGCGCCTCTCCGTGCAGTAAAAGAGGGTCTACAGCAAGAGTTGGATTGACAGAACGGTTCTGTTTAAATGATCACAGAATGACGGGACAGTTTGGGTTGGAAAGGACCTTAAAGACCATACAGTTCCACTCCCGTCCTGGGCAGGGACACCTCCCACTGGATCAGGGGCTCCAAGGCCCATCCAACCTGGCCCTGAACCCCTCCAGGGATGGGGCAGCCACAGCTTCCCTGGGAAACCTGGGCCAGGGCCTCCCCACTCGCATGGTGAAGAAATTCTTCCTAATGTCCAGCCTAAATCTGCCCCTCTCCAGCTTATACCCGTTTCCTCTCGTCCTGCCACCAAAAGCATTTACGAACAGTCCCTCTCCAGCTTTCTTGTAGCCCCTTTCAGGTACTGGAAGGTCGCTAGAAGGTCTCCTCAGAGCCTTCTCTTCTCCTGGATGAACAAACCCAACTCTCTCAGCCTATCCTAGTATGGGAGCTGCTCCAGCTGTCGGATCATCTTTGTAGCCTCCTCTGTTCCTGTTCCAACAGCTCCATCTCCTTCTTATGTTGAGGATTCCGGAACTGGACACAGGACTCCAGATGAGGTTTCACAAGAGCAGAGCAGAGGGGCAGAACCACTTCCCTCACCCTGCTGCTTCTTTTGAAGCAGCCCAGGACATTGTTGGCCTTCTGGGCTGTGAGCACACATTGCCCAGGGTCATGTCAAGCTTCTCATCCCCCAGCACCCCAAGTCCTTCTCCTCAGGGCGGCTCCCAATCACATCATCCTCCATTGCATACTGAAAACAGGGATTGCCCCGACTCAGGTGCAGGACCTTGCGCTTGGCCTTGTTGAACCTCATGAGGTTTCACAGCCCCACTTCTCCTAAAAGGAGCCCCACTTCTCCTACTTCTTCCTAAAAGGAGGTTGTGGAGAGGAGGGAGCTGGGCTCTTCTCCCAAGTGACAGGGGACAGGACGAGAGGGAATGGCCTCAAGCTCCGCCAGCTCAGGCTGGACATAAGGAAAAAAATTTTCATGGAAAGGGTCATTGGGCACTGGAACAGGCTGCCCAGATAAATGGTTGATTCACCTTCCCTGGAGGGGTTTAAGGCACGGGTGGACAAGGTGCTGAGAAGCGTGGTTTAGTGTTTGATAGGAATGGTTGGACTTGATGATCCAATGGGTCTTTTCCAACTTGGTGATTCTGTGATTCTGTGATTCTCCAGCCTGTCCAGGTCCCTCTGGATGACATCCCGTCCTTCTGGTGTGGCGACTACACCACTCAGCTTGGTGTCATCTGCAAACTTGCTGAGGGAAGAGCTGAATCCCCTCCCTCACCCTGCTGGCCGCGCTGCTTTGGATGCAGCCCAGGATGTGTTTGTTTTCTGGGCTGTGAGCGCACATTTGATGGCTCATGTTGAGCATCTATATTAATCATACTGTCCACCTTTTAAAAGACAATATAAATACATGTGCTCATGGGCACGCATTTATTGCTAAATTGGAAGGGGGCGATCGCTCATCTGCTGGCTAAAACAAAACAGCTCAGCGTGAAGCTGCACCACAAACCAAAGGGTTCGGGCTGTGGGAGGAAGGTCCTCACACCCCTGGGTCCCTCCCAACCACTGTGGATGCTGAACAGCACAGTGTGTGTCTGCCTCAGCTTCACCCCGTGGACAGGGTCGTCATTGAATGGTTGGACTCAATGATCCAGTGGGTCTCTTCCAACCTGGTTATTCTATGATTCTATGATTCTATTTACTGTACCACCAAAAACTGTTCATACACCTTTGTTTCCTCGAGCGTAACTGCCTGGAAGTTTAATTTGGTGGGCCTTTATATCTTCCATTTTTCATCATCGTTTCCCCTGCAGAAGACAAGGAAGAAACAGCTCCTCTGTTTGTAAGAGAGCAGCGTACTTGTCTGGAGAAGATCAACAGCCATCAAACTCTCACAGTTCTTCCGCCTAGGCTGTTGAAGCAGCTTCCTTCAGTTTTTCTTTCTCACATCAGATGCAGCATACAGTGAGTTTTTTTCCATCAAGGCTGCTCAGGGGGTTGTGCCACTAGTTGGAGGAAAGAGCTCAGCTCCTTCACCTGCAGTCCCAAGCAAGCACAAAAAGAGGCTGGGAGGTGAATGGATTTGGATCAGCCCTGCCGAGGACCTGGGGTGCTGGAGGAGGAGCTCAACATGAGCCAACAACGTGCACTTGCAGCCCAGAAACCACCCGTGTCCTGGGCTGCATCCAAAGCAGCGAGGCCAGCAAGGCAAGGGAGGGGATTCTGCCCCTCTGCTCCACTCTGCTGAGACCCCACCTGGAGCCCTGGGTCCAGTGCTGGAATCCCCAACAGAAGAAAGACATGGAACTGTTGGAACAGGTCCAGAGGAGGCCACGAAGATGGTCAGAATGCTGGAGCACCTCCCACATGAGGACAGGCTGAGAGAGTGGCTGAAAATTGAACAATTCTGCCTTCCACTCCAGGTCTCCAGGAAAGCTGGGGAGGGGCTCTTGATCAGGGAGTGCAGGGGTGGGATGAGGGGGAACAGTTTAAGCTGAAAGTGGGGAGAAGGCGATGCGATCTCTAGAAGAAATGTTTTCCAGTGAGGGTGGGGAGGCCCTGGCCCAGGTTGCCCAGAGCCGTGGTGGCTGCCCCTTCCCTGGTGGTGTTCAAGGCCAGGTTGGATGGGGCTTGGAGCCCCTGATCCAGTGGGAGGTCACCTTGGGACCAACACTACCCGCTGTGAGGTTTGTCTTGTGGTGGGGATCAGGCAGAAACCCATTAAGTGATACGACACAGGGAATGGTGAGGAACAGATAACCTCAATGGTTCCTCATGTGGACAGTGGATAGGACAGGGGAATAGATTCCCTCAGTGGACCCTCACTGGAACTGCGGCTGTTGAGGGAGAACATATCCCCTGAGTGGATCCTCACAGGGAATCTGGCTGGGAAAAAGAGATACCAAATGAAAACTCCTCACAGAAACCATAGCTAGGGGGACCGATCCCTCTATGGGATCAGTTCAGGCTATGGTGAGACACACAGAGCCTGGAGCATCTCCTCATGGGTCTGTGGAGATACACATAGACCATGGAGGGAGTCTTCACAGGGTGTGGGGACACACATAGACCCTATAGCAGCTCCTTATGGGGCTATGGGGGCACAGAGGAACCCTGAAGCAGGTCCTCATGGGGCTATGAGAACACACAAGGACCCTGGAGCATCTTTTCATGGTCTATGGGGACACATACGGACCTTGGAGCATCTTTTCATGGTCTATGGGGACACACAGGGACCCTGGTGCAGCTACTCGTGGTCTATGAGGACACACAGGGACCTTGGAGCAGCTCCTCGTGGCCTATGGGGACATACAGGGACCCTGGAACATCTTTTCATGGACTATGAGGACACACAGGGACCTTGGAGCAGCTCCTCGTGGCCTATGAGGACACACAGGGACCCTGGAGCAGGTCCTCATGTTCTATGGGGACACACAGGGATCCTGGAACATCTTTTCATGGTCTATGAGGACACACAGGGACCTCGGAGCAGCTTCTCATGGCCTATGAGGACACACAGGGACCCTGGAGCATCCTTTCATGGTCTATGAGGACACACAGGGACCCTGGAACATCTTTCCATGGTCTATGAGGACACACAGGGACCCTGGAGCATCTTTTCATAGTCTGTGAGGACACAGAGGGACCTTGGAGCAGCTCCTCGTGGCCTATGAGGACACACAGGGACCCTGGAGCAGGTCCTCATGTTCTATGGGGACACACAGGGTCCCTGGAACATCTTTTCATGGTCTATGAGGACACACAGGGACCTCGGAGCAGCTTCTCATGGCCTATGAGGACACACAGGGACCCTGGAGCATCCTTTCATGGTCTATGAGGACACACAGGGACCCTGGAGCATCTTTTCATGGTCTTTGAGGACACAGAGGGACCTTGGAGCAGCTCCTCGTGGTCTATGGGGACACACAGGGACCCTGGAGCAGCTCCTCCTGTTCTATGGGGACACACATGGGGCTGGGAGGGGGACACTGAGACCCCGCTCTCGCCCCTCCCTCCCCTCCCCTCCCCTGCACGTGGCCCCCGCGCGGCGGCCGGTGGGTGACGTCACCCGCGGGGGCGGGAGCGCGGTGCCGGTGCGCCGAGCGGAGCCGAGCGCAGCCGAACCGACCCGAGCGCAGCCGAACCGGCCCGAGCGCAGCCGAACCGACCCGAGCGCAGCCGAACCCAGCCGAACGCAGCCGAACCGAGCCGAGCGGCGCCGGAGCGGGGCTGCTCCGGTAAGTGCGGCGCCCAGCCCTGTCCGCGCTGCCCCCCGGCGCCGGTGCTGAGAGGGATGCGGTGCGGGAACACGGGGATGGAGACCCGCGGATGCGGGGTTTGGGATGTAGGGATGCGGGATTGGGGATGCGGGGCTGGGGATGCAGGGTGCAGGGATGCAGGGATGCAGGTGTGCGGGATTGGGGATGAAGGGGATGCGGGATTAGAGGTGCCGGGATGTGGGGATGCAGGGTTTAGGGATTGGGGATGCGGGGTTGGGGATGCAGGGTTTAAGGATGCGGGCTGGGGATGCAGGGATGCGGGGTTGGGGGTGCTGGGATGCAGGGTTTAGGGATGGAGGGATGCAGAATTAGGGATGCTGGGATGTGGGGATGCAGGGTCTGGGGATTGGGGATGCGGGGTTGGGGATGCAAGGATTTGGGGTTTAGGGATGCAGGGATGCGTGATTGGGGATGCCGGGATGCAGGGTTGGGGATGCGGGGTTTATGGATGCAGGGATGTGGGATTAAGGATACAGGTGATGTGGGATTAAGGATGCAGGGGATGTGGGGATGCAGGGTTTGAGGACTGAGGATGCAGGATTTGAAGATTGAGGATGCAGGGTTGGGGATGCAGGGATACGGGGTTTAGGATGCAGGGATGCAGGGTTTAGGGATGCAGGGATGCGGGATTAGGGATGCAGGGATGTGGGGTTTGGGGATTGGTGATGTGAGATTTGGGATGCGGGGTTTAGGAATGAAGCGAAGCGTGATTGGGGATGCTGGGATGCAGGGTTGGGGATGCAGGGATGCGGGGTTTAGGGATGCAGGGATGTGGGATTAGGGTTGCAGGGGATGCGGGATTAGGGATGCAGGTATGTGGGGACGCAGAGTTTGGGGATTGGAGATGCGGAGTTGGGGATGCAGGGATGCGGGGTGCAGGGATGCAGGGGTGTGGGGTTTAGGGATGCAGGGATGTGGGATTAGGGTGGCAGGGATGCGGGATTAGGGTTGCAGGTATGTGGGGACGCGGGGTTTGAGGATTGGAGATATGGAGTTAGGGATGCAGGGATGCGGGGTGCAGAGATGCAGAGGTGTGGGGTTTAGGGATGCAGGGATGTGGGATTAGGGTTGCAGGGGATGCGGGATTAGGGTTGCAGTTGCAGGGGATGTGGGATTAGGGATGCAGGGATGTGGGGACACGGGGTTTGAAGATTGAGGATGCGGGAATGTGGGCTTGGGGATGCAGAGATTCGGGTTGGGGATGCAGGGATGCGGGGTTGGGCATGAAGGGATGCGGGGTTTGGGATGCAGGGATGCAGGTTTGGGGATGCGGGGTTTAGGGATGCAGGGAAGTGGGTTTTAGGGATGCTGCTATGTGGGGTTGGAGATGCAGGGATGCGGGATTAGGAATGCAGGGATGTGGGGGCGCTGGGTTTGAGGATGGAGGATGCGAGGCTGGGGATGCGGGGTCTGGGGATGCAGGGATGAAGGGTTTAGAGATGCAGGGATGTGGGATTAGGGATACAGGGATGCAGGGTTTAGGGATGCAGGGTTGTGGGAACACGGGCTTTGGGGACGGAAGATGCAGGGTTGATGCAGGGATGTGGGGTTTAGGGATGCAGGGATGTGGGGTTGGGGATGAGGGGTTGGGGATGCTGGGATGCAGGGGTTGGGGTAGCAGGGTTGCGTGGTTGGGAATGCGGGGCTGGGGAAGCAGGGATGTGGGATTGGGGATGCAGGGGATGCAGGATTGGGGATGCAGGGGATGCAGGATTGGGGATGCGGGGGATGTGGGATTAGGGATGCAGGGATGTGGGGATGCAGGGTTTGGGGATTGGGGATGCAGGGTTGGGGATGCAGGGATGCGAAGTTTAGGGATGCAGGGATGCGGGATTAGGGATGCAGGGGATGTGGGATTAGGGATGTGGGGTTTAGGGATGCAGGGGATGTGGGGATGCAGGGTTTGAGGACTGAGGATGCAGGATTTGAAGATTGAGGATGCAGGGTTGGGGATGCAGGGATACGGGGTTTAGGATGCAGGGATGCAGGGTTTAGGGATGCAGGGATGCGGGATTAGGGATGCAGGGATGTAGGGTTTGGGGATTGGTGATGTGAGATTTGGGATGCGGGGTTTAGGAATGAAGGGATGCGTGATTGGGGATGCTGGGATGCAGGGTTGGGGATGCAGGGATGCAGGGTTTAGGGATGCAGGGATGTGGGATTAGGGTTGCAGGGGATGCGGGATTAGGGATGCAGGTATGTGGGGACGCAGGGTTTGGGGATTGGAGATGCGGAGTTGGGGATGCAGGGATGCGGGGTGCAGAGATGCAGGGGTGTGGGGTTTAGGGATGCAGGGATGTGGGATTAGGGTTGCAGGGGATGCGGGATTAGGGTTGCAGTTGCAGGGGATGTGGGATTAGGGATGCAGGGATGTGGGGACATGGGGTTTGAGGATTGAGGATGCGGGAATGTGGGCTTGGGGATGCAGAGATTCGGGGTTGGGGATGCAGGGATGCGGGGTTGGGCATGAAGGGTTGCGGGGTTTGGGATGCAGGGATGCAGGTTTGGGGATGCGGGGTTTAGGGATGCAGGGAAGTGGGTTTTAGGGATGCTGCTATGTGGGGTTGGAGATGCAGGGATGCGGGATTAGGAATGCAGGGATGTGGGGGCGCTGGGTTTGAGGATGGAGGATGCGGGGCTGGGGATGCGGGGTCTGGGGATGCAGGGATGAAGGGTTTAGAGATGCAGGGATGTGGGATTAGGGATGCAGGGATGCAGGGTTTAGGGATGCAGGGTTGTGGGATTAGGGATGTGGGAACACGGGGTTTGAGGACGGAAGATGCAGGGTTGATGCAGGGGTGTGGGGTTTAGGGATGCAGGGATGTGGGGTTGGGGATGGGGGGTTGGGGATGCTGGGATGCAGGGGTTGGGGTAGCAGGCTTGCGTGGTTGGGAATGCGGGGCTGGGGAAGCAGGGATGTGGGATTGGGGATGCAGGGGATGCAGGATTGGGGATGCAGGGGATGCAGGATTGGGGATGCGGGGGATGCGGGATTAGGGATGCAGGGATGTGGGGATGCAGGGTTTGGGGATTGGGGATGCAGGGTTGGGGATGCAGGGATGCGAAGTTTAGGGATGCAGGGATGCGGGATTAGGGATGCAGGGGATGTGGGATTAGGGATGCAGGGGATGTGGGATTAGGGATGCAGGGGATGTGGGATTAGGGATGCGGGGTTTAGGGATGCAAGGATGCGAGGCTGGGGATACAGGGATGCAGGGTTTGGGGTAGCAGGGATGCAGGGTTTAGGGATGCAGGTATGCTGGATTAGGGATGCAGGTATGCAGGATTAGGGATGCAGGTATGCAGGATTAGGGATGCAGGTATGCGGGATTAGGGATGCAGAGGATGCGGGATTAGGGATGCACGGATGTGGGGACGCGGGGTTTGGGGATTGGGGATGTGGGGTTGGGGATGCAGGGATTCAGGATTGCAGATGCAGGGGATGTAGGATTAGGGATGCAGGGATGTGGGGTTGCGTGGTTTGGGGATTGGGGGTGCGGGGTTTAGGGATGCAGGGATGCGAATTGGGGATGCAGGGCTGGGGGATGCAGGGATGCGGGATTGGGCGTGCAGGGTATGCAGGACTGGGGATGCAAGGATGTGGGATTGGGGATGCAGAGATGTGGGATTGGGGAGGCAGGGATGCGGGACCTGGGGATGCAGAGATGTGAATTGGGGATGCAGGGATGCAGGGCTGGGGGATGCAGGGATGCGGGATTGGGGAATGTAAGGTTGTGGGATGCAGAGGTGTGGGGTTTGGGGGTTGCAGGGACGTGGGGTTTGGGGCAGCGAGGATGCAGGGCTGGAGGATGCAGGGATGTGTGGTTGGGGGAGCAAGTGATGCAAGGTTTGGGGAGCGAGGGTGTGGTGCGAGGATGCGGGGCTCGTGCAGCAAGGATGCGGGACTGCGGGAAGCAGGGGATACGGTGCAAGGATGTGGGGTTTGGGGAGCAAAGATGTGGGATTGGGAGATGCAGGGATGCTGCCAGCATGGTCACTCCTCGCCCCGTGTGGGACCAGGGATGCGGAATTGGGGTGTTGAGGGTGCAGGGCTAGGGGAGCAGGGGATGCAGAACTGGGGGAGAAGAAGATGTAGGGCTGGGCGTGTGGGTATGTGGGGCTGCAAGAGTGAGGATGTGGGGCTCAGGGAGCAAGAGATTAGGGATTGCGGGACCAAGGATGCTGAGTTGGGGGATGCAGGGATGCTGCCAGTGTGGTTGCTCTGTGCCCCATGTGAGACTGGGGGTGTGGGGCTGGGGGAGCAGGGGATGAGAAGCTAGAGGAGATGAGGATGTGGGACTGGGGGATGCAGGGGATGCGAGGAGGGGAATGTGGAACTGGGGGAGAGAGGATGTGGGGGTAGGGGACAGGGACACTGCCATCGTGGCTGCTCCGTGCCCTATGTGTGACTGGAGATGCGGTGCAGGAGGAGCAGGGGATGCAGAGCTGGAGGATGCAGGGAGCCTGGGGCTGGTGGTGGGCACCCCACCTGAGCATCTCTCCCTGGAGCTGCCCGCTGGGTTGATGCCGGGACCCACCTCTTGGAAGAGTGGGATTGGGAGCCTGCAGTGCCCAAGAGGAGCAGTTGGTGCACATGTGTTTGCTTTGCTCCGATTTCATATATCCTTTATGTATCTATAAATGCTTTCTGTGTCTGCACACACTGACTTGTGGGCTTGCAGAGCTAAATCTGTGCACAACCAAGCTGGCATCATCGTGCCTTGCAGGTTCCTGACCCCTTCCTCATGTCCAGAATAGGGAATCTACTTCTCTTGCACACGTTTTCCTCTCTGTTTTACTTATTTGGTAACTTTCTGCTCTGAGAGTGTGCGCTGGAGGTGGCAGGTGGTGACGGTCTGGGCTTTAATGGCACTATATGTGCTCAGTGGGTGGTGAACGTGTGCTCGGCTGCTGCACTGGGAGGCACGACACCTCGACAAGATTCATTGGGGGTTGGTGTAGTGTGAGTAACAGAAAGGAGGGGAGAGAAATCCAACCCTGATGTCCCAGCCAGATTGTCCTGCATAGAGCTTTGCATCCTCAGAGAGTTGGGGTTGTCCAGCCTAGAGAAGTGAAGGCTCCAGGGAGACCTTAGGGCAGCTTCCAGTGCTGAAAGGGCCTCCAGGAAAGCTGGGGAGAGATTTTTACACGGGAATGGAGTGACAGGACGAGGGGGAATGGCTTTAAATTGGAAGAGGAAGATGTAGATCAAACATTAGGAAGAAATTCTTCATGATGATGGTGGGGAGGCCCTGGCCCAGATTTCCCAGAGCAGTGGTGGCTGCCCCATCCCTGGAGGTGTTCAAAGCCAGGTTGGATGGGGCTTGGAGCCCCTGATCCAGTGGGAGGTGTCCCTGCCTGTGGCAGGGGGTTGGAACTGGATAAGCTTTGAGGTCCCTTCCAAACCAAACCATAATATTCTATGATCCTATATGGTCCTCCAACCCCAAGGTGTGGGATTGGTTAGGGGTGGGAGGTCCCCAGGGGCCAGTGTGCACCCAGAGCTCATCCTTTTCCTTGTGTCACAGGTGTTTGGATACTTCTGCTACTTGTGCCTGGAGCCTGTGTGGTGTCTGTGTGCTCGGGCAATGTCGTGGCCAGAGAAGGTGATGTGGAGTATCACAGATCTCAGGAGGATTTCTCTTGTTAAAGCGGTTTGGTTTTGAAGACACAACACTTGGATACTGCCAAGAGGGATTTAGGTCCCTGCATTCCATTCTCTGTTGATTACTCCTCACTGTTAATTAGGCACATCTAATCCTACTCTGATCTTACTTGGCACTGGGAACTTTCCAGGAAACACGGAGTTCTTTTCTCTGTCCTGGTCTGCAGCAGGAGCCCAGCCTCCTGCAGAACGAGGCCTGGGGACAGTGATATCTTTCTTGCCACCCTGGACATGATGAAGGGGTGCAACTGAGACTCAGATTTGCACCTTTCTCCTTTTGGATGGACAGACATCCATCAGGTTGAAGGTGAGAAGGAAGCCCCGTGGAAGTGCGTATCGAAGGATTGCAGGGAAAGGGAAACCAGGACCATAGCGAGGACATCACAGGAGCTGGGGCTGGAGTTACGTGTAATATTTTGACAATAAATCTCACAACCAGCAGGTGAGCATCAGTGTTTCCTCTCTAAAGGAAAGGATAAAAGGATGTGGTGTCCCATGTACCATTGATTCTCTAGAGCTTGGGAGACCACTGTTGTGAGCCTCTGCCTGGGTTCAGAGCCAGAGCAGCGAAATATTAGGCTCACTGCAGTCCTTTCCCTTCTCAAGCTGAGCCCAGCCTGTTAGCAAGGACCAATAAGGTCTGAAATCCCAATCAAATAATCCGTGTTCAGAAGGAAGGGTGCTGAACTGCAAGCATCTCAGCCAGGCCCAAGCTCTCCAGGTGGAACACTTCATGCCAGTGATCTCTATCTCTTCTTTATACCCAGAACATAACTGTGAAGACCTTCCTTCAGGTGCTCAGGTAGCTTCTCATCCTGCTTCTGGCCAGGTTGGATGCTGTCTTTGAGCAACCTGATCCAGTGGGAGGTGTCCCTGCCCACGGCAGGCTTTAAGGTCTCTTCCAATCCAAACCATTCCACTATTCCATGGTTCTGTAATTCTGCCTCCTGGGTGCTGGGCGACTCAGCAAGGCAAACCAGCCAGAGCTGGTGTTAAGAGGTGAAATTACCTCTCGATTTCTGGGATAGCATGAGGCAGCTCACCTGCAGTTTTGAAGCTGTCTAAGGTCTAAGTTTAAGTGAAATGAATCTCACCCACTGCTTGCAGACTTTAGTTTTCAGTCCTTTCGCCTTCATCCTTTTTTTTTTTTTTTAGCATGACCCTGCTGTTCTCCTGCCACTCAGGCATTTTTTGAGGCATAAATAATGCTTCTGAAACTTTCCAGGTCTCCAGGTGGGAGGTGTTGCAAAAATGCAACTGAAGGGAAGTGCTCGCAGCTCATCCTTCTTCTGCAGACACAGAAGGCTGAGTTAAAAACCAGCCTGTTAATTTTGTTTTAATGGCTCTCAGCAATGGTGAGCACCCCCTCCCCTCCTCCCTCCCACCTTCCTCCCATACTTTGTGCCAACATTTAATTGCTCTCACTCTGGGGAGATGCTATCTCATTTCAAGGTTGAACTTCTCTAGCTTTGACTTGCAGAGTGGGGAAATGTTATTGTGCCCTTGTCACAAAGGCAACTTGTCACTCCGGGCTCTGTGCCCGCAGCAATCTGGAAACCTCTTCACCTGCTTCTCTGGAGTTTGAAGGTGCTATAACCTCACCGTGAGAGGCTCCTGCTCTGTTATGTTTGCTGTTTGCAGCTACCCTTGGGACCTGGCTGGTATGACTGCATCGTCCAGGTGCTGGTCTGGATGCAGCCATGACCTTGGCAATGCTGTGAGCTTGCTTTCCAGCTTCTATTGGACGCATTTCCCATTCCACCTGCGAGGACCACGTCCTTTTGCCCTGGCTTTGCTCTGACAGCATATGCAGAAGTGCTCCATGCTCATCCCAAATCCTTTTCTGGCTGAGAGAGAGATTCCTTTTCTGACCTTATGTGTTACTTTAGCACTTGTGAGACCTCATCTGGAGCCCTGTGTTCAGTTCTGGAGTCCTCAGCACAGGAAGGACATGGATCTGTTGGAGCAAGTCCAGAGGAGCCACAGAGATGATCCAAGGGCTGGAGAACCTCCTGTACGAGGCCAGGCTGAGGGAGGTTGTTCAGCCTGGAGAGGAGAAGGCTCTGGGGAGACCTTAGAGCAGCTTCCAGTGCTGAAAGGGGGTCCAGGAAAGCTGCGGAGGGGCTCTTGATCAGGGAGTGCAGAGATAGATGAGATTGAGCAGTGACGAAAGTCCCTGAGGTCCAAGCTTGGCTTCCCTCCCTGGTCTCACCCCATCCGCAGCCACGCCTGGCGCTGTGCTGGAACTCATCTAACGTGTTCAGGCTTTTGTTTCACCTGATGTGAGATTTATCCTGAAACTAGTAGGTGCTTTGGGGAAATTTGGGCAAACGCTGCACTGAGGCAGTTGCCTGCGTCATGCATCCCTGTCGTAGTAAATTAGGTCTTTTAAACAGTCCTAATTCCAGGAAGCTCAGCTGGCTGATAGGAATCGTATTTTTAGTCTCCAATTTGTGTATTTACCTGAAATTTCTGTCCCATTGTTGTAGCCGGAGATGACCCTGGCTTCCCTGCTGCTCCTGCTGTTCATATTTCATAAAATACTGCACTACACAAAGTTTCCCTGCTTAATTTTAAAGTGTTTTATTGCAGCAGGTGTTGGGCAATGCACAAATCTCTGGAATTATGGGGTTTTAAGGTAGTTTATTGTTGGGAAAGACCCTGCTTTTGCACAATGGGATGCACAGGGTTAATCTGTAGACCCAGTTTCTCTCGTCCTCTTTGGTAACTGTTTCATCCCATCGGCACAGAGTTGCTTCTAGTTTTACTGATGCTACCTGTTAATGAGTCTAGCAGCTACCTAATCCTCTGTCCTAACATGCTCTAAAAGTGCCTTACTTTACAGCGAATTCTGTTGGCTCTTCACATTTAATGGACTCCTTTAGAGATCCTCATCGATCACCAGCCCTTCACTTTTCTTTTTTTGCTGCCATTTCTTTTCCCTTTTAGAAAAATCGTGTTTCCATGCATTTTCCACGTCTTATTTTTTACAGAGTCATGGCATGGTTTGAGTTGGAAGGGATCTCAAAGCCCATCCAGTCCCACCCCCTGCCATGGGCAGGGACACCTCCCACTGGATCAGGGGCTCCAAGCCCCATCCAACCTGGCCTTGAACCCCTCCAGGGATGGAGCAGCCACCACAGCTCTGGGCAACCTGGGCCAGGGCCTCCCCACCTGCACTGGAAAATATTTCTTCCTAAGATCTCATCTCAATCTCTTGCTGCTTTACTGGGTTTGTATCTTCTGGGGTCCTTGTTAGATGCTTTGAGTTAGCCCTGTATCCAAGTAATGCCCATGATTTGCTTTTGGCTTTGTAAAATATACCCTTTTAAATTTAGACACCACTGCTGTTATTTTGAGCTCCTAGCACAGCAACAGAAAGGAGAGGGCTTGCATTAGACATGGCAGTTCATTTTGGCTTCGTCCTTGTCACGTAGGCTTGCTGCTACTCCATGGTCAATTAATGCTGAAATGTGAGCTATTCCATGTGCCAATGTGAGATATTCCATGGAATTTCATCTGGAAGACTTCTTGGTTTCCTGGGTTAATCTATTGATTATTCGTTGGTTGTTTGAACTGTGGTGATTTTATTTGCCTCTCTGGCTGTGTGATGAACAGAGTTGAGGTGATGTCCTCCTTGCACTGCTGTAGCTGAACGCGTAGAAGAGGCTGATATTTGGTGCTCATAGAATCGTGGAATGGTTTGGGTTGGAAGGGACCTTAAAGCCCATCCCTCATAGCAGCTCCAACCCCTTGCCACGGGCAGGGACACCTCCCACTGGATCAGGGGCTCCAAGCCCCATCCAACCTGGCCTTGAACCCCTCCAGGGATGGGGCAGCCACAACATTCCTGGGCAACCTGGGCCAGGGCCTCCCCACCCTCACAGCAAAACATTTCTCCCTAAGATCTCATCTCCTTCTCCCCTCTTTCAGCTTAAACCGTTCTCCCTCATCCCATCCCTGCCCTCCCTGATCCAGAGCCCCTCCCCAGCTTTCCTGGAGGCCCTTTCAGCACTGGAAGCTGCTCTAAGGTCTCCCCAGAGCCTTCTCCTCTCCAGGCTGAACAACCCGAACTCTCTCAGCCTGGCCTCAAAGCAGAGGTGCTCCAGCCCTCACATCATCTCTGTGGCCTCCTCTGGACTCGCTCCAACAGATCCGTGTCTTCTGTTGGGGTTTCCAGAACTGGACACAGGGCTCCAGGTGGGCTCTCATGAGAGCTGAGCAGAGGGGCAGAATCCCTTCCCTTGTCCCTGCTGGTCACGCTGCTTTGGAGCCCAGGACATGGTTGGTTTCTAGGCTGTGGTGCCAGCTCATGTTGATCTTCTTGTCCTCCAGCACCCCAAGCCCTTCTCCTCAGGGCTGTTCCCAATCTCTTCATCCCCCAGCCTGTATGGAAACTGTGGGTTTCCCCGACCCAGGTGCAGGACCTTGCCCTTGGCCTTGTTGAACCTCATGATGTTCTCACAGCCCCACCTCTCCTTCTGCCCAGGTCCCTCTGGATGACATCCCATCCTACTGGTGAGACACCTGCACCCCTCAGCTTGATGTCACCTGCAAACTCGCTGAGGGTGCCCTTGATCTCGCTTTCTGTGTCATCAATGAAAATATTAAACACTGGTTTTGGGACAGATGGCCTGAGGACACCCAGCAAATGGTCTACAGGTATCTTTGGCTTCAGTGAGGCAGAAAAACACATCCTTGAATTTTTCTTGCATCATATCTCTTCTTCTTTGCCCTGGTATCTTCATACTCATCTCCTACCAGGTTGCTGCACCTTGCAAGCCTCATTGGATATCTTTCCCAGGCAAGCACGATGCCAACCGGTGCAGCCCAAGCTTGGCACTTTGAAGCCTCTGTGTCTTTTCCGTGATCTGTACCAGGATGGAGTTTTACTTGATCTGCTTTGAGGGCGTTCCAGGCAGATTTGCACGCGAGGATTTACAGGAGCCGATTTCAGCCCCGCAGAAAGGAGCCAGGATGACCTTGTGGGCTGGGTCAGGAGTGGGACAAGCTCCCAAATCCCTCTACTAAAAACTTGCCCAGGCTTGGAGGCTGCAGGGGGGGGCATTAGCGTTGCTTTCTTCCTGCAGCATTTTGCATCCAAACTAAGCCTGTCTTTAAAAAGCATCCAGCGTGGTTGTGCTTGGAACAAGCAGCTCAGTTTCTATATTATACACAACAGTCATCTCCGTAGGAAGCTGGGCAGCCCACGCCGCTGCAGCAGCCCAGCACTACGAGGCTTCTAGTGCGCTTATCTTCAGGCCATTCCTGGGAGGAATGGGAGATGCTGGGGAACTCAAGGGAAAAGCTTTTCAGAACACTGCAGTGAGCATTTGCTGGAGTGAGAAGCAGTGCCTGGGTACATAGAAACACAGAATGGTTTGGGCTGGAAGGGACCTTAAAACCCATCCAGTTCCACCCCCTGCCCTGGGCAGGGACACCTCCCACTAGCTCAGGGGCTCCAAGCCCCATCCAACCTGGCCTTGAACCCCTCCAGGGATGGGGCAGCCACCCCTGCTCTGGGCAACCTGGGCCAAGGCATCACTGTCCTCATCATGAAGAATTTCTTCCTAATGTCCAATCTAAACGTCTCATCTAAATCTTTCTCTTCCAATTTAAAGCCATGCCCCCTCATCCTGTCACTCCACAACCTTGTAAAAATTCCCTGCCCAACTTTCCTGGAGCTGCTTGAGGTACTAGAAGCTGCTCTGAGGTTGCCCTGGAGCCTTCTCCAGGCTGAACAACCTCAACTCTCTCAGCCTGTTCTCATATGGGAGGTGCTTCATCCCCCATCATCATCTTTGTTGCCTCCTATTGACCCGTTCCACCAATTCTATATCCATCTTCTGTTGGGGATTCCAGCACTGGACACAGGACTCCAGGTGGGGTCTCACAAGAGTGAGCAGAGGGGCAGAATCCCCTCCCTTGCCCTGCTGGGCACGCTGCTTTGGATGTGGCCAGTGACACAGGGTGTGTCTGTCAGAGACATGGATACCTGCACATTTCTTGGGTCACTGGCAGGGATGGTGACATGTTTTTCTCAGTCCACAGTCCCTCTGCGGTGGGGACAGTGGATCCACCATGGGAAGGAGGGAAACCTGCATTCTGCTCTTTCACCCTCAGTGCGTTCATCACCATCCATGACCTGCTGCAGATAAAAAGTTAACCTGCACTGCCCGAGCTGTTGTCTTACTCCCGGGCTGAGTGATAGGGGACATCCCGAGTAGTTACAGCTTCCCGTGGAAGCAGCTCACCTGTGTCTCAGCTTCATGTTAGGATCCCTTTGGATTCAGGGAAGTGCAAACAACGCTCTGGGACTGATACTCAGTCCATGTCCATCTGTCCTAGCTGCTCAGATTGTTTGCACAAGTCAGTTCTTGGCTACACCTGATTTTACAATAGTGCTAATTACATATTAACTGATACACCTGCAGCAATTAGCTGTGTAAACTCATTATAGAATCATAGAATAGCTTGGTTGGAAAAGCCCTTTGAGATGACCCAGTCCAACCGTACCTGCCCACTACTAAACCAGATCCCTGAGCACCTCGTCTGCCTTGTCTTTTAAACCCCTCTAGGGATGGGGACTCTACCACCTTCCTGAGCAGCCTCTGCCTATGCCTGAAAAGCCTCTCAGTGAAGAAAATTTTCCTGATGTCCAATCTGAACCTCCCTGGTGCAACTTGAGGCCATTTCCTCTCATCTTATCACTTGTCAGTTTGGGAGGAGAGACCAGAACCCACCTCATCACAATCTCCTTTCAGGGGTTTATAGACTGTGATAAGGTTTCCCCTTAGACTCCTTTCCTCCAGGCTGAACAACTCCAGGCTTCTCAGCTGCCTTTCATAGCCTTTGTTCACCAATCCTTTCCCCAGCTCCGTTGCCCTTCTCCAGACACACTTCAGCACCTCAATGTCCTTCTTATAGTGAGGGTTGCAAAACCGAACCCTGGATTCGAGATGCAGCCTCACCAGTGCCGAGTCCAGGGGCACAAACACGTCCCTGCTCCTGCTGGCCACGCTGTTTCTGATCCAAGCCAAGATGCCATCGGCCTTCTTGGCCCCCTGGGCCACTGCTGGCTTATGTTCAGTCGCTGTCAACCAACACCCCCAGGTTCCTCTCCTCCAGGCAGTTTCCAGCCACTCTTCCCCAAGCCTGGACCTGCATGGGGTTGTCGTGTCCCAAGTGCAGGACCTGGCACTTGGCCGTGTTGAATCTCACCCCATTGGTCTCAGCCCGTGAATCCAACCTGTCCAGGTCCCTCTGCAGACTCTCCCTACCCTCCAGCAGATTAGCCCTTCCTCCCATCTTGGTGTCAATTCCAAACGTACTAAGGGTGCACTCAAAGCCCTCATCCAGATCAAAAAGATTAAAAGCATAATCAAATTTCCTGTTGCAGAGTACAGCCTGCTTCCCAAATCCTCCTCCTCTAATCCCTTCCTAAAGGAAACTACAAATCATTTCTGGACTCTGAGAGTGTCTTGTTTCTACGTGTAAGTGAAGTTAGGCAGAGGGAATGCTATATATCATCTACAGAGTCATGAGCTTGTCTGGAAGGAGTTGTTCCCCCTTTCCCAGCTCTCCTGGTCGCTCTGGAAGGAGCTGGAAGCATCCCCAGCCCCATGTGCGTGCTCCTGACCTGGGCATTTATGCAGGTGGAAGAAAGCACAGGCTGGGTCACGTTTGCAGTCAAGGTGGACTCTCATCCACGTCGGCTGTGGCAGCACCGGTTGTGCCCAGCCCCTCTCCAGGGCTCTGTGCTCCATTAATTCCCCCTGCCCTGTCCCCTGAGACACGGAAAGTTTTGAACTATTAGAAAATGCCTTTGGGTAAAGGTAAAATTAAACCCTTTCCTGCTGCGAGGAGGCAGGGCTGGAAATGCGAATGTGGAAATTAGGTCCTGGCTTAAAACGACTTCCAAGGACAGAGGGTAGGTGCTGGGCTTCTTGGGATCTGATTCAGCTGGGACCAGGTCCAATTAAAATGAGATCAAGGAGAATGAGAAGAAGAAAAAGAAGTTATTACTCTGTGTTTCTGCCAGTATTGTCGGTTGGAACATTGGGACTGGTTTCCATCTCTTCTACAAGTACTGAGTCTGACCCAGGGAGTATTTCAGGTTATTTCTCTTAAGAATCACAGTTTTTCTGCTCTCTGGGAAATCTGATTTCTTCCTATTTTTTTTTCTTAATTCCAGGGTTGAAAGAAAGCCTTTTCCCCAGAGCTTGAAATGAGTGGGACAGCCATTGTTTCCTGCCATGTATTCTCCCAGGCTGAACGTGGTCAGAAGTGCAGAAGTGCCATAAATCAGAAATAATTGCGTGCATTTCAGTAAGGCTGTGAACATGGAGCCGGCTGCTGCCGTTTCTTTGAGGGCAGGTGAGGCTTGTTGTGTTCCTCACTCCTGCAAACCCATCCCACTGCTTGCAAAGCTTCAGTGATGTAATTTTAATGTAAAGCCTAAATTTCACGTTCACGTTTCTCTTTTACTTGACTTTTGCATTAAACTTGGTGTCACTTTTAAGTTCTTTGATACAAGAGGCAAACAAGGAAATGTGAAATCCAGTGAGATCCTTCCAGGAAAATGAAACTTGAATTGTAACCAGCTGCTGTCAGGTCATCATCAAGTCATCTACTTTCTAGGTTGAATGAGGGACAGGGAGGCCTCACGTTGCAGCTTGATGCAACCCCCTCTTCCAGTGCCTGAGAACCATTTCAATGAAGGTATTTTTTCCTGATGTCCAGTCTGAACCAGCCCTGGTGCAACTTGAGGCCAGTTCCTCTCGTCACTTGTTACTTGAAAGAAGAGACCAGAACCCACCTCATCACAACTTCCTTTCAGGTAGTTGTAGAGAGCAATGAGGTCTCCCCTCAGCTTCCTCTTCTCCAGGCTAAACAGCCCCAGCTCTCTCAGCCACCGCTCGTAACCCCTGTTCTCCAGACCCTTTCCAGCTCTGTTCCCTTCTCTGGACTCGCTCCAGCCCCTCAATGTCCTTCTTGCAGTGAGGAACCCAGGATTCGAGGAGCGGTCTCACCAGTGCCGAGTCCAGAGGGAGAAGAACCTCCCTGGCCCTGCTGGCCACGCTGTTTCTGATCCAAGCCAAGATGCCATTGGCCTTCTTGGCCACCTGGGCCCCTGCTGGCTCATGTTCAGCCTCTCTCAACCAACACCCCCAGGTCCCTCTCCTCCAGGCAGCTTTCCAGCTGCTCTTCCCGAAGCCTGGAGCTGCACAGGGTTGTTGTGCCCCAAGCGCAGGACCTGGCACTTGGCTGTGGTGAATCTCACCCTGTTGGTCTCAGCCCATGGATCCAGCCTGTCCAGGTCCCTCTGCAGACCCTCCCTGCCCTCCAGTGGATTCTTCCCAGCTTTGTGTCGCCCATGAACTGAATGAGGGAGCACTCAATACTCTCCTCCAGATCATGGATAAAGACATTGAACAGGACAGGACCCAGCACGGAGCCCTGGGGACACCACTTGTGCCCGGCCTTTAGCTGCATTTAACTCCATCCACCACCAGACCCAGCCACCTAGCTGTTTTTTACACAGCAGAGGATTTGCGTGTCAACTCTCTAACGTACATTCCAGCCTCACCCAAGCCCTATCTGCTCTCGCTATTAAACAAGCGCTTAAGAGAACAACAATTCAGGGAGCAATGAGTGGGCTGCAGCTGTTCTCAAAATACCTGCTTGTTTTCAGGCACAACAGACGTCCGTGCCATCTGCGCGCCTCTTCAGCGCTGGGTTTTAGCCCAGGGTGAGCAGCTGCATCCCCGCATCCCCTGACGTTCAGGCAGGTGCGCGGGCTGAACCGCTTACTGTGAGTGACCTCAGTATTTCTGATAAATACCAACTGATTAACAAAGTTTAAACGCTACAGAGAGCGCTTCACTGAGCCGGGCAAGGGTGGAGGAAACACAAACAAGATTGTTAGTGGCGCTGAGTGGGATGGTAGAAAGTTTGATCACAGCGCTTCAAGGACCTTGTTACCTTGTGTTTTGGCTAGTGCAGTGGTTATTTTGCATTCAGGGAAGGTTTTCGCAGTCTTTGTCTCCTTAGGTGTTGTGGTTTGAGCTAAAGCAGAATCAGCTTGTGACTTAGTGTTTGATAGGAACGGTTGGACTCGATGATCCGGTGGGTCTCTTCCAACCTGGTTATTCTGTGATTCTGTGATTCTGTGATTCAGCTCAGTCTCATCTGAGGAGCTTCATTTTCTGAGCGTTGATGCCTGTGTGTCAGACAGGGCTCCTCTCCAGCAGCGACCACACAGGCACTGGGATGCAGAAAGGCCAGTGCTCGTGCTCAGCCCTACGGACACCAAGGCCATCCTGGAGCTGGAGGAGCCGAAAGGGAAAGGGGCGAGAAAGGTCACTCAGGAGAGGTGACCCCAAACTGACCAACAGGGGATTCCATCCCACACACCTCATACGGGGGATGAAACCGAGAGATCACAAAGGTCAATATCTTATTGCTCGCCGTGGCTCCTGAAAAGGAGTTTGTGGTGGAGGTGGGTGTTGGTCTCTTCTCCCTGGTAGCCAGTGACAGGACAAGGGAAAATAGCCTGAAGATGTGCCAGGAGAGATTTAGGTTGTGTATCAGGAGGAATTTCTTTACTAAAAGGGTTCTAGGGTGCTGGCAGAGGCTGCCCAGGGTTGAGTCCCCATCCCTGGAGGTGTTTAAAAGACGTGTAGATATCATACTTGGAGACATAGTCTGGTGGCAGGCTTGGCAGGGCTGGATCGATGGTTGGGCTCAATGATCTTAAAGGTCTTTTCCAAACAAAACCATTCAGTGATTCTATGTCTTCTTCAATGGCCCATGTCCAGTGAGGACCTTGCCTGTCTGTTTGCCCCTGATCCCAGATTCATGCATTCCTGAATCCAGTTCAGCTCCCTTCCAGCCTCAGACCCTTTCCCTCGTGTCTGCCCCGCAGCATCTGTGGTGACATCCCATCATCAAGGAGTAGGGGCATGATTCCACATATTCGTGTATATTTTATTACTTCCTTATTATTATTACTACTATTTTAATTACTACTTTATTATTATTACTACCATTTCCATAAATCTATAGTTTCAGTTCCTAACCTGCAAGTCTTTTTCTCTCATTTCCCTTTCCCCTTTCCCTAAGGGTGGGCTGAGGGGGAGGGGAATTGGGAGACCAATTGCTTCATTTTAGCTGCTGAAATTGGCCAGGCCAGAGCTAAACTGTGACACTAAGTCATTAGCAATGCCATGGTCTGTTAGAAAGATGGGGCTAAGGTTGGAAAAAAAAAAATCTCTGAGCTGCAAAGCTAATTCATACAATCACAGAATCCTGGAATGATTTGGGCTGGAAGGGCCCTCAAAGCCCATCCAGTGCCACCCCTGCCATGGGCAGGGACACCTCCCACTGGATCAGGGGCTCCAAGCCCCATCCAACCTGGCCTTGAACCCCTCCAGGGATGGGGCAGCCACCCCTGCTCTGGGCAATTGGTCAAATGCAGCAGAATAGACAGAGCATTTATTGGAAAAAAAGGGAAGAATTTGGAAAGAAATTCCCTTTACTATGCTTGCAGCGTGAGACTGTTGTGTATTTCAGCAGGTCCCAGGAGCAGTCAAAGGATTAATCCTTTGCAGCTAGGGAAAGCTGTGGTGGCAAGGTTTGGAAAACTTCTCCTTTTTCTCTAGGGAGGAGTGTAGGTTAGGGCTTTGCTCCCCTCACCTGTTTCATTTCACCCGTGCCGTGGCGCTAAGGAGGGCAGACAGTCCTGCAGACCCTGGAAAGAAATTCCCGTCCCCCACGGAGTCGCAACATCTCCCAGTGATTTGGCCTCACATGCTGGAATCTAAGCTCATCTCCTACGCTGGCCTCTTTTATCTGAATAAGTCTCATGTGGCTGCTACTACTCATTTAGGAAAGATAAGCTTTATTGCTGTAATATATTTGTCAGCTTGCTTTTATCCCAGCAAAGCACCGCGGGTTCTGCAAAACGCCTTGAAAAATACGTGCATTTTTTTGAGCCACAGATATTAAAAAGAGGAAGATGTGGATCTGAGACGTGAGTCTTGCAAACCTAACCACTCAGCCAGGTTGTCTTGGCATGATTCCTTCTGCAAAATGGGCATCTTGCCGCCCACTGGAGCCAGAAGTCAAGAAATGGATTAAGGTTGTGAAATGGCTCCATCCTGATCCCTCTTTTGCAGCCCCACGCGGAGCAGGAGGGAAGTTTTGGAGCAGTGTTTGGCTGAACATTGGGCCCTGGCAGTCTAGAGCCCAAGCTGGTGTAGAGGACGTTTATTATGTTGGCTCCACACGAAGCGTAGAGCAGGCTGACGCTTCGGCCCTAAGTTTAAATCATCTGATGTGTGAGAACAGAGCAAATGAGCCTGAACCTTCAGCAGCCTCCCAGCTGGCTGTGGAGCTGCTTTCTTGCTTCCTTCTCCCTTCTGAGCATCCAGGTCTTAACGGGGAGCAGAATTAGAGGGCTGGAGCACCTCTCATACGAGGACAGGCTGAGAGAGTTGGGCTTGTTCAGCCTGGAGAAGAGAAGGTTTTGGGGAGACCTTAGAGCAGCTTCCAGTGCTGAAAGGGGCTCCAGGAAAGCTGGGGGGGGGCTCTTGATCAGGGAGTGCAGGGATAAGATGAAGGAGGATTGTTTTAAGCTGAAAGAGGAGAGATTGAGATGAGATTTTAGGAAGAAATGTTTTCCTGTGAGGGTGGGGAGGCCCTGGCCCAGGCTGCCCAGAGCAGGGGTGGCTGCCCCATCCCTGGAGGGGTTCAAGGCCAGGTTGGATGGGGCTTGGAGCCCCTGATCCAGTGGGAGGTGTCCCTGCCCATGGCAGGGGGCTGGGTGGGCTTTAAGGTCCCTTTTATCCTAAATCATTCCATGATTCTATGATTCTTTCCCCCTCAGCAAGGCCTCATTAAAATTGATGAGTTAAAGTGGGAGGAATGGAAGAGAATTTGCTGTTAAATGTTTAGTTCATTTTTAACCTGAAGGCTTAGATGGAGTTTGTGCAAACCACCGGCAAGGCAGTTAAAGGGGCTTTGTAATGGGTTATTTTTGTAGCTTCACCAGGGTCAGAGCTGAGGATCCCAGGCTGTGAGCTGCCTGGGGTAGAGACCGTACTCGCGCTGCACTGCGGTGATGCTTAATCCCTAATTGGGTTTTACATGTGAGCCCTGGCTGAGTCACGACAAGAGAAACAGTGCAGAGATGTGGCTGGATGGAACAGAGGGAGCAAATCGTCTGGGATTCACTCCCCAGGGATCAAATTTGGACCCATCCTGGGAAAAAGGAGTAAAGGACTTTGGACCATGCAGTGTCTGACTTATTTTGAATCACAAAATTGTTTAGGTTGGAAAAGACCTTGAAGACCATCGAGTCCAACTGTAAACCCAGCACTGCCAACTCCACCATGAAATGATGTCCCCAAGTGCCACATCTTGGCATCTTTTAAACCTCTCCAGGGAGGGTGACTCCACCACTTCCCTGGGGAGGCACTTCCAGCATTTGAAAGCCCATTCCATGAAGGAATGTTTTTTTCGTGGCTGCTGGGTGTTTTGCAGGAGTAAGCTCCAGGGACAAAAAAACAATAAAAATGAGCTTGCTCCGCGAGTTCCTCTTAAATCCTGAGGACAGCTGGGAGAAAATGAGAGAGAGTGCACAAGTGCTGGGTTTTCTGAGCATGTGTGCAGTGACTGTAAAACAGACCCATTCCTCTGAGCACTGGGCAAACGCCTGTCTGCGTCTTGGTGAAACGCTGCTCCTGTGGGATGGAGCTGCTGCATCCCATGTGGTGAAGGATGCTGTGATGGTCACACAATCATAGAATCATAGAATGGTTTTGTTGGAAGGGACCTCAAATTCCATCCAGTTCCACCTCCTGCCATGGGCAGGGACACCTCCCACTGGATCAGGGGCTCCAAGCTCCATCCAACCTGGCCTTGGGGCAGCCACCACTGCTCTGGGCAACCTGGCCAGGTCCTCCCCACCCTCACAATGAAGAATTTCTTCCTAATGTGTAGTCTAAATCTTCCCCTTTCCAGTTTAAAGCCATTCCCTCTCATCCTATCCCTTCAATCCCTGATCAAGGGCCCCTCCCCAGCTTTCCTGGAGCTCCTTTCAGCAGTGGAAGCTTCTCCAAAGTCTCCTTGGATCCTTCTCTTCTCCAGGCTGAACAACCCCAACTCTCTCAGCCTGTCCCCACAGCAGAGCTGCTCCAGCCTTTGGATCATCTTTGCAGCCTCCTCTGGAACCGTTCCAGAGGATGATGATGAAGTCTGATTCCAGACTTGGTTGGGGGGCATCTTTCCAGGCATGTGTCCGGTCTGCATCAGAGGAGAGGGTGTGGGGCTTGTCACCTCTGTCTGGAGGGCAGAGTGCATACTGAGTGCATAGAATCATAGAATCATAGAATCACCAGGTTGGAAGAGACCCACCGGATCATCGAGTCCAACCATTCCTATCAAACACTAAACCATGTCCCTCAGCACCTTGTCCACCCGTCCCTTAAACCCCTCCAGGGAAGGTGAATCAACCCCCTCCCTGGGCAGCCTCTGCCAGGGACCAATGACTCTTTCTGTGAAAAATTTTTTCCTAATGTCCAGCCTAAACCTCCCCTGGCAGAGCTTGAGGCCATTGAGTTGCTCATTCCCTTCAAGGTTTGAGTCCATTTCACAATGCAGCATTGGAGGAATGCAAGCTTGGGCCTGGCTGAATTAATTTCTTATGCAAGTCAGCCAAGAGAAACCAGGGATGAATGTGTTTCTCTCCGTCACATTCATTCATTCAGCTATTGCCTGCATTAACACACTTCTGTTGCCTTGCGATTTCTCTCCACCTAGGTTATTTAGGGGAATGCTTTCTAAAAATAGCCACCTGGCTTGATGTCTTTCCGGCATTATTCCATGTAGAACTAAAAACCTGCCCAGAAAGGCTGCCCAGTTCACTGACGTTCCCTTAAAATACAGCTAATCCACATAATCTCATTAGAGCAGCAGGTGATAAAACTGAAAGCAAGCTTCAGCTGTGGTCCTTTTATTCCCCATCCATTATCTGGGCAGCTAAAAGTCACTGGGAGCGTGTTTTGGTTTTGCTGGGGCTGTTTGGGGCTGCGTCCAAAGCAGTGTGGACACAGATACCACCCGTGTCCTGGGCTGCATCCAAAGCAGTGTGGGCAGAGGGAGGGGATTCTGCCCCTCTGCTCTGATCTGATGAGACCCAACCTGGAGCCCTGTGTCCAGTGCTGGAATTGCCAACATGAGAAGGAGATGGAACTGTTTGAATGGGTCCAGAGGAGGCCACAGAGATGATCCCATGTCTGGAGCACCTCCCATACAAGGACAGGCTGAGAGAGTTGGGGTTGTTCAGTCTGGAGAAGAGAAGGCTCCAGGGAGACCTTAGCACATCTTCTAGTACTAAAAGGGGCTCCAGAAAAGCTGGAGGGGGGCTCTTGGCCAGGCAGTGCAGGGACAGGGTGAGGGGGAACGGTTTTGAGCTGAAAGAGGAGAGATTGAGATGAGGTTTTAGGAAGAAGTGTTTTGCTGTGAGGGTGGGGAGGCCCTGGCCCAGGGTGTGGAACTGGATGGGCTTTGAGGTCCCTTCCACCTCAAACCATTCTATGGTTCTATGATTTTAGGACCAGGACTTAAAACATTTTTGTTTTAAATCTAGCTAATCTCCCCCATGTTTTTTGGGGGGGTCTTTTATTCTTTTTTTTTTTTTTTGATGCCTGCACTTTTCTCCCACTGTCACTGGATTTCATAATTGCTGGCATCCCATGACTATGCACTGTGGTCTCCCAAGATCACGAAAGTGGGGAGCATTAAAATGTTAGAGACCTTTTTCCTGAAGCTTTTCCACGTGAAGCTGTTAGTGTGGAATTCCAGGTCTCCAGCATCATTTTGCGGGTGTGGGAACTTGTGGCCCTTCTCTTAGGGAATCAGACCAAGGAGAGGGCTGAAGGTTGGGATCCTGAGTCCCTGTCTTTGGGAAGGACCTGCCTCGCTTCCCAGGCAGGTGGGACGTGATGTCTGTGTCAGGCTGGAGGGGCTGCTGTTTGGGTTGTACTGGGAGATAACCCGGAGCAGAGGTTTGTACTGTGGAAACCTCACCATGAGCGAGGGCTTATGCCTGTAGAAGCTGTGAAACAGTTTGTGCTTGAAACATGGGTGAAGCCTGTCCTTGAAGAGGAACAACTCCCAGTGCACATTGCCACGTAAAACCCTGATACGCTTAGATCAAGGAGTGACTCTTCAACCTTGGCCATTATCACAGAGCGCATGGGGAGAGAGCGTGTCTGGACAGTGTCCTGGTCTTGTGATTCTTTGTCCTTGACATCTGAGCAGCTTGTGCTGTTTGTGATGGGTTACAGTTCAAGTTCTCTGCGTACTCAGTCTGACTATGCCCCTTGGTCCAGCAGACACGGGACCTTGGGGCAGTATCAGTTTGGTGTACCCCACCCTCACCCTCCCAGAGGATTGTTCATAAGGTGGATGTCTCTGAGAGCTTGCCCCTGGAGTCACACAATAGTTGAGATTGGAAAATGTCTTTAAGATCATCAAGTCCAACTGTCAAGCCAACACTGCCAACTCCACCACTAAACCATGTCCCTAAGTGCCATGTCTGCAAGACTTTTAAACCCCTCCAGGGATGGGGACTCCACCGCCTCCCTGGGCAGCCTCTGCCAGGGCCTGACAACCCTTTCTGTGAAGAAATTTTTCTTGATATGCAGTCTAAACTTGCCCTGGTGCAATTTGAGGCCATTCCCTCTCATCCTATCACAGGTTACATGGAGAAGAGACCAACACCCACCTCACCACAGCCTCCTTCCAGTGGGCTGCAGAGAGCCATGAGGTCTCCTCTCAGCTTCCCTTTCTCCCATCTAAACAACCTCGGATTCTTCAGCTGCTCCTTATAAGGATCGTTCTCTAAACCCTTCCCCAGCTCTGTTCCCTTCTCTGGATGTTCTCCAGACCCTCAATGTCCTTCTTATAGTGAGGGGCACAAAACCAAACACAGGATTTGAGGGGCAGCCTCACCAGCGCCGAGTCCAGGGGGACGATCCCTTCCCTGCTCCTGCTGGCCACACCGTGGCTGATCCAAGCCAGGATGCTGTTGACCTCCTTGGCCACCTGGGCCACTGCTGGCTCATGTTCAGCCACTGTCCACCAACACCGCCAGGTCCTTCTCTGCCAGGCAGCTTTCCAATGACTCCTCTCCAAGCTTGGAGTGCTGCACGAGGTTGTTGTGTCCCAGGTGCAGGACCCAGCAGTTGGCTTTGTTGAAGCTCATCCCCTTGGCCTTGAAGCTCATCCATGGCCTTGGCCCGTGGATCCAGCCTGTCCAGGTTCCTCTGCAGAACCTCCCTATCCTCAAGCCAATCAACGCTCCCGCCCAACTCGGTGTCTTCCTTGGAGGTGTTTACAAGACAGGTAGATGAGGGACGTGGTTTAGTGATTTGATGGGGATGGTTGGACTGGACGATCCAGTGGGTCCTTTCCAACCTAGTGATTCTGTGATTCTATGATCTGCAAACCAAGGGAGCGCTCAATCCCCTTGTCCAGGTCATGAATAAAGATATTGAACAGGACTGGCCCCAACACAGAGCTCTGGGGAACGATGCTCTCGAGGGCAATGGATCCACAAGCGGGAGCCTGTGGGTGGAGGTGCAGCTCCCCCGTGGTCCTGCCTGGGAGGACGAAGGGGCATCGGGGCTGGTGTTCCTGGCTGGGGTGCTGGGCAAGTCTCTGCATGGTGCAGTTTTGCCCCTTTCCTCTCTCAGTTGCTGGGGAGCATCTCTCGCTGCGTTGGGGCCGCAGCAGCGTGGGGCTGTGGGGCTGCCGTGGGGGTGGAACCTATTACAGAGTGATTCCTGCGAACAAATTCAGAGGTTTTTTCCTCTCCGTAATGTCTGTCTTTGTTGTTTTCCCAAGCTGAGCAGGCAGGTCTGTGCGCAGTCCAGCTCTGGCCCCCTGAATAAACTGGATGAGCTTTGTCAATGAGCAGAAGGATTAAGGGGGAGGTTAATCCCTGAGAGGCACAAGTGCAAGCACTTTTGTCAGATCCCAGCACAGTGTTTTCAGAGGACATTGGGCTCTCTGCTCACAGAGCTTCCTCTTGGGGCCCGTGGAGGATGGGGGCGAGTGGAAGGAGTCGCTCTGCACATTCCTCCTTTGGGGCAAATTCCTGGTGTGGGATCCTCAGTCACAGTTACAAAATACCAAAAACCTTTAGGGCTGTTTCTTTACTTTTTTTATTTTTTTTTTTTTAATAACCATCCTGCTTTTGCTGATCTTGGTCCAGCCCCACCAGTGATAACACAGGCAAAGCCCTGACCCGCGGTGTCCTGGGGAGTTATAGCCCAGTCCTCTGACCAAGTGCCGGCAGAGAGCGGATCTTTTCGTCTCTTAGAAGAAAAGCCTCTAGGTGCCAAACCAAAAGGGCAAAGTGATTTGCCCTGATGAGGTATCGTGTTTCTGCTCTGATTTATGGGTAGGGGAGAGGCTTCTGAGTCATCCGTTCTAGGAATTACTTTATTTAGGTAACGGAAATAATTCTGCTGGTTTTAAATTAATGTGGCGTCAGCCGTTAAAAGCCGGTGTGGCATGAAAACCACAGCTAGCAGGGTCAGGGCTGAAGGGGGAGTAGGATGGAGGCTACAGGTGCAGCGAAATGCACCGGCTACCATGTTTTTCTGTCCATTATGGACAGCTTGAACAGGCAGATACCTTCACAGACATGGAGCTGGGCTTTTTCAGCTCGATCTCATGCCAAACAAATGTGTTTAATCTGGTAGGAGAGGGTGTGTTGGATGCCCTGCAGTGGAGCTGGTGAAGGGGCTGGAGGACAGGGGTTATGAGAGGTGGCTGAGGGACCTGGTGGTGTTTAGGCTGGAGAAAAGGAGGATGAGGGCAGACCTTGTCACTCTCTGCAGCTCCTGGAAAGGAGGGAGGTTGTGGTGAGGTGGGTGCTGGTCTCTTCTCCCAAGCTCCAGGTGATGGGATGAGAGGTAAATGGCTTCAAGTTGCACCAGGGTAGGTTCAGATTGGATATCAGGAACAATTCCTTCGTGGAAAGGGTTCTTAAGCACTGGTAGAGGCTGCCCAGGGGGGTGGTGGAATCCCTATCCATGGAGATATTTAAAAGCTGGGCAGCTGAGGTGCTCAGGGATCTGATTTAGTGGTGGGCAGGTACGGTTGGACTCTGATCTCAAAGGTCTTTTCTAGCCAAGTGATTCTATGACTCTGTGTACTGAACTGTGTTTATTCAAGGCACTGTCTGGTTGCTGTCTGGCTGCAAAGCGCTGAGCCTAGAGTATTGTTACATGCTGGGTCCCACTGGGAAATGAGACCTTTCCCCACGTCTCGCCTGCGTTCAGCAGCTCGCACCCCCTCACCACAGCTGAGTTACCAAACCCATCACTCTGGCCCTAGGGCAGCCGGGTGGCTTTCCCGCACCACTTAAAATCTCTGCGACTGTCAGCAAGTTCTTCATTGTTTTCTGTTCTTTCTGTGAACTAATGAGCACTGTCTGATTTCCTCCCCCCCCCCACCCCATCCCCTCCTGCCCCTGAGTGTGATTTGGCCTGGCCACAAGCTGTTAAGAAGGAAAATTCCTACTTTCCTGAGGGAGCTTTGGGCAGCAAAGGTGGCTTCACGGTGTTGAGTGATGCTGTTTACTGTACAGTGGTGTGGGGGGGGAAATGGTAACCACACACACCGCTCTGGAGTCATTTTCACGCTGCTTCTCTT
Organism: Phaenicophaeus curvirostris; assembly: GCF_032191515.1. Classification (NCBI taxonomy): domain Eukaryota; kingdom Metazoa; phylum Chordata; class Aves; order Cuculiformes; family Cuculidae; genus Phaenicophaeus; species Phaenicophaeus curvirostris. Next base: position 75,101,998 of record NC_091431.1, read on the forward strand.
TGGTTTTGCCCTTTAGCTCTGTCTTTTCCCACTGGATCATGGAGATTGCACCTTTCTTCTGGGATAGTGCTACTTGATGCATACTGGCCTTTTCCTGCTGGCAGCTCTCCTCAGTGGGTTTCCATTTGGATTCTGATATGAAAGGCATCCAATAAGCACTGTTTTAGGAGAAATAGTTAGATGACCCACTCCTGAGCTGGTTACATGGGTGGTGTTTGATACAGCCAGGTTGCCAGGGCATGATGGATCCCAAACAAAAAAAACCCTTCATGGTGAACAGGTTACTAAAGATGACCTGGGGTACCTGACGTGCCGTGCGTCAGCAGCTCTAGCGAAGCAGGGTGGGATAAAACCCAGGGTGCGCTCATCAGTTTGACTCTGGTAATCTCTGACTCTTTGCTATAAGCAGCTCCGGCGTAAGAGGGTCTGATTCTGCCCGGAGTGGGGAGAACTCTGCCAGAGATAATTAGCAAGCGCTTCACTCAGAGGAGCTCACAGCAGCAGTCCTCTGACTCTGCAGCTTGGTTTTAGACAGCTCCAAGTGCTTCCAGTCTGTGCAGAAGCTCAGGATGCTTTCTGGGGTACCAGGGCGGGGTGTCTGTGGCTGGGACCCCAGCACCGAGGAAGCTGAGGACATGGCAGCAGAAGAGGATCGCAGGGACACCTCCCACTGGATCAGGGGCTCCAAGCCCCATCCAACCTGGTCTTGAACCCCTCCAGGGATGGGGCAGCCACCACTGCTCTGGGCAACCTGGGTCAGGGCCTCCCCACCCTTAGCGTGAAGAATTTCTTCCTAATGGCTAATCTAAATCTTCCCCCTTCCAATTTAGAGACGTTCTCCCTAGTTCCTGTTTATATTCTAGCTTGAGCAACAGGAGGAGAGGGAAGAGGCTCTTTGCCAAGATGAGAGCAGAAGCGTTGCCTTTACCTGCATTCAGCCCCGAAGAGCAGTGTTCCCTGGGGCTCTCAGTGGGATGTTCCTGCAGAAATGAGCACCAGGAGCCCATATTTATTGACAGGAAGGACTAATTAAATTTCAGCCTAGAAGCAATTGTTGGGCTGGGAGCTAAGAGCTGTGGGAGACCTGCCCATATTTCCCTCTGCCTCAGTAACTCTGTTCCTGTGACTAAAGCTTGGAGAGATTCCCTAAAGACGCGTGAGTCCATCATGGGAGAGCAGGCACCAGATTCCCTCGTCTCGGTCCACTGTGCCCTGCACCGTGGGGTCTCCACTGCTCAGCTGCTCCGGGTCGGAGACGATCTCCGCTGTACACGGCGGGGATGCTGCTGCTGCGGCACGGGGAGCGGCGAGGCAGAGATAAAGGTCGTTTGAAAGGCTTTTGCTGAAGGCAGGAGGGACGCATGAGTGAAGAAAGGGAGTGAAAAAAATGACTCTCATCCTGCTCCTGGCAGATCTACCCGATAGAGGAATCAATAAGCTTAGTCTACGACAAACACAGCCCTTGTCAGACCACTCCTGCTTTGCAGCACGGTGTTTAATCTTGCTGAAATGTCATGGTTTGCAGGATCCAGCCCTTTACAAAGGTGTTCAAGTGAGAGATGGCTTTTATCCTCCTTTAATTAGCACCTGCGGTGCTCTGTTAATAACAGACGTCTTGTTACGACACTTGAGCTTTAATGAATTCATCCAGCTACAGAGAGATCACTGCTGCTTGGAGTGGATTCGGTGAAAGAGAAGATCTAATCACAACCTTGCAGTCAGGTCTTGAGCTGGGAATTGGTGGGATCTTGCTGGGACATGGCAGTGGAGGGCTCATGTGAGGGCAACCAGTGCCCTTCTGAGCCTCTGCGACAGCACCTAGAGACCCCCAGCCCCTTGTGATGGCACCCAGAGCCCCATCCAAAATCCTGTGAGGGCACCCCAAGCGCCTGTAGACCCTGTGAGGGCACCCAGGTGCCTCCCCAAGCCCCTGTAAGGGCACCCAGAAGCCTTCTGAGCTGAAGCAGAGGCACGCATTCCCTGCAAGGCCCTGTGAAGGCACCCAGGACCTTCACCAACCCCCTGTGAGAGCACCCAGAACCATTCTAAGTCACTTTGAGGGCACTAAGAACCCTCCCAAGCCACTGTGAAAGCATCCAGAGACCTGAAAGCCTATGCGAAGGCATCCAGAGCCCCCCAGGCCCCTGAGAGGGCACTCAGAGCTCCCTCAAATTCCTGAGAGGGCACCTAGAGCCCCCGAAAGTCCTTGTGAGGGCACCTAGAGCCCCCCCAAGCTTTCAGAGGAGGGAAGGGAGCAGAAAACAGCATAAATCTCAGCAGCAACACAAGAGCAAATGCTTTCCTTGCACAGAGTGTTACAGGACAGAAGGAGAAAGGATGGAAGAATGAAAGAAAATGTCTTAATTCCCTCGTTCTTGCATTGTGGTGGTTATAGAGTCTCTGGGGTGATTCACTGTGTAAATGTGAAACAGATCTGCCGCCATCAGTTGGAAACTGTTAAATTGAAACTAAAATGAGTTCTGTGTTCATAAGGAGGGAATTTGTCTCTGCATTTCCCGCATTGTTCTTACACGTGCAGTGTTCCTTGGGAATTCAGTTGTGTAATTCTCAGTATAAGCAACTGCATCCCTACCTTGGTTACCCCTCCGGGCCCTGGCAATGGGAGGATGAGCATCGCAGGATCTCCGCATCCTCCCCTCTGTCCGTGCTGCAGGTTCGAAGGGTGCGTATTTATTAAATCAAGGGCATTTATGGTCTGCAGAACAGGAGGATTTTGCAACAGAGAAAACTTTTGGTGTGTGCTTTCTGAGAGAACCTGAATGCTTTATTACCTTTAAGCTAGGATAGAAAGGAAGTGGGAAAGGGGGTAGGAATAGAGTTAGCACTCATATCCCTTTAAAGTAGGGTATCCAGGGAGGGGGTTGAGTTACCTTCCCTGTGGGGGTTTAAGGCACGGGTGGACGAGGTGCTGAGGGACATGGTTTAGTGATTGATGGGAATGGTTGGACGCGATAATCTGGTGGGTCTCTTCCAACCTGGTTATTCTGTGATTCTATGTTTCTATTATTCTATGGTCTTCCAGCCCCACAGCAAAAGTGTCTATTGAGCACATGAGCAAAGACTGGAGTGACTCCACCAAAATCAGCAAGTCAGATTGATTTTCATAGAATCATGGAATCATAGAATCATTTGGTTGGAAAAGACCTTTGAGATCATCAAGACCAACTGTTCCTGTCAACTACTAAACCACATCCCTGAGCACCTCATCTGCCCGGCTTTTAAACCCCTCCAGGGATGGGGACCCCACCACTGCCCTGGGCAGCCTCTGCCAGTGTCTGAGAACCCCTTCGGGGAAAGAATGTTCCTGATATCCAAAATAAACCTCCCCTGGCACAACTTGAGGCCATCTCCTCTTGTCCTATATCTTGTTACTTAGGAGAAAAGACCAACACCCACCTCACCACAACCTCCCTCAGCCTCCTTTTCTCCAGGCTAAACAGCCCCAGTTCCCTCAGTTATTCCTTGTAAGACCTGTTTTCCAGCCGCTTCCCCAGCTTCGTTGCTCTTCTCTGGACTCTCTCCAGAGCCTCAACGTCCTTCTTGTGGTGAGGGGCCCAGAACTGACCCCAGGATTCGAGGAGCGGTCTCACCAGTGCCGAGTCCAGAGGGAGAAGAACTTCCCTGGCCCTGCTGGCCACGCCGTGTCTGATCCAAGCCAAGATGCCATTGGCCTTCTTGGCCACCTGGGCCACTGCTGGCTCCTGTTCAGTCGCTGTCAACCAACACCCCCAGGTCCCTCTCCTCCAGGCAGTTTCCAGCCACCCTTTCCCAAGCCTGGACCTGCACGGGGTTGTTGTGTCCCAGGTGCAGGACCCGGCATTTGGCCTTGTTGAGCCTCGTCCCATTGGTCTCAGCCCACGGATCCAGCCTGTCCTGCTCCCTCTGTCCATCACTGCCTTGGTGGAATCATGAACTCTATTGCTGTCTGACCCTGCGCTGCTGTTGTTCTTCAGAACAACTGTTGCCTCTATTCTGCTGCAGTTTGCCCTTAAGCTCCCATTGAATCTGGCTTTCCGAGTGGATGGCAGATCCTGGCCGCATCAGCCTGAAAACCTCTCTGGGGTTCTGTTTCGTAGTTCCATGAAAACAGACTGCATTTTCCTTCATCTGCAGCCAAATCGCTACTGGGTTTATGACTGCTGTTGGTGCCAACAGGCTACTGAAATCATAGAATCATAAATCACAGAAACATGGAATGGTTTGGGTTGGAAGGAATCTTAAAGCCCATCCAGTGCCACCCCTGCCATGGGCAGGGACACCTCCCACTGGATCAGGGGCTCCAAGCCCCATCCAACCTGGCCTTGAACCCCTCCAGGGATGGGGCAGCCACCACTGCTCTGGGCAACCTGGTTGAGGTCCTCACCATCCTTAGTGTGAAGAATTTCTTCTCAATGTCTCATCTTAAATCTTAAATGCACATTTAAACAGTCAGATGGTTGCTCCCCCACTGCAGTTCCCAGGCATCAGCTGCTGGGATAACTTGGGAACTGTGCCCAGCCTGCGTGCATGCTTTATTCTATTTCTTTAGTGCTTCTAATGGAATAACTACTCGGGATCCAATTGGGATAATGGAGTGTGCTGTAAAAATGCCTCCTGCAGCATTTCAGTGAAGGCTAGTCAGACAAATCCTTTCAGTTTGCTGTTGTCTCAGTTGGAAGAGGCAGAGAAAGACAAGTGGAGATGATGTTCAGTCCTACAGGAACATGTTGCCTGCTAGTACATCTCGCTGTATTCCCTGGCAGCTTTTCCACTGATGGTTCAGTTAGAAGGGACCCAGCCACAAGAGCAAGGACAAGAACATAGCCTGTGGTCCTCCAGGGCCATCCTTGTGGGGATGCCTCTGAGCTGGCTCCTCTGTAACCGCAGAAGGTGCTGCTGGGTCATCACTCTTGGAATCATAGCATCACTGAGGTTGGAAAAGACCTCTAAGCTCATCCAGTCCAGCTCTCAGCCCAACCCCACCATGCCCACTGAACCATGTCCCCAGTTGTCACGTCTACGCAGTTTTTGAACCCCTCCAGGGATGGAGACTTCACCACGGCTCTGGCCAGCCTCTTCCAGTGCTTCACCACTCTTCCAGTAAAGACATTTTTCCTAATATCCAGTCTAAACCTACCTCATCCAAGGACTGAGATGTAGCCAAGGGGACTGTGAAGCCCATCGCTTTGCTCGTGAAATAAAATAGGGCTCTTTCTTCCCTTTTCAGTCTTATGCAGCACATTTTCCCTTTCAGTGCTTCTAGAACTGTACTAATTATTAATAATTAAGCTGACGAGGCAAAACTTTGTTTCTTTCCATTGCATCTAGAGTAAGCCAAGAAGGTCAGCGTGGGAGCCCACACCATGTCCTGTTCAGCTTTATCTAGCCTCAGCAGACCCTGAGGGGCTCGGCTTACAGGGATGAAAAGCTGAGAAGCTGGTGGTTCTGGGTGGTGGGGATGAGAGGTGGGATACAGAGCAACTTCCAGTCCTGAAAGGGGCTCCAGGAAAGCTGGGGAGGGGCTCTGGATCAGGGAGGGCAGGGACAGGACGAGAGGGAATGGTTTGAAGCTGAAAGAGGGGAGATTGAGATGAGATCTTGGGAAGAAATGTTTTGCCTTGAGGAGGGGAGACCCTGGCTCAGATTGCCCAGAGCAGGGGTGGCTGCCCCATCCCTGGAGGGGTTCAAGGCCAGGTTGGATGGGGCTTGGAGCCCCTGATCCAGTGGGAGGTGTCCCTGCCCAGGGCAGGGGGTGGGACTGGATGGGCTTTGAGGTCTCTTCCAACCCAAACCATGATTCCATGTTTCATAAGAGGTAAAACCCTGCTCCTAGCATGTTTTTGTGTGGAGAAGGTTTTGGGTCTGTGAAACCATGGACTCCGGGAGGAGGAGAAGAGCAAAGCTGGGAGGCTGCAGGCTGGTTCAAGCCTCTGAGTGGAGTAGCTGCTAGACTTGGGCAGATGGGGGAAGTGCTTTTGCAACATGTGGGTGCCAAGCGCATCCTTATGCGGACGTGGTGAGAGATGAAGTCAGCTCCTATTTTCCTACTGGTTTATCCCACCCCTGTGTTCATCACCAGCAGAGCTGCTGGAGATGCAGGAGAACGGCTGCCACGCCGAGCGGCTCTTGGCAGAGCCGGGTGCTGGAGCTGCGGTCGCAGGCACTGCGGGTGGATGGTAAATCCCTGCAGCTAATGACAGAGCTCGTCCATCTTAATGAAGATGCTCTTCTCCTTCCCCCTCCACACTGGAGGAGAAACACCATTAGCTGCCTGCGCACACCACAGCATCTCTCTTTACAGACTGAAATGGTGTGGTTTGCTGCGTGAAGGAAGGGCTTGGCAGCTCCCTGCGACTGCAGGCACGGAGCCAGCGGCATCCTCAGGCTGCTGCCGAGGTTTGCTGTGGGACCCAGAATTCAGGAGGTCTCCCACCCTCGTGGCTGGGTTTTAGGGCTACTTGGAAAACCTGCCAGGGTGGCACCGCCTTGTTTGCCCGAGCAATTTTGGTCGTTACAAGTTGAAAAACTCCGTGTCCCTCTCTGCTCTCAGCTGGGAGGGTTCAGCCTGTGCTTTTCTTGCAGTTTCAATGGGCAGTCGGAGACAGAGTGTGCTATTGAACCTTTGCCTTCTGCAAATTGCTCTGTAGCGTTTTCAGACAGATTGAAATCAAGAAACAACAAAGGGAAAAGGAAGAGTTACAGTTTTTTGCGTGTTACGAATCGAAAAGGAAAAATTAACCATCTGAAAAACAGTGGTAATGACGTTTCCCTTTGGAGGAGATAACTAATGAGTCTCTGAAAGGTCACAGTTTTGCTCATGGTTAACCTTAAGCAAGCTATTACGTCGGCAGTGCGGGTAACAAATGCATCCATCTCCTCTTTTCTTGCAGGAGCAGAACTGAGACCTGCTGAAGAATAACAGGGCGGCGTGGAGAACTCCTGTGACGAGCTTGGATGGCCCTTGGCTACGCCAGGGAAAGGCACACAAGGCGAAGGTGCTGGAACTGCAAACGTGGAACCTTTCTACGCTGAATGCAGCTGATGATAAAGTGAGTTTTGGTCTGCAAAATATTTTCTGCCCTCAAGATTTCTGTCTGCTGATGGGGAAGATGGGGTCTGCCCGTACTGAAAAGGGAGAGATAAGAAGCGTGAAGCTTTGCTGACTGTTGGGGAGCCTGGCCAGCGCCTGGATGCGCTTCGCTGGAGGGGAAAACACTGTCAAAACTTGTGGGCAGGGAGGATTTGGGGCAGTGGAGGGGCCCTGGGGCTGCTCTGGGCTCTGCCCTGCCGTGAAGGCAGCAGCCAGCTCCCCTGGCACTGAGACACCGGCAACGCGGGGCCAGGCGTCCTGGTTGTGCCACCAGCCCTGCACTTCATCGTTTTTTGGGGATATCAGAGAAGGGAAACAAGAAAGTGGCTGAAAAATACAGCAGCACTGATCTTTGAGTCTCAAGAAAAATAACCTTTCTGTTTTGCTAGAGATCTCTGGGCTGCGTTTATCCACACTGCTTGGAAAGTCTCTTCTATCCCTTGATTTCTCACCCAGTTTAAAACATTTTATTCACGTGTGTGTGCTGGTATTTGTATTTTGACTGCATCTGAGCGTCACCTTGAAGCCATGGGCATCTCTAAGTAAAAATGAGGCATGTGATATCAAACCTCACCTGTGATCTGGAAGCCCTTCAACTCTCCCTGCTTTTCAAGTGACGAAGAGGAAGAGCTGATAGAGAACAGAGCCCACGATGGCAGAGAAGTGCGACTGCATCGCCAGCATGTACGGGTACGACCTGGGCTGTCGCTTCGTTAATTTTCGCCCCTTGGGCTTCGGGGCCAACGGGTTGGTGCTGTCAGCCCTCGACAGCAAGAGCTGCCGCAAAGTGGCGGTGAAGAAGATCACCATCAGCGACGCGAGGAGCATGAAGCACGCTTTCCGGGAGATCAAAATCATCCGCCGCCTCAACCACGATAACATTGTGAAGGTGTACGAGGTGTTGGGGCCAAAGGGAACCAACCTGCATGGGGATTTTTTCAAGTTTAACATGGTTTACATCGTCCAGGAGTACATGGAGACAGACCTAGCGCGGCTGCTGGAGCAAGGGAAGCTCGCTGAGGAGCACGCCAAGCTCTTCATGTACCAGCTGCTGCGGGGGCTGAAGTACATCCACTCGGCCAACGTCCTCCACCGTGACCTCAAGCCAGCCAATATTTTCATCAGCACCGAGGACCTGGTGCTGAAGATCGGTGACTTCGGGCTGGCCAGAATTGTGGATCAGCATTACTCGCACAAGGTAGGCAATGCCGAAGTGCCGAGGCCGGTGTTATCTCCATGAGCTACTGGCCAGCACCGGTTGCATTGAACATACGTAGATTGAAGCAGTTGGGTTGTGGTGGATGTTGGAGCTTTGTATCGTATATATTGCATATATATGTATGTATATACTCCTCATATGGAGTCCTGCATTCAATTCTGGAATCCCCGACATAAAAAGGGTATAGAACTGTTGGAATGGATTCAGAGGAGACCATGAAGGTGATCTGGGGGCTGGAGAAGAGAAGGCTCTGGGGAAACCTTAAAGCAGCTTCCAGTACCTGAAGGGACTCCAGGAAAGCTGGGGAGGGGCTCTTGATCAGGGAGGATAGGATGAGGGGGAACACTTTTCCGCTTAAAAGAGGGAAATATAGATGAGATTTTAGGCAGAAATGTTTGCTGTGAGGGTGGGGAGGCCCTGGCCCAGGTTGCCCAGAGCAGGGGTGGCTGCCCCATCCCTGGAGGGGTTCAAGGCCAGGTTGGATGGGGCTTGGAGCCCCTGATCCAGTGGGAGGTGTCCCTGACCATGGCAGGGGGGTTGGAACTGGACAGGCTTTGAGGTCCCTTCCAACCCAACCATTCTGTGATTCTGTGATTCTGTGATTCTATTTTCTCCTCCCAGAAACGGGCTGTGGGGAGAAGTGTATTCGCTTGCTTTATTTAAATGACTAAGCTCCGTGTTTCTTGCTTTTCTGCTTTTATAAAACATGAGCTGCTGTTCATCCCGGCAGTGGAAGTGCACGGAAAGGACAACTGCCTTGTCTGCAGCCGTTCTGCTTATCTTTGTCCTCCCTTCTGTGCCGACCCACTTTGCGAAAACCCAGCTCTGTCGAAATTACATGTATTTAATCACAGGGAATAACGGATGGGGCTTTGCCATATAGCCATATACTTCTCTCCAAGGTCAAGATCCACATGATCTGTAAAGTTTTTTCTGTTTTGTACTGTGTCTTAATGCAAAAATAAATGGGAGGGGCCGGGGGCAGCGTGGCGTGCCCCACCGCTGCCCTGCTCAGGGATCTGCACAAGATTCCCTGTGATTCCATCCACTGGTCCATGCACACCTTCTCATGGCAGGAGGGAAAGGAGGAATGAAGCAAAATGCAGGAAGACAAATACCTTCCCTTGAGTGTGGGAGATCCACCCCCTCCTTGGCAGTGGGTATGTGTTTGGGGCTGCCTCAGTTTTCCTCTCCTGCTGCTGTCACCAGATTTTCTCCATCTGCACAAGAAGGGCTGGAACTCCCCCAACGTGGCACTTTCTAACAAGAAATTATTGAGCCCTGGGCTGAGAACTTCTCCATGGAAGTTCATATTCCTAGGCAGCTGCCATACTGTGCAAAATAGTCTAAGGTACTGAAACCAGTTTTATAGTCAAGCAAAAATATATTGAATGAATTGGGTTTTTCCTCTAACAGATTTGATTCAGCGTGGCAGTTTCTTGCAATAAAACTCTCCCACTGGGATAGCCCTGGATGTGCTGCATTCTCTTGGAGCAGAGGTCTGGAGTAAGACCCAGGATCTCCCATCCACCACAGCCGGGCTTCTCCAGGCTCTCCTGTGCCCTCGCAAGTTGGGGTTTGGAGCTGGTAGCAGCTCATGGTGGCTTTGCTGGTGGGGCAGCTTCAGGTGGGAGCAGCGGCTGTGGTGGCAGCAGGCAGACAGTGTGAGAGGGAGGAAGGCAAGGAAAACTGGTGAGAAGTCTCCCTAACACACACTCATGATGCTAATGGATTTTGAAGGGAGCTGCAGATGTTTAATGCAGGTTGCCATCCAGGCTGGTGGTCTGGAGCGGTGGACACGGCAAAGGCAGAGAGACGATAGGAGGGCTTGGATGGGGTTGGGGTCAGTGTTGCTTTTTATTTCCAGCTCTTCTCTGATGCCTCAGAAAAATCAATTCCTTTCTATACACCACTTTCAACATCTGCTTTCCTCAAGGGCTCTGACAGATTTGTAAGCTCCTTGGTCCATGCACTCGCAGAAAGCATCAGTAAGAGGGAAAGGACCAGAGCATCACCCTGTCTGGAGCCTCCGTTCCACTCCCAACCAGTGCTGACCATAAACAGGGATCCTTACACCCCAAATTTTGGTGCTACAGGGTACTAATGCAGAGCTGCCCAAAAGCAGATGAACTCCTGCTCCCTGTGGAACTGGAGACTGGACATCAGGAAGAAATTCTTCATGCTGAGGGTGGGGAGGCCCTGGAACAGGTTGCCCAGAGCAGGGGTGGCTGCCCCGTCCCTGGAGGGGTTCAAGGCCAGGCTGGATGCGGCTTGGAGCCCCTGATCCAGTGGGAGGTGTCCCTGCCCATGGCAGGGGGGTTGGAATTAGATGATCTTTAAGGTCCTTTCCAACTCAAACCATTCTGTGATTTTGTGATTCTATGGTATTAAGCGCCTGTATTTTTTTCCTTCAGGGTGTTTTGTATCTGGAACGTGCTTGGACTGACGGCTGTGTTCTGCTGAAATGAAAAATTGCAGGTTGTGTGTTGCTATGAGTCTGAAAGGTTATGGCTTTTCTGACCCGAAGTTTCCCAAATCCCAAACCATCCCGCTGAGTGTTAAAATGGCAAATAATAGCAGCGGTAGACTGTGAGCAGAGTTCTAAACACAGTTTAGAAATACATATACTACCTAAATAATAGCCCTTACTTGGCAGTGTGTCTTGTTTACATGGCTTGCAGCAGGCAACTGCTTAATTAGGATAATTTGGTGGGAAAGAGAGAGCTCTCCAACTCTGGGAGGTGCCCTGGAACACAGCAGGGTGCTGGCCTCCACCAGCTTTGAAGCAGAGCAGCTTTGCCGGCGTTTCTCCCACCATTCAGCCAGTGTTTGCTGCTAAAATCTCTTTCTCCATGTGTTAAGAGCAGCACAGGGGCTCCAGGAAAGCTGGAGAGGGGCTCTTGATCAGGGGTTGCAGGGATAGGACAAGGGGGAAAGGTTTCAAGCTGAAAGAGGGGAGATCAAGACGCGATCTTAGGAAGAAATGTTTTGCTGTGAGGGTGGGGAGGCCCTGGCCCAGGTGGCTGCCCCATCCCTGGAGGTGTCCAGCCCAGGTTGGATGGGGCTTGGAGCCCCTGATCCAGTGGGAGAAAGATGGAAATGCCTGCTCTACAGGGATGCACAGACTTGCTGGATCTCTATGCTTCAAGTGATGGAGACAGCAAAGTGGGACATTCCTTTGCGTGCCCATGTTGCACAGAACAGTCAGATTTGTTCTTCTGGGGGCCTGAAAGCACCTGGGGGCATCTGCTTGGGGCTGCCAGGGGACCCTCTTTTCCTTTGCCTGTTGGCAACATTAATTACAGCATTAATTGGCAGAAATTCCACGCTAAGGAGGGTGTGACAGCCCTTTTAGGGGGGAGTTCATGCTAAATAGATTCCAGAACATCTTCAACCTTTGAAGTCCTTCCTTTGTTTTGTACTTGCTGGGAGGTGATTCTCCCCTTCTGCTCTGGTGAGACTTCACCTGGACCCCTTCATTCAGTTCTGGAGTCCTCAGCACATGGATCTGATGGAGCAAGTCCAGAGGAGTCCACAGAGATGATCTGAGGGCTGCAGCACCTCCTGTATGAAGACGGGCTGAGAGAGTTGGGGTTGTTCATTCTAGAGAAGAGAAGGCTCGGGGAAAGCTTAGAGCAGCTTCCAGTACTGAAAGGGACTCCAGGAAAGCTGGGGAGGGTACTTTTTATATGGGTCTGGAGTGATAGGATGAGGGGGAATGGCTTTAAATTGGAAGGGGAAGATTTAGAACAAACATTAGGAAGAAATTCTTCATGATTAGGGTGGTGAGGCCCTGACCCAGGTTGCCCAGAGCAGTGGGGGCTGCCCCATCCCTGGAGGGGTTCAGAGCCAGGTTGGATGGGGCTTGGAGCCCCTGATCCAGTGGGAGGTGTCCCTGCCCATGGCAGGAGGTGGAACTCAATAAGCTTTGAGGTCCTTTCCAACCCAGCCCATTACATTATTCTGTGATTCTGTGATCAGTGCAACAAACATAATGCCTTCCAGTTCATCCAGTAAGCAATACGATTCTCAGATGGGTCATCATGAGGAGCTCTTCAAAGGAGATGGGGTTGTGAGATGTTGCTCCGTGCTCATCCTGGAGGAGACCATCCTCTGTGTTGGGCAGCTGTGCTTGGCCCGGTGCAGCCAACACCGAGCCTCCCTGCTGTGACCCTGGATCAGTTTTTCTCCTTCTCTGTCCTCTGACGAAGCACGTAATAGTCTGCAGTCCTGAAATAAACGCACTCTGTCATCCCAAAACAATGAGAACACATGTCACATTGCTGGAGCCTTGCACAACAGCAGTTCTATTATTTTATTATGGACCAACATTCCTGCAAACCCAGCCTGTTCCCCAGCCTCTCCTAGAACTGCCCTACCTGCCTTTTAAAGAATAAGCTTAAAAAACCTGCTGTGAGGAGGGCGCTGGACTGCTGCTTCACGAGAATTATTCCAGAAATCTTGGAATGGTTGCTGTTTCCATCTGCACCAGGAGCCAACCTGGCTGGCGCAGGGGCAGTGGGAGAAATCCTGTTTGTGGCTGTGGCTGGAGGCAAGGACAGGCAGGCTGTGGCTGGATCCTGATGGAGTTCTGGTTCACAGGCAACTGATCCGCTCCTCTGTGGCTTGTTGGGGGCAGAAAGGTGGATTTCGGTGTGAAATACGCTCAGGAGATGCTTTGTGCTGTGGCACAGGGGCTGCTTGGTTTGCTGGAGGTGCAAACCTGGATTTCAGTGTCCACCTTGGGGAGATACATCCTTATTCCCTCCAGCTCCAAGGACGAACTCTGGGCTTTGGTGAGGGCTGTTTTGGAGCACTGGAGGGTCTGGTTGCTCGCAGTGCTGTGCCAGCTTCCCTCAGCAGGATGCGGGCAGTCCAGTGCGCCGTGATCACTGCAGCACTGGGATGCAGGAGCACCCGCACCAACCGTGAATTTTTTCTCCTGGTGTTAAAAGTGTTGTGTAAATCAGAAAAAGTATTCATTTTTCTCTGCTTTTCAGTTTCCTTGCTGTGCTGCTTGGCATGACTTGAATCTTATCCTGCCTGTGGTGAATTCATAGAATCATAGAGTCTTTGAGAATCTCTGAGGTCACGAAATCCAACCGTTCCTGTCCACTGCTGAACCAGATCCCTGAGCACCTCATCCACCAGTCTTTTAAACCTCCCCAGGGATGGGGACTCCACCACACCCCTGGGCAGCCTCTGCCAGTGCCGGAGAACCCTTTTCGTGAAGCAATTTTTCCTGATATCCAATCTGAATCTGCCCTGGTGAAACTTGAGGCCATTTACCTCTCATCCCATCACCTGGAGCTTGGGAGAAGAGACCAGCACCCACCTCACCACAACCTCCTTTCAGGCAGCTGTAGAGAGCATTGAGGTCTCCCCTCAGCCTCCTTTTCTCTCCAGCTAAGCAACCCCAGGTCCCTCAGCCACCTCTCATAACCCTTATTCTCCAGCCTCGTCACCAGCTCCGTTGTTCTTCTATTTGTAACCTTTATAAATCGCCTGAGCTGTTCCTGCAGATGCTGCAGGAACAGAGGAAACTATTACTTGAAAATTGCCAAGAAAAATAGTGTGCAGGGACTTGAGAGCAAGCCTTGGACTTGCAAACCATTTCTGTTGTTAAATTAACTCTGTTGTGTTGTTTTTTAAAGTGCTTCCAGTGGTTCTTCTGTTCAGAAAGGGCTGTGCTGAATCCACAGATTATTGTCATTCCATCTTCATTAGAACTAATTAATATGCTTCTGCTCTTGGTGTCCCTGCCTGGTTGAATCTACGTAACTGGAGAAATTCCTGTGCTGGAGCCAGTGCCTTGCACAGGTGATGGCTGGAAGTACTTGGGATTTCCATCCTGGCCCGTGTAAGTCTTGGCACCACGGGAAAGAGCCGAGCCCGTACCTAACTGGGGTTTAGGTGGATCCTTACCCAAGCATCCTATAGCTGTGCTGGTGGCTGCGTGATCCCAGTTCCCAAATCTTTGAGGTTATTTCTCCACAGGACTTGATAGCCCACAGGACTGTAGTTACATCCTCCACCTGGTGGGACGGGAGCTTTTCTTGTGTATTTAAAAATAAAGCTCTATCCTCTGTTTCTAGCCACCGAAGAGGCAGAGCAGACATAGGTTTGGGGCTGGATAAGCCGATCAGGACTGGAGTGAAGTGCTGCCCAGCCCAGGAACACCCCTATCCATTCCACCAGTGGACCTAACTGAGTGGTTGAGGGGGCAAGGGCTTGAAAAAGTCTTGATTTTCAGACCTCCCATCAGTCCTTCCCACTGAGAAGGAGGAGAGATAACCCAAAACCCAGCAGTAAAATAACCAAGGGAAGCAAAGGGGCATCCATCTGTACAGTCCATGACTCAGTGGAATGGAGAGAAGCCCTAAGTTGCTCCTCTCTGTGGGTCCCTCCTGGGCTTGGTGGTGAGTGCCCGTGGTCTGGGTTATTCATCGCATGAAAGCAGGGAGATGACAGTCAAATATATGGTGGTGGGTAATAGAAGAGGGAAGCACAATGAGAAGCCCTGCTAATAAATCACCATCAGTAGCCTCACATGGCAGCCAAGGGGTTGAAGATGTGTCCTCAGAGGTGATTCTCCCCCTTTACTCTGCTCTGGTGAAATCCCACCTGGAGTCCCACTTCCAGTTCTGGAATCTCCAGCATAAGAAGGCTATGTAGCTGTTGGAGTGAGTCCAGAGGGGGCCATAGAGATTGTCCGAGGACTGGAGAACCTCTGCTCTGAGGACAGGCTGAGATAATTGGGGTTGCTCAGCCTGGAGAAGAGAAGGCTCCAGGGAGACCTTAGAGCAGCCTCAAGTGCTGAAAGGGGCTCCAGGAAAGCTGGGGAGGGGCATTTTTCCAAGGGCCTGGAGTGATAGAAGGAGGGAAAAGGACTTTAAATTGGAAGGTGGAAATTTAGATCAGACATTAGGAAGAAATTCTTCATGATTAGGGTGGTGAGGCCCTGGCTCAGGTTGCCCAGAGCAGGGGTGGCTGCCCCATCCCTGGAGGGGTTCAAGGCCAGGTTGGATGGGGCTTGGAGCCCCTGATCCAGTGGGAGGTGTCCCTGCCCATGGCAGGGGGTGGGACTGGATGGGCTTTGAGGTCCCTCCAACCCAAACCGTTCTGTGATTCTATGATATTTGCAGTACTTAGCTCGTACATTTTGCATGATGCGCAACATTAAATGAAACTCCTCACCTAGTCTGTCTCCTTTACAACTTATCTTAAGCAGACCAAAACTGACACATTCTTTTAGAGGTAAAGTCTTTATGATTAAAAGCTTGACGACTTGCATGTTTGGACTTGGAACAAAAACCTGCACCGGGTGAAGGGGAGCATTACAAACCTCATGCTGTTTGTGATGGTTGTGAAACTGCTGTGATGTTTCGGCTGAGAGGTGTATCCTGCAACATCCTCAGAGATATTAAAGAGGATAACAGCGTCTGCAGTGATATTGCAACTGGAAACTGTTCAGGAAGCTATATTGGTTAGGATGGAGTTTTTATGTGAACTTCATTCATGGTGTCACCGCATTCTCATAGAATCATGGAATAATTTGGGTTGAAAGGGACCTCAAATCCCATCCAGTTCCAGCCCCCTGCCATGGGCAGGGACACTTCCTACTGGATGAGGTTGCAATCGAATTTTATGTTTTAATTTTATTTTGTCTTTTATGTTGTGTTTCAATCTACCTCATTCTGTTTATGCACTGTATTTAATATAGAAAATGCCTCTTAAGAGCATTCCACCATTACCCTGATGAAATAACCGTTCATGTACAGCTCCAGGGTGGCACCCACACATCCGGAGCTTGGCCGGCGAGTGAAGCCAGGAGCACTGGGACATCTATTACGATGCTGTTATTATTTACAGGATTGAACACATCCCCTTGATTTCAGCGGGAGCTGCTGAGCGCTTGGCACTTGTATTAAATCTCCTAGGAGAGCGCAGGAACGGGAAGGCTGTGGTCCAAAAAAACTACAGCGCTTGGTCTTTGTCCCGTGGGATGCTACTGACGGCATTACCTTTAAAACCAGGTCAAGCATCCCAACTGACCATCCTCGCTATACGCAAAGGGACAAGGACCTTCTCCACATCACCCCCTTGCCAGCAGAGATACTGGGGCCCCAGCAGCTGGGTAGCAAGGGAAGAAGGTTTTCTTTTTAGGCAGGACTCAGAAAAGGCAGGGTTTCCTATCTCTTCATTAGCCAGCTAATCCCCAGAAGGGTTTTCTCCCTTATCCCCCAGCGGCTTATTTTTAAGACTCTTGACTGAAAGACCTTGCTGCATTACCTGCTCTTCAGTGCTTTAAGACATCCCCTGGTCCAGGAGACTTTCTTCTGCATATGTGATAGCAATATTCCTTTGTAAATCTGTTTTAATTCCCATTCCCTCACTCTCCTCTTTGTTATGAGATCCCACATCTGAGATGCTTCCATCCATCTGAGATGCTGCGTGATGAATTCGTCTGCAGTTTCCTTCACATGCTTCCAACCGAATTGGGGTTGACCGTGGCTGCATTCCAAGGATGCAGGTGGGATGAGCTTGCCTGGCTTCTGTGCAAGCCCAGATCCTGCTGTGCACATCCTCTGGGCACTGCCTGCTTGGGGGCCCTGTGTTCTCCCCATGCCACCTCCCCTCTGGTTTTGTGTCCCCCCAGCACTCGCTGTGGGTTTGTGCCCAGCCAGCACTGACCCAAGAGAGCTCCCACCCTTCAAAAATTAAATTTCAGCTTAAGTGCTGGGAGATGAATCCATGAGTATTCAGTGCCGTGTATCTTGCTGTTGGGTAGCTGTGGAGGGACTATAGATATAGGCTTAATGGTGTTCCCCATGCTGGGCCTGTTGCTCTTCATTATCTTTCTTTATCCGTGGTCTGGATGAGAGGATTGAGTGCTCCCTTAGTCAGGTTAAAGGCAACACCATGTTATATGGAAGCGTTGATCTGCAGAAGGGCAGGGAGGCTCTGCAGAGGGACTCGGACAGGCTGGATTGATCTGCTGTGACCAATGGGATGAGGTTCAACAAGACTCAGTTTTGGGTCCTGCTCTTGAGCCAGAAGAACACCAATCAATGCACCAGCCTTGGGGAAGAGTAGCTGGAAAGCTGCCCTCCGGAAAATGACCTGGGAGTGTTGGTTGGCAGCAGCTGAACAGGAGCCAGCAGTGGCCCAGGTGGCCAAGGAGGCCAACAGCATCCTGGCTTGGATCAGCCATGGGGTGGCCAGCAGGAGCAGGGAAGGGATTGTCCCCATGGACTCAGCACTGGTGAGGCTGCACCTCAAATCCTGTGTTCAGTTTTGTGCCCCTCACTACAAGAAGGATATTGAGGGGCTGGAGAACGTCTGGAGAAGGGAACAGATGTGGGGAAGGGGCTGGAGCACAGGGGTTATGGAAGCAGCTGAGAAATCCGGGGCTGTTTATTCTGGAGCAGAGGAGCCTGAGGGGAGACCTCATCGCTCTCTGCAACTCCCTGATAGGAGGTGGTGGTGAGGTGGATGTTGGTCTTTTCTCTCAAGTAACAAGGGATAGGACAGGAGAAGATTCCCTCAAGTTTTGCCAGGGGAGGTTTAGATTGGATATCAGGAAAAAATTGGTTACTGAAAGAGTGGTGAAGCGCTGGAAGAAGCTGCCCAGGACAGTGGTGGAGTCTCCATCTCTTGGGGGTTGTTTGAAAAGTGTGTAGCTGTGGCACCTGGGCACACGATTTAGTCAGCATGGTGGTGTTGGGCTGATGGTTGGACTGGATGATCTTAGAAGTCTTCTCCAACTTGAATGATTCTACGGTGAACTAGGATGGAATCAGCAAAAGGATTGCACGCTGGTAGCCTTTGGAAATCTGAGCACTGTGCTTGTGGGTGCAGAGCCAGGAGAGGCTTTGTTCATGCTGGTAGGTTGTGTCTGGGACCTAGCGGAGTGCTTAAATAACGTGCTTAACTTCCAAAATATCTCAGATGGTCCAACTGGGATTTATGCAACAAGTCTAGGTCTTCTATACAGTGACCTGGGATCACTTTTGCATGTGTGATCTGCGAATCTCTGCTGTTAAAGCCATCTGTCCTTTGCAGAAGATGCTTCAATACCTCAGTGAGAAACAGCAGATCGGCTCTTGGGGAGCAGAAAGTGCTTTGCCTCCTGGAGCACTGAAGCATCTCTGTTTCCAGTGGTGTAAGTCTTGCCTCCTTGCTTCCTGCAAGACACATCACCACAGCCCTCCTGAAATGCAGCACGGGCACGGTGGGCAGGTTTCTCTGCAGCATCTCGTGGTGGGGCCGGGGCAGGCAGTGTGGGCTGAGCAGGGAGAAGCAGGGTTGCTCTCCTGCGGGGCTGCTGACATTTCTCTCTCTGTTCTTTCAGGGTTACCTTTCTGAAGGCTTAGTAACGAAGTGGTATCGCTCCCCCCGCCTCCTCCTCTCACCAAACAACTACACCAAAGCCATTGACATGTGGGCTGCTGGCTGCATCCTGGCAGAGATGCTGACAGGAAGGATGCTCTTCGCTGGTAGGTTTTTGCCTCTCTGTTGATTAATTTTTTTCTCCCCTCCTGCCTCCTGTGCTCCCCAGTTCAAAGGCTTTTTAGCATGGCAGAGGGAATTTCCTTCTCTTTTCAGCCAGCATCGCCACAGGGATCCTCCATTTGGTTCTTAGCCATGAGAGTGGTCTCCAGAGCGAGCTTCACTTGCACAGGCTCTGCTCTTAGAGGGCTCCTTGTTTGGTGCAAACTTCCCTGGTGCAGGAGAAGAGTTCGTGTCCTGATTTTCAGTCTTCCTTCTTGCACTTATCTGGGATGGATGCGGGGTGGTAAGGGTGTGATGGCACAGAGTCGGAAGCTGCTGGACTGGGGTGTCTGAGGCCAGCCAGGGTCAACGGTGCCTCCGTGCCAAGCCTTGCCAGGCAGGGACGGCCTTCTGCAAAAAGCAAAACCCCAGACAAAGAACAATTCTGATGAAACAACAAAACCTTTTTCTGTTTCTGGATTTCCGACGGAAAATAAGAGCTGCTTGTTGGGAGAAAAGACACTAAAAAATATCACAGGGTGGAATATAATGACTTGAGACAATGCAGCCCTGTCCCAAGAGGTTTGTGCTCTGTGCCATGGATTTTAATTGTGATTGATTAGTGTCTTCAAGGTATTTATTTTCTTTGAAGGAAAACATTGGAATGCCACTACACATTTTCAGCCTAAAGTGCTTCTTGTAGGCAACAAGAGGGGTTCAGCCTTGGCTGACCCATGCAAAGAGCTCGACAGCAGCCCTGTGTTGTTTTGCAGTTTTATCAGTGATTGTTATGAAATCCACAGTGAGGAATCCCAGAATTAGTCTAAACTACTCCTGTGACATTAAACATATTTTACAGAGGCTCGTATTTGTCACTTGTATTTTCTGTGAGCAAATTCAGAGCCAGAGGCGGTTCAGTCCTACTCAGGGGCTGCCTGGCTTGAGACACGTAGCTGGAACCCTGCTTCTTCTCTTAAGCAGGAGTGTGGATGCACCTTTTTGTTGTCCTTCCCAGCTTCCATGTAGCTGCTTGTAAATTTGAAAGTTCCAGGATATTCCTATAAGCAGGTATTGGAGTTGTAAAGGTGCAGCAAAAAGTGAAGAATACAAAAAAAGCACTGAGAAGGAATGCGTAGTTATCAGTGCAGCTCAGCTCTGACCTTCTGGAGAAACAAATATTTATCTAATAAGAGTTCCAAATATGCTATTGTAGAGCACGAAGCTGTGCTTCCCATGCCGGGACATGGAGCTGCTCGTTTAGGAATGCGGGAGACGCTCTCGTCCTATCTAAGCAGCTGCCTTCCTGCCCAGTGTTTGCAGCAATGCTCGTCCTTGGTTGTGGCTACCATCACCCGTTAGTGTTTTGAATAACAAGATTCAAAACACTAGATTCTCAACGGGTTCCGTGAGCAGCTGTTCGCAGAGTTTGTAAATAAATGATTAGACCCATTAATAATGGAGAAGGACATTTTCTTCACAAATATTCCAGTGCACTGCCGAGTTCCGCAGCCGGTGCTCGATTGCAGCTGCTCCATCGCTCCCTCCGTGTTCCCACTTGCAGGTTCCATGTTTCTTTTGTGAAAGCTGAAAATTAAGGAGTCGGTTTCATTTCAAGGAGATCATTAAAGCTGCCTCCCCCTTCTTCCTTCCTCTTGTCCTCAGTCTTCCCACCCCAGATTTCTTTAATCCAGGGGCTTTAGCTCTGAAAATTATGCATCAGACCTGGCTGCTCCTGCTACATCCCTGGAATATATTCCATGTGCCACTTGTTCCTGCAGACTCAGGGAATTTTCTGGTCTTGCTGGGGATGCTGCATGTAAGGGAGCTCCTGAGGCTGCTCTGCCAGCCACCTGCCCTTGCCAAGCCGCAGTTTGCACCATGTAAGGTGCAATCTTTCTGGGTAGAAGCAAATTGGAGGATATCTTCCCAGGGCTCAGAAGCCAAGCTACCCCCAGGTGAAACAGAGGAGCAGAAGCAAACCCCAGTGTGATGCCAGGGTCCTGATCCTGCAGGAGTTGTACTAGATCAGAGCTAAGTGCTGCCTTGTATTAATCTGGATGTAGCTGGAGACCCAGGGAAATACTTTTGGACTCTTAAGTCAGTCTCTGGTCTCCTGTACCTGTTCCTTGAGTGGAAGAGCAAAACAAAACCTGCTTGTCCAGGTCCTTCTCTGGCCATTCCCACCAGAGCACCCAAGAGCTCATGTTTATGCTGGCTTTTCAAACTGTGCCTGACCCCAGTCTCAACCGCAGCTTCGGTTACTTTTTTGCTCTTTGTGGTAGAAATTATGTTGGCTGACACCAGCTGCCTACCACCTCTGTGTCCGTGCTGGTCCTTCGTGCTCCCTTCATGGCCAGGGCAGAGGCAAAGGCAGCACTGGGGGGTGATTTTTCCAGGCTTGGACTGTGCCTTGGAAATGTTTATTTCCCCATTACTGCTCATGAAGAGCACCTGGAGAAGAAGCTGGAATGCCCATGCTGGCATTGCACGTGGCTACAGGTGAGATCAATCCTCTCCCAGCTGCCCAGGGGAGATGCCCCAGAGCAGCCATACGGGTATCTATCTCGCTTATTGGTTCTTGAGAGTCCACTGCAGGTCAGAGATCAAGAGATGGGATTTGGCAGGTCACAAGCTGGGCTCAGCTGGACAAGTGCTGCGAGCATCCCTTCTTCTCTGCTTTCCAGCCCTATGCGATTGCTTAATCAGCCCCCAAATGATGGCAGGATGCTTAGTTAATGGATGGGGATCAAAACCAAAGCTCGAGGACCCAAGGGGTTGGCAGGAAGATGTGCCAAGGGAGGGTTAGGCTGGATATTAGGGAAACATTCTTCCCCCAAAGGGAGGTGGAGACCTGGAACAGCTCCTCAGGGAAGCAGTCATGGCATCAAGCCTAACAATATTCGAGAAGCATTTGGCCAAAGCCCTCAGCCCCACAGTGTGAGTGTTGGGGTGTCCTGTGCAGGGACAGGGGCTGGACTTGATGATCCTAGTGGGTCCCTTCCAACTCAGGACATTCTGTGATTCAGTTAGCCTGTGGTTCAAAATGCATATTCCTTTCACATCGCTTTAAAGATAATCTGTAGAGTTGTTAGGGGAAGGTCCTGGCCTGTGCCCCATTTTCCTGGCTGCCCATGGTGTTCCACGCCATGTACCATCTTTCTTTGCTGGTATCCGAAGAGAAGGAGAATAAAAACTCAGTCCCTCAGAACAGCTAAAATTGAATCACAGAATGACAGGTTGGAAGGGACCTCAGGGA
The DNA here is from genome assembly GCF_032191515.1 of Phaenicophaeus curvirostris. Classification (NCBI taxonomy): domain Eukaryota; kingdom Metazoa; phylum Chordata; class Aves; order Cuculiformes; family Cuculidae; genus Phaenicophaeus; species Phaenicophaeus curvirostris. Next base: position 75,124,057 of record NC_091431.1, read on the forward strand.
TCATCTGGTCCAACCTTTTAGGTGATCCGTGGTTTCAGTGGGATGGCCCAGCACCTTGTTGAGCTGAGCCTTAAAAGTGCCCAGTGCAGAGGAATCCACTGCTTCCCTGAGGAGATGATTCCAAGGTTTCACTGTTCTCCTGGGGAAACATTTTCTTCTGGAATCCAATTGGAATCTCCCCAGAAGCAACTGAGCCCCATTGCCTCTTGTCTTTTCCATGTGGCTCCTCATAAAAAGGGTGTCTCCATCCTCTTGGCAGACATCCTTTATGTACTGCTACAAGGTAATAAGGCCTCTCCTAAGTGTTTTCCTCTTAAGGCTGAACAAACCCATTTTTCTTAGCCTTAAGAAAGATTTCCTAGTTATCTGATCATCGTCATGGCCCTTTTCTGCACCCTCTCCACCCTGTCCTCCTCCTCCTCCTTCTAGAGAAACTGGCAAACACTTACATGACATGGCTTCGTCCTTGCTTTTGCTTTTCTCCTCTTTGCTTGGGAGATGGAGCTTGTCCCTGGACAGATACAGCCACGCTCTGCAGCTGCAGGACGAGACGTTCGAAGAGCCCTGGGTCACCAGCAAACACCCCATGGGAAATAACAGTGATGGAGCTCCCAGAATGTTGCAGACCTCCAGTAACTGCCTTACAGTGGATAAAGTGTTTTCTAAGTGTGCATCAGCAGCACTGTTTAGATGGGATGCTTAGCATAAGTCAATATAATTAACTCCGTACTCTGTCTGGGGTGCTTAAGCAGCGCAGTTAAGTTAAGGTGGTCAGTTATTAGGATTAGATCTCACTCTCTGCCTTCATTCTCCTATGCCAGTTAGCAAATACCCAGCAGAGAGAGATCACCTTGCCCTCCTCACAGCCCCTTCTCTGGGTCGTGTGGTGGCTGAAGCCGCTTTGGCTTTGGCATAACCTTGGGAGGGCACAAGAGAAATTCAACTAACCCAAAGCTCACAGGAGCATAGCTAACATCTGATTCACAGACCTTTGGAGAGCTCCTCACCATGAACAGGATGGAAAACAGGGAAGAGCATCCATAACTGAACGACTACAGCTCCCTCCAGTGACTTTTCCATCGACTGCTGTTGAAGCGTATCTGAAAGAGTCGCCAGTGGAAGCAAGACAAGATAGGAGGAAAAGAAAAGCTGCCTGTCCTTGCACCTACCTACCATGTCCCCTGTGCCCGAAATTAAGAGCTGGCGTGGTGGATTTTCCCATGGGATCAGTGTTGTCTCCCAGAGGCTTTGCTAGCAGGAGTTGGGTGCTCATGTGGGACTTGGCTGCAAGCTTGAGGAAGGGTTCTCTTTTCCAAGACACAATGCAGAGCTCCTCATCCGCTCCTTGGGTAATGCCGGCACGTTGCATTTACGCTGCCTGTAGTTTGTGCTTTTCTTTTCAGGAATTAATGCTCCAGAAGGTCCCTAGGAATTACATAAATAGAGGATAATGGTGGAAAATTGGGTTCCTGAGAGCCATAATTCAACACTTCTAGTGCTGCATTAACAGCTTTTTTTGTGTGACTAAACACGACGACTTTTGGTGGCTGGATGCCAGTGAAGAGCTGCACTGACAGGAGAACAGCCACAAAGCCTTTGTGGCTTTTAATATCCTGTAATTTTGATAAAGATTTGGCAATTAGCCTGACTAACAAGGTGGGGATTTTTCCCGATAGTAGTCTTCCATTTCTGTTGGAGCCATGCTGTGAGCCTCCGGGCGACCTAAAATGAGTTTTTCTTTAGGAAGATGTATTCATTTGCCCAGGATTGACTTGAGGAGGGTGTCCCTCTGTCTTTTTTTGCTTTTCGTATTTCTCTGTCTGCTCCGGAGGCTTTGTTCAGAGCGAATGTGTGCTGTGATGGTGGCTACTTGTGCTAATGTCAGTGTTGGTTTGAGCCTCTCTAAGTTCATTGCTACATCCTGGCTCAAAGCTCAGGTATTTAGTGTGAAAGGTGCCGTGAACGTGTGGAATCACAGAATCACAGAATCACAGAATCACAGAATAACCAGGTTGGAAGAGACCCACCGGATCACCGAGTCCAACCGTTCCTACCAAACACTAAACCATATCCCTCAGCACCTCGTCCACCCGAGGACAAACCTTGTTGTAGCAATGAAGCCATGATGGATGGAGACCCTTCCCCAGCCTCAACATTCGGGCCTTCCCTTGACTATGGGAGGTGTGCATTTGGGGCCAGCTCCGTGAATGTGGCTGTGAAAACCTCCTGCGGACACGTACGGAGCTCTGGGCTAGGAAAGGCAGCTTCCATGAGGTGCCAGGGACCTCCAGAGGGATAGGGTTGCTTGATGCCAGCAATGATGCCAGCAATGTGTGCTTGGAGTACAGAAAAACAACTTTGTCCTGGGTTGCACCCAAAGCAGTGGGACCAGCAGGGCGAGGGAGGGGATTCTGCCCCTCTGCTACTCTCTTGTGAGACCCCACCTGGAGTCCTGGGTCCAGGTCTGGAATCCCCAACATATGAAGGAGATGGAACTGTTGGAACAGGACCAGAGGGGACGACAAAGATGATCTGAGGCCTGGAGAACCTCCCATATGAGGCCAGGCTGAGAGAGTTGGGGTTGTTGAGATTGGAGAGTGGAAAGCTCTAGGGAGACCTTAGAGCAACTTCCAGTGCTGCAAGGGGCTCCAGGAAAGCTGGGGAGGGGGTCTTGCTAAGGGAGGGCAGGGATAGGATGAGGGGGAATCTGAGAGAGGGGAGATTGAGCTGAGATCTTAGGAAGAAATGTTCTCCTGTGAGGGTGGGGAGGCCCTGGCCCAGGTTGCCCAGAGCAGGGGTGGCTGCCCCATCCCTGGAGGGGTTCAAGGCCAGGTTGGATGGGGCTTGGAGCCCCTGATCCAGTGGGAGGTGTCCCTGCCCATGGCAGGGGGTGGGACTGGATGGGCTTTGAGGTCTCTTCCAACATAAACCATTCCATGACTCTATGATCTCCAGCATCCCCTACAAGCTGACCCCTCCACCCTCCCCGTAGACTGATCAGAAGAGCTGTACCATAAACGAGGTTTACTCCTCTTGCTGTGGATTAGCCAGGCAGCAGCGTGAAATCCATGTCTGGGACTGACAGGCCTTGGTAGCCCAAAAATCTCCATTGTTTGTCTGCCCCAGCTGGCTCGCTTTCTTAATGGATAGTCCTGCCTCTAATGACAGACTATTTATATCCAGTGCAGACAGAAAATCAATGGCATGACTTGATATTTCTGCCAGGCTGCTTCTCCAGACACACTGGAAGCTGGAAATCAGCCATGGAGCTCTTGGTCGCATCCAATACTGTGCTGAAGAATGGGATTAACGTTCATTAATGAGGCAGTTGGGTCCTCTCTGCTTCACTGCTGGTTGTGTTCTATCACTGGCTGGTAGCTAGTCCTCAGCAGGGGCTTAGGGATGTGGGGATAAATGTATCCTGAAGGAAAAGGATTGGAAATATATGATTGCTCATAGCAGTTGTGGGGATCATCATCATCAGAACCTTGACTTGGTGCCCAGCATCTGGCAGGAGCTGGTCAGAAAATGGCTTTCCCACTGGGAAAGCACAGAAGTCGTGCTTTTGCATTCATTTAAAGTTGAAGATCTGGGAATCCTGGAGCTGGGTTCATGTTTCAGGTGGCCAAGAAGGCCAGTGGCACCTTGGCTGGTATCAGAAACAGCATGGCCAGCAGGAGCAGGGAGGTGATTGTGCCCCTGGACTCGGCACAGGGCTGCACCTTGAATCCTGGATTCAGTTTTGGGTCCCTCACTCCAAGAAAGACATTGAGAGGCTGGAGCGCGTCCAGAAAAGGGAACGGAGCTGGGGAAGGGGCTGGAGAACAAGGGTTGTGGGAGCGGCTGAGGGACCTGGGGCTGTTTAGCCTGGAGGAGAGGAGGCTGAGGTAGAGGAGGCAGAGACCTTACCACTGTCTACAAGTGCATGAAAGGAGGTTGCAGAGAGGTGGGTGCTGGTCTCTTCTCCCAAGTGGCAGGTGACAAAAAGAGAGGAAATGGCCTCAAGTTGCACCAGGGCAGGTTCAGATTGGACGTTAGGAAAAATTTCTTCACAGAAAGGCTTCTCAGGCACTGGCAGAGGCTGCCCAGGGTGGTAGAGGATTCCCCATCCCTGAAGGGGTTTCAAAGATGGGCAGACGAGGTGCTCAGGGATCTGGTTTAATACTAGTCAGGCACGGTTGAATCTGATGATCTCAAAGGTCTTTTCCAAACTAGGGATTCTATGCTTCTATGATTTTATTGTTATCGCTGAGGTTGTGGCAGCACTTTTTGTCACCGTGCACAGAGGGGCTCTGCTTCTTGGTGTAACACAGCAAGTGGCAGGGACATGCAGTGTTGCTGTCAGGCACTGTCCTGTCTGGCCACAGTCCTGTGAGCTGGAATGCTTAATTTCAGGTTACAAATCATAGAATCATAGAATCATAGAATAACCAGGTTGGAAGAGACCCACTGGATCATCGAGTCCAACCATTCCTGTCAAACACTAAACCATGTCCCTCAGCACCTCGTTCTCCTGTCCCTTAAACCCCTCCAGGGAAGGGGACTCAACCCCCTCCCTGGGCAGCCTCTGCCAGGCACCAATGACCCTTTCTGTGAAAATTTTTTCCTAATGTCCAGCCTGACCCTCCCCTGGTGGAGCTTGAGGCCGTTCCCTCTCGTCCTGTCCCCTGTCCCTTGGGAGAAGAGCCCAGCTCCCTCCTCTCCACAACCTCCTTTCAGGTAGTTGTAGAGAGCAATGAGGTCTCCCCTCAGCCTCCTCTTCTCCAGGCTAAACACCCCCAGCTCTCTCAGCCGCTCCTCATAAGGCCTGTTCTCCAGCCCCTTCACCAGCTCTTCACCAGTTGCTCTTCTCTGGACTCGCTCCAGAGCCTCAACATGATCCCCTATGTAGTATTGCTTAAAGAGGGCCATCAGTTTTGAGTTGTTGGAGCCAATATTTGACTCCAGGATGGACCCTGCCGATGGGTAATCATAGAACCATGGAACGGTTTGGGTTGGAAGGCACTTCAAAGCCCATCCAGTTCCACCCCTGCCATGGGCAGGGACACCTCCCACTGGATCAGGGGCTCCAAGCCCCATCCAACCTGCCCTTGAACCCCTCCAGGGATGGGGCAGCCACCACTGCCCTGGGCAACCTGGACCAGGTCCTCCCCACCCTCACAGGAGAACATTTCTTCCCAGGATCTCATCTCTATCTCCCCTTTCAGCTGAAAACATCTCATCCTATCCCTGCACACCAATGATTTCAGTCAGGAACGGTTTCATAGCCGTTTTAAAATACCTGGGTAGGTTGGTCAAAAAGCTGCGTGGCCAGCCTAAGGGTGGTTACACAAGGAGGATAAATTGCATGGCTTAACTCTTTCACCCTCAAAAAGAAGTGACCCATCTGGGAGTCCCACCACATTTTCCTTGGAGCAGAGTGGTGGATAACGTGGGGATGCAACAGTGTGGAGAGGCTGACAGGAGATGTGGCACTGCAGGGACATGGCTCGTTTTAGAGGGGTTGACAGGCACGACGGTGGCCAATAATACCAACCCCCACAATTTAAATTCTGGGTCTCATCTCACTGCCTGTTTTCTGCCTGTTTAGGGGGTCATGAGCTGGAGCAGATGCAGCTTATCCTGGAGACGATCCCTGTTATCCATGAGGAAGACAAAGAGGAGCTGCTCAAAGTGATGCCCATGTTCATCAACAGCACCTGGGAAGTGAGGAAGCCGCTGCGCAAGCTGCTCCCCGAAGTGGACAGTGAAGGTACCTGTAGTGCCCATGGGTTCAGAAATGTCCTTCTCCTGGGACTTCCCCTGGCTGCCCTGTTTTCAAACCTGTTTCCTCCTGGTGTCGCAGGAATAGCAATGTAAGGCCAAGTGCCTGAACCCTGATGAATGAGAGTTCAGATATCTGATGCTCCGCAATGGTTGGTCCCACATGGAGCTCACTGGGCATCTCCAGAGGTGTCCTCCCAAGTCCTGCTTGCTGTCCCACCAGGGAAGGTGTGGGCTGCAGGGCAGCATCCTGATGCGGAAGTGTTCTTGCAGGTAGCTCATGGAGAAATAAGGGTGAAACAGCCTTCAAGAGTTCACCTTCAAAGTACATCCCCTTCTCGCCAGACTTGCTTCCCTCCCTTCCTGCTCCTTCCCTTAAGCTGTGAGTAAGGGTTCAGAAGTTGTTTTCATTTTCTCACTGTGCTTTTTTGGATGAGCACAGTTGTGTAGTACAGGAAAATAAATGTTTTACCCCACAGATCATAGGATAATAGAATCATGGAATGGTTTGAGTTGGAAGGGACCTCAAAGCCCTTCCAGTTGCACCCCCTGCCATGGGCAGGGACACCTCCCACTGGATCAGGGGCTCCAAGCCCCATCCAACCTGGCCCTGAACCCCTCCAGGGATGGGGCAGCCACAGCTTCCCTGGGTAACCTGGGCCAGGGCCTCCCCACCCTCACAGCAAAACATTTCTCCCTAAGATCTCATCTCAATCTCCTCTCTTTCAGCTGAAAACCATTCTCCCTTGTCCTATCCCTGCACTCCCCAATCAAGAGCCCCTCCCCAGCTTTCCTGGAGCCCTGCTCCAGGACTGGAAGCTGCTCCAAGATCTCCCTGGAGCCCTCTCATCTCCAGTCTGAACAACCCCAACTCTCTCAGCCAGTGCTCATCGTGGGTGGTGCTCCAACCCACACATCATCTTCCTGGCCTCCTCTGGACTAGGTCTAACAGGGGTATGTCCTTCCAAATGCCAGAACTCTGTGAGATGGTTGCTACAGGCAGAAACAAGTCCTCCAAGCCCTGAACATCACTTGTGTTGGTCTATCATGGCCTGCAGTGCTCAAATAGTGCTTCAGCCACTTCTGTCCTTTGGCTTTAGCGTTAAAAAACCCAGGAGTGTGTTGTGGCAAGGAGGCTGCAATCCACTGGCTTTGGGATCTGAACTTTTCCCTGGAGAAGCTTTGTAGGCAGTGAGAGCTTGGAGGGCCTCAGAGTTGAGCCATGTGCATCAAGCCTCTTCAGAACCCCTCCCAAGACTTAAACTACATCTGCTAACTTTTGAGAAGAAGTCAACACTTCTGCAAAATAAGAAGACTGCTATAAGGGCTTGGCAATGCAATATTCGTTGTTCTGAGTTACCCAGAGACCACGCCAGCCTCTGGCAAGCAGGAATGGATTTATTCCCCATCATTACTGTGGGAAGAAAGGTCACCTGCACCCCTTACATAATTCATTGACATTTTCCTGCCTCTCTGACCCGTAATATATTGTAATACATAACTCCTAATACATCATCCCACCGTGCTTCTTGCCTGCAGTCAGTGACCTTATGAAGCTATTGATTCCTTCCTACTTAATTAGTCCAAGCAATGAAATAATCTCATGGGAGACAATCGGATATTGGTTATAGTTTAAGCACTGAGGTGATAGGTGAGGCTTGCCCTTTCTCCTGAGGGATTTTGCCCCTAAAGAATCCTCCCTGTTCACAGAATTGCATCTTTAATGAGGATAATAACCACAATGAGGGTGGGGAGGCCCTGGCCCAGGTTGCCCAGAGCAGGGGTGGCTGCCCCATCCCTGGAGGGGTTCAAGGCCAGGTTGGATGGGGCTTGGAGCCCCTGATCCAGTGGGAGGTGTCCCTGCCCCTGGCAAGGAGTTGGAACTGGATGGTCTTTGATATCCCTTCCAACCCATCCCATTCCATGGTTCTATGATTTCTGAAGGTACAAGGCAAAAGTGGTGACTGAAGAAAAGCTGCATTCCTGTTCATATTATCTGAACTCTAAGGGACTCTTCTGTGCACCAAGAATCAACAGAATAAGCAACATCTTTGATGACAGGATGTGATCTTTTCACATAACCCCATTAGAAGGAATCATCAAAGAAGTTCCAATAAACTCCTTGCATTTAGAGTTATTTCTAGTCACTGTAATTGCACTTAATTTTCTCCTTCATCATTGTAGAAAGAGTTTGTGCTCCACAGTCTTTCTAAAGTAATTCTAGGCACTCAGAATTCTTTAAATATTAATGGACAAAGTAATTGCATAGTGTTGGTCATACCAAAGACTTTTATAAATGCACTTTAAATCTAATCCCCCTTCAGCTCACATAAAGATGTGAAATCAATTGTCTGGAATGCAGTGTGCTTGTTGAATTGATCTGGGAGCATGGGATAATAACATGACACTGTCCAAAGGTCTTTTTAGGGTACGAAAAAGTGTTCTTGGTGTTCTGGCCTGGAATAAAACGCGTATATGCTGTGCTGTGGAGGTGTGATGCTCTCGCCATCGTTCCTTCTCCTTGCTAGATGAGGTAATGCCTGCAGGGTGCAGGATTGCTCCTCTGTGAGTGCACAGCTCCCACAGGAGGTAGGATAGATGCAGCGAGGACAGAAAGGCCTGTTTTAAATGCACATGGGATGCAACTTGCAATTTCTTCCTTGCTTTGAGGGGATTTGTTATGAGGAGGATTCATGAGGCTCATCCTGGAAAGGAAGCTGTTATTGCTTTTGAGGAATTATTGAGCTTGTTCCTCTCCGCTTCACAGCTATTGATTTCCTGGAGAAAATACTGACGTTTAACCCTATGGATCGATTGACGGCTGAGATGGGTCTGCAGCACCCTTACATGAGTCCGTACTCCTGCCCCGAGGATGAGCCGGTGTCGCAGCATCCATTCCGGATTGAGGATGAGATTGATGATATCTTACTGATGGAAGCCAACCAGAGCCAGATGTCCAACTGGGACAGGTACAGTACCCAGGTCTGGGCTGGAGACCAGACACCAGCTTAGATTCTTTAGGCAGGACTTGACTGGTGAGTCTTGGAACTGCTATTTGTAGGGTTCAGCTACGCGTGCTCGAGGCCAACAAAGGATCCCTGCTTTTCCCTCTTCATGCCATATTTTAACTCTGGCTCAAGCTTGCTCCTTGCTAAAGCCAATGAGAGGTTCATCATTGATTTCCATAGGGAGTAGCGGTGCAGTCTGCACATTTCAGTTACCAGGTATCTTTCTGCTCTTGGTTTTTTTAAAAGCCTGGGTTGTCTTCCTTTGAGTTACATCGCTGCCATTCTTCCCTCCACCTTCTGTCCCTAAAATACAAGTTATAAAATAATGTAATTCTTGTACATTTTTGGGACTCAGCCTGATTTGGAGCTCTGCATTTATAATTGAAGGAGCTGGTGGATGTGCTGGCCAAACCCCTTTCCATCATCTTCCAACAGCCCTGGCTGACTGGGGAAGTTCCACTGGACTGGAGGCTGATGTTGTGCCCAAGAAGGGTCGCAGGGAGGATGCAGGGAACTCCAGGCCTGTCAGTCTGACCTCAGTGCCAGGGAAAGTCATGGAGCAGGTGATCTTGAGTGCTATCACGAAGCACATGCAGGAGAACCGGGGGATCAGGCCCAGTCAACACGGGTTCACAAAAGGCAGGTCTTGCCAGACTAAACTGATCGCCTTCTATGATAAAGTGACTGGGCTGCTGGATGAGGGAAAGGCTGTGGATGGATCTTCCTGGACTTCAGTAAAGCCTTTGACACAGTTTCTCACAGCATTCTGCTTGAGAAACTGTCACCTCTGGGCTGGACAGGCGCACACTCTCCTGGGTGGAAAACTGGTTGGCTGGAGGGCCCAGAGAGTGGTGGGAAATGGAGTTAACTCCAGCTGGAGGGCAGTGACAAGTGGGGTTCCCCAGGGCTCAGTGCTGGGTCCAGCCCTGTTCAGTGTCTTCATCAATGACCTGGATGAAGGCATCGAGTGCACCCTTAGCAAGTTTGCGGACGACACTAAGCTGGGTGGAAGTGTGGATCTGCTGGAGGGTCGGGAGGCTCCAAAGGGATCTGAACAGGCTGGATCCATGGGCTGAGACCAATGGCAGGAGGTTTAACAAGGCCAAATGCCGGGTCCTGCACTTGGGGCACAACAACCCTATGCAGTGCTACAGACTAGGAGAAGTCTGGCTGGAAACTGCCTGGAGGAGAGGGACCTGGGGGTGTTGGTTGACAGCGACTGAACATGAGCCAGCAGTGGCCCAGGTGGCCAAGAAGGCCAATGGCATCTTGGCTTGGATCAGAAACGGCGTGACCAGCAGGTCCAGGGAGGTTTTTCTCCCTCTGGACTCGGCACTGGTGAGACCGCTCCTCGAATCCTGGGGTCAGTTCTGGGCCCCTCACCACAAGAAGGATGTTGAGGCTCTGGAGCGAGTCCAGAGAAGAGCAACAAAGCTGGTGAGGGGGCTGGAGAACAGGCCTTATGAGGAGCGGCTGAGAGAGCTGGGGGTGTTTAGCCTGGAGAAGAGGAGGCTGAGGGGAGACCTCATTGCTCTCTACAACTCCCTGAGAGGAGGTTGTGGAGAGGAGGGAGCTGGGCTCTTCTCCCAAGGGACAGGGGACAGGATGAGAGGGAATGGCCTCAAGCTCTGCCAGGGGAGGTTTAGGCTGGACATTAGGAAAAAATTCTTCACAGAAAGGGTCATTGTGCACTGGCAGAGGCTGCCCAGGGAGGGGGTTGAGTCACCTTCCCTGGAGGTGTTTAAGGGACGGGTGGACGAGGTGCTGAGGGACACGGTTTAGTGTTTGATAGGAATGGTTGGACTCGATGATCCAGTGGGTCTCTTCCAACCTGGTTATTATATGATTCTATGGTTCTATAATTTTTCAAGACACAAGAGGTCACACACATGTTTTTTTTTCAAAAAGCAACTTAATTGTGTTTAATTTTATATGATTTTCTGAAAGCTGTACAGGAAGGTTAGAGCAGATCAAAGCCTTGAGTTAAGGTCTCTCGTGTCCTAGATGACTACCCCAGTTATTAAGACAGCCCCAAACTGGAGCAGGTAGGACAAAATAAGTAGCTAAGAATTAACGGGGTTCCCTGTCCTATAGAGCTCCTTCCACCTGAGCAGGCTGAGCTGGCAGAAGGTGTCTGCAGTGTTGTTCCTCTCAGTACATCAATTTAAATCTCCTTGCTTTCTTGATCCACCGTATTTCACCAGCATTGGAAAAATGGAAAGAGGAAAGCTGGAAGCGTTTCTCAGGATATTTATCTTCAGTGTTAACCACACAGCTCCAGGTTCCCCACTGGTTACAGTCACCAAAGCAGCAAATCAGTTATTGGAGGACGCCTTTATATCTTGGCTTTTATATCTCGGTGTGACACAAGAAGTTGGGACCAGAACTGTTGGCCCTGCCACTCACCTGGGGACATCTGCTGTAGGGCAGTAAATTCTGCAACACAAGCTGAATATTTTAGAGACGGAAAATGTGTGTTGTGGGACACCCGAAGAGCTGGGACATAGGGTCCCAATAACTGGGATAACACATCTTTTAAAGGCAGCTTAGTTAGGGACCAGGAAATCAGATGTCACTTTGAAAACCATGTACAAGACTGGGTGTTGTCAACTAATTGCAATCAAGGGAGATTGACTGGCTTGAGAAGTTATTGCTTAGCAAGATGACCCTTCAGGGATGCTCTCGGTCCATGCCATCAGAGCAAACTGGTGATATCCAGTCTCAGTGGGGTTTAAGTTCATCTTTTTTACTTTCATGGTGTCCCCATCCAATATCGGAGAGGGTTCTTAAACGATCTCAAGAGCGAGATTAAGACACAAATGAGGTCAGATGCTGTACAATCTTGTGAGCTTTATTTTCTAGAACAATCGATAACAGCGATAGGACAGAGAGAAAAGGAAAGAAAAGTCAGAATCCCACAAAATGAGTGGTCCCTGGACAAAATGTTTAAGGCAAAGAGACACACATAGTCCGACTCTACACATGGCAACAAACAAGCAGTGCTCACATCGTGGGTGCTTGTCTTTTGTCTGAGGGCCAGTTTGATTATTAATACTGTTAATTATGTTTGAATCCCAAGTGGAGGGCATATGGTTTGTTTAATGGGCTTCTATCACCACTGTTGGTCCTGTCTTAGACCCTTGATAACACCTTATCCCCCCGACCCTTGGCCTTTCTTAACGCACAAGAAAAAGTCTCTACGATCAATAAGAATGTTTATAACAAAGCTTCATCTCCGTGTCTAACAGCAGCGTGTCTTTCACAGGTATCACGTGAGCTTCTCCTCTGACTTGGAATGGAGACACGATAAATACCATGACATGGATGAGGTTCAGCGCGACCCCCGAGCAGGGTCTGAATCCATCGCTGAAGAAGTACAAGTCGACCCACGGAAATACTCGCAAAGCAGCTCAGAGAGGTTCTTGGAGCTATCCCACTCATCTATGGACCGAGTGTTTGATGCCGATTGTGGGAGATCATGTGATTACAAAGTGGGATCGCCTTCCTACTTGGACAAATTGCTGTGGAGAGACAATAAGCCCCATCATTACTCAGAGCCCAAGCTGATTTTGGATTTATCCCACTGGAAAAGAGCGACCATAGCACCTGCAGCTGAGCTATCACTGGAAGAGGAACCATCCAACCTCTTTCTGGAGATTGCTCAGTGGGTGAAGAGCACGCAGGTGGGTCTTGAGTGTCCCACTTCTCTTCCAGAGATTCAGGAACGGAGCCTGCCAGCTTCTCCTCACCATCTCCACCAGGAACCCACAGAGGTGAACAAAGAAACAGACCCTGAGTTTAACTTGGACGTCTTCATCTCCAGGGCACTGAAACTTTGCACAATACCCGAGGATATGCCAGACAACAAGCTCAGTGACATCAACGGGGCCTGCATATCTGAGCACCCCAGTGAGATTGTACAAACAGAGGTGTACCAGAAAGAACGATGGTGAGGAACCCTACACTGGGAAACCCTGCTGTGTCTCCCCGTTCCTCTCCGATGGTGTGACCCGTGCCCGGGGCTGAGTGGCTTCTGTCTGTCATTGAACATCCGTTCTTTACGCTACACTGAATGCCTTTTCCTGAAAAGGCAAGCACAAACCACGTGCCCCTTTTGATGCCTTAGAAATACCTTTAAGGGAATCAAGAGGTGTGAATGAAATATTGAGTTTCTGACACTGCCTTAACACTCTTGCCTTGCAATCTCTGGGACCTGTTTGAAACTTAAATGTACTAGGAAAAGATGACGGTACATGATAAGTTTACAAACAGAAGGTCAAATCAACTTCTCTTCCTTTCTTTTTCTATAGCATCTTAAAATGATAAGGACAAAGTCAGTATTTTTGTTATGGTCAGATCCCTTCCTGGTCTGATGGGTTCCCATCAAACTCCAAGCTCCCCCGAGGCACCCGTGTGCATGCAGGGAGTACGGACAGAAGTGACCATGGGCAGTGTCCATGGTCAGCCAGCGGGGAGTGGAACTAGAAATAGAGTTTATCCATCAAACAGAAAATAACTCTTTGAGAATGCGAATGGGGAAGGAATTTGACCTACACAATATGGGCTACTTTATTTTTTTTGACCAGACAACAAAATTTTTGCTAAGTGCATTCTGCTTGTTTGGTTTCTCGCATAAGTCCTCCCTTCCATTGCATGGGGTAGGTCTGAGGTCTCCGAGTGCTTAGGAAGCCCCATGTCACGATGCACTTCAGTACAACAACCTGGTGCTGTGAGTCCTGTCTCAGGCAGACCAGCTAGTTCTGGTGAGGAGCCAAGAGCCAGAAATCGGGTGTCTCACGGTGTGATGTTGCCTGGCGCCACCAGCTACATGGACTCAGCAAGGGCAACCACCTCTACTGATGAAAAAATGAATGAAACTACTACTGTTTTACCTTCCGACAACGACGCTGTGAAGAAAACGACAGTTCCTGTGGCATCAGATCATAACTGGTCACTGTACTTCCAGCTTCTTTGGAAGACGCTGGTGTCAGCAGGCAACCAAGCATGGTTTGTAAATAGACACAAACACAACTGATCTACTGTAACTCCTGTTTTCATTCACACTTCTGAGCACCTTAATAATTAATCAGCTAACAAGAGTTTGTATATGGGAGATATGTTCTATACTTATATTTAATCAAACCTGGCATTTTTTAAAATGGACAACCTGTAAATAGTGTCATAAAAGCCAGTCTCTGCTTTTCTTGCCATCGTGTCGCTGTGCGCTCCAGCATGGTGATGCTACTTTCATTTGTAAAAGAGAAACTGCTGTACTTAGTTAACTTCCAGGGCTGTATTTAACTATTGCTCCTATGCGAATTATTTCTGCCCTTCTAACAAGCAATCTAACATCTAAATGTCCAGAGATACGAAGAGAACTCTTGTGAGACTCAGATGGTGACAGCAGCATTCACTGTATTAACCCCGGTTTCTGTTTTTGGTGGGATCAGGTACGGGTTCGGCTGTGGGACAGCTCATGCGAGGTGTTGACAAGCCCAAAAAGTTGTTGTTATCATGAAGATCTCTCCTTAGGCTGATTGAAATGCTGTTACTCCAGCTGTTTAGAAGCGTAGGGATGAAGGCTACCGGCCGCACGTGTGGGATCTGGTGGAAGTCCCGGTGTAGAGGTGGAGAAGGCATCTGGAAGGCAAAGCCTTTGGAGAAGGCATCTGGAAGACAAAACCCTTGGAGGAGAGATCTGGAAGGCAAAGCTGTTGGGCTCTGGTCCTTGCTTTGAGTGTCTGGATGTCCCCCATGGTGGTTTAGAAAGGGGAAACACGCGGGTTGGTTTCCAGTGTGTTGCAGATAATTGATATACCTCAGCTAAAGCTCAGCACTTTTACTCACAGCGAGAGGAACTCGATGAAGAAGCAGCTGGCCCTGCAGTGGAGCAGATCCGAATCTGGCTCCAGCAGCCCCCAGCTCACCACCCACCATTCTGCTCAGCTTCACCGTGCGCTCGGCAGCAGCCAGCAAAGGCTGGGAAGGGGATTGCCAGCGCTCGAGTGACCGTGTGCCCAGAATGGAGGAGGCAGCAGCAGCCGTCGTTGTGCCCTGTGGCTCCGTGGTGCGGGTAACACCCAGCCTCTGGTGGGAGATGCACCAACACTGCAGCCAGGGGCACCAACTCACAATTAGATGTTTAAGCCAAGGGTGTTTAAACCTGAAGGATAAGACCAGCAATGCGAGAGCTGACTTTTCTAACTCTCTTCTGACAGATTCAGCAGCTATTTGCTGCCGTTGGGTTTGACACGGAGATAAGCTGATGTGAAATCAGCAGCGATCAAGCCACGCCAGCAGACATCGGTCACCACGTCCTCTGAAACCAGAAGCCATTTTCCGTGTGTTGTTACCTTCAGCCTCAATGTCTTCACCAGAGGCGTATGGGACTATTTATTACATTATGGCCATGAAAGTAGCAGTTTTGCTTTTCAATATTGTCCTCTAGGGAGGAGTGGGAGCTTGGGGATTACACAGTTAAAGACTAATATTAACTTCATTAGAAACAGACTGAGCTCATGGATGTTGCTCTGGATTTTCCATCTCAGTTCATGAGCTGTTACTTAATATTGTTCCCAAACACTGGCGTCGTGTGTGGCGAAAGGCAGGGAACAAGGGGGATGGATGTAATTTGTTACCTGAGTGTGCTCAGCCGATCACAAGCCAGATTTATTTCTCATTTACAACAATAAAATCTAAGGCCTGAGCCTTTCTTGCTTGACAGTGTGCAATTATGTTGCTTATTTTGAGAATTGAAATGTTTATTCCAGTATTTGTGGCAAGGTTCCTTCTGCATATGATCACAAATATCTGAATTTCATACATCCTGGCTTGAATCAGCCATGGTGTGGCCAGCAGGAGTAGAGAAAGGATCATCCCCCTGGACTCGGCACTGGTGAGGCTGCACCTTAAATCCTGGGTTCAGTTTTGGTCCTTCACTCCAAGAAGGACATTGAGGGGCTGGAGCGCGTCCAGAGAAGAGAACAGAGCTGGGGAAGACCTGATCGCTCTCTGCTGCTCCCAGAAAGGAGGTTGTGGCGAGGTGAGTGTTAGTCTCATCTCCCAAGTAACAAGGGATAGGACGAGAGGCAATGGCCTCAAGTTGCACCATGGGAGGGTTATACTGGATATTAGGAAAAATTTCTTTGCTGAAAGAGTGGTGAAGCCCTGGCAGAGGCTGCCCAGGGCAGTGGTGGAGTCTCCATTCTTGAAGGGATTAAAAAACGGTGTGGCCATGGCACTTCTGGGCATGGTTTAGCAAGCACAGTGGTGTTGGGCTGGTGGCTGGACTGAATGGTCTTAGAGGTCTTTTCCAACTTTAATGATTCCGTGATTGTATGATGCAGTCTTTCTGAATGCTCAGGGTCACAAGGAAGAAACTGGGACTTGTCACCAGCACGGTGACTTCACAAACTGCTGCTTCTTAGAGTGTTGGAAAAAATATTTTCAGTGCAAAATTAAGTACCAGGTGTTTCAATAGATTTGGAGATGTTAAATATTTGCAAAATAGGGAAAAAAGGAATAATTTTGTTAAGAATCATAGAATCATGGAATGGTTTGGGTTGGAAGGGACCTCAAAGCCCATCCAGTTCCACCCCCTGCCATGGGCAGGGACACCTCCCACAGGATCAGGGGCTCCAAGCCCCATCCAACCTGGCCTTGAACCCCTCCAGGGATGGGGCAGCCACCACTTCTTGATGACATGATTGAGAGCAGCAATGACATGATTGGGAACAGCCCTGCGGAGAAGGTCTCGGGGGTGCTGGTCAATGAGAAACTCGATACAAGCCAGCAGTGTGTCCTCACAGCCCAGAAGGCCAACCATCCTGGTGGCATCAAAGGCAGCGTGGCCAGCAGGGCAAGGGAAGTGATTCTGCCCTTCTATTCCTCTCTTGTGAGACCTCATCTGGAGTCCTGTGTCCAGTTCTGGAATCCTCAACATAAGAAGGAGATGGAGCTCTTAGGATGTGTCCAGAGGAGGCTACAAAGATGATCCAAGAGCTGGAGCCCCTCTGCTATGAGGACAGGCTGAGAGAGTTGGGCTTGTTCATCCTGGAGAAGAGAACGGTCCAAGGAGATCTTATAGCAACCTTCCAGTACCTAAAAGGGGCTGCAAGAAAGCTGGAGAGGGACTATTCATAAAGGTTCCTGGTGACAGGACAAGGGGAAATGGGTATAAATTGGAGACGTGCAGATTTAGACTGGACGTAAGGAAGAATTTCTTCACCATGAGAGTGGTGAATGGTGGAACAGGTTGTCCAGGGAATCTGTGGCTGCTCCATCCTTGGAGGTGTTCAAGGCCAGGCTGGATGGAGCCTTGGGTAACCTGATCCAGTGAGAGGTGTCCCTGCCCATGGCAGGGGGGTTGGAACTGGATAATGTTTAATGTCCCTTCCAATCCAAACTATTCTATGATTCTCTGGGCAACCTGGGCC
Source organism: Phaenicophaeus curvirostris (assembly GCF_032191515.1). Taxonomy (NCBI): domain Eukaryota; kingdom Metazoa; phylum Chordata; class Aves; order Cuculiformes; family Cuculidae; genus Phaenicophaeus; species Phaenicophaeus curvirostris. The sequence continues at coordinate 75,141,263 of NC_091431.1, forward strand.
AGGGCCTCACCGCTCTCACAGGAAACCATTTCTCCCTGAGATGTCATCTCAATCTCCCTTCTTTCAGTTGAGAACCATTCCTCCTCATCTGTCCCTGCGTTCCCTGGTCAAGAGCCCCCCCCCAATGCTGGCAGTGTGATGGGCCACTGAGGGCGCGTTGTGCTGGGTGGGCAGGTGCCTTGGGTTTGATTATGTGCTGGTGTGGGTGTACTGAGCTGAGGCAGGAAGGATGGAGGCTGCTTATTCTCTCTGAGGATCGGGAGTCAGCAATGTAGTCCTCTTCGGTGACACGAAGCACAATGACAGGCCTTATGAGGAGCGGCTGAGAGAGCTGGGGGTGTTTAGCCTGGAGAAGAGGAGGCTGAGGGGAGACCTCATTGCTCTCTCCAACTCCCTGAAAGGAGGTTGTGGAGAGGAGGGAGCTGGGCTCTTCTCCCAAGGGACAGGGGACAGGACGAGAGGGAATGGCCTCAAGCTCCGCCAGGGGAGATTTAGGCTGGACATTAGGAAAAAATTCTTCACAGAAAGGGTCATTGGTGCCTGGCAGAGGCTGCCCAGGGAGGGGGTTGAGTCACCTTCCCTGGAGGGGTTTAAGGGATGGGTGGACAAGGTGCTGAGGGACATGGTTTAGTGTTTGATGGGAATGGTTGGACTCGATGATCCGGTGGGTCTTTTCCAACCTGGTGATTCTGTGATTCTATGACAGTGCAGGCAACTTCACTGACAGAGGCAGAGGGACTGCAGGTGTCTCCCTGATGAGGACCACCTCACCTTTAGAGACGGGGTTCAAGCCAGTGATTGTGTCTTTAAGTATCTTTGGGGGTCTCAGCTGTTGTGCCCAGCCTTCTACCAGGTTGTATTGGAAGAACTGAGGGAGCAGCATCCCCTCCCAGCCCAAACCTGCAGGAGGTGCTTGTGGTGGCTTCCATGCAAGGACCTATCATAGAATCATAAGATCACAGAATCATAAATTCATAGAATCATAGAATAGTTTGGGTTGGAAGAGACCTTAAAGATCATCTAGTGCAACCCCCCTGCCATGGGCAGGGACACCTCCCACTGGATCAGGTGCCCAAGGGCCATCCAGCCTGGCCTTGAACCCCTCCAGGGATGGGGCAGCCACAGCTTCCCTGGGCCACAAGTTCCAGGGCCTCACCACCTGCAGCACGAAGAAATTCTTCCTAATGTCCAGTCGAAATCGGCCCCTCTCCAGTTTATCCCCATTCTCCTTTGTCCTGTCACCACAAGCCTTTGTGAACAGCCCCTCCCCAGCTTTCCTGGAGCCCCTTTCAGCCCTGGAAGCTGCTCTAAGGTCTCCTTGGAGCCTTCTCTTCTCCAGGCTGAACAACCCCAACTCTCTCAGCCTGTCCTCCTATGGAAGGTGCTCCAGCCCTCTGGTCACCTCCGCACTTTCCTCTGGATTCATCCCAACAGCTCCATCTCCTTCTGTTGAAGATTCCAGCACTGGACACAGGGCTCCAGGTGGGGTCTTATCAGAGCAGAGTAGAGGGGCAGAATCCCCTCCCTCGCCCTGCTGGTCACACTGCTTTGGATGCAGCCCAGGATGCTGTTGGCCTTCTGAGCTGTGAGCGCAGCCTTCTCTCCTTCCACTACAGCCACCCACAAGCTGGGAATCCAGCAGAAAGACGAGGCTGCAGGCGCCTGCTCAGCTGCTCTTAAAAGCACCTTTAAATGTCAAAGCGATGCCTGCGACAGCTCAGTTTCTGCCTGGGTGATTGTTCTTCCCCAGCCACAAATACGTGACTATTTTTACTGCGGTTTATTTTTAATTGTGTTGTGATTCAGCAGCTGTTGCACCATCACAGGGCTGCTCTAACCAGTTCTTCAGAGTAATAAAAAAAATCAACTCCAGCTTACTTCTTCCTTATTTTAGAGATATCCTGGGAAGTGTTTCCTCTGCAAACCACACCTGGATCCAAGAGTAAAACCACAACAGAGTGTCACTGAATATTGCTGAGATAGTTGGATTTGTTCAGCCTGGAGAAGAGAAGGCTCCAAGGAGAACTTATAGGGACCTTCCAGGAGATCTTATAGGGACCTTCCAGGAGATCTTATAGGGACCTTCCAGTACCTGAAGGGGCTACAAGAAAGCTGGGCAGGGTCTGTTCATAAAGGCTTGTGGTGGTAGGACAAGGGGAAATGGGGATAAACTGGAGAGGGGCAGAGTTAGACTGGACATTAGGAAGAATTTCTTCACACTCAGGGTGGGGAGGCCCTGGCCCAGGTTGCCCAGAGCAGGGGTGGCTGCCCCATCCCTGGAGGTGTTCAGGGCCAGCTTGGATGGGGCTGGGAGCCCCTGATCCAGTGGGAGGTGTCCCTGCCCATGGCAGGTGGGTTGGAACTAAATGATCTTTAAGGTCCTTTCCAACCCCAACTATTCTATAACTCTATGATTCTATGATCGTGAGCAGAGCTTCTGGAGATTCCATTGTGAATGATCTTCTATACCTTTTAATCCAACAACACGTATTTCACAGAATCACAGAATCACAGAATAACCAGGTTGGAAGAGACCCACCGGATCATCGAGTCCAACCGTTAAATTTGAGCAATTTCATGCCACCATCCACCGTTCAGTAACTTTCTTTACCAGAAGAGTGGTGAAACATCAGCAGAGGCTGCCCGGGGCAGTCACGGTGAAGGAAAAGATTGGAGTCTCCATCCCTGGAGGGGTTCACAACAGTGTGGATGTGGCACTTTGGGGCAGGGCTCAGCAGGTACAGTGGGGCTGGGCTGACAGGCGGACTGGATGAGCTTAGAGGTCTCTTCCAACCTTAATGATTCCATGATTCTATGACTTTGGAGAGCTTGTGATGAGAACACTGTTTATACGTGGCACGGCGTGCAGGCTTGAAGTGTTCTTTTTCCTCTGTTGATTCTAAGAGGGGCTGAAGAGGGCAAATGAACCACACGGTGTTTGCTCATGAGTAGTTGTCTCTGACATTTTCAAAGGCAGGATTTGATGTTGAAGGAGCACAATACTCAGGTGAATGGAGTCCTCTCAGAGCACATCTTCACTTTCCGAGACCGTGCTCATTCTGAACAGCCATCTGGCTGCTGTCAGGGCTGGTTTATAACAACCACGTTGATGAATTCAGAGAGCAGCATTTTATTTATCATAAAAGGAGAACCTCTCTTAAAAAGATGACCTTTTTTTCACGGGGGCTTATTCTATCAGCTCTTGGGCTGCAGCAGAATAGACTGCAACAAAGGGATCTTGAGAGGGCTGCTTTGATTAATCTTGCAGTGAAGAAAAGGTGTTTTAGGAAGGCTGTGTATATTTTAATTAAGCTTTGGAGAGACTACACCCAAGTAAATCTTCGACAGGGCAGACTATCCGTAAAAATCCAATTAATTCCTCTAATGTCACTGTTGCATGAAGTGTTTGTGTACATGCAGATTGGATATTGCTTTCAGTTTAAGCAATGTATAATATTCCTCCCTTAAAATGGGAATTGGTGGAGGTAAAGGTGCTTTGAACTCTGCTTACCCTTTGTGCTCCATGTCCGTGAGTGAGAACCACGTGGGGCTTCTCTAATGACTTAATGCTGGGCTGCCAGCTCTGTCCACGTGCTCACAGAAATTCATACCTTGGTCATACTATCCCATACTTGGTCAACTATCCCATTTTGATAGGAATGGTTGGACTTGATGATCCGGTGGGTCTCTTCCAACCTGGTTATTCTATGATTCTATGACTCTATGATTCTATACTGGTGGTGGGATAAAAGTCTGGGGCAAAACATGAAGTAATTAGACAAAATTTTAATAGTCCAGTCTGCAGAATGCAGCAGGTAGGAATAACCCACGAGTGGGATTGGATCTATGATCAGGGAGAAGAGAGGAAAGAACTGTGATTTATTCATGGACATTTAACCTCATGAATAAATGGGTTGGGGCAGTGCCAAGCACATCTACAGGGTGAGAGGAGAATGGATTGGGAGCAGCCCTGAGGAGAAGGACTTGGGGTGCTGGGGGATAAGAAGCTCAACAGGAGCTGGCAATGTGCGCTCACAGCCCAGAAACCAACCATGTCCTGGGCTGCATCCAAAGCAGCGAGGCCAGCAGGGTGAGGGAGGGGATTCTGCCCCTCTGCTCTGCTCTCATGAGACCCACCTGGAGCCCTGTGTCCAGTGCTGGAATCCCCAACAGAAGAAGGACATGGAACTGTTGGAACGGGTCCAGAGGAGGCCATGAAGATGATGCAAGAGCTGGAGCATCTCTGCTCTGGGGCCAGGCTGAGAGAGTTGGGGTTGTTCAGTCTGGAGAAGAGAAGACCGCAGGGAGACCTTAGAGCAGCTTCCAGTGCTGAAAGGGGCTCCAGGAAAGCTGGAGAGGGACTTTTGATCAGGGACTGTAGGGATAGGAAAAGGGGGAATGCTTTTAAGCTGAAAGAGAGGAGATTGAGGTGAGATCTTAGGAAGAAATGTTTTCCTGGGAGGATGGGGAGCCCCTGGCCCAGGTTGCCCAGAGCAGGGGTGGCTGCCCCATCCCTGGAGGGGTTCAAGGCCAGGTTGGATGGGGCTGGGAGCCCCTGATCCAGTGGGAGGTGTTGGAACTGGATGGGCTTTGAGGTCCATTCCCACCCAAATGACTCCATGATTCTATGAAGTGTGGTGCACTGCCAACCATGCTGCCACTTCTTTCCCTTGCCATTTCTCCTCTGCTGCAAGTCACCATTTCAGTGCGTGAAGGGCAATGCTGCTGAGCAAGTGCCCTGGGAATTCCATGCCTCTGGCAGCGAGCTGTGCGGCTCCAGGACACAGCAGGTAGTGCCAGACTGGCCACTCCACCGTGGTTATTACAGTATCTGTTCTAAAATCCTGGGGCGCTTCTGTTAGTCCTGCAGGCGGTTCAGAAGGGACGTGAAGATCAGTGGAACAGCTTGAGCTGGACGTTAGGAAAAAACTGGACATTAGGAAAAAATTCTTCACAGAAAGGGTCATTGGGCACTGGCAGAGGCTGCCCAGGGAGGGGGTTGAGTCACCTTCCCTGGAGGGGTTTAAGGGACGGGTGGACGAGGCGCTGAGGGACATGGGTTAGTGTTTGATGGGAATGGTTGGACTCGATGATCCAGTGGGTCTCTTCCAACCTGGTTATTCTATGATTCTATGATTCTATGATTCTATGATTCTATGATTCTATGATTCTATGAGTGAGGTCCAATTATAACGGCAGGTTGCACTCCAGGTTGCACAGGGTGATGGGACAGGCAGCACAGTTGTGTTGCCTCGCAGCCACCCCACTGCTCTTGGAACAAGAACAAGGTGGGTTGATGTCAGATGGATGGGGTGAAATGGGTTTTGGAATGACAATTTAATAAAGAGGTGGTAAAATTCACCTGTCAAGAAGTAACACGCAGTAAGGCAAGAAACGTTTTCAGCCTGAAGTGTTTTTGCTCTGTTCTTCAAGGGGATTGTGCTGATGAGGGGCTGGGTGCCAGGAAGCAACTAGTCTTTTGGGTTAGTGCTCTAATAAATGCAGCAGGACTGCAAGGAGGTGAAAAGAAACACATAGTGCCATGAAATGGGCTCAGTCAGGAACAGCAAATCTCTCTGTGTGTGCATATATAGAGAAACACATGAGCTTCATTTGCTGAACACCTGGGAGAACCTCTGGAACATTTGTTTGCATCCCCGTACATCAATCCTCCTCTCTCCTCACAAAGCTCAGTGTCATCTTCTCAGCCTCCTTCACCTCTGGAGACATGAATTCCTTCTCTGTAATGACATCTTGGCACTGTTGTAGGAACAACAGGAGCCTGGGGTAAAATGCAGAAAATGCACAGAGGATCTGACTTGTCCACATATAAATCTGCTTTTTCAGCTTACTGGAGGTCGTTGATATCTGAATTAGAATCATGGAATGGTTTGGGTTGCAAGGGACCTTAAAGCCCATCCAGTTCCACTCCTCTGCCATGGGCAGGGACACCTCCCACTGGATCAGGGGCTCCAAGCCCCATCCAACCTGGCCTTGAGCACCTCCAGGGATGGGTGTAAACACCTCACAGGAAAACATTTCATCCTAAAATCTCATCTCAATCTCCCCTCTTTCAGCTTCAAAACATTCTCTCTCATCCAGTCCATGCACTTCCTGATCAAGAGCCCCTTCCCAGCTTTCCTGGAGCCTCTTCAGGTACTGGAAGGCTTCTAGAATGTCTCACCCACAGCCTTCTCTTCTCCAGGCTGAACAACCCAAACTCTCGCAGCCTGTCCTCAAAGCAGAGGTGCTCCAGCCCTGGGATCATCTCCATGGCCTCCCCTGGACCCATTCCAATAGTGTGATATCCTTCTTCTGTTGGGGATTCCAGCACTGGACACAGCGCTCCAGGTGGGATCTCACCAGAGCAGAGGGACAGAATCCCCTCCCTCCCCTGCTGGCCACGCTGCTTTGGATGCAGCCTGGGACACAGTTGTTTTCTGGGATGTAAGAGCACGTAGCCAGCTCATGTTCAGCTTTTCCTTCACCAGCACCCCAAGTCCTTCACAGGACTGCTCTCAAACCATTTTCCAGTATTATTGGATAGAGCTATTCCAACCCTAAATAATGAGCCTTACCATGTTTGTGGATAGGCAACATTCACATTCTACCAAGGAACTCATCACTCCACAAATCAGTCATTGCTGGGGAGGAAGAGACCTTCAACTGAGAAGGTCTCCTCAGGCTCAGTTGTTTGGCACAGCTGGGTTAGAGGAAGACTAGGCAAGGCAGGAGGCAGGTGTGGACTTCTGATGTCTGTCCAGGGTAAATAATGAGTCTGTAGGGAAGTCTGGAAACAAGAAACAGCCATCCTGAAATGAGTTAAAAAAGATTTGTAGGGGCTTCTAGATTTTCTGTGTGATCCCATGCAAATGTCAACTGTAAATGGAAGGAAGAAGAAAAGCCTCTCTCTCTAGGGAAGATGGTAGGTGATGGTTGTCTGCTGCAGGCTGAAAAGAATCATAGATTCATAGAATAACCAGGTTGGAAGAGACCCACCGGATCATTGAGTCCAACCATTCCTATCAAACACTAAACCATGTCCCTCAGTGCCTTGTCCACGCTGTGCACCCCACTGCCCTCCTGAATGGTTGGACTCGATGATCCAGTGGGTCTCTTCCAACCTGGTTATTCTATGATTCTATGAGTGCCACCACAGCCAAATGGGTTTTGCCTGGTCTGGGTGAGCTTCTCAACCCTCCCATGGGAGATGGGGAGGCTTGGCTGGGAACACAAAGAGTGCTGGGAGCAGAGAGAGTGCTGGTACAGCTAGTTTTATGTCTGCATGGAGCTGGGAGTTTATTTATGCGTCACCCCTTAATCCTCAGCCAGACTGTCAGACTCCAATGAAAAAAAAAAAAAATGAAACCAAAGGAAAAGGTGGCAAAAATGTCATCCTGTGAACTGCTGGGCAAAAACCTGAAACATTTAATCACAGAGATGCTTACAGAAAGGCTCAACAGCAGGAGCCACGGCTTCTTCCTTTGTCTGCGACTTCTCTGTCTCCAGAGATGCTGACTGACATTTCACGCTGCCTGGACTGGCTCATTAAAAACAGACGCTGGCAAGACCTGCTTGCCGTCTCTCCACCGAGTGAGGTCCCATTCCCACAGGAGGTACTTTGTTGTTCAAAATTATATTCCTCAAACACAGCAGTTGCTGGTAGATGCTAAGATTTTCCATTCTCGTGCCTGCCACTTGGAGTTGCTCGCTCAGGAGCTGTGAGGTCTCTGTGCTGCTGCACGCTGGAGCGCGTCCAGAGAAGGGCAACGAAGCTGGTGAAGGGTTTAGACCACAAGCCTTTTGAGGAGCACCTGAGGGACGTGAGGTTGTTTAGTCTGGAGAAAAGGAGGCTGAGGGGAGACCTCATTGCTCTCAGCAGCTCCCTGACAGGAGGCTGTGGCGAGGTGGGTATTGGTCTCTTCTCCCTGGTAGCCAGTGACAGGACAAGGGGAAACAGCCTCAAGATGCACCAGGGAAGATTTAGGTTGGATTTCAGGAGGATTTTCTTCACTGAAAGGGCTGTCAAGCACTCGCACAGGCTGCCCAGGGAGGTATTTGTGTCCCCATCCCTGGAGGGGTTTAAAAGATGAGTAGATGTCGCACTTGGGGACGTGGTCTGGTGTCGAACTTGCCACGGCTGGATAAATAGTTGGTTTCAATGATCTTAAAGGTCTTTTCCAACGCAAAACATTCTACAATTCTTTGATTCTATGAGTGTCACTGCACACACTTGGTTTACAGTGACAAATCCTTATTTTCGGATTTAGTGGTTACAAGCACGGCAGAGGGCTGCTCTCGGTCTTGCTCCACAGCATGTTCCTCTCTGGTCTGCTGAGCCACCAGGGGTAAAATCACCCCAGCTCTGCACGTGCGTGTCCTTCAGATCATCTGTGAAACATGGGAGATGCAAAAGAATTCTTTGAGAATGATTGATGAAGAGAATGAGGTGCCCTCTTGTTCACTTCTCCAATCACAGAATCATAGAATAACCGTGTTGGAAGAGACCCACTGGATCATCGAGTCCAAATCGTTAAGCTTTTCTAGAATCACAGGATGGTTTGGGTTGGAAGGCACCATTAAAGATCCAGTTTCAGGCAGGGAAGCTATGATGAATGGGTAAGTGGCAGCCTGCAGGGAACCCACTCCCGCAGCAGCTCTTCCAGGGGATAAGCCTACGCACCTGAGTTGCTGGCCAAGGATCCTGTTGGACCTGCTGAGCTGCCTGCTTGGTAGCAGCCATAAAAAATCCAGGATCTGCTCTTTGAGGACATGAACTGAGAAAAGAATGGGTGCAGGGAGAAACTGTGGGAGGGAGGAAGCCAAAGCAGCAGGGGGATGAGCAGGCTGATAAAAGAATCATAGAGTCATAGAATCGTTAAGTTTGGAAAAGACCTCCAACATCATCTGCTTCAACCATCAGCCCAACCCCACTGTGCCTGATAAAACAGGTCCTAAAATGCCATGCATTTTTTGAAGCCCTTCAGGGATGGAGGCTCCATCACTGCCCCAGGAAGCCTCTGCCAGGGCTTCACCACTCTTTCAGTAAAGGAATTTTTCCTCATATCCAATCTGAACCTCCCCTGCTGCAACCTGAGACCAGAAGCAGAGCCAAGTAGTGGATTGAAGGACTCCCACCAGGTACTGGAGGCCTGTTTGCTTGTGTCTGAGGTGCAGAACTGCAACCAGACATAGGTCTCCTTCAGGATGACGTCCCCCATCCCAGGCTGTCACTCTGTAGGGCAGTGCTTTCCCAGCTACTGAGAATCACAGAACCATGGAAATACAGAATGGTTTGGTTTGGAAAGGACCTCAAATCCCATCCAGTCCCACCCCCTGCCATGGGCAGGGACACCTCCCACTGGATCAGGGGCTCCAAGCCCCATCCAACCTGGCCTTGAACACCTCCAGGGATGGGGCAGCCACCCCTGCTCTGGGGCTCCCCACCTTAACAGGAAAACATTCCTTCCTAAGATCTCATCTCAATCTCCCCTCTTTCAGCTGAAAACCATTCCCTCTCAACCTGTCCCTGCACTCCCTGATCAAAAGCCCCTCCCCAGCTTTCCTGGAGCCCCTTTCAGCACTGGAAGCTGCTGTAAGCAAGTGGGAAGAATCGCCTTTCCTGGTAAAACATCTTGTTTGGACTTCAGAGCAGTGCATCTCTTGGAGCTGTGAGCTGTGTCAGGGAGAAAGGACCACCCTCTGCAGGGCAGCTGATAAAAGTGGGGTGCTGGCATTTCTGATTCGTTGCTCGGATTACACCCCACGTTCGTCCCCTTGGGAGACTTGAAGCGATGATACCACAAGGCGAGCACCCAGCCACAGAATCACAGAATCACAGAATCACCAGGTTGGAAAAGACCCATCGGGTCATCGAGTCCAACAATTCCTATCAAATACTAAACCATGACCTTACAACCTCCAGCAGGCTTCCATTTTTAGTTCTCATGATGCACAGAAGACCTACAGGACAAGGGGGTACCAGCGGCTGGTGATTTGAGAGCAAGCTTGTCCCCCTGCAGAGAGAAATAATGGGATCATACCTATCTGGCGAATGTGTGAGCAAGGAGGAGCGACGAGAGGTCTGGGCTTGCAGGACAGCAAGTGTTCTCTGCTCCTGTCAATGGAGGCAGGAGGTGCTTTGTCTTGCTGAATTGCATCTGGTAGCCTTTCTGCAGCAAAGTATTTAAACACTTCATCATCCAGCAGGTCAGCAAGGTCATTTAAGTCAACAAGGATTACTCTTGTGCATGTGTGTGGCTGAACACTTCGTTAGGCTTGGCTAGTATTTAAGTAACAGAAGTTACACTAGAAAAGTAAATTATGCTGTTTCTGGTGACACAAGTCCCCACTGTGAAGGCACTGAGGCTGCCTGGATTGCATCAGAGTGTCTAAAAAACATAAATTCCCATCTTCAGCTTGGACGTAGAATAGAATCACAGAGTGGTTTGAGTCAGAAGGGACCTTAAAGCCCACCCAGTCCCACCCCTGCCCTGGGCAGGGACACCTCCCACTGGATCAGGGGCTCCAAGCCCCATCCAACCTGGCCTTGAACCCCTCCAGGGATGGGGCAGCCACCCCTGCTCTGGGCAACCTGGGCCAGGGCCTCCCCACCATCACAGGGAAACATTTCTTCCTAAGATCTCATCTCGATTTTTCCCTTTTCAGCTTTATTCACTGCGCCCTCTGACACAAAAGGTAGAGAGGAACCTCCTTCCATGTGGATCTGAGCTGATAGCTGTACATGCTGAACTGGGTGGTTTTTAAAATACCCCAAAGGCTCATGCTTTGTACCAGTATTTTAAATATTATGTTGGAGACTGATTTTTCTCCCACAGAGAGAAGCATGTGATCTGTTGAGGGAGCTTAAAATAAGACCTCTGAATCTTTCCACATTGTAAGCTGGTGCTGCCACTGGTTTCCTCATAATTCTGCACCCTCTCCAGATGTTTTGGACAGGGATAATGCAGGGCTGACATTCACACGAGTTTATCAGCAGCTGAAAAAGTGCAATGCCTTGTTGTTTGGGCTTTTGTATGCAACCCAAAAACTAAGACGCACAGCTCCTGTCCCTGTGAGCATCCTCCACTGACTGCAATTCGCAGTCTGTAGGAGTGACTGGGGCTGAAGGAGAGTAATGAACCGACTCTCCCGGGCTCAGTCATGCAGAAAATACATACTGACTGCAGTCCCGTGCACCCGCTTCCAGGCCTGGCCACAGGCTCTCCCTGGGGATTCCGGGAGCCACTGCGGAGGTGGTTGGCATCTGGACGCTTTTGCTTCTGACGGCGTCTAACGGCTTCTGCTCGCCGTTTCCCAGTTAAGGACTGCCAGTTCCTTTTGTCCTCAGCTGGCTCCTGGAGCAGTAGAGGAGCACCCCTGTGAATGCATTAAATGAGGGCGTTAAATAACAGCAGGGACCCCAAAACCCTCCTCAGGACAACGGGGCTGCTCAAGCTTGCAGGTCAGGCAGCTCAAGCTCGGGTCCTGCAAAGAAAAGGGAGCAAATCCTCTTGGAAGCCTCTTCTGAGCACCTGTAGAGCATAAACGTGGCTGGGAAAAAAACAGCATAAATTTACAGAAGGTTTATTGCTCCTCACAGCTTTCTGCAGTGGCTGCCAGATGGTTTTCTTCTTTCAGCGTGCTGCCTGTAGACCTCCGGCCAGCAGGCTCAGAGCAGAGGTAAGATCTGTAGCTCCTGAAGCTCCTTGTTATGCCTTTTTTTATCCTCAAGTGCCTGTCAGCGGTGGCTTCATTCAGCCCCAGCCCACCTGGTCCTTGATTTGAGGGAAATAAGCCTGAACCAGGGAAAACCTTGCTAAATGGGTCTGAGTTTTCGAGAGACTCAAGTTCCCTCACTCTGAGAAAAGAGAAAAATCTTGTTTGTGGAAGCTGTCAAGAATTTGAGCCTTCCATTCACAGTGGTGCTGATGAAATCTTGATGGAGTCAGATTCTCTGTAATTTAAACTACAGAACAGCTTCTGAATAAGAGCCGAAACTCCCTTTATAGCAAAGATTTTGTAGCTGGCTCATAGCTCTCCATCCGGATATCTCATAACTAAGGCATCTGACACTGTTCCAAATCCAGATGCCTGCGCATTCTGGAAAGTGATACGATGCACAATCGACGTAAAGGATTTATGGCTTTTGGGTTTTATTTGAGATATAAAAACTCACCACATAATTGTTCCTCCTTGATCATATTTCTGACACCAGCTGTCTCCTGCGGGAAGGGTTGACGCTATGATTCAGCTAGCAATACGTGGCCAGTGAGAACATGTGTCAGGTGACTTGAAAACAAAGGAGTCCGAGCAGGGCATGGATGTGACATTGTAGGTCAGCAGTGACTCTGCTTTAGCAGGGTCCATGAACCACTTGACTGTGAAAAACATTCAGCAGGCAAATGTTAGCTCCAAAAGCAAAAACCATTTCTCCTTAGTGCCAAACTGATGCTTTTCTAGAGAGCTTATAGTTTCTTTTCTTTCATCTTTCATAAGAAATTAAGCTGATTTGCATTGGTTAGGATACTATCCTTTGCTAGAGAAGTCAGTCTGGAGATGATGCTGTTCTGCTAACAAAATATAGACAATTCACTTTTTGGCCTCACAACGAGTGGCTGAGGGAACTGGGGCTGTTTATCCTGGAGAAAAGGAGGCTGAGGGTCAACCTTATTCCTCTACAACTCCTTGAAAGGCGGTTGTGCTGAGGTGGGTGCTGGTCTCTTCTCCCAAGTAACAGGGGATAAGATGAAAGGAAACAGTCTCAAGTTGCAACAGGGGAGGATTAGATTGGATATTGGATATTAGGAAAAAAATTCTTCATTGTAAGAATGGTGAAGCATGGGAAAAGTCTGCCTGGGCAGTCAGTGAAGGAGTCTCCATCCCTGGAGATATTAAAAAATTGTGTAGGCGTGGTATTTTGGGAGATGGTTCAGCAGGCATGGTGGTGTTGGGTTGACAGTTGGACTGGATGACCTCAGAGGTCTTTTCCAACTGTAATGATTCTATGATTCTGTGGCCTCTCAAGCCAGTACAATTTAGAGACCTGTGAAGGTTAACAGCTGTTTTTAGGCAGGTTTCTCCATTATTTTTGCCTGTCATTGCCCCATGGAGACAAAATCACACTGTTCTTACTAGAGAGAGTTTCAGGTCCCAAATGTCAGTGTAATCCCCTGGGATTCCAGGCTGAGAGCTTGGTGTCCAACAGTTCAAAGCAGAAGCAGCAGTCATCAAGCGTGCACGTGCTGATGGGACAAATCATCCTTTACCTTTCAAGTCTCAACACTGGCTCTGACCAGTCCCTATGAGGTTCATTCACAGCCTGCTGTGCAAATAGTTGCTATGTTAGATGAGACAGAGGCAGAAAAGCACCGTACGCTGATTTCAAGATCTTAAACTGAGATGAAATGTGTCCAAACCCATATTGGTGGGGTCAGACTCTCCCCCGAGGTGTCTAAGCAGCACCTCTTTCTAGTTTATCAGAAACCAGTGGGACTTCTAAATGCGCAGTGAGCTTAGTGTTAGGTTTTGGGTGCTTTTTATACCCGCTTTGGTCAAAGAAAGGCATGACGATCTCAAATGGATGTATACTAAGTGATCAGAAGAGGGCAGTCCTTCCCTTTTGTATTGACTTACTCGAATTTATATTCTCAAAGTCTCAACTCAAGGCTGCACACTCATGCTGATGCGGTTACACCAGCTGGGGTCCTGGACGCAAGCGAATATCGAATGCCATCGCTGTGCTGGAGTAGTGCCCACAGCCAACACGGTTCTGTCAACAAAGCTACACCTTCACCTTACTTGCTGTTTTCCCTGCGGAGCTGCAAGTAGGGAATATCCTAGAGGATTGTGTTCGTCCTCACCACAGTCCTGGACAGTCACACAAAAGGGAGACGGAGCGATAAACCCATTTTCAATACAGGCTGGGGGATGATGTGATTGGGAGCAGCCCTGAGGAGAAGGACTTGGGGTTTTAAACGATGAGAAGCTCAACGTGAGCTGGCAATGTGCGCTCACAGCCCAGAAACCACCCGTGTCCTGGGCTGCATCCAAAGCAGCGTGGCCAGCAGGGAGAGGGAGGGGATTCTGCCCCTCTGCTCCGCTCTGGTGAGACCCCACCTGGGGTTCTGTGTCCTGTGCTGGAGTTCTAAGCACAGGAAGGACATGGAACTGTCAGAGCAAGTTGTGGCTGCCCCATCCCTGGAGGGGTTCAAGGCCAGGTTGGATGGGGCTTGGAGCCCCTGATCCAGTGGGAGGTGTCCCTGCCCAGGGCAGGGGTGGGACTGGATGGGCTTTGAGGGCCCTTCCAACCCAAACCATTCTGTGACTCTATTTTATGATTCTGTGATAATCTAGCCAAGCCTTACAATGAAAATTGATGTGTTCCTTTTGTGGTTAAGGAAGGGACATTAAAGAGACATGGTTTTTCTTCTGAGACTAAATTGCCAGCTTCAGTAAGGCCCATGTCCTTCTGTCCTTCCATCATGACAGCTACAGAACTCAGCCACTTGAGAAGAAATACAAGAAACAGGATGTGAAGAAAGATGATTCCAAAGGGCAGGGCAAAGGTAGAGAGCTGTAGAATCATAGAATCATAGAATCACCGGGTTGGAAAAGACCCACCGGATCATCGAGTCCAACCATTCCTATCAAACACTAAACCATGTCCCTCAGCACCTCGTCCACCCGTCCCTTAAACCCCTCCAGGGAAGGTGACTCAACCCCCTCCCTGGGCAGCCTCTGCCAGGGACCAATCACCCTTTCTGTGAAAAATTTTTTCCTAATCTTTAGCCTGAACCTCCCCTGGTGGAGCTTGAGGCCATTCCCTCTCGTCCTGTCCCCTGTCACCTGGGAGAAAAGCCCAGCTCCCTCCTCTCCACAACCACCTTTCAGGTAGTTGTAGAGAGCAATGAGGTCTCCCCTCAGCCTCCTCTTCTCCAGGCTAAACAACCCCACGACCTCTGGAAGAAAGCTCCCAGTTGTGAGGACTGAGTAGCAAAGGGTCCCTATGTGTCTGCACCATCGCTGAGAGCTGTAGCCACAGCACACGTAAATTCACCTGGTTTCAATGCAACTCATACAACAAGCAGGAGGGAAGAAGAAGGCATTTACCCTGGTTCCCAGCAGAAAAACAGATTGATGAGAGGGGTGAAGAACCTCAAAAAGCAGTGGCCTCCCCTGCAAAAGCTGCTCCATGTGATACCTGTGGTCTTTGCCCCAAGTAGCAAGGAAGGAGCTGTGCAGCCTTTCCTTACGTGATCTGTTAACCCACAGTGACCATTATATGAGTTGCTGACAAAGGAATTCATCAGAACTAGGGTTGGGAGGGACCTGTGTCCACGAACTCCAGAGAACCCTAACTTACAGACACGTATGGATATGTTTAACCAGTTGACATCCCTAATCAAGACAGATTTAACAGTGCCCCCAGAAGCTGCAGCTTTCTCTTCCACGCTGCTAAATCATTAGCACAATCCCAAGTGTAGTTTTGGGTTGGGCCAACTGGAGGTTTCCCAAACAATTGCTGGAGGCAGCGTGGGAATTAGCACAGGAGACACTGTTCCCAAAATACAGTCTGAGTGTGAATGTCTGGATAGTAAAACACTTCAAGAGCATGGATGTGGGCTGTTCCCACGCGAGCTGGTCACACAGCCGGGGGACTGGCTGGACAATCTTCGTTGCAAAAACACTACATGAGAAATTTTAGCTTTAAAACACAGAACAAAATTGCTAGGCAGAAGTAGGATCAAAATAATGGAAGCGGGATAAAGGTAATTTGCTGGGTTGTTGCTCTAAAGGTGTGAAAGAGGCAAGGTTTATAGAGAGAAGTAATGTCTTGTAGTGGAATTGGTCTGATAAAAGACACTATTTTTCTTCACAAAGCTTGCCTTGAGGCAGCGATCGGCTTTACTGCCCAGTTCCCACTACGGTCTCATAACACAAATGAGAAGAGTTGGGGGATCATCTCTCCACACGAGGATTAGCCTGATCATTCAGTTATTCCTCAGCGCTTCTTAACAGACATAAAGAGTGGAAAGTGCACAAGACAGTTTGTATTGAGTTGCAGAAACTCTTCCTCAGACAGGCTGTCTGCAGTGTGAGGGAGGGGACTCTGCCCCTCTGCTCAGCATTGTGAGTCCTCATCTGGAGTCCTGTGTCCAGTTCTGGAATCCCCAACAGAAGAAAGATGTGGAGCTGTTGGAACAGGAACAGAAGAGGCCACAGAGATGATCCGAGGGCTGGAGCACCTCTGCTCTGAGGACAGGCTGAGAGAGTTGGGGTTGTTCAGCCTGGAGAACACAAGGCTCCAGGGAGACCTTAGAGCAGCTTCTAGTGCTGAAAGAAGCTCCAGGAAAGCTGGGAAGGGGCTTTTGATCAGGCAGTGCAGGGATAGGATGAGAGGGAATGGTTTTAAAAAAAAAAAACAAAGAGGAGAGATTGAGGTGATTTAGACCAGACATTAGGAAGAAATTCTTCACAATGAGGGTGGGGAGGCCCTGGTCCAGGTTGCCCAGAGCAGCGGTGGCTGCCCCATCCCTGGAGGTGTCCAAAGCCAGGTTGGATGGGGCTTGATCCAGGTTGAAAGCAGCATGATCCAGTGGGAGTTGTGCCTGCCCATGTCAGGGGGTTGGAACTGGGTGGGCTTTAAGATCCCATCCAATTCATAGAATCATAGAATCATAGAATTCTAGAATCACCAGGTTGGAAGAGACCCACCGGATCATCGAGTCCAACCATTCCTATCAAACACTAAACCATGCCCCTTAGCACCTCAAGAAGAAGAAGAGGAGGAAGAAGAGGAAGAGGAAGAGGAAGAGGAAGAGGAAGAGGAAGAGGAAGAGGAAGAGGAAGAGGAAGAGGAAGAGGAAGAGGAAGAGGAGGAAGAAGAAGAAGAAGAAGAAGAAGAAGAAGAAGAAGAAGAAGAAGAAGAAGAAGAAGAAGAAGAAGGAGAAGGAATTCAAACCATTCTATGATTCTATAATAGAACAGAGAAGTGATTTTCTTCTAAAAGTAATCCCGTTAAGAATCAGTGATGTAAAACCAAAGAACACTGAGTCCAGCTCTGCTGCTGTTGCTTTAGAAAGGGTATTTGACAAACTCTAACTTTTACAGCAAGCAGAGACAGACCTACCTCAAGAATGGGAAACAAAAGCCTTCTTTTTGATTTACCAGACAGACTCGGGTATGATCAGTCGGGTTCATTGTGAGGAAAATGAAACCAGAAGCATCCAGCCCTGAGATTTAGCACAGAGAAGACCAACAGCAGGTGATGAAAAGTCCAGGAAAGCTCCAAGGGGCTAAACCAGCACAGTTTTGGGAGCATGAGTGATGCAAATGTGTTGATGTATGCGTTTAATCTGCACTTGGATGACTACCAGGAGATGCATTTTACTTTGGCACAGACCACCGCAGAGTTTCCTCTGCAGAGGAACTCCAGTAAAATGTAACGCACTCTGCACGTGGGAAATCCGCTCTGATAACTAAATAGTCTCCTCTTGTACTAAAAACTTGCAGATCTGTTTGCTGCTGTGGTGACTGAGCTGTGACAGTGCCCGAGGCTTGTCCTGCACAGCCAAAAGAGAGAGCAGAGCTGTGCCAGTTGTCTTTATGGAGCTGAGGAGGAATGCCAAGGGCTCCCAGTTGTTCTCTTGGCAACTGCAATGCAACATCATGTGTGCCAAAAGAAACTCTTCTGCGTTGAGGACCAAATATGGTGATAAAAATCCTCAGGAGGACCCAGAAATGACTGCTTCACTCGTTCTAGAGCACAGGCGGTGACATGAATTAGCTATAAATGTGACAGCCGCTCAGTGCTTGAGTAGCAGCGTTGAGATGAATCACTGAATCTAAGAATCATTAAGGCTGGAAAAGACCCTGGAGATGATCAAGCCTAACCATAAACCCAACCCTGCTGACCCTACCACTAGACTATGCCCCTAAGCACCACATCTCTGTGTCTTTTAAACACCTCCAGGAATGGTGACTCCACCACTTCCCTGGGAAGTCTCTGCCAGTGGCTGACAAACCTTTAGGTGAAGAACTTTTTCCTGATATTCAAACCAAGCCTTGTCATGAGAAAGCAGGATCCCACGCTGCATAGGATTTGGTGGATTGGAGTCTGGATTTGGGAATGAATCTAACTGATAGAAAACAGCGTCCATGAGAAAACACCAGTGTGAATGCACGGCAAGTGTGCTGTCTAGAAACAAAAGTTCTTCCTGCCATTAAAAATCGTGGCTGGGAGCTTCAGAACCCTCAGCCCTGCCAAATCTCATTCCCTGAGGTGTGGATTTTTCTTTGTTGGGACTAATTACAACACAGATTTCAGGACTGTCGTTCTTTCGCAAGGAAGTGTGTATTTCAGCAAGGCATTAACCGTTCATTAGATACGTTGGGCAAGAACCCTCAAACAGTTGAGAATGACATGGGTTTACAGTGATACTGATTTATGCCATTTGGTTTTCAAATGCCTTTAATGTGGACTGGTTTTAGTCAGGCACAAAGACATGACCTTCCATGTTATTTCAGCAATCCCTTTTGTTTACAGGTGCAGCACCACATTATTCAGTAACACTTCAAAGCCATCACAGTCCTGCCGACGGTGGGGAGAGCGGCAGAACCTGTGCTTCATGACAGGCCTCACAACAGCGATTAGAAGATGTGGTTTTGACTAAGTGGGCTTATATATTTATCGTTCCAGTTACTATAGCAACTCCGCTTCTTTTATCCAAACGGTTGCCCCATCCCTGGAGGGGTTCAAGGCCAGGTTGGATGAGGTCTTGGGCAGCCTGATCAAGTGGGAGGTGTCCCTCCCCATCACAGGGGGATTGGAATTAGATGATCTCTTTAAGATCCCTTCCAACCCAAATTATTCTATGATTCTATGAATGCTTAGATGTACGTCTAACAATATAAGTAGGATGAAGTGCCTGAACAGAATGAAGAGCCTCACAATTTGCAATGCTGGGAAACACCTCAGCGTTTGGGCTGGAGGGCAGAAGAATGAAGTCTAAGTGAGCTGAGTGGTCACATTTCAGACCATCGTACCTTCCCTCTCCAAACTCTGTGAAAGCTGAACTAGGGGAGAGCAGCGTTTCAAGGTGAGAGACGCATTAGGGCATGGAGAACACGCCTATGTTGATATCAAAAGTGATGTTTCTTTAAAGAATGATTCTTCTTTAGGCATGGTGATTTTGGTGCTGACCTGCAGCAGGAGCTGCCTCGATGTCTTTGGCCACGTTCTTTGGTTTAATTCAAAGCACTGTACATTACACAAGCTCAAGCCCCGCAGACACTGAAAGGCAACACAAAACAGAGGTTACACTCAGCGAGGCTGTTGCTCTGTGTGTTTTGAGGATCCCTGATCACTGCAGGGGATCCAGCAGAGTGGCCCTGCCATAGGAAAGCAGCATCCATCCCTGTCCCCTCGCTCCCATCCCATTTCATTTAATTTCCCTCACTCCAATCCCCTCACTCCCATCCCCTCACTCCCATCCCCTCTCACTCCTACTTCCTACACCTGGGTCAGGGCAATCCCTGGGGTCAATAAAAGATTGGGGATGATAGGACTGGGAGCAGCCCTGAGGAGAAGGACTCGGCGTGCTGGGGGATGAGAAGCTCAGTATGACCCGGCAATGTCTACTTGCAGTCCAGAAACCAGCTGTGTCCTGGGCTGCATCCAAAGCAGCACGGCCAGCAGGGAGGGAGGGGATTGTCCCCTCTGCTCCTTTCTCACGAGACCCCAACCAGAGTCCTGTGTCCAGCTCTGGAATCCCATGTCCAGTTCTGGAATCCTCAACAGAAGAAGAATATGGAGCTGTTGGAACAGGTCCAGAGGAAGCTACGAGGGCTGGAGCTGCTCTGCTCTGAGGCCAGGCTGAGGGGGTTGGGGTTGCTCAGCCTGGAGAAGAGAAGGCTCTGAGGAGACCTTATAGTGACTTGCCAGGACCTGAAGGGGCTACAAGAAACCTGGGGAAGGACTGTTCACAAAGGCTTGTGGTGATAGGACGAGGGGCAATGGGGATAAACTGGAAAGGGGCAGACTTAGACTGGATATAAGGAGAAACCTTTTCACCATGAGGGTGGTGAGGCTCTGGAACATGTGGCCCAGGGGAGCTGTGGCTGCCCCATCCCTCAAGGTGTTCAGGGCCAGGTTGGATGGGGCTTGGAGCCCCTGATCCAGCAGGAGGTGTCCCTGCCCATGAACGGGGGTTGGAACTGGATGGGCTTTGAGGTCCCTTCCAACCTAAACTATTCTATGATTTTTGATTCTCTCACTCTCACCCCTCTCACTCCATCCCC
The DNA here is from genome assembly GCF_032191515.1 of Phaenicophaeus curvirostris. Classification (NCBI taxonomy): domain Eukaryota; kingdom Metazoa; phylum Chordata; class Aves; order Cuculiformes; family Cuculidae; genus Phaenicophaeus; species Phaenicophaeus curvirostris. Next base: position 75,161,564 of record NC_091431.1, read on the forward strand.
TCTCACTCCCACCCCTCTCACTCTCACCCCTCTCACTCCATCTCCTCTCACTCCCACCCCTCTCACTCCATCCCCTCTCACTCCCACCCCTCTCACTCTCACCCCTCTCACTCCATCCCCTCTCACTCCCACCCCTCTCACTCTCACCCCTCTCACTCCCACCCCTCTCACTCCACCCCCTCTCACTCTTACCCCTCTCACTCCATCCCCTCTCACTCCCTCCCCTCTCACTCCCTCCCCTCTCACTCCATCCCCTCTCACTCTCACCCCTCTCACTCCACCCCCTCTCACTCCATCCCCTCTCACTCCATCCCCTCTCACTCTCACCCCCTCACTCCATCCCCTCTCACTCCACCCCCTCTCACTCCATCCCCTCTCACTCCATCCCCTCTCACTCCACCCCCTCTCACTCCATCCCCTCTCACTCCCACCCCTCTCACTCCATCCCCTCTCACTCCATCCCCTCTCACTCCATCCCCTCTCACTCCCTCCCCTCTCACTCCACCCCCTCTCACTCTCACCCCTCTCACTCTCACCCCTCTCACTCCCTCCCCTCTCACTCCATCCCCTCTCACTCCAACCCCTCTCACTCCCTCCCCTCTCACTCTCACCCCTCTCACTCCATCCCCTCTCACTCCCACCCCTCTCACTCCCTCCCCTCTCACTCCCACCCCTCTCACTCTCACCCCTCTCACTCCATCCCCTCTCACTCCCACCCCTCTCACTCTCACCCCTCTCACTCCCACCCCTCTCACTCCATCCCCTCTCACTCTTACCCCTCTCACTCCATCCCCTCTCACTCCCTCCCCTCTCACTCCCTCCCCTCTCACTCCATCCCCTCTCACTCTCACCCCTCTCACTCCACCCCCTCTCACTCCATCCCCTCTCACTCCATCCCCTCTCACTCTCACCCCCTCACTCCATCCCCTCTCACTCCATCCCCTCTCACTCCACCCCCTCTCACTCCATCCCCTCTCACTCCATCCCCTCTCACTCCCTCCCCTCTCACTCCACCCCCTCTCACTCCATCCCCTCTCACTCCCTCCCCTCTCACTCCATCCCCTCTCACTCCATCCCCTCTCACTCCCTCCCCTCTCACTCCACCCCCTCTCACTCTCACCCCTCTCACTCTCACCCCTCTCACTCCCTCCCCTCTCACTCCATCCCCTCTCACTCCAACCCCTCTCACTCCCTCCCCTCTCACTCCACCCCCTCTCACTCCCACCCCTCTCACTCCATCCCCTCTCACTCCCTCCCCTCTCACTCCATCCCCTCTCACTCCCTCCCCTCATTTCCCGCCTTCCCGTCAGGCCCCGCCCACCCCCCCCCCCACCCTTTGGCCCCGCCCCCTCTCTCTGATTGGCTCTCCGCCCTCCCCTCATTTGCATACGTCCCCCCGCCCACGTGCCGTTTTCCCATCATTCACGCCGCGCCGGGCTCTCATTGGCTGCCGCTGCCGCCGGCGGGCTGCGTTCCGCGTCCCGATTGGCTGCGGGCGCTGTCAGTCTCGCTCCGGCCCCGCCCCCGGGGTGCCCCTCCCCGGCCCCGCCCCGCGCGCCGCACTCCGCGCCGGCGGCCGAGGCGGGCGGAGCTCCCGGCGCGGGACTCGCCGCCGCCGCACAATAGGAGCCGCTCCCATCGCCCCGAGGGCAGCAGCAGCCGCAGGAGGAGGCGCATCCCGGCCGGGTAAACGCTTTTGCGATGGCAGCCGCGGGCCCGAGGCCCCGCGCCCGTTTGCACGCCGTGCGTCTCCGGGTAAAAAGCCTCCGCCCTTGCTGCGTCCCCCCCTGCCCGGCTGCAGCCGAGGAGCAGGGATGGAGGAGCTCCCTCTCCCTCGATCTGCTCCTAGGGAGGCCCCGAGGCCGGGCTTGCTGCAGCGAACCCCCCACCAGGGCAGGTGGAGAGCGGTGAGAGGGTCAGGATGGAGCCTAAACCCTTGTTTTCCAGCTGTCAAAGCTGGTGACAAACCCAGCTGCCACACCCAGCTGGCAGCAGCTCCTTGGGTCGAGGCTGGAGGTCGCTTCCAGGCTCCCCAAGCTCAGGGTTCAGCTCCTCAGCTTTGTTTGCTGGTCCCCACGCAGGGCTCAGCTTGTGGGGCAGGTGGGGAGCAGCAAGAGGGTCCGGATGGTGCCTTAGCCCTTGTTTTCCAGCTGTCAAAGCTGGTGACAAACCCAGCTGCCACCCCCTTGCTGGCAGCAGCTCCTTGGGTCGGGGCTGGAGGTCGCTTCCAGGCTCCCCAAGCTGAGGGATCAGCTCCTCGGCATTGTTTGCTAGTCCCCACGCAGGTGGGACTCAGCGCCCATCCCCTCTTGCCCCTCATCGCCCTGGGACAGGTGAGCAGCAGCGAAGGGGATCAGGATGGTGCCTCAGCCCTTCTTTTCCAGCTGACAAACCCAGCTGCCACCCCCTCACTGGCAGCAGCTCCTTGGGTCGAGGCTGGAGGTCACTCCCAAGCTCTCCAAGCTTTGGGTTCAGCTCCTCAGCGTTGTTCGCGGTTCCCCACACCAGGCTTAGCCTGCAGGGAACTGCTGTTGTGCAGCCCTGGAGCTGGGGAATACAAGTTGGAAAGTGGCAGAGCTGCTGGAATGGGAAATGCTGTCAGGCTGCTTGGTATTTTTAGCCTGCACAGTCGCTGGGCTGTGCCTGTCGAGCTGTTTGAAATGCCACCATCACAGGTCCCGCGCTCTTGGATTCCCTGCACCCGAACGTTGAGCATGAAAAGCACTGGTCCCTAAGCCACTTTTGCTTTACATAATGGCACGGATCTCTGGCTGCTTAAAAACACCCAATAACATGCAGCAATGTCGATAAAGGGCTGATAAAAAGGTTGATCTTTCACATTACTTGAAGAGACCCAAAACCATACAGCAATGTCGATGAAGAGCTGATAAAAAATAAGCCAGTCTTGTAGGATCTCTCACTGCTTCAAGAAACCCCAAAACACACTGTGATGTCGATAAATGGCTGGTATGAAAAAAGGTTGACCTTGCAGCCAAGGAAGTTGTTAACTATTTGTTATCTTTATGTACCAGTTCTCCAGAGGAAAGCGCCAGTTCTCTGGGCTGTTTGAAATGCCACCGTCACAGGTCCCGTGCTCTTGGCTTCGCTGCGCTGGAACATTAAATGCTAAAACCATGGTCTCTCAGCCACCGTATGCTTTTCATAGCGACAGGGATTTCTGACTGCTTAAAGAAACCCCAAAACTTACAGCAACATTGATAACTGGGTGATAAAAAATGTCAATCTCATAGGATCTCTGACTACTTCAAGAAACACCAAAGCATGCAGCAATGTCAGTAAAGGGCTGATAAAGAAAGTCGATCTTGCAGCTAAGCAGGCTGTTAACTATTTGTTATCTTTATGGTCTTAATTCTTAAAAGTTAATCACAAACACCAAGGGGAAATTTTCTCTCTGTGTTACGGGTGATGCAAAGAACTGTGCTGAATATGAAACTGGAAGTGATTTACATGCAGCCAGCAGTGTCTGAGGTGCCGTTTGCTCTATAAGATATGGTAGAAATGTACTCTTAAGTGTGTATTTTAAGAAAAAGTGTGTGTTACAACCCCAGGACAAAACTTTTGGTAATCCTGTGTAGTGTTGTGAGTCAGCAGCGTGTGGACAAACAAGATTTGAAACTTTTTCTGTTGCAAACTTAGGAAGGAGCTGTCAAAATGTGTGGTAATGTGCCATGTTTGAGTGAATGCTTAGCTGGATGTTTGTCTTTACTGCTAGTGGCAGAACTTTTATCACAACAGGAGCACTTCACTCCTGCTTGAGCTGATAACTAGTTGTGTATGAGTAGATTTTCAGGTTTTTCTGTAATTTAAGCAGTATTTTTATTTTGGAGTCCTAACAGTTGAGCACACCAGGGCTTACAAGTGGTTGGCAAGCTTAAACTTCACCTGATCAGCACTGAATTAGCAAGCAGCTCAGGATTTGTAGCTGAGTTATTCTTCCAGGAAGAATTCCCTTTTGTAAGTGCACAGCAACGTTCTTGGTTTTCTCTCAACTTGTAGCCAGAAGACCTGTATTTTTGAACTGAACGCCCTTAGCATGGCTGTGTACCAGTTCCCCAGAATAAAGCACCAGTGGCTCTGTTTATTTCTGCAGCCTTCCTGAGCGTTCTGCAGGATGAGGCTTTGTTCCTGCATGCGCAAATGCTCTTACTGTAACCACTGGTACCACTCTCCATAAGAAAAGTGGAATAAAGCCAAGGATGTGGATACATCTCTTCGGAGCAGGCCAAAATACTGCCACTGTAGTTTCCACAGTATGAGATAATGGACTTCCTGGTGCTTAGGAAAAATATTTAGGTCAAATCCATTAAAGTATAAAAAAAAAGGTCTCTCAATAGTGTGTGGTAAGAGCTTTTATGAACTGAAAACCCAGCGGCAAACAATTCAGTACTGTTTTCTAATCATGCTGTGAGAAATTTGCTAATATCGTATGATATTCCGAGAACATAATGAAGGTGTTCTGAAATTACTCACTTGAATGCACCTGAGCATGCTTTATTTGCTGAATAAGAGGAACAAACCTCAAGTTGTGAACTTAACTCTACTTAAATGCTTTTCATCTGACTTTTTTCCTTGTTGGTTGAGTTGGCTGCCACAGAGTAAAAGGGAGGAAAAGTAGTTTTAAAATCTGCTTCCAAAATGACCTGCTTCCCACTGCCAAATGCTTTATTAGTAACACCTCTCCATATGCTTCTTAGTTCCAATCTGCAGATCTCACGGTATCTTAGAAATGTAATTAAAAAACATGGCTCAGGACTTTATTGGAAGGGACTTGGAATGTTATTACCACTGTTTTCTGCTGGCTTCTCCCCGAGGTGTCTGGTCAGGGAGTCAGAGGAACTGAGCTGCTGTGCAAAACTGTGTCACCCAGCCTCACCTCTTTGCTCCTTCATCCACCTGCTATGCACTGGGGTGCTCCTGCAGCAAACTGAAAATGCCCCCTTTCCCCCTCGATTTGTGAGCACCTACTGGAGCGTGCAGGGTTGTGGGCACGGGCAGAGCTTGCTTTAAGCACAAGTCTCATTGGGAAATGCATTTATAGCTGGCACTTGACTAATGTAATAACTTTAGACTGTGTTATCATTACTGAAGTGATGAAACCAGCGAGCGTGTGCCTGGTTTGTGTCACGCTTGGGTAGGCTCATCTGTTTACTAAAAGAGAGCATAGAGCGTGGTGGTGCATCTGTACCAGGCTCGCTGTGATGAAGGCTGGTGGAACAGGCTGCTGTGAGTGTGCGAGAGAGCATCGCAGAATCTTGGTTTGGTTTGATTTGGAAGGCACCTCACAGCCCATCCAGTCCCACCCCCTGCCATGGGCAGGGACACCTCCCACTGGATCAGGGGCTCCAAGCCCCATCCAACCTGTCCCTGAACCCCTCCAGGGATGGGGCAGCCACCACTGCTCTGGACAGCCTGGGCCAGGGCCTCCCCACTCTCAGCGTGAAGAATTTCTAATTGAAATCTTCCCCTTTCCAATTTAAAGCCATTCCCCCTCATCCTATCACTCCAGGCCCTTGGAAGTAGTCCCTCCTCAGCTTTCTTGTAGGACTCCTTCAGCTTCTTTAAGGTCTCTTTGGAACCTTCCCGTCTCCAGGCTGAATGACCCCAACAGCAGAGGTGCCTCAGCCCTCAGATCATCTTTGTGGTCTCCTCTGGACCCCTTCGACCAGTTCCATGTACTTCTTACGTTGAGGATTCCAGAACTGGGCACAAAGCTCCAGATGAGATCTCACAAGAGCAGAGCAGAGGGGGAATCACCTCACTCGAGCCAAAATGTTTGCTGGCTCTATAGCACTGGCGCTTAAAAAAATCAGAACCAGCTGAGGCTAGAGAGATTGAAAGCTGTGAAGCTTGTATGTCTTCAACTAATAGTGTGTATTATCAGGAACAGGCTCCTGTTAACACACCAGTCTCATTAATTTCTGTACATGAAGGAAAGACTGGAACTGTTCTTTGACACCGAATTTCAGGAATGCTTTAAACATATTTATGTTTAGTCACGCTTTGAACTGGAGGAAGTCTGCAAAGTCATCAGGCGTGAGCTGCTGAGAAACACTCCACAGTATTAAGGTGTAATCCACACGTCAGGCAGCCTGCCTGGTAATTGAAGCAGACCTTGCTTTAATTGACACAGAGCTTCCCAACTCTCTGAACAACGTAATTGTATCTTTTGAAAGTAGGATGAACCTTTCCCTGAAAAGTAGCCTTTGCAATTGGACAGATCCATAATGGCAGTGGCAAAACATTTGCTCCCAGATAAGGGTGCTTGTGCAGGGCTTGTAATTAGTTTGACCTGGCCTGATGGCTCCTGATAAGGCACAGCAGAGAGCTGTCATCTGCCCTGCTGTAGAATTTAACGCTCTTAAATTGTGACACAGCGTGTACATGGTAATAAGTCAGAAATGACCACTCATAGAATCACAGAATAACCAGGTTGGAAGAGGCCCACCAGATCATCGAGTCCAACCGTTCCTATCAAACACTAACCCATGCCCCTTAGCACCTCGTCCACCCGTCCCTTGAACCCCTCCAGGGAAGGTGACTCAACCCCCTCCCTGGGCAGCCTCAGACAGGGACCAATCACCCTTTCTGTGAAAAATTTTTTCCTAATGTCCAGCCTGACCCTCCCCTGGTGGAGCTTGAGGCCATTCCCTCTGGTCCTGTCCCCTGTCCCTTGGGAGAAGAGCCCAGCTCCCTCCTCTCCACAACCTCCTTTCAGGTAGTTGTAGAGAGCAATGAGGTCTCCCCTCAGCCTCCTCTTCTCCAGGCTAAACACCCCCAGCTCTCTCAGCCGCTCCTCACAAGGCCTGTTCTCCAGCCCCCTCACCAGCTTTGTTGCTCTTCTCTGGACTCGCTCCAGAGCCTCAACATCCTTCTTGTGGTGAGGGGCCCAGAACTGACCCCAGGATTCGAGGAGCGGTCTCACCAGTGCCGAGTCCAGAGGGAGGAGAACCTCCCTGGCCCTGCTGGCCACGCTGTTTCTGGTATCACTCGTATCGGGTTCAGCCCAGTGGTGCTCCACGTCCTTGCTTAGTCCTTTCTGTCGTCAAGTACAGGACAACCAGGGGATCAGGCCCAGTCAACATGAGTTTATGAACCTTCGGCACCGTTTCTCCCAGTGTTCTGCTCGAGGAACCGGCTGCCGCTGTCCTGGGCACACAAACCCTCTGCTGAGTAAAGAACTGGCTGGATGGACGGGGCCAGAGAGTGGTGGGGAATGGAGTCAAATCCAGTTGGAGGCTGGTCACAAGTGGTGTCACAGGGGCTCAGTGCTGGGTCCAGTTCTATTTGATGCCTTTATCTGGAACAGAGGATCGGGTGCTCCCTCAGTCAGTTTGTGGATAACACGAAGTTGGGTTGAAGTGTCAGTCTGAGGACAGGGAGGCTCTGCAGAGGGATCTGGATTCATGGGCTGAGGCCAACGGCTTGGAGTTCAACAAGGCCAAGTGCCAGGTCCTGCACCTGGGACACAACAACCCTGTCCAGCTCCAGGCTTGGGGAAGAGTGGCTGGAAAGCTGCCTGGAGGAGAGGGACCTGGGGGTGTTGGTTGACAGCGACTGAACATGAGCCAGCAGTGGCCCAGGTGGCCAAGAAGGCCGATGGCATCTTGGCTTGGATCAGACACGGCGTGACCAGCAGGAGCAGGGAGGTGACTGTGCCCTTGGACTCTGTGCTGGTGAGGCTGCACCTCAAATCCTGGGTTCAGTTTTGCGCCCCTCTCTCCAAGAAGGACATTGAGGGGCTGGAGCGAGTCCAGAGAAGGGAACAGAGCTGGGGAAGGGTCTGGAGAACAAGGGTTATGAGAGGCGGCTGGGGGACCTGGGGCTGTTCAGCCTTGAGGAAGGGAGGCTGAGAGGAGACCTCATCACTGTCTACAAGTGCCTGAAAGGAGGCTGTAGTGAGATGAGTGTTGGTTTCATCTCCCAAACAACAGGCGATAGGATCAGAGGAAATGGCCTCAAGTTGCACCAGAGCAGGTTTAGATTAGGTAGGAGGAAAAACTTCACCGAAAGGGTTCTGAGGCACAGTCAGAGGCTGCCCAGGGCGGTGGAGGAATCCCCATCCCTGGAGGTGTTTAAAAGCCAGGCAGCCGAGGTGCTCAGTGATCTAGTTTAGTAGTGGGCAGGTACGGTTGGACTTGATGATCTGAAAGGTTTCCAATCAAACAATTCCATTCTCAGTACTAGAAGAAGAGAAGTTCTTGTTCTGTTTATGCTGACGCGTGTTTTCACAGGAATGTTATTCCTCTTTCACTTCCTCCACTTTCTTCCTAATACCTTGAGCAGAACATTGCATAACCTCAGTCCTGTCGTTGCAAGCCCCTGTCTTTCTCTCAGTGACATCCTTCCCCTTTCTTTATCAGCCTGTGCTGCCAAAATTAGCTCTCCTTTTTGTATGGCTGAAGTACCACCTCAAGCCTGGCCCCTCTTCTGCAAAACCCATCATAAACCATTTAAAAAGAGTTTCCTAAAAGGCTTAACAGCAGTGTAACCCAACCCTTTCATCTCCTTGATACCAATTAGGGGACCTTTCCTGCAGACGTGTCTTTGCCACTTGCTGCCTGCCTGAAGTGCTTCCGAGGAGCAGTGCTGGTAAACATAAACGACCGTGCTGGAAGTTTCATGCCCCTTCTTCCTCTCCCAGGTGGCCAGAGGAGAAGCAGAGCTGCCCAGGCCAGCATTATTTGCTGTGTCTGGAGTGGTTTTGTTGTCTGATGGTGTCTTGCAGCTGAGAAGCTGTCAGCTGTGGTCCCAGACTCCTGCTGTGAGCTGGTTTTACAGCTGTGTCTGGCTTATCCCATGAGTCTTGGCTGGGGCTGAGCCAAGTCAGCCTGGGAGCTCAGCCTGAAAAAGCATGAAGCCAGTGGTGGTATGTGTAGATTTAGCCTTGATTTTTAAACATATAGGTGACTAGATTGTTCTGTGCATGTATTTTTGAGGAGAAATTAGGACTTTTAAAGCAGAAGGACCTGGGTGGATCATGGAATCAGTAACGTTGGAAAAGACCTTCAAGACCATCGTCCAGCCACCAGCCCAACCCCACGATGCCTACTAAATCACATACCCAGGTGCCACAGCTATGCACTTTTTGAACCCCTCCAGGGATGGAGACTCCACCACTGCCCTGGGCAGCCTCTGCCAGGGCTTCACCACTCTCTCAGTAAAGAAATTTTTCCAAATATCCAATATAACGCTCCCGTGGCGCAACTTGAGGTTGTTTCCTCTTGTCCTATCCCTGTTACTTGGGAGAAGAGACCAACGCCCACCTTGCCACGACCTCCTTTTAGGGAGCTGTAGAGAGCCATGAGGTGTCCGCTCAGCCTTCTCTTCTCCAGACTAAGCAGCCCCAGGTCCCTCAGTTGTTCCCAGAACCCCTGTGCTCCAGCCCCTTCCCCAGCTCCATTCCCCTTCTCTGGACATCCTCCAGCCCCTCAATGTCTTGCCTGGAGTGCAGGGCCCCAGACCGAACACTGTAACACAGAACACAGCTGGGGGGCTCATTTTTTTGCTAGGCTGGTGGCCAGCATAGTTGGGAGGAGAGGACAGGTGGAGAGGAGAGCCATGGCCACACAGCAAGGCACAGAGCTCTTGGCCCTCTACAGTGGCATATGGAGGTGGGATGGGGAAGAATGCTTGCTTTGTGGTTTCAGGGTAAGTTGTGTTGAGTTCTGGAGGCAGATTCCTGCTAAGAAGAGTTTAGAAGTCTGTGACAAGGGGAGTTATAGACGTGCAAGATGGGAGATGAAACAGAAATAGGATACCATTAGAAGAGCAGAGAAAAGGGAGATCAGGACTGAGTAACCAGTCAGGTTTTATGCTGTGTATAAATTAACTGGGATTGCACCTCTTGTGTCTAAACAGAGGGACTGAGTGGAAGACAAAGCCTGATTCCTCCTACTCACTGATACCTCCTGAGAGAACCTCCACCAAGAGAATCATTTTAGGTGGCATTGTGGCACTGCACTGGAAAGGAGCAAGTCTTCTCTCCTACAGAGCAGTGAAGAAGATTTGTAGGATCTGTGTCACACCGGTGAAAAGTCTCTTTCTCTTCTGTTGATTAGAGAGTTCATAGAATCACGAAATGGTCTGGGTTGGAAGGGACCTTAGAGCCCATCCAGTTCCAATACCCCTGCCATGGGTAGGGACACCTCCCAGTCCCCACCCTCACAGGAAAATATTCCTCCCTAAGATCTCATCTCGATCTCCCTTCTTTCAGCTTAAAACCATTCCCCTCCTCCTATCCCTGCACTCCCTCTTGGGAGTGCAGCTTTCCTCTAGGCACCTTTCGGTACTTTAAGTGTTAATTGATCAAGTTAGGAGAAATCTGGGCCACAATCTTGTTTAGTCCTTGAATGCTGATTAATTGCAATGAAGTAATTTTAGTTTAATTAGAGTAAGGAAAGGTGTGGTGGTTGGCTGGCTTTCTAATTCCTCATTTAAGGTATTTGCTCGTGACAGGTTGGAGTCACCCTAACAGCAGTGGGTGGGATGCGGGGTCAGGTTGGCTGTGATGCTGTAATCGGCCTCACGTGTGTGAGGAGATGGCCTTGCAGCTGTGTAACGATGACAAATGAGCAGTCAGAATTAAAAAAAAAAACCAGCACAACCTGAGTCTGGCATTCCTAAAGGCTGGTTGTTTTGCAGCGCAAAATTAATTTTGCTTATCTGATCCTGATTTTCCAGCTGCCCTGAGTTCTGGCAGAGCAGCTGTGTTCAGTCCACTGCTCACTGGTTTAGGGAGGAATTATCATGTTAGAAGCCACATCTGTTTGTAGTGCTGGCAGGCTGTCATTTACCCTGTCTCCACACAGACAATTTATGTTCTTTACCGCAAAACAACCAAACACATGGGTTTTGGGTGGAACTTTGTTCAGTTGCAAGGACTAACCAAACAAATAAGGGATGAGAGATAGGGATCCTGATGAATGTCAGCACTGCTTTCCTTTAAAACAGATAGAAGGGAAACTTGGATATCACTGATGAGGAGAAATATTTAATGTTTGCATATTCTTTGATGCCTGGAAAGTTTTTGAGGAAAATGGAGTCCTGTGTCCAGTTCTGGAATTACCAACAGAAGAAGAACATGGAAATGCTGGAACAGGTCCAGAGCAGGCTAGGAAGATGATGTGAGGGCTGGAGCACCTCTGCTCTGAGGACAGGCTGAGAGAGTTGGGTTCGTTCAGCCTGGAGAAGAGAAGGCTCTGGGGAGACCTTAGAGCAGCTTCCAGTGCTGAAAGGGGCTCCAGGAAAGCTGGGGAGGGGCTTTTTGCAAGGGCCTGGAGTGACAGAATGAGAGGGAATGGCTTTATACTGGAAGGGAGGAAGTTTAGATTAGACATTAGGAAGAAATTAATCACATTGTGGGTGAGGAGGCCCTGGCCCAGGCTGCCCAGAGCAGGGGTGGCTGCCCCATCCCTGGAGGGGTTCAAGGCCAGGTTGGATGGGGCTGGGAGCCCCTGATCCAGTGGGAGGTGTCCCTGACCATGGCAGGGTTGGGACTGGGTGGGCTTTGAGGTCCCTTACAACCCACTCTATAATCCTATGAAAATCCTCTAAATTGCGACTTGTGAGATCAGCCTGCCATCTCAAAAGTTGATTATGTGTAGATTTGATTTTAGAGAGTCTGTCTAAGGTATTGGTGCTTATACTTAAGATAATGAAGTTTTGTTCTTTAATCTAATTTTGTATCCTGTCTGGAAGAAATTAAAAATCCAAGCCATGCATCATTTCATTCCTTAAAAATGTCTCAGTACCTGCTTTACTGTGCTTGTGTGTTTCTTATATGTGAACATACAGTGGGGCCAGAGGATGACGGGGCTTCAGCCACAGGAATCTAATGTAGGAAGGCGAATGGCATCTTGGCCTGTGTCAGAAACAGTGTTCCAGCAGGAGCAGGGAGGGAATTGTGCTCCTGAACTCAGCACTGGTGAGGCTGCACCTTGAATCCTGGGTTCAGTTTTGGGTCTCTCACTCCAAAAAGGACATTGAGGAGCTGGAGCGTGTCCAGAGAAGGGAAGCAGAGCTACTGAAGGGTCTGGAGAACAAGGGTTATTAGAGGTGACTGAGGGAGATGGGGTTGTTTAGCCTGGAGAAAAGGAGACTGAGGGGGGACCTCATTGCTTTCTGCAGCTCCCTGAAAGGAGGTTGTGGTGAGGTGAAGGTTAGTGTCTTCTCCCAGGTAACAGGAGATAGGACTAGAGGAAATGACCTCAGGTTGCACCAGTGGAGGTTTAGATAAGATAGCAGGAAAAATTTCTTCACCAAAAAGGTTCACAGGCACTGACAGAGGCTGCCCAGGGAAGTGATTGAGTCACCATCCTTGGAGGTGTTTAAAGACGGGAGACGAGGTGCTCAGGGATAGGATTTTGTAGTGTACAGGTAAGGTTGGACTCAATCTCAAAAGTCTTTTCCAATTGACTGATCCTATGATTTAATTTTCAGAAAGCTGTTCGAGAAGCTCAGTTTAAAATCGCCTGCTCTCCTAGCCAAAGCCACTTTGTCTTTTCTGGTATTTCCCTGGTGCCAGCTGCGTGGTCACCGCATAGGCTGTTATTTGCTAATGGCAGTTCAGCTGAGGGTTTACAGAGCAGCAGCTATTGCACAAATACCTCATGAATGCTGGCTGGCTGCAGCCCAGAGCACAGTGTGAGTTTACACCGACGTTGCTTTACATTCTCTTCACTCGCTTATACGCTCTCATTATCATCATCCCTTCCTCCTCTATTTTGCTCCTGGCTGCTGCAAGGCAATTTTGGGTTATTATTATGATGTTTCAGCACAGTCTTATCTAGCATGCACCTATTTCTTTTTCAACAGATGTCCTATGAATATGAACATTATTTCCACTGCTTCTGTGCCTGAATGATGTTCTTTTCTTCTTCTAGGTGCACTGTAAGAAAAGCCATGTTCTCCCGACTCAGAATAGCTGCCACTCCCTGCGCGATGGCATGTCGCAGTGCCCATACGAAAGAAAAAGGCAAACCACTGATGTTAAACCCACGAACAAACAAGGTTGGTACTATGTAGTTATCAAATATCTTATCTTCATCCAGTAATCGTCCAATGGACCTTGCTCCAGGGTTGAACCACCTCTGGGAGTTGTGCTGGGCCACAGCCAAAACAAGGGTGTAGAGGATGGAAGAACCAGTTAATTTCAAGTACCTGGAGTACAAGGACGTGCAATAACATGGACATCAGCCTGTGCTTTTGCCGGTTTGGTGGGGTTTACACCATCAATCCTGCTGCTTCCTTGTACCAAATGAAGGGTTACTGGTTCTTGCCTGTTTCTGGCTTATTTTTGGGGCTGGTTGAATTGAAGTAAAGCTTTAGCAAACAGACTGTCTCTTTTCATAGCCTGCAAAGGTTAGTTCTGAGTTCAGTCTTGCTAGGGATAGAAAATGTTAGCCTCACTGTCGCAGTCCTGGCTTTTTCCTACAAGACTGGGAACTGGGAGTGAGCCATATCATGGGATCATAGAGTGGTTTGGGTTGGAGGGGACCTTAAAACCCATCCAGTTCCATCCCTGTCGTGGGCAGGGACACCTCCCAGTGGATCAGGTTCATCAAAGCCCCGTACAACCTGGCCTTGAACACCTCTGAGAAGGGGCTTCCACTACTTCCCTGGGCAACCCGGGCTGGGGCCTCACCACCCTCAGCATGAAGAATTTCTTCTGAATGTCTCATCTAAATCTTCTCCCTCCCAATTTAAAGCCATTTTCACTTGTCTTCCAGGCCCTTGTAAAAAATTCCTGGAACCCCTTTCAGCACTGGAAGGTGCTCTAAGGTCTCCCTGCAGCCTTCTCTTGTCTGTGCTGAACAACCCCAACTCTCTCAGCCTGTCCTCATAGCAGAGGTGCTCCAGCCCTCGCATCATCTTCATGGCCTCCTCTGGACACGTTCCAACAGTTCTATATCCTTCTGCTGAGAATTCCAGGGACACAGGACTCCAAGTAGGGTCTTATGAGAGAGGAGCAGAGGGGCAGAATCTCCTCCCTCACCCTGCTGGCCACGCTGCTTTGGATGCAGCCCAGGACATGGTTGGCCTTCTGGGCTGCTGCCTTCTGGGCTGTATCAGAAAGAAACATCTTTGTGTGGAGAGTCAGACAGAGAGCATCTAAACATAGGCCTTGATTGGAGCTAGCTGGAAGGTAGAGACATTATGGTAATTCTGTCTGTCAGTAGGAACTTCTAGGAAAGCATTCTTTTTCCCTCCATAAAAATTCCCTTCTTTTTTTTCCCCCCATATTTTTCTGCTTCCCCATCCCTGATCTCTCTTTTTTTTTCCCTGGAGTGGTTGAAGCCTTCAGGAATACTGAAGCAATTAATTTGTAAACTAAAACCAGTAAGAAAGTCGATGAGGGCTTTTGGTATCTGATCCAAGTTGTCTAAAATGGCCAAGAAAGGTGCTGTATATTTCCTGAGCAATGGAACTATAGAAGCTTCTTCCCCTCCTTCTCTTCCCTTTCTTGTCTCCCTCTCCCCCTCTCCATCCATCTCCCCTCCTCCCTTTTCTTTTTTCCCTCTCTTTATGTCAGAATTAGAAGTTGGTCCGTGGGCTCACAATACCTGGGGAGGGTTTCAAGCTGAGAATTGCCAGCTACATCTCCTTGTGCCCTGCCTGTAACTACAGGGAGAACTGCTCCAGTGTGTGTTTTGGCAAGATGGACTCCTCAGTGTTCTAAAAAGAGAGAATGGATAGAAGATAAAGAACAATAGTCGTATTACTTAGCATTTCTTGCACAGCGCAGCGTAGTGCGAGGTGCCTCGATACCACATGAATGCAGGTTATGTATGTAAAAAGAGCTGCAGAAGTTAGTGATGGGTTGGCTGCAAGAATAAAACTGGGATTACAGCATTAGGAAAGGGGTGAAGAATAGATTCGTGTGATTTGTCAAGATCAGATTATCTCAGGACTTCTCTGAGCTATAAACACTTTGACATGTCAGTGGGAATTATTTCAAGCCCTGTAAGATTTTCCAAGTGCTGATTATGCAACAGCGTTCAGAAACAAAAACAATGGGTCATTTCTCATTGTTTTTCTAGTGGTAACATCTATCTGCTTTCTTTTTTTTTCTTTTCTTTTAAGCCTGGAATTCTCTGGTGGACTGAGCACAATGCAGTATTTTTAGTTGGTTTTTTGAAGACTAGAGAAGAACAGAGAGTTGCTTTATTAATAGCAGTTCATTTTTTAGTGTTTTAATGTCTCCATGAAATTATACCAGTGAGAGTCAAAAAACTTCCCACATTGTCCAGGCTCTGTTATATCAGGCTGTCATTACAGCTGATGCTGTTTTGAATGGATATGTTAGCTAGTTAAAATGATACTGCTTGATATTGGGTGCAGTATCTGTACACAAATCTGTTTGGAAGTTCAGCAGAGAAATAAATGATTGACTAAATATGCAAAATACTTTACCCTTTGTGCTTTCTTGCCCAAAGGTGCAAGAAACACATCGTATACATACAGGCACATATAAAGGGCTTTATCTCTTGCTCACAGCTTTTTGGGACTGTCATTTTATGACTCCTGTTTTAGTCCCTTATAGTAAGTTTTTACAATCCCTATCAATTCTACAGAACACTTGGTCTCCTTTAAAAGAATCACAGAATCATGAAATAGTTTGGATTGCAAGGGACCTCCAAGCCCATCCAGTTCCACCCCTGCCATGGGCAGGGACACCTCCCACTGGATCAGGGGCTCCAAGCCCCATCCAACCTGGCCTTGAACCCCTCCAGGGATGGGGCAGCCACCCCTGCTCTGGGCAACCTCTCCAGCTTGTCCAGATCCCTCTGGATGTCATCTCATCCTTCTGGTGTGTCATCTGCACCACTCAGTTGTCACACCAGAAGGATGGTTTTACTAACACAAAACCACCCTTTTCCCCCTGTGTAGATTAAGCTGCTGCTGTTCTGTGCCGTCGGGGTAGGTTTTTCTCTTACCACATGTGGTTTTTTTCCTTTCATTCCCACCCGTACCTATCTTTTGCAGGACCTCACGGCACCTGCATCAGCTGTTTTGGGTTTGTGCATTTGAAAGGCCAGCTTTCCAGTGTTTATTGTCAGGGCGGCTCGGAAAAGGTTATGAGCTGTATCAGTAACACCCTTGGTGCCGCAGCCAGACAATCACAGGACACACTAACTGCTTTGCTGGCATCCATGTATATTTATGATCTTCCATGATGTTTGATTTCTGCTCTGTGGCAGGGATTCGGATTACAGTTAATTGGCTCCAGGACCTTTTATTTTGCTGGAGGTCTCTGCTATGCCCAGGCAGCATTTTCAGCTTGTTGGGCTCTTTGAACACCATTAGGACAATCTCGTTTTTAGTACTGGCAATTAAATTGTTATTTATATGGCAGTAAAGATTTGGATTCTCACTCAAGGGCGAGTATTATTCCAGCACAGAACAGATGAAGCATGAATAGGTGATCCTCGACCTTGGTGATGCTCATTCTGCCATGTAGAGTGGCATCAGTCTCTTTATACTGTAACATTTTTATGCGATCCACAGTTTCCATACAGTCTGGGGGATGATGTGATTGGGAGCAACCCTGAGGGGAAGGACTTGGGGTGCTGAGGGATGAGAAGTTGCCATGAGCCAGCAACATGCACTCACAGCCCAGAAACCACCCATGTCCTGGGCTGCATCCAAAGCAGCACGGCCAGCAAGGCAAGGAGGGGGATTTGGCCCCTCTATTCGTCTCTCGTGGGACCTCACCTGGAGTTCTGTGTCCAGTTCTGGAGTTCTAAGCACAGGAAGGACATGGAACTGTTGGAGCAAGTCCAGGGGAGGCCATAAAGATGATGCAAGGGCTGGAGCACCTCTGCTCTGAGGACAGGCTGAGAGAGTTGGGCTTGTTCAGCCTGGAGAAGAGAAGGCTCTGAGGAGACCTTAGGGCAGCTTCCATTGCTGAAAGGGGCTCCAGGAAGGCTGGGGAGGGACTCTTTACAAGGGTCTGGAGTGATAGGACGAGGGGGAATGGCTTTAAATTGGAAGAGGGAAGATTTAGATGAGACATTAGGAAGAAATTCATCACATTGTGGGTGAGGAGGCCCTGGCCCAGGTTGCCCAGAGCAGTGGTGGCTGCCCCATCCCTGGAGGGGTTCAAGGCCAGGTTGGATGGGGCTTGGAGCCCCTGATCCAGTGGGAGGTGTCCCTGCCCATGGCAGGGAGTGGAGCTGGATGGATTTAAGATCCCTTACAACCCAAACCATTCTGTGATTCTGTGCTTATTTGTGTGTTTGCTTTCTGTGTAGTTGCAGCAAATTTGTGACTCTGAATACACTTACTGTAGTTTAGTTGATTCTTCTACCTTGTGGCATTAATTCTTCTCATTATTTTCTAAGCGCATGACTGTATTTTGTACAGTTGTTACCATTTCTCCTTTTTCTGTTACTGTATTCCTCAATGTCGTTTGGTTATTTCATTCTTTGATATCATTCTCCTGTACTGACAGTGCCTCCTGAATTTCTATCTTCAGCAAATACCTTTAGGACATTGTGTTAAATACCCCCATGTGTGCACACGCATTTGTGTGTGTGGAAATTTCTGGGCACAGTTGTGGGTGTACATGATAAATGGCATAAAAGAATTCACTGACAGCATCACAAGACACAGTTGACTCCCAGACCAGTTTCTGAGGAACTGCCCCAGCGTCTGTTTTCCATATGGGTGGTCATCTTCTCTTATCTTGCGTTGAGCCTGACCATTAATCACAGTTTCATATGTTTTCACTCCCAGCTTTTGCAGCCTGATTTATTTCCATCTGTGCCTTACAGAGTAGTCCCCAAAACTCTGATAGATTACCTTTGTTTCAAGAACCACTTCTCCTGACAAAGATTTAGGTGACCTTGCTGACTTCTGGCAAATTTCTGAACAGTGTGTTTCCAATTCAGAATGAAAAACAAGCAAACAAACAAAACCCAACCCAAAGCTTAAGGCAGTTGGACAAGATGAATGGGACAGGACAAGAGACTGTGAAGAAGGATAGTGTGAACTTTAAGATCTTGAAGCAGACTCTCCCTTCCCTTTCTTCTCTCCTTTCTCACTGTGCTGTCTTTTTCAAACATTTGATTTCTTTTGTTTTAATGCTTTTGAGACTGTGTCAGCTGGGTTGAGCAGCCAGGGTGTGGAATACAAGATGCTCATCTGCCGTCCTAGGGAAACCAGGATAAACAGGGTGTGGGGATGTGCTGCAAATGGCAATACTCGTGTCACTAAGAAATGCAGTGCTGGAAACACTGCCAGCAGTTTCTGATCAGGGGCAAACAAACCTTCTAGAAGGCAAGAAACTGATAGAAACTGCTAGTTTCCTTGTGCACACACACAGTCCGAAAGACCCACCACAAGTTTTATGTCCTGCCCATCCGGTTTGGAGGTGCACAGATTGTTGGGTAGAGGTTGCATGGCTGTGCTTCTGCAGGTTTGTGAGCTCCCTTGACATCTGTGTGCTTTCAAAGGGAATTAAACATGGAAAGATGGACCTTTTTAATCTCTAACCAGCTTTTATCATCTGTCTGAAAAGGTGCTGTAAGTGCCAAAGGTGGCACATTGTATTGCACCTCGTTTGGCTTAGGTCAGCTCTTCTGTCCAGGATTGCAGTGGAGGAAAGAAAGAAACTGTCACGTTTGTAATTTTTTGGTGTTGTTTTTATTGTCCAATTAATGCCATTAAAGAAAAGCAAAAGCAGTGGTGTCTACTCAGTTAGAAAAATAGTTTAATGCAGAGTCTCCGAGGCATTCGGCGATACTGAATGGTGTAGATGAATTATTCCAGTTGTGATGCCTGTGATTTATCATAGAATCATAGAATGGTTTTGGGGTCTTAAAACCCATCCAGTTCCACCCCCTGCCATGGGCAGGGACACCTACCACTGGATCAGGGGCTCCAAGCTCCATCAAAGCTCCCTTGAACCCCTCCAGGGATGGGGCAGCCACCACTGCTCTGGGAAATCTGGGCACCCTCACAGTGAAGAATTTAATGGATAGCATACTATGCTGTTTCTGGAAGAACAAAGATTTAGGATGGAGTTTAAAAATTGAAGGGGGAAAGAAATCAAAGGAGATTTCCATATTCTATGCATTTCCCATAAACACAGGGAAACTTTGAATCTATGACTGAGGTAGCGAGTGCACCTTTGTTTCATACAAGTGAACTTTTATCAATTTGCAGTGGGGAGGTGTTGTGAAACTTTGTGATTTAGCAGGAGGGAGAGTTAAGCGTAGCAGCAACCCACAATCCAACGTGAAATCTACTTCATTTTGAAGTATGTTTACGATGCTGCTTCAAAGCCTATGCTGTGCTGCAGAATATGTGATAACAGTGATTACAAGTTACATGACAACCATTTGATTAAATCTTCGCTGTGAGGTAGGCTGACTCTCGTTTTCCAAACAGGGACGTGTTTAAATATATTCTGCATTTATGTCTTTATCAGGGGCTTTGAATGTGTTGTTTGCTACGAACCGTGCAGGTTTTCAGTGTGCTGGAGGGTATTTGTGGTATGAGATAAGAGTATCCCCTCCTGCAAGACTTTCCAGGTGGGGAAACATCAACACCTCTTGCACTTCCCAGCTTAGAAACCTCTCCTTATTACTCAGTGGAGCTATAATAAAACCCTTGCAGCATTCAGCTCTCCTCTTCACCTTCATGCAAAGCAGGCAACTAGAATTTTTACATCCTGGTGTTTATAGCAGCACTTGCTTTGTGCAGCAGAGCCTAGTTCTCGGGGCCAAAGTGACATCCAGGTGCCAGATATTTTGTGGATTAAAGGCACAGTAAGTGGTGATTCAACATGGGCTTCTCTGAAGTAAAAATCTGTCAGAACTCCTTTTTATTAATAGAATCATAGAATGGATGGGTTGGAAGGAATCTTAAAACTCGTCCAGTTCCACCCCCTGCCATGAGCAGGGACACCTCCCAATAGATCAGGATTCCCCAAGCCCCATCCAGCCTGGCCCTGAACCCCTCCAGGGATGGGGCAGCCACAGCTTCCCTGGGCAACCTGGGCCAGGGCCTCCCCACCTTCAGCATGAAGAATTTCCTCCTAATGTCTGATCTAAATCTTCCTCCTTCCAATTTAAAGCCATTCACCTTGTCCTATCACTCCAGGCCCTTACAAAAAGTCCCTCCCCAGCTTTCCTGGAGCCCCTTTCAGCACTGGAAGCTGCTCTCAGGTCTTCCAGGAACTTTCTCTTGTGCAGACTGAACAACCCCAACTCTCTCAGCCTGGCCTCAGAGCAGAGGGGCTCCAGCTCTTTCATCATCTTTGTAGCCTCCTCTGGACCTGTTCCAACAATTCCATGTCCTTCTTCGGCTGGGGATTCCAGAACTGGACACAGGACTCCAGGTGGGGTCTTTCGAGAGAGGAGTAGAGAGGGGTATTAACCCCCCTTTTCCTTCTGCCACGATAGCATGTTGGATTTGTTGCAGTAAATTTGTCCATGTATATTAGTCAATTAATTTGAGGTCTTTGAAGTGTGCTGGGTTTTCTCCCAGATACACTCCTTGCTTTGTCTGTCCTCTTTTACAGAGGACACCTTTTGCTTCTGAGCTGTAAAGAGGATTAAGGAAACTAATCCAAGTGAAAGTCACTCCCTGACACTCAGAGAAAGGACAGAGAGCACTGTGCTTTAAAGGAAACCTAAAGGTGGTTGGGGTCTGGAATTTTTGTTGTGGTGCAGAACTCGAGCTGGGGTCTCACCAGAGCGGAGCAGAGGGGCAGAATCCCCTCCCTCGCCCTGCTGGCCACGCTGCGTTGGATGCAGCCCAGGACACGGGTGATTTCTTGGCTGTGAGCGCTCATTGTCACCTCATGTCAATCTTCTCACCCCCAGCGCCCCAAGTCCTTCTCCTCAGGGCTGCTCCAAATCACATTGTTCCCCAGCCTGTATTGAAACTGCAGATTGCCCCGAGCCAGGTGTAAGGTCATTGGTTTCACTGAACAGGGAAATTACAGAAAAGCCACGTCCCAGTGTCATGATAGCAGTGGGAATTAGAAATCAGAATTTCTAATCAGTTATACTTTATCTTTCAGGGACTTGGCAGTTTCTGATGGGGAGGATGTATGTTTTGCTAGTGAGTTATCCCAGTGAAATGTCAGTGTAGCTGGTGTGGTAGCTCTGAAGGGATCCTGACCTTTCACATTCCTTAAACTGCTGACGTTAGTGGCTTTCCTGACCAGCAATCATATATCTTCTGAAAAGAAACTAAGCTTTTTTTTTTTTTCTTCTTAATATCGTAAGTCTTTTGGCATACTTTTGGTTTTGTAGTGCCTGCAGTAACAGTCAGAATGGTACGGATGTTTACCAGCTGCACCCAGCTTCCTACCCTGAGCCACGAGCTCTGCAAGTGTGGTTTGTGTTGAGAAACGGTTGATTTAGAATGGCACAAACTCCTGATGGTAACGAGTTGGGGAGTAGTTAAGGTAAAGGGGAAGGTAGCATAGATGGGTGTTTGCACAGTTTCAAAGAATCACAGAATCATTTGGTTGGGAAAGACCTTAGAGATCTTCCAGTCCGACTGTTCCTGTCCGCTACTGAACCAGATCCCTGAGCACCTTAGTTGCTCGTCTTCTAAACCCCTCCAGGGATGGGGAATCCACCACCTCCCTGGGCAGCCTCTGCCAGTGCCTGAGAAGCATTTCAGTAAAGGAATTTTTCCTGATGTCCAATCTGAACCTGCCCTGGTGCAACTTGAGGCCATTCCCTCTCATCCCATCACCTATCACTTGGGAGAAGAGACCAGCACGTGCCTTTCTACAACCGCCTTTCAGGAGCTGCAGAGATCAGGGAGGTCTCCCCTCAGCCTCGTTTTCTCCAGCCTAAACAACTCCAGCTCCCTCACCACCTCTCACAAGGCTTGTTCTCCAGACCTATCCCCAGCTTTGTTTCCTTCCATGAAGCTTTGGAAGGGGGATTTACATTCCCAGAGATCCTTTTATGTTTCTTGAGAAGTATACAGAAGTGAAACTAAAGTAGGTAGGAAAAAAAGAAAAGGCTGTTTGGCACGTGTTCATTGTGGTTTGGTTTTCGTGCCAGTGCTGCTTCCTGGTTGTGTGCTCACTGGAAATTTTAGATTATTCAAATCAGAAAAATGCATCGCATGGCTGCAGTGGCTGCTACCTCCAGCAAAAGGCAAACAGCAGGGGTAAAAAGTCTGGGAAATTCACTTACAGACAATATTGGAAGTGTACTTGAGAGTAACAACAGCTTAAGAAAAAATGGATTGTGAATCACTTACGGGTATTAGGAAAGTGTGAGGATGGGGGGAAAGGTTCTGAACTGAAAGAGGTGAGTTAGAGATGAGATCTTAGGAAGAAATGTTCTCCTGCGAGCCTGGGAAAGCACTGGCCCAGGTTTCCCAAAGCAGGGGTGGCTGCCCCATCCCTGGAGGGGTTCAAGGCCAGGTTGGATGGGGCTTGGAGCCCCTGATCCAGTGGGAGGTGTCCCTGCCCAGGGCAGGGGATGGGACTCCAACCCAAACCATTCTATGATTAACTGAGCTCAGTGTTTATTGACAAATCTGCTACGTGGAAGATTGTCAGAATTATAAAGCATTTATCTGTTTTAGGGCTGAAGTCTTACATTTTTTTGCCAAAACTGAACTTCTTCATTTTTATCTTGAGGTAGAGGAGCCTGCTTTTTAACTCTTCCAATATTTTATTACTTTAGAACACAGTATACAATTAGTACAGATAAGCAGATGGGCTGCTTAAGTCAGTGTAGTCAAAACAACGTATATTAAACGTGATTTAAATAAGCAAAGAGAAGAGCTATGTAAATATTACTTAATTTTATTATGTTTTTTCTGAAGCAGTAGCTGTATTGGTTGTAAACCATTCAAATATGCTGAATTACATTAAGTATAGCCTGTAAACCAGAGATTTTTTTTGTTAATGGGTATGTTTTTTACAAATACCTGTGGAAGTCTGTTCAAACGTAAGCAGAGGTGAAAATATGTATGTTCTAATCTTAATTTATAGGTTTTATTCAAAGTTGGAAAATATTTTTTTCTTGTGGTTTTTCTGATTGCAGGAGGAATTTGAAGTGTGATTACAAGGCAGAAAACCTTTTCTAAATAACTTTTTCTAGCTTGGCAGAAAGAGTCTGTTTTCAGTGTGGGAAATCTGAGAAAATGTGCTCTTGTTTTTTAATCTAGTCGCCTTCGTAAACAAATAAAGTGTTGTTTGTGAGCAAAACTGATGTTTCTTGTTTCCATCTCGCTCAAAAAATGATGCCTAGCAGACTTTTCTGTCTCCAGTTCTGCTTTTGCTCACAGATTGATGCACAGCTTTTGCACCACAAAAGCTCTCCTGGGGTTTCAGCTCCTGCATTCCCAAATATTGATTTAATCAATCAACTGAACTGAGCCAGTTAGGTAAACTGAAACAAGGGAAGTTTTATCATCGCTCTTTTGGAGGTTACATTCCTGGAGACCAGGTTGGATGGGGCTTGGAGCAGCCTGATCGATTGGGAAGTGTCCCTGCCCATGGCAGGAGTTGGGACTGGATGGGCTTTGAGGTCCTTTCCAACCCAAACCATTCTGTGATTCTATGAATTGTTGTTAAATAATTTGAATTAGTGCTTAAATAAGAATAAATTAAACTTCTCATCCACCTTGAAGCAGAGAAGAAAGAAAATGATGGGGTATTTTTCTAGCTTATCTCTTCTGAAACTCATTACAAACTATGATTTTTATGATTAGTTTTCTACATTATGTATTAAAAAGCAGGCAATGGGGCAATTCAGAGAAAGCTCTGTGGAATACATGTCCCTGTCTGCAATTGTGGGGACCAGACTGGCAGACCAATGTGTGCCTGGTCAACTCTATCTTCCCATGAAACAATTTAAGAAGCAGCTTTTATTGACTTTTAAATCTTAGCCTGTCTGCAAGTGCCATCTCTCAGGTTTTCACAGAGGAAAATGAAGTCTGGGAAAGGGCATGAGGACTCTGAGAGATCTGGAAAACCTGAATTGAAAGGAGTACCCACTAAGGATGTGGAGAACCCCAGCAGAGGCAAATATATCCAAACCCTGCCTGCTGTGGCACCTGCCATAAGAAGAGGATGAAGGATGCAGTCTGAAATGACACACAGAAATACTTTATTAATGTTATAGACGTGCTAGAACAGAACTGTTAATTATTTCTCACCTCTCTTGTTTTCAGGGCATGGCCTTTACATTACTTGAACGACAGATGCTTGGGTTGCAAGGACTTCTACCTCCTAAAATAGAGACACAGGACATTCAAGCGTTACGTTTCCATAAGAATTTGGCAAAAATGACTGACCCCTTGGAAAAGTAAGCACTCCCCTGGCCTTCTTTTGTCATGCAAGTACCTGGAAATTGATGTAAAATATTGCGTGGGGATAACCAGACAAGGTTTCTGTTCCTCCACTGGGTTTTTCAGTTGCTGGAGGTTATTTTCACTTTTGCACAGAAAACTGCTTTCATCGATCATGTGTTCATCACGTGGCTAAATGAGGTTAGGGGGCAGGTTTTTATATTTCATAGAATTAAGGCAACAAAAAAGAATGTGCACAAATTAGCCAGTAACAAACCTTACTGTAAGATGTGAGGTGTAATATGTATTTCTTTAATATGTACGATTCTGGTGACATTGTTAAAGCACAGAGCTATTTGGGGGGGAAGAGGGAAACCAGCACATGCTAGATAAAATATCAGAATCATAGAATGCTTTGGGTTGGAAAAGACCTTAAAGCCCATCCAGTTCTAGCCCACTGCTATGGATGAGCCTTGAAGTCCCTTCCAACCCAAACCATTCCATAATTCAGTAATTCAATGAAACCGTTTAAGAAATGTCAGCTGTAGTTAATCCAGCTTTCAATACAGAGCAGACAACTCGCAGCTTTTCTTCTCAGCTTATGTGACACGAGTGTTTCCATCCTTGATGGCTCACACAGAATTAACTGCTATAAAATTGCACTAACACATCAACTCTGAGCAACAGAGCACCCAGACCTAATGCTTGAAAAGGACCTGGCCAGTTGCTTTGGTTTGATACACTCTTCCCCTTGCCATTCTTTATCCAAAGGGACCCGTTCTCGTTTAGGATTTAGATCCTAAAACATTTTATAGTATGTTGCTGTGTGGTAGGACAGACCCTAACAACACAAATGAAAATCTGTATTTGACAGAATCATGGAATCATGGAATGGTTTGGGTTGGAAGGAACATTAAAGCCCATCCATTTCCAACCCCTCCCACTGGATCTGGGGCTCCACGCCCCATCCAACCTGGCCTTGAACCCCTCCAGGGATGGGGAAGCCACCCCTGCTCTGGGCAACCTGGGCCAGGGGCTCCCCACCCTCACAGGAGAACATTTCTGCCTAAGATCTCATCTCAATCTCTTTCAGTTTAAAGCAATTCCCTCCCATCCTATCCCTGCACCCCCTGATCAAGAGCTCCTCCCCAGCATTTCTGGAGCTCCTTTCAGTACTGGAAGGCACTTTTTTTTTTGTTTAACTCACTGCTTTGGTGAATAAATGTAAATTATTTTGATTTGGTGTTTTTTAGAATGGCAAATTTTAGCATCCTGTTCCTGTTTCCATATAAGCCTGTGGACAGAGGAGCAGTGGAATGGTTTGAGGCTTACTGGACCACATCAAAACTCTTTTGTTCTCATGGAAACTGAAAGAGGGCTTTTAAATCCACATCATGTCACTTGCTGATCTGAAACTGTCGTGTCATCTGTGTGGGCAGAGCGCCCGGTTGTTGTAGCCTGAGACAGATATGTAATTATCTTTATGTTGTTGGGTCAGCAAGACTGAATTGTGAAATGGTAAACAGTGGATTGGTAGGTGTTGTGGTCTGAGCTAAATTAGAGTCAGTTTTCTGACTTCAGCTCAGTCTCGTCTGAGGAGCTTCATCGTCTGAGCGTTAATGCCTGTGTGTCAGACAGGGCTCCTCTCCAGCAGCGACCACACAGGCACTGGGATGCAGAAAGGCCAGTGCTCGTGCTCAGCCCTACGGACACCAAGGCCATCCTGGAGCTGGAGGAGCCGAAAGGGAAAGGGGCGAGAAAGGTCACACAGGAGAGGTGACCCCAAACTGACCAACAGGGGATTCCATCCCACACAGCTCATACTGGGGATGAAACCGAGAGATCACAAGGGTCTCTCTCTCTTCTTCGATGGACGATGCCCAGTGAGGACCTCGTCTGTCTGTTTGCCTCTGATCCTGAATCCAGTTCTGAGACCAGGTTCCTCCTCACCTCAAATCCCTTCCCTCATGTCTGCTCTGCAGCATCTGTGGTGACACACAGTCATCGAGGTTGGGGGGTGCAATTCCATATATTCGTATATATTTTATTATTTTCTTATTATTTTCTTTATTATTATTTCATTAAAGCTGTAGTTTCAGTTTCCAACGCACAAGTCTTTTCCTCTCATTTCCCTTTCCCCAGGGTTGGGGAGGAAGGGAATTGGGAGCCCAACTGCTCTGTTTTAGCTGCCGAAATTGGCCGCGCTGGGGCTAAACAGTAGGTAAATCTGCAAAAATGCAGGTTTAATTTACATGCCTAGGTAAGTGCTTCAAAATAGCCTTTTTGTTAGGAGTTAATTTGTTTTACAGCTGTGTCATGTTAGGATGAACAAGACCTTACTGTCAGGACCTATCTTATTTCAGATGAAAAATTCTTTCACTGATAATTTCTGTTAAGAGTGATGAGACTCCCAGCTGCATCCTGTAATAAATCCACGGGTTATCTTCTGTTGCAGTGCCTGTTAGTATTTTATCTTGTTAGCATGCATGGTATGTCATTTCCACTACTTTCATTTCAGCTTTTCAGTACTCCTACTCTTTCTTTTCCAGCTTTTGCTTAGTAATCGTTGCCATCTTGAGTGGAAGAAAGAATTTCATGAAGAATAATATGAAGCAAGTTTGATTTTCGCTTTGACATTTTTCATATTGTTTTAGATAGGCATAAATCTGAAGCAGAAGAATCATAAAATCATAGAATGATTTGGCTTGGAAGGGACTTCAAAGCCCATCCAGTTCCACTCCCTGTCATGGGCAAGGGCACCTCCCACTGGATCAGGCGGCTCAAGATGCCATCCAACGTAATTTTGATTTTTTTTTTTGTTCCCTTTTGCTTGATTCCAGGTATATCTACATAATGGGAATCCAAGAGAGAAATGAAAAGTTATTCTACAGGGTGTTACAAGATGACATTGAGCGGTTAATGCCAATTGTATACACACCAACAGTGGGCCTTGCCTGCTCCCAGTATGGACACATCTTCAGGAGACCAAAGTAAGGGTAACAGATATATATTGTGCCTGTTTTATCATCGTTTTCCTGTATACTTGCCTGAGGTTTTGAAATGTTTTGCTTTGTTTTCATGGTTTCAGCTATGCAAGGCTAGTGCTAATTCAGGACAGTAAAGTTATGCTGCTTCTCAGGAGCAGATTTGCTGCAGGAGGCTCTGGCTAACTGCAGTCCTGGCAGAATCGAAGCCATGAACATATTCAAGCTGATGGAAAGGGTCCCAGTGCTGTAGAGATACAGAATCATAGTTATTTGGGTTGGAAGGGGCCTCAAAGCCCACCCAGTTGCACACCCTGCCACAGGCAGGGACACCTCTGGCTGGATCAGGGGCTCCAAGCCCCATCCAATCTGGCCTTGAACCCCTCCAGGGATGGGGCAGCCACCACTGCTCTGGACAACCTGGGCCAGGGCCTTCTCACCCTCAGCGTGAAGAATTTCTTCTTAATGTCTCATCTAAATCTTCCCCCTTCCAATTTAAAGCCATTTCCCCACATCCTGTCACTCCAGGCCTTCGTAAAATGCCCCTCCCCAGCTTTCCTGGAACCCCCTTCAGCACTGGAAGCTGCTCTAAGGTCTCCCTGGAGCCTTCTCTTCTCCAGGCTGAACTACCCCAAATCTCTCGGCCTGTCCTCAGAGCAGAGGGGCTCCAGCCCTCAGATTGTCTCTGTGGTCTCCTCTGGAACTGTTCCACCAGTTCCATCTCATTCTTCTGCTGGGGATTCCAGAACTGGACACAGGACTCCAGGTGGGGTCTTACAAGAGAGGAGCAGAGGGGCAGAATCCCCTCCCTCGCCCTGCTCTGCAGAGCAGCTCAGTGTGGCACCTTGGATACAGGAGCAGATGCTGGTTAGCAGTGTGTGAAGAGAGACATTGGCAAAGCCAGGAGGGAAAGCCTTGACTCACGGTAGCTTTGCTGTCTCTGTTGGGTGCCAGGTCCCCATATTAACGCTGTGCTACTGCGTGTCACCTTTCTGTTGTTCCAGCACAGCAAATCACTTGGTGGGGATCTGGTTTGGGTTCAGCAGTAACCATTCAGGTAATTAACTGTGTGTTGCAGAAACCAGTTCAGACTAGCAGTCATTTCAGCTCATTTCCATGGCACTAGCTGCAATCCAGGGTGCATTTCCAGAGCCTGCTCGCTCAAAGGCTTTAATGCTGTGTGGAGGAAGGGCTAATCCTTCACTGCTGTGAGGACTCCAGTGTATGGTGCAGTTCCAGTGGTAAAGACAGTAAGGAGCTCATGGTTTTGTTCCTCATCTGGGACACGGGATGTGAAGGATGGATTCTTGACTCTCATATAAATGTTTTAGTCTTCCACGTCTCTTTATTATAGACCAATTTGGAAACTGTCCTCCTCTAGAAGTTGCGTGTGCAAGAAACAGCAGCATGCACTGGACCTTGGGATGTGCCCTTTTCTTTCCCAGAACCAACACTTCACCAGACTGTTAACATTTCCCAAGACTTTACCAGCATTTCCCAAGTTTGGCTAATTTCTCTGTAACCACCTCTGCTGAGCCTTTTGTGCCTCTCTTCCTCCTAATCACACAGGGATTGCTGGAGCAGAAAACATACACACACTTTTCTTATCCTCTGTTCCTTTCTGCTCCTTTGCCTCCCCTCCCGTGTTCCCACGGAGGAGCACTCGGCAGTGGGAAGCACTGTTCTCCTCCTTCTCTTGCAGAAGACAGTTCATGTATTCCCTGTCTTTCTCTTTCATTCTTTTCCCTCTCCTCTCCTTGTGTAAAGTGGTGAGCGGAGACTCACTAAGGTAAAGCCAGGCTTAGGGTCACGTTCCCTTCTCATATCCTTACAGGGGAGCGTAGATCCTGTCATGTCTGATGCTAACACCAGAGGTGTTTTACCCTAGAGGAGTTTCAAAGGTGAATATCTGTAGTGCGTAAAATCCAGGTAGCACCATGAAAAGTGTTTTCCCTGTGTTCTTATTCTAGAATGTTGAAGTAGCCAAATAGATACATGTGTTAGAGATTGTCCTTCGAGTGATTCATGTCAGTGATCACAATGCTTCCCGTCTTAAGAGAATTTTACTGTTTAAGTTTTACAAAGCAAGGTGAAATCTCTAGTTGCCACCTATAAAACAATTCTGCTTTCTTTTTTTTATTCCAGAGGATTATTTATTTCCATCTCGGACAGAGGCCATATCAGGTCAATTGTGAACAACTGGCCAGAGAATGATGTCAAGGTACTACCTCTGTATCGCTTTTCTCTAGCTGTTATTTAATCTCAATTGAGTTTCTTGAGATTTGTTAGTGTTTGGTAGAGATGTGAATGCTAGACAGTGTATCCTTGGCAGTTATTTGATGATGATGGCAAAATACAGCTAATGAAAATAACATAATACCTTGAAGAGCAGTGTTCTGTTCTAAATATGAGCTTTATGGTTTGAGCAAGTAGTGATGATGAGAATAAGACTTGCCAACCTTTTTGTTTTACTTCATTATTCCACCTATAGGAGAGGCATCGGGGGATGCACCTCTGGAATTTCCCCATCGTGCTATGTAGGAGTAGGAGAGGTGATCTGGTCCTCGGATTAGGACACAGAAGTGGTAGTTGGAAGGCCCAGATTTGCCATTAAATTCTGTATGACCCAGCTGGGTCGAGGACCGTGAGGGGAGATAAGGTGAAAGATACTTACCTGAACTTTCTGATGTCTGGATTTATGAGTGGAAATCATAAACCCAAGTTACAAGCTGCTGTTCCACACCGCAGCTTGGATCCTTCCCACTTAACTTTCAAGTATTTGAAGCAAAGAAGGAGCATAGTAGATTCTCACATTAAGCTGTAAGGTATTCCTTGTAATCTATTCTTTGTTTGACTGCACAAACCAAATTGTGCCTGGAAAGAAACACAACTAGTATAGGTCTAAAATTCATAAATTTCCATGATCGTATACAATTTCACCTGCTTTTCTTTTCAGGCTGTTGTTGTCACTGATGGAGAAAGAATACTGGGTCTCGGAGACCTTGGTGTGTATGGGATGGGAATTCCAGTAGGAAAACTGTGTTTGTATACAGCCTGTGCAGGAATACATCCAGATAAATGCTTGCCTGTGTGCATCGATGTTGGAACTGATAACACAGTGAGTTTGTGCTTTGCCTGCCATGAGTCACCTCTATGAAAAGTATTTATTTAAGAGTATTTAGTACTCTAAAAGAAGATTGTTATTGGGGCAATTTGTTTAAGATAAAACCAGATATTTTAAGGAAGAGTAAGTGATTTGGAATTTGCTATACAGTTACATATCAGCGACTGAAAAACACCAGTTGATTTGTCAGTGAAATGGAGCATTTGGAAGTGATTTGAATGCTGGAACACTCTGAAATAGAGAGTCGGGTTGACCTGACTTTAAGAAGTTGGGAATATGTGTCAGATTTATTAAAGCAGTTTATTGTTCACAGTATTGATTTGTTCCCTTCTAAAAGCGGCCTCAGTCACAAACCTCAAGTGCCAGCTGGAATTACTGAACGCTGATACAGACTGGAGGCAGTTACAGTGGCTGTGTAAATGCAGAGTCTTTGCTGTGAAATGTGTTACTGTGGACTCTGGAGAGTGTGTATTGAGGAAGTGATTCATTCTGCTGCTGTCTTTGATTTATTCTTTTTCAGACACTCCTAAAAGACCCATTTTATATGGGCCTGTACCAAAAAAGGGATCGCTCGCAGCTCTATGATGACCTAATTGATGAATTTATGGAGGCCATTACAGACAGGTACAACACTGGATATTCTGCACGGGAATATGGCCAGAAGTGCTGGCCAATAAAATCCATAACGCATTGTCCTTGAAAAAGGCATTTACGGAATAAGGACAGGACAAGAAGTCAAGAGATACAGCTTTATTTCTTGCTCTGTAGTGATTTTCTCTGTGACCTGGAACATTCTGCTTGTAGTTATCTCTTAAGTACGCACAGAATGGAGATGGAACTGTTTTAAGTAGTGAGAGGCCCAAGGGCATCCTTCTTCCAAAGATAATGGATTACGTGCAGGATTTGTTTTAGAAGAGTTGTATTTCTATATGTGCCTAGTGATACAAATATCTGTTCCGTAGATATGGTCAGAACACACTCATCCAGTTTGAAGACTTTGGAAACCACAACGCGTTTCGGTTTTTGAGAAAATACAGAGAGAAATACTGTACCTTCAATGATGATATTCAAGGTAGGAGACTCTTTGTTTATATTTCTTTATGTATATGCAGAAAACTCACCTGAACACACAATCTGTCATGTAGATCCATTCAGCTCTCCTTAGATGGGTGCTGCTTTTGCAGGGACGGCTTCAGTGGCCTTGGCAGGACTGCTGGCGGCACAGAAAGCCACTGGTAAACCACTTGCAGAGCAGAAAGTGCTGTTCCTTGGAGCAGGAGAGGTGAGTACTCTCAGGGGCTCTGGAGAATCCTGGAATGGTTTGGGTTGGAAGGGATCTTAAAGCCCATCCAGTCCCACCTCCTGCCGTGGGCAGGGACACCTCCCACTGGATCAGGGGCTCCAAGCCCCATCCAACCTGGCCTTGAACCCCTCCAGGGATAGGGCAGCCACAGCGTCCCTGGGCAACCTGGGCCAGGGCCTCCCCACCCTCAGCATGAAGAATTTCTTCCTAACGTCCAATCTAAATCTTCCCCCTTTCAATTTAAAGCTATTTCCCCTCGTCCTGCCACTCTATGCCCTTGGAAAAAGTCCCTTCCCAGCTTTCCTGGAGCCCCTTTCAGTACTGGAAGCTGCTCCAAGATCTCCCTGCAGCCTTCTGTTCTCCAGGCTGAACAACCCCAACTCAAGAACATCTTGTTAATTTTGATAACATGAGAGGTACACATTGGTTTTCTTAGCAAATTGTATCAGTGGCTGTTTGCAGCAGACACTAGTTTGTTAGTAGGGCAGTGGCATCAGGACCAGTTCAGGAAAATTGGTTCTATGGTGCTGACAAATAACTTAATTAGCTGCAAATTTCTCCATCTGGGAAAGGTCCTGATTGCAGTAATGGGTGGCTGATGTGTTGTTGCCTGAGCACCGAGCCATGCACTGTGCTTCCCTCTACCTCATTTCTCTTGCCAGACTCAGCAGCACGAGCAGTCAGCCGAGAGAAGGGATGTGAAGGGATGTGCTGCCAGCATCCATGTTCCACCTTCTGTCTGCCAGGCTTTTACCACAGGCAGTGGGAGCAGAGACAGGATTGGGTGGCAGCTGGGCACAAAACAGTAGGCTGTGGTTTCTTGACAGGAGGGCTGCAGTGCTGGCTTGTTCGTGCTGCCTGGTTGGGCTGCGTTATTGCAGCTGCTGAACTGGTACGAGCATTGGGGCACAGCACCTGGAAAACCTGCCTCTCTCTGTTGCTTGAAGACACGACACTTGATCCCAGACACCTGCCCCCATCGAGGAAATCGTTGCTTGTGTTCCATAGCTGGCTTATGAAATTATTTTTGTGGGGATCTTGGAATAGGGTGAAGTTTGTCATGACAGACCTCTTCTGTGTCTTGTTAAAAATCAAAATCCTTTTATCCACAAGGCTGCGCTGGGAATTGCAAACCTCATTGTTATGGCTATGATGGAAAGCGGTGTTTCTGCTGAGGAAGCCTACAGGAGAATATGGATGTTTGACAAATACGGGTTACTCGTTCAGGTACGGCTGCACCATCCCTTGATACACCACAATACACAATGGTCAGTGCTTCCCGTGTCCTTCTCACAAAAAGAATCTACTGTTTATCCCTAGGGCCGAGAACAAAATGTAGATTCCAATCAAGAACCATTTGCGCATCAGGCTCCAGAGCAGTTACCAAAGACGTTTGTAGAGGCAGTAAATGTACTTCGGCCTTCAGCTATCATTGGTAAGTAAAGTTAATTTAATTTCTATGTTTCCGTCATTTAGTTATTCGCTGCATTTAATTTTCTCCAAAGAGGTTGGTGGCACTGGTTTGTGTTTCTGCTGGTGTAAGTAAGATGAAAATGTGAGGTCCATTTTCTGCTTGAAAATACACTGAGGCCACATGTCTTGAAGGAGCTGTTTTGTCCTGCAGATCACCAATACCCATTAGGTCACTGATAGATGTGTTGATTTATAACTGTGGCTGCCTGCAGAGATCAGATGAGATTACAGATGTTCCATGGTACAACTCTGTAATGTCCTTTGCACGTGATTTGCTTGGAAAAGAAAAGGCTTTTGGCTGAGCAGCTACTTTGAAGTTCATAGCCAGCATATGAATGTACCCCATTTTTATGTATTTGTACCTGTTTGGGTGTGGTCTGAAATACCAATATCAAGGGAATTTGCATTGAACAGTTAACACCCAGCTAAGATGAATCATCTGTGGAAGGGCTGGGGTTCCCACTTCCTTATTTAGGGCAGTGTTAAGTGTTCTTTACACAGATCAGTACAGAAAATCATGTAAAATAGGCTTTTGGAGCCATTAATCAGGTGCTCCTGTGAAAACGAGATTTTTAAGCCACTACTAACAGAGCAGCGCGTGGTCTGCTTCTCCTGCTGCTGGAAAAGCCTGTGATGTTGTGCTCTGAGTGGGAATCTTTGGGGTGACTTGAACCTCATAGACTCATAGAATCACTAGGTTGGAAAAGACCTTTGAGATCATCAAGTCCAACCATTCCTGTTCACTACTAAACCAGATCCCTAAGCTCCTCATCCGCCCATCTTCTAAACCCCTCCAGGGATGGGGACTCTGCCACCTCCCTGGGCAGCCCCTGCCAGTGCCTGAGAACCCTTTTGGTGAAATTTTCCCAATGTCCAGCCTGAACCTGCCCTGGCGCAGCTTGAGGCCCTCCCCTCTCATCCTCTCACTTAGTGAAAGAGACCAACACCCATCTTGCTACAACCAACCTACTTAATCTACAATTGCTGTCAATATGCTGTCACATATTGATTCTGATTTCCATGTGTTTCCATTTACTTCAGGAGTTGCAGGAGCTGGGCGGCTCTTCTCTCAGGACGTGATCAAAGCGATGGCCTCTATCAATGAGCGACCCATCATATTTGCACTGAGTAACCCGACAGTGAAAGCTGAGTGCACAGCAGAGGAGGCCTATACGCTAACAGAGGTACGTAGGGCTTAGAAATGCTGAATTGTTGGCACTGGTAAATAGCGCTGTTTGCTGGCTGTGAAAGTGCAAGAACCCAAATTATTGGAGTATTGTGTCCAGTTCTGGAATCCCCAGCAGAAAAAGGAGCTGGAACTGTTGAATTGTGTCCAGAGGAAGCCATGAATATCATCCGAGGGCTGGAGCCCCTCTGCTCTGAGGACCGGCCGGGAGAGCTGAGGTTGTTCACCGTGGAGAAGAGAAGGCTCTGGGGAGACCTTAGAGCAGCTTCCAGTGCTGAAAGGGGCTCCAGGAAAGCTGGGAAGGGACTTTTTATAAGGGCCTGGAGTGATGGGACACAGGGCAATGGCTTTAAATTGGAAGGGGGAAAGATTTTGATAAGATGTTAGGAAGAAATTCTTCGTGCTAAGGGTGGTGAGGCCCTGGCCCAGGTTTCCCAGAAAAGCTGTGTCTGCCCCATCCCTGGAGGGGTTCAAGGCCAGGTTGGATGGGGCTTGGAGCCCCTGATCCAGTGGGAGGTGTCCCTGCCCATGGCAGGGGTGGGACTGGATGACCTTCATGGTCCCTTCCAACACAAACCATTCTGTGATTCTATGAATCTATTTTGTTATTACTTGACTTACTGACATAATAATGCAGATTTTTCTTCTGGTAAAAGTAAATTTGAAAGGAGGCTATTTGAAAAGAAATTTTGGTTTTTAAATAATGACATTTTGAAAAGCTTAGGACAGCCTAAATCTTGCTATTACTTTTTAAGAGAAGAACCACTATGTACAGTTTCATAGCTCTGATCAGTTACCTGTTTCCCACAATGCTTTTCATTTATTTGGGGTTTCAGAAAGGACATCTTATGTTAACATCATAATAGAGACTAGGTGCAATCTTGTCCTGCACTTGGGACACAACAACCCTGAGCAGCTCCAGGCTTGGGGAAGTGTGGCTGGAAAGCTGCCTGGAGGAGAAGGACCTGGGGGTGTTGGTTGACAGCGACTGAACATGAGCCAGCAGTGGCCCAGGTGATCAAGAAGGCAGGTGGCTGAGGGAGCTGGGGGTTGTTTAGCCTGGAGGAGTCTGGGGAGAGACCTCAGTGCTGTCTGCAACTGCCTGCAGGAGATTGTGGTGAGGTGGGGGCTGGTGGCTTCTCCCAAGTGGCAGGCTATGGGACAGGAGGAAATGGCCTCAAGTTGCACCAGGCCAGGTCTAGACTGGATATCAGAAAAATTTCTTCACAGAAAGGGTTCTGCGGCACTGGCCAGGGAGGTGCTGGCGACTGATGCCTCTAGTTCACGAGTCTGTGGTGGCCCTCTGTCCTCATGCTCCCCTCTCACAACGTCTGTGTCTTGTACACTGGCATCACCAAATGTCAAAATGATTGAACCAAGAATAAACACACCTCGTTCGACACCATTAGCTCCAGCCATTACACTGTAGAGACGTGTCGGCTGAGGTTTTGGGGTGGGGTTTTTTCACTAACGCTATCACCAGCACATCCAGACCTTGGTTTTGCCTTTAGTGAGGCAAGCTTTTTATCCTTCTGTATAGCTTTTATATAGGACTGATCATCTTAGAAGAGAACCTAAGAGCAGGACGCAGCAGCAAAGAAGCAGCCTGAATGCTCTGAGCTGCCTGGGAATGCCTTTTGTTTACCTTGTAGGTGCCAGCTTGCTGTGATCTCTCCTCTTTATTTGTTGCTTTTTTTTTAATACAGCCCCATATCAAGTGATTCATTTATGTGAAAATGAATGGGTGGAGATCTTTCCTTTTTTCTTGGTACAGAGCTATGAACATCTTCCTTCCAGTGTTAGTGCGGCTCAGTTTCCAGTGTAACAACCTCAGTAGTGTTAAGCTCGCACTGGGAAAGACAGAACTCCGTTATATCCAATTGGCTTCCAGATTCTCGTCTGTGTTTCTGAGCCTCACAGCTTGGAAGGAACTTGCTACAGAGATGTGCAGGTCCAGAGTGAGCCCTAGGCACGAACAACAGCCTCCAGATGAAATCTAGCCCTTAGCTTTTAATAGTAATGGAGAGCACTTTTAAATGAAGATGGTTTAATATCTCTTGGGTGTCTTATGTTAGCCAGAGTAGGGAGTTAGGCAGTGTTTCAGTATATTAAATCAAATTCCTGTATCTGAGATAGAAAGTAAACACGAATTAGTTATGCAACCAAGCCTTTAGCAGGCATAAATAAATATAAAAACTACCAGTGCCATGATGGTGAAAGGGGGCCTGCGGCGCTATTACAGGGTGAATCAACCTGATTTTTCTTTGCACTTTTCATAGAATATCAACAGAGCGCTAAGTGTTTAAAGGGAAGAAGCTCACTTATCCCCTGTGACTGTGTGTTGAGTCCCAAGGAGCTGGACACTCAGGGCAGTTGTCGCTATCAGATGCAGAAGGGAGGCAGTGCTGGGTACATCGAGGTGTGGTGACATTTTCAGTGATGCAGCTGTGTGAGGACCAAGGTATTTTAAAAGTTCGTGGCATTATAGAGGGACGTAGACAGGCTGGATTCGTGGGCTAACACCAACGGGATGCAGTTCAGCAAGGCCAAGTGCCGGGTCCTGCACCTGGGACACAACAACCCCATGCAGCACCTGGGGAAGAGTGGCTGGAAAGCTGCCTGGAGGAGAAGGATCTGGGGGTGTTCATTGACAGTGGCTAAACATGATCCAGCAGCGGCCCAGGGGGCCAAGAAGTCTCCTGGCTTGGATCAGAAACAGCGTGGCCAGCAGGAGCAGGGAGGTGGTTGTGCCCTTGGATTTGCTCTGGTGAGGCCACACCTTGAATCCTGGGTTCAGTTTAGGGCCCCTCACTCCAAGAAGGACATTGAGGGGCTGGAGCAAGTCCAGAGAAGAGAATGGAACTGGGGAAGGGGCTGGAGAACAAGGTTTATGAGAGAGCTGGGGGTGTTTAGCCTGGAGAGAAGGAGGCTGAGGGGAAACCTCATTGTTCTCTACAACTGCCTGAAAGGAGGTTGTAGTGAGGTAAGTGCTGGGCTCTTCTCTGAAGAGACAGACAATGGGACAAGAGGAAATGGCTTCAAGTTGCACCAGGGCAGGTTCAGATTGGACTCAGGAAAAATTTCTTCACTGAAAGGGTTGTCAGGAGCTGGCAGAGGCTGCCCAAGGAGGTGGTGGAGTCCCCATCCCTGGTGGGATTTAAAAGATGGGGATATGAGGTGCTCAGGGATCTGGTTTAGCAGTGGTCAGGTACGATTGGACTGGATGATCTCAAAGGTCTTTTCCAACCAAACAATTCTGTCATTCTATGAAATGGAGAAGAGGGTCTTTATTTCTCTTTCCCTGTATTGGATCGTTATACCCTTTTGTCCATTACTTTCCGTAAGTTACTCTTTACAGACATGGGTTATTCAGACACGTAAATATTACTGGTCAGCAGATGAACAGGTGTAATTTTGTTTTGGTTTTTATCATGTCCTGTAGTAACAGGACGAGGGGTAACAGTTTTAAACTGAAGGAGTGCAGGTTTAGATTACACATGAGGCTGATCAAACACTGGCCCAGGTTGTCCAGAGAAGCTGTGGCTGCCCCATCCCTGGAGGGATTCAAGGCCAGGTTGGATGGGGCTTGGAGCCCCTGATCCAGTGGGAGGTGTCCCTGCCCAGGGCAGGGGTGGGACTGGGTGGGCTTTGAGGTCCCTTCCAACCCAAACCATTCTGACTCTGTGACTTTGGTTTTGACTCCTTTGACTTTTCTCCAGGTCTCATGTTTGTTTACGTAACAGCAATTTCCTAGAAAATCCTCTCCAGCTTTATTTTGACATTTAATTAACAAAGTTTGTCAGGCAGTTTGGGATCAGAGCTGTCAGCCCCATGTTTCTCCTGGCCTTGGAAACGGCCTCATCCTGGCTGGTGTGAAATCTTAGGCTAACCTAGAACATTAGTCAGGAAACAAAGCTACCATTCATCACTAACCTTTTATTCCTTATTCTTTTTCCACTAGATGGCACCTGTAAAAGCCCGATGGTGGTTTAGTGCCCTCTGCTGCCTGTATTCCATGGGCTGTTGTTGTATTGTCATTTTCATCATCTTTTGGTCATGTCCTCGAATATTTTTGCTCCCTACACCAGCAGGCTGCTCTTAGAGATATGCCTGTTGTCTGAAAAGTCAGATTCATTACCTGGCATGCAAACATCCAATCTCACACACCAAGTCGTGACACTGATTTTATTCGAGTTATGCAAGTCTGGGTGCTTGGTGGCTTTTCCAGTCAAGCAGCCATGACTGGAGCCTCCACACTCAACTTATTACAAAAGTTACAGAGTGAAAACATTCCAAGTACTTCCCTCTATAAGTGGTTGGTCAGTGATTTAATACAATTACATGTGGTTGCATCGATTCATGTGGTACTTGGCACTGGTGAGGTTGCACCTTGAATCTTGTGTTTGGTTTTAGGCCCCATACTCTAAGGACATTGAGGGGCTGGAGCACATCCACAGAAGGGAATGGAGCTGGGGAAGGGGCTGGAGCACAGGGGTTCTGGAAGCAGCTGAGGGACCTGGGGCTGCTTAGTCTGGAGAAGAGGAGGTTGAGGGGAGACCTCATTGTTCTCCACAGCTCCCGGAAAGGAGGCTGTGGTGAGGTGGGTGCTGGTCTCTTCTCCCAGGTAACAAGGGATAGGATGAGAGGAAATGGCCTCAAGTTGCACCAGAGGAGGTTAAGACTAGATATTAAGAAAAGTGTCTTCACAGAAGGAGTGGTGAAGCCCTAGCAGAGGCTGCCCAGGGCAGTGGTGGTGTCACCATCCCTAGAGGTATTCAAAAAATGGGTAGCTGTGGTACTTGGGTTCAGCAGGCACGGTGAGGTTGGGCTGATGGTTGGACTGGATGAGCTTAGAGGTCTTTTCCAACCTTAATGATTCTGAGATCATGCAAGTTTTCTAGTGCACATATTCAGTGAGTCATGGTCTGCCCTAAGGACACTTTTCCCATATGTTCCTCTGCTTAACTGGCAATCTTGATGACAAGGCCTGATTTAATACATCCTCATTCAGCCCAGATGTCCAAGGCATTCCTTACATCAGATTAGGACTGCTTTGATGTTTCACTTAGTACAAGTTCTGCTGTTCTATTTAAAATAAACAAATCTTGGTCCTTCAGTGATTACTGTCAAGGTGTTCAGAACAGCTCACATTCTTTTGCAACATGCCCTAACGTAGTTCCCGAGTCTTTAGCTTCTTTGGTAATTTGTTCCCAAATTTAGTGGTCCTGGGGAGGCTTAAATATTTTAAAGTAATGTTATTGAACTGATTATTCAAAAGAAAGTCCAAGATGCTTTGCCTACAGGGCTTTTTCTGCTTGAGGAAGAGATCATTGATCTGGAGGGTGCATTGCACACTACAAACTCTGGATTTGTTTTGATACTGTGTGCTGATTAAAATCCTTTTCAAAGGAATGATAAACAAACTGCATTATTCACTCTATTGCTGAGAGAGAGCTGTCAGCAATGGAAGTATGATACAGAAGTACCTCCCTTCACCCTCCCACCCTTCAGTAAACAAGCAATGTTTTTGTTCGCGTTCCTCTGTTTCAGTCTCCTTTTGGAAGGGCCGTTATTCAGCTGTCTTAGTGCAGTCCCTGTGGTGGTGGGTCCTGGCTCGTGGCCACGGTTCCTGATGTATGGCTATGGTTATAATAATGCTTTGTTTTGGTTTTGAGTGGTTCCTCAAAGTCTCTGCTGCCTTAAAGAAAGGTGAATGATAAAACAAACAGATTCCTTCCATCCCTTATAAAGCTGCACAATTTGATGTGTATGCTTGTGCCTTTTGCTTCCCAGATGTTCGCTGCAGAAACATGGCAGATGCTCACTGGTTCTTGCATCTCTGCCTGGTTCTGCTGGGAAGGGTGGGTTTGGTGGTTGTTCTTCTAGGACGGTAGGAATTGAATCAGACAGGGACTTAAGTATGTGCCTGTGTCCAGTTGCATTCAGAAAGCCTTTATGCATTTGGCTCTGTGCTTGAGCACCTTCCTGACTGTCCTAGAACTGCCTGGGAGCTGCAGGGCTCTGGTGTCCCTGTATTTCGTAACGTAAGTTGATGCGAGGGCTGGAGCACCTCCCCTACAAAGACAGGCTGAGAGAGCTGTGGGTTTTGAACCTGAAGAAGAGAAGGCTCTGGGGAGACCATAGAGCAGCTTCCAGTACTGAAGGGAGACCTACAGGAAGGGTTCTTTATCAAGGAGAGCAGGGATAGGATGAGGGGGAATGGTTTGAAGCGGAAAGAAGGGAGATTTAGATAAGTCATTTGGGAGAAATGTTCTCCTGTGGGGGCAGTGAGGCCCTGGCCCAGGCTGCCCCATCCCTGGAGGGGTTCAAGGCCAGGTTGGATGGGGCTTGGAGCCCCTGATCCAACAGGAGGTGTCCCTGCCTCTGGCAAGGGGTTGGAACTGGATGGGCTTTAAGGTCCCTTCCAACCTGAACTATTCTATGATTCTATTGCTCCGTACCATTGGCTCTTTGGAAGCTGCGTGACTGTGATTGTCCCTCTATTTTTCAGGGCCGTTGCTTGTTTGCCAGTGGAAGCCCCTTTGACCTGGTCACTCTGAAAGATGGAAGAACCTTCAAACCAGGCCAAGGAAACAATGCTTATATCTTTCCAGGTAACAAATAAAGTTGTCTTCCTCTCATATTCAAGATTAGGCTATTAGGACCTCTTCTTGTGTTCCCCTGCCACATGAGGCACAGGTACTGAAGAAGCTTGAGAGACGTTAGCAGCATTTAAAGCTGAGAACTTAACCAAACGAATGAAAGAGAGAAAATCGGTTAAGGATGGATGTTTGGCTTGTGCAGCTACACGCACACAGTGAGGTCACCCAACTGGAAATTTCTGAGAAAACAAAACAGTGCGATTAAAGGCTTTGAAAGCTGCTGCATTATGGGTTCTTCTGCTTGTTCTGGGGTGGGAAGAGGAGAAAATCAGTGTCGATATGATCCTCTTGAAGTTAGTCTATACAACTGAGGGTACAAAAGAAGCACTAGAGATATTTTCCTGGCTTCCTCTTTCCTCCTTTTCTTCCCTGAGCTACTAAGATCCAGCCTCTTGTTGAAAATCACCTGTTATGGTAAATGAGTAGCACATAGTAATAGTTTTGTGAATGTGCGTAGAAAGCAATGGGAATGTTTTTAGAAGTGAGTTGTGTTTCTCCAGCCTGGAGAAGAAGAGACTCGGGGGAGACCTTAGAGCATCTTCTAGTACTGAAACAGGCTACAGGAAAGCTGGGGAGGGGTTCTTGATCAGGGCATGCAGGGATGGGACAAGGGGAAACGGTTTTCAGCTGAAAGAGGGGGAGATTGAGATGAGATCCTAGGGAGAACTTTTTTCCTGCGAGGATGGGGAGGCCCTGGCCCAGGTTGCCCAGAGCAGGGGTGGCTGCCCCATCCCTGGAGGGGTTCAAGGCCAGGTTGGATGGGGCTTGGAGCCCCTGATCCAGTGGGAGGTGTCCCTGCCCGTAACAGGGGGTAGAATCAGATAGTCTTTAAGGTCCCTTCCATGATTCTATGACCCTAGATGACTCACAGCTTCTTGGCAGCAGGCTGCATGTTTTAAAATGCTGTGGCCCTAATTGGCAATAATTTTATTGTAGGCGTGGCTCTCGCTGTGATCCTCAGCAGCGTTCGACATATTAGTGATAAGGTTTTCCTAGAGGCTGCTAAGGTAAGTGTGGAAGCAGCGTAGGCCGTGGCTTCTGACATGATGGGCAATTTCTCAACTCTTGCTGAAACTCTCAGTTTTCCTATTTGTTTTCTGTTGGTTTTATCCATCCCCAATGGAAAAAAAAAAAAGTTTTGATCAAACAGAATTGTGAGAAGTTCTGTCTTCCATGACATGAAAGAAAGATGATGCGAGGGCTGGAGCAGCTCTGCTCTGGGGACAGGCTGAGAGAGTCGGGGTTGTTCAGCCTGGAGAA
Organism: Phaenicophaeus curvirostris; assembly: GCF_032191515.1. Lineage (NCBI taxonomy): Eukaryota > Metazoa > Chordata > Aves > Cuculiformes > Cuculidae > Phaenicophaeus > Phaenicophaeus curvirostris. The sequence continues at coordinate 75,203,856 of NC_091431.1, forward strand.
GGCTCCGGGGAGACCTTAGAGCAGCTTCCAGTACTGAAAGGGGCTCCAGGAAAGCTGGGGAGGGACATTTTACAAGTGACTACATAACATGTGTAAGGATAGGATGATGAGGAATAGCTTTAAATTGGAAGGGGGAAGATTAATCTGTTAGATGAGACATTAGGAAGAAATTCTTCACACCGAGCGTGATGAGGCCCTGGCCCAGGTTGCCCAGAGCAGGGGTGGCTGCCCCATCCCTGGAGGGGTTCAAGGCCAGGTTGGATGGGGCTGGGAGCCCCTGATCCAGTGGGAGGTGTCCCTGCCCATGGCAGGGGAGTGGAACTGGATGATCTTCAAGGTCCCATCCAACCCAAACCATTCTATGATTCTATGGTATTTAATTTTTCATCCTAAAACCAAACATTGAAGTAGGAAAGCCATATGCAAACTGGTTCTCAGTCTCCTAAGTCTGGCAGCAGTCTTGCTGCCTCCTGCCCCGTCTCTGGGTTCCTCAGCTGATGATGTGGTCAGGAATGTACGTGACCCCCAGTGTCCCGTCCTCTCTTGCCTTTCCACTCTGGAGCAGGAGCTCCTACCACATCAGAATAGTCAGTGAATCGACTGGCCAGATGCATGGGCATGTTGTGCCCTTATAGGTTCTGTGGTTATGGGTAGTTCAGCCTCAAAAAAAAAAAAAAAAAGGATCTTGTTTTACTAAATGGTCCACAAGCAGAATTTACTGATACAAGGACAGATTGCAGAGTCGATCTTTGAGAATTTTGAGCTTGTGACTGTCATATCCTAGTGCTTTGGGAGCACTCCTGCAGTAAGAATATGGCAGCTTATTTCTCACAGGTGTTTTAGCATGTTGCTGATCCCATTTGGGATGCAGTAAATAGAACTTGTTTGTTTTTCTAACTCAGGCGTTGGCAGAACAGTTGACCGATGAAGAACTTGCACAAGGAAGACTTTATCCTCCATTGTCTAATATCAGGGAAGTTTCTATTTATATTGCTGTCAAGGTGAGTACGACGCATAAAACTGGACTAAACTAAAAGTGGTTTACGTGTACGTTAACTTGCTGAATTGCACAGTATGACCCTTGAACACTGGGTGATTGGGCACAAGATTCCCAGTTCTTTGTCTGGGAATAAATGCCTTTAATGAGAGGCAATTATAAAAAAACCTACGTTTGTAGGATGCTTCAGTTTGGCAGCAATAAAGGGCCAAAATGATGGTCCTTTGATTTCTGAAATTAAATTTTCAGACCCCTGGAAAGCATTTTGGAATTTTAAAAAGCCTTTGCCTTTATCCCGTTCGTGAGTCCTAAACATATTGCAGTGGAAGTGTGGATGTTATGTGAATGTAGTAAAAGGCACAAACCACATGGTGATTTAACTTCCCAGGTTATGGAATTTTTGTATGCAAACAACATGGCTTTCCATTACCCTGAGCCTGCGGACAAGAACCGTTACATTCGATCCAAGGTTTGGACCTACGAATATGAATCCTTCATGCCAGATGTGTATGACTGGCCTGAATCTAAGGTTCACTGATGCATCAGAAGATGGCACTCCTCAGGCAGTATCTTCTACTCTGCAGGGATCCCTTTTTCAGACCAATTTAAGTCATGATCTTCGAGTCCTGTAATTTATTTTCACTCATTTTCTTGTCTTTTTTCCCCTTTTGCCTTGTTTTTCACTTGATGTAGATTTCTCCCCACGCTCCTAAGTACCTGATAAATTGTATTGGTGATGGCATCTGTCGCAGGAATGAGAGAGCTCTCCAAAATTAATTTAAATAATGGCATTGCATTTCTAGCTTAGAACCTGCACCCCACTGAAGAATCCATTAATGACATTTTGCCTGCATTTGTTGATGAACTTACGCTCTCTCATTGCTGTATGATTTATTCCTGCTTTTAATAATCAGTCTTCTACTCTTCCTAGTGTTGTCACACTGCATAATCTGTGACATCACCAGAAGCATTTGTCATTAAAAAAAAATAGGACAGTTTAAGACAGGCTTAACGGTCGATGGGCTTCCTGTTTTAGTCTGGTGGTTAAAGATGCCTGTGTCTGTCCTAGTGGCATCAGCTGCTCTGTTTCTATCAATGTGCTTTGAGGAGCAGTGTGGTGAGCACAGTGGGGCCTGCAGCAGTGTTTGAATTCTGTGTTTTCAGCGCTGCATGAGATCTGTTGTCAGGGAAAACAAAAAGTGAACTAGTTAAAATTACCTTCAGAAAGCCTGAAAATTATACTAATCACTCTAATAGGTTTTAAAAGCAAAGCTACGCTGTTGCATAATAAAGGCAGGATCTGAAGTAATCTATGGAAATCTAAGAGATTTTTACAAGGGGATTTTCTGCAGTGGACTCCAAGGTGATGCACCATAAGATTTTTGTTTCATTTGTTAATTATTTCAAGGTTCTGTTTCTTCCAAGCTAAATTGTTTTCTCCCTTGCATACCATTGTTGTCATAAAAAGACCTCTGTGCGTGATGTCTTCATGACATCGCTGACACAAAACCTCCTAAGTGGACTCACTTGCCACTTTGAACAAACCCCCCATGTGCAGCTGATGAAGCTGAAACAGAAAGTGTTGCAGGCAGCTATGGACACACACATTTACAGAAGTTTGAATGTTCCTTGTAGTCTCAGTTCGGTTTGAATGCAGGGCTCGAAAGATTTAATGCTTAGAAGCTCCAGGTCGATCACTCCATCTTCCTCTCTCCATTTTATAGGTCTAATTTGCCAGCATTCTTGTGTGAAAAGCAAAAATGCCGAGTTTGATTTTTACTTGCAATGAATTGTTCCCCACATTTGATGCAGACAGCACAATGTGCATTCCTTTTCCTTTTCATGTGAGGTTTGTGTGCCCTCTATTACTTTGTGTTAGCAGGCAAGGGCACCCAGCAACAGTTACAGTCTGTGAGTTCTGTAAATCTGCTCTCTTGTAACAAGAACAATGGCATGTCAGGAACAGAAATAAATGCTACGTGTCGTTCCATAGTTTGTTTGCATCAAGGCAAACGAGGACAAAACAAAAAGATCAATGTGAAAGGGCTATACTGGCAAACCTGAAGCTGTAATCCAAAGAGAGGAAGGAAAGCTTGCTCAGGATTTACCCATGCCAAGCAGCTCTCATATCCTCATTTATATTGGAAAATGCAGTCTCCACAGAACAAGCCCAAAACAGAATGAGGAAAATAGTCTCTGTACCCACCCAGAACATGATCTCTGTCACCTAGGATCTGATTTTAAAGTTATGTTCATGTATTAGATAAAAAACTAGTAGATTTTAGGAAGGTTTTACCTAAGTGTGGAAAGAAGACTGATTACCTAAACGCAGACCCTGGTGATATGGGGAAAAGACTGAATATTCAGACTGTGGTAAAGTGCGGTCTAGTGAGGCTCGAAATGCTCCATGGCCAAGCTGGGCAACATTGGTGGTTCGCAACTTGTATATGTAAGTATATGTACAAAAAAAGACCAACACACGCATGATGTTTTTACAAAGAATGCTTTTTTTCATCTATTTTTGCTATGCCTGGTTTTTATTGTATTTAAAGTTGTGATCCTACTGAAAAATTATTTATTTAGTGTACGAATTGTTTTTACCTTCTGAAAATCCAGCTCTAGCTGAAGCCTGTTGCAGTGTTTCAGTGGAGTTCTGCACCAATGGATTCAGGTATATTGGGAACGCACACTTCCTCTCTTCTGCCAACAAAATAATTAGGCAGAGGAGTAACAAAAATATCCCATGCACTGATCCCTTGTCCTAGCTGAGAAGGATCAGGGAGGCAGGGCAATCAGTCCGTAAATACAGCCTTGTCTTACAACATAAAGATCTGCATCCATCTGTTTGGTCGGATTATTTTTTCCAGGCAAGACGTGCAGTCATGATTCATAATCTGTGCGTGTTGATAGGACTCAGGAAAACCTGGCGCGTGAGAAAATAGCGTTACCTGCACGCAGCAGGAGTCTGGCTTTGGGCAAGAGCGGTTTTGCTTCCCAAAGGGAGCATCCGTGCAGGGAATTCGCAGCAGCTGCTGTCAAGCCCAGGGAAGGCGCGTGTTTCGTGAAGTGCAGTCCTTTCCCTTCCTGGCACAGGCTCCCATCTGGCTTTAGGCAGGTGCTGAGAGGGATTGTTCAGAACTGGCCAGCAGCAGGATTTTCCCAAGTCCAAAGGGTTGTCCACAATTTCTCTGTAAATCCCACTGCAAGGGTGAGAGGCAAACCAGTCCTGAACTTCTCAGAGGCTCCAGTTACAACACAGCCCTACGCTGATGGGGCTGCAGATGTGTTGGAGCTCTGGAGCAGAGAAGGCCTTGGCTTCATCTCTAACTTCTCCCAGTTACAGCAGCCCAGTGGTACCAGTTAGACTTAATCTATGCATACCGACCTGTGGACATGGTTTAGTCAGGTTTAATGGATCTTCTACAGCTTTTGATTTGGACACGGCAGAACGTTGCCTCTAATGTACAGCCACTGTTTTCTGTCAGCCACAGGGAACCTGTCAGCTCACAAAGTTTTACGTGCATTTCACCCTCCCTTTCATCTTCTTTTCAGACTTTTTAAAAATAAAAGACATAGATTCATCTTCAGTTCTGTGTATTCTTCAGATCTAATTAATCTTTGAATTAATTACAACTGCTAATGTTAGTAAGGAAACATAGTATCTTTTTTACATATTCCACTTATCTTGATTTTTACTGTTTGCTGTTGTACTCGAAAGCATTTACTGGTCTTTATTTACACAGAAAATTCTCTTGCACGGTATGCAAAGGGAAAAAGCTGTCACCAGGATGTATTTTGTAGTGCTGCATAGCATAAGTTAAGCTTATACTGTTCTTTAAGAAGGTTTATTATGTAAAGGATGACTGGCCTAGCTCTTCACCCAGCCCCGGTGGCTTTTGCCCTCCGCATGTTGCACAAATCTGTCTTCCATGTATTTTTTGTGAGGAAATAGCTTGAATTGCCCCAAGTCCTTGTAGTGAGAGGACGGGGGGTCAATGGGGATAAACTGGAGAGGCAGATTTAGACTAGGCATAAGGAGGAATTTCTCCTCTATGAGAGAGGGAAGGCCCTGGCCCAGGTTGCCCAGGGAAGCTGTGGCCCCATCCCTGGAGATGTTCTAGGCCAGGTTCATGGGCCCTTGGGCAGCCTGGTCTGGTGGGAGGTGTCCCTGCCCATGGCAGGGGGGTTGGAACTACATAATCTTTAAGGTCCCTTCCAACCCAAACCATTCTATGATTCTATTCTGGATGTGTAGAACACGTCCAAGAGGATCATAAACTCCCACTGAGTTCAGTATTTCCAAGCCTGATCCAAGACTTTCTTCCTTAAAACCAACAGGAACAGGACAGAGCCTTTTAGTAGCAATGGGGATGTCTAGGGGACGAGAAGGAAGGTAGCCAAGGGAGCGCAGCCTTTTTTTATTGAATATGTGTGGTGATATTCAAGATACTACAAAGGTTTGTGTGTTCCTGAAGTGTAGCCTGCATGCCAACAACTGACGTGTAGAGGAAGACCATTAAAACATTTGGCCGATAGATTTTTAAAACCCAGATGTGACTCCTGGTGTAAGTTCTCGGTTATGTTTGTGAACAGCGTTGTTTCATGACATTGTGTTTGTTTTCCAAGCCTGAAACAAAACAACACTTGACGTGTTATAGAAGATCACAGGTTTCCTTTGGTAGGTGCGTGTCTTTGTACTGTTTTACGCCAGCACGCTGTTTTGCAGGTGGGGTACAGCAACCCTTTGTCACACTCCTCTGGTAGAAACTGTAAAGGTAAATGATACACCTTTTAGTGTATTCTGATTAGTGACTATTGTACAGCTACAACTGTGAATTTTAGTTCAGCTGAGTCTGGGCCTGAGTAAATCCAAGTTGTCTTCCTTCGTTTGCTCCGGGTCTTGACTTCAAGGTGCGGATTTGAGGCACCTCTGTCATTCAGATAAAGCTGTCTGCGAGACTCTGGATTGGACTGAGAACAGTACATTTTGGACTCCTTTCTCAGCTATAAGTGCTATTCCTGAGTTTAAGAAAACCACTATGATTTTTGGACCGTTTTTAAGACGATGCCTACTGCTATCCTGTTTCATAACCACCATACACAATAAGCAGGGATTGGTCCTACATCTAGAGCAAGGAGAAAATCTAGAGCAAAGTTCTAATTGCACCCACTTGACAGCGGACTTTGAGCAGTGTAATTCATTTGCTGCTGGTGAAGGGACATCTCATTCTGTGTGGATCTACCTTGACCTACTCCCGAAATACACGTTTTCATGGTATTGGAAAGCCTGCAGGCGTTCTGGGTGAGCCGAGAGGAAAATTCATCGTGCTTTAGACCTCTGCTTCTTACCATCGACCCCCAAGGGTGCAGCTTACTCTTGCCTTCTCTGGTGGAACGTGTGCTCACAGCTAGATGGTACATGGGGAATCTGGAGCCTGGTGGCACGGTGGACTATGGCTACAGCCTGTGTGAGAAGCGGCCTCGCATCAGATGTTTATCTCGCTGTGCAGGAACCATATGGTGTGCGTTTACGTTCTCCACACACAACATGGAACTCTCCAAGCACCTTTGACTTTGACTTATCCATCCGTTAAGTAGTTCCTTTCTAATGAAAAAGGAAACAAAAAATACTTACAGGACTACACATACACAGTAAGGTGGCCAGTTCGTCAAGAAATAAAACATCAAAGTAACTTACATTTATTTCTCTGTTAAACATATCTACCTTAAACAAATAAGCATAAGCTTAATGGAGTGCTTGTGGGAACAGTTCTAGCCTAATCTGCCTGCAGTTGACTTTACCTGGGAGGGTCATTGCTCAGCTGAAACTAAAATTGTATTTAAATGTGAACTGATTGGGGATTTTTTTTTCTCTCCTTTATAATGTTGTAACTCTATTGAAATGTGTGTTCTGGTCTTCTATTTTCTTAGTAAAATGCATTCCCTTTGCCTAAATTGGTTTTGACTTTGTTTATTCTGAAACAATATTGCTGGACCTGCACAGAACTGGTACACAGTTGCTGAAATCAGGGACGTTATTTACCTTTTTTCCCTTGGTCCCATGCCAAAGGATCATCAAACAAAACAGGTACATAGGCTGCAGGCAAAGCAATTAATATTTTATTTCTAAGATGGTTTTCTGGAACATCTGGTTGTTTGACAGCACTTGTAAAGATGCTTTTTGCAAAGGGACGTCTGTGGAGCCTTGCTTAATGACATTGGATCATCTTTGTAGCCTCCTCTGGACCTGTTCTTACAGCTCCATCTCCTTCTTATGCTGAGGACTCCAGTACAGGACACAGGGCTCCAGGTGGGTCTCACAAGAGCTGAGCAGAGGGGCAGAATCCCCTCCCTTGCCCTGCTGGCCACGCTGCTGTGGATGCAGCCCAGGACACGGGTGGTTTCTGGGCTGTGAACACACATTGCTGGCTCATGTTGAGCTTCTCATCGCCAGAACCTCAAGTCCTTCTCCTCAGGGCTGTTCCCAGTCATGCTGTCTCCCAGCCTGTATTGAAACTGGAATTGCCGTGATCCAGTGGACATGGTTAAAACACCTTCACGGTCGCTGTGGGTCCAGACCAGAGTCCTTCACCTGCTGTCTGACAAAATGCACTCAGGCAAACACACTTTGAGGCAAAGGAATTTTGTTCTTTGGTAATTAACAAATGGTTACTGGAAAGATAAAGTAATTCAGAAAATAAACAATTTGTGGTCCAAATTTTTCTGTCCTTCCTGGCGCACACGTTCCCATTAATTTAATTCAAGTCTCACCAGCAGTCAGATTTATGAAGTCATTTAGTATCCGGACTGAGATAAGAGGGGAGCCCAGTAAGCAAAGACACATGGGCCTGCTAAGAAAAGAGACAATTCTAAAACACATTATATCAAAAAACCAGGAATTTCACCTAACTCCAGCAGTAAATGTACCCGCATTCACCGACACATCAATAAGTACCTGGACTCCTGCATTCAACCTGCGCTCAGTTCTGGAGTGCTCAGCACACAAAGGACATGGATTATAGAATCATAGATCAGTTTGGGTTGGAAGGGACCTCAAAGCCCATCCAGTCCCACCCCTGCCATGGGCAGGGACACCTCCCACTGGATCAGGGGCTCCAAGCCCCATCCAACCTGGCCTTGAACCCCTCCAGGGATGGGGCAGCCACCCCTGCTCTGGGCAACCTGGGCCAGGGCCTCCCCACCCTCATAGTGAAGAAATTCTTCCTAATGTCTAGCCTAAACCTGCCCATCTCCAGTTTATATGCATTGCCCCTTGCTCTATTACCACAAGCCTTTGGGAACAGACTCTCCACAGCTTTCCTGGAGCCCCTGTCAGGACTGGAAAGTTGCTATAAGGTTTCCTCAGAGCCTTCTCCAGACCGAACAACTACTCTCTCAGAGCAGAGGGGCTCCAGCCCTTGGATCGTCTCCATGGCCTCCTCTGGACCCATTCCAACAGTTCTATGTCCTTCTTCTGTTGGGGATTCCAGCACTGGACACAGGGCTCCAGGTGGGCTCTCATGAGAGTGGAGCAGAGGGGCAGAATCCCCTCCCTCGCCCAGCTGGCCACGCTGCTTTGGGTGCAGCCCAGGACACGGGTGGTTTCTGGGCTGTGAGCGCATGTTGCCTGCTCCTGTCAAGCTTCTCATCCCCAGCACCCCAAGTCCTTCTCCTCAGGGCTGTTCCCAATCTCTTCATCCCCCAGCCTGTATGGAAACTGTGGGTTGCCCTGACCCTGGTGCAGGACCTTGTTCTTGGCCTTGTTGAGCCTCATGATGTTCTCACAGCCCCACCTCTCCAGCCTGTCCAGGTCCCTCTGGATGCCATCCCCTCCGTCTGGTGTGACACCTGCAGCCCTCAGCTTGGTGTCATCCACAAGACACAGACCTATTGGAACGGGTACAGTGGAGACTGCAAGGATGATGTGAGGGCTGGAGCCGCTCTGCTGTGAGGAGAGACTGAGAGAGTTGGGGTTGTTCAGCCTGGAGAAAAGAAGGCTTCAGGGAGACTTTAAAGCAGCTTAAGATATGAAAAGGGGCTCCAGGAAAGCTGAGGAGGGGCTCTTGATCAGGGAATGCAGGGATAGGATGAGGGAGAAGGGATTTCAGCTGAAAGAGGGGAGATGGAGATGAGATCTTAGGAAGAAACGTTTTGCTGTGAGGGTGGGGAGGCCCTGGCCCGGGTTGCCCAGAGCAGGGGTGGCTGCCCCATCCCTGGAGGGGTTCAAGGCCAGGCTGGATGGGGCTTGGAGCCCCTGGTCCAGCGGGAGGTGTCCCTGCCCGTGGCCGGGGTGGGTCTCTCCGGGCTCTGAGCTCCCTCCCCCCAACCCTCGCGGGTCCCTCGGGGCGGGGTTTTCCCGCCCGCTGATGGCGTCACGCGGGGGGGGCGGGGCGGCCCCTCCCTCTCTCCCTCCCCCTCTCCCTCCCCTCCTCCCCCCGGTTCCCTCGTGGAGCCGCATCCCGGCTCTATCTTCCTTTTGGGGCACAAACAGGCGTTTTCCACACGCTTCCCACCCTCCCCACTGTCAGGTAATGCCACGTGGCCCCTCGCGGTACGTGGGGATCCTCGCTGCTGCCCCAGGGAAGGGGCCGCTCCCCCTGGGAGGGCGGCGGGGGCTCCGATGGAAACAGCTCAGCCCCAGGAAGGCTGGATTCTTCCCTTTGTAAGGTTTTAGCAAGTTTGCGGATGACACTAAGCTGGGTGGGAGTGTGGATCTGCTGGAGGGTCGGGAGGCTCCAAAGGGATCTGAACAGGCTGGATCCATGGGCAGAGTCCAATGGCAGGAGGTTCAACAAGGCCAAATGCCGGGTCCTGCACTTGGGGCACAACAACCCTGAGCAGCTACAGACTAGGAGAAGTCTGGCTGGAAACTGCCTGGAGGAGAGGGACCTGGGGGTGTTGGTTGACAGCGACTGAACATGAGCCAGCAGGGGCCCAGGTGGCCAAGAAGGCCAATGGCATCTTGGCTTGGATCAGAAACGGCGTGACCAGCAGGTCCAGGGAGGTTCTTCTCCCTCTGTACTCGGCACTGGTGAGACCGCTCCTCGAATCCTGGGGTCAGTTCTGGGCCCCTCACCACAAGAAGGATGTTGAGGCTCTGGAGAGAGTCCAGAGAAGAGCAACGAAGCTGGTGAGGGGGCTGGAGAACAGGCCTTATGAGGAGCGGCTGAGAGAGCTGGGGGTGTTTATCCTGGAGAAGAGGAGGCTGAGGGGAGACCTCATTGCTCTCTCCAACTACCTGAAAGGAGGTTGTGGAGAGGAGGGAGCTGGGCTCTTCTCCCAAGGGACAGGGGACAGGACGAGAGGGAATGGCCTCAAGCTCCGCCAGGGGAGGTTTAGGCTGAACATTAGGAAAAAATTCTTCACAGAAAGGGTCATTGGGCACTGGCAGAGGCTGCCCAGGGAGGGGGTTGAGTCACCTTCCCTGGAGGGGTTTAATGGACGGGTGGACGAGGTGCTAGGGAATTTGATGGGAATGGTTGGACTCAGTGATCCGGTGGGTCTCTTCCAACCTGGTGATTCTATGATTCTATGATTCTATAAATTCTTTCCTTTGAAAGGTACCTGGAGCTATTGAGGAAATGAGCTGGAAATACGTCTGAGAGCAAGGCAGGAAATAACTCCGGAGAAAGGCATCACAGTCTGTCCATGAGGTGAGACAGAGTCCTGTGCGTGGAAGCTCCGCTGCTTTTAGGAGGTAATCCTGCTCCTGCAAAGGCACCAGGCTCCCCAGAGAGAGAATCTGGCCCAGTAGAAGGGGAATAGAGTCAGGGAACGCTCTGGAATGCAAGGGTTATGGGGAGCATCTGGGGAACGTGGGGATGCTCAGCCTGATAGGAGGATGCTGAGGGGAGACCTCATCCAGGCACAAAGTGGCTGTATCTGCCTTTGGGGCACAAAAAGGTGTTTTCTATACACTTTCCACCCTCCCTAATGTCAGGTAATGCCATGTGGCCCCTTGCGGTGTCTGGGAATCCTTGCTGCCCTTGGGAGGGCTGTGGGGTCTCTGCTAGAAACAGCTCATCCCCAGAAATGCTGAATCCTTTCCTTTGAAAGGTACCTGGAGCTGTTGAGTCATGCGGAGTTGGGAAATGAGCTGAAAATACGTCTGAAAGCCGGGCAGGTAGTAAGTCTGGGAAGAGTGAGTCTGGAGAAAGGCATCTGAGTCTCTCCATAAGGTGAGGCGGCATCGGATTCCTGTGTGTGGAAGCTCCACTGCTTTTAGAAGGGTGTCCTGCTCCTGCAGAGGCACCGGGGTCCTCATCTGGATACACACACAGCTGACGTATGGCTGTTGATTATATAGAGCCCTTTGCGTCCCTCACGCAGCCTTCCGTGAAGGTTTTGTGGTGTTTCATCCTTCACTTAGGTCTGATGAGAAGGAAAATGCGGATCACTTTCAGGGATGAAGATGCACCTCAAGTCCTGGGTTCAGTTTTGGGCTCCTCACTGCAAGAAGGACACTGAGGAGCTGAACTGCATCCAGAGAAAAGGAGCGGAGCTGGGGAAGGTTTTAGAGCACAAGCCTTATGAGGAGTGGCTGAGGGACCTGGGTTATTTAAAGAGCCTGAGGGGAGACCTCATTGCTTTCTGCAGCTCCCAGAAAGGAGTTTGTAGCAAGGTGGGTCTTGGTCTTTGCTCCCAAATAACAAGTGATAGGATGAGAGGAAATAGCCTCAAGTTGTGCCAGGAGGCATTCAGGTTAGATATTAGGAAAAATGTCTTTACTGAAAGGGTAGTGAAGCCCTGGCAGAGGCTGCCCAGGGCAGTGGTGAGTCCCCATCCCTAGAGGGACTTAAAAGACAGGCAGAAAAGGTGCTCAGGGACCTGGTTTAGCAGTGGACAGGAACAGTTGGACTCGATGTCAAAGGTCTTTTCCAACCAAGCGATTCTATAATTCAATAATACCATAGCAAAGGCAAAGTAAATCAGTTCGCTCTGGCCTCCTGGGATCTCTGGAGTTGTTTTGAGGGGAGCAATTTTTTCCTCTTGGCGTTGAGGGGCTGCCCAGTCCTTATGTCTGGTAATAGCATTTAAATGTCATCAGGGGCTCTTTGGTGTCAGCCAGTCTGAAAAGGCTTTTGGAGAGAAGCATGTGCAGGAAAACGCATAGTTAGAATAAAGCAAAGAAGGAAGAAATAATAGATGAAAACATCCGGATAGAGCTATTTCTGCAGGTAATGAGTAAATGTCTTAAGTGGGCTGCGTGTTTGCAGCCTTCCACTGACACAAGACCAAAACCTGCTCCTTGTAGATAATGTGTTGTTTGAAAGTTATACCCTACTGCAGGGAGGTTTCATTTTTTAAGGGATGAGGAATTTGATCCTCACATTGAAGTACGTGGGATACCTTCACTGAAAGCAAAATGTTTTGTTTCTTTCCCAGCTTAAATACATACATTCAGTGGCTCAAAACCTCTCTTTCAGGTGGCACACCAACATATTTAAAATGGCAATGGATATAACTTTCCTCGGCACAGGCTCAGCGTTTCCCTCTCCAATACGAGGAGCATCGGCCTTAGTGCTTCGCCGGGAAGGAGAGTGCTGGCTCTTCGACTGTGGAGAGGGAACTCAAACGCAGTTTATGAAGAGCCACCTCAAAGCAGGTTTGTGCTTTTGAAAGGTGTAGGGGAAGGGATCTGAACAGGCTGGACCACTGGGCTGAGACCAATGGCAGGAGGTTTAACAAGGCCAAATGCCGGGTCCTGCACTTGGGGCACAACAACCCTGAGCAGCTCCAGACTAGGAGAAGTCTGGCTGGAAACTGCCTGGAGGAGAGGGACCTGGGGGTGTTGGTTGACAGCGACTGAACATGAGCCAGCAGTGGCCCAGGTGGCCAAGAAGGCCAATGGCATCTTGGCTTGGATCGGAAACGGCGTGACCAGCAGGTCCAGGGAGGTTCTTCTCCCTCTGGACTCGGCACTGGTGAGACCGCACCTCGAATCCTGTGTTCAGTTCTGGGCCCAGAACAGCTGAGAGAGCTGGGGGTGTTTAGCCTGGAGAAGAGGAGGCTGAGGGGTGACCTCATTGCTCTCTACAACTACCTGAAAGGAAGTTGTGGAGGGGAGGGAGCTGGGCTCTTCTCCCAAGAGACAGGGGACAGGATGAGAGGGAATGGCCTCAAGCTCCGCCAGGGGAGGTTTACACTGAACATTAAGAAAATATTTTTCATAGAAAGGGTGATTGGTCCCTGGCAGAGGCTGCCCAGGGAGGGGGTTGAGTCACCTTCCCTGGAGGGGTTTAAGGGACGGGTGGACGAGGTGCTGAGGGACATGGGTTAGTGATTGATGGGAATCACTGGACTCAATGATCTGGTGGGTCTCTTCCAACCTGATGATTCTATGATTCTATGAAGGGTAGAAGTTTCGTGAGATATAAACAACATGCCTTGTCCTCGTTCTCGTGGGTTTGAATATGTACAGAGCATGCATGAGCACCTGGACGTGCTGCATTTGGGCGGCAGTCGCTGAACCTGCTGCACAGCAGTCCTTGACTGCCCCTTTGGTAAAGAATTGTGTTCGAGAACCAAACTCTCCTGAATTAAATCCTTGGGCTTTGTGATTTCCAATGTGAGCTGCAGACTAACTTTGATCCGGCACAATTTGTGTTTCCCCAAATTCTGCTCTATCAGTAGATATTATGCTTCTGGTTTTGAGTAATTTTGTGTGGATTTGTGGTAATTTCTACATTTTGGCAATGAAGTTTCTACTTTGTGTAGAAATCAGACTTGCCTTCGGTTGCTAGGCTCTCGCTGTCTGCAAGGGCAGACTTCGGACTCTTCACATTCTAAAGTTGGAATTACCACTTAAAACAGAAAACCACTCTCCTGCTGCCCCAAAATCTAAAGGCATTGAGGTGAGGCCACACCTCACATCCTGGGTTCAGGTTTGGGCTCCTCACTGCAAGAAGGACATTGAGGGGCTGGAGCGTGTCCAGAGAAGGGAACGGAGCTGAGGAAGCGGCTGGCGCGCCAGGGTTCAGGGGAGTGGATGAGAGACCTGGGGTTGTTTAGTCTGGAGAAAAAGGAGGCTGAGGGGAGACCTCATTGCTCTCTGCAGTTCCCCAAAAGGAGGTTGTGGTGAGGTAGGTGCTAGTCTTTTCTCCCAAGTGACAAGCAATAGGACAACAGGAAATGGCCTCAACTTGTACAGGGTTGGAGGGTTAGATTGGGTATCAGGAAAAATTCCTTCACCGACAGAGTGGTGAAGCCCTGGAAGAGGCTGCCCAGGGCAGTGGTGGAGTCTCCATCCCTGGAGGGGTTCAAAAGCAGTGTAGATGTGGCACTTGGAGATGTGGTTCAGCAGGCACAGTGGTGTTGGGCTGACAGTTGGACTGGTTGATCTTAGGTGTGTTTTCCAACATTAATGATTCCATGATACTATGATTTAGTGACCAAGTGCATGGATTAACTTTTACTAAATTTACTGATGTTTACAGAATTATTCTTTAATTAAGACAAAGAAATTCTGTCCTTCCTGTTTGTTAAGTCCTAACAGATACTGGAAAAATGCCTTACCTCAAGGAAGGGGGAACTCAACAAGAAGAGACTGAGGCCGCCTGATTAAACTGCTCATAGAATCATAGAATAACCAGGTTGGATCATTGAGTCCAACCATTCCTCTGTAATGAGATTAAATACTGAGCCTTTTTTAATCTAGCAAGCACAGGACCTCGAGCTGTGGAGCTAGAGTGGGACAAACTCAGGCAGGAATCAAAGCTCAAATCTTTAAGTGCAATTGTTCATCTGTCTGAAACAAATCACTCAGGAACTGCAGGGTTTTTGTGTTTTAAAGAAGTTTAAAATCAAACATGGATGGTTTTACTTTTCCTAATTATGATCATTTCCTGTGTTGAATTCAAAATTAGGAGCAACACAAATTCCACTTCATGTTTCTTATTAGTTGACAGTGTCCATGCGATGGATCAAAGTGCAACCGCTTTACAGCACTCTTTTAATAAGGCAGATATCGCCTGTTGGTTCTGTTCCGTGCTTGTACCACGTTTTGCTTGGAAGCAACCAAAGTTTCTGTCTCAGTGGTCTTTTCCTGACAAACCAAGCCAAAGTAGAATCATAGAAGGGTTTCGGTTGAATCATAGAATCACAGAATCATAGAATCACCAGGTTGGAAGAGACCCACAGGATCATTGAGTCCAACCATTCCTATCAAACACTAAACCATTCATGGTTGGAAGAGTCCTCAAAGCCCAGCCAGTTCCAGCCCTCTGCCATGGGCAGGTGCAGGCATAAAAGATTCCAGCATTGCGTGTGTGCTGGGACAAGTAGCCGATGCCTTGGTGTACCTGCAATGTTAGCAGCAAGCAGGGAGCAAACAGCCGGTGTTCTCATGCTTGCTGGCTTGGTGAGGCCTTGGAATCTTTACTAACACCCGCGAGTCAATAAGAGAAGATTGCACTAGATGGAAAAGATGAAGATAAGGGACACACCTGTGGAAAATAGTGGGTTGCACTCTATCACTGTAACTGCAGGATTCTCACAGGTGGGAATTCACTGGGATAGCTGTTTACTGGATATAGAAACATTATATAAGGTTTGCATCCTCTCAATAAAGTTGATCTTGCTTGTTGCCTCATCGATGGGGGATGAGGTCCGTGCCTTAATCGCTACAGGCAGGGACACCTCCCACTGGATCAGGGGCTCCAAGCCCCATCCAACCTGGCCATGAACCCCTCCAGGGATGGGGCAGCCACCCCTGCTCTGGGCAACCTGGGCCAGGGCCTCCCCACCCTCACAGCAAAACATTTCTACCTAACATTCCATCTCCCTTCCTGCAGCTTAAAATGGAAAGAAATTAAAAATGAACCTTGCATGGAGAGTTATTACGACTATGGAAAAAGGATACTTTGTGGTTTGGGATTTATTTCTTAAACACTTTTATAATTTTAATTTCCCTCCTTCTTTATTTCCTATTTTTTGCAAAAAAAAAAGATTATTTCTGAGTCGTTATTATGTTCATCTATTTTCTTTTTTCTGGCTTCTTTTTCTTTCTGTTGTTTATATCAATAGGCAGAATTACCAAGATTTTCATAACTCATCTTCACGGTGACCACTTTTTTGGACTTCCTGGCCTGTTGTGTACCATTAGCCTCCAAAGTAGCCCTGACGCGAACAAACCACCTGTGGAAATTTATGGGCCACTGGGACTGCGAGACTTCGTATGGAGGAGTCTGGAGCTCTCCCACTCCCAACTGCTGTTTCCCTACACTGTTCATGAGCTGGTACCCACACGGGACCAATGCCCCACAGAAGAATTCAAAGATTTTTCTTACTTGGAGCGAGATGAGGTGTCTCCGCAAGGAGTGAAAGGGAGAATACTCCACCTGGATCCTGTAGAAAACTCTTATTTGCTGGTTGAGGATAAGCAGCTGGTTGTGAAAGCATTTCGCCTATTTCACCGCATTCCTTCTTTTGGCTTCGTGGTGGAAGAGAAGCCTCGGACTGGTAAACTCAGTGTACAGAAACTGAAAGACCTTGGTAACCACTTTGATTTATTTTTCCTCTTTTTAATTTTTTTTAAAAGTCTAGATGAATGTGGAAATGTATATTAGGAAAACATTCTTTATGGAAAGAGTGGTGAAGCCCTGGCAGAGGCTGCCCAGGGAAGTAGTGGAGTCTCCATCCCCTGAGTGGTTGAAAAACCACTTGGTGCTTGGGGACATGGCTTAGTAGGCACAGTGGGGTTGTGCTGACAGCTGGAATGGGTGATCTTGGAGGTCTTCTCCAAGCTTGATTCCATAATGCTATGTGTTGAAGCCGAGTAGTGACTTTGATTTTCAGTAAATGTAACAGAACTGGGTTCCCAGACAGCTGAAATCTTATTATGACCAGTGTTCTGGGGGTTCTTGCAAATCAGAGCTCCTGTATTTCTGAATAATCCGTTTTAATTCGATTTTCCATTTTGCATTAAAGACATTTTAAAACCTCACACGGATGCATCAGTCTGAACCAGTGTGTAACACTAGTGCCAATTAATACTACAGACCATTTTCAAACTGGGAAAAGCAATTAATTTGAGATGTTAAAAGTTTAAAAAGCACCACGTGGCATTTAAGGAGATGCATGGCCGGTATATTTGCATGACTTTATTGACTTTAATATGATGAATATAGCTTTTGCTCAAACACGCTTCCTGCTAACATTAGAAGCTCCTCATTTGTATGAAGTATGTGAGATATCAATTGCTATTTACACCGAGGTTGTATTTTCTCAGTCAGACAGCTCTATATATAGCGTACCTCTTCTTCAGGGGTTCTTTTTTAACCCTGACACTCATCGTAATACTTATGGACTTGTGTTTACTTACCAGGAATTCAACCAGGTCCTTTATATGGGAAACTGAAGAGTGGAACTACAGTTGTTCTAGAAAATGGGGTAACGATTTCTCCTTCAGATGTCTTAGAAGACCCTATTCCTGGAAGAAAAATCTGCATTTTGGGGGATTGTTCAGGGGTGGTTGGAGATGCGGCCATGAAGCTTTGCTGCGAAGCAGATGTACTGATACATGAAGCCACACTGGACGATACCCAGGAGGAAAAGGCCAGAGAGCATGGTCATAGCACTCCAAAAATGGCATCGGATTTTGCGAAGTTGTGTAAAGTTAAGAGGCTGGTTTTGACTCACTTCAGCCAGCGTTACAAACCAGCTGCTCAGAGAGGTGAGGGGGATATGGACATCACTGAACTGAAGAGACAAGCAGAGTTGGCGTTAGATGGTCAAGAAGTAACACTGGCTGAGGACTTTATGACAATAGAAATTCCAATGAAAAAGTGAAAATAGCATTGTTATCTAACTCTGTATGGAAACGTGAAGGAGGAGGGTGTTGGATAGCAGTTGGAAATAACGTCTGGGTTTCTGGTGTCTTGTGGATGCAGAGAACCACTGTGAACTGGAAAGAGTACCAGATACAGTTAACATTGTTCTTGTAAAGCAGTTAAAAGGCATACTGGAACATCTGGGACTTGGAATAAATTCCTAAGTGGTGCTTTTGGACACCTAGCCTCCCCAGAAGCCAAATGTGTAGCCTGGCATAGCCCAGGGGTTTTCCTTGGACCACAGATTCCTAGAGCAGAGCACTGGATCGTTTGGTTTAATGCAACCCCTGGAAGATCTCTGTTCTGCGCCAGAATTTAATCTTGCCTGTTAGAAGCTTTTGAATAACATCTCTTTCAAATGTGCATACAGTATCTTGTAACTGTTACCGGATTTCTGCATAAGAGGATCAGTACGCCAAAGCTAATAAAGGGCTTATAACTCTGCCAAGTGTTTGTACCTCGGGCGTTGCTGTGCTCAGGTTGAGGAGCTCTCATAATTCTCCCTTTGTGTACGAAGTTTTCTCATAAATAAGTATAGTTTAGGCTTCCTGTCAAAAGTGAATCACTCCAGACAACTTGATTCATATAAAGCTCTGAAGCACGAGTCCTAAGTTTGCATTCCTGTTCCCTGCATCGGTACAGTTTTGGGAGTACATGCTGGAAATCTTCAGGCAGATGGTAAATAGTCTTTCCTGAAGAGTTCCTCCAAGTGCATTTTCAAAGACAAATCATCCTGACAAAAGCGAATTTCTGTTTGTAGGAATACCCCTACAGGAGGAATTTCACCTTTGTATAGCTCAGCCTATTTCTGCTATGACTTTATTTTTTCATTTAAGGGACATGCTGACCAAGTTTTATCTCCTTTTCTTACCACCTCAAAACAAACTGGAAGTTAGTGTTTCCAAAACTTTAGCTCAATTTTCTATTCAAAAATAAAACGAGCGTATTTTGAAAAATCCACCCTAATTATGTTTCCCATAGCAGGGATTCCTGAAAGTTGAAATACTTCATAGCTTTCTAATAAACACAGAGAACCCTGGCAGGTTTAATTACAGCTGCGAGAGGTTGTGTTTGTACTTTTTTTGATGGTAATACAGAAGTAAAATGAGTTGGTTTTAATCTATCATTTCCCTTCCTGCTTTAAATGTAGAAAAGCAAAGTTCCAAAGCCTGAAAACACTCCCACTCTTTGATGATCTCTCCCTTGTAAATGGTATATGGTGCATATAGACATAGATCTACTGGCATCCAAGGACAAGCCTCACCCAGACCAAGCAGGGGTGATGAGGATGTTAAATCCCGCAGATAATGTTTCTATACTCTTACATTTTCTTTGCTATACTTGGCTGTAATGAAGAAACGGTCTTCAAAGAAAAAGAAAGGAGGTATGATTTTGACCAAATTGATGAATTTAATGTCTTCTCCCCAGCCTTCAAACAGACTCTGTTTTACCTGTGGTTCCAGTAACTGAACAGAATTACACCAACATTAATATTTTGTGCTTCAGAACTAGAGGAGATCTCTGATTTCTATAAAAAATGAATACTGAGGCAAGTTGCAAACTTGAAGAACACGACTTTTGGAGCAGAAACTTCTGGATCTCAATGACTTCTTTGTTAAAAATTGAGCACAGTCTACACATCATGCAGTGGCACATTCTTTCCCCCCATATTTGTTTTTCTTTCTGAGATAAAAAAGGCAGGTGCAGGGTTCTTGACATTGCAGTCTGCTTTCTGTTGGCAAAAGCTGAGCAGATTCCAGCTATTCCATGTTTCGTACAGCGAAGGAATAACTTCCCTTGTTGACCTGACTTGCTCTGCTATGTCTGCTTCAACATGGCAACAACAAAATATTCCTGTTTCTAAGCCAGTTGTGATAGGAGGCTTAGGGAGCAACCTCAAGGAAATTCACTGAATATGACCTCTGAATGAAAAATTAAAGGGTGGAAATGAAAAGAAAGAGCAATCCAGAAGCCCATGCAACCCACCACTGCAGCTCATCTCCGTGCGGAGCTGGACAAAGCTGCTCCACAACCAGGTTATCCATCCCTTCATGGACCTACAAGGATATCTGGGGAGGGGCTCTTGATCAGGGAGTGCAGGGATAATACAAGGGGAAAATCGTTTGAAGCTGAAAGAGGGGAGATGGAGATGAGATCTTAGGCAGAAATGTTCTCCTGTGAGGGTGGGGAGCCCCTGGCCCAGGTTGCCCAGAGCAGGGGTGGCTGCCCCATCCCTGGAGGGGTTCAAGGCCAGGCTGGATGGGGCTTGGAGCCCCTGATCCAGTGGGAGGTGTCCCTGCCCATGGCAGGGGTGGGACTGGATGGGCTTTAATGTTCCTTCCAACCCAAACCATTCCATGACTCCATGATTCTGTCAAATACAGATTTTCATTCGTGTTGTTAGGGTCCGTCATACCACACAGCAACATCCTATAAAATGTTTTAGGATCTAAATCCTAAACGAGAACGGGTCCATTTGGATAAAGAATGGCAAGGGGAAGAGTGTATCAAACCAAAGCAACTGGCCAGGTCCTTTTCAAGCATTAGGTCTGGGTGCTCTGTTGCTCAGAGTTGATGTGTTAGTGCAATTTTATAGCAATTAATTCTGTGTGAGCCATCAAGGATGGAAATACTCGTGTCACATAAGCTGAGAAGAAAAGCTGCGAGTTGTCTGCTCTGTATTGAAAGCTGGATTAACTACAGCTGACATTTCTTAAACAGTTTCATAGAATTACTGAATTATGGAATAGTTTGGGTTGGAAGGGACCGTAAGCCCATCCAGTTCCACCTCCTGCCATGGGCAGGGACACCTCCCAGTGGATCAGGGGCTCCAAGCCCCATCCAACCTGGCCCTGAACCCCTCCAGGGATGGGGCAGCCCCCACTGCTCTGGGCAACGTGGGCCAGTGTTTCACCACTCTAATAGGAGAACATTTCTTCCTAAGATTTCATATCATTCTCCCCTCTTTCAGCTTAAAACCATTCCTCTCATCCTACCCCTGCACTCCCTGATCAATAGCCCCTCCCCAGATTTTCTGGAGCCCCTTTTCAGTACTGGAAGCTGCTATAAAATCTCCCCAGAGCTTATCTTGTTCAAAAGCCCAACTCTCTCAGCCTGTCCTCGCAGCAAAGGTGCTTCAGTCCTGGGATCATCCTTGTGGTCTTCTCTGGACCTGGTCCAACAGATCCATGTCCTTTGCGTGCTGAGCACGCCAGAACTGAGCGCAGGTTGAATGCAGGAGTCCAGGTACTTATTGATGTGTCGGTGAATATGGGTACATTTACTGCTGGAGTTAGGTGAAATTCCTGGTTTTTTGATATAATGTGTTTTAGCATTGTCTCTTTTCTTAGCAGCCCCATGTGTCTTTGCTTACTGGGCTCCCCTCTTATCTCAGTCCGGATACTAAATGACTTCATAAATCTGACTGCTGGTGAGACTTGAATTAAATTAATGGGAACGTGTGCGCCAGGAAGGACAGAAAAATTTGGACCACAAATTGTTTATTTTCTGAATTGCTTTATCTTTCCAGTAACCATTCGTTAATTACCAAAGAACAAAATTCCTTTGCCTCAAAGTGTGTTTGCCTGAGCACAGTTTGTCAGACAGCAGGTGAGGGACTCTGGTCTGGACCCATAGCGACCGTGAAGGTGTTTTAACAAGTTCTGGGTATGTAAATCAAGATAATTTTCATTTTTTTAGCTTTGAATAACTTATTTTTTAAATTGTTCTGCTGTCCTGGAAGAAAGTTTAGTTCCTTTATTTAGCTGGTGCTAGCGGAGAGACTTGACAAACTGTAAAAGAAGCTTTTTATGTTATGGGAAAGAGCAGAGGGTGGGAAATAAGATGTGAAGGGTTTTTTAACAGCAGAGATGTGCCTGAGTTTTATGTGTAGCTCATGAAACTCATCCAAGGGGGTAAGGGTAAATCTTCCTTGTGCCAACATCTTCATGAGCTTGTGATACAGCTTGAGATATAAGCTACCTGCATGGTCTGAGCGTGGTGCAGTCTGTGATGAGGATGGAGAACGAGATCGAATCTGGGTTCTAAATCCAAGTGGGAAAGGGATCCTTGATGCTAGGGGTGGTTCAGCCCTTGGTATCAGCTGCTCCCCATGTCCCATGTTGCAGCTCTTCATGTCTTTGTAGAATAAACACAATCTTCACTTGGGAGCATTGTTATTTTTTTTTTAAAACAGACTTCTAAACTTTTAAAACAGACTTCTTATTCTAAAATAATTTGCTCTTACTGAATTGTGCTCATTTATAAGGAAAGGTTATTAATTATTTACCTCATATGGTTTCATTCTAGAAATCTAACTTCTGGTGAGGTGATAGGACGGATCCAAGTCTCACTCAAATCGATGGTTTGGCCCGTAGTCACTAGAGCAGCTTAATGCATTTTTTATTAATAATAAAAACATATTGATTCTGATCTTGAGGTAGAACAAGCTGCAGAAATTCAATCAAAGTCAGATTTTGGAGACGGAGGTGGGGATGGATGCTAAACCACAACATGTTAAATTGATCCTGCTGGTAGCAGTGTTTGATATTTGAAAATCAAGTGAGTTCAAAGGAGTTTAACTGGTTGGAAAAAGCACCATTTTGTTGGACATGGTATCCTTATAGCCTTTCAGATCAATGTTACAGGCTATGAAGGTTCTCCCCAGGACCAACTGTTGCTGGAGATGTTTGAGCTTGGATAAATATGAGGCTGCAGCTCACCATCTTCCCTAAAGAAAAACCTACCTGGGGTCACCACAGTCCCTTTCCAGTTCCAGATCAGTCCTTTTGCAGAATCATAGAACAGAATGTCCTGACTTTGAAGAGACCCACCAGGATCATGGAGAACTTCAGTTTCCTCACATGCTGTACTGGATGTTAGAATCATAGAGTCATAGAATAGTTTGGGCTGGAAGGGACCTCACACCCCATCCAGTTCCACCCCCCACCATGGGCAGGGACACCTCCCACTGGATCAGGGGCTCCAAGCCCCATCCAACCTGGCCTTGAACCCCTCCAGGGATGGGGCAGCCACCACTGCTCTGGGCAACCTGGGCCAGGGCCTCCCCACCCTCAGCATTAAGAATTTCTAATTCCTAATGTCTAATCGAAATCTTCTCTCTTCCAATTTAAAGCCATTCCCCCCTCTCCTGTCACTCCAGGCGCTTGTAGACAGTCCCTCCCCTGCTCTCCTGGAGCCCCTTTCTAAAGTATCTCCAGAGTCTTCTCCTCTCCAGGCTGAGCAACCTCTACTCTGTGAGCCTGTCCTCAGAGCAGAGGTGCTCCAGCCCTTGTATCGTCTCTGTGGCCTCCTCTAGACTCGTTCCAACAGTTCCATATCCTTCTTCTGTTGGGGATTCCAGCAGTGGACATGGGACTCCAGGTGGGGTCTCACCAGAGTGGAGCAGAGGGGCAGAATCCCCTCCCTCGCCCTGCTGGCCACGCTGCTTTGGATGCAGCCCAGGACACGGGTGGTTTCTGGGCTGCGAGAACATGTTGCTGGCTCCTGTTCAGCTTCTCATCCCCAGCACCCCAAATCCTTCTCCTCAGGGCTGCTCTCAATCATTCCCCAGCCTGTATGGAAGCTCTGGATTGCCGCAACCCAGGTGCAGGACCTTGTCCTTGGCCTTGTTGAACCTCATGATGTTCTCACAGCCCCACTTCTCCCGCTGTCCAGGTCCCTCTGGATGCCATCCCCTCCTTCTGGTGTGACACCTGCAGCCCTCAGCTTGGTGTCATCTACAGACTTTCTGAGGGTGCCCTCGATCTCGCTGTTGTGGGATTTACTGTGTCCCCAACACCCACTGCACATGGAGGCTTGTGGACATGGAGGCTTATGGACACCATGCCAAGCTTGGGGCTCCAGAGACCAACGGTAGCACCAGCTCAGTGGCTTGGGCACCCCTAGGTTCTATGATTCACTATCCAGTTGAGCAGGACAGCACCATGATTGCTTTATGAACCCCAAACCAGACCTATGTGTAAATCCAGAGAGCTACCACGACGTGTACAGTACATCTAAGATACCTAATTCAGATCTTGGCAGTGTGCGCTCGCAGCCCAGGAACCAACCACGTCCTGGGCTGCATCCAGAGCAATGCGGCCAGCAGGGCGAGGGAGGGGATTCTGCCCCTCTGCTCTGCCTTGGTGACACCCCACCTGGGGTGGTGGCTGCCCCATCCCTGGGGGTGTCCAAGGCCAGGTTGGATGGGGCTTGGAGCCCCTGATCCAGTGGGAGGTGTCCCTGCCCATGGCAGGGGGTGGAACTGGATGGGCTTTTCATGATTCTGTGATTCTTTGCAGATTTAATACACGCTATAGAGGTGAATTAATCATACCACGCTTAACCCAACCACTGTCTCATCCATGAGGATTTCCTTAGTATTTAATATTTTCTTCATATTTTCAGCTGAATTCCTCTGCAGAGTTTGCTTTTTGTAGATGAGATGATGAGGGAATAGGAAAAAGCAGTTGCATTTGTGGGTGTTGTGCATTTGTTGGGGTTGCATTTGTAGGGCTGTGCACTTAGCGAATCATGAAGGTTGGAAAAGACCCCTAAACTCATCCAGTCTAACCATTAGCCCAACCCCACTGTGCCTACTGGACCATGTCCTCAAGTGCCACGGCTACACATTATTTGAACCCCTGCAGGGATGGAGACTCCACCACTACCTTGGGCAGCCTCTGCTAGGGCTTCACCACTCTTTCCATGAAGAAATTTTTCCTGCTATCCAATCTAAACCTCCCCTGGTGCAACTTGAGGCCATTTCCTTTCATCCTATGGCTTATGACTTGGGAGAAGAGACCAGCACCCACCACACCACAACCTGTTTTCAGGGACCTTGTCGGGGTTGCTTTTTGTGGGGCAGTGCATTTATGGGGTTGCATTTGCAGAGCTTTTATCTTCTGGGAGTTGCATTTGTGGGGTTCCACACTTCTGCGTGATGCATTTGTGGGGTTTCACATTTCTGGGTGTTCATTTGAGGGGTCCCACACTTCTGGGGACTGAATTTGTGGGGTTCTACAGTGATGGGCACTGCACTTGTGGGGTTTATAGAAACAAGATCATTCACTGTGACTTGAAGCCAGAAAATATCCTCCTAAAACAACAAGGGAGGAGTGGAATCAAGGTTATAGACTTTGGGTCCAGCTGTTTTGAGCACCAAAGAGTCTACACTTACATTCAGTCCCAATTTTATCGGGCACCAGAGGTAATTCTGGGAAGTCGCTATGGGATGCCCATAGATATGTGGAGTTTTGGCTGTATTCTGGTGGAGCTGTTGACTGGATATCCTCTTTTTCCTGGAGAGGATGAGGGAGACCAGTTGGCTTGTATGATGGAACTTCTCAGAATGCCACCTCAGAAGCTTTTGGATCAATCCAAGTGAGCCAAGAACTTCATCAACTCTAAGGGTCATCCTCGCTACTGCACTGTAACTACGCATGCAGATGGAAGAGTGACCCTTAATGGGAGTCGATCCCGCCGGGGTAAAATCCGAGGTGCTCCAGGGAACAAAGACTGGGTGACAGCGCTGAAAGGCTGTGACGATCCCTTGTTTATAGAGTTCTTAATGTCTCAGCTGGGATCCTTCAACACGCATAACTCCGAGTCAAGCTTTAAGGCACCCTTGGATTTGTAAACAAACACGCAAACCTCCCAGCACTGATAAAGCCTCCACTAAACAGATATCCAGCTACACAAGTTCTTTCACAGGAATAGGTTCCAAGTTGCCTCCTGTAGTTGGAGTAACGAGTAGGCTGAGAGCGAATTTAACATCCGTCTCCAATGGCAGCGCACCTCTATGTACTGTGCTACCCAAACACGTCAGTTAATAAAGAACATCTCCTCAAGCTCTGCCTGGGCAGGGTCAGGCTGGACATCAGAGAAAAATTTATCACGGAAAGGGTCACTGGGCACTGGAACAAGCTGCCCAGGGAGGGGGTTGAGTCACCTTCCCTGGAGGGGTTTAAGGGACGGGTGGACGAGGAATTAGTTGATGGGAATGGTTGGACTCGATGATCCTGTGGGTCTTTTCCAACTGAGTGATTCTGTGATTCTGTTTCACAGTTCTAGGAGTACATTTGTGTGGTTTCACAACAATGAGGGTTGCACTTGTAGGTTTTTAAACTAACGGGGGATACATTCGTGGGGTTTTTATGCTTCTGGGGGTTGCTTTTGTGGGGTTTTACACTTTTGGGGGGTGCATTTGCACAGTTTTATACTTGTGGGTGTTGCATTTGTGCACACGTACACGAATGGGGTTTGCACTTATTGGGTTTTACACTTACAGCAGTTGCACTCGTATAGTTTAACACTTCTAGGGTGTAGGTTTATAGCGTTTAATGCTTCTGGGGGTTCCATTTGTGGGGTTTTGCGATTCTATTGCTTGCATTTGTGGGATTTCATTTTCAAGTTTTACATGGCTGGGGGGAGGGGTGCATTTTCAGCTTTTGGCCTTTATAGGGGCTGTGTTCGCAGATCTACCTCTGGGCAGAGTCCAATGGGATGAGGTTCAACAAGGCCAAATGCCGGGTCCTGCACTTGGGGCACAACAACCCTGAGCAGCTCCAGACTAGGAGAAGTCTGGCTGGAAACTGCCTGGAGGAGAGGGACCTGGGGGCGTTGGTTGACAGAGACTGAACATGAGCCAGCAGGGGCCCAGGTGGCCAAGAAGGCCAACGGCATCTTGGCTTGGATCAGACACGGCGTGACCAGCAGGGCCAGGGAGGTTCTTCTCCCTCTGGACTCGGCACTGGTGAGACCGCTCCTCGAATCCTGTGTTCAGTTCTGGGCCCCTCACCACAAGAAGGATGTTGAGGCTCTGGAGCGAGTCCAGAGAAGAGCAACAAAGCTGGTGAGGGGGCTGGAGAACAGGCCTTATGAGGAGCGGCTGAGAGAGCTGGGGGTGTTTAGCCTGGAGAAGAGGAGGCTGAGGGGAGACCTCATTGCTCTCTCCAACTACCTGAAAGGAGGTTGTGGAGAGGAGGGAGCTGGGCTCTTCTCCCAAGGGACAGGGGACAGGACAAGAGGGAATGGCCTCAAGCTCCGCCAGGGGGGTTTAAGCTGGACATTAGGAAAAAATTCTTCAGAGAAAGGGTCATTGGGCACTGGCAGAGGCTGCCCAGGGAGGGGGTTGATTCACCTTCCCTGGATGGGTTTAAGGGACGGGTGGACGAGGTGCTGAGGGACATGGTTTAGTGTTTGATGGGAATGGTTGGACTCGATGATCCGGTGGGTCTCTTCCAACCTGGTGATTCTATGATTCTATGATCTCTTAAATAGTCGCAGTGGCGCTTTTGGAGCGTGTTTTTCTGGGGGGGCCGTGAGTTTTTTGGGGACTGCACTTGCGGTCCCGCCCGCGCGGGCCGCCAACCACACAAACAAAGCCTCTTAACGCGCCCGCCCGCGCCGCCAGCGAGGGGGCAGTGGCGGGGGGGGTGGGGGAGCCCCGCGCGCATGCGCAAAGCCGAAAGGGGCGGGGCCCTGGAGGTGGCGCATGCGCAGTAGCGGGAGGGGAGTCCGGCGGGGGCGCGCGCGGGGCGGGCGCGAGGAGGGCGGAAGCGGATGTGGCGCGCGCGCGCGCGGCGCGGCGGGCGGGACCCGGATGTGGCGCGTGCGCGGCGGCGGCCGGAGGTGGCGGCGGCGGCCGCGCAGCGCGGGCGGCACCGACGACGACAACAACAACAAACAACAACAACCAGCGCCAGCACCGCTGCCAGCACCGAGGAGGAGGCGGCGGCGGCGACAGGATCCCTCCCCCGCCTGTCCCGGCGGCCGCCGGCTGAGCGAGCGGAGGAGGGCGGGGGGGCGGAGGCCGGGCCCGCGGGGCCGGGCTGAGGCGAAGGAAGGGCTCTTCCCCCCCCCCCCCCCCCCCCAACCCCGACCCCTTCCCTCCCCGGGCCCAGCCGCCCGCACCGCCTCTCACCGGGATAGCCGCCGCTCCGCCACCGCCCAGGTAACATCGCGGCTGCCGCCTGCACCGGGCGCCGCCGATCCCTCCCCCGTCGGGACCCTCTCCCGTGGGTCCCGCAGCCCCTCAGCACCGCTCTCCCCTCGCCCGCCCTGACCCCTCGTCCACGGATGTCGCTGCCCCACGCTCCGCTGCCCCCTTGTCCCTCAGCACCGCTGCCCCGGGCTCCTCTTTACCTTTTCGGTTCCGTCGCCTTCTTATCCCTCAGAACCGCTGCCCAATCGCCCGCCAGGAACCCTTAAACATGGGTGTCGCTGCCCCGAGCTCCGCTGCCTCCTCACCCATGGATCCTGCTTCCCCCTCGCCCTTCAGGACCGCTGTCCTGGGCTCCCCACTGCCCTCTCGGCTCTGCCGCCCCATCTCCTTCAGAACCGCTGCCCCCTCGCCTGCCAGGATCCTTCACCCATGGGTGTTGCTGCCCGAGGCCCCGCTGCCCCCTCACTCTTCGGGACCGCTGCCCTGGGCTCCCCTCTGTGGCCCCCCAGCCCCCTCACCTCTCAGCACTGCTGCCTCTTCACCTACTGAGAGCCCTTACCTATGGGTCCCACCTTCCCCCCCAACCCTCAGCTCCACTGTCCTGGTCTCCCCTGGACCCTGTACGCCCCTCACCCCGCAGTCCCCACCGAGCCTGCTCACCCCTCAGCACCACTGCCTCTTCGCTTACAGGCCCTGCCAAGCCCCATAAGTGCTGCTGCCCCTTCACCCATAGGTCCCACCACCCATAGGCCACCTATGGGCCCCACTGCCCCCTCACCCTTAAGCACCACTACCATGGGTTCCCCTCAGCCCTGCTGCCCTCAAGCCCCATGGGCCCGCCACCCCCCTCATCCCCAGGCTTCCTAACCCCCCAGCACTACTTCCCTGGGCTCCCTGCTGCCCCCTCAGCCCCACTGCTCCCTCTCTGCTCCACTGCCCCCTAAACTCCCTTCACGGCTCTTTCCCTGAGTGAGGAAAAATCCCAGTGCCACCCTTCACCCACCCCAGCCCCAAATGTCGATGATGTCGAGGTGTGCAGGGTGCTGGGCCACCTCATTTAAACTCTAGATCACCTAAAACGTTGGAGCAGATGATGCTTGAGGTCCCTTCCAGCCTGGTGTTTTGTGGTTCTGTGGTATGGTTTAGTAGTGGACAGGTATGGTTGGACTCCATGATCTCAAACGTCTTTTCTGACCAAGCAATTCTGTGATTTTAAATCACAGTGCCCTTTCTAAAAGCTCTCTTGTCCCTCTGTTTTAGCTTCTCTACACTCTTCACTCCCCAGGTATGCCTGAGGTGGTTGGGTGCTTTGCATTAAGTTCTCCAAAATCTGCCACCTTATTTGCAGTCACAGAGAACGGTGCTGGGAGTTGGTTTGCAGGCAGCGCAGGGCTGGTTAGCTTAAGGGCTGTTAGTTAAGGATTATTCCTTCTCCACTGCTTTTCCTTCCCATCCCTGTTCCTGGGTTTTGTTTTAGGGGATGTTTGTGACTCGCAGCATAGCTGAATCTTGCAGGTTTTTACCACAGAAAGCTGGTTAGTTTGTGGGGTAAATGAGTTGTGGGCTGGATGTGTTATTACCAAAAGCCCAAATTGTACTTCTGCAAGCTGGTTGTTGCTAGACGCATACGGCTGGGGTAGGACCACGGTGTCACTTACTACTGCTCCTCAAATTATCACGGTTAGGGGTGGTGTGCCACTGTCAACAGGCAGGAATGACTTCGGACTCTGTGATTGCTCTCCTCTTTTAGATTGTGAGGCTCTCGTACGGTTGTTTCTTTGTTCGGTGATGCACGTAGTTCCACGCTGAAATAGCTGTGCTGCCCTATAAACCCAAACGTGTTGTTGTGATAAGTAGGCAACTTGTCCTTCTGGCCCTCCTCCTATCTCAGCCAGATTGTTACTTGGAAGGAGTTTCTTCCCACTTTGCATTCACGAGCCTCTTTTGATTTGCTTGTTGCATAAGCATGCATGTTTAATATTGATATAGAAACTTTATTTCAAAGAGCTGAAGTCTAGAGAGAAGCTGAAAGTGTCTCTAACTGATTAGAATTCCTCTTTTAAGTCGGTAGCTCTTTACATAATGCATTTGAGCGAGGCTAACACAATAGGGTTGTCAGTTCTTGAGAGGCAGCAACAGATTTAGTGGAGAACAAAGGTGCTGGGAGCGGATCCTGGTAAGGAGCAGCCTTGCCGTGCTGTTGTTAAGGTCCTGCTGGAATTTCAGGACTCTGTTTTCCTACGTTGTTAACCTTGTGAAAAACTCTGCTTTTGGTTGGGGATGGAATTTTCCACGCTTGCTGTGCCCAGAGGTGATGTGGTTTTTTTTTTCTAAGCTCGAACAAATGCAGAGAACATTATCCCTGCGCAGATTACAATAAGGAACAGATGTTATCTAATACACCTATTGCTAGGGTATTGAAACATTGCGTACAAGTGAAAAATCACACCACTTCTGCCTGAGCAAGGCTTGTCTCTTCCTTTTATTGCTTGGCACAGCCACAGTTGTTTCCTCTGCCTGTGAGGTTTTGACAAATTACTGTTTATCCATGTTTAAAGAACCGTTCTATGAGGAGCTGGGTCTTGCAGGTGCTCTGAGGAAGAGTTCAGTTTGGGGTTGCTCTGTTGTTACACAGCAAGGAGTTGCATTACCTGCCCTGTTCTGAGTGTGGTGTCTCCTGCTGTTCCCAAGTTTTCATCCCCTCCTTCCCCTCAAGTGCCAGGATAAGGAGGGGATGCCCTCTTGCTCGGTGGGACACCCTCTCAGAGGTGAGGCAGTGTGAGTCTCGGTGCCGTGTTGCAGGAATAGATGTGGTTGTAGAGGGGTTTACAGCCCTTTCCCCTCTCATTGTGTAACGAGCAGTGATCTTCCTTCCCTCACCGTACAGAAGCCTGTATTGAAAACAGGCATGTTTTTTTCAGCTGTGTGCTTTCTCATAAACAACTAGCAGAGAGAGGGAAGGGGAACCAGAAGGACAGATGCTTCTTTCTAGGATTTAAAATGTCTGTGCCTGTACTCGCATCAAGCATAGTAACGCTGCCTTTTTCATCCTGTCCTGCCCCCTATGCATTCCAAGACAAGATAAGGACTTGGATGTGCTTTCTACTGTTGCGTGCATTTCTTGAATGAGATTAATAATCTTGGAGCCTTGTGCAGCAGAAACACTTGCTCCACTCACAGGATCAAGCCTGTAGTGTTGCTGAAGTGCTTCTGTAAGCGACTGAAGTGTACTGGTGGAAGCTGAGAGGGGTAGAGATGCTGAGAGCTGCTGCCAGGCTGCTACAGCGGATCAGTTTCTCCCACGAAGAAGTGGCTGCTCATTCTTTTTAGCTGTGGATTTATGCTCAGATGTAAGACTTGCCACTCAGAGTTGTCTCAAAACTCTTCTCCGGTTCCTTTTATGTTGTCATGTGTCTGAAATTTTTGTAGCTACTGACAGTGAGATGAGCAGGATTGATACTAATGATTCAGATTCGCACACAGAAATAGTATTCTGGGGAATGCTGGCTCTTAACTGCACAGAACAGCACGAGTGCAGTGCCTTCTCAGTACTGTTTTCTCTTGCTCTTTAATGCCAATTGTTCTTATGTCTACAAACAGTTTTTTTCCTGTTCGCCCTTTGGGCAAGCAGACAATGGCCTTGTGTGCTGGAGAGTATCCACGCTTTAATCACTTATTCATCTCTTCATCAAATCACGAGCTGCCTTTTGTTTTATTGGCTTATGGATTTTTTTCTTTATCATGTTTATCATAAAACTCCAGCCGCTGCATTATTAAACAGCAAAACTCTGTGGTGATGTTTCGGTGGTTAAAAGCAATCAAATGTAGACGCTGCTTTTCTGACAGCATTGTGCTTTTCTCATTTTGGAGGCAACAGCTTACGCAAGAGCATTTCGTGTCCTTTATTCGAGCGAAATGTTCTAGCAAGATGTCAATTTGTACCTATTCTAATTAGCCAGCTCGTTAGTGTTGCATTAATGCCTGGTATCAAAATGCTGGGAATCTGTGACTGGGGTGGTTGTTACTGGTAAATTGTGCTCCCAGAGCACATCAGTGGCAGCTTTGAGCAAAGAGCTCTGCTTTTTTTCTTAGGTAATGTTTTTCCAAAAAATCACCTTCAGATTTGAAACATTTTTGGTCATTAAGATGTTTTTTGCATTAATTCCTTTTTTCCCAGTACATGACTCCCTGGAATTGCAGGCTGTACATCTTTCTTATGGACATTACACAGCACCACAGGCCTCAGTCTGGCTGTGGTCTTTGTTACTGCAGTATGTGTGGTTTTGTTTTCTTTTTAACTTGTAAGTCCAGCTGTTAGAAAAGGGTTTTTTTCAAGACCATAGTGGTAATGCTCACTTAAATCACGGCTCATCACAGAGAATGTTCTGCCTCCAAATCTGCTGACTTGCTCAGACCCCTCTGCAATATGTTACAGTGGATGGTGGCCAAGTTATCTTCAGATTCATAACGCAGATAAAGATGCTGTCTTGTGCCTGGCAAACGCCATTAGACACACTTGTTTCTCCGACATTATCATCTTTAGCATCCCTTTTTGTTTGTGTGACACCAACCCTTAACGCGGTTACATCAGTGCTGACATTTTTCAGGCTCGTACATTTATCATGGTACGTTTTTGCATAACTGCTGCTAAAAATCTGTGGTCGTTGTTTGGAATGGGATGGTTCAATTGGAAGGGGCCCACAGTGATCACGTGCTGATGATCTGAGGTGACGCGGAGCTGTTCCCTGACCAGTTTGTACAAGAAGGTGGTGAAGCTCTCTCCATCCTGCTGTTCAAAGGCTAAATGAGCTCTGCATGTGTCATTGGTACTTGGCACCTGTAAAATGTTCTGTTTCTCTGATTTTGACTTCGCAGGCTCGTTGGATTTCCATTACAACTGTTTATTTCAGGCCTCTGCCTGGGATTGTGAATCCATCTCACATTCTTCATTCATAGAACCATGGGATGGTTTGGGTTGGAAGGGACCTCAAAGCCCATTCATTTCCAACCCCCTGCCCTGGGCAGGGACACCTCCCACTGGATCAGGGGCTCCAAGCCCCATCCAACCTGGCCTTGAACCCCTCCAGGGATGGGGCAGCCACAGATTATTTGAGCACCCTGGGCCAGGGCTTCCCTACCCTCACAGGGGAACATCATCTTCCCTCTTTCAGCTTCAAACCATTTTCTTCTCATTGTGTCCCTGCATTCCCTAATCAATAGCCCCTCCCCAGCTTTCGTGGAGCCCCTTTTAGTATTGTAAGCTGCTCTTAAGTTCTCTCCAGAGCTTTCTCCAGGCTGAACAACCTCAACTCTCTCAGCCTGTCCTCATAGCAGAGGTGCTCCAGCCCTCAGATCATCTTTGTAGCCTCCTCTGGACTCACTTCAACAAATCTATGTCCTCTGTGTGCTGAGGACTCCAGATCTGAGTGTGGGACTCCATTTGTTTTTCCTGTCAGTGTACACCATGTATTTCTCTGCCTGTGCCATGTTTACCAGCATTCCCCAACAGCACCTGTGGACCTTCAGCACTGGTTCTGTTTCTGGAACCTCTTTCCTGAGTGAACCTGTGAGACTACTTCCCTTTCTCCATCAAAAGCTTCCAAAGGGGCCATTGCTGCTCTTAACACCTGCCAAGCTGTTTTTCCAGTTGTGCCAAAGCTCTACTGTGTTTTTCTAAATGTTTTTTCTTCCTGTAAATGCAGCACTTCACAATTCTTAGCATCTTAGTGCTTAAGACAAAGTGTTTCTTGGTCATTCCTAGTCACACTACTTCTCATGTAGTTAGTCCTGCAGACGGTGAAGTCCCCAAGAGTCTCAAGTTGTCTCTTGTTTGGAAAATACGTAGTTTGCTGCAGAAACTTAAGGAATAAAATTTATGCTAAGGAAGTGTCATGGAGGGGATTTTGGCTTTTTGCCCATATCTTAAAGTAATTATCGAGTGGCATGTGGACTGTCACATTTTTAGACTGAGTTTCTTGGTGAATTTGATCCCCCCGCAGCTGCGATTGGCTTAAAACCCTACTGTAAGTGAGTAGGGCAGGGTATAGTATCAGCGTCGGGCCTGGATTAACGGCCTTGCCCAAGCTGTTGGATTGCTTATTGCCTGGATCATATTCCCTTGGGTTCCATGCCTGACTTCCAACTCCATCCATAACCGCCTGGTTTGTCTGCGTAAGTGTATCATTTCCTTTTCTTGTTTGGGGTTTGACCGTTCTCCCCAAATTGCAAAGTGTGGCTTTTGTGGGAGGAGAAGGGGGGAAGATAAGCAACTTGTGAGTGTGAAAAGTATTCATTTAAGGTTGCTTTGAACCTATAGTAAAGCAAACGTGAGTTATTTTTGAGAAATCTGGATTTGTAACCTCTGCGTTAGAGTAGGAAGAGTGAATTGTTTGGAGGAAGGGCCGTTTTGGAAGAGTTCTGGAATTTGCTTGGCTGGATGGGCAGAGGTTGACGAGATTTTAGGTAAAGTCTTCCTATTTTTTATCAGCCTATGCCTGCAGATCTCCGCTGAGCTTCTGTATGGCTATAGGAATACCGCTATAAAAGCAAGGAAATCCTGACACTTCTAACCATGAAAGGAAGAAAAACACTTTTCTCTTTCTAAAACCTTCATGCCTCCTTCAGACCATGTGTGTGTATGTCTGCCTGTATCTGTATGTGTCTGCACACTGTTCCTGATAAAGGATTTCAACCCAAAATATACCTCAGCAGCCCTCGGGCCTCGTGTTGAGGCCTTCCAAATGATCGTATCTCCTAAATACCTCGCACGCTGCCTGGAGAGCTGCTGCAGATATTTGGAAGTCGTGGCTCACGCTGTTTTTGTTACCCTGTGTTTTTGGCATGTAAAAACACTTGTTCTTAAGCCATGCTAGCTTGTAATATTATCTTGCTGGTGCAGCTGAGGAGATGCTGGCAAACAAGCTGGAATATTAATTTTCTGTTCCATAAATGCATTGATTATCCCTTCGGGTGAGGTCTTGTCTGCTTTTTCTGTGTTGCTTCATTTCGTCTTATTGATCAGGAGGACCCTGCTTCCACAAACAGGAATGCTCTCCTGGAGGTCTGAGCTAGCGCTGGGTCTTCGTGGCTTTTACTTTAAATGCTGAACTTTAAACCCAGTCTGTTTTCTAGTAAAATGATTGCTGTTTTGAGAAGGAGATTGTAGCAGTTACCTGAGGGCAGTGGAACAGTCTGAGTCGATGTGGTGCTTGTTTTGCTTTCCTGGCCAGAAGATAAATGTAAATGCAGTGAGGGCAGTGGTGGAGGAGCTTGGTAATGTTACGTCCATGCAGATAAGTCAATAATACATCCAATTTTATTTATATCAGGTAGCAGACTACTGCAGGTGCTGTATAGACTATTATATGGTTTTAGAATCTATTTATTAAGTTCAGGTAACCATTTCTTGTGGAATTATCCACAGCTAGGAAAATAAGGCATGTGGCACCAGCGTTGCATTTTTAATTTCAGACAGCTGCTTCATGTTTTGAATTTCGTCGTGCAGGCTAAAAAAAATCCATCATCCTTCAGCCAGGCAGCTGTGGGGAGGTGGGACGTACGGAGGAACTGCTGTGTTTGCTCACGTCTGCATCAGTCTTTGAGAAAGAGTTTCAGTTAGGAACTACTTCGGAGTTCTGTGAGGTAGTAGGGTGTTTGCTACAGGTCATCACAAGTGGTTTTAATTACCTGTCAATCTTAACTTCTTTTGTCTTTCAGATTTGTGTCCTCTTTGAAGGATCTAGCTCTTGTTCCAGTACTTAGACTGTCGCAGAACGCTAGTGTTTGTTCACTTGCTTTGTAACATACCTGTTAATACTTTTTTGCTGAAATAAATTGCTTTCTATAACACAAGACACCTCTCTAACTTGTTAGCATTTACCTTAGTTTGTCCCATTTATTTCCCCTTCTGTGTTCTGCTCGCATCACTTGAGAGCAAAAGGGAGAGAAATACCTGCTTATTCCTTGGTAGGCGAAGCTAAGAGCTTCACTGCAAGCGCTGTCTCCTGCTGCTGCTTTTCCCATGTTCCCTGTCTGTTCTTTCCACCGCATTCTCCCAAGACACACTCTCGCTCACTGCTGTCTCTGTGAAGTTCTTGGGTAGAGGGAAGTAAGATCTTTGCTCAATTTATTTGGCCATGCTTATTCTACTGTACATCCAAGCTTGAGCTGTAGTGTGGGATCTCCTGCTTGGGTGGGGGTTGCTCTGAGGAGCGATTTTGAAGCTTCGTGCTTGCATGATCATGCAAGTGCACTTATTCTGTCTTGTTTTTTAGTAGAAGTTTGCTGGGCACAAGTGGTGTCTCCAGGGCTCAGTGTTGGGTCCAAGGAAGCGATGGCACCTCTGTACTTGGCATTGGTGAGGCCGCATCATGAATCCTGAGTTCAGTTTTTGGCTTCTTACTTTGAGGACACTGGGGGACTGAAGGGCAGAGAAGGGCAGCGAAGCTGGTGAAGGATCTGGAGAACAAACCTTATGAGAGGCGGTTGAGGGACATGGTGCAGTTTGGTCTGGAGAAGAGGAGGCTGAGGGGAGAACTTATCAGTGTCTACAACTGCCTGAAAGGAGGTTGTAGTGAGGTGGGTGCTCGTCTCTTCTCCAGAGGAACTGGTGGTAGGAGGAGAGGAAATGGCCTCAAGTGAACCAGGGGAAGTTTAGATTTGGTATCAGGAAAAATTTATTCTCTGAAGGGGTTTTTGGGTACTGGCAGAGGCTGCCGAGGGAGGTGATGGAGTCCCCATCCCTGGGAGTGCTTAAAAGACAGGCAGATGAGGTGCTCGTTCTGCAGAACATTTAGCACTCAGTGTCCGAGTGTGTGCTGGAACCTAGTCTCCAAAGACTGCCTTATAAAAGTACCACACATTAAAACTGCATTTTGCTTTTATTTGCACACATGAAATGTGTAGTAAGAAGGTGTTGAGGCACCTCTTGAAGTTGTGACTCAATCAGCAATTGGCTTGCAGAGCTGATTTATGCAAAACTGAACTCGTGGAACACAAAAACTCAGTGCATCTGCTTTATACACTGATGCTTCTGGTGCTTCCGAAGAAATGGTTTTAAGCTGAAGGAGGGGAGATCAAAATGAAATCTTAGGAAGAAATGTTTTCTTTTGAGGATGATGAAGCCCTGGCCCAGGCTGCCCAGAGAAGTGGTAAATGCCCCATCCCTGGAGGGGTTCCAGGCCAGGTTGGATGGGACTTGGAGCAACCAGATCCAGTGGGAGGTGTCCCTGCCCATGGCAGGAGGTGGAACTGGTTGGGCTTTATGGCCCCATCCAGCCCAAACCATATCATGATTTTATGATTTATCAGTGCGTGCCAGATCGATAGCCACTGACCTCACCGTCTTTTTCTGGGGATCAAAACTGCAAGATGAAATACGGGGTGTCCATGGAGGGGATGTGTAAAGGGAGGCTCTGGAATTACCGTGCTGTTACGCACCAGCAATGTGTAACAGTTTTCAATAGCCTAAACAAGTGGCCGGCTTTTGAAAGTGTCAAACAGTCAGATGCTCCTATTGAGAGTGGTGGCAGCTGAGGGGTGACTCAACATTTCTGAAGATCATTCCACTTCAATAAAGATTTATTTGCTCAGTCTCAGTCTTCTGAAAGTCAG
Source organism: Phaenicophaeus curvirostris (assembly GCF_032191515.1). Lineage (NCBI taxonomy): Eukaryota > Metazoa > Chordata > Aves > Cuculiformes > Cuculidae > Phaenicophaeus > Phaenicophaeus curvirostris. The sequence continues at coordinate 75,241,240 of NC_091431.1, forward strand.
CGAGCAAGATTCTCATTCATAGTTTTAGGGGTGGGGAAGATAGAGCTGCGTGTCTAATTTTAAGCATTTCTTTATTTAAAGCTCTTTTGGCTAATAGCTTTATCTAGTCATTTATGATTACTTATGCAAATCTATCTGGGATGCTGTTTTATATTTAAGGAAAATGATGTTCTATTCTGTTTTAGCTGGCAAGCTTTTGAGGATTTATGGGAGTGCAGGTTGCCATGGAGAATGACTGGCAGGTGAAGCTTGACTTTTAAAAGAGGCTTATTGAGTTGAAGCGCAAGAAAAACTAGCACTGAAGGAGAAACCTTAATAGCTGGGTAAAATGATCTTGCTCAAACTTTTAGGTAATTGTTTTCCTTTGGGAGAAATTAGATCCAAAAGCATCCTTACATAAGAAGAAAACTATTGAAAATAGAGGGGGGAGAACTTGTGGTGTGTGTTTGTGTTCTTTTTTTCCAAGTACAGCAAAGCATGCTGTTTTCAGGTTGAAATTGGAGAAAATATTAAATAGGGAGGACTTTGTTTCCTTTTATAATTGTCCTGGACCTGTGTTACAGTATTCCTTTTGCGGGAAGGGAAAGACATGCATCCACACACTGTAATTTCTGTGATGTGCTAACTTCCTAAATTAACATCCCACTCTTATTTTTGTGCAACACATTTGTTTCCAATAAATAGCTGCTACTTCCATGCCTCTAATAACATGGAAAATTCCCATGTAGTAACGGGTCTTTAACTGGGCACATTCCTCAGATAATGTGAACTAAAGTTTAAAGTTTTTTCCTTAACTATTGAAATAAGATATATCTTATTTACATTGCTGAGGACCATTGCTGTTGGTTTCAGAAAGGCTGATATTTTAAGCTTACTCAGAGAATGTAAATATGCACTTATGTGTATTTGCTGCCAGTGTCTTAAAGCCAGACTTCATAGTTGGTAGGACAGTGTTAGAGGACGGCATCCAGAGGGACCTGGGCAGCAGGGGAGGAGGGGCTGTGTGAACCTCATGAAGTTCAACAGGGCCAAGTGCAAGGTCCTACAGCTGGGTTGGGGCAATCTGTGGTTTCCATACAGTCTGGAGGATGATGTGATTGAGAGCTGCCCTGAGGAGAAGGACTTGGGGTGCTGGGGATGAGAAGCTTGACATGAGCCAGCAACACGCACTTGCAGCCCAGAAACTATCTGTGTCCTGGGCTGCGTCCAAAGCAGCGTGGCCAGCAGGGCGAGGGAGGGGATTCTGCCCCTCTACTCAGCTTTGGTGAGACTCTACCTGGGGTCGTGTGTGCAGTTCTGGATTCTCCAACCGAAGAAGGATATGGAGCTGTTGGAATGGATCCAGAGGAGGCCATGGAAATGATGTGAGCGTTGGAGCACCTCCGCTTTGAGGACAGGCTGAGAGAGTTCAGTCTAGAGAAGAGAAGGCTCTGGGGAGACGTTAGAGCAGTTTCCAGTACTGAAAGGGGCTTCAGGAAAGCTGGGAAGGGGCTACTTCCGAGGGTCTAGAGTGACAGGATATGGGGGAATGGCTTTAAAATGGAAGGGGGGAAGATTTTGATTAGACATTAGGGGGAAATTCTTCACGCTGAGGATGGGGAGGCCCTGGCCCAGGGGGGAACTTGAGATGAGACCTGACTAAGAAATATTTTGCTGTGAGGGTGGGGAGGCCCTGGCCCAGGTTTCCCTGAACAGTGGTGGCTGCCCCATCCCTGGAGGTGTTCAAGGATGGACTTGGAGCAACCGGATCCAGTGGGAGGTGTCCCTGCCTGTGGCAGCAGTTTGGAACTGGGTGGGCTTCAAGGTGTTTTCCAACCCAAACCATTCCAATGCTCTGTGATTTGTACCTGGAGCCAGAGATGCATGAGAGCAGCTTTTTGACAACATCAGAGTTCTTTTTTATGTGTGCACACAACCTGCTGTCCTGTGTTTCTTAATAAATCAAAGTATTAGCTCATTGAGAATTGAGATAATCAGGCCAACTCATGTTCTAAGCTGTGAATTAAAGGAAACTTCAGAGGAATGAGGTCTGCTCACTTGGAGAAGAATGACTTTCATGACCACAAAGCACTGCAGATTCTTAAAAAGTGGAGTTTAAAGACCGAGTGCATTAGGGTGGACTTATTCCTTATCTTATATTTACTCTAATTAAGGCACTTCTGTTTGAGACAATTTGGAAGGGCTTTTTTAGTGACTTTAGTTGATCTGCCTTGATCCAGAGAAAGGTGGATCCAAATGAGCAGTGACAGATGTGCCAGGTAGGGTTTGCATATACAGAGGTGCATACAGTACTAATTAACAAGAACGTTTATGAGCGTAATGGCCAGGTAAAATTTTTGCCTTTCTGATTAGAGTTAAGTCTGAGGTCAGAACGTGGCTGAACTGTTTGCACAGGATTAATGGAGATGACAGGTGATTCTGGTGCGCATTCATGCTTCTTTGCTATTCAGATTTTGTTTAAATCATTGCCTCTTTTTTCTCCGTCAGTATTTGCACTTGCATTCATTCTACCAGTATAAAACATGAAATCATGGTCACCTTTCTCCTTTTTCCTGATAGAGCTTGTTCCTCTAACAATCCCTGCCTTTCTCTACGTACCTACTCTTGTGTACATGCATATAAAACATAATCTTTATTTAAATATCGTTACTAGGTGAAAAAAAAAATCATACCTAAAGCTGTGCAAGCAGTGTCTCAAGCATGCTTTGGCTATCACAGGACAAGAAATTTGTTTTCTCTTGTGCTTTTAATATCCTGAGCTTAGCTTGCAAATAAAAGAAGCAAAAAAGCCACAGACTTCCTTAGACACACAATCTGCAATGTGTTAAAAACAATTCTAATGTAGATTTTTTTTTCCTCCTAGGTTTTACCAAGAGGCAGTACATCTAACACTTAACTTGGATCATCTCTTGTTCATCAGCTTGAAAATCATTAACAGCCCCCAACACTGACACTTGATCTGAGAGAAAAAGCTGTGACAAATGGACAATATGTCTATTACTAACACGCCAACAAGTAATGATGCTTGTCTGAGCATTGTTCACAGCTTGATGTGCCATCGACAAGGTGGAGAGAGCGAAACTTTTGCCAAACGTGCCATTGAAAGCTTAGTTAAAAAGCTAAAGGAGAAAAAAGACGAGTTGGATTCTCTGATTACAGCTATAACCACAAACGGAGCTCATCCTAGCAAGTGCGTTACAATACAGAGAACGCTGGATGGGAGGCTTCAGGTTAGTACCAGTGAAAATCAGATGTTTTCTTCCTAGAGAAGCTGGAGAAGTGAGTGGTGAAGGATCCGAGAGCATTCAGGGAGCAAGAAAGCAAAGGAGTGAAAGTACTGAAAGGGGCTCCAGAAAAGCTGGCGAGTGGCTCTTGATCAGGGAGTGCAGGGATAGGACGAGGGGGAATGGTTCGAGGCTCAAAGAGAGGAGATTGAGATGAGATCTTGGGGAGAAGAGGATGAGGAGGCCCTGGCCCAGGTTGCCCAGAGCAGGGGTGGCTGCCCCATCCCTGGAGGGGTTCAAGGCCGGGTTGGATGGGGCTTGGAGCAACTGGATCCAGTGGGAGGTGTCCCTGCCCATGGCAGGGGAGTGGAACCGCATGGGCTTTATGGTCCTGTCCAACCCAAACCATTCCACGATTCTGTGGTTTATTTACATTAGCCTCACATCGTCAGTGCTCAGCACCTGTGCCGCTGGGGTTGTGATGGCTGTATTCCAGGACAGAGGTCATGTTTACTCTCTCTACCCTAGAAGCATTGATTTTCATTTATTTTTTTTTTAGTATATTGGATTGGCATATTCCACTTGTAAACCCCTTACAGCGTAGCTTAGTGCCTTGTTCTTCTTCTGTGGCAAAGCTCCTTCATCATCCATCGTGGGCAAGGTGACCATAGGTACTGCATTAAGCACAAATCCTGCTTCTGCCATTTTATCTCCAGTTGGTTTTTTTCTTAAGAATTACAGTGTTGACTTAACTGTAGCAAAATCCTGATAGAGGTTTAGTTTTGTTGAGTGCAGGACTTAGGTGAACTGTACATCACCTTTTTTTTTTTTTTTTTTGGCATATTTTGGTTGAGGGTGGCCAAGAAGGCAAATGCATCTTGGCCTGTATCAGAAACAGCTTCACCATCAGGAGCAGGGAGGTGATTGTGCCCCTGGACTTGGCACTGGTGAGGCCACACCGCAAATCCTGGGTTCAGTTTTGGGCCCGTCACTCCAGGAAGGACATTGAGGGGTTGGAGTGGGTCCAGAGATTAACAAAGCTGGTGAGGAGGCTGGAGAACAATGGTTATCAGTGGTGTCTGAAGGACGCAGGGTTGTTTAGTCTGGAGGAAAGGTGGCTAAGGGAAGACTTTATCATTGACTACAACTGCCTGGAAGGAGGTTGTGATGAGGTGGGTGTTGGTCTCTGCTCTGAAGCTACAGGCGATAGGACGAGAGCGAGTTGCCAGAGAGGTTTGTATTGGACATCAGGAAGAATTTCTTTGCTGAAAGGGTTCTCAGGCACTGGCAGAGGGAGGTGGTGGCATCCCCTTCCCTGGAAGTGTTTAAAAGACAGGCAGACAAGGAGCTCTGGTATCTGGTTCAGTAGTGGACAGGTACAGTTGTACTCTGATCATGAAGATTTTTTCCAGCCAGGCAATTCTACGATTCTGTGATTTTGATGATGGACAGTGGTTGTGTTGTTGTTTGTCCTATTCCAGCTTTGCTAAGTGAAGAGAAATGCCTCACTACTTTGCCAATTGACTCTTGTGTCTGACTTTTTAGGTGGCTGGCCGCAAGGGATTCCCTCATGTGATTTATGCTCGTCTTTGGCGGTGGCCTGATCTTCATAAAAATGAACTCAAGCACGTTAAATATTGTCAGTATGCTTTTGACTTAAAATGTGACAGTGTCTGTGTAAATCCTTACCATTATGAGCGTGTAGTATCGCCTGGCATCGGTAAGTGGACTCTCAATTTTAAATGGAACAGTGGGTATAAAATATTAAGTGCTTTACTTTTCAGTGTAGAAAATACAGGACTAAATTAGCAACATTAACTTTTAGTTGTCTAATTATAAATTGCTCTTTTATGCTATTGTCCCATCTTCTTAATGGAATTATTCTTTTACCTTTATTCCAAATTGGAAATAACAGTTTGTGGCTTTTGTTTAAGCTTTTCTGTTGGCTTTGCTCACAGTTTTTATAGTTAATGTGTATCGTAGGAATAACTGTGCATTGGAACTTGTGTTGGAGAGGGTGTAATAGGTAGAGTCTGTAGCACTAATTTGTAAAGGCTTGTAAACCTACTGTTCAAATGCTGTTGAAGACCTGCGCATATTTAATCTTCCACACTCCCTTCTCTTTTTCTTCTCTTTAAAGATCTCTCAGGACTGACGCTACAGAGTTCTGGTAAGTAGTTTCTGTTTGCTGCTGCATTTCTGTGGGCACAAAACTGCATTAAAGTTCACTACATGCACAGTTTGTTCTTGTTATCTCCTTGGGAAGGAGGGTAGAGAGCAGATGGAAATGCTTTTGTCTGTCTGGCTTTGGAAAATCAGCCAAATAGCATTTGAGAGGCAAATATTGATTAATTCTTTAAATTGAGACTTCAGCTCAGCTTGTAGGTCTGTTCTGTTTTCATTGAGTGCAACAAGAAATAATAACAAAAACCTCGCTGTTGAATGTGGCTAATGGAAAAGATAAACCCAAGCACTCCAAACTGTGTGTACTTGTATGATATGCTAATTAATTGAATTGGGAATAATAGATGCTTGTGATGTAATAAGCATTCCAACAAGACGTAATAGAAATTCAACGATTAATATGCAGTTGAATTAAGCTGTCTAATATTCTTACTCTCCCTGAAACTTGAGGGAAATTGGACAGACAATGTCCAGTGAACATTATTTAGGAATCTGAGATTGTGTGGCCGGTCACCGCTTCAACTGAATTTTTTTTCTTTCCAAAAGAAATTCAGAGAGAAGGAAATCTGGGTTTTAGCACATTGTTAGAAGTATTCAAGCAAAAATGACTTAAAACCCGTGAACAACCCAATAAGCTGTTTACTTTACAAGCATTAACTTGTGTGCTCATCTCTACTAATTTGCATTGCTACCTTTGCCTTTGAAAAATAATCCTTTAGTACAGAGTAAAAGGTTACTAGATAGCATTTAAATGCATCACAAGTGTTTCCTTGTCCTGGCACTGGTTTTGAAGCAGTAAACAGAAAATTAGTGTTTGATTTTAATATAGAGTCATAGAATCATAGAATGCTTTGGGTTGGCACGGACCCTGAAGTTCCAGCCCCCCTGCCATGGGCAGGGACACCTCCCACTGGATCAGGGGCTCCAAGCCCCATCCAACCTGGCCTTGAACCCCTCCAGGGATGGGGCAGCCACCACTGCTCTGGGCAGCCTGGGCCAGGGCCTTCTCACCCTCTTCTCCCCAAGATCTCATCTCAATCTCCTCTCTTTGAGCCTCGAGCTATTCCCCCTTGTCCTATCCCTGCACTCCCTGATCAAGAGCCACTCGCCAGCTTTTCTGGAGCCCCTTTCAGTACTTTCACTCCTTTGCTTTCTTCCAGTCCTCAGGCACCAATCCCAGTTATCACGACTGCTTAGAGATCACTGGGTCATCACAATCACAGCAAGCTCCCTCAGCACTTCTCAGTGCATCCCACCAGGATCCATGGTCTAGTGCATGTCCAGGTTGCTTAGGTGTTCCCTGATCTGATCCTCTTCCATCAGGGGTACATCCTTGCTCCAGCCTTTCCTGGTAGTGTCTGGGACCTGGGATTCCTGAAGGCCAGTCTTGCTTGTAAAGACTGAAGCAAAGAAGGCTTTCATATTTAAGGCTGATTTGAAAATGAGCATGGGAGCTAAGGCAGTGCAAGAGTTTTACATGAGTGTGCTCTGTAGGTTATATAGAAATAAATTCTGGTGGCAATTTTCTCACACTTTAAGTGGAATGCTCCAAATTAGAGGTTATATCCTTAAATATGGAGTAGTGTTATATTGTCTTTGCATGCAAATTTCATGTTTTTAGTCAGTTTGGATGGCAGCTGTTTGAATTTACTTAGGGGATGTATGGTATTATTTACGTGCTGTGCTCATGAATTACATTTTCCATAGGAGCTTTATGTATGTTCTTGCATACTAGAAACTGATTTATTAGCTACTGTGTTGATGTATATTTAGGTGCTTGAAAAAAGCATGTTTTTCCCTTTTCTTAACCGTCTCAAATCACATGGTACTGGACAACTGGAAAACAAAATGCTATTGGATTCTGCTACTCTAGGACTAAACTGCTTGTTTGATAGCAGTAAGCAAAACAAACAATTTGCTTTTCCATCCAGTTATGCTTCAAAACTTCCTGCTGCTGACTTGGGTGTTTGTAATTTGGAGGATGTGCTTAAGCAGTGTTTATATAGGTTAAATCCTCCCCCAGTAGTTTTAATAGCATTGTAATTGCGTGGAAGTAGTAGTGCAATTCGTAGTTAAACCCTGAAAAGAGATTTTCTTTGCACGTGTAACTGTTTGCTTCTCTGCAGCTCCATCAAGCATGCTGGTGAAAGACGAATATGTTCATGACTATGAGGGGCAGCCGTCACTGTCGTCTGCTGAAGGCCATTCAGTCCAAACCATCCAGCATCCACCGAGCAACAGGGCATCTACGGAGCCTTACAGCACCCCAGCCATGTTAGCTCCCTCTGAGGCCAGCACTACCAGCACCACTAATTTTCCCAACATTCCTGTGGCTTCAACAAGTAAGATCCTCGAGATTATAGGAAATACTAAACTGAAAATGTTAGAGCTCAGAGATAACCAGAGATTTTTTTCAGGGTAGATCTATGCCACTGCCACACCACACTGGGAGAGTGTGTAGCAATATGATCTAGGCGTTCTCTGGAGGGATAACATGAGGTTTTAAATCTGAGTGGTTTTAGAGTGACTTTTCCTGTCTTTTGCAATGAGACTTACACTATGTGAGTGGTGCAAAACTGCTTTGGATAAGCCAGAGGTTCAGTGATACCATGTTAAAATCATTGACCCCTGACAAAACACTGGTTATTATTAGAATAATTGCTGTAGAAGTGAAAGTGTTTTGTTATTTTACTACGACAGCAAGCAGGATAAGAAATGCATATGCTTTAAGGTGGTGGTGACAGAAGGTTTTCAGTCAGTTCTTTAGTGTCCCACAGCTGACAGCATGAGTCTTTCAGTTTTAACCATTATTTTTATAATGCCTGCTGTGCTACTGAAGTGAGAGCCCTAATTAGTATTTAAGTTAATCCACTGGGAGTGCTGCGTTGAAGTTTTTCTTGCTGTTCTGTGTATTTGTTACAAATGGAAGAGAATCTGAGTGACCAACATCGAACCTCACGCAGGACAGCAAAGCAGTTACGTACACACTGTCCTGCAGCCCTGATACAGGGACACAGTGAAGTTCAGAGGGGTTTCACTTCACCACTTCAATATCAGAGATGTGTGAATGGATTTTGTTTTATCAGATTTGAATTACAGTGTTTTGGTAATGTTCTTTAGCCTTAGATGACAGCTTTTTTTGCTAAAGCAGATGATGGTTTTGCCAAGCTGAGATGCGATACCTGCATTTGTCTTCAGCACTGAAAAAAGGGATGGGCAGTTTAATTGTGTTGCCTTTGCACAACAGTTTATAGTCAGTAACTTTTTATCGTCAGTGCTACAATGGTTGGACCCAAATGGACAGAAAAATACTCATTTTTAGGTTCTAATTCAAGTTTTCATCATGTTGAATTCTGCTGGTTACACCAGTTTGAGAGTGCAAGTGTATTGGTGAAACTGCTGATCAGTTTCATGCTAATGGCTGAGCTGAAGCCTTTTAAAATCAACTTCTGTTAACCTGTTCTGAAATATCTGTAGTTTTACCTTAAAGCTGAGACAATTCTTGCAATATTTTTCTGGGAGAAAAAAAGTCCAGCAGCTTTTTCAGGAGGAGTCCGGTGATGTATGCAGCTCTATTCAAGCATTGTTCTTAAAAATAAAAATAAAATGCTGTTCAGTGTGTTATGGAGGAACGTAAATTGAAGTGAGTGTCCTGCTTATGAGCAGCAGTTATAACGTGCTGAAAATCAGCAACTTACTGGACCTGCTGTTGGCCTGTTTGGATTCCTACCAAATTACTCCAGGGATGTTATCCAGTGCAACTGGTGACACTCCTTCTTTCTGTTCAGACTGAACAGTGAGTTGCTGTGGCTGCTCCCTCCCTGGAAGCATTCAAGGTCGGGTTGGATGTGGCCTTGAGCAGCCTGGTCCAGTGGGAGGTGTCCCTGCCCGTGGAACTGGATGAACCTCAAGGTCCCTTCCAATCCAAACTGTTCTATTTGAACAAAACAAAGATGCGGTTGATAAACAGAGTTCTCTGCATATTTCTCAAACATGAAGGGTGTCAGAGTCAAGGTTAGCTGATGCAGAGCATCTTGCTTCAAATTCCCTAAGACACTCTGGTGGGTGGAAAAAAATACTGGAAGCGAACTTGCAGGAACTGTATATTTCAGTGCCCTTAGTTGGGTGTATTTTCATACCCAGTAGTGCTGAGCTCTTCTGACTTAAACTCTTGGAACGTTCATGAATAGGTAGTGTGTTCTTTTACCAGGTCAACCGACCAGTATATTGACAGGTAGCCATAGTGATGGACTCTTACAGATTGCTTCAGGGCCTCAGCCAGGAACTCAGCAGAATGGGTTTACAGCTCAGCCAGCTACTTACCATCACAGTGAGTATACACATACGTGCACTCTTCTTAGCTTTCTAAAACCGGTTTCCAAATGTTCAGGAGAAATTAGAGGAATTAGAAGTGAGATGCAGAAAAACTCCCTTAAAAACCAACCTGCTCCTTTCTTTTTCCAGACAGTACTACCACCTGGACTGGGAGTCGGACGGCAGCCTACACGCCGACCATACCTCACCACCAGAACGGCCACCTTCAGCATCATCCGCCTATGCATCCGGGACACTACTGTAAGCACTGCAGTGCTCACTCCGCCTTGTTTGCAGGTTTTGCTGAACGGTTGGGCTTGTTTATGATTATTCTCTAGCCTGAAACCCTTTTCCTTTTTATTATAGAACATGTTTAGTACATTGTGACAGTTAAACGTTACATCGTGATGGACTTTCCCTCTGTTAAAGCAGCAAAGATTAGAAATTCAGATAGCTGTAGTGATACCATCTGTATTGTAGATGTCTCACCGTACCTAAGAAAACTAGCACTTCCTTTCTCAACGCCTGTTTTTTAAGCTTCACAATCTTTCGGTAAATATTTCCTTTGCGGAAAAGGAAGTTGATTCAGACTGTGTTGTTTGGATATTTTTCTTTCAAAGTTTGGAAGTTCCTGGCTGTTTTCATTTTCTAGAAATCTTGAAGTGTTGTCCAAGTGATGTAACAATCTGCATTGAGCTTCAGAGGATATATCCTTGCACCTTAGCCAGTTTTAGAGAGCTGAATGAGAGCTGGGGAAGTGAAGTTCTTGTCAATAACGCAGTCTTGCTGCAGCCCACCCAACCTGGCCTTGAACACCTCCAGGGATGAGGCAGCCACCACTGCTCTTGGGCAACCTGGTTCAGGGCCTCCCCACCTTCACAGGAAAAGATTTCTTCCTAAAATCTCATCTCAATCTCCCTTCTTTGAGCTGAAAACTGTTCCCCATTGTCCTGTCCCTGCACTCCGTGATCAAGAGCCCCTCCCCAGCTTTCCTGGAGCCCTTTTCAGGACTGGAAGCTGCTCTAAGGTATCCCCGCAGCCTTCTCTTGTGCAGGCTGAACAACCCCAACTCCTATTTGGCTGACAGCCTTGAAAATCTTTTCCATCTACAAAATCGGGAGCACAACCTCCTGTTTTAAAGTACAGGAGATGGAAAGGTAAAAGATGTGATCAAAGTTCCAGTGTAAATGTCTAGTGCAGTGTATGTGTTATAAGGGTATTGTGGAAAAAATCCCACCCACATGGAAGTTTTTCTAAGTTTTGTGGCAGAAAACCAGAACAGCTCTTTATTTCCTGGTATAGTACTTACCCAGGTCACCTGTTTGCAGCAGTTGTTAGTGGAGGGAAGAATACACTGAGTTAATGCTAGAATGACTGTTCAGGTTGTGTTGAACAAGAAAATTGTGGTTTAGATATGGTTATTAAGGGACGGGTGGACGAGGTGCTGAGGGACATGGGTTAGTGATTGATGGGAATGGTTGGACTCGATGATCCGGTGGGTCTCTTCCAACCTGGTTATTCTGTGGTTCTATGATTCTATTCCACTTCATTTATCACATTATTTGTCAGAGATACCAGGCTGTAAAAACTTCAGTGGTGCTGTAGATGCTCTATATAGTTCCTCAGCACATGTATCTTTCTCTAATTAATATTTGTAACTGGCTGTTGATACCACGTAGAGCTTTTCTTGGCTGCTACAGCTTCTCACTTCAGAGCTGCGTGTTTTGACATGTTCTTGCAAAAGCTGCTGTTACTTTTAATGCTATGTTTAAGTCTTTCCTTCTCTGCTGCCTGTAAGGGACCCAGCGAGTTTATAAAAGTGGGAAGAATAAACTGACCAATATTGAGACCTCATTTAGCATTTTGTACTTTAGAAAATGAATTCTGTAGAGCTTTTTCCCATCTCCAGGGAGTGTTTCTTATGGTCATGCCCACAGCACAGAATGATAGAACAGTTTGGGTTGGAAGGAAGCTTAAAGATCATCCAGTTCCAACCTCCCTGCCATGGGCAGGGACACCTCCCACTGGATCAGGGGCTCCAAGCCCCATCCAACCTGGCCTTGAACACCTCCAGGGATGGGGCAGGCACACCTTCCCTGGGCAAACTGTGGCAACTTGTTCTGTGATTGATATGACTAAAGAAGTGTGATTTCTGGTTGATTTACATCACATGCCTGTATGCAGTGGTTCTCTCCCTACCCTGTTTTCTCCTGGAGCTGGGTCTGGGTTGAGCAGCAGGCGCCCTTTCCTCTGTGGATACTAATGGAGCTCTACTCAGCCTCTGAATTCTTAGGAAGCCTCCAAAAGAGTAATTCTGTGAGCATTTTTTCTCCTATGTCAGATGTGGCCAGTTGATTCAGAAATTACTGGGATTTATAACATCTGGCATCCTCAGAAGTCTTTTTTTTTTCCATAGGAAAACAAGTTAAGCAGGAAAACCTCATTTTACCTCGTTTAAAACAAATTGCCTGTTTTCTTTTAAAGGGCCAGTTCACAACGAACTTGCATTCCAGCCTCCTATATCAAATCATCCTGGTGAGTAAAGTCTACCATGTCATGCTAATATTGTGGAAATGAATAACTATCTGGTTTGAGTTTGGGTGATTTTTCTATCAAGTACCTTGTGAGATATATATTCAAAAGGGGAGAAAAGAAGGAGAGGAGCCATTTTGTGACAAATCTTCTTTCCAATTCAAACATCTCTTTTGGAATGGTGACACAGACTGCAGACTGAATTTAATTTAGATGCCTAAGTTGAAAATCACAGTCCTCAAACCCATACTGAGCTTTCCCCTGTCCTGGAGGTGTCTGAACTCTGAATGTCCTTGATCCTAAGCTTCGTAGGGTGCCTGAAGTTGTACTTTTTGCTGTCTTAGAAACATTAGGGAGTTAGGTTGTGGCAAAGCCCTCTTGAACTCATGATCTCAAGTCCAGCGTCACAGGGAGATACCCCGGACAGGCTGGGTTGATGGGCTGAGACCAACGGGATGAAGTTCAACAAGGCCAAATGCCGGGTCCTGCACTTGGGACACAATAACCCCGTGCAGCTCCAGGCTTGGGGAAGAGTGGCTGGAAAAGTGCCTGGAGAAGAAGGACCTGGGGGTGTTGGTTGACAGCGACTGAGCATGAGCCAGCAGTGGTCCAGGTGGCCAAGAAGGCAAATGGCATCTTAGCTTGGATCAGAAATGGCGTGGCCAGCAGGAGCAGGGAGGCAATGGTGCCCTTGGGCTCAGCACTTTTGAGGCCGCACCTCAAATCCTGGATTCAGTTTAGGGCCCCTCACTTCAGTAATGACATTGAGAAGCTGGAGCGTGTCCAGAGAAGGGAATGGAGCTGGGCAAGGGTCTGGAGAGCAAGCATCGTGAGAGGTGACTGAGGGACCTGGAGCTATTTAGCCTGGAGAAGAGGAGCCTGAGGGGAGACCTCATCACTGTCTACAACTCCCTGAAAGAAGGTTGTAGCGAGGTGGGTGCTCATCTCTCCTCCAAAGTGACAGGCAATAGAATGAGAGGAAATGGCCTCAAGTTGCACCAGGGCAGGTTCAGATTGGATATCGGGAAAAAATTCTTCCCTGAAAAGGTTCTCAAGCACTGGCAAAGGCTGCCCAGGGAGGTGGTGGAGTCCCCATCCCTGGAGGGGTTTAAAAGATGGGCAGATGAGGTGCTTGGGGATGTGGTTCAGTAGTGGATAGGGGCAGTTGTGCTTGATGATCTCAAAGGTCTTTTCCAACCAAAGGATTCTAGGATTCTGTCACCCTCCTTAACCCTTCAGTGCTGAAGTTCCTCTTTGTACCATGGCATAAGGGCTTGCTCTTTCCAGTAGTCTTCGTTTATGATAGCTGTCCATGGAACCAAAGAGATGTCTTGCTCTCCCAACTAGCTCCATTGCAGGTGAGAGGTGGTATTCTGTTTTTAACTACAGGAAAGCTGTTGCAAGCACAGGCTGAGGCATAGCTGAAAAGCCTAAACATTTAATTAATTTATTCATTAGCCAGTGACTGAATCAATACCAGAAATAAAACTATTGATAATTGCTGGCTGAACTTAACTGTACCTAAATTGTGTTTCATTTTATTTAGTATTTCATTTTCACCTTACTTACTCACATGTTGATTTCACCCTCTTCAGCCCTCAGAGATTTGAGTATTTATTTGGAGATAATTAACTTGAAGGAATTCAGGCACCTTGATTTATTCTTTTCTAATAAAAACAGAAAACGGTTTTTAAAGATAGTATAATTGAATCACAGAGTCATTAGGGCTGGAAAGGACCTCTAAGATCGTGTGGTCCAACAGTCAGCTCAGCCCCACCATGCCTGCTAAACCATGTCCCAGAGTCCACATCTGTAACGTTTTCTTAACATCTCTGGGGATGGTGATGCCAGCACTGCCCTGGGCAGCCTCTGCTGATGTGTCACCACTCTTAGAGTGAAGACATTTTTCCTGATATACAATCTAAACCTCCCCTGGTGCAACTTGAGGCTATTTCCTCTCATCCTATCACTTGTCATGTGGGAGAAGAGATGAACACCCACCTCACTACAACCTCCCTTCAGGCAGTTTTGGACAGCAATGGGATCTCCCCTCTGCCTCCTCTTCTTTAGACTTAAACAACCGAAGGTCCCTCAGCTGCTCCTCGTTGTTCTCCAGCCCCTTCCCCAGCTCCGTTCCTTTCTGTGGATGCACTCCAGCCCCTCAATGTCCTTCTTGTAGTGAGAGACCCAAAACTGAACCCAGGATTTGAGGTCCAGCCTCACCAATGCTGAGTCCAGGGGCACAACCACCTACCAGATCCTGCTGGCCACGCTGTTTCTGATACAGGTCAGGATGCTGTTGTCCTTGGCCACCTGGGCCACTGCTGGCTCATGTTGAGCTGCTGCCACCCAGCACCCCCAGGTCCTTTTCTGCTGGGGAAGATAAGTAGTGGTGCTGCTGGGTGCTGCAGTTCATAATGAACGAGTGACACTTAAGGCACCAGGGAAGTTTTTTCCCTGTTGGTTTATCAGGCTTCTGTGTTTAGGTCCTATGCCGTTAGCTCTCCCACTTCCCGTGTTTCAAGGACACTGTAGCTCTGATTTTCTTTGCACAGCTCCCCAGATGCCAGCTGTGGTACTTTGTGTGGAAACAGGCCGTTAGAGTTGGCACAGCTGCTGAGTCCCAAAATCCCTGGAGACCTGAGATTACAGCAACTTTAGATTTTAATGTGTCTGAAGAGAGAGAAGCTCTGACACTGAAAGCACGCACAGCAAACCCTGTAGAAGCTTTGACAATCCAAGCTGCACACAAGCAGCAGGTGCGCTTGTACAAAACCGCTTTGCATTTGCCAGGTTTCCTCGCTTCCTTGTGTGTTTGGGTGTCAATAGCATCCTCTAGGGAGTCAGGATTTCCTTTCCTTGCAAGGTAGTTTCTTCCAAGCACCATCTTTCCTTTGTAGCCAGTTTTCTTTTTGAAATAGTATGAGTCAAAAGACACATTTTTGCTATAAAGATGTGCCATTTTGTTCTGCTTCCTCGCTTAATACTCCCTTGTTTTGTCTCATACCTAATTTTCTTGTGTGCAGACAAGACCATTGTCTGATGTTTTTCCCTTCCATTGCCCAGCTTCCCAAATCCAGTTTGCTTTTGCAGGAAGGATAGAGAAAACTGGCTTCACCTAGGATATAGTTGGTATCATATCTTAAAATCGTAGAATAACAGGATGGTTTGGATTGGAAGGGACCTTAAAGCCCATCCAGTTACTTTCCCCCTGCCATGGGCAGGGACACCTCCCACTGGATCAGGGGCTCCATGTCCCATCCAACCTGGCCTTGAACACCTCCAGGGATGGGGCAGCCACCACTGCTTGGGGCATGAGGAATTTCTTCCTAATGTCTCATCTAAATCTTCTCCTTTCCAATTTAAAGCCATTCTCCCTCGTCCTGTCACTCCAGGCCCTTGTGAAAAGACCTTCCCCAGCTTTCCTGGAGCCCCTTTAAGTACTGGAAGGTCGCTGTAAGGTTTCCCCGCAGCTTTCTCTTCTCCAGGCTGAACAACCGAACTCTGTGAGCCTGTCTTCATAGCAGAGGTGCTCCAGCCCTTGCATCATCTCTGTGGCCTCCTCTGGACACAGGATTCCAGTTTTGGTCTCACAGGAGTGAAGTAGAGGGGGAGAATCCCCTCTATCACCCTGCTGGCCATGCTGCTTTTCATGCAGCTCAGATGTGTTTGAGAGTTATTTTCTGTTATCCTGGCCATGACTAGGTGTGTATGTGTTACTTCTGACACATACAGAGGACAAAATCAAGCTACAGTCATATAGTTCAGGAACATGTCTCTTTCCATCTGAACTTGCTTAGGTCAACATGCACTCTTACTCTGAAAGGAAAATGCAATTGCAGAAGGCATAATTGTTTGTTCGGAGTGGGTTTATTGAGTGGGTGGTTGTTCCTTTCAGTCCGTTAATTGCATATATCCTTTAGCTCCAGAATACTGGTGTTCAATCGCATATTTCGAAATGGATGTGCAAGTTGGGGAAACATTTAAGGTCCCTTCAAGCTGTCCAATCGTTACCGTCGATGGATATGTGGATCCTTCTGGAGGAGACCGTTTTTGCCTGGGCCAGCTTTCCAACGTGCATAGAACAGAAGCCATTGAGAGAGCAAGGTATTCCACAGATCTCAAAACCTCCAGCATCTGCAGTATTTGATAACGTTTTGTTTTGCCTTCACTCTGTGCCTCCCTTCTGAAATTACAAGTGTGGTGTGTTCCTTTTAACTGGATTGACTTATGGTGGAGTGTGTCTTTCTAGGCTGCTGCTGTAATGCATTCAAAACATGAACTGAGTGACACAGACCTTGGCACTTTGCAGTAGTGCATTGCTTTTTTTTTTTTTTTACTTTCAAAGGATAAAATTAGCAACTCGTGCCATTAAATATCACACCAGAGCGATGTGAGAATGACTGCAATGCATGGATTTGTCAAAGAGACAAAGGAAGGGTGACAGGGAGCTAGTTGGATTTTCATTCATTCTCACCATGCTCGTGCTGGAGGCTTAGAGAACTGAAGCAATCTCACAGCCTTTTCTTTTCTCCTTTGAAAGTAAAAGGAATAAAATGATACCACGTTTTCAGAAATGCTAAATTATGGCAGCCAAAATGCTGGATTGCTGCAGTGTGATCCCAACAAATACACAGTTCCGCATTGAGTTGCAGCTTTGTGTATGTACTAGAGTGACTTCTGGGGTTTTACACTTCTGCGCAGAACTGGATGTGTTTGTTATCCCAGCTTTGTATTGTCAGTGCCACTTGAGTAGCATTCCTTCTACATTCCGTGTTTCCCATAGATGTTTATGTGGTGTCACAGATGGTTTTTACTTTACAGATTTTGTGTAAGTATATACCGATTTACACCTACAATTTCAAGTCCTTGTATGAGTGGAGTGTGAATTAAGGTATTGCAGATAACCTGGAGAACTGTGTAAGGCTTATTTAATGAAGGTCTGGTGCACAGTGGGTCTGCACAGGTGCATTGGAACTGTTTCTTTTTAAGGTTGCACATAGGGAAAGGGGTGCAGCTGGAGTGCAAAGGAGAAGGCGACGTGTGGGTTAGGTGCCTC
This sequence comes from Phaenicophaeus curvirostris, assembly GCF_032191515.1. Taxonomy (NCBI): domain Eukaryota; kingdom Metazoa; phylum Chordata; class Aves; order Cuculiformes; family Cuculidae; genus Phaenicophaeus; species Phaenicophaeus curvirostris. The sequence goes on from NC_091431.1 coordinate 75,258,553, forward strand.
AGCGACCACGCGGTCTTCGTTCAGAGTTATTACCTGGATAGAGAAGCGGGGCGTGCACCGGGGGATGCTGTCCACAAGATCTACCCAAGTGCATATATAAAGGTTGGTTTGGTGAAACTGGGGCGGAAAAGCAAACTTTAGGTACGTGTAAATGTTAAGGAAGCTATAAATACACTGAAATAAATGTATCTTTCCTTTCAGTTATCCTTTAGAAGACCCTAAAACTTTGCATTTGACAAGTCACTTAAGGTGACTTTTTAAAATGACTCTAAACTGATGCTCATAGTATCTGATTTTGTATTTTGTTAGTCTTGAGAAGAGTTTTTTGTTGTTTTAGCGTTACAGTTTTAAATTAAAATTTATCTAAATCAAAATTTTCAGCACACGTTCTCTGTGGTTTTACTACCTCTACAAAGCAAGACAAGATGAGAAAGTGTGTACAAATGCTGTAGAAGTGTAAAGAATATGTTAAAGTGTTGTGAAGTGATCCAGAGGTTACAGAGTTGCATGGAAACAAAACAATTTTCAGGAGATTCTTACTTGGATTTGGCTCTGCCAGACTTGAAATTTTCTTTAGGACAAGTCACAGTTGTGAAAAATTGTTCTTAAATTAGCGATTGTGTAATCGAGGTGAAAGAAACCTCACTAGCCTCTGTGTACAAGTTCTCTAGTAGAAGAGCAGAGTTCTTCCTCCACGTATTAGTGCCAAGCCAGTTCACAAAGATACAAAATCTAGCTCAGCTGCTGAAACTTCAGGCCTATCAGTTATTGTTGTTGATTTTATATAGATTAACACATCCCAGTGAAATGGCAAAGAAGAGTAGTCTGACCAAATTAAGCAGGACCTGTTGGATTCCAGTTTTATCTATTTATATGCCTGGAAATCCTGGGATTTAACTAAAAAGTGGGGATTTTATCAGCCTGTAGCATCCCTCAGACTGTGGTCCTGCAGCCAGTTCTGTGCAGGGGGCTGCTTTAGCCTACTCAGGTTCTGGTTGTGCCAGTGGTGGCAAACTCGTATGGGTCTCTAAGGCTCTAGCTTTGATGTGTTATTTCTGTTAGAAATTAAAGCAGGGAAGTTTTGCTTTTACCCAGGCATACAGTGAGACTCTAGAAGTTGCTTCTGAGAGCAGAGGCATCCTGGAAATTGGGGGTGGGAGTTGAGGAATTCTTTCCTTTGTTGGTTTTGGTAAATTTTACATAGTTGGGTGTTTGTGGGTTTTTTTTTAAAGGTGTTTGATTTACGCCAGTGTCACCGTCAGATGCAACAGCAGGCTGCCACTGCCCAAGCTGCCGCTGCTGCTCAAGCTGCAGCTGTAGCTGGAAACATCCCTGGACCAGGATCAGTAGGTGGAATAGCCCCAGCTATTAGTAAGTGTATTAACAACTTGCTCTCCTTTTTTCCTCACCTGAAAACAAATAACACAGCCCCCCACCCTACAACACGATGAAGGAGGCTGGAATGGTGACGTAGCAGGGTGGGGCTGGGGTGGCATCGTGGTAAGTCTGTATTCATTCACTTCTTGCCTTCTCCACACGACAAATTTCACTTCATAGCTGTCGGGGTATATTGGATATGCAGTGCAACGGAAAACACTTCCGTACAAGGTCAAATAGCATAACCCTGTAGCTTTAAACAGAGATGATTTTGGCTGCTTCAACACAAGATTGGAAAATGATCTTTGAGATCTAAGCTATAGAAACATTACCCGAAACAATTGGATTGCCGAGTGACAAAGTGCTTGACTAGGTTTAGGGAAACTCAGGATTCTTGAGAAGAGGAAGAGGAGAGAGCGAAGGTGGTTTTCATTGTTTTTAGTTATTCTGTATTTAGTTTTCTTAGCTGTTAAACTGTAGGTCCTTGAAATTACACCGAAGTACTGTTAACAGTGTAAGTGTCTTAGGTTGCTTTAGGTGTTTTCTGGTTTCTTTGTATTCCCGCATGGCTCTTTCCACCTTTCCCATAAATTGCTGAAGGCATTTTGGGGCATATATTCAACTTCTGTCTTGGCCGTTATTGTGATAACTGTATTAATCTTGTTATTTTATGAGCTACGAATAGTGCAATTTGTTAACCCAGCTTCCTTCAGGTGGTCATTCTTGAGTTCTTAATGCTGGCAAACCTCAAGAATAAGCATTTTTTAGCTGTATTTCCTAAATAAGTTTTACATAAATTCTATCACATGAGCCATTAGGTTGCATCATGTCTGATGTATAATAAGTTTTCTATTTCAACACCCTTTTGAGATTGCAGAATGATGACGGGGTGTTGAAACTGGATGATCTTTAAGGCTCCTTCCAATCCAAATCATTCTGTGATTCTAAGGAACACAAAATAACTGCTACATTTGTTATAACAGAGATCTAGAAATATGGATTGGCCTTGGCTGTGGTGAGAGGGAATTGCATGTGGAGAAAGAGCCAAGCAAATGGCTAAACAAACAGATCATAGAATCATAGATCTCCAGGTTGCAGAAGACCTTTGAAATCATGAAGTCCAACTGTACCTGTCCACTACTAAATCACATCCCTAAGCACTTAATCTACCTGACTTCTAAATGCATCCAGGGAAGGTGAGTCAACCACCGCCCTGGGCAGCCTCTGCCAGTGCCTGAGAACCCTTTCAGTGAAGTTTTGCCTGATGTCTAATCTGAACCTTCCCTGGCACAACTTGGGGCCATTTCCTCTCATGCTTTCATTGTCACTTGGGATAAAAGAGCAACGCTCACCACAGCCTCCTTTCAGGCAGTTGTAGGTAGTGATGAGGTCTCCCTTCAGGCTCCTCTTTTCTAGGCTAAACAAGCCCAGTCCCTCAGCTGCTTCTTGTTTGAGTTGCGATGATAACAGAGCATGTCTGTGAATGCTTACCTGAAACTTCTCCTGTTTAGGTTTGTCAGCTGCTGCTGGAATTGGTGTCGATGACCTGCGCCGCTTGTGCATACTCAGAATGAGTTTTGTAAAAGGTTGGGGACCTGATTACCCAAGGCAGAGCATCAAAGAGACGCCGTGCTGGATAGAAATTCACTTACACCGTGCCCTCCAGCTTCTCGATGAAGTACTTCATACCATGCCTATCGCAGACCCACAACCTTTAGACTGAGAACCCCTCTGCTGCGCTGCTGCGGGCCATTATATTGTGAGGATGGTGGATTGTAAAATACAATTCTGTTTATAACCTGAAGATATATTTTACTTTTGTTCTGCTTAACCTTCTCTAAAACCAGGTTTTAAAAATGCGTTTGCCGCCTTGCTCTTAGCAGAAAGAAACTGAACATGCAGAATTTGGGTTTCGGTTATTTTCAGAACTGAATTTTCATAATACATGGCTCAGGGCTTAAAGCGAAAGGTAAAAGGCCTTATAGAGACTTTACAGTATTGGGTTTGTTTCCCTTTGAATCTTTCCTTCTCTATCATGGCATCTTGGCGATAAGCCTCACAGGAGCCTTTTGTATGCAGAATATATATTATATATATATTTATATCTGAAAATTCCTTCTAATAGTTATAAGCATTTACCTTATAGCAACTTTAAAATTCCAGATGAATTGTGATGTTCTTTTTAGGGAACAGCAGTTTAACAGAAGACTTCTTTATTTTGTTGACTGTCTTGCTATGATTTTTGTTTCCAGATTGAAACGTAGAAGCTGCCCAAAAGTGAGGGACAAGACATACGTTGTTGGCATCAATTAAGAGTAGCAAGGAAAAGAAATGTGGCTTTTCCTTCACTAGTTTTTAAAAAAAGAAAGATATCTTAGATTTTTATTTATATAGGCACGCGAGTTTTAAAACACTAAAAGGAAATGGTTACTTCCAGTGCTGGCACTCAATTTAAATGTACCATGAAGTAATACCCAGTCTGCAAAGCTGCCACTGAAATTCCATAACGAGTACCTAATTTCAGGAACATATTTTCATAGCTACTACTGACTTCTGTGATTTTACTCAAGTAAAACCCAGCAGGTGTTTTAAAACGTTGCATGACTCTTTTTACTTCCATATACCGTTAAACCATGTACGATAACACACCGATATTTAGGATCCAGTTTTTGTATCTGTTCACCATTTCCACTCAGGGCAAGAAGGCAAACTTGTTTTTATACCTCTTGGTTATTCTTAGCCCTCTGCCATCAGTGACCGTATCAATCGGCAATGACTTTGTATAGAGAATTTATAGTAGAAACATGCGAATGTATTGACTGTGAGACAGATACAAGGTGTACGCTTTCTCTCTAGTTAATAGTATCAATAAAATTATAAAAACCCTGATTATTTTTTTTTATAAACTTAGTTTGCTTCTATTATATGATTCTGCACCTTGAAACAATTCATCTTGAGTGATGGGATTACTTTTTTTTGCAAGGCCAGCGGCAGCAGCCAACAGCAGTAGGAATTTTTGTCAGCTTCAACTTGCTAGGAAGCAAGTCCAATTTTGCGACTGCTTCTCAATAAGAGCATGTCCTGAGGATATCTCTTCCGGCTCTTGTGTGGGGTGTGAAGACAAAGCAGGAATTCCTTATTTTTTTCAGCATCTGTGCAGGGAGTTGGAGCTTAAGTAGTCTTGGGATTACGTAGGCTTCAGCTTTAGTCCTCCAGGTGCTGCCAGTCTAGTTCTCCTTCTGTGCTGTGCTGAGCCTTTCTGGCAGCCCACCTGCAGTGATTAACATAAGTAGAAGTCTTGGAATCTTTTTGCCAAGTTTCTTGCACAGCTTCAGGACTCTGCAGAGGGCTGTGAAGCAGGATGTTGCAGTATTGCTTCCCCCCTGCACTGAAAGAAGTTGGCAGTTGTTGTTCTGCCTCAGGCATGGAAGCACAGAAGACAGGTGACTTTGGAGTGGTGGCCAGAGACTGATGAGCTTCCTCCATGTTTCCATGGACAGCATTCTCTTCTTCAGGCTAACTTCTAATGAGAGCACTTCTTTCCCTTCTTATGTGGCAACTTCTTGATGTTTGGCAAAGCTAGTGTTTGCTTTTCTCAAGAGCTTTCATTTAAAACCTTGTTCGTTTTCCTTTCCCTCCTAATGACCCAGTTTGTCTGAAAAGGAATCTTCATATTCTCGAGGAACACTTTCAGTAGAGGATTCCAACTACATCCTTGGAGAAAGTTGTTAACTGGCAACTCTGTTATGCTTCACCCACAGCAGAAAACTTGATCTGATGGAAGAAATGGAAAGCCTGGCTGCACGTTTGTCTTGCCAGCCTCCCTTTTGAATGGTCTTCCCTGCTCTCACCGCTGGGTTTGAGGTGCCTCGGCTTATGGAAATTGTCCATCCTCCTGAGTGATGAGTTGCAGATAATCATAGAATCTTAGAATAACCAGGTTGGAAGAGACCCACTGGATCATTTGAGTCCAACCATTCCTATCAACACACTGATCACCTGATTCGGAGCCCGTGAGCTGGCTCCCTTTGTGGTTTTGCAAAGTGGATGGCTGGTCTGTACGTGGCTGTGTCACAGAAAACCCTCTGTACCAGTTGCTTATGTTTTGGTTGTGCCAAACTTTGATAGAACAGCTAAAGATTGCATCTGCCTGTTGCTGCTCTTGCCCGTCTGAAAGAACTCAGCTGCTAAGATGTGATCTGCAGTTTTCACAAGTCCCCTAAAGTCTCTATCTACAGTAAATGCTATCTACAATGTAGTATTTCGATGACCAAAATCTTTCAGGTAGAACAATGAAATAATGGCAATGGGGTTTTATCAGAACCAGGCAACCACAGGCCTCCATGTCAGGAGAAACCTGGGCATGGAGTGAGGCAGTAAAAATACTGTCATGGCATTCCGCTTACCCACCAGGCAGTTGCTGATAAGGTTCAATTGTAACTGTTTAAGGGCGAAATGAGAGAATATAATTCTTTCTAATGCACCTTTAACTTAATTTTTATACCTCTGTTTCTTAGGGCAAGGCATAAAAGCCAGCGTGTAATGGACTGGAAACCCTTCAGCCACATCACATTGAATCTTTGACAGGCTTACACTGACATCTCTGAATCTCAAAAGGGAGGTGCTGCTGCTTGACGGCTGTGGCGATCCCCGTGCGTGCGGCAGGCGGGGATGTTGGGGATGCTGGAATCGCTCTTCACCTCTGAATGTCTCAAATCCAGCAAATTCAACTAGTGCTTTCTCAGCTAGCAGCCTCTTGCTTGTGATCTTGTTCACATGTCTGCTCTCCTTGGTTCTTTTGATGAAGTAATTACCCCTGTGTTTCTCACCCCCATAGAATCATAGAATTATGCACTCCTCAAGAAAAGCTTTGTGCGGGAGTACTTTGTAATTTCAGTTCGTGTACCGGAGAGCTGGGATTAGTACCGGAAGGTTTAGAGAGCTTTGGCAGTGGTGGTGTTGCTTTTGAAAGTGAGAGTGTTTAAAGTTAACATGGTGGAGATGTAGGAGAGGAAACCTTTTTGATATAATGGCTTAAAAATGCTTAAACCGATTCTGATGGGAATCCCAGTGAAGGGGCTGTAACCACTAAGCGGTGCTGGTTGCAAACAGTTGTTCCTTAAATCACGTTTCTGGGCTCGATGAGAAGGTTGAGTTTCACAGAATCATAGAATCACCAGGTTGGAAAAGACCCACCGGATCATCGAGTTTAGGGGCTTGCAATATAAATCATTTATTATTAGCTGTTAATTAAGTGTACTGAAGACCTGGAAGGTGCTCTGGCTGCACTGTTGAGAGGGACCACGAGTTCAAAGGAGACAACGCTCTCCCTTTGTCATGAAACAGCTCTGTCACAGCAATAGTCCTTGAACTTGATGTCCAACTACCGTGCCTTACCTTTGAGACCATCTTTCTTCTTGTGACACTCCTGAAGATGACAGCGTCCTGTCTGCGTAGCTCAGGAACGACTGCCTCAATTCTTTCGCTAGGAACCATTAAACGTTTCCTATGCCGGTGTATACAGGGGTGGCTTCTGCCTTTGAACCCTTCAAATGTTGTTTATGTCTTGATGGTGGTCTTTATTGAGACATCTTTAATCTCTTCTTTGAAGAGTAAGCGCTTTAGGAAGGACTGTCTCCTTGACTTGTGTTTTGACTCTGCTGCACAGGGTAACTGGGATTGGGGGTCACTGCTTTAATGCAGCCGGTTAAAGACAGCCCGATGGGTCTTCCTTTCAGCAGGATTCGGTCTTCGTTTGAGAAATAATCCTGTTTCCTCCCTCCTCGTCTCCTTCCAGCCTCTGCTGCTCACCATCCGCGCTTTGAAATTACAAGATGCTAAATTGTCAGGTATTGCAAAAGACACCTTTTTTTGAGAGGCTACTTTCTTGTCTTTTTAGAAGAAGTAAGACTTAAACTTCAGATGCAATGGTCTTGCCTGGTCCTGCTGGTAATGACAGTATTTCTGTGACTGGCAACAGGTTCTTGAGGACCATCGTGCAGTTCTTGGGACTGAGATTTGCAAGTTGCCTGTCACAGGCTTTTGCATTATTCACGAGCACTACGGTGGTTCTTTCTACCCCTGTCCGGGAAAGGACGATAAGTCTAATGGAAAGCACTTCTCTTCCCATCATGCAGGAGCTGGATATCAAATCATTGTCTTATACACCTCCAAAACACTGTTCTTGATGATATGTTTCTGAAATGGATCTGCAACCATGCTGAGTCAAAGCTGCTGCATGTGATGCTGCCGAGGTTCCCCGAGAGCTGGCTTGACTTCAAGGTTTCACTTCGTGAGACCTCATGGAAAGCAGATCTGTCCATGGAATCTCCAGAGGTTTTGGCACTGCTGGCTGCTCTCGTGCTGCCTTGGGAGTGATGCATCGCTCCTAAATTTACAGGACTCTATTCTTTCAAGCTCACCAAAATCACCTAGTGCTTTCTTGCTCTAGCACCTATTTTCTGTGTCTTTTTGGTGCAGTTTGGTAGCACTACTAAGTTGTGATTCAACTGGATTGAGAGCTGCGAAATACTCTTAATCCAAAGCTCACCATGAGAGGGTTTTCTGAGCATGAAAGCCTAGTTGAGCGTTTCTTCTTTCAGCCATTGCCCTTTGATAAGCGGTCAACAGAATTCCCAGTAGTTCCTTTGTAGCTTTACTGTATGTTTTACATTAGTCCTAGTTTGTGGATAATATACTGTAGTTAACTTTCCTGAAATTCTGTAACAGAGTATGTTTTTGATTAAAAAAGGTAAAGATTCAAGTCTTCTGCTTCTTTATTTCATTCAGCAAAGAGCTGTAACCCTGTTTCTGGTCAGGTGTTGAAGTTGCTCGCTACAGTCTTGGATTGTGTTGTGACAGCCCAGGGCAGGACTCGTAGAATCGCAGGATGGTTTGGGTTGGAAGGGCCCTCAAAGCCCACCCAGTCCCACCCCCTGCCATGGGCAGGGACACCTCCCACTGGATCAGGGGCTCCAAGCCCCATCCAACCTGGCCTTGAACCCCTCCAGGGATGGGGCAGCCACAGCTTCTCTGGGCAGCCTGGGACATCGCCTCTCATTCTCCCCTCTTTCACCTTAAAAATGTTCCCCCTCATCCTATCCCTTCAATCCCTGACCAAGAGTTCCTCCCCAGCTTTCCTGGAGCCCCTTTCAGCACTGGAAGCTGCTCTAAGGTCTCCCCGGAGCCTTCTCTTCTCCAGGCTGAACAACCCCAACTCTCTTGGCCTGTCCTCATGGCAGAGGTGCTCCAGCCCCCAGATCACCTTCCCGGCCTCCTCTGCACTCGCTCCAACAGCTCCATGTCCTTCTTGTGCTTAGGATTCCAGCACTGGACACAGCGCTCCAGATGAGGTCTCAACAAGCGAGGAGCAGAGGGGCAGAATCCCCTCCCTTGCCCTGCTGGCCACGCTGCTTTGGATGCAGCCCAGGACACGGTTGGTTTCTGGGCTGTGAGCGCATGTTGCTGGCTCATATCAAGCTTCTCAACCCCCAGCGCCCCAAGCCCTTCTCCTCAGGGCTGCTCCCAATCCATTCATGTCCCAGCGTGTAATTGTGCTTAATTCCTCTTCTCACATTCCCAGGTGTCGGGATACTTGGGTGTAACAAGCCAGGAACCCAAACCCAAGCACAGTGTCCAGCGTGGTGTGCTCTCTGGGCATCTGAAGGCACCCGGGTACCGGTCTGAAGCTGGAATAGCAGAACTTTTCTGTTGGTGCTCATATTAATGGGAATTGTTGCTTTAAAACCACTACTCTGTGTGTGTGTCAGGGTCTTGGAGCAAGGAACAGAAGCTGGAGCGAGTACAAAGTCTCTCTGCTGTCGTACGTGCCAGCAAGTGATGAGTATCCAGTGATAGAAGGTGCACAGGAGCTCTACTCTGTCGGCTCCTGCAGCTGCCAGGCTGCAAAACCCTTCCCAATAAATGCACAAAACACCAACCACCGCAAATCTTGGGATCTAGGAATAATGCAGGAGACAGGCGATGTATCTGGAATGCTCTGGGTCTCTGGAAGCAGCCGCCTCCAAAGCTCAGAGGAAGGGAAAAAGCAAACCCAACCCTTTGAACCGGGGTGATCTGTGAGCATGAAATAGGGAGAAGATTTCTTCTTAATCACAGACCTGGTGACCTGTTGGAGCAGGAACGGAGCAGCTTCAGTGCGTGCTGCCTCTCTCTGCAGCTGGGGCTTCACGGGTGGCAGCAGTGATGGACACAAGCCACTGTGTGTCCTGAGGGGTGTGAATAATAACAGTGATGCGGGTGCTGATGCTTCCTGACACGATGTCTCCCTAGAATCATAGAATCACTAGGTTGGAGAAGTCCTTTCAGGGCATTGAATCCGACCGTCCCTGTCCACTACTAAACCAGATCCCTGAGCACCTCATCTACCCGGCTTTTAAACCCCTCCAGGGATGGGGACCCCACCACCTCCCTGGGCAGCCTCTGCCAGGGCCTGAGAGCCCTTTCCGTGCAGGAATTTCTTCTGATATGCAACCTAAATCTGTCCTGGAGCAACTTGAGGCCACTCCCTCTCACCCATCATTTGTTATTTGGGAGAAGAGACCAGCACCCACCTCACCACAACCTCCTTTCAGGCGGTTGTAGATGCTGTAGGTCTCCCCTCAGCCTCCTCTTCTCCAGGATAAACACCCCCAGCTCTCTCAGCCTCCCCACAGGCCTGTTCTCCAGCCCCTTCCCCAGCTCTGTTCCCTTCTCCAGCCCCTCAAAGTCCTTCTTGTGGGGGGCCCAAAGCTGAACACAGTTCTTGGATGAGCAGAAACAGCAAATACTCTCATTCTCCCTGCAGATTTCACTCCTGTTGCAAAAATCTGTTCAGTCACACATTCTCTCTGCCAGTCACCACCTTAAAGCAGTTTTATCTCCTCACCTCTCCAGAAAAGCTTCCCAGACTCACCTTCCTGGCGCTGGCAGCAGCCCTGCTGTTGACTGAGGGCTGGTCGTGTCCACCACAAACCTCTTGGCTCGGGCTTTACCCTCCGGAGCACAGGGCAGCTCTGTGCCAGCACAGGATTTGGAGCGTTTCCCTCCTCTGCCACGGCCACGTGGCTTCAGACTCGGGATAAATCCATGCCAGGAAGCTTAAAAAAACCCAACAAACCCCCTTCCTCTGAGTACTGGCTCCTGTTGACCCTTTGGGTGAAGCTCGGGCTTTCATGCTGGGCAAGAAGATCACAAGTCTGGATTGTATTTTTTTTCATCTTTCCTTGGGAAACATAAACATAGCAGAAACTCTTATTATCTTTCCCCCCCTCGGCACTGATGCTGTGGATGCTGTATGGACTGCGGGGAATGATGTATGGGGGGATGCTACAGGGGTGGGGGATGGAGTTCTGTAGGGTGGAGGGAAGCTGCAGAGCATGGGGGATGCTGCAGGGGGGTGGGAGATGGTGCGTGGGGTTTGGGAATGATGTACGGGGTCGGGGAGATGATATCTCGGCCCTGGTGAGACCGCTCCTCGAATCCTGGGGTCAGTCCTGGGCCCCTCACCACAAGAAGGATGTTGAGGCTCTGGAGCGAGTCCAGAGAAGAGCAACGAAGCTGGTGAGGGGGCTGGAGAACAGGCCTTATGAGGAACGGCTGAGAGAGCTGGGGGTGTTTAGCCTGGAGAAGAGGAGGCTGAGGGGAGACCTCATTGCTCTCTCCAACTACCTGAAAGGAGGTTGTGGAGAGGAGGGAGCTGGGCTCTTCTCCCAAGGGACAGGGGACAGGACGAGAGGGAATGGCCTCAAGCTCTGCCAGGGGAGGTTCAGGCTGGATATCAGGAAATATTTTCCCAGAAAAGGTGATTGGTCCCTGTCCGAGGCTGCCCAGGGAGGGGGTTGAGTCACCTTCCCTGAAGGGGTTTAAGGGACGGGTGGACGAGGTGCTGAGGGACATGGTTTAGTGATTGATGGGAATGGTTGGACTCGATGATCTGGTGGGTCTCTTCCAACCTGATGATCCTATGGTTCTATGATTCTATAATTCTATGATACGCAGTGTGATGGGATTCTCTATGGGGTGGGAGGATGCTGTAGGGGCTGGCGGATTCTGTAGGGATGGGGAATACAGTACGGGGTGAGGGGATGATGGATGGGGTGGGGAGATGCTGTTCAGGGTGGTGTGGATGCCGTAGGGGTGGGGGATGCTGCACTGGGTTGGGGGATGCTGGATGGCATGGGGAACGCTGTATAGGGTTGGGGGAGTTCCCAGGCTTTGGCAGAGGCTGCCCGGGGAGGTGGTGGGATCCCCATCCCTGCAGGAGTTCAGAGCTGCGTAGATGAGGTGCTCAGGGAGCTGGTTTAGCAGTGGGCAGGTACAGTTTGGCTCTGATCTCCAAGTTCTTTTCCAACCAAACAATTCTACGATTCTGTGGCAAGAGGAAACAGCCTCAGGTTGCACCAGGGGAGGTTTAAAATCGGATATTTGCATTTTACTGCCAGCTCCTGCTTCACACCTGCTGCCCCTGGGAGCCAGATTTGAGCCCCATGGGTCACTGAGTGGGAACAGCCAAACTCTGCTTGATTTTCTGGACCCTGAGGATGGGCACCGCTTCCCACCCTGGGCTCCATACACCTGCTAACAAGCAATAATAACCAAAGGACGCAGAAAATAACCCAGAGATCCTTCCCTGGCAGTGGGGGGATGTTTCCCATTCCTGTCTAGTAGAAAGTGGCAACCTGACCCGGTGGGAGGTGTCCCTGCCCATGGCAGCAGGTGGAAACCGTAGGGGCTTTAAGGTCCCTTCCAACCCAACCCGTTCTATAATTCTGTTCCCCCTTTGCTCCCAACAAGGGTGCAAAGGTGGTTTCCCAGCGCCAGGGATTGGGCTTTCCAGCCAGCCAGATGCCGGGAGACGTTGTGGCAGCTGAAGGGTCTGGCAGGGCTTCTGGTTTGTGATCTCAAACCGGTCTCAGTGATGTCAACCCACCCTTTCCAGATCCCTCCCTGCCTGGGAAGACCCGGCACGAGCTCCTGGACCAGCACATAGCCCAGCTGGGAAAGCTCCAGGGGCTGAAAGGAAAAACGCAGGCTAAATGCTTCCTTAAAACAAACCACGTACAACCGTTGAGGTCCCCTACCCAGCCTGGCTCACGCGGTGGCGAGCGCTTCCCTTTCCATGACCAAGAGTTAAAATTCCAGGCGGGTTACTCACCCATCACAAGTGCTCCTGAGCATGGAAAAACAAATTCACTACAACAAATTGAGGAGGACTGGATTTTTTTTTTAAGCCCGTGCCTGCCTTATGCAACTCAGCAGTAACCGCGGTGCTACTTGCTCGGCTAAATAAAACACGTTGGAGGGGCTGGAGCTCAAGGTGGTTGGTGGGCAGCTAGAAATAACAGGGTTACATCTCCCTCTTGCCCAAGATTTTATTGGTGAGGCCTCTGGCTGCAACACTGAAACCGCCCCAAGAGCCAAGTAAAGTGAATTTAACTAATCTTTGATCTCTTCCCAAGAATTATTATTAAAAAGGCAGCTAAAAAGGAAATTCTCTACTCTCCGTCCTCGGGAAACAAAGGTTTAGATTTGAGGATGACAGTATCCTGGGCTGCATCCAAAGCAATGTGGCCAGCAGGGATGGAGGGGATTCTGCTCTGCTGAGACCCCACCTGGAGTCCTGTGTCCAGCTCTGGAATCCCCAAAATAAGGAGATGGAGCTGTTGGAATGAGTCCAGACGAGGCCATGAAGATGGTGTGAGGGCTGGAGCCCCTCTGCTCTGAGAACAGGCTGGGAGAGTTGGGGTTGTTCAGCCTGGAGAAGAGAAGGCTCTGGGGAGACCTTAGAGCAGCTTCCAGTGCTGAAAGGGGCTCCAGGAAAGCTGGGGAGGGGCTCTGGATCAGGGAGTGCAGGGACAAGATGAGGGGAAACGGTTTATTGTGAAAGAGGGGAGATGGGATCTCAGGCAAAAATGTTTTGCCGTGAGGGTGAGGAGGCCCTGGCCCAGGTTGCCCAGAGCAGGGGTGGCTGCCCCATCCCTGGAGGGGTTCAAGGCCAGGTTGGATGGGGCTTGGAGCCCCTGATCCAGTGGGAGGTGTCCCTGCCCAGGGCAGGGGGTGGATGGGCTTGGAGGTCCCTTCCAGCCCAAACCCGTGATTCCTGCTGCTGCCAAATGCTCCCAAATACGATTTCAGCTGCCCTGAAATGACTCAAGTGGGAGCCAGCTGTGGCGGGTGCCCTCTGGAACACCACAAGTGGCTTTTTAAAACCAGCAATTGACAGAAAACAGGATTCTTTGCACTTGGAATCATCCGGCCCCAGTGAAGCCGGGGCTGTGCTGCATTTCGCGCTGGGAAAGGCACCTGGTGGGCAGGAGGGAGGCAGGGGAGGGGGAGGAAGGGGGTGAGGGAAGTAGGATGGGAGGATGAAGGCAGTGAGGGAGGGAAAGATGAAGGGAGGGAAGAAAAGAGGGAAGAAGGGAAGGAAGGAGAAAGGGAAGTAGAAAAGCAGGAAGGAAGGGAGGGAAGGAAGGAGGAAAGAAGAGAAGGAACCAGGGAGGGAGAAAGGGAAGGAAGAAGGGAGAAGGAGAGAAGCAAGAAGGGAGGAAGAGAAGGAGGGAAAGGGGGAGAGAGAGGGAGGAGGAAGGGAGGGAAGGAGGACAGAAGGAAGGAAGGAAGGAAGGAAGGAAGGAAGGAGGGAGGGACATCAGCAAACCCCAAACTCCACGGGCAGCTCCAAGTGATAACCATGAAGACAGCAAAACATTCAAGTTAATGGAAACCAGTCTTTATTAAGTAACTCTTAATATCAGAAAAATAAAACTCTTATAATTCTCTTTACAGCAAATATATAATATCAGTGCTTTGGCCATCATAAGTTAAAGGCCCTTTTATCATAAAATATATATGGTTTTTAAACTTTACTCAAATTGAATTTATAATCCCTACGACCTCCCTACATATACATAACAAAAGAAGTGTAGTAAAATTAGCAAATACTAAACTACGCTGATAGTTCAAAGTTGTTCTTAGCTTGTGGTTTATAATAGAAACAGTACACGTGCCTTAGGGTCTTGTTGGCTCCTTGGCTTTACCAGTTGCCGTGTGCGACGCAGTAAAATACAAAATACATGCGTGGCGAGCACTTTGTTCGTTACCTACAGGGCCGCAGCTCGAGGTTAGGTTTCAATACTGACGCGCGGCTACGCTAAGAAGCTGTTATAGCACTGAAGTTAACACGGTGCGTAATTATCGCCGTGGAGGCGGCTCCGTATACTGGAAAAAAAAGGTAAAATAAAAACCGTTATTCTGTAAACTTTTATAAGAAATGTAACTCTTCAAGTGGAAATAAAAAATAAAAGTTTTCAGTGTACCTACTTAGTTTAATACCTCTATGATTTATTCTTGTTACACTGGGAAATAAAAGCTTTTGTCTTGGGAAAAATAATGCTTCAGAAATAAAATATAGAAAAAATCCACCAGAACTCCACTTTGTGTCTTTTTTTTTGTGTGTTTTAACATATGCCAGCACAGATTTGGGAACGTACTGAGGATGAACAAGCTAAAAAACATCCACAGGCTGAAATGTAAAAAGCGCATCCTTAAGGAGTTTTGGTTTTTTTCTACATTATGATTGGAAAGACGGTTTTGAAATGATGTTAAAACGGATGGTGGGGCCGCTGCAACGAGAAACACAAGGGCACGCACGCAGCTCCCCCATTCCTCCTTTTCCCTACTGCAAATAATATGTATATATTTATATATGTGCAAGATGAATACGGACTGAACATAAAAACCCTTCACATTTTTGATCTACACACCCTAAAAACGTGATTTAAGAACAGCTTGATTGGACTAATGAACGGAATGTCAGCATCCTCACTATCAAAGTTCATGCATCCCAAGGGCCTTACTAAAACGGGATGAAGCCAGCCAGACTTTTCCACGTTACGTTAAAATAATCAGTGGGTAGGAGTCCATAGATCAAGATGTTCCTGATCCTCTGATCACACTTTCCAGCCACCTTGGAGCAAACCGGAGGCGCGCCAGGCAGCTTCTCTCCTCCCCGACCACAATTCACCTGAACCTGCCAATAACATAATTCATTTATATAAATCCAACTGGGTTTTGAAAAGAAAAAAGGGACTTGCAATACTGAAGAATTAGGTGCAAGTTGTCGCATAAAGCA
Organism: Phaenicophaeus curvirostris; assembly: GCF_032191515.1. NCBI lineage: Eukaryota > Metazoa > Chordata > Aves > Cuculiformes > Cuculidae > Phaenicophaeus > Phaenicophaeus curvirostris. The sequence goes on from NC_091431.1 coordinate 75,274,058, forward strand.
CAAAATAAGATGTATTTCCCCAAACCTGTTTTGCAAAACTGGCAGTGTAAAGAAGGCAGCGTTGGAAGTGTTGTTTGATATCGGTAATGCCAGGAACCCTCCATGGGTAGACGAGCGGCTCCTGCATTTCAGGCGATGAGGTTCGTTGCTGCCAGCACTGAGAAGGCAAATGCTTTGCTGAGATCCTGCGAAACCAGATGAGTTATCAATCTAAATTTCCCCTTTGCTGTGCTGTAACACCCCAGCAGACGTACCTCTGCTTACCGCGCTGTCCAGCTGGACAGACCACCAGGTTTAGTGTTACCGTAGCAGCTGTTTGAGAAGGTAGATATTTATTAACAACTTCAGCCTAATCCCAAGAAAGCCCAACAGTCAGAGCTCGTTAGGAAGTTTACTAGAGGGTACCATTACACCCATGCCTTTGAGAGTTAAAAAAAAGTCTATATATAATAGCATATATATATACTTAAGAGTGAATTTGGATTGCCTGAGTAACGGCTGTCTGGCAAACCGGACACGATGGCATTTCCTTCTCACAGATTTTGTTGGCACACTCCATGCAGAAGAGGTTGTGGCCGCAGGGGACCAGGGCGGCGATGACTTCCCTCTCAAAGCAGATCACGCAGTCGTGCTTCTGTCTCGACTCGGGGGGCGAGCTGGAGGTGGAGCCGCCGTTGGAAGAGGAATAACTGTTGGTACCGTTGGAGAAAGCAGGGATGTAGATGGGAAGGCCAACTTGGTGGCAGATGCCAGGCGGGTCGCTTCTCACTCTTCGAGCCAGTGGGTGATCCAGACTTTCTGGAAATGTGGGCGACAAGCGAGGAGTAGATGGCTGGCTCCCTCGATGCAGAGGCTTGGCATTAGTAGTGGTGTCGCTACCAAAGCCAGAGAGAGGGTTTACAGGTTCAAATGGAGTCCAAATGGTTTGGGAAGGCGTCGGTAAGGAGTCATACATGGGAGAGTCAACCGCGAGGTCTTCGGTGCCCACCGTAGGCAGTGTTTCTCCAAACCAGAAGTTGCCTGTGCTGAATGGACTCGTTGGGCTGAAGTCAGCCAATCTATTGCTTCCAAAATAGGAATCTGTGGAGCCACTTCCCAAGGAACTGGAGCTGTTGTTTCTATAATTAGAAATTATCTTTGTGCGGCTAGGAGGGATGGGATTAGAAGCAAGACACGCAGATCCGAGAGTGCCTCCTTCAAAGCTGACATCCGTACCGTTGTAATGGAAATCGTTCTCTTCGCTGGGCTCAACGTAGTTGCCAGTACGAATGGCGATGTGCATCTCAATCTCCTCGCGCGCTCGGTCGACATTCTCTGGCATTCCCGTCACCTCAAAGACAGGCTCCTTGTCTCTGTTGGGAGTGACTATGTAGGTGTGTGTTTGCTGCTGAATCCTCTTGATGGTTGCTCCTTTGGGTCCCACCACAAGTCCAACCATGCGGTAAGGCACGCGGACTTGGACTGTGGTCTGACCTGGCAGGTTGAGGGTACCTGGTGTGACTCCCAGGGCAGGACCGTTCTTGTTGCGTGCTGCTCTGATCATGGAGAAGTGCTCAGCAGCTGCGAGAATTTCCCTTTTGGCCATGGCTACATCCTCTTTTCGTCCAGTGACAACAAAGATGGGTTCTTCTCCACGAACAGGGGTCTTAATGTAAGTATTTGTCTTGGCCCTCAGCGCTTTTATTTTGCAACCTGTTTAAAGGAAACACATGCAAGTTTAGCAGGACGCCTAAGTTTAGAAAGCCACAAGAAAGCCAGCTATTTTAAGCTGTTTGAGAGCTTCAAGAAACTGTAGGGTGAAACGAGAAGCAGCTGTTTTTAGCTCTGCAAGCCACAGCAGGGAATGTGGTAACGACTTCTACCTATTACATCCAAACAGATCTCCGATGCTTTCAGCCACAAACTATTTTACCAACGTTCCTCAGGCTGTTTTAGCCCATCTCCTCCTCAAATGCTGTTAAGACAGTGAATAAACGTGAAGGGATTTTCCTCTGTGGCAGCCACGTTCATCATTATCCCATACAGGCTGGTGGGTTTGTATTTCTTCCACTGACTGGGAATCCTTCAGCTCTTTCTAAGATCACAGAATCATAGAATAACCAGGTTGGAAGAGACCCACCGGATCATCAAGTCCAACCATTAAGATCCTGCAAAAGGAGTAAAGACTCGCACATACATGCACTCACGGCTGCAGATACATCAGCCTTTCACTGACATGCATGGCTGAAGAGAAAATTAAACCTTTACAAGTGAGAGAAGGGTCTGTATCACAACCTGTGTAAGATAGAGATAAAGTTATTGATTTACTGAGAACTCTTCATGACTTCCTGGTAACAGTAACTGTTATTTAAACCTTACTCTGCCCTGTGGGATGAAGGAGCCACTTCTTGAACTGTCATAGAATCACAGAATGGTTTGGGTTGGAAGGGACCTTAAAGCCCATCCAGTCCCAACTCCTGTCACAGGCAGGGACACCTCCCACCTCCCATCTGGTTGCTCCAAGCCCCATCCAGCCTGGCCTTGAACCCCTCCAGGGATGGGGCAGCCACCCCTGCTCTGGGAATCCTGGGCCAGGGCTCCCCACCCTCACAAGAAAACATTTCTTCCTAAGATCTCATCTCCATCTCCCTTCTTGCAGCTGAAAACTGTTCCCCCTCACCCTATCCCTGCACTCCCTGATCAAAAGCCCCTCCCCAGCTTTCCTGGAGCCTCTTTCAGCACTGGAAGCTGCTTTTAGTTCTCCTGGTGCCTTTTCTTCTCCAGGCTGAACAACTCTCTCAGCCTGATCCCATAGCAAAGGTGCTCCAGCCCTCAGATTGTCTTCATAGCCTCCTCTTGACCCGTTCCAATAGTTCCATCTCCTTCTTACATTGCAGATTACAGAAGTGGACACAGGACTCCAGGTGGGGTCTCATGTGAGAGGAGTAGAGGGAGGGAATCTCTGAAGTGCCTATTGATTCTTACAGTTCACATTTCAGGCAAGATTTTCCTGATGTTTAAAAAGCTCAAATCCAGTTAGAAATCTGCAGCTTCAGCCTCCTTCCCTGTCTCAGCTGCCAGCTCCTAGAGACTGCTTTGCCAGAGCTACATTTCCAAACTGCTCTGGTGTGAAGAAAAGCATTCTTGCCTTTCTTCCTCAGGCTGCAGAAAGGCACGCACCAAGGTAGGCAGAGATTTTCTCTTCAGGTATGATTCAGATACGTGGAAAGCAGAAGTTGGACGCTGCCTCAGCTCCCTGCAGAACCAGAACAAGATTTTTAAACATCATAAAGCTGGCTTCGGTGGGAAGTTCACTCCACAGACCACCGAGGTCGGTTTTCAAGCTTCTTGGATAGTTACAAAGAGCTGAAGAAAGTAACCAGATAGAAAAGCAGAGATTTCTGAATGCTGTGAGGAGAGCTGGAAAACCCCACAAGTGGCAGGTCATGTCAAAACACAAGGTCAGCAGCCCATCACACCACATCTCTCTATTTGCTTTCACTCAGCTGCTTGGCTTTCCCACCCTCCTCCATTAGTCGTTACCCGGGTGATGATATAAAACACGCTGATCCTATCCCCTCTCTGACAATTCACAGCATCCAGAGGCACTGTGGCCACGATGACATGAACTTGGCCAGTTGTGAGGTCACGTGGCCAAGGGATGAAGCAAGAAGTTTCCCAATCTCCTGAGAGACAGAAAGTCAAAGGAAAAAGAAAAACCACACCACCTCACATTTCTGCCATAAATCATTGGATGATTGCATGCGAGACTGTCGAAGTACAGAGGTAAAAAAGCCTGAAGAGGGAAATCCAATTTAATCAGAGCTTTCCAAGAAATTTCAGTTTTAGTATGGTACTTCAAGCTCACTCAAGAAGAGCTTCCCCTCTTTGTTCAGCTGTACAAGCAGCATGCTCGGCTGTCAGTTCACACTGACACCAATAAAGCAAAACCCTTTAGGTGAGATGCCCTTTAGTTTCGTGTTCATTTGGGCAAAGATATAGAACTTTAGGTAAAGATTTAGTACTTGCCGAGTGCATCATGAGCCCCCTGGCTGCGTTCATCCTGCACCGGCCAATTTCTATCATTATTCTCCATCCTCCTCCCCATTTTTTCCCTTAGGAGGATTGTTTGACTAAACAATTCAAGCACACTATGAACATTATACTCCAAGAAACTTATTTGTTTCCCTCATATACCAACAATTTAAAATGATCAAATACTTCCTTTTTTAAAAAGGTGATAGGAAGACAGATTTTTTTCCCCTTGAAGTGAGAGTTAAGCTGCAGCACCTGCAGTCTTCACCCGTCCTGCAGCTCAGCCTTCACTCCAGCAATCATCTTTCATCATCACTAACAGGATGAGACACATTAAACCCAGTCTCAGGCCATTTATTCCACGAGGGAACTCCCCAGCGGAGCCAGCAGAGCCAAGCAGCTACAGAGGAACCAAGAACTGTGTGAAAAAGCATCCCACAGTCTGTGCCTCCGCGCAGCCACGGCAGCAGCCCAGGGGGAACAGGCTCTTTCTTCTCAATTCTTTCTTCTGCTGAATTCAATTCAACACCACACCAGGACCAGGAGAAGGATCAATTTACAGATGAACATCCACATCCTTTATAAATGAGCCTCACGAGGTTTAACAAGGCCAAGGTCCTACACCTGGGTCAGGACAATCCACGGTTTCAATTTAGACTGGGGGACGATGTGATTGAGAGCAGCCCTGAGGAGAAGGACCTGGGGTGCTGGGGGACGAGATGCTTGACATGAGCCAGCAGTGTGCACTCACAGCCCAGAAACCAACCGTGTCCTGGGCTGCATCCAAAGCAGCGAGGCCAGCAGGGTGAGGGAGGGGATTCTGCCCCTCTGCTCTGGTGAGACCCCACCTGGAGCCCTGTGTCCAGTTCTGGAATCCCCAACAGAAGAAGGACATGGAACTGTTGGAACGGGTCCAGAGGAGGCCACAGAGATGATCAAAGGGCTGAAGCACCTCTGCTCTGAGGACAGGCTGAGAAAGTTTGGGTTATTCAGTCTGGAGAAGAGAAGGCTCTGGGGAGATCTTAGAGCAGCTTCCAGTACCAAAAGGGGCTCCAGGAAAGCTGGAGAGGGACTGGAGAGATAGGATGAGGGGGAACAGCTTTAAATCAGATTAGACATTAGGAGATAATTCTTCATGCAGAGGGTGGGGAGGCCCTGGCCCAGGCTGCCCAGAGCAGGGGTGGCTGCCCCATCCCTGGAGGGGTTCAAGGCCAGGTTGGATGGGGCTTGGAGCCCCTGATCCAGTGGGAGGTGTCCCTGCCCATGGCAGGGGGTGGAATTGGACGACCTGTAAGGTACTTTCCAACCCAAACCATTTCATCATTCCATGATCCCTTTGTGTTGTGTTCTCTCCTGAACAGCTCCAAGAGGGAAGGGGCTCCTCCCCACTTCCAAGTACCAGTGCTGGCAAAATGCAGCCTGTCAAAGCAGGGAGGCACATGAGACACCTACTCTCCTCCTGCAGCTCCCGTCCAGCACTGCAGAACTGGGGTTCAGGCATATATGGGAACCTAAACCTTCTTACCATCAAGTCTAATTAACTCTCCATCCCTGATTGCATATGGCTCTGAGAAGAAAAATAAAATGTAAACAATGGTTTATCTGAATAGAATCCTGGAAATCATCATGGGTAAAAACTTTGTGAACAGCCTCTGCGAGCCACGATCAACTGCCAGTGCAGTCTGTCCTCCTTCCCTGCTCCTGATGAGTACCTGGTGGTCCGAACTGAGAGCCTACTGCAGCTTTTCAAAAACTCAAATCCTGCAGGGAGATGCCAGTGCTGTGAGGAGACCAAGAAGGGCAAAGCTGCATCAGCACCAGCTCCTTTCTGGTGAAGGAGACAGGGCTGATGAGCAGCTCTGACCATAGAATCGGAATGTCAGAACGGTTTGGGTTGGAAGGGGCCCTTAAAGGAGTCCTTGAAGTGAGCAGGCACATCTTCAACCACATCATATTCTGCAGAGCACTGTCCAACCTGACCTGGAATGCTTCCAGGGGTGAGGCCTCTACCACCTCTGCAGGCAACCTGTGCCCACAGCATAAAAAATGTCTTTTATTGAGTCTGAATCTCCCCTTTTTAGTTTCAAACCATTACCCCTTGTCCTCTCACTATAGCCCCTGATCAAGAGCCCCTCCCCAGCTTTCCTGGAGCCCTTCAGGTACTGAAAGGCTGCTCTAAGTCCTCCCTGCAACCTCTTCTTCTCCAGGATGAACAAGCTTCAAACCTGGCAGCCTCCAACTCTGCCTCATAGGAGCCACGGGCAGAGCAGAGATCTCACCGACTGCTCCCTACAGCCTGGAGCACTAAGAGAAAGCTGCTGTTCACAGGAATGTACTTCTGAGTAGCTCTGCTGTTATCTGATGAAAGTCGATACGGTATTACAGCCTCTGCTCTGAACACAGTCCTTACACCATGGCCACTGATTTTGCAATAGGCTGGCAGCAAGTAAGGAGGTGGTGACAGAATAATTAGCAGCATCAACCTGGAAGCAGGAGCTGACAATAGAGCCATAGCTAATTCCTTGCCTGGAAAGTAAGAGCAGCGCCTGGGACACCCCTACAAACCCACAGGGACTGCAGGGCTTCCAGGGCAGGCTGAGAAGAGACTGGTATTTCATGAACCTGCAACTGTCATGTGTGGACACAGCTTTAATGGCAGCGTCTGTTAAGCTGGCACAGCCCTTATTTCATCACCAGGCTGCCATAAGCTTTTAATTGGGAAGCATGAACTGCTGCAGCTACGATAATGAAGGATTTGTGGAGACTGAAACACTGGGTACAACCTCAAGGACAAGGGCTGGTGGGTCTGCAGAGCAGAATACGGCCCACCTGCCCAGCAGAATCATGGAAAGGTTTGGGCTGGAAGGGTCCTTAAAGCCCATCCAGTCCCACCCCTGCCATGGGCAGGGACACCTCCCACTGGATCAGGGTGGTCAAAGCCCCATCCAACCTGGCCTTGAACCCCTCCAGGGATGGGGCAGCCACCCCTGCTCTGGGAAACCTGGACCAGGGCCTCTCCACCCTCATCATGAAAAATTTCTTCCCATTGTCTCATCTAAATCTTCCTCCAATTCTATTCTGAATTCTTTAGTGGTTAAACCTCCTGAAGTGGGATGGCCTCACAAGAAAATAAAGACCAGAACATTTTGGGGAGTTTTTTGGGTTAATTAAAGCTATATGAAATAATACCTGTGGTCTGCTTGGTTGATTGACTGACTCTGGTTGCTATCGCTTCTCACCTAAGATCCATTAATTCATCTCATATCTTCTTTTAATTCATGGGCTGGAAAAATTCAGCTCTTGACACTGTTTTTTTCCCCAAGTGGCTGTTGAATAGAGTTGGTTGATTTAGGGAAGACAAAGAAAGTAATTTCTCTGCACTTGAAAAAGATGCTGATCTACACAAAACCTTACATGTACATACTCGGGCAGGTATTTATGACCTCCTTGGCACTTTGAATTTAGGTATGAGGGCTGTAAAAATATTGCTTTTAGATTTTATTTTTGAACAAATTCAAGAGACAGACGAAACATGGATAATAATTATCAAATAGCATTTTTTGGAAGCACATTTTCCTTTATCTTTATGCAGCCTTCTCTGCAGCCCTAGGTATGGGGAGAGAGGCTGCATCTCAGAGCACAGCATCCATCCTGCAGACAGGACTAGAACAGCCACCAGCAGCTTTAACAGCTCCCTGCTTGCACTCTACAGTACAGATAACAGTCTGATCACTATTTGGGTTAATTAGCCATCAAGATTAGGGCTCCCGTGTGACGACTAGGCATGATGAATGCCAGAGAGTAAACAAATACAAGTGCATCAAGAGACAGGAACAGCTCACAGCTAGGATTTGCTCAGATTCATGGGGCAGACTGCTGCCAGGTCTGGGAAGAGAGGGGGACAGTCCCCAAAGAAGGGAGGGGAGTAACCACTTAGAGAGGACATGGATGCACACAGATGTGAGGCATCTCTTCCCTGTGATACCCAAGATGTGGTTCCTCAGAGGTGGCCCCACTTCCCTGGGCAACCTGTGTTATGAGGCTGTGCTTTCTAGATGGAAGTTTTCCACAGGAAAGCTGGGGAGTGCAGGGATAGGACAAGGGATGAACATTTTGAAGCTGAAAGAGGTGAGACGGAGATGAGATCTTAGGCAGAAATGTTTTGCTGTGAGGCTGGGGAGGCCCTGGCCCAGGTTGCCCAGAGCAGTGGGGGCTGCCCCATCCCTGGAGGGGTTCAAGGCCAGGTTGGATGGGGCTTGGAGCCCCTGATCCAGTGGGAGGTGTCCCTGCACATGGCAGGGAGCCTGGAACTGGATGGGCTTTAAGGTCCCTTCCAACCCAAACTGTTCTATGATTTATCACAGCAAGGCCATTTCATCATGAGAATTCACCAAGCAAAAACTTCTCAAATTTACAATCCAAAATGTAATAGTAATAGCATTACACACCAAAACTTGTGAACAGAGTCCTGGCTCTCTGCACTGGAGCGTGGCTGCATTAAGGTTTTCAGACGACTGTCCCTCAGGAGTGCTGTACGCTGGCAATAACCATCTTTCACTTCTAACTATAATGGCACTACAATAAGCAATGCTACTTCAGTGATTGCCGTAGAGGGGTAAGACTCAGAATAGTATTGGTTGGAAAAGACTTTTAAGATTATTAAGTCAAACCATTGATACAGCCCTGCTAAGCCCACCAACAGACCACGTCCCCAAGTATGACATCTAGTCTTCTAAACCCCTCCAGGCAAGGGGACACCACCACCTCCCTGGGCAGCCTCTGCCAGCACTTGACAACCTTTTCAGTAAATTAATTCCTCCCAATATCTAACTGGAATCTCTCCTGGCACCACTTGAGGCTGTTTCCCCTTGTCCTGTCACTGGCTACCAGGGAGAAGAGACCAACAACCACCTTCCTACAACCTCCTTCTATGCAGCTGTAGAGAGCAATGAGGTCTCCCCACAGCCTAAAAACTACAGCATTTTCTCACAAAGATCTTCTTCCCTGCTTCTGAAGCCCCTCATTCACTCACCATTGCCACCACAGCTTCCAATTCCCCTGCAGTTACAAAACCCCTGCGTCTGCCCTGGAAACATTTAAATATGTCTCACGCTATATCTAGCAACTGAGACTGCTCCCATTGTAATTCCATCACGCTTACTCATTCACTGAGGAGCTATCGACCATTCATTTTGCTTTGTGTTCTACACGTGTTAATGTTAAGATGATCTGTGACCTCCCTACTAATCATCTGTCTGGAGCAGCAGAAGGGTTTTTCAGCAGTCACAGAATCGCTTGGTTGGAAAAGACCTTTGAGATCATTGAATTCAACCAAAACTGACCACTGCTAAATCAAATATGACACTTTCCAGACAAGCACTTCGAACTCAAGTGCATCAGACGCTGGAGCTTGGGATCATCAAAGTACCAGGCAGGAGGACACCTTAGAGACCTCAAGTGCCTTAACCAAATGCCAAAGAATCACAGTCAACCACTCGGCTGTGCCAGACCACATGGAGCAGGACTTTGTTGGGCCCTACTGCTGCCAAGCTCATAGGTGAGAAACGCTTCAAGGGATTATGCTGGAGAAGCTTTCCCAAAGGAAGGCTGCTCACAAGCTCTCAGAACATGTTTCTCTTCTGGAATAGAAAAGCCCTGGTTCAAGAACCATACACAACCCCTTTGTTAAAGATTTCTTAGGTCTCTATCAATTTATCAATCGATTTATGCATCAATCCAGTACAGAATGAAGTAGTCAGCCTGCATGCTGTTTCCTCCTGTGTGTCAGGCTGGGACCATCTATCAAATCAGCAATAGTGCAGGCAGAGGAACATTCCAATTCCCAAGACAGATGGCAACTCAGTAAACAAGTTACACATGGCAAAAGAGCTAGAGGGCAGCGACCTGGGTTATTAATTACTCACCACTGCAGCACCAGGACTAAGGCAGCAGCAGCTAGGCAAAGTTAGAAAGACACAGTGGTAGAAAAGTAACAGCTATGAAAGAGGGAATACGTCCAACAAATAAAACAGCTACAGGAAAAAATCTGTTTTCATTAAGAACATTGATCTAGTGAATGAAGGGTCTAGAGGGGAAGCTGTATGAGGAGCAGCTGAAGTCACTTCGTCTGTTCAGCCTGGAGAAGAAGAGACTGAGGGGAGACCCCATCACAGTCTCCAGCTTCCTCACCAGGGGAGGAGGAGGAGCAGGCGCTGAGCTCTTCTCTCTGGTGACCAAGGACAGGACCTGAGGAAATGGCAGGAAGATGAGCCAGGGGAGGTTTAGGTGGGACATTAGGAAAAGGTTCTTCCCCCAGAGGGTGGTGGAGCACTGGAACAGCTCCCAGGGAAGCAGTGACAATATTCTAGAAGCGTTTGGCCAACACCCTCAGACCCACGACGTGAATGTTTGCGGGTGTCCTGTGCAGGGACAGGAGCTGGACTCGATGATCCTTGTGGGTCCCTTCCAACTCAGGTCATTTTGTGATTCTATGGTCCTGTGAATGGAATGGACTGGTGTGAGCAACAGTGCTGGGACACTTGGCCAGCACAAAGAGGATGTTGAAAGGGACCACCACTCAACTGGCCAAAAGAGACAATGAAGGGAAGACTGCAAAAAGACACGCAAATCTTCCCCTATACCGAATCATAGAATCACCAGGTTGGAAGAGACCCATCGGATCATCGAGTCCAACCATTCCCACCAATCTCTAACCCATGTCCCTCAGCACCTCATCCACGCATGCCTTAAACCCCTCCAGGGAAGGCGAGTCAACCACCTCCCTGGGCAGCCTCTGCCAGGGACCAATGACCCTTTCTGTGAAAAATGTTTTCCTTATGTTGAGCCTGACCCTCCCCTGGTGGAGCTTGAGGCCATTCCCTCTCGTCCTGTCCCCTGTCACTTGGGAGAAGAGCCCAGCTCCCTCCTCTCCACAACCTCCTTTCAGGTAGTTGGAGAGAGCAATGAGGTCTCCCCTCAGCCTCCTCTTCTCCAGGATAAACACCCCCAGCTCTCTCAGCCGCTCCTCATAAGGCCTGTTCTCCAGCCCCTTCACCAGCTTTGTTGCTCTTCTCTGGACTCTCTCCAGAGCCTCAACATCCTTCTTGTGGTGAGGGGCCCAGAACTGAACACAGGATTCGAGGAGCGGTCTCACCAGTGCCGAGTACAGTGGGAGAAGAACCTCCCTGGCCCTGCTGGTCACGCCGTTTCTGATCCAAGCCAAGATGCCATTGGCCTTCTTGGCCACCTGGGCCACTGCTGGCTCATGTTCAGTCGCTGTCAACCAACACCCCCAGGTCCCTCTCCTCCAGGCAGTTTCCAGCCAGACTTCTCCTAGTCTGTAGCACTGCACAGGGTTGTTGTGCCCCAAGTGCAGGACCCGGCATTTGGCCTTGTTAAACCTCATGCCATTGGTCTCAGCCCATGGATCCAGCCTGTTCAGATCCCTTTGCAGAGCCTCCCGACCCTCCAGCAGATCCACACTCCCACCCAGCTTAGTGTCATCCACAAACTTGCTAAGGGTGCACTCGATGCCTTCATCCAGGTCATTGATAAAGACATTGAACAGGGCTGGACCCAGCCCTGAGCCCTGGGGACACCACTTGTCACTGGCCTCCAGCTGGAGTTAACTCCATTTCCCACCACTCTCTGGGCCCTCCAGCCAACCAGTTTTCCACCCAGGAGAGATCCCTGATCAAAAATGCTGCTAGAGATTCACTTGCATACACGAAACTCCCCAGTACATTGTCAGATGTGAAATGAACCAGATGGGAAGAAGTAAGAGATACAGTGTCTGCATTCAAAGGAGCAGCAGAAAATTTGTTGCAGCACCTGGAATTGCTGACTCCTACCAATGAAGGGAACTGAGATCTTGGTGAACAGCGAGATTTCATGAACTTAAAGCAATACCTGAAAGGGAGAAAAGGAAGACATTCTTGAAGAGTAACTGAAACTGGAAACAAATGCTTGATTTTGAGCTTTTTGGCCTTTTTTTTGGTATGTTAAAATCTGTAAAACTTTTTCTGTCAGAATACACAAACAGAAAAGTCTCCTGCATGCATCCTATGTTCGTTGTGCTTCCCACTCAAAATGCCACACAAGAGCAGCAGAAGGTTGAAACTGGATGATCTTTATGGTTCCTTCCAACCCAAACCATTCTACAACTCTATGATTTATGACTGAGGATTTAGGGTCACAGCTGGAGAACCTGCACCCTTCTGAGCCACTTCGCAGCTTGACCTGGATCTCTGCGTAGCACAACTGACAAACAGCAGATCTGAAACCAAGTTTGTTACATGGCACCAGAGCAATAGGTCACTGAAACTTCACCAGCAATTTAGGGCTCTGCTAGGCCACAGTGTGCTCAAGCGTTATGAGGAATTGCTGAAAGGGTTGTTGAGCACTGGCTGCCCAGGGTTGAGTCCCCATCCCTGGAGGTGTTTAAAAGATGAGTAGATGAGGAGTTGGTCTGGTGGTGTGCTTGGCAGGGCTGGATCACTGGCTGGACTCAATAATCTCAAAGGTTTTTTCCAACCTAAACCATCCTGTGATGCTGCTTCAGTGCTTAGAGTCCCAAGCTCTAAAAGCAACGAGACATCAACTTCTCAGAAGGAATAGCTTTTATATTGAATTTCAACAAATAGCTCAAGCTATCTTTCAATCTTTAGAACAAGCTATTTAATACAGCATTTACTAATCTGCTTGTTGTAAAGGAAGCAAAAAAATACCCTGAAGTGTGACTGCCTTTTCAGCTTTCACTTACACCAAGTCAGCTGAGCTTGTGGTCTTTGCTGTCTGTGGTGACCAGCTGACACGGAGTTATGCAATGACTTCAGTCATTGAAAGTTAACTTATGAATAAGAGTGGAAATCTTAAGCATCTTGTTTTAAAAACCCCAATAAGTGATTCAGACTGGTTAGATATGCTGATGCCAATTACTTCTTGTGGGTCAGGAACTAAGAACCAGCTGAGGCTACTTAAGTATCACCAGTAACTCAGTGACGTTACCATCACAACACATTGAGACATAAATCAAAGAATGGTTTGGGCTGGAAAAGTTCTCAAAGCCCATCCAGTTCCAACCCATGCCAGGGGCAGGGACAGGGACACCTCCCACTGGATCAGGGGCTCCAAGCCCCATTCAAGCTGGGCTTGAACCCCTCCAGGGATGGGGCAGCCACCCCTGCTCTGGGCAACCTGGGCCAGGGCCTCCCCACCCTCAGCGTGAAGAATTTCTTCCTAATGTCTGATCCGAATCTTCCCCCTTCCTATTTAAAGCCATTCCCCCTCATCCTAACACTCCAGGCCCTTGTAAAAAGCCCATCCCCACCGCTTCTGTAGGAGCCCTTCAGGTACTGGGAGGTGCTCTAAGGTCTCCCCAGGCTGAACAACCCCAACTCTCTCAGCCTGGCCCCATAGCAGAGGTGCTCCAGCCCTTCAATCACCTTCACGGCCTCTTCTGGACTCATTCCAACAGCTCCATATCCTTCTTACGCTGGAGATTCCAGAGGTAGACACAGAATGCCAGGTGGGGTCTTATGAAAGAGAAGTAGAGGGGCAGAATCCCCTCCCTCGCCCTGCTGGCCACGCTGCTTTGGATGCAGCCCAGGACACGGGTGGTTTCTGGGCTGTAAGTGCATGTTGCTGGCTCATGTCAAGCATCTCGTTCCCCAGCACCCCAAGTCCTTCTCCTCAGGGCTGCTCTCACTCACATCATCCCCCAGCCTGTATGGAAACTGTGGATTGCCCCGACTCAGGTGCAGGACCTTGGCCTTGTTGAACCTCGTGAGGTTCTCACAGCCCCACCTCTCCAGCCTGTCCAGGTCCCTCTGGATGCCATCCCCTCCTTCTGGTGTGACAACTGCACCCCTCAGCTTGGTGCCATCTGCCAACTTGCTGAGGGTGCCCTCAATCTCGCTGTCTGTGTCATCAATAAAAACATTAAACAGCACTGGTCCCAGTACAGACCCCTGAGGGGCATCACTTGTCATGGATCTCCATCTGGATATCGAGCTGTTGACCACTACTCTATAAATGTGACCATCCAACCAATCCCTTATCCAATAAAACAGCTCGAACATAGTTCTTTTTGAAAGGACTGATATCCTGCCCTGGGACATCTACATACTGCACTCAGCTAACACAAGTACTTGCTCCAGGATTGGTTTTCACACCATTTCCACTCCCTAGCAGTGATAGTTATTGTTTTTATTTGGCTGTTTAGCTGTGCTAGATTGTTATGAGCTACAGACTTATCAGTTATTTTTCTTTGTTCCAAGTTACAGCACTGTTTCAAGCAGAGTAATATTCTCCTAAAGAGCCCACACTCAAAAAGCAAAGAGCAAAAAGGAAACAAAGATCATTAAATATGCATAAAAACGTTATTTTAGTTGCAAGGCTGTCTCATGCAAGGCAGATTTGTCATTATCGATTTAAACAGTGAAATGCGATGATATCATTCTTCCTTCTCTTACTCATCTGGGGTTTGGAGACTGCCCTGCCCGTTTCAAGTTCTGCAGCCACCATCTGGACTGTTCTTAAGAAAGAGAAGCACCAGGATTTAGAGTTAAGCAGCTCCAATTCCAGTGATGTTTTAGGGAGAAAAAACCACTACCGTCAGCTTTATCAAGGCTATAAACACTTGGAAAAATCACATTACTTGGATAGTCACAAAGCTGGAATGCATTAGGAAATACATTCCAGTAATCATTAGCTGAAGACAGTTAATACACTCTAGGATGAGGCATCTCTCTACAGCATTGACTTTCATCCCTTCCAGCATGTTTCAGGTTTTCTGTTCATGTCTTCAGACATCATCCCTCTTTTTGCATTATTTAAAGAGATTTTAGTGTTTAAACCTGTCTTTTTTAGCATGGTGATAGCAGTGGGGGGCACTCAAGACTCCACTCAAACTTCTCAAACCCTCCACCAGGCCACGGCAGAACCGCCACAGAAACCCACCACCACCAACTTCACCTACAGGAAATGTTTTTCAGGCAACCCACAGCAGAAACCTCCAAGTCCTTCACATGATTTAGAGATTAAACTAAAGCCTGCTGAGTTAGATCTCCAGAAGCCTGGATACATAGAATCGCTTGTTTGGAAAAGACTTTTGAAATCATTGAGTCCAACCGTACCTGTCCACTACCGAACCAGATCCTTGAGCACCTCACTTACCTGTCTTTTAAATCCTTCTAGGTACAGAGACTCCACTGGCAGCCTCTGCCAGTGCCTGAGAACCCTTTCAGGGAAGAAATTTTTCCTGATGTCTAACCTAAATCTCCCCTAGTGCAGCTTGATGTCCCTTCCTCTTGTTCTATCACTTGTTACTTAAAAGAAGAGACCAACACCCACCTTGCTACAACCTCCTTACAGGGAGTTGTAAACACTGTAGGTCCTCCCTCTCCTCAGCCTCCTTTTCTCCAGATTGAACAACTCCAGGTCCCTCAGCCACCTCTCATAACCCCTGTTCTCCAGACCCTCCCCCAGCTTTGTTCCCCTTCTCTGGACACACTCCAGGACCTCCATGTCCTTCTTGGAGTGAGGGACCCAGAACTGAACACAGGATTTGAGATGCAGCCTCACCAGGGCTGAGTTCAGAGGCACAAACACTCCCTGCTCCTGCTGGTCACGCCGTTTCTGATCCAAGCCAAGATGCCATTGGCCTTCTTGGCCACCTGGGCCACTGCTGGCTCATGTTCAGTCGCTGCCAACCAACACCCCCAGGTCCTTCTCCTCCAGGCAGTTTTCCAGCCTCTTCCCCAGGCCTGGAACTGCACAGGGTTGTTGTGTCCCAGGTGTAGGACCCAGCAACTGGCCTTATTGAATCTCATCAGTTGCTGCCCATGCTTAAATAATCTCAAGTCTAAGCCCTATGTCACCTTTCCTCAGGCAAACAGTTACCTCCTCAGCAATACATCTTTCTTGCTGACACTTCTCAAAAGCACCTTCTCCAACCTCATTTTATTTTTATAAAGCAACACAACTCCGTGTACGTGGGATTTTTAGCTGCTGACAGCAAAGGAAGTTGCTTCTCTGACCAGTGCGATGACTGGCCAACTCAGTGAAGGTTGGATTCAACAGCTAGTCCAAATTCATACAGGAAGCCTGCACAATGCCATGAATGGAATCTAGTTTTCCTGGCTCCCAGTCACATGCCATAACAAGAATAAAAGGCTACAAATACCTTTTCCTTTGTTGTTCACCTTACTGATTCTTCCATTTCAAAGGCTACAAATAATTATATTACATTACCCTAAACAGTGTCTGTCAGCTTTGTTTTTGGGGGACAAAGGCAATAAGAAAAGGTTGGGAACATTTAAGATTTAAAAAAACAGTAAAAGCACAAATCTCCATAAGGTTTCAGAAATAAAGACTTCTTTTTAGTTTCAAAAGAAGCAACACCTACTATTCATTGAAAGAAAATCTTACTTACTTAAGCCTTTTCAGTGTCTTTTCCCTCTGCTGGGCTCTGGTGAAACCTCACCTGGAGTTCTGTGTCCAGTTCTGGAGTTCTCAGCACAGGAAGGACATGGAGCTGTTGTAGCAAGTCCAGAGGAGGCAAGTCCCAGGGCTGCAGCACCTCTGCTATGAGAACAGGCTGAGAGAGTTGGGGTTGTTCAGACTGGAGAAGGCTCCAGGGAGAACTTAGAGCAGCATCCAGTACTGAAAGAGGCTCCAGGAAAGCTGGGGAGGGGCTTTTGATCAGGGAGTGCAGAGACAGGATGAATAGGAAAGGTTTGCAGCTGAAAGATGGGTGACTGAGATGAGATCTTAGGAATAAATATATTCCTGTGAGGGTGGGGAGGCCCTGGCCCAGATTGCCCAGAGCAGGGGTGGCTGCCCCATCCCTGGAGGGGTTCAAAGCCAGGTTGGATGGGGTTGGAGCCCCTGATCCAGTGGGAGGTGTCCGCATGGCAAGGGTTGGGACTGGATGGGCTTTAAGGTCCCTTCCAACCCAAACCACTCTATGATTTTCTGTGACATAAACACTCCCAGCAGCACCACACTGAACCACTGCCACTAACTCAGCAGCCTGCAACACAGTTTAAGAGGAAAACCAACAACCGTAACCCACTCTCCACCTCCCGCAGGTGTGACATCCCACAACCACACACCAGCATGCACAGTGGCCCACAAGGGAACCTGCCACACAGCAACCTGGAGCAGGGCTGCGGGAGTGCCACCTCACTGCCTGAAGCACTGTATTTATTACAGAAACTTGCACATAATTCAAAACAATATTAAACGCAAGCGCTGTAAGGTTTTTGCTTGTTTACAGCTCTCTTAGGAATCACAAGTTCCTTCAGTCTGGTAAACAGTGCCCGGAAATTCTCTTGCCCTGTGCAAAAAGTAAGATTTGGGCAAAGAATACTGTTGAATTCCAGTTACCGTTAGTTAGGACTTAAAACAAACACGCTTACAGACACAGCAGCAAGGTCTCCAGCAAAGCCCAGATCAAATTCTGCACTCTTGATAGTTCAGAGCTGAAGGTTTTGGGCTGCAGACATTTCAAGTTCTTTTTATACCTCAGGAAGGCAGCAACAGAAAGACTATAAACTTAACCTCTGTGATAATCCATCAGAAGCAACACTCCAATTCCACCACCCTTACATAAAGTATTACAGCAGAGAGGAGCCTGGCATGAAACTGAAGCTGAATTCATTCAAGCTAATGCAACCAGCTGGTTACGATGTGTACTAGGAGAATATGCAGCACCTTCATTTTCAGAGAGAGTAGAGGGACCAGCAAAGGCCGTGGCTCCAGGCACAGCAAGTTGTGCTACAGCTGACAACACTTTGCGGGGCTGGAGCACAGACACCAGCAAAGCAGGTGGATGGGACACAAGAGCTGCTTGCCCACGCTGCATACCTGGGACACAAAAGGAGGCACAAAGACTAGTATTTCTAAGAAATCTGAAAAACACTTAGTGGAACTAACACAACTTACGTAAGTCGCTCTCTAAGCGTAAGTCTCCCCTCAATGAGAATTTTTAAGGACCCCCTTAGGCAAAGATTTCATGCAAGTATATTTGGTAATATTTTTTTTTTCCTTAGCTTTCCCTATACTCCTTCCTGTTTTGTAGCCCTAATTCTTTTTAGGACACAATCCCTCTGCACTGAGGCTAAACATTTCATCACAACCCAAACAGTGCGATATCAGAGAAGAAACAGAAGTAGAAGCAGCAAATGAGCTCTTCAGGAACAATGACCCTATTTTTATGCAAGCCCCATTATCTTGTTTTTAAGTGACTCCAAGGACTGAGAAATAAGCTACAGAGAACAATCCTGATCTGGGGAAGAATAAACACAGCAGCCTAATCGGTCCTCCAAGGCCGATGGTTTGTGTTTCTCTTTTAGAGGACTGTAGTGATAACAGTTTTCAGTTGTTTTCATACCCGCTCCCCTGCTGCCATCCCCAGTGGCACAGGAGAATGGCCTGAAGACATTCAAACTCTATTTCTTGGGAAGGATGTTTGCTGTCTCCAAACAGAACGGATTCACAGGCATGGGAGGAAGCTACCTGTCAATTTCTGCAGCACGGGCTTTGGTTCTCCTCTGATACAGCCAGGAGAAAAAAGCCACCCCTGAACTGCTAGAAGTTTAAAACTAATGTAGGGAGAGAAAATAAAAGCCTGCCTAAGCATCGGTGCTCAGTAGGCATTTCAGTGCCACATCTGTTTACAATTTCACTATTTCTTCCATACTCAAGAAAAAGAAAGAAACAAAAGCCTGATGCAGAGTGATGGCTCATTATTGGAGCCAATCCACAAATGAGACACGCCACCCCCAAACCCATAAAGATCAAGGCAGAAAGGGAAGGGGAAGCAAGCAGCAACTTCATTGTCTGCACTTCCACACCTACACCTGACAGTGCTCAGCACTCCTCTTTCTCTCCATATAAAAAGCGCTTTTAAAATCAGGTTCGCCGCCAGAAAACTGGCGTGAAACGTCATCTTTCTAACTCCTCCAAGCCCCGCTCCCACAAAACCACATGAAAGGCCAACGGCAAACGTGACATCACCGATATGACCTTATCCTAACGGCGGAACAGAGACCCACGGAGCACAGCAATAGCGATCAACAGGAAGCCACAACCAGAGCAAAAAGACAAGGGCTTTCACACAGGAGAGAGCTGCACGTGGCTCCTTTCTCCGCCTCGCTGCCTCCTGAAGTCCTGCTTTGTCTTGGAAAGCTGCAGGAACAGCATCAGTGCACACTCTGCTCTGCAAGGCAAGCACGTTAACATCCTTCACCCAAAACTCTGTAAAACACAGTGCAAAGTTTCCATGTGAAAGGCAGCTCCTCAATGAAGTTGAGAGGATGAGCAACACCCCTGCCAACACAGCCAGATTGTATACAGTGTTTTACAGCTGCAATTAACCAGCAGAGGTGCAGGTCTTTCCCCTAGGCTTCTCTAGAAGGACTGGTCGCCTGCTGGCACCCTGACCCATTGGAGATATTAGGCTTTCGGAAAAGCAGTTCCAGGTAAGACGAGAGGTTGAGCAAAGCCTGTGCCAACGTAGCCGGACAGTATACAGTGTTTTATGGCTGGAACTAACCAGCAAGGGTTGAGCTCTTGCCTCTTGGCTTCCCAAGATGAGCTGGCTGGGTGCTGGCACCCTGACCCCTGCGGGAAGCCGAGCTATGGGGGAGGAGAAGGGAGCTTGAGGCTGAGCATCACTGAAGAGCAAAGCCCGTGCCAACACAGCCAGACTGTACACTGTGCTTCACAGCTGGAATTAACCTGCAGGAGTTGAGCTGTTGCCTCTTGGCTTCTTAAGAATGACCAGCTAGGTGCTGGCATCATGATCCCTGGAGGAAGCCGGGCTAAGGGCAAGGAGAGGGGATCCCCAGGGAAGACAAGAGTCTGAGTGAAGCCTGGGCCAACACAGCCAGACTGTATAGAGTGTTTTATAGCTGGAATCACCCAGCAAGAGTTGAGCTGCTGCCTCTTGGCTTCTCAAGAAGGACCAGCCGGACGCTAGCACCCTGACCACTCGGGGAAGCTGGGCTTTGGGAAAGGGAGCTCCAGGGAAGACAAGAGGCTGAGTGAAGCCTGTGCCAACATAGCCAGGGTATATACAATGTCTTACAGCTGGAATTAACCAGCAAGGGTTGAGCTCCTGCTTCTTGGCTTCTAAAGAAGGACCAGCTGGGTGCTGGCATCGTGACCCCTGGGGGAAACCAGGCTTTGGGCAGGTGAAGCTCTGGGGAAGAGGAGAGGCTGAGCGAAGCCCATGCCAACGCGGCCACACGGCACACTGTGCTTTACAGCTGGAATTAACCCGCAAGGGTTGAGCTCTTGCCTCTGGGCTTGTCCAGAACGGCCTGCTGGGTGCTGGTGGCACCCTGACCCCTCGGAGAAGCCGGCCCTTGGGAGAGGGAGCTCCAGGGAAGACGAGAGGCTGAGCAAAGCCTGCACCAACACTGTATACAGTGTTTTACAGCTGGAGTTAACCAGCAAGGGTTGAGCTCTTGCCTCTGGGCTTCCCCAGAACGGCTTGATGGGTGCTGGTGGCACCCTGACCCCTCGGAGAAGCCGGCCCTTGGGAGAGGGAGCTCCAGGGAAGACGAGAGGCTGAGCAAAGCCTGCGCCAACACGGCCAGACTGCATACAGTGTCTTACAGCTGGAGTTAACCAGCAAGGACCGGGCTCTTGCCTCTTGGCTTCTCCAAAGGGACCAGCTGGGTGCTTCCCTGGGGGAAGCCGGGCTTCGGGAAAGGAGAGGGGAGCTCCCTGGAGCCCAGGGGCTCCCGCAGCCGCCCCGAGGCCCAGGAGGAGGGCGCCGGGCGGCGGGGCCGGGCCCTCCCGGTGCCGGAGCACCCCCCCCACCCCCCGCCCCCCGGTAACTCACCCTGCCGGCCCACGATCTCGGCCACGTGCTCGGAGCTGGGCACGGGGACGCACTCGGTGGTGTTGACGCTTCTCCTCCGGGGCGGCGCGTTGGCTTCTCCCGGCATCCCCGCCGCCCCCCCGCCGCAGGGGTGTCCGCGGCCGCCGCGGGGCTGGTGCTGCTGCTGCCTGCCGGGCATCATCATCGCCGCCGCCATCAGCCCCGCAGCCTCCTCCTCCTCCTCCTCCTCGCCGCACAGCCGCCCGGCCGCCGCCTCCTCCTGCGCATCGAAGGGGGAAGGCGAGAGCAGGACGGAGCCCAGCGCCAGCAGCGACTGCGAGGGCGAGGAGGGCGCGGGGAGCAATAGCAGCGCGGACGGGTCCTCCTCCTCCTCCTCCTCCTCTTCCTCCTCCTCCAGCTCCTCCTCCCCCCGCGCCCCCGCCTCCCGCCGGCGGAGGCCGAGGCCGTCGAGGCGCTGCTGGAGCCGCAGCCGCGGAGGGGAGGAGGAGGAGGAGGAGGACGAGGAGGAGGGCGGCGGCGGCTCCGCGGGGCCGCTGGGGGCGGCGGCGGGGCTGCTGCCGCTCGGCATGGCGAGCCGGGGGGCGGGGGGGGGGGTTGGTCTCAGCGGCCAGAAAGCGCCATGGACCGGGATGTCGGAGCCCCCGCGGCCCGCGGAGCCGGCGGGCGCCCAGCCGGAGGAGGAGGAGGAGGAGGCGCGGCCACGGCCCGCCCCGCGCCATTGGCCGGGAGCGCGGGGGAGGGGGCGGGGCCCAGGGGGGCGGGCGGCCAATGGGAACGGGAGGATGGGGGAAGGGGGCGTGGCCAGGGGCGGAGGGGCCAATGGGAACGAGAAGGGGCGGGGCCAGGGGGACGGAGGGGCCAATGGGAACGGGGGGGCAACGGGGAGGGGAGAACGCGGCAGGGGGCGGGGCGAGCGGGGCGCGGGAGCCAATGGGGAGGGCGGATAGGGAGGGGGCGTGGCCAAAGGAGAGGCGGGGCCAATGGGGACGAGGAGTGGGCTCGGGGGCGTGGCTAAAGCGTGGCACGGGGACCAATGGGAGGAGAGAACGGGGAGGGGGGCGGGTCTAGGGGGCGGGGACCAATGGGAGGAGAGAGGGGCGGGGCTAACGGGACGCTGGGGTGAATGGGGCGGGGGGAGTGAATGGGGCGGGGTGGAGTGGGGCAGCGCCTGGTGGACCCTCAGTCTCTTCTCATCCTGCCTGTTGTCCCCTCGCTGTGCCCAGCAGCCACTCACTGTCCCCTCACTGTGTCTGGTGTCCCCTCACTGTCCCCTCGCCGTGCCCGCTGTCCCCTTATTGTCCCCTCATTGTGCCCGTCGTCCCCTCACTGTCCCCTCACAGTACTCACCGTCCCCTCACTGTCCCCTCCCTGTCCCCACCATCCCCTCACTGTCCTCTCACGGCCCCCTCACTGGCCCCTCAATGTTCCCATGCCCCCTTGCCATGCCAGCACTGTCCCCTCCCAGTGCTTGCCGTCCCCTCGCTGTCCCCTCGCTGTCCCCTTACTGTGGACACTGACTGTCCCCTCATGGTGCCTGCTGGCCTCTCTCTGTACCCACCATCCCCTCACTGGCACCTCAGTGTGCCCAGTGTCCCCTTGTCCTGCTGCTACTGTCCCCTCTCAGTGCTTGCTGTCCCCTCACTTTCTCCTCACTGTCCCCTTACTGTGCCCACCAGCCACTGACTGTCCCCTCATCGCGACTGCTGGTCCCTCACTGTGCCCACTGGCCCTTCCCTAGCCCCTCAATATGCCTGCTGTCCCCTTGCCGTTTCATCACTGTCCCCTCACTGTGCTCACCATCCCCTCACTCCCCCGTCACCATCCCCTCAGTCTGCCCACGGACCCTTTGCTATGCTGTCACTGTCCCCTTTCAGCGCTCACCATCCCCTTGCTCTGCTTTATGGCCACTCACAGTCTCCTCTCTGTCCCTTCACCGTCCCCTCATTGCGAGTGCTGTCCCCTCCCTGTGCCCACCATCCCCTCACTTGGCCCTCAATATGCCCACTGTCCCCTCCCTGTGCCTGCTGTCCCCTCACCATCCCCTTAGTGTCCCCTCACTGCGCCCTCAACACACCCACTGTCCCCTCCCTGTCCCCTTAATATGCCCGCTGTCCCCTGTCAGTGCTCACCATCCCCTCACTCTGCCTTATGGCCACTCACTGTCTCCTCACTGTCCCCTCGCTGTGAGTACTGTCCCCTCGCTGTGAGTACTGTCCCCTCGCTGTGAGTGCTGTCCCCTCCCTGTGCCCACCATCCCCTCACTGGGCCTTCAATATGCCCACTGTCCCCTCACTGTGCCTGCTGTCCCCTCACCAACCCCTCAGTGTCCCCTCACCGTGCCCTCAACACACTGCTGTCCCCTCCCTGTCCCCTTAATATGCCCGCTGTCCCCTTCCCATGCCATCACTGTCCCCTCTCAGTGCTCACCCTCCCCTCAACCTACCCACCAGGACCTCACTGTCCCCTCACAATGCCCTCACTGTGCCATTTCACCACTTACTGTCCCCTCACTGTCCCCTCACCCTGCCTGCTGTCCCCTCACCCTGCCTGCTGTCCCCTCAGCCTGCTCACTGCCCTCTCACCCTGCCCACCAGCCCCTCATCCTTGGTGACCGCAGGGCCCCGGCAAGGGTAGCCAACCCAGTTGTCCTGGGTTTCAGCTCACCCACCCTGGCGGACTGGGTGCAAGCCCAGAAAGGTTTAAAACAGAATCAAAAGGCTCTGACGTGTGTCTGGCTTCCCCCACGTTCTGTTCTGTGCTTCCCTGCTGAGGTGTGGGCTCCTTGGTGCAGAAACCTGAGCGAGTTAGAGCCCTGCACCTCTTCATATCAGTCCCTCTGGGGCTGTAGGTTCAAGTCACAGGTGGAAATTTCAGGCAAATTCATAGAATCATAGAATAGTTTGGCCTGGAAGCGACCTTAAAGATCATCTGGTTCCAACCCCCCTGCCATGGGCAGGGACACCTCCCACTGGATCAGGTGCCCAAGGGCCCATCCAACCTGGCCTTGAACACCTCCAGGGTTGGGGCAGCTACAACATCCCTGGGCAACCTGGGCCAGGGGCTCCCCACCCTCATAGTGAAGAAATTCCTCCTTATGTCTACCCTAAATCTGCCCCTCTCCAGTTTATATCCATTCCCTCTCCTCCTGTCACTCCAGGCCTTTGTAAAGAGCCCCTCCCCAGCTTTCCTGGAGCCCCTTTCAGTACTGGAAGCTGCACTAAGTGTCCCTGGAGCCTTCTTTTCTCCAGGCTGAACAACCCCAACTCTCTCAGCCTGTCCTCACAGGGAGGTGCTCCATCCCTCACATCATCTTTGTAGTCTCCTCTGGACTTGCTACACCGGCTCCATCTCCTTTTAATGCTGAGGATTCAGAACTGGACGTAGGGCTCCAGGTGCGGTCTCACAAAATTGGGCACAAATTTATCACAAACTGAAGCCTGGGAAGTTCCACCCGAACACGAGGAAAGCCTCTGCTGTGTGGGTGATGGAGCACTGGCAGAGGCTGCCCAGGGAGGCTGTGGAGTCTCCTTCTCTGGAGATGTCCAGACCTGCTTGGATGCGTTCCTGTCTACCCTGCTGGAGGATGAAGCCTCGAGGTGGTCGTTCCAACCCTCACCATTCCAGGATTCTGGAAACCTGTTTGAAAACGTGATTACGCTGTCAAAACCAGTCAGAAATTAAGAAGGAGTTCTTGACACTGAAGTGAAATGTCAGCTGGGGAGAGGGTGGGCTGTGTAGTTCTGATGTGAAGATCATTGGCTTCCATCCCACATACCGGAGGGAGAGTCCAAGGAGGAACACAAAGCACAGGGTGACACAGTCCTTCACAAAAACAGATTAGAAAATGTCCTTCAGCTGTGGCCTTTGGGGTTGGTATGGGTGGATCAGAGTTGTTCTTGATATGGTCAAGGAAAGCCACTTGCAAATGGTTGAAATACCAGTGCTGAAGCAAGAACTGGGGCAACATAACTTCTGCCTGAAGATGTTACACCAAGAAAAAGTCATGGGGATAAGTCCAAGTCTAGATAAAGGTGCCGGTGTCGTTCCCAGTGCTGGCAAAGGAGATGTCAAGTAGGACCCCAGGCTGGAAGAGATGAAACGTTCTGTATTCTCCACGTAGCTGTGAGCTGGCAGACAGCTGTGAGGTGCAAGAGGGACAGTGAATCTTTAGCTGGGGTAGGAGGGTAGAGATCTCCAGCAGAAGGATCAGTCAGTGTCGGCAAGGGAAGGGGAAATTTCTAAGAGAGGGGCATGAGTTATAGTGTCACAGGTGGCTGATGGGTCCAAGACAAGGAGGATGGGTCTCGCAAGCATGGCAAAGCCCGTGGGTGCTGAAGTGGAAGACTTTTCGAAACAAACAAGGTTTGAACCAAAAGAAAAGCTCTTTAGACAGCAGCAGTTGTACTCAGCACATGCTGTTCTCAGCAGCCAGATGTCCACGTCATTGCAATCAGTGGGGGTGTTAATTGGCGCCAGGGTATATGCTGCTGGCAGTGAGACCAAAATCCAAATTGTCTTGCTGTGACCACTCTGTCAGTGGGAGCCAACACTTGTCCTCGGAGGTGCTCCTTCCAGGTCAGAGCTTAGTAGAGCTCCTGGACCTTCATGGAGATGCTCTCTGGGGGCATGGTGCCAGCACTGGGCTCCAGACAAGCAGGGACCTTTGTTTCCCCCTTTCACGCAGTAAACAGATAAATGTACAAAACAGCTCTGATATCAACTTCTGGAAAATACTTGTAAAAACAAGGTTTAGATAATTGCCTGCTGGAGGCCGTGGTCAAAACAAAAAGTGTTCTTGGAAATATCTTTTGAGCAACAGGACTGAAAACATCATTCCTACCTTGGGTCAGAGATAACAGCTGAAAACACTGGATGCAGGGTGAGAGGCTTTTATTCCCCCTGCTCACGTTTGCTCCATGAAAGTAGAAACTTTCCTGACACCCCTGTTAGATTTCAGGTTGTGTTTCAAACATAATAATCACTAATAATCAAAGCCCTTGATTATTTTGAAGCCCTCCAGTAACCTTTTCCCTTTGTGTATCTTTGTTTCCAAGTTGAAAGTGCCAGAATTATAAATGCAGCTTTGTGAAACCACCTATAATGGACTGATGAAACAAACCATACATTAAAGTTGTTAATTATGGTAAGAAGGAGCTCTTGTGCTATGAGGGATGTGAAAATAGGGCTGAGCAAGAGAGAGTACAGAGATTGCTGCAGGGGCAAACCTCCCCAGGCTGTCAATGAGGCTTACATAGGCTTTTATGTGTTTGCTGCCTTTTTTTCCTCCTTGATAAAATCAGATGTAGAGAAAAGCTCAGTTGGGCCTCTAAACTGTGTGGAACATGTTGTGCAATGCCACCATTTATGCTTTTCTTAATGAATCCCATTCAAATTCGAATGCTTCCCTCTTGTGTTTCATTGTAGGTTAAAATTGGTGTTCTGTAGCATTAATTTTTAAATCTACTCTCTCACTTGTACTTAGGCACAATTCTTTACAGGTATGGAGTTTGGGGGTGCACCTGGCCTTGGGTGACCTTGTGGCTGGAGTGTGGAACCCCTCCTCTGTGCCATGTAAAATCCTCTGTTTCTGGCATTGTCTCCACCAGGAGACTTCAGATTTAGTTAGGAAAAAAAAAACATATACATGTGAAGCAGAGGAGTAATGTTAAAGGAAAGAGATGGTGAATTGAATGTGTTTTTCTTATGTCCCTCTGTGTGGGAAGGGCACGTGAGCAGGAGAACGTGGCAGTTCAGCTTACATTGACCTGCAGGTCTTGGAGCATCAAAGGGATGCCTCTTCCTCCAGCCCCATGCATTAACAGGCTGATAGTACAGACACCTGCAAGGATCTTTCCTGGGGGCTGCTGGTGTTTCCACGTCGTATCGCTTCCTTCAGGTGCTTGGGAGGTGTCCAACAGTGCTGGGGGGATGAGCAGGGAAAGACAGGGCAATTCCCTTATGAGGCTGGAAGGAAGAGCAACCAGAGCTCCCTCTTTGTTGTGGTTTATTTTTCCCAGCCTGAAAGTGCTGATTTCTGCATTGTCCAGACACAGTGGGATGCACAGTGGCTCCCTTCGGCTTCTTCCTCCAGGTTTTGTTTCCACAGCAAGGAGAGACTTGCCTGGAGGAGGCAGGGAAAAAAAACGTAGTTGAGGGTTTCATAGGTCTTGTGCTGAAATAGCATCACAAGGCAGCTGAGGCATTCTGCCCAAGCCAAGGAGCTGAAGGGTGTTTCTGGTTTGGTGGTAGCCAGAGGAACCTGTTCAGTTGCTCCGCCTGCTCCTTCTTTCCCTGTCCTCCTTCTGATACCTCGGTGTATTCCTTGCATGGCAGGAGTCTCTTGTTTCGTGTTGGAAAAACTGAAACTGGACCACAACTGTGCATTATAGGTAGCATTTCTTTGTGACTTTGTGATTTCTTGTTTGTGAATGGAGTAAATGCCAGTCATGCCTTGCTGCAGACAAGCTCTGCTATTTGGTCTTGTCTTTTGAAGTCCTCTGAATGGAAGTTTATTTTGGCAGCATTTGCAAAAACATTGTGGAGAGGATTAAATATGGGAGAAAAGGTGAGTGGTAGAGTCTCTTCAGCTTTTGTTGACGTGAAATGAAGAGTAATGGATCTCTACAAGATATTTATACATGAATTAGTAGGTTACAGTCATGGTAACTGGGTGAAGTTCTGTGATTGGATTCAATGGCCTGAAAGCTCCTTCTTCTTCTGGTGAGATCTGTTGAAGTTTTTATAATTTAATCTAGTTCTGCCCATTTCTGTTGGTTGGCAAACAAGTGAGACACACGCAGAGGGTACTTGAAGACTTTCTTGGCTGAGCATTGGTTGCACCTCAGCAGATGTTCTTCAGACCTTTTCCCTGCTCTCCTTCACTCCCTTGTGCTCTGCCCATTGTGTATTTTAGTGAAATCTGGGCAATAGTGTTGCCCAGAGCTTTTTTGGACGGGCTGAAGACTTCAGGGTGCCTGTATTTCCAGTTCTCTGGAAATGCCTCTGGATATCGTTGTGACTTGTAGACACAGTTTTTCTTGTGTTGTTTCCAAATTGCATACCAGATGCTAGAGCTGAGCTGTCAGACTGTTTTGTAATGCTTTGCTTTCTATTTACTTAAAAGGAATTTCCTTTCTGTCCTTCCTAAGACACCAGGTTGAAGTGGAATCAAAATCTTTGATCCCTCAATACAATATTTTCCTCCACTATTAAGGCCCACAAATTTTTCAAGTGTCAAATTCCCATCCAGAAGCTCTTTCTTTAAAACACCTCTTGGATCTAAATTCATTGGTGCCAGCCCCTAAGTCACGTTGTTGCTTTCCCAAAGAAAAGGGTTAAGCTCAGTGACATCTGCCCAGATGTTTATTTGCTGTTTTCACCATTAACCTTGCACCTACCTCCCCAAAACCAGTGCTCTGGGTGCCTGAGGACTCCTAGTCATGAGAAATGACTCCCGGGTGAAAGAGGTTTCTCCTCCAATTTCTGTGGAGCATCAGAATCTGTGTAGCTGAACTTCGCTTTTCAACTGGATTTACCACTTACCTCCTGCCCTGAGGTGCTGTCTCAGGCTGCTCTTCACAAACTTCACCCTGATCCCTTCTCCCAAATTCTTGATGCCTCTTTTTTCTTTTTTTTTTTTTAATTTGATTTCTCCGTTTTCCCCCTTCATTGCTCAGTCGCTGTTTTCTTGATTGTGATGCAGCATGCATATAGGGCAGATGGATGCTCCAGTTAGAAAGCCCCCGTCCCACCAGCTGCCGAGAGCAAGATATCAGTAGCCACAGGAGAAGATGGCCAGAGGCCACAGACATTTCTGTGGTGAAGGAAAGGAAGGGGAATATAACAGCTTGGGTCTGCCAGGTGTGCTTTGAGCAGCCCAACACTGATCCGCATCCTCATCAAAGGCTTGGAAAGACTACAAAGCCCATGTTATCCTGTTCTGTTCCTGCCATCACTGCGTGGAGATCCAGAATGAAAATGCAGTTCCTTCTTGGTGTGAGTGCTGTACCCAGCTGCCGTGGCCCTGAGGGGTGCTGCTGGTGGGTTATGGGGTAAAGGCTTCCTCTGCACGTGCAGAGGAGCAGTGGGAGGCAAGGAAGAGTGAATAATGCCCAGCCCTACCTCCACGGAACCACTCCCTGGAGCATCTTTTGGGCTGGGGTGTGTGGTCGCTGCCATCTATATGGGACACATGGGGAAAGGGCATTTTAGGAATGCATCAAGCTTATTATGGGAGATGTAGAGGAGGAAACACAGGCAGGGACCGAGTTGTTTTGGAAGGGAACAAGGGTTGGAAAAGAGAATTAAAAGGGCTGTTTGTGTGTAAGCAGGTTGCTGGTCAGCACCCTTAACTGTGCTCTGTGTGTGAGCATCGTTGTCTGTCCTGTGTGCTCGTTAAAATCCATTTCTTATAATTTCTTGGGTGAGGAACTCGCTTCTGTGTGCACAGGGGTCTGGGTCCCAGGGCTGCAGTGGCACCGTGTGTCAGGGTTATGAGCGTGAGTGTGTTAACCAGCATGGGATTGCTGGCAA
Source organism: Phaenicophaeus curvirostris (assembly GCF_032191515.1). Taxonomy (NCBI): domain Eukaryota; kingdom Metazoa; phylum Chordata; class Aves; order Cuculiformes; family Cuculidae; genus Phaenicophaeus; species Phaenicophaeus curvirostris. Next base: position 75,303,459 of record NC_091431.1, read on the forward strand.
GAGGAGCTCTGCGAGTCCTTTGAGGTGAGAGGCAGTGCCCCTAGCATGTGATGCTCTGAGCACCACCCCACTTCAAGGCTTCCCAGAAGAGGGGTGCAGAGGAGCCAGGGAGTCATTCAGAGTTAGCGTCGGAGGAAACACAAAGGACCATGTCTGAAAATTTGGGAGCTGAATGGTGCTACCTGGTACATGTGAGCAAAGCTGATGAGGGATGTGGGTTCTGGATTTGTCCATCACCTTTTTGGCAGTGAAGGTTCAGAGACTGCATGAACTTCAAGAATCTGTGAAGCCTGTAGGGTGAGAAAACTGTCCCTACCCACTTCTTTCAGAGAAGAGGCATAATTTCAGGGAGGTTTTCTCTTCTCAGAGACCTTGTAGTTGTATGAAGAGGGATGAGCACTTTGGAGCATTTGGAAAAGACTTTATACTCAGTGTGGCTTCTGCATTTTTGAGACCAAAGCTGCAGGTAGCAGGTACCTGAGGAAACACTAATGAATGACCTGATTAAGAATACTTTGATTGAAAGCCAGGCCTGCCTCACTGAAAAGAGAAGCAAAATTCTGGCTGGCTATTGATGTAAACATGAAAACCATTTGGCCAAATGCTTCTCTGTGTGGATTCAGTTACATGGCCAGTCATCAAACTGGTTTCCTACTGAGTGTGGACTGGGATTGTGCCTGGGAGGCAGATGGTTTCTTGCAGCAGAGAAAGAGCTGAAATAGTTTCATGTTCTTCAGCTCGCAGATTTCCTTCCGCGGGCTGTAGCACCAAAAGAGCCAAGCAAGAAAAGAAATAAAAAGCAAAGAAATTGTATAAAATCAGAGCCTGCAATTGAGATCAAACATTTACAATATGTAAGTCAGCTGACAATATTTTGTCTCATTGTCTCATTTGAACCTGTTGAAAACTTGTGCCTGTTTTTTAGTGAGCACAGTCCACATGATATTCTTATAAACAGAGAGTCCTTATTTTTTTCTTCCCCTGAAGATCTATTTATATAAAATTAATATCCGTTGATGAAGTGTGTGGATTATTAAGGTTGATTATTCATCGTAGGTGTGATTTCTGTCACCCAGGATTGCTTCCTTTCCTGCATTGGACAGCTAAAGGTTTTACTAAGGTGTAGCAAGCAATAAACGTTTGAATAAAAACTCTTATAGGGTTTATAAAGTCATAGCAAGCAATAAGCCTGTTCAAATGCTCGCAAATGCATGGAAATTTTGCTCTTTTCCACACAGACGTGCAAACATGCATGCATCCCTGCAAAGTGCTCATGAAATGGTGAATGAAAAAGAGGATTTGAAGTGAACTGCTGCCCGGAAAGGAAGGGAGCAGCACTGTGGTGGCAATGAGGGACTACTCCAGCGCAGGGCGATGACTGCCTGCATCCCTGCAGCGTGCACTGGCAGTGGATGCAGGCAACAGCAGCGCTCTGCAAGGGCAGTGGGCTCCCACGCCTCTCCTTTTCTCACCCCCAGCACGATACTAAAAGAAGCAGGATTTTGTTGCTGGGCTTCTGATGTCCTGGAGTTGCCCAGCTGGGCATTTTCTTGCTTTGGAAGGGCAAGAATCACAGTCACATATCTTAACGCAGCCTGCTTGGGGGCAGGGGTGTCAGGAGGATAGTTATAATTTTCCATGACGTTTCAGCCAATCTCCAGAATAATTCTGGCCTAAAAGCAGGGGTGATGGTCTTAAAAAAAATGAACAGCTTTGGATTTCTCAGCCAAAATCTGCCAGGTTTTCAAGCCACTTTTCTGAGACCCTTCCTTGCAGATGATGTTGAGCCAAACCCTGTTCAGATGAAAAAACAGTCTCAGATGGAGTTTTAGCTCAGCTCTGCGTGTTTGTATGGCGCTGAGCTTATTTTAAATGCTTGATTAACAATGCTGTCCCCACATTCTGTGCTGAACAGACTAATATGTCTTACTGCTAACAATATTTTTCAAGCAGTTTTATTTGTCCTGAGCTTCATTTTATTCTGTCAGGTAAGTGATAAGATATCCTGATACCGAATATCGGGATGAATTCGTGTTTAGGCACACAGCAGTGATGAAAATGTGTCCATTCTTGGGGCTCTGAGGCTACATTGGTGCCCATTGCAGAAAAGAAAATGGTTTTTTTTTCTGCCTTCAGGCAGCTGAGCATCTGAGAGCTGTTTCCTACAGAGATGGTGACCTTAGGCGATTTTCTTTGCCATCCCAATGACCTCTGGCAGTGATGTTGTCTTGACATCACCTGGCATGGAAACAGATGTTATCTAATACGTTTAATAGATTTCTGAGGTCAGAAGAGACCGTTACGATCATCTGGCCTGACAGTCACTATGATCAATTGTGATGCTTTGGGCTCCAGCCAGCAGCCTGCGAGGGTCAGTGAGGACTTTTTCCCCCTGCTGTGCATGATCAGTGGGCATTTGCTGGGTTTGGTTAATGAGTTTGTTTTCCTGTTTAGTTTTTTTTTTTATCCTAGAGGCATCTGAGGCTGGTTGTGGCTGGAGATGGGGCTTCGTAGGGCCCCAGTTCTTATGTACAGAAAGTGGTCCACCCAGGGTGGTGATGTCTCCTCTGGGAGATGCTGATGTGATGGCAAAGTGGAGATGCTTTTGGGTATCATTTCTGATCCTCCAGCTGCTATTGACCCATGATCTGGGGCAATCCCGTGTGAAATATGGGCTCAGAACAAAGTTTTTCCCCCAATTAGGTCAGAAAGGACTTTCTGTTTCCTTCTGCAAGGTATGGTGCAGGGGGCTCATTACAGCTCATGCAGTAATGTCCTTGACAGTGTGATGCTCAGGCACTACTGGCACTTCAGCCCACCTTCTTCTTTGCCTGCAGTACCCAGAAGTCTCATTTCTGGAGAATAAAACCAACTCAGCCTGGGAAGAGTCAGCTGCTGCAATGTAATCTGGGAGGAATTTATCACAGAATCATAGACAAAAATCCTGGAGCTTGGCAGGACCCTGTGCCATGGGCAGGGACAACTCCCACTGGATCAGGGGCTCCAAGCCCCATCCAACCTGGCCCTGAACCCCTCCAGGGATGAGGCAGCCACCGCTGCTCTGGGCAATTGAGGTCAGTCCCATTATGGGGAATGGGAGATGATGTTGGTGCAACTAAATAGTTTCATTAACCTGAAAACTGAGAAATGAGTGATACCGACAGTATTATTTGACCTTTTGATTTATTCTGAGGCAATATTGAAGCATAGTTCTCATCATTACAGCAGAACAGCACAGTGGGGTGGTCTGCCAGCAGCAACCTGGGAAGGCAAGGGAAGCTCTGAACCACCTGGCTTGCTGGGGAGTGGGAGTTCTCCATGTCTACCGCAGATATAAATAACCAGTTTGACCCAGAATCAACAGTTTTGTCAGCTGTGTATCAGGGCTTTGCCAGCCACAGACTACATATGTAGTTCTTATTATAATCTTTTCACTTACACTGGTCCCTTAATGAACATGTTTCATAGAGGGAGTTTTAATGGGGCTATAAAAGGGAAATATTTATTCAAATCTACTGCCAGTAGAAGAATTGTGGAGGATGGACCAAACCCCTCCCTTCCTAAAGCCAAGGAGTTATCCCTGTATGTCTGTGGGGAAAAAAAAGCAACAGTGAGCTCCTTCATTCCAGGTGAGTGAAAAAGCATTGCTAGAGATCCAGGCAGGAGCCCAGGTTCATGTCTCTTTTGTGGCAAGGAAATAATGCCTTGTGCTTGACTCTACAGCTGCTGTTTTACACCTCACTGGGTTTAATCTTACGAATAAACAGTATACTAATTGTTTTGGCTTTGAGGGCAGCAGGGCTTGCAAGGCTGCCTTGTCATGCCAGGAATTTAAGTTCATGTAATTCGTTTTTTTGCTGTGAATTGTGGGCATGGCTTTTGGCCAGCCAAGGCGTGAACACCACGTGTTGGAAATGCCCCATACCGGGCATAAGGTACCTGCCTGGTCCTTATGCTGCCAGAGCATCCTCCACGAGCAGCACATCACGGGTGGATGAGGCGCTGAGGGACACGGGTTAGTGTTTGATAGGAATGGTTGGACTCGATGATCCGGTGGGTCTCTTCCAAACTGGTGATTCTATGATTCTATGATCCCTTCATACCCTGACGACAAGGGGCAAGCTCTGCTGGATGCTGCCCCACCAGGAAAAGTGCACGGAGCAAACGCCAACCCAGAAGTGAAAAAAAGTGCTTTCCAAGCAAATAAAAGCAGGGTGAGCTGTGTTGGCAGTAAGGGAATGCAGCAGGAGAGAAGCCCCCCATGGTTGAACATGCACTTTATGTTTGATTTTCCTCCTGTGTGTGGTCCAGAAGTTGCCACGATGCTTCACGGACCTGGTGCGGATAAAGCTGTTGGCAAGGGCAGAGGAGAGTCTGAGCATCTGTACAGCAAAAAGAAGATTTGGGAGTGTTTTTAATGGTAACCTGCATGGGCAAAATGGAGACATGTCTCGTATTTTCCCAGCCTGGTTATTCTTCTTGTGTATTTAGTCCACCCTGCGGAGGGGACCACCCCACTGCCTGCTGGCCCCAGCTGGGATGGGAACACCGTCTCTCAAACTGCCTCCCATGCACCGCCGTCTCCTTTCCCGCAAAATAAGCCCAAACATGTTTTCTCCTTTGGTTTGTGTTTCAGCTCCTCCTCCCATCTGCTATCTCCTCTCCTCCCCTGCTTCCCAAAACATCCCTCTGTGCCATATGGTCCCTCTCTCCTGCGTGGCCTCGGCTGCGCTGTCTGGTCCTCCTCCCCTCAGGGCACCCTCAACCTTGCCAAGCTCCAGGAGTTTTTTTTCCCAAATCTTGTGATACTCAGTGTTTCTAGTAACATCCCAGCACCTGTGATGATAGCTGGATTGCAGCTGTTTTCCTTTATCTTCGAAAACAAAGTTTCCAGACTCAGGTCTTGCATTTATGGTATGTGGTGCCTTGGGAGTTTTTAAGCTGATCAGGTGGGATTTCTCCTTGATCTTTGAAACCTGCTAGCTTTCTGGCTGCCTTTGCCCTCTCCATTTCAGGGATATTCTCCTTTGGCCTCATTCCTTTCAATATTCTTCTGACCATTCAGATCTGCACTCCAGTTTGGGGTAGATTTTCTTATTTTGCCTCCTCTAGTTATTTAGCAGTGACCCTGAAAAATCTGATCTTAAAAATGAAGGAGGACACTTTTATAAGCAGTTGAAAGGGGTAATGCAGCCACTCATCCCTGCCAGCGTGATCCTCGAGGGTTGGCAATGGAGCCTCTGCCGCAGGGTGCAGATTTCCATGGGAGATTAGAGTCTCACCGTGATGCGATGTTATAAAACCCTTTATTTTGGTCAACACGTTTTGTTGGCGTATTTAGGGCTATCTCCTATCAGACTAGGGCCAGCTCCAGTGTTGGTTAGAAAAACCCAGGCTGTGACCATGGAAGCTGTTGTGGTGACAGAAGGAGGTGGGTAAAGGGGCAACGGTTTGTTGTCACAGCGAGTGCGGTCACGGCCAGATATTCAGGCTGAGGGAGGGATCCAGACAAGCCTTTCATGCCAAAGAAATCAGTTTTTTCGTCTTATCCTGGTAACATAAGAAAGTATACGTGCAGGTGTCAGTTATGCTTTTTGAAGGCATTTGATCCTCTCTTGGACGGCTGATTCAAAGACAAGCCATCACACGCTGCTGCATCCCGGCAGGATGGTTGCCATCCCAAATCCACCATCTGCCTGCTTCGTTTGTGGATGCGGAGTCTTGTTTTCACAGTTACAGATGGCTTGAAAAGTTAAATCAACTTGACACAACCATGGCACTGAGTTTTTCTTTTCCTCCCACTCGTGCCTGTCAGCGCAGCCCGTTACAATCCTTCAGCCATTTCAGTAGTGACGGATGGTTATCGCCAGACAGCACGGAATGCTGGATTCAAGCATCTTGCAGCTGTACAGAAGGCCACAGTACTGTAGCAAGCTTCAACATCCTTATTTTCCAAGCAGCTTCTGAAAAAATCCAGCTGCTTGTTTCTCTTCATCAGTAAAAGTCATAGATTTGGAGGTGGGCTTTTTGCCCCCCCCAAATCTATGTGGTCTGGAGCAGACACAATCCGTTGCCCTGTTCAACAAGCAACCAGCAGAAACCATCAGTGATTCATGTCTCATCCCACCCTCACCGTTGCCCATATCAAACTCGACGGGAGGCTGAATGGCTTCCGGATGAGAGAGCACCTAAATCCTTCCTTTTGAGAGCAAATATTACTCAAACGCTGTTGTTTCTTTTTTTTTATGTTACTATATTGTTTCATAGAATCATAGAATCATAGAATCATAGAACAACCAGGTTGGAAGAAACCCACCGGATCATCGAGTCCAACCGTTCCTATCAAACACTAACCCATGTCCCTCAGCACCTCGTCCACCCGTGCCTTAAACCCCTCCAGGGAAGGTGACTCAACCCCCTCCCTGGGCAGCCTCTGCCAGGGACCAATGACCCTTTCTGTGAAGAACTTTTTCCTAATGTCCAGCCTAAACCTCCCCTGGTGGAGCTTGAGGCCATTCCCTCATGCATTTCGTACTGTTTCTATATGATTCTGTTACTTCTTATTCTACATTGCTTACTGCTTTTATTTAATCTGTCTGTGTAACAGTTTCATCCGTGCTAGTCCAACTTTGGTTTTGCATCTGGAAAGAGCAGGAAAAGGGGATCACAGGGTCATTGAATGGCTTGGGTTGGAAGCGGCCTTAAAGCCCATCCAGTTCCACCCCTCTTCCATGGGCAGGGATAGATCCTTGGACCATTTTAATTAGGGTGCTGTCCCTGCTAGGCAGAGACGAGTCCTTGCCTCTGAAAAATCATGCTCAGTCTCCGCTTTTGATACCCAAGTGGTGGCTCCGAGGAGTATTTGAATCAGTAGTAGCTGTCCCAGTAAAAGCCACACGACTACAGATACTGCACTTTGGCCTCCAAGCGGGTGATAACGAACAGAAACCTAAAACAGAGGAATTCACATTCTGGCAATATGTGGATTTGCGCGTACTCATCAGGGTAAATATATTTACCTGCTAATGTGCGGGGAGGTGAAGAGGTTAATTAGAGCACAGCTAATCAAGTCCTCCACTGAAGCAGGCTGCTGTGGGTTGATTGCACTGATAGTTAATCAGCACCTTTAAAATAGGTGTTCCAGTCTACCCTTAGAAACAGGATAAAAATGAACCTAAATGGTCTATTTAAGGGTGTGTGTTTACGTCTGTGTGGTCTGTGAAAAAGCAGACGCAAATGTTGGAACAAAACCTGTGTCGAGACTTATTGTCTGTATTATTTCTATTGCTCCTCCCAAAAATTCTTCTTGATGACTGCCCTCATCTTCAGCACCTGGAGTGGTGGTGGTCTGGCCGACTGGGATGGCAAAAGGGGATGGTGTTTGGTCTCTTGTTCCACCACACACGGACCTGCTGTGGCAGTGCCCAGGGTGGCAGCGGGAGGAATTTGCCATCCATCCCACGGCATCTGCCTGGGGACAGTAACCTCCTCATAGAACTGTAGAATTGCAGAGTGGTTTGAGTTTGAAGGGATGCTAAAGTCCATCCAATTCCACCCCCTGCCATGGTCAGGGACACCTCCCACTGGATCAGGGGGCTCCAAGCCCCATCCAGCCTGGACTTGAACCCCTCCAGAGATGGGGCAGCAACCTGAGCCAGGGCCCCCCACCCTCAGCGTGAAGAATTTTTTCCTAATGCCCAATCTAACTCTTCCCCCTTCCAATCTGAAGCCATTCCCCCTCATCCTATGTCTCCATGCCCTTGTAAAAAGTTCCTCCCCAGCTCTCCTGGAGCCCCTTTCAGCACTGGAAGCTGCTCCCAGATCTCCTCGGAGCCTTCTCTTCTCCAGGCTGAGCAACCCCAACTCTCTCAGCCTGTCCTGATACAGGAGGTGCTCCAGCCCTCGCATTATCTTCATAACCCTGATGTCCCTGGCATTCATATTGTTTGCAGGTGCTGTCTTTCTACATCATGTTTTATCCTCGTATGGATAAGCAGAAACACAGATATGAGATTAATGGTATTGCACTGTAAATTGAGGAAACGGCAATATAGGACACACAAATGAACTCATTTTTCAACAGATAAATAAAGCTTACCACCTCCATCCAAGATGCCATGAAGAAAATACTGCCTAGCCTAGGCTGACTGGAAATCTTTGATAAATGGATTGTTTTGAGTCAAGTGCTGTTCATTAGTATCTTTAGGAGACGTGTCTTGAATGGCTTATTCCTGCTAAGGAGAACTTGTGCTGTGGTGCAGGGTAAGTGAGGATGTTCGCGTCTGCTTGCAGCGTTTTGAGCTGAATCCTGGGAATTACACACTAATGTAATTAGAATTTTGTGATACTGCTGTCATTTGTATAATTTTCCAGGTTTTCCTAGGTTGCAGGTAAGGATAATTTTGCCATTAGCACCAAAAGCCCAGGAAATGGCAAAACCTCCTCACTGTGCTGTTCCACGAAGAGGTGTCGGGGTGTCCCAGCTGACCTGATGCTTGTTAACTTCTTATCTGGGTTGAGAGCTTGAAAATCCCTGGGATGCTCTCACACTGGCTGTGAGTGGAGTCAAGCACAGCTCCAAATGAGAAATTCAAAGTATTCCTGAGCCAAATCCCTTTTGCACAGCCCTGAAAGAGGCAACACTTCATAACAGCCTCTTTTAAGAAGGCACTTACCCAAATCCGTGGTTTTTTTCTTTTCTCCTAAGAATAGAAAATTTGTTTTTCACGAATATGTATGAAGATCCATAAACTTACCCTGACTTATGAATATGCAAACTAATAATATCATTGTGCACACAAAAGCAGGCATTTGTGATGCTGTCTTTATAGAAGTAATTCGGTTTTTAATGAGGGTGTAAGTCCGGTGTTGCTCTCTCCTTATTTTGTGCTGCTCAACAGGGATGTCAGAGGCTGAGAAACAGGAAACTTCACTTGAAATTTTGATATAAAAGTGGGATAAAGAGTGTCAGGATATTTGCCATATGTGGGAGATGCTGGCTTCTGCGGGAGATCTCCCACAGGAAGGCAATCACTCTGATTTCTGTGATCTGAGATGGCCTGTTCATTGCTCATATCCCCTCCCAATGCTGTTTCCAGGAGCTGGACATTCTCAGTGTACACCGAGCTTGGAAAAACACAGCAATAATGTGAAATTATTTTGAGAAACCAAGTGACAACTGGTGTGAATGGATTTCCCTGGGAAAGAACCACCTGGGAGATGGGGCTGGCCCGACAGTTTTCTCTGGGAAGCACGTTGCTTTAAGTAATTAACCAGCACTGCTGAAACTATTACTGGCTTTGATAGCTTTTTGGTACTGCTTGGTAGCTGCTTTAGCTCCTTGTAGGGGTTGATGCCAGGTCTGCTGAGGGAGATGTAAAGATTCCCTTTGATTTCAGTGGGATCTGCATATCCCTGGGAGGTTTGGTGCATAACCCGCTGAAGTAATCGCTCTTGTTCCCACGAGTCCTGTGGTGTTTGGGTCAGATACCTCATTTCTGGAAGATAATAATGAGAAAAATAAGTTCTAAGATAGGCATCCTGCATTCAGGCACTGCCTCCTTTCTCCTCTCATCCAACAAAGCTTCGCCCTGAGCAGCTATCAACATTGCAGAGCTGGAATAGCCTCTGGCAGGACACAGGTTAATCATAATTTAGGTTGGAAAAGACCCTTAAGATCCATATGGACATCGTTGTTTCAGTAAGCAGTGAATTTTAATGACCAACAGCAAACATTTGTTACTGTCTTCCAGTCCTCAGTGGAAGGTATTTGTTGTCTTTATTGCTGTGTACAACCTCTACATAAATATTTTGGCCAATGTTAATGTCATTTCTTCAGTCCTTGAGTTTCCCAGGGCAGAGGATAAGCACCTGGAAAATACATATGTAAACACATCTCCCACATTCAGCTGCTCGCGGTGAATATTTTTGGGTAGCAGATATAACGGAAAGGAGGAGGAGGAGCAGACTGGGTGCTGTTGTCTGAAAAGCTGCTGGTTTAAGAATGAAAAACAATCCTTCTGCTCCAGAAACAAATAATAACATTTCCCCTTGCTTGGCGATGGAGGCCGGTGCACAGAGCATGCTCTGCTCCTTGCTGCACCCCAAGGATGGATCTTCTGGCAAGATGTTCTATACGCTCCCTACATGCTTTACATGCTAACACGGTATTTTTATCTTTGACTTCAACTTTTTTCTAGTACATCTTTTCCAACTCCTTGACTACACACTGTGAATGGGCAGGAAAATAAATGCAAACCCTGGTACTGTAGTGGTTCCCCCCAGGTGAAGCCAGGCTGCAGAGATAGCAATATAAATCTTATTTATTTCACTTATTAGGCTTTTACTTGTTTGGAGTCATTTGACAGCAGCCGATAAAGATGGTCCCAAACAGAGACAGCTGGTATAAAAATGTGGTTGACAAGCATAAATAAATAAAATTAATTGAAATAGAAAGACCTTCTGCTTCTTTATGGTGACAAGTGAAGTGCTTCACTAAAAATGAATTGACTACAGAGAACAAGAGAAGAATTAAAAGGTGCTGTAATAAGCTGAAGAGGTCGCTTTCTCTTGGAAATTTTATTTTGATGGAAAAGCAAGGTTTCATCAAGGCCACGCTGATTTACTGTAAAAGGTCTTATTTTTCCCAGGCAGATATGAATGCCCCATGTCCTAAAAAAGTGGAGTTTGGGGCTGTAATCTGGAATGTGGGAGGCTATAGTTTGGTGGCTCGGCTCTGTTCCTATACCTTATCTTGCAGTCGCTCTTCTTCTGGTACAAAAATATAGCTGTGCCTGCTATCACTTCGAGATATAAAAAGTCTGAGCAACAAACCAGGTTTTCTCTCCTCAGACAATTGTCTCTGCGCACCCATGCTCTGTGTACAGGAAGAAAAGATACACCATAACTTTGTGAATAAAAGATGGATTTTAAATAAAGCATAAATAGACTGAAAAAAATTCGTATTCTATTCCTGGCCTCTGGGCTGTATGTAGCCTCAACCTGATTTTATTTGCTTTGGACAGGGGTAAGTTAAAGCCTCCTTATTTGAGAACAGTATTTTTAGACCCAAAATACAGAATATTCATTGTGGGTAGTGGCCTTGCCCTCAATTTATTTTATTTTCTGTCTCTGTTGTTTCACCACACTATAATCATCTTGTGGCTTGTGTTCATGGTGTACTTATATTTACCATGCAACGTGCAAATTGGTATCTTGCAAAATAAGCGACGTTGTTTCCACTGCCTGTTGCAGGAAGCACTTGGTCAGCTCTGGAATACAGTGAGGAAATTAAAAACCAACCCTTCTTCTTTTGTAATTAAAAACAAGCACCTCATATTTGGGTTTTGCACCACTTTGAGATGCAGGTGAGGACACATTTGTGAGAAAATGGCACTCCGGATGAAAAATCCTCTTGCGTTTGCTAGTTGGCATCCTCAAAGACGATGTGATGGTGGCCAGGGAGAGCTGAGAAGGTGGTTGTCACATCCCTGGGGCCGTGCCTGAGGGTTTCCACCTTCCCTGGAGATGCTGGCCACTGCACGAGCAAACCTGCCTCCTCCCTCACCGCAGGGACAACTCACCTTCTCCATCACTGCAGCACAACATCTCTGGACCAGGTAATTAAGTGATTTGAGTTCTGACAAAAGGATGATAATTCCATCCCGGAGCGAAGTTTTTGTGTCACAAAATGTCCTTGCATGCTCTCTGACAGGCAGCTTTCCCCTTGCATGTCAGGCTTGTCAGCAAAAACTGCTGTAGGCTCCAGTTCTTGGGGAAATTACAACCTGGGTGTGTGTGGAGAGATCAAAGAAACTCCAGTCAGCCTGCTGGCATGGCCCTCCAGGCATGCTCACAGCACCAAACCCGAGGCAAAGAGAGGCAGAGACTGCATTTAGGAGCAGTTTAAGTAATATAAGGTTAAGTAATATAAGGTTAAGTAATATAATATCTGGCTGGTCTGTGCTGGGTTGGCTTTCAGTCCAGGCAGTGATGGTTAGTGCTGGGACACCGACTCTGTCCCTGCTGGCTGTGAGGCCTCTCCTAAATTCTGCACCCCTGATTTAGGAAAAAATTGCATCTTTGAAAACAGCCTGGTGGGATTTAACCAGCTTTTCCATGACTGATTAATTGCATGCACCGTATTTTCTCTTTGCACACAACCAATTTTTTTTTACTAAGTGTAAACATGTTTACCTCCTACCTTTGCAATTCCCACTGCAATACTGAAACGTCAGTGTATTTGTGCTCACTGCAGGTTTCTAAGTGATCTTGTTTCTTATCTTCACCAAAATAAAAGGGAGGTGAAAGTCAAGACAGCAATGCACCCTTCTGCCTCGCTTCCCAACAGCGCTGATGCTCCAGCTCCTCTGCTTGGAAACTCGCTGTCCAAACCAGGTATCTTGGTGTTTTTGAGATTCCTCCCTGTCATAACAGGGGTGGACACTTGGGTGGTGCCCAGCATGTGCCAGACCAGGATTTCTTTCCTCGGTGAAATCCTGGGAGATAAGTCCTGGGCTGCTTGGCAAAGCTCACATAGGACCTCTTCTGAAGCAGTGCCAGGGGCTGAATCATAGAATCACAGAACCATAGAATCACCTGGTTGGAAGAGACCCACCGGATCATCCAGTCCAACCATTCCTATCAAACACTAAACCATGTCCCTCAGCACCTCGTCCACCCGGCCCTTGAACCCCTCCAGGGAAGGTGACTCAACCCCCTCCCTGGGCAGCCTCCGCCAGGGACCAATCACCCTTTCTGTGAAAAATATTTTCCTAATGTCCAGCCTGAACCTCCCCTGGTGGAGCTTGAGGCCATTCCCTCTCGTCCTGTCCCCTGTCACTTGGGAGAAGAGCCCAGCTCCCTCCTCTCCACAACCTCCTTTCAGGTAGTTGTAGAGAGCAATGAGGTCTCCCCTCAGCCTCCTCTTCTCCAGGCTAAACACCCCCAGCTCTCTCAGCCGTTCCTCATAAGGCCTGTTGAGCTCATGTTCCTACGGCACTGCTGGGAGAAGGTCACATCGCGGCACAACAGAGGTTTTACTTTTGCTGCCTGCATGTTCCTTGCGCTGTCATGCTCTCTGGGAGGTGTGATGGAGATGGGCTCCACAGTCCCGGTCCGTTATTAGTTATTTTAGTAAATTAGCTCATTTAGAAGCTATTAACCCACAGGACGCTTTTGAGGAGCAGTAGTTTTGCTCCTGGTGCTGTCCCTAGAAAGCAAAGGATCACAGAATCACAGAATCACAGGATGTTGGAGATGAGGTCACATTAAGTGTATTTGGCCTACCGAGTGTTTGGGGGTGTCTTTTGGTGAGAAAGGGCTCTGGCTGCCATCTAAATCTGCCCAAATGAGGCTCTAAGGGCCACCAAGCAGAACACACCAGGTCACAGAACCATAGAATCATAGAATAGTTTGGGTTGGAAAGGACCTTAAAGATCATCCAGTTCCACCCCCTGCCATGGGCAGGGACACCTCCCACTAAATCAGGTTTGCTCCAAGCCCCATCCAACCTGGCCCTGAACCCCTCCAGGGATGGGGCAGCCACCACTGCTCTGGGCAACCTGGGCCAGGGCCTCCCCACCCTCATCATGAAGAAATTCTTCCTTATGTCTAGCCTAGGTCTGCCTCTCTCCAGTTTATACCCATTGCCCCTCGTCCTGTCACCACAAGCCTTTGTGAGCAATTCCTCTCCAGCTTTCTTGTAGCCTCTTCAGGTACTGGAAGGTTGCTATAAGGTCTCCTTGGAGCCTTCTCTTCTCCAGGCTGAACAACCCCAACTCTCTCAGCCTGTCCTCGTATGGGAGGTGCGTCAGCCCCCAGATCATCCTTGTAGCCTCCTCTGGACCTGTTCCAATAGCTCCATCTCCTTCTTACGTTGAGGATTCCAGAACTGGACACGGGACTCCAGATGAGGTCTCACAAGAGAGGATAAAAAGGGCTTCTGCTGCATCTCTGATGGCAGTGGTGCTGATGCACAGCTGGGTGCAAGGTGACACTCCCAGGTGAGATACATGTGGAAAGATAAGCCCCAAGTCTCACATTTGACAGAAGGTGGTTGCTATTTTCTCCCCTACTCTTCTGGAAGGTTTGACTGTTGGAGCCAGTTGCTAAGGGACTACACAAGACAGGCTGCTGGGAGGCTGCTTGCTTGAGAGGTGAAGTGTCAGGATTTACAGGATGATCTCCAGCCCCTAAAATAAGTAAAAAGTTAATTTTTTTTAAATCTGCCTGCTTGTAAGATAAAATTTTCTAAGAAACCTGCCAGGCTTTCTGGCAGCATTTCAATAAACTCAGTATGGTACTGTGTTGTGCTTTAGCTACAGACGCATTGGCAAGTGGAAAATAAATGTTTTCAAACCTTCCTCGTGGGCTCTAGATGACTGACTCACCACAGCGCTCTAAGCCAGCATAAGGTTCGCCCAGGAAACCTCCCCCTGCTGCTGCACAGGTGTGATGGTTGAATGAACAATTTTAACAATCTGAAAACAAGAATGTAAGTAAGAATGGACTTTGCACAGGAGGAGAGGAGAATCATAGAATCACAGAGTGGTTTGTGTTGGAAGGGACCATGAAGATCATCCAGTTCCACCCCCCTGCCATGGGCAGGGACACCTCCCGCTGGATCAGGAGCTCCAAGCCCCATCCAACCTGGCCTTGAACCCCTCCAGGGATGGGGCAGCCACCCCTGCTCTGGGAAACCTGGGCCAGGGCCTCCTCACCCTCAGCATGAAGAATTTCTTCCTAATGTCTCATCGAAATCTTCCAATTTGAAGCCATTCTCACTTGTCCTGTCACTCCAAGCCCTTGTAAGAAGCCCAACTCTCTCAGTCTGTCCTCATGTGGGAGATGCTCCAGCTCTTGCATCACCTTCATGGGCTCCTCTGGATCTGTTCCCACAGTACCATCTCCTTCTTCTGTTGCAGATTCCAGAACTGGACTCAGGACTCCAGGTGAGGTCTCACCGGAGCAGAGCGGGGGGGCAGAATCCCTTCCCTCACCCTGCTGCTTCAACTGCTTTGGATGCACGGTTGGTTTCTGGGCTGTAAGTGCACATTGCTGGCTCGTGTCAGGCTTCTTATCAATGAGCACCCCGAGTCTTTCTCCTCAGGGCTGAGAATAACAGCTGCTTTCCTCAAAAATCCTGCTTTGACTAATGTTACGCCAATTTTCCACAGAAAGGTGGAGAAGAAGAAAAATAGAACTTTGATCTTTACTGTTTATGATCAGACATGCATATTTATCCACAGCACTTTGTACAAGCATTCATTTATTATTTTCCTTTTTTTTTTTTTTTTTTTTTACTGTATCAGGGTTCTTGTTTTTCAGGGAAATTTTTGCTGCCAGCAATCAGCATTGGGACAGATTGGTGACAGCGATATCCTTATGTTACAGGGATCCTAAGTCAGATTGCTGCAGGATGCACTTGAGGTGTGTCTTGGAGATTATGTGATCTAAAAGTGGGATTTTGTGTTGTCTGACCACCTAGTGAAAAAGACGTATTGTAGTGCGGGGCTGGTACTTGGCAGGCTGCAAATAATAAAGATTTCAGCCTACAACTGTGCATGGGGAAAGCCATGCATACCATGTTGATGAACATCTTTGAAAGCAGATAAATGTACTTCTAATTTGTTAGCTTAATTACCACAGCTTTGCACAGCACTCAGCTGGTAATGCCTTTCTCAACAGATTATAAATCTTAAATAATTCTCCTGGAAGATTAATTCCTTCCCTTTGTATTTGGACACCTCTCTGGAGTGTATTTGCAGAACTCAGTTGGGTGTCATTAACGTCCCCCCGTGATTATTGCGGTCGCATTGTGAGCTATAAACATCCCTCTGGAGCAGCTCCTGTGGATCAGAGTATGAGACATCAATCTTCCTCTTGTAATTACATCCTCAGGACAGGAGTGAGGCTTTGTCCTCCCAAAACAACCTCCTGCCAATTAGCAGGCTTAAGTTTTGGGTGGACACCCTGTCATCTGCCTGCTTGAAAGAAAAGTCCATCTCTTCAACCTTTCCAAATTATGGTTCTAAAAAAGAGATTTAATTTAGAAGACTGCAAATGTGAGGGTCTTAACCTTCTCTGCAACTGCTTTTAACTCTCCAGCAGTCACTTGTGTGTAGGAATAGCTCAGTCTTTGAAGCTCAGTATGAATTTTGGATCAAGAAACCTCCCTGATATTTCTAGGCCTGTTTTTCTTCTTTCTTCTTTTTCTCATTCCCACTACCAAAGCTAATATCAAAGCGTTAACTTCTCTTACATCAGCAGGAGACAAAACAACCAAGTCCCATTTCTGTGGCAGACCAAGCCCAAGCCAGGTCTGGGCTCTTCCAAAACGAAGGTTTAGATATTGGTGTTTGAACAGGTATCTAAATAGCCTTGTCAGGTTTTGGATCTGCCCCTTCAATGCCAGAACAACACTTAAAATCCAGTCTTGGATCGTTTGTGTGGGCCATGATGGTCATCAGGAGAAGCTGTATAACCTCATATGGGCAGGGAATACCCCTGAGAGAAGGGACAAGCTCTCTGCTGAGCCATGCAGTGCAGTTTGCTTTCAAAAAGTGTTTATAAATGCATTTTCATGGGCATTTGCTTAATTAGATGTGTGTTTATAAATAAAATGGAAGTGTGAGACTGCAAAAGCATGTGTCACCATTATGCCTCCCCCTGATTTTCACAATGCTTCTGCTCTCTTCCCAATCTTACCTGCTAGCCAGGGAACTATGGGACAGCCTCTCGTCCCAGACAGCATTCAGATCAGCTGGGAGGCTGATGGTTTAGTTCTTTGAATAATTTCTGACCTTAATCTCACTGGTCTGGTTATTGGTTTTGGTATTTTTTATTTTTTTCAGCCCTTCAGACCCCAAAGCACCAGGTTTTTCTTCCTCAGCCTTTGGCTCCTGTTGGACATTTGTCCTGGAGCTGCTCTGGGTGGCAGCAAGTAATTTATCTGACTGATCCCAGGTGTCTAAACTGGGGTGAGTCAACTAAAAAACTCATTCCCTAGAAATTCTTTTTCTTTCTTACCAGCTAAGAGCGTGTTGGAATGCCCAGTTTTAGAAGTAGACTTCATCGTGGTAGGCAGAGATGGCTTGACTGCTCCCACTGCTGTTGCAGTAGGGTCAGCAAGCTGCAAGAATACCTAAATTCTAACAAATCTGACATTTTTTTCAGTGGGGTTTTGTTAATTCAGCCTGTCATGCCATCTCCGGAGCTGTGTTTTTTAACAGCGCTCGGCTGCTGGATGCAGTGCTGAGGCTGGTGATGGGGTGAAGCCAGGGGTGCTGGTGCTGGTGGACCTACCAGGCCATCAGATTCATTTATTTAAAAATATAAAGGGAGGTTTGGAGGATGCTCCGGGATCTCCAGGGGAAGGGATGTCTGGCAGTGCTTCAAGGAGAAATGAGTGATGCAAACAGGGAAGGGGCTGCCCTTCTCCTCACTTCTGCTGCCCCTGCACTGGGGCTTAATTCAGCTACGAAGCATCACTGATCTTCCAAAAATGAATTGGGAAGAGTCACCCCACATAAGCTCGTTCCAGCGTCCCTGGCTGTTGAACTGCTTGTTATTTCAGGAAACCGGAGGCAAGACTATGTGCTATTTTGCGATTCCTCAGTAGATGAAGCCTTTGTGCAGGATTTGATTGTTTCAAGCTGTAACTGCAGCGTCAGCAAGAGAGGTTTTTATTTTTAACAGTGTTACTGATTGCAGCCTTCCCTTCGATGGAGAGCTGGCTCCATGCAGCTCTGTCACACGCGGTAGCTACTTAGCTGTGTTAGAAATGGCTTTTTTATTCTTTGCTGCTCTCCTTGTGTTTCAGAGACGGCCCTAATGCCACACTGCCATCCCTGGGGTGAGAAGAAACCTAGGAGTCTCATACAAACCTTGCTCAGCCGTGCATGATCATCATCACAGCCCTTGGTCACCGAGTACATCCATTCATGGACCTGGCACCTGCTCAGTTTGGTACTGTAGAGGCTTTAATTTGTGTCTCAGAGCAGTTCCTGGGCTGGTGCCTGCAGCTGAGCTACCTCCCCCAGATCTTTGTCTCTCCTCTTTTCCCACCACTGTATTCAAAGGATATATTGGAAGGGGAGTTTGTACATCAGATACTCCAGCTTTTTAGACAGGTTTAATCACAGAATTGTAGAATGCCAGGTTAGAATGGACCTTAAGCATCATCCAGTTCAACCTTTTAGATGATCTATAATTTGGTGGCCCAGCACCCCCTCAAGCTGAGCCCTGCAAGTGTCCAGTTCAGAGGAATCCACCACTTCCCTGAGGAGATGATTCCAATGTTTCACTGTTCTTATGGAGAGACATTTCCTTTTGGAATCCAGTCAGAGCCTCACCAGGTGCAACTTGTACCTACTATCCTTTACCTTTTCCGTGTGGTTCCTCATAAAAAGGGAGTTACATCCTCTCGGCAGAGTTAGACCCCTTTATGGCACATGGTGGTAAGGTCTTCCCTAAGCCTCCTCCTCTCAAGGCTGAACAAACCCAGCTCTCTCAGCCTTTACCTCGTATGGAAGGTTTCCCAGTCCTCTGATCATCCTGATGTCCCTTCTCTGCACCCTCTCCAGCCTGTCCGACCTTTTTTGTATGCTGGGGACCAAAACTGGATGCAGAACTCCAGGTGTGGCCTGCCAAGCACTTAGTAGAATGTGATAATGACTTTATCTCTGCTGGTGATGCCCTTTTATGATGCACCTCGGCAACCTTTGCTGCCGCAGCACACTGCTTGATCACATTGAACCTGTTGTACATCAGGACCCTCAGGTCCTCCTCCACAGAGCTGCTCTCCAGCCATGTGGGACCTAGTCTGAGCTGCACTCCAGGGCTGTGTATTCCCAGGTGCAAGACCTTATGCTTTATCTCTATTGACCTTCATAACGTTCCTGCTAGCCCCCTCTTCCAGCCTGCCCATGTCTTCCTGGAGGGCAACTCTTCCCTCTGGAGTGTCAGTCTCCCTTCTCATCTTGATGTCATCTTCAGACCTCATCAGGATGCTCTTCATCCCAACAGCCAGGTTGCTTTTGAAGATATTAAACAGTTTAGCTGGAAGGGATGGGATGATAGTGCAGAGAATTGGTTGCAGCACCTGAGAAGGAGAATTTCCGAAGACTATTCATAGAATCATAGAATCACCAGGGTGGAAGAGACCCACCGGATCATCGAGTCCAACCATTCCTATCAAACACTAAACCATGTCCCTCAGCACCTCGTCCACCCGTGCCTTAAACACTCCAAGGGAAGGTGACTCAACCCTCTCCCTGGGCAGCCTCTGCCAGTGCCCAATGACCCTTTCTGTGAAGAATTTTTTCCTAATGTCCAGCCTAAATCTCCCCTGGCGGAGCTTGAGGCCATTCCCTCTCGTCCTGTCCCCTGTCACTTGGATTGTCCCCACCCTGGATTAATGACATGCACCCCAGTGCCTGCCAGTCATGTTTGTTAGTGGACACCACTCCTAGATGCATGTGTCTGAGATCCCTCTGACTTGGATGGCACTGGGGGAGCATCTTGCTGCATGGGATATCACGGGGATTCCAGTGATTTTGCAACCAATTTCATCAGGTTTTTTTTCTCCCCACTTATTTTTATTTCTTTCTGAATGTTGGAGATTTGCAAAGCAAATATTTTCTGCTCTTCAAAATCCAGCATAAAATATTTGGGGTTTGACATTTTCCAGCACAGGGTTGGTGGCTGGATTTTCATCTGGCAGCATCCGTGTTGCAAAGTGCATTTATGGGGCAACCAGAGCCTGTTGAAGATCTCGCTTTATCCTTATCTAATGCGTAAAAAGAAGGAGTAAAGAGGAATTTCCCCAGACTAGGTGCTGCCTCTAAAATCAAGAAGCTTGCTTGATGCCCTTTTCAGACCTTCTCTTTGCGTGGGGCAGATGTAATGGGACCCTGGGGTCCCACAGAAGCTGTTCTGGTCTATCCCCATAAGCCCAGTTTCCAACTGCACAAACAACCCCAGTGCAATGCCCCCCACAATGTGAATTATTCTTTTCTCCACCTCCCAGTAACAGGAGGATCTTGGGTAAGAAAACCTTCTTTCCTTGCCCAGTGTTCATTAAAAGGTTGTTTCCAACGTTAACATGAAAATTCTCTCTGAGTGCTAAAACGAAAAAAGATAAATCATCAGATTGGAGAGGAAAGCCTCTCTCTGGTAGTTTTCTTGCCATCCCCTCACCACCTTCAGCAATTTTTTTCATTTGTTCACCGTATTAATCCTCCTAAATCTTTTCCTGTTAGCAGCCAGCACAATAATTCAAGCATGTACTAAGTGCCCATAACAAATGTTAAACCTCACATCTGGGACAGAAAATATTAATTTCTCTAGTTGTAGGCAAAGAGGAATGGAGTGAAAGAAAACAGAGAGGCAGAGACTGTTTGGCAGCAGCACTCTGGACCCGTTCCAACTGCTCCATCTCCTTTGTATATTGGGGATTCCAGCACTGGACACTGGACTCCAGATGAGGTCTCACCAGAGCAGAGCAGAGGGGCAGATTCTTCTTCCTCACCCTGCTGGCCACTCTGCTTTGGATCCATCCCAGGACATGGTTGGCCTTCTGGGCATATATGTCTATTTATATGTAATAATACATATATACTCATTATATATATATTTTATATTATATGTATTTTTTAGATATATATATATTTCATTTAATTTTAAAAATAGAGGGCTGGCTTCAACTTCAAAGTTACGAACTGTCACCATTACAGCTTCTAAGGTGCTTTCCTTGTTAAACTAAAGCCCAGGAAATGGAGCATCTTGACCAGAGTGGCAGGACCCGTCTGACTGGATATGAGAAACAGAGATTTCTAGGTGCGATTCCTCCCATCCTGCAGAAGACATTTAAAACAGATTGGGTGAATCACTCCCTAAAAGTGCCTGTTTCTCTTCACTGACT
Source organism: Phaenicophaeus curvirostris (assembly GCF_032191515.1). Taxonomy (NCBI): domain Eukaryota; kingdom Metazoa; phylum Chordata; class Aves; order Cuculiformes; family Cuculidae; genus Phaenicophaeus; species Phaenicophaeus curvirostris. Next base: position 75,324,382 of record NC_091431.1, read on the forward strand.
AAAGGAATTGAGGGGCGATTAGCTCTGATGGAGGCATCTACGCTGCACATACCTTGAGTCAAGGGAGCTGAGTCAAGGGAGCTGAATCCTCACTGCTTGAGGATAAAGATTTATTTTCTCCTGCATACCTGCTGGCTTTTTGGCTCAGTGACTTGCCTGAGCTTCAGCCACTGGGAAGTGATAGTTCATTTGCCATAACTGATTTGTTTTTAAGGTGTCTACTCCACCACCAAGCGTAAATGTGATGTTAGAGCCTGCTGTGGTGTGATATGCATCTGGCTTTTGTCTCCTGCAGCTCCGATGAGGCATTTATTGATGTCTCGAATGGCAGTTTGGTGAGGTAAATAGGATAGTGTGATCCAGAAGAAAGTCTTCTTAGGTAAGTGAGGATGGACAGTAGTACTTATCAAATTTCCAGGTCATTCCAGCCTGAGGAAATCCTCAAGGACAGGCAAATCAGAGCAATGGCCTCAAAAATCATAGAATCATAGAATCATAGAATAACCAGGTTGGAAGAGACCCACCGGATCATCGAGTCCAACCATTCCCATCAAACACTAAAATGATGTGGTGTTATTCAGTAAGGTAAACGTCACACACATGGATCAGCGATTCAGTGTGAGGTGGGACATAATGGGAGAGGTGAAGGCTCAGGGGTGTTGTAGATCCTCACTGAACCTTGGTGCTGGAGGTGGCCATCACCCTGGGGTGTCAAAATAGGGATACTATGAGTATCAGTAACAGCTCAAGGACAATCCTGCTCATCTCGGTGTTGGCAAAGCCCCAGCAGGTGTCCAGAAAAGGTGTGGAGAAACAGGGACCTCCAGAGAACATCCTGGGGGCTGTGTGTCCCTTGTAACTCCGCAGGAGAGCCACAGTGGTGGCTTTGCGATGTGAAATGTGTTGGAGGAAGGGAATAAATTGTTTTCTGGGTTTATTGTGATGTGCACATCTGAGTACCATGAGCATCAGTGCAGGATGCGGTTTCCCAGCTGCACTGGAAATCGCTGCCTGGATAAAAGTCACCCCTGCATGGACTGTACATGGGTGGAGGAATCCTAGTGAATCTGCTTTCCAATGGCCACATGCAGCTGGGCTCCTCTGGGCATTGACAAAATAAAGATAAAAGGCCAGTGAGAAGAACAGAGCTCATTTCATCCAGACCAGGAGCCAGCAGAGACACGTGCGGTTAGTTAGTGCGCATAGCAATTTGTGATTTTGGGACCTGCTCCTAATTAATTCTGTCACACCCCTGCGAGGGCTGTAGGTGGGTAGGAACAATTATCTCCATTTTCAGGTAACAGGATCACAGGATTTAACTGATTTCCTAAGGTGCCTCGTTGGCTGAGCTGGGGCTACAGCTCAGCTCTGCACTCCTTCTCTGTGCTACCTTCCCTGCTCCACAGACTGTGTCCTTCTCTCTATTTGAGACTTTATCTGGAATATTGTGTCCAGTTCTGGAATCTGCAGCTTAAGAAGGAGATGGAGCTGTTGGAGTGGGTCCAGAGGAGCTACAAGGATGATCTGAGGGCTAGAGCACCTCTGCTCTGAGGCCAGGCTGAGAGAGTTGGGGTTGTTCAGCCTGGAGAAGAGAAGGCTCCAGGGAGACCTTAGAGCAGCTTCCAGTGCTGAAAGGGTTGCAAGAAACTTGTGGAGGGGCTGTTTACAAGTGCTTGTAGTGATAGGATGAGGGGCAATGGGTATAAACTGGAGGGGCAGATTTAGACTAGACAGAAGGAAGAATTACTTCACTATGACAGTGGGGAGGCCCTGGAACAGGTTGTCCAGGGAAGCTGTGGCTGCTCCATCCCTGGAGGTGTTCAGGGTCGGATGGGACCTTGGGCAGCATGACCCAGTGGGAGGTGTCCCCGACCACAGCAGAGGGTTGGAACTGGATGATCTTTAAGGTTCTTTCCAACCCAAACTATTCTATGATTCTATGATTCTATTTCCCCTTCCAACATTGTGTGTTTACATCTGCAGGTTCCCACCCCTGCCTTGTTTTGCTGTGTTTGGGGCGATGGCGAGATGTATTTTTCTTTCTAACGAGGGCATTTTTTTCCTTGTGCTAGTGCACCATTGTTGACCTGATGCTTGACAGCACACAGGCCTGGCTGAGCTTTTGACAGCTGCGTTTTTAATGGCTCAATAATTTATTCGCCTACCATGGCAGAGATGTTTTTCGGGCGAGATATATGCCTTGGAAATGTGCTGGTCTGGCAAACCGATGCAATGACTGCTCTGTGACCGGTAAGGAAGTCGTTACCCCACTGCGCTGGGAGATTTCAATTGCTAAAACAGATAATTACAGCCAAGGATGAGCCAGGAGGCCCAGGCAGATGGCTCAGGGCTGGGGTCCTTGTAATTGTCTCTGAAGACAAGCATCCTTCCCCTGGATGGGGCTGTGGGTCTGGCTTCCCGCCCTGTGTCCCCTGGAAGCAAATCCCAAATCGCTTCAGCCTCTTGAGTCAACACTGACCTCCTCTTGGGCTGCTGGACTTATTGAGGACCATGCAGTTGCTGGAAAACAAGTAAAACTAGATCCCCCAAATGCTTTCCACGCAATACCTTCCCTTTTATAAATATACAAAGCCTTCCTTGTGAGTTGTTTTCCAAGTGTTTTCTTGGAAAATCTTCAGTTCTAATGCGTATACATTCAGTTTTGAGGACCTGTCACTTCATCCGAGCAGTCAGGACGTGAAGGAACTTCTCTCTCCCTTCCTTCTTGCCCCGTGTAGCTTTGCTTCCCCCTCTAGTTTTGTTTCTCTGTTGCTTTGAAAGATGTGAGACAGGTTATTCGCCTCTTTGTTTCTCTTCCTTTTTGACTCACTGAAGTGAGTGGGTTTTACATCCTCACACATGCTGTGTCCTAGCTGGGTTTCTCAGCATGGATTTGGTAAGATGCTAATGGGAGGAAGCAGGTGGAACATCTCCCTCTGCCATTTTATGAGTTTATTTTGCATTTACTGTAATCCTGAGTCTTTTGACTCAGTGACTTAGTCAAGAATATTTTAAAAAACTCTGTTTTGGTTGATTGAAACATTTAATTCAGACCTAAATGCAATACTTCTTCATATGGCACTTTGTATGCACTCTAAGCGTGTTTCTTCTTCGCATGACTGACCCTTTCAGAAACCTCATTTGAAATAAAGTGCATCCCTTTCAGAATTCAAGCATTACCTTCAGATAAAACTAAACATGAAATTATTTTTTAAAATCTCTCTTTCCATCCCCTTCCCCCCAGCTGCAGCTTTCAGTTTAATTTGATTTAGGATTAAGCCTGGTTTTGGCCATCCCCCAACTACGCTGTCATGCTGGGTGGTCTTCCAGCCAGAATAACCTGCAAGTTCCAGTGGCCCCAGTCAGAGCATCTCTCTGTTAACCAGATTTCTTTTTGATTTTCATACTCAGTGCTTTTACTTAAGAAATGCCCTGTGCCTGGAAAATCAGCCTCTCAGCTGCCCACCCTGCAATGATGCCCCAGTCTTGCCCTCCTTCTCAGAAGATGCTCAGAGCACCAGGAGAAACCCAAAGGGTGGAAAGTCCTGCTGATGCTGCCTCTCTGCTTTGGGAAACAGGGATGATTTGGGGATGAAGAGTTCTCATTTTGAAGAGACTGTCAGCCAGAGAAGCTTTTGCGAAACCATTTCAAATGGATTTTTTGAAACAGTTCTGACACTGACATCCAGGATTCTTGTGTACAAAGTGCAAAAAGAAGCCGTATCTCACAGTATTTCTATTCCTGATGTGGTAAGAAACACCTTCCTCACCCTACAGTTGCCACAAACACATAGAAACAAAACTATTATTGCCAGCAAAAACTAGGTGTATGCTGTGTTTCATCTCAGGGATCCCAAGAAGCTGGCAGCTAATTTGTAGATTTTACCATATTCTCCAGATTTCCAGATCTAGATAGCTCTTTTCAAAACCCCGTGGGGTTTAGATGTGAGCTGTTTGCTTTGCGGTGTCTGTCTCAATGTTGCACCAGTGAATTCCTCTGCAGCATCTCCTGGCGAGGGTGGTGGCACGGGGCAGGTCCGGTGCTCACGGCAGGATGCTCCAAGTTCCCCAGAGCTCAGTGCAGACTTCTCCACGTGCCCAGACTGATGGCTTGCCAAGCTCTCGGGGATGCTAGCAGCACAGACTGTCCTGTTTGTTCTGGTCTGAGTTAAAGTAGAGCAGTTTTCTAATATTTCAGCTAAGTTTTGTCTAAATAACTTCATTTTCAGAAAATTAACTGCGTGTTTTTGGACAGTGTCTGTCTCTAGAAGTGATAACACAGAAAATTTATCACCGAAGTAACAGAGCATTGGTATGCAGAAAGGTCATTGCTTACATCTATCCCTATGGAGACGAAAGTCATCCTCAAGCTGTTGGAATGCTGTAAGTGAAGCGTGGGAAAAAGGGTCACACCTGCAGGGAGGGGTGGACAGAACAGGTGACCCAAAACTGACCAGCAGAGTGTTCCATACTCATCATACTTGGTATAAAACAGAAGCATCATGACTGACAAACCCCCTCTTGGATGGCCAGCCTCCAATACAGACCTCATCCGTCTTTTTGCCCCTGATCCCAGACCCGTGTGATCCTCAATCCAGTTCCTGAGTCCAGCTCCCATCTACGGAGTTTGACCCAGGACCTTTCCCTGTGCCTTCTCTGCAGCATTAGTGGTGATGCAGTTGCAGAGGGTGGGTCGATTTCATATGATTGCACATAGTTTCTTATTAATAATTTCCTCATTAATAGTATTTTCCTTATTATTATTATTGTTGTTTCCAACCCACTGCTTGCGTTTAGCTGCTGATCAAGCTGAGCTGGGGCTAAACCACGACACCGTCTCAGTGCCTTGTGTTCCCTGGCACGGCTTCGTCCCTTGGCACAGCTGCTGGCTTTGTCCCCTGTCCCCTGCCCTGCCTGCAACACTCAACAATAGTCGAGCGTCCGCTGCACACTGCTTGTGATGCTCCTCACAGGCATCTGTTGCCTTGTGCTTCCCCATCTGCTGCTCGGAGCTGCTCCTCTTTTCCGCAAAACCCACGGGGTCAGAGGCTGCCCTTTTGTCACTGGAGGGTTTATCTGCTCGTGGGAGGGTTTTCACATGGGGTGGTGGTTTCGCTTGGCAAACAGAGTAACGGGCTCCTCTCTTGGGCATTGAAACACAGTCACACCTCCTGGAAGAGGTTATACCAAAGCTTTTTGTTCCCTTCGGAAGGGTTTTGTTGGGCAGATGAACTTGTGCAATCCCAGCAGAGAGCTGTTTGAGCTGCCTGCACTCTGGGAGTCAAGGTTTGGGCACTGCAGCATTTCTGAAACTCTCAGATTATCCACAAAGCAAAGACAACCAGGGAATATTTAGTGCTATGGAGCATTTTGGGATGATGTCCAACCTAACCCTCCCCTGGCTTATCTTCCTGCCATTCCATGGGTCCTGTCCTTGGTCACCAAAGAGAAGAGCTCAGCGCCTGCTCCTCCTCCTCCCATGGTGAGGAAGCTGGAGACTGTGACAAGATCTCTCCTCAGTCTCCTCTTCTCCAGAATGAACACACCAAGTGATTTCAGCTGCTCCGCACACAGCTTCCCCTCTAAACCCCTCACCAGCTTCGTGGCCTCCTCTGCACTCCAGCATCTTTAGATCCTTCTTATACCACAGCGCCCCAAACTGAGGCTCTCATTGGCAATAACTCAGTTAAAGCTTGACAAAGGCATTACATGTGAAGAACAGTTTATTTCTGGAAGAAGAGCAAGCGCTGGTGTCATGGGTAAGGCCCTACCCATCTCTGCAACAAGCTCTCTCCAGGGAGGGTTCTCAAAGTCGGGCTGTAATTGCATGGAACAACTTTATTGCTCTGTATAAATTCAATCCTGTTTTCTCTGCTGAAGCTACACCTACACACTAAAGTGCTTCTCATCAAGAATGCCAGAGACGTATGTAATAATTAAGTAGTCTTCCCATATAATTTTTTTTCAACAGGAGATATGCTGTCAAGAAGTTAATCTTGGTGATGCTGCTAAAAGTTGAATGTAAAGAAAGCAGGTGGGTATCTTCTGAGCAGCATTTCCTTACGGACAAAAAGTCCTGCGACAGTTCAAGAGGGCCAAACAGTCTGCAGTATGAGGCCTTACTGCTGAGTGGATGAGAAGGGATGAGAAGAAGATAAAGGCTTTTTTTAAGCTGTCAGGCACCTGGAGGCTCATTGTCCTGTGTGAAGTGAAGTGGGCTAAGTGCTTGGAGCTCCACACAAGGGATCAGCATGTTGTTATTTAATTTTCTCCTTGATAGCGTTGGATAAAAGCAGGAAACATCTACGTGACTCTTACATGGGCATCACCCATCTGAATAAACCACTGGGTAAGGAATATTTTCTTCAATGAACAGGTGGGTTAAATCCCCCTCAGTGAGTAGGGTGGGAAGGAGAAGAAAAAATATTAGGTGAAACTTCCATTTTCACTTCACATTTGTGGTGTCGCTTTCTCTGGCGGTGAACCTTGGCCAGCGGGTGCAGGTGGGTCTAAGCCACAAAATTCAGAGGATGTGTTCATGGAGGAGAGGAGCTGGGAATTAAAGTCAAGTCTCAGTCTTTATATTACTGGGTGGGCATAGCATCTCTGCTTTGGGGAGAGCCCCTGAGCCCCATCACATAGAAGTCAATCATACAGTGAACCATGGTCCACCAAACAGTGAAGGTCTCACAAGTCTTGTTTCCCATCAATCTCTATCAGATATAATGGGATAGACTTCCTAGGACCCCAGGAAAGGAAGCTCTGTGCCAGGAAGCTCCTTATTAATCAAGTGTTACGACACGGCTGACTCAATTTCTCCTTTTATGGTCATTTAAGCTTTGTTTACAGCTGTGGCTGGTGGGATGTTCAGCAGCACCACAGCATACTGTCTGCAGGCAGAAAATGAAAACAAAATTGAAAATATGCTGAGAAAAAAGAGAAGTTGTCTCTTACTGTGTTTCCAACCTGCCTTTTATTGGTTTCATCCTCTGTCTGTGCTTGTTTCTCTCTTTCTCAGAGAGGAAATTGCACAATATCAGACTTCTCACATCACAGGCAGTGAGAAGGTGTTTCTGGTGGGGAAAGAAACGTGAAGTCTGCTTCAGGGTAAAGATTTTCCTCCTCTAGACTGGCTGAAAGAGCTCTGCAAAGGGATATTTAAAGCTCTCCCCACCCCAGGATGGGAAGCCCTCTCTTGTTTTGTGAGGGAGAATATCCAAGGGATGCTGAGGTGTTTAAAAAAACACAGATCCAAGATGAATGGGCAAAGGGATGGGAGGAAGAAAATGCTTTAGACTGATTTAGAGCTAATGACTCTTTTCCAACCCTAATGTCAGATTGCTTAAAACAAAATATGACATTTCAGGAATGAAGACAAGACATTTGTGGTGTACTGTGTCTGTGGCTCCAGCTGCTTGACGCTATCTTCTTTTTAGCTGTAGAGAGTAATGCTTGGCTTAGGGTAAAAATCAGGAAAAAGATAAAGTCACAACTTCTTTTTTTTTCTGTTTTCCATGTAAGAGAAAGCTCTGGGGAAACCTTACAGCAGCCCTCCAGTACTGAAAGGAGCTCCAGGAAAGCTGCGGAGGGGCTCTCGATTGGGGAGTGCAGGGATGGGATGAGGGGGAATGGTTTGAAGCTGAAAGAGGGGAGATTGAGGTGAGATCTTAGAAAGAAATCTTTTCCTGCGAGGGTGGGGAGGCCCTGGCCCCAGTTGCCCAGAGCAGTGGTGGTTGCCCCATCCCTGGAGGGGTTCAAGGCCAGGTTGGATGGGGCTTGGAGCCCCTGATCCAGTGGGAGGTGTCCCTGACCATAGCAGGGGTGGAACTGGATGGGCTTTAAGGTCCCCTCTGACTCAAACCACTCTGTGATTCTATGACTCTATGATTTTTCCTAACATCCATTTTAAACCTCCCGTGGAGCAACTTGAAATGGCTTCAGGTTGCATCAAGGGAGGTTTAGATTGGATATTAGGAAAAAATTCTTCACTAAAAGGGTTGTCCTGGCAGAGTCTTCCCAGGGAAGTGGAGTCTCCATCCCTGGGGGTGCTTAAAAGATGTGGAGATATGGTGCTTAGGGACACGTTCTAGTGATGGAGTTGGCAGAGTAAGATTTCCAGTTGGATTAATGACCTTGAAGGCCTTTTCCAATCTGAACGATTCTGTGATTCAATGATTCTGTGAAAATTACATGTACACAAAACTTCAGTCATGTGTTGGGTTGAGTGGAGCCATGTGAATAAAGCTAAGCCTGTGTTATTGCCACATTTGGAAACCGGGATTTTTGGGAACGTGGCAGTAATTATCTATCAGGAACCTGGGCTGACACCGTTTCTACACTGGGGAATCAGAGTTCAGCACTGCTCAGTTTCTCCCTAAATACACCCAACAGATCTGCTTCCTATTTCCCCGTGAAAAGCTGATGTGCCCTGTTTGAAGGCAGAACTTACCTTGATCCTTCTGCCTGAGATGGTGCAGGAAGGTTACTTGGCATGCAAAAAAACATCGCTGTGTGCTGTGTTTTGCCTACTGCTGGAGACTCTGTGGGAGCTCATGGCTCGGGCTCCCCCATGTGGGATGGGATTTTCCTTTTAGGATAAAATGCTGCTGGTATTTTGCACAGACAGGCTGCCAAAAAAATCCTTGAGACCTTTCACTGAGTGGAGATACGAGATAAGTCAATATCTGCCTGCTGCTGGAGAAAATCTGTGCTCCCTCAACCCATCAGAGCCTCAGTGTGATAGCAAAAATGTCTACTTGCAAAGTTAGTGAGGGACAGGGAGACAAGTATTTAATTTAGTTAATTAATATAAATGGCAAATCTGCCTACAGCTCCAGCACTGGTACCTACACACGTGGCTTTGCCCTCAAACTGCCTTTTGAAAGGCTTTCCCCAGTTTCAGGTTTTGTAACTCCGGTGCCTCTCACCGCTCCAAAGCTTTGCTGTGAAATGCGCCTGACAGGTTCATTTCTGTTCCTGCTCTGTAGGGGAAATCAGGTATTCTCTATCAGTCTGCAAAGATTTCTGCTTTATTTAAAAAAAATGTGTGCATGCAGAAAGGAATTTCAAGGTGCCACAATTTTATTTAATGCATTTAGTGATGTGATAGGATAGCAGGATGGAGCAAATGATTTACAGTGAAAAACAGAGTCAGTTAATTTGGCTTTATTTTTCTTGCCTCTCAATCTTTCTGGCCAACTAATTATAATTATGACTTTATTTTCCTGAAATTTTAAGCCCCAAATAACTTCAGTGAAAGACTTACACCATATAGCTCTTTTATATCTATTATATGTTACGGGCACTTAATTAACCTTAGCTGACACCCATGTCGCACAGTATCACATCTTGTTTCTGAATGGGTTCATGCAGGGTTTGGAGTCCACTTTCCACTTCAGTAGTTGTGGATCCTAGCCTGAAAATGCAATTCTCAATGACTTGTCTCTAATAATTGTCTCCTTAAATTAACTCCTGTTGTAAATATGCTCAACAACAAATCCAATTCCTGAAAAATAGTCATAGAAAGCAAAAAAAAAGGGATGAAAATGTGGCTGAAGCAAATTCTTTAGGATCTTCTGAGTCTCTTCTGGTGCTTTGGTGCAAAAGACACAAGGTGGCCCCTTCTCTTGTGTTTCTCTCTGTGGGTCCACGACTCTTCCTTATGGCCCTTCACCAAAATAATTGCTCTCCTTCCTTCTCCTGTGGTTGTGGGTTTCACATGTTGTCCAGGACAATCCAGGAAAACCTGATGGGCTACCTTGGACTAGTACAGCTTTTCAAGGTGTACTGTAATAACTTCAGTAATCAAAGGAAAGCCACAATGCATGCCTTCAGCGTTCAAAATCAGCACCAAAACCCATGGATCATATGCCAGAAGAACCTGACGTTTCTGATCAAGTGCTTTTTTGTCTTTTTTATTATTTTGTCTTTATTATTTTGTCATTATTATTATTTTGGGAGCTTCTGGGTCGCATTTTCTGGTTTTCCCTTCAGGTCAGGAAAGCATTTAAAGCTTGTACTTGTTGTAGAGCATCTTATGGTTTTGTTATGAATCTGCTCTTTTCCACAGTTCCACCTCCTGGAGTCTGGGGGAACTGGACAATATTAGAAAAAACAGTGAGCAAAATGCAACTCAACAAAAGGCTGATGGCCACAATGTCCTGTGCACTGTGCCCATGTGCTTTGGGTCCCCCTGGGAGGAAGACAGCTGGGGATGCTTGGAGATAGCGTGGTGACAAGCCTGGCATGCAGTGGTTCTCAGCTCACGATATTCGGGGTCCTGCTGAGCCACAGCTCCTGCTCTCACCCTTTGTTCAAACCATCCCATCTTTAGACTTCAACGATGCGGTCCCTTAGTTGGGACGTGCACGTATTATTTAAATTCTGAGAGAAAAGAGGAGAAGCCTGAACCCTTCCTCTCAGGTCAACGGATACGCAGCTCGGCTTTTAACAATGCTCTTTATTAAAGTAAATTCCTTCAGCTGTGATGGGGTAAGTGCAAAGAAATAGGGGAAGGCAGAGGGTTAAAACTGCTCAGCTGGTGTGAAGTGAGCTGTGAGGAACAGGTCCCAACAGGCCCCCGTGTAAGTAATGCTTTCTTCAGACTTAATCTTCCATCTCAGTTTACAATTAAGCACGTAATCCTTCTTGCTTTAATATTTCTACCTCACTCTGTGGCTTCTCTTTGTTCCATCAACACAGAAAAAAAAAAAAAGGGTAAGATCGCAGCAGGAAATTCAGGTGCGTGTAGATCTTGTGAGTCTGTCTCCTCTTCTGGGAAGGGGTCCACTTCTGGTGTCATAATGTGTCTTAGGATGGGATTAAATGAGTCCAGGATTTACCTTCCCGATTCCATCACAGCTCAGCTGGATAAACAAATCCCAATAGCTTTTGTTGAGGCATAGTTTTGGAGAACAGTCACTTCACCTGCAGATATTAGAAATACGGTCCTCCTGGGGGCTTGAATGCCTTTTAAAGGACTGGAGTGGAGTGGGAGAGTGCTGGAAACCAGACACGGTTAATCTGTGATCCAAAACTGAGCTGCTCATGTATGGGTGAGCGGTAGGATGCATCCCTCTGAGACTCTCCAGAGCTGCTCTGTAGGGCTTATGGAAAACATTTGTTGTGCGCGAAGCCACATTGCTGCCGTGATGGGGACAACTCTGAAGCTGTCAGCTCATTTTGCTGTTCAAAAGAGCAAAGTGAGGCGAACCAAGAGGCAGAACTTCAGCTACGTCACTTGGCCTGCAGCTTCATATGCATTTGATACATCCCATATTCCTTCCATACTGCCAACCCCTTCAGGCAACAGATTTATGTAACTATTTTACAGCCAATATGGACAGAAGCTTGGAGAATTACACATTTTTTTTATCGACTGTAAAGTCATTATACAAATCTATCACCTAAAATGCGAGCACCGTGGAAAGAACTTGATACTCCTAAAGCAGCCTTTATAAAAGCTTTATTGGATTTTAATTTGTAGCACGGGCTATAAATTGTGCAAGCAGCGTTGCTTGTACCGTGTCCCTGATGTGGCATACATTGGGCTGCCCTTGAACCAACGACAGTGACAAAGATGCTCTTTTAAATAAAGTAACTAACTCCATGAGAGGTCTCCTTCAAACACTTTATTATGGTGGTATTAAGCTGTCTAGAAACACCTGCCACAGCCAATTGCCTTCGCTTTTAGTGTGGAGAGGGTAAATGAGCTCTATTAGGGATGGTCAGATTGCAGATCTTGCAAAATATTTTCTGAAGGTTGACACCTTTCCTGCCTGTAGTTAAAAATGCCCTGTCTCTAGAGCTAATACTGGGCTCCCACTCATGCTTTAGTGTGGTCCTTGAATCCTCTTGCTTTAACTGGCAGGGATATATGGCACTGGAAAATTCCTGCATGCTTGTTATGTGCTAAATTCGTGCTAGCAAAGCGTTTAAGCCAAAGCTTAACGCCATCCCTGTTCATCAGCGTACCTGTGGCCAGATGATTGTTTTTAATACAACGACAGGCACAAAGGAAGGCGTTTCACGGGCTTAATTAGAAATCCATCTAGATGCATTTCTGATGGCTAAATATTTTTGAAATATCTGACTCAGAGCAGTGCTGAAATGCCGTGGGTGCTCAGGAAGGTTTAAGCAAGTGGTAAAAGGGCTCTGCTCAGTCCACTGATGGATGGTGCATGGGAGTTCTTCATGGAGGCTCTGTGCTTAAGGAGTTTAAGCAGGCTTATAACGTGTTATTCCGAAGTATTCTCACAGGCTGCTCTGGGCAGGACTCCGTGTGTGGTTAATACATAGGTATTTGCAGGAATAGGTTCCTTGAAGATGAAATAAAATACATGTTTTAAAATGGAGCCCTGCCTTCAGTTCCAGAGTCCTCGGCACAGGAAGGACACGGAGGTGTTGGAGCAAGTACAGAGGAGGCCACAGAGATGATCTGAGGGCTGCAGCATCTCCTGTATGAGGACAGGCTGAGAGAGTTGGGGTTGTTCAGCCTGGAGAAGAGAACGCTGTGAAGAGACCTTACAGCAGCTTCCAGCACTGAAAGGGGCTCCAGGAAAGCTGGGGAGGGGCTCTTGATTAGAGAGTGCTGGGATAGGACAAGGGGAGCTGTTTTGAAGCTGCAAGATTGAGATGAGATCTTAGGAAGAAATGTTTTCCTGTGAGGGTGGGGAGCCCCTGGCCCAGGTTGCCCAGAGCAGGGGTGGCTGCCCCATCCCTGGAGGGGTTCAAGGCCAGGTTGGATGGGGCTTGGAGCCCCTGATCCAGTGGGAGGTGTCCCTGCCCATGGCAGAGGGTGGAACTGCGTGGGCTTTTCCAATGAAAATTGGATGAAAACACTAAGTTTCCACACAAAAATTTCAGAATGATAATTTCATGCAGCACCTGGCCATATTTTATGAACTGTTTGTGCACTTTGATGGTGATCTGGTGAGTGAATGACATCAGAAGGCATCTTTCTTTTCATGTATATGCTCCATCTTTTCCAGTCTTAACTGGTAATCCAACATACTTTTGTGTGCTGCATACCTATAGATGTCATTTAGAGACACAAGAACAGCTTCCCCGCGGAAGATACAGTACAAATCCATTTTTTCCAGTGTCTTTTTTCCCCTAAACCTGTGCTCAGAACAAAAAACTTCAGAACTGAAAGTGTGAATGTACCGCTGTTGAAAAATATACAGTAATATACCCCTGGGAAGTGCCTCACTGACTCTAACTCTTTAATAGCTGAAGCCTTAAAGACTTCAATAAGTGTGAAAACTACATCAATCTTTATACACAGAGCAAGAAATAGATGTGGATCTTACTCAGGCAACTGAGCTGTAGATCTTGTTCAGGTCTGAGTAGATCCAGGAGCAGCTGCCCCTTGGGCTGCATCACTCTGGGGTTTGTGAATGTCGCGTGGAGCCAAGGAAAGGGCAGCATGAGTTTTTTTAAATCAGGGAAGGTCATGGACTTTTGAAGCCCGGAGAAAAGAGTGTGAGAATTTATGGAGAATTTGTTTTTTTTTTGCTAAGGGGCATGGTTTAGTGTTTGATAGGAATGGTTGGACTCAATGATTCGGTGGGTCTCTTCCAACCTGGTTATTCTATGATTCTATGATTCTATGGTCCTGATAGATGATTCTTAAGTGGCAAAAGCCCCTGCTCCACACATCTGTCCTGCTTTAGGGGCTGCAAGGGAGGAAGGTAAAGTGACAGTTTTTTAGGATTTGTTTCATAGAATCGTGGAATCATCAAGGTTGGAAAAGACCTCTGAGATCATCCAGTCCAACCATCAGCCCAACACCACTGTGCCTACTAAACAATGACCCAAACCAGCACTTCTACATGGTTTTTGAGCCCCTCCAAGGGTGGAGACTCCACCACTTCCCTGAGCAGCCTCTTCCAGTGTTTCACTACTCTTCAGTAAATTCATTTTTCCTAACATCCAATCTAACCCTCCTCCGGTGCAAATTTAGGCCATTTCCTCTTATCCTGTCACTTGTTACTTGGGAGAAGAGAGTAGCACCCACCACACCACAACCTCCTTTCTGGGAGGTGCTGACAGTGATGAGGTCTCCCCTCAGCCTCCTCTTCTCAGGCTAAACAGCCCCAGGTCCCTCAGCCTCTCCCAGAACCCCTGGGCTCCAGCCCCTTCCCCAGCTCTGTTCCCCTTCTCTTGATGTGCTCCAGCCCCTCAATGTCTTTCTTGGAGTGAGGGACCCAAAACAGAACCCAGAATTGGAGGTGCAGCCTCATCAATGCCAAGTGCAGTGGTCGATCCCTTCCCTGCTCCTGCTGGCCACACCGTGGCTGATCCAAGCCAGGATGCTGCTGGTCATCTTGGCCACCTGGGCCACTGCTGGCTCATGTTCAGCTGCTGTCAACCAACACTCCTAGGTTCTTCTCTGCCAGGCAGCCTTCTAGTCACTCTTCCCCTAGAGCAACATGAGTCGGTGAAATCAGTGATAAAATAAGGATAATTGGAGTCATGTTTGAAATTCAGATCTTTCTCAGACTCTTCTTTAATGAGATTCATATTTATGGTTATGATTTTAGTAACCACCCAAACTCAGGTGTAAAGAGCTGCAAGATAAACATTTGTGGCATTTTCAGTTTACCCTGAAATTTATGATTTTAGATTGTTTATTTTGCAAATGGGTGGTTTGATTTTTTTAACTGCTCCACTCATCTCTGGTCCTGATGTGGATCCTGGCATGCAGTGCTGGGAAGGACAAGCTGCACCATAAGAATGGTGTAGGTAACCACTTTGCTTTGAAGGTCCTGATTTACCAAAGCCGAGGAAAGTGATAAATGACTTCCCCTTGGAAGAAAACATAAACAAAAAGAGTAAATCAATCCTTGTTGTTCTTTAAGGGGAATCTACAGGCTTGCTAAAATGTGCTTCTAGAACGAGGGAGGGACACAATTTTCTCTACTGATGGTAAAGACTGTAATTAGAAATAAAAAAGTGCCATTCAGAGCATGAAAAGGAATTGGAAATAACACTCTCTTTAATGAGAAGATATAAGCTGAATTGATGGATAAGAAAAGTTTTCATTACGGAAAATACTCCCCCTGGGATGGCAAAACCCACTATGGAGCTTCTATTGATTGTCCTGAGAAGACATTCCAGAGCCAACAAAGGTGACCAGGGGATTGTCAACATGATGCCAACAACGACCTTCCAGTCTCTGTGCTGCATTTTGAAAGAACCAAGGTGATTTCTTGCATTGCATGAGGATGGCAGGGAAATTTCCAACCCATTAGCAATTGTGAAGGATATTAAATGCCAGCGAGCAGGGTCAGATGTGTCCAAATCTGCAGGGCTGATCTATTTGACTAGGGTAGTAGAGTTGATTTGGTGTCCAGTGCTGATGCCCTGAACATCCCCTAAGGACATGAGGAGTGTTGCTGTGCAAGTGAAGGCAGGGCAGGCAGGAGGCTTCGGGGGAGCATCGGTTGGGCTGCCTGGCAATTTCTGGGTGAAAGAATGGAAAAGGTGACATCAGATATGATAGATTAAGAATTAAAGCACAGGAGTGTAATTAATGCCAGTCAAAATGGTTTTATGGAAAATAGATCTTGTCAAAGAAATGTGATTTCATTCTTTGATGAGATAACACATTTGGTTGATAAAAGTGACTGTGTTGAGGTAATAGACTCCTCTAAAGCGGTTAGAGCAGCGCGGGCTGACACTCTGATTAACATTTATCGTGGTAAGCTATCAATAACGAGCACATTAAATGGATGGAGGGCTGGCTAACTGACAGGTCTCCGAGAAGGGCTGTCAGGGGGAAATCAGCAGCAAATGGTGATATTTCCAGGGGGATTGCTTTGCCAAAGTCATTGCTGCAGGCACCTGTGCATGGTGTAACGGGTGGCACCGTGATTTTTAACTGAACCTCCACTGCTGCCCTGCAAACAGCAGTTTGTGTAGTTTTATGTTATTGTTGTGGTGTAATTACCAAGTGGCTGAAGGGAGGGACAGCATCCCAATTTTAGCAGCTTCCTCAACATCTGGAAGATCACTGATGAGGGGATTTTTTTTCAGTTTTTGTATGTAAGGTGCAAAACCGAGAGCAGATCTCGGAAGGGATATTTAATTGGTAACTTCTTTTTAAGCACCTACTTCTTGGTATCCTTCATGGGTGACGTTCTATAACTCTTCCAAAGAATGAACTGATGAAAGAAACTGGAGCAAGAGCATACCAAGGACAAAGCCAGAATCCAGATTTTAATGAAGCAAACATGACCTTTTGCTGAGGCAAACTCACCCTGAGTTCGTCACAAAACTGATTAAAGCCTATACAGCTATTCAGTACGGTGTTTAATTATAGCTGAGCCTGTGAGCCCCCTTGGAGTTAAGGATTTTCAGGATTTCTAATAAAATTTCCCTTTTCTTTTTAGATTTTCGGAGGCTTATAACTTATTTATAATGAAATGCGCTTCAGGCTGAAGCTAACTGATGCAAAATGATAACATGGTTAGTGCCCACCTGAGAGTGAATTTTTTGGGGGGACATCTGAACAAAATCCCTGCAGTTCTTTTTTTGTTTTCTTTGATTTTTTTTTTTGTAGCATAGGAGACACAAGGGATAATTTTCTTATTTGTAAAACTTTTCCAATCACCTTTCCTCTGCCTGATGCCAAAGCACAGTGAGCATCAGAGAGGTATAGTGAATCGTAGGTTTATATAATCATCAAGGTTGGAAAAGACCTCTCAGCTCATCCAGTCCAACTGTGAGCCCATCCCCACCGTGCCTGATGAACCACGTCCCAAAGTGCCACGGCTACAGGTTTTTGAGCCCCTCCAGGGATGGAGACTCCACCACTGCCCTGGGCAGCCCCTGCTAGGGCTTCACCACTTTTCTGGTAAAGAATTCTTTCCTAATATCCACTATAAATCTCCCCTGGTGCAACTTGAGGCCATTAGAGGTTGACACCTGGGAGCTTCTGAGGGCAAAAGCTCTTTTTGTTGCCAGAAATGGGGTAGAGGTGTAAATGCTCCTTGTCTTTTCAGGCATGAAGGTGAACATTTGTAAAAGATCAAGGCAGCCCTCCCAATCCCAGCTGGGGAACCTTTTGAAGCTCTTTCCCTCTTTGCCTTTGGGCTGTGGCAGGGGAGAGAGGTAGGAAGGAGGTGGCAGCAGCTTTGAGAGGAGGCAGAACAAAGCGTAATAAAATTATTTTAGAACCTGTTCCTATTTCCTCATTTATCCTGAGCTGGAGTTGCAGGATCTGGACCTTAATCCTACTTGACTTCAAGTATATTGAAATAAGGTCAAGACAACAGCCCCTTTTTAATTAAAAAGGGCTTGCACATTTTTGCTCTAGCGTTATTTATTTGTTAAATGAGTTTGCTGTGATTAACGTGCACACGGGGAGAGGGGCAAAGCTCTCTCTTTGCTCTCAGAACCAATAAATCTTATGCAAAAATGCATTGATTGCCTCCACCACCAAATTGCAGGCCCCAGTTATTGCAGTGAGAATGGGTGTAATTGTGGACGTTAAACACTGTCTCCTTGCTCACTCAGTAGAATTGGCCACAATATAGCTGATCCACATCTTTTCATCCTCAATATGCTGATTTTATTATGTATGTGTGGTTATAAGCATTTTCCCCATGGAAACTAGTCAAGAGCATTAAAGCAGAGCATTAAAACCCAAGAAGTTTGATTTTTCTGTTGTTGCTGTGCTCAATTCACAACAGAGGGCAGTGATGATAATAATAACATATTTGTGGGAAAAAGAATCATAGAATCATAGAATCACAGGGTTGGAAAAGACCCACAAGATTATCAAGTCCAACCATTCCCATCAATCACTAAACCATGTCCCTCAGCACCTCATCCACCCGTCCCTTAAAACCTTCCAGGGAAGGTGAATCAACCACCTCCCTGGGCAGCCTCTGCCAGGGACCAATCACCCTTTCTGTGAAAAATTTTTTCCTAATGTCCAGCCTGAATCTCCCCTGGTGGAGCTTGAGGTCATTCCCTCTCGTCCTGTCCCCTGTCACTTGGGAGAAGAGCCCAGCTCCCTCCTCTCCACAACCTCCTCTCAGGGAGTTGGAGAGAGCAATGAGGTCTCCCCTCAGCCTCCTCTTCTCCAGGCTAAACACCCCCAGCTCTCTCAGACGCTCCTCATAAGGCCTGTTCTCCAGCCCCCTCACCAGCTTCGTTGCTCTTCTCTGGACTCGCTCCAGAGCCTCAACATCCTTCTTGTGGGGAGGGGCCCAGAACTGAACAAGGCAAATCTCTCCTATCTAGTGTGGAGGTGAGAGCTTCAAATGCCTTCTTCTTCTTCCAGGACCAATACCTGGGAGGCTGCAGATGAGAAAAGCTGGTCAACTTTTGTCCCAGGTGAATAAGGGAAGGATTCTCCTGCTTAAATACAATAGGATTAGGTCATGCTCCTAGGTCTGAGCAATCCCAAGCTCAGTCACTGTGGCTCAGCAGAGAACGGATTGAGAGCAGCCCTGAAGAGAACGGCGTGGTGGTGCCAGTGGGTGGGAAGGTTAACATGAGCCAGCAATGTGTGCTCACAGCCCAGAAAACCAACCTTATCCGGGGCTGCATCCAAAGTAGTGGAACCAGCAGGGTGAGGGAGGGGATTCTGCCCCTCTGACCCGCTCTGGTGAGACCCCACCTGGGATTCTGTGTCCAGTTCTGGAGACCTCAGCACAGGAAGGACATGGAGCTGTCAGAGTGAGTGCAGAGGAGGCCACAGAGATGATGTGAGGGCTGGAGCCCCTCTGCTCTGAGGCCAGGCTGAGAGAGTTGGGGTTGTTCATCCTGGAGAGCAGAAGGCTCCAGGGAGACCTTAGAGCAGCTTTCAGTGCTGAAAGATGCTCCAGGAAAGCTGGGGAGTGGGGCTGGATCAGGGAGTGCAGGGATAGGATGAGAGGGAATGAGTTTAAGCAAGAACACCACCCTGGAGGGGTTCAAGGCCAGGTTGGATGGAGATTGGAGCCCCTGATGCAGTGAGAGGTGTCTCTGCCCATGGCAGGGGTGGAACTGGATGGGCTTTAAGGACCCTTCTGACCCAAATCATTCTGTGATTCTATGAAAAGGCAGTAAAAGAGATGGTGAGAATTTGAAGAGGTGTTCAGGGTAATTTGGTGATGCATGGAAGTGGTGAAATAAGTCCTAGCAGTCCTGCTAAGGGCTGAAGCATTCTCCAATGCCTGTTTTTATCCAAAATGCTTTGCTTTGTGCTGTAGGATTTTTCACTTAGCAGTAGATTCAGAAGGGAAAAAAAAGCACGCTTTAGCATATTTTTTTTTACAGCTGTAAGCACAGAAGTGAAAAGGATCAAAAGAAATAATTTATCATCTTCTTGCATGCTTACAAAAATAAATGCACTTCCAAGTTGTGGAGACTTTTCCCAAGATCCTCTGCATCACAGACTATTTATAAAGGCTCAGCACTACTTACTTTCTGTGGAAGTTTGAATTTTTCACTTCAACAGCAGCTTCTATCTGTGGATCTCCAAAAGCTTATGTAAATAGCAATGGGTGATGGTTCCCACTGCTGCTGCGGAGTATTAGCTCCCTTTTAGATAGCATGAGACAGGTATAGAAATACGATGTAGCTTACTGCAAGTCATGTCTGGACTATAAATAGCCTTATACACTACTGTCTACTGGCTGTGATGTGATGAGGGCTTAAAAATACCTGCTCTGGACTGATTTTGCATCCTGGAAATTTGCTGTTGGGAACTACATCTTGGGCCATTAGCCATGGTGGGTCTCCCACATGGTAGGTCTCACGTGCATTTGTTTATAAACTGCTTTAAAAAGCTGTTCCAGCGCATTTTTCCAATTGCAAAGAGACCAGAGGTGGTAAAATCCATGGCACAGACTGCTTACAAACTGTGTCCCCAGTGTGGTGGGTATCAAGGTCTGGCATCATGCCTTGTACTGGAGCATCCCTGCTCCATGGGCCAGGCACATGGCAGTGTGAAAGCGAGCCTGCTAATTACCTTCAGACAATATAGTTAATTGATGTTAAATGCATCCGTGGTGTTAGGTTCCGGGGGATGGTCATGTTTCATTACACAGGGGAATTCATTTGACTTCATTAGAGTGCTAAGAGAACAAGCCTTCTCCTCCCATGGTGATTGTGTTGAAGTTGAAGTTTTGTTACGTTGAAGTTGAAGTTGTGTTGTGTTGAAGTTGAGGAATACTGCAGATAACATGATGTAAACCACGTTCAGCTTCCACAAGCCCACCTCACGACAGGAGAGAAATGCTCCAAGGAGACAGACCACACAGTTATCTAATCTTTAGCAATTAAGTGGATACTCAGCAATTCTGTAGTGGTTTCCTTCTAATCTTGCCAGGATGAGAAGATAACACCTAAACCTCAGGCCTGGAAATCCTGGATATAAACTGGAGAAGTGTTACAGCTGTGTGGAAGGTGTTGGGGGTGGGTCCAGGAGGCTGCTGATAGCTGAAAGGAGATTTGAAGCTGCTACATGATTCAGGCAGCTGTGAGCTAAGAGCCTTTATTTGAGTGTATTGCTGGGGAAAGAAAGAAAGCAAAACCCACATCATCCTGTGGACCTTTATACGTGCTTCTGTGTGATCCATTGTAACACAGAGTTAAGCCTGGTGAAGACAGCATCACCCTTACATGGAAAATGAAAATTGCTTTGTGGAGTTTTCTATTGAAATTCTCACTTTGGATACTCCCACTCACAGCAAATCTGGTTTTGTAAGACCAGTCTCTAAAATTTCGTAAGGTTTCAGCAGGAAAGAATATGAGGAATCACACATTCGTGGAAGAACATTCTCCACGTGAAATATTTATTTATTTATTTAATTTTTGAAACCTTGGAAATTTCATAGGCAACAGTATGAAAATTTCCATTTTCTTAGAATCATAGAATAGTTTGTGTTGGAAAGAACTTTAAAGATCATCCAGTTCCAACCCCCCTGCAATGGGAAAGGACACCTCCTGCTGGATCAGGGGCTCCAAGCCCCATCCAACCTGGCCTGGACACCTCCAGGGATGGGGCAGCCGTAGCTTCTCTGCGCAACCTGTTCCAGGGTCTCACCATCCTCACAGTGAAGAAATTCCTTCTTATGTATAGTCTAAATCTGCCCCTTTCCAGTTTATACCCTTGTCCTATCACTACAAACCTCTGTGAACGGTCCCTCCCCAGCTTTCCTTGGCCCCTTTCAAGTACTGAAACTACTGCAGGTATTTTCTTCCCAAAGCCACGTTCTACCTAAAAGATGACACAAAATATTAGTTTCCTCAGCTGTAAAGGGAATTTTTATCCCTTCAACAGCAGCCAGGGCCTTATTATGTACAATATCGTGTAAACCAAACAAAACCCAGTCAATCTCATTTAGGAATAAATAGCCCTTTAACATGGTGATTCTCCATCCATCTCTTGGATGCTTAAGCCGAGGCAAGATGCCTTTCGGATATGGCCTTTCTCTGGACTAGCCCCATTGTTTCTCCAGGTCCCTGTGGTGGTGGACATCTCCCACGGCCCTGGGTGTGGTCAGTGAATATTCCATGGAATGTCTTCCCTGATAGTGAAATGAGTGAGAAATAGGATCTCACTGGACTGCAGAAGTTGAAGAGTGGTGAAGATCAACTCTGAACCCCACAGAATATGAAGAAGCTTCTCCTGCTGGGATGCTGCCAGGGTAGTTATACCCTGGTGTGGAACTGATAGAATCATAGAATCACCAGTTTGGAAAAGACCCATCGGATCATCGAGTCCAACCATTCCTATCAAACACTAACCCATGTCCCTCAGCACCTCATCCACCCGTGCCTTAAACCCCTCCAGGGAAGGTGACTCAACCCCCTCCCTGGGCAGCCTCTGCCAGTGCCCAATGACCCTTTCCATGAAAATTTTTTCTGAATGTTCAGCCTAAACCTCCCCTGTTGGACCCTGAGGCCATTCCCTCTTATCCCATCCCCTGTCACTTGGGAGAAGAGGCCACACATGGCCCTTTGCAGTCCATAATAACAAGCACTTTCTCTCTTTTCGAAGCAATACAAAGCGCTATTAACCAGCCATGGGCTGGAATGACCACCTGGAGCATGAACACAGAGCCTGAAGTCTTATGCAGCCTGGCATGACTCCTGTGCTCTCAGAATGGACAAATCAATCCAAATAACACAAATAACTTCGTTTACACCCAGCAAATTCTGTTCGGTTCTACTGGAGGCTGAGCTGGGGTTGATATGCAGTTGTACCCTGGCTTCTCGTGCTCTTTTTGAGTCAGCCCGTGGCCTCAGACTGCCTTAAGCAGGCAGCAGCAGGTCCATGCTCTGCTCCCGGGTACCACCACGAGAGCTGGGACTCATCACCGCATGTGCCATGTAATCAGACTTATTGGCAAGTGCTGTCAAATGGTAATTATTGCAATTTGCATAAATATAGGTGAGCTCCACTGCCACAGCTGCTCCCTCTGAGCCTGGGTTGCAGTGTGCCTTCATCTGTGCTGAATGGCAATTTTGGGGGATGGACAGAGGGATAAAGGGATGCAGGAGGAGGCTGTGGGGCTGTCTCACATCATTCTTTGCTTGTTCAGGAAGGCACTATGCCCCTTGCCCTTCCAAGATGCCCCTTTGGGGATGAATAACTGAGCAATGGAAAAGGACATACCCAGCTTCTGCACTCCCTTGACTGATCAGATTTGGGTTTCTCCACCTCTTTCCTCTTGTAGGTTACTTACCTGTGCCCAGATGTGCAGTGCAATGCAAACAGCTGGTGAGATTTGCACAGTGTCAGTATGGTCATTTAATAAACCAGCAGCATTTCATTACCTACTCGACCCTTAACAGGCTCTTAAATCAACATCCTTATCCAATTTTAACCCCATTTGCACGCACTCTTGGTGTCAGCCCCTTGCTGGGTCGTTGCTCAGGCATGATGTTAAGATTCTTGAGCAAAGACAGCAAGATTTTTTCTGTTCTTGCTGTAATTGGGAGCTTTTTCTTTTGCTGCACAGAAATCTGTTATTGGCTGATGGTGACAGCGGAACCAGATGTTATAAATGCGTGCAATTCTTTGCTTTATTTGATTTGGACAAGAAGGGGGAGGTTAAAAAAATATTTTAAGTTTTCAAATGAAAAGGATGGGAACCGACAATTCATTGAGTTTTGACAGAGCACTCCATCATATGCTCCTCTTCCAGGAACAAAAGTGAATTTGCAAAAAAATAAAGACAATGGAATGGGAGGTACAAGTTTTTCCAAAGGGAAACATTTCTCTATAGTTTTAACAAATGTGAAGAATGAGTGCAAATACACAGAGACATCCCTGCTGAACTTTCTCTGAGACAAAGCTGTTCCTCTCTGTCTTCCCAAATGAATGAGAGGGCGAGGACGTGTGTGGGCACTCTCCTCCCCATCCTCCACCTCACCAGCTGTTGGTACCTCACAGTCAATTCTCCTTTGGAAATAATTACTGTCAGTAGTGACTTTGGAGAGATCTGAGGTTATGCTTCCCATAATAATGAAGGAGAGGAAGGCAGTTCCTGGTGAAATCCTTTCCTGGTGATGCAATGGATTTGTTATAATATAAAATGATGAGGCTTTGAGGAACCTGATCGAGTGGGAGGTGTCCATGCTCACGGCAGGGAGGTGGAATTGGTTGGGCTTTAAGGTCTTTTCTGACCCAAACCATTCTACGATTCTGCAAGTCTATGATTCTATACTTATACATATGCAGCCACGAGTAGGTACATTTTGAGTGTTTTCTTGGTGCATAAATACCCTGGCTACATTAGGAAAGTAGCAAGAAGGCTTCCAAAGGTCAGGCTTTTCAAAAAAACCCCTGAAAATAATGATTTTTGCTTTGGCACAGTTTCTTCTTGCTCTCTCTTCTGCAGCAAGTGGCAGATGGAGGGAGCATGTTGTATGTAGCCCCCATCTATTAGCCCCTTTCCAAGCAGTCTATGGGAGAAATGAGTTGTTATTAAAGTATTTTGTGGAGACAGCACTTCAAGGTGTTTTTTACACATTCAGCAAAGTTATGCCGATAGCAAAGCTCAAGGTTTGGCATCTGAAGAGGCTGTAACATGGAACCTAACCTGTACGTCGTACTGATGGATTAAAACTGATAGGCAATTGGATTTGCAGGGTTGGAAATTGCATTTCAGTGATCATCATGACCATCCTGCTGCTCTCTAATGAGCTCAGCCTTATTGGACTCAGTGCTGGGCTTGTGCTTTCTGGAAAAGCCCCAACTTCTGCCACCACTTAGGGCAATGCTCAGGCTGAATCCTCAAAGCTGACGCTAAGCTCACCTGATTTTTGGTTTTCTAGGAAAGGTTTGCATTATATTAATTTTGCCACCAACCCATATCTGTTTTTCAAACAAAAGCATTGTATTTCCTTCCATTGGTGAGAAATTCATGACTCTGTGAAGTCTTGGCATGGCAGAAGGTGAAAGGTCTGAGGGTTTTTCTCTTTTTTTTTCTTTGAGCTCCTGGGTTTTCTCCAAGCCCATGTCGGGAAGCAGAGGTTGAGCTGTGGGAAAAGCACCCTGGAGGATTTGTGCTGGAGGCCCTGATAAGCAAAACTAGAGAATATTGCTCAGCTCAGCTTGCTGGGGTAGGTTAAGCTTAAAAATCACCATGAGCTATGTGCTGGGCATACTACAGGACATCAGAAACAAGAATTTCTATGAGAGGCACGGTGAAGTTTGGTCTCTCTGTAGGCTATAGATGCACAAACATTTTTAAAAGAATCAGAAGCCACGAGGATTTTTCACAGCTTGTAACTAGGATAGCTGTTCATTCCTTAAAAACACCCCAACTTACATGGCAATATAATATACACTAATAACTCTGTTTTCATTTAAACTCCAGCATCTATCTCTCTGTTGCCTGGTCCTCAGGGCTGGGGAAGGCTCTGTCCTTCCTCCCAGCCCTCCCTGGGGATGTGGGCTGCTGTCCAGATGGACAGACTCCATGGTATAAAATATTCACAAATTACTCAGCAGCTAAAAATAATGAAGTACCTATTTTTAATGCTTTAGGGCTTTCCCAGAGTCCATAAAAAAATATAATTCCCATAAACAAATGAAGTCCTGTAGTGGCTCCACTAAAAGACAAAGAAAGCAGAGGTGACTGCAGCCTGGGACCTCACCGTGCATTTAATAACATATATTTACATGTGTAACTGCAAGAGCAATTGTCATATTTTGTTTATTTCTATAGCACGAGGTCTCTGTTAACTTCAGGACATGCAGGTAGTTGAGTTACCCTTGCACTGAGGTGATGTAGTTTGATCTATGTTCAATTAAACAAATAAAACATAGGCATTTAGAGTAAATACAACCGTTAAATTTAGCACTGCGGGCTGGGAACTCGCCTGAGCCCACCCAAATCTCCTGGCCCTGCAGGAAGGGAAGAAGCAGCAGTGAGATGGAGGAGGGACCTGTCAGACAAACTACACAACTCACTGTCATGGGAAAAGGGCCAAAAATATATATAATGCTCTGGATTTCTGCTTTCCACAGATGTCTTCTGAAAAGCCCATCAGCAGATGCTGCTGGTGGTGCAGGGATGCTTTGCATGAGCCTAAAACAGAGATGGATAAACCTGGCTGATATAAAATAACCAACTACTGCTGTCAGCTGGGGTGAGGCTGCATCCCAACGTGCTGTTCAACTGTGTTTTACCAGCATGGGGTTATTTGGTCCCCTTTCTCCCCAAATGGCAGAACCCCTCCCAAAGTAAAATTCAAGATTCCTGTGAATGTAAATATGCACTTGGGCAAGCTGTAATGGATTAAAAATACTTATGAAGCCTTTATAAAAGAAAAATTACTATAATCATCATAAAATTCTCTACCTTACAGAGGTACTAAATGGAAATGTATTGAATACAAAGGGAATGTTTACTACTCTTTTGCTAAAAACCGCTTGTGTGATGCAGAATTATTTAATGGAAATGTATATTTTACACTGAATTCATTTACTGTTTCACTTAAATAACTCCTTCTGTAGAGCAGCAACCGTTAATGGAAACGTGCTGGAAAGTTGTTTATTATGAATGTTTTCATGTTTTTCCCCAAAGTGCTACATGACAACCAACATTTAATAGGCATTTTTCTTTTCCTGCCAGGATCTTTGGGGGGCTGGTAGGAGTCACAGAATGGTTTGTGTTGGAAGCGATTCAGTTCCACCTCCTGCCATGGGCAGGGACACCTCCCGCTGGATCAGGGGCTCCAAGCCCCATCCAACCTGGCCTTGAACCCCTCCAGGGATGGGGCAGCCACCCCTGCTCTGGGCAACCTGGGCCAGGGCCTCTCCACCACCATCATGAAGAATTTCTTCTGATTGTCTAATCTAAATATTCCCCTTTCCAATTTAAAGCCGCTCCTCCTCATCCCATCACTCCATGCCCTTCTAAAAAGTCACTCCCCAGCGTTCCTGGAGCCCCTTCTGGCACTGGAAGCTGCTCTAAGGTCTCCCCAAAGCCTTCTCCAGGCTGAACAACACCAACTCTCTCAGCCTGCCCTTACAGCAGAGGTGCTCCAGCCTTTGCATCATCTTTTCAGCGTCCTCTGGACCCTTTCTAACAGTATTCTTCTTATGTTGAGGGTAAATCAAACATCCATTTTATTGTTGACCATCTGGAAAAACAGTGTTCACCCTGGAGGTCATCAGTGCTGAACCATGGGGACATGAAGGGGAATGAAAAGCTGATTTTTATAGGGTGAACCATCACTTTGCTTTTGTGGCTTTTCCATTTTTCCCAGTGCAGAACCAAATTTCAGCTTTGGCTTACTGGGGGGAAATATGGAAAGAAGAAAGGGCAAAAAGCTCCTGATCTGATGGGAATTTCTGAGATGGAGAAAGACTGGAGTAAAATCTTTAAAATATGGAAGTGGCTTGACTTGTATTTCACAGCTGCAAGACTCCTGGCAAGGTAAAACTCCTCCTGAAGCCCACTTCAAAGAAAATTCCCATTTCCCTAGCAAGCGTAAGGAAAACAAAACAATTTGGAGTTATGTGAGTGTGTGTGACAAATCCCAGTGCTGCATCTCCAATTGATTTAACTTGAGGCTGGGGACTGAATTACTTGAAAGCTACTGGAAAAGCTGTTAGGGAGTTTTTCCATCCATAACCACCAGCTTAAATACACAGCACATGTAACAAAGCAGCCTGGGCGAACACTTCGTAGAGTGATTTAAACTGCACTCAGTAAAATAAAGAAGCTAAAATAAAAGTAGTCATACTTAGCAACAAAAACATGTGTTACATGGTTAATACCCTTTGGACAGGGTGCAATTTTTTAGAGGTGAGGAAGACGTTAATAAGTGTAATACAAATATGCAATCATTTCTTTTTAGTGGATAATTGAGTGCAACAGCACTTTCCTGTCTAATTTTCATGGAGCCTCATTTATCTTTTCTCCAGCTCTGGAGTGCTTTTCATGCTTTGGGTTGTGTTATTTCCATCAGGCTCAGTGTAACCCAAACTCTTGTTTACTATATAGACACTAATGTGCCTTCTTTTTATAAGAGGTTGTTCAGCCTGGAGAAGAGAAGGCTCTGGGGAGACCTTGGAGCAGCTTCAAGTGCTGAAAGGGGCTCCAGGAAAGCTGGGGAGGGACTTTTTACAAGGGCCTGGAGTGATAAGATGAAGGCAAATGGCTTTAAACTGGAGCGGGGAAGGTTTCTATTAGACATGAGGAAGAAATTCTTCACGCTGAGGGTGGGGAGCCCCTGGCCCAGGCTGCCCAGAGCAGTGGTGTCTGCCCCATCCCTGGAGGGGTTCAAGGCCAGGTTGGATGGGGTTGGAGCCCCTGATCCAGTGGGAGGTGTCAAAGTAAGTACAAAAGTAAAAAGAAAAGCTCCTATGTGCCCTTTTTTTTTAATTTGTTTTTTGTGCATGCGTCTTCTCATAGCCGAAGTCCTCTGAATAAAGTCTACTCTTGGAACGGAGAACATCAGCTCTTTCAGGGAAGTGTTGTTTAACAAGACTGGCCTGATGTTGTACTTACAGGGTGGAGTTAGGTTTCCACTTGGCCACCAGGTTGACTTAGTTGCTTTTAACTACCGGATCCTTCTCTGCCCTGGGGGAATGAGGGCAGGGCCAAACTTGGCTTGGAAGGGCTAAGTTAAACCAGCTTATTTAATAAGCGTAGGAAGGCAGTCTGAGTTTTTGTGCTCTAGAAGGCTGTGGCAGTTTGGTTTCTTCCCCCAGGCAGGCAAGGACACGCTTCTTGGTGGCCAGGTAAGAGCAGAGGATTTTGTTTGGCTGAGAGTTTTGTTTTGGCTGCAGTTGCTCTTCACATTTACCCTGCTGCTTCTTTTTTATTATCGCTACAAGAGATCCATAGAAGGATAGGATGGTTTGGGTTGGAAGGGACCATAATGATCCTCCAGTTCCACCCCTGCCATGGGCAGGGACACCTCCCACTGGATCAGGGGCTCCAAGCTCCATCCAACCTGGCCTTGAACCCCTCCAGGGATGGGGCAGCCACCCCTGCTCTGGGCAACCTGGGCCACGTGCTCCCCACCCTCACAGCAAAACATTTCTTCCCAAGATCTCATCTCAATCTCCCCTCTCGCAGTTCTAAACCGCTCCCCCTCATCCTATCCCTGCACTCCCTGATCTAGAGTCACTCCTCAACCTGAGTCCAAATTAATATCTATGTTTCAGACAGAGAATAATTGGGCTTACTGACTTCAGTGGAATTGCTTCTTATTTATGCAGGTGTAAATGTGATTATAACAGACACTTATTGCCTTCCTCCATTCGTAACACTACCTTGTGACTTAAATTTCCTTATGTGCTGGTTCTATATGCTGGTGTTTTCTCAGAGCATGATGATTTTGCTCTTCATTTGCATGAGTGTGTGAGGAAGAGTCAGTTCATGGTCCTGGTTACAGGCTCTCATGGGAAATTCAGTGTCCCAGGCTAAAAGAGATCCGTTAGCTCACTCTTCTTGTTAATATCATCAATAATGAAAGTAATGATATAAAATCTAATGTTATTGCACATGACCTTCACAAAAAAACCCTATTTGCCAGAGAAAACTGCTGGTCAGGAGTAATGTCCTCATCTGTTGTAGCTCTGAGTCGATGCTGAGGATCTGGCTCACATAAGTTAGCCCAACTAAATTTCCAGTACATTTCAAATTACTCTTTCTGCCCAGTGCACGGAAAGTTTATCTTGTTCCCGATAAGTGCAATGTAGCAGAGTATCTTTGAAAGTTTTCAATCCTTGAGTGGAAGTATGGAAAAGATAAATAGCTGCTGAGTAATTGTTTGGCAGAACGTGATTGCAGGAGGCACTTGGAGGAAAAGAACTGTAGAAAACAGCATGTCAGTCAAACATCTTAGGGGCTTGGACTGGGAAGGAGGGACATGTTGAGAAATATTTTTCTGCTGTAGTGTTACAGGCTGTTCAAAAAACTGTATGTCAAAGTGTTTTGTAAATGGAAAACTGGGATGGACTTCAGTAGACCCAGGATGGGGTAAGGGATGCAGATCCAGGGATTGGCTGTGGGGCAAGCTGACTGGGTCAACTCACAATCTCTGTCCAAAACAGAGGTTTTCAATCTGAATTTTCTCATGCCTCTCAAATCTGGGTACACTTACTGGACCTCTCAGACACTCAGTTACAAAGCTTCCTTAGAAATGTTGAAATATGATGCTTTTCTAATGCGGAAACCGTGTACCGAACTCTGGATAATTGAATATTGACCTCATTTCAAGAGACAAAGAGGTGATGACTGGTTGGAAATCTATAAGCTCAACTGGTCAGGCTATATGAACGCTTCCTTTGTGCAGCAAGGAAAATGGCATTGACCACTGATGCATGATTTTGGCACTGTTAAAGTTTGAGTTACCCAAAGCTTTAAATCACTGTGGGTGTAAAGAATGGGAATCAAATGAGAAGTACTGGGGAAAAAATTGAACTGAGGAAGAATACCTTATTGAATGCCCCCAAATTCTTGAGCTTATTGACAAACCTATGAAAACACTGTTATAGAAGTGCATGAAGGTGCAGAAGGTGGGATAAATAGTAATGAATGGGGACACAGGCTTAGATCTGTCTGACAGGTAAGAGAACGTGAAGTGGATTGATGCAATATCATGGATCGTAGAGTGGTTTGGATTGGAAGGGATTTTAAAGCCCATCCAGTTCTAACCCTTTGCCATGGGCAGGGACACCTCCCACTGGATCAGGGGCTCCAAGCCCCATCCAACCTGGCCTTGAACCCCTCCAGGGATGGGGCAGCCACCCCTGCTCTGGGCAACCTGTGCCAGGGCCTCCCCACCCTCATAGGAAAACATTTCTTCTTAAGATCTCATATAAATCTCCTCTTTTAGCCTAATCCTCATGGAACTAATAAGTGAACTGCGTAGGGTCTAAACCTATGGTTCTATTTGCCCCGTATAGAGTGACTGGGAACTGAGAAGTGATGAAAGCGTTGTGGATGCTCCTAGTCTGTACCTGGATTCTAATGAAACGTGTGGAAAATGGTGAGGAGCATCCAGATTAAGTTGTACCCTTGTGTAGCAAAGGAGCATTTCCCTGAGTTATTTTACACGATGTAGATAACATGCGAAATATGTAGCTGAAAACAAAGACAAACCCTTTTGCTAGAGGGCATAAATTGATCACCAGTTGCATTTTGGTTAGGGAGAGCTTCCCCTCTGTGCAGGTGTTTGATATTGGTCCACTTGGCTGGTTTTGCTCATTCAGAGAGACAGCTGTCACTGGAGACACTTCAGCTTGATGGGCTAACCTCCACTTCACCTTTTTC
This sequence comes from Phaenicophaeus curvirostris, assembly GCF_032191515.1. Lineage (NCBI taxonomy): Eukaryota > Metazoa > Chordata > Aves > Cuculiformes > Cuculidae > Phaenicophaeus > Phaenicophaeus curvirostris. The sequence continues at coordinate 75,355,128 of NC_091431.1, forward strand.
TCCTGTTTACATCTTGTTATCTCAGCAGCTGAATTTCTCTGAATTGCTTCCAAAATAGCACAAAATCCGAAGCTGATGGTTCAGTCCATTGGAGTCAGATCTGAAATGCATAAACCGTAAGAAAATTCATTAAATCCCTGAGAAGACTTATAGTTTAGGTTTTTACCAAAGGAAATAATCAAATATATATTGAGGAAAATACTTGTAAACACTTGCCCCCCCCAACTTCTGTCAACTTTCATCCCTGTGCAAATGTTTAGAGTGAGGCTGAAAGCCCCTTGCCCCAGGGGAAGGGGCAGAGGGAACTTTTAATGGCAGTCTTAACCCAGCCTTGTCTACAGAAGCTTAAATGAGTTGCTGCAACATGAGATACAAGCAGAGTGAAATGTCAATACCAGTCAGTGTAATGCATGAGTGGTTTCTGACATAAGAAAGGAGAAGTATGGTTGATCTTTAACCATTTTTTTTTTTTCTATGAAAGACTTCTACTTGGCACTTGACAGCTCCTTGTAGAAGTCTTCCATCATCTCCTATTGGGGTCTTGCTGAGTTTTCTACATGCTTTGGAGCCAACACGGCTGTTCTGAACAAGTTTGTTTTGCTTGTACTGTGTGGGAATAAGGCTACAGAGTGCTGCCCAGAAGAGCTTATTCTGATGAAATGGGCAGTCTTGTGGCAGGGTCACAAGTTTTTTTGTGTGGGCATCTGTTATCCAGATCATCTTCATCTTGGGCAGCCCTAAAGCTCCTTGTTCTGGCCCTAATCTTGCTTGCAGCAAACACATCTGGGATTTCTGTGCAAACGGATCTCAACCTGAATTAATTTTGCCAATACAGAAATGCTTGGAACCCATTCTCCAATGATCTTCAAGTGGTTTCCGGGAGCAGGTAACTGAAATGTGTGCAATGTATGTCTGGTGGCTTTTCTTCTTGGGAAAGGAGAAATAAGACTGCGTGCAAAGCCTCATGGTTTGCTTTTAGTTCTTCTCTGGCTCTCAGTGCACTTACAGGGAACATGGAAAGGGAAAATGGCCTAAAAACGTGAAGTTTTATGGCATTAACTTTTTATGGGAGAAGGGCATCTGCTGGTAGAAACAGAGCTTGATACACCCGGGCAAGTCAAGGATCACTACACAGGAGAAAAGATCTACAGATTAAGAGCTGTTTCTGGGTCATCTCTGCAGAACTTCGTGTATTTGCGTTCTTCTTCTGCTCTTCCAAGAGCTGCTGGTACTGCCATATGCTTTTTGTGGCAAACCAGTGGAAATCTGTGCATGAACAAGAATTTTGTATCCTATTTCTAGCAACTTCGTAGCTCCACCAGAGCAGATGCAATCTGCTCAGATATAAAAAAGATCTCTCTTGAAAATATGTGGGAAGGCTTGAAATAGCTGTGCTATTTGCGCTGTGAAATAATAATTCATTCTTGAGCTGAAATAAAAATTCCTGAAATAGTAGTGAGCAGAACAGTGCCAGAGATGTATCAAGGCATCAGTTCTGACCAGGAAAGGTGGGAGCTCGAGAGGAAGATATGTGGCTCCCTGAAATGGAGAAGGGGTATGAGAACTGAATACCTTGAGTTTGTTGCTGCTTGCCACAGTAAGCCATCAGCGTTAAGCCCTTGTTGAGTTCTCTATTGGGACATGTGTGCGTTTGGGTACCCCTTGCTCAACTGAGACCTTCTGTGCTGGAGCATGAGCCCTTCTACGCTCCAGCAATGAGTGGTCTTTGATTTTCTGACTGCTTCTGTTACTGCACTGGTGTGCACTGCACTAGAGGCAGTGTAGGGATAGGAAGATTTCTCTTCTTTCACATTAAACCATGAGTTCACGTAGCCTTTGCTAACCAATGGTGAATAACATGTGTTTTCATAGTGGCCATGGGGCTACGTGACCCTAGTTTAAAAGTCCATCCATTATCTGATTCAAAAAGCAGCGTATCTTAACGTGATGGTCTTGGACAGCAAGCAGAAGGAAAGCTTTGTATTGAAACGGGGCTGTGGGAAAGGTGTGGTGTATAACGGGCAGCAAGGGAAAAGCACAGTTCTTGCAGTGTGCTGCTTTTCCAGCCTCAAGACAGATTTTGTAGTGCTGACATTTAAAGTCATTAAGACTCAATTAAATTCCTGTTGAAATAATTTTATCCTGATTTTTTTTGTCCCAGACTGATTATTTGAAATTATCTCATTTCCCTGGGAGGGGGGCTACTGCCATGGGAAAGGCTCCTCCACAAATTATGAGTTTCAATATTCAGTGCAACCATCCTCAGATAAAATTTTGTCCTCTAAAAGACAAAGAAAATGCAGAGAGGAGATATAAATGAACAAATACTAGCCTAGCTGCTACAGACCTGTGGGTATTCTGTGGTGGTACCATGTAAGCCATGGAAGAGGTGGTGGTGTGGAGAGGAAAGAGATTTGAGTTACCTTCATAGGCGATTTTGCTGCTGACACAAGGGAGAATCTGGCCCACGAATCAGGATGGATGATGGGGATGGGGTGACCTGCATGAAATGCTTGGGGTTTAGCTGTGGGTCCCCAGGGAACCCTGCTAACCTTTCTCTCTAATTTTAAGTCAGAATAAGGCTGGGTAGATCACCAAGTTCATTAAACCACTTAAATGCTGCAGTCCCTCCTTGCAGGATTTGGAAGCACCTGTATTTGGGTGGACAAAGATATCGCTGTGTAGTCGATCCCAGCCCTCAAGTCCTGTACTGCTGGAGTTTTCCCTGCAGGTTTGGAATTTCTGAAGGGCTTTTATATTACTTATTCCAAATCTTTATTCTATTAATGAAAACATAAATGTTTAGTTTCCTTCGTGCTCTGATGCACTTATTGGTTCTTTTGCTTAAAAGCTCTGCTGGGACTTGGGTCCCTGCATTGGTAAAGTGTACTTCTCTAGCATGTAGCACATGCAAAGTGAAGATGATGGTTCTAACTTCCATTCCTCTTGGAGGACACGGATTTCTAGATGTGGCTGTATAATGCATGTTGTAACTAAACCCACACGACTCATGTGAAGGCAGGGAGACCAGCTGGGCTTTCCATAAAGGATGGGATACATTAATTCATAGAATCACAGAAGGGTTTGTTTTGGAAGGGATCGTAAAACTCATCCAGTTCCACCATCACCCATGGTCAGGGACACCTCCCACTGGATCAGGGGCTCCAAGCCCCATCCTACCTGGCCTTGAACCCCTCCAGGGACGGGGCAGTCCTGGGATGCATAGTTCAGAAGAGAGAATGAGACTGTGACTACTACCTACATAAAGCATTAAAAGGGCAGGATTTTGGTATCTTGAGTGTTCTGTGCCTGGGATACCAAACAGGAGAGCTTGGCTCTTGAGCCTGCTCAGACGAGGAACCACAGCTATGGCTCCTGGACTAAAGGCATTTAAGGTCAGGCAAATGCAATTTTCTGTTGATATGACTTGGAACAAATTGGATTTGTCTCACTTTAGGAACCAAGACAATACATTTTAGTTTGAGGGATTCAGAGATGTTTTGTTTGTGATGAAGGTTTGGTTTGTTTTTTTTCTAAAAAAAAGATTTCAATGTATTTCTCTGAAATATTGACCTGTGGTCAGATTGCCTCTTTAGGACTTGACTTGTCTTTCCAAATCGGAAATCTCAGGATGCTTTGGAAAAAGGGAATTATTTTCTTACCAGGCTTGTTGATCTGACTGGGTGCCCCTGTAAGAAAAAGAAGAAAGTATCATGGCAGTCAAACAGATCAGCCAGGGCAGGTACAGCAACACTGCGCGTCCTTCTCTTGGGTCTGGGGCTCCCAAAGGTGCCAGCAAGTCAGAAAGGGATGAAGAGAGCGCTGGTAGCATTTCTTTGTGTTCCATTTGAAGAAAGCCTGTTTGTTTTTTTCTGAGAGAAAAAGGTGGATGAATTGGCTACAATCTTCCCAGGAAGTCATAACTTCTGATGGGTAGAATGCATCATAAAAATCAGAAATATCACTAAAAGAAAAGGCTTGAAGCCAGTAATTTCAAGCTAGGCAGAGGAGGCATGTATCATGCTGTGAGGGTAATTAACATGAGGAACCCCTTTCTAGGGTTGTGATGGGATGTAATCAAAATTGGAGCTTCATGTATTCTTAAAATACATTCTGTAACTGCAACCCGGACTGCGGTGCAGTAGAGGAATTGCCCAGCCCTGTAAAACATCAGAGTCAGTTTAAGTAATTGCAAGTTTCTTTCAGCGTAAGATCAACAAAGGTTTCATCTGATGAGTATAAGCAGTGTTAGAACAGGAATTACAAGGGTCTGAGGAGAACCTGATGTTTGCCTGATGAGAATGCCATTATTTTCCCTGCATGAGGAGTAAAAACCAAACAGACAAAATAGATTTGCAAGTATAAATTTCCATTCATTACAATACTGAGATAAAATTTCTGACAATATATCTTGTGCAGAGCTTTAGGTTTTGGGATCAATTTTCCATTCAGGGAGATACTAGAGGAAAATGAACATCAATTTGTAGCTGTCCATGAGCACAAACCATGCAAACACGTAGGCTGGACCAAAGAAGAAATTTGCTGCTTGAATCACCTTCCTCTTAATCCATTTGGATAACTCTCTAATATCTTCCTCTCCTGTCCTTGGGGATGTGTTTCGAAGAGAGAGGCAAAAGCTATTTTTGGTTGTACAACCCAGAAACCTTCCTCATGTCTCCAGTACATGGTGCAGGCTATCTATCAGCAGCATTGTTCTTTCCATTTCTAATGTTGAGAAGTATCACAAAACTGGATAGTGTGGGGAAACCAACTTCAAGTTAATTTACAAGAGAGTAAAATGTCTAAAGGCTAATAGAATTTATATGATTCTGATAGTTGTGTCGTGTAATAAGTCATAGAATTCCCAGGCTGGAAAAGACCTTTGAGATCATCAAGCACAGTTGTCCCTGTCCACTACTTAATGATATCCCTAAAGACTTCATTCAGTGTCTTCTAAACCTCTCCAGGGATGGGGACAGAGGGGGAAGGGAGTTCTGAGTTCCCTTCTGAGAAAGGTAAGGTGGGGAGAAAGAAGCTCAGAAAACAGGTTTTTTCAAAGGATCCTCTCTGAAATTCTAACCTGGCTGCAAACACCTTTTGTATCCTGCCACACAGAAGATGCTGGTGAGGTTTCTTTCTTCCTTCCAGCTTTCCTGCAGCTCCTGGGGCTGTTCCCATTCTTTGCTCATGACTTCTTTCATCTGAGGGACTAGATCTGGTTTATTTTCTGAAGAACATTCTACCAGTATAAGATTTGGGTGGCTTTTTTGTGAAACAAAGGAAAGTGCTTACTGTGATTCTGCTCTAACAACTTCTGTGTGACATAAGCTGGACAAGGCAGAGGCTGTTTCCCTCTCCTGGAATGCTACTGGAAATGTATGATCCAGCATAGAGTCACCACAAGAGGTTTGGAAGAAGCCAAGAAGAAATGGGTGATGCTGGGATTGTTGAATCAGGTATCTGAGGATGCAGAAGGGGATGCTGATGTTCCAGGCCACCGCTGGCTGGACCCAAAAGTCTTTATCTTGCCATCACTCAGCCCTGGTTCCCCCCTTTTCTTGGTGGGCAGCACTTTTTGGGCTGCTCTGCTAGATGGTGCTGTTGCCCTGATTTCCGAGAGGAGTTTGCAAACTGGTCCTCAGCAGATGGTCCTCGGAGGAGAATTAACGGTTATTCAATTAATGACCACTGTATCAGCCCAAGCCTGTGGAAAACACCCTGTGCTCCAGGAACTGGGGAGAGCTGCTCGGAGAACGTCTGCTGCCAAAACTGGCTCCTCACCAGCCAAAGCTCTAAGTTGGGCCAAATCCCCTCCTGAATCTGCTGCTGGGCTGGGATGTTTTACTGATGTGAGTGCACGGTCTTGTGTGGTTCAAACGTCTCAGGCTGCTGTACGAGCATCATCCTTAATCTCCTGGTATTAAAGTAACAAGGAAAACCAAACTCTATGGGGATGTCAGGGGATTAGGGCAAGAAGAAACCAACATTGTGCAGCCATTAAAGTATTATTTTAGCTTGATTTCAGCAGTAATCCAGGAAATCTGAGGGAAAACTGCTTTTAAATTTTATCAGGTAGGAGTTGGCCCTGAGTTATTTCTCTGCAAATCTGGAGGAGCTTCTCTGCACTCAATTACCATGTTTAATATTCATGCGAGTCTTTTCTTTGAGGAATATCCCCCAAACACTACTTGAACGATACACGCGGTGCCAGGGAAAGGCTCTCATTGCTTGGGCAGAAAAAGACCAATAACTGGCAATTGAAGTGGTAGTGAAATCTACATTAGGGAGTGAGGTAAACATATGAAAAATGGTGAGATCTTCAGGACTGTCAAAGAGCTGAGACGATAGTAGGACTAGAACTACAAGCCAACTTGAGACACCTGAGCCCAGTATGCAGCCTGCAAGTGCCAGAAACACCTACGATCCTGCTGCTGCTGTTTGCTCAGCCACCCAAGGTCTGCTGCAGGTGAGCATGTTGTGGCTGAACCCAAACTGCATCCAGCTGAAGCTTTTTTTCCTTAGCAAAACCTACAGTGAATGTCAGAGTTGGGCAGACCTTTTGCATTTTTTTGGGGGGCACAGAAATTGTGGGTTCCCCCCCCACCACTGTAAAGTTGAAATGGTATCTTGGTAAACTCCAGCATTATTGACATATGTACCTTGTTCACTCGTGTGCTCTCAGTGGGACTGATGCCCAGCCAGGATTAACTAAATCCCATCCCGGTGCTGGACTCAGTGCCTGTCAGAGAGTGAGCCTGGGTCTGACCCCCACTTTGTGCCTTTCACGATTAAGGCTGCAGCTTTGCAAGGTTCAGACCTGCTGGGGCTGGGTCCTTCTGAATGCACGTCCAGAGTAGTAGAAGTGGACGGATGGATGGATGAGGGCCTTTGTCTCCCCTGCTGAAGCCCTTCTACCTCACCAAGCTCATTAAATATTAATTTCTGCAGTGTTGAACCCAGCTCTCCCACCTCCCAGCTGACTGACCTGCCTACAGAGCTGTAATGCTGCTTGCTGGCCTGATAAATATTTAATTACTGCAGAAAGCAGAGCAGCTCTGCTGTGCGGTGCGTCAGAGCATCAGGTCAGAGTACATTGGGCAGTGCTGGGGTACAGGCAACCCCTGAGCTTCAGAGGTGGCCTCTGGATGCACAGGCTGCCCATGGTCTCAGCTAGAAAACGCAACCAACCACACAACTATTTCCTTGAGTTCCCCACACAAAGTGGCAGAAAGGTCAAGGCCGAGGAGCAAGATTGTCTTGGAGGTGGTCTGGAAATGCTGGGGGATAGAAGGAGGGAGCCCCGTTTGCTAGGGTTGATTGAATCATAGAATCATAGAATCACCAGGTTGGAAGAGACCCACCGGATCATCGAGTCCAACCACTCCTATCAAACACTAAACCATGTCCCTCAGCACCTCGTCCACCCGTCCCTTAAACCCCTCCAGGGAAGGGGACTCAACCCCATTCCTGGGCAGCCTCTTCCACTGCCAAATGACCCTTTCTGTGAAAAATTTTTTCCTGAGCCAAGGTAGTATCATCCACCTAATATGGGTGGCACCATGGCCTGTAATCCTGGATAGATACTGCCCTCCTGCTTGGTAGGATAAAAGGCTCTAGAGGACTTGAACACGGCCCTACAAAGCTTCCGTAGAGGAGCTGGAAGCTTGAACCAGGTTTACTGCATCCGACCTCATCAACACAGACAATCTCCAGCCAGAGAACTGGAGGGAGAGAAATACGTCATTCCTCCCAGAGCTTGAGATAACAGCAAAGAGAAGTTCCAGGCTGAAGGAGAATGACTTAAAGGAGTCCTGCAGGAAAGCTGGGGAGGGGATCTTGGGGAGGGAGGGCAGGGACAGGATGAGGAGGAATGGTTTGAAGCTGAAAGGGGGGAACTTGAGATGAGACCTGACTAAGAAATATTTTCCTGTGAGGGTGAGGAGTCCCTGGCCCAGGCTGCCCAGAGCAGGGGTGGCTGCCCCATCCCTGGAGGGGTTCAAGGCCAGGTTGGATGGGGCTTGGAGCCCCTAATCCAGTGGGAGGTGTCCCTGCCCATGGCTAGGGTTGGAACTTGATAGGCTTTAAAAACCCTTCCAATCCAAACCATTCTGTGATTCTACGAAGCATTTTTGCATGCAGGGGTGATGCGTGGAGGAGCTGATTTTTTGCAGAAGAGCACTGTCATTCCCTCAAGAGCCAGCTTCCCTTGGCAGTTGGAAATGACACAGATCCCCAGCAGACCAACCCCAGCCGCGGTGCAACTGAGATGTCAGTCTGCAATGTTCAGTTTAACAGGTACATTTATAGCAGGCTTAGCCGCAGACTGTGGTGTCTTCGTATCAGATTTCCTTATATAATGGTGATGTTACAGCACCTTGGGTTTCTTCTGACAGTGAATTACAGCTAAAATCTCTCCCCCGCATACCTGAAAGGAACGGGAGCAGCGGGCTGCAAATCTCTTCACAAGAGATGCTGCAATGGTGAGCACAGGCAGAGGAGTTACTGCCAGCGAGGTCAGCTACTTAAAAGCAGCGTTTGAATCTCAAGTGAATGTTCTAACAATGCACAAGTCCTAGCTCTGTGAGTAAAATGGCTTAGCAATCATTTAAAAAAAAACCCAAAAAACCCAACAAACAAACAAACAAAGATTGGCAGAAGTGTTTGAGTTAGATAAATTGACAGAATCTTTAAAAGACATGATGTTTTTGGTGCCATAACTAGTCTTTGAAAGCCGTTGCATCTTGAAAACAAACCCTGCTCTCTTAGGATGACATGAAATGGCCTCAAGTGGTGCCAGGGGAGGTTTAGATTGGATATTAGGAAAAATTTCTTTACTGACAGAGTGGTGAAGCCCTGGCAGAGGCTGCCTGGGGCAGTGTGGGGGTGTCCATCACTCAAAGTTAAAGAACTGTGCAGATGTGGCACTTGGGGACATGGTCTGTGAGACACGGTGGTGTTGGTCTGACGGCTGGACTGGATTTTATAGGTCCTTTCCAATTTTAGCGGTTCTATGATTCTAATTCTCAGAATAACTATTTTGATGTACGTGTTTCCAGCATGTTTCTTTGAAAGCAACTAGTCTACGTTGACTTATTTGTAAGGTTCCTGTTGAAGGCAAAGCCCTGAGCAAGCGTGTGGTGGGGGCTGGCAATGGGATGCCATGTGTTTCCCAAACAGCCACGTGAAGTTCAGGAACAACGTTCTGGGAGTGGGAGTGAAAATATTTTTATTCCCTACTCTACAGCAAGTCAGACCTAGACAGAGGCAGTGGGTAGGATGTCAGGATGCTACAAGCTTTCATCGTCCTTGGGGGCAGGTAGTTTTAAGCACGCTTTGTTAACTATGCATTGGTACTTCTGAGACTGTCCTGTTATGTTTCCTATTTTTTTGACTAATTAGTATGCCTGTTGAATTGAAACTTCTTACTTATTTAATATCAAGCTAATGTAATGAAGTCAGATTCACTTGTTAATCCACTTGCAGGTAATTTCAATGGTAATAAAGTTGCTCAAGATTGCTGTTTCTGGAAATGCACCTTCTGCGCTGCCATGGAACTGAGTGGTTTTTCTAATTTGCTCAAGTAGCGGTCACCCGGAGATTGGGTGTAGAATAGATTTAAAAAACACCTTATTTCTCCATCTTTACTATCCATATCCCCTTGCTGGCTTAAGACATCTAAATAAATTGAAATAAATGAGGAATTAATCTGATCCAAGCTTTGTGAAAACAAGTAATTTCTTAACGAAAGCCAAGTGAGTAATTCATGATGAATAATTTATCTGACATCTTTTTTTTCTGCTCATGGAGCTTCTGCAAACAGATTTCTGCTTCCTTCAATTAACAGCAGAAAGCTTTTGACAAATTTGGGGTGAATGTTCTCAACAGGATGGCTCATTTGCAAAAAAGCCTTTCTCTCTGGGATCCAAAATTACAGTTTCACAGCTTTTCGTTTTGTAAGAAGCCTTGTGCTGAGAGGGATAAGGGCCTGGGAACAAGGCAGAGATGCTGTTTTGGGGCTGTAGCGTGGCACTTGACCTGTTGTGAGAGGTAAATGGATTTTCTACTTGATCACTGTTGAGGTTTTTTTCCTTAAAGCCTGATGATATTTACATTATGAAATATTACCTTGGATGTGTGCGTATAAATGTTTTGAGTTTAGAGAGGCTTCAGTGATGGTTCTGGAGTGGGAGCTGCCCTTTGGGTTCATCTGCCAAGGAGTCTTGAGATTCTTAGTTCATGGCTATTTCCTTGTTGGTGCTAGGGAGCATAAAAACTATTACTTCCTCCACTGCTGTATGGGATGGATGTGGAGGCAAGTGAGGTGGGAGCAGCTCTATGGTGGTGGAGATAGAATCATAAAATTGTTAAGATTGGAAAAAACCCCTAGGCTCATCCAGTCCAACCATCACACAACCCCACTGTGCGTACTAAACCATGTCCCAAGGTGCCACGGTTACGTGTTTTTTGGACCCCTTCAGGGATGGAGACTCCATCACTGCCCCAGGCAGCCTCTGTCAGGACTTCAACACTCTGTCAGTAAAGAAATTTTTCATAATATCCAATCTAAACCTCTCCTGGTGCAACTTGAGGCCACTTCCTTTCATCCTATCATTTGTTCCTTGAGAGGAGACACCAACCCCCATCTCGTTTCAATCTCCTTTCAGGCAGTTCACAAAATCAGAGAATCACCAGGTTGGAAGAGACCCACTGGATCATCGAGTCCAACCATTCCCATCAATCACTAAACCATGTCCCTCAGCACCTCATCCACCTGTTCCTTAAACACCTCCAGGGAAGGTGACTCAACCCCCTCCCTGGGCAGCCTCTGCCAGGGACCAATCACCCTTTCCATGAAAATTCTTTTCCTAATGTTCAGTCTAAACCTCACCTGGTAGAGCTTGAGGCCATTCCCTCTCATCCTGTCCCCCATCACTTGGGAGAAGAGCCCAGCTCCCTCCTCTCCACAACCTCCTTTCAGGGAGTTGTAGAGAGCAATGAGGTCTCCCCTCAGCCTCCTCTTCTCCAGGCTGAACACCCCCAGCTCTCTCAGCCGTTCCTCATAAGGCCTGTTCTCCAGCCCCTTCACCAACTTCGTTGCTCTTCTCTGGACTCTCTCCAGAGCCTCAACATCCTTCTTGTGGTGAGGGGCCCAGAACTGACTCCAGGATTCGAGGAGCGGTCTCACCAGTGCTGAGTCCAGAGGGAGAAGAACATCCCTGGACCTGCTGGTGTGTGTGTTTTGGTGTAATAATAAAAAGGGTGGCTGGGATATGGCATTGCCTGGATGGAGCTGGAATTTGAGGAGACAGTGGTGTCTCGTCAATCAGTATTCCTGAGAGACTGAGGTTCTCCTCTCCCACTGGTAGTTCTTGAGGACAGCTGCCTCCCAGGGGTGCCACCAGTAAAGCTGATGCTGCATTGGCACCGACAGTTGTTCCAGAGGATTGTGCTGGTCACGCCGTTTCTGATCCAAGCCAAGATGCTTGAATTTGCTGAAAATGTGTCTCTCTTTTTTGTAAGCCTGGTTACGTTGGGCACAGCCAAGACTTTGTGGATCTGAGAGGGGCTGGGCTGACTGTTGAGGTTTTCTCTTGCAGCCTGCGAACGTTGAGGCAGGAGTGCATGCCAGAATGAGATGTGCGATTTCACCTCTAAGGTGAAATTATACCTTTGTGCTTGCTTGCTTTCACCTTTTCTTTACATGGCACAGGTTTCAGCCTAGTTGCAGGGGTGTGTGAATCCTCCAGACCTGCCAGGAGCGGAGCGGAGCTGTGCTGCTGACAGCTGTCTTCAGCCATGAGCTTGTAGATGTTGTAATCAATGTTACATGAGTTGCTTGTTTTCATACATGGCAAATTTTGACTAAAGATGCCCTGTTTAACATTCCCTTGGCTTCCTCATTGGCCTTTCCAACACAAGTGTTGGACAGCAAAGAAAATATTAATTATTAAGGCTGTTACTTGTAACTCATTTTCTCCAAGATAAAGCTAGTTGTTTATAGAATAGCAAAACTTGCAGACAGGAAAATGTTTGTTAAGTCTTAAATACAAGACAGCACATAAATCTCAAACTGAAGGTACAAATGAAAGGTTTTGAAGTCCCACGGTTGATGCCTTAGGATACAGACACCACAATACCCCAAAGAAATGATCTTAACTGTCTCTTCCTCAGCACTTGCTGGGATCTCAGTTCACTAAGCGCTCTTGCTTTTACGTCCCTGTAACAGCAACATCTACCACTTTGTGCCTTTGTTTTGACGGCACAGCTGAAGGTTTATCCTTGCTCCAGCCCTCATCATGTGTGGTCAGCATCTGACTTGGATGCATGTACTTGACAAATTCAATTCGTACTTATGTCTAGTCTAAACCTGACCCTCTCCAAGTTAAAGCCATTGTCCCTAGTCCTATCACTACAAAACAATGGGCAGGTTTAGACTAGAGGTAAGGAGGAATTTCTTCACATTGTGGGTGAGGAGGCCCTGGCCCAGGTTGCCCAGGGAAACAGTGGCTGCCCCATCCCTGGAGGTGTTCAGGGCCAGGTTGGATGGGGCTTGGAGCCCCTGATCCAGTGGGAGGTGCCCCTGCCCAGGACAGGGGTTGGAATTGGATGGGCTTTAAGTTCCTTTCCAACCCAAAGTATTCTATGATTCTGTGATTCTGTGATCCCATGTGTTCACCTTATTTCATTGATCCTTTCCCCTTCCATCTGATGTTTATGGTACCAAATATTTCAACATATTTAAATTTAGATGTCATACTTAAATATAGTTGGGCTTCAGTGGATGAGGAAGATGTGTGTGCTGTTGGTAAATCAAAATATGCCTGAGGAATTGGAAAGATATGCACCCAAGAAGAGAGTTGACTCCTTAGATGTCTTCATTGCTGGAGTTCTGGGTCAAGAGAGACCCTACCATGTAAATTTGACTTTTCCAAGCCAAACGCTGGCAGTTATTTGTTCAGATATGTCATGTTACAAAAAATCTTGATTGGCAACTTGTATTTGTTATATGAACTTCTTTTATCACCGAAGTGATGAGATGCACACCCAGACCAAATTTGGCCTAGATTTTGAGGAACTCGGTGGTTTAGGGCATCATGGACACCCTCATTATTCCCGTGAGAAATTTGTGTGCCTCAAAGGAATACTCTGCAGTTCCCAAACCCAAGATGCCTTCGAATTGCACCAAAAATGATAGCTCTTGAATTGCTGGGTACCTTTATCTAATTTTAAAATGAAAGCCTTGTTTTCTGACGTGTTTTACTGAGATTTAAATAGGCACTGATTTTCTTTTAATTATTAGATCTGTAATAGGCTATGTATCTTAATCTGTTATGGTGTGATTCCTAAAACATATTACTATTCATCTCCTGAATTGATTATACTTAACATGCATTAACTGTCTTTTAAAATCTCTGTAATATGTCTATTTGGGAATCTTAACTTATGCATTTAAATTAGATTTAATAAGAGTAGATTTTGTGAGGCTGAAACTTTGTCCATTAAGAACATCTCTGAGCTGTGGAGATGAGAGGTGTGCCATGGGCATCACTAATTGCAAAGCTGGATGGTGTTGCAGAGCAGGACTGGAGGCTGAATATGTAACTGTAAAACTGGTGCCTTACACCAAGGACTAGTTCTGCCCTAAATTCCCCATCTAGGTTCCAATGGGAAGGCTGAAGGACACAGATACAGGTCCTCTGGTCAAGAAAACATCTTCTAGTGCCTGATAGCCTGGCTACTTTTTCCACAAATGTTTGAGGTGGGAACTACTTTGAAAATGTCCTGCTGAGTAATTGTATGTATTTAAGTCTGATTACGAATAGCGAACCTGCATTTGCAAGAAATTAATGGGGAAAATGTTTCTGATTTCTTTCCAGAATACTTTGGGACTTGGCAAAGATGAGTCACTAAATTATTCAGGAGAAGAGTTTATTTTTAGCCATGTGAGGAATGGGTCATATCACTTGTGCTTTGGGAGTTTTGGTTTGTTGGTTTTTTCTTCCTCCCCAAAGTCAGGTTATAAATAAAACCGCAGTGTATTGCAGCTCATCGGGGACTTGCCTGTGCTACATGCTTCTCCCTCAGGATAATGCTGTGGATTTTCCAGCTCTGCTCGTTATATGTCGGGTTTCCATCTACAGCTGAAAGGTACGATAGCGAGGATGTTGTCCTGGGGGTCAGCCAGGAATAAGGGCTGTGTAGTGAGGATTCCCAGCACCGTGGCTGTCCCTTCTGTAAGGGATGGGGGGTATCTTCCCCCCTCTCATCTTTTAATGTACACATGCGTTTTTCTACATGTTCCTTGAAGTCCCAGTGAAACCAGACAAGCTATCACATTTTTGTATGGCATCCATGTAGAGCTGCCATCCCAAATGAGAGAAAAACTCACATTTGTAAGATTATTGTCTTTGTGAAATGTATGGTTCCTTTCCCCCTTTCTTCTGCGCATTGAACTTCTTTTCCAATCCCAAATTAAGTGTTGTTCTATCAGATTGTAGGGACCTAAGACATAGGATTGGAAAATAACTGTTTCGTGTCCATTCCTGTGCCAGCCAACACTGTTGCACAAACTGCTTTGTAAATTGATTGAGCTGTTCCTTAAAAGCTAATTAGATTTCTTCTTCCCACTAATCTTACTGGAAGGCTGAAGCAGAACTCAGGTCCTTTGGCACTTAAATTTGTTTTAAAATCAGAAACTATTGTGAATTTGTAGCCAGCCTGCATCCTTCTCTTCTATCAACTCTTTCTGAGCCAGAAGTGCTCTTTTTTTATCCTCACCTGATTATTTTCTTTCAATGTGTAATTGTAGAAATTGGTCACGTATGTCCTCCTATGTCATTCTGGTGAAGACCAAGCTGAGTTTTTCAGCATCCCCTGATAACTGCGTCGTCTGCATTTTTCCGATGGATCTCTCATGGGCTTAGTCCAGTCTGGATCTTGCCTGCATGAGGAGGGACAGTTTAACCCCTATAATTTCATGAAGGTCCCACTGCTTCCTCTTACAATAGCAGGAATGCTTCCCACACGTGATAAATACTGTGTGGATTACATCTGATGTTTGCTTTAGAATCACGCTGACACTTTAACAGCTGCACCATGCTGGTGGCCTACAGGTTCCCTGGGGCAACGTGCCCATTGGACTGTCTCCAGGAAAACTGTGGGCCACCAAGTGATATCTTAAAATACCCTGGAAATGGTAGTTGCTTCAGCTCTGCTGTAATAGCTGGGAACCCTGCAGTTAATATCAGCTTTCACATTATGCTATTAATTTGTGCCTTATTTTTCCAATTCTGCGTCTAATGTTCTGAACCTTCTCCATATTGCTGGTATTTCCCAACTAACTGTTAGAACTTACCCCTATGCCTCTGTTGGTTTTTTTTTCCATTAAGTTCATCAATACAAACATTAAACAGAGCAGTCACAGGCTGGCTTTCTTCCAGATTCAGCTTTAGCCTTCACCCTCACTTCCAGCACAGCCCATCATGATAAACTTCCAGTTTAGTCCCTTGCAAAGTCTGCTTTAAGCTCTGTTTTTACTGTCTTTACTGTCTTACTACATTTTCCCTGTGACTGCATAGGAGTATGGCTCACAGAAAGCTCAATAAAAATGTTTCCTATGTTGCTTTTGTCTTGAAAATTATTTATTCTAGCCAAGACCAGCACTGGGCTGGGCTGGCATGATCTTTGGGAAAAACCCACACTTTTTTCCTGTTTTGCAAGTGCTTTTATGATTTTAACTGTGCTTTCTATACTCAGGTGAGAGATTAGATTTCAGTGTATACAGGTCACACTTTCATGGTTTCTTAAATGCCTGGTATCACCAGTTTTATGGTCCAACATTGTCATCCTGGAACTGAAAGCAGTGTTGCTACAGAGCTAAATCTCATTTGAGAATTATCTCAGCATTCAAAGATGGGTATTATCCATTTCTTCCAATTCTGGGAGCCCTATATGTTGAACCCTTCTTCTTCCAGTAATGCATTTTCCTTTTCAGCATGGGAGAACTCAAACCCTTTCCTCTTCACCCGTGTCTGTAGGAAGCTGAAGATGCCATGTGAGCCCCAGGGAATTTCTTGAAGAGAAGAATGAAAGGCTATGTTTAAATCTGGGATGTTCTGCCCTGGGAAGAAAGGAGATGTACTTACAACGCTGAGGAGGGAATAAAGGATGACCCCATCATGCAGTTTGCAAAGCAGTAAAGCAGCTCACAGGTGGACCCTGCCTTTCAGTGTCTTAATCCAGAACTAAATCTCATATTTAATAGGAGAAGGTCTTGTGAGCAAAGTGGCTACCTGCCAGGATAAGCCCTGAGACAACACTGGTGGATAGTGGTGGCTGGGAATGAATGCACTGAACTGGTGAGTAATTGTGTAAAACCAACACATTCGTGCACTTGCAGCCTTGCTTCCCCTTGATGATGAATTTTGAGCAGGGCAAGACTCCAGGGTCAGATATTTTTCTGAATGACTGATCTAAGAATGGACACATTGAGTTTATATCTTATTTTTGCCTTCCTGGCGGTATTGAGCCTCTCTCCCCCTTTGTATCTAGATTTTTTGTTTTTTTTTTTTTTTGAGGGTATAAAAAAGCACTTGGAGGCTACCCTGTGTGTATGTGTGGGTCTGAGAAGGGATTGGTGAGCTGCAGGGGCTAAAATATTGTGCCACTTAGAAACTACTGCCAAGAAACTCCCAGGATGAGCTGACTGAGGTTAAAAATACCTGGCTCTAGGGCGGACGGTGGTGGTCCAGCTGGCTGTGAAGGCAGTGGGAGCCCCAGGTTGAATTCTGCAGCAATTCAGATGTTTGAGGAACTAAGGCTGCAGTTATTAGCACCTTCTTTAGAGATCAAATGTTTTGATTTGCTTAACTGTCAGAGCTAACCCCCACAAAAAAGAACTTGGAGCCACAGCAAGGGGTAGAGGTGAAAACCTGCACAATTTTGTTCTTGGAAATTGGTCTTGGCTGAAAGCTCTGTCTAAAATGTGTGTGTAGGGGAAGAGTGATTTAGCTTAAATTCCCTGGTATTTAGACATTGCCAAATAAATAGCATTTCTCCACAGATGCTCTGAGCTATAACCATCTGTACAGTCCCATTATTTTCTGTTAATATTTTTAATTATTTCAAAATACAATCGCTTCAATTATTTTTCATTAATTCCTCATAACTTCTCATTTTTCATAATTCAATTATTTTTCATGAGTGATCATTTTTTCATCAATCATTCACTGTCACTTATAGTACTGAATGAAACTGGGGCACTACAGTGTAGTCCTTTATTTTAAGGTCTCCCAAATATAATTTTTATCTGAGACAACAAATTAACTCCTGTTTCACTTTGCATGACCTGGCTTCAGGAGAAAACAATTAAAGATGTGCCTGACTGTCAGCAAAGCCCCCACACTTTAGGACCCTGTAAAGGCTGCTGTTCCATATAGAAAATATTTTCCACCACCTGTGTCCTCTTCTGATCTGAGATGGGTGAGCTGAAGACCTTTCCTTTTTCATTTGCTCTTACCAGCTACAAGTTTTAATGCTACATCAGAAGTATTTGAGCCCATATATAAAATTTTTTAAAAGGCAAAAATGACTCCTGAAATAAAACCTACAGAATGATGAGTGGTTTGGAGAGGTCAGTGAGGAACAGGCTGTCACCAGGTCTTTTGACACAGGAATTAGGAGACAGCAGGTGAAATGAGTGGGTGATGTGCTTAAAGTGAACAAAACAAAGTGGCCCTTGTTCTTAATATGGTCCATCTAGTGGTCCTTGTGTCTAAGATGATGCTCAGGAGCCTTCATAGCTTGTTTCCCTTCTCCGTGCTTTTGTGCACGCACTTGGGTGCCTTCAACCAAAGTCTTATTTTCATGAAACTCCTGCCACGCTGCATGAAATGGGACAACTCCAACCCCTGATCAGTGTAGCAAAGGGTTTGTTCTCAGTGCTCGAGAGTGCTGGGAGAAAACTCCTCCACGTCCGAGCGGTGCGGGTCCCTCTCTGTTGCTGCGGAGAGTTCACTCCACACAATTGTCTCACTTAACCTCTTTGTTTAATATTTTTAATGACTTCTTTGGTCTGTGGATATTTGTAACATTAACATAATTATCTATCTTAACATACTGTATTTGCCGCCTGCTGGGGATGAAACACTGAAACTAACACTAGTAGCTCATTAACAATAATGCTACTAGCTCATTAACAATGTTGACCCAATTACATGTTGTGTGTCCCAGAGACAAATAACTGTAATTGCGACTCAAAAGTGATTTCATAAACACTGAGATTCTTTTTGAAATGCAAAGCAGAGAGCATTATTTGAATTTTCACTATAAATACAGGTTTAAATTAAATAGAGCCTATCATCCCACTAAACCAAAATTTCTGTCCATGCAGACACCATTAAAAAAAGATCTTTTGCCATGAATTGATCCACGGTGCATCTTGTTCTACAGGATCAAAACCATTTCCATTTTTGTGCAAAAATTATACTAGTTATAGACAACAAAAGCCAGACATCTGGTAACTGGCAGTCACTCGAGCTATCAGCAGGTAGCATTTTTCTTTTGAAACCATTTGGATTGTGGTGCACCCAGGACAATAGGAATCTGATGAAGCCTTTGATATAATCTGCTGAGATTTTTTTTTTTTTTTTTTTGAAGCTGCCTGGATGAAACAAAGCTAAAGAGATTTGCACGAGACAATGCCCGTGGGCTGCACGTGCGATGCTGCACATGCAACCTGCTGCCATGTGGTGTATTGTGAGTGGAAGAGAATGGCTTCTTTTGGGAAAAAGTGACTAATATATTAGTGGGGCACAGAGATCAGTGTTTGGGATGACTTTTCATTTTCCCAGGGACTGGGTTGGACATGATAAGAGGTGTTGGAGATGGTGGAAAGAGCCCAGTTGCTGTGGGATGGAGCTGGTGGGGCTGATCACTGGGTGCACGGATGGCCAGCAGCACTGCTCCTTGCTGTTACTCTTTAACTCTTTCTATTTAATTGATGTTCTGTTATCAGAGGGGTTAGCCCCCCTTTAATACACAGCATAAGCTGGACTTTTCTTGGGTTGCTTGTTCATCCTCACTGTGTCCCTGGCAGGTCTGCAAAGTCAGCCATCCCTGCAGGCATTCTCCTGCCTAGAAGTGTGATGGAGCTAAACTCATGTTGCAGAAAAATTTCATTGTAAAAAACCCACTGAGAAAACCAAAAGTTTCTTATTTACTGGACCAAAACCAGAATATTGGACTTTTTTTTTCTCATTGTATATAACAAGAGTGCTGTTGTGAAGTATAGAAACTGTATTGCAGATAAGCAATTAATAGAATAATAGAATCATAGAATGGTTTGGGTTGGAAGGGATATCAAAGTCCATCCAGTCCCACCCCCTGCCATGGGCAGGGACACCTCCCACTGGATCAGATTGCTCCAAGCCCCATCCAACCTGGCCTTGAACACTTCTAATGCTTAGACTCATGAGCACTCGTTTGCAAAGTTGTTTGGCTGCAAGCTTTTCTACTGCTGCTGTGGTCCAGACAAAATCTCAACATTGAATTAGTTTCCTTTTTACAGAATACTTCCCTCTGCAGCTTGCGCAATCCCTGTTGGAACAGGGCATGGGGGATAAATAATGATTGCTTCTTCAGGCCAAAGCAAGGATGCATAGAGAGGGTGATGGACCCTTTGAAAAGGAGAAGGAAGCCCCTAGCTCTTTGGGATGTGGATATCTTCACCAGAATGTTGCCTTGTCCTCTTGTGCTTGTGCTTCGCCCTCAGCAATGCTGTTTACTGATGGAGTGAGATTTACCTCTAAAAAAAACTTCATGCCTCTGCCACAATATTTAATGACGTTATCAAGATGGCTAGGAATGGATTTTTAAGCTTGAAAGGAGATGACAACCTCGTCACGCGATATGCCAGATGATGGGTAAATTGAAACTTCTCATCATTATTTATTGAAAACAGCTACTAGAGTCTACCCAGAATTTTCAGCCTGACAGGGCTCATTTATTTCATATTTTAAACATTAAAAAAACAACAACGGGGGAGGCTGTCATTAAGATATCAGTGAATCAAACCATTGAATGAGATAATTGTTAACCAAAGAGGAGTTAGCTGAATTTTTAATGCAGTGTCATTGTGGCTTGGAGGTGAAATCTGCTGAATTTACCACACTTTACATGTAATCATATCATTAGGAAATGGTGTTTCATGAAAAACACCATCTTTACTTGTCTCCTGCCCCTCATATAAGTCCCTAGCACCTCTGTGTTGCCCAGTGATGCTTGATGAAGTTGTAGGAGCCTTCCTTGGTGTTTTTGGTTCCTATCATGCTGAAGAGCCTTTTGGTTTCTTTCTCATTTCAAAGGCTTCGAGACCAGGGTTGTACATCACTCCTCCAGGGGCTTCATTTATGCCTGAAGGAGGGCAACTTGGGGCAGGTTTTAAGGAAAAGCCCAGCTCTGAGTTTACAAATATTGACCAGGGAAGGTTCAAAAAAGGTGTAAAGTGCTCTCAAAGAAAAGGAGCAAAGAGGTTAGTGAGAGTTTTTAGGGTAACTGGAGGAGCGGAGGAAGAGTTTTAGTTATATCAACCCCAAGAACCTCCTGTTTGTTTTCTGCCCCTGCCCCCTGGTTTCTTCTTGTCCACGAGGAGACAGGAGACTGTGTCCTAGTGCAATATTAGGCTCAAAAGTCCATCATTTGTGAAAATCTTAGGATATCCCTTTCTCCTTAGATCCTGTTGTACAGATAACGTGATGGGACACATGCCCTGAAAGGATAGCTCTTCCTTTCTCTATCCTTCCCACATTCCTGCAGGTGTCAATGCTTGTGGGCACTGGACAGAAGGAGGAGAGAGCTGAATCTGGCTCGTCCTGCACCCCATGTACCACCCTGGGGTTACACCTTAGTCCTTTAGGCCATGAGTGGCTGCACCCTGGGGGCTCATTGGGAAACTCACAGGTGGAAGCTGTGCCAGGACCAGGTAGGAGCTCAGCAGTGGTGTCAGTCAGGAATATTGCTTGCCATGGCTTTCAATTTGCAGGTATGGACAGCGTGGGATGGCAGGTATCGTTTCTCTGCATGGAGTGAAGGACTTTGAACCCAGCTTCTCTGAGAGCAGCGGTGAAGAAGAGGAGCCAGGCTCATCTTTCCATGCCCCATGGATGTGCAAGGATGAAGAGACTGATGCTTGAGCAGCTTGTGCCTCACCAGGCATATGGTCTAAGCAGGTTTTCCCTTCCCCTAGGAAAGCATCATTTTTCTGACTTAGAGGGATGGTTCAGCATGCCAAAATGGTGTTTTGAGTTTGTGGCAATTTAGCAGCAGGCAGTGAGCAGAGTTTTTCAAGCTAGCAGGGCTGAGCTAACTTGATGCAGAGTGATCTGCCCCAGTGCTTGCTGCTCTTGCATGCTGTGATTTGAGAACAGTGAAACTCCAGCCCTGAGCTGGGTTTCTTTGGTTTGCAGGCAATATTTCACCATTTGGTTGGTTGCAGTGTTTCATTGGGAAATTTCAATGAGAAATTTCACTCAAGAGCCTAAAAAGAGGATACTGGGGATGTATTGATAGAATCACAGAATCCCTAGTTTGGAAAAGACCTTTGAGATTATCAAGCCCAACCATACTGTTCACTACTAAATCATATCCCTCAGCACCTCATCCATCCGTCTTTTAAACACCACCAGGGATGGGGACCCCATCACCTTCCCGGGCAGCCTCGGCCAGAGCTTGAGAACACTTTCAGTGAAGAATTTTTTCTTAATGTCCAATCTGAACCTGCCCTTCTGCAACTTGAGGCCATTCCCTGTCGTTCTATCACCTGTCACTTGGGAGAAGAGACCAGCACCCACCTTGCTGCAATCTCCTTCCAGGCAGTTGTAGACAGTGATGAGGTCTCCCCTCAGCCTCCTCTTCTCCAGGTTGAACAACCCCAGTTCCTTCAGCTGCTCCTCATAACCCTTGTTCTCTTTGGGCCCCTTCCCCAGCTCCGTTCCCTTCTCTAGACGTGCTCCAGCCCCTCAATGATCTTCTTGATGTGAGGGGCCCAAAACTGAACACAGGATTCAAGGTGCAGCCTCACCAGTGCCGAGTACAGGAGCACAATCCCTTCCCTGCTCCTGCTGGCCACACCATTTCTGATCCAAGCCAAAATGCCATTGCACCCTTAGCAAGTTTGCAGACGACACTAAGCTGGGTGGAAGCTGGATCTGCTGGAGGGTTGGGAGGCTCCAAAGGGATCTGAACAGGCTGGACCGCTGGGCTGAGACCAATGGCAGGAGGTTTAACAAGGCCAAATGCCGGGTCCTGCACTTGGGGCACAACAACCCTGAGCAGCTCCAGACTAGGAGAAGTCTGGCTGGAAAGTGCCTGGAGGAGAGGGACCTTGGGGTGTTGGTTGACAGCGACTGAACATGAGCCAGCAGGGGCCCAGGTGGCCAAGAATCATAGAATCATAGAATAACCAAGTTGGAAGAGACCCACCGGATCATCGAGTCCAACCATTCCTATCAAACACTAAACCATGTCCCTTAGCACCTCGTCCACCCGTGCCTTAAACACCTCCAGGGAAGGTGGATCAATCACCTCCCTGGGCAGCCTCGGACAGGGACCAATGACCCTTTCTGGGAAAAATTTTTTCTTAATGTTCAGCCTAAATCTCCCCTGGCAGAGCTTGAGGCCATTCCCTCTCGTCCTGTCCCCTGTCCCTTGGGAGAAGAGCCCAGCTCCCTCCTCTCCACAACCTCCTTTCAGGTAGTTGGAGAGAGCAATGAGGTCTCCCCTCAGCCTCCTCTTCTCCAGGCTAAACACCCCCAGCTCTCTCAGCCGCTCCTCATAAGGCCTGTTCTCCAGCCCCTTCACCAGCTTCGTTGCTCTTCTCTGGACTCTCTCCAGAGCCTCAACATCCTTCTTGTGGTGAGGGGCCCAGAACTGAGCACAGGATTCGAGGAGCGGTCTCCCCAGTGCCAAGTCCAGAGGGAGAAGAACTTCCCTGGACCTGCTGGTCACGCCGTTTCTGATCCAAGCCAAGATGCCATTGGCCTTCTTGGCCACCTGGGCCCCTGCTGGCTCATGTTCAGCTACTGTCAACCAAATTATCAGGGAGAGTCCTATGCAGTATTCTGGAAAAAAGCAAGGAAGAGAGGTTTGGATTTTTTTTCCTCAAACGTACAGGAATTTGTGACACAAGGAGCCTGGTGTGGTCAGGTGTGTCACGATGTTGATAGCTAACCTGCAGATTGCATCAGTAGCAAATACGGTTTGCATAGTAATGTGTGCTATCCTGCCTGTTTTTGGCTCAGGTGCCAAGGTTTAAATGCCAAGTGGAAATGATACGTGAACTTAGCTGCAATACCTCTATGAGGAGGCAAAACCCCAGAGGAGGCTGGTAGGATGCACACCCTGGCTGGTCATGGATTTGTTACTTTGCCCTCCCATTCAGAAATAAGAAGGATGTGCCAAAAATACTGGTTTTTTAAATTATATGGTGCAATGTAACATGGTGTGAGATGGAAAGGTGGTGTGTCGTCATCGAAGCCATGCTTCATCTGCCTGGACTTCCATCCATCCCATCTTCTGGAAAATGGCAAATTTAGGCTGTGGTGCGTCATCTCTCAGGATTCAATGGAGTCCAGTGCCACGATCCTTATCTCCAGTATGGGCCCTGTGTGCAGTCACCTAGAGCCCCTCGAAGCCTGAGCAGCTCATTTTGCATCCCACATAACATCCCATTTAACCTGCGGATCCTGGGTTTCCCAGCAGATCTGAAGAGAGGATTTAGTGCAGTGGATCAGACAAACTTCAAACATTAGCAGATCAGCTATTACAAAGTGCCACAAATTAGTTTTTAGGTAATATTCCATATTTAGATGAAAGTGCAGCTTCACAGAGTTTGATGGCAGTCACTCCATAAAGGAAACACACAGAGGAAAATCGAGTTATATGTGTTTATATCTAAAGGTTTACGTGTGTTTGTAGCTAAAGGATTAAACATGTGTACCCCATCCTCTGTGTCACTTAACAAAGGTCTCAAAGGATCATCACGCTTCTTCCCAATTCTGTTACCTTCCACCTGGGTGTCTGGCATTCAATCTGAAGTTCTAATCCCAAGTTCTGTGAAGAATACTCTTCACAATAATTTAATAGAGAGGTACAGCACCCTTGTTGACCTGGGGAGAGAGTCTGGCATGACCAAAAAATAATTGGGAAATTGTATCCCTACAGACTATTTCACAGAATCATAAAGGCTGGAAAAAATCTTTAAGATCGTGGGGCTAAACGGTGAACCCAACACTGCCAGCTCCACCACTAAATCTTGTCCTTGAGCAACACATCTTCACATCTTTGAAACACCTCCAGGGATGGTGACTCCATGATTGACCCACCCCTCACACAACTGTTTGGTCCATTAGTAATATTTAGGTCTGGATTTGTCTTGTTTTTCATTGGATTTCTTCACTGTTCTTCAGACAGGTTGTTATCTTGTCTCATGGCAGCTGGTGTTGGCCTATATCTTTGAAGGCTCCATATTTTCTGATTTTTCTTGACTCTGGAGACTCTGTTTTGACTAAACAGAAAGTTTGGTAAGTTTTAAGTGGGAATGTACAGCTTATGGCCTGATCTTTCAGCAAATGCTGATACTTGTGCTCAGAAACCTAAGCAAACAACATACTAAGTAACACAACATCTTAACACTAAATGATATATTCTATTTAAAATGTTACTTATTTAAGCTTAAAAACTACTCCCTGTTAACGATGAGAGTTGCCTGCTGTGCAGTCCGGTTGCCATCCTGGGAAGATTCAAATGGGACTCACCAGTGATCTGGGGATGGTAAAACCTCTCCTTGACTTGAGAAGGATCCTTAAAATCATAGAATCATAGAATGCTTTGGGTTGGAAGGGACCTTTACATGTCATCTGGTACAACGTGTCATCTGAAGCGAGTCCAGAGAAGAGCAACGAAGCTGGTGAGGGGGCTGGAGAACAGGCCTTATGAGGAGCGGCTGAGAGAGCTGGGGGTGTTTAGCCTGGAGAAGAGGAGGCTGAGGGGAGACCTCATTGCTCTCTACAACTACCTGAAAGGAGGTTGTGGAGAGGAGGGAGCTGGGCTCTTCTCCCAAGTGACAGGGGACAGGACAAGAGGGAATGGCCTCAAGCTCCACCAGGGGAGGTTTAGGCTGGACATTAAGAAAAAATTTTTCACAGAAAGGGTGATTGGTCCCTGGCAGAAGCTGCCCAGGGAGGTGATTGATTCACCTTCCCTGGAGGGGTTTAAGGCACGGGTGGACGAGGTGCTGAGGGACATGATTTAGTGTTTGATAGGAACGGTTGGACTCGATGATCCGGTGGGTCTCTTCCAATCTGGTGATTCTATGATTCTATGATTCTATGCACCCACCTGCAATAAGCAGGGATATCTTCAGCTCGATCAGATTGTTCAGAGCCCCATCCAACCAGACCTTGGATGCTTCCAAGGATGTGGCCTGCCCGGACAACCCATGCTATTGTTTCATCACCCTCATTGTAAGACATTTCTTCTTTTTATCCAGTAAATCTCCCCTCCCTTAATTTAAAACCAGTTACTCCTTGTCCTGTCACAACAGGCCTTGCTAAAAAGTCTTTTCCCAGCTTTCCTGTAGCCCCCTTTAGTAAGGAAGCTGCTCTAAGGTTTCCCAGGAGCCTTCTCTTCTCCAGGCTGAACGACCCCAACTCTCAGCACAAGGGGAGATCTTTACCATACAGCCGCAGTGCCCAGCAAAGAAGTCTCACTTAGGCGGTCATGTTTATGGGATAAAAGAGTTTGGCTCGTAGTTAAATTGCACACAATAAGCTGTGCACGAGGCTCCTTATCAGTTTTCACTGTATTGCTTTGCTCTTCCTGGGTTTCCCGGAGGAGTTCTCGGCTTGGCCGTGGCTCACACATTAACCTCCCGTGGAGCCTGAGCCAAACCACTGATGTTTTGGTTAAGGTGGGGTTGAGTGCATCTGTCACACAGAGCAAGTATTTTAAGGTGTTGCTCTTCGGTAGTTTGCTCCAGGGAACCTTTCAGCACCTGCTCTAATTCCAAGCTATTACTGGAATAAAGTCTGCAATGCTTTTATGCTCTCTTCTTGTCAATGTTGCTATGTAACCCGCACTGCCCAAGTCAAATGGAAACCTGATGTGTACAGGGATGGTTTTAGTGTTTTTGTGCTGAAAAAGGAAACAGCAAGAGAAGGAAGAGAAAGATTATTTATTTATTTATCTTTTCTTTTTGTGGAGGGAACATCTAAATAAAACTCTAGATGTAATATCAGGTATAGGTAAGTCTTTAACTCTCTGCACTGTGTTAGTGGCGGTTTCTTCTGCCTTTTGTGTGCAGGATTAACTGTGGAATACCTCCCTCCTGGAGACCGATGGCAACAGAAGCAACAGACACTAAAAACTGGTGATAAGGTGGATTAAAAGAACACCAACCAACCATATCAGCAAAGGAGGGGAATGGTGTGTCTTCCTTGAGTGACTTTTGCCACCACCTCAGCTATGGCACTTCCCTGCCAGGATGAGTGAGGAACAAGTGTTGACACAATTAAAAAGGCAGCTATTGATTTACTGATTATTCCTATTGACAGAACACCACAGCCCAAGAGATCTGAGCCGGGGCACGCTGAATTTCCTCTGATCTCAAGGACCTCCTGGACTTTCCCTGCTTCCCTTTGCCTTACCAGCATGGGTAGCTCTTTTTTATTTGTCTATTATTGCTGGGGTGTGTGACAGCACATCCGGAAATGAAAATTGATGGTATCCCCGTTATTTGTAATTATTTGTTTCAAAAGTCATCTTCAGGACAGTGATGAGCAAGTGATCAGCAACAATCTGCATGAGTTTGTGGTACCACGGGTGGAGACGACGGGCAGTGGTGGCAAGGGGGTTGGCTCCTGGAAAGCCACACACGCAGCACATGTGAGCTGGAAGAAAATTAATTACCTGCCAATCACTCAGTTTTGATCAGCGCTGACATAACCAAGCGAGCTGGGAACGTAAGAGGGATTTTGAGTTCATAGTTATTTCATTAACTTATTACAGTTATTACAGTCACTTACGACTTCTGAGCAACCCCCGCCGCTGTGTTCCAGCAGGATGAGGCTCTGCTGAAGCAGGCAGAAAACCTGGTGAAACAGTGTGTTTTTTTCCTGATACAGCTCTTCAGCTGAACAGTGCTAAATAGGTGGGATGCTGCTGGGGCAGGATCCTTTCCACGGGTCTTGTGGTCTCCAAACCTGATGGAAAAGGCAGGCTGATAAGTGTGTGGCACAAAGCAAGAGCAATGGCAGTGCTTTTGCTTTGGGAGAATGCATCTGAGCTTTATACACACACATACGAGCCAAATACTGGGAGGAAGCGTTGATCTACTGGAGGGTCGGGAGGCTCCAAAGGGATCTGAACAGGCTGGATCCATGGGCTGAGACCAATGGCAGGAGGTTCAACAAGGCCAAATGCCGGGTCCTGCACTTGGGGCACAACAACCCTGAGCAGCCCCAGACTAGGAGAAGTCTGGCTGGAAACTGCCTGGAGGAGAGGGACCTGGGGGTGTTGGTTGACAGCGACTGAACATGAGCCAGCAGGGGCCCAGGTGGCCAAGAAGGCCAATGGCATCTTGGCTTGGATCAGACACGGCGTGACCAGCAGGTCCAGGGAGGTTCTTCTCCCTCTGGACTCGGCACTGGTGAGACCGCTCCTCGAATCCTGTGTTCAGTTCTGGGCCCCTCACCACAAGAAGGATGTTGAGGCTCTGGAGCGAGTCCAGAGAAGAGCAATGAAGCTGGTGAAGGGGCTGGAGAACAGGCCTTATGAGGAGCGGCTGAGAGAGCTGGGGGTGTTTATCCTGGAGAAGAGGAGGCTGAGGGGAGACCTCATTGCTCTCTCCAACTACCTGAAAGGAGGTTGTGGAGAGGAGGGAGCTGGGCTCTTCTCCCAAGTGACAGGGGACAGGACAAGAGGGAATGACCTCAAGCTCCGCCAGGGGAGATTTAGGCTGAACATTAGGAAAAAATTCTTCACAGAAAGGGTGATTGGTCCCTGGCAGAGGCTGCCCAGGGAGGGGGTTGATTCACCTTCCCTGGAGGGGTTTAAGGGATGGGTGGACGAGGTGCTGAGGGACATGGGTTAGTGTTTGATGGGAATGGTTGGACTCGATGATCCAGTGGGTCTCTTCCAACCTGGTGATTCTCTGATTCTGTAATTCTATGATTACATACATGTTACAGGCATATATATTTTACGCACGCTATAAGACATCTCTGCTCTTTTGTGTTGGCTTCAGCTTTTCCTGCAGACCCTGAATATCACTATTGCCTTTCCCTCAAGCAGTTTATTTTAAGCCTCCCTTTGTCAGAGACCTTGCTATTACAGTATTAGGGCAAAATTTAGCTAATAATTACCTTCTGTGAGGAAAAGAAGTTGGCATGAGAAATCTTCCTTGGCTTTTAGTGTTTGATGGGAACGGTTGGACTCGATGATCCAGTGGGTCTCTTCCAACCTGGTTATTCTGTGATTCTGTGTGATTCTGTGATTCTCCAGGTGAGCTTCTGAAAAAGGCTGCTACAATATCTGCCTCGGAAATTGTCACTTACCATACTGCAGGAGCCTGTGTTGGAAAACAGAGAAAGTATTGTGGCTGTAGCACCACTGGAAACTAGATTTAGAGTTTATTTTCTCTGTGGTGTGAGGAGATAGCTTCAGTTAACAGCCTGAGCTGGATTGAATGAACCTGGTCCCTGTGTAGCATTTCTTTTCTAGAGATCTGGAGGTAATTCCCCCATCTGGGTAAACAGGTGTAATAGATGTTCTGCAGGCTTCCCCAGCCCTTCCCCAGGCATCTATCATATCTAGGCCTCCTTAATGATAGCTCTGTGTGTTATAAACCTGGTCAAAACAAGCTATTCTCTGACAGCCTGACAATAATAACAAAACTACGGCTTTTCCAGGCTCATGAAAGGTCCTTTGAAGACTTTGTCTTTATCCCAGTGAACCCAGGATTTAATCTGGAAAGTTTGAAATGAAAAGTGACAGCTTTCCATCCTTCCTGGGAGGCAAAGTCAGCCTTGGAGAACAGTCTACTTAAAGGAACCACAGAGCGGCTGAGGTTGGAGGCAGTGTTGGGAATCGTCCAGTCTCACCTCTGCTCAAGCAAGATAAACTACAGCTAGCAGCCCAGGACTGAGTCTGGCTGGAATTTGAATATCTCCAAGCACTGAGACTCCATAAACTTTCTCTGTGACCTGCTCCAGTGCTTGAGCGTGTCCAGAGTACATTCAACATGTCCCTGACTCTATTGTACTGGGTAGCTGTGCAGGGATGATGCTCGTGTTCATCCTGGTGTCTTCCAGCACCCGAGGTCTTTCTCTGCACAACTTAGCCCCACCATGTACTGATGCACGGGGCTGTTCATCTCCAGGGAGAACATCAGGTGTTTCCCTTGCTTGGACATCATGAGGTTCCTCCTGGCCTGTTTCTCCTGCCTGCCCAGGGTCCCCCAAATGCAGCTTCTGGGGATCTACCACAACTCTTACCCCAAACACTTCCATCCAGAATAACCAAACCTATATCTAACCTGACGTCTTCCTTCTTGTCTGGGTCTTTAACTTATTTGCCCATCACTTCATCAGTTTCTTGTTGCTACATAAACAGGAAAAAAAATAATCTTATTTACTTTTGCTGTTAACATTATTTTCACTTACTGCACAGGCTGCTGGTGAGTTTTATTAATATACTATTTGTCAGTACTTAATGCATGTTTGTAAAATGGCTCAGAGGTAATTTGCTGTTTCTATTTAATTTTTAATAAGGTAGCTCTCTTCATTACACTGTTTGCTGGAGAGGTTTTATTTAAAAATATTGAAGCTGTGACTGTTGTGTTTTAACACTCTAATCCAGCCGTGATGACAGCAGAGCTGCTTTGGTGCAGATATGTCCTGTGTTTGGCATCTAACTCTTGTGTGAAGGCTGCAGCAGGCAATGAACTTCGTGGATCTCCTCCGTCTGCCACCGTGGCGCTCAGCCCTGGGGATGAAGCACGCAAAAAATAGCACGATGAAGGTAGTTCCTGGCACCTATTTTTAACTTTCTCACTTATATTTGGTTTCAATTCTTCGATGAGAGTTTTGGAGTCTTCCTGGAGTGGAGGTCCATGGGTCTGGGAGGTAACCTTCCTCAGGAGGAGAAGGTGACCTGTAGGACCTGATGGGTTTTCCCACTACTGGAGGATCCTAGAAGGAGACCAGGAGGGGAAGGTGGGAAGAACTGCGAAGATGCCTGTTTGCAGAGGGCCCTTTGATACCACTTCTGTTACAGAAAATGCTCCCTCATGTACAACAGTTAAGCCTAGAGTGTTGACTTATATTGTTAAATCATGGATGTAACCACTGAAACGCGTACCTGGGGAGGTCAAGTTTTAAATGCTCCATATTTTTGAAGTCTTTTAAGATGCCAGTGCTTTGCCATAGAGGTCCTGGCTTGTTTTATCAAGGCATTTATTGAAACTGGTCTCCTAAGCCCTATGCAGAGCCGGGGCGTGATGGGAATCTCCTCCCACCTTAAATCTCAGCCCATTCCTGAACCTCATCCTGTCACAGTCTCTTTGTACGCCGACGTACGGGTTCTGCTCTTATATCTAAATCTTCTATGCCTTAATGATTACGTCTTGTTTTAATTTATATGCAAAATTGATTCTCCCAGTCAATACCCCTGCAGGCTGAGAACCCTGCAGTACAAGTGGAACTTGACTCTGGCTGTAGGAATTTTAATTGTTGCTCCTGATAACTATTTAAGCTTAAGATGCAACACAGCTGGGGAATTTTTTGGGGTTTTTTTCTTCTAAGAAAAAGAAAAAGCCTGAATTTGTTTCTATATCAAAATCTATAGTAGGAAGCAAAGTAATTTTCTTCCTGAGCCCCCAGTAAAGTGGGATTAATCACATTTGTCTTCATCTCAGGTTTGTTGAAAATGGGTTTTAACTTTGAAGCTTTTTCTAAACCTTTAGTAGTTTGAGTACAACCTCTTGTATCAAGTGTCGAGAGCTCCTGGTTCATGTTCCAGCACAGAGGGTTATAGCTGCTTCTGTTAAAGATGCCTTTGGGTTTTTGCTTTTGGATTGCTGTTAAAGGCTTCCCTTTGGTTTTGCTGTTGTGCTGCAATAACACTGCAGAATGGAAATGAAAATAGTCAAAGGCAAGACATAAGTACATACCACTGCTTGATAGCAGCAAGATGTCCAAAGATAAGAAGCAAGGAGCTGAGCTTGGAGATCTGTCTGGTTTTAACAGCTGGCTTCTGGAGTGAGCTTGGATAAGTCATATAATTACCTTGATCTGCATTCATTCCTTAAATAAGCATGAACCTGTACATCACTGGTGTTTAGCCTACCAGTATCTCCCTCCTGAGTGATTGTACCTGATGCAAACTGCACCTCCTGTATTGATGAAGATCCTTGTAGTGCAGCAGAATACGTCCCAATACATTTTCAGCTAATGTATTTGCAATAGGAAATGTCGAAGCTCATGTTGCACGTAAGCTTTGTCGAATTTTCTAGCTACTAAACCATTTTGAAAAGACAAATGTCCTGTTCCAAAATGTATTTAAAATAATCTACTCACAGGTTCACAGTTTCAGAGTGACTCTGCCTTGCTGAGAAGCGTGAGCTTAGTTATTTCAAAAAGGTGAAAAATCAGTGCAAAAAATCTGAAGCAATTATTTCTATCTTGTGTGTTTAATCATAGAATCATAATCATAGAAGTCACAGAATGGTTTGAGTTGGAAAGGACCTTAAAGATCTTTAAATTCCAGCCCCCTGCCATGGGCAGGGACACCTCCCACTGGATCAGGGGCTCCAAGCCCCATCCAACCTGGCCTGGAACCCCTCCAGGGATGGGGCAGCCACCACTGCTCTGGGCAACCTCTGCTGGTGCCTCACCAACCTCAGCATGAAGAATTTCCTCTAGTATAAATCTCTCCCCTTCCAATTTAAAGCTATTTCTCCTTGTCCTGTCACTCCAAGCTTTTGTAAAAAGTCCCTCCCCAGCTTTCCTGGAGCCCCTTTCATCACTGGGAGCTGCTCTAAGGTCTCCCTGGAGCCTTCTCTTCTCCAGGCTGAACAACCCCAACTCTCTCAGCTTAGCCTCATATGGAATGTGCTCCAGCCCTTGCATCATCTTTGTAGCCTCCTCTGGACCCGTTCCAACAGTTGTGTGTCCTTATTATGTTGAGGAGGATGTTATGTAATATTTACTTTATTAATATTTGTAATTTGGGGTTCATCCAAATAACTGAAATTTTTAAACTCTTTATCCGTGCCAGAAGGATCAGTCCTAGACAAATCTGGGGCCAACCCCCCTTGCCATCTGCTTGCCTCTTCCATTTTTTAATCAAAATTTTCCAGCTTTGGGACAGGATGCTTCTGCAGGGGGGGTGGCGGAGCAAAGGAGATGCTGGAAAGAGCCAGGCTGCAGTCAGCTGTACACATGTCTCTTCCAATCCAACCTGGTTATTCTATGATTCTATGGTTCTATGTCATGGTGTTCATCACAGGCAATTGTCTTCAGTTTTGTCTTGACCCCTTGGAGCCCTTCAGGACGCACTTCAGGGAAAGCTTTTGAGAACATAAACTAAGGGATAACAACATGAGGCACCAACGCCTGAAGGGTGGAGCTGTTGAAATGTCAGAAGCGCTTTGTAGCTGTGCTGAGTCACTGTTATGTGACCCTATGTTTTAAGTAGAAAGGAAGAGAAAACCTTTTGTGAAGACCTGCTTTTAACTTGTCTACACCAAGCCTCTCCTTAGAGACAACCCTGCAAAAGGAACCCTGCTGGTGGCTGCATCGATTCGCTGCAAACCAGTTTGCTGGTGGAAACTGGGTTTTACTGGGCTGAGAGTGTTATATTTGATCAAGAATTATTTTTCTCCAGTTCTTGTCCTGAATCAGGTTTAATTTCTTCTCTTCTCCAACTTGCACAAAGTGCTTCAAGTGAGCCCTAGCTTTTTGCTGCTTGCTGTGAGCCGCTTCTCAGGGCACTCAGATCCAATATTAATGATTGAGGAGATGCAGCCACAATCATGGCCCTGGCTTCTCAGACACAGCTTCGCTTGGAAAATGCAGAAAGAAGTTATACCCTTTCATAAGTGCTTTTGTCTCTCTGGAGCTGTGCTTCAAGGGGATTTTTAGGCTTTTATTTTAGTTTTCATTGCAAATTAGAAGAGAAAGCATGTCAAGGTCTCCCTCTTTGCAGTGAAGTTGTGGCTGCAGAGCTCCTCGTTGAGATGCTTGGATGAGGATGCAGGTTTGCTGATTTTCCTGAAGCAGATTATCAATTGCCTTAGTTGATTGTGAGTACTATATCTAATAGATAGGTAAGAATGAGTAAAATATCTCTTTCTTTCCTTGCTGCACCTGTATTCTGCAATTTGAATAAAGAAGCTGGACTTTTTAGTGACTGTCACTTTAAAGTAAGGGAGCTGTCTCTGGAAATCAGCCCTACCTTTCTTGATCTCTCTACCGACATCTGTATTTTTCCCTAGCACTGGTTTCAGAGCAGCTTTGCTGCTGCCTCCATGCCATTATTGCACGTTCATGGGGTGAATGTTTCTACTGGGGGGTGTACCCTGGGAACTGGGTCCCTGTGCGACCAGGATGGGAAAGACAAAATGTTTCATAGAATCATAGAATCATAGAATAACCAGGTTGGAAGAGACCCACCAGATCATCGAGTCCAACCATTCCTATCAAACACTAAACCATGTCCCTCAGCGCCTCGTCCACCCATCCCTTAAACCCCTCCAGGGAAGGGGACTCAACCACCTCCCTGGGCAGCCTGTTCCAGTGCCCAATGGCCCTTTCCCTGAAATTTTTTTTCCTGATGTCCAGCCTGAACCTCCCCTGGTGGAGCTTGAGGCCATTCCCTCTCGTCCTGACCCCTGTCCCTTGGGAGAAGAGCCCAGCTCCCTCCTCTCCACAACCTCCCAGCAGCAATCACGGCTTCTTAGAGCTTGTACTAAGGGCTCAAATATCTCTGTGGATGTCAGGATCCTGATGCAGTCCTGGTGTTTGCAACCTGGAATTCCACTTTGTACAAAATCCTGCTTATAAAGGTTGTGCTGTGTCAGTTTTTCCTCCTCTAGCTATAACCCTTGATCTATTTATTGATGGTTAGCGAGATAATAGCTTTTGCTCGGGTTGTGCTCAGAAACGGGGCTGAGAAGTGTGGATGCAATGCGGCAACAGTGGCACTAATAAAAATATTCTGTGTTTTATGGTGCAGGCAGGTCACTGCTGGGGTGCCAGGAGTGTTGGGGAAACATAGATGGGTGAGTGACCCCAGATGAAGGCAGCAGTGTGAATCATCAGTGCTGTTGTGGCAGAGGGATTTGGGGGTGAACTCTCATTTTCTCGTCTCTCAATGTAAATATTGCATCCTTGTGGTCCTTGCATCCCTCTGCGTCTCTAAGCTCTTGCTGGTCTTGATGTTATTAGTTTGTTGTTCACCAAGACAGAGCTCAACATAATGTGATGGCTTCTGGCAGTCAGTAAAAACCAGGTAAGGCTAGAGTCAATATCATGACATACAGGAGAAATCTCAGTTCCTTTTTAGGTGCTCAGCACCATAATATTCTTAGAATCATCAGGTTAGAAAAGACCCACCGGATCATCGATTCTTGGGTTCCTTTTAGCATTTATTCCCTTGGTTTTCATTATTGCTGGGGTAAAGGCATGGCTTTAGCAGAAATTGCTGCTAGGATGGTGATGAGCATGTCCAAGTCCTCCTGTAGGTGTGTGCACAGCAGGAAAAGGGGTTGCCAGCCTCTGTTTGCTGGTGGGGCTAGCAAAGCTCTGGGATGACTTCAACTGCTCTGGCAGGGTGGGCTCTGCCCCCATCACTGCCTGGGAAGTCCTCACCAGCTGGGATTAAAGATTCTTGCAGGGGGATAGCAGTAACTGCATAGGTCTGCTCAGATGGGTTCTCTGTCTTCTCTTTACGGGAAATGTTTTGGCTCCTCTGCCATGAGCCTGTTTGCCTTCTCTCAGTATTGAGATGCGTTGCTGACTTGGGCACTTGCAGAACTCAAGGGGGAGCATGGATCAGCCAAAACTGGGGGGAACTGGATGGTCCCAATGGAACCTTTAAATGTGATTTATAAACGCACTTTCAGCTCTGTCGAAACCTCTTAAAGTTCTCAAGTCTTTGAACCCTTACACATAGTGGCATCTTGCCCAAGACCCTTTATGGGTGGTGGGAGGGCTCAGAAGTCCCTGTAGCACCATCATTTTACAGGGAAATAGAAGTCCTGCCCTGGAGAGGTGGTTTTGGGAGTATATGGGACATAGGGTACACGTAGTGTACAGCATAGAGTCGTACAAAGCTGATGTGATCCAGTCCCAGGACTTGTACCTATTATCCCTTGTTTTTTCTGTGTCTCCTCATAAAAAGGCAGTTTCCATGCTCTTGGCTGAAACCCTTTATGTACTGGCACATGGTAGTAATGTCTCCCCTAAGCCTTCTCCCTCAAGGCTGAACAAACCCAACTCTCTCAGCCTTACCTCGTATGGAAGGTTTCATAGTCCATGATCAACTTTTTGGCCCTTCTCTGCACCCTCTCCAGCCTGTCCACATCTTTTTTGCATAGCACTGACCAAAACTGGATGCAGAACTCCAGGGGTGGCCTGAGAAGTGCTGGGTAGAGCTGCTCTCCTACAAGGTGGAACCCATGCCCTCCAGGGTTAACACAAGAGCCTCATCCACCTTGCAGGGCTCCCCAGTACACACATGATTTGGAAATCTGCCTCGTTTCACACCAGAAAAGAAAGTGCAGAAAATTCTCACAAAACCGGTATGTTTTGATTCTTTGATTCTGTTGCAAAAGTACTTTTTGGATAAAACCAAACCGTTTCATTTCCATTTTGACCTTTCAGAAATGTTATTCCACAATGCATACTAGAAAATATTTGCATTAGGAAACAGCTTAACATGAAAGGTCAACATCTTTTATAGCAAAAGCGTGGGAGGAGGCTGCTCCATCATGCTGCTGCCCCAAGCAAGGCATGAGCATGATGGTCCACGGCAGGTTGACACTGCTGGAGGTCCCTTCCCCTTCCACCATCCGCTGGATCCTTCTCCTCTGTATTGCAACCCCAAAAAGTGGAGTCTCTGCCTTAGCTAAGATCTTAAAACCCCTGCCCACAGCTATACGTAGCTATATATAGTTGTTTGTATAAATATAGGTGTGTGCATACACCTTGCATAAATACTATATACTTGTATTATATGTCTGTTTTAATAGGTATACTTTAATGTGTGCTTGCACCTATATAACTTGCAGCAATGAACACCATCCAGCCACAGAAGGACTATAAAGATTTTATATTTGGCATAAAAAAAATCACTAGGCACATGGTAATTAGGAAGAAGGTTGAAATAATTTGCTCTGTGTATTTCTGTTTAGAACACATTGAATATTTCTTTCTCCTGCCTGGGTGAAACACAGAAACCTGACATGGAAAAAAAGATCTGTCAGAAACATTATGGCTTGGGATCACCTACTTGCCTTCAAGCCAGCATCTCATGATATGCTGTGGGGAGAAAATCTGTTCTTTTCAGGGAAAAAGACCCCAAGAGACATGAAACCCACCAGGAGGCACCTGCAGGGTGAGGGGCTACAGGGGTCAGATGCCAAAGTCACGGTGCATGTTGTCAGTTTGGGGACATTAAAGATGAAATGCTCCAGCCAGGATGCATCCTGCCTGAGAAATAGCATGATTACAGTGAGTTTGTGACTGAAATGAGAGAGAACAATATAAATAATGCTGCTAGTAATGTTTAATGATATCTAATAGGAATTTGGTTGGACTCAATGATCCGGTGGGTCTCTTCCAACCTGGTTATTCTATGATTCTATGATTCTATGATTCTAATAAATAATTTTAATAATAATCGTAGAATCATAATATGGTTTGGGTTGGAAGGGGCATTAAAGCCCATCCAGTCCCACCCCCTGCCCTGAGCAGGGACACCTCCCACTGGATCAGATCAAAGCCCCATCCAACCTGGCCTTGAACCCCTCCAGGGATGGGGCAGCCACAGCTTCTCTGGGCAACCTGGGCCAGGGCCTCCCCACACACATAATGAAGAATTTAGTCCTAATGCCTGATCTAAATCTTCCCCTTCCAATTTAAAACCATTCTCCCTCATCCTGTCACCCAGGCCCTCGTAAAAAGTTCCTCCCCAGCTTTCCTGGAGCCCTTTTCAGCACTGGAAGCTGCTGTACGGTCTCTCTGGAGCCTTCTCTTCTCCGGGCTGAACAACCTCAACTCTCTCAGCCTGGCCTCGGAGCAGAGGTGCTCCAGCTCTTGCATCATTTCTGTGGCCTCCTCTTGGACTCAGATCCTTCTTATGCAGTGGATTCCAGAACTGAGAGTTTTCCAGCCGTCTGAAGAACCTTGCAAGCCTCACCAGAAATGGTGGAAATTGCTGGGGTTGGTAAATGCAGCATCTTTTTTTTTTTTTTTTTTTTTTTTTTGTGCAGTGGGTAGAATTCCAGCAAATATAGGAGAATTTGGCACCAGTGTGGAGCAAGGTGCCAACAGCTGCTTTTATCAGCACTATTGGATGTCCTGAGTTAGGGGGAATCAATATTGGGGTTTCATGGAGCTGAGTGCACTTGGGGAAGCTCCCATCTCCCTGTGATCCTTCACCCCCTTATGCATATGTGAGCACAACACTGCGAGTTTTATTGCTGTTTTTTAAAGAAATCCTATATCTTTCAGCGTAGAAATGTTTCAGCCTGGTTATCATCTTGCTTTCACACAGCTCTCCAAATGCTTAGGGTGACCCTATGAAATTAATAGAAGTTGCATCTTAAAAAAAGAGCCCTGGATGGGAAAAGCTGGATGCAATTAAATTGGAAAGCAGCCCTGTTGCTCTCGGCTATTGAGAAGCAAAGCCCAGTCTCTTTGCTTGCTGATAGCCCCTGCACAGTTTGCTGTGGCTCCAGGCCCCTTGGAAGGAGGTACGTAACGGCTTGTCCGTGCAGTATGTCATCCTGATGGTCTGCTGGTCACTCTCAAACAAGTTTTACATCTGATTTTGTCTCCCTTCAGGGTAGCTGCTCAGCAGCTAGTTGCTTGGGCATATAATTGCTTTGAGAAAGGGACTGCCATGCTAAATAACTCACTTGGTGCTTGGAGTCGTTAGCTTTCGCTAACTTTTAGGATTTCTTTTATGCTTGCAGTTTTTCCTTCTTCGGTTTCACGTGTCTGTTGCGGGTGCACAGGAAAGCAAAGTGCTTGGAAATGAGATGCCCATACATCTTTCTCTTAGTGCAAATTCAGGAATGATGCATTTGCACCAGTGGTTTTCTGAACTGTGCTGTTATCCAGCTCTGCTGTGATTTTATTCCATTCTGTTTGCTACCGAAACCCATGGCTAAACCTTAGCAAGGAAATGTGATAGTCAGTCTTCCCCAGCCTGGTCTCCAAGGCACTGGTCATAGATGATGATTTCTGTTTTGCTGCCTCTGTAGATAAAGTCTCACAATGAGGGATGTTGGTTTGAAGGGAAAAAGGAACCAGGAAAACGCATTCTGGGTCGTAAGGAAGAATGTATCAGGTCAGCGTCTTTCAGTAGAGAAAAACTGATACAGGGGTAATTTTAGGGCATGGACTGGCTGCAAACTATCCCAGGAGAACATCTCATAGTCCTTTGCTTTGGTAAGTCCCCACTTGGAGTCCTGTGTCCATCTCTGGAGTCCTCAGCACAGGAAGGACATGGAGCTGTCGGAGCGAGTCCAGAGGGGGACACAAAGATGATCCGAGGGCTGGAGCACCTCCTGTATGAGGACAGGCTGGGAGAGCCAGGGTTGTTCAGCCTGGGGAAGAGAAGACTCTGGGGACAACTTAGAGCAGCTTCCAGTATGGAAAAGTGTTCCAGGAAAGCTGGGGAGGGGCTCTGCATCAGGGAGGGCAGGGGTAGGATGAGGGGAACGGTTTGAAGATGAAAGAGGGGAGACTGAGATGAGATCTTTGGGAGAAATGTTTTCCTGCGAGGTTGTTGAAGCCCAGGCTTCCCAGAGAAGTCATGGCTACCCCATTCCTGGAGAAATTCAAGGTCAGGCTGGACGTGGCTCTGAGCAACCTGATCTGGTTGAAAGTGTCCCTGCTTGTTGCAGGGTGTTGGACGAGATGGGACCTTTAAAAGTCTCTTGCAACCTAAACCATTCTGTGAACAGCCGTGTGAGAGCTGTCAGCTACCCACCAAGGGGTAATAGAAGTGGAGTTATAATACTGAGCTGCATGTAGCAGGTCTGATAGGTCATTTGTAAATATATATATATAGCTTTTTGCTCCGTTGCTGGTGGAGCAAAGAATTGAGGTTCATCTGAGGCAAAGATTTCTGGTTCACTTTCATGCTTTTAATATAAACCTACCTCAGTTTCCCCAGTAGAAAGCTGGGCAGACCTTGCCTGGGGCTAATGCAAGTAAGCCTAAAGTCTCTAGACATGCAAATTTGAGTCCTTTAGAGACTTTCTAATCTGGCAAGACACTTATTGACATATTCTCTGCTGTTGTTTAAAAATGTCTAGCTTTTTGTTTCCGTCTTGGCAGCTCTTTCACCCTGTGCATTCTCCCCGGAAAGTTTGCAAGTGCTTTTAATTGACTGAGAGCGGTTTGTGCTGTGCTCAGATCCCTGGGCACGGACAATTGGCTGATGAGGTTTTACTCCTGCTACAGTACATTGCAGCAGCAATGGCTTTTTCCTTTCAAAAAATCTGTTTTGGTGGAAAAAATAATTAATATGTTGCAAATTCTGGATTGCACTGAGCCACGTTGATTGGTTTTCTGCCCTAAGCGGCTTTATACTTGCTGAAAATGAACATTTGTGACCTTACATAAAGGCAGAGGAGAGACCAAAGCATCGCCTGCTCCCGGGGTCCCCCACGCACAGACCCCTGGGGACATCCCAGCTTGCTGCATCCTCCAGAGGTCACCTGCTTTCCTTACTCCGGGCTTTCTATGAAAGGGAACAACTTGGTCCCTCCGCTGGTGGTGAAAGCTGCTTTGTAATGGTGAGAAATTACATTATTACAAGAAAGTTGCATTCCTTGTAATGGGAAACACATGAGCATGTGCTGTCAGCTCTCCCTGAAGACTAAACAGCAAAAAGCCATTGAAAATAAAAAAAATCCACAGAAACCATGATATAAAAGCAACTCTCCCCAATGATCTAATGCTTCCACAGTTTAGATAAGAAATAAACCCAAGAGCGCTTAAAATTTTCTGTGCTGGATGTGAGACATTGTTTTAACACCTGAGAACGTGCTTCGAAACATCATCCACTGCTTCAGATCCCAACACCTGGGTCAGCTGCTTCCCAGAGCTTTCACTGCCCCTATGCTCCTGGCTGAAGTAAACACACATTCTGAATCCTGATGGGATTTACATCCGTTTGATTATTGATTCTGGCTGTCAATTTGTAACACACACCTTTTTCTTGGTCTTGTAGAATGTGGGTGCATTTGGTTTATTCAGCGTGCTGGAGATTATAGAATCATGGAATCACCAGGATGGAAAAGACTTCTTGGATCGTCGAGTCCAGCCATTTCTATCTGACACTAAACCATATAAAAGATATAAAAGTATAGGCCAAGAGTACAAAATCCCGACGTTTTCTTGGAAAATTGCCTTCTTTTCCCCTTTTTTTTCCCCCAGCAGAAATGAATGCAGACCAATCAGAGCATTGGATTAGTGAAGCTTGACCTGCTAAATTGAACCAGACAGTTATACAGCATCAGACGTTCACTACATTGACCTTTTTAATGAGAAATAGGTCTATTAGGTCTGTTTTACTCTCAGTAAAATATTTTATGAATCTGAGTGGTGCTTTCCATCACTTAGGTATGTATCAAGTTATAGAGGGTAGGTTATGACACGACCAAGTAAAATTAGCTTCTTGATGGCTTGTCCAGGTGGAACATGTCTAATTTGTTAACTTGCTGACCCCTTCTCTCCCTGTGCCAAAAGCTTCAAGAAAAAAAAAAAGAAGAAAAAAGCTGCCTTTACAAGGGAAAGGCAAAGGCGTTCCGCAGAAGCTTCCTTGGCAAATCTCCATCAGCTTGTGCCCCATCAAAAAACAAAAATGAAAAAGCCAAGCTCCAGGACTTCTCATTTTTTTGCAGAGTTTTTGTGTTTGTTTATCCTTTGAAGGGGAGGTGCTTGAGCGGTGACTGTGCTGTATCAGGTCCTCCTCTCCTTTGTTCTCCTTCTCCTCCTCATTTGATCTCAACACTTAAACCAGCTCAAATTAAGCAATTGCTTCAGATTTTTTTTTTTTAACCAAGGTTCGAATTAGTTCAGGCTTGTTTTCTCTGGGGTTTGAAGCCCTGAATGCAGAATGCACTGCACACAAGCTAAGAGCCTGGTAAACGCAATGTTCTTTAAAAGCTATTGAGATTGTGGGCTATTTTAGAGGAGTCCACAGGGATTACAAAAAGCTC
Organism: Phaenicophaeus curvirostris; assembly: GCF_032191515.1. Classification (NCBI taxonomy): domain Eukaryota; kingdom Metazoa; phylum Chordata; class Aves; order Cuculiformes; family Cuculidae; genus Phaenicophaeus; species Phaenicophaeus curvirostris. The sequence continues at coordinate 75,396,643 of NC_091431.1, forward strand.
CATTTACCCAGACTTACTCTCGACAGTGATCACTCGATGTTTTTGGGAAAAGACAGTTGATGCTATTAAATTAATTTCTATCTTGGTTTTTATGCTGCACGCAAGTAAAACCCCTCAGAAGTGCATGTTCACTGTGAGTGTCAGCGAGACCTTGTCTTTGCCAGGATGCAGTTTCCTCTTTGTCCCTTAAGCCACTTAATAGTTGTTTATAAAAAGTCAGGTATAGACTTTTCCTATAACTTGACAGACATTCCTGGATGGGGGCACAGTCCCTAGATCTTTTGTGACAAACAGAAGAACGTACCATTTTATAGAAAGTGAATAGTCAATATTTCATTTCATAGTTGCCACATACAATTTTCCCTTTTATTTGGAGAAGATTAAATGAGAAAACTCAATTCATTATTGCATTTTGAAATATGCATTGGATTTCTCCGGATTGTTATTTTAGGCTGGCTTTTCTAATGCTGTTTCTTGGCAAGAATAGGGTCAGGGCTTTTTTCCTTGTTTTTTTTCTTTTCGTTTTTTTTTTTTTTCCCATTTAAGCTGCTATCATTGGAAACGTGTTCTTGCTGATTCACATTGGGGTTCCTGTTAGTGTCATCTGCTGAAATGCTGTTTGTGCTTTCAACGCATCAAGTGTCAAATACACGTTGTAGCTTTCCAGGTGCACCAGCCAACGTGCTGGGATTTTAAAGATGATCTTGGGCGCATTTTCCATGGAGATGGGAGTATTTCCCAGTCCTTTTTTCTTGCAAAAAAAGAAGCAAAATGAAAAACTCTTGAAGGAAATGAAAGCTGGTTATGAAGGCAGAGCTTTTCCTTGAAAGAAAGTTGTAGCTTTAGACAAGATGTGTTCAGAAATGTCCCCATCCATGACATCTGCATCTCCTCTGGGACTTTGTTGACCTTATGACAACTTTGTCATCCCAAGAGAAATGTCCTGGGTCACCTAGCTGAGAAGATGAAGCTGTGATGGGAGGTGCAGGAGCCCAGATGTGCTGATCATCTCTCTGGTTATGTGCCAGCAGACCTCAGACCATCTATGTCTCCATGCCTGCACACCTCCTTCTAGCCTGCACATCTCCAGGAGCTAACAGCCTAAAAAAAGGGGGCTTAAAAGGATTTTAGTGGGATAGAAATGAAAACACAAGAGCTAAATCCACATTTGTACAGTTTTGCAGTACTACGATGAAGTAAGAAGAATTAGAAATGCCCTGTACTTTGCAATTTTGGCTTTTGCAGGCATCAGCTTGGAGGTGGATCTACATGAGCTACATGCCAACATTTTTGTTGTCACTTAGCATGAAGGAGAGGTGTATCTGTAGATGGTGAGAGCTGGGTCTGGTCTGTCCTCATGTCCTGTGTGCCACCCCTGTCTCCTGCCACCAGCATTGTCCCAGCTCTCCTAACCCCTCCCAAGAAATGCAGGAGGTGAAAATGGTCCCTGCAAACCCAGCTCCAGTCATGCAGGAGTGGTGGGAGCTGCAAACGGGCTTCAGCCCCTTCTTCTCAGCTGTGACCAGCATGCAGAGATGAAGAAACACAGCTAGCTGAGCCCATGCACAGCAATATGAATCATACCCTGTGAGCAACGCGGCAAACAACTTATCCACGTCTGATCTACTAATACATATTTATTCTGTTAACAAGTAATTCATTCCTGAACAGAAAGCTCGGGAGCTGATTTATATCACAGTCAAATCAAATCTGAAAAGCTGCTAAATTCACCCATATAAATCACGAAAATTTTGTTTTTCCTATGGGCTGTAGAGAAAATGGGAGCTGAGAAAACATGGTACTTTGTGACTGTTAATAATTAATAACAGTTAATGAACAGCATGAGCACTGCTCCGTGATTACTAAGATTATTAATAATACTGATAATTATTTTAGTATCATGACAGTGATCATTCATAATAATGATGAAGGATAAGCACCTTGGAGTGCCCCTGTCACCCTGTTACACAGGTAAGTTTCTTGGTTGAATGAACGTGGCAAAGGGTCCACATTGCCCTTTGCAAGATGCTTTTACTCCAGATTTGTGGTGGGTGACAGTATAAATGAGTTTGTGGGTAGAAACTCCCCATCAGCCTTGCCCTCGGAGCAGTAAATCGCTGTCATTCCCTGGTTTAGTTGTATTTTCCTTAAACAACCCGGTTGTTTGTATGGGATAAATACACACTGGGGAATGTGCCTATCTCAAAATATTCTGTGGACTGAAAAATTCAGCATTCACTCTATTTTTATACCCACATTTTTTCCTTTTTCTTATTAAATAAATTCCTCTTTAGAAAGTTATTTTTCTCCTGTAACTTTCGTATATCTTTTGCATCTGTACAAAGTAAAATTACTTTAGCTCTAATTTCTATCATTTTAACAAACAACAAATAAAATGAATGTGGATTTCTTGGGACAGCAAAATGTTGGGAGCAGAAATTGCACCGAAGGTTTAAACTCCTTTGATTAAGTTTCCCTGAGAGGTTTAAGTGAGCGTGTCCTCATTCAGATTTGAGTTAATCTAAAGTTTTTCACAGACATCATGTTTTAAAGCTCTAAATCCATGGAAGACTTTTTTGAGCCTTCTGCCTTGCTGTGGCTACCCAGTGATGGTGCTGAATTTAATGTGTCGGTGATATATTCAACCCAGTGCACTGTAAATAGTCACTACATGTTCCGCAGAGCCTCGACCGCCTCCTTGCGCCGAGGCCCAAGACAGACTCAGATGGTGACATTTTTCTCCTTAATCCTTTTACGCCGCTTTCCATGCAAGAGATTTTCAAAGGATGCTAAATGTCACCAAAGGCCCCTCAGTCTTGCAAAACTATTTAAAAGCTGGGTTTTTATCCAAAGATACCACTTGGTTTTGGTGGCATCTATTCCAGTGTCCTTCCAGAGTGACCTGAAGGTTGCAAGAGTGTTGTGACCCCACATCAGGGCAAAGCCCAGGTGATGCTCGACTGAGGATTGGGATTTCCTTCTCCAGAAAACTCTGTGAGGTTATTGCATGATAGATAAAACACAGCCACTTCAGGCAAACAAACTAGGCTCGTGCTAATGAAATTGATTGCGTCTGCATCTTCATAGAATCATAGAATCACCAGGTTGGAAAAGACCCACCGGATCATTGAGTCCAACCATTCCCATCAAACACTAAACCATGTCCCTTAGCACCTCGTCCACCCGTCCCTTACACACCTCCAGGGAAGGTGACTCAACCACCTCCTTAGCCACCTCCTTGCAGGCTGGTTAATGCTAGCCTATGAACTGTTGCATGAGGGGAACGGTATCCCGTGGAAGAGGGAAGGAGAATGATCTGGTGATGTGTTATCTGGGTTTTGTTTTGTGTTCTTGGGCAGAAGGAAGGCGACTTCTTGGAATCACAGAGGGAAAGTTGCTACGAGTTGATGAAGGGGTTGAATGTATCTTGAATAAGTTCATGGATGACACTAAGCTGGGAGGAAGTGTTGATCTTCTTGAGAGTAGGGAGGGTCTGCAGAAGGACCTAGACAGGCTGAATCCATGGGCTGAGACCAACGGGATGAGGTTTAACAAGGCCACATACTGGGTCCTGCACTTGGGACACGACAACCCTGAGCAGCTCCAGGCTTGGGGAAGAGTGGATGGAAAGTTGCCTGGAGGAGAAGGACCTGGGGGTGTTGGTTGACAGCAACTGAACATGAGCCTGCAGTGGCCCAGGTGGCCAAGAAGGCCAATGGCATCTTGGCTTGGATCAGAAACGGCGTGACCAGCAGGGCCAGGGAGGTTCTTCTCCCTCTGGACTCGGCACTGGTGAGACTGCTCCTCGAATCCTGTGTTCAGTTCTGGGCCCCCCACTGCAAGAAAGACATTGAGGTCCTGGAGTGCATCCAGAGGAGAGTGATGGAGCTCAGGAAGGGGCTGGAGAACAAGTCATCCATGGAGTGATGGAGGGAACTGCAGTTGCTTAGTCTGGAGAAGAGGAGGCTGAGAGGAGACCTCATCACTGTCTACAACCGCCTGAAGGGAGGTTGTGGTGAGGTGAGTGATGATCTCTTCACCCAAGTGACAGGTGACACGATGAGAGGGAATGTCCTCAAGTTGCACCAGACTGGGCATTGGGAAAAAATTCTTCACTGAAAGTGTTCTCAGTCACTGGCAGAGGCTGGCCAGGGAGGCGGAGGAGTCCCCATCCCTGGAGGTGTTTAGAAGATGGGCAGATGAACTGCTCAGGTATCTGATTTAGTTGTGGACAGGTGTGGTTGGGCTTGATGATCTCAAAGGCCTTTCTATGATTCTAAGTGCAACAGTTTATCTTTCTATTCCTGCAAATGTTTTTGCTCTTTTCCTGAGGTATGTGCTGAAAGAAGTTGAGTGAACTGGTAATTTAAACAAAAGAAGACATCTGTCTGTGTTAGCTAGGCCATTTCCTTTCAGTCAGTTTGAAAAACATCTTTAAAACAACATAATCGGCTTAAATTGAAAGCCAACATTTAATTTTAAGGCTATTGTAAAAGAGTTTCTCTCCATTTCAAAGCTTTTTAACCAGGAAACTGCTGAAAACTGCTCTTCGCAATGACTAATTCTGGTTTTGATGAGTATGAGTCCTTAGACTAGATGGCTGTTGCTGAAAAAAAGGCATCCAGATCTATCACATACACCCTGGCACAAGAACTACCTTGTTGAACGCCTCCTGCAGCTGGTGAGCAGGCTCGGGGAGAGGGGCTCAGCTTTGTGACCGGCCTGGCACTCAGGGATTTGTCTGCAGACCTCCAGTACAAACCACAGTAAAACATTGCATAAAATCTCTTATCCTATCTGGACTAAGCAGCAGTTCATTATGCAAAGAATGAGATAACTGCATTTCTAAGAGAAGATCTTTTTATTTCTTACTTTAGATTCATCCCAATCAAGTCTCAGTTATTTTAATTCTTCATACATGGAGAATTTTTATTAACCATATTTCTGCATGTTTCTCAATTGTAAGCACAGATGAATGTACTGAGCACAACATTTCAAGTGCTTTATATGAGTTCATAACATTTCACAATGACCCTTGCAGTATTTGTTTAGATGAACACTTAAAGAACACCTGTTGGTGCTGGAAACAATGGTGCAGGTTCTTTTTTTTTGTAATTTTGTTTTTAATTGCTGTTTTGACAGAGGAGTAGGCATGCTTCTGTCACTTGAAATGAAAATCCTGCTAAGTGCCTACAAAATCTGCTCTGTGTTATCCCCTTTCCTCCTTTCCATCTCTAATTATCGGAGTTGCAAGAGCGACTGAAGGTAAAGTCTGCTCACACTTATTTTGGAAATTGAGATCAATATCTTGCTAAGCCATATGCACTTCTCTCCAGGGGGTTTATTTAGCCAGCTAGTATTTGTTTTGATAATAGCACCACAAGTTCTGTTTGATGTCAGTTTTGAAAAGGTATGTGAGTAAGTGGTGCCGAGTTGGCGGTTGAGGGAGAAACGTGCTTCATATGAACTGTGCTTCATATTCTACAGGTCTATGAATGAGAAGCTGTGTGAAGGGTAAAAAACCCCACAAGACTCAACAAGATGGTCCACGTTTGAATCCTACTTTTGCCCCCAAAGTGAAAAAAATCAGCCAAAACTGGAATAGGATCTGGTCCTTTGTGTCAACCAATTTTTGGGGTCTTGTTTTCTCACGTAAAATATAAACATTTTCCTTTGGAATACTGATGTTCTTTCATTGTCTCATTTCCCTTCCCTCATGCTTTACTCTTTTCCTCTCTCTTCACTCAAAGTAATAACACTGGAATAAATAGTTATACCTTTAACAGTGCGTGGCTTTTGGTATATTTTCTTTCATTTGCAAAGCATGACTATACAGTTTCAGCCTGAGTATTTTATACGTGATGGGGATAAAATCCTGAAAGCTAAGACAAGTGAGAAAATGATGTCTCCACAGAGCAACCTATGCCAACAACCTCCCAAGGTGGCAGCAAACACTTCCTTATTTAAATCAGGCTAAAAAAACCCACCCTACTGATGCTGATATTTCAGGATGACTCACTCATGCATTCAGAATGGAGGAGCATCTTCCCATTTCTGCATCCCCTGGTGACAAAGAGAAGGACAGGGAGGAGGCTGGAGGTGCCACCATTCCCCAGGGGACGGGTGGCTGTGGTGGCAGAGCAGGCTGACACCCTCCAAAGAAACATTGGTATTTCAGGTTCTGTCTTTTTCTTTCTCCTATGTGACCTCAGATAAATTGCTCAATATCTTAGTGCCACGTTTACTCATCAGTAAAATGAGGATAATCACTCTTTCTTTCCACGTTGGAATATGAAGATGGATATAGTGAAGACTGTGAAGTAATTAGCTGTTGTGGCATTAGGTCATCTAGTGATTCAAATGAATCTTACAGGAGAGATTGTACATCACACAATCAGTTCTCTTTGCTCTGAGCCGAATATGGAAACTCTTGATTTTTCCAGGGAGAACATCTGTTTTGGGTGACTTTTGTGCAAATCTTTCCATGGCCGAAATTTGACTCTTGATAGCTTGGGAAAAATAGGAAAGAAACCTTAACGTGTTTCTCTAGGTTGTTAATTGGACAAATCAATTAGAGATAACACAGGTGCTTGTCATAACTTGCCCTGCATTTTCATTCATCTTAATTCAAGTAACTAACGGTGGAGGAGCTGGTCCTACCCTCATAGCACAGCTGTAACAGCTGGAAGGGGTGTCTGTCTTTTGCTTCGTGTTTTTGAATGCCCATAGCACCCTAATAATATGATCCTGCCTGTTGCCTTTGGACCATGATTTCCTTTTGCAAAGTGGATACCAGGGATCATCAAACATGAAATCTGGGAACAGACTTTCAGTAGGGTCTGTAGAGACAGCACAAGGGGACATTGTTTTACAGTAAAAGGAGGGAGATTCAGATGAGAAAGAGGGAAGAAATTTTTTCACACGGGATGGTGAGACACTGGCCCAGGTTGCTCAGAGAGGTCGTGGGTGCCACATCCCTAGAAACACTCAAGATCAATTTGGATGGGTCTCTGGGTTGAGTTGAAGATGTCCCTGTTCACTGCAGGCAGATTGGATTGTGTCCAACCCAAACCATACCATGATTCTACAAAATCCATGGATGATTTGGAAACATCTTCTGAGGTGACAAATAATTTTTGATCTCTGCTCCTGTTGTATCATCCAGCAATGTTAAACCTGAGGTACTATCCATGCCTGTTGGCTTAACTGGCAACTTCACTGCAATGTGGTTACAAGAATTTGTGAGGTGTGTGGCACAATATTGTCAGTGAAAAACAAAATATTTAATGTAATTTTTGATGAGTACTGGCACTGTTACTGCAGTGGTAATGGGTTTTTTTTTCACCTTTAGAGACTGCAGATCTGCTTGCCAGGTGCTGTTCAGAATATTACTTCGAAAATACCTCATGACTTTTCCCTAGCAAGCCATTTATGAATTAGGAAACCCTGAATCATATTTTTATTAAGTTTATGTACTGGCCCAGCATGCAGTCGGACTGAACATTGCAAAGTTTGCCAGTCAATGAAATCAAATCAATTAAACCCACAAGATTTACGATGCAGGTCTTGGTAGTTTGAGGGGCTGGAGTCGCTGGCCTTTTGCCAAGGACACAGAAGGGAAATGCATTTTTTAGCTTGGCTATTTCAACATACAGATGGAGAGAAGCAAGCACTAGAGCAAGTGTTGAAATAAGCTGAGAAATTCTGTTCAGAGGTATTGTGCTGTGGGAGGATTCATCCTTTGGTCATAACCTGGAGCTGCATCTCTTGGGACAGATTTTCAGAGGACCAGTTCTCACAAAATCACAGAATGGTTTGACTTGGAAGGGACTTTAAGGCCCATCCAGTTCAATCCCTCTGCCATGGGCAGGGACACCTCCCACTGGATCCGGTTGCTCCAAGCCCCATCCAACCTAGTCTTGAACCCCTCCAGAGATGGGGCAGCCACCCCTGCTCTGGGCAACCTGGGCCAGGGCCTCCCCACCCTCAGCATGAAGAATTTCCCTCTAACATCTAGTCTAAATCTTCCCCCTTCCAATTTAAAGCCATTCCCCTCATTGTATCACTCCATCCCTTTTAAAAAACCCTTCCCAGCTTTCTTGTACCCTCTTCAGGTACCAGAAGGTCGCTATAAGTTCTCCCTGGAGCCTTCTCTTCTCCAGGCTGAACAAGCCCAACTCTCTCAGCCTGGCCTCAAAGCAGAGCTGCTCCAGCCCTCAGGTCATCTCCATGACCTCCTCTGGACTTGTCATGTTGAGGATTCTAGAATTGGATACAGAATTTCAGGTTGACTGAAATGACTAAAGAGGTGAAGGTATCTTGGGATGTACCTCCCTTGGTATCTCTGTGATGTATCAGAAAAAATAGGGCAAAGATATCAGTCTTGAGACAAGCATGGGCTTACGGGCAGCATTCGACATTGCAAGTGTCCTTTGAACAACTCCAGAGTTCCCAGACCTGTTTCTTCTACCCCACTGCAACACCACCCTTGAGCATCCCCACTGCCTCTGCCTGCAAAAGAGGCTGAGTTTCCCTAACAGCCACCCAGGCATTTTTCAGAACACTGTCCAGTATCAATTACGTACAAAAGGAAACCTGAAAATAGTGAAATTGGAAGAATTAATTAATCAATTATTTAATTATAACCAGCTACCAATAAGTCCATGCACATTTTAACTTCTCTTCCAATGAGTCACCAAAAGAGTCATACTTGAATGGTGTTTGGAAGACACAAAATGAATTCACGAAAAAGAATTGTACACCTGTTTAACATTTAGTTTTAATGTAAAATAGCCTGTTGAAACCCTATAGAAAAGCATTGAATAGGGCAAGATATGCACATTCTTACTGCTGAGCGTACCTACATCTCTGTTAAGCTGACCTCAGCAGCCAGGTCAGCAGAGAGTTGGCTGTGAGAAGAGGGAATTGCCTTTTCCTCCCAGAATGGCAACTTCTGAGTGGGATTTTACATGACAGCCTTCCTTTGCTACCTCTAATATTTCCATTATTATCATTTTCTTTTCCTACACACAAATCACCTCTAGTTGAAAACCTGGTTTCCTTATTCTCACTGATCTGCTACATGAATCTGAAATTACCTAAAGCTGTTCCTGTCACTCCTTGACATCCTGATGTAGTTTGACTGCTCTCCCAAGTGACGCTTTTCAGACCTGTACTTGCTGTGTTTTCATTCCTTTTTTTAAAAAAAAAATCATCTTAAAATAGTTCTCGTTTCCCTTTGCAGTTTATTGATTACAATCTGGCAATTTTCAGTCCCAATCTTGACAAAACTTCTGTGATATAGGGCTGATTAAAAAGAAAAATCGCTTCCTTTCCAGCAGCTGCAGCTCCTTGAGCAGGACCTGGGCAACACTCGTGTTTCTTGCCAGAAAGAAGTAATCAGAGATCTACAGAGTGAGGATAAAGGGAAGCTTTTAGTGAGTAAGTATGGGCTTGAAGGAATGAAAAAATAAAGATCACACAGGTGCTACAGCTAGCAGGATGTTGTTAAAGCTCCTAATAGGTTTGATATTCCTGGTGTGCCTCCTCATCCTTGCCTTTGTGTGTGCTGGCCGGCACCAGCTCTGCTGAGCCTTCACCACTTTCAATGATCACTCAATCAAAGTGCTGCTAAAGGAAGGGTTTCATGTCTCTGCTGTATTACAAGTGGTGAGGGAAATTCAACCTGTGCAAAGGAGGTAGAGTCCCACCTGAAAAGTACATAGGCAATGCTCCTGGGGAAGGTGGTGTCTGGGTGATGAGGGAATGTGGTGATGCAAGGAATGGGGTGAAGATGCAGCAAAGGAACAATGGTAACAGGGGAATCAACTGCCGAAGAAAAGCTAAAGAGCAGCTAATCCTTCTCATGGATGAATATGGGCAGAAAAGGAATTAACCTCATAAATTGGGGATTGCAAAACTGTCTCCAAATAAATAAAGCCAAGGGGCATGTGGAAATGCAGAGCTTGTGGCATTTATTGTGGGCTTAAGGTTGCTTGGCTCCACACTGGCAGCCTGTAGTCGGGCAAGAGGTTTAGACTGGATATTGGGACAAACTAATTCACTGAAAGGGATCTTGAGCGTTGGAAGAGGCTGCCTGGAGAACTAGTGGAGTTACCATCCCTGGAAGGATTTAAAAGATGTGGAGATGTGGAACTTAGGGACATGGTTTCATGGTGGACTTGGTTAGGTTAAGGGTTGGACTTGATGATCTCAAGAGTGTTTTCCAACCTTAATGATTCTAGGATTCTAAGAAGAGCTGGAAATGGCGTGCAGGCTGAGGATGAGTGTCTTCAGGAGCTTAAGGGTTTGTTAGCAGTTATTATGATGTTTGAGGAGAGAAAAAACCCTTGCTCTCATTAGCATCGAAACTGTTTTGCCCAGCGAGTAAGCTGAAGGACATCAAAGTACACTGATGTGCATGCTTAAGGATGCTTAAAACCCTCTTCACTGTTTCAGCATGGTAGAGCACAGCCAGAGCTCCAGAGAGAATAAAATCCTTGTGGGCTGGATCTGCAGCTGGCACGAATCACTCGACGCCGCAGAGCTCATTTGCACCTGTGAGCATCCTGCCTTACACTGTCGGTTAAACCGTCCCAAATCAAAAGGTAGAAGGAGATCTGGCAGTAGCAGACAGGGGACCACAGTAACTGCATGAAGAACAGTGCTTAACATTAAGAAACTTCTTACTGTGAATCAAATTGCAAGGAAGAATAGTAATGGGTATCTTATGGGGAATGACGGCAGATAAAAAGGCAATAAGCGACAATTAAAGACCTGGTGGGTTGTGGGAGGTGGCACAGACCTTACAGAAGATGGTATTGAGTGTTGTAGTGGTGGAGCAGCTGCAGTGCATCCATGGATGGCGCTACACGCGAGAAAGGGTACGGAGAGAATCTCTAGCATGAACCACTGCAGTACATTCAGCTTAAAATCTGTGGGGTGCCAGGGGCAAAATCCTTGCTTGCTTGCCTTGTGAGGACAGTCCTCGTGTCTGTCAGGGCTTGGTCTCCATTTAACTTCCTACATGGCAGTGGCAGGGAGTGAAACTCTGCAAAGTGGAAGCACTCTGGACTCCACAAATTGTAGTTTTTGGGGTAGATTTATAATCCAGTGTGAGCCTGCCCTGAGTGGCCCAGGGGAAATAACAACATTTTAGGGGTACAAAATAGGCAAAACATCCATGTGGCATTCAAGATTCTCGCATACAAGATATGAGTGAGGAAATTGATATCGCTGAAAGCCTGTATGAATTGTGTCTTTTCTTCTGTAAATAGCAGGGTAAGGTCACATCCCTAGTCTTTGGGATTCAATTTGCTTGCAGAGAGGAAGGTGCTAGGAAGAAAAAGTAAAAAGCCTACTTGTAACAGAGCAGAAAAGCCACTAAAAGCCTTAAAAGTTGGCATTGTTCCTTGCGCTGTGATAAATAACATCCCTCAGACTGTGAAGGAGGTGTTGAGAAAACCAGGAAAGCCTTCCATACAGATTTTAATGGCACAGTTGTGTGTGCTGTTGAGGCTGGGCATAGCAAGGTACCGTGTCTTTAGCTTTTGTCCCAGTCACTGGACTTTGCAGGGCTGAGCTCTGGTGATTACATGCATCAATTCACAACATCAAATAAACAATTTTGGGAGCTGAGACTTTGGAGCAGCATAAATCAGTCCCAAACCAAGCCTGTGCTGGCTCTGCTGACACGATACCATGAGGACTTTGAAGGCCAGCAGCCCAAAATCAAAGCATGGCAGTGCCCTGGGGGATAGAATTATCGTTTTCCCCTCAGGCTTTTTTCCTGAAAATCATCCTGGTCAAGCTCTCTTCCAGCAGTAACTACTTGCAAGGTGTCATGATGGAGCAGGAGGTGCCTTCCTCCTTCCACAGAGAGGGACTTTGGCAGAGGTTGCCACTGGGAGGACTTACCTATTTCTACTGATGCTAAAAGCAGGGCTACCAAGGCACTGATTGAGGCAGGAAACCTGCCAGAGAGCAAGAAATCATTGTGTCATTAGATATCACATGAAGACTCGCAGAAAAGGCAGACAAACTGTTGTTGTAAAGATTATTTGTCCTGACTTTCCCAGTCTCCCAGCAAATCCAAGTTTTTGAATGTTCTACCCTGTGCTATCAGGTCAACCTTGTTCATCAAGGAGACCTTCTGAAGTCTGATCATAGAATCATAGAGTCATCAAATCACCAGGTTGGAAGAGACCCACTGGAGTATCAAGTCCAACCATTCCTATCAAACACTAAACCATGTCCCTCAGCACCTCGTTCACTCGTCCCTTAAACCCCTCCAGGGAAGGTGAATCAACCTCCTCCCTGGGCAGCCTCTGCCAGGGACCAATGACCCTTTCCATGAAATATCTTTTCCTGATGTCCAGCCTGAACCTCCCCTGGCAGACCTTGAGGCACTGGTGGCTCCACTCACACATGTGTGGGTCTGGTGCTTGGAGAGCTTCCTCCAGCCCAGCCCTGTTTGCAGGCAGAAGCCCACCAGACACAGCATCTGGAGTGAAGGAAAGGCTGGTAAGGAGATCCCTGGCCAGTGTCAGAGCCCATGGTCCCACTGGAAAGGAATCTTCTTGATGATGTGATTGAAAGCAGCCCTGCAGAGAAGACCTTGGGGGAGCTCATTGAAGGGAAGCTCAACATGAGCTGGTAACGCGTGCTCAGAGCACAGAAATCCAACCATGTCCTGAGCTGCATCCAAAGCAGCGTGGCCAGCAGAGTGAGGGACGGGATTCTGCTCCTCTGCTCCACTCCGGTGAGACCTCACCTGGAGCCCTGTGTCCAGTGCTGGAATCCCCAACAGAACATACAGATGGAACTGTTGGAACAGGTTCAGAGGAGGCCATGGAGATGATCTGAGGGCTGGAGCCCCTCTGCTCTGAGGCCAGGCTGAGAGAGTTGGGGTTGTTTAGCCTGGAGAAGTCTTGGGGAAGATCTTAGAGCAGCTTGACATGCTGAAGGGGGCTCCAGGAAAGCTGGGGATGGGCTTTTTACAAGGCCATGGAGTGATAGGATGAGGGGGAATGGCTTTAAATTGGAAGGGGAACATTTAGATCAGACATTAGGACTAAATTCTTCATGCTGAGGTTGGTGAGGCACCAGCAGAGGTTGCCCAGAGCAGTGGTGGCTGCCCCATCCCTGGAGGGGTTCAAGGCCAGGTTGGATGGGGCTTGGAGCCCCTGATCCAGTGGAAGGTGTCCCTGCCCATGGCAGGGGTGGGACTGGATGGGTTTTAATGTTGCTTCCAACCCAAAATTCTCTTGTACCCCAGCTGTCTCCTCTTGTACCCCAGCTGTGTTCTCAGTGGCTGTTTTTCTCAAGCATTCCTTGCTAGCACAGGGTATAATTCACTTCACACACAAAGGACAGAAATCTTGCAGCTCTGGCTGTTATGTTTGGGTTTTTCTTCATGCTTTTTGTTGCTGTTTTGACAGGTAAGTTTTTTTTTTTTTTTTGGTTCTTCTCATTCTCCCCTCCTCCCCACTCTGATTCATCCAGAAAGAAACCAGCTCAGGCGTCTGGTCTGGCACTGACAAACTTCTGATCACTGCTCACCCTTTTTCCCAGATGAGACCAAAGTAGCAGAGGTTCTAAACAATTAATAACACCGTGGTGGCATTTATTGGTCCAGTCTTAGCACTGATGGACCTGTCAGAGGAGATGTAAAACTGGTGTGCGAAACCCTGGCAGCAAGTGAGTTTCCCACCACAGCTCATTTGCCAGGACATAACTTGCCACGGATGTGGAAAATCCAGCCAGAGTCATCCTCCCTCCTCCAGCTGAAAGATTATTCCTGCTCCCAGCCTTGTATATACAATTTCCCTGCTCTTTTTCCCATTCTCTGATGGAGTCAGTACTCTACTGAGGTTGCTTGCAGAGTCTATTTGGTCTCGTGGTACCTTGGATAGGAAGTTTCTGGTCCTGCTGGCTCTGGTGCATCCTGAGCTGGATGTCTTAACTCACGACGAAGTGAACCTATTGGACATCAGGTATCTCCGATACAAATGGTAAGTGAAACCAAGCTTTTTATTGAAGTTATGCTGTGCTGTAAGAAATATATTTTACGTCAGACTTATGTTCATCTTGGTCTAAGAGGCTGCTTCTCAGATGGCTGCTTTATTTACCACTCTATGCTCCTTTGCACTTATTTCTGAGTTATTTTATCACTGCTTATTTCTGAGCTATGTAGATGTATGGAGTACGTCTGGCTCTCACTGGTGCTTCAGGTGGAGAGGAAGGAGAGAGTTTGGAGGAACTAAATATGTGGGAGAAACCAAACCAGAGGAAAATACTAATTCAGATATCCATTCGCTTCTGACAGTCTCAAATGAATCTTTGTTATGGGAGCAATTGAGAGATAGCTCTGTTTGGGAAATTAATGGTGCTTTCTCTAGAGGACCCTTTATCAAAGAAATGCCAAAAAAATTTATGGTCTTGAGCCAGGCCATGCAAGTATTGGATGAAGAGTGTCAATATATGATCCTCTGTCTACAGCTTTAGTGAAAGAGGCTTTTCAGACAGCGTATGATTTGTACCAACTCCTACTCACAATTGACCTCAAAAGGACCAATTTAATGTGGGATCTGTTTATTTTAGGAGAGTGCTAACAGACCTTTGAAAGCTTCAGTGGTGAAGCCAAATGGAATTTCAATACCTGTATTACTGAGAAGAAGGCTTACTCTCAGTTTTGCTCTGCAAAAAATGGTGGAAGGCAAATACTAGAAACTTACATCCCAGTAGCACTACGTTACAGAACGTATTAGAACTACACAGCTTTTCAACAATTGTAATTAATCCCTTTCCATCTGATTTCAAGGCTTTGGATATTCAGGTTTATGCAAGTTATAGTAAATAACTTCACAAGCTTTGCTGTAATGGGACAATTGCAATCTTTGGCTACAGGTAGTCGAATATGAGATTTATTTTTGTTGAGTGGCAAACATAACATAAAATTTTCTCAAGAGACCAATAAATAAGTATTCCTCCTTTTCTGGGAGTGAAGGAAAAATTAATGTCCAAGCAGAGAAAGCAATTTCTTAGTGGAGGATCTGAGTTTCCTGATAAATACACTCAAAGTTGTGCTACAAGTTTGGAAAAAGGCAGACTGTTAGCCATGTAGAGCTTCAAAACCCCCAGCTGCCTCTGCACTGTGATAGGAGAGGAGGAGTAGTAGCCCTTTATCCATACAGCACAGCTTGGGATTGTTCACCTTCCATGATGCTTCATAAAATGGGAATCGTCATGCATACCTGGGCCCAAGGATAAAGTGTCCTGCCATCACTCCTGCTTGCCACCTCGTCACTGTGGCATGGGCACCATCTGGCCCAGGCAAAAATTGAATTGCTTTTTTTTTCAGGCACGTTTCCTGGATGTATCCATGAAATTAAGGCACCCAGACTAACCCTTGCTGGCCGTTTCTGCAACACGAAGGGAAGAGTTTGTACTGCCAGATGTGGGTGTGCAGCAAAGCCCCAATTTCAGCCACCCCAGTCCTGCCAGTGCAGGGCTGCATCTTCCAACTGCCATACGTAAGCAGCAATAAATCAGTACCAGGCAGGTCTGCCAGTGCCTGTGATGATGACCATGTGCCATGTCCCCTTCCTTTATACCCTTGTGCCTGTTCGGGGTAATATCCAGCCAGCCCTTTGCAAACACGCTGAAGACAGCATGCGGTGTTTGGTCTGGGCTAATCAATACTCTTCCTAAAAGGCTTTTCATCTTCCCCTCTCTGCTGCCTGACAAAGGGTGCCAATATTTTTCCTCTGGGCTGCTGGCGCCTACATGCACATTGTTCATTAACTGCAGTGCTTGGCGTGTACCCGCCTTTGGCGTCTTGGTCTGTGGTCATCCCCCTCCTCCTTTGATTAATGCAGAATAAATATTTAGATAGCGTGATAAGGGTCTTATTCCATGTAATTAGTTTTTTCCTCTGTGTCTGTTAGATGAAATATTCATTGTCCTTGTTATTTACTTATATTAAATTGTTGTGAGTGACTAATAAATTTGCTTCACATGTATATCTAATCTGTGTGTAACTATTCCGAGAGAGATATAAGAACTATTTCTTTTGAAACAGTATGAAGTGGCTAGTTCAGGATCATATTAGCACTTCTCCCAAGTGACAGGGGACAGGACGAGAGGGAATGGCCTCAAGCTCCACCAGGGGAGGTTCAGGCTGGACATTAGGAAAAAAAATTTCACAGAAAGGGTCATTGGGCACTGACAGAGGCTGCCCAGGGAGGGCGTTGAGTCACCTTCCCTGGAGGGGTTTAAGGGACGGGTGGATGAGGTGCTGAGGGACATGGGTTAGTGTTTGATAGGAATGGTAGGACTTGATGATCTGGTGGGTCTTTTCCAACCTGGTGATTCTATGATTCTATGTTGGGCTCATTTTGGTACTATAGATGAGTGTTGTGATGAAGAAGTATGTGATGCTTATGTATTATGGTACAGTAATTTCCAGGATTAACCTAATTTACAATAAGTCAGAGCAAGAAATTTTACTATATTACTGATATAAGATGTGATTATTTTGTGCTTTAGCTTGTAGGAAGTAGAAAAGTTTGTGTGCAGAGACCTATTTCCATCTAGTCTGCAGATCCTGTGCCTTGAAGACTTGCCAGGCTTCACCACAGCCCATCCATCAATTAGAATGTGTTCCCATTCCCCACCTGCTTGTGGATACTGCACTGATGCTTCTGCATCTGTAAGGTGCAGGAATGTCTTTGGTGTAAAGAGCTTGGGGTGTGAGAAATACACACAATTCTCCTTGGGAGACACTTGCTCAAAGCGTGAAAAAGCTCTTCAATTGATCTGAGGGCTGGAGCAGGCTGAGGACAGGCTGAGAGAGTTGGGGTTGTTCAGCCTGGAGAAGAGAAGGCTCCAGGGAGACCTTAGAGCAGCTTCCAGTGCTGAAAGGGGCTCCAGGAAAGCTGGGGAGCGGGAGCACACGGATAGGGTGAGGGGGAGCTGTTTAAGCTGAAAGAGGGGAGATTGAGATGAGACCTCAGGGAGAAATGTTTTGCTGTGAGACTAGGGAGCCCCTGGCCCAGGTTGCCCAGAGAAACAGTGGCTCTCCCATCCCTGGAGGGGTTCAAGGCCAGGTTGGATGGGGCTTGGAGCCCCTGATCCAGTGGGAGGTGTCCCTGCCCATGGCAGGGGTTGGGACTGGATGGGATTGGAGGTCCCTTCCAACCCAAACCATTTCATGGTTCTGTGAAGCTAGGATTTCATGAAATTGGTTTTCGTTTGCATGTGGTGGATTTGGGGGTTTACTATGAGAGTGATGCCAAGCACGACATTGCACAAAGCTCTGGTAATTCTCTTGCCTGTTATCCCAGTGCGTATTATCTGTAATGTTGGCTTGCACAAGTTCTGATTGTGTGACCACTAGAAGAATAACTTGGGTCCCCAGCAAGCTTTTAGCAACATTCATTCACAAACATATATAATACAGCACTTCTACTGTTTTGGTATGCCATAAAACTTGCTTCCTAAGCAATTCAATGTATTAATTTTTAAATGGCTCAATCATAGCAATGTATTCAGGTATTAATACAAACATTTATTCACCTAGGCTATTTGCTTAGCCAATAACCAGCTTCCCTTGAATAACATGCAAAGTGTAAATGGCCTAGCAGCTTAAGATGTTTTCATGTCACGACATGTCTACATTTGCACAGGAAAATAGTCCCACTGGTAAAACTGCTTAGCCTGTTCGGTGTTAGTGTCTACACTGTGCTCTCTGCTAACTACATAATGGAGAGGAACAAAGCTTACATCTTATATCTTTCTGTAATTTTCCTATTTCCTTTTCATGACCAGCCTTTGGAGTGGAATTGCACCTTTTTTCTCTGGGTCTGGTGTTTGCTGATTATGCAGCAGAAAGCTTTTTCAGGTGAATACCATGGCCCTTTGAGCTAACGGAGAGCAGAGTCTGTCTGAAGATGGTCACATGCATGTCTAAGGAAAAGATGTTTGTGAGACTATTCAAAGAGCCTCACATTCCACTAATTTGAGGCATTATATGCAGTTATCTCAGTGAGATGAACAGAACCCATTGGAGAGATCTCATTGTGATTTTTTTCCTGCTTGTTCCACCTTTACCTTTATGCTCTCCTTGCTGCTGAAGTTCTCTGAGACATAAATGCCTGAATACTGGAACTGCTGGGGATGGGCAAAGCTGGATGGCAAAGCACAAACTGCTTGTCGTCCTGGGGAACTGAAACCATTTGGGTTTATTCAGGTGACACGTAACAACCAGGAACTACAAACAAACCAAATACCAGGGATGTTTGATTACAACACTTGAAAACTGAAGAATTTCAGTTTTAGTTGGGTCTTTGAGGTTTTAAAAATGTTTCCAATTCTTATACATTAACATCAAAAAAGGTTAAGAAAGGATAATCCCCTTATAAAAAGACCTAGACTTCTCTCTTCTTGTGCCCTAGGTGAAATACTTCTTCTAAAACCACTAAAATTACAACAAAAGCTAATATTATTTAAAGCTCACATTTGCAGAACAGAATTTCTGATAATCACCATTATAGTTCTGCAAGGCTATAAAGTCTGAAATATCTTTATGCCTTGGCAGAACTATAATGGTGATTATTCAGACAGTTCTGTTTGCAATGTGAGTTAAAATATATATTAGTTTTGTTGTATATTTTAGTGGTTTTAGAAGAAGTATTTCACCTAGGGAACAAAGAATAGAGAGGAGAGGATGGCTAGAAATAACGGGGAAGTCTACAGAAAGGCCATGGGGTAGAAGAAAGTGTTCAGACGTGGGAGATGGGATAAGGTGAGCTGTAACTCTATTGCATGTGCTAAGAATAAAAGGAATAAGAAGGAAACCACCAGAATTCGTATTGGCAGAAACACAGAAAACAAGTTGTTCACTTTTGCTCTGGATGGCTGGAAGGAACATGTCAAGGGATGTGACGAGGGCAGGACAACGCTGGAGAAGCCAATAAGGTTGTGACGCTCTGCAAGGCAGTGTTGAAGGCTGGGGAGGCAGCATGAGCTCTGGTGAGGAGAGGTGTGAAGGAAGGGCAGGGCTGGGCAGAGGATGCTTTCTCATACCATGGCTCAAGAGCTGAAGAAGAGCCTGTCTATGAAACCGTAACAGGTGCCTCAAAAAGTTTGGTTCTTGTATCCTTTTCTCATGCCAGTTAATGTTCTCCTGTGGGGAAATTCAGTCCTGGGGCAAGGCACAGGGACTGCTTTTCTCCCCTGTGAGACAGATGCTGGCTGGTCTCAAGTCATTTATTCCTTGCCCTCTGCCTTGTCTCTGCTGGCTGTGTGGGCTGTGCTGCCAAGGAAGCAGAAGCTGTGAGCCGTGAGCATCTTGATCTCTCTCAGCTGATTATCCTGTGACAGGAAGGGAGTAATCTATGAAGATGGCTCTATAAACACATTTTCACTGAAGTGATATTATTACCTTCGTTTTGCCAAAAGCAATTATTTTATTCAATAAGTTCATTGTCCTGCCAAGGGTCTGGCTGTACTTTATGTGGCTTAAATGAGGTTCCTTGCTAAAAGAGAGCTTTAATTTTACCCAGCCTCTGACTCATTATCAGCAGTACCTCTTGTGTAATTGCATGTCCCAGATAGAGGATGCAAATCAGCACGGCCGGCTCACATAGCTGGAAGTGCTCAGGAGTGGAAGGTTGGTTCTGATATCTCCAATAACTGTGAAAGATCATTTTTCAGGTGATACTTTCTGTTTATCTGTTTTGGAGTGGTCCCTGTGAGTCATCTGTCAGTGGTTCACCTAAACTGGCATGGCTGGAGGCAATAATTCACAGTGGCACCGGACGGCTGATGTTGGCTTGGCTTGAGAAGTGGAGTGAAAGACCAGAACCTTACAGTTTCAAACAACATCCACCATCCCTGCGATTATATTGAACAAGAGGGAATGGCCTCAAGCTCCACCAGGGGAGGTTTAGGCTGGACATTAGGGAAAGAATTTTCACAGAAAGGGTCATTGGTGCCTGGCAGAGGCTGCCCAGGGAGGGGGTTGAGTCCCCTTCCCTGGAGGGGTTTAAGGGACGGGTGGACAAGGTGCTAAGGGACATGGTTTAGTGTTTGATAGGAATGGTTGGACTCGATGATCCGGTGGGTCTATTCCAACTTGGTGATTCTGTGATTCTATGATTCTATGATTCTATGCTCTTGTAGGCAATACATTTTCATTTTTTCCATGATTCACACACAGTGGGACAGCTGAGGGGCTGGGTATGAAGTATGCCAAGGAGGTTTTCTTTATTGTCTTAGTAGGCCTTCCTGTGTTTGGTGTTTTGAGAGATATCACGGAAACATAGACTAGTTTGGGTTGGAAGGTACCTTAAAGATCATCTAATTCCAAACCCCCTGCTGTGGGCAGGGACACCTCCCAGCAGATCAGACTGCTCAAGGTCCCATCCAGCCTGGCCTTGAACCCCTCCAGGGATGGGGCAGCCACCACTGCTCTGGGCAACCTGTTCCAGGGCCTCACGACTATCATTGCGAAGAAATCCCTCCTTATGTCTAGTCTAAATCTGCCCCTCTCCAGTTTATAGCCATTGCCCCTCATCCTGTCACTACAAGACTTTGTAAACAGCCCCTCCCCAGCTTTCCTGGAGCCCCTTCAGGTACTGGAAGCTGCTTTATGGTCTGCTGGGAACTTTTTATTCTCCAGGCTGAACAACCTCAACTCTCTCAGCCTGTCCTCTTATGGGAGGTACTCCAGCCCTCAGATCATCTCCATGGCCTCCTCTGGACCCATTCCAACTGTTCCATGTCCTTCTTATGTTGAGGATTCCAGAATTGGACACAGGACTCCAGATGAGGTCTCACCAGAGCTGAGCAGAGGGGCAGAACCCCCTCCCTCACCCTGCTGGACAAGCTGCTTTGGATGCAGCCCAGGACACGGTTGGCCTTCTGGGCTGCAAGTGCACGTTGTTGTCTCATATCGAGCTTCTCTTCAACCAGCACCCCAAGTCCTTCTCCTCAGGGCTGCTTTCAATCACACTGTACCCCACCCTGCAATGAAACCGTGGATTGCCGCAACCCAGGTGTAAGGAACTTGCACTTGGCCTTGTTGAACCTCATGATGTTCTCACAGCCCCACTTCTCCAGCCTGTCCAGATCCCTCTGGATGCCATCCCATCCTTCCACTGTGGCAGCTATACCACTCAGCTTGGTGTCACCTGCAAACCTGCTGAGAGTGCCCTAAATCTCACTGACTATATCATTGATGAAGATATTAAGCTGTTCGACAGTTACAAAACGTGGCTTTTTTTCTTATTCTCTTCCTCCTCAGTCAGGTCAGAAACGTTTCTGCCACGTGGCGATGCACACAGCAACCAGGATTGTTCTCCCTGCTATGGACTCTGTAGCTCCTGCCAAAAATAGCCTGTCAAGGGCAGATCAGAGCAGTGCAGTGCCCGTGATCTTGCCCACTCCATCACTGAGTTACCCATCCCAAGGTTAAGCAGACAGCAGCCCTCCCAGTGCAGCCGTATCCCATGCTCGTCCATCCACGTTGCCTCCCTGGATGTTTGTTAGTTCCAGCTCGTTAGCATTGAACAGATACTCAAAGGAGCCTTGTGAGTGCTGTTATCAGCTTCAAGGTGACTTGCTTGAAGCTGTATCTCTTATCTCCTTTGGGTGGTAGATGTGACCCAACTCTTTTATCAAGTATCATGACGGCAGGGAAGAGCAATCTTGCCTGCGCTTTTTGCTGGAAACATGAAAATCCTATATCTGATAACATGATATTGTGGATTATTAGGAAATAAATTTATCTTCAACTGATTGTTCAAAGCCTTGGGAAAACAGGCAGAGATGAAGTTTTCTATCTCTCATTTGGCACAGACCCCCGGGTAAGCTAGAATGATTATATGGTGTGTAAATTAATGCCATCTGGTTCAGAGGGATTAAGACCACATTCAGCTCATGGGCCAGTATCCCTTGGGCCTTTTTATGATGGTCCGATGGTAGCACTGTAAATTAAATGTGAAGATAAATAGTGTCCGAAGGATTTGTAGTCAGGCTGCTGTTCATTTGAGCAGGTTTGGATGCCTTAGTACATTAAATCCAAATACCTGGCCAAAGAAATGCATATTCCTCTGTAAGACACCCTTTGGTTTTTATGCTGCTTTGGAGATAAAGTGACACTTCAGATAAGCCCCGGGCAATGCTTGTCCTTTCTCACCAAAAGAACAGCGCTCGGTCTGGCTTTCCCTAGGCTCACTTTCTTTTTTCCAGTTCAACTTTTTATATGACATACCCTGCTTGAAAGCTTAGTATGCTGCATTCTTTCAAAGCCTCTGCCCATCTTCTGCTGCTGTGTGCCACAAAACCACAGTTGGCCTTCCCTCCACGGTTATAGATGTTGATTTGACTTCTCTCGTGGTGCCTGTAGCTTTGTTTTATATACAGTTAGGTTAAGAAAATCCGCTGTTACGGAGGAAACCTGTGGCAGTGCTCAGCAGTGGCACTTCTCTCCAACCTGATACCTACTTATTACAGGCAATCCTGGAATAGTGAAACCCAAATTTTCCGAGTAGATAATAAATCAACAGCGCAGTGCAAATAACCTGGTAGTGCTGTTGCCCAGCCTGACTGAGGCTGCGTTGCATATTCTCTCTCCTACAGTGTTTACGAGCTCCCACGCGTTTGCATTAGAGAAAAGTCTTCCTTTGGAAAAAAAGGACTTTAATCCACAACTTGGATTTAGAGCCAGTTTCAGCTTCAGGAACATATCTGTCATTTCACTTAATTAAGTGGTTACATGAAGAGCAGTTCAGAGAACTGCTGTGCTCACTGTATGATTAATGGAATGGAGTGGTTTGAATCATTTTACAGGACCACACTGACAGGGCAGCAAGGTGCCTATTTCATGCTCATAAATCAGATACCTAAAATGATGTGAATACCCTCATCAGAGCTTTTCGCCATAAGAGGATGATTCCTGTCTTCTGAAATTCAGCACTGCAAATAAAATGCACTTTTGAACCTACAGTAACAGAAGATACTGGGACATGTGAGCTAGGACTGGGTAGGTCTTTATGGTCAGATAAATAATTCAAATTACTGGTGCTGAAAACTCCATCTTGAAGTTACTCTCTTGGCTGAGTGGCCATTGATTAGATACTCTTTCTGAGCCTTCTCAGCTTTGATGGCAAGAAGGCTCTCTCTTATTTTGACACTACATGAGTCCTTTTCTTATTTTTTATTTGTTTAACCTGACAAGAATTTCTCATCCCTCGTTCTTAGACAGGATGACAATCCCTTTCAGCTTCTTCCATCGCTAGGCTCAACAAGTGACACTCTTAAAGTTTCCTTTTGCATGATAAAGTTGGCTTTTGCCTCCTTTAGTGAGCCTGGGAAACCTTCTCTGCACCTGCACAGGTTTGAATTAATCTCTCACGGTCCCTGGGGACCTGAATTGCCTGTGCTATTCCAGAAGAGTTCTCCCTGATGCCAGGTGCACTGAAATGCATTAATGCTCTCCTGTCTCCGGGGGAAGTGGGTGGTGAATCACTGAATTGCACTGGCCTTCTTGAAGACCTCAATGAATTAAGTGAGGCTGTAATATTGCAAAGGAGAACAAAGCAACAGTGAAACGAATCAAGCTGGCGCAGTGAAGAAGACATTATTTAAACAACGCTCTTCTTTCTGTGCCACCGGGTTCGTTTTCAGATCTCTGCTCCAAGTGCAGCAGCTGAGGATTGACAATTGCCATGTCAAAAGCTGCAGCAGCCTTGAGGAGCTGTGATTGTACCCTGCTAGCATGGGTGCACGAGGCTGGAAATGTTGATAGAGAAGGCCAATGGCATCTTGGCTTGGATCAGACACGGCGTGACCAGCAGGTCCAGGGAGGTTCTTCTCCCTCTGGACTCGGCACTGGTGAGACCGCTCCTCGAATCCTGTGTTCAGTTCTGGGCCCCTCACCACAAGAAGGATGTTGAGGCTCTGGAGAGAGTCCAGAGAAGAGCAACGAAGCTGGTGAGGGGCTGGAGAACAAAAGGAGCAGCTGAGAGAGCTGGGGGTGTTTAGCCTGGAGAAGAGGAGGCTGAGGGGTGACCTCATTGCTCTCTACAACTACCTGAAAGGAGGTTGTGGAGAGGAAGGAGCTGGGCTCTTCTCCCAAGTGACAGGGGACAGGACAAGAGGGAATGGCCTCAAGCTCCACCAGGGGAGGGTCAGGCTGGACATTAGGAAAAGATTTTTCCCAGAAAGGGTGATTGGTCCCTGTCCGAGGCTTCTGGCATGACTGCATTGAAGCTAGGACCTCTGGCTCAGTCCTGCCTGCATCAGAAGAAACCAGGCAGCTTCACAGAGCGGTGGATAAGGACAGGGTTTTCAACATGCACTTATGAAGTGTAGTGGCGGAAAAAGTGACCCCTTCCTCCCTGCTGAGGGAGTGAACGCACACACCGTTTCATAGAATCACCAGGTTGGAAGAGACCCACCGGATCATCGAGTCCAACCGTTCCCATCAAACACTAAATCATGTCCTTCAGCACCTCGTCCACCCGTCCCTTAAACCCCTCCAGGGAAGGTGACTCAACCCCCCCCCTCGGCAGCCTCTGCCAGTGCCCAGTGACCCTTTCTGTGAAATATTTTTTCCTAACGTCCAGCCTGACCCTCCCCTGGTGCAGCTTGAGGCCATTCCCTCTCATCCTGTCCCCTGTCCCTTGGGAGAAGAGTCCAGCTCCCTCCTCTCCACAACCTCCTTTCAGGTAGTTTCCCCAGGCAGACCGTGACCTTCCTGCACCAGGCAGCTGGGCTTGTTGACAGCTTATAATCAATTCTATCAAACGTTTTAAGTAACTTAATTCCCTAAAGCAGTGCAACCTCAGTTCATAATCAATTTTCTAACCCAATAATTGGAAGGAAAATTATTAGAAAGTGACAGCAAGGGATGTAGCCTGGAAAAAAAGATCCTGCCTCTTGCACTGCCCTCTCTGAAGGGGCTAAGTCTCAGCAGCTCTCCTTGCTCATGGCACATATGTTGTTGCACAGCGATCAGGGAAGCGCTGGCAGAAATGAATCCTCTCCTGAGAATGTGTCATTTCATTGCAATCAGTAAAAATGCATCGAACTGAGGTTAAAAAAATATGGTATTGCGGATGGGAGGGGTGGGCTGTGATGCTCCAGACTTCCCCCGCCACTGGGAAAAGGTCAAGGGCAGGATCCCAGCAGGCAGCGGAGAGCAGCGGTTGTGCCTCACAGGGGTGTCTGTCAGCACACACTCACCCACCGCAGAGAAACGTTCCAGTGCTTCTGTTCTGGGGTCCACATGCTGATATGCCAAACACAAGGTTTAAATCAAGCTCCATTTAACTGTAGAGAGTCAGAGCTGCAAGGCTGGTTCATAAACTTGCATTTCACATCAGTAATTTTCATATTTTGGGCTGTGGCTCTTGCCATTAAGGGCAGTGGTCGAAGTCCAGAGTTTGATCGTGGGTAGTCACAAGATTAGTTTTGTTCACAATAATTTAATCTTAGTTTTACTGCAACCCTCCTCTGGGTCCTGAAATCTGTATCAGTAGGAAATGTTTCTATAAATTTAGTTAATATTGTCCTCAGTTTGGGGCAAATATAGAACTACTTGATATTTTTTGCACTTCAACACAGAAAATCACTGAGATTTAAAACATAAAGAAATAAGCAGCCCTTCAAGCACAAAGAAAATCCTCTCCACATCTATCTTTCTCCATCAGTTCTCATTTCAGATACAACCTGCTGTGACCAAGTTGGAGTTTTAACATCAGAAAGAAATATTCTGTCTGAAATGGCTGAGACTGTGCAAAACAAGAGATCTTTTGTGCGTCTGGCATAAGTCCCTTTCTCTGCCTGCTGTTTGCTTAGACCTAGGGTCAGATCAGCTTGTTATTTGGAGGAGCTTAAGGTCCTCCTCTATTCCCATGCTTTTACTCTGCATAGCTTCTGCCTTCCAGGTGTGGGGAGGTCAGAAATTCCTCACCTGAACTTCCACTGTGCTGATTTATTAACCTGTTGCTCATGTAATCTGCTGATATGTCTCAAATCTGCTAGAAAAATATGGATGTTGGGCAGTTGACACCATACTTCACTTTCCAATTATCATTAATGGGACTTGTACATCCAGAAAATCCACAGGTTATGAAAGGTCTGACTATGTAAATTTGTCCTTGCATCCTGCACATCCTTTTTTTTCCCCAATACAGCGAAGTGCTGATGTGCTGCAGTTTTGGAGGCTAGTTTTTGATGACAGAAGTAAATACAACTCAAGCACGCTGGAGCATCGACTTGCTCTGTCAAGGACTGCCTTGGCTCGTGGTAATTCATTTTGTCTTTTGCACTGAATTATAACTTGAGGTCATACAAGGGCCAGAAACCATTGATGTCCTGCAGTATTTATAAGATGTATGACTGTATGGTGGAGCTGTTGGAACAGGCCCAGAGGAGGCTACAAGGATGATCCGAGGGCTGGAGCACCTTCCATACGAGGACAGGCTGAGAGAGTTGGGGATGGAGATGAGAAAGCTCCAGGGAGACCTTAGAGCAGCTTCCAGTACCCGAAGGGGCTCCAGGAAAGCTGGGGAGAGACTGTTCACAAAGGCTTGTAGTGACAGGACGAGGGGCAATGAATATAAACTGGAGAGGGGCAGATTTAGACTAAAGATAAGGAGGAATTTCTTCACAATGAGGGTTTTGAGGCACTGGAACGTGTTGACCAAGGAATTGGTGGCTGCCCCATCCCTGGAGGGGTTCAAGGCCAGGTTGGATGGGGCTTGGAGCCCCTGATCCAGTGGGAGGTGTCCCTGCCCACGGCAGGGGGTGAAACTGGACGGGCTTTGAGGTCCCTTCCAACCCCAACTATTCTATGATTTTATGATTTCATGATTCTACCCACGCTGAGGATGGAAAGAGCTGCAGCTGCAGTACAACCTCTGGACATTGGCTAAGCAACCTCCTGGGCTGGGAGCTGTGTAGCACAGTGCCCTTCTGCAGCTCCATCCCTTTAATAACTGTGCAGTGCACCCTTGCACACCTCTTTCAATATCCACTTGCGTTGCCTGATGGGAGCTTGTTTCTAGGGTAAGTGGGAACTAAGATGCTGAGTACAAAAACACCTGCAACCAGCCCAGGACACAAATCATGGAATCCCCAGAGGGTCGGGACGTTGCTGTTTGCTGGACCACTGGGCTCACGAAGGCTGCCGCAGCACAGCTGAGCCCTCGCATGCAGCTCGGGAACAGGACTAAACATCTCATGGAGTAGCTCAGACAACAGATTTGCTCCCCACCCCACTGTATTAATGAAAACCTTCCAAGCAAGATCTCCAGCAGTGGCTCGTGGGTGTTGTTAATGATAACGACATGTTTTTCCTGGACCCCAATGCTGCCTGGCATCACAAAATAAGACCGCTCGGGTTTTTACCTCTTGCTTGACCCAGGAGCAGCCAGCATGCAGAATTGATGTCAAACCATTCATTACTGAAAGAAAACATCAATTAGTATCAGCCATGCTGCATTCATTATTGTTTCTAAAATTAGTATAAATGATCAATCAAGGTTATGCCTAATGAACAACAGCAATACCTAAATTATGAAGCGTGCGGAAATAATAAAGGTGACAAGCAGAAATAGCTTTCCTCTGGGAAAAAATATTAGGCTCACAAGGATAATTTGCTTCCTTCTTTTGTTTGAGTACAGATTTGAATTTTACACCAAAACACCATTAACATCCACAGGGAAATGAAGTTTCTAGCTTTGGTTGTTGTTTCCAAAATAAAGATGGTAACTTGTTCTGGTTGTAGAACGTGATTTGGTGGAGGAAAACTAGTTGGAATGTGCTGGGTTTTGCTTTATAATGAAAAATATCTCCATGTGACTATGCATGAAAAATATTTAAAATAAATATGTAATGATAAAATGATGCAGGAAAGAAGGAAGAAGTTCTTCTCCGTAGTATCTACTGTTCAAAAATCTAAAGGTTTCATTTAGGATGTTGAGTTTTCTTTGTTCTTTCCTTTTTATAACTGGGGAGAGGAGTATTTACTATCTAGACAAAATAAAGCTCATTTTCATAGAATCATGGAACGGTTTGGATTGGAAGGGACCTTAAAGCCTATCCAGTTCCACCCCCTGTCCTGGGCAGGGACACCTCCTACTGGATCAGGGGCTCCAAGCCCCATCCAGCCTGGCCTTGAACCCTTCCAGGGATGGGGCAGCTAATCAACCTCAGCCAGTGTTTCACCATCCTCAGTGTAAAAAATTTCTTCCTAATTTCTTCCCAACTGATATTATACATAATCGTTGAATTTGCATCTGCTGTGATGTGCTGGGATCTAGCAGCTTCCATCTTAGGGAAGCACAGCTAATAAGAAACGGTGATCACTCTTCACTCAAGGCAGGGAAAGGCAATGACCTGGGGATGTCAGAGCATTGTAATAAAAATTAAAAAGGCTTTCAGTACATGGTGGAGAATTCAAATTCATAAGCAAATTCCGGTATAACCATTTCCCTTTTTTTCTGTTTTGGAAGTTGTGATGGTCCATGCTGGGGTCAGGATACTTGAGCATCCTGTTTCCTGAGGGATTTCAGTCCTGCCAAGGATGCTCACATGGGGTGATGAACAAAACACGCAGTGAGGGTTAGAGCTGTACACTGACTCAGATGCTCCAGGTCATGCCACCTCTGCCTGGAGACCTTGCTGGGGCAGATGGCAGCAAACCACTGCTGCTTGTTTGCAGCCCCTTGCTGTAACCTTGCTCCAGGTTGCCATGGGATCTCCACCTCATGGCCCCTCTCTAGCTGATCTCGTGTGCTGCTGGGGAGGCTGATGAGGTGTCTGATGGCTCTTGTCTGGGTTTTGAGGGCTGAAAAAGCAAAATGAGGCTCTGTGCCTCCGGCCACATGACCTGCCTCTCCACCTCCCACCTTACCTTCTGCAGGCAGAGGGACGAGACAACGAGTGGAGGACAGAGGGAATATTTCACGTGTATATTTGTGTATGTGTTGGGGGTTTTGGAAGAGGCTGAAGAACCTGTTCTTCAGGGTTTTCTTTGCAGCTTTCTGCCTGGGAGACACACACACACACTAAATCCCAGTCACCTGCTTCCTTGGCCCCCTTGAGCGCTACCTGCATCCTGCGTGGGTACCATCCATTGTGCCTCCTCTGTTTTCTACACATCCAAAGGATTGCTGAGGGAAACTGCTGTCCTACACTAACACCATAGCCTCTTCTCAGCATTCAATTTAATTGTAAACCCTTCAATTAAACCAAAACCAGAACAACAACCACAACCGTTGAATCAGAACAGCCACGTTTTAATCAGAGCAATGATTTCCCATCTAATTGCATCACTTCACAGGAAATATTCACAGACTAGAACAGAATACCAGAAAAAATACTTTTAAATCCCCAGAACAGACTTGAAGTTGCTTCATTTCATTTGATGAGAATAATGGGTTTGTTTGCTTATAATAAAATTTATGATAGTCTTAAATATTCTCATTATGTGCTCACCTTTAAGTGCAGCTCAGGTTTTGCAAATGTCATTGTTACTTAGCAACCTTGACTAGTTTTTGGAACAGTTTTTGATTTTGGAAGTATAAAGAGGATATAAACATGAATGGTATGTTTTTAATAAACATAGAGCAAAACATGTATTTCTCAATTCAGGCGACTAATTTTAGATTAAAGGGAAAAAACAATCGCAACTGTGGAAAATTTCTCCAGGAAAGAGATCACAGAAATGAACACTTTCAGCCTGTGAATCTGAAATGAACTGTAGCTGCAAGATTAACCGGGCAGGGACATTTGGTTATATTGAAAATTGTGATATTCATCAGGCAATATGACATCTCCTTTTAGTTATGTGGCTGCATGTATCACAGCAGGCAGGCTTATTGGGTCAGGAGGAAAAGGACGTGTGTGATGCTGATGTGTGTAATACAGAATGGGAATCTGAGTTACACAAATCTGAGTATTCAGTCAAATAATTATACAAGGAGGAAATTTATTGGGCTTTGTGGAGGCTGCAAAAAGAAAAGGAGGAATTAATATTAACATTGGCTGAGATAATTTTGAAGGACGTTCCCTCAATATGTCAATTTATGTATTTTTATATATACATAAGTAGTCAGAGCTTTCCAGTAGAGAATTTTCTTTACGTCAGTATAGAAAATGCATCTCAGGATAGTTATTAACCAGATGGCTGGGGCAATTCTCTTAGATGTAAGAAACCTCACGATAACACCTTGACCTGGATAAAGTTATAGCAGAGATAAGTCTTTACATCTGTGTCCCATCCCTCCATTCCTCTAGTGTGGATCTGTCTGAAAAACACACAAGCAAAACCAATACCAAAAGTCAAAGCCTCAGCTTTCTTGCTGAATAGGACACTGATTTCCTATGGAAATCATCATAATTTAATGATAATAATTGTAATTATGTCTGTGATTCTATGATAACTTTGAAAATCCCATTCTGTGGCTATTCATCCATCCAATCCTAATAGCTTTTGCTGTTGTTTGGTGCGAGTGTTTGGATCTAAGTTGAAGAGCCCAAGAGTGTCTGTAGGAGGAAGGTGACTCCATCAGCCTTCAGCCCTTATCTGAAAGCAGAGACAACCTAAAGTAGAAATCTGCTCAGAACAAAAAGCTCCAGGAAAACAGGCTTCATGTATTTCACAACTCACGTAATTATGTGTTTTCAAACTTCTTTTTCTTCTCCATGAGCAGAATTCTTGGGTTTTTTTTCAGCCAGCTTTAATAAAGACCTGATGAAAAGCTGAGAAAAGAAGAGACGTGAAAGTAAGGGTCTTTGTCAAACATACCAGCACACTCTTATTGACTCCAGCACAGACCTTGGTAGCACTTTATACCCATCTTTTTTTTATGTCAGAAAAAGGGTCTATTTTCTGGAGCCAAAAAACCCCCAAACTCTACCACCTCCCCTTACTATAATCAATATGGTGAAAAATGTCGTGTCTAATGTGAAGTGCTCCTTGCCTTTCTTGAAATGTCTAACTAGCTTTTTAACTCTGAAAAGGCTTACAAAAAAAAAATCTTAAAAGACCTATTTTTCTTTTTCACCACTTACTGATCTTTTACAAGTAATTCCTTCTGTGTCATTTGTGGTGAGGTGCTTTTGGTGAACATGTAATTGTTTGCAAAAATTGTTTGCAAAAAAATGTTTGCAAAAATTAAAATCTGGTCCTCCTCAGATGAAAATAGGTAACTGTTACTGTTTATTTTTGTCCAGTTCTTGGCTGATGGGAGTTCTCATTCAGGATCACGGGCTTTGCTACAGGCTAATCTCATTCCTTCTATTTCTTTGTGTTGAGAGGCCTTATAAGTGAGATATATTTTGGTCTTTCTGGTTAAAGATTAAATGCAGGTAATCAATGTCCAGCTCCTAATCAGCCTCTAAATGGGAAATGTTCTTCACAGCATTATTGTTAAAAAAAAAGAAAGTATTTTTTTTCAGATTAAACCTCAGACAAAGCTGCAACTCTGTGCAGCACATGAAGTGAAGCAGATGTAACAGTTGATGTGGTGTCAGGATCCCTTGTATCAGGAGAAGGTCAGTGCAAAGAGTAGCATATACTTAGCAGTGCATTTATGCTATCAAACTTTGCCTTTCAGGATTGTCCTACCTGGGGCAATGCACCTTCACCGACTGCACAGGAGCTTGAATTACACGCTCGAATACACGTAGGTTAGATGTCTGAGGTGAGAAATGTTTTATTCTACCTCTCTTAAGATTGCTGCCGGTCCTCTTGTCCTTGCTATTAACTACATACATATTACCATTATATAGCTGTTCATTTGTGTCCCTGGTACCAGTATTTTCACTTCCAGTCTCTTAAGAAGTCCCTCTTTCCTCTTCTGAATCAGTTCAGTTAAAAAAATAACACAAACAGAACAACAGCTTTCCGGTTAAGGGCAAGATGATATTTGTCTTGATGGTGCTTTAGCACTTCCAGTGTTATTTTCCACCCCATATTTTGTCACAGCACTTTACTTGCCTGGACTTTCACCGAATTGTGTTGTGTTTTGTATTTGTTTGCATTTTTTTTTTGAGGAATAATGGCTATAGTATGCTCAGAATTCATCAGGATGTGTGGATAGTATGGGTCAGGTCTTCCAACACACAGTGTACTTTCCAGAAATTCTCGAATCTTTATCTACATTTCTGTGGTTCTTTCACCTAGGTCCCTTTTAATTATTTGGTTTATTTTAGGTAATAGAAATATTTTGAGTCAACTGTAGTTCTTACCATTTTATTGTTTATTTCTCACCCTGAATAATAAAGAATTGAAAAAAAAAGAAAAACCTTGAAGCAATGCACAGGCAGCCACGCTGATAAAATTTACTTAGATTTTCATAGCACTGCAGTTCCACAGGCTATTTCAATCAAATACAGCATCACCTTAGTCAATACTAGATTACAATTTATTTATTGAGTAGATGTAAATAGCTGTGATATGGAAATTCTCATCTAAAGAATATGTTTCTCCTCGAGTTGTGCAAAAAAACATTCTTGACAATGTGCACCTAAATAATTGTCATTGATCATCCACAGGAAAATAGCAATGTGGCTGTGCATGAAGTCATAGAATCATAGAATCACCAGGCTGGAAGAGACCCACCGGATCATCGAGTCCAACCATTCCCATCAAACACTAAACCATGACCCTCAGCACCTCGTCCACCCGTGCCTTAAACCCCTCCAAGGAAGGTGAATCAACCCCCTCCCTGGGCAGCCTCTGCCAGTGCCCAATGACTCTTTCTGTGAAAAACTTTTTCCTGATGTCCAGCCTAAATATCCCCTGGTGGAGCTTGAGGCTGTTCCCTCTCGTCCTGTCCCCTGTCCCTTGGGAGAAGAGCCCAGCTCCCTCCTCTCCACAACCTCCTTTCAGGGAGTTGTAGAGAGCAATGAGGTCTCCCCTCAGCCTCCTCTTCTCCAGGATAAACACCCCCAGCTCTCTCAGCTGCTCCTCATAAGGCCTGTTCTCCAGCCCCCTCACCAGCTTCGTTGCTCTTCTCTGGACTCGCTCCAGAGCCTCAACATCCTTCTTGTGGTGAGGGGCCCAGAACTGAACACAGGATTCAAGGAGCGGTCTCACCAGGGCTGAGTCCAGAGGGAGAAGAACCTCCCTGGACCTGCTGGTGTGTGTGTTTTGATGTAATAATAAAAAGGGTGGCTGGGATATGGCATTGCCTGGATGGAGCTGGAATTTGAGGAGACAGTGGTGTCTCGTCAGTCAGTATTCCTGAGAGACTGAGGTTCTCCTCTACCGCTGGTAGTTCTTGAGGACAGCTGCCTCCCAGGGGTGCCACCAGTAAAGCTGATGCTGCATTGGCACCGACAGTTGTTCCAGAGGATTCCTTGATGTTTTGTGAAGCTTACTAGTATTTTCTGTGAATCAATGATTGCCTCATTATGATGACTTCACATGCCTTAATCTTCCTAGAAATTAATGACCTGAATTAATGAACCAGAAGGGCCTAAAAGAAAACTGGGGAGGGACTATTTACAAAGGCTTGTGGTGACAGGACAAGGGGCAATGGGTATAAACTGGAGAGGGGCAGATTTAGACTAGACAGAAGGAAGAATTACTTCACTATGACAGTGGGGAGGCCCTGGAACAGGTTGTCCAGGGAAGCTGTGGCTGCCCCATCCCTGGAGGTGTTCAAGGCCAGGATGGATGGAGCTTAGAGCAACCTGATCCTGTGGGACGTGTCCCTGCCCAAGGCAGGAGGTTGGAACTGGATGGGCTTTAATGTCGTTTCCAATTCAAACTATTCTATGATTCTACAATTCAATGATTTTCTCTTAGTATCCCAGCCAGTATTTCCAGGTAACTATTTACCCCGTTTTTATTCACCTTCATAAATATGAATGGAAGCAAATAATCATTCTGATTTTCATTATGCAAATATAATTGAACACACAGAGAAACATATACATATATATATTCACATTGTATATACACACATGTATACACAAGAACACTTTCTGTAAAATGATATTTCCCAATGCAAAGGTTCCATTTTCTTTGAATCTGGGTTTTCTGGTAGATGTCTTTCCCCCTTTAGAAAATATGAGGCCAGTTCTATTGGAAGCTTTTAGTTAGATTAAAAAATTGAGTATGTATTCATGTTCCTTGTTCTGTCTTTTAGCTAGTTTCTATGACAATACTTTACCTTTTGCCCTGTGTCTACTTAGCTTCCTTAATAACATCTCATGAGGGAGTTGTCAAAGGTTTTCTGAAAGTCCGTGTAAACCATCTGTCCTGTCTACAGAAAGATAGCTGAGGGGAAAAAAAGAATAAAAGGCAAGCAGAAAGGATAAATTAGTTGTCCAAATCCAAATAGCAGGTTAGTTTTAGGGAACCAGGGAAAAAACCCTGGAGTCTCACTCCTCCTCAGCTGCTCAATGGCATGAGATACCACTCTCCCTGCAGAAATCTGAGTGCACTAAACCAGGAAAATACAGGTTAGAAATGAGAAGAGGATGGGTGGTAAATAAGAGGGCTCATTAGTTCCTGGATCAGCAACCTCCAAGCTGCTTTGGAACTCACTTCCCGAAAACAAATCTGCTATTAATAAGGGGCCTGCAGGTAAGTACATCATTAGAGTCAGATTAGCAGGAGTTTAATGGTCCACGAGTTCTCTCTGTAGGGCGTATTGTTTTACATAGGCAAAAGAAACTGTGGCAGAGGAGATGAGGTGCTGTTTAGGACTCACTGGAGAGGCAGTCAACATTGTGCAATGATGGAGGCAACGGAAAGGTCTTAGGTGCCCAGCAAAGAGCAAATGAAATGCCTGGTTTCCAGGAATGAGCAGTGACCTCTGTGATTAGTATCTTATGTGACCAATGTCTAAGTAACAACAAACCGATTTGGTCACTCTGCTTCTCTGTTCATTTCATAGAATCATAGAATAACCAGGTTGGAAGAGACCCACCGGATCATCGAGTCCAACCATTCCTATCAATCACTAACCCATGTCCCTCAGCACCTCGTCCATCCATGCCTTAAACCCCTCCAGGGAAGGTGAATCAACCCCCTCCCTGGGCAGCCTCTGCCAGTGCCCAATGACCCTTTCTGTGAAAATTTGTATAAATAGTGGACTTTGCATGCAGGTCAACACACCAGGTGCTGGGCTGGAGGAACCTCCCAGCCATACATGGGAGGCTGCAGCTGAAGAGACAAGACAGCCTGGCCACCAGCGTATCAGACTCAGACAGTTTTTGGCTAAACATATATCTGCTTGTCTTTTGACGTTTTAAAGCCGTGGGTAATGAAAGCACTTTCTGTAAAAAAAATCAACAAACACAAAAGACATTAACTATCACATATGTGCTTTTTTTGAATTCTAATATTTTGGAGTCAAGCTTTTACAGGAGATGCCTGTTATTGACCAGCAAAAAATGTCTGTAGTCATAAAAAAAAGTGGAAATGGTTTCAAAGAATGAGCTCCACAAGGTCACACACCAGAGAGCAGTACAGGAATTTCCTTTAGATGTTGAGGTTGTTGGACGTCTGTGGAGGTGGTTGTGCTGCAATGCGAGACAACTGTGTTGTAACACAAAGGTGGTGTGAAAATCAATTAAAACCCATTAAATGCATTGGAAAAAATAAGAATATTTAAAGGAAGGCAACATAAAAATGTATCTTTAGACTATCATGATGACTATTACGACTATTGTAGCAGAAATACACCAGTCCAAACAGGCAGATCCACTTCCTCTGCCTTATCTCAGAGTTTAAAGCTTCTTTCTCCAATGAACAGAGTGAGGGAAAGGCACAGAAAGGTGCTGGAACTCTGCATTTCACACTTGGTCTGCTGTCCTGGGCAGCCTTGAGGAGAAAAGCAAACACGAGGCAGCTTCCATGTTTTTCTGTTTATTGTGCCTTCACACTTCTGTCAAGGAAGAAGAGGGACCAATTTTTAACTATGTTTTTGTCTTCCCTTGCCCTGCCCTGCTAGATTCGTATTAATGAGCAATTTCTTTCAAAAAGGTAAGAACTGGCAGCATCGGTCTTCAAAAAGTCTCACAACCACAGCATTTCCTCCTGGCTCCTGTCTGGTTAGGTCAATGAATTTTTAACCTTCTCTTATTTCCCAGGAGAGTGTCTCAAATTCCAGGTCATTTTTTTAATGAGTTTTCTTCCTTCTTGCCTAGTGATATTGTTTTGGATATTAGGAGCAATGGAGCATTCTCTGATCCTTACACAAGACTCTACCTGCATTGTTGTTAAGAGCAATCTCAGGACCAAGATTTCCATCTGCCCGAACTGTTTGCAGTCAGGAGGGGGGTGGGAGCTGGATTTAAGACAAATTGCTGGTGCAAAGGGATATTGGGTGGACGGGAGAGAGGAAACCTCAAATACACGAGGTCTGACACAAAACCCCGAAGACTATTCCTGTAACTCTTTCTATTTAAGAAATTAAGAAAATCAACTACACACATTTCACCAGAGTTCCCTTCTGAGCTGACATACGGCTGCACACAATGCTGCCAAGTCCAAAGCAATTAAGCAGATCATTTTCTGAAAAGCTGTTGAGGATCTCCGTTGTTTTTGCTTTCACATCTTCTACTGACAAAAAATGGGACCTTTTTAAGCACCAACTGGACCCTTGGGAAGAAGGAGCGAGGTCTGTTGAACAGGGTGGGGGCTCAAGCACAGGGATGTTAGCTAAAACCTGTTTCACAGACACAGCCTTGTGGGCTGGCAATCTTGTCTTGATGTGAAATTGCTGTTCACTCTTGCATGGCAACATTTTCCAACCATACGTGAGAAAACTTCTCTATTTGAACATGAGCCTCTTCTCCCAGGTGACAGGGACAGGACAATGGGGAATAGCCTCAGGCTGCATCGGGGGAGGTTCAGACTGGACATCAGAAAAAAAAAATCACAGAAAGGGTCACTGGGCACTGGAACAGGCTGCCCAGGGAGGGGGTTGAGTCACCTTCCCTGGAGGGGTTTAGAAGACAGGTTGATGAGGGGTTGAGGGACATGGTTTAGTGATTGATAGGAATGGTTGGACTCGATGATCCAGTGGGTCTTTTCCAGCCTATTGATTCTGTGATTCTGTGTCCACTTGTCCCAAGTGAATTGATAGAGTTGAGCATTTTCTCACTGCAACAGGTAAGAACATGTTCTATAACCACCTCTTTGTCTCTTCCATCCCACTATTGGTTCCCAAGCTATAGCGTTAGTCTGTTTTTTTGTGGTTTTTTTTTCAGTGTCAGACCTCATATGCCCCATGGTTTTGTAAGCTTAGAAGTGTGAACATTCGTAAAGGGCAGACAGCTCCTACTGTGCCCCACAATGTCATCACATGAGCAATGCCCTGCAGACAGGTGGATATGAAGCCAATATATGGTGATGTGGGGTTTGTAAAGAGCCTGAATTCACCCCATAAAGCAGCACTGCTCTGTGGACTTCTCAGTCTCATTTATTGTGAAAATAAGCCCTGTCAGATACTTTATAGGTGTGGCAACTATGGTCTTGATGCCAAAAGGATGTTGTTATTTGAAGAAGGGTGAATTTCACCCTTAGCAAATTTGCAGACGACACTAAGCTGGGTGGACGTGTGGATCTGCTGGAGGGCAGGGAGGCTCCAAAGGGATCTGAACAGGCTGGATCCATGGGCTGAGACCAGTGGCAGGAGGTTTAACAAGGCCAAGTGCCGGGTCCTGCACTTGGGGCACAACAACCCTGAGCAGCTCCAGACTAGGAGAAGTCTGTCTAGAAAGCTGCCTGGAGGAGAGGGACCTGGGGGTGTTGGTTGACAGCGACTGAACATGAGCCAGCAGGGGCCCAGGTGGCCAAGAAGGCCAATGGCATCTTGGCTTGGATCAGACACGGCGTGACCAGCAGGTCCAGGGAGGTTCTTCTCCCTCTGGACTCGGCACTGGGGAGACCGCTCCTCGAATCCTGTGTTCAGTTCTGGGCCCCTCACCACAAGAAGGATGTTGAGGCTCTGGAGAGAGTCCAGAGAAGAGCAACGAAGCTGGGGAAGGGGCTGGAGAACAGGCCTTATGAGGAACGGCTGAGAGAGCTGGGGGTGTTTATCCTGGAGAAGAGGAGGCTGAGGGGAGACCTCATTGCTCCCTCCAACTACCTGAGAGGAGGTTGTGGAGAGGAGGGAGCTGGGCTCTTCTCCCAAGTGACAGGGGATAGGATGAGAGGGAATGGCTTCAAGCTCCACCAGGGGAGATTTAGACTGGACATGAGGAAAAAAATTTTCAGAGAAAGGGTCATTGGTCCCTGGCAGAGGCTGCCCAGGGAGGGGGTTGATTCACCTTCCCTGGAGGGGTTTAAGGCACGGGTGGACGAGGTGCTGAGGGAGGTGTGTTAGTGTTTGATAGGAATGGTTGGACTCAATGGTCCGGTGGGTCTCTTCCAACCTGGTTATTCTATAATTCTATGATTCTATGAATTGCAGTTGGGGTCTAAGTCCCTAGCAGAACTGCAAGACACCTTATTTGGGATCTGTCACAGATGGACCGGGGACTTGCATTTGGGTGTGATTTCCTATGAGCCATCAGCACAGAAACGGGGTTTTTTGTTCAGTGCATCCTTAAGGTGATCCATTCAGGCTGGAACAAAAGGATGGGCAGAACAGTAAAAGACTGTTCAGCTGTCACAGTCAGAGGGATTGAACAAAAACCTGCCACTCTGTTGGTGAAACCTTGGTGGCTGGAAGGAGTTACAAAGCCTCAAGTGGCACCAGGGGAGGTTTAGATTTGATATTAGGAAAAAATTTCTTTACTGACAGAGTGGTGAAGACCTGGGAGAGGCTGCCCAGGGCAGTGGTGGAGTCTCCATCCTTGGAGAGGTTCAAAACACTCGTAGCTGTGGCGCTTCAGGTCATGGTTTTTTAGGCATGGTGGGGTTGCGCTGATGGTTGGCCTGGATGATCTTAGAGGTCTTTTCCAAACTTAATGATTCCGTGATTCTACAATTCTATTGGACACAAGTAGAAAAACAAGGGAAGAGTTTTTCAAATGTTTTCTTCATTCTCTACTTGTTTTTCAAGTCTAAGCTGTTTAGCAAATCCAGCTAGAGTTTCCACAGTTTTGGGACAGTGGGAATGCAGTTTTCTAGAGAAATATATATTCACAGAAAGCTGCTTGGCTTTTTGGAATAGACAAAAGGAGGAATTTGCATGACTCTGTGTGTTAAGTATTATGAGGGAGATCCCAAATCCAGCAGAGTCCAGGACTTGGGGATTTCTCCAATCAGCTGAAGCCCAGCTCAGGCTGATGGACATGACTGCTGCTGCCTCATTTCTAGGTCCAGCCAGTAGCAAGCCAGCCTGAAATCCACAGGTACATGCACTGACACACAAGCATGTCTGACACAACTGCCTTTAGCAGCACCCACCTGTAACACAACCAGAAACCACACTAAAAGGGAGTGCAGATAGCTCAGACCTGTCCTTCCTCTCCAGATGCTTGGGATTGAAGGAAAAAGGAGTGATTAGTCTTTTCTTACCACATTTCTTTTTGTTGTTACATATTTCCTTCCTGTACAAGTCTGTATTTCTCTCCATCTGCCTTCCCTCTCCCTTTGTGACAGGACTGCTCAGTCTGGGCGTGGGAGTGAACCACAAATTCAACTCATCACCTCCTCCACCTTTCTTGACATGTGTAACTTCTTGTTCATTTTTGTTTTCTACCTCGGTCTGGAGTCAAGTCTTGCAGAACGTTGGTGATGGGGCTTACAGAGAGCTCCTCCTTGTTTGCCTTTCCTCAGGCACAGAGGTCCTCAAGCTGCAGTCCTGAACAGGATGGCATTTATCCCAACCAGGTGCGAAGTTCCTGCTTGTTCCTGTCAGTGGGTCTGGTCCCCTCATGAATTCAGAGACAACAAGAAAGCAGCTGAGCTCCACACTTAGGTCAGGTATTTGTTCTCATACACTTCTCAGATTAAAGTTGTACATAAATTTAAAATATAGAAATGAACTATTTAAAATGTTGTCTTGCCCTTCAGCTGATGGAGGTGTTCGGATGGGAATGGTCCCTAGTAAGCAGCAAAACACCCTGACAGAAGTGAATAGGGTGTCCAGAGCTGGACTGGAAACGCCATAAAGTGAGCTCTGCTTGTGCAACTCTGTGAGGTTGTTTGTTAGAAGCTCTGAGCTCCTCTTTTTACCTTCAAAATGAGTGTAGGACTGTCCTGGGGGCAGAATGATTCTTTTGTGGAAAAAAGAAAGCAAACTAAACCTGGGGTGCTTTTACATCTGGGCAATGTTTTTTCCACCTCAATGGTTTAAACCATCACCACAGTGCAATCTTATGGGTATGTTTTCCCCACATGCATTTTTTGGCAAGATTGGACACAAAGGATTCTTTAAATATTGCAAAGCTGTAAAAGCAACCTATGGGGTTTTGCTTTGCTCTTTTTCTCTTCTAGCTGTCAAGTCATTTTAACCCCTGATAAATTTGCTTTTATTTCTGCAAAGATTGTTTATTGTCTTGATGCATTTCATTTTCAAAGTGCAAACTATCTTAACTGCACTGCCTTGCTCTCATGGGCTGCACCAAGGCATTGGCATTATGATTCCCATAGTAGGGATGATGCTTCCGCTCCAAGGTTGACATCTTGAAGGTCTGTCTTCTTTCACAGCGCTTTTGATGAGAGTACAGCAACAAAATTGTGTATTTTAAAGCCATTTGGTCTTCCCAGATGCTCAAGGCTGTTAATGGCATACTTTTTAGATACAGCTTGCTAACAGCTAAATGGAGTTTGGGCATCGCACAATGTCTCTGTATCATATTTTCCCAGCAGCGAGCAAGAGTACATGTTTGTTTCTTGTTTTGCTTTTTAAATTGAAATCTCATCTAGAATTGGACTTTTACTTCTACTGAAAAGGCTTTTCACAGTTTAGGAGCTGAGTATTGTTTATGAAGACTAGCAAAGCCTCACTAAGTCAGGTGATCCTTCTCCTTTTCCATCCTCCTTCTTAACCTCAGGCAACTTTGGATTGATGATTTCCCTCCAACCTTCCTCTCTCAACTTGAGATGCTGACACCATCTTCTCTTGCTTTTGACATATTTCTTTTCATCTTTAGCAGTACCAGTAAATCTGTCAAGTTCCTGCAGATTGCCAGGAACCTCTGTAGCTCACGAAATGCCGTATAGAAGCTGAGTATTGGTGAGCTCCAAGATGTGCTTAGCGCCAGAGGTCAGCATGCTTGTATGGCACCCATGAGGCCATCACTATGGGATGCAGGAGGAGATTGAACTCTAAGATTTGCTGCTAGAATCAGGACTAAAGCTCCTATTTGCATATGAACATTTCTGTTGTGCTGGTGAACTTAACCCACCCCTGCTGGCCTTGGTTTCCCCGAAGGTTAAATCTGCCCCAAAGAGCTGAGTTGGAGAAAGAGGCACAAGGATGCAGCCAAAAGATGCTGCAGGATGCCCTGCTGAGAGGTCATGCAGCTTCTGAAGGATGAAGCTCACACACTCCCAGGCCAATCAGATAAGAAGGAAAATCAAATTAAATGGTCTAAGGATGTTTTTATCAAGTTTTGTTAAAGCAGATAAAAACCTCCATCTAATTCTGAAGATAAGTGCTAAGTGCTGCCTGTGATTCACCATCCCAGCACTGAAGTAATGGAAATGAGCAACAGTCCTGCAGCTCTGGCTTGCAGCTGAGTTTTGGTGTTTTCTGTAAACCTGCTTTTAAACAAATTGTGTTTTTAAGCTATTTTTTTCCCACATTGATGGCTATGTGTCTTGCAGTGGAAGACAAGACAATTCACTTAGAAAACCCTATTTAAGCTGGTTAATTTACAGTTTTGCTGTCCACTGAGTAGACCAAGGGTTGTTTAGCTGTGTGTCCTAGATGTCGAACTGCTGAAAGTCGATGAGGTGTTGCTTTCAGTTCTTCACAAATATGATTTCTGTGGTCTTTATGGACTGGCCTAATAGTAACCTTCAGGGAGTGGAGCCAAGCTGTAAGTGGGAAGATATTTGATCTCGCTGAGCCATGTGAGGAGGAGAAGGAAGGTCGGGGTCCTTAGGACACCAGGATGAGGAGATGCTGCAGTGGTATTGTTCAAAAGCACAACTTACACCATTCTATTTATTGCCCTGAGGCTGCTTTCCTAAGTTGTTTTTGGCACCAGGAGTCCCAGGGTTTTTTGGGAAGCTGTGTTAGATGCCTCCACGTGGTGTAGCTGCTGCCTGGCTGCCCTGGGAAAAGCTCTTCATGAGTGTCCTCCCCTGTGCTGGCACAAGGACAGCTTTGCAAAAAGAGCTGCTTCCTCCTGAGGCGAGATAGGTCCTAGGAGATGGACAGAGATTCCTAACTTTGATAAATCCTTTGACTGAAAATAGTTTTTTTTCTGGCCACAATAACGATGTTCACAATGAAAGGAAAGAAAAAAGAAACTCTGCTTGTCAGATGTTTGCAGCTTCACCCTGAATGCACTACAGGAGTTACATGGGGACATTTAATCCTTGAGAAAACATTACCCTTGTGGTGCAGCCAAGGTCACCAGCTTGCATGAATTAACTCTTGTGTCAGCTCTGGTCTGGGGAGTGACGGGAACTTAAACTTCTCTGATGATCTCTACATTTTGCCTTCACGCCTGAGCATGTCGTACCGCTTTGCGCTGCCTCCTCTCCACCTCCCAGTTGATGCATGTTGTCCCTTCTTATATGCAGATGTTACAGACTGCATGGACCAAACCCCACGGAAGAGGCTCTTAAACACAGAGAGGAGCTCTGAAACTCTTTGAGGATAAAATTAAATGAGCTGGCTATGAAGGCACACGGGGATTTAGAATAAACTGGGATCAGATTTTGCTTTGTGGGAGATCTTGCTGTGCCTGTGCTGTCATTTTGTATGGATGTGGTAGTAGAGCTCATGTGCACACCTGGCTTTCCTGTGCCTGAACCCAGTGCCACTTGCAGCCCAGAAGAGTGAAGTTTCACACTGTAGCTGGACCTATCCAACTTCTTCCCAGGCATTTTAACAGGCTGACCAGGGAGGGGGTTGAGTCACCTTCCCTGGAGGGGTTTAAGGCACGGGTGGGCGAGGTGCTAAGGGACATGGGTTAGTGATTGATGGGAATGGTTGGACTCGATGATCCGGTGGGTCTCTTCCAACCTGGTGATTCTATGATTCTATGATTCTATGATTTTGAGTCTTGCCTTCTGCCAGCCTGAATGTTCATTTCCCATCTTTGATGAACTAGTTCATCTCACTAATTCAGCAGCAAGGGAGAGCCTGGGGGAAGGAAAAAATATGTTTTCTACTGATTTAGTGAGCTGAAGGAGGAGGAAAGGAGAACTCCCAGGAGAGTAGTATTTCCCCTTTCAGCAACCAGCTTGCAGCGGGGCCGATCTGAAGTGTCATAAAAGGTTGGTACCAAGCTAGGCAGTTGTGCTAGAGAGCAGAAGAGAGATTCTGCTGTCACAGTCACCTCTCTCTGCACTGCCATCTGCCTGTCCTGGGCACTCACATTCTGAGGGCAGCATCTGACCAATGGATTTACTTTGGTCACACTCTTCTGCAAGCCCCTCACCCAAATGCAGGGGTACTCACCTCCCTTGAAATCCCAAGTCTTTTTTGCACTTACTAATAAAAACATGATGTGAACTCTGAAGGGGTTCTTGCTGTGTTAGAAAACAAAGCACTCAATAGGAAGGCACCTGCCTGAAAATTAAAGGCAGGAAGCAGATACAGGGAGGAAAAATGAAATGGTTCTTCTCCTAGCACAAAGACGTTCCTCGGAGAGCACCTGGCCAAGAGGTAGAGTCACTCATACATCTTCTGTATGATTTTTCATCAAGGCTCCTTCCTTCTAGTATGTGGTAGTCAAAGGTTGCTGGTAAAACCAGGGAGCCTTGCCTGTGCACAGATGTGCTGAAACCCCATCTTCCCAGGCCCAAGGTCTTTTCCAGCTGAAGGACAATCTCCCCATAACACGGTGGCTATTCCACTGCACAGAAAGCTCCAACTACCCTTCTTTTCCTAAACTGTAAGAACCTGATGTAACTCAGAGCAATGTAAATTGCATTAGTCTTGCCTCAGAGCCTGCACGGTTTATTAGCTCAAAGGAAGGTAAAAGCCACGTTTCTGTCCCCTTTATTTTCTTGGCTTTATCAACAAAGTTCAAATGCAGATGAAATTCTGGTCAGGAATTTTTTTGGTGTAGCAGCTACATCTGTATGATTGTTTATTCTCCATGTTTTAAATATTACTTGGTGACTTTTCACAAATAAGGAAGCTGTACACAATGAAATGCTGCCAAACGCACCGGTGTAGGAAACTAAGAGCATTTAATTTTCTCCAGGAAAATTAAGAACTAATTCCCTTCCGCTGGAAGAGGCAGATCTATGGCCAGGTTTAGGGAACATGAGGCCTTCTCTGGGAAGAGAAGGTGAAAAAACTATGATTTCCTTCTCTCAGTAGATGTCTTGTTCAAGGTGTGGCCATGAAGTCAGTGTTCATTTCAATATTTGTGATGAACCAGAGTCCAGTGGGGGGGAAAAAAAAAAAAAACAAAATAAAAGAAGAGTGCCAGCAGACAATGTTTTGTGCAGGAAGAAGCTGGGGTGTCAGGGGTGAGGAGGACCCTCCACGGGGGAGGTCTTCCCAGGGATACTTGCCATCTCCTTGCTTGCATTGTCAAACCAAGGGGTGAAAGATGGCATATGCCTCCAGGGAAGGTGAGGAGGAGCTCTAGATCAGGGAGTGCAGGCATAGGACAAGGGGGAATGGTTTGAAGCTCAAAAAGGGAGATT
Source organism: Phaenicophaeus curvirostris (assembly GCF_032191515.1). Lineage (NCBI taxonomy): Eukaryota > Metazoa > Chordata > Aves > Cuculiformes > Cuculidae > Phaenicophaeus > Phaenicophaeus curvirostris. Next base: position 75,441,416 of record NC_091431.1, read on the forward strand.
GAGATGAGATGTTGGGAAGAAATCTTTTCCTGTGAGGGTGGAGAGTCCCTGGCCCAGGTTGCCCAGAGTAGGGGTGGCTGCCCCATCCCTGGAGGGGTTCAAGGCCAGGTTGGATGGGGCTTGGAGCCCCTGATCCAGTGGGAGGTGTCCCTGCCCATGGCAGAGGTGGAACTGGATGGGCTTTGAGGTCGCTTCCAACCCAAACCATTCTATGGTTCTACAATTCTACGATTTTCAAACAGAATTTAACCTTCCCTCACACCACTGTAGGATTTAGGCCACCTCCATTCTCTTCATTCCTGGTGTGTAGGAGAGGAATCTCTTACTCCTTTGAGGAGGACACTCCCTCTGTGTTACAGCTGAGGCTTGGTTACACAACACCCTTCATCTGCATGGCCCCAAAATTTAGTGACATTCTGGGAAGCCCCAGGGCTGTATTTGAGGGATTCAGGGGGCACAGGTCTCCACAGCAGAGCCCCCCACAATAGCCTCGATGTCATAGAACCACTGGGTAGAAAGAGAAAACTCTCCACGGCCAACTCTCTGCACCGTGCAACTCTCTGTGGTGGGAAACTCTCTGTGGGAGAGCTCTACACAGCTCACGCTCCATGGGGACAACTCTACATGGCTGAGTCTTGGTGGGGACAACCCTACACATGGAGGATTAGGGATAGAGTAGGATTCTGTACTCCCTGTGTAAAGTTGTCCGTGTTGAGAATCAGCTGTGTCGAGTTATCCCATGGAAAGCTGGCCATAGAGAATTGTCCTAGATCCCCATCAAGGGTGGTGACCTCCACTGGTCCAGACATGGTGTTAGAGGACTGTTTTCATAGAATCATGGAACTGTTTGTTTGGAACAGACCTTTGAGGTCATTGAGTCCAGCAGTACCTGCCTACTGCTAAACCATATCCCTGAGCACCTTATCTACCCACCTCACCACAACCTTCTTTCAGGGAGCTGCAGAGAGTGATGAGGTCTCTGCTCAACCTATTCTTCTCCAGATCGAGCAGCCCCAGATTCCTCAGCCTCTTCTAAAACGGTTTGTTCTCCAGCCTGTTCACCAGCCCCATTCCCTTCTCCGGACACACTCCAGCCCTTCAATGTTGTTTTTCTACTGAGGGTGCAAAACTGAACACAGTACATAGTACACATGTTTTCTGACATCAAACACAGCTGGACCCAGGTAGAAGGGAAACCCCAGCCAAACTCCATCTCCAAGCCCCCCACCGGCCACCAGGCGCCCTCCCATCTGCTCGTCCTGCTCCTTCCTGGGCCAGGAAAGGATCTTTCCCAGCTTTGAGACCTCCATTCAATTTTCACGCTTTGCCTTTTATTATGGATATAACCAGAATAAAATAAGATAGACTTTCCCTGTTATTATTAGAGGTGATAATTTGCAACCTAAGTGCGTTGCCATGGAGATGTGAGAAGCCCCCGAAGAGGGAGGCTGGGCGTTACAGCCTAATCCTGAGGTGATTTTCAATAGCACCAGCTGTCCCGGGGCTGAAAGGCATGGCAAATTACACCATTATTGGAGGGAAACAAGGAGGCTAAGCTAATTATTTGTGGGCTTTAGACACAGGTGTTCATAAAAGCCAGGCCGTGCGCTCCTCATCAAGGCCAGCTCAGGAGGGGGGATGCCCGGCGGGAGGTCCGTGGCCTCCATTTCAATCACAAAGAGATGCTGTGGTCCTGCTGCTGCTATGGGCAGGCACTGCAGGTTAACATTGCCTCAGTGGAGGCCGTTGCTTCTCTCTGGAGAACGAGTTTTGGGGTTTAATTTTGGTTTATGATCTCTTTTCATATTGTTTTTTCTTTTTTTTTGAAAATGGTGTTGGAGCCTTGTGCTTTGAGGGTGTGCGGGGCTGAGATCATGTGTGGGTGATGTTGGGGTCCCTGGGAAGGCAAAAAAATAGTTATAACTCAATGTTTTCTTCTTTAATATGAGGCAAATCTACTAGTGTTGCTTCTGGGGGACTGGTGAACTAACATGAATGTGAAACTCTGCTAAAACAACTCATGCCCTTTTCTCAAAATTGGTGTAGCTTTGCCTGCTGAAAGCTTTGATGTTTATGGGTTTTGCCTTCAGTGGATGAACAAGATGTACGAGTGGATGTAAAAGTGGATGAGTGCAAGAGAATGGATTGAGAATAGCCCTGAGGAGAAGGACTTGGGGTGCTGGTGGATGAGAAGCTCATCATGAGCCAACAGTGTGCACGTGAAGCCCTGAAACCGACAAAATCCTGGGCTGCATCCAAAGCAGCGCGGCCAGCAGGGTGAGGGAGGGGATTCTGCCCCTCTGCTCCTCTCTCATAAGACCTCACCTGGAGCCCTGTGTCCTGTACTGGATTCCTCAGCACAGGAAGGACATGGATCTGTTGGAACAAGCCAGGCCACAAAGATGGTACGAGGGCTGGAGCACCTCCCGTATGAGGACAGGCTGGGAAAGTTGGGGTTGTTCAGCCTGGAGAAGAGAAGGCTCTGGGGAGACCTTAAAGCAGCTTCCAGTGCTGAAAGGGGCTCCAGGAAAACTGGGAAGGGGCTCTTGATAAGGGAGTGCAGGGACAGGCTGTGGGGAATGGTTCAGGTTGCCCAGAGCAGGGGTGGCTGCCCCATCCCTGGAGGGGTTCAAGGCCAGATTGGATGGAGCTTGGAGCCCCTGATCCAGTGGGAGGTGTCCTTGCTCAAGGCAGGGTGGGGGTGGAACTTGATGGGCTTTGAGGTCCCTTCCAAACCAAACCATTCCGTGATTCTATGATGTTTTGAGATTAGAAAATAAACAAGCTTATTACATGCAAAATAAGGAAACTGACATAGAGAAATGATGTGCTTTCTCAGTGAGGAAAATGCTTGTGAATATTTTATCTTTATGCATGCGTATTTATATATTTTTACGGAGATATACTGGCTAGGCTCATTACTGCTTTCACTGACTTGTTCTGTGTTTCAGATACAAAGGCTGCTTTTGAACCCTGAAATAGGATTTAATGTACCTATTTTGGATACCATTAAACTGACTTAAATATGTTGGGGCATTCTGACACTGTACTATTAAAACACCGTAATTCCACTCTGTAGGTGAGGAGCTTATTGCTAGAGGCTAAAACTCAGTGAAGTGGCCTCTGTGAGCACCTAGGTCAGCCCCTACCAACTCTGGGGGAACCGGGTGCTCCTGAAGGATTTAGTTGGTGTGTCACATCTTGTCATAGATCCTGGGCAAAATGTATTCTGCCAGAATTCAAATATGATCAAACCAAAAATGTCTTAGGCATTTGCATTTATTTCATTGGCAATGTTAATTTTGTCACATTCTACTGTCTTACTAAAGAAAATACCTTAAAAAAAAAGCTTTTAGGAAGTGTGGTTTGAAGTTTTTCTTTGCTTTTATGTTTAAAAAATTCTTTAAGATTATAATTTCTGTTGATTTAAAAAGCATTTTAGCAAGTAGGCACCAAAAAAAATTTTTGTTAACTGCCATATAAGCTTTCTGTTTGTTACAACCCTAATGAGTCCTTCCTGGAAAAACATGCAGCCCCTTAACTGTATTTTTGAGAAAAACGTGTTGTCTCTTGGGATGATCTTGGCCAACAAAACTGCATCTCCCTTGACTTCTGACCAAAAATCTCTGGTGGTACAGGGATCTGAACCTGAATTTCCTAAAGCTGGTGGCTGGACTTCTGTCAGCAGAGGATCCTTGTTTTTCAGGCGTGTTTTCTGTTTGTCTGTCATAGATGGGGATTGTGTTAGGAGTAAAAGTGAGTACTTGTGGTCTGGAAGTTTCCTGGCCGGCATAAACCTAAGACAGCATCCGCGGGAGGGCATGGCAAGGGTAGTGTGCTCTGTCTTGGATGATGTGTTCACTATGTAAATGCCCTATCTCACCTGGTGAGAGCTTTCAAATACATGGAAAAATAAAGGATACCAGGGATTGGCACATGTTTCAAAGTCTGAACAAGTTATGCAGCATACTACATTGCTTTAAAAAAAAATATAACTTTATCAGAGTGCTGGATCTGTTGCTGTTGGGAAGAACCCATGACAACACGACTGCAAGCTCAGATTGTATTATAAATTAAATCCACATGATAATTTATGTTTCATCTCTTTACTCTATCTCAGAACAACACTGCAGAATTGATGCAAGGTCATGCAACTTCCCTCAAGGTTAACAGCTGAATTTGCTAGCACAACTTGTGATCTTCTCTGATGTATCTTTTCAGGGAGGAATTTGATATCAAGTTCAGGATAGATTATTCAAATCAACAGTTGAGGTCACAATTTCTTACATTTTGTATTTCTATAGCCTTTTAAAAAATAAATGAAAATGTAACATATTGTTAAATGTCAAACTACCATAAAAAAGTTCACACTTGACAGCTTCAATAGCATAGTGTAGGCTGACATGGCCAATTACTTGTCTTCCAAATAATAATACCATAATGGATTCATTACCTTGCTGCTGTGATATAATGAAGAAGTAAGAGCCGTTGTCGTTTTTATGCACTGTGTAACACAAATATATTCACAGTGAAAGAAGATTAGTACTGGTAAATGTAAGCATTTATTATATACTCACATGCCCCTGGCACTTTGTGAGCAGCCTCCAAGCATTTGCAGCAATCTTTTTTGTAACTTCTCAGACAGCATTATTGTCAGCTTTTGGAGTGGCTGCTGTTTATGATATAAGGGAGATATTGGAATCTCTGCTGTGTCTCGGCAGTGTCGGATGTAGCTTTAAGTGTTGTTTTTTGTACCCTTCCCTCAGTTGCAACTGGGACCTCCACAATCCTTAGGACTAAAAACAATGCTGAAGCTCCCAAATGATCCTCAGCCAAGCCTACTGGGTCTAAGCTTTTGGAAATATTGCTGGGTTGGATTTTTAGGAAGGTTGTGAAGGGAGAGCAGGTGGGATTTCTGGGTTTCTGAAGGACAGGTGTGCGTGCGTGTCAAGGTTTGCAAGCAGGAGCAACTTTTGCAGTTGTGTATCTGATGTTCTGGAGGCTTATCAAGAGAAATCTTAGCTTATGTTTTCCTCCCTCTCTGCTGTTTTGCTCAGAATTATCGGTTATGTGGATTTTATTAAAATGGGAACATCTGAAACAATTAAGCAGGAAGAGAGCACGACATGAGCCAAGAGAAGCCAGTGGAAAGCTATCTCAAGTGGGTTCTCATCGAGTTCGCCAGGACGGCGTCTGGGTGTTGAAGCCAAATTCTTCACCATGGTATTGCTTTACTGCTGTGTCACATATGGGCACCCAGACAAATAGGGGAAAGAGGATTTAAAGCTGTTGTTAGGGCAGCAGATGCTCTTTTCCTGCCTCTTTTGTGCTCAGCATGGTGTGTGTTGTTCTTACAACGTTGTTTTTAGACTTTTGGATGTTGTAGCCATCCCCATATAAAATAGTAGTTAAAAAGCAAGGATGTTTCATTAGAAAACGAAACAGAAATACAGTGAAAAAGTGATGAGTTGGCATGTAGCACTGAGGGGAGACTGTGATCCTGTTAGGGGCTCACTGTGTAACAACACCCCGTGCATGGAAACGGGGAACTGGTCCTTCCAGACATGGACAGCTGAAGGGGCAGGATGGGCTGTGGCAGATGGGATCCAGGGACATTCTTTATGGGAAGACCCTGGGAGGGCAGAGGGCTCCTGGAGTAGGGGATGATGCTTTGGGGTGAGTCAGGATGCTCTGGAGCTCAGCCTTGCTGGCCCTGTTCGAGTTTCGATGTGACGTATCACACGCATGGTGGTGTTTTAGTTCATGCTTTGATGCTTCGTGCTCTGGGTGAAAGGGCTGGAGAACAGGCCTTATGAGGAGCGGCTGAGAGAGCTGGGGGTGTTTAGCCTGGAGAAGAGGAGGCTGAGGGGAGACCTCATTGCTCTCTACAACTCCCTGAAAGGAGGTTGTGGAGAGGAGGGAGCTGGGCTCTTCTCCCAAGTGACAGGGGACAGGACGAGAGGGAATGGCCTCAAGCTCCACCAGGGGAGGTTCAGGATGGGTATTAGGAAAAAAATTTTTCACGGAAAGGGTCATTGGGCACTGGCAGAGGCTGCCCAGGGAGGGGGTTGAGTCACCTTCCCTGGAGGGGTTTAAGGAATGGGTGGATTTGGTGCTGAGGGACATGGTTTAGTGTTTGATAGGAATGGTTGGACTCGATGATCCGGTGAGTCTCTTCCAACCTGGTGATTCTATGATTCTATGGGTGGTGGTGCCCAGGGATGGCTGCTCTGTGGGTGCCAGTCATCTGTGGACTTGCAGCATTAGAGGACTGGCACGAGACTAATTCCATGGGAAGAAGAAAAAGAAAAGAAAAAAATGCTTTGTGCGGTTGATAAACTGCAGTTGGTGCTGGCAAATCCCCAGGGTCTTCTCCCTGCAGGCCCCAGGCCAGGCTGCCTGTGCCTCAGCTGTGCTAGCGCCCGGTGCTGCTCCGTGCCCAGCTGGCCTTCAGCTGCAACCCCTGTATGGGGAAACCCAGTGAAAGCAGGGCTGCTGTTGCAAATTAGAAGGGCCCTGATGACAAATTTCTTTGCAAAGCCCAAAGACAGCGACAGGAGCTATTTTGTGGGGTCTTCAATGTGGTGTGAGCCGGGGTCCGGTTTGGTGCTTAAGTGCCTCTGAATACATGAGGGGGTTCCTTTGAAACTAAAGATCCTATTTAAACCCAATTCATTGTACTTTTATTGTTGTTGCTCCTTATTACTGGGCCTGATTGCCTTCAGCCTGATAAGCAATTATTGTTAAAATGAGCCACAAGACTGCATGGGAGTGATGAACAGTGCTTGCAGGTGATGGGCAGTGGTTTGCATTTTATTTGTCTTTACTTAAACGTGAATAGTTGATACTGATCAGGAGAATACTCTGCCTCTAGATATGCTTTCTGTTCATTACTTCTCTGGGTGCAGCACAGTGCTGTTATTGTTTAAAGAATGAATCAATTGAGTAGTGTTGCTGGTGTTTTTTATCATTTACTTCACTATGAGAACATACCTGAAGGGCACTGCTTTCTCTGCTTTCATATTTCAGCCTGATGTGAAAGGAGAAGTCTTGTAAGATGTGTTTCTCTGCAGCTGTGCAGCGTATGTGGTTGCTTACTGCTCTGCAAGGTTGATACGGAAAACTTCTGCTCTTTTTTTTCTTCCCCATATTTGTGGAGAGATAATGCAGAATAGCAGCAAGAATTGTGGGATTTGCACGATAAATGCCACTTCAGTCCTAGTGGAATGTAAGGAAACCATTTCTGGGTACTAATAAACAGAAATATGGTCTGCCTTACAAGTAACAGAAGGCAAATAAAAGCTAAAACCTGGGAAACACACAGCGCAGTGACAGCAAAAGAGCAGGTGTTTGGGGGATCCTGGCTTTTGACACTTTGTGTGATTTTTCTGTGAAGTATTTGACCTCCTCCTGCCTAGTTAATCCAGCTGGAAAATTAAGGAAAGAAAGCAGAAACCTCAGTGAAACTCAGATAGCACATCTGATCTGAAGCCTCCTGGGAGAAGGGTTTTGCAAAAACTGTGGTGATATTAGATGTTCATTCTTTAATGCTTCTCACATACTATTGCATGCCTGCGAGCGAGAGCGGTTAGGCTCAGCACGGCGAAACACAGAGAAGCAATTTTTAAACAAGCCGTCTGATCGGCTGTGGGTACTACATCAAAGTCAGTACCTAGTTTTAGCTTGTAGGGATTTCCTTCCCTAGCGAAGGGTGAGCCTCTGCAGGTTTTGTTTTAATGTGGAGTAAGTATATGCAGCTGATTGACCCCATGGCAGATGTTTCTTGCTCTCATATTTGACACAAGCTTGACTTTTCTCAAATTTACAAGTTGAAAACTGCTGTCTTCTATAATTCTCCATGAGAGAACACATGTAGTCCAGCACCAGCTGCTGCTGCTGTTAACAGAGGCCAACGTGTCCATGCAGCCAAGTGCATGCATGCTCATATCCCCAGGGAACTCAAAATAATGACAGCTAAACTACAATCACTGTCCCAGCATTGCAGTTTGGCTGACTCAAACCACTCCCTAATAGTAGTATTACTTTATCTTGGACCATTGAATCCCATTTACAATTTTAAATGGGAGTAGCTAGTTAAAGCCACAGTGTTCTCATTTCTGGATGAGAAGCTGTGGTGTGTTGCTTTGCCAGAAACAGGATCTGGAGTGTACAAAAAGCTGTCGCTGCTTTTCCTGGAACCCAAGTGGCACAACTGTATGGCTCGAGGCCATCCTGTCTTTTGTCTCTTCCCATGCTAATAATTAAACAGTACCTAATTTGTCCCTTGTTGGCTTTCACCTGCAGCCTCATTGACATCAAAACCCAGAATGAAGTTGTGGCTTCCATTAAAAATAGAGAGGGCTCTTATAATAAATGAGGTGGAGACAACTTGAGCGGTAAAATTGTTTGAAATAAGCTCTTAGCTGGGTCAAAATAATTGTAGCAACAAGCATGCTTATGGCAGGGCATTTCTTTTGTAATTTGCCAGGCATGAAGATATTTAAATGTCAGGAAACATGAACATACAGTGTGTGTGATGACACAATTCAGGCAGCATCCACAGGAACTGGTGAATTTATACAGCATAAGCACATTTCACGTGGCTCTGAAGAATGCAGAAAGCTCATAACTCTTCTATCTATATAGCTCATAGCTATATCTAGAATCTGTAGGTTCTATATCTAGGATCTGCAGGATATGTTTTGTAGTTCTATAATTTTCTTTCACAGAACTAAATTCTGATTATTGCTTGAAATAGTCCAGAGTCACACAACTGAAACTGAAAGCTGTATCTGTGGAAAAAAAAGCCTAAATCCTGAAGAGTGCAGGGGAATGAGATGGAGTGAATGCAGAGTGAAGGAGCAAGAGGATGAGGGCCAAAAAACTGAGAAAGACATACTGTAAAAAAGGGTATTCTTGGGGCGTTATGAGTGAATAACAAAGTTTGGCTGCATATGCAATTACTGGAACAATGAGGGTGGGAGTTCATCTTCTGGGACACTTTCTCCCCATAGAAGTGCATCTTCTTGCTCATTTCATCTCAAATTGTTCAAAGAAATTTTTTACCTTTTCTGGATGTGGGAATATGACGAAGTGATGAAAACGGGACCCGCCTACTGGACGAGGGAAAGGCTGTGGATGGATCTTCTTAGACTTCAGTAAAGCCTTTGACACAGTTCCTCACAGGATTCTGCTTAGGAAACTGTCACCTCTGGCCTGGACAGGCGCACACTCTCCTGGGTGGAAAACTGGTTGGCTGGAGGGCCCAGAGAGTGGTGGGAAATGGAGTTAACTCCAGCTGGAGGCCAGTGACAAGTGGGGTTCCCCAGGGCTCAGTGCTGGGTCCTGCCCTGTTCAATGTCTTTATCAATGACCTGGATGAAGGCATCGAGTGCACCCTGAGCAAGTTTGCGGATGACACTAAGCTGGGTGGAAGCTGGATCTGCTGGAGGGTAGGGAGGCTCCAAAGGGATCTGAACAGGCTGGATCCATGGGCTGAGACCAATGGCAGGAGGTTTAACAAGGCCAGATGCTGGGTCCTGCACTTGGGGCACAACAACCCTGAGCAGCTCCAGACTAGGAGAAGTCTGTCTAGAAAGCTGCCTGGGGGAGAGGGACCTGGGGGTGTTGGTTGACAGCGACTGAACATGAGCCAGCAGTGGCCCAGGTGGCCAAGAAGGCCAATGGCATCTTGGCTTGGATCAGACACGGCGTGGCCAGCAGGTCCAGGAAGGTTCTTCTCCCTCTGGACTCGTTACTGGTGAGGCCGCTCCTCGAATCCTGTGTTCAGTTCTGGCCCCTCACCACAAGAAGGATGTTGAGGCTCTGGAGCGAGTCCAGAGAAGAGCAACAAAGCTGGTGAGGGGGCTGGAGAACAGGCCGTATGAGGAGCGGCTGAGAGAGCTGGGGGTGTTTAGCCTGGAGAAGAGGAGGCTGAGTGGAGATCTCATTGCTCTCTCCAACTCCCTGAAAGGAGGTTGTGGAGAGGAGGGTGCTGGCCTCTTCTCCCAGGTGACAGGGGACAGGACGAGAGGGAATGGCCTCAAGCTCCACCAGGGAAGGTTCAGGCTGGATATCAGAAGAAAGATTTTTCACAGAAAGGGTGACTGGTCCCTGGCAGAGGCTGCCCAGGGAGGTGGTTGATTCACCTTCCCTGGAGGGGTTTAAGGGATGGGTGGATAAGGTGGTCAGACATGGTTTAGTGTTTGATAGGAATGATTGGACTTGATGATCCCGGAGGTCCATTCTGTGATTCTGTAGTATCTGTCTATAGAAATGTGATAACAAGAGTGCCCTCTCTGCAATAATCCTGAAGGCTAAGCAGGACACTCATGCGGTAAGATGACTCTGCTGTGCAGCTGAGCCCATGCTGCAGCTGTTTGCACAGGTTTTGGGTGCGGAATCTGCGTTCACACTCTGCAGGTAGCATGAAATAAAATGGGAGGAGGTTTTACCATCCCTGTACATTGGCAGATTTTGAACAGTGGGGAGCTGGTATCACTTGTCTGAATTTTCACCATCACCCAATAACCCACCAGCTCAAGCCCAAGGAAAGCTCAAAAGGGCTTCAAAGGTCCTTTGGCATTTGTCCTTCTTCTGATGCCAGCTACAGCTGAAAAACTGAACCTGCTCCTTTGCTGTTCACTGAGAAACATCTCTTTCTTTTTCCTTTTTTTTTCTTTCCTTTTTGTATGGAGTTTTTTGGATTTTTTTTTTCAGTTTTTTTTCTCCTCCCTGTACTCACCAAAGCAAACCTCAGCAAATCCCGACTGAACTTGTGGTGCTGGCAGGCTTTTATTTTATTTCATATATCTCCATGAAACACCCTCTTTGTTTCTCATGCTTAACTTGTCGGAAGGGAAGCTGAAGAGAAGAGTAGGCTCCGGAGAGACTTTATAGCAGCCATCCAGCACTTAAAAGGACTACAGGAGAGGTAAGGAAGGGGCTCTTGATCAGGGAATGCAGGGATAGGATGAGGGGAAATGTTTTAAAGCTGAAAGAGGGGAGTTTGAGATGAGGTTTTGGGAAGAAATGTGTTGCTCTGAGGTTGGTAAGGCCCTGGCCCAGGTTGCCCAGAGAAGTTGTGTCTGCCCCATCCCTGGAGGAGTTCAAGGCCGGGTTGGATGCAGCTTTGAGTCAACTTGATCCAGTGGGAGGTGTTGGAACTGAATGATCTCTAAGGTTCCCTGCAATCCTAACAATTCTATGATTCTATGATTCTGTTGTGCTCAATAGTTTTGAAAACTGTTCATCCTGACTATAAGATGTTGAATATGAGGTTGGTTTTGGAGTAAGACACTGACCTGTCAAATAATAGCATTATAGAATGGTCTCCTCTGTAGGCTTCCTTTTTGTGTAGGGGTTTATCCAGGAACTCCTCATTCATCCATACAGGCCTCCTGGCATTTTTGCCTGACTTCCTCTCTATTGGGATTCATCACTTCTGAGCTTGCAGGTGGTAATTTTATTAGCAACTTTCTTAGGCTCCTCTCTCTTCTAGTGCTATACCCCATGGTACCCTACCAAGCAAATCCCTGAAGAGCCCAAAGTCAGCTCCCCTGAAGTCCAGACACCCTCCTCATCGCTTAAGGATGTTGAACTCCACAATTTCATGTTCACTGCAGTCAAGGCTTCCCTTGATCGTCACTCTCCACCAGAGAGAACAAGGTCCAGCATAGCACCGCTCCTTGTTGGCTCTTCCAGCACTTGGGGAAGGAAGTTCTCCATTCACCAATGCATTCCAAGAACCTCCTAGACTACTTGTGCCCTGCTGTGCTGTCCCTCTGACAGATATTGGTGTGGTTGAAGTCCCCCAAGAGGACCGGGGCTTGCAGACATGAACCTGCACCTGTCTGTTAATGGAAGTCCTCATCCACTTGTGCCTATCTCTGATGTTCCTCCAGAGCCATCATAGTTTGTCACCGACTATGCTGCAGTGACTGCAGTGGCTGACTACTTCTTCACCTAATGAAACCTCAAAATGTAGAGAATCATTCTTTCTACCTCCCTCATAGGAGCTGGGAGGGTAGACGTGGGCAGAGGAGGCAGAAACATCTGAGCATATGAGAAGTCCCGCTATGCAAACAGTAAAATCCAACCATTGTGCCTTCCCCACCTGGCAGCTTTTGGTGCTGCTGCTTTGGTTTTTTGTGCAGGAGATGAGGACATGTGCAGGCAGGTGCTGAAGACAGGCTCTTCTGTGAGGTCTCCTGGCTTTTCAGTGTCTCCACAGCGTTAAGACTTGCAAGCAGCAGGAGTCTGTCCTCGAGGGATGTGGCCAACCTATGTTGCTTGCTGGTTGGTTACGCTTCTAGTAGGCATAGCAGTCTGCTTCTAGAGTAGAATAGTGTTATAGAAAGAATTATCATTTGACGTAAAACTTCAGGGATATTTAAAAATAAAAATAGAACATTTGGCTTGGAAGGAGGCAGAAAAAAGGAAAACTACATGTTAATGTTAAAAAGGCTAAAAAAAATGTGGGGGAAATATTACCTAGAAGCATTCGGAAAGAGGATTGTAGGCATAACCAAGGTAATTTTGTTTACAAATCTAAACAAGCACTCATGGAATTTCATTGCAGTATTCCCGCAGCTCTAGTTGTGGCTGACCCATAGGTTCATGGTAGTCATTCCGCAGTCAAAACATGTTTATCTAATGCTGAACTCCTTGATCTCACTTGCTGAGTGCGCTGGAACTCCCTATAGCAACTTATTAATCATCTTGGAGAGCAGCTTTGCTCCGAGAATTCCCCTTGTTACGGGAATTGCATTTTAGATGTTTCAATGCAGTGAAATGTTTTGGGGTTTTCTGTTTTCTCATATCACAAAGTTGCCCTGTTACCTCCTACGTTTGCCAGTGGTGCCGTTAGTCCATCTGCCAAAGTCCCTGCTGGTTCGATTGCTGCACTGACCTGGAGCAACAGCCTTGACCACAAGGGCTTGGAAAACTTAGGTTGAGTAGAAAGAAGACCTAAGTTGAATAGAAACAACAAAGGGCAGGGGGCAAATGTGTCACAGCATTCTGTCTGTACACTGTGTTAACAACAGCAAACGTTATGCAAGACCGACAGTTTTCTATCACATCTCTTGTTTTAGTTAAACTGCTCAAAGTAAATTTGCAGTCAGTAGTAGATTCCTGCCAGTGCAGCTGCCCAGCACAGGTTTCCATCACAGAATGTGGAAACTGAGAGCAAGAGGACATGAAGATTGCTTGCAGCAAAAGGAAAGATTTCCCCTTGCCTGACTGTGTCTTGCCTGTAGAATTTATAAGAGAAGGAAATGTTTAACTGCCATTGGCACAGCAAATTTTTGCTGGTTTTGTCTTTCTTTTTTAATGCTAGGGTAGCATGTACGGAAAAAAAAGAGTTATTTGTGCAGCATATACTTAAGATTACTCATGAGCTGAACTCGCTCATTCATTTTACAAAATCTTATTGTAATTGTGTGTGTAATTTTGTCAGTCTTCAGCTGATTGCTAAAACCCTTCAGCCTCACATGTGCTGCAGACTGGATTTTTTTTAATGAGTGTTTCGACAGTGATGATTGAAGCATTTGAGAAGCATTTCTTTAGGGGTGGGGGGAGGGAAGAGGGTATGTGCTTCCATTTAATGATAATCTGCAGCTGGCCAGCAGGTAGAATTATATTGTTGGTACTTTTTGTTGTTGCCCAGGCAATAACTATTCTGGATATTGGTGTGAAGCGCTCCCAGGGAATCTGTCTCCATGTTAACTCATGAGGCTTTAGTAGCTGGAGCTTCTGAAGGTTTCACACTTGAAAACCAGAGGCCTGAACCTGTCATAGTCCCATTGAGACAGCACAGAAAAATGCTTGCCACCCATTTTGTGACCTGACCAGAAGCCTGGGGAACTGCACTGCTGCAGCTGAGGACAGCAGGATGGGAACAGGGTGCTGGGGCATCGTTGTGGTAGTGGGATGGAGTGGGCAATCAGATGGGAGACAGCAGGGAGTGGGTTTAGGGCTGGGGAAAGCAGAGACCTCCATAACAGGGCATGTAGATTGCCAAAAAGTCAAGGTTGGCAAGAGTTGAAGACATCACCTTGTTGACTACAGGGCCAGGGCTGTCTACCCACTCTTATCATATGTGGAATCACCAACCCACCTCAATAACTGCCTGCGAAACTCAGTCAGTATGATGCAACCTTCTCTTGGCTGACAACTCAGTGACTTAGTCTGTTCTGTGGAGATATTGGAGTTCCTGTATGGAAAATCAAATGAGACCCCCAGATCCTAGGAAACTGCATCCAAATATATTTTTTCTGGAAGACAAAGTTAGCTTCTTTTCACTATGCAAGACAGGTTTGGTCTCCCAACTCTACATCCCACTGTAACAGAGAAAATTAGGCATCCCTAGAACATTTAGTTGAGGTGTTTTTCTTTCTGAATGGTTTATAAATCGTCTGGGAAGTAATTAGACAGGATATCTATGGTGTGGATTGTGGGACCAGCAGCAAAGTTCTATAGGGTTCCCTAGGATCCTTTTATAGTCAGCAGACAGCTTATTAATATAAAAGTGGACCATCTGGAAAGGGTCAAAGGAATTTCTCCCTGAAAGTGCCTGGTTCTCTCCACTGACTAAGAAGTTAATGTAAAAACGTGTCAGAAGTGGAAAGCTGAACCTCAGTGAGGCTGGCTCACTGCAGTCTCTGTGGAACCACCACATTCGTTCTCCACTGGCTGCTCATCTCCCCCATACGTGTGATGAAGGGCCCTGAGCAGTGTGTGGTGGGTATCTCAGCAGGACTCCATCCTTTGTGGCCTTATCGGAGAGATACATCAAGTGAGAGGTGATTAGCAAGAGCAAATGGATAGGACTGCCTTGGAGAGACTGATCTCATCCCTGTTATTGCTGCTGGGATGATACGAAAGTTGTTTAAAACTACCCTTTTTGAATCATTAGAATCATAGAATCACCAGGTTGGAAAAGACCCACAGGATCATCAAGTCCAACCATTCACATCAGTCACTAAACTGTGTCCCTCAGCACCTCGTCCACCCGTCCCTTAAACACCTCCAGGGAAGGTGAATCAACCCCCTCCCTGGGCAGCCTCTGCCAGGGACCAATCACCCTTTCCGTGAAAAATTTTTTCTTAATGTTCAGCCTAAACTTCCCCTGGCAGAGCTTGAGGCCATTCCCTCTCGTCCTGTCCCCTGTCACTTGGGAGAAGAGCCCAGCTCCCTCCTCTCCACAACCTCCTTTCAGGTAGTTGGAGAGAGCAATGAGGTCTCCCCTCAGCCTCCTCTTCTCCAGGCTAAACACCCCCAGCTCTCTCAGCCGCTCCTCATAAGGCCTGTTCTCCAGCCCCCTCACCAGCTTCGTTGCTCTTCTCTGGACTCGTTCCAGAGCCTCAACATCCTTCTTGTGGTGAGGGGCCCAGAACTGAACACAGGATTCGAGGAGCGGTCTCACCAGTGCCGAGTCCAGAGGGAGAAGAACCTCCCTGGACCTGCTGGTCACGCCGTTTCTGATCCAAGCCAAGATGCCATTGGCCTTCTTGGCCACCTGGGCCACTGCTGGCTCATGGTCAGTCGCTGTCAACCAACACCCCCAGGTCCCTCTCCTCCAGGCACTTTCCAGCCAGACGTCTCCTAGTCTGTAGCTGCTCAGGGTTGTTGTGCCCCAAGTGCAGGACCCGGCATGTGGCCTTGTTAACCCTCCTGCCATTGGTCTCAGCCCAGCGGTCCAGCCTGTTCAGATCCCTTTGGAGCCTCCCGACCCTCCAGCAGATCCACACTTCCACCCAGCTTAGTGTCATCCACAAACTTGCTAAGGGTGCTCTCGATGCCTTCATCCAGGTCATTGAAAAAAACATTGATAAAGACATTTATGAATATGTCCTCTTTTTTGGGGTGCACATCCTGATTTGAGGCTGCAGGGTGTAATTTCAGTGCCAGATTCTAGGATCTTTAACTAAAATTCTCAAGATCCATGATTCAGACCCACAAAGGTGGTCTGTAGTACTGGGATGATTTGAAAAAGTGTTGCTTGAGCAGCTCAGGCTACACCTCAAAATAACGTCAATTTTTCAGCTTGATCTCTCTGCCTCAGTGAAGAAGAGACACTAACAGCCTCCAGACTCTTTTGTTGTTGTAAAACTAAATAACATTTGTGAAGGACTTAGTGTAGTCATGAGCATGGTATAAAAGCTCTGAGGAAACTAATAATCCTGTCTTCAGGGCATTTAATAAAAAATGGAGAAAATGCTATAAACAGGGGAGCTGCAGCTCAAGCACATGTAACAAACAGTGATAAACAGTGCTTCATCCTAGAAATATCTTTCTGTCTTTATATTGCTTAATAACTGTGCGAAACATGGACAACTTGAATTGTGTTTACCACTACGTATTTTACTCAGTCTGGAGGGTTTTTCTGCTTTAGAAAAAGAAAACAACAACAATAAAAAAAAAGCCCAACCCACAGATCTACACCTCCATCAGCTTGAGAATCACAGCTTCATGGAATCATTGAGTTGTTTATGTTGGAAAAGAACTTTCAGATCATGAAGTCCAGCTGTAAACCCAACACTGCCAACTGGCTATACCATGTCCCTAAGCACCAAAAGCCTCTGAAAGGTCAGCTAAAATGCACTCTCAGGATTCTCCCCACAGCTCATGTTATCGTTTCAGTAGAGGCCAGATGTGGGATGAGTGAAGCTATGGTCAGGAAAGCATGTAGGCAGGGTGTTTGGGGTATCTTGTGGGAGAGGACTTGTTGGGACTGGACTGCATGGACAGTGGCATGGATTAAGTGGCCCTTGTTTCCCAAGAAAATGCTCTCCCCCTTTCCCTACCTGTTAAAATATGTCTGTGGGTCTCTGTTGTTGTTTCGATTAAAATAGAACCAGTTTGTGACTTCAGCTCAGTCTTGTCTGAGTAGCTTCATTTTCTGAGAGTTCACTGCATGTTTCAGACAGGGCTCCTCTCCAGCAGTGACCACACAGGCACTGGGATGCAGAAAGGCCAGTGCTCGTGCTCAGCCCTACGGAAACCAAGGCCATCCTGGAACTGGAGGAAAAAAATCTGCACTTGTAGGGAGGGGGAGGCAGGAGAGGTGACCCCAAACTGACCAACAGAAAATTCCATCCCGTACACCTCATACTTGGGATGAAACCAAGAGAACATCAAAGTCTCTCTCTCTTCTTTGATGCCCAATGTGGTGATCTTGTCTGTCTGTTTGCACCTTATGCTGGATCTGCGCATTCCTGAATCCAGTTCCGAGCATGGCTCCCTCCTCACCTCAGACCCTTTCCCTCTCATATCCCTGCAGTATCTGTGCTGACACACAGTCATCAAGAGGTGGGGACATGATTTCATATATTTCTATCTATTTAACTATTGTCTTCTTCCCCTTCCTCTTCTTCTTCCTATTATCATTATCATTATCATGATGAAGATAATGACTTCATTAAAGCTGTAGTTTAACTTTCCAACCCACAATTCTTTTTCCTCTCATTTTCCTTTTCCTTGGGGGTGGCAGAGAAGGGAATTGTGAGCCCAACTGCTCAGTTTTAGCTGCTGAAATTGGCTGGCGTGGGGTGAAACCATGACAGTATCATAGTCATTAAGCAAGTGACCTTCTGTGCCGATTCCTTCACTTTCTGGAAGGATTGGCACCCCTCACTAAATGCAATGCCAAGTGATTATCACAGAAGTGAAGACAGCTTTCAGTCAGAACTCGTTTAAGTTCAGAAATACAGATCAGAAATCTGATACTGCTAAACCTGAGCTCAGTGTGTGTAGGGAGGTCCTGGTCACCAAGCTGAGGAGCTTCCCCAGCAAATTTGGAAGTGCTCGGAGCTGCAGTGCCGTTGACCGCCTGCTGCTACGGGAGCAAGAGACTTGCTGACGTCTCCTTGGCAGCAGTGGAGACAAAGATGGGTCTGGCCCCACAATAACCCCACCTGACTCAGGAGCACTGTATTGTTCACTTCTTGAACCTGTTTGTGTTGACTGGAAGTACACTGGGTTGTTTTTTTTTTCCCAGTGGAAACAGTGTTGGAATTATCTCAGATATTCTGGTACCTTGTTTACCCTTACTGCCAGCTGAAAATGTTTCACGTTGTTTGGTGCCTGACGTGAGGAGCTGGTGATATTCACTCCTGTTCTTCAATTCTCCTCACAAAACTGTTGTGTACCAAGAGGCAACTGATGGAATTGCCTCAGAGACAGCCCTGTTTCACAGAACTTGTAGGGGAGCCTGGCATATAACTTGTACTTGTCTGTGTTTGCCGATCCTTTGAGCTAAGTGTTATTTATACGCATTTAAGAGCAGGTGTTTATAGATGGAATTTGATAATGTGACTGTCTAAGGGTAAAACTGTCAGGAGAAGTATTAAATTGCAGCTCAGACCACTGTGTTTGGCATTTGTAGTGATGCTTCAGCTGTTGACTGACTTCGCAAAGTAGAAGCAGAGAGGCAGCTGTAGAGGTGTATTAGCAGTCGCTCCCTATCATCTTTACAGGGAGATGTGAGCAGTCATAAGTCAGGCACAGTGCCTCACAAGAAGAGATGTGTTGCCTGTCAGGGGTTCTCATTACCTTTTCCACTAGAGAAATGACATTTCTGATGTACACTGTAAGCTTTTCTGATGCAAGCATCGCAGTGCCAGTCTGCTCCCAGCGCGTGTTGGAAGAGAGACCTGCTGGGGATCAAGGCATTTGAGTGTGTGTAAAGGGAAAAAGGCTGGAGACGGAGGAAGGAATTTGCAATGTTTTTTTGCAGAGGGAATAATTCAAAACCAGGCAGTAACATGGCAGTGTGGCAGGAGGGTGTGCAATGGAAGCTGGAAGAAAACTAAAGTTTAAGAGATTGCACAGGATGTGAACTGCAGCCTGAGCTGTTTCCCCTGCTGGTTTGAGTGGCTAGCCACAGTGGGTTTATTAAGACCCAGCTTAGAATATTAAGCATTTGACTCATTATAATCAAATCCACTTCTTTGAGCCCCTGTTTAATTACAGGAAGATGCGCACCAGGCTCTGTTTCCCTGAAGGCAATGGAGATAGCTCCCTTGCTTATTGCTCCAGGAGGCTTCTCTGCCCCTCACACCATTTTCCTGCTGAGGATTTTCTCTCCCTGCATGCCCTGGGGAGCCGTGAGAGCTGCTCAGTAGCATTCGAGCACAGTAGTGATGCAGTGCCCTGCAGCCACCCCATGGCACTGACCTTGGTCATTGTCCCTCCTGGCTCTGTGTCAGCAGTGGGGTGAAGGACCTTCCTGCGGGGTCACCCCGTGGATATGTGCCTTGTGGGATGAGAACCAATTTTCCTAGGCTCACACAGGCTCTTTCTGCTTCATCCCGAGAGGGCAGTTACATTTAAGGGAATATTTATTAAATATTCATATAATTTAGGCATCTGATTGATGTAAAGCAGGACCCTCAGCTTGCAATTTGCACTCCGTGGCTCTGTGTAAATATATATATGCATGTAGATACGTATACATGGATTTGTGTAGGCACACATTTATATGTATATATAAAAGCACAGAATGGTAAACTGTGTCTGGCTGGGATGGAATTATAATTTCTTCATAACTGCATATATATGCACAAACATATCTAAATCCTTCGAGATTTGTAAATCCTTCGTTTACTCTGTAAACTCTTGTTCTGCCACC
Source organism: Phaenicophaeus curvirostris (assembly GCF_032191515.1). Classification (NCBI taxonomy): domain Eukaryota; kingdom Metazoa; phylum Chordata; class Aves; order Cuculiformes; family Cuculidae; genus Phaenicophaeus; species Phaenicophaeus curvirostris. Next base: position 75,461,049 of record NC_091431.1, read on the forward strand.
AAATTGCTTTCTGGTGTTGAAAAAGGAAAAAAATAGCCCCAATAATATTTATTTTAGAACTTTTTTTTTTTTAAATTGGTGGTGGTTAGAGAGTAACATGGCCCACAATAGAGGTTGGAGGTATAGCACCTCAGTGCCAAACACCCAACTTTCCTCTTCTCCCTTCGGCAGGGAGTCCCTGCTTGTCCCTGCACTGGCCTGGCCCATGGTTGACCTTGCTGAGGGATTTGGGATGAACATTTTGCTCCATTTTGGCTCCTCTTCCCCACTGTCTGAGGCTGGCTGTGTGGCAGGCTGTGTATGTCCTTTAGTGTAATAATTTTGTAAACTTGCTGGTGAGGTACCATAGCCTGGAGGTTTCTTTGTCTCCCCATTTTCCATTTAGCTTGAAACTTCTTGCATACCTGCCCCAGGGCTCCTGCTCTCCCCACTGTGGATGGAGCACCCTCTTACCATGGTCTCCTAGGAAATCTCAGTCAATCCTCACCCTACTGGCACATTTCTAAGTCAATAAGGGGAGGTTTAACCTTTATGGCTAGACATCAGCCCTCTGTTGTCAGATCTGATTCCTCAGATCTTTTCCATGCTCTTCTTTTATTAAATGACCTTAGAAAACTTTAAAACTAAAAGCTAAGAAACAGAAGACTTTGTGGCAGTTGTCCAGCATGTTACACTTGTATTTTCTCATAACATCTAGAAAATAAACTAGAGAATAGAGCTTTTTGTGTCTCTCTTGACAAAGATGTTTTTAAGTGCACTTTCTTAAGTATCACAGCATTATTTACTTGTGGAATAAGAACGATTACTTTAGTCCTTCAAAGATGAGGAGGTGGAGGAAGAAAGGAACCATGCAGTAACAGAGTAGAGAGGAGAAATTGAAGGGGAGGGAAGTGCAAAAGTCACTGTTAGAAGTGTTTAGAGCATGTTTTTTCATAGGTGCTATAAAACTCTAATTAAATGCAGTATCTTGGAAGTACTTTTATAGGTCACAACAAAAATTTGGCAGTGAAAGCAAATGCTGTTCCTATATTATGTTTTACTTCACCCTTGTTGGACCAATTTTCAGCTTTACTTTCAGACCTAATTACAGCACCATTAATCAGGGAGAGATACGTCAACACCGATGGCATTACCCTGGTGCAAAGCTGCAGTAGCGGCGTTGTCTTTTATTTCCAAGTGACCTGGAGCTATAGCCTCCTATTTTAGCCACAGTCAGTTACAATCTGAGTGTTTTTATCGGATATGGCTCTGTTAAATTTATGATGGTCTGGGATAAATAGTGACTGGATAGTCCATTCTTTCCCCACCTCTTTTAAGTCTACAAATAACAGAGAAATCTCTCTTGAATGTGTGAGTTAAAAGGATGGGTTTTTTTTTAAAAAAAGAACCACAACGACCTTGTGAAGGAAACTCATGACCGAACGAAAAAGTCTTGACAAAAGAACAGTCCCCTGAGCCACTGTGATCCCATGTCAGTCGTGTCTTCCATCTCCCACATGTGTGTAACCCCAGCTTCAGATAAGGTTGGCTGTTGTCTAGCCCCACAGAAGGGAGTTTGTGCTTTGTCAGGTAACATGTAAGGACCCTTCACCTTCTATGATTCTGCTGGAATCATAGAATTGCTAAGGTTGGAAGAGACCTCTGAGATTATTCAGTCCAACCATCAGCCCAACCACATCGTGCCTACTAGACTGTGTCCCAAAATGCCTCATCTGCTAATCTTTTGAACACCTCCAAGGATGGAGATTCCACCTCTTCCCTGGGCAGCCTCTTGCAATGCTTCACCTCTCCTTCAGTTAAGTTTCCTCACACCCAATCTAAACCTCCCCTGGAACAACCTGAAGTTATTCCCTCTCACCCAATGGCAGGAAGCTCTGCAAGAGGAGTGCAGGAGGTCTTGGGTAGAACATGAGTTTCTTCACCATAAGAGTAGTGAGACCCTGGCCCAAGTTGCCCAAGGAAGTTGTGGCTGCCCCGTCCCTGGAGGGGTTCGAGGCCAGGTTGGATGGGGCTTGGGCAGCCTGATCCTTTGGGATGTCCCTGCCCATGGCAGGGGAGCTGGAACTGGATGGGCTTTGAGGTCCCTTCCAACCCAAACTACTCTATGATTCTATGATTCTATGATTCTATGATTCTGATTCTATGACTCTGAGTTGCTGCCACATAAGCAGCATTGCAGGATTTGTGGTTTACACGTGTCACATGTGCTGAAGAGATGTCCTTGTGGCACAGAGAATCGCTAATGATTTCCTTATCCACAGGTCTCTGTCTCATCAGTCCCTGCAAGTTAGAAGTGGCTCAGCGTGCTTTGCACATTAGGATTATTCTCGAGATACTTGCTCATTAGCAGGAATTACAATTACTACATAGCTTGAACTGATTAAACAGGCTAATGATCATTACTAATGATAGTAGCTATTCTAGTTAAGAGTGCAATTGGTTCATCAAAGTCTTACATTTTGGGGGTGGAATTCTGCCCCTGGGAAAAAAAAATGTTTCTACCTCCTCCCAGGCACAACAGACGGTATCAACTCTGTATGGAAATGGCATGAAAAGGATTGTTCTCCTCATCGGTATCAGCTATTGGCTGTCACAGGAAGGATGTTGGATGGGCTGGAGCAGTGATTTGATCCTATAGGGATGCTCAAAGCTCCTGTGTAACGCTGCTTTAGGAGCGAGAGCTGGAAGCGCTGCTGCCATGAGCAGGCTTGATGAGCTGGTGCCTGTGTGACTGCAAGGACCTGTCAGCAACCACAATTTGAAGAGACAGCACTCTGAAAAATCTGTGTTGCTTTCCTTGGTTTGCTGTAAATAAAGGTGATTTTTTTCAATAATGAATTGTTTGGATAGCATGGTTTCTATTACACCTGTCTAAAACGTTAAATCTCTGCTGTGTAGATTTTGGACTGATTTAAACAAGAACCACCCTGGAGCAGCTAACGTGTCCAGGGCTTGTTTTGTTTTCCACGTAGATGCCTGCAAATGTGTGCATGTTAATACAGAGACTCTCTGCCTGGGACTCCCAGCGCTACTGCAGCATATTGGAATTTTTGTCTTGGAATATTTTCTTCTAGTATTTCATGTCTGAATTCATCTTAGACTTACATTCACCTTGTGATGGAAGTCATACTTGCAATGCTATTTTTAGACATTTATGTCTAGTGCCATGAACTGTACTTGTTGTAAATGTTTCAGAGGGTGGGTGTGCCTTCGCTTTTAAAAAGTCCTGGGCTGGAGCCTTTTCCCACAAGGTCATATGCCCTAAATCTAACTTTTCTTTCTGTCTCTCTGCATGTGTACATTCTTTGCTTGGGAGATGAAGACAGTACTTATTTCTCATTGTTAGTATACTCAATTTTTTTGTGAATTACTTTGTATTGCAATTCTGTCTCATTCGGTATTGCCATAATAAAGCCAGCTGAGATGAAGAATGATATCAAGTTGGAAAAACTGTTGAGCACTACATTATGATACAAATGTAAGGAAAGATACTTTAAACTGCTGAAGGAACAAGAGTTTCTAATATCTGCAATAATCAAAACTGTAACAAAAAGAACAATTTTCAGGAATAATGTGGCAGTTAAAATGCTTATCTTTGGATATGAGGATCGTTAGCATTAAACCAGTGTTTTTACATCTTTTAAAATGCTGTACAAATATTTACAGGTTCATGATGCTCTTAGGAGTACGATAGGGGACTGTAGTTTTGTGGTGATAAGGCTGAGATAAAGGTAACGTTCACACTGGGTCCCTATGTGCTCCAGAATTTCTTTCATCATTAATGAAATTGAGAATCACTTTTGTCAAGCACGTAGGAGTAGATGCAGGAAGGGTTTATGTACGTAAAAGGTGGATGCCACGAGGCCCATGGCTCGTGCATCTGATTACAGAGACTGCTGGGATCTAAAGGAGTCCGGGGGAACAGGGGTTCCTTACTCAGTGCTGTGGGGATTATTATAGTCCTGTAGAAACTCATATTTAGCAGTTTCTAAGTTCTCACATGAAGCTGTGGGCTCCTTTGCTCCCACGAAGCACACAATGTGGATCACCAAGTGCTCAGAACAGTGGTCAGAGCCCACGGCAGGAAAGGGCACACATTTCAAGAGAGCAGGAGTATTTATGAACAGAAAGCACAGAGGAAGCATGCTGTTTTTTTCTTCAAACTTGGAATTTCTGTGTGTTGTGCAGGGAAAGATCTACATGGAGGGTGGAAAACAGGCAGTCGATATGCCCCGTGGCTACATGCATAAATGCGCTGCTGCGTTTTGCTGTGAAACAGGAAGGCTATTTCTCAAAGGTATCAAAGAATTGAGGGTTTCTGATATAGAAGGAGCCTTGGATAAGCCCCTGGTTTGAGGCAGTGATCAGACACAGGAGGTCAAGGGCCCAACCACAGCTTTGCGCCTGTGGGAAGTGATCTCGGTGCCATAAGTTGTGTGCATATGTAGCACTATAAATAACCTTCAGCAGAATCGCGACCGTCGTTTGAAGAAATGTGACATATTGCAGAGTGCCACATGGCACCATGCTGTAATACCCCGCTATAATAATGGAAATATAAGCAACTGTGAACAGCCCATAATTTTAGTTGATGTACTTAATCCATAACATGTTGGTTTCACCTGCAGAAAATCAGAGGCGGCTCCAGAAACGAGAAGGGCTGAGGAAATTGACTTCATCACAAGGTAATGACTAGGTAATAGGGACAACAGCATCCAGCAAAAAGTTTATTTAGTGAAGATAAAAGTGCATCTCCCTGGAGTAACTTTGCTCCATATATATTTTTATGGAGGTGTATGACAACTTTACATTGCAGGAATCTCTACATAATAATAAAACCAGAAATTACGTTGCTCACCAGCAGCTAAATTGTCCCATATATTGTCAGATGGGGTAAATGTTTTCAGGCTGCCATAATTTTCTGCATATCCTATTTATTGCTGCAATTATTGTTTCACTGTTAACAATAATTTGGCTCAGGGTTTTGTTGCCAGGTACTTGCTTTGTTTAAACACCAGAAAATGTAATCCATAAAAAAAAGCCTTTGTATTTCAAAGCATTTACTTGCAAATTTGACAACATGTAAAATACTGTCTTTTTAAATTTTATTTTTATTTATTTCATCTCTTGTCTTGACCTGTTTACAAGCAGAAAACACTAGACCTTGATAAGCTGTTTGAATTTATCTCATGACCTTGTCCTGCAGATCGGGAGATGCTGGAAGGTTTGTTTCTCTCCTCTGTACTTGTGCAGCCCCTGTGAAAGCAGAATCTGGGCTCACAGCCCAGCCTGGCAGCCCAGAGAGGTGCACGGAGCCCCACTCCCCTTTCCAACGTCTGTGCCTGTGGACTTTTTCTGATCCTCAGACTGCTGCGGTCCCTGACTGGGAGGGGGGGAAGAATTTGCCAGCTCCTCAGGAGCTCTGGAAGCCTCTAATCAAGAGCTATTGTCAGTGCAGACAAATTCAATTTACATCATTTCCCAGGCCTAGCTTTGTGCTTTACTCGTGCAGTAATTTTGCAAACACAGCCTGTAGGTTAGTGTGACCTTCCCGCCAGCCTGGCTCACCCTGTCCAGCGTGTTGTCCTGCCTGGGGGAGGGCTGGGAAGCTTCTGTAAGCTATGCAGATCCTGCAATAGTTGAGTGCTTTCGGATCCTCTGGGAAAGCCTAAAAAATCAGCATCTGTGCACGGCAGCAATTCGCAGGACTCAGCTACGCAGCAGGCTCGGAGGGGGCAAGCGCCTGGAAGAGGAGGCTGAGGGAAGTCATAGAATCACAGAATCACCAGGTTGGGAAAGATCTCTAGATCATTGATTCCAACTGTACCTCTCTGCTACTAAACCATATCCTTTAGTACCTCGTCTACCCAGCTTTTAAATACCTCCAGGGATGGGGGCTCCACCTCCTCCCTGGGCAGCCTCTGCCAGTGCCCAATGACCCTTTATGTGAAATATTTTTTTCCTGATGTCCAATCTGAACCCCTCTGGTCCAGCTTGAGTCCATTGCAATATGTTCTATCACCTGTTACTTGAGAGAAGAGACCAGCACCCACCCTTCTACAACCTCCTTTCAGGCAGTTAAGATAAGGTCACCCCTCCACCTCCTCTTCTCCGGGCTTGTTGCTCCCTGCAGGTCCCTGAAAGGAGTTTGTGATGAGGTGGGTGCTGGTCTCTTCTCCCAGGTTTCAAATGATGGGACGAGAGGAAATAGCCTCAGTTTGCAATAGGGGAGGTTTAGATTTCGTGTTAGAAACAATTTCTTTTCTGAGAGAGTGGTAAATCTTTGGAAGAGGCTGCCAAAGGCACTGGTAGAGCTGCCATCCCTAGCTGGGTTAAAAAATGATGTAGCCATGGCACTGTGGGACATGGTTCATCAGGCACGGTGGTGTTGGGCTGACAGCTGGACTGGATGAGCTCAGTGGTCTTTTCCAACCTTAATGATTTCATGATTCCATGAATCTGGAGGGCATTCCAGCTAAAAAACTCTGGAAGGTGATGTCGGGAATGCATAGGCTGGGAGTGAGACATCAGGAAAGTGCCAGCTGACCCAATGCCCACCTCTCCATGACCTCACATCCATAGTTTTGGTAGATGATCTTTGCTCAGTCACGGATTTCTGGGCACAAGGACAGCCGCTTGCGTCTTGCTGCTTCTCCCACCATGGTGCTGTGAGCAGGGTCTTGCTAGAGGTGTAGGGGACAGGGAGAGGGGCCATTCCTGTTCATGAAGGGCACTGATCATAGAATCATAGACTCATAGAATCATAGAATCACCAGGTTGGAAAAGACCCACAGGATCATCGAGTCCAACCATTCCTATCAAACACTAAACCATGTCCCTCAGCACCTCGTCCACCTGTCCCTTAAACCCCTCCAGGGAAGGTGACTCAACCCCCTCCCTGGGCAGCCTCGGACACTGCCCAATCACCCTCTCCATGAAAATTTTTTTTCCTAATGTCCAGCCTGAACCTCCCCTGGTGGAGCTTGAGGCCATTCCCTCTCGTCCTGTCCGCTGTCCCTTGGGAGAAGAGCCCAGCTCCCTCCTCTCCACAACCTCCTTTCAGGTAGTTGTAGAGAGCAATGAGGTCTCCCTTCAGCCTTCTCATCTCCAGGCTAATTTCATGCTAATTTAGAGCAAGGAGTTATTAGAGAGCAGCCCTGGAGTCCCTGGAATGAGAACTGTCTGCCTGGAGGTCTGCCCTGAGAGGCAGGTGCCGAAAGATTGGTCTGTCTGCCTGCCAAGTGGAGGAGCTACGGGGGTGCTGGGAGTATGGCTGGATAGGAACTTGGGTGGAAGCCACAGATGGCATAAGAGGTCTCTACTGCCAAAGTTATCTTTAAGTAAAAGTCTCAGCTTTTGGGCTATGGCTGGCCTGTTCTAGCTTTCCTCTTGGAACATTCCTTTGGAACTGTTGCATGTGTGAAAAGGAGATGCATGAGGCCAGCTGGGCTGGAGAACAGGCCTTATGAGGAATGGCTGAGAGAGCTGGGGTTGTTTAGCCTGGAGAAGAGAAGGCTGAGGGGAGACTTTATCACTGCCTGCAACTACGAGGTTGTAGCGGGGTGGATGTTAGCTTCTTCTCTCAAGTGAGAGGTGATGGGACAAGGGGGAATGGCTTCGAGCTGCACCAGGGCAGGTTCATATTTGACATTAGGGAAGAAAAATTCACCTAAAGGGTCATCAGGCACTGGCAGAGGCTGCCCAGGGCAGTGGTGGAGTCTGCATCCCTGGAGGTATTTAGAAGATGGGTACACAAGGTAACTTAAGGATATGGTTTAGTAGCAGATAGGTACGGTTGGACTCGATGATCTCAGAGATCTTTCACAACCTGGTGGCCGTATGATCCTATCATTCCCTTGGATGCAGAAGAGAGGGCAAGCCTGGTCTGTTATTACCAAAGGTCCACGCTAACCTCGTGGCCTCCCACTGTGATGGGAGAGGCGATGCTGTGCACCCCCACGCTGTGCCCTTTGCAAAGGGCAGCACAGACAGTGAGATGCAGCACGGTATCAAAACAGCACTGCCGAGTGATCTTGGGAAAATCAAAGGTCTTTGCGAGTTGGAGCTGGGTCTGTAGGGCATTGCTGGCTTTCTTTTTAAAGGCTTTTCTCTTTTGTGACCTGTGAATATAACTACCTAAGATCAAGGTGTTACTCTTTCATTGGTAGCTGTTTCATTTTACAGCATTCCTTTACAACAGAGCAGAGATGAGTTTGTGCTTTAATGATGGGCACGAGTGTTTTAGATGAGGGAGCTACTGTTAGCATAAAAATGCTATGTACTCTTGGCATCGACTGCGTTACTCCCACTGGTTTCCAAATTTTGTGCCTCCGTGTTCAGATTCCTAGAAAGTCTGTGCACATGTGAAAATATTTAAATAGCGCATGTTTTCCGTAAGCGCCAAGAGGCACCGAACAGATACACTGTGGTGAAGTTTAGTGCTTTAAATATTCCTCACCAAATAAATAGAAACAGATCATCCATGAAGGGTGACTGTTTATTCTGCTCATGAGAAGATCTTGATCATATATTAATGAGTGTAATACTTAACCTTCAAGGGTGAGATACCCTATATATATGCAAAATCCCATGTTGCTACACCTTGAACTTTGTATAACATTCAGATACCTTTGCTGGACTCCTAAATATGTTCTGTATCTGTTTGATCCATGTATGCCTGAACTTGCATTATAAGGTAATAAATAATGACTTCTGGGGGTTAAAGAGTCTTCGTAAGAGCTGCTCTGAATCGATTAATCAGTAACTATTGATTACCAGCATGTTCTATTAATTTCATTATGATGTCTAAAGGGCAATCCATAGCAATTAAATAAAAAGTCATCTGATAGCTCATGGTAATTGAATTTGTAAATTTATTAGCTTATGTTCATTTACTCCAAATATAAGTAATTAATATTTTATGCAACTGTTTTGAAAGTGAGAATTCTTTGGGGATTCCTGTAATTGGGGCAGACAGACCTATTTCTCTGGAAACCCCCAATGCTGAGGAATGCTAATGATTTGCAAATAAAGGCAGAAACTCGTAACTAAGCTTCTCAGGCCTAGTAGCTTCTGTCTATGTGCAGAGAAACAAATAGACCAATTACTGATTTCCAAAGATTTTTCTGTTACTGTAAGCGTTTTCTTACCTTTCTTTGTATTTATCATAGGCTTTGTTAGATTTTAGAGTAGCGCTTCAGCTGTTAGTAATTAAAAAGAGGTACTTCTTTCATGGGAGAGGGTGCTGGTGTGTGGCTATGCCTTCTGATTTCCAGTGCAACACCAGTTCTGACTTTGAAATGAGGTGGAAAGAAGAGGGGGAAACTGGTTTCTCAAAGTTAGATGGACTGTCCTGTGGTAAGTACTGGAACATCTATTTTCTGCATTGATTGTGACTTTACATGGCCATGCTGATCGCATGGAGAGATGGTCTACCATTTGGAGTAATTATTCCTTTGGATTACGCTATAAATATGTCTGCTAGGTGAGGATGGAAGAGCAGCATTTCTCTAGGAGCTTTCAAAAGCTTTCCGATTTTTGCTTTCCTTGGGCAAGCTAATAACTTGTATAGAGACAAATGCAGACATTATCGGGCAAAATTAACGTATAAATCACTGGAGAGAGAATCTCTGCGTCGCTCTGCAGCGGTCAGGGGAAATCTGATTTGGCTCTCTACATTCTGTGTCATGTCTGTACCTCTGTCACAGCCCATTTGTTTGCCATCCCTGGCACTTCGTTCTTCTTCACTTGAGCGTGTGGCTGATAATGACCGACTAGGTTAAGGGGTATCGGAAGCTCTGTCTGTGCTGGAGAAGGCAGCCGTCCGTAACCGGCCGCAGGAGGTAGCCTGTGGCCGCTGCTGATTGCACTGGCTCCGTGTCCACAGTTGCAGGTCGCTTGCAATTTTCAGTCACATCAAAGCTTCTTCTTTGGCTTGTTCTTGGGATGAAAACACCATTTCTGCATCCGGATGTATTTAACCATTCCTCCTAGGAATATCTAGTGTGCCCAGGTGGCCAAGAAGGCCAATGGCATCTTGGCTTGGATCAGAAACGGCGTGGCCAGCAGGGCCAGGGAGGTTCTTCTCCCTCTGGACTCGGCCCTGGTGAGACCGCTCCTCGAATCCTGTGTTCAGTTCTGGGCCCCTCACCACAAGAAGCATGTTGAGGCTCTGGAGCGAGTCCAGAGAAGAGCAACAAAGCTGGTGAGGGGGCTGGAGAACAGGCCTTATGAGGAACGGCTGAGAGAGCTGGGGGTGTTTAGCCTGGAGAAGAGGAGGCTGAGGGGAGACCTCATTGCTCTCTACAACTCCCTGAAAGGAGGTTGTGGAGAGGAGGGAGCTGGCCTCTTCTCCCAAGTGACAGGGGACAGGACAAGAAGGAATGGCCTCAAGCTCCACCAGGGGAGGTTTAGGCTGAACAATAAGAAAAAATTTTTCACGTAAAGGGTCATTGGTCTCTGGCAGAGGCTGCCCAGGGAGGCGGTTGATTCACCTTCCCTGGAGGGGTTTAAGGGATGGGTGGACGAGGTGCTGAGGGACATGGTTTAGTGTTTGATAGGAATGGTTGGACTCGATGATCTGATGGGTCTCTTCCAACTTGGTGGTGGTGATTCTAAATTCATCCCCAGAACGATGATCCTGGTTAGAACAAGAAATGTTGCTGCTTCTTGTAGAGCGCTTGTTCTTGGCACTCAGAGAGATCTCCAGATGAATCTCCGGCTCTGAATGAAATAGTGAGAGGCTGCAAATGGGATCTTCAGTGCTCAGTCCACTGAGCTGCTAGATGTTACAGCTGTTCTGTGGCAACTGTTTCAGTGATACGAGTGGCTGTGTTGTTTCTGTATTTGTGAGCTGGCCATGCCCACCATCAGACACTATCTTCCGTGAATTGGAGTCATCCCTGGCTGCCCAACTTCTGTTATTCATTTGACTTCTGTTTGTTACCTTTCCTCTAACAACAGGAAAGCTGGAGAGAGGGTCTTCACCAGAGAGTGAAGGGATAGGACTAGGGGGAATGGTTTGAAGCTCAGAAAGAGGAGATTGAGATGAGATCTTAGGAAGAAATATTTTGCTGTGAGGGTGGGGATGCCCTGGCCCGGGTTGCCTAGGGAAGATGCCTAATCTCTGGAGGGGTTCAAGGCCAGATTGGATGGGGCTTGAGCCCCTGATCCAGTGGGAGGTGTCCCTGTCCATGGCAGGGGATTGGAACTGGATGATTTTAAATGTCCCCTCCAACCCAAACTATTCTATGATTCTATGATTCCATGAGTCTACCTCTCTGAAATGCAGGGTGAAAAAATCCTTTTGTCTCTTAGCCAACCTCTAGTCTTTTTTCCAGACTTTCTCTTCTCCTGTTTGTTGTTCTCCCATTTCTGGTGGTTCCTGACAATTTCTGTTTATTTATTTTCTTTTTCTCAGCTCCCTGAATTGCTGCACAGTATGTTACCAGGAATGGCCAATGTGGATATGCAGTGGGAATGCACCTGCTCTGCTGTCAGAGAGAATTCCCTTTCTAAGGTGTGTCTTTAATCCATTTAGCATGGCCTAAGCTGATTTCTTTTTTTTTTTCTTCTGTGTTGTCCTCTTTACTTATTCAGACATCATGCCCTACGAAGTTAAATGTTTAAGAAGGATGTCTTTGCCAATATACAAACCTTAGTGCTGGCAAGATATTCTGCAAAGTAAACACTAGTTTCTCTAAGCTCCTGTTGACAGGCATTAATAAAAGATGAAATTAGGGTAATACAGTGTAATCTTTCATAGCTGATATTTTTACATTCCAGAAGTAATTTGATGATGCTGTGTACTTCATCCTCTGATAGCCATATGCTGGCTGGCTCTCTCCCAGCTGTGGCTTGTGAGTATTTGTTGAACACTACTGCCTTTTTCTATTATCAATTCTACCACTTGTGTTTAGTAATGGGCTATACTAATATGGATAAATCCACTAAATGGATTCATTTGTTAGTAAGATGTGGGTGGTGTCTTTGAAAAGAATAACATCCCAGATTATTTCAATTATGTCGGTCACAGACTTCTTTTTATTGCCCTTTTACTTCCCTTATCTGTACTCTACAGTTCCCAGATTCTGTCACATATTGATTGCCATTAGCTTTCTCTTGAGTTTTCAAATGATAATTAAAAATATTTGTTTTACTGCTTTCCCTTTAAGGAAGACTGGCAACTCTATTGTTGCTTTGTAACAGAGTTGTTTTTTCTTTTTGTGAAACTGTGGTTTGTTAGGCATATACTTGTGGTGATGTTTTTATTTTTCTTAAAAGCATATGATAACAGAGAATAACTTCTATTTAGATTTAGCTATTTTTTTTTATTCTCTCTGATTTCACTTATAGTTTCGAGCTTTGTGAAATCTGCCCTTGCAAAGATATTTGTGTGTGTGATTACAATTTAGACTCTCCTTTCCATACACATAATAAATGCAATCAAGTCATGATCACTTGCACTCAAGAAACAGCTGATTTCCAATTTTGTGGTCAATTCCTCCTTATTTACCAAGAAGATGACCAACACATGACTCTGTCATCCTTTCCACATCTCCATCATGGCTGCAATATTGAGTTAAGAAATGCAAATCTAAAATCTCTATGTCTTTGAAGGCTCTTCTAGTACTCTCAAATGTGGTTAACGTTGCTTGCCAACTGAAGATTCCACGAAGAGTTGCATGAGCTGTGCTTTCTCTGTTAGGACTCTTCTTCATGACTCAGGATAATTTCTGCTGTCTTGCTAGGAGCTCAGACCAGCAATATCATTTAGGAACAGGCTGCCCAGGGAGGGGGTTGATTCACCTTCCCTGGAGGGGTTTAAGGGACGGGTGGACGAGGTGCTGAGGGACATGGGTTAGTGTTTGATAGGAATGGTTGGACTCGATGATCTGATGGGTCTCTTCCAACCTGGTTATTCTGTTATTCTATGAATGTTGCTTGTCTTCTCCGCCAGATACTTTCCAAAGTAGCTGTAAGCAGTGGCTCAGTCTCTGCACTCACAGAGAACTTGCCATGCTGTGTCCTCGCTAAGAACATGGTTAGGTCTCTGCTCCTGCCCAGCTTGCTGGCCCTTGTGCCACACATAGACAGCTGAGGCACAGGGTTTCCACGTGTTATGTGCTTAAGTGACTAATATTTATCTCATGCTGTTTCCTTGTGCAAATGACTTTTGCATGGGTTCACTCTGGTTTCTGCTAAACACTTTCTGCTGCTAGCACTATGCATGAACTGTACCTTCCTTCTTTGCTCAGAAGGGACTTAGCCTTTCCTCTTGTGCATCTCCCCTACCCTTTCAATTCCTGGCTTTTGGGAAATCTATATGGGATACTCCTGCACTGATTTCTGCTTTGCTTCTGATGTGAGAGAGTCCAGGAGCCCTCTGAGGCACTCTTGGGGTCCCCCAAAGACCGTGCAAGTCTGGGCTGGGCTTCATCTCTGCCTGCTGCAGGGGCTTCTTCCTATCCCTGTCCCTGGATCAGGAACTTGGAACTGATCTCTTCCCTGTTAGTCCTTCTATCCCTTTTTAAAAGATACAGTTCCTATGTAGAAGGACAGAAAAAAAAAGTCAAAGATAAAGGCGGAGGGCTTCTCTACCCCTTGGGAAGGAGGGCCCTGTTGACTCGTACTTTGTCTCCCCACACTCATTCCATGAACTTAGAGTCCCTGGGTTGGGTGTCTTGGCATGTGGGTGGCTTTTCCCTCCCATCTTCCAAGAAGTAAAGCAGTGAGGCATTTTCTGGGTCAGAAACTGCAGGATAACAGAGGGCAGGAAGGAGGGATCTTGCTCTGTGCTTATGGATAGTATCACACTTGGCAATTCTTCATTGAAGGTTGTGTTCCGTGAAAGCTTTTATGCTAACCAAGGAAGGCAGTAGACAGAAGCCACAAAGATGAGCAGAAATCTATCTATCTCCCACATCCAACACTGCAATCTGGTTTTCTTCCACAAAGTCTGGAAATGCGTAAAAAGAAAAAGCGTTTATTTTTGGGGATGCAGGGAAGCAATGTGAGACTTCACAATCTAGGTCCTTATAAATTGTGCTGCGTGTGGAATTGAAATTCATGGGTGCAGATAAGGGAGGTTTTATTTCTCATGGAGGTCATATAGCAAAAATTTCCTTTCCCTCATGAAAGTAGCATTAGACAGCCCTGGCACAAGACTTATCAAGTGTTATCAACCCTATAGCAAGTAAAACATTTACAATAAAGATTTGTCGATGAATTTATTTTTTCCCCAGCATAAGGGTGCCTGCATAAGCTGCCACCTGTGGTCCATGCTGTCCAGGTCAAAAGACTTCAAAGCGGCATAGGGGGAGAATATCTTCTTTTTTGCATCTATGCATACAGAGGCTGAGATTAGCCTGTTTGCGAAATCCTTTTATATTCCCTTTCCTCGGTTTCTCCCTCCCCTTTTCTTTTAAAGACATCTGTTTAAAACTCAGCGTTCAGGCCAGACGGGGGTCCCTTGATTGCACAAGCATGCTCCTGGCTCTCTGATTCAGCCAATTAAGGGCTCAGCTAGCTAACATTACCATTTTAATGCTACTTATTGGGTGGCACAATTTGCTGCATGTGAAGAATAGAGTTCATGCCCTGCTATGTGCAAAGTGGCTTATTTGGCAAGTTTGCTGTTAAAGAAATCTTTAATTAACAGCGGCTGCAGTATTTGTTTTCTCTGACTGAGGTGGGGATAGGGAAAACGGAAACAAGCAGCTAACACAAGGATTAATAGTCAAGTTAAACTGTTTATATTGTTTTGCTTAGGGTCTTGTTACCGTGCTCATCACTGGAACACTTTAGCTGTATTGCTGTTTTCTTGTTTGCATAGATTCCAGGAAAATATGGGATCTGATCCTGCTGCTTTTAATGTGAGAGTTAATCAGAATGAAGTCCACATTACCGATTGAATCGCATCACGGTAGCATTGGCATAAGTTTCAGAAATTAAAAAAGGAGCTTTTTGTTATGCCTAGAACGTTGTTAACAAGCAAAAAAAAGAAGTGCACCTTAAATGCAGTGTTTTGAATATTTTAGTCTAATAAAAGTCTTAATCTCATCAAAATACAACTAATGGGTACTATTAGTCCCATTACAGCGATAGGCACTCACAGCTCACATCATCTAGTTAATATGGAATAGACTCACTAATCACGGAGCCGAAGGCGTGCTGCTCCTCCGAAGGCAGGAGGGCAGGGACGGCAATTCCGGCCAGCTGGGCTTCAGGGCGGGAGGTGGAGGTTATTTATTCATAGTAGCTGCGGTCTCATGTATGTGCTACACATAAACAAGTGCGATGTGCGTGGGGGCTTGGAAAAAAACCCACACCAAAGGGCTGGCTGCTGGGCTTGGGCAATACAAGCTAAAAGCAAACCTGAACAAAGAAGTATGAGTAGTTGGACTTGAGAGCATATCAGCCTGAAAAAACACATTGTGGATGCAAACTCAGACCTGTGTGTGGCTTGGGTTAGAGGTCTCAAAAGTATGACAGGCATAGGTAGGAACCAAAAAAAAAAAAAAAAAAATAAAAAATGAGTGTGGGTTTTGGTTTTTTTTTTCTTTTAAATATTAGTCTGGATGCTGGGAACGTTAATGAATTGAAAGTGCCTGGCTGAGGTCAGGCTGCTGGCAGGTGCACATCAGCAGCTCTCCATAGGTGCAGCAATAATGATTTGTAACTACAGAAAAGACCGAACCCTGCTGGGCAGCTGTACCCTAGAGCAAGGAACACAGAGAACAGGGGACAGTGCTCAGATACCTTGGTAACGGCCACGTAGCAAAGGGCCAAAATAGGCTGATTTAAAAATAAACCAAAACCAGCCTCCTAAAACATTTCCTCATTTCTGCGTGGCTGATTAGCATGCGCTAGGGCTGTGTCTGAGCTGCCGTGTGCCCGTGTCCCACATCGACGGCAGCTTATCCTGAGTCTTCCTGTCTGGCTCTGCTTACCCCACTTCGAAAACAGAGAACATCTGCTGCTGCAGAGAGAAACTCCTGGCGCATACTAAGAGTATTTAAGTATTTTCCATGTTTACTAGCCTTGAAACAGCTGAATAACCTCCTGTTAGGATGCTTTTTATTTTTTTGCTTTGAATCCTGTGGCTCGAAGCTGTGCTGGATAAAAGTCTTCAGGGGGTCATTTGGAACCGTCACTAAACTAAAGCAGACAAATTTATTACCTTTTCTGCCTGTTATTTCTGTAACTTCTTGGTCGTTGCTGCTTGTGACAGTCAATAAGTAACAACTTCCCTCTGTACTGGGAGGGAGGGAACAGCTTCATGCATTTTATTTTGGAGAGGAAACTCTTTGTTGAGAGAAAGCCAAAAGGGAGGTGGCAGCGGCTGGCTTCGGGTGCACAGAGCTGGCAAGCAGCATCTTCCCTCCAGCCCCCTGTTTGCAGTTCAGGCTGAGCTTTCGCACAACATGTGGCCTGTGCCCATTGTCTGCATCATCACAAAAGCCTTGATTGCTCCTTCCGTTGCTCCTCTTGGTGTAGCATTATCAAACATTTATTCAGCACGGTGCACGGCACAGAATTCATAAAACTTCATAATAAAAAAAATGTATTCGTGATGCCAGACCACAGGGAGGATGCGATCATGAGATGCTGTGTTGTGAAGCTTCTCGGCAGGTCAAATAACTGAGGAGGATATCGAGGGAGGTTAACGGTTCAGCGGGTTGATTATTTTTGAAGGGTTAACAAATCCTTAGGGGGAAAAAATCTTAACAGCCTGCCCCAAAAGAGAGGGAGGTAAAAAAAGGTGGTACAAAGACTTGAGCAAATGCAAGGTGGATAGGAGGAATGGGTTAGGGGAAAGGCTTTGAAAGGGAAAAAGGTCTTCAGAGGACGTACTCGAAACTGCTTTTATGCACATAAGCCCAAGTCACAAATAACTGTCACAGGTGGGCGCCGACAGGGCTGGGGAAAGGCAGGAGAGACATATGGGCAGCGAGGGCAGGGAGGGAGGGATGGGGCTGATTACGATGCTCCCTTTTTCCATGTCTCTTTGCCTTTTCTGCTGGTGCTGCCTGTGCCTGTGCAGCGACCTGACTGTGCAAAACAACACTCCTGCCTGCAGTACCATGCCTGGTGGGGGCAAGGCACTTATTTTCTTGTGATGTGAAAGTCAGTCCCTGGGGGACTGGATCCAGCCCTTGAGGTTCTTGTGGTAGCTGGCTGATGTACAAAGACATACACGTCCACTGAATTTTATGGAGGCCAGAGAAGGAAAACAACCTGCTAGCCCAAAACCAGGGGCATAAGGTCCAGCGGGGGGTCAGTTACTGAGTCTGTCTGACAGAGGTTTGTAACTGAGCTGGGTGACAGCCAGGACTTCAGGGACATTGTCCTCATCTTCCTTTTGTTTTGTTGGTCTTTTCTTTTTTAGCTGTTCTGGCACCCAGTCAAAATACTACTTCAGGACCTTTCTTTCCTCCAAAACTCAAGATTTGGTGCAAATTCCTGCAAAGATGATGTTTAGATGATCCCTGTCAGGAGTTCTTCCCCAAATTGCCCTCCAAGGTGGGTAAACAGCGATGGTGAGTTTTGACTGCTCTCACCAATGGGAAGCGTGGGGTAAATACTTGAGAGAGCTGCACGTCTGTGCCAGAACTTGTCTGTGTAAAGAACATCTGTTAAGCCAAGTTATGAGACAAGGAACTTCCATTTAACTGAGACCATAATAAGAAATAGTGCAAGGAAAGATAAGCCCTGTAGTCAGAGCTGAAGCACCCAGGTAATGCTCAGCCCCTCAAAAAAAAAAAATAACAGCCGAGATGTAAGCCTTTCAGAGAAGTGGGGTAAAAAATACAGCTTGCTTTATTCTAGCAATTCATTTACTTTTATAGAACTATTTAAAAAATGGTAGCAGTGAATTACTAGAACAGAGCTTTATGGCAACAAGCTAATGACTTGAAAATCTGATTCATTAAAGAAAAAATGTTACAATCACTGTTCCCTTGGGTTTGTTGTATATTTTATTTGGAATGTTTGTCAGTAAATTACGACTAATTTAAATTCATCCCTCTCTTTTTCTCAACACATTAGCCAGCAACTGCCTATTTAAATATGAGATGCTTCTAGAAGTCATGCAAAAAGGAGCTGTGCCCTCCTCTTCCCCAAGTCACTGGCCCAAGAACTGGTGGCAGAAGCTCTCTGAGAGAGTTTGTATATTAAAACAAATCAAGGAGATCTGACCCTGTTTATGAGCAAACCAACCTCTTCCTTGAGAGGTGTTGCCCAGAAAGCTGTTGTGCTGCAGGGAGCTGATTTTAGTGCCAGCCAGCATCAAGCATTTTGCAGTATGAACCCATGGAGAAGTAGAGGATGTTACCACAGGGCATGTTGCCCACAGATTAGTGTGGTTTTTAAGGATCTCAGTGTGCCAAGGAGGCTGCTGTGGGAGGGCGAGCAGGGCTCAAACTGGGGTGGAGGAAAAGAGATCGTGTAGGCTGGATGCTGGGAGGTACAGAGACCCCTATGCTACATAGAATCACAGAATCACCAGGTTGGAGGAGACCCACCAGATCATCGAGTCCAACCATTCCTATCAATGGCCAAACCATGTCCCTCAGCACCTTGTCCACCCGTCCCTTAAACCCCTCCAAGGAATATGAATCAACCCCCTCCCTGGGCAGCCTCTACCAGTGCCCAGTGACCCTTTCTGTGAAAAATTTTTTCCTAATGTCCAGCCTGAACCTCCCCTGGTGGAGCTTGAGGCCATTCCCTCTCATCCTGTCCCCTGTCACTTGGGAGAAGAGCCCAGCTCCCTCCTCTCCACAACCTCCTTTCAGGGAGTTGGAGAGAGCAATGAGGTCTCCCCTCAGCCTCCTCTTCTCCAGGATAAACACCCCCAGCTCTCTCAGCCGTTCCTCATAAGGCCTGTTCTCCAGCCCCCTCACCAGCTTCGTTGCTCTTCTCTGGACTCGCTCCAGAGCCTCAACATCCTTCTTGTGGGGAGGGGCCCAGGACTGACCCCAGGATTCGAGGAGCGGTCTCACCAGTGCCGAGTCCAGAGGGAGAAGAACCTCCCTGGCCCTGCTGGCCACGCCGTGTCTGATCCAAGCCAAGATGCCATTGGCCTTCTTGGCCACCTGGGCCCCTGCTGGCTCATGGTCAGTCCCTGTCAACCAACACTCCCAACACTGCACATGATACAGTGCTGCTCAGCGATGGAAGATGTGTGTGATGTGAGTGCTTCCCACCCTAACTCTGGGCTGTTGGGGCCTTTATTGGTCCTTGGGCAGACCTTGCTGCTTCATGAACCCTTGTGCTGACTCGTTTCCCACCTCCTTTCATAAATCCTGTCCTCCCTCCATCACGGCTCTGATGTATCAGTCGAGGGCAATGGCAGAGCCTAGTTTAAGGGATTTTGCAGACTAGTGGAGTGTGGCTGTCCCTGTGCCGTTACTGAGGACTTGGTAAAACTTGCCCACAGTGGCACCTCTGGGCCTCTGTCACTGCTCTCCGTTCATCCCTCAAAACATCAAGATGCACCCTAGAGCTAGCACCTGAGTGGAGATGGATGCAAGAGGGGGAAAATGTTGTGTCAGTCCAGTCTCATGTACCAACTTCTGCCAACGTTCAAGGATGCAGCAGAAATGAACACTGATAAATTGCCTGAAGAGGGCTGTAAATCCGAACCATAAATGTTGAACGGACATGAGATTTATCTGCGCCCTGCAAGACAAAGCACAGGACCTTTCCATTGAGCTGCTTGTCAAACTGGACCTGACTGAAGGTTATCTTGCCTTCTGGCACAAAAATCTCCCCAAAACTATGCAAACGCTGAGAGCCATGGCTGGGGCTGCCTTCTGTTGTGCCTCCCTGTGTATTGATCGGTAGCAGAAGCAGGATTTTCCCATGGAAAAACAGCTGTGCAGTGGGTGACTCTGCCAACTGTGTTGTGGGGCCAGCATGCATGCAGCTATACATGGAAAGGCAGACGCATCTATTTGTAGAGACAGCGTCTGTACAAGCGAAGGCAGTGCTGGCAGCATGCTGAAAAAGGGTTTCTGAGAAGTTTGTGCTGCAGTGTGGTGCTTGTCGCTCAAAGATATGCAGACCCTTAAAGATGCAGATATGCACTTAAATAGAAGTGATTGAGAGCAGCCCTGGAGAGACTTGGGGTGCTCATTGATCAGAAGCTCGACGTGAGATGGTGATGTGTGTTTATAGCCCAGGGACGACCCATGTCCTGGGCTGCATCCACAGCAGCGTGGCCAGCAGGGCGAGGGAGGGGATTCTGCCTCTCTGCTCTGCTCTGGTGAGACCTCATCTGGAGCCCTGTGTCCCGTACTGGAGTCCTCAATGGACTTCAAGAAGGACATGGAGCTGTTGGAACAGGAACAGAGGAGGCCACAAAGATGATCCGAGGGCTGGAGCATCTCTGCTCTGAGGCCAGGCTGAGAGAGTTGGGGTTGTTCAGCCTGGGGAAGAGAAGGCTCCAAGGAGACCTTAGACCAGTGTCCAGTACAGAAAGGGGCTCCAGGAAAGCTGGGGAGCGCTTTTCACAAGGCCCTGGAGTGATAGGATGAGGTGGAATGGCTTTAAATTGGAAGGGGGATGATTGAGATCAGACATTAGGAACAAAATCTTCATGATGAGGGTGAGGAGGCCCAGGTTACCCAGAGCAGGGGTGGCTGCCCCATCCCTGGAGGTGTTCAGGGCCAGGTCGGATGGGGCTTGGAGCCCCTGATCCAGTGGGAGGTGTCCCTGCCCATGGCAGCGGTTGGAACTAGATGATCTTTAAGGTCCTTTCCAAACCAAACCATTCTATGATTCTATGAAAGTGATTCCCTCTCTTTCGTGCTCCAGCTAAGCTTTCAGATACTTCCCCCCGACACCTCCCACGCTGTGTCTATTCAGTTGTTTCCTGCTCTGTAATTACAATGTTAATTGTTTATGCTTCTACATATACACACACACTCATAATAAATATATCTCCTTCCATATAGCACTTTGCATGTTCCTTCTGATTACATCCTCTTTCTCCCAAACAATTTGCCTGGAAATGCTGACAGTGGGAGGGTTTCCTGCCTTTTTTGGAGTGCTCGAGGGTCAGTTCCCATCTCCTGGGGCTTCCTCAGAGAATCCCAAATCCAGCTCATAGATATCCCAGCCTCCTTCTCCATTTCCTATGTCACATAGAGCACTTTTCTTCCTGCATCCAATTGCACTTGTCTTTTTTACAACGCTGTTATCATGAAGGATGCTGGAGTGGATTCAAAGGCTTATAGCTGTGTTCGATGTGATGTATTCTCTTTCGTTTGTTCTTCCTTTTTACTGTTAGCCTTGTTTTCTTTTTGGTATTGCAAACTGAGCTCTTCCATGGCTTCTTCTAGAATCTTTAAATAGTTGGAATGGAAAAGTGGCTGAAATAATCACTTGTTTTCTAGATGAAAACCATATTAACTCCAAGGGGATGTAGAATCTGCTGGTAGAAGTTTTTAAGGATGGGTTAGAGAAACACATACGGAATATGTCTTTGCTTTATAGCTGAGGAAATGGAAATGCATTTAAGGGCTGGCTCTGTTTGCTAGGATTCCTGATAAGCAGCTATGTTCAAAATCTCTGAGTGAAGAGGGAAATCCCAGAGGACTGTGGGAAAGCAATGTATGCCTATTTTTAACTATCATCACTGTTAGGAAGTTTTTCCTGACATGAAATCTATATCTTGCATCTTTAGATCTATAACTTAAGCCTGTTACTTAATATACTATCTACACTGGACAGGAAAAACAGGCTTATCGCCATTTCTGTTGCATCAACATTTTCCCTGTTTGAAAAGTTATCACATCTTTGCTTAGTTTCCCTTTCTGGATGAAGCTACCTCTGTACTCATTTGCTTTGTTTCTGGGTTGTGTTTTCTAGGTCTCTGTTCATTGATAATTTTTGTCCAGTTGTCTTAGTCTGAATGGTCAAATTTAATCTATTTTTACTGTGTTTTTCATCCTTTTTATAACAGCAGAAAATGACTCTTGCTTGGCCGATGAACTGCTCTAATCCTTAGATATTTTTCTGCAGAGTTAGTGTTGAGTTTCTCATTTCTCATCCTCTGTTTGCACAACTGATAGGTTTTTAGCTACCTGCTATGCTTCCACTGCCATTTTGAGTTGCATCCTATTTAATTTTATGCACTGTTAATGCAATTTGAAAAAGCAACCCTGAATCCACATCCCACCGTTTAAAAGACTTGCAGGTGTGTATAGCCTGGTTTATTCTTCACAGTTTAGTAAGAATACTCACAATTTAATTGTTGCAGGCATTAATGAAAATGTTAGGTAGGCTGACAGAAGGGGAACCTCCACTTGCACAGTTCTGACTTTGCAATGAACCACTAGCGACTACTCTGTCGTTAGGAATCAGATTTGCACCCCCTTGTAGAAACTGCACTAGACAGATTTCTAGGTCGCTTTACAAGAACGTGTGAAAGGCAAAACTTTAAGGATTCTGGAGCTTTTCCCTGACTGCAGGGTGCCTTGTCACGTAAATAAAACACTGAGGTTCAAGTACCAAGGGTCCAAACCAAATTTCATGATGCACAGTGGAATAGGTATTATCTAATCGCTTCCATGGATGTTTTGAGAGATCCATCTCCTTGCTCCAAAAGCAGCTGTTAAATACCTGGGCGTAACATAACCTTCTCCTCCTTTCCCCTGAGTTTATTGTTTCTATTCTTTTTGCTGATCCTTACTCCCTGAAACATTGAATGCTATTTTGCCTCCCACACTTACGCTATTCCTCTCTCCTGAGGTAGTTTGGGTCCTCAATTACCCTCCTTGCAGGACTTATCCCCCACCTCCCCTCTTCCCATTTATTTTATTCCGACTGTGAAGGTCGCTGCAGAGGTCCCTGAAAGCAGCTTTCGCTGTTCCCTCTCTGTGCTCCCCAGTGTGTGGGCTGGTTTGCCACCGTGTGTTTCCATGGCCTCTCCCTAACTGCCCCTCTTAGTTCTTAGAATAGAATAACCAGGTTGGAAGAGACCCACAGGATCATCGAGTCCAACCATTCCTATCAATCACTAAACCATGTCCCTCAGCACCTCGTCCACCCATCCCTTAAACCCCTCCAGGGAAGGTGACTCAACCACCTCCCTGGGCAGCCTCTGCCAGGGACCAATGACCCTTTCTGTGAAGAATTTTTTCCTCATGTCCAGCCTTCCACACTGTCTTCCCAAGAGATTTCTCTCCAGACTGCTGAACCATCCAAGATCTGCTTTCCTGCACTCCATTTTCCTTCCTTGCCTGCTCTTGCGCCTTCAAAGCAAGTTCCTGCCTCTCACCATCTCTGTGCCTCAAATTACTTTTCTGTCTTCTAGATAACCAGACAGCCTTCCCCTGTCGAAGAAGGGAGCTGTTTTATTGCAGACTAGCCCAGGAAAGAAGAGGAAATAGTCTGTTGTTATCCTTTTTTTTTTTCTTTTTTTTTTCTTTTTTTTTTTCCCCACTTCTACCTGCACAGGATAGTGCTGCCTTTGTCTGTTCTCACCCACACCCCGAATTACAGAGAAGCAACATGGAGCAGCCTTCGCAAGGCTCCTTAGCGACGCAGCGCAGCAGAAATATGCAGGTCTTGGACATGAACATGTTGCTTGCATCCAAATAAATGATTAGAAAGCAATCTAAGCGGAAAAAGCTCCCTAACGGCAGAAAGCTGGCAGTTTTGCAAAGCTGGCTAGATAATATCTCTTATTAGACCGATTGATACAGTTCAGAAAAACAGGAGAGCCAGAGGCTCACAAGCAGCAATGTTCAGAGCTAGATGCAATTTGAAGACCAGTGCTCTGAGTTTAACCAGAAATGATAATCGTGGACTGTGGGAAAGAAAAGAGTAGCTGCTCGGAGCAGGAGGTTTAGCAGCTGGGGAGGGATAATGTGGCCCTCTGAGAGGGAAAGGGGATTTATTTGCCATCAGAAATTGTGTGCCAGCTCTCTGCTACTTGCCACTTACAGTTATAACTTTTTCTTAGGTGTTAGATCTTTCTGCATCCCAAAAGACAAGGGGGAAAATGAAGGCATTTGTTCCCCACATGGAAAGCGAAGCTCCCCAGTTTGCCTTGTGTCAGCACGGACGATCGCTCCCCCTCAACAGCAGCATGAAGGAGCAGCAGGGATGTTGCTGCCTGGGAATGATTCTGTGTGGGACGTGGCTGAATGGGGCTCGTGAACACGGAGCAATGCAGCTGTTTGGTAGGAACAAAATTCTCCTTTCTGCTGCTAATTTAGTATCCGTATAATAGCTAAATTAGCCTCAACAGCCAGGAAAAATAATGAGGATTTTGATTAAGACAAGCTGGAAAAGGGCCAAATGCTAATAAAATTAGAAAGAACCTGGCCTCTTCAAATTAAATGAATTGTCTGCGTAATGAGAAAAAAGTTTAAATTAGCTAACCAGTGCCCCAAAATGAAGCATTAGTAATCTTTATTACTGGAAACCTGTAGAATCTGAAAACAAATTGTTCTGTTTTTCATTAATGTTTAATTTAGCTGATAAGCATAGAGTTGCAAAATCACTTAGGAGAAGGAGTTATTGCAAGAGCAGTGTTGAGGCCTCCCTGTTGTGTGCCTGTGTTCTCTGGTGTGGGGCAGAGTTTACAGCCCTTCGTGGGCAAGGAGCAGTTCTTTGGGCTCCTTCTCTCTCTGCAGACGTGCATCTCTCTTGGTCGGCGTAGGCTGGAAGGGTTTGGAAGTGCATTATGTTATAAGGGACCAGTGAATACAGCCCACAATTTCTTCTTCAAAGCTAACACTAACAAAGAGAGCACTAAATGTCAAAAACAAGCCTGCCAGAGCCTCGGTGCAGTGACAGTGTCTGTCACTGGAGCTTGTGTGAAGCTGGTGGGGATCAGGGGAGCTGCACGGATCAATGGCAGTTAAGATCATAGAATCATGGAACGGTTTGGGTTGGAAGGCACCCTAAAGCCCATCTAATTCAACACCCTCTGCCACGAGCAGAGACTCCTTCAACCAGATCAGGTTGCTCCAAGCCCCATCCAGCCTGGCCTTGAACCCCTCCAGGGATGGGGCAGCCACCACTGCTCTGGGCAACCTGGGCCAGGGCCTCCCCACCCTCACAGCAAAACATTTCTTCCTAAGATCTCATCTCAGTCTCCCCTCTTCCAACTGAAAGCCTTTCCCCTTCATCCTATCCCTGCTTTCCCTGATCCAGAGCCCCTCCCCAGCTTTCCAGCAGCCCCTTTCAGTACTGGAAGCTGCTCTAGGGTCTCCCCACAGCCTTCTATTCTCCAGGCTGAACAATCCCAACTCTCTCAGCCTGGCCTCATCTGGGAGGTGCTCCAGCTCTTAGGTCATCTCCATTGTCTCCTCTGGCCTCTCTCCAACAGCTCCATGTCCCTCCTGTGCTGAGAACTCCAGAAGTGAGTGCAGGGCTCCAGGTGAGGTCTCACCATAGTGGAGTAGAGGGGCAGAATCCCTTCTCTTGCCCTGCTGGTCACCCTTTTGATGCATTGCACCCTTCTATTTAACAGCAGCTTTGGAAGAAGGAGATGGATCTTGCAAAAAAAATCTGTGGAGGAGAATAGAGAATGTCTATTCAGCTGGATATCATGAAATTCAGTTTAGATGAAACCAGGTGAAAGCAAGAAGAAAACTCAGTATTTTGTACCAAATGAAAGGAGCTCACCTCTGAGCAAAGCCCAGCTTGATGCTGTTGGTAGAAAGCCAGAGAAATGGGAGCCCTTCTGCTGAAGAGGATGCTGACTTTGCAGTAGCCTGGAAGTCATAAAGAACTGTAGTAAAATGTGTTAAAACATAAGTGTTCAAACTCATTCAAGTTATGTCAGACTTATGAGGCAAGGAAGAAATTCACCAAAAGAAATTTGACATCTCTCTCTGAGGATATGGGTAGACTTTTTTCTTTTGGCTAAGGAGGAAAATGTCCTTATGAGTAATTTCTGTGGTGCCTGTAGTAGCTGTCAGTTTGATACCCTACCAAAAATCTACCTAATTCCAGTATGCAGATAGAAGCTGATTTGTGTAGGATCACATATCTCTAACGTCATTGTTGCAGCAAGAGGGACTATAATGCTATTAGAGGAAGGAGGAAAGGGAGGGCTGGTGTAAAGGCTCAAGCTGGTCCAGGCTCAGTAAGGTGATTACTGTTATTAGAGCCCTGTCCAAGCCAGGCTTGCACCTGTAAAAAGACTGTGTGGAAATGGCCTTTTTACCCAGCAGGTTCCCTGCCTTGGTGTGCTTGGAAGTGCCTCTGCTGAGGTGAGCAGCAAAGGTAACCATTTACTGCTTTTTTTCCCCCCCTCTTTAGCCATGTTCATTCTGCAGGGTGGAGAGGAGAGCAAGTTGCTTGTTGATGCTCAGCCCGTGCCAGGTTCAGTGACTGGCACATCCGCAAGCAGCGTGGCTGGTGGGCATCACTGGGCAGGAGGGGGAACGCTTTCCAGCTGCAAGGGGTGTTGGAAAGCCTCTGGCTTCGTGATGTTAGAGAGATTATGGCATCCCTGCCTTGAAAGCCTGTAATAGCTGGGAAACAGCAAATAGCAATCAATGCCTGCCTCTTTCCTCTTCCCCAGCTGCTTCCCACAAGCAGTGTTCCTGCCTCTGTACAGAGAGACAGTTTCTTCCCTGCCTTTTTTGTAGGCCTGCTTGCATTGATTGCAAAGTAACTTGTGTTTCGGGGTATTTTACTTGCTCTGAAGTGGTGCAAATAATCACCCGGGTCCGTGGGAACATCAAACAAGGCTCAGGTTTTTGCAGCACGAACAGGGTGACCGCCAGCAACTCGTGCCAGCCCGAATCATTACGTGGTTTCTTTATATTCTCCATGTCACCTGCTGCTGAAACTAATAACTCCCAGGTAAAACTCCTTTGTTGAGTAGTTGCACAGCTACAAGTGACAGCAATGCCCTGTTGTGTGTCCAGCCCAAAGTCGGAGCATCTCTCCGCCCAGCAGAAGTAGCTCCCGCAGAGGTTTTACCTGCAAAGCTGCAGGTTTCTCTGGTTTTATGAAACAAGCCTTTAGTGCTGTCCAGGCTCATGAAAATCGTTATCAGAAACTAGCAGTGAGTGCTCGAATTCAGACAGCAATAGTATTGACTGCAAAGTGAAATGAGGTTTGATTTAGCTGCCAGGCAGCAATATAGCCCTGTAACAAATTAAAGTAAGATGATGTGACAGTTTAAGTGTTAAATTACATTTCTGGGGGATGGTGGTGCACCCTGCTATCAGTTTTTAACTCTGGTGAATATTGCTGGGTTGATATTTATTTTCTATGTTCTAGTTCATGTCTGGGCTGCCTTTGCAAGCGGCATCCTTGTTTCCAGTGTCGCTTTCAATATTCTGTGTCATTACATTGCTACATCTGCCACAAACCAGCACTAGGACATGAGAAGATGGCTTTGGAGTGGGAGAAAAGTCTGTGCAGCTCAAAAGACTCAAGAATGGCTGTGATTTAGAAAAATCTGTTTATTACCAGCTGTCTGCTTCCTTGTTTGCTTTGGGAGAATTTTACTTTCAACTGGTACAGAGTTTTGCAGTAGCTACTTCCCGTACAAAGCCTTCATGGAGGTGCAGATGTTTCAAGTCAGCCTCTGATTAGAGCTTTAAAGATTATCACGGTACTCTGTCAAGTTGTGTTTAATTCATCTGTGACTTGGCTTCCAGGTGAGGCTATTATTTGCTTGCTGTTTGTTTCCTAAAAATGACTTTTGTTTCAGTTGAGTTGCCTTTAAAATGAATGAACATTTTTAATTATGTTGTCTGTTTCATCCTTTAAATGAGGCAGGTGCTGCATGTTGGGAATGTGAATTTGGTACATGAAATATAGAAATAACAGGTGTTAAGACATGCAGCTGTGGCTGCAGGGGAACTGTTTTAACAGTTTTACTTCTCCACAGTGACAGAAAGGTTAATCTTCCCTCTTCCAACCAGTTTATCAACTCATCAAACAACTGGGAAAAAAATGAACTCTTCCTCTTTTCCTGGTTCCTGCCTCCCCAGACAGTGCTCCTGGTTACGAGGGAGCTCCGAAGACTTCCAAGTTGAGCCGCTTATACCAAGTCGTGGGTTAATAACAGTGTCGTTAGCTGTGACATGTGAATAGGAACATGGCAATTAGAGACTAGAGGCTCAATTAGACTCCACAATCCTGATGACAGGGTGGTGGAGGGAGGTGAGAGCAATACTGCCAGCTATATAGGGTGTATATATAGACAGAGTTTGCAGAAAACTTTTTTTCCAAGCAGACCTCGAGGTTTCTTCTGTCAAATGATGGGTGCATTTAATCTTGGCTGTACTGGGCAAGCACTGTGTACGCTGCCCAGCTGTAGCATACTTAGGCAATGCTAGAATCTGGTCTCCTGTGGTGAACTCGAGCCGAAATCGATGGCTGGTGCGACTTAAGCAGATGTTTAAGGGATATTGTGGGTGGGGATAGTGATGTGAATTAAACACCAGATGTGCCGGGAAACTTTTCATCTGGGCTTCAGCCCTAGCACCTGCCGTAGCATCCCTCAAAGACTCAGAGTGAGGTGCCTGTCGCTCCCCTGTCCATAATTGCTCCCAGAGTGACTGATTACTGGCTGAGAGAAGAGGGGAAGGTAATGAGCCCCATGCATGAATCCCTTTTATATGATGGTATGCGGCATGGCTGCTGATGGTTGGTATGAGATAAAAAAATTGTTGTGCAAAAGGGGCATCATCCAGGATTTGCACGTGGCCCTGCTTGACAGGAGCTCGATTGAACTTGGGAAAGGTAAATGCCTTGTGAATAGCTGGAGGAAGTGTGGTAGTGTGGTAGGAGGAGGATGGAAACTGCCTTCTAATTAAGTCAAGGAGCAAAATAGCCTGAGGGGAAAGATTTTGAATTTAAATGGAGCCCCAAGGAAACCTGAAAGAAGGGATTAGATACAAGAGTAAATGGGTTCCCAGTCTGGGGTAGGCTGCTGTAGGGAAGGCTGAGGAAGATGTAAAGCTTGCAGAAAAACATGATTGTAAATGCACACCTCAGTGGATAGCTAAGGCTTGTGATCTTGGTGAGAATGGGAGAAGCTTCTCGTGCTGGGATCAATGACAAGAAACAGCATCTGGAACCATGTTATTTGGATTTTGTAAATAATTCTGGATTTATCCTGACTTATGTCGGCCTATTTTCTATTTGCCTTGATTCAGCAATTATTCTGTCCTTGCAGCTGCGATACTGTGCTGGAGGCGCTGAGCACCTGCCTCTCCAGGGCACTCAAGACAGGAGAAAGCACATAGAGGTGTGCGGTGCTGGCACCGGTAAGATGGGAGGTCTTCTGGAAGAGGTCATCCCCCTGTCCCCCTTACTACTCTTCTTTTCTCTCAGGTACACATGGGGATTGGGTTTCCACGTGACAAAACTGGCTGCATTTTTGTCAGGAGCCCACGGGCTGTGTTCATGCCATGGTGAGCAGGCTCACTGCATCACGTGTGTTTTGAATAGGAGTCCCGTATTTGTCCAAATTCACAGAATCACAGAATCATAGAATCACCAGGTTGGAAGAGACCCACCGGATCATCGAGTCCAACCGTTCCTACCAAACACTAAACCATGTCCCTTAGCACCTCGTCCACCCGTCCCTTAAACCCCTCCAGGGAAGGTGAATCAACCCCCTCTCTGGGCAGCCTCTGCCACTGCCCAATGACCCTTTCTGTGAAAAACTTTTTCCTAATATTCAGCCTGAACCTCCCCTGGTGGAGCTTGAGGCCATTCCCTCTCGTCCTGTCCCCTGTCCCTTGGGAGAAGAGCCCAGCTCCCTCCTCTCCACAACCTCCTTTCAGGGAGTTGGAGAGAGCAATGAGGTCTCCCCTCAGCCTCCTCTTCTCCAGGCTAAACACCCCCAGCTCTCTCAGCCGTTCCTCATAAGGCCTGTTCTCCAGCCCCCTCACCAGCTTCGTTGCTCTTCTCTGGACTCGCTCCAGAGCCTCAACATCCTTCTTGTGGTGAGGGCCCAGAACTGACCCCAGGATTCGAGGAGCGGTCTCACCAGTGCCGAGTCCAGAGGGAGAAGAACCTCCCTGGACCTGCTGGTCACACCGTTTCTGATCCAAGCCAAGATGCCATTGGCCTTCTTGGCCACCTGGGCCCCTGCTGGCTCATGTTCAGTCGCTGTCAACCAACACCCCCAGGTCCCTCTCCTCCAGGCAGTTTCCAGCCAGACTTCTCCTAGTCTGGAGCTGCTCAGGGTTGTTGTCCCATATTGTCCCTACATGTGGCCTAACCAAGGTTCTATCTTGCTGGTGCAGTGCAGGCAGCAACTCTAAATACGATGGTTTTGCAAAGTATGATGATTTTGCAGAATGTGATGACTTTAACAAATGCTCCATTTTCTCAACCTTTGATTAAGAGGAGGGAACCTGGATGTTTTTGCAAATCTTCTCTCACACAGACAATCAAAATTATTCTAGAGGAATACTTGGAGTACTGAGTGGTCCTGCATGTCACGTGCTACAAGGTGTTATTTACTGCAGTTAGGCGTGAAGGAAAAATTGGAACGCATTTCCTTCATTCCTGTCCTTTTCTGAAGGGTTCATTTGTCTCTATAGACCTGGAAACTTTGGAGATTTTCTTTCCCTTTTAAAAGAAGTACAAACACACCTATCTTTCCCCTCACCTCCCTGCCATAGCAGTTGCATGTAGATCTAACATGCTCAGATCAGAAGGCGCTTGTCACAGTTCAGACTGGGTAGGGATAATTTCAGCAGCTAAAACCGAGCAGCTGGGCTCTCAACTCTCTCCCTCCCAAACCCCAGAGAGAGGAAAATGAGAGAAAAAGACTTGTGGGTTGGAAACTAAAACTGTGGTTTTAATGAAATAATAATCATCATCATCCTCATCATAAAGTAATAAAATATATACAAATATATGGAATCGCCCCCGCCCCGAAGACTGTTCGTCACCACAGATGCTGCAGGGCAGACACGAGGGAAAGGGTCTGAGGCTGGGAGACAGCTGAGCTCAGAACTGGGTCCAGGAACGCACGGATCCAACATCAGGGACAAGCAGACAGACGAGGTCCTCACTGGGCATCGTCCATTGAAGAAGAGAGAGAGAGAGAGAGACCCTTGCGATCTCTCGGTTTCATCCCCAGTATGAGGTGTATGGGATGGAATCCCCTGTTGGTCAGTTTGGGGTCACCTCTCCTGGGTGACCTTTCTCGCCCCTTTCCCTTTCGGCTCCTCCAGCTCCAGGATGGCCTTGGTGTCCGTAGGGCTGAGCACGAGCACTGGCCTTTCTGCATCCCAGTGCCTGTGTGGTCGCTGCTGGAGAGGAGCCCTGTCTGACACACAGGCATTAACGCTCAGACAACGAAGCTCCTCAGATGAGACTGAACTGAAGTTAGGAAACAGTATTTTAGCTCAAACCATAACAGCACTCCAATAGGTTCTGTAATTAAGTGAATTAACTTAATTTTATGAAGTCATTTTATAAATAAATTAATGAAGGGAAGAGGCTAAACCTGGCAAGATACTTCCATCAGCAAGTAGCATGCAGAACATGTTAAATATTGTCTTCTCTTTGTGCTTCTGTTGGGGAAGGAAGCCTGCTTCTCTCATCCGTTGTTGTTATTTATGTGATGATGTTAATTAACAACGAAAGGAGCTGTTATTTCTTCGCAAGTGTGGGAATATAAAATGGTTGTGAACATGTGTAGGAGGAACTCTTGAGTTTATTTCCCTTTGAAGGCAAGGCACAAATCTGAGTGTCATGATAGTGGGTGCAAAGCAACATGGCAGAAGCTGGTGGGCGATTGACTCAACCAGTCTTTCTTTCTAGTCAAGTCTGGTTTCTGGGTTCGGTATATAATTATATACAGTAATGCTGTGCTGTGACTCTAGAATTTACTGCATCATTAGCTCATGACTGCAGCTGAAAAGCCTAGGAATAATGGTGCCGGACCTGGCCAGGGAATTGTTATCTTCTCTTGAGCGGCCACTGGGAAAGAGACGCTTTGGAGCAGTCAGTTAAATAAAACGCTTTTTGTCTTAAACTTCCAGAGGATATTTCTCTGGTAGATAAGCATAGATTTTAACTATTCAGATAAATGAACATCCTTAACGAAAACACTAAACTTAACACCTCTGACAACCAGTCAGTCGTTTTTCAATAGAAAAGCCAAATCTTGCCAGTCCATTGGCAAAACATGGGAGAAACAACAGGTGGTGATGTTGTTGAGAAAAGGAAATAAAAGAGGATTAAAGCAAAATAGATTTCACTGAAGGGATTCCTACCTGTTATAAAAGTTGTTTTCAACTTAATAACACCTCTCACAGCCAATAGCATGGATACATGAACAAAAGAGCTCAGTGCTCTTGGAACAGCTTGAAACGAACGTCAGAATGGCTTAAAATAGGGAGAGTATATTAACTACGTAGATTTAAAACTACAGGACTATGCTGTGTTAATTGCTCGAAGTCAGCTTTACTGCAGTGTCAACACCGTCTGGCATTAAAATGTCACAGAGGGAACCACCCCAGCTTCTGAATATTTGGTTTTTATTTAGGTATCTAACTGGGAGCAGACATCTTCAGAATATCCAGCTTCATCCACACATTGAAAAAGCTAGTCCTGAGCAAAAAGTAAGCAAAATTACCAGTGAGAAGGGAGCCCATGCAACATCCTCTGGAGGTGCAAGGCGTGCCGCTTTGCATGGGAAAATATAATGTACTGGCTTTGTTGCGTAGGGCTGGGAGATGAGAGCAGTCCTTTGTCACTGCCAAGGGTCTTCTGCTCCCTGCAGCACTGGACTGGGCTCCTGCCAGCCCTCATACAAGCTTTATGAGGGGTCTGTTCTACCCCCAAACATTCAGCACACGTGTAGCCAGCAGGCAGGCTCTGGCCAGTGGGATTTGCTGTGCTTGCCAAAACCCGTGTATGGCTCTGTTCTCGTTTATACTGCTTGCACAACTAAGTCTGGAGACTCAGCAGAAAGCAATGAGCTTAGCTGGGTATTGTGCCGGAGATACAGATTTGGACTCTACTTGACTCATCAACAGGATCAAAATATATTCACTCTTCCCTTCAGTAACCATGATGAAACAGGTCACCATGAAGACTTATTGTTTGGTGCTAATCACTGAGGAGAT
Source organism: Phaenicophaeus curvirostris (assembly GCF_032191515.1). NCBI lineage: Eukaryota > Metazoa > Chordata > Aves > Cuculiformes > Cuculidae > Phaenicophaeus > Phaenicophaeus curvirostris. Next base: position 75,494,132 of record NC_091431.1, read on the forward strand.
TAAGGGATTGAACTAAAGCCAAACCGAGCATATGGCAAGCCAGCCCTAACGTACTGCAGCCATGAGCTACTTCTATTTGGAGAAAGGTGTTTAGAGTGTCTGTCTACAAAATACTTGGTATTAGCTTGATCATCTCCAATAAAGCACCTCTGTTTAAACTGACCACAGTGGTGCCCTTGCTCCTTAGCTGCCCTCTTTCCAGGACCCAGTCACGGGCAGAAAGGGATGGACTTCTGGGCCATGCGCACGGTAAAACCAGTGGTGTTTAGATTGTTCATACTGCCAGTGAAGCCGTGCACCAGTCCACGGGACAAGCTAAGGGGCACGGCTGCTGTGTAACTCGTTTTCCTTTCCACAAAGGACGCAGCACTAAGCACCATGGGGCTGAGTGGGTCTGATAGAACTTCATGTCCAGGTCCCCCCTTCCAACTCCTTTATTAGCAACCAATGGTTCAAGCGAAAACTTATCACATAAACACGCTAAAAATGCTAATGTGTGTTTTGTTTTAAAACAACTCCATCAAAAATCTCATTTTTTACCAAAGAATTTATCAGATCACTTTCCACTGGGTTTTTTAATCCACTGTGCTGAACAGCGTCAATGGGAGAGCTATAACCTTCATTTGTTAGTTAAAGAGCTGTGCTTAATCTATGGAAACCATGCTGCTCAAGGCCATATACGTTGGCTCATATTCTTCAAACATGATCACCTCCTTCATGTAAATTAGCATTGATCATCAGAGAAAATCCAGAAGAGGTGATTGTAGAAAGACCTGCTCCATTAACCATTAGCCTAGGTTCTTCTCTGCAGAGATTTATTGGCCGTTTCTTTCATTCTTCATCAAACTTCAATGTCAGAAAGATGGACTTTTAATAGTGCATGGATATACTGAAATACCTATACTTTGTATTCATTCCTTGTGGTGTAACATCTTCCCTCATGAAAGGGAACAGAATGGTTTTCAAACCGTAACAATTAGGCTTTACAGTTTTCTGTAAGCCTTACTGGTAATATCGATACAGAAAACCTAGGAGTCCCTTTTCAATGCACTGACACTATAATTTCTTCCCTGTATTTTGTTTATAGGTGTTCTGCTCAATATTTTGAGATATCTCATGTAAGAAAGTTCTGGTTTTTTCTTTCTGGGGAGGAATTCACCTGCTTTTTGAGGATGATCACAGGGCTGGAGGACAAGCTGAGAGAGTTGTGGTTGCTCAGTCTGGAGAAGAGAAGGATCTGGGGAGAACTTTGAGCTGCTTCCGAAAGGGGCTTCAGGAAAGCTGGGGAGGAGCTCTGGATCAGGGATTGAAGGGATAGGACTAGGGGGAATGGTTTGAAGCTCAAAGAGAGGAGATTGAGATGAGATCTTAGGAAGAAATGTTTTGCTGTGAGAGTGGGGAGGCCCTGGCCCAGGTTGCCCAGAGAAGCTGTGTCCACCCCATCCCTGGAGGGTTTCAAGGCCAGGTTGGATGGGGCTTGGAGCCCCTGATCCAGTGGGAGGAACAGGGTAACCTTTATGGTCCCTTCCAATCTACATCATTATTTGATTCTATGATTCTATGATTTTGATTATGAAATGGAAAGTCTAATTCTTAGCATTGGTCCTCTAAGGGAAGTTTCTGGTGTTCCAGGCATTTAAGAGAAATATGAGTGATAGCACGTGTGAGACTGAAGGACATTTATATAAAAGGTGTGTGGCCAGGAGAGGAATAATGTTGATATGAGATGTTTCTATCACGTTGTGGGGAAAAAACTAGTTTTTGACCTAAAGAGAGATCTGGCTGTGATAAAGTATAAACGCAGGGAGCGTGGCCTCAGTCAAATGCTGTTCAATGGCTTTGGCTTCTCCTACTGCATTGTCTGAGTCTAAGGAGGGAAGGACAACCTGCTGATATTTAAAAGGCAAAAGGAGTATGGAGTAGAAGACACAGAAGGGCAAGAACAGCCTCTGGTTGGTTCAGGGGCCAGGCAGCCACTGTGAGCAGAGCAAACAACGATGCTACCAGCAAGCCGGAGTGTGCAAAATCCATTTGCATGTATGATGCTCCCTTTTGTCAGATAAACTGCATGTGGCAGAGGAGTGCGAACAAAGAAAGATGATTAGGGAAGGCCCAACACATGGGACTCTGAGCGTAGTTTCTCTCACTCCAGACTTGGGATGAAAGCTTGACAGAGGACGAGCGTCCCTCGCCCAGTAGGAACCCGTCAGGCTGTAAAGAAGTGAAAAGACGTGGGTGAGCAGGGAGGGAGGGGGCCCGCTGGCAAAGGCAGGCGAGAGAATTAGAGCTGGAGCGAAACGTGTGAGGACAAGCGCTAAGAAAATAAAATAAGAAAAAAAACAAAACAGGAAGGAAAAGTTTGAGAGTGAATAAAGAACAAGCTATGTCTTTAAATTTGGATATATACAACAACTCAGTTGCACAGACAAAAATAGGAGGAATGCAAATAACAGTCCAGATTTTAAGAGCGCTGCTCTCTGATATGTAAATAGAAAAAGTATGTGGGGATTCAGCTATATCAGTTCCCCCTTCGAGCCGTCTCTCTCATTGCCATTACTTCCTCTAGGTTGCAAACTCTCTGTTTTGATAAAGTTAATTTCTTTTTCAGTGTTGTGATTTCTTTCCTGAGATTTTCAGACAGCAAAGTGTGTTTTGGATACTGAGGCTCAAAAACACAATCACGATGTATTGGGTGGAAAGTAAATTTTGATGTTGGTGCTATTCTGGGCTGTTTAAATCGACATTTCAAGGCAAAAAATCTTTTCACTGATGTCAGTAGAGCCAAATTAGCTACAGTAATTGAGATCAGAATCTGTCTGTTTACCTTTCTCCAATATTTGGAGCTCTGAATGGTGTCTTTGCACTGCAGAAATGCAGCACCAGCCCAGCAGTTTGCATCTGGGTTAAATAACTTCTGTTCCCATGGCAATTTGTCTCTCTCTCAAAAGAATATGCTATAGATGGTGCTGCCTCCACAGAGGCAGTTACATGGAATTATGGGATGTTGCTATTAGTTGCATTATTTCTACAACTTATTTTTTTCCTCAGTCCAAATAAGAGTTTGTATTTCCTGCTTCAGAAATACCTTCTGTGTTATCCCAAGCAGCATAAAAGCTTCTTGGTGCAATCAGTCTCTCCTAGCATCTAGCTTTTTCTAAAGCACTTTAATACAAACCGAAGAGAGCAATCTGCCAGGGCAGTAACTTGCCAAGGTGGGGTCCATACACCATCATTAACTTGAAATGATAAACCTTACTACCCACTGGTTGCATAGATTTTCCCAGCTCCTGGGCAATGGGATGTAGAAAATGGGGTGCAGGTGGGGTTATAGCTGCGGTGAACTTCTGATGTGATACTTCTGATGGATCTCTAAGCTGGTTATGGTCGATGCTGAGTTTTTGTCCTGGGGGATGAAGAGAACAGGCTGGTTTTGGTCCATGTCTTCTCACAATCCAACCCCAGCCAGACCCTTTACAGGAAGGAACTTTTAATGTCACTGCTTCTTGATGCTCATCTTTCCTTTTTTTCTCCTCTCTCTCCTTGTTGCTATTGCTCTTGTAGATCATCCTTAAAACCAGGGCACATTAGTGCCTGCTGACTAGTAAATCACTAGAAAAATTAAATAATCTTTCAGAGGTGAGTCAGACTTACATTAGTTTGCTTGGATGAGGAAAACCACAATGTAATAGATATTCTTACTCTGTCAAGAGGTGACCTTCAGCTTTGCTGACCTCTCTCCTTGCAGGACTGAAGACAGTGTAGGAGGAACCCCAGTGAATTCAATTGTTGTTGATAAATAACGGACAGTTATTTCTTTTTCAAAGTAATTTCTGTGTTTTCTCTTGCTCTATGCTTTCTAAATGTTACCTAGTTCCCTGTAAGGAGTATTTCAAAAGTTATTTTTCTTTTCATGTTTGGTAACTTTGTGACTTCTCATCTATTCCACTATTTTTTTTGAATAGTCACTGGCTGTGTCAGTAAAGGTGTGTTCGTCAGGAACAGACTTTCTCTTTGTGCCTCTGGTTCTGCATGTTAATTTACAATGAAAGAAAAGCCCTTAGCCTCAAAGTTGTATTCAAATGCAAATTTTGAAATCTTTGCCCATTCAGAACTGGACTTTGGCTTGTTAATCTCCACTGACAGAGTAAAGAAGGAGACAAGGCTTTAAGATAAGATAATCATTATTTTAAAATAACTGTAAAGAATCTCTGTTTCATGGATTCTTAGGCAAGTTTAATCTCTGTAAAAGGTGGACCTGTCAGCAATCCTTCAGGCTGTCAGCTGTCCTTGGATACCTGGAGCAGCAAGATCCTGCGTAAGGCAGAGCTATGCAGGGTGGGGAGATGCTGACATGAGCAGAGGTGGAAGCATCAGGCTGCAAATCCTCGCATGGAAGAGCAAAGGCAGATCTCCTTTCAGGGAGGATTCTCTTCTCTCCCATGTTTGCTTTCTTCTGCCCAAAACTCTTATCTTATGCTGAAATACAACCCAGACGATGGACAAACACCAAGGAGCTGGACCACATTCCTCCTGATTTTTACATTTTATTTTTATGTTCCTCCAATGTGGAACAAAGGTGATTAAAATGGATTCCCTACACTTTGGGGATGCTTCTGACCTGGCTGGATTTTCCCTCTTGGAAGTTCTAGCAGCTCCTCAATCATTTGGACAGGAGAAAAGAAACACAAGTTGTTCTCCTCTGAACATTAAGACTTCTTGTATTAAATAACAACCCCTACAGCAGCAGTGTAGGGACTGCAGGTGTTCGCACCACATGCTCACCTGTGTGCTAGAGCTGTTTAACCTCTGCAAAATTAAGGATGAGGTGCTGAGCGGGTGCATTGTCAATCCCCGATCTCCTCTCATCAGCTGCGGTGATTATTTACCTGCAAAAAAGTTGACATGGAATCATAGAATCATAGAATCACCAGGTTGGAAGAGACCCACCGGATCATCGAGTCCAACCATTCCTATCAAACACTAAACCATGCAAACATGCTGAACACTTGGCACAGATCTTGGGTGCTCAGCTGAGATCTGGTGTGTACTCAGTGGAGGAGGTTACACGGTTTTCCATCTTGCTGCTGCGTTTGCAGCTGACAAGGAAAAGGACCATGCCTGAAATTGTATCAGAAATTGCGTCAGCCATGGTGTGGCCAGCAGGACCAGCATCGACCCCCTGGACTCAGTGCTGGTGAGGTTGCTTCTTGAATCTTAGGTTCTCTTTGGGGCCTCACTACATGAAAGATATTGGGGGGCTAGAGCACATCCAGAGAAGGGAACAGAGCCAGGAAGGGGGCTGGAGCACAGGGGTCATGGGAACAGCTGAAGGACCTGGAGAACAGGATCCTGAAGGGAGACCTAATCGCTCTTTCAGCTCCTGGAAAGGAGGCTGAGGCGAGGTGGGTGCTGGTCTCTTCTCCCAAGTAACAAGCAACAGAATGAGAAGAAATGGCCTCAAGTTGTGCCAGGGTAATTTTAGACTGGATATTAGGAAAAACATCTTCACTGAAAGAGTGGTGAAGTACCGGAAGAGGATGTCCAGGGCAGCGGTGGAGTCCTTATCCCTGGAGAGGTTAAAAAGACATGTGGATGTGGTGCTTAGTAACATAGAATCATAGAATCACCAGGTTGGAAAAGACCCACCGGATCATCGAGTCCAACCATTCCTATCAAACACTAAACCATGTCCCTCAGCTCCTTGTCCACCCATCCCTTAAATCCCTCCAGGGAAGGTGACTCAACGCCCTCCCTGGGCAGCCTGTTCCAGTGTCCAATGACCCTTTCTGTGAAGAATTTTTTCCTAACGTCCAGCCTGAACCTCCCCTGGTGGAGCTTCAGGCCATGGTTCAGCTGTTGGCAGTGTTGGGTTTACAATTGGACTTGGTGAACTTAAAGGCTTTTTCTAACCTAAACGATACCACGATTCTGTGTCAGGTGACCTTGTTGCCCACTGGACTGCCAGGAGATCCAGCAGACACCAACATAAGCAGGAACAATGACCCAAAAACTTGTGCCACGGCACTTGAACCAAGCTCCTAATCTGTGGTGTCATCTTCAGATTCCCAGAGTGGAGCTGAACACAAACCACTTGTTAGACACAGACCCAAAAGCACAGCATGGAAGACTTTAATAACTGGAAAAAACCCTTTCTCTTGATTCACCCAGAAGTAATTTTTCCAGTTTCCCTAACATATATATTACAGATCTCCTGTGTCAAAATCACTTATTGTAAGAAGTAGAGAAGTTAAAAGGAAAAAATACACACTATAACGATACTCCCACACGTACTTTTACAGAAACCAGCTCTCTTCTGGGATCACTGAATGTGCACCTTGAATAGATGCGTATTTCCGACAGGTAACTATTGGAAAAGCTACATGTTAGAAATGAGGTGACGAAAAGGTATGGCTGTTTTTCAGGTCAGCTGCACAAATGAAGGGGAAGAAGGTAATGAAGTCCACAAAGAAACCCACATTTAGAGTCTGACTCCCCAGGTTAACTGCTGTGGCGAGTTTCACTTCGTGTCCTATGGTGCCAGCTTGTTTCTCTCTCCCTCTTTCACCATCAAAAGGCAAGACTTTATAGTAAAGCAAAACGTCAAGATTATTTGGGGTTTTTGTCTCTGCTATTGCTTAGCTGTGTTTATGTATTTCACCTCATAAATATTAAAGAGCTCATAATACGAATGCCTTTCATATGAATTCTCAGAATATATGAAAAACATTATTGAAAACTCCTTTATCTCATTGTAATGATCAAGAAAAAAAATGGCAAAAGCTTCATAATGCTACTGATTCACTCAGGCTATGCTGTTTTGGACTGTAAGGTCATGATGCCTTCTCAGAACATGTGCTTCAAAGAGGAATTATGGAGCTTATTATAGTGGCAGCCTGAAATCCTATGGCATGTGTTATACAGAGGTCATACTACGCGATTTAGCAGTCCTTTCAGGAAAATCTGTGAATCTAACCAAAGTATATAGATCCCCTTTGAAGACTCCTTGGGTAAAGCACTAATCCCTTTTCCTGCTGGTGGAAGAATTGGTGATATTTTGCGTGAATGATCTGCAGCATAACAAAGACGATCCAGCTTTAGAGAAACAACTTACTCTATAAACAGCTCCCTATATATCCACCCACTCTAGGAGAAAATATATTGTCAGTAATTGAGGTATAGTGTGATCAGGAAAAGAAATTTCTAAGTGAATGTTTTTGCTTGCATAGAAATCAGGTTGATCTTTCTCCTCCTTACCGAAAATTCATTGAGATAAATTGTATATTAAATTTTGCTTGTGCTGGCTGAGAAAAGCCTTATTGTATTTTTGGTGAGCTCTAAAAGGGCAATGAATTCTTTGACTTTTCTGTTCACAGAACAAATCTAAATATTTTTCTGAAGTATATGATTTACTTTTTTTCTGTCTCTCTTGCTCACTGCAAAAAATTTCTGAGATATAAGGATTCTGTTTTGTGACAGATTTTGTGCTTCAGGTTTGTTTGTTTGGTTTCAGAATCATAGAATGGTTTGGGTTGGAAGCGACCTCAAAGCCCATCCAGTTCAACCTCCTGCCATGGGCAGGGACACCTCCCACTGGATCAGGGGCTCCAAGCCCCATCCAACCTGGCCTTGAACCCCTCCAGGGATGGGGCAGCCACCCCTGCTCTGGGCAGCCTGGGCCAGGGCTTCCCCACCCTCACGGCAACACATTTCTTCCTAAGATCTCATCTCAATCTTCTCTTTTTGGTTTCAAACCATTCCCCCTAGTCCTGTCCCTGCCCTCCTTGATCCAGAGCCCCTCCCCAGACTTCCTGGAGCCTCTTTAAGTTCTCCAAGACTTCTATAAGTTCTCCCCAGAGCCTAACTCTCTCAGCCTGCCCTTCAAAGAAGTTGTGAACATGTTGTGAACTGGACTACGCGACAATACCCCTTGCTTGAGGATATACACACCCTGGTTTTCTGCTCTGTCCACCTCTTCCACTCAGTAGATATCAGCAATAAGCCACGATGACCAGGTTTCTGATTACCCAGGAGCTGGTAACAAGCTCACCCTGTAATCCTGGAGTTAGCTTTGCTTGTAACACCTCCGCCAGAAGGAATTACCTTAAGTCATATTCCCCAAAACTACAGAAAGACCCAGGACTGTGCAATGTCTCGAGACTGCAACCTTCAATGTCCAGGATTCAAGCAGCTGTGTGAGCTTTGCACCTGTAGCACATTTCTGTGATTTCCTTTCTCATTCCAGAGATTATCAGGGATTATGATAGCAGCAATCAGTGCCATTTCAGGTTACCAATGCCCTAAATACCCTCCAGCTTCCTTCAGAGATAACCTTTCTGCTTCAGCCCTGCTAGACAACCGTAGCACAGGCAGGCGTTAAAGGATTACTGTAAAAGTCACCCACTATTACAAAACAGTTGCTCAACAGAAGCCACAATTACCATCTCCCCATCCAACTCCACTTTATAGCTTTATTTTACATGACAAAATGTTCCTAACTGATCTAATTTAGATTGACAGCACATGGGCCGCAATTCTTCACAGACGGAAAAATAAACGAGCACACATTTATTTATGTATAAAAAGCAATGTGAACACCTTGTCAGTACTGTGACAGATCAGAATCCTGAAAATACTTGAGAGTTCGGCAGGGATGAGCCAGGAATTCGGAAGCATCCCATGCCACGTACTGGAAGGAGAGCGATGGCCTCGAGAGCAACGAGTGCTGCAGAACAAACCTTCCACATTCTGCAGAGCGAGACCTCCGCGAGGGCTGACTCTTCTCCTGAGAAAGATGCCATGCAAGTTGTTGAATGGAGGGCAAGAGCTACCTTCCAGTGGTGGCTGGAAGTTATTGATCCCCCATTGCCTATCCAAACTGACCAAACCCAAACCAGAGGCTGAGTAATTGGCTTTGAGGGTGACTGCATCTGGAAGTTAGATTAGAGCTTTATATAAAACACAAAACCAGCTCAAACTGGAGCAGCAGGAAGGCAAAATTGTAGGAAAGAGCTTCTTTAATAGCATGAGAAACAGAGCCAGGCAGAAGCTGAAACCTGAGTGAGCTTGCATGAGTCACTTCTTTGGTCAAAAATAATCATAGAAAAATAGAATCATTAATAATTAAGGTTGGAAAAGACAACTAAGGTCACCCAATGCAACCATCAGCTCAACCACCATGTCTACTAAAACATGTACCACCCATGTCTGCACCTTTTTTGAAGCCCTCCAGGGATGGACAGTCCCCCGCTGACCTGGGCAGCTGCTACCACACTGTCAGGGAAGAAATTTTTCCTGATATCAAGTCTGACCCTCCTCTGGCACAACTTGAGGCCGTTAATGCAGAGCTACATAAAGGTTTTCGGTGGATGTTTTTCCCTCTTTTTCAGAACATCAGCGAATGAAGATATTAACTGTTTTTTAGAATGTGGAGAAGAAACTGATGTGGACTTGAGTTAGCTGACTTGGAAAAACTAAGTAGGCAGATTACCAGACTTGTAAAGGTGACAAAGTGTGTAGCGACTGAGGGCTTCCAGCTTCTGAGATTTGTACTGTAAAGCCAGCAACGGAATCCAGACATTACCTCCACACGAACCATAACACCTGTGACTGGTAGAACGCATCTTTTTCCTTGGCAAACAGCAGCTCCCTGGGATAAATAATTTCCAAGCAGTGTTTCAGCTGGCAATTGTTAACATTCATCACAGCCCAACATATTCTTGCCTGGTATAAATTAGGATAACTCCGTTAAAAACACTTGACCTATGCTTGTCTAAGCCTGCTTCAGAGTTGGCTCTGCCATCCATTTAAAATTAATTGCTACTTGTGACCAGTTTCCCCTGCTCTACACTTCATTCCTGATGAAAATTTTTATCTGACTTTGTTCCCATCAGATTCTGTTTCACCCCCACAGATGGGTTCAGAAATGTTATGCTGTCACCTAGATTATGCTGGGCTGGAATCACATAATTCTCTTCATTTCTCCCCAGTTGTTCTTTACGATGTTGGTACATTTGCATGAGAAGAGGATCTTTGTGATCTTTGTTCCTTAAGGGCCCATCTGCTCTTGCTGCTTATTTCCCCCACCTGAAGTCATAATCCTGCTTTCGGTATGACAGAAGCAGGGATGAAATTACAGTGATGTCACAGAAAGGGGATTATGGCACTTTCAGGTATGGGAGCAGATGGACTTTATACAAAAAAGGTTGCAAGATTCTCACTTGTAGAAAGCAAAAGGACTTGGAAAAACACAAGAAATGGGTATAAGCGTTCTGCCAAAATGAGCCTGCACCTTGCTGAATGGATTTTTCTCTTCCAAAGCAATTATGATACATTCTTAGCTCTTAAGATCCAATGCTGATAAAAGCAGAATAATATCCACACGGCAGCTGTTTTATTAATTTTTGTCTGGAGAAAATAAGCAATCTCAAAAGGAAGTCAAAGACTCAGCATGCTGCGTGTGGAACACAGCCACGGTAAAGGATTGTGCCTGTTGTTAAAAACTTGTAAGAAAAATTAACATGATAGTGAAAAAGAGTTTCGTTTGGGTTTTTTACTCCCAGTGTGATTGCTGAGGCACAAAGGGACTTTCAGGAGTCAATGAGTCACTCAGGGTATTGCACAATATGATATGGCCTTTTGCTGGTAGAGGTCAGTTCCCTGCTTCTCTCATGCGCAAAGACTCAGGAGAAAGAGCCAGTTTCCCATGCCAACACCTTGATCTGCAAGAATCTTTCTTCTCTGCAGTAGGCAGCATCCTCCTGCCTCCCCACTGTCTGCATGGAAGCAACTTCTCTCCTGATGCTGATCAGAAGCTAGAAGAGTAATAAAATTCCTCCTAAACTTTGCTCCTGGTAATTCAAACTCTTGCTGTCCTTTAGCTGTCATTGGAGCTACCCTCTGCTGAGAGTATATATTCTTTTCATTCCCATCCTCTTGATCTTCTGGAAATGTTTTGGGTTTTTTTATATACTTACACACATATTTCATTTGTTATTGTGGTGCATTGCTTATGAACTAGCCCCAGAGCAATACTTTCGACAATATTTTAGGCTTTGATGGTATTATCTGTTCCCTGTATAGAGAGAAAGAAAGGGAAGCTAGTGACTTTGATTTTGAAGGATAGTAACTTTATTATCCTGAAAGCAAGCAGAGGTCCCTGCTTCCTTCCTTAGACACTCTCCATGGTCATGGTGCCACCTGAAATCAATGCTACTAACTAATCCCTGACATAACTCAGATGATGGTAGCTGGACTCACACCTAGTTACACACAGGTGTCTCCTGTGCCGTCTACACTTACAGAGCACAATGAACTCACTATTTTGGAGTCCCCAGTCCCACATTTTAACCATCAGTAAACCCCAGTAAATCCTGCCTACGACACATTTTATTCACTCTCTTTTTAAAGTTATCACATAACAAACAACATTTGAGTTGAAAATAGACTCGGTGGCAACAGAGACAATTTTCACATGAGTAATACTGGCAGCTTAGGGAGGATAAAATTTGCAAGGCTCCATCCCTTTGCTTTGAGGCTTAAATTTCATTGCCAGGCTCAGAGATGCAGAAGTTCTCCCTTAGAGGGACTCTGTCCTGTAATTTTGGCAAACTTTAATGGATTTGCTTCTATTTGCACACAATCCAGGATCTGGCATTGTTGGATGCAAGATATGCAAAGGATTACTCTGGCAAGTCCTGTGATACAGCTAACGTGACTCTGTATGCTTTCAATAGAAAAGTAGAAAATTATCTATTGTTGCTTTCAGAAAGCCTCCCCCAGTACTAGATTGAGAGTATTTTTAGAATATTTTGAATTTTTGAGAATATTTATGTTCAGACAAGTCATAGATCAGACAGACATCTTTGATTCACCTTGCTGTGCTTTTGTGCACTTCTTACAACAGGAACTTCCTTAATTGTCTTATATGGGATCATGGAATTGTTAATGTTGGAAAAGACCTCTAAGAACATCACGTCCAGCTGTCAGCCGAACACCACCATGCGTGCTAAACTATGTCCCCAGGTGCCATGTCTGCATGTTTTATGAACCCCTCCAGGGCTGGGGACACCACCACTTCCCTGGACAGCCTCTTCTGACTTTTGATAACCCTCTCCGCAAATTATTCCTAATATCCAATCTAAACCTCTCCTGGCACAGCTTAAGGCCATTTCCCCTTGTCGTATCCCTTGTCACTTGGGAGAAGAGACCAACACCCACTTCACCACAACCTCCTTTTATATAGTTGTAGAGACCAATAAGGTCTCCCTTCACCCTCCTCCTCTCCAGGCTAAACAGCCCCAGGTTCCTCAGCTGCTCCCATAACCCCTGTGCTCCAGACTCTTCTGCAGATCTGTTCTCTTTCTCTGGATGTAATCCAGCCACTCAATGTCCTTCGTGGAGTGAGGGGCCCAAAACTGAACATAGTATTGTGGTTGCAGTCTGTCCTGATTTCAGCTGGGACAGAGTTCATTTCCTTCCTAGTAGCTTGTACAGTGCTGTGTTTTGGATTTAGTAAGAGAATAATGTTGATAACACACTGATGTTTTCAGTCACTTGTAAGTAGCGTTTGTGATGAGTCAACTTCCCACCTTGGGAGTGCTGGTCGATGAGAAGCTTGACATGAGCCAGCAATGTGCACTCACAGCCCAGAAGGCAAACAATGTCCTGGGCTGCATCCAAAGCAGCGTGGCCAGCAGGGCGAGGGAGGGGATTCTGCCCCTCTATTCCTCTCTTGTGAGACCTCATCTGGAGTCCTGTGTCCAGTGCTGGAATCCCCAACAGAAGAAGGAGATGGAGCTGTTGGAATGGGTCCAGAGGTGGCCATGAAGACGATGCAAACGCCGGAGCATCTCTGCTCTGAGGACAAGCTGAGAGAGTTGGGGTTGTTCAGCCTGGAGAAGAGAAGGCTCCGAGGAGATATGATAGTGATCTTCTAATAGCTGAAAGGGGCTACGAGAAAGCTGGAGAGGGACCGTTCATCAAGGGTTGTGGTGATAGACAAGGGGCAATGAGTATAAACTGGAGAAGAGCAGTCTTAGACTAGACATTAGGAAGAATTTCTTCACCATTAGAGTGGTGAGACACTGGAACATGCTGACCGGGGAAGTTATGTCTGCCCCATCCCTGGAGATGTTCAAGGCCAGGTTGGATGGGCCTGGGCAGCCTGATCTACTGAGATGTCCCTGCCCATGGCATGGGGGTTGGAACTAGATGATCTTTAAGGTCCCTTCCAACCCTAACTACTCTGTGATTCTATGAGTCTATACTCAGTAGATAAACCAGGGGGAGTTGGCTGGGCACAGCAATCACTACTCAGGGACAGACTAGGCATCAACCACTGCGTGGTGAGCAATTGCATTGTACATCTCTTTTTTTGTACATTCTATTATTATGATTAATATTTTTCTTTGCTGTGAAATTCATGTCTTTATCTATAACCCATGAGTTTTACCCTTTTCTCATGGTGGGGAAGAAGTGAGCGAGTAGCTGCATGGTTCTTAGTTGCCAGCTGGAATTAAACCATGGCACACTCACACCGTGAACTAAAAATGAAAGGAGCTGTTTGGAAGGAGCTTTATGTCAGGAGGGAATGATGAGCTCTGGACGTAGCTATCTGCAGCCTGTGCAGCAGAAATGGCAGGAAATCAAAGGCAGAATTTAGGCTGAAGTTAAAGTGTTACTGCATGGGTTTATCAGCAAGGAAATATTTCTCAGGGAACATCTATACCCCACTGACTGGCACGCTCTGTTTCTTGACAAAGCACTACAGAAACGGTCTGGAGAAGGGGAGCAAGGGAACTGAAATTCATAACGCAGTATCGACAGTCCTAAAGTTCGTAACGGAGTGATTTCTATGATACCCTACAACCCTCCTTTTCTGTCGCTCTGCCGTGCCAGATCAGCTAGTGGAACTGTCAGGGTTCAAGTGCAGAAATGACAACAGGGATCTGGGATTTCAGTGGTGCACTTCTACTCACTCGTGGCACTGCTTCGAAAAAGTCGTGCACGTCTTTTGGTGCTTTATGTTGGATTTGGTTAAAATAGACCTACAGCCAGCCTGCTATGACTGGGTAGCAATGTTTAGTCAAGCAGTGTGCAGGCAGAGGTGCTCAGGCTGTTTCCCTGTGCATTTTTCATGTTATTTGTCTTATCTTCTTGTTTTGTCCTGGAAAGGTAGGGGACAGCTGGTTCCTTTTATCTGGGCAGTGCCTGTAGTTACAGGGTTTCTCACATGCAAGCAGGGGCCCTCTCTGAGACAGCTGTGATTTAGCTGAATCATGTATGTGTCTCGCATCTCTTTTTGAAAGCAAAACCTCCTCTAGGCACGAGCTGATCTACCACTGGAGGGAAGATACATTGCAGACGTTTCTACTCCAGTTAATTTAGCAGCCATCCAAATTGCCTCACAGGCAATCCATGTCCCACTGGGTCAGTATTTTCCGGCTGGAAAGATACAGCCTACAAATGAAATGGGAAAAAAGAGGCAGAAAAGAGAAGTTGTCTCAAGGCAGTCTGGGTCCAGGTCTCAGCTTCTGCTGACAAGGAATAGATTCCCCTAAGTGAGGAGCCACTGCATCTGCGTACTCTGTTCCTCCAGCTTGCTTTCCTTGGGCACTGTTGTCTTTATTTTCCCCTAAATCCTGCATCATCCTAGACAGCTTGGTCAGGCTTACTTGTGCTTGTGCTGCAGCTCCTTCATCAGCCAGTCAGGGAGCCAAGGAGTCTCTAAGCTACTGTAAAAACACCATCTCCACGTACACGTGTCCATGACTTGGCAGGCAGCACCAGTACAAAGAGGAGATGAATCTCATTTTTTAATGTAATCAGTACATCAGATTCCTGTAAATTAGCTTCAAGGAGACAGATAGTATTTGTGCATGTGCATATAAGCACACAGGCTTGGGCAAGTGTGGCTGGAAAGCTGCCCAGTGGAAAAAGAGCTGGAGGTGTTGGTTGACAGCAGCTGAACATGAGCAGCAGTGGCCAAGGAGGCCAACAGCATCCTGGCTTGGATCATCCACGGTGTGGCCAGCAGGAGCAGGGAAGGGATCGTCCCCTGGACTCAGCACTGATGAGGCTGCATCTCAAATCCTGGCTTCACTTCTGGGCCCCTCACTCCAAAAGGAACATTGAGGGGCTGGAGTGTGCCCAGAAAAGGGCAATGGAACTGGAGAAGTGTCTGGAGAATAAGTCTTAGGAGGACATCTGAGGGCCTTGTGGCTGTTTAGCCTGGAGAAGGGGAGGGTGAGAGGAGTCCTCATCAATCTCTGGAGCTCCTGGAAAGGAGATTGAGGTGAGGTGGGTCTCTTCTTGCAAGTAACAACTGATAGGACAAGAGGAAATGGCTTCAATTTACACCAGGGACAGGTTTAGACTGGATATTAGGAAAAAATTCTTTACTGAAAGAGTGGTGAAGCACTGGCAGAGGCTGCCCAGGGCAGTGGTGGAGTCACAATCCCTGGAGGGGTTAAAAACCCCTGTAGCTTTGGGGCTTCAGGACTTTGTTTAGGAGGCACGATGGGGTTGGTCTGGTGGTTGGAATGGATGATCTTAGAGGTCTTTTCCAACCTTAGTAATTCTATGATGCCATGATTATAAGCATTAGGCAACCATTGCTCTAAACAATTTCGAGCCAATGTAATCTGGTAACTTTGTTGTTCATTGCTTTCTATCTGCAAAATCATGAAGTCTCCACCCAGAACTGTGCTGGGTAGAATAAAGATGTTTTTCACAGACCTCCACAACTGGCTTGTATCTTACAGTCCAAGATCAAAGACTTAACTGTTGGAGAGAAAAAGAATGAGAGAGAAACTGAACTGTTGTCTAAAGATAAGCCGCAAAAGTGGAAAAGTATCCTTCACAGCCTAGGCTACAGCTATGTTGTACCCACAGGCCAAATGCCAGGTCCTGCACTTGGGGCACAACAACCCTGAGCAGCTCCAGACTAGGAGAAGTCTGTCTAGAAAGCTGCCTGGAGGAGAGGGACCTGGGGGTGTTGGTTGACAGCGACTGAACATGAGCCAGCAGTGGCCCAGGTGGCCAAGAAGGCCAATGGCATCTTGGCTTGGATCAGAAACGGCGTGACCAGCAGGTCCAGGGAGGTTCTTCTCCCTCTGGACTCGGCCCTGGTGAGACCGCTCCTCGAATCCTATGTTCAGTTCTGGGCCCCTCCCCACAAGAAGGATGTTGAGGCTCTGGAGCGAGTCCAGAGAAGAGCAACGAAGCTGGTGAGGGGGCTGGAGAACAGGCCTTATGAGGAACGGCTGAGAGAGCTGGGGGTGTTTAGCCTGGAGAAGAGGAGGCTGAGGGGAGACCTCATTGCTCTCTCCAACTCCCTGAAGTGAGTTTGTAGAGAGGAGGGAGCTGGTCTCTTCTCCCAAGTGACAGCGCACAGGACGAGAGGGAATGGCCTCAATCTCCGCCAGGGGAAGTTTAGGCTGAACATTAAGAAAAAATTTTTCATGGAAAGGGTGATTGGTCCCTGGCAGAGGCTGACCAGGGAGGGGGTTGAGTCACCTTCCCTGGAGGGGTTTAAGGGACGGGTGGACGAGGTGCTGAGGGACATGGTTTAGTGTTTGATAGGAATGGTTGGACGTGATGATCCGGTAGGTCTCTTCCAACCTGGTGATTCTATGATTCTGTGATTCTATAGCCTGTTTCTCTTACCCTGAGCATGAATGGCCCAACACAGTCCATGTGCTACATAATGAAATCGCCCCTTGGTTTCTCTTGTCCCTCTGATTCTGCCAAGGCTCTGCCCCGTGCTCATTTTCCTGAGCCAAAGCCATCCCAGGAATCAGGCTAAAGGCTCAGCTGTCCGGATGGCTCCTGGTCAGCGTCCGAGCCCCTGCCACAACCCTGGCTGGCAGAATACTGCAGATGTAGCCTTGAGCGTTGACCTGCTGTCATATCTGCTGAGTTGTGCTCTGCCCAACACAGTCTCAGAAGCGAGAACCAGCCGAATTCTTGTGACACATGCTGATTCCTGGTGCACTCTGGCTGCTTTGCACTGATCTGGCAGCACAGAGCAGCCAAAAATATGTTTAAATGGCTCTTGAAAATGACTTCTCTGCGAAGAGGATCTTGAGAGCACAATATTGCCAAAGCTACTTTCAAGTAAAAGATGGGAAACAGGACTTGGCAGCAGCCCTGTTGCCAGAATGCTTCCTTGGGGCTACATCATCCAGCCATAAATCTGATAAGCTTTCCGATTACATCTCAACATCAATTAGAGCAGATGAATGCCAGTCATCTGCTTTGGTTTGGGAGAGCCCGATGGTGACTTGAAGTTCTCATAGTCTGGTCAGCCCTTCACTTCTGGACACTGAGAGGTTGAAGTTCTGACTCTCTGCTGTCTCCTTTCTCCTCCTGCTCCCAACCCAGCCAGAAACTTTCTTAGAAGTCCACATGAGACTTCTAAGACATGAGACATGAGTCCTTCCACCATGAGACCCCATGTTCTCAGTGTGCTGTAATCTGAGAAGGCCAACCAGGTATGCTTTAAGAATGTGGGAAATAAACCAGTTATTTAACTATGGGGTGGAAGGAAATGAAAATGCTGAAAAATAACACGTCTGTTAAGAAAAATAAAATTCATCATTGCATCACACCATGTGCCTCAATCTTTCATCCGAGTTTCCACTTCAGTGTAAGAGATCCTTGCAGCATATAAATAAAATTGTCCACTAAAACTAACCTGATATTTTGGGATTTATTTCTTCCTTCTTCTGTTTTGTTATGTCAGTCTATTTTCACCTCAAGTCATTCCTATGTTGTATTTTATGAATAAATCTGCATAGGAACAGGTACCGTGCATCCTCCAGAGCCCGGGGAACTGTGTGGCTGTTGCTTAGGGTAGAGATCTGTGGCTGGGCTGGGGAGAGGGGCTGGGATGCTCCATCATTAGTGGGTTTCTTCCAACCTGGTTATTCTATGATTCTATGATCATGCTCTTTTTCTTGGTGGGAGGCCGTAGGAAAACAGGGATGCCTTATTTACTGCATGTGCCTAGCCTTCCCATTCCTTGGATGAAGTGGGAATGGCTTTTTCATGAAAGGAAAAGAGATTCTGCCCAGGTGCAGTGCTAGGTATAAATCACTGGATCTGGTAACCTCATCCAAAATTAATGACAACGGTCTTTGAAATGTAAGGGTGCTACGGAGGAGGCGGGGGAGGGTTTGATTGGAAGGGCTGGTACAAAGGCAATGAAGTGCGTACAGCATATGTGCAGCTTCGCTCCTGGCTCTCGCGTGGAAGTTCAGCACACGGTGAAGTGTGTCACCAAATCAACACCTTGACGATTTGGGGGGAAGCCCCTCCCAGAGGAGCGCTGCCGTCGCCTTTCTCAGCAGATCCAAGGTGAAACTGGGTATTCAGTGCCAGATGCTAAGGTTCCTGATAGCTCCTCTCAAACTTTCTCTGGGTCTCGTGCTATTTTTATTTCTCTTCCCGGAGAAAAGATTGCTCTTGCCCTGCTTCGTGTGTGCTCGCCTGCTGCAGCAGGCACTGCTTGTAATGCAAAGCAGCCTTCCTGCCACACTGCAGTGTCCAGGTGGCAGAATCTCTAATATAATGTGGGTTTTTAAAAAATTCCATTAAATTAGAGCAGGGAGAAGTGACTTTGAGAGGGAGAGAGGGCAAATCCTTCTCCAGCAAAAATCACAGTCTGAGGCTAGCAGAGATATCTTCTCCCTCATAACGTACTACTACTACAAGTCTTACGTTATACGGGCTTTTTTTTAAATGTGCCTTATAAATAAGAAATCTCTTTTAGCTGTGATGACTGCCAGGAATCAGGAATTTGATGCAAATAAGGGGAGAAACAAGCAAACAAAAAATCCTACCGTATCAGAAATCATTTCCTAATATGCAGGGTTTTTAAAACAGCTTGGACTGTTACATAACACAGCAAGACTAGTGAATAAAAAGCCAGAGAGGCTTTTTTACAAGCAAAGATCCCTCTTGGATGCAGTGTGTACAATGATGCAGATTAAAGAAAATATGTTTTGTTAAAGGAGCCAATGCAAAACCAATTTGCAGCGTACTTCAGTAACTTTGGAGGAATGCAAAGGTGTGACGTGTCATTTGCTGGGAGCTGTGCCTCTACCAGAGGTCTGCAAGGCACAGGTGCAAAACCAGGTATTAGCACCAGGCAGTTGGAAATGAGGTCAGTGGGTCTGCAGGAATGTCTGGTCCAGCATGGAGATGCCATGAGAAGGAGAGCTCTCACAGCTTTTTCTTTTTCCTTTTATTTTTTTTTTTTTAATTTTCAGATTTTCTGTGTCTGCCCTGGTCTGGGATCACACTCACTGCGAGTCAGATAACCCAGCATGTTGAGACAAGTGGACCCAGTGTGCACTCAGCAGGGCCAATCCTAATCTTTTACTGTAACAGCACATCTCTGCGAGGTCAAAAAGTTCCCTCAGTTGAATTTATTCTACTTGTATTGAAATTAAAGACATAAATCCCATAATAGAATCAGTTTTGAATCTCAGACTGGTTCTTAATGCATAAAGATGGTACACCGATATGATGTACATTTAGGAAATGAAGAGGGAGAGAAATTCAGCCTTATTCTGATTTATTTTCTCTGAAGGGTTATCTTACAAAGCAAATAGTTCTTTCAAGTGGATGGACATCCTGTTAGCTGTGTCTTGGGCACAGGAACATTTCCTCTCACCTCCGTACAGGATTGTGGTTCGCTGCCGAGGACGGGCTGATGAACTGCTTCCTGCTTCAAAAGTGTTTTGTTTGAAACATGCAGTAACAATTTCCTTGGTTTTTAAAAAAAAATACCTAAAACCTCTTCTTTTTGTGAATAAGCTTCTAGGTGCTTGAGCTAGGACATTTTCCTGAGGGTGAGCTGATGGATGCCGACCTTGCAGCATCACTGTGACTATTTGATTAGAGAGTGCACCTTCAGTGAGTTTGCAGATGACACCAAGCTGAGTGGTGCAGTTGCCACACCAGAAGGACGGGATGGCACCCAGAGGGACCTGGACAGGCTGGAGAGGTGGGGCTGTGAGAACCTCATGAGGTTCAACAAGGTGAAGTGCAAGGTCCTACACCTGGGTCAGGGCAACCCACGGTTTCCATACAGGATGGGAGATGATGTGATTGGCAGCAGCCCTGAGGAGAAGGGCTTGGGCTGCTGGTTGAAGAGAAGCTCGATAAGAGTCGGCAATGTGCGCTCACAGCCCAGAAGGCCAACCGTGTCCTGGGCTGCATCCAAAGAAGTGTGGCCAGCAGGTCAAGGAAGGGGATTCTGCCCTTCTATTTCTCTCTTGTGAGACCTCAACTGAAGTCCTGTATCCAGTTCTGGAATCCTCAACATAAGAAGGAGATGGAGCTGTTGGAATGGGTCCAGAGGAGGCTACAAAGATGATCTGAGGGCTGGGGCAGCTCTGCTCTGAGGACAGGCTGAGAGAGTTGGATTTGTTCAGCCTGGAAAAGAGAAGGCTCCGAGGAGATCTTCTAGCGACCTTCCAGTACCTGAAAGGGGCTACAAGAAAGCTGGGGAGGGACTGTTCATCAAGGGTTGTGGTGATAGGACAAGGGGGAATGGGTATAAACTGGAGAAGGGCAGACTTAGACTAGATGTAAGAACGAATTTCTTCATCATGAGAGTTGTGAGGCCCTGGCACAGGCTGTCCAGGGAAGTTGTGGCTGCCCCATCCCTGGATGTGTTCAAGGCCAGGTTGAATGGGACCTTGTGCAGCCTGATCTAGTGGGACGTCTCTGCCCATGGCAGAGGGGTTGGAACTAGACGATCTTTAAGGTTCCTTCTGACCCAAACTATTCTATGATTTTATGACTCCTCAGGGAGGACGGAATATTTTTTCTTCTACTTCATTAGGTGTGCTAAGGAGAAAGATGATGTTACCAAACAAGGAAGTACCTATGCCAACAATATGAGCATTGTTAATAGAGAACCCATCGAAAGCCTTAATAGCCTGGTCCCATAATTACAGTACAGTTGCTCTTGAATGCTTGTATTGTGCTTTACATTGTACTTCTTTTTGTGGCTGGAACTTCCAGCTCCTGGTTCTTGTCATGACATATTGCATGCTAAACTGAGAAGTCCTCTTTTAATTTTGAGTCCTCTGTAGTTATCCTTATTTACCCTTTAATCATCTTTCTGACAAGCTGGAACGTTACAGCTTTTTTTTTTCTTATTCTCTTATTAGCCTTGAGGCTTTCATTTGCATCTTTAACAGCTTTCCAGTACTCTTCCTGTCTGTAATATAGGGTAGGATACAGTGGTGCTGCCCCAGAGCCATTCCCAAAGGTAATTTCACTTCTTCTACTCCAAAATCATTCAGTTTCAGCATTCTTAATAATTAATTTTACCAGTCCCCCTGTTGTCATACATAGGACTCTCATTTAAGAGATTATCCACCAGGATACCTCCCTAGGTGCTTCTAAAAGACCTGGTTTGCAAGGGACATCATCCTGTCATGCAACTGTATCCTGCAGTATTGTGTTGAATTTCTGGAAAATGGCTTTGTGCTGAGCCGTGGGTCACGTTAAAGCATCTTTGCCCAGGTCTCCAGGTGCTTCTGTGCTGATAACTGACTTCTATGGCTGTTGACTGATTCCTTAAATGTTTTGTCAAAGGCAAATTTTGTCAGAGACTACGGGGTGTGTTTGGTTGGAGATAATAAATATCAAAGTGCAGCTTAGCTGAGGGCTAGTTATTATGAAACCTTCTTAAAATAAGAGGTTGTGGGGTGAGCGATGTCCCATCCTCAGCTATGCTGGAGAACTCTTGATGTGGCTGATGAACAGTTGTCTTGAATTGGTTTCAAGAGGCCACCAGGAGCTACACAGGCATCCGAGTTCATATGTTGGTCATTCCTGATGGCAGCCAAAATCTTCATCGTTGGTTGCCTGGAGTCCTTTGCCTCCAGTCAGTGGTTTGCATTTTCTATTTACATTTCATCTGTCTGATTTCTCCAAGGAGTGGCAGGAGCAGGAGGTGGTCGACCCCAGGCTGTAGCTGGCAGCAAGCTGGCAAACAAGCTGCACGAGGCCAGATGCCATGAATTTTGATGCTCCCAGGTAAACAGTGTGACCTGAGCTGTGGCACTCACTGCTGGCTTCAGCATGGCTTCAGCTAACATTGAGGTCTGACACCAGCAGCCAAAAGCTGCTGTTCATTACTTAAGGCACATAAAAAGCTACGAACATCTGGAAAACTCCATTCAAGTGCAGCGATGAATCAGTTCCTGGAGAAAAGGGGATGCACTGCTGAGCAGGAGGTGAGTGGTAACGATCGTGTCCTGCCATGGAGGCCCGAAAAATAAGTCTTGTTTGACTAATCTGATGCAGCTCTTTGGAGGAATAAATGAGTTAACGGATGAAAGACGAGCAACTAATAATTTATCAACTGCACTGCTGAAGTTGGTATAAATCCTCCCAGCGAGGATTCTTATTTCCGTGTTCTTGGCACGTTTTAGGAGTGTGACACTGAGGGCTCTCCTGCTCTGCCGAGTACTCTCTCCAAACTGTCACATAATCATCATTTTTGCTGTGCTTTTCCACAGGAGATATGGAGGCTGAGTTAAATTATGCTGCACTTAAGCGGATCCACACTGCGTGGGTGGCTGTAGGTCTGATGGTTTTACAGACAACCTTGGCAATGGGACCCAGCAGGGTCCTGCCTTCGCTGCTCCCTCAAATGGATCTGTTTTCCATGGCTATGGACAATGTCCAGTCCCTGGGACTTGTCAGCTCTGCAGTTTTTCATATTCACAGTGTCTGTGACCCTGTCTCCTGTTTCCTCTTTAAGGGTTGTACATGCATATACGTGTATTTATGTGCCTATTCAACCAAAAAAAGGCTTCTGTTCCATACAAAGATGGATCGTACATGATACAGAAACTGGAAACACAACACATTTTTCTAACACTGAGGGAAGTTAACCATTGGAATAACTTACCTCTTTCAGAGCCTTGAATACCACATACTTTGCTGAAAGGCAGGCAGTAATTCAGTTAGTGGTTATTGGGCTCACAGCCAGGGTCACCAAGTGAAGCTCTGTGGCTGGTAGCGTGGAAGAGGTCACCCCGGTGATGACAACGGTCCCTTCAGGCAACGATAATTGAAACCCAAGGAGGGCTGAGTTCAGGAGCCCGAGCTCTGCCACTTGCTACTGCAGCAAATGGAAACTGTAAGGTAGTTTTATTTTGATAGATACATGATATTTTTTTAATGAACAGGGTAAACAACTGGATAACATAATCAGTGTTGTAGACTCTTCAATCATATTTGTTTTACTGTCCTGAACGCTTCAGCTTTCTCAATATGCCAAAAATGTTTGAATTGACAATTTATCACTGAGCAATTGCAGCTGGAGGTTCTGGAAGGGTAGCGACAGATGGAGTTTCTGACCTCTGGGGAGGCAATTTGAGATGGAGAAGAAGTACATTAACAGAATAAATTCTGCTAAAATTATGGTTAAGTGACCAGTTAAGAGTGTCGACCTTTAAATCACCGTATTTAGGCTTTGAAGTCAACAAATGCTTGGGATAAGCGAGGTGGTGCTGAAAGGAATGGGTTATTGTCGTAGGCTGTCCGCAGACTCAGGAAGACAACGTGGTGTCAATGGGTTCATGTGTAAAACGCTTCTGTTCTGTCAAACGAACACATTTTTAAAGAAGACTCCTAGATCTGGGACAGAGTCCTAGAAATTGCAATGCCTGTGCAGGTAAGGTGAGGCAGCTTGAAGGAGAGGAAGATGTGCTTTGAATAACAGATGTGCAAAGACAGCAAAGGAAGCAGACTTAGGGATAAAAGCGTGTGATAATTAGAAGGTAAAGATCCAAGTGTGTGGCAGATGCAAGAGAAGCTAATCAGGTCTTACAGTGAATAAGCAAGAGGATTACTTAAAATCAGGAGAGAGAATGGTTTCATTATACAAAGCCTTTGTAAAACCCCATTTGAAATGTCATGTCCAGCACCGGGCAGTGGGTTTAAAGAAGGATATTCACAATATTGCCGAAGAGTAAAGGCAGTGTTACAAGGCTTATCGAGGCATTAGGAGGGCGAGACAGGGAAAAGAAGGTCCAAGAGCTGCCTTGACAAAAAGAGGGATGAGAGGACTTGATTGCATTTTGTCAGCATTCAAAAAGGCTTGAGAGCCTGGGGAAGGGTTCCTGGCACATGGGGCTGCGGCAGAGCGAGAGGTGGGTGGGTAATGAATGTGTAGGGGCAGTTGCAGGGGGGGGAATATTTTTTCCATATCACAGTGCAGGTGGCCATCTGGGCACCATCGAGCTGATGGTCACAACCTCAGCCTTACCTGGGGTGTTGCAGAGGTGGCAGGTAGATGGGAGGAGCCTGCGCGTAGGCTTCTCAGTATTGATGTATTGAGGGCAACTGTTTTAAAAATAGCCTCAGCCTTCCACGGGACAGCCTTGAAAGCTGAATGACAACTGAAATACAGGGTTGAGAAAGAGTGTAAAGCACAATTGCCTGTAGAAGCACTGCTCCTAAACACAGGGCAAGCATACACTGTCCATGAAGACCGGAGATGAGCACTGCCAGGACCAAACTCACCAGTGTTGCCTCCTCCCGTGCTTTGAGAGGTGCTTGGAGGCACCACCCCTCAGTCTCCTCTGCAGATGGGGATTACAGCAGAGAAGGAATGGTAGAGCTTGCAGCTATAAACAACAGAGGATTCATTCTGTGCTGGGGAGCGAGTTTGTCTTCAGTGATGAGAAATTTCACAGAGGAGTGCTGTGAGAGAGACATCAGTGATTAATTCAGCTTATGATTAGAAAAGATCATAAAGCAGGAACTACAGCTAACATCTGCTTAGCAAAGTGATGCATCCGTTTCTCCATGGATGCTCATAAACCAGAAGGTTGGGCCATGGTGAACCAGTGACAGCAGCACAGAGCAATCCAGCTCCAGATTGTTGGACTGGGCATCAAGTTTAGGCACTAGTAAGAAGAAGCCTCGTATAATTAATTGCCCTTCCTCTCCACTTTTTTTGAACAGAAAGATATATCTTTTTCTGTACTCCAGGGCAGAAGGCACAGACATTAAACAGTACAGGTATGTCACTGCTCATTTCAGTCTTAATGCAAACATATTGGAATTTTGATTATGTTCATTGTTCTTTGAGCCCTTCATGCAACCTGATGGAATTGAGCTTGTTTATGAAGATGGAAAAGGAGGGGGAAGAATGATTACCATCTTTATGAGGTATTACAGTCCCACTGATCAGCAGCCTGCTCAATTCTGAGTGGTAATCAACATGCACCCTTCATCTTCTTTGCTTTGTGCTTTTACCGTGACCTATGGTCTGCCAGACATGGGCATGTAAAACAGAGAACGGGCAATTAATAATTTGCATTAGCTTGCATGCTCACAGTATTACAGAAACGTGCATGTGCATGCATAGAAAAAAAAAAAAAAGATGCTTTGGTGGTCCACAGGGCATCCACCCATGTAATTTTTCATCTTTCTGAAAAAAAATAAGCTAAGCCTCATCTTTGAATCCCAAGGGAAAACCTGCTCTGATAGAAAAGTCAGAGGTTCCAGTGACTAGCGTCTAACATTTTTAATGTTATTCTGTTTTTTTATGCTAGGAACACAAAAATAGATAAAAATGTGAATAT
The DNA here is from genome assembly GCF_032191515.1 of Phaenicophaeus curvirostris. Taxonomy (NCBI): domain Eukaryota; kingdom Metazoa; phylum Chordata; class Aves; order Cuculiformes; family Cuculidae; genus Phaenicophaeus; species Phaenicophaeus curvirostris. The sequence continues at coordinate 75,519,757 of NC_091431.1, forward strand.
TCAGATTAATGAGAGCATTGTTGAACAGTCTGTAAGATGGGGTATGCTTCTTAAACCACAGGCTTTACAGAATGATGAGTTGAGGGTGTTTTTAAGATAGTGTTTGGTTTATTGGCTTTTGAGTGTTTTTTAACTGCATAAAACATCAGCGTTTTGGCAGGGAGATCAGAAATCCAGTTAGTGCTAGTTTAGACTAAGCCAGGGCCCTAAGTCATCAGAGCTGGGGCACGCGCTCCAAGGCCAGGGAGGAGCGTGGAGCCTCAGTCCCTCTTCCTCCTGGGTCGCCCTGGAATCTGGTGCCCAGGAATGCTACCTGGATGCCTGTAAGATACTTGATGGCTCTGCCTATGACTGCAACTCCTTGGTTCTGTGCAGGCTGGGGGAGAGGCATTTCCCACCTGAGCAGCATTGGCTGAATATAAAAATGCCAGGCAGTGGCTTCCTGGGACAACTGGGATGTCAGGAAATATGCAGGATGGTCTCGTCCAGCAATGAGGGAGTGAAAATCTCTCAAGGTGTGATTTCCCACGGGGACATTTCCCAGGGGAGACTTAGAGCAATACTGATAAAATGGGATTTTCTAAAGGAGGTGGAGGAATTCAGCATGTTTGAGAGAGATGCCTCAGCATCCTGGCCTCAGCCCTTCCAGTTTTTCTCTCCTAACATGGAGAAAATGGGAGCCACAGGGTTTGTGTTCAGCAAACACACTTCATGTTCTGCACCTCGTGGCACAAATCGGAGAGATGGAAACCATAAGCACCCCTTGCAGGTGCCTGTTTTTGGGGAACAGCCTGTCACTGCCAAACTGGCACCTCTTGCTGGAGCTGCCTTCACAAAGACTGAAGTCACTCACTGTTAGATCACAGACCCTTGCACGGTGGGAAGTCTTCAGCAAAAGCAGTGTAATTTGGCTGCTGCAGGAGTCTTTCCTGCTCTAACTTCCTCTCCTATGCTTTGGAGTTGCTCATGGAATATTCTCCAGCAAAACAGAGCAAAAAGTTTTCTTCTTCTTGGTAGGAATTCTTGTTCCTCCACTGCCATGTAGAGGTGTGCATATAAAAATGCATACTCATGCATACAAAAATCAGCAAAATAAAATAAAGCAAAACGAAACAAAGATCCAAGAAAATATCTCCTTTTTTATTCTGAAATGAAGGGATTCTAAAGAGCCTTTTGTTTTGGTTTATGCCTATGAATACATCACAGAAGAAGATCAACCTAGGATAATATTCATCCTGAGATGAAAGGGTTTGTTTTACACGTTCATCTCCAGACCATGCATTAGAACTCTTAATCCGAATCTTTTCGGGCAGATGATGCACCAAGCCACAAAGTACAGGCTGGGCTGGCAGATGCTTTCAAAGGGCCTGTCTACTGATGGATCCTTCTCCTGGCTTGCTCAAGACAGTGCAGCATACTGACTTCTTGTTTACAGTAGGGTCAGTGTGTAATACTTTAAAGACATCACTCCCTTTTACATCTTGAAATGAACTCTGGTTTACCAGTGGTGATTCCCTCCCTCTGAGACACCTCTGTGCAGGGTCTTTATTGGAATATCTCCTTCGCTCTGTGTAGGCTGTGTCTTTGACTTGATTTGGTGTTGGCTGAACTGCCTCTTGCTGACCCCTCAGATGCTGGTGTTGATGGTGGTATCAGTGTGGTCCAGGCTTCCTCATGTGGTATCCTCAAAGGTGAGTGCAGGCAGGAGAGGAGAGGACATGGAGAGAGAGATGCCGTAACTAGCTGGTGTTGCTCCACAGCCCCGTGAGCAGAACGACTGTCTCAGATGTTGCGCTGGGGATCTCAGTGTTGGACTGCAGGGTCCGAAGCTGAAAACTATTCTGTCTGGGTGTTGTATAGAATAATGGAATGGTTTGTGTTGGAAGGCATCTTCAATTCCATCCAGTTCCAGCCCCTGTCATGGGCAGGGACACCTCCCACTGAATCTGGTTGCTCCAAGCCCCATCCAACCTAGTCTTGGACACCTCCAGGGATGGGGCAGCCACCACTGCTCTGGGCAACCTTGGCCAGGGCCTCCCCACCCTCACAGAAAAACATTTCTTCCTAGGATCTCATCTAAATTTCCCCTCTTTCAGCTTCAAATGATTCCCTCTTATCCTGCACTACCTGATAAAGAGCCCTCCCCAGGTTTCCTTGTGCCCCTTTCAGTACTGGAAGTACCTAGTGTTTGATAGGGATGGTTGGACTCGATGATCCGGTGGGTCTCTTCCAACCTGGTGATTCTATGATTCTATGATTCTATGATTCAAGCTGTACAGTCAGGTGCTGCACAGTGTCAAACGAATGACTTCCCTTTCTTCTGAAACTGCTTTCGAAGTGCCGGCTACTCTAAGATCCGAACAATTCACTCTGTGTAAGGTAATTACCATTGTAACTACTGTGGGAAGCAGAAAGTGCTGGTTCTTCCTATGTCAGAGCTAGGATGCTCTTAAGACATCAGCCAGTGTTGATCTTTACCCTTTTCCTTCCTCAACCAGCGTCGATTATCATCCGTCTTCCACTGGAGTCCCATTGTCTCAGCCTCAGCAAGGAGGATGTGAGAGTGAAGAGCTCCAGTCAATAGAAGGAACACCGTAATTTACACATCCTGCTGATGCTGGTGAAGAGGAAAGTAAATTTATGACTTACTTATCCACATCTTCTTCACTTCATAGGCAAATAAAGCAAAACCCTGCCTGCAAGTCCAAGGACAGTGACTGTCTGGCCTGCAGCATCAGGGACTGGAATAAGGCTGCAGCACAGAGAAATGATCATCTTGGTTGACATCTGGGGATGTTATCCCAAGAGTAGTTAATGCATTCATGTTACTGCGCTGTCTTCTATTGGATTCAATATATTAAAGAGTTACTCAATCTATTTTCTATTTAGTTTGCAGTAACCCCTGGTGTTAACCTTTCTTTCTTTAGCATGTGCTGGAAGAACAGAACAGACAGCAAATAAAGATCTGCCTGAAATTATGTGGCATTTGCTGAGAATGTAAATCTATTTGCAAATGTCTTGGAACAAACTTTGAGTGGGTGGAGTTAGCTAATAAACTAGAATAGTCATCTTTCATGTCGCTCAAATAGTTTGATTTAATTTCTTGCTAAAAGCAGTTGTTTTTATGCTGTATTCACCTTGGAATCCCTCATTACTGTCAGTGAACTGAGGCATCGGTTATCGTTTGCTGTTAAAAGACTTAAAAGAAGAAATTGTGTGAAAGTCAGCCAATGCTACACATAAGAGACACTGCTCTAAAGCTGTTGGAATTTGGAGCCGTGTTAACTTGGAAATACCCAAATACCAATCAATATTTGCTTTGTTTGCTAATTAAAAATAATCTTCAAGGAGATGAAGAAAATAATATCTATTCTGAGCAGCTCAAGTGGAAACAACTGGCTGAGAATGCATTATTATGTCAAGAAGTCACAGTATTATTGAAATATTGGTGAGCCAGTGATTGCCTTGAAGAAGGCGATCATAGCTTTCTTGCCAGCTCTCCTGATGTCTTCCTATTGCTCAACTACAGTCCCAGAAAACTCTGGGTCTGATTGTACTGACATCTGGCATAGAGTACCAGTAACTACTTTGGGCTGTAAATGATAAAGCAGTTTTTTACTGGGGACTCTTCTTTACCTTCTTTTCCAAGTTATTTTTTTTAATGCACACTGAATAATGATAGTTGAACTGCGGAGAAATGAAACTGAACTTTTTGTTGCAGGCATCAATTCTGGATAATTATAACTTTAAAATACATATTTTTCTGCATTGTTTAAAAAGAAACTGTCATGGAAACTTTTGCAAGAGAAAATTTCATTGTCCTGGAACAATGTAGTTGGAGAAAACAAAGGAAAAAAAAACCACAAAAAGTGGTAATTAGTAGAGAAATCTCACCAGGAAACATTATGCAGTCATTTATTCTCTCCTACGCACCGAACACTATCACATGCTTCTTCATATTTGCCTTACAGGCAGTACAATAGAGTGCCCGAAAAAAGAAATAGAAAGCTTGAAGGGCCAAACGGTAAATTTGGAGGTGCTCCAAAACTGAACCTATGCCTATTTCCTCTACGGCAGCAGATATAAGTCCTTGCAGTTTTGATATCTATTGTCATAGCTAATCCCTCCTTTCTCCTTATTTCTGAAATATCTCATTACCAGGATCCACACAGCACAAAGGTGGCGTTGCCAATGTTTTTAACTTGGGGCTTCAAACAAAACTGTGAATCAGCCACCCATGACAAACCTCCTCGCACTGACAGAAGGGACTTTGTTTCTTTCCCAGTTTTAGACAAAAGCTCTCTCTCAGATCCAGGATCCAAGCAGGCAGGGTAATACTACTGGGCAAACAAACATATGTTTTACAGACTTGTTGGAAACCTTCCCACTCTGTTCCAAAAAAATATTGCATGTTGAAGATACGAGAGAAAGTTAAATGTACCTCTACGGGAGCTATCAAATTCCCATCCTGGGAAATCTTTGGGATATGCTGCCATTTGGAGCAATCTGTTCTGCACCCAGGGCAAAAGACAAGATACGCTCTTTAGAAGTAGTTCCATGACCCTCCGGGCTAAATCATCGCTGGCACTGATGAATTAGCAATATATGGAGACAGGGATTAGCATTACCAGGGGCAGGGAAATCGGCCTAACTTTCCTTCCAATTTGTTGATGGGATTCTAAAAAGAGGTTTTAGTGAAAACACTGGGAGGAGATTGCAGTTCCAGTAAAGAGGTGACATTGAATCACACAGGAAGACAAAATGATTCCTGATCTCCATACAAAAAGAGGGGGAAAAGCCCCTCTCAAACACAACCAAACATTTTCATGCTATATATTCATATGTTTCACAAACCAAACCGAAGATGTTGGTGGCAAAAGGATGCAATTGCCATATTCTGATAATTTTGACTTGCTACTTGAATTTGGTGCTCATCTGTGCTGGAAGGCAGACGTCAGTCTTTGTCATCTCAGACAAGTTCCCAGGGTTAAAGGGTCAAGAGTCGCAGATTGGAAGCCAAAACAAGATGAACTGAGAAGAAATAATGTGCATGATTTTAACAATGAATGCAATTAACTGTTGGGATAATTTACCTCGGGGTATGATGGCTTCTCCATCAATTGAAGTCTTTAAATCATGACTTGAATGGTTGTCTAAATGATGTTGTGTAGCTCAGAATTAAATTATGTTGATGGAACATTTGAATTTTTTTATAGTAGGGAGTGATTATTTGTCCTTTAATGTCCTCTACGTGTTTGTATATGTATATAGAGAGAGATATACAAATCCGTATATAAGGTGAAATGCATTGAGCACATCTCTATGTGGGGAAAACATAAGCCTTCTCTCCTCGTAGTTGCAGAGTTATATAATATCAGCATAGAATTCACATCCTGCCCACTCCCATGCATATATGCTTTCATTGCAGATTAGTGTTTTCCCCATCGAAAGCTGTTAGAGAATAGCTCAATCCATGACCCGCAGCCCAGCAGATCTGCCCTCAGTAAAGAATCACTGGTGTGAAAAAAAGTAGTTTTAAATTTCCTTAGCTCTTCTCACCATAAAATATGTCTTCTCCACTAAAAACATGTAATAAATACTGATAAAATACATGGTTTTAATTTGAATAACAAACTGATCTGAGCTAGCAAACAGGGCAAAATATTTCTCGTTGGAAGAGAAAAATTTAATTTTTCCTGAAAACTTTGCTCATGGTTTAATGACAGACATAGGTCAAGTTCCATCAAATTCATGACTCCTCTAGCTGCCCAGGTGCTTGATGCCACCGGGAATTTGTGCACAGTGCTTAAGCAGAGCCGCACTGCGGGCGAGGAGCTCTCCTGTCACAGCTTCACCACAATGCCTTGCCTGCAATAACTTCCCGATCATGTTCCTATTGATACATTGATCGATTGACTTCACAGGACCTGCTCACGTTTGATAGCTGCTTATCTTTCCGCTCGTTTTTTGAATTTGTTCTGAGAGGCGCAAGGGGAACGCGTAGATGGAGTTGCAGGGCTCCTCTGCTGTTGGGAGAGTGAGGAGGTGCTCGGTCCCCTTCGTAGGAGTCAGGCTGGCAGCTTCGCTCCAGCGCATTAGGCATTTGCGCAGGAAACATGAGGTTCTGCTGATGCTGCAATTTCAGCATCATCCTAAAGCTCGATTTTTTTGATACTTATTTGACGGGCTTAAGCATTAGGGAGTAGTAAAAATACTGCGGTGTTCACGAAGGTTAAGGATCTTCTTACACAAATATAGGCGAGATAGGATGGTTATTTCAGCAAGAGGTTTCTACTGACTGTTATGGTTTGTCTTACGCAACTGCATCTTGTTTTAGGAGGCTGAGAAATGCTTCACGTGAGAGTTTTATTCCCTTTTTCAACTGCTCTTCTTTAATAATGTCACCCCATGAACGGCTTAAAGGGGAAGCGGTGTGAGGAGCTGCTAAAGTAATTTGGTCTGTTGAGCCTGGAGAAGAGGAGACTGAGGGGAGACCACACTGCGCTCCACAGCTTCTACACCAGGGGAAGAGGAGGAGCAGGTGCTGAGCTCTTCTCTCTGGTGACCAATGCCAGGACTCAAGGGAATGTCAGGAAGATGCACCAGGGGAGGGTTAGGATGGACATTAGGAGAAGGTTCTTCCCCCAGAGGGTGGTGGAGCCTTGGAACAGCTCCCAGCGAAGCAGTCACAGCACCAAGCCTGACAATATTGCAGAAGCATCTGGCTGAAGCCCTCAGCCCCAGGGTGTGAACATTGGGTTGTCCTGTGCAGGGACAGGGGCTGGTCCCCAGAAGGAGTTGTCGCACCAGAAGGATGGGATGTCATCCAGGGGGACCTGGATAGGCTGGAGAAGTGGGCCCTCATGAGATACAACAAGGCCAACTGCAAAGTCCTACACCTGGGTCAAGGCAAACCCAGGTTTCAATGCAGGATGGGGGATGATGTGATTGGGAGCAGCCCTGAGGAGAAGGACTTGGGGTGATGGGAACGAGAAGCTCAACAGGAGCTGGCAAACTGCACTCAGAGCCCAGAAACCAACCGTGTCCTGGGCTGCATCCAAAGCAGCGTGGCCAGCAGGGCGAGGGAGGGGATTCTGCCCCTCTGCTCTGCTCTCATGAGACCCCACCTGGAGTCCTGTGTCCAGTTCTGGAATCTCCAGCAGAAGGAGGATTTGGAACTGTGGGGGTGGGTCCAGAGGAGGCCATGGAGATGATGCGAGGGCTGGAGCCCCTCTGCTCTGAGGACAGGCTGAGCGAGTTGGAGTTGTTCACCCTGGAGGAAAGAAGGATCTGGGAAGACCTTTGAGCAGCTTCTAGTACTGAAAGGGGCTGCAGGAAAGCTGGGGACAGACTTTTTACAAGAGCCTGAAGTGGAAAGAGAAGGGGGAATGGCTTTAAATTGGAAGTGGGAAGATTTTGATCAGACATTAGGAAGAAATTCTTCACTATGAGGGTGGGGAGGCCCTGGCCCAGGTTGCCCAGAGCAGTGGTGGCTGCCCCATCCCTGGAGGGGTTCGAGGCCAGGTTGGATGGGGCTGGGAGCCCCTGATCCAGTGGGAGGTGTCCCTGCCTATGGCAGGGTGTGGAACTGGATGGGCTTTAAGTTCCCTTCCAACCCAAACCTTTCCATGACTCCATGATTCTATTCATCTTTGACACGACAACTCAGGACACTGTATGATATCTGTGATTTATTTTACTACCATTGACACATGCTGAGAACTGGATGCTGAAGGTTTTGACAGCCCAGTCCTTCATGGTCCAAGGTGGATAACTCGAGTAAAATGAGGTGCCTGCCAATCAGTTTGACTGAGCCATGTGCTGCGGTAGAGGCTGTCCGTGTTGTCAGTACAAGTCAGATCAATTACATCTGAAACAAGTCTTTTATTTTAAGCTTAAATGATCTATTCAGGTCAGCACCTTAGAAACTCATTCTGTGCCCCCGGCTGTGCAGCTGGTCCTCACTGCATACCACTTAGCCTTAATAAGAGTTTAGATGCATTTTTTCTCCCAATATTTGTAGGCCAAATGTCCGCAGTGTGTTTATATAAGGTTCCTAACTTTCTGATCATCAGCTGCAAGCCAAAAACGTGCAGATTCAGCGCTTTTCAACTGTGCTTAGCAGGTAGTCACTAGGGAAAAATAAGAAGTTATGCTCAGAAGAGGATGAAAAATACCCTTTCAATTTCCACTGTTGCCGTTTCATATGGCGTCCTGCAGATGTATCGCTTTCTTCCACAGCTGCTCTGTGAAGCAGCGTAGATTGTGATTGCTTCAGGGCTTGCACAGGGATCCAGATATCCAGACGCGGGGCTGTGCAGGCAGCAGCTGGAGCATCTCTCCCAGTCAAAGACAGGAATACACTGGGTTAGATCCGGTGCCCACCCTGTCCAGAGCCTTTCTTTCACAGCATTCAGTGACAGAAATCATGGGACTACAAAAAAAAAAAGAATGTTTGAGAGTTATTTTCCTTATCAAACAGATTATACTCTGAAAATCCAACCAGCTGGGGTGTTCTCAGCTCTTCAAGTGCCTGTCCTTCTGTTACGTTGTTTTAAATTTCTCTCTGCCACAAAACACCTCCTGTTCTTTACTTGTATAAAGCACTAATCACTGGGACAATATTATTTCTAATTTATCTTTATTGGTATAACAAAATATTTATAACCAAACGCAGCCTGTTAATAATATAGTCTTGTAAATGATACTTAAAGACTGAGGGCTTGATTGCTTGAGATGGGACTGTGTTTGGGTCTGGATGGTGCTGTTACTCTGATGTCCAGCTTTGGATAACCACATTCTCTTTGCCTATATTGTCTCTCTCTTTGAAGATCGACTGGGAAATCTGTCATCACTTATGCTAATTTGTGTATTAATGTGTCTGAGATGTTTGCAGCAGTGAAAGGTCTATGAATAAACATTTTTGTCTTCCTTTGCCATGGCTGACTGTATTCTCAGGTCATTTGAATACAAGCATAAGTTATTTTTATAGCTGGCTTGCTCCTGTGCATAAAGCAGCAGCAAAGAATAGTCCAGCAGTCTGAGGGACACGGAGATCAGCTGGCCACAGCTCTGCTGTGTTATGGGTTGTATAATGCAAAGACACTTTTCCTGCTTAACTGATTTATAATTGGAGGGAAGCATTTGCTCAGTGGAGGGAGAACAATGGCAACAGCATGCAGAAGTTACCCTTTTTATCAGAGGGCTGAAGCACCTCCCGTATGAGGCCAGGCTGAGAAAGTTGGCTCCAGTTCAGCCTGGAGAAGAGAAGGCTCCAGGGAGACCTATGAGAAGCTGCCAGTACTGAAAGGGTCTTAAGAAAGACGGGGACAGTTTTTTTAGCAGGGTGTGTAGTGATATGACAAAGGGCTATAGTTTTAAACTAAAAGGGAGTAGATTCAGACTAGATAGAAGGAAGAAATTCTTTACCTTGTGGATGGTGAAACACCAGCACAGGTTGCCCAGGGAGGCTGTAGATGCCCCGTCCTTGGAAACATTCCAGGCCAGGTTGGATGTGGCTCTGAGCAATCTGATTTGAGTTGAAGATGTTCTAGCTCTCTGCATGGGCTTGGACTGGATGGGACATTTACAATTCTGTGATTATATGAGCAGGGAACTGTTAGTACATGACTTCCCTCAACCTCAGTTTAGAGTTTCAGCATGTTATTTGTAACTCTGTTGACAAGTTAATTATGTGAGTGGGAGAGCAGGCATCCCTGGAAGAGCCCAAATGTTTTCTCTTCTCCACCTTTAAGCGCTGGAGGCTTTAGCAAAGGGCATTTGGGGAAAAGAAGCTCTGAGAGACAAAGGCATTTTTACTCTCCTTCCTGCCTAGATACATGAATAAACACCTCAGAGCTGGGAAGTGATACAAATACACAATCTACTTACCAATTTTACTAGGTTTTCCTGCTCTTGAATTATGCAATCGCATAATTTTCTCAGTGTGTGTTTTACATACCAGGTCTTTTGAACTTAAGAATTATGTATAAGTGAGGACCTGAGGCCCTGCATGTGCAAGCGGGCTGCACATTGATTTTATTGCAATACAGAGTTTCAACATTGTTACTGACTCAACTAAATTAAATCAGAAAGAAATGGCTGGTTGGCTGAACATAAAGAACATGAGACCTGGAGCAATTAGAGAGAGTTTAGTAGCAATTCAGATATGAACAAACAGCAGACTATAAGGAAAAGATGGAGCAGACATAGGTTTTGCATACATTGCTTGCAAAACAACCGTATGAATTTGTTTACAAGTCAGCTTGTGTTAGGGGTATTCCAGGGATAAGTTCTGGCTGCTCTGAAGGAGTGCAGAATCACAGAATGGGTTGGGTTAAAAGGGACCTCAAAGCTCATCCAGTTCCAACCCCCTGCCACAGGAAGGGACACCTCCCACTAAAGCAGATTGGAGAGAAACTCTTCAAAATGATGGACAATTGCATTTCTCACGTGCCTATCTGCACTAAGAGGAGGTATCCTGGGGAACCTGTGTCATCAATTTGCATCCTGACATTGGTTTTGAGTGAAAAGTACCACACTGTGACTGATGTAGTCTGGGGCTCCCAGTCTTGGCCTTGGGCAATAGGCTCTGTGGCAGAGGAGCTTGACAGGCAGTGGGGCTGATCTGCAGAATGAGAGCGCTGGTGCTGAGAAAGCAGTCTCTGCAGCATCCATTGAAGGGAGAGCTTGGTTGGAGAAGAACCACAGGATCATCGAGTCCAACCATTCCTATCAATCACCAAACGGTGTCCCTCAGCACCTCGTCCACCTGTCCCATAAACCCCTTCAGGGAAGGTGAATCAACCCCCTCCCTGGGCAGCCTCTGCCAGTGCCCAATCACCCTCTCCATGAAAAATTTCTTCCTAATGTCCAGCCTGAACCTCCCCTGTTGGAGCTTGAGGCCATTCCCTCTCGTCCTGTCCCCTGTCCCTTGGGAGAAGAGCCCAGCTCCCTCCTCTCCACAACCTCCTTTCAGGGAGTTGGAGAGAGCAATGAGGTCACCCCTCAGCCTCCTCTTCTCCAGGCTAAACACCCCCAGCTCTCTCAGCCGTTCCTCATAAGGCCTGTTCTCCAGCCCCCTCACCAGCTTCGTTGCTCTTCTCTGGACTCGCTCCAGAGCCTCAACATCCTTCTTGTGGGGAGGGGCCCAGAACTGACCCCAGGATTCGAGGAGCGGTCTCACCAGTGCCGAGTACAGAGGGAGAATAACCTCCCTGGACCTGCTGGTCACGCCGTTTCTGATCCAAGCCAAGATGCCATTGGCCTTCTTGGCCACCTGGGCCACTGCTGGCTCATGTTCAGTCGCTGCCAACCAACACCCCCAGGTCCTTCTCCTCCAGGCAGCTTATTTCAGATTCTCTCTGCTCTGGTCCTATGGTCCTAAGAGCAATCTGAGCCCATTTTCTGCTTGATTTCAACCAAAACGAATCTAATTTCCATCCCCCAAGAACACTCCACAATTCAAATCAAAGCTTGAGAGTGGACATTGCCAGAGACCACCTTCCTGCTCCAAACAGGACAAGAAGGAATGGCCTCAAGCTCCGCCAGGGGAGATTTAGGCTGGACATTAGGAAAAAATTCTTCACAGAAAGGGTCATTGGGCACTGGAACAGGCTGCCCAGGGAGTTGGTTGAGTCACCTTCCCTGGAGGGGTTTAAGGGGTGGGTGGACGAGGTGCTGAGGGGCACGGGTTTGTGTTTGATAGGAATGGTTGCACGTGATGATCTGGTGGGTCTCTTCCAACCTGGTGATTCTATGATTCTATGAAACTAAAACAATGTGGTAACCTTCAGCAGGTACCATCGTGTCAGGCTGGCCTTGCTGTGGTGTCTCCTCTTGGAATCATAGAATTATTGAGTTTGGAAAAGACGTCTAAGATCATCAAGTCCAACTATCTACCCAACACCACTGTGCTTCTAAACCACATAAACACCTCTACATGGTGTTTGATGACTCTGCTGCTGACCTGGGCAGGCCTTTCCAGTGCTTCACCACTTTTTCAGTAATGAAATTGTTCCTAATATCCAATCCAAACCCTCCCACTTATTCCAGCATCTCTGGGTGATTGGAGAACCCTGAAGCACCCACCTGCTCCCATGCCCCGTGTCCTCAGGGAGCCTGAGGCTGATTGAAAGGCCATCAAGAAGAAAAGCTTTTCTGAGGATTAGTCTCGTGGTTTTTTTGTCTTTAGCCTCTGTTGATGGTCCCCGGATGCTGTTAGCACAGCACCTGCCTATGAATGCAGGGCCAGTGTATTTGGATTTCAGTCTGAGACCGTGGCGGGATGTCTATGTCACCTGTCACCGGAGCTGCCTAATTTTTTCAGACAGCAATTTCACAGAGACACAAAAAAAAAAAAAAAAAGGACCTTTTCAGTTACAGCATCAAAGGCAACATAGGGAAAAAAAGGATTCCTATGCAAATACCTTTTCTGCTGACTCGTCAATTGATACGGGAAGTGATGGCTATAGTATGAACCTGGATGACAGGTAATCCTTCAGACATTAAATAACTACTGTGACATGGCAGCTTGTGCCCAGTGCCAGAGATTCCTCTACACAGCCTGTTGCGGTGCCTTGAGTAAAGCTACAGGGTGTGCATACCAATAATGAGCAGAAGAGAAGGCTCTGAGGATACTATAAAGTAGCCTTCCAGTACTGAAAAGGGCTTCAGGAAAGCTGGGGAGGGGATCTTGACCAGGGGGTAAAGAGATAGACTGAGGGGGAATGGTTTGAAGCTGAAAGAGGGGAAATTGAGATGAGATCTTAGGAAGAAATGTTCTCCTATGACCCCAGAGAGGACCTGGCTCAGGTTGCCCAGAGCAGTGGTGGCTGCCCCATCCCTGGAAGGGTTCAAGGCCAGGTTGGATGGGGCTTGGAGCCCCTGATCCAGTGGGAGGTGTCCCTGCCCATGGCAGGGGGTGGATCTCGATGGGCTTTAAGATCCCTTCCAACCAAAAACATTTTATGATTCTACGAAGATTGACATTAAAGATTGACATTGCTCATTTCTGTTGTATGCAATACTGGATCCCAAACTGTACTGCACAGTGTAAATGGAGTAATGGAAACCCCACATTGCTCGGAGCACAGAAGAGCTGAGTTGGGCATGGTTAGTCCCTGCAGACACCAATGGTGCTGCGCTTCCTGCACAGCTTTGGAAAAGGAGTCAAAATATGAAGTTGGTGGTGGTCTGAGTCAACCATTTGAACTCACCTCCCACCTGGATCCCCTTAAATACCCACAACTTCCTCTTAAAATTGTCTCATAGACTAAAGTGATTTCACTGCAAAGGTTTGTCGGTCATTTTTTTCTAGAAAAAAATTGCGATTGACATAGTTCTCCTGTATTTGTGGGTGTCTCGTGAGCGAGGGGAAGCCTCCTCTGCCAGATGTCCGTGTGAGCCAGGCATGCAGTGTGGCTGTAGGCAATTGCTTGGCTGGTGGCACCTTCATTGTGCCTCTTTTAGAGCCTTGAATTTCAATGTCACAAAGGATTTCACCGGATAATAACTACTGAAGCTTTATAAGTAATCCAGTGAGGTAGTTGCTCTGCTTAATTATTTTGCTGGTGGGTGAACTGCAGAAGTGCTGCTCCAGCCAAGGCTTGAGAAATTAAAAGTGTGATGTGTTGCTCAGCCCTGTGAAACCTGGAGGAAAATAAACCATCTCTTCATCTCTTGGGAAGAGAAGGTGAAGAGGCCAACGGCTTAGAGCATGACTAATCTTAAGGGCAGAAGAAATTAGATTATTAAAGTTATATTCAAATGAATCTCAAATAGTTTTGCTTTCAGGGCTGTGACCCGAAGTCACAGAAGTTTTGACTTGCTGATTATATCGAAGTCTATTAGCAGTGTGAGAGCAGGATGGAGCGCAATCACCACAGAGGTCGTGGGAGTGCAGAGGTGAGAACTGATAGAACAAAAGTAAGGTAAAAGCACTGTATGTAGAGAGAGGCCTGAAATAATGCACATCAGTGGGACTTTCTGCTACCCCTTGTGCCTTGTCCACATCTTGTATTTTCCTTCCTCGAGCCAGGGGCTGTCTCTCTCCTTGCAAGCAGGTCTCCTGTGACAGATTCTGAACTGTGCTGCTCCTTCTTCACCAGTAATTATAAAAGTCATACCTTCCAAAGCAGCTTTTTTTCCTCCTTCCCCATCTCCCCCTACTCTGCGCTGCTTATTATAGAGGTGACAAATGAACTAGGGGTGAGTGATACATGGACCTTCAGTTGTTCGTTGACCTACGCTGTCTTTCCTCTCAACAGATCCTAAAATCACAAATTACAGATCTGCTACAATGCTATTTAGTTTAATTGCTGTGTTCATTTTATGGTAAGAAGGTTGCTGAACTCCTGACACCCTAGTGTCAAAAACCTACAAGCTCCTGACACCCAAATGACTTTGCATGGTGGAGAATAATCCACCATTACTATGCCACTAACATTTATTGTTGCTGTGACTTGCACAGCTCCTGAAATTCCGGAGTTAAAAATGATGAAGTGGTGATGGTTATGGTTTTAATGCTTGCTTCTTTGTAAATTGCTAGCTGAAGTGTCACTGAAACAAATGATTTGTAAGCATGATGGTGCACTTTGCCAGCTGAGCATCCCATTAGCACAGTGGACTGTAAACTGCTTTATCACTTGCTATGGTTTATAAGTGCATTCTAATAGCTTCCTCCTCTCAGGGAGTTAATGTTTTCCTTTGTAAATGTGAGCCTATTATATATTCATGTTAATCAGCAAAATCAGTATTCTCTCTTGAGGAGTATGAAGATACCTGATTGAGAAAATGCTTACAACTTTCCCTGTATTATGATGCTTTTCTCACTGCCACTGGAGAGCAGAGTCAGATGTGCTTTGCATGCATTATAGAATCATGGAATGATTTGGATTGGAAGGACGTTAAAGCCCACCCAGTCCCAAACCTCCTGTCACGGGCAGGGACAGATCAGGTTGCTCCAAGCCCCATCCAACCTGGCTTTGAACACCTCCAGGGATGGGGCAGTCACCACTTCTCAGGCAGCTTGTGCTAGGGCCTCACCACCCTCACAGGAAAACATTTCTTCCTAAGATCTCATCTTAACCTCCCGTCTTTCAGATGAAAACCCTTCCCCCTCATCCTGTCCCTGCACTCCCTGATCGAGAGACCCTCTCCAGCTTTCCTGGAGCCCCTTTTAGTCCTGGAAGCTGCAGTAAGGTCTCCCCGGAGCCTCCACTTTCCTGTCACTCAGCAGCTTAGTTGGGGAAGAACTTCCTATTGACCAGCTCCCTGTTATCCCAAGCAGTCGTGTTACATAATCCCTCACCTTCCCCTTGACTTGCTCACCCTCCTCTCTGTAGTGCTCAGCTGTTCCAAGAAGCTCACGTGTTTGTCTGGGCTGTAGTTGTTCCTGTGCCAGCCTTGCTCTGTGGCTCCTCAGGGTATCTGCTGCACAGTGCTACCCTGGGGCTCGAAAATAGACATTGATTTGGGGGCTGGTGTGCCCCTTGACTGTTGGCTGCGTTATGCTGCTCCTGGGTCCCAAGCACAAATAAAGGCTGGGCAAGAGAATGGATTGAGAGCATCCCTGAAGAGAAGGACTTGGGCCACTGGTGGATGAGAAGCTCAAGATGAGCCGTCAACGTGCACTCATAGCCCAGAAACCAGCCATGTCCTGGGCTGCATCCAAAGAACTGTGACCACCAGGTTGAGGAAGGGGATTCTTCCCCTCTACTCTGCTCTGGTAAGATCTCACCTGGAGCCCTGTGTTCAATTCTGGAGACCTCTGCACAGGAAGGATATTGATCTGTTGGAGCAAGTCCAGAGGAGGCCACAGAGATGATCCGACTGCTCGAGGAGTTTTTCCAGAGAAGTCATGGGTGTTCCATCCCTGGAGGTGCTCAAGGCCAGGTTGGATGGGGCTTGGAGCCCCTGATCCAGTGGGAGGTGTCCCCACCCATGACAGGAGGGGTGGAACCGTACGAGCTTTAATGTCCCTTCCAACCCAAACTATTCTATAATTCTGTGAATTTTTTTGGTGAAACTTCTGGCTTTGCACTAAGTTTCTCACTCTGCTCTTTTTTTTCTGCAACCAGCATCATCTCTCAGGGCAGTTTGTCTGTAAAGCCTGGTGCCACTGTGCCTCAGGGGAGCTCATGTCCTGAGAATAATGGGAGACGGCAGCCCCTTTGATGTAACGATATGGCCAAATCTCATTGACTATTTTTACATGCGCTATTTTTAATGAGCTGCTACAAGTTCTCTAATGAGCTTTTCATAGAAAAGACCTATTTATGTGTGTGTACATACACTCCTCCTTTGTGCTTTTCTTCTTTGGACATAAAAACACAGTTAAGTTGCATGCGCTGCCATTGTGTTCCCCTTCTGCTTTCTTTTGCTTAATTACAGGAGAAAGAGGTGAAATACAGCAACTAAGAATCCCATGTCTGTTTAAAAAGTGGCATGAATTAGAATGAAGAAAAGTATTAATGCACAGCTTACCTTTAAATTGGGTTTAGCTTGGCTAAATTCCAGGCTGTAAAGGAATAATCAGTGTTTGTAAGTGAGTTAACATCACTGCAGTCTTAGTACTTAATTCCATTACTTCTGCTGGCACACAGAAGGCTTCTTCTAACAGCTCCGTAAATTCTTCTCATTTTAATATTTGTGGTAATTAGTGTCGTGTCATAAAGGACTACAGACAACTCTAAAACTAACAGCTTACCTTCAGGCCTCTCAGTCTATATTTCAATGGACTGTTTAAGTTAATAGGTAAAGTAAAATCATAACTTTATCCTAGAAGTTAAGAAGTGAGACGAGTATCTCAGATATAATCGTCACATTCAGCAAGGCTTAAAATTCTCAGGGGCCTTGTATAAATGACATTTTTTCAGGCTTTTATATAGGTGCACTTAGGGAACGAGCAGACTGAAGCACAATGCCACATGATGCACAAGGCAGTGAAGCACAATGTGAACATTTGAACGAGCTAAATAGTTGCCTTGTAATTGAACACAGTGAAATTTGGGGTACTCAACCTCTAAATATCAGTCTGCTCTACAGAGTACCCACCCGCAAGCTCGGAAATATAGCTTGAAGCATCCAAGCCTTCACAGCTTGGGCTCAAAAGCCCCGTGTTTATATAGCTTGAAGCATCCAAGCCTTCAGAGCTTGGATTCAAAAGCCCCATGTTTCTACTGCCAAATGATGGTCCATCTAGATGTGGAATGTGTGTACGTATGTCCTTTCTTCCTAAGGTAAATGTGATGGTTGGACTTGATGATCTTAGTGGTCTTTTTCAACCTTAATGATTCTGTGATTCTCAGTAACAGACAATAAAATGACAACCGAAAATGCAATGACTGAAATCAAAAGTGCCTCTATTCGTTGGCTAAAATTTGCTCTTGGATTAAAGCACAAAATTCAGAACAAAATGAATGGGAGCTGGACACACACATCTGAGGACAGAAGTTGGCCCTACAAGCTCCACATATGGTACCACTGAAAAGCTGCCAGGCACCTCTGGGATGCAGGACAGAAGACAGATGAGTTAATAACGCACAGCAGGCTGCCTTGCAGCACGAGGAAAGAAAAGGGAGGCTGAAGCCCTTGGGGCAAATGAAGTGACGCTACAGCAAGAAAGAATGGGAATCTGCATTCACAAATGGCAGAGAAGAGGTTCTCCAGTGAGAGGTCCTTGGTGTGCTGAGAAATCCCCAAACCTGTGTGCCCAGGTGGCCAAGAAGGCCAATGGCATCTTGGCTTGGAGCAGAAACGGCGTGACCAGCAGGGCCAGGGAGGTTCTTCTCCCTCTGGACTCGGCACTGGTGAGACCGCTCCTCGAATCCTGTGTTCAGTTCTGGGCCCCTCACCACAAGAAGGATGTTGAGGCTCTGGAGAGAGTCCAGAGAAGAGCAACGAAGCTGGTGAAGGGGCTGGAGAAGAAGAGGAGCAGCTGAGAGAGCTGGGGGTGTTTATCCTGGAGAAGAGGAGGCTGAGGGGAGACCTCATTGCTCTCTACAACTACCTAAAAGGAGGTTGTGGAGAGGAAGGAGCTGGGCTCTTCTCCCAAGTGACAGGGGACAGGACGAGAGGGAATGGCCTCAAGCTCTGCCAGGGGAGGTTCAGGCTGGACATCAGGAAGAAATTCTTCACAGAAAGTGTCATTGGGCACTGGCAGAGGCTGCCCAGGGAGGGGGGTGATTCACCTTCCCTGGAGGTGTTTAAGGGACGGGTGGACGAGGTGCTGAGGGACATGGTTTAGTGTTTGATAGGAACGGTTGGACTCGATGATCCGGTGGGTCTCTTCCAACCTGGTTATTCTATGATTCTATGATTCTAAGCATGACAAGGGTTAACTCCTCTTGGTGTGCTTCCTAGCTACTTTAGGCAGCTTCACCTGGAGCCTGAGCTCATCCAGGCTGTGCCTTGGGTGTCAACGCTGGTTGGCAAAGCTGGTCTCAGCCTGAATATGCCTTGTGTTCAGGGACCCAAGCACCACACATCCACACGTAGGACTTTGAGGAGGTCTTCTTGCTTCATTCAGCAAGTCTTCACTGTTGAATGAGTGAATTTATGTTTTTCAAGCAATAATCAAGCTGCAGCTGTGAATGAAACACTAAAGCTGAAGCAGGAGTAGCTGGTTTTTGTTATACCTTCAGTGTTCCTAGTGGGGACCATGCGAACACTTGGGCTTTGCAAAGAAAAATCAGTTATTGGTGGGTTTTTTTTTGTAAAATCAGGCTCTTTCAGAAACTGTAGAAGCAAGATGGAAGAGTTTCCCACCACAATGACTGTGAAAGTGCTTTGGATATTGATTTCTGGATGCTTCCTGTGTCATAGCCTCATCTATTAAGTGACCAACTTTGATGTCAGGAAGTTCAGAGAAACAGAAGTGGCTGCACGTCTCTCACTTCTAATGTTCTGAAAATGAGACTGCAAATGTCAAGCACGGCAGTTATATACTTCAATTTAAATTACTGAGCAACTGCTCATTTCTCCCTGATCATACAGTTTTGAAAGGACTCCCAGGAAAAGGCTTAAGCATCTTTGAAAAGCAGAGGAGGAATCTCTCACCAATACGGATTAAAGTAGCAGCAATGTGCTCAGGCCAAGGAAAGGGGGCTTGAATTTTCCTGGGTTTGTTTTCTATTCAGCTGTCAAAGGAGGGAAATATATCAGATTAAAGTAGAAACTTAGATTTTTCTCTTTTAAAAGCACTGTGTTTCATCATGTGTTCTGCCAGACTTGCCAGACATATTCAAGGCTTTATATAAGGAGGACAAGATCATTTTGTGTGTGATTTTTTGGGTAGATCTTCCACTTCAGCAGAGCTGTGTTTGCTAGAAGGTATAGCAGATTTGGAAGAAGAGAACGGATACAAGTGTGGCTGTAGGAGAGGGTTGATTTAGAACAATCTGGACCCAGCCTGAATGAAATCCAAGTTGTCAGGTAGCAGTTGATAGGAATTTGGGTTGAACCACATAACTGCAATTTCTTCTTCTTTCTGAAAGGGCTAGAAGAGAGAAGGCAGGTGACCAAGGTCTCTGCACTCCCAAGCAGAAATCCTGGATTTGAAGAAATTTTGTAGTCAGTATTATGAGACCTAACCCTTCATGCTGATTTTTCTTCTTACCTTTGGTCATGTCTATTTAGCTTTTGATCATTATGTGTCAGGGATTGTCTGTGAATAGGGGCTTGCTTTTCTGCTGAGTAGATCCGTAATATCATAACTTATTTTCTGAGCAGATGTGTGCATAGGAGAGGTTTCTGTTTTTATAATAGCTCTTTGTTTCCTGAGTAGGATCCTCTTCCAACTATTAACCTCTGACTAAGTCTTTTCTTCTTTTAATGTGGCCTATTTATAATAATTTTTCTATTCTGATAAATCCAGTTCCAGGGAATCCACATCTTAAAAAAGAATGAGAGAATGAACAGAGAGACCCATAGATGGATCGTATTCCAACAGTCCTTGCTTCCTTAAGAAACCACAGTAAAAACATACAAAAGGATGAAATAATCTTCAGTGAAAGCTTTTCTACCAATTTTACTGCTATACTGATAGCACTTGAAATGGGAGATCATTGCCAGTTGTCCAGGGTTTTTGCACAGCACCTTGGTATGTGATTGTCACATCTTCCTGAGGTTTGCCAAGACTTCATATGAACGTGTGTAAATTGATTAACTCAGCATTAATCCTAAACATCTCACATTTCTGAAAATCTTGAAAGCTCTTCAGTTCCCTGTAGAATGAGGAAGTCTCAGAGAAAAATTGTTAGGGCAGCACAAGGTTTTTGTCTGCACAGGAACCCTGGGACGAGTTGTGGATCTATGACTTAGAATCGTAGAACAGTTTGAGTTGGAAGAGACCTTAAAGACCTTCTAATTCCAACCCCCTCTGCCATGGACAGGGACGCCTCCCACTGGATCAGGGGCTCCAAGCCCCATCCAACCTGGCCTTGAACCCCTCCAGGGATGGGGCAGCCACCCCTGCTCTGGACAACCTGGGCCAGGGCCTCCCCACCCTCAGAATGAAGAAATTCCTCCTTATGCCTAGTCTAAATCTCTCCAATTTAAAGCCATTCCCCCTTGTTCTATCACTACACACCCCTGGAAAAATTCCTTCCCTAACTTTCTTGCATTCCCCTTCATGTACTGGAAGGTTGCCGTAAGGTCCCCTCAAAGCCTTCTCTTCTCCAGGCTGAACAACACCAACTCTCTCAGCCTGTCCTCAGAGCAGAGGTGCCCCAGCCCTCAGATCATCTCCATGGCCTCCTCTGGTCCCATTCCAGCAGTTCCATCTCCTTCTTATGTTGAGGATTCCATAACTAGACACAAGACTCTAGATGAGAGGAATAGAGGGGCAAGAGAGGAATAGAGAGGCAACTATAGAGGGACTTAGGAAACATCTTCACTTCTGCAGCTCCTTACTCCTGCCACCTCACATATCTCTTCTCCAGCAGATCCAGGTCAGCTGCTGGTGTCCCAGAGAAATCTCTGTCCATGTATTCGAGGAAGTCCTCTAAACTGGGTAAAAATTGCAGTGGAATCACACACGTATTCCTCACATTGCCCTTTCTGTTCAGTTGTCACTCAGTTGTCTCATCCCCCTTGCTTTTTTCAGTAGGCTTCCCAACCAGTACCGCAAATGTGCTGGTCACTGTGGTGCCGATGCTGGTTTGTCACAAGCTGGACTGGATACAGTGAGCATTTTTAAAAGCTTTAGAACTACTCACCTTTGGAGCAGTAAAGAATTTAAATTGCCACCAGCTGTGCCTTTGGGAATGTGTCGTTAACTGACCCTTTGCTCCGCTGGCCTTTGGACAGCTCTGGTTTTAATTTATTCTGAACCCTCCCATGCCATTGTGAGGTTCAGCTGGGATGCCTCCAGAGTAATCACACCAGTGTTTTATCCAGAGCTGTTGGTAGGAATGGTTGCCTCACTGGGAGTAATTATGGAAGTCACAATATCTCCCTGCTGAAAGACATCCCCTCCTGCACGGGACAGACCAGGTTTCTCTATGTACTTTGAAGCAGAAGGTCAGCTCCAAGGGCATGGATATTTATTTCCTGCTGATTTCCATACTCCCAGAAGTAAGGGCAGTTGCACTTTCAATAACCAGGAAATTGCATTCTTCAGTGTTTTAGTAGCCAGCTAGTTCACCAATTCCAGCTACCAGAAATGCAGATGGAAGTGGAGTTGAGATAATTCATAAGCAACCACCCAGGAAGAGCTTCTCAAAGATTTTATAAATGTAGAATGGACCCCAGAACCCAGAGGTGAAATCAAACCAGAAGTTAACTGGGTACATTTCAGCAGACACTGTTCCAGAAACCGGTCATCCAATTTTCAGGTGCACAAAACATCTCTATCTGCCCAGGTGATGCCCAGAAATACTCCCTCCCCACCCTGGTTGGGATTTCTTCATGGTATCATACTACTTTGCTCCAGGCCACTTGGTTTGCAGGAGTTCACCACTGGATACCAAACACATGAATCACAGAATCATCGAATCATTAAGGTTGGAAAAGACCTCTAAGGTGACCCCTGGAAGTGTTCAAAGCCAAGTTGGGCAGAGCCTTGAGCAGGCTGATCCAGTGGGATATGTACCCTGCCCATGGCAGGGGAGTAGGAACTGGATGATCTTTAAATTCCCCTCCAACTCAAGCCATTCTATGATTCTACGATTCTATGATCATTCAGACCAACTGTCAGCCCGATCCCGCTCTGCCTATTAAACCATGTCCCAAAGTGCCACATCTACACATATTTTTAACCCCACCAAGAATGGAGACTCCACCACTGCCCTGGGCAGGCTCTGCCAGTGCTTCTCCACTCTTACGGTAAAGAAATCCTTCCTAACCTCCAATCTAAACCTCCCCTTGTGCAACTTGAGGCCATTTCCTCTCATCCTATCCCTTGTTGTTTGAGAGAAAAGACAAACACCCGCCTCACCACAACCTCCTTTCAGGTAGTGGTAGACTGTGAATCTGCTCAGCAACTTCAGGTGCACACAATACCTGGCCTTACTTGCAGCTTGGCAGCACTATAGATGCACCTTGAGAACAGTCTGCATTTTCCATATTTTAAGTTTTCTTGGCACTTACTCAAGATGTGCATGTAGATTTTGCCCCATGGCTCCATCAGTCTCAAGAAAATCCCTACCTTAAAGCCACCTTTTCTAATTCAGATGGGTTTGCGAACATTTTTGGATTTGACACAGAGCTTGAAGTGGGTCAGAAGTAGCTGCAATTGTGTCGTCTACCAGGAGAAAGAGAGAAAGGCTGGTTGGTAGGAGAGTGAGTAAAGTTGTGGCAGGCAAACTTGTCAGACATGTTAAAGGATGCCCACATGAAAAATATCAGCTCCAATTTCAGTACAGAATGTGTGAGGAGTTACTTCTTATGCAGCCTGATCCAGTGGGAGGTGTCCCTGTGAAAGGCAAGGGAGTGGGAACTGGGTGGGCTCTAAGGTCCCTTCCAACTCAAAACATTCTATGATTCTATGCATAGGCGTAAATGGTCCCTCTTGAGACAGATTCATGGGACCTAGGAGACCCTGTGAATGAAATTTGGAGCCTGTGAGGCTCCACAGATACAGAGGGAGGGACTGTGCTACCAGCCTTCAGCTGTTCAGCGTGACCAAACCAACACCAATGATCTGTTTGTCTGACAAAAATAAATGTCTGAAAGCCGCTTTTTCTCCTCAGAAGTACTTGAATTGGCCACGGTGTCTCTTGTGGTATCTCATCCAATACACATCCATTAAAGTCTTGGCAGCTAGTAAGTTCTTCTGGAAAAAAATACTGTAATTACTTTTCTTCAGGTGTTAATTGGAATATTGTACATAAAAGAGAAGTAGTGCCTGAGGGTTAATGGATTGCTAGCTTCTTAAATCCCAAGGAACAGTGAGAGATGTGTGAACCCGTAACAAGAAACTGGTTAGGTTTATTTAGTTCAGGGTTTCAGACACTGCTAGTGCCCACACAGACTTCACCACCTGTGCAGGAGGGTGATTACCTGGGAGGAAAATTTGGTGAATCAGTTGTGAAAATGTTGCATTTTTTGCAAAGATCTGTAAGTGAAAACAATGCAGTTGAAACTTTCTTGAATTTGTCTGCAGCCCTTCTGGAAAGGCGGCACTGTCTTCAAATTCTTCTCAAAGCTGTTCTTGAAATCAGGATTATGGAGTTGATTGCGATCCTGAGGGGTTACTGTTCATTGCAGAGAATCACAGAATCACTCAGAATCACAGAATCACTTAGTTTGGAAAAGACCTTTAAGACTATGAAGTCCAATTGTAAACTCAACGCTGCCAAATCCACCGCTAAACCATGTCCATGAGCACTGCGTGCACACGGCTTTTAAATCCCTCCAGGGATGGGGACTCCACCACTTCCCTGGGTAGCCTCTGCCAGCGCTTGAAAATCCTCTCCATGAAGCAAGCTACCCAGGGAGGTGGTTGAGTCACCTTCCCTGGAGGTGTTTAAGGGACGGGTGGATGAGGTGCTGAGGGACATGGTTTAGTGTTTGATAGGAATGGTTGGACTCGATGATCCGGTAGGTCTCTTCCAGCCTGGTTATTCTATGATTCTGTGATTCTACATTTTCCTGTACTGCCGAGTACAGGGAGTCAATCCCTTCCCTAGTTAAAATCCTCCTTAACCCATTCTTAAACTAACGTTAGACACTGTGTCCATGCCTAGCTGCTGACACGAGAGTCTGTTATTATTTCAGTTAAAACAGTTTTTAGAAGAACAGTACATTTTCCTTACTTTTTTGAACAAGGAAGTCCCAGTCGCAGGTCAACTGTAGATTATCTTCATGAATACTTCATTAAAACACTGAAAAGTTACCTCTGTTGGATAAAGTTCAACAGGGCATGATCTTCTATTTCAAATGGCCATGACCAGTCTGAGTCTCCATCTGTCCTCTTGCCTCTCCTGGCTGAATGATGCTCTGAAGTACAATCTTGTAGAGTGTTTTGGATATCTCCAGCAGCCTGGAGGGCAAGGGTAGGGCTGCGTGGTGGGGCCAGGCAGCAGCTGAAATATTCATCTGGATTATTGGAGAAATGTTCCTTCAGTATTCCCTGTTGGGCTCCAGCTGGGAGTAAACAACAGCAGTGCATCCAGGCAGCCAAGAAGACCAACATCATCCTGGCTTGGCTCAGCCACGGTGAGGCTAGAAAGAGTGGGGACAGGATTATCCCCCTGAAATCGTCACTGATGAGGCTGCAACTCAAATCCCGGGTTCAAGTTTGGGCTCCTCACTACAAGAAAGTCCCTGAAGGGCTGGAGCGTGTCCAGAGAAGGGAATGGAGCTGGGGAAGGGGCTGTAGCACAGGGGTTATGGGGAGCAGCTGAGGGACCTGCAGCTGCTTAGTCTGGAGAAAAGGAAGTTGAGGTTATACCTCATCACTCTGTGGCTCCCAGAAAGGAGGTTGTGGTGAGGTGGGTGTTGGTCTCTTCTCCCAAGTAACAAGATGAGAGGACATGGCCTCAAGGGAAGGTTTGACTGGATATTGGGGAAAAAGTCTTTACTGACAGAGTGCTGAAGCACTGGAAGAAGCTGCCCAGGGCAGTGATGGAGACTCCATCCCTGGGCAAGTTCAAAAAACATGTAGATGTGGCACTTGGGGACGTGGTTTAGTCGGCACCATGGGGTTGGGCTGATGGTTGGGCTGGATGAGCTTAGAGGTCCTTTCAAATCTTAATGATTCTAAACACATTCACATACACAGATCCAGGACTGGGATCCCTAGAGGAACGCGTTCCCTCTACTTTTAGCTAATGTGTCCCCACAGACGCACTGTGTGGATTGCAGCACCGCTGTTTTATACATTAACCTGTTTTGCTCAGGGAATTCCTTTTTTCCTGCCTTCCTTTTCTCCTGTTTTCCTGGGTTTAGTTCTGTGTTTTAATCCTCTCTCATTCCTGTTCT
This sequence comes from Phaenicophaeus curvirostris, assembly GCF_032191515.1. Classification (NCBI taxonomy): domain Eukaryota; kingdom Metazoa; phylum Chordata; class Aves; order Cuculiformes; family Cuculidae; genus Phaenicophaeus; species Phaenicophaeus curvirostris. Next base: position 75,545,182 of record NC_091431.1, read on the forward strand.
CCAACATCTCCTACATGGCTGGGTGCTGCTGTAGCTCTACGAAAGGCCAACGCAGTGCATGCCAGAGGTAGCAGGTTTTCTCCTGAATCGAGATGCTTTCTGAACATGTCACTGGAGAGCGATTAAATTACCCATTAAACACAGAACTGCTTGTCAGGCAGGATTACCATCTGAGGTTTGAATTAGCCCAACTTTAGTTTTTAATGTACCATGGTGTGTAGTCGCTTGTGGTTCCACCGCATTCTAGCAGGATTTAGTCCCTTGGACAGCATATAATTAGAATTTGAAAGCTTATAGGTCTCTCGCTAGTTTTGCTGGTGAAAGTGGAATCCGTTCTTATGTATAAATAAGGAGCAATTTGTTATCTCAAGACATTTTAGGCCTCAAGGAAAATCTTTGTCTGTATCGTTTTGCTCATTACAACAGGTATTATAATGGATTCCCATGGAGAAAAAGGCTTGGGTGATAACATTCAAAGGAAACTGATTGGAAAATCCACATGATTTATAAAATACTTCTTGGTAAAGCACAAGAGAAGTGTAATGAAAGCATAATAGTAATTATATGAAATCCATACAAAGGATTCATGCTGATGGCATTTTGCAACAAAAAAATGGATTGATGAAAGGAGGAATTAGACAAAGGAATAAGGTTTTAAAAGACAGCATTGGAGGAACCTGGGTGTGCTGGAGAGGCTGGTGTTGACTGAAACAAAAGGTCAATACTTGTTTTTGTCTGGAGCTGGCAAACTGCTGAGCCGAGCCATCAGGATTGCTCTGGTTTCCCTTGAAGAGTCTGCTGTGGGCAAGTAAAATCAAGCAAGTTTGCTAAGAACAGAACAGTTTCTCGACAGGAGAGAAGCAAAGCTATTTTGGGGTAGATGGATGAGTTCCAGACACCCTTTTCTGCCACAGGTATCATTCAATTGTTACCACCGGCAGTTTTGTACTGACCTCAATAGTTGTTTTTCTTTCTTTTTTTTTCTCCTAATCTTTAGGGGTAGCTGGGCAATTAGGAAAAATGTGTCGGAGAGCCCACAGCATTCAGACTATGGCTGAGGAAAATTTAAATCCATCGGTATTTCCAAAAACTCTTTTGCCATTTTTTTTTCATTAAATTTTGTTTGAAAAGTTTTTATGTATTGGCTGCTCACATCTTTCTTATTTTGCAGTGTGCACAGTGATAGACAGATGAGTATTTCTGCCTTGATAGTCCTTAACACGTACCTCTACCTCTACTTTAATTTTACTCTAATGACAACATAGTGCTATTTCATTTTATCAGAGCTTTTTAATCCAGAAAATAAAGCAGCACACTTAAATGAGCACCAAATTGCAGCTGCCCTTAATTACTGTGAATACAGTATTTTAACTATTTAATTTTAGTGTTATACTGTGATATCAAAAAATGCAAAGTAATTTCAAAACACATTATTTACACCTGTGTAACTTCAGAATATCGGTGAGTATATTTTCCAAAGCAAAGTTTTTTATTTTGTCTCATGAGATTTTTCTTTTTCTGTATTGAAGGTGTTCTTTTTTTTTCTTTTTCTTCCTTTCAAAATCATTGCAAGGAGAAAAATAACAGTGGGATTCAGTAAAGAATGCTAGCTAAAACAATACCCTAGACCCAGCTGCTTTATAGGAATGCTGTGAGTGTGCAAATGAGACTTTGTGTAATTGTGCGAAGGACAATTCATCTCACCTTGTGACAAGTTTTATGCCACGGCACGTGAATCAATTTTGGAAGGACCTGCATCTGTGCATCAGCATTGCAGGGGGTGATGAGCTGGGGCTAAGATAACTGATTTTCATATGCCACATTCAGGACAGAGAATCCCCTCCTTTAAATTTCCACCGTGCTCTACAGCGCTGGCTCAAGGCAGTGTGAGAACAGGGAGTTGATCAGCCCAGACCTGGTTACAGCCTCAAAACTTCTTGTACTTTTGAGACCTTTTGCATCAAAGGCTGGGGCTGCAGCCAGGTCCAGTAAAGCCAGAAGGAGTATTTCCACCTCATTCAGCGGTGTTGGGGATCCAGCCTTCCCCCTCTGGCATTCAGAGAGAGGATGAATTCAGGATGAAATGAGGGAGTTTATCCCTTGCGTGTCAGACGAGGCGCTGTGACAAGTAGGTGTGTGGGCTTTGAGCGTTTGTTTCTGAAGTGCAGCCGCTGTAATTTATTGCCACGTCGATGTCTCACATATCCGGAATCGGCAAATAAATAACTGCCGTCCAGCGAACGCTGCTCCCTGGCAGATACAGATTCCTGGCACTAAAGGATTAATGGCTTGAATAACTTTTCCAAATGCCACTCTGCTAAGGCAGCATAAACGGGCCTCATGGTCACTTTCGTCACCTAATGTGAGCCCTAAAAGCTTCAGTAAATGACACTGGTGAAACAGAAATCCAGATTAGCTATCGTATCTCGCCACCGAGGCTGCTGTTGGCTATAGGGGAATGGGTCCAGGCTCACTTATCTTCCCTAAACCACAACCTTATGGTCAAAATAGAGCCTCTAATTTCATTTTCTATCTTTATTACATATTTATTTTTGTGTAGCTGAATTTTTCCTTCATTTCGATTTCATTACAGTGAAGTAATTGATACCGAGTGGAGTACGTCAGGCACGAGACGATTTCTGGTGCAGCGTATGATAACATCAGTGCAGGAGGGATGGTTCACACAGCTGTAACAGCAGGCAGAACTTTTCGTTTCTGAGTTGGATTCAAATCCCTGGCATGAAGTGAATTAGGGGGATCAGTCTGGCCTGTAACCTGCTGGACTGATGCCCTTCATAAAGCACATCATTACTCTTGGTTCCAGTTCTCACCTTTATTGCAAAATCAGCCCACAGTCCAAGAGCCTGAACAGACATGAAAAGAGAAAATGAGCTTTCAGCTTATTCCACAAGCTGTGGCCGAGGCCACTGAGGATCAAACTGCATCACAGAGAGAGTACAGGAAAGCTTCGATTGCTGCTGTCTTGGGTAGAAGCCAAAGTCAATGCTTAATATTTCAGGAACTAACAACTCAATAATTATAACCATTGAAACGAATAATAAATTGGACTCCTATGTAACTGTTTTGGTTTAAAATTTCCCAAAGCCTCACCTGGGAAGCCAGCACCATGACCTCGTTTTCCTATTTGCAATTTTAACTGAAGTTTTTCCAACTTACATCTCCCACAGCGGAAAACAAGCCAGATACGAAACGAAAACTTGCTGCAAGGATGAGGTGCAGAGGTGATTTACAACCCTTCATCTCCGAGCCCTAGTCCAGTGCCTTGTGCACTGGCCATAGTGCAAAATGACCAGCAGTTTGGCTTTACAGGTTGCCTGTAATTATGACTGCTCAGTTCTCATGAGAGGACATCCATTGCGAGGTGTAAGTAGATTCTAACCGCCGAGATCCTTCGTACTGCATCAAAATCTTTCATTCCAAGCTTTTTAGAAGGAGATCTGTTGCATGACCTATATATATATATATATATATATGTGCCTGCATAACCACATCTCTCAGTGATAACTTTTACACAGCTGCATTCAGACACAACTAACTGAAGAGACAAGGCTTAAATTTCTCCTGATGAAACCGCTCGTAAAACACCTCCATACATCAGTGCAGCTGATCCTTAATTGCCGGTGCTCGTTTCAGATAACGAAAGCCTGCTGTTTCTTCAGAGCTGTCTGCAGATTCATCATTTCCAAGATATGGGTTCGTGCGCCTCGATTTTCATAATTCAGACATCTGTTACAGTCCATGAGACTCTGATTTCTGGCTGTCAGCACTATGGAAATCGACAAGTTTCCGTGAAGATCTCAGAACAGCCATGTTTTCATTCAGAGGGTTTGCTGGAGCACTTGCTGGAGCCATGGGCCGTAGCACAGTCCTGAAAAAGTGGGATTTGCGCCCCTGCAGTGAAAAGAGGCAGAGACATCTGTGCTGCTTTGGTTATATAGGCTTGGAGAAACTAACATATATGCTTCTGGGAACAAAAACTAACCATAGCTGATCAGAGAATCATAGCGTGTTTTGATGACACTATATGTTTTATTTAAACACACATTTTCTGAGGTGAAATATAGTAACAGAATCATAGACTCATAGCATGGTTTGGGCTGGAAGGGACCTTAAAGCCCATCCAATCCCACCCCCTGCCATGAGCAGGGACACCTCCCACTGGATCAGGGGCTCAAGCCCCATCCAACCTGACCTTGAACACCTCCAGGGATAGAGCAGCCACAGATTCCCTGGGCAACTCTGATGTTCAGATCATCATAAAGGATCCGGGTCCCAGTAACATGGATATGGAAGTGAGAACAAGCCACTTATTTGCTGTGTGAACTGGGCAGGTCACTTCATCTCCTTGTGTCTCACTATCCACTTTCATAAATCCCAGATTATTTAAGAGGGGTCAAATGATTCCCAAAGTGCTGTGAGATTTAGAGACGAAGAGTAGTAACATTCAATGTGCCTACAAATACATGTTATAATAGCGACATAATCAGGCTCCTTGTCAAGGAGTGCAGGGGTAGGACAACCTGGGATGGTTTTGAGCTGAAAGAAGGGAGTGGAGATGAGATCTTGGGAAGAAATATTTTCCTGTGAGGGTGGGTGGCCCTGGCCCAGGTTGCCCAGAGCAGGGGTGGCTGCCCCATCCCTGGAGGGGTTCAAGGCCAGGTTGGATGGGGCTTGGAGCCCCTGATCCAGTGGGAAGTGTCCCTGCCCAGGGTAGGGGTGGGACAGGATGGGCTTTAGGGACCCTTCCAACCCAAACCGTTCTATGATTCTATTAAGACCATTTACAACACCAAATGTGTATTTAAACAAAATACATAGACTCATCAAAGTCTTACCAATCACTTCTCTTAAGTCAATTTATTTTGAACTTATATGTAAACAAAAAATGGCAAAATTTGTCCTCTTCCCTTCATCCTAGAAAACCCATTTTATTGAGAACATGCTGTGTAGGGGCAGAGTCTCTGTCATTTTTGAGAAAGCAGATTTCCCTCAAAGGTGAGCAAGTAGCTGAAAGTGAGAGTTAATTGCAAAACCGAACAAAGGTACCTAAATAACTTAATTTATAAGCCAGAAAGATGGGAAGGGAAGCAGAGAATAGGAGAAAATGTACCATAAAATGGGTGGAGACAAAAGAATCATAATTAAACATACACATGATGATAGAAAAAAACCTACAAAGAAGAAATAACACAGGTAATATGCTAATTACCAAAAGTGCTAGAAGATACAAAGAAAACTCCATTTTTCCCATGCAGTTTGCACAATGAAAAATGTGTATTATTACTTGTGCCTGGCAAAGGGAGACCTTGTGGGAAAAGAAGTCATTGAAGAACTATAATATGCCATTATTATGCCCTTGGAAGCGTAACAGGGAGAGTGCTTCGAGGAGCAGTCTGGGAAGCAGCAAAGAGGGTGTGAGTTATTTGCAGATGTGAGTGCATGCCTGTGGACGGAGGGCATCGCAATGGAAGGATCTTTGCGTGCCGTAAATGTGTAAGTGCCTGGCTGATCCCTTGCCTTCTGCCAGCAGCAGCTCCATAAACCCCCCAGCCAGACACATACCACTCCACACGCTGCAATTACCAGTATAGCAGGCACAGTTAGAGATAAACAACGAGCAATGTAGCAGTAACAGTCCTGATAAATAAATAAAATAAACCCTGCTTGTTGTTGTAAGAATTGCAGGCTCCTGGGAATTAAAATCTGTAGCTTGTACTGTACAGAACCTGTGCCTTTTTACCACTGTGCCCTAAGATAAAATGTCTCATTCCAATTATTTTTTTTTTCTGATGTTGCTCTTGCATTGCATATAGTTACTGCCATTCGAATGTCGCATGATGTAGGACTGTCCATTTTTCATGCCAGCATGGATCATAGTGAGACAGGAGCTGTGAATCCTAAGGGAAGCCCAGAGGAATCCTAGGAGGCACGTGCTGACCCCAAGACTTGTAATAGCCGTAGCGTCAAGAGTCAATCAGACTCAGTTTTGGTCTAACATCTCTGCAGCTGGCCTGGGTTCCAGTAGAGACCCATACAGAAAGCTTCTGAAAAAGCTATTTCTAATTCCCACATCTCCCATCTAATTCCTTCTCACTCCTCCACTTTCTGAGAGGGTTGGTCGTGATGTGCCCTGACTCTTCATTGAATGCCCAGGCAATAGAATTGTCCCTGGAGATGTTGGTGGCAAAGGTTAAGAGCCGGAAAGGGGTAGATGGCTTTTTGCTCTACCTGTTTCTGCATTCGCAGACATCATGTATATTTCTGTACACGAGCATTGTGGTAGCTCCGTAACCCTGAACAAGTCCCAGTAGTATTCCGAGGAGCTATATTGCAGGTATCGTGCGTTGTCCAGCCCGAGTTCCAGCTGAACCCTGGGAGCTTTTACTGTCACACATGCACAAGCAATATGTTATTGATCTACCCGCTGAACTTTCTAGGTCATCCTTGGCAAATTTCACTTAAAAACCCTAATGATTTGGTTGTCCAAGAAGGCTGGAGTTGGGAGGTCCCTGGAGTGCAGATCCAGACACTTCCTACCCAGGGAAGTGAGGTGCCCATGGAAACACAAGCCCTGTACCATGCATCACAGCCACCACAGGACACAGCGCGGTCTCACACTGAGGACTAAGTGACATCTTGGGGTTAAACGTCGAATGAGACTTCAAGTTTATGATCGCAACAAACTTTACTGGCATCTGGCACACAAGACAGATGTATGAAATATTGTTTAAGTACGAGAAACATTAACAAAGCAAATTGTCTCTGCTTGTGCCTGTGTTTCATAAGCCCTTATTTCACAGCTGTCCTACATCTTACATTTTCTCTCTTTCTATATATATACATAGATATGTATATACACACACACATATTATTATTGAGGTTTGCAAACACTTTTCATGCCTGCATTCAAATAACAACCTCTGTCTGACTAAATGGATCATTTCATGATGTTCCAAGCATTGGCAATGACATTAAACGATCTCCTGCAGCAGGAGAGAAGGAAATAAAAAAACCTCAACCTTGATAACACACTCCCTTAAAAAGCTGCACAACGAATGTAGGCTGCAAGGACTTCTCTGTTATGAAAAGTATTGTGTATAGGTGCAAACCATGTTGGAGAGGGAAGCATGCCAAGTGAGCTCTAAGCCTGACATTTTAATAAGGGAAATATCTCATTTTAACTGTGTATAGATTATTTCCCCCTGAGGCTGATACTTATGTTTATTTTATTTTTTTCATATAAAGGAAGCAGGCAAGCTATCAGCAGCTGCAACCAGTGTATACGACATTTTAAGGCGAACTCCTATAGTATATAGCAGAAATACAGTATTTGCTTATCACTATATTAATAAATACGTACTTACTCATACGTTCTCTGATAAAGTCTTCAGGGGCATAATGAAATATGGTGATAGAGTTCCTGCGAGGAGGTTGGTGTAAACTGGAGTGCATAGCTAAAGACTATACTACATACTAGTTACAGCAGAATTCTAGAATCATAGAATAACCAGGTTGGAAGAGACCCACTGGATCATCGAGTCCAACCATTCCTATCAAGTACATCATTGTGGCAGTCCGGGTCCGAGCTCATTGTACATGTAACACCAACCACGCAGGGTGCTCTGATTGCCACCTGCCAAGTGAAAAACCTAAACATTTGGCAAAGATTCTACAGCAAACAAGGCAAATTAGGTCTTATGCCATGGCTCTGTATAGCTTTATCCAATTCAGAGAATCATGAAAACCCACATTCTGAATAAGTTTTCACAAACGCCCATTGCTACTGCTCCTCCCCTACTCAGATGTTGTTCTCTCCAGTTATGCCCCCTTTCTAGAATCAGCCCTTAGTCCGTGATGAGGTGCCACATTCATGAAGAGGCTCTGTGAAGGTGCAGAACCATGCCTGACGAGAGGGAAGCAGATCCCAAGGGAACAAGCTGAGAAAGGAAGGTTCATGAAAGAACTCAGTCATTTCTGTCAGTTAGAACCAACGTCCTGATTGCCAGGTACTCACTTAATGTGTTTATCATTGTAACTTTATGTATGTAACTTTAAAAGAAATGTATGCACCATTTTTGTTCCTGGTGGGAGCAATGGCCTTTTTCTGCCTATGCTGGCCAGACAGGCTTTGCTCCTTGTTCTGTGTAAGGAAGCAGTATTCCCCTGTAGATGTTCTCCTGGTGGGGAAGGGACCCACCTGAGATGTACCTCAGGCTCTCCCATCAGCCTTCTCTGATGCATTTTAGGCTTTACATCTCAACCTTTGCTTTCCACTCTCACCTTAACTCTCCTGCTGCTTATTCTTGTTTCTTTCCTATATCCTTAGGATCAAGACTGCAGCTCTGCCACATCTTTCTGACTGCTTGCTGCTGCATACCAGTGCTCTAAGAACCGGTGTTTTCAGAGCCAGAGCAGTCATTTGTTTTCCCAGTCTCCAGCAAAATCAGTTGTAAGGAGACTTTGAAAGTTGTGTCAGAGTCGTTGGAGCCAGCTGGGTCACAAATAGTGCTGCTCCCAATAGGATAGGATCACTGGGCTTAACAGTCCTTTCCATCTCATTGCTCAGGCAGGATTTGGGTAACCTCTTCATTCATGATGAGGAGTAGGAGATAGAATCATAGAATCATAGAATCATAGAATCACCAGATTGGAAGAGACCCACCAGATCATCGAGTCCAACCATTCCCATCAAACACTAACCCATGTCCCTCAGCACCTCGTCCACTCATCCCTTAAACCCCTCCAGGAATGATGACTCAACCCCCTCCCTGGGCAGCCTCTGCCAGTGCCCAATGACCCTTTCTGTGAAAAGTTTTTTCCTAATGTTCAGCCTGAACCTCCTCTCCACAACCTCCTTCCAGGTAGTTGTAGAGAGCAATGAGGTCTCCCCTCAGCCTCCTCTTCTCAGATGTTCAGGGACAGAACCTAACACCCACATGTAGCATCAGTCAGTGCCAGTTGCTTCAAAGAACTGACTATTTAGCACAGCTGCTACAAGTACCATATGGAAATTTGATCTTTCTAGAGCCCTTCTTCCATCTTCTAACATCCTGGTTTAAGACATAAAGCAAAAAGTTTGAGGCACGCCTGTAGGCGTTCTATTTTTTACTTGGTTCATTCTGTATCTAGTCATGATCTCAGACAGAAAAGGGCTTTCTTTTGTATTACTGTGAACAACTCTGTTGTATTTCTGCACTTTCTTAAGCACCTCATCCAAAAGCTTCTTCTTTCTTCCTGCTTACTCTTCATATTTCCTGTTACTTATTTTTTTTATCTAAACTCTACAAGTAGTCATGATCAAAAAGCTATGAAACAGCCCCAACCAAGATGTAGAGTTTGTCTGTTGAATACATTTTCAATGCAAACTCTACCAAAAACCCATAGTTCATCGGGTGTTTTGGTACAGGGCATGCCTGAAGGAGGCTGTGGATGTTATGCTTATTCTATATTTCAGCTCTTGGAGGCTGTATATTCTGTTTCAGTACGCAGGTGCAGCACAAATGGAAATCCCATGCATGCGGAGAGCTACTGATACTTATCCAGATTTCTCAAATCTCAAATCTCTCTTAATCCACTGTTTCACTCTGCTCCTGAATGTCAGCTTTTGTTGCATACATCCTTCTTGACACACGCGAAAAAAACAAAGCTCATCTTCAATATCAGTATGAGAGATGGATTTTACATTCTGTAGGTTTCAGTTGCTTACTCAGTAGTGATGCTCAGATATGCAGTGTTAATCTTCTTATTGCATGCTACAAATTCCTTTAGAGTGTTGCTGTTTTGTGTTCTGGAAGACATACAAAATACTTTTAGCTGACGTATATCACACCGGGACGTTTCTTGTTGCCCCTGGCATGCAAGGTTGGTTGTATCGACCTGATTATTGGGCATTTGATAAAACTAATAAACCACTTCCCAACATCTGTGGAGCATTAGGAGAAAAAATTTAATCCTAATACCACGAGATGGTAAGAGTTTTCTGTAGAGTGATTCTCTGAAATCTGTCTCCTTGCTGGAAATAAGTGAAAGCTAATTAAGAACTACAGTTCTCAAGCAGGGATTACAGAAACCATGGCCTTTTAGCATGAATGACAATGCAGTGAGACATTTCCCTCACCAGTTTTCACAGCCAGAGCTATAACTGTGAGGCAGGGAGGATGATTTTCTCTTCTAAAGCAGAACATTCCCCTGTGCTGTACTCCTCTTGTCCTCTTGCTGGTTACATTTCTCAAACTATTATGGTAGTTCTGTTGCATTTGTATGATAATTTGAATTAACATTAAAAGAAGTGGAGAGGGATGAGAAAACCTGGTACGGAAATTGACATGAACTGCCATCTAGAGCTATATTAATTTGTATTGAGAAATACAATCCAAATCTGAAGGGAAAGGAGCTAACAACATGGATAACTTCGAATATGTTATCATATTATCTTTGCCTTTTGCTTCCCCTATCACTGCTGAAATTTGAAACGCTCTTTTGCATTCCTGATCTTCTCTTGCTGCCTTGTTGCTTCTAATTTTGGATGAAGCGATGCGATCGATTTATAGAAATAAATAGAATAAATTAACGAATTAGGAAACAGTGGATGAAGACGTGTAAGCTTTTGGACATCAGTTAATGAGTTTCAGGTGCTTATTTAATTGGAGTATTTTGGCAACCATTTGCAGACTCCGCTGAGTCTGTAGTCTGTGGTCTGATGGCAGAACAGTGAGATCCTGGGAATTCGCTTTTTTCTGCTCTGGTTCCAGGGCTCCGGACCTACTGAGGATGGGAATGTCCTTCCTAGTGAAAGGTGGATCATACACCTCATTCAGTAGCAATGTAACATCTGGATTTTGAGAGACGCTGATCACCTTCTCTCATTAAATTATGGTTAGAGCACTCAGTATTCCTCAGGAATGGCCCCTGGGGATGGAGAGTGAGAGTGAAGATTCACACCTCTATTTAAGGTAGCATTAGGCCACTAATTGAGTTACATTTGAACAAAGTCAGAAGCCCGATTCCCTTATAGAGCCAGTGGAGAAAAATTAGCTACCTTTGGGAATGTACCCAATGCAGAACTTCAGAATAATAGAAAGTCCTGAGTTGTAAAAGACCCACAAGGATCATCAAGTCCAACTCCTGGCCCTGCACAGGACATCTGAACATTCACACTGTGGGTCTGGGGGCTTTAGCTGAACTCTTCTGGAATATTGTCAGGCTTGGCACCATGACTGATTCCCTGGGGAGTTGTTCCAGAGCTTCACCTCTCTCTGGGGAAAGAACCTTTTCCTGATATGCAACCTAATCCTCTCCAGCACATTCTCCTGCCCTTCCCTCGGGCTCTAACACTGGTCACCAAAGAGAAGAGCTCAGGGTCTGCTCCTCCTCCTCTCCTTGTGAGGAAGCTGCAGACTGTGATGAGGTCTCCCCTCAGGCTCCTCTTCTCCAGGCCCATTATCTCTAAAATTCAAGCCTGCATTAGGTTTTTCCAAGTTCCAATATCTCCTTCAAGACTCTAAAAACTTCTTCCAGGTAGCTTTCCGAAAGTCAAGGAAATGAAATTTTAGAAGCGGTGTTCAACCTCCGTGCCCTAACTCCCAGAGCAAGTATAAGATACAGAAATATCCTAATAACCAATGATTGATCTAAAACATAGGAAAAAAAAAAAGATTATTTTTAGGAAAAGAGATGTTATTTAGCATGCTTCCAGGAGCATGTGGCAGATTTCAGTTGCCACAGCTGCCTTGCAGATTGTCAGCTGTTGTATCCGGGGGACAAGCGTGGATGTTTCCTGCCAGCATGGAGTGACCGATGCCGGCTAATTACATGGAGAAACATTAAACCCATGGCAGCCTCCGCTGACAGAGATAGCTGCAGGTGCTGAATTTATTCCAGCAATGGGAAAGTGTAACTTAGAGTAAGTGGACTGTTAATGACCGATTCTTTGGCAATCCAACAACAGCACAATGAGATTTAAACAGATTTAGTGATAATTTCTCTGCAAGTATCGGTTTACTTTCCATTAAAAGATATAGTAGCTCTTCAAGCTGAAACGTGGATTTTGAAACAACTAGGGGTCTATAGGAAAAAGAGGTTTTGAAGTGGCAAATAACTGCTGGCTAACATTTAGTCTAGCATTAGGCAATGTATTCTGTTTTCCATTTGGAGCCATGGCTCGGTGGGTGAGCTGAGCTGCTATGGGCTATTTTTCCTTTCATTGTAATTTTGTCTCATCTTGGACACAGTCCTCTTAGTAAAGGACTTCACATTTGAACAAATTGCTTCTCAGCCTGAACAGCCCAACACAGAAAAGGAAAAATGACCAGATGCTTGTCTCTTTCCCAGAGGGAAGAGCGCAGTGGTCTAACCGTCAGGTTTGACATACCTAATCAGCGGTTCAAGCCCTGGCAGTCATTCAGAGGTAGATAATGCAGACTTGATATTTCGGCTGGGGACCGGGTGGTGTAAAGAAATAGGCACCAACAAAACAATTTTCAAAGGCAGGTGACAGGAGATGGAAACAAAATTTGTTCAGTGCTGTAATTTGTTGTCAACATGACTGCTCTGAGTTCACTGGGGGTTGGGATGGGCATCTCCTGAACCATGACGTGAGAAAATCTGGAGGAAGGCAGAAAAGCGGCTTTGCTCATGAGGCTGGGAGAGGGCAATCTGCTCTGCAGTCACACAGCCCTGGTTGAACCCACACTGAATGCTGAGCCGCGGCTCGCTCAGCAACATTTGTGTGGGGTATGTGAGAGGATCACAGAATCATAGAATCACCAGGTTGGAAGAGACCCACCGGATCATCAAGTCCAACCATTCCTATCAAACACTAAACCATGTCCCTCAGCACCTCGTCCACCCGTCCCTTAAACCCCTCCAGGGAAGGTGACTCAACCCCCTCCCTGGGCAGCCTCGGACAGGGACCAATGACCCTTTCCATGAAAAATTTTTTCCTAATGTTCAGCCTAAACCTCCCCTGGTGGAGCTTGAGGCCATTCCTTCTTGTCCTGTCCCCTGTCACTTGGGAGAAGAGCCCAGCTCCCTCCTCTCCACAACCTCCTTTCAGGGAGTTGCAGAGAGCAATGAGGTCTCCCCTCAGCCTCCTCTTCTCCAGGCTAAACACTCCCAGCTCTCTCAGCTGCTTCTCTTCTTCTCCAGCCCCTTCACCAGCTTCGTTGCTCTTCTCTGGACTCGCTCCAGAGCCTCAACATCCTTTTTGTGGTGAGGGGCCCAGAACTGAACACAGGATTCGAGGAGCGGTCTCACCAGTGGTAGCTTCGACAGTCTGTGGTCAGTGGCGAGCAGTTTCCTCAAAGTAAGCGGTAGGTCCCCTGCCTGAGGCTCTCATAGAAGGGACCACCCCTGTCAGATGGCAGATAATATCCCTTTTGATCCTGTATTTGCACTCTATGAGTGCTGTCACCTTTCCTGCTGATTTCCACAGGGGTGGGTTCAAGGCCAAAGACACAAAGCTGAGAGTAAAACTGGGCATGTGGCTTCACTTCCACTACTAACAACATCTTGGGATCGCTGATAACTGAGTGCAGAGATAGGATGAGGTGGAATGGTTGGAAGCTGAAAGAGCGGAGATATGAGGAACAAATGTTTTGCCGTGAGGGTGGGGAAGCCCTGGCCCAGGTTGCCCAGAGCAGGGGTGGCTGCCCCATCCCTGGAGGGGTTCAAGGCCAGGTTGGATGGGGCTTGGAGCCCCTGATCCAGTGGGAAGTGTCCCTGCCCATGGCAGGGGTGGGACTGGGTGGGCTTTGGGGTCCCTTCCAACCCAAGTCATCCCATTATTCTACAACTCTGTAAGACTAAGTCACAGCTACAGTAAAGTTTTACTCTCTTCTCCGCGTCAAAGGCAAGAGAATAGCACAGTTGTGCAGCCTCAGTCACGGATTAGATGCTCTCAAATGGATAAGTGTGCCCTGAGGTGCCAACATCAGTTGCTGCCCCAAGCAAAGGGCCTGCAGGGTCATGTAAACAAGAATATTAGGTCTGTGACAATTTAGCAGTAAGGCATTGCCAAACAGGAGTTCAGCTGGATCTGATGGAACTTTCTTCAATATCTGATTTATAAGAGTTGCAGGCATTTCCTTACAAAATTTCTGGCATTTAAATTTAGAGGGAATAAATTATTTTCTTGTCATTTAATATTAGCTGTAAAATAACCATAATTTAATGGTACTAGTGTAGCATTAGATGTAATCATCTGAGACCTGCTACGACTGAGACTTCTGATTCAGCAAAGCTTTTCAGCTCTTGCTTCCTCTCGCTCTTGTGAGTGCTCTGTTTACATCAGTGGAGTTTGTCTGATTTTTCATGCACGTAACATCAGACACGTCTCAGAGAGTCTTTCAGCAATCTGTCTGCAAGTGACTTCTGTGCCCTGCCAGCTGCAGAACAGTGGCTTTGTTTCCAGACAGAGGGGTCATCAGGCTGTGCATGAGGGCCAGTGGAAAGCATTAAGGCTCTTCCAAAGTTTGGATCATCCAATCCTAAAGGAGGTGTCCGAGAACAAGACCTTGAAATTGTGTTTTTTCACTCTATTGACTGTAATGAAGAACTTCAGAGGATCAGGTCAGATGGAGACATCTGCATTGTACATGCTAAAAATTTTAAGCAGAAGAACATTGCCAAGACTTTTCCGCTATGTGGGAATCCGGCTTTTGCAGTCCCTTCTGTCGCTTGTTTCCTGGGGCTGGTTAGGACAATCATAGAATCATAGAATCATAGAATAACCAGGTTGGAAGAGACCCACCGGATCATTGAGTCCAACCATTCAATGGGTGAGTGATGCTAGATTTCCTCACACGCCTTCTCCCGGGAGCATCCGCATTTGCTGAGGATGAGAAGACAGTGCTCAGGATTTGCTCTGAACTCTAAAAAGCTCAGCAAACAAAATCCATGGAGGGGATATGCAGACTCCTGAAGGGAAATAACTGCTTGCAGGGAGAGGTGACTCTGGTGGGTAGGACAAGCTAGGGCTACCGGAGTCTATCCGGAGAAAAAAGTAGGTAAGAAAAGATATGGTGGCTCAGAAAGCTTTGCTCCCTGGAGAGCTGAGTAGAGAAAGGACACTTGGAACCTAGAACATAGGCTGAACTGGCTCCTGAAAGCTGCCATAGAATGAGTGTAGTTTCCAAAAATCATTAAAAATGAAGTGAATTCACTCTACAACAAAGCTTCTACAGTCAGTTTACCCATGTAAGCATGACAAGCTCCCAAAGGGCGTGCTCTGATTTCAGTAAACCACAGGTGCATGACACAGTGTGTTGGGCACAGGTAAGCAGCAAGATAACCTTCAGAAAAATGCAGAGAGAGAAACTGTGCTTTTTGCAGTGGGAGGCACGAGCCACTGAATTTTTGCAGGCTGCGTTGGCACAAGGTACTCTGGACTTTGCCCTCACTCTCTTTAGGGAAAACAAATCTTTCCAGGAGACTTCAAAACTGCTTTAGGAGAAGAAACATCTTGGCAATCCATCAGAGAACATAATGCACCAGAGGCACCTGAACATCTGACGGTAAGTCACTGAGAATTTCACAGCCACATTTTACTCTGAAAGACGGTCACTTTTGTAAATGTATCAGGCTAGCCAATTCCCACATGGCTTGATGTCCAGAAAAGCCCACAGATAATAGAATCATAGAATCACAGAATGGTTTAGGTTGGAAGAGACCTTAAATGTCACCCAGTCCCACCCCTGCCATGGGCAGGGACACCTCCCACTGGATCAGGGGCTCCCAGCCCCATCCAACCTGCCCTTGAACCCCTCCAGGGATGGGGCAGCCACCCCTGCTCTGGGCAGCCTGGGCCAGGGCCTCCCCACCCTCACATTTCTTCCTAAGGTCTCATCTCAATCTCCCCTCCTTCAGCTGGAAAACATTCCCCTCATCCTATCTCTTCACTATCAAGACCCCCTCCCCAGCTTTCCTGGAGCCCCTTTCAGCACTGGAAGATGCTCTGAGGTGTCCACAGAGCTTTCTCTTCTCCTGGCTGAACAACCCCAAAGCTCTTAGTCTTTCAAAGTTCATCCTGCTGGGACAGGACCAGTACTTACTTGTGTAGGAACAGCAGTTTTTGCTTGTGATCCTCTGCAGAAATGCCAGTTGCACATTCATGAAATTTCTAGAAAGAAATATTTTTTTTAAGCAAGTGCCTATCTGGAATTATAATGAGTGTCAGTGAAAATGGAGGAGTGCTGACCTTGGGAAGAGCAGCATCTGAGTGAACTTCGCTGAGACATCTCTCTGCTTCTACTTGATAACTTTGAGAGCATCTCAGCTGCTGATGTCCAGGGCCATCAAAGGCAGAATGACTTGCATCTTCAGAAGTTTGGATTTCGTGGCAGGCAAACCATTTAATCCTATTTGTTACAGCAGATTTACTGTCCTTTGTTCAAGTTACAAAGTTGTTGTGGGAGGAGAGGGAAAAAAAATCATTTATTTTGATGAAATAAAGGAGATAACAGGAAGGTCTAAAATACAGCTGCATCCCTATAACCTGGAAAGTGAACTCTGGGAGAAGTACGGCTGATATCCATATATTTGTGCTATTCTCTTTGCGATTCCGGACTGGCAGTGCAGGGTTGCAAAGCCCTTGGGGTGTATCATTAATTACCCCTCGCCACATGAAGCTGCCTGTACAGGTCTGAGGGGGAGCGGGATCTGCAAAAGGCTCTTCAGCCCAGCATGGATGTATGACACAGGCAAACGGTCACCTTCTCCCAGCGGGAAGAACCAAGGATTGTACGTGACTGATTGTGCTAAGCTCCAAGGAACTGAAAAACAAGGGAGGTTGTGGTCTTGTGGGAGCGCACTGGCAGCAGCCTGGGGGATGGTCACCTTCCCCTGTGGTGAGGTGACAGCTTTGTTGCTCGGGATGGAGTTGTCGCAGCTTAAATGCTGTGTGGGCACTTATTTAGCAGCTGCTCAGTGCACAGGAGAATGTGAACTGACACAAGGACTCTGCAGAAGAGAAACAACATTTAGATTTACCAGCCTGGCTCACAAGTGGCAAAACAGGAACAGTGATTAAACCCTAATCACAGGAAAACAAGAACTTATCATACAGCGCTAGACCTAGATTTCTCAAGGCAGCAAATCCAATACTCTGCTTTAGAGGAGGGTGAGGACACAGATGCACAAAAAATGTGCAGAGACAATCGAAGCGGTTGCTTGCCCTGCCAAAGCAAAAAAAAAGCATTCTCTCTTTTGCATGAAGACTAGAGACTCTTACTTTGTCTCATTTGTCTAATAAGCTCGTTAGCTGTAAGCCCTTTAGTTAGTTTGCTGTTCTTTTTAAGAGGGACTAAATTCTGAGACTAAATTCTATGTTGCCACTGTTCTGCAGTAACACCAACACGGCTGTTGCTGCGGCTGCTTAATGCTTATATTAAGAAAACTGCAAGATGGACAAAGAAATTAAGTTAATTAGAGCACCACACCCCCCTGAATTGTGCATTAGATGGAACTTCATAAGGGAAAGATGCCACAGACATGGAAAAGGTTGTGCTGGTTTTGGCTAGGGTAGAGTTCATTTTCTTCATAGGAGCTGGTTTGGGTCTCTGTCTTGGATTTGTGCTGGAAACAGCACGGACAACACAGGGATGTTCTTGTTATTTCTGAGCAGGGCTTACACAGAGTCAAAGCCTCTCTCTCCACCCCACTGGCAAGGGCTAGGGGTGCACAAGGGACTAGGTGGGACCAGTTGTTCAGGAATAGGGGTAAAATCTTTTCTGCTTATTGTAGCTTTTCAGGATACAGGAGTTAGACAACATCTGACACCTTCAGTAATTTCCAAACACTGCCTTCCACTAAACAATTACTGCATATCTACATTTCTTTCTTTTTAAAAAATATTTTTAAAGTTATTGTTAGTAAGACAGAGGCTAAGGTCCAAAAAAGGACCCCAAGACAGTCAAGAATCATTAACTAATCAGTTGGGTTTTTTTTACAGCACAAGCTAGCTGTTCAAAAAAACCCTCCAAACTAAAAATAAAAACTTGCGTAGCTTTGTATTGACTACATATTTCACTTACTGTACGTATTCTACCTGACAGAGACGTGTTCTGAATATGTAAGCTGAAAAAATCCTGACTTGTTAACCATATTTTGTTAAACAGATGCAGGACCAGAGGCAGCCAGCTGACAGAGCAAGATGGCATATTTAACAGCCATCATGTATTTCTACTCAGGAGGTCTGAGGTATGTAAGGCTTCAACAGAAATCAGTAATACGAAGGTCCGGGTTTTGTATTCTCACCAACTGGAAGCTTCTTTTCTTGCTACTTAATGCTAGCATCCTCAATGTCGTGCATATTTGCTGGAAACACAAGGACCCACAATGCTTAGCAAACACAACAGAAGGAGAAATAATTTAGAGACTGGGAAGCAGAACTGCAAAGCTGCAACCACATATGAATCAGGCAATGTCAATATCAATGCTGATCAGTATCTAAGGGGCAGGTTTCAAGAGGATGAGGCCGGACTTTCCTCAGAGGAGCCCAGAGATAGCACAACGAGCAATAGGCACAACCTGGAGCCTGGGAAATTCCACCAGAACATAAGGAAAGGCTTCTTCCCCATGCAGGTGATGGAGCCCTGGAGCAGGCTGCCCAGGGAGTGTTTAAAGTCTCCTTCTTTGGAGAGATCCAAACCTACATGGATATGCTTCTGGGCAATCTGCTGGAGGTGACCCTGCCGTAGTAGGAGTTGGACTGGATGAGCTCCAGAGAGAACTTTCCACCCCCACCATTATATTATTAAATCTTCTCTAGGCAACACAACTTCAAGGATGTGATTAAACACATCTAGGACAGCTGGTCTCAGCTGACCCAAGGGACACTCCACATCATAAGTCCTGACGCTCAGTATATAGAGCCAGGAAAACGAGAGAAGGTGTGTGCTGGGGGCATGTTTGAAGTGATGACATTTGTCTTCCCAAGTAACAATCACATGTGACTGATATCTGCTTTTTTTTGGAGATGGCCAACACCCCCCTGCTGGCTTTTGCTTTACCTGTTATACTGTCTATATCTCAACCCATAAGTTTTCTCACTTTTACTCTCCTGATTCTCTCCTTCACCTCGCCATGAAGGCAGAGAGTTGCTGTGTGAGAATGAGCTGCTGCCTGGGATTAAACCACAAGAAACACGCTGATGATCTTTACCAGATGTATCAAACATGTTTGGATCTTTGAACGCATTCCCAGCACTCCTTGTAGGAGAAGGTCTGCTTGGTGGCGTGTGGAGATGGCAGATCACATGTGCAGTGCCTGGGGCACTGGTAGGAGGAGGATCACAGAATCACAGAATCACAGAATAACCAGGTGGGAAGAGACCCACCGGATCATCGAGTCCAACCATTCCTATCAAACACTAAACCATGCCCCTTAGCACCTCATCCACCCATGCCTTAAACACCTCCAGGGAAGGTGACTCAACCACCTCCCTGGGCAGCCTGTTCCAATGCCCAATGACCCTTTCTGTGAAAAATTTTTTCCTAATGTTCAGCCTAAACCTCCCCTGGTGGAGCTTGAGGCCATTCCCTCTTGTCCTGTCCCCTGTCACTTGGGAGAAGAGCCCAGCTCCCTCCTCTCCACAACCTCCTTTCAGGTAGTTGTAGAGAGCAATGAGGTCTCCCCTCAGCCTCCTCTTCTCCAGGCTAAACACCCCCAGCTCTCTCAGCCGTTCCTCATCAGGCCTGTTCTCCAGCCCCCTCACCAGCTTCGTTGCTCTTCTCTGGACTCGCCCCAGAGCCTCAACATCCTTCTTGTGGTGAGGGGCCCAGAACTGAACACAGGATTCGAGGAGCGGTCTCACCAGGGCCGAGTCCAGAGGGAGAAGAACCTCCCTGGACCTGCTGGTCACGCCGTTTCTGATCCAAGCCAAGATGCCATTGGCCTTCTTGGCCACCTGGGCCACTGCTGGCTCATGTTCAGTCGCTATCAACCAACACCCCCAGGTCCCTCTCCTCCAGGCAGTTTCCAGCCAGACTTCTCCTAGTCTGGAGCTGCTCAGGGTTGTTGTGCCCCAAGTGCAGGACCCGGCATTTGGCCTTGTTAAACCTCCTGCCGTTGGTCTCAGCCCATGGATCCAGCCTGTTCAGACCCCTTTGGAGCCTCCCGACCCTCCAGCAGATCGACACTTCCACCCAGCTTAGTGTCATCCGCAAACTTGCTCAGGGTGCACTCGATGCCTTCATCCAGGTCATTGATAAAGACATTGAACAGGGCTGGACCCAGCACTGAGCCCTGGGGAACCCCACTGGTAACTGGCCTTCAGCATGATAACACCGGAGAGCCAGCTAGGAATGGGATCTGATGAGAGCCCACATCAAGGAGAACAACACATTGAGGGTTAGTGGGAAGAAAATCAGGTAGGAAAGGAGAAAACTTCACTGTGGCTTAGTTTGACTTGCACCAATTTTCTAATTATGTTTAAAAGGCACTTAAGTAAGTGTGATGAAATTATGTGTTCTGATCTACTGCGTAGTTGGACGAATTCATAAAGGTGTATAAAATATTCCTTGTAACAAATGAAAGGGGAGTGGTAATTCTGGAGAACAAAATTACATGAGAAGAAGGTAATTGCACATAATCTTACACTGGATAATAGTACCTTAAACATGGTTATTGGGATGTAAAAGTCAGTAAAAGAAATGTTCAAGTTTTTGAACAGGTCTCCTGAGGTAGAGGGAACCAGATCCCAGAAAAAGTGATAACGTGTTACAGAGTAAACTCCGTAGTCTTCTGCCTTGAGTGCTGCACAGCATCTTGGGGCTAGAGAAGGAGAAGCCTATTTGTTCATACTGGGTGAGATGTACAAAGGAAATCGTACATGATGGAAAGCATCATCTTGGAGCTGAACTCTCTGGCCCCAGGGCAGACTCCACGTGCTGATCAGAGGATCAGCTCTACCAGCAACTGGCAGACACCAGATTTTCATTGCATGCACAGGAACAGAAATCTCTTCCAGCCCAGAGAGCACTTTTAATCCCTCACCTTCAGGGTCACACTCGCTCTTGTAAGTTCTTAGCCCATGAATCTCCAGGTCTTTCCTGGCACAGTAGAAGGGATAGGGTTTGGCTGAGGAAGGCAGTAGGTTTTACTAAAAAAAATGTGTGTGTGAAAACGCTTGATGGCACTAAGCCAAAGAGCTAAGCCAGGGCTGATTTTTAATCTCCGTTGCAGCACCTGATTCAGTGGGAGGTGTCTCTGCCCATGACAGGTGGTTGGAATTGGATGATCTTTAGAGTCCCTTCCAACACAAACCGTTCTATGATTCCATTCTATGACCTACCTCAGCTTTTAGGATCTGGGTCTGACTTGAAGACACACCCTGGGACTTGGGTCTGGGGCTGTAGGAAAAAGACGAAGATTTTTCCATAATCTAAGGGAAGAGGGCACCTGAGCAGCTCAGGCAGTCGTAGCCTATCTTCCCAAGGCAGGTTGCAGTGACTTAACTGGGCATTTGTTTCTCCTAGGACCTAGATTTGGTTTCTCTGGTCTCAGTACCCCGCTCACCTCCCGAAAGACCAGCAACGCTTACTTCTACTGGTGTGGAGGTCGCTTGTTTTAAGGCACACGCCAGCCTTTTTGTCCCTCAGGATCTGCATTCACATTGAAAGCAAGAAATGAGTTTTGCGTTGAGAACTTGCTCACCCATTTGTGAAGCTCATAAACCCCCAGCACACAGCACAGCACAATTGGCAGTCTGTTCCTGAAGAAGCTCCAGGCAAAAATAAGAGGGATTGCATGTCAGAAGAAAGCACAGTGCTTGCCTATTTTCTGCTTGGTTCACATCAGTCCTAACATTTGCAGGGAAGTTGGAAAAAGTACACAATTGCCATATAACTCTGCTGGACAGCTCGAGAGAGAAAGACTGCTTCTAATGCTCTGTCTTTGCTCATTTAGTTTCATGTGCAATTCTGCAAGGCTTATTATGTTTTCACTACTAGAATACATGCAAAATCCAAATAGAAAATCAAGATACGGAACTTGTGAACTTCAAAGGTGTTCAGTGACTCTTTGAAACCTCTGGACTGCAATGCCGTGGTTGTACCCTCAGTCTTGTTTGCTTTTTAGCCTTAGGCTGACAAATCCAAATGTTATACATTCTACAAATTAGAAAATTTACCTGCTTCCCCCTGGCCACAGTTTCCCATAGCACATAAAGTCATGTGCTGGGTGACAGGTTCCAGTCCAGCTTGTGATATTCTTGGTCACCTAGACTCACGTGTGTGGTTGTTTCCCATGCTTTGAAGTCAATAGTGAAGTTCTTCAGGGAAAGGTCTTCTCCCCAAAGGACAATTAGAATCTCGGAGAGAAACTCTCATCACAAAGTGGCTACAAGTTTTGACTAGAATTATCACCATATGTTGCTCTGTGTGTTCAAATAGAAAGGGTCTTGGACACATCCTGGCAGAAGCCTTGGTTCTGTTTAAAACAGAAGCCTGCATTTGCTCAGCTTGCTATTTCCTTGGAGCCAAATCCGTATTTAGAGTTAAGGCTTTTTTGTATTTGTAAAACTAGTCTTTGGAGGAGGAAAAGCGTTTCTGCTACTCAAGGAAACTGCAGACACTCAAGGAAACACTGATTTTGGAAGGGCAGTTTTTAGAAACAGGTTGTGAGGAGCCACTTAGAGCTTACATTGAGAAGAGTGTTGTGTGGAACTGCAGAAATATGTAATTGCATGTTGGAGTGTGGTGGGAGAGCAGAAGGGAGAAAATCCATCCCCAAGTACAAGTGCCTGCTGTATGAAGTCCTTTCTCTTTCAGTAAGGGCTGCTCTCTTTCAGTATTCCTGATAATGGATGAGTCCTGCACTTGGGGCACAACAAACCTGTGCAGAGCTCCAGGCTAATGGGGGAATGGTTGGAAAACTGCGCAGCGGAAAAGGACCTGCGGGTGTTGGTTGGCGGCAGCTGAGTATGACCCAGCAGTGGCCCAGGTGGCCAAGAAGGCCAACAGTGCCTTGGTTTGGATCAGCCCTGGTGTGGCCAGCAGGAGCAGGGGAGAGATCTTCCCCCTGAACTCAGCACTGGTGAGGTTACATCTCGAATCCTGATTCAGTTTTGGTCCCCTCACTCCAAGAAAACATTGAGGGGCTGGAGTGTGTCTGGACAAGGGAACAGAGCTGGGGAAGAGGCTGGAGCATAAGGGTTCTGGGGAGGGTCTGAGGGACCTGGAGCTGTTTATCCTAGAGAAGAGGAGGCTGAGGGGAGACCTCATTGCTCTC
Organism: Phaenicophaeus curvirostris; assembly: GCF_032191515.1. Classification (NCBI taxonomy): domain Eukaryota; kingdom Metazoa; phylum Chordata; class Aves; order Cuculiformes; family Cuculidae; genus Phaenicophaeus; species Phaenicophaeus curvirostris. The sequence goes on from NC_091431.1 coordinate 75,568,429, forward strand.
TGTAGCTCCCTGAAAGGAGGGTGTGGAGAGTTGGGTGTTGGTCTCTTCTCCCAAGTAAGGAGTTACAGGATGAGAGGAAATGGCCTCAGGTTGCGCCAGGGGAGGCTCAGATTGGGAATCAGGAAAAATGTCTTCACTGTCGGAGTGGTGAAGCACTGGCACAGGCTGCCCAGGGCAGTGGCTGAGTTACTGTCCCTGGAGGTGTTCAAAAAACATGTAGATGTGGCACCTGGGGACATGGTTTAGTAGGTGCTGTGGTGTTGGGCTAATGGTTGAACTTCATGATGTTGCTGGTCTTTTCCAGTCTCAGTGATTCTACGGTTCTCTGACCAGATGAGACTTATCATACAGTTATCTCACCTCCCAGAATACTTACTGGGAACAGAAGATGGAAGCAAGGCTGTTCAGAGAAAATCCCTTTGTGCATCTGTGGGAGTCGGGACGTGGAGGTGTCTGACCACCAGAGAGAAAGTCGTCATTATGAGAGCTGTGTTGAACATTCAGCCTGTATTTTTGGTGCACAGGCAGGAGAAGTGATGGTTCTACTAAGATCACAGAGAAGACAGGTCAAAGGGGAAGTAAGGGAAAAGAAAAGACCAAAATATGAGCAAAATGGGAGAAAAACAGCAGAGGCAAGTTCCACACAAAGAGCAACAAGTGCCAGAATGAAGGGATGTCTCACAAAGCCAGATCAGATGATTTGATGTGTGAATCTCCTGGGGACAACAACGGGAACACCCTTGAGAGCGGGAATGGTGAGGATGGTGGAGCAATGTCAATCCATCCATTAAGAGGATGGCAGGGCACCTTCTCCAGGGCCCTCGTCGTGAAGTCTGGCCTGGGCTATTTCTGCAGAGAAACCCTGCGTGCGCAGGAGTCTTTGGGTAGAATTGTAGAATCATAGAATCACCAGGTTGGAAAAGACCCACTGGATCATCCAGTCCAACCATTCCTATCAAACACTAACCCACGTCCCTCAGCACCTCGTCCACCCATCCCTTAAACCCCTCCAGGGAAAGTGACTCAACCCCCACCCTGGGCAGCCTCGGACAGGGACCAATGACTCTTTCTGTGAATTTTTTTTCCTAATGTCCAGCCTGACCCTCCCCTGGTGGAGCTTGAGGCCATTCCCTCTCGTCCTGTCCCCTGTCACTTGGGAGAAGAGCCCAGCTCCCTCCTCTCCACAACCTCCTTCCAGGAGAGCAATGAGGTCTCCCCTCAGCCTCCTCTTCTCCAGATAGATGATGAAGTAATTTTCTAGAACACTTGCGCTTGACCAGTGGAAATTCACTCCTTCAACTAGTTGTCTGAGCTCCTTGGCTTTCGCTTTCTGCCCAATGCATGCTTTTCCAGCAACCAAAATGTTATGGAAATGTGTGCATGTCCTGTTTGCAGGAAAAACAGGTGGAGAGCAGCCAAGTAAGCTCTACAAAATTGGGATTCCTTGGCTGCTGGCAACGCTTTTGCTGGTGTGGAGACCACAGTTTGACCTAAGGCATGACACGCTCTAATTAAGCCAAAGTACTGATTGCAGGCAGAGCTTATTGGTTCGCTGGTTATTTTAAAGGAAAACATCCGAGCTGAAGACTTCTGCCTGGGATTTGAAACCTGTTTTCCCTGAGGTGTACTGTACGTAAATGATGGAGCAGTTGATTCTTGCTCATCCAATATTCATGCTTAAGAGAAGATGCAGCCAGTGCCATCACAATGGGTGCATGTTCTTTCTCTGCCAGAGAAGGCTGCCTGGCCATGACCCTGGATGATGAGTATCCTTTATCCAGACTTCACAATCAAGTACACCCAGTGATGCCAGACCGTGATGCCAGACTTGAGGGGAGACCTCATTGCTCTCTACAACTACCTGAAAGGAGGTTGTGGAGAGGAGGGTGCTGGCCTCTTCTCCCAAGGGACAGGGGACAGGACGAGAGGGAATGGCCTCAAACTCCACCAGGGGAGGGTCAGGCTGGACATTAGGAAAAATTTTCACAGAAAGGGTCATTGGTCCCTGTCCGAGGCTGCCCAGGGAGGGGGTTGAGTCACCTTCCCTGGAGGGGTTTAAGGCACGGGTGGATGAGGTGCTAAGGGACATGGGTTAGGGATTGATGGGAACGGTTGGACTCGATGATCCTGTGGGTCTCTTCCAACCTGGTTATTCTATGATTCTATGATTCTATGCTCTCATCCTGGACAGCCAGTGGCTGGGGCTGCTGCAGGGCTTCTTGGGGTCTCAGCACCCAATCCTGAAGTGCTTAGCACTTTTGAACAGTGACAAATTACCTTGAAACAGCCCAAAACCTTGAAGCAGCCCAAAACCTCCTAGACATCAATATACCCACAAGATCCAGCACCCTCACTGCCCAAAGTTAACTGGAACGGCTAAATACTTTTTTCTTAACATTTCGCTCCAAATTATGAATTTTCTGGGTTACATCAAGAATGGCCAGTGCTGGATTTGGCTGCCTTTCAGCCCTTCTTATGCCTATAAAGTTTAATATAGCCCTCGTAGCTGCTCTAGATTCAGCATTCTGAGCCCTAGCATTTCTTGCTTCTAAAGGATTGGTGCTGATCCTCAGCTGCAGGATCTCCCCATGGTGCTGCCAGCCTCAGGGCTGACTTGTGTGGTCTGAGCCTACAGTCCCTTCATTTTGCTTTCCGATTCCCTCCTCTTTAGATAACTTTTTCTCAACAAATTTTCCTGCAACATTAGATCTTTGGAAGTGTCATAGAATCCAGGTTAGAAGGGATCTCAAAGCCCATCCATTTCCACCCCTGCCATGGGCAGGGACACCTCCCACTGGATCAGGGGCTCCAAGCCCCATCCAACCTGGCCTTGACCCCTTCCAGGGATGGGGCAACCACAACATCGCTGGGCAATCTGGGCCAGGGCCTCCCCACCCTCACAGGAAAAATTTCTTCTTAAAATCTCATCTCAATCTCCACTCTTGCAGCTTTAAACCACCCCCATCATCCCGTCTCTGTGCTCCCTGATGCAGAGCCCCTCCCCAGATTTCCTGGAGCCCCTTTCCATACTGGAAGGTTGCTCTAAGGTCTCCCTGGCTTTCCTGCATTTAAAACAATCCTCTGCACACAATCCCCCCAGGCAGCTCAATGTCTTGCAGGGAGCACAATCCCCACAAGCAGCTCAGTCCCCGCAGGCAGTTTAGTCCCTTGCAGTCAACTCAATCCATTGCAGGCAGCTCAATCCCTGCAGGCAGCTCAATCCCCGCAGGCAGCTCAATCTCTGTAGGCAGCTCAATCCCCACAGGCAGCTCAATCCCTACAGGCAGCTCAATCCCCGCAGGGAGCACAATATCCACAAGCAACTCAATCCCTGCAGGCAGCTCAGTCCATTGCAAGAATCTCCATCCCTGCAGGCAGCTCAATCCCCGCAGGCAGCTCAATCCCCGCAGGCAGCTCAGTCCAAGCAGGCAGCTCAGTTCTTGAAGGCAGCTCAATCCCAACAGGCAGCTCAATCCCTCGCAGGCAGCTCAGTTCTTGCAGGCAGCTCAATCCCTGCCAGCAGCTCAATCCCTGCAGGCAGCTCAGTCCCTGCGGGCAGGTCAGTCCCTTGCAGGCATCTCCATCCCTGCAGGCAGCTCAATCCCTGCAGGCAGCTCAATGCCTACAGGCAGCTCAATGCCTACAGGCATCTCAATCCCTCTCAGGCAGCTCAGTTCTTGCAGGCAGCTCAATCCCTTGCAGGCAGCTCAGTCCCTGCAGGCAGCTCAATCCCTTGCAGTCAACTCAATCCATTGCAGGCAGCTCAATCCCCGCAGGCAGCTCAATCTCTGTAGGCAGCTCAATCCCCACAGGCAGCTCAATCCCTGCAGGCAGCTCAATCCCTGCAGGCATCTCAATCCCTGCAGGCAGCTCAGTTCTTGCAGGCAGCTCAATCCAAGCAGGCAGCTCAATCCCTACAGGCAGCTCAATCCCTGCAGGCAGCTCAGTTCTTGCAGGCAGCTCAATCCAAGCAGGCAGCTCAATCCAAGCAGGCAGCTCAATCCCTTGCAGGCAGCTCAGTTCTTGCAGGCAGCTCAATCCAAGCAGGCAGCTCAATCCCTGCAGGCAGCTCAATCCAAGCAGGCAGCTCAATCTGTTGCAGGCAGCTCAATCCCTGCAGGCATCTCAATCCCTGCAGGCAGCTCAGTTCTTGCAGGTAGCTCAATACAAGCAGGTAGCTCAATCCAAGCAGGCAGCTCAGTCCCTTGCAGGCAGCTCAGTCCCTTGCAGGCAGCTCAATCCCTGCAGGCAGCTCAATCCCTGCAGGCAGCTCAATCCCTGCAGGCAGCTCAGTCCCTTGCAGGCAGCTCAATCCCTGCAGGCAGCTCAGTCCCTGCAGGCAGCTCAGTCCCTTTCAGGCAGCTCTGTCCCTTGCAGGCAGCTCAATCCAAGCAGGCAGCTCAGTCCCTTTCAGGCAGCTCAGTCCCTTGCAGGCAGCTCAATCCCTACAGGCAGCTCAATCCAAGCAGGCAGCTCAATCTGTTGCAGGCAGCTCAATCCCTGCAGGCATCTCAATCCCTGCAGGCAGCTCAGTTCTTGCAGGTAGCTCAATCCAAGCAGGTAGCTCAATCCAAGCAGGCAGCTCAGTCCCTTGCAGGCAGCTCAGTCCCTTGCAGGCAGCTCAATCCCTGCAGGCAGCTCAATCCAAGCAGGCAGCTCAGTCCCTGCAGGCAGCTCAGTCCCTTTCAGGCAGCTCAGTCCCTTTCAGGCAGCTCAGTCCCTTGCAGGCAGCACAGTCCCCGCAGGCCCCGCCGCCCCCGCTCAGCCTCTCGGTCACTTCCCCTCGCGGCCGGCAGGGGGCGCCCCGCTCCCCGCTCCGCCCGCGCCCCCTCGCTCCCGCATCCCTCCCTGCATCCCTCCCTCCATCCCTCCCTCCCTCCTTCCATCCATCCATCCCTCCCTCCCTCCCTCCCTCCCTCTCTGCCTCGCTCCGTCCCTCCCCCCGCCCCGGTCCGGGCTGCCGGGCGGCGGCGCCCGTAACAAGTGCGGATCCGCGTCGCTCCCTCCGCTCCCCCGGCGCCTGCGGGCGGAGGCTGAGCCGCGCTCTCCTCCCGGCTCCGCTCCCGCTTATTTTTCATTTTTCCTGCTTTTCTCTCTTATCACTTCGCCCGGTGCCGTCGCGACGCGTTGGATGCTCGCCGGACGGCTGTTCTGGGGCTTTTTTTTAGCGGGGCAGGGTATTCTCCGTGTGTTTTTCCAGCGGTGGGAAGACCTTCTCCATCCTTCCCGTCTCCTTGAGTTAGTTCCCGTGCCCCATCGGGAGCATCGCATCCTCCTGGACTGAAAGCAACTTTTTTTCCCTCCCTCCGCACCCTTTTTCCCGGTCATTAGGGGGAAAAAAAACAAAAACAAACCACCCCAAAACCAACGCATCCCAAGGAGGAGGAGGAGGAGGAGGAGAAGAGGCTGTTCGTGCATCTGTGGCTGCTGCTGCTGCTCAGGACCCGGCTCTGGGAGCGCCTCGAAATATGGAGACTAGTGTTGGATGTGCCTGGGTACCAAAGCTGGCTGCTCTCCTCCTTTTCGGGTGCGCGCTGTCCGTCCTGCATCCTCGCGTCTCCGGTAAGTCAGCTCTGCTTCTCCTGCCTTGGCTCTGGGATGCGCAGGAAAATTCCCTCCTCGCCGTGGAGTGCGATGTGCCCTTTTTTCCCTTGTGCTCATGGACTTTTCTCACCCTCTGCAAGCATGACTTGGGATTTTTTGGTTTTTTTTTTTTATTTTTGTGGAGAGGGTGATGTGTGTGTGCTGTTGTTGCTCGGTAGTGTGAGCTTTTCGCATCCCTTCCCAGGGATGGGAAAGGGGGAGCCAGGGTTAGAAACACCTTGTGCAGCGCTGGAGAGAAAGGGCAGCCCTAGAAAGAAGAAAATCCGTGGAAAAAAAATAAAGAAGAAATGTGGCAGGCGGTAGCATAATAGGTGTTCGCGTGCTGTGCGGCGGCAGGGTTAGTTCCCAGTTCTTTTTTGCACCTGATCCCACTTGCGACTGGATGTATTTGCCTATAGCTTTTTGGGTCTGTGTGCTGAATTCCAGGGAAGGGGTTGCCTCCACTGGGTAAAGGAATAAGGGCAGCAGAAGAGTTAGCAAGGCAGAAAAACGCAGTTATCTCTAAAGCATCTTCCAACTCTATTAGGCTGCGATTCTTCAGGGCTGCTCCTCTCCCGCCGCACTTGGCAGGCATGTTTTCTAATTAAAAATGGCAAAGCCAGTTGTGTGTGGAGCTGGGGTCAGGGAGGAAGAGAGGGAGCTGGCACGGTGATGCTTTGGGGCTACTGGTGCGGGAGGGTTGATGAGGGCTCGGCGGTTACACAGATCTCTTATTCAGAAAGAGAGAAAAGAGAAATGAGAGTGCGAGCCAAGAAGTGCTAAGAACTAAGAAAGTGCAGCTTTGATTTGCAGGAGGCTTGGGGTTGTGAGTGCCTGGTGGAGGGAGAGGCGTGCAAAGAAATATTGTTCTCCGGCGCTCATTTAATTTTCTCCAAAAGAAAAAAAAAAAGGAGAAACACTTCAGCAGGAGAAACCCTGGGAAAGGGGGAGTCTGGAAAGCGCAGGAGGGGATCCAGGCACACAGCTGTGCACAGCGCTTTTGCAGCAGCGACAGAGGAACAATGGGAACCAACTCCCCACACCGCGCACACCAGCGCCGAGGCAGGTTTTTGTGATGGGGAAAGTGCTGCATAAGAAGTGGTTTGCAGAAACATCCCCGGTGTCTCCTGGCAAAGCTCGGGTTGTCGCCTGCGTGCGAATGGCAATCGCCCGCGGAGGTGGTGCCACCTTCGCACAAACCGGTGTCTCCTGTGACCATCCTGATTTTGGGGAGTTAGCAAGTAAACTGGTGGATGCTGCTCTCCCAGACCAGGAGGTTTATTTTGCACGCGCGTCGGTGCGTGCCAGTGCCTGCATGTCCCCAGCATTGTCCTCTGCAGTGACTTGTGTGGAAGGTGGGACCTGGGCAGGGGGAGCGGGATAAGGAATAGGTGCCCCCCTTGCCTTTCCAGCTCCAAGGCTGGGAGTCAGGAGACATGGCAGTGGTCCTCCTTCATGAGAGATGATTGACTTGCAGGCTGCTTTGCTGCTGAAGGGAGGGAGGGAGAGCCTCTATATGTGAGCGCCTGAGGAGGGAAGGAAGCTGTGTGCTGTGTCAGGGGCCAAACGTGCTGCAAACCCATTGCTTCCATCGTCATTGCTTTGTGGTACGTGGGAGAAACAGGCTGTTTTCCACCTGCGTGCCTCGTTTTGTGCATTTCGTATTTCACCTGTGATACACAAGGGTCTACTGCACCGATTTTGGAGGTGGAATCTTTGTGTCGCACCCAGTTCCTTGTGCTGAGCCTCACAAGCTGCAAATGGGCAAAGTTTTCCCAGCATCGCAGCTCCAGGGGCCCTTGTGAGTTTGTGCTTTTCCAAGCATCCCTGTCGCCATCCCAAGTCACCTGACAGAACCCAATCAAGCGGATCCTGCCCCTCTTGGACGAGGCTGTGGCACCTCCTTGGCTCTCCCACTCCACCTGAGAGCTGTTGCGCTGCGAGCAGGAGGTGCGGGCAGCACGCTGTGGCCCCCACGCAGCAGGGTACGGGCAGGCAGCAAGCGCTGGTAACAAAGGGCTCCTGGAGATGCTGCACAACACCGCCGGCTCCTCTCCTGCTCCCTTCCCACAGCCCAGAGCGGCTGAGGGTGTGCAGGGGGGCATTCAAAACTTTGGTACCCAAGGGCAGCGGTGCATCCACACAAGGACACGCTGCTTCTGCAGCGGAGTCGAGTCTTGCACCTGTCATTTGAAAACGTTTTAGGGAATGGAACAAAAAGTAAAGCGGACTGCTCCTGGTTAAAAACATGTATATGCAAGTGGAAGAACAGGTGATGGGTAGTGCTTGCCATTTTGGAAAGAGACCATGGAAAACGTGTTCCCTGATGAAGGCAGATGCAAATTATGTAGTGCCTGATTGCTATGGTGCCGTAGCATTTGTTCTGTGCAGGTATTAAGGTCACCACAAAATACTTACCCCTTCTTTTTTTTTATTTTTTTCTGTGTGTAGATGGGAATTGAACTCAGCCTCAGAGGGTTTTTTGTGAATGGCTTCTGTGTTTGGTGTCTTTGACTCCCACTAGGTCTTGGTGAGGAATTCAGCGTTGGTGCAGCCTGTCAGAGCCCCGCGATGCCTGGGTACTATGGCAATCACTTTTGTGAGTGGTGCAGTATAAATCACCAGTGACCTGTCACCGCATCCATCTCACACGCGCTGCAGCTGCCCTCGGTGTTGGGAGGTGTGTGAGCCACCATAAGTATTATCAGAGTGGGACACCCTCTGTGCACTCGCGAGAGCATTTTTAAAAATGGAAATGAGCTTTGGGGAGGATGAACAATTTACATTTGTTTACTCTTCTTCTTTCTATAGTTTGTTGAATATTTTTTGTATTCGGCTCTTCTTATTTTTTATCTTTTCATCCTCACTCCCGCCTTCTCCACACCCAGATGAATACCAGGCCAATGCTGACTTCAAATACAGTCAGGAATGTTTGTTTGCAATGAGATTATGCCAACTGTAATGATACTTAGATTTCACTTGGTTCATTTATCCTTCATTGCTACTCCGTTTGTCCTTCCCAATACAAATCTTGGCGTGAAAGGTCAATTCCAGAGCTCGACACATGGCAGTGCCATCAAGATATTGTCCATGTATTCTTCTGCTTGTCAGAACGTGTCTTTAATTGCTGGTTTTATTCTGGGACAGTAAGGTCTTTGGGGCAGGACCGTAAGGGCTTTGCTGTGCAGGTTCACAGCAGGATTGTTGTCTGCAGTGAGGGCTTCCAGGATCAAAATGATTAATACATACATCTCTGCTTCTCAAACGTAGAGAGGAAAACCTGTGGGACTTATCTTTCCAGATAAGTCTTGCAATCTAGAGGAGTTCTTCACATCATCGGGCCAGGCTTAAATTCAGAGCTAGCGTGCTGACCTTGCTGTTTGTACTTCCCTGGAAGTGATGGAGGAGCAAGTGCTGCCTTCTCCCAGCCTTGTTTTGCATCCCTGTCCTGTCTCACCTCTTGACTGGGTGCTGTATGTGGGCATTTCCTCACAGCCTGATGTTTTAACACCATCCCGCAATAACCCAGGCTCTGCCTGAGCTTGTCCCTGAAGCACGTGCTGCGTGAGGTGCCTGGATTGGCCTCTTCTAACAGGAGCGTATTGTCAATCCTGTGACATGGCAGCTAAAACAACTCTTTCACTCCTTCATCAGTCACTTAGCACATGGATTTTCCGCGAGATGTGCTTTAGAGGGCCAGTATCGTGGGTTTTTTTAAATGTTATTTTAATGAGATAAAATAACGCCACAAAATGTATATACAGCTGCAAGAATAAAGCTCTGCGATGGGTTTGCACCTCCACTTTTGCTGGAAAGGGTTGTAGAGATTTCAGCAAATACACAAGTGTGGAAGTAGTTTGCCCTTTCCTGATGTTTCAACATCTTCCCAGAGTAAAGCTGGCCGGCTTCTTTCCATGCTAGCCCAAGAGAAGGCTTTGCTGTGCAGGTAGGGATGCCCGGACTCGAAGGATACGCATGAGCCAACAGGTAGGTTCTGGCCTCAAGTTTGCTATTGCGAATCCCTCGATTGATGCCATTTACAGGAATACACTTCGTGTATTGAACGAAGTAGTTGTGAAGGCAGCTGACATGCAAAGAAGGGACCACATTTTTACATCCCTGATTTTCCATTCTGCTGAAGTGCAGATCTGTAACAGCATGAGTCAGTGCAGCCAAGTCTCTTTGTTGTAGTACAAATAGATGGAAATTTCTTAAAATGTTCGCCTTGCCTGAATAAAAAGTATACTGACAAATTCCACTGAGACTTTCATGATTAATTAACTAAAGGCAAAAAAATTCACTTACTCTGTTAAAATTATCCCTTGGGTGAAACATTGACCTAATTTTTTTCCTTCCATTGGAATCCAAAGTAAACACATTGGCCCTGTCCTCCTTTCCCTTCCATCCCTCTTACCGCAGACATGGTGCTGTGGGTGGGATGGAGGTGCTGCTGCCCAGGAGGGAGAACATCAGCTTGGGATGGTGATACCCAGGTCTGCAGGACGCAGAGTGGTCCCTGCTCCTCTGCAAGGCGTCTATCACCAGCTGATCTTTGCTGTCTCTGGAGTCTCTATACACCCTGAACTTTAATTTGCTCGGGGGGATTCTGTTCTCCGTGCTGGCCTGAAAACTCATCTTCTGTCAAATCAGTGCCACAGCGTTCCCCGTCTGAACCGTGGGGTTGCACCATGGGCAGAGCTGAGCTCCGGTGGTTTGCAGGGAACTGGCTTCAGTAACAGCGTTTGTGCTGTTTTCTACCCCGCACCCTGGCTGCTTTAAAGAATCTCCTCTCAAATGCCTGTTGTGGGGACAGGATAAATTGTTACTGGTTCTGGTCCTTGGGAAATAAACCTACTCAATGCGTCCATTGCCTATCTCCTCCTCCCCATCCCCTTCTATAAGCTTCACAGCCTCCTTTACCACTTCTGCTGTTGAAAAGCTGCAGTGGTCTCCCCTGCAAGGTAAAAGATGCTTAGGAATCATTTTTAATATGTGTGGGGAGCCTTGGACATTTGAGATTTGCTCCTTTTGGGTCTTCTGCACCACCTCCTGTAAGGAAAACTACCCAACTGTAGAAAGTGATGACTGAAAGCAAAACGTACCTCCTGATTTCCAACAGTAAATTCACTGGTAAAACAGAATATATTATTCCTGAAAGGTAACATATCAGATAATAGTAAACCTAGCAGAATTGTTTCTTTCTGGCAACATTTCTCAATTTCAGCTTTGATGTGAAGGGCTACAGCTAAATTGGGCTAATGACAGAACATCTCACTCGAGAGTTTGGAGATGTCTGTGCTATAAAGGAAGTTGAATTCTCAGAGAGGCACGATAAACACATAGTTAAATGTCTCAATTTCTGTCTGGGTTGATGGCAGTCATTTGTCGATGGTAATGCCAATATGTGCTGTAATTTTATAAATGTTCTGAAGTATTCAAAATACACTGAAAACTGCTCTAAATTGCTACCCGAAGTTTCAGCAAAATATTGGTTGTCAAATAGAGAAGCTGAAGGAACGGCGTCTTCTTGAAAATCACATTGCTGGCTGAAAACTGGTTATCTTCTTGCCCTGTGAAGCAGACTTGGAAACAGCGAGGCTGCTGATGTTTTGGTGATTTTTGTTTATTTCTATGGTGCTTTACAAACCACCAGATTCACTGAATTGATTGCATGCACCCTACCCATGGTCACAATTTTCCAGGGTCAAGGGATCACAAGATGCCTCCTCTTCCTGCTTTGAAGCAGAAGGTGAACCACCACTGCCACAGACTTCGTCCATTCCAGAGTTTTGATATCAACTTCCATCCCTCTTGGGAAACTTTGACTCAATGAAACAGATACTCACAGCCCTTCTCTTCGGGCGTCTTACTGCAAGGTTAGAAGGTGACAAAAATAGGTAGAGTGTAAAATAAAGACACTGGAAATACACAGAACAACTCCTACTCCGTGAATGTAGCTTCAGGGCAGAGAAACAACCCCTAGACACTAGCCCCGGTGTTGATGGAAACATTTGTTTTAGCTGGAGAGGGTAGGGTGGTTGGACACTTAATATGACACTGCGTTACAAAACACAGAATTTATTCAAGTGTTGGAGGTGGTGCTTGCACGATACGGACCTTCTGTGGGAGGAGGATGTACTGTGGGAGGTGAGGCTGCTCGTTAAGGGAGTGGATGGAGAGCTTTATAAATTGCAGGGTTACGACTCTTTCGAGAGGCTCTGCAGATTAGCTGAGCTCAGGTCAGCTCTTCAGTCGCCAGAATCACTCTACAATGAGTGACAGCCTCCAAGACCATATTTTCATCATTTTTATATAATAATAGTTTCACAGCCTGCTGTCCATGTTCTTTACACCCTGTCAGTCTATGGGGCTTTGGATGTGCTGATGGGGACTGCGTTTGTCCTGCACAGGTGAGGAGCTACATTTCTGTATTGCCAAGTTGCCTTTGCTTATTGCTTTCCCTCCCCTCCTCAATATCACAGCAGTGCTCTTGTCTCTTGTTTCTCAAGTTTTTGTTTACTCGCACTATATTCCTTCCACTGTTGCCGCTGCCCGATGCTCTTTCAAATCTCAGTGCAGCTCTGCGTGTACAGGCTGGTTTGGTAGAAGCAGCAGCAAGGTTACTCTTGGGTATGGGCAGTTTCTACAACAAAAGATTAAAAAAAAGAGAGAGATTATAGTGTTATAAATTGGACTAAAGCTAACCACTATTTTGCAGTTCCCTGCTTGCTCTTGGGCACACAGAATAAAGAGAGGTTGACATAAAAAACAGCAGCAGACAGTTTGTATCTTCCTCCTGACTATTCTCAGGTGCAAGTCTCAAGGCAATACAACGAAGGAGAAGTCCTCGTGTGAGCCCTGCGTGTGATACACTTGTGCATGTGCTTGAGATCTTGTGGCCAGGATGTTAATAGACAGTATTTCCACTACAGGAGGAATCATTTGCTCTGTTCTACATATGGTCAATTCATATAACTTCTCCTATTTACCTTGCAGTGATGCGATGGGCTGGAGAACAAATTTTCTCCCTTGGCATGGCTGGTTGCATTCGCTGGATTACTTTTTGCTTGCTTGTTTTTCCTTTGTTTCTTATTTTAATTTGCTTGGCTTCAGCTTCTTGCTGTGCCTTTCCCCAGTAAATCAGCAGAGAGTTCTCCCTGAGAAGGTGTGATGTACGGTGAAGGCACATCTTCATATCCTTTCTGACAAGCCGAACAGATTGATCCTGGATGGATGCTCCGGTACTGCCCTGCAGGGCCAGGCAGCCTGATCTGCCTGTGCTCCTCTGCCTACACTTCCAGAGCCCGCGCCCATCCCTGGATCATCCCGCACCGATAGCCGAGCCGCCAGCAGGCACAATCCTAGTGAGCCGGAGGTGGTTGCTCTTGGCATAGCTGGACACGAACCTCATAAACCTTATTTTAGAGGCTTAGTTCAGGTTCATTGTCCTTTTTTTTTCATGGAGTGTATTTTGAGGAGGAACATAAAAGTGCCTGGCAACTGAATCTGGTTCTGTGAATCTGAGAAATCTTGGTTCGGAAAGCATCTGAAGGCTCATGCCTGTGTTAACAGTGTGACCTGCAGCTAAACTAGTGGGCATTTCTTCCTGGCTGTCAGGCTCTGAGAGCAGTAATTAGACGAAACATGACAGCCCTGGACAAGGTCAATTGATATAATTGCACGAAGTGTTTCTTTCTAAAGGCAGGGCTCCCAAAAGCGTTCCAATTAAAAGCTGAAGGTTGCTTCCCCAGAGGTGGAGTTGACTTAGGAGCAAGGAGTGGTTATCCTGGGGCCGGCAGCAGTTGGGTGATTCATCCTTAGCCACAGCTGCTTGAGGGGCCTTGCTTGGTGCAAAGTTCTTGCCAGAAGGATGTCATCCAGAGGGACCTGGACAAGCTGGAGGAGTGGGGCTGTGAGAGCCTTACGAGGTCCAACAAGGCCAAGGGCAAGGTCCTACACCTGAGTCAGGGCAATTCCCGATTTCAATGCAGGATGGGGGATGATGTGATTTGGAGCAGCCCTGAGGAGGAGGACTTGGGGTGCTGGGGGATGAGAAGCTCAATATGAGCTGGCAATGTGCACTCCCAGCCCAGAAACCAACCGTGTCCTGGGCTGCATCCAAAGCAGCGTGGCCAGCAGGGCGAGGGAGGGGATTCTGCCCCTCTGTTCCTCTCCTGTGAGAGCTCATCTGGAGCCCTGTGTCCAGTTCTGGAATCCTCAGCATAAGAAGGAGATGGAACTGTTGGAACAGGTCCAGAGGAGGCTACAAGGATGATCAGAGGGCTGGAGGAACTCTGCTCTGAGGACAGGCTGAGGGAGTTTGGGTTGTTCAGCCTGGGGAAGGCTCTGATGAGACCTGATAGCGACCTTCCAGTACCTGAAGGGGCTACAGGAAAGCTGGGGAGAGACTGTTTACCAAGGCTTTTGGTGACAGGACAAGGGGCAACAAGTATAAACTGGAGAGGAGCAGATTTAGACTAGACATAAGGAGGAATTTCTTCACTACGAGAGCAGTGAGGCACTGGAACAGGTTGCCCAGGGGAATTGTGGCTGCCCTGTGCCTGGAGGTGTTCCAGGCCAGGTTGGATGGGACCTTGGGCAGCCTGATCTAGGGGCATGTCCCTGCCCATGGCAGGTGGGGTGGATTTGGATGATCTTTATTGACCCTTCCAACCCGAAGTATTCCATGGTTCTGTGATTCTATAATTCTATAAACATCCTTCCCTCCAATGCTCTTTCCTTCACTAGTCAAAGACTAAAAAGCATTTTAAAAGCATTCTTTTGAGTTTTTGTCTGCAATATTGTTTTTTTTTTTTCTCTTGGAAGCGTCAAGGAGAAAGGCATTTTAAAAGGCTCTGAGGAGCATTCATCCATTTTCCCTTTTTTTTTCTTCTTCTCTGCCTTCTGATACTTAGAAGAAGAAGAAAAAAAGCCATTAAAGCTTTCCTTCTGCTCTTCCCTGGTGGCAAAGTCACAGAACTGCCTGTGGTCATGGTGAGACCTGAACGAATCAGCCTGTTGACTGTTGAAGAAGCAACGTGTTTCTTGCTCAGGTTCAGGTTTTGATCACTGTTGCCTTGGTGGCAGGTGCTTGTGCCAGACCCCAGGGAAGGACTGATGCAGCTTTTCTGTAGGACTGTGATTAGGAACCATGGTCTGGGCTTGAGTTTTTGCTGAAGCACTTGCAAAATGGCCACAGAGAGGGGCGTGGCGGAGAGGGGTCCAGCAGAAGGAGGAGGTGTGTATTTTAGGAGATGAGCATAGGTGGCTTTTCATGTATTATTCATACAATTGCAATGGTATGGCCATTTTCCCCATATTCATCAAATTCTGTAAATTTCATACTCTTTTTCCAAATGTCACGGTGCTTATGTTTATCTTATCTAAAGTGAAAGTCCTTTCCCTAGCTTTTCTCCCATTTGTTCTGTTATAGATGCTGCTGAATGTGGTGTTGGTATGACTGGTTATCCTAATTTCCAGCACTGTTTACACATTTAGCAAAAAGGTCCAACAATAGCCCATTCTGCTTGGGAAGGAAGATTCCTGCATGGTTTTCTGCTCAGAAGATTGAAAAGACTTAGGTGAATTATTGAAGAGGAGTCTGTCATACATATGAAAGTAGTCTTAGGTTTAGACTTTGCTGTTAAAAACAACATTGATATTTTTATATATTTATTTACAGGGGTTCCAAACCTTTTTATTTTCCCTGGACACAATGAATAATTCATCCTCCTGTGTAAGCAACAGTGTGAAATCACTTAAAAAATCAACTGAATCTGACAGCTCTTGTTTTACCATTCATGATTAAGAAGATGGAAGATGGAGATGGTTTCACACCACTGGATAGTGCCAAAATGGCTTTTTTTTTAGTATCCACAGAGTTTTATAAACGTAGAAATTTTCTGTGCCTGTGACAGAGATGCCAAAATGGGCTGATAGCTCCCATAGTCCAAGGGTTGATAGGACATTAAGCAAACTAGCGTATAAGGATGCTTAGAAAGTATTAATGCAACAGATTTAAAAATGCTGTAGGAGTGAGGGTGTTTTATGTGAAACACTTCTTGCAGAAATCATGGGGGTTTATGTTTTTAGATTTCTGACTAAGTGTTTTTGACATTAAAAGTAAGGGGAGACTGTCAAAATTTAAATAGTTGTGTGCTTTGGAATAGCAGGTCTGTGTTACAAGAGATTTATTCCGTTCTGGGGGAGACAGTTACACAGTTTGCTGTGATCTCCCCCTCGTACAAACGTTACTCATTCTTTGTTTTCATTAATCTGAAATAAAGGTCATCTGGATGAAAGATTCAGGAGAAAATTGGGTAAACAGCTGTATTTCCATACTGCCCACACAATTCTCTAAGCCTGCAGTAATGAAGAATAAATCAGATTTTTTTTTTTAATCCATCAAATTTTAATGATTTAAACAATTACAAAAAGAGAGGGAAAGGTTGTTTCAATACATTAGGTCAGATTCTCAATCTGAATAAATCTTCACTGACTTCCACAGAGACACCTTCACATCAACAAAATCCTCCTAACACAATTTGTTGTTGATCATTTGCATTCTATGTGTGTTCACATAAAGCGCTGATGCTCTGCAACCAAATATGTTCGCTGTAGCAGTTGCATCGGTATTAAAAGGGTGGTTAACATCTCTGCAAAGGGGGATGTTCTGTTACCAGTAACTCTATCAAGCTTTTCCATCTTTGTCAGGAGCTGGTGTTAAGTTATTAGAAGTATTAGTTATCTCTTGATTTGTGTCTAATTGAATTACATCATTAATAGAACTCAATTAAAAGAACTCTGTTACAATGGAAAATGATATCACTGCAAGGACATTGGCCACTCGAGGTTGTGAGTAATGCTCTGTGCTCAACCAACCAGTCACAAAGGGGGCAGTGCCATGACTTTCTTAATGAGCAAGTTTTCGGATCCTGACAGAGGGAAGGTTTCCTATTTAAAAGAGCACGCTGGCTTGGAGCTACTCAAATCCCTTGACACCGTTGCTTCACTGCAAATTGTTTTTTGTGACTCAAATATGATATGGTTTTAATCTCGAACATGAAATAAAATAATACTCTGGCTTTTTCTCCCTCCTCCCTGATGCTCATTCCATAAGCTTAATCTGCCTTTATCACAAGCTCTTGAAGGACTGTGGGGTGAGGCAAGTGATGAAGAATTACAAGGATGTCCCTGCGTGTGCCAGATGGGGGCTGTTGGTGGTGTGTTGTTACTCACGTTACTCCTCCTTTTCATATTAGTGCTCACAGGACGTTCCAGGAATGACAAGTGCCTCTGTTGATAACTACAAAGCCAGCTATCTTTCCAAAAGACACCAAACCCACGAGACTTGGGAGGACAAGCTCAAATTCAAACAGAGAGAAACCAGAGCTGAGTCCAACGTGGCGGTATCAGAGCGATGGGTTTCCAGTTCTCGCTGAGTGGGAGATGCTGGCCACACAAATGAAGCACTGCTCCTCAGGGAAGTGGAAAGGAAGGTGTAGAATTTGTTCTCGGTTGTTTCATTCGCTGCTCACCAGAGATGGACACCGGCTTCTGCTAGTGGCCGCGAGACCTCTGTCTGCAGCAGAGTTGCGAAAGGAAGATCCTAGAGTGACAATATAGAACAAACAAGATTATCCATCACCCAAGGGACTCGGAGAGCTATACCATCAGGAGTACGTTATAGCAGAACCCTGAGCTATATTATACCATTAATTTTTTTTTAAGTAATACTCCTGACAGGTTTTAATGGGAAATTCCACTTACAAATCAATGGTGTGATTCAGTCCTGTATTTATTAACACATACCTCAGATTGCAGATGAGTGAAACTACCTGAGTACAATTCAAATGGCTCTTAAATGTGAAGTGTGATGGCATTCGAGTGTCCGATAATTTATATTGCCAGAGTCTGTCTCAGTAAATGAGATCTGTCTCTGCGCATTAATATGCCAAATACTTGATAGCAATAACTATTTCATTAGTTCTGATTGTTCCTGACATCTCCTACATGGCCAGGAGTTTCCCCGCATCGCCCTTTGCTGAGCTCCAGGCATTGCTGCTAAATGCTCTGTACCCATATGGTAGGTAAATGGGTTGTGTCAGAAATAAGTAAACCTTTATACAAGGTCAATCTGGGTCATTGCATGACTGAAAAAAAACATTTAAAAAAAACCAAAACCAAAGAGAATGTAGGGAGACGGTCCTGGAGGTGGAGTTAACTTCCTCAGCTAAATGAACACTGATGCAGAGATTTCTCTCCTAAATGCTTCTCCTCGGCTGAGCTATAGAACTAAAGGTCTCGTGGTTCTTCCCATGAGTAAACCTGAGGACAAGGCCAGTCCACTTTGAGGGAGATGGGTTTTTTTCTTATTTTCTATTAGGTTTTCAATCATAGCAGGTCTAAAATCTCATTTTCCCAAACTGCTCTGTGATGCTGCCGTGGCTTTGTAAGTGTCCTGTTGGCCACTTTTCCACAGAGTAAAGTGAGGATGGGGACCTGCTTAGCACACTTAAGCCTAAACAACTGCCAAAACCTATGAGAGATGGTAAAATGCTTCTGAGATTCCTGTAGTAAAAGAGTACGACGCAACTGTAATGTATGGCTGTCATAAAATGCTGATCATCCCAGCGCTAGTAAGCTCCAAATGAGACTAGAATTAGCCTGACAATAAATTAGATTTTAAAAGGTAATTCAGCAAATGTATGATGAAAATTTGGCTTCTTACTATATGATCTGTCAGCAACTTATCTGAATTTGTTTCTCATTTTTTGTAGAACATTTCTTGATGGCATATACATTACTCTGTAATATAAAATACGGAGCAGACAGCGGTTTCCAAAATCCACCCCTAGGAATAGCCTGTCTGGCTTCTGGGAGGAAGCTGGTCTTATAAATTATAACTGGTAAACATTTTCCCAAAAATCTTTGGCAGATGCCTCCCAAAACTATGACTGAAAGAACCACATTCCTTCTTTGAGGTTATTAGTTTTAAAATTATGAATGCTAAAGGCCTTCCCTCTCCCTTCTGTTCCTACATGCAATACTTTTCTGGCATTCACAGCCTTAACAGGCTTGAAGAGGAGATGAAAAATACCCCTCTGTGTCTCTTAGAGAGCCAACGAGTGACTTCTCAGAATTGCTCATAGAGTCATTAAAGGCCTTCCAGAGCAGAGGCCTCGTGGCCTCTTAGAACGATGGAATGGCTTGGGTTGAAAGGGATCTTAAAGATCATCCAAATCCACCCCACCCTGCCATGGGCAGGGACACCTCCCACTGGATCAGGGGCTCCAAGCCCCATCCAACCTGGCCTTGAACCCCTCCAGGGATGGGGCAACCACAACATCGCTGGGCAACCTGGGCCAGGGCCTCATCACTCTCATGGTGAAGAAGTTCTCCATTATGTCTAGCCCATATCTGCCCCTCTCTAGTTTATACCCATTGCCCCTTGTCCTATCACCAAAAGCCTCCATAAAACGTCCCTCCCCAGCTTTCCTGTAGCCCCTTCAGGTACTGGAAGGTCGCTATCAGGTCTCACCAGAGCCTTCTCTTCACCAGGATGAATAACGCCAACTCCCTCAGCCTGTGCTCAGAGCAGGGTTGCTCCAGCCCTCTGATCATCCTTGTAGCCTCCTCTGGACCTGTTCCAACAGTTCCATCTCCTTCTTATGCTGAGGATTCCAGAACTGGACACAGGACTCCAGATGAGGTCTCAACAAGCAAGGAGCAGAGGGGCTAAATCCCCTCCCTCACCCTGCTGTCCACGCTGCTTTGGATGCAGCCCAGGACACGGTTGGTTTCTGGGCTGGGAGCACACGTTGCTGGCTCATACCGAGCTTCTCATTCCCCAGCAGCCCAAGTCCTCCTCTGCAGGGCTGCTCCCAATCACATCATTCCCCACCCTGTATTGAAACCACGTTTTGCCCAGACCCAGGTGTAGGAGCAGTAGTTATGGTTTCTGGGCTTTCAGAAGCTCTTAAGAAGCGTGACTGGGTGTATTCCAAGGTTTTGTGGCTTGCAGTGAAGCTCTGCGGACCTTTCAGCAGTAGGAGTTGTACAACTCTGACCTTCCCTGGAGCAGGACTGATGACCCTGTCTAACCCTTCCCATCTGAAGCTGCCTGCTCAAACTGGAACCCTGCCTGCTGGGAGCTCCCCACTGTGAGTGATACCCAATGGAAAACAGTCTCTTTAAACTCCACATTCCCCGAAGTTTGTTGTTTAAGGCACAGTAACATATATTAATCTGTGGAGGAAAATAGTCACCTCCAGGTGCAAATTGTCTGACCTGCCTTGATGTCTTACCTGGGGATATTAGGCAACTTTGCAAGGTTCCTACTTTATTACTCTGCAATTTAAATTCATTTCTATGGCTTTATAGTGTTAAGAAAACCTGAATATCAGTATTTAAAAAAAAAGACACTGACTTTTGCAGCCTTGTGCAAATGATTTCTAATGTGGGCTTGGTATTGAATTAACAAAGCGACCTTTGTGGCATTTACCTTGAGCATCGAGCACGGGCAACCAAGGAAACGGAGCTGCTGTAATTCGGGGCACTGCAGACAGCAAGGGTCCTTTATCAAAGCTTGCCTTGGAGCATCAAATGCCTCGAGCAAGAATCTGTAAGTGGAAGCAGAGGCAAGGAAATGCATTTATCGGAGGGTTTAGGGAAGAACCTCTTGAAACTTTGTTGTCTGCAAGATCACACTAAAGAAAAGGAGCTGGAAGTCGACAAACTGCTCTCTGTTAGAAAAGAGCAAGAGGCAATTTCCTCTGTCAGTGTTTTCAAGCCATTCCTGTAACACCGCTGAGAGCAACCTGTTTCCTTCATGAAGGACACTCTCCTCAATTTAGGTAGTGAGACAATCAGGGAATTTTCTCTCTTTTTTTCTTTTTAATGATAGTCTTTGTAAATATCCTGTAGTAAGGGATTATTTATTTACATTATTATTTTTGTTAAAATAAATTAAGCTAGTGAAGGTTCTGGAGCACAGGGGCTTTAAGGAGCAGCTGAGAGACCTGGGGATGTTTGACATGGAGAAGAGGAGGCTGTGGGAAGACCTCATTGCTCTACTGCAACTCCCTGGAAGTAAGTTGTGGTGAGATGGGTGTTGGTCTCTTCTCCCAAGCAACAAGGGATAGGACAACAGAAACCAGAAGGTGCACCAGGGGAGGTTTAGACTGGATAGCAGGAAAATTTTCTTCACAGAAAGAGTGGTGAAGCTTTGGAAGAGGCTGCCCAGGACAGTGGTGGGGTCGCCATCCCTGGAAGGGGTCAAAAATCTTGTGACCATGTAATAGTTTAGTTGGGACACGGTCTAGTCAGCATGGTGGGGTTGGGTGGACAGTTGGACTGGATTAGTTTAGAGGTCTCTTCCAGCTTTAATGATTCCATAATTCTATGAATCTAAATGTAAAATAAACAGAAATATATTTTCTGCCGAACTGGACCAGGATATGTCCCTCCCACTGGTGTGTGAAGTGAGACAACTTACTGCCAGTATTTCTACAGTAGGCAGTGAGTGTGAATTGTAATGAGGATAGTGTGAATTGATTGAAACACAGACACATGGATTTTTCTCTCTTCCCTCTTCCACAGAAAGGAGAAGTAATATTTGAGTAAGCTGTTGAAGCCGTTGGCTGTATCTCCACATTGTGTGCAGCCCTGGCTCCCACCCTGCCTTTTTCCAGCTGTTCACAGCTGTCCCAGGCTGATTTCTACACGCTGAGGGTGGGGAGGCCCTGGCCCAGGTTTCCCAAGGAGTTGGTGGCTGCCCCATCCCTGGAGGGGTCCAAGGCCAGGTTGGATGGGGCTTGGAGCCCCTGATCCAGTGGGAGGTGTCCCTGCCCATGGCAGGGGTGGGACTGCATGGGCTTTGAGGTCCCTTCCAACCCAAACCATTCTATGATTCTATGAATTTTTTCATCTCAGAGGTACCTGGGTGTGTATGGACAGATACACGTGTACCTATGCCCACACACCTGTGTGCATTTTATGTGCAGTGAGAGAGAAATGCAATTTCTTAGTAAACTATAGTTAGTAAAGCAAACAAGCTTGCTGGAAGAGCTGAAAGGAAAACTCTAAGTGCACAGTACTGTGGTAATTCCTTTTCTCCTTTAAATTATTTGAACAAATAAGCTAGAAATATTTGACTTGAACTGAAGGATTCAGTGGTTATTTGTAGGGGTAAAATAGTTGTAATATTATTTGGACTTGTGAGAATCAGGAATTTCAATGCCAGATTAAACACATCCTAGCAGGTTTGTGCCACTGCACACAGATACTAATTTTGTAAACCGAAATAATGTGCGTTTAAATTCATAGAAGTAGCGATCACCCTCCCCCCAGTCGAGAACTGGAAAATTTCACATAGTTTTGATCTATAGCGTAAATTAAGCTGACAAAGTGGTGTGCTACATCTTCATTAAAAGAGGAGACAGTAATCATGAGGCCATGTAGCGTGATGGTGCAGTGTTTTCTGTTAATCTTTGGTTGCTGGGTGGAGTTTTTCTGAATTACAGATCCTGAATATGCACCTATGCTAAAGTGTGGCTTTGTGAGTTAAGTGTGATCAGCAGAAGCGTGCACAGTTTTTCTCTGGAAGATGTACTGCTTTTTACAATATTGTATATTCACAATCAGTGTCTAGCTGCATTAAAAATACTTGTTTTACACAGAAATTTAATGTCTTCTCCTGTAAGTTATAATAATTAACAGTAGACAGAGACTGATTTTATAGGGATAAATCAGATGTCTGATTTCATGCCAACTTTTGCCCCCCTGGGGTTTTCTATTTTCACTTCCAAAGAGTGGTAAATTATGCATTTTACATGCAATTAATGTGTTTTTAATGAACAATTAGAAAATTGCTGTGGGATGAAATTACTGTGAGGTAAACTTTGACTTTTAAAGGAAAAACTGCCCTCTGTGTTTATATATGTGCCAAACATTTCTGTACAGGCTTTATTGTCTTTGCAAACTCAGTCAATGTTTTCCCCTCTCAGTCTGCACCTCTGTAAAAGCTGCTTCTTGTGTGGTATGAAAAAAACTGTTGATGTTTTGAGGTTTCCCATGTTGAAGTGGACTTTGGGCATAGGTTGGAAAAAAGCTTGGAAAAGCAGGAGAGTCATAAAATGGTTTGGGTTGGAAGGGTCCTCAAAGCCCATCCAGTTTCCCCTCTGCCGTGGGCAGGGACACCTCCCACTGGATCAGGGGATCCAAGCCCCATCCAACTTGGCCTTGAACCCCTGCTGGCCACACCGTTTCTGATCCAAGCCAAGATGCCTTTGGCCTCCTTGGCCACCTGGGCGACTGCTGGCTCCTGTTCAACCAACACCCCCAGGTCCCTCTCCTCCAGGCAGTTTCCAGACAGACTTCTAGTCTGGAGCTGCTCAGGGTTGTTGTGCCCCAAGTGCAGGACCCGGCACTTGGCCTCGTTCAACCTTTCCCTGCACTCCCTGATCAAGGGTCCCTCCCCAGCTTTCCTGGAGCCCCTTTCCTGTAGGATTTATTGACCTGAATTCCCTCCTGTTTCTGCACATCAATAGGCACTTTAGTCCAAAGTGATCGCACCCACATGGAAATCCTGGGATGAGGTGAGGTGCATGAGGCATAAATTCTGCACTGCGGTCGGTCCCAGGTCACATCAGCAATCTCAGCCTAGGTTGCACTTAGGATGAGGATCAGGGCTTAGGGCTTGATAGGCACTTGCAGAGGTTTCAGCTTCCATCTAACATGGATTTATTCTATTTGATAGAATTTGATTCCAGCCAACTTTTTGTAGAAATCAGCATAATTTCCTCACACCCGTGTTTCGTGAGATGATTGGCTTTGTATGAGCAAAGAACGAAAACGTGGAGGGGGGAAGGAGGGATACTGATTTGTAATGCATTAAGCCTGAGCTTTACATACATAATTTGACTCCTGTGTTTTGTGATGGAAATGCCTGCCTGGTAAGAATGTTTGATTGTAGACACTCAGTGTTTTCCAGATAGAAACTGGTGAGGGGTGGGGTTTCTGTGTTGCATGAACATGCTGGTTACTATTCAGCCTGACAGTGGAATTGCTGGAAGATGAAAATCTTTTCCCATTATCCTGTCCTGTAACTCTGAGGGTGACAACACGGCTGCAGCCGAGCAGCACTCTCATTTCTTTTGGTTTGCACAGCAGTGGGGCCAGGTTTTCAAGCTCTTAACATTCAGCTTGCACTTAAATTTCCTAAGTAGTTCAACAACCTGCAGTTCTGGCACTTACGAAGTGAAACAAAGACACAAAATCTCTCATGTTCATGAACGAATGAAGCACTGGCTTAAATCCCATTCTGCACAATCCGAATCCTGCACAGGTATAAAATCTTAAGTAAACATCCCTGCAGAGTGGGCGAGGTGTAGGAGTGCCTGTGTGTGGTTATCCAGTCGGCGTCACTGACAGGGATGCTGGCTGGATTCAGGCTCACGCTGCAGTAACGTAAAGTCTGTAATGCTCTGTCTTCCCACTTTTTTTTGCAAGGATCTGGAAGGGCTTTCTTATGCCATGGAAGCTGCCATGAAAGTCGGTATTGCCACCAGATTTGGCGTTGAGTAATTAGAAAGACAGAATAATTGATTGGTTATGCTTCTATTTCTGGGTTGCTCATTATTTTAAAGTGAAGTACTGTAAATGGGCAATCAATATCAGAGTAAAGGTACATGACATCACCTTCTGTAACTGTAGACTTGTCTTCCTTTATTTTGTCATTTTCTGAAGTTAAAGGACAGCAAAACTACAGTAAAATGTCTGCTGTGAGCAAACCTCTAGAAAAGATTCTCTCTTGGCGTGATGCCCTCTCAATCTGCTGGGACATTTCCAGGAACAGTGAAAAGTCCTTTGGCAAAGTTTCTTGAAAGGACTCTCTCAAGTAAAGTGCAGACCACGTTGATTGGATATTAGGAAAAATTTCTTCACAGAAAGGGTTGTCAAGCACTGGAAGAGGCTGCCCACGGCAGTGGTGGAGTCACCATCCCTAGAGAAATTTAAAAGATGTGTAGTGCTTAGGGACATGGTTTAGTGGTGGACTTGGCAGTGTTAGGTTAACAGTTGGACTCAATGATATTAAAGATCTTTTCCAACCAAAATGATTCTATGATTCGATGATCCTGTCCAGTGCCAGTCAGGGCACAATAAAAAAGTCCTGCCAGCTCTTGCTGTCTCTAATCGAGCACGATGATGTCTTCTTTCCCCCTCACGTGTAGGATTTGCTGCAGTTCCCACTGGGCTATTTGTACTAGGATTTAAATGCTGTCAGACCTGGATAGTCCCCATGTTTCTCAGCCATATGCCTGGGTGACCAGAAGCCCCAGGCAGCCAAACCAGCGAGGATGCGCCCTGGGCACAACTGATCTCACAGGGACGAACAACTGCAGTGTTCACACTGGTATAGATTAACCAGGCTGGATGGAAATGGAAGAAAGTATTCCCTTTACTGACTAAAGCAACGGGTGTTTTGGTGTAACAGCCTCTTCTCCATTTGGTGACTTGGGGCACCTAGATGGCTTTTGCTTTCAATGGAAGGCAGGAGTGTGTTGGACCTCGGAAGGTTAGAGCATGATTTTTGACACTGGTTTCGCCCCAGGAGGACTCTTCGTGTTATTTCTGTTCCTTTTCTTCAGGAAAAAAAACCCAGACAGTAAGAGCAGAGAAGTCTGAGCAATAAATATCATCTTCCCCTACTGTAAAACACCTCTTCCTGCATATTCCCTTCTCTTCTTTTAAGGCTAAAAGGACTCAGAAAAGTTCACAGAAGAAGGCAATTAGTTGGGCTTTATATGCCCTGGTGGAGTAGATTTTCCAGCAGGATTATTTTCCAGCCTGTGCAGGTGAGCAAGTGTTTTGCTTTTCCTTGATTTATGTTTCTTCAGCTCTAAAATTGGGTCGATCCTGTAGCATTTATCTGAGATAGCGTTAATTAGGCAGATCCTATATAATCTGATTGTGGCAGCAGGTAACAGTGAAAGCTTTTCCAGAAAAACTTACAAGGGCATTTGTTTCTAAGTGAATTGTGGCATGAAATGCTCAGAAGAAAGCGAAAGAATTGCATAAAGAAGAACATCAGAGGGAGACTGGAGAAGAGAGTTGGATGTCTAAATTAAATGCAACAGCAGTAATTTTTAACATGAAAAAACCAATTTATAGGAAGGTAGCAAAGTGAGAAGTGAAGCAAAATGGTGAGAAAGAAGGCAAATTGCAAAGCACGACGACACTGCCTACGGAATGGAAATGTGTGGAGCGGCCAGGGAGGTGAGAGGAGCACTGCGTAA
Organism: Phaenicophaeus curvirostris; assembly: GCF_032191515.1. Taxonomy (NCBI): domain Eukaryota; kingdom Metazoa; phylum Chordata; class Aves; order Cuculiformes; family Cuculidae; genus Phaenicophaeus; species Phaenicophaeus curvirostris. The sequence goes on from NC_091431.1 coordinate 75,594,309, forward strand.
ATGAGGAGGGGGACCCCTGTGTTAAGGGAGCAGAAATGGGTGTGAATATGTGTATGTACACGACGTGGCGTAGGCGTTGTACAGGACAGAACAACCTGGGAACAGCTACACGTGCTCGCCTGTTCTTATGTACAGCCCCCCACACCCTTCCGTTTCCACTCATTAAAACCCATACACATACACTTTCAGGTCAGATTCAAGGAAAAACTTGTGAATTGTTTCAGCTGGAAAAAATACATCGTCTGCATATTTCACTGTTGATTTTTGTTTTTCTCCTTTATGTGCAAACCCATCTTTGTCAACCTAATGTTTGTGTTTGCACTCACTGATCCAAAAAGCAATTATTTGTACATCTCTATGAACAGATCTCAGTGACAGAACCTTTTTCTCCACCACCCCACACACACATGAGCACACACGGCTATGTGCGCGCCGTATAGCTTCAGATTTCCAAATATACATAACCCTTGGGTATTTCTTTTCTGTAGTATAAGTTGGATTCTTAAGATTTGTGTTTTGAATACTTGAAAGTTGCATTTCAGCTTTCTTACTTGAAACTTTGGGTTTCAATCAGTTGAAGTTTTTTTCTGGTTAACACCCAGCTGAAAACAAGGGCTCAAAGCTGTTTGTCACTTGTTTCAATTTCTGGTAATTGCAAATAGATTGAAAAGATGTTATGCAAATTCTGTTCTAAAAATTAATCACCCTCTGCAAGAAGCCAAAACATGATGTTTGTCAAGAGACCTGTTTTGAATCTTCAACCAAATGCATGCTGGGCTGCTGTGATAGATGAGCTCTGGGCTGTGCTGTGACTCCCAGCTCAGAGATCAAATATTTGATGGATGTTCATACAAATGTCTGATGCCTAAATAACAAATGAAACAGTAAAAAGTTTAGAGTTTGACTTCCAGGAAGGAGCAGTCCCATAGGAGGATGGGGTTGGTTGGGTACAAATTAATGATCTGTGCCTTGTGCTGTTTGAGTCAAAGTAAAGCTGGGACTGACTGACGTTTAGGTCCTGTTTGTCCATACAGGGAAAGGATTTCTAAAGAAGCAGTAGATTTAGCAAATGAAAATCAGGATACGTTTTCTAGCAGTGCTCTCACTGATGATTAGAGGTAGAGAAGGATGCACAGTAGGGATGTGCCTTTGGAGCCAAGGTGGATGTTGTGTGTGATACTGGACACAGTACCAGAAGCAGAAAATGCTTCTCAGGTTGGTGTTGCTGAAGGGCACTTCTCTCACCAGAGAGCTTCTGTGCATCTGCCTGCACTCCCCTGGTCGTGAGAGGCTGTGTGGGTTAGCATGTTTTATCTGAGAACTGAATCCAGCCCCAAATCTTTAAGATAAATACTGTGTCAAGCTCATGGGCATTTATCAAGCGTGGGCAGATGTGCCTTTTGTTGAGGATGATGAGCATCATATTCCTAACATCAATGCTGGGCCAGCCCAGAGGCTGAATTATTTCTGCTCTTATGGGTAGCTGTGGAGCTTTTCAGTGCTTTACTGAAGGATAAATCTTGTTACTACCTTGGTTTACCTGTGCTCTTTTGAAATGTGAAAAATATTTTCACAGTGACAGGAATATTTTCACAGAAGTTCCCCGTTTATTGATGGTCAGGAGCAAAATGTCCTCAGTGTGTGATAAAGAAGTCTGGGGAAAGGAACGCTGTCTCTGAGGGGCTTGGGCAGTAAAACAGTACTAAAGGCTTTTAAAGGAGAAATTGCTATGGGTTTGCTTCGGAAGCAGTGGGACCAGCATGGCAAGGGAGGGGATTCTCATCCTCTGCTCTGCTCCCGTGAGACCCCAGCTGGAGCCCTGCGTTCAGTTCTGGAGTCCTGAACACAGGAGGAACATGGAGCTGTTGGAACAAGTCCAGAGGAGGCCACGGAGATGATCTGAGGGCTGGAGAACCTCCTGTGTGAGGTCAGGCTGAGAGAGCTGGGGTTGTTCAGCCTGGAGAAGGAAAGGCTCCGGGGAGACCTTAGAGCAGCTTTCTGTATCTGAAGTGGCTCTAGGTTGGATGGGGCTTGGAGCCCCTGATCCAGTGGGAGGTGTCCCTGCGCATGGCAGGGGGTGGAACTGGATGGGCTTTGAAGTCTTTTCCAGCCCAAACCATTCTATGATTTTAAATATGATGGGAAAGGATCAGGTTTTGGAAGGGGAATCAGCGTGTGGCTTCTCATACCTGAGCTGAGAGATACCAATTGCTTCTTTGTGGGCATTTCTTGATCCAGTTGTTCTTTTTCTGTCAGGGGGCTGTTTGGGGAAGGGAAGATTAGAATCATAGAATCATAGAATAACCAGGTTGGAAGAGACCCACCGGATCATCGAGTCCAACCATTCCCATCAATCACTAAACCATGTCCCTCAGCACCTTGTCCACCCGTCCCTTAAACCCCTCCAGGGAAGGGGACTCAACCTCCTCCCTGGGCAGCCTCTACCAGGGACCAATGACCCTTTCTGTGAAGAATTTCTGTGAAGATTGCAGCCACGGAGCTTGTCTGTGGCAGATTTTTATGTATGTGGAAAGATTAAGGAGGCTTTGGAACACTGGACTTGGGGTTACTTAAGTCCCTTGGCTTTTTTTTCCTTCATTTTTTTCTGTTGTTTTAAAAAAGGATTGTACTTGAAGCCGGAACACAGAAGTAATGTATTTAAGTAAACCAAGCGCATAATAAATAACTGCATGTAATTATTACCAGTTAAGTTTTCTCATGAGTATTTGCTGCTAGCTCTTTCAAAGTCATGCTTTAGCTAGATGACACAGATGAGACACAAGGCTCTTTGAGGACACTGATGCTGGATGTTCCCCACCCTGTACTTGGCCCCATTTCAGACCTAGCCTTGCCTTCTGCCTTCACCTCTGTGGATGTGGACGGGGAGGACTGTCCTGTCCACTTTGGGGAATCCATTCCTCCGGTGAACATTGTCCTTGTGCACTGGTTGTGATGGCCCAGAGCCATCCTGCCTTTCTCATTGCTCTCTACAACTACCTGAAAGGAGGTTGTGGAGAGGAGGGAGCTGGGCTCTTCTCCCAAGTGACAGGGGACAGGACAAGAGGGAATGGCCTCAAGCTCCACTAGCGGAGATTCAGGCTGAACATTAGGAAAAAATTTTTCATGGAAAGGGTCATTGGTCCCTGTCCGAGGCTGCCCAGGGAGGGGGTTGAGTCACCTTCCCTGGAGGGGTTTAAGGGACGGGTGGACGAGGTGCTGAGGGACATGGTTTAGTGTTTGATGGGAATGGTTGGACTCGATGATCCAGTGGGTCTTTTCCAACTCGATGATTCTATGATCCGATGATTCTATGATCCTAGGATTCTTGTGGTGTCTACCTGCTGTGGAAACACCAAGATGGAGGCTCCCTATCTTGTTCGGTTACTTCACCTAACCCAAAATTCCAGGTGCTCAGAGGAACAGTCCTTCTAAAGCAAATGCCTAAACTACATCCTCAGCCACTGAGGAAAATGTGGTGTCTTTAAAGGCCTCCTATCCATCACGTTAGTGCCCTGAGCTAGGCAGGGAGCCCTGAACTAAGCAGGGAGCCCTGCCCTCGGTGGGTTTCTCACTGCTTCCACCAGCACCATCACTGACATGTGTGCTGGTGACCAAACTAGAGGGACCAGATTTCCCTGGCAGACCATATTTTACCTGGTTTATTCCTGGTGTGTGAAGGAAGATGAACCCCACTGGGGCTCACTGATGGTCTGATGGAGAGGCCCTTTGCTCACCATCAACAGCAGAGAAGTGGGAGGGCAGGGCTGGTGAACAGACACCTCAGCTGCACCCCAGTGCTGACTGAACCACGAGGCCGTGGTGGAACGTCTCAGAAGATGTTTGGCTGAACTCAAAAGAGAGTAATTGCCAAGGCAGAGGATATCATAGAATCATGGAATGGATTGAGTTGGAAGGAACATCAAAGCCTGTTCTGTTCCAACCCCCTGCCATGGGCAGGGACACCTCCCACTGGATCAGGGGCTCCAAGACCCATCCAACCTGGCCTTGAACACCTCCAGGGATGAGGCATCCATGACTTGTCTAGGCAACCTGTGCCAGTGCCTCCCTACCCTCACAGGAAAACATTTCTTCCTAAGAAGAAGAAATTTGCAGTTCTCTATGTGAATATGATGCATTCAGTTCTCTGTGTGAATTATTGCTGCACTTACAGATGAGGTTTGGGGAGCATCTGTACCCTAATAGACGCTGCAGATGTTATGCCTACCTGTGGCACTTTGTAGCTGATTTGCTCTCGGTGATGAACATCTGGATTTACAAACCAACCTTCCTTTGGAGGGAAATATCAGAGGCACAAGCCACTTGTGTAACACACATAAGAGCGTTAGCTTTAGCAACAAGCACTGCATATGTTCTGACTTTGAGCTTTATGTCAAGGGGCAGTGTGGAAATCGCAGAGGACAAAGTGACAATAAGCTCAGAATGATGAAAGAAAACCTATCCGGATCAATTCAGTGTTATTCAGTGAGTGACGGGGAAAGCATATGAAGATCCTAAATTTGTGTCACTTGTCTTATGAGATTTTAGCGATGGATTGCTCTCCCCTAAGCAGGACTTTGATCGCAGTGATGGACAGGTGGGTGCGGAGGCTGGGAATCGATATCTGGGATAGATTCAGACAGGAATCATTAGTTTGCAGGTGATGGAGACCAAGATCTGCACGGCTCTGTTGCTCAGACCTCGCGTGGCTTCAAGAGGACATATTTTCTGACAAGAACGGCACAACTTGGCCCTTACAATTGTCATAAATACTTTCCACAGGATTTATGAATAAGCTTGGGGTCAGATTTTATTAGTAGTAATTGTATAATATATCAGCTTATTATGGCTGAACAATTCTCCTTCTAATGTGTAGACTTGGGGCAGGAAAGGCTATTTACTGCACAGCCAAGGTGTGCTAATTTTGTTCATTAACTGAGGTTTTCATAGAATCATTACGGTTGGAAATGACTTCTAAGATCATCCAGTCCAACCATGACCCCAACATCACTTTGCTTGGTGTCTCTGTCCTCTGCAAACCCAGGCCCTGTTGCCTTGTCTTAGATAAAAACATTCGTGGGAGGACAGGATGGAAGGAGGTTTGAATCTTGCTCTGGAAAAACCACACGACTCCATTCCTTGTGTTAAAAACAGCAGTGAAGAGGTTGTTGGCAAGTCCCAGCCAGGACCTGTGTGTGCTGAAAAGGGGCAATAATCTCAGAAATAGGCTATAATGGCTATAAACTGCAGAGGGGGCAGATTTAGACTAGATATAAGGAGGAAATTCTTCACGATGAGGGTGGGGAGGCCCTGGCCCAGGTTGCCCAGAGCTGTGGGGGCTGCCCCATCCCTGGAGGTGTTCAAGGCCAGGTTGGATGGGGCTTGGAGCCCCTGATCCAGTGGGAGGTGTCCCTGCCCATGGCAGGGGATGGAACTGGATGGGCTTCAAGGTCCCTTTCAACGCAAACCATTCTATTATTCTGTGATTCTATGAAACTGTTTCTACAGTAGAAAAATTGTGAATGAATTTGCTGAGAGACAGAGGTGAACCACCAGATCCATACCCAGGAGCACAGAAAGTCTGTTTAGGGGAACACCTTCCCCCAAAGTGTCCGTGTCCCTTGGAGCATCTTCAACGTCCCATCCAATTCGATTGGAAGGATTAGGCCATGAAACTTCTCCTTACTTTAAAAAGCCATATTCACCAAGGGACTGGGAGGCAGAAATGATCCCTTTCCCCCTTGTATTTTGATTTTCCCCTGAGCTAGGGCCACCAGCTTCTGTTTGGGAATGGAGATGGTCAGAATTTGCATACTGGTGTTCATCAGTGCCCGGCACATCCTGTGTGAGGATTGCCCTTACGAGCACCTTGATTAAAAGTTTCTTTTTGGAGTGTTGTAATTGTTTCAGAGATATTTTGGTACAGATAAATGGATGCAGGTAAAACCATATATAAGCACACACATAGCTGCATGCTTATAGGTATCTATAGGTATCTCTAGGGAGATTTTTATGTGCTGAGTTACTGTCAGAGAGATATTGATGACAAACTCTGATTTTTCTGACCCCCAGTCAGTTGGAGAGGTCATAATAAAACCAGAGGGTACGAGAATATTTAAAACATTTCCAGAAACCTCAGAGTATTTTTTTTTTCCCTGAGATGTAGTAATAAGTGAGGCAAATGATGGAGGACTTGAATTTGGCTCATATTGCAAAATTGTAGAGTTTAATTAGTTATAGCACTTCTGTCATTTCATCTTCAAGCATTGTATTAACTGAACAAGTGCTCAGTGATGGGCTTAAAAAAATTAAATAAAGTTTTAATGCAATTTTTTCTGAGTAGAATTAACCATGAAAGGATTTTGCTGCCAGAGCTCAAACATTATATCCAATCCTATAATAAAAAAATTCTATTAGTAGCAAAATAATTTCAGGTATTCAGTATTACTTATCCTGGATACAAGGCTCTCGTATACTGCATGGTGTATTTCTCTCACAGGAGTTCATTTTTGGGACAATACAGCTTTCACTTCAGAGATGCTGCCACTGGCAGCACCCGTAGGTGCTCAGCCTGAGGTAAGGGTGCATGCCAGCTCTGCTCCCACATGCTACTTGAGACACACAAAAACACATCTGCAAACGTGTAGTGGATAGCAGGATTTTTGATTGATCTTGAGATGGAACTTAATTAGATGTTGGGCATTTTCTGTGCTGTTTGAGATTGTTACCGGATCCCACACCAGATGTTTTTTGCAAAGCACCAGGCGCTGAATTAAAAAAAAAACTTAACCAAACCCAAAATAAGGCTCAGCAAGTAACATTGAAATCAAATCTCTCCAGTTAATAACTGCGGATGAAATCCTGGCAGTTGTCAAGAAATCATATTTGTTTGCCAAACTCTTCCGTGTTGTCTCGTGTCTTGGGATAACAAACCACTTCATGATGAAATTAATTTCACAGCATCACTGTAAATGAAAAAGCACAATCACTCTTGCTGTTTTCAGAACTGTAGCTTGGGGCTGTACAGGTGAGGTTTTGAGCAGAGGCTGAGGAGTTTTAGCTGAGAGCTTGACAAGTGAACGAAGCCTTGGAGACACACTCAACCAGCACTCGGGTTTACCAGCAGCCCTTGCAAGCCTGGGGAAAAGGAAACTTTTCCAGGATCCTCTGGGGTAGAAGCTTCCCTTCTCTGTCCCTTCACAGAATCAGAGAGTAATGGAATAGTATCATAGAATCATTAGGTTGGAAAGGACCCACTGGATCAAATTGTTTGGGTTAGAAGGGAACTTAAAGTCCATCCTGTTCCACAAGCCCCATCCAACCCGTCCTTGAACACCTCCAGGGATGGGGTAGCCTCCACTGCTCTGGGCAACCTGGGCCAGGGCCTCCCCACCCTCACAGGAAAACTTTTCTCCCTAAGATCTCATCTCAGTCTCCCCTTTTTCAGCTTCAAACCATTCCCCCTCATCCTATGACTGCGCTCCCTGATCAAGAGCCCCTCCCCAGCTTTCCTGGAGCCCCTTCCAGCACTGGAAGCTGCTCTAAGGTCTCCCCAGAGCCTTCTCTTCTCCAGGCTGAACAACCTCAACTCTCTCAAACTGTGACCATCTCGGGATCCGAGTGCCAGGGATTCCCCACCATCCATTTCCGAGGACTGGGGACTCTGGACTGGTGCAGGCTATCACCTGCACGTGACTTCTAATGAACTGGAGCTGGAGTTGGGGCTGTGTGAGTCTGGGTGGGATTTTCTGTTGGGTTTTTTTGCATTTCTTCGTTCGATGCTAAGGCAAATAACTTGGCGTTATCTGAGATCTGTGCTCCCAGAAGGCACCTGCCTACTGAACATGCAGTTTAATCAAAGTGACAAATCTGGAGCCAGTGAAAATGAACCAATTAATTGAACTCAGTGGATTTTCTCCCGATTTCATTTAGGTGAATAAGCATTACGTTGTTTTCCATTCTAAATCTCTCGCAAAATATCACACTAAGCTAGACAGTGATGCTTTTCCCTGTTAAAAGAAGAGTGAAACACAGTAAAAGCCTAAAGGAAGAGAGCATCAGTGTTTTCACAGATGGAGTGGGCTTATTCATACAAGGTGTTGTTGCATGTTTCAAATTCTCATATTTCTATCCTAAGCTGCAAGGACTTCCTTTGGACCTTCACATTTCCTGAAGTTGTATTAAATAGAGGGTATAACTAGCGTAATCTTTATGCTTTTCACTTCACAGCTGAGATTTCTACATCCACAAAAAATGCAAATGAAAACAGAATATTTACAGATCATTGCAAACCACAGTGCATTTCCTTCTGGATTCCTTTGGAGTAATCACCAAGGGGACATTTTAGAACTTCTAAAATAATTCCTTCCCCCTACTTGTTATTCAGTGTGATCTCCTAACTTGTTACTAAATGATTTTACAGCTGAATTTTTGTGTTTACAGACCTTTTTTTTTTCGGGGGGTGAGGGGGGTGGGAGGGAGGGGAGAAAGTTGTTAAGTATCACAGAATATAAGGCTAGAAAAAAGTGGTGAGTTTATTCAGTCCACTCTCCCACGGTGCATCAACCGCTGCATTTTTCAGGGAAGCCTGATCTAGTGGGATGTCCCTGCCTATGGCAGGGGGGTTGGGACTAGATGATCTTTAAGGTGCCTTCCAACCCAAACTATTCTATGATTCTATCATTCTATCATTCTATTTTTCTATGGCTCGTGATCAGAAACTTGGTGGTGGTGCCTGGAGCTGCAGGGAGGCTTTGCAGGTGGCCACTGGATCATAAGCCTTGTTGCATTGCTGCAAGGTGGTCCATGCCTCTGATGGTGCTTTGGTTTTATGATGAGAAGGAATTTGAGGCAGAGGCGCTGCAAAATTGAAGGTATGATTGTTTGGGCCAGGCAGCCAGTGGAGAGAGGGTGAGATAGAGAAGGATGGTGGTGTGTCCACTATGACAACTTGCTAGGTGACCTTCAAAGATCACCTGAAGGAGAATCCAGACATTCCACAGGGTTTCTTTGGATTCAGATTGTGTCATTAAGTACTTACAGAGAAAGAAATGATAAATCCTTTATTTCCTGCGGTTTGGAAATAGAATCATAGAATCATAGAATCACCAGGTTGGAAGAGACCCACCGGGTCATCGAGTCCAACCATTCCTATCAAGCACTAAACCATGTCCCTCAGCACCTCATCCACCTGTGCCTTAAATAAGAGACTTAATAGAAGCCTGAGCCCTTGTATAAACTGGGATGGGAGGAATACCCCAAGAAAGCAGTGCTCTCTCTTGGGGTCAAACCTCTGTGAAGCTGGGAGAGGGGCTTCATGCCTGGACAAGGGATTTCTGTTGAACGTCTTTGGCTCTGACACGTTACCAGGTACTTGAAAGGGACCGTTTGTGGCAGGACTTCTAGGCTGTGCCTAGTTTGCTGGCTTGTGACTGATGGAAAAGAGCATAGGGCTCAGGTACCATGCAGGGTGGTGGGAAGAAGGGTCCTGCTGGTGTCCCAGCCCAGCACGGCTTTGCTCAACACAGGTAGAGGCAATGCCATCTCACTAGTGGGGAAGGTGTCCCTGACCATGGCAAGGGGTTGGAGCTGGATGGGCTTTAACGGCCCTTCCAACCCAAAACGGTGTACGATTCTATGAGTCTAAATTTGCAGGCTGGGCTGCTTTTGGTGAACAGAGAAGAAATCAGGTGAACTTTAATTGAGTAGAAAATACCTTGGTAGTGCCTTTCCCACTTATACTGAGATGGATTTTCAAAGGCAATGTCATCTTCTGATGCCTGCTGGCAGGGGGGAAAGTTTCTAGAGAGTTAAATGCAAATTGCTCCCTTCAATATATGCAGTTCTCTGGCACTGGGGGAGTTACAAGGATTTGACTGGAGATAGAATTTAGCCAGTAATGTGCATATTCAGGGCATTTTAATAAATGAGAGTCCATTCAAGGGTCTGCTTTAAGGCTTTGCTAGAGCCGAGGCAGCATCGAGCGTGGCTGCTGCCCTCCCTGCCCCCATTTCAGTCCACCAGTAATTGTTGGAAACCCAGAAGCGAACAGGTAGGCAGAAATCTCTGGCAGCCCACGATGCACCTTGATTGACAGCAGGCTACTGATGGCTGCAAGATTACAGGCTCTGACTTCTAAAGAAGAGCTTAATTAGCTCCGCTCCAAGAGGTCCATTCTCCCCTCCGTACGCGTGCATAACTCCAATTGACATTAATGTGAGTTATATACCAAGAGGAGAATAGACCCAGTAGAATGTGGGGGAGGTGTGGGACGGGGAGAGAGGCAAAAAACGAGATGGTGGGGGAGGAGGAGTGAGAGGGAACACAATGGAAGGGAAGTGCTGGGGGAGTCAGCGCACAGACGGGTGACCTGCCTTGGTGGCTGTAAGGATGGTGGGAGCGTGGGGATGGGCTCTTGGCTTCTCCCTCTTCTTGCCTGGGGAAGGAAGACTGTGGAGATGACTAAGGATTCTTCCCCAAGGGTAAAATCCTTGGGAAATCTACCTCCCTCTTCTGTTTTTCCCTTCAGAGACTCCAATTCCCATCCTGTTGCTCCTTGAAGCACATGTCAAAATTCCCCCTGGCTTCATCAGCAGCCAGATGTGGGATAGCCAGATGTGGGATGGATGTGCAGGGATTAGGGGATGGAGGAGAGGATCCGCACGTGCTGCAGGTGGTAGTGGGGCTGGTGGCTACTTTTTGTGAGGGAAAAAAAAGAGAAAGGGTTGGATGCGTGAACAAAAGCTCCTGTTTAAACTCTAGACAAGAGAGAACTAGAATGGAATAAGACATAAACTACAGAAATGATGAATGGCTGCGCTTGGAATGTCTATATATGGGAAAGGAGCTGCTGTGCATAATTAAACAGCGGATAAATGGAAATGTACATGGTCGCTACTAACGAAAGAGCATGATAAATGAGTTATACTCTGTCATGTTCATATATCGCCTGCTGCAGGTTACTAGTGATGCATTTGTGCTATTTATTCCACGTTCATTGCTTCAGCCAACTTACTTGTGGAAGTAAACGAGACACAGTTTGAACCCTCTGCCCAACAGGTCTGTGAGTCCATGTTCCTGCAAAGTGTCTCTCTCTCTTTCTCTCTACTGCTCAAACTCTCCAGGACACAGGAGAAATTAAAGGCTTTTCTCAAACCCCTCCTTTTTCCCCCTGGAAATGAATAGGCTTTGTGTGCTCAGACTTAAATGAAGAGAATTGATGATAAACCTCCCATTGGGAAACATACTGAGATCAATAAAAAAATCACAAAGCACAGCTTGCCGTTGTAACCTTTGCCAGGCGCCTGGAACCAAGGTACTAATTTGAAAAGCAAGAAAGGATCCCTAATAATTTTTAAGTAGTATTTTAGTATGTGGAGTCCGTAGCTGGACTTTCTTTCCAGTGCCGTTTCTTCAAACCTCATGCAGCGACGAAGCTGCTGAGGTGTGGGATGGGGAAGCTACTGCGGAGAGCTGCGGCATCGCAAAGCAGCGACTCCTAGGAACCGGGGTAGTTTGGTGGGGCTAACGGCTGTCGCAAGGGATGGACGTCTGTGTCAATGGATGTCATCTTATCCCTTGCTAAAGAACTCGTGGGGCAGCCAAACCCATTGTCGGGTCTCAGTGGTGGTGGAACACAGAGCTATGACTGGCCGTGAGCGTGAAAACCTCTCTTGTGCCATAGCAGTAATCTACCTCCTGGCTATCAGCCTGGGAACTCACCAGCTTGCTGACAGGAGAGTAACTCCCTCTGATCAGGAGGTGAATGCAGGAATTTGAGGAGCAGATGGGGAGAATGGCTGAAGACTTGAGCAGAAATTGAGTACTCTTGGCCAAATATCATAAAATCGTAGAATGGTTTGGGTCCAAGGAGGTTCTTCTCCCTCTGGACTCGGCACTGGGGAGACCGCTCCTCGAATACTGTGTTCAGTTCTGGGCCCCTCACCACAAGAAGGATGTTGAGGCTCTGGAGCGAGTCCAGAGAAGAGCAACGAAGCTGGTGAGGGGGCTGGAGAACAGGCCTTATGAGGAACGGCTGAGAGAGCTGGGGGTGTTTAGCCTGGAGAAGAGGAGGCTGAGGGGAGACCTCATTGCTCTCTGCAACTACCTGAAAGGAGGTTGTGGAGAGGAGGGAGCTGGGCTCTTCTCCCAAGGGACAGGGGACAGGACAAGAGGGAATGGCCTCAAGCTCCACCAGGGGAGGTTCAGGCTGGACATTAGAAAAAAATTCTTCACAGAAAGGGTCATTGGGCACAGGAACAGGCTGCCCAGGGAGGGGGTTGATTCACCTTTCCTGGAGGGGTTTAAGGGACGGGTGGACGAGGTGCTGAGGGACATGGGTTAGTGATTGATGGGAATGGTTGGACTCGATGATCCTGTGGGTCTTTTCCAACCTGGTGATTCTATGATTCTATGGATAGAAGGGACTTTAAAGATTCCAGCCCCCAAATATCAGAGAAAACCTCTTGATTCCCCTCTAAATTAACTGGATAGATCTCTAAAAGCCTGCTTAGAAGACCCATGCAGAGGTTGCATGCGATGGGGTGGGTCCTCCTTCCATGCGGGGACCTGTGTGGACCAGAGTCACTCGCAGGTAACACTGTGCAAGTCGTAAATCCACACAACACAGAGCAGCAACCCTGTGCTGCAAACACAGCTCCCTAATGCTATTCTGTCTTTGTGATCTGCAAGCACATGCTCGGAGAAGAAACAAAACAAGCTGAGAGCTGCCGTGATGGTTGTTAAATGTAATGCCAGATTTGAAAGCAGCATCACTGGATTCTCATTCTTCTTCCCTGCCTGTGAAAATAATATCATGCATCAGGGCAGCTTATATTATCAGTGTGTGTCCTGATGTATTTCAAATACCTCGAGAGATGCCTGAGATAGTAGCACGTTTTGGTGGAGGTGGCTCCCTCCCACAGCCTCCATTCATTAACAATTCTGCAGACTACCAAGAGATTAAATCACTGCAGTAGAAAAGAAAAAGAAAATTATGAGCATTAATGAAGGTCAGAAAGATATTTTTTAGCTATTTTGACTTAGCTGCTTTATGGCATCAGCACAAAGTGCCTTAAAACCCAGAGGAAAATAAGTTTAAATGCACAATAAAAATACATACAAATGCAGAGCTTTTCCATCTTCTATTCTTCTACTTTTGTTTTTAATTGGAATTTGATTGGAAAACACAAAGAGGATAGAAAATGCCTTCTCAGTACATAATAAAAGGTAAAATTAATTTGCACAGTTAACAATAATGGATATATTTAAATAACAGATTTTTAAGTAATCATAATGTACTGCTCTGCTACAGACTGAAATTGAACTTGGAATACCTCTGTCTCTAAAAAAAAAAATGGATAACAGTGATTCCAAAAGCCAGATTTGCCCATAATAGGCTTGAGAAGCATCCATGTTAGGCTCTTTAATGTAGAGAAGTTGTTTTTTCCACTGGGATCTGTGCATGTTAAACATGGTGCCAGAGGGATTCATGGGGCTCATCTGGCTTAGGTGTGACAACACCAATGTGACAATGAGGATATGACAGCACAGACACTTTCAGAAGGGTACACACTGTTGCTGAGGTTGTTTTTAAAGGCTTTGGACCTGTCTGGTCCATCCAGCCTCCTCATTTTTTTTTAATTTTCTCCATTGTCCTTCTGAAGCGAAGATGCAGAAGACTCCTTAGACTGCATTTGGCTGGGTAGCATCGTGGTGCTCAGCAAGCCGACCACATCCCTCTGCCTGGTCTCAGCCATGCTCTGAGCAGGGGCTGGACCAAAGGACCTCCACAGGTCCTTGCCAGCCTTAGCCTTTCTGTATGTTCAGCTTAGATTAAAAAATATAGAACAATGGCTCCCAAGGGGAAATCTCAGAAGTTGAGCTACCAGACTTACAGTAAGGATCGTCTGTCTAGAGGGAAGTTCTGTGCCTCGATTCCCCCTGGACTCACTGCTGGTGATGCTGCACCTCGAATCCTGGGTTCAGTTTTGAGCCCCTCACTACGAGAAGGATGTCAAAGGGCTGGAGCGCATCCAGAGAAGGGAACGGTGCCGGGGAAGGAGCTGGAACCCAGGGGTTATGGGAGCAGCTGAGGCACCTGAATCTGTTTAGTCTGAAGGTAAGAAGGCTGAGGGGAGACCCCATTGCTCTCTGCAGCTCCCAGAAAGGAGGTTGTGGTGAGGTGGGTGCTGGTCTCTTCTTGCAAGTAACAAGGAACAGGACGAGAGAAAATGGTCTCAAGTTGTGCCAGGGAAGGTTTAGACTGGATATTAGGAAAAATTCCATCACAGAAGGGATCGTCAAACATTGGAAGAGACTGCCTGGAGAAGTGATGGAAGCATGAACCCTGGTGATGTTCAAGAAATACGTAGCTGTGGCACGTTGGCACACGGTTTAGTATGTACAGTTGATGTTGGGCTGATGGTTGGACCTGATGACCTTAGAGGTCTTTTCCAAACTTCATGATTCTATGATTCCAAATTCCTCACGTAGCTTCTGCAAGCACCTTGAAAAACTGGGTGGGGGAAAGCCAGCGTTCTTCAGCTGGGCCAGGAAGCTCTAGAAGAAACCCTAAGCAATGGCAGGACTAGGTAGGGGGCAAGTTTTGATTTTGCTTCGACTGTGTCTGTGTTACAGTAGGATTCTGCAACCCAAATCTGAATATTTCTTCTTTAAATCAAATTCCCTCTGACACAGGCTGATGCTGCTGATAACTGCAAAACATTCTTGTTTTTTCAGTTGAGTCTGTTTCTTAGTGTCTGAGCTTCATTGCTGCCTGACAATCATGATATAGTTCATTTTCCTCTGAGAACGAACTGTTAGGAGGAGAATAGGTTTCTCTTTTCTGGCTCAGATGAATGCACTTATTTTTTTGGTAGCTATGTTCTGACGGCAATAAACACTAAACAAGGGAAAGAAAGGAAAAAGAGACATTCAGAACCTGCTCACATACTCTTGCATTTTCTGCCATTGCTGCTTTGGATCAGGTTATGAAAAGTACCCTGGAATGGGACAGATTTAGAAGGTGACATCCACCGGCTCCTTTTCTTCTCCAGATTTTCCCCAACAAGCAGGAGAGGACACTGTGGGCTCTTTGCAAATCCCTCTGCTTGCGTGATGGCACCGTAGAGTTCATGGATGCACATTTCTTCTTGTTCTTTCTAAGTACGCAACCAGAGAAACCTCTCCTTTTGGATCACGGTGATGCTTGCAGTGTCCCACACCAAGGGTGGGTCACTTAGCATTTCTGACCTGGTTTCACCCCCCTCTCTCCTCCACAACCTGCTGTGCAGAGGTAGCACTGAATCCCGTTAGCAAAACACACCTTTCCAAAGACATTTGCCGAGGCACGAGAAGAATAGCAAGCAGCTGCCGCACTCCTGCTCCTTACCCTCCAGTGAGCCCCGTGATGAAGCTTCTTCACTAAAACTGTGAAGGCTAAATAAATAAATTAAAAATTAAGGGAGTTATTCCCCCAGTGGAAGAATCAATCTTGAGCAAATGCACTGGTAAGCTGTGTTACTGCGGCAGATAAATATCTGCCCTTTAGACATAATGGAATGAGGTTGCCACTGGGCTTGTGCAAAGAAAGGATTGTATTAGAAAGAAAGCATGGCATTTGTGGTTTGTGGAGCTTACCACGACAGTTCATTGCAATGGCATTATCCAGGAACGCTGTGGCTTTTGGGGTGTTTTATGTGTTCTGTAGAAATGGGCAGGCTTTGAGAGCACTGTCTGACTGTGGTAAGGATCTTCTGAAGCCAGTGCAGCGTTCCTGTGTGTTGCTTCCCAACTTATATAGGGGGCAACATATCTAAACAGTTTCAGAATTAACAAGGAGAGAAAAGAAATGTTGGAAATGTGGCAAGTAAGAGCTAGAATGCAGGTAATTCAGATTGATACCCAGGGAGTTTCTTATGTGATGAGATAAATGAGGTTGTAGAATCATTTCCTAATGTAAAATTATTGAAGATCTCACTAGAAGAGAACCATTTGAAGGTTCTTATTACAAGAAAGACATTGAGGGGCTGGAGTGCATCCAGAATAAGGCAACAAAGATGAGGAAACATCTGGAGCACAGGGATCCTGGAAGCAGCTTAGGAGCCTGGGGCTGTTTAGTCTGAAGAAGAGGAGACTGAGGGAAGATCTCATCACACTCTGCAGCTCTTGGAAAGGAGGCTGTGGTGAGGTGGGTGCTACTCTCTGCTTCCAAGTAACAAGGGATAGGACAAGAGGAAATGGCCTCAAGTAGCACCAGGGGAGGTTTAGATTGGATATTAGGAAAAATTTCATCGCCAGAAGGATTATCAAAGACTGGTAGAGACTGCCCAGGGAGGTGGTTGAGTTGCCATCCTTGGAAAGATTTAAAGGATGGGTAGATGTGGTGGTTAGGTACATGGTTTAGTGGTGGAGTTGGCAGAGTTGGGCTGATGGTTGACTTGATGACCTTAAAGGTCTTTTCCAACCTAAATATTTCTATTATTCTATGATCTGTTGCCTTGATTAGATAAAACTGAACTGGATAATGACAGCCTTTAAAGTCCTGTCCAGGGTTATCTCAGATTACTACGTAAGGTAACCCTGTTGTAACTGTCTTTGCACAGATGTGGGACCTCGTGTACTAAGGTCTGGGACCGATGTCACACTTACAACCTGATTTCTCCTCTTGGAGATTAATGGGATTGCTGAAGATAAGAATAACATTATGGAATTGGCAAGATTTCAAGAAAGAGCTTTTTTCCTTCCATGTCTATCACAGAGCACTTTTAATAAAAAGGAGCTGCATACCAGGGAAGTTATTCAGCCAGGGGCTGCGCTGCCTCCGCAACACTTGAGTGAGGTCCCATGTGTGCCGAGGAACAGCCAAATCTGGATATTTCTTCCTTGGCTTTTCTCACCCAAAACAGGGCCACGCTTGCCCTGATTTGGGCTGACACATGATTGTCGACTGTTGTTCGCTTCAGTTGTTGGGATGCCTAGAGGTAAGCGCAGCTCTGGTTGCAGGCTAATGAGCACGTGTATCTGAAAGAGCCATCCTGCATGTGAAAATGTTGTGTGTTAAATCAGGACAAAACACAGGCTGTGCCACAAGTGGATGGAGGAGAAGAAAATGCTCCATTAGCAATAGCTGCACAGCGAGCAAAATCCAATAACCTCACTGGTGTGAAGCGTTTTATTGTCACCATGGCAAAAACAACGTTTTAGGAGGGGTTCATTAAAGTGGCAGGAGCGGAGGTCCCAGGTAAAGGTGCATGTGTGATGATGGATTTCAGGGTGTGGGTAGATAGTAGCTAACTTCTCCAAACTTCAGGCGTGTAATGCACTGCTCTGAAATATTGATATTGCTCCACCTAATGACAGGAGCTCCACACAGGCAAATGTCTTAAGGTTTGTAGTTAAATGAGGAGCAATCATGTTAACAAAGGTAACACAAACCATTAGGAAATCTCTATGCCGCATCTCTGCATGTGGATGCTATTAAAGTGTCAACTCCGCATGAATACCAATATTAACAGTGTAGTCAAACTTTAATGATTTATAACAATAGGTGCTATATCAGCACAGAGAGGAACCAGCAAAAGGAAAAGCAAACCTGGAGGGAAACAGATGAGGAGAGGAGAAGATAATACGAGCGATGGAACCTGAAAGCAAAATACAGACTACTGCAATAAGGAAGAAGTGCTTTTCTGTGGTGTGGTAGAGGATATTTGAGCTGAAAACTTTTGAGTGGTACCCAGAGGGTGTAAATTTTCTATTCTTCTCATAGAATCGTAGAATGGTTTAGTGTCAGAAAGCACCTTAAAGCCCATCCAGTTCCAAGCCCCCTGCCATGGGCAGGGACACCTCCCCCTGGATCAGGGTGCTTGTTATGGTATTTACTGCTAAAATAACATGTCACATGGCAAAGCGTGTCAAAATGGCAAATTTAAACATGGTCTAATTATTATTTAGCTGCTGGGATGGCAAAGTTGTCTCTAAGATGTTGCAGGTTCAAGTCTGACCCTGCAGTGAGCTCTGTGGCCAAGTTCCTTCTCTGTCTGGCTGGTTTTGCATTGCATGGGGGTTCATTTCTTCTGTGACTCCAGCATGTTTGGCAATGTGTTGGAGTCACACCAGACATGGGAGGTAGTGAAGAGTAGCATAAGGAATATGTTGTTTGGTCCCTGTTCTGTTTAGTTCCATCACTCATTTACATATTAATTCACCAACTCATGTTTAAGAGTCAGCATCCAAACAACACTATCGCTATTCTGGTCCTCGAGAACAAAAACAAAATTAAAAGAAGTCTGGTGTGTGTGTTTTTAGGAGGGGAGTTGATGAACACTGACAGCAACTGAGAACAGGCCATAGCTGTGCCTGCTGAGAGAGCAAAGAGGAAATAAACATCCTTAATCGTGCCAGAACAACGTTCTTTGCCTTGTCATTCTCATTTCATTGAGTCATGGAATCACAGAATGGTTTTCGTTGGAAAGGACCTTAAAGCTCACCCAGTCCCACCCCTGCCATCGGCAGGGACACCTCCCACTGGATCAGGGGCTCCAAGCTCCATCCAACCTGGCCTTGAACCCCTCCAGGGATGGGGCAGCCACCACTGCTCTGGGCAACCTGGGCCAGGGCCTCCCCACCCTCACAGCAAAACATTTCTCCCTAAGATCTCATCTCAATCTCCCCTGTCCTCACAGCCTCAAGTTAATAAGGAGCTGGAAGATGTCGTGCAGTTCCTCGGCGGTAGGGGTGATCCATGATGCTTTTGGTGGTTCCTGGTGGAGAAGACATCAAAGTCTCAGCAGCATTTCAGCTGCTCATCTCCCCTTCTACAACAGGCCTGGCCTGGCACTCATTAAATTTTTGTGCTGATTTATTTGCCAGTTGTTTTTATTAGCCCATAGAGGAGGTAAACTCCTCTTTAGTTTGCAATAAAATCAACCTAAAACAGGAATAAAGGAGAGGAAATTATAAAACATGAGGGCAATGAGCACTGATGTCCAGCCCGTGTCTTACCATTATACTGTGGCACGAGTGTTACGCCGTCGTAGTCTGCCATGGATGTTTCTCAGCAGCTTGATACTTCACTATCACATGGAAGATATCAAACGAGTGCAGCAGTCTCTTCCTTTAGCTGCGCTCATTCTTTTGCAGTGATTTGGAATAAGGTTAGAGAGCTCTTTTGGAAAAGCTGTGGTGATATGGGGAAGTAGACACGCATAGAAGGAAAGGATCAGCGGCTTTATGGATTCCTAGCTGGTATTTTTCGTCAGGGTCAAGTGTGCTGCCAGAGGACACACAGCCAATCCGGGGAACTCTGGGACACCCGATGAAGAAGGAGAACTTGGGGGTGTGCAGGCTCCAGTGCAGCCCAGGGCAGTGGTGGTGGGCTGTGCTGGCTCCCCATCGGCGCTGGAGGGGAGCAGAGGGGACTCAGATCCTCGTCCGACTGGCACCGTGAAGCGAGGTGAATTACTGCATCTGTTATAAGTGACCTTTTCCACTTCTGATACCTTCCAGCTTTTCTCTCTGCGTGCATTAGCACTGCCTTCTTTCTCACTACCTTCTTCTTCAAGAAGGATTTTGAGGCTCTGGAGTGAGTCCAGAGAAGAGGAATGGGAATGGTTGGATTCATGGAATCATAGAATAACCAGGTTGGAAGAGACCCACCGGATCATCGAGTCCAACCATTCCCATCAAACACTAACCCATGTCCCTCAGCACCTCGTCCACCCGTCCCTTAAACACCTCCAGGGAAGGTGAATCAACCCCCTCCCTGGGCAGCCTCTGCCAGGGACCAATGACCCTTTCTGTGAAGAATTTTTTCCTAATGTCCAGCCTGACCCTCCCCTGGTGGAGCTTGAGGCCATTCCCTCTCGTCCTGTCCCCTGTCCCTTGGGAGAAGAGCCCAGCTCCCTCCTCTCCACAACCTCCTTTCAGGTAGTTGGAGAGAGCAATGAGGTCTCCCCTCAGCCTCCTCTTCTCCAGGCTAAACACCCCCAGCTCTCCCAGCCGCTCCTCATAAGGCCTGTTCTCCAGCCCCTTCACCAGCTTCGTTGCTCTTCTCTGGACTCGCTCCAGAGCCTCAACATCCTTCTTGTGGTGAGGGGCCCAGAACTGACCCCAGGATTCGAGGAGCGGTCTCCCCGGTGCCGAGTACAGAGGGAGAAGAACCTCCCTGGACCTGCTGGACACGCCGTGTCTGATCCAAGCCAAGATGCCATTGTCCTTCTTGGCCACCTGGGCCACTGCTGGCTCATGTTCAGTCGGCTGTCAACCAACACCCCCAGGTCCTTCTCCTCCAGGCAGTTTCCAGCCAGACTTCTCCTAGTCTGTAGCTGCTCAGGGTTGTTGTGCCCCAAGTGCAGGACCCGGCATTTGGCCTTGTTAAACCTCATCCCATTGGTCTCAGCCCATGGATCCAGCCTGTTCAGATCCCTTTGCAGAGCCTCCTGGATTCGATGATCCGGTGGGTCTCTTCCAACCTGGTGATTCTATGATTCTATGATTCTTCTCCTGCTGTGGTTACAGCATCACCAAAACTCCGATGTTTCTACTGCTTTTCTCTCTCCCTCTCCAGTGACTTGACTCGATAATTGCATTATTCAGCCACAGCCCTGCGAGGCATTTTGTGTGGGCACAGCAGCGTAATGAGCAAAACCACATCACCTCACAACATCTGCATTTGCTTTCTGTGTCGCCGTTTCAATAAGGGCTGGGGCTGTGGCTGGGGTTGCAGCGTAAGGAGTCGTGCGCTGGTCAGAGGTGAAGAGAGCACATTTTATTCCGGCTAAATACTTCCTATGGTTTCGATGGGGAGACTTAAAGCATCTGATTAGGGTAACAGCATTACCAGGCAGCTGCTGCCTGCCCCGAGCCGCAGAGCTGGCCACTTAGCTCAGACACTGCCTGTGTCTCTGTTTGCACGCATGTCCCTATGTGTGAGCGTGCGCTGGCATCAACAGGAGCTACTTGTCAGATTGGTTGCTGGACACAAGCCCTGAAGCTACAGCTCATCATGGGTGGAAATGCAGCTAGATTTTCTTGTTTGGGTTTTTATGCTGTTTATTCGAACAATAGTGGAGGGAGCTTTGCTCAGTCACGGATTTATCCTGTGCCTGTGGCTTAGCCCAGCGTGCCTCCTCTCCCTCCTCCTCCGCTCAAAAAGAAGCCCAGTTTTAGCTCCTTTCACAGAAATTCCCCGGTTTTCCAGACGATATCCCTAGAAGGCACATATACATGAAGTTACAGAATACCTGGACAGCTGACTTCTCCACATACAGTAGCTTGTTTGTATAATTAAGCCCAAAACCCCCAAACTTTGATGTGACTTGTACAGCACCCGTATACTAAACTTGTGTGTTATATGAAGCAATCTTCTTCGGAGCCTCGGAATCACTTTCAGGAAAAACAGGGCCAGTAAAAGCCAATATGGAGCTAAAAGGCACTGGGAAGAATCTTGAGGAGAGTGAGACCGTGGGGGTAATTGGGAAGGGAACCTGGATTTTGGCACCCACCACTGGCAAAGCTGTGACGCTTAATTGATTGCAAGAGGAGAACTGGGATGGGAATTTGATACATGATAGTGATTGCATTTAGTGCTCAGGAGAAGGGACTTTAGGGTTCTAAAGTTGAAGAGCCCTGTGCCTCCTTGTAGGTAACCATGATTAGCCTTTTCTATAATGAGGGGTTAATTAATAAATGGCTGAGTAGGAGAGGGAGGGATTTGCACATCTCTTCCCCTCCGGTGGTCGCACTAGCAGGTGGGTGGTAACAGGTCTACCCAGGAGATCCCTTGGGGCTGTATCCCCGAATCCGAGATGAGAGCTGGGAAGAGACAGGCAGCTGCTAACATGTCACTGGTGTTCAGTGGGAAAGCAGGGAACCAGCATCCCGAGGCTGAGATGTGTGGGGCAGTCTGGTCAAAACCCAAGTCCCTTCTGACCGTGGAGCAAATGCTGCGTTATCAAATGTGAAACATAGTGATGGGGTAAAAAGCGTTCTTAAATACCACTGAGGGACCAAATAACAACTCAAAGAGGTTTCTCACTGCCTTCAAAATGACAGTGACGTTGAAGGTAGTGTATCAAAATAGACTGTAACCCAAGCAAATGGCACAGACCAGTGATGCAGATAATCCACCTTCCTCCTCACCTTAAAGAACTGAGGGCAGCCCGTGTATCCTGAATCTGCTTTTATTACCAAAAGCCAAATATTGGCTTCTATTTAAATGCAGAGATGGAAGATAATTGTGCCAGAAAGTTTGAAAATTTACTTCCAATGTGTTTATTTGGAGTTGTGACTTGTTTTCAAAATTCTTATTTTGCTCAAACTGGGAATTGTGTCTTCTGTGAACTGAATCTTGGTGAACTCATTCATTTAGCATCTTTTGAACAAATGGATCCTGGCAGTATCCATTTTGGAGTTGGAAAGGGTTTGGTTTGGTTACAGTTTAAGGAAGTTTGAGGGGGTGGAAAAAGCATGAAACCTTTCTAGGACAAATATTTTAATCCATTCTGAGGTTCAAATCACTAACAAATAAATTGGAATATGGCATTAATTATCCAGCTGCCTGTGTTTGTATGAGCAAATGGGAGATGATGTCCCTGCTGTAGCAGTGAGCGGAGGAACAGCTTTTCCCTGCAACAGTGGCTGGGCAATGTTTCACACCCTGAAGTCAGAGCAAGCACCATCGATCCTAGCTATGCTCCAGAGTATAAGAAGGGAAAAGTAAAGCAGCATTGATTTGGAAATAGTAGTAATGGAATTGGGGGTGTTGTTTGCTAGGAAGGGATAAAAATGAGTGACCTTTCTGGTGCGCACTATCTGCTTAAATCAAATCGTAATAAATGAGGCAGCGTTTTCGGACAGACTAATCAATAGGCTGGCGTAGTCAAGGAACCTCATATCACATAAGCTAACTGGGTTGGACTTCATCCTGTGAGTTACAGCCTTGTGCAGCTCCGCGGAGTCCTTGGGAGCCTCAGGAAAGCAGAAAGGATCCAGAAAAGGGAGGGGGTATTTTGTTGAAAAATAACTTGTGTAGTGAGAGGCCCTGGGGAGTGTTTGCTACAGCCCCCCTGCCCCGCATCACCTCTCAAATGAACAAGTGGGTGAGTGGGTGAGAGAGTCTGGACTGAAATCCCTTTGAAGGGCTACTAGAAATGCACCTTTCCTGAGAAATGTTACTGGAGTGCACGTGAGCTTGCAGTCTGCAGAGACTGTGAGATATTCTGGGGGGTAGAGGGAGTCTGCTTGTTCAAAACCTGTAGGGAGCTGTGGAGAAAAAGCCCTTAAATAGTAATTCTCTGTCTCAATATAGGAGGAATTGACCTGATTATAGGCAGTGAAAAGCTTGGAGTGGATTAATTATGGCAGTGCAGTAGGGACTGTTAGCAGCGTGATGATGATTGAACCTTCCAAATGCTGGAAAATATTAGCCTGGAGCACTTTCCAGTTTGGACCTACAAGTCTCAGGTTGTTACCCTTAATCCTACAGGTGCCTGCTCTGGTCCTCTGGCTTCTATCTAGCACCCAGCGCCTGGGAAGAATCATGCTGGTGCCTAAGTAATAACTGACAGCGATTCAAAAGGAGCTTGGAGGGGCTTGTCTTGTATAATTTTAGCTATCTAGCTTGGTAACCTAATAAAAAGGTTCTGTAGAACCTCTTTGTACCACAAAGGTCTCAATACAGTTAATAGTAGTTGTTTACTGTCTATATACTACGTAGAAATTGTGGCATCTATATATTATATCCTTGGGCGAGTACAGACTTCAACTGACAGACTGACTGGTCCACCCCTTCATATGAAGTCATCTCACAATGCAATTATTTCCTTTTTTTTGTGAGGACTTCATCAGTTGATGCAATTTTTCTGTAAAGGCT
Source organism: Phaenicophaeus curvirostris (assembly GCF_032191515.1). NCBI lineage: Eukaryota > Metazoa > Chordata > Aves > Cuculiformes > Cuculidae > Phaenicophaeus > Phaenicophaeus curvirostris. Next base: position 75,618,178 of record NC_091431.1, read on the forward strand.
TGTTTTTCTGGGCACCGGCTTCCTAGCTGTAAGTTTTATTGTACCAGGTTTGAAACATTCTGCACAATAACAACAATAATAATAGTACTTTGCACCTCTGCAGCAGTCCTTTCACACAAAGAACGGAGAGTACTTTAGGGAAATTCTCAAAGTATACGTGATGGTAAATCAAAGCTAGCTGTAGTATTGCTACTTTTGCCTACCAAAAATTCATAACAATTACTGGCCTTCATTTTGCAGATAAAGGCATAAAGGGTCCAGGTGATGCACGCTGAATTAATGGCTAAGATCAACGCCACTTTACTGATTTAGTCACAATACTAAATGGTCTTTGGAGAGTTTTGCTTCCTAGTTAAGCTTAATTTATCCTTTTCTTTCTTTCTTCCCTTTTCTATTTACAATTCATTTCCTCTGTGTTTTCTGTCTAATTATTAAGAGTAATGTCACACCCCTTTCCCCAGAAGCATTCTACATGCTGTTCTTCACTGTAATTATATTTTGCACTTAAATAATAGTTTTCACTCAGATTTCAAAGTGTTTTACAAAGGTGGTAAAATTTTCTCTGCACAGCCTCAGAAACGCAGAAATCAGTTATGAACTCGGTGTGCCGTCAAGACTGGAATTTGCCCTTTCCGGGCAGAAATGGAGCTGCCATTTCACAGCTATTATTCACCCTTTTTCCCTGGACAGGCCCTTTCTTTCACGCCATCATTAAAATGTATCCCTACAATCTTAATTCTGGCTGCTGGTGGGTCATATGCATCCTTTCTCCTCTTGCAGCCCTTTGGGTACTGCTCATCCCATGGGACACACGCAGCATGTGAAGGGTTGGACCTGCTCTGAGGGCTCCAAGACCTGGCCGCTTCTTTTGAGTTTATCCTACGGAATGCATAATTTTTTTTTCCTAGTTTCAAAGGCAAAACGTCTGTCTGTCTCACTGCCGAACAGCATGGAGTATTACGAGAGACATATCAGACTTTTTACCTTCCAGACAAGTTGTCTTCTCCTTCTCTGGCATAGGCAATAAGTTCCAATCCATAAACATGTGTTATTCTCTCTTGTCTCAGCTCCTAACTGGCCAGTCACTGTTAGGCAAATTTCTCTTCAGTGTTATTTTGGACATGCCTAAATATCTACAGAAGGACTTCACCGAAGATGCACTGTCCATTCCCAAATAAATAACTGAGTAACTTGTTCCTAACTGAGCCTTTTTGGAGGAAATGTATACTTTCCTTAAAATAGTACTAATAATGGGGAAATAATTCAATGTGGCAGAGTCAAGGTGTGATAAAACATTTATTCCTTCACACATGACAAGAAAAAATGTGTTTATGTTTATGTGGCAGTGTAAGATTTATGGTATCATTAACTATTCATTTCCCTGGCTTTAACTGCTTGTGGTTTCTAGATGATGTGACAGACAATCGCATTGCTTTCATTTAGCAGCTTTAAAAGTTGAGTTTTCTATTCCACATGGTATTCTGGGGGCCTTGGACTTTATGCAAGAATAATTCACTACATTGAGGAGAGACTAAGCGTGCTGTTGTTTCAAGAACAGATCCTATCCCTCCAGCATGCTGCAATAAGGGGGTTGAGGAGCGTTCTCTGCTTGCACACTGGCAGTAGCCTGATGGTTTCACCTTCTTCACACTCACAACGTAGCCTTCATTATTCCTCACCGTCCATTTCCTTCAAACCTCCCATGACATTAATCCTTCTTCACGCCGCTTTCTCCATGCCGCATTCTCCGCCTATATCGTATTCATCAGGCGACAAGTGAAGTTTGCACCCTGAAGATGGGCTGAAAGGGTGTGGAGGGAGCTGCATACATCTTAGACGTTCAAAGCATAACACCAACCTAACTAATGCATTCACTGCTAATTCAATAATGTATTTCACACCCCAGAAGTGCCTTTTTGTCAGTGCTTAGTCTCAGCACCTAAAAGAAGGCCTCCTTAATGCATATTTTATGACTGTGTAGTGCGGCGAGGGAGAAGGCATTATTATTTGGAAATCTCTATGTCAGTACACATTAAATTGGGACTTAGTCATGGGTAATTAGCAAGCATTGACCCACACAGTGATTTATACCATATTTCATGTGCTAAAAATAGTCATTTTCCTGAAGAACAAAAGTCCTGCGTATTCACGGAAGGACAGTTCTGGCAGGATGCTCAAGCCAAGCAGGAATGGCTGATGAGGGGTAGAGACACGATTGTTCCCCAAGCCCTTCAGAAATCGAGACACAGACCGGAGGTGCATCCCCGGAGACCAAAACTCGACATTGTTTACTTAAATGCATAGACTACTAAAACCTTTTATTCTGTTCAAAGCTGGAGAGTGATAATTTACATAGCACTGAGATGTAATGAATTGTAATTAAGCAAGCATCATTAAGCGACCGACCTTCCAGACGTAGAGCAAGCTGGTTGTTTGTTTCAGAAGACTTCTGGAGGGAGGGAAGAAAGTGTGCAAGTATGTGTATATGTGTGTGTGCATGTCTGCAAACAACCTGAAATGGTAATTATTGCACCATTGTGCCTGTCTTTTTGCTGTCTGTCCCACTGAAACCAGCAAGGAGGTAGGTTTATTCTAGCTCCAGTGCTTCAGAAGAAACAAGAGGCAAGAAAATCAAGGTGTGATGTCACTTCTGTTAATAGGATTGTTTCTCTTGCCATCACTCAATAAGACAGTCAGTAGGCAAACACACTCTGAGTGTTGGTATGCCCCAGCAAAATCTTGTGATGTTATGCTGACTGCAAAAATAGATGCAGGGACTGCATTTACACTCGATACCTTGTGCTATCTATTGATATGCACACAGAAAATCAAATGATGAAATGTTGGTTCTTTTTTTTTTTTTGTATCTGGCGCAAGAATTGAAACAAAATCAGTCTGGAAATGCTGCACTATCTGTGCCCGTGACCACCAGTGAGAAGAGGCATAGGCAAGGTTTGCCTGCTGGGGAAGCAGGTGAAAGCTTGGAAGCAGTTTCTCCCATTATGCTTTTATAGAATCATAGAATCATTAGGTTGGAAAAGACCTTAGACATCAACCATTACTGTCTACTACTAAATCAAGTTCCCAAGTGCCTCATCCACCTGCCTTTTAAACACCTCCAGGGATGGAGACTCCACCAGCTCCCTGGGCAGCCCCTGCCAATGCCCAAGAAACCTTTCTGTGAAGTTTTTCCTAATATCCACTCTAATCTTCCCCTGATGCAACTTAAAGCCATTCCCTCTTATCCTATTACCTATCACATGGGAGAAGAGTTCAAGACCCTCCTCTCTGCGATCTCCTTTTCAGTAGCTGTAGAGGACGATTAGGTCTCCCCTCAGCCTCCTCTTCTCGAGGCTAAACGACCCCAGCTCCCTCAGCTGCTCCTCGTAAGTCTTGTTCTCCAGCCCCTTCACCAGTTTTGTTGCTCTTCTCTGGTCACATTCCAGAGCCTCAACATCCTTCTTGCAGTGAGGGGCCCAGAACTGAACCCAGGATTTGAGCTGTGGCCTCACCAGTGCTGAGTACATGGGGAGAATCACTTCCCTGCTCCTGCTGACCACAAGATCGCTAATACAAGCCAAGATGCCATTGGCCTTCTTGGACACCTGGGCTACTGATAGCTCATGTTCATCCACTGTTGACCTTCTCCTCCAGGCAGCTTTCAAGCCACTCTTCCCCTAGTCTGTAGCTGCACAGGGTTTTGTCCCAAGTTAAACCTCCTCCCATTGGTCACAGCCCATGGATCCAGCCTGTCCAGGTCCTTCTGCAGAGCCTCCCTACCCTCCAGCAGATCGACACTTCCTCCCAGCTTAGTGTCATCCACAAATTTGCTACAGGAACATTCGATCCCCTTATCCAGGTCATTGATAAAGACATTGAACAGGGCTGGACCGAGCACCAAACCTGGGGACATCACTTATGACTCACTGGAAACACCACTTTTTACCAGGAAACACCAGAACAGGTATAAACATTCTCCTTTGAGGTAGAGCTGCAGTACATCTTGGTCTCCATTTACCTGCCAGTGATAAGTTACCTCGTTTAGGCTGAATGTAATCTTTAAGAATGAAGACAAAATATTGAGGTGTCTTTGTTTGTATTCTTGATCCACCCAAGTCCAGGGAACATGGAGTTCCTTCAGCAGCATCCCATGGGCAAGTTTTCTTCCTGCCAGTTCCTTTGCTGGATTACGCCTTTTAAGCCCAAACCGATTCCTCTGCTTTTTCCTCAGTATTTTCTCTCCATCAGCGCGTCTCCTTTGACGTGGTGTTGCGCTCCTCAAAGGCAGCAGTATACAGAGCTGCAGCTGGGTGGTGATTACTAACAAGCAATTACTTTTGCAACATGGTTTCTTTCAGTGGGATTAGGTTGGTATTTGATCTAACCAGCCCTAACTCTTCCCAGCTATAAATGGTGCTTTATTGCCAGGTTTGAAAAGAAGCCCTGTGTCCTGAGTTATGGATGCAAAGAGCTTTCATTAACAGATTTTTCAACTTTAGTAACCCAGGAAATTGAAAATGGGGGAAAGAGAGGATCAGAGAATATATTCTTGTTATGAAGCAAATGCATCCAAGATCCAGAAATAAAAGATTGTAAATTAGCCACTGGGTGTTTTATGTTCTCTATTTTGACTTGTCTCTTTTCTAGCTTTTCATTAATGAGACTGCCTTAAAAATTACGGCTCCATTCCTGCAATAACTGCTATGGATACCCGAGCGATAAGCCAAATATATCTGAAAGCTGGAAAAAAAACAGAGGCACATGGGTAGCAGATACGTGGAGCACTTTACTGTGGTCTTTTTATAGTGGTGGGGCAGTGTGGACAGTACTGTCCTGCTGCGTGCCTGGAGAGATGGGAATGGCTATCCACACTAGAACAAGCTGCCCAGGGAAGTGAGATTCCACCTGGAACGAGATTGTGGTGAGGTGGGTGTTGGCCTTTTCTCCGAAGCAACAAGTGACAGAACAAGAGGAAAGGGCCTCTAGTTGCACCAGGGGAGGTTTGGATTGGGTAACAGGAAAAAAAGTTGTTATAGAAAGAGTAAAGCAGTGGCAGAGGTTGCCCAGAGCAGTGGCAGAGTCTCCATCCCTGGAAGGGTTAAAAAACTCTGGCCATGGCACCTCAGGACATGGTTTCGCAGGCACATGTTGGGCTGATGGTTCAACCAGATGACCTTAGAGGTCTTTTCCAACCTTAATGATTCTGTGATTTGATGGCTGCAGCCTGAAAATGAGCAATGTACCATAATCTTGCTGGGAGCTTGTGACACTGTTTGGATTCGTTCTCCTCCAGGAATTTAAGAGTTATTCCAGGCTGTTTCATGTTCCAACACGGATGATCAAGGCTCCAATCTTGGTTTTGCCCAAGTCACATAGTCCAGGAATCCCAGGCTGCGAAAGGCAACATGGTTCCCATTTCAGCTGTGTAAAAAGCTCCTCTAAAGAAGAACTGCCAGCCCTCAACATTCCTGAGTTTATCCTATTTTTTAACTCTAAAGATTGAAGAGTTTAGCCTTGATGACTTCTCTCACCATACTGTGTGAATAATAATCATTCACTCAATGAGAGGGGCATGCTGGAATCCATGAGTCAGTGCCTGGGAAGCCTGCAGAGCTGGAAAACAGCTGAAGAACAAAAGGTCTATTTTTTTAATAACAAAATGAACCAACTTAACGCTTTTCTCAACTTTAAATCTTAATGAGGCAACAAAAATATTACTGCTTTTCGGTGATTTCACTCTAAATGGCAAATCCATGTTTTTTCAGGTTATGGCCAAGATGTGCAATTAAATACTGCATGCAGGGCACGTTTCCCATTTCCTTGCTTCCTCACTGTTCCCTCTGCAGGTGGTGGTGAATTTGGAACAGGTAGAGAGTGGGATGTGATGTCCCCTAATACTGGAGGAGAGTCCAGCGTGGCTGATGCAAGTTCCAGGGAAGCACCATGGGGTCATATCACCCCGGCGAGCTTGATCAGTTCCGACTCACTCATTTTTGTTGTTATCTGTTGTTCCTCATCTTTGGTTTACTGGTTACCCGGTATTTTGTGCCTTGCTGATTTGCTTGACTGCAAGAAGGAATTAAGGGTATAAATTAAAAATAGGCAGTATTGGAGAGGGAGAAAGAAAGGTTTGGAGCAGTTTGAGGATGGTGGCAGGTCAATAAGCAGGTGTTGGGGGACTAGGTGGGATACGGTCCCTACCATCACTCATACAACTGTTGCGGGTGCTAGAGTGCAGGAAGATTGTCTTGGCTTGGTCATCAAGATTTCAAATTATTTGGCGTGAGCTGGAGGAGAGCTGCTGTTAGTGGAGGTCCATCCAGGTGATGGAGCCTTCATCCTACCCTACCCTGGCCCATGCAAAGGCTAGTGGACACTGTGATGAGCAGACATCCTGAGCATGTGTGCTTCGTGGGGACAGAATCATAGAATCACAGAATTGCCAGGTTGGAAGAGACCCACCAGATCATCGAGTCCAACCATTCCTATCAAACACTAACCCATGTCCCTCAGCACCTCGTCCTTAAACCCCTCCAGGGAAGGTGACTCAACCCCCTCCCTGGGCAGCCTCGGACAGGGACCAATGACCCTTTCTGTGAAAATTTTTTTCCTAATGTTCAGCCTGACCCTCCCCTGGTGGAGCTTGAGGCCATTCCCTCTCGTCCTGTCCCCTGTCACTTAGGAGAGGAAAGCTTTGCTACGGCAAATCCAGAAGAATAATGAACAGAAATACTGAACTGGGAATTATGTTTCCATGCAGTGTGGAAAGGTAGATCTTTTTGCACCAGTGCGGGCCTAAGATGCTAACATGAAAAGAAAGGAAAATAGATCAAAACCCTTACTCAGCTTTTGCCAAAGCCACAAGAAACTAATTTTTTATTGTGTTAATTTAGCTATAGTTAAACCTTTTACTTTAATTAAATGCCCTGCTGAGGAATTTCACAGACAATGACAACTTGGTTCCCGTGCATTGGCTTTTCCATCCTTTATTATGATTTCTTTCTACCAGAACTCATCACCGCTTGGGTGTACATGTGCTCAAACGTGAGCAGGTAGTTTGAGGTAGCAGCAGGTAGTAATGTCTAACCTGGCAGACATTACTGTCCACCAGCAACACAAAATCCCCTTGGCTGCCTCTCAGCCAGAATAATGGAATTGTTTATGTTGGAAAAGACCTTTGAGATCATTGAGTCCAATCATAAAAGCCAGCAAAAAGACTCTAGTGAATGCACTGTTAAAACAGTCATGCGATTTCTGTAGAGATAGATCTCCTTTTAATTAAAACTCCGTAGACCAATATTATTAGCACTGAAATGCAAGCTGGTGTAAAGGAGAGTTGATCGCTTCTAAAAGAAATGGCTGAAAAGGGGGTTTAGAAGTACAATTTGGTCAAAGATGCAAGTTTACCTCCCTAATTCCAAGTCCATTAAACCATTTATAACACCTTATTTTTTTTTCCCTAGCAATGTGGGTCTTTATTTCAGTCTGCACCCTGAACTTTGTAAAGGTTGCTTAATCTATTTCTGATTAAATATGTGATTGCTGTCCCTGATTATACGTGTGCTTGTTTGTGTCTCATCTAGCTTTGGCGGCGAGGGGCTCAGGAATTAGTGCAAACTAGGTTTTATGCAGAAAACCTGCCTGACGGGAAGATTTCAGCTGCAGTTGAAGAGTAAATTAAGAAAAGTTGCTGCATCCTCAAATGTATGAGCACTCGTACATATCAAGCCCTCTTGTAAGGGACCCATTTGTGCTGTCTGCCTGAGCAAAGCATGAGAAATGGCTTTGGTCTGTCCTTGCAAGTAGCAGCTGAATTTAAGCCCCAAATAACCTGAATGCAGGCGATGGTTGCAGAGCCTCTGGTGCAGCCTGGACCCCCGGAGAGCAGGAGCTGCTCCCTGCAAACATCCCGAGTGCCAGGGCAGACTCCTTCGCGTCCCTCGGTTTTACCACCTCACAAGCCGGGTTAAGCCATTGAAGGCTTTATTTTTCCCTGCGGACAAGCTGGGCTCTGTGAGGCACACGACAGTGGGATTTGCGATGGGTCATTCCACCGCCGCTACCCAGCGAACGCATCGTATCAATGAGGAGTGATTCAAGGGCCCGTTTTGCAGGGAATGGATTTAAGCTCTATTGACAGAGCTGACTTTTATCTCTGAATTAGTCCCACATAAAATAATTGCATTTAAAAAGGACTCAGCAGGCTGCTGTTATCAAAACCTTTTGAAAGGTCTGTTCTGTTTGATATTTCCGTTTGGCTTTTTTCAAACAACATCAAAGAAAAAAATAGAAAAAGACAGAAAAAAAATAGGAAAAGAAAAAAAAATTGATAAGAGACATTGCAGTACACACTAGCTTACCCGTGTCCCCTGCTGTTAAAATATGCTGGAGCAGGCTCAGGACACCATGTGACACTGTGTACTCTGCTTCAGAGCAGATCCAGGACAGATGCATTTTGATGGTGTGCTGCATATGGACCGCGCCGTAAGAAGGAATAAATCGTGTGGACTACATCATAAGAAGGAATAAATAAGGTTCACCAAGAAAGAGAGGTTTGCTTGTAGCAGTAATGCTTTTGAGCTGAAAGAGGGAAGATTTAGATGAGGAAATGCCCAGGCTGCCCAGAGCAGTGGAGGCTGCCCCATCCCTGGAGGGGTTCAAGGACAGGCTGGATGGGGCTTGGAGCCCCTGATCCAGTGGGAGGTGTCCCTGCCCATGGCAGGGGATTGGAACTGGATGGGCTTTGAGGTTCCTTATAACCCAGACCATTCTATGATTCTATGATTTTTGTGCCTTTCTCATTTTTAAAGAAGATCTTAGCCAGAAGATTGTCTGCAGAGAAGCATTTCTCCACCACCTCACTCAAGGAGGTCATAGAACCATAGAATACCCAGGTTGGAAAAGACCCACCAGATCATCGAGTACAACCATTCCTATCAATCATTAAACCATGTCCTTCAGCACCTCATCCACTCATCACTTAAACCCCTCCAGGGAAGGTGACTCAACCGCCTCCCTGGGCAGCCTCTGCCAGTGCCTAATAACCCTTTCCAGGAAAATTTTTTCCTAATGTCCAGCCTAAACCTCCCCTAGTGGAGCTTGAGACCATTCCCTCTCGTCCTGTCCCCTGTCACTTGGGAGAAGAGGTCGTGGGTTAAGACTCATCAATGGGCAGCCACAATGGCTTCTGTTTTCGGGTTCGCCAACCCTTGGGCGCCTGGGCTGATGAGGAGGTGGCGGGACCTCTGCGCTGGTGTGGCAGTGGGTTTGAGTTATGAAGAACGATCTGGAAAGGGAAATTTTATCAGGAATGAACTCCCACAGCTCTCCTGGTAGCAAAGCTTCAAGGAAAGCCAGGAGTTATTCTGTGGGATTCTTCTGGAGGTTGAAAGGTACTGGAATTTTGGATTTCCCTGCCCGTGTAAAGATTAAAATTCATCTTTGCACACAAAACAAAGGCGTGTCCAGCAGTGAGTGCTCAGCTCTCCTGTTGCACAGCTGGCCCTTCTGTGGGATGCACGGTGGACAAGCCCATGCGGAGATCACGTCTGTAACTGGCTTTGGTCACTGCTGTGGCTCTGGCTTTCCTTCTTGCAGGTGTCCCCAAGGAGTCAGCACAGCTGGAGGAGGTATTTCATCACAGACCAGATAAAAAATTCACGCAGATTTAAGTGCTTTCTAAAAATACTAGCAGAGTAGGAAATGAAAATTGGAAAGATGATATCCTGGATTAATAGGCACCGTCCTCTGTTCTGCTGGACGGGGATCTCACTTGCAGGAGAATCCACAGGGCTTTCTCTGGTGGGGAAGCTTTCACATTACAGCTGTCCTTGTTCAGCAGTTGAAATGGAAAGAAGAAAGGGGTTGGATCAAGCCACATTTAAAATGTATTTTTTTCTTTCCTGATAAAAATTAGCACCTGAAAAATTCAATTAATGTCAAAAGAAATTTTCTGTTCAACTCACTTGGGTGTATCACAAACTCAGCCTTTCAGAGAAATGAGGGATTGCAGAAATGAAATACTGAGGAGATGGAGAGAGAGACAGTAATTTTCATCTGACAGCTGGTACCAGGGGCTGCGTGGGGGTGGTGGATACCAAGGAGATGGGGTTGGTTTCCTACCAGTCTAGAAGCACCCCAGAAACTCTTGGGATCGTTGGGCTTTGTGGCTCTGCCTACAGAACTTTTCTGCTTCAAGGTCTTTGGGTATTTAGAAGAGGGGGGAGCTCCCTGTCCCTCTGCTTGCCTGTGTGGTGGGAAATAAAACTTGTGAAATTGGGATCAATGAGTCTAAAAATTATAGAATCATTAAAGTTGGAAAAGGACTCAAAGATCATCAGGTCCAACTGTTGGTCCAGCCCCGCTGTGCCTACTCAACCATGTTCTAAAGTGCCACGGCTGCACGGTTTTTTAATCCCTCCAGAGGTGGAGACTCCACTACTTCCCAGCTTCTTCCAATGTTCCACCACCCTTTCATTAAAGACGTTTTTCCTAATATCCAAAGTAGCCCTCCCCTGGCTCAGCTTGAGGCCATTTCTCCTCATCCTATCCCTTGTTACCTGGGAGAAGAGACCAGCACCCACAACCTCCTTTAGTGAGTTGTATACAGTGTTAAGGTCTCCCCTCAGCCTCCTCTCCTCCAGACTAAAAAGCCCCAGGTCCCTCAGCTGCTTCCAGAACCCCTGGGCTCCAGCCCCTTCCCCAGCTCCATTCCCCTGGTCTGGATACGCTCTAGCCCCTCAATGTCTTTCTTGGAGTGAGGAGCCTCAAGCATTTATTCTGAGGAGGAAAAGAGGAGAGCTTGTGCTTACACAGGTAGAGGAGGAAGGAAGCCAGAACCATAATGGGACCCAGAAGCCTTGACACCACCTTCTTTCTGTTCACCTTCTTTTTTCTTTGCATTTTCTCCTTCAAATGCAATAGGAAACACAAATTAAGTTCTTTTTCGGTAGATTCACTTCTTGCCAACAGTTCCTCCTCTTTAGCTTCCTATGGATGTTTTAAAGTCATTAAATTGAAGAATGCAGTGATACATGAGCTGCCTGGGGTCAGGTGGGAGCCGAGGGCTCCTGTCAGTCCTCAGTGACAAACAAAGAGTCGTCTGCCTTCAACAGCCTGTCCCCAGGCACCCAGACCAAAACCTCGTCTTGCACCTCATCGCACCGCTCATCGTTTCATCCGTCCCCGCTCTGTGTCACTCCTCTGCCTGCTCTGCTTGCTGCCACAATCACCGAGTTAATAAAGAGTCGCTCAGTGGTGAGGAGCGAGCTATTTTAAAGTGGATTTCACAAAGAGAAATCTGCTGAGAGTTCCCTGTGTAGCTCAGAAACTCCGCTCCAGAGCTGTGAGAAATGTGGCGAAAGAACATTTTCCAGTGCTTTAATGGTGCACAGGGGAGCGGAGGAGGGCACAACTATGTTGATGCTAGAGAAACTTGTATCCCCTACAGTCCTTCAGGGAATTGTATATTCATTTTTATTAACTTTAATTATAGGAGCCCTATAAAATTTTCCCATTTTGTGTTGCATGAAAAATGCAGGAGTTAATTGCTCTTGACATTTCGCTGGTTTGTGTTTCCCTCTAATGCAATCTTGTACTCACAATAGAGACAAGGATACCAGTTGGCTTGTTTTAGAGATCGTAGGCTATGATCGCACCATGAAATTAGTATTTCTGCTACTTCCTTCATCAGTTTACAGATATGAGTGTAAATGTGCATGTTTTAAGAGGATGTTCTTGGATTTATGGTGCTTGGCTAGCTAAATACAACAGGCTCCCTTCATGCCATACTCTACCCTCCAATCCAAGTCTGCATTCGTGTTTTTGCCCCCTTTCATCCTTTCTTCCCTTCCTTTCCCCATAGATCTGTCAGGTTTTTTTCATCCTTGTTGTAGGTTTCAAGCCATCTGGACTCATAGCTGTCTTTATTTTTTTTTTTTTCCCAAATGTCATCTCATCTGCTGTTAAAAAAAAAAAAAGGCATACAGCATCTGAATATTACCAATTATAATGTCTGATGGCTGGATAATCTCTGAGCTCAATGCGGGAACCGTTCCCCATTCCCAGTGGCAGCCAGGCACTTCGGACTGCATCCATTACCTGTGATGATGTCTCGGGATCTCCAAGAGGAGAAATGATATGCAAAACAAACTAAGCTGATGGTGATTTTGAAAGACAGAACAATGCAGAGAGTATGAGACCAACAGCGCACACATCATGCTTTGAAGTGGAAAGTTGATCTGGAAGGAAAGAAAAGTGTCTTAACATTGCTGCTGCTGCTTTGTGATCACGGCAGAGCAGTGGCGGTGGGCGCTGGGACTGGAGGGATGGCAGAACAGCATGAGCATCACCTCTTGGCATGTGGAGGTGGTGCTGGAGGATGTGATTTAGCGGTGGGCTTGGCAATGTAAGGCTAATGGTCGGACCTGATGATCGTCAGGGTCTTTTCCAACCTAAGTGATTCTGTGATTGTAAAAGAATCAAGTAACACGCCTAGCAGGGTGGTGTCTTCTAATAATCACCCAGTTCGACCTGTTTGGGTAAAAAATGCTTAAAACTATATTAAGTATAGAACAGATTTGAGCAGTGTCTGAAAAATAATCACTTAGGTGTTGGTAACACAAAATTATTTCTCAATTGGCTTTAAGCAGCCTGATCCAGTGGGAGGTGTCCCTGGCCATGACAGGGGGGTGGAACTGGATGGGCTGTGAGGTCCCTTCCAACACAAAGCATTCTGTGATTCTACGATTGATATGTTAATGAGAAGTTCAACCCCCAGCTCAGTAAATGCAGAGGACAAAATACAAGCGTATCTTGAACATAGTGAAGATGCAGAAAGAGATATCTAGAGATAGCAATATTCTTTTATTTGTTTTTAAAATATGCAGATCAAGAGTAGAGGGGTAGATAAACAAAAATAAAAAGAGACAACAAAGCTGCTACTAAATCCATCTCTTATGCAGAAATCAAAATCATCATAAAAAGTGGATGTAATGCCATAGAGATTTTTATTGAATAGAAGGCTATGCCCAGATAAACACGAAAATGTGGAATTAATCTAACGAATTAGCTGTTAATCTGACCATAAGGTTAATTTATTCCTTTTGCATTTCCTGAATCTTCACAGCTGAAGTGTATTAAATGCGACGTTTTTAGTTGAGTTGTATTTTCATCTTAGATTTCAGAGGAGAAAAAAAATTTGTTGCTCTACAGTTGCGTTGAGACCAGGAGAATATATTTACAGAGTAGGTACATGTAAATAAATAAATAAATAAATAAATAATATTGCCACTGTGATGTGAAATGAGGGGAAAAAAAAACGGAATGGTTATTGAAACAGCACTGTTTTCTGTGTCATAAATTTCCTGCTCCCATGGGTTACCGTAGCATTTCAGTCTGAGCTGCATGGCAGTGCAGGTAGCCATGGAAAAAGGGGGGAAGAGGGAAAAAAAAGGAAAGACTGACACTCTTCTCATGAGCAATGTTGTGGAGAATACCAAACGCACAGCACCGCACGCTTTCTTAATCAAGATGAGAAACGTGCTTGGCCGCGGTTCGTCTTCTCAAGCAAGCTGCAAAGGAGTTTGGGGCTTGGGTTGTGCTCCCCACAGCCATGGGGTGGCCACTGGAGCTGGCGTGGATCCTACCACTGAGTTATGCCACCCTGAGAAGCTCTTCCATAGGGTCTTTTCAGCTCTCATCCAGATAAAATCATAGAATCATAGAATAACCAGGTTGGAAGAGACCCACCGGATCATCGAGTCCAGCCATTCCCATCAATCACTAAACCATGTCCCTCAGCACCTCATCCAGTTGTCTTTTAAACCCCTCCAGGGAAGGTCATTCAACCCCCTCCCTGGGCAGCCTCTGCCAGTGCCCAACGTCTTCCTTTTCCTTAGATGTTGTGTTTCTTGTAGCACACAGTGAGTTTGCCGCACGCTTGATGTGGGCTTGGAAGGAGCCGCCTGCAACATCCAGGTTGGCCCAGGGATTCCTGGGTGCATCCTTTTCACAACGCAGATCGTCTGTCCACTTTGTGTTACTCTCACTTTAAATGATTACAATTTAGGTTGCAAGTTAATTTTCTATCCTCAGTTCAGGATTCAACACTGGAATTTCTCAAGAGTCAAGCAAAAATCCTTAGGACTTGAGGCTTTGATATATAAATGCATACTACCGGTGCTGTGCAAAATTAGGGCTATTAAAAGAAGGGATTTAGATAAGAACATCTTTCATTTTTCTGAACTCTCTCTGAAGAACAGCAATCAATTAAACCTGTCTGAATGAGGGGATTTGGGTGGGTTTTGGTTTTTTTTTTAAGAAGCCATGATTGACTGTTTATGCAATAAAATTTAAATAGCTGGCAGCGTTGCAGACTGCGGTGTTTTTATCTGTAGACCCGTCGTATTGCAGGGCTGCGCTCCGAGCTTCCCCTTGTTGCCCTGCCAATGAACTTGGCTGTGTATCTATTAAAAGAGTTGATTTGCTCACCGCATTAACCTGGTTTTGGCCCCTGGCAGTGCCAACGCTGGTGCCTCCGGCTGCCGAGGGCTGCGCCGACCTTCAGATGCGTTCTGGGATCCATTTTAGTGCATTTCAGTTTAAGTTCGTGCCGTAATTCCCTTAAGGAGCATCAGTGTATTATATTTGTATACATATGTAGTTTATGGATTGATTTTTTTTTATGATCAATAAAACAGAAAGTGTACATGAAGGACCCTGAGCATTATAAATATCCTACGATCAGTTTATGGAGTGTCAGTTTTCTCCATTCCCTGACTGCTTCCCTGAACAATTTTATAGGGACTCCAGTCTCTGGCACTGCAGGTCTGCTCCCTGGAGGGGTGCAAGAAGGGGTTTTAAGGAGTCAGTTGTTTCAGAGCAGAAGAGCAAAATGTGGTGTTTCCCAACCAATGCGCTCCCTTGGGCTCTGTCCCCTCCACGCTCCGACAAAACCTTTAATGTGTTTTAGGTTTATGCCGACTCCTGGGACCTTCAGCATTGTCGCAGCGGTTCTCCAGAGGGAAGGGAACCAAGCAGTGGTGTAAAGATCCAGTTTATTTTGTAATCATTTTCATAGTAATTTCTATACAGAAAGGTCACAACTTTTTAGCTCTGTAACTGCTCTGCAGGCCCAAGTTGTACAATTTCCTCTCATTCTGATTCACTTCATTCTGCACTTTCTGATATTGTTTACTGGTACCTTCATCAAAATGAGAGCTTCTTATTGAACGCTTTTCAAGGTTTTTATTTTCTTTGGCCAAAACACATTGATTTTCCTACATTAAAAATTAAGGGAGGAATCTCATTTTGATGTCGGTTCTGCCTGGTTTTCAGATCTGAAATGGGCAATGGAGTATGACAGCGTGCTCAAAGTGCACTTGGGGCATTTCCTTTAGGTTAAATCTGCAACATGAGTAAAAGAACTTGGAGGTTAATCCATGTCACCAGCAAAACTTGGTCTTGTTTTAATCAGAACAGTGCTTGCTCTTGGGGAAAACCTTGGATGAGCTATGTGCAGCTTGCCTTGGTCGCGGGGTGTTGAGGAGCAGGAGCCAGGAGAAGGCTTTGCTCTCCTGGTAGGAGCATGGGAATTTGTTTTAAACCTTTCCCTTGCTCAGTCTTTTCTGTGCATGATGCAGACAGGGTGCGTTGCATTCAGTGTCAGAGATGTCCGAGGCAGGTATCGCTGCTGGGGATGTTGCCTTCAGCTCCTCTGCAGACAGGGAGCACGAGCACCTCTGAGACTGCCTGCACCAGCAAAATAACTACACCTCCACTGGTCCTTCACTTCTCTATGGGCTTTTTTCTTGCTACTCTTTGCAGTTCCAGTGATTATTGTACTTACAACAGTTTGAAAACCCAGAGCTGTTCAGAGCACATGAAAATGCTCAGTTTGGAGTGCTGGGCTGCACGTGTACTGCCGGAGCATCCTGAGCCAGAACAGGTACTGCTAGCAAATATGTTGGAAGGTCTGTGAAGCTGCTCACTTTTGTTTGTAGCGATTGTACCAGGGGATGAAGCAGGGACAGAGAGAGGCGACTTTGATCTTCTTCAAATGCATCTGCTCCTGTTGTCTGCTTCAGACGAGACCCAGGGCTACATCTGATCTGTTGGTGTAAATCCTCTGAGACCCATCCTTTTCGCATGTCAGGAGACTGGTGATGCTGCCTTAGTGTATTGACGGCGTTCCTAAGGGAGTCACCGTGGGAGCCACGTGAGTAACCGCTGCTGATGCTACAGCCCCTGCTGCAAGTACACGGGGGCTTGGATGAGAGGAAAAGGGATAAAACTTGCTCCATGGGTCAACTCCTGCAACTTTTTGCTGTAAAAACAACAAGCTGGTACTTGTGCATAGTTAGTATGAGCGTTTTGTTACTCACTCATTTCTATTACTCACATCTTCTGGTTGATCACTGGTTTTGTTTGTTCAGGCTTAGTGGCTTAGAGAGGGGAAAATCTCTGACAAGCCCAACTGTGCAAGGCAAGAGCTGAGCCCTGTCATTTCTTTCCATGCTCTTTCACCCCTTTCTTCTGTTTTTCACAGCAGGAAGGAATTTGGCCTCGAGGATTTTGTTTCATACGCATCATCAATGTCAAAGCGAGCAAGCTGATCTGGGCCTGAATTCATAATTTATCTTTTTTTTAATGACTTTTCCATAAAAACCTGATTGTCTCAGCAAGGGATAGACCTGCAGGCTCAGATGCTGTGAGACGGTGTCAGCTCTTACTCCCAAAGTATTTTGTTTCAGTTGTCAGACTGCTCTTGTTAGCAACATTGCTGCAGTGGCTGGAAACAGGTTGGGGGTGTGTGTTGCCTTCCCTCTTTCCCCCACACCTGTATGTGGCACAATATATTTATTTCTTTGCATCAGGACTTTCCTGGGGCAGGGATGGACACTCCTAGTCTGGGCTGAAGTAGGGTCCCCCCATGGGGACCTTCCCCAGTGAGTGGTCTTGGGGCCAGGACACCTTGCTTGCTTGCTTTTCCTTTGACCACTTGCTTTCTTCAGAGGAAGGTCTAAGAATTGCATTCACTTAGGGAGCAGATGCCAATCTGTATGTGTTATCACTGTACCAGTTGCTATATGTACGTGAAGAAAAGACCTGGATTGTATTCTAGGTAAATACTAGCTGTGAGTTAATAATTTCTCTTGAAAAGGAATAATTCTTCTTATTTGCAGAGAAATGAGTAAGTCCCCAGCTGGAGGATCCCCTCTCCCCCTTTTCCCCTCCCCCAGGCTGGTGCATCCTTGCTCTGGTTTAATCCCTGACCTACATCCAGCACCCAGGCTCCCACTTCTCCTCATTTCTCTCACTGTGAATATTCTTTTCAAGAGAAGTTGGCTGAAAGGTTTCCTTAACATGTTATGAGACAAACAGAGTAATCTTTCACACTGCTGATCTGGAACCAGGAGAAAAACCCTCTACAAATCTCCCCACTGCTCATTCCCGTCACGTCCCTGCAGCTCACTTGTCTTTCCTCACGTCTTGGCACATATCTTCACTTCTTCCTTGGCCTTGCATTTTGAATGCTACCTTCCTTATCTCTTTTTTCTATCCACATTCACTTATCTTTTGTCCTCTGTCCACAAACCCTCATCCTTCCAAGAGCCCTACTACAACTGAGTGTGCCTCCCTGCATAGTTATTAGCCATCCAATTTTCCTGCTTGGTAACACCCAGAACCTTATTTAGTGGAGTCATTGTGTGAGCCTCATCTAGGCAGGAATTACTTTAATTAAATAGCTGTCTGCTGTTTGTTGTTTTGGCTTCAGGTTCCTTTTGTATTTAGTGAAATTCATGAGGAAAATAAATCTCAACTAGTCTAAAGATAAGCTCTGCTTCCTTACTTTTATTTTGTTGACTATTTTTTTAAGAGCAAAAGAGCTTTAAAAATATTCCAGATAGTAAAACAAATAGAATTGTCAATTGGAAATCACATTTGACTGAACTGCTCTTTGGAAAATGAGTTTTAGGCTGGGATTCTCTACATGCTGATAAGGGGGTGGAGAAGAGCAAACCACATTCCCAAAGGTGTTAGTGAGTTCACCTCTCTTCTTTTAATCAGCACGCTGACGGCATGACAGTAGGTGCTACTGCAGCCAGATAGATTCCCCAGGTTGCTGGAGTGTGCGGAATCTTATCCCGGCGCTGCACGTGGAGAGGTCTCGACGTCTGTGTCTCGAGCACAACAGCCACAGGACTTCCCCAGCACCACCCTCATTCCCTCTCCCATTGCCTGATGATGCTCACATGGCTGGAGAGCTCAAGGAATAGACTTGGTGGCTGAAGGAGGTTGGGTAGGAAACATGTTCCCTTCCTCTTCACTTGGTGGCTCTGTAAATCGCTGTTTTTTCAGCCCACTTGCTGATGGAGAAGGATGATGGACTGAACAGTTGCTGGAACAGGCAACGTTCAGGGTTTTGTTTCACTCAGTGCGCAATGTTCCACTGGGCTCCAGATGAAATATTCAATGGAAAGAAACAGCAAAGCCTTCAGAAGGCAGCAAAACTGCTGGAGGAAGGTCGTTGCCCCTTTACCCAGTATCTCAGTAGACTATTTGCTTTGGATGCTTCAGACCAAGGTTCAAATTCCTTCTCCTGCTAGAGAGGATGTGAAGACACGTAATGATTGCCAACCTGAGCAGTAGGCTGTGGCTGAATCTCAACATCTCCTTTGATGATGTTCCAGCTATATAAATTGTCAAATAGCAATAAAAAGAAGTGTCTAGCCTGGCAGGTGATCCATATGTCTAAAAATACTTCTGGTTTCCTCTTAGTCATCTTACTAGCTCAGTTTTCACCTGTTCCACTTTTTGACCTCTGAAAGGGTACTTTCTTTGTCAGTCCATCTCAGAACTATTCCATCTTATTAATTCTTTTCCTGATGTGCTTATTTAACCAGACAGCTCTTGACTCCCTTGCCAAAAGTATTTTCTCCTTTGTTTGCTGGGGATGTACATTGCAGACCACATTTGCACTTGGCATTTAAATTCCAGCCCTGCCTACACTGAAGTTCACAAGATCTTTAAGGGTGTTTACAACTGACAGGCAGAAGAAAGTCTGTCTTTATCATGTTTTCTGTAGTGTTTTCTCTAAAGGAAAGATCTTTTTTTTCTGAAGATATTTCCAGTAGAGCTGTAAACAGAGGAGAGAAAGTTATCAGCGTGTTGTTGGAGGCTACTAAAGAAGATGGATTTGGCAGGGTCCTGGGAGTCAGTGTTGTCTAAGGTGCTGAAAATCTTCCTTTTTTTTTTTTTTCCCTCTGTTCTTCCTGGTCAAACTTTTGCATTTGTTCCAGAAAAAATGCTCTTGTTGGGTCATCAGAGGCTTTGATTTTTTTTGTTTTTTTCTTTTCGTTGTTGTTTGTTTGGGTTTTGGGGTTTGGTTTGGTTTTCTTTTCATTTTCTTTGCTAAGGCATCTTTCATAACCCATTATGGTCATCAGAAAGAATTGTAAATGTCGAGTATATTTTAGTTTTCTTTAATCTCTCAAGCTCTTCAGTGGTGCTTTCCTCTTCTGAGACCTTCATGGGAGCTCTTGTCATCACTGAGTAATGGAAATGATCCCAAGCTGGCTTCTGCTGAATGAGCTAAGCCTGTCACAGCCACAAGGACCCAGAGCTTGGTAGTGGCTGTCCAAACAGCAGGATTAGTCTTCCTTGGGTGCAGTGTTGTCAGGCTTGAATAAAGAGCCAGACCTGAGCTGCTGAGCTGCTGTGGGAAACGAGGGGAAGGTTCCAGGGCTGCAGCAAAGAGGTTGTACCCCTGGCCAGGGCTGTCACGGACAAATGAGGGTCTTACAGAGTGTCTGATAGCAGATGGGAGGAGGCTTTTCACAGTGATTTTGTGCAAACTGTATTTGCTGGGCTTTTAGGATGCTCCAGTTACGATAGATTATTCATCCCTGGAATAACCGCACCAAAATCCTTTGCCATATTCTTTCTTAATTTATCTCTTTTGGGTTTTTTTTCTCCCAAACCACTCAAGCTGATTCACCTTTTCCTATCCTCTGTGTAGTAGGGGATGTTTGATTATAAGCATCTTTTCTCCCTCTCTCTGCCTGGGAAAACCCTGGGCTGGACTGGCCGAGGTCCAGACCTTCAGCTAGATCAAGATCTGCTTTTGGGCTTTCCCTTTTTTGGGGTTAGAAGCAACTGTTTGTTTTTCGTCCTTACCTGCTCCCTCTCACTCAAGACTCGGGAGGACAAAGGAGTCTCTGTGCACAACACTTTCCATTTTTTGACTTGCATACAAATTAATCCAGGATCCTCCCAACAATGCATTTAAATATGAGGTCTCCCTGCTAGAAGAGACTATATTCTCTGGGAGAAAAAGAAAGGTTTTTATCTGAATTGTGTGTTACAGGAAACACAAAAATGATGTACATATATGGAAAGGCTTTTTCTGTTAATGCCTCTTGTAGCTTTTAAAAGCTGATACCTTAGCACCCAATCAATATCGTGAATTGGGGGTGAAAACCCTAAAGGCTGTAACCATCCTTACAAAATGATACACTAAGTCAGTGTCATCCCATCTGCATTTTGTAGCAGTGATGTTTGCTGTCTCTCAGATCATAACTCTATATTTCTAGCCAGCGCAGCACTGCAGGAGATGCTCCGGTGACTCAGGTGGGTGTTCCCTGTGACAATGTTTGTCCTTCCAGCCTCTGCTTGCCTTGTGCACTGCTTTGCTGTATTTAAAATAGACATAGAAGGTAGAGCTAGGAGAGCAATACTGCTTTCTTTACTGAGAGTGATTTATGTTCCTTGCCTCATTTGCAAGGCTACTTTAAAGCAGAGGAGTAGCACAGACAGCAATGTGCCTCGCAGCCCAGAAAACCAACCGTGTCCTGCGCTGCATCCAAAGCAGCGTGGCCAGCAGGGTGAGGAGGGGATTCTGCCCCTCTGCTGTGCGCTAGCAAGACTGAATCTGGAGTCCTGTGTTCAGTTCTGAAGTCCTCAGCACAGGAGGGACGCGGAGATATTGGAGCGAGTCCGGAGGAGGCAATAGAGGTGATTTGCAGGCTGGAGCACCTCCTGTATGAGGACAGGCTGAGAGAGATGGGCTTGTTGAGCCTGGAGAAGACTCCATGGAGACCTTAGAGCAGCTTCCAGGACTGAAAGGGGCTCCAGGAAAGCTGAGGAGAGGCTCTTGATCAAGGATCACAGAGACAGGATGAGAGGGAATGGTTTGAAGCTGAAAGAGGGGAGATTGAGATGAGATCTTAGGAAGAGTTGGTTTCCTGTGAGGATGGGGAGGCCCTGGCCCAGGTTGCCCAGAGCAGGGGTGGCTGCCCCATCCCGGGAGGGGTTCAAGGCCAGGTTGGATGGGGCTTGGAGCCCCTGATCCAGTGGGAGGTGTCCCTGCCCATGGCAGGGGGGTTAGAACTGGATGGGCTTTGAGGTGCCTTCCAACCCAGCCCATTCCATTACTTTGTGACTGTCTCCCAGAGTCATACAGGGGAGCTCTCCCAAGCAGAACTGTACAATTTAGTCTAATGCAAGCACTAAAATAGGTCCAGATTAGAAAAAACAGGAGAAGTAAAATAGACTAGATGAAGCCTTTGTGCATCATTAAAGGGTCGGTGGATTAGTTCCCTCTCAGGGTCACTGAGTATTTTCAGAAGAGGAAAGGATTGGCACTTGGGGATTTTATTTTTTTTCCTCTGATCTCATCAGCTGTTATTATTGCCTAGGTGAAGAAAAGTCCCAGTTCTACATAAGACTGACACCCATAGTACCATCTCAAGGATCTTTTTATAATGTCAAGGTCTAGGGTGCAGAACATCCAAGCAGGACCCCTGGGGTAGATGAGGGAAGCTTTTGTAACTTCTTGAAAGGCAAGAAAAAAAGGAAATGCGGCAGGAATTACTCTTTCCCAACCCTGCTTTGCTCCTCTCTTCCCCTGCCCTGCCTGAAGGGAAGTTTTCTCCTGCTTCTTATTCTTCCCCTCTCTACTGCAAGGTGAAGGCTGTTCTTAAACCTCAGCAGAGCGTGGCTGCAGAATCAGGAGATGGAGTTTCAAAAGCTTGTGAGTACATCTCATACTTTATATTCAGAAGTCTTCATTTTTTTCAATTGACTGTTTCTCTAAGAGAGAAACGGAATTTCTAGATAACCTACTTACTCTGTAATGTGTTGTGCTTAGAATCATAGAATCACAGAATGGGCTGGGTTGGAAGGGACCTTAAAGCTCATCCCGATCCAGTCCCCTGCCATGGGCAGGGACACCTCCCGCTGGATCCGGTTGCTCAAAGCCTCATCCAACCTGGCCTTGAACACATCCAGGGATGAGGCAGCCACAACTGCTCTGGGCATCCTGGGCCAGGGCCTCTCAACCTCACAGTAAAGAATTTCTCTGTAAGATCTCATCTTAATCTCCCCTTTTTCAGCTTCAAACCGCTCCCCCTCACCCTAACCCTGCACTCCCTTATCAAAAGTCCCTCCCCAGCTTTCCTAGAGCCCCCTTTAAGTACTGGAAGGCTGCTCTAAGATTTCTGCAGATAAATAGATGACTGAGGAGCTGTTACCTCTTTTCTGTCCTTGGTGGCACTTGAATTGCTTCGTGAAACTGCTGGCACTAATTTATCCTGTGAGTGCTGCTTTGCCGATTTGAGGAAAATTGCTAATTGTTATCCTTCTATGCAGACTCCTTCTAGGAGATGTCTCCACTTTAATCAGTTCAATTGCATCTTTGATGATGATAGCAATCACTGCAAGATTCATCTACAAAGCGCTGTGAGTGCCCTTCTTCGCAGTAAACCAGTCCTGACTCACTTGGCTGCGCAGTGGATCATAAACTTGCTTTTCAGCTGCAACCTCGATGTATCTTATAGCTCCAAGTCCGTAGAATGGTGCACAATCTTTATGGTTGTTCCTAATTTATTTTTTTTGGAAGAACACCATCTAATTAGAATGAGGAGAATGCACAGACTGTGATCCCTTCTGAGTTTGGATTACAAACCTCAATTCGCTCCTGGTGCCAAAGCTTCTTCCCTGTCCCCCATATTTATCATCAGTGAGTCCCAGAACCTCATCTGCTCCACAGCCTTTGTGATCTTTCCCAAGACCATTCCATCTCTTGAATGATTTTCTTTTGTCTCTCTTTTTCTCAGCCTTTCCAGTCTGAATCACTGGTCTCCAAACACAACCCGCTGTGCCAGCGAGCTGCAGTCATTACAGTCTCGATTGGTTACTGCAGTGAAAGTGTTTGGGAGGTTGCACAGTGGATTTTTAGGCTCAGAAAAGCTCCAATACATCTGAAGCATAGCAAGTAATAGCTTGGGCTGGTTGTGATAGCCAAAAATACTGTATTCACAGCTAGTAGTGCTTGAGGGGAATTGCTGGGTGCGTGCGTTTGCTTCTTTTACACTCCTGTTTGCCAGATCCTGTCACTCATGGTTACTTGCTTACAGTGAGGGCAATAACTGTATGACAGTGACAGCTCCTGTCCAAGCAGAGCTGGCATGTGAGAGGGAAAAGAGAGTGCATTTCACCACGAGGGTCGTATCCCTCTGCAGTGGTTTATGTTGATGCAGACGTCAGCTTGTAGGACCAGCTTGTAATCCCAGAGCTAGGGTAGCTTTGAAACAGCTGGCCCTGGTGTTGCTGAATCTGAGAAATGAGCCTGGTGAGCTCGTCCTGGTGCTTTGCTGCTGCTCTGAACTGGGCAGGGACAGGCTGGGCAGGTAATGGATTCAGAGTAGCCCTGGAGAGAGGACTTGGAATGCGGATGGAAGAGAAGCTCCACATGAGCTGGCAACCTGTGCTCACAGCCCAGAAACCAACCTCGTCCTGGGCTGCATCCGAAGCGTCAGG
The DNA here is from genome assembly GCF_032191515.1 of Phaenicophaeus curvirostris. NCBI lineage: Eukaryota > Metazoa > Chordata > Aves > Cuculiformes > Cuculidae > Phaenicophaeus > Phaenicophaeus curvirostris. Next base: position 75,641,998 of record NC_091431.1, read on the forward strand.
ACCAGCAGGACAAGGGAGGGGATTCTGCCCCTCTGCTCTGCCCTCGTGAGACCCCACCTGGAGCCCTGTGCTCAGTTCTGGAGTCCTCAGCACAGAAGGGATGTGGAGCTGTTGGAGAGGGGCCAGAGGAGGCCACGGAGATGATGCGAGGACTGGAGCACCTCTGCCATGAGGACAGGCTGAGAGAGTTGGGATTGTTCAGCCTGGAGAACAGAAGGTTCCTGAGAGATCTTAGAGCAGCTTCCAGGACTGAAAGGGGCTCCAGGAAAGCTGAGGATGGACTCTTGGTCAGGGAGTGCAGGGACAGGATGAGGTGGAATGGTTTGAAATTAAGAGAGAGGAGATTGAGGTTAAGATGTCAGGAAGGAATGTTCTCCTTTGAGGGTGGGGAAGCCCTGGCCCAGGCTGCCCAGAGCAGCGGTGGCTGCCCCATCCCTGGAGGGGTTCAAGGCCAGGTTGGATGGGGCTTGGAGCCCCTGATCCAGTGGGAGGTGTCCCTGCCCATGGCAGGGGTGGGACTGGATGGGCTCGAAGATCCCTTCCAACTTGTACTATTCCATGATTCTATGACTGTGTGATCCTGAATCTGCTGCTGTTGCTGCTGCACTTCTGGCTTGAGTTGTCTTCAAGAGGTCTCAATTAGAAACAGCAGTAATCCAAAAGCTGTGGCTCCCCTGCTTCTCCTGTCCTGCAGGTGCAGCTTAATTATATCTGGTGGAAATCCGCTTATCTGAGCAAGATGAGTCGGGTTTAAGTCCTGTCTTGATCCCACATTGTCTAAACAGTGCAGCCAGGTAAGGACTAGGTGCCACAGGAGAGCTCTGTAGCAAAGCATGTCCTCTTGGCGCGGCACATCTGATTTGATGGTTGTGGCATCTAGTAGTTGTTGTAGCACTTTGTGTTACCCTTGTCTAACATTTTTTTTTTGTGTAATATTTATGATCCTTTTACTTCCAGACACTGAGAGGATTTTCTGGTGTGCCTATGACATCAGCATCCTATTTAAATGCATGGAAAGCATTTTTCTATGGAATGTGTCCATACAAAGGGGAAAGAAGTGCCTTTGTCTCTCCTAACTAGGCAGATTTGCTCTCCATCTGATGTGTTTTGCCAGAGAGAAGCATATCTCGGAATATCTCAAGTCACTTGATGAATTGTTCACTTGGCAGAACAAGAAGCTGACGGAGACTTTGGTTTCCAGACTCTCATGGTGTGGTCCTTTTAAGCGTTGGTGGAGAAAATATGTTCTCAACCCTTGACATCCCTGAAACCTAAGTGCATTTCAGCAGAGCATCGGAAATATCAGATCTGCCTTTGTTGATTTCCCCTCTTCCCTATTTTATCTGTAGTTCACTTTTGCTGCCCTGTTTACCACTTTTATCTTTCTCTCCCTGACAGGATGCTTTTTCCACTGCTGTCCTGGCTTTGAAAACGTCATGTCTCCGTTAGCTGATTCTTGTACCTCCCCTGAAAGTCTCATTGACCACTGCTTATCTTCAGCACCTTGCATGCTTATTTTTAAAGTTTCCTTAGTAATGCATTCACTCCCCTGATCCAGCCTGGAGACACTCATGGGGTGCTAAAATTAGATGGCACTGTAGCCTATGGACTGCAATTTCTTTACGTATGAGCGTGTTTTCTGTTCAGCCACAAGTGCTGGCTGTAACGGATGCACGTGTTTCCTTTTGATGCTGGAATCCCAACAACGTAAAAGCAAACGGCTTTTTTTCTTTTGAACATCCAACTGTTTTCTAAGTGCCCTATAGTGGTACTTATACAATTCTTCTTTCTTATTCTTGGGTGTGTGGCAGGATTTGGCCAATGTGAAAGCAGAGCTGCTGTTGTCGCCTGTTATGTCTCGTGATGCCAGAATAAGCCTTTGGTGGAGCATGTACAGAGCAACAGATATTGAATCTTCTGGTATTTGTCAATTTTCCATAAAGTCCTTTCAGGACCATGTTGTCCTAATCTGGTTTTTTTTTTTCCTCCAATCTTTTCAACACCCAGACCACATCATATCCAGAACAGGCTTATTTAAAAGCCTGTGAGACTTTAAATCCATTGTCTTTTCCAAGTCTTTGCTTCATTGAATGTCTTACAGGTTTTGATAAGATGAATGTTACTCATAGAATCACAGGATGGTTTGGCTTGGAAAGGATCTTAAAGCCCATCCTGTTGCACCCCCTGCCATGGGCAGGGACACCTGGAAGCTGCTCTAAGGTCTCCCTGGAGCCTTCTCTTCTCCAGTCTGAACAACCCCAACTCCCTCAGCCTGTCCTAACAGAAATACTGAGAGGCAATGCAAGCAGACCTTTTGCCTTGTATACATGCAAACCCAGAACAAGCACTATTTATTATTACAATGACTGGCCAACATTTAACTTTTTCCTCCAAATTTTTCTAGGCTTTGCAGAGATGCTGTGTTACCTATTCCCTTCAACCCCCTATCAGCTTTGCCTTCACCACTGCTATTGATTTCCCTACTGTTTGGTAGACAGATCCAGCTCATCCCACCTACTCCTCTCCTAGCTGTGCCCAGAAGAAAGACTCTCTGATTTTTCCACCCTTTGCTGTTGTCATCTCAGTGTCAAGCAGCAATGTTGATGTTTTTTAAGTCTTTTCTGTAATCTGCTAACTTGCTTACCCTTCCCGCTTATAAAATTGCTGCTCTAAAAAATTGTCTCTGCCAGCCAACCGATTGCTTTTCTATACTCAAGATTTCAGAAGCTCCTGCTCTGAACTGCCTCAGTCCATGCCCCCATCTGTCTAAGCAGGAAAAAACATCTCTGCTTCATAGGGCTGTACTCTTCAAAAAATACAGTCCCAGTGGTGGGAAGATTGATTTTATTTCTCTGCTGTTTTTTAGCAAGTGGCAAAGAAGATAAAAGCAGTACAGCAGGGAATCATAGAAAGATTTCAGTTGGAAGGGTCCTCGAAGCCCCTCTGTTTCCAACCCCCTGCCTTGGGCAGGGACACGTCCCACTCAATCAGGGTGCTCCAAGCCCCATCCAACGTGCCCTAAAATCTCATCCCAATCTCCCCTCTTTCAGCTTAAAACATTCCCCCTCATCCCATCTTTGCACTCCCTAATAAAAAGCCCTTCCCAGCTTTCTTGTGGGATCTCTTCTCTCCCTTTTCCCCAGCTCCACGGCCCCTGTTTGGTCGGGTCACGTAGGAGGCTGGGGCAGCGTTAACCGCATGGCAACTCCGAGACGCCCGCAATGCTCTTACTTGCGATTCTGCAGACGAGTGAGTTGTTCCCCATCCTACACCTGTAGCGTTGTGGAGAATTCCCCATTCATCACCGTAATGATAGCAATCCGCTTTGCTGGCTGCCTCCTCTTGGGCGATGCTTACTTTATAGCTGTTGCTGAGATTGATACTTGCCATTCCCTATGATCCAGATTATTTGGGTTACTGTAGACACATTATCTAAAATGAGTGTTACTGTCTCTGTGCGAGACAGAAGAGCTACTCCATTTCCCACCTCTGATTACCGTCCTGGCCCCAACCCACCGCTTTCTCTTGCACTTTTCAATGTGCTCATCGCGTCACCACCTGAGGAGCTTTGTCAAAAGCAGATACAGGGATAATAAAAATCAGAGGCTCGCCTTTATTCTTTGTCAAGCTTAAACTCATCCTTTGTTGGGGTAAGAACTTGAACTGTGCCTGAGAATCAAACAGGTTCATAGGATAATAAAGAGTCGAGAGAGAGGGGCTATTCTGGTCATCTGATCTACTTCTCCCTACCTGTCAGTGCAGTTTTTCTCCATTGTGTGTTTTTCAGGTGTCTTTGTGGTGCTCTATCCTATTCAGCTTCAGCTGTCCCAGGAAATCATATTCTTCCTTCTTGCCTTGTTATGTACCCCAGCAAGACTCAACTTCCTTCAGTCAAACACGCACATTTCTATGTGACAAGAAATCATTTCTATTAAGTACAAGACATAGTCCATGACACAGATGATTAAAGCACCCTGCTTCTTTTTTTTTTTTTTTTTCTGTACGGATTACCTTCTTAAAGGAAACTAATCCAGGGTTCTTCCATTCTCTACACCTGCTGCTTTTTCGCTTTGCCTCCTGTTCCGTTGTGCTGGCGGTGCCGGCAAATGAGATGCAATCACACCTTAGCTTCATGCAAAATGAATGCAGTCAGCCCGAAACGCCCATCCTCCATTTCAGCTGCTGGCTCTAATCAGCAGAATCCCAGAGAATTCCTCCCACGGAAGGGGCTGAAGCAGATGTTGGCCTGGGTTGTGCAGAGAGCTGTAAGTGCACCCTTCTTCACCTCTGAAGCACAACTTGATTAATTTTGTGTGTTGCGGTGCTTCTGCTTTGCTCGCAGAGTCTCTTTGTGTGGGGCCAACCTGCACTATTCAGTAACCCATTGCAATCAAGCACAGACTGCGATGCATAAAAGCCCTTGAAACAAACGTTTTTAATATGAAACACAGAAATGAGATCATTTCAGAAACAATAACCCTTGCTCAAATAGCTTTTGTACTCAGCACTGGTGAGGCTGCACCTCAACTCCTGGGTTCAGTTTTGGGCTCCTCGCTCCAAGAAGGATATCGGGGGCTTGGAACGTGTCCCGAGAAGGGAACGGAGCTGGGGAAGGAGCTGGAGACCAGGGGTTATGAGGAGAAGATGAGGGACCTGGGGATGTTTAGTTTGGAGAAGGGGAGGCTGAGGGGAGACCTCTTCACTCTATACAGCTCCCTGAAAGAACAATGTGAAGGGGTCAGTGTTGGTCTCTTTTCCCTCCAGCTGTGCCAGGGTAGGTTTAGACTAGATACCAGGAAAAAAAGTCTTTGCTGAAAGGGTTATCAGGCCCTGGAACCAGCTGCCCAATGAAGTGGTGGAGTCCCCATCCCTGAAGGTATTTTAAAGCCAGGGAGATGAGGTGCTCAGAGATCTGGTTTAGTAGTGAACAGGTGTGGTTGGACTCACTGGTCTCAAATGTCTTTTCCAACCAAACAATTCTATGGTTCTAAGAAGATTAACAGATCATTCCATATCAATAATTAATATGATGATTGGCCTTGGGTGGAGAATCTGAAACCAAAGGTTATGCTTTCTGACAGCGCTCGGGACATCTGGGGGCTGGTCACTAGCAGAGCTTCTGCTCCAAAATGATTTAGGGATAGAGCTTTTGGCATCCCATGCTCAGTCTATATTTTTCTGCTCTCCTGCCTCATGTCTTTAAACCCCGAAGAAGCAGAAGCCTAAAACATCAGACGTGATGAATTAGATGAATTAGTCACAATAGTTAGATGTTGTGTTCCCATGGGATGCATGAAGGAGCTCTTCGAGGTGAGTGAGTCCGAAGTGGTGGTGAGATTCATGGGCAGTTAATGGGCTGCAGTGAGCAGACCCGTCCATGGGGCTGTTTGCACGCGTTCGGGGTTTGAGTTATAGCACTGACATTTAACGGCGTAGTCCATCTGTCAGCTGCCTCTCTCTGCAGAGAAAGAGAATAGTTACATTCGGTTTGTGTTCTTTTTTTTTTTTTTTTTCCTTAAAAAATCGTGTGGTTTCTGACCTGCAACATTTAGCAGTGTGCTTTTTATTTCGTTTTTACGTGGCTGAGATTTCTGAGCTTTAAGCACTGTTGCTTTATGGACAATTCTGGCCCTTCTGCAGCTGACAAGTCCTGATAGATTTATGGCAGTCATAACACAGAATGAATTTGCTGATACCTGTGTTTATAGTAGCACCGCAGCTCTAAGAGTATATTTGGGTTGCATGAAACAGTGGTAATACATGAAGCAGATCGGAGTGTGATACTGTCATAAGGAGACCGCGGAAGCGTGGCAAGATTTATTACGGGACTTGCATTGAAAATCCCAAAGCTGAACTCACCAAGAACATTGCAGGGCGTATGGCGTTTCGTTAGGACATTTGTGTGTGGATGGAGGAGCATTGCAGTGAGTTGTGAGTGCTGGGGCATCTCTGGGGGACATGCAGAAGCCCTCAGTGCTTCATCCCCCTGTAGTGCTGGTGAACGATGCTCTGGGTGCTGTTAACTCCTCACCTGGAGCTCTGCATTCGGCTGGGGAGTCCTCAGCACAAGAAAGACAAGGAATTGTCAGAGCCAGTCCAGAGGAGGCCACAGAGATGATCCGAGGGCTGGAGCACCTCATGTATGAGAACAGGCTGAGAGAGTTGAGGATGTTCAGCCTGGAAAGAGAAGGCTCTGGGGAGACCTTAGAGCCGCTTCCAGTGCTGAAAGGGGCTCCAGGAAAGCTGCGGAGGGGCTCTGGATCAGGGAGTGCAGGGGACAGGATGAGGGGAACGGTTTGAAGCTGAAAGAGAGGAGATTGAGGTGAGATGTCAGGAAGGAATGTTTTCTTTTGGGGGTGAGGAGGCCTTGGTGCAGGTTGCCCAGGGAAAAGGTGGCTGCCCCATCCCTGGAGGGGTTCAAGGCCAGGTTGGATGGGGCTTGGAGCCCCTGATCCAGTGGGAAGTGTCCCTGACCACGACAGGAGGTTGAAAGTGGATGGTCTTTAAGGCCCCTTCCAACTCAAACTATTCCATGATTGTATGATTCTATCATTCTATGAACTTTCATTTACAAATTTAATTTTTCTCACAGCTGCAGAAGGAATTTGTATGAATTATTCTGAAAGAAGTAGGCCCTTCATTCAGTCTGTGTGTGAAGCCTGGAGAGTGCCTTCAATGTGTTTTAAAATAGATGCTTGTTGATAGAAACCACCAAGAGGTACTTATAGTCAGAAATTGCTGCCTCATCTGCTGTTCATTTATAAACGACAGTTCAGGAGTCCATTAGCTGTGTTTAGATTTGCTTGGAGTGTTGGCTTAGGAAATAACCTGACCCTGCTGATTTGAATTCTTCAGGAATTCCCAGTGAATCATCGGGTAGGAGTGCCTTGTCCCAGGACTTTTAAAACAAGAGCAGTGAGCACAGAATGATGATTTGTCCAAAGACATTTATTTGGAAGACCAGAGGTTCTTACCAAAACACCGCAACCTCAGAAAAGGTTGGTGTAGGAGCCTTGTGGAATTGCATTATCCCTGGCTGCACGGAGGAGAGTGACTATCGATCCACCTGTATGGACCAGTTGGTGTATGGGGTTTTACTAAGTTGTATTCTTCTTGGCTGAATGAACTGCTGTTCCTTACTCCATTTTTGTGGGGTTGTTTTCTGTTTAAACAAGTTAAATCTTCACTGTATTAAACACTTCAGTTGGAAACTTCCTAAATTTGTTATTCCCCCTTCCGTCTCATTTTTCCTCAAAAGACACATTGACGGTTGGACTTGATGAACTTAGAAGCCTTTTCCAATCATAATGATTCTATGATTATATGTCTCCTCCAAGCAGCATCTTTTTTGCATCTGCGTTTTATTGACATAATCAATGAAGCTAAGTTTCCCTCTAAACCAATATTTTTGTCTTGATTTTGTTCTCATACTACTTCCTCGACCTTAAAAACATAAAAAGAAGCCTGCCTGAGTTTTCAGCCTTTGAGGTGAGCTCATGTTTAATAAGGAACAAAAGTCCAGGATGTGTCAAGACAGCAAAGAAAACCTGAATTTATTTTCTGATACAACAAGTTTAGGAGGTGGTTCATAAATCCCAGCCCACTTTCTTTTTCCTCTCTCTTTACGAGTAGAATCATAGAATGGTTTAGGTTGGAAAGGACCTTAGAGCTCATGCAGTCCTAACACGCCCTGCCATGTGCAGGGACACCTCCCACTGGATCAGAGGCTCCAAGCCCCGTCCAACCTGGCCTTGAAGACCAGCCTTGAACACTCAAATCTCCCCTCTTTCAGATTAAAACCATCTCCCCCTCCCTCCCCCTCGCATCCTACGCCATCTTTCCTGGAGACTCTCTTTAATTACTGGGAGCTGCTACTGGTGAAGAAGGTCTTCCAGATTCTGCGTGAAGATGGTATGGGCACCGTAAACCGGAGCCATCCATCACAACAAAGTGGTTTGTGCGGCATGAAAGGCCAGTTGGGTAAAGTCAGTGAAAGATTTGTTGTGAGAGATCAGTGCTCCTGTGTCCTTTGACCATGTTGAGGGGAAGAGGGAACGTGGCCATGGCACGAGACAATTATTCATGCTATTGCCCTTTCTGAAAGCTGAAGTGTAATGCAGAGATGGACCTGTCAGATACAGCAGTAATAGCTTTTTCTATTAAAAAAATAAAAAAGCCCTTACCCTGATTTTGGCCTACTATTGCATTGAGCATTCATTAAATGGCAAATGCTACAACTAAGTAGCATTATATTAAAATCAAAGTTCATGGTCTGTTTGCTATTAATGATACTTAAGCCAGTGTTTAGAAAAACCCTCTGGGCACCGCGGGTGCTCCCCCACATCCCTGCAGTGTGGCATGGCGAGTACGTTCCTTTTACACCTGAGGAGCTCTGCACGTGAGAATGAATCACCTCAGTCTCCCATTCGCCACGTTAAACTGTGATTTGTCAGAACAGAAAATCCCAAGTTTCCTTGATGCAACGCAGTGGCATTATTCCAGATTTCTACTGCCCTCTGAACCTCCTCTACTCACTTAGGTAAATGTTTTTGCCTGCACTACGGGGCTGTGGGATTTCTGTGAGTTTTCAGTGTAAAACGAGCCTTTCTGAAATATATGAAACATTATCCAGCTCCTAAAGTTGCTTTAATGATGGCATTTATTAATTCTCTCACCGAGGACTGGCAACAGCAGCCTCACTGCTCAGCAGGACTGCTTAATCTGCCTCCTCCACTCCTACCCTAACCTGCCGCGCTGCTCGATGCTGCAAGGAGTTGAAGTTAAAAGTCAAAGCAAGAAAGGAGGCTCTCCAAAATCTGAGTTTGGAGTAAGGAGCACTTGACTTTCATTGAGGAAAGATTGATGAATTGTTGCTAAACAGTGCCAGCAGCGCTTCTTCGCTTCGAAATATTGAGTGATGAGATAAAAGAGCTAAGTGGAAGATCCAACTTTCCTCAAAGCCTTCTAATCTTATGTTTTATGCATCTTTCTTTACGTTTGATATTATGTTGAATTATGTTTCTCAGAGTAAGATTAAAAAAAAAATTGGTTTCCTCTGTAAAATAATAGGTAATATTAAATTATTTTTTTCCTGTGATTTATATGTTCCTGAACCTGGGATCACATATTTAAGTGGCTTCTTGTATATCTATCAAAGAATTCTTCATGCTTTTGAATTTGAAATCCTGAGCAGTCTCTACAATGGTGCTAAAAATATTTGATGGCTGTCATTGAGCTGTGGGCCAAACTGAACGACAAATTGCAGTCAGGTAGAAGCATTATGCACTTTATCCCAGCATCCCCATCTCAACTCCAACCCCTGAACTGCTCAGGACACTGAGCTTCTATGCAAAGTGCCTCGGATGTCTAGTAACACAATTAAAACAGGGTTTGCCTTCAGGAGCCCAGCAAACCCCCACGCTACTGCACATCACAGTCAGCACATTGTAAGAGTGCGGATCCATACTTTGTACTAACACAGGCAATTATTTACATTAACTTCTGCTGAGTCTGTTAAAAAACTCAGGTTTTAGCGCTGGAAATGTGTGTTTCCAGCACTGTGCCAATTTTGTTTAACAAGCCTGTACCCAGAGCTGTCTTCTACCCGCAGAGCTCGCCCACGATCTGCAAAGCACCAAAACCTGCCGAGACAGGGCAAGAACATCCCATCACAGAGTAAAAATGAAATCCTAAACTACTGAATTTGTGTGGAACCACCAAGCATCAAGCGAGGTCGCTGGAACTGCCGAGCTCCAGGGCCACTGTGGAAATTAAAGGTCGTTGGGTCGGGGCTGGGGGCTGGCAGGACCTCACAGGTTCATCTCTCCCAGAGCATGGAAGAAGTTACTGGAAGAAGGGTAGCATTGTGTCTGCTTTTTAAAAGGGTGGAAAAGATGATCCTGGGAACTACCGACCTGTGAGCCTCACCTCTGTGCCTGGGAGAATCATGGAACAGATCCTCCTAATGGCCTCAAGCTCCACCAGGGGAGGTTCAGGCTGGACATTAGGAAAAAAAATTCTCAGAAAGGGTCATTGGTCCCTGTCCGAGGCTGCCCAGGGAGGGGGTTGAGTCACCTTCCCTGGAGGGGTTTAAGGCATGGGTGGACGAGGTGCTGAGGGACATGGTTTAGTGATTGATGGGAATGGTTGGACTCGATGATCCAGTGGGTCTTTTCTAACCTGGTGATTCTGTGATTCTATGATTCTCTGCTAAAGCACATGGGGGATGGGGAGGTGATTAATGGCAGCCAGCACGGCTTCACCAGAGGCAAATCCTGTATGACCAACCTAGTGGCTTTCTATGATGGGGTAACCGCAGCAGTGGACATGGATAAACTGACAGATGTGATCCATCTAGACTCCTGCAAAGCCTTTGACATGGTCCCCATAACACCCTCCTCTCTAAACTGGAGAGATTGATGGTGGGTAAGAAACTGGTTGGATGGTCAATTACAGAGAGTAGTGGTCAATGGCTCAATGTCCAGATGGAGATCCATGACAACTGGTATCCCTCAGGGATCTGTTCTGGGGCTGGTGCTGTTTAATATCTTCATCAATGATATAGACAGCGAGATTGAGTGCACCCTCAGCAAGTTTGCAGATGACATCAAGCTGAGTGGTGTAGAAGAACAGAATGTCATCCAGAGAGACCCGGACAGGCTGGAGAAGTGGGACTGTGAGAATCTCATGAGGATCAACAAGGCCAAGTGCAAGGTCCTACACCAGGGTCAGGGCAATCCGCGGTTTCAGTACATGATGGGGGATGATGTGATTGAGAGCAGCCCTGAGGAGGTTTTCAAGGCCAGGTTGGATGGAACTTGGAGCAGTGGGAGGTGTTCCTGCCCATGACAAAGGGTTGGAACTGGATGGAGTTTAAGGTCCTTTCCAACACAAATCGTTCTATGATTCCATTCTATGGGTAGATGGGTTAGTAGAGCAATGCCCTACTGTTCGCAGGCCATGGGAAAGGTCAAAGGAAGGTATTTGAATATCAGAGACCCTTATATGAGTAATTTGGTCAAATCAGGTCAAGAAAACCAGATAGAGAGAAAGAAGGGGCTGGCAGCTTGCTTTCCTTTACCACCGTCAAAAGATCTGACTCATAAACAAGCGCGTTAGACCCGGCCAGTATGGATGGTGCTGCCACAGGCACAAATCTGAGGTCGTTTGTCTCCCTGGTGGTTCAATCAGGAGCGAGCCTAGCGCCATTGTGTCTCCTGGGGGAGAGGAGGGTTATATTGCACGCAAGGCCCAAAGAGACGTTTGAATTCAGCTGATTGATTTTTGGTTTCATGGCCTGGGAAATCCTTCATCCCCCTGCTTGGCACGAGTCCGGCTTTGCGACTCCACCTCCAGGCCTGGCCAGTGTCTGCACTGGGGGATGATGAGGACCTTTACTGATCATTGAGCATCACTGTAAGACTTGCTTCCTAAGACAAAATTAGGCTAACTTTTTGACTTCAGAAAGTACTTTTTTCCCTCAGCATTTCTGTGAGCAAACTCCTGACACAGACTGTGTGTGCTGGGATGATGAAATAATCATAGAATCATAGAAAAACCAGGTTGGAAGAGACCCACCGGATCATCGAGTCCAACCATTCCCATCAAACACTAAACCTTGTCCCTCAGCGCCTTGTCCACCCGTCCCTTAAACCCCTCCAGGGAAGGTGAATCAACTCCCTCCCTGGGCAGCCCCGGACAGGGACCAATGACCCTTTCTGAGAAATTTTTTTCCTAATGTGCAGCCTAAATCTCCCCTGGTGGAGCTTGAGGCCATTCCCTCTCGTCCTGTCCCCTGTCCCTTGGGAGAAGAGCCCAGCTCCCTCCTCTCCACAACCTCCTTTCAGGTAGTTGTAGAGAGCAATGAGTTGGAAAAAGTGCAGACAGTGCCAAGACAGGGCTGGAATGGAGTGAAAGCTGAGTAACTTCTTCAGAAGCACCTGGAATATAATAAAATACAGAATAACAAATTCCTTCTTCCCCCATGTTTAGCGATGCCTGAACTTTTTGACGCAGGCGTGCTGTCGGAATGTAATAAATTAGCCCAAGATAAGAAATATAGTGGGGTCAATAGTAAGATAATGATTTAGTTCAAGCTTTGGTAGAAATGGATGCAAGCATTTTGGCACAATCATTATCGTTTTCCAAATGATTCCTGAGATGTTGAACAAATGTGCCGTCGCTGCTAGATGGTGGCTCATTAGGTGAAGCTGTCTGCAGGCAAGTAACGTAAGGAGAACATATGTCAATGCATGGAAACAAATGATCTAAATTAACATCATCACTGAAATCTCAGAGGGCCTCCTTTAAACAACCTTCAAGGGAACCACCAGCTCCGGCAACTCAGATATTTACTGCTCAGATCAGTGTAATGTTAAACAATTTTAGAAAAGCAGGTTTCCCCAATGGTAATTTGGCATGCTCGGTGTTTCAGAGTGTAAAGAGGAGAATACGGGAAAGCATCCTGGGGGCCTCCCTGACTCCTGGTTCATCAGCATTAACAAACTTCAGTTAAAGTCAACAAGAATTTTAAAGGAGTAAGTGTTCAGCAGTGGCTGTGGAGGATCCTACCAGGGAAACACTGGTGAAAGTATGGAGTTGTTTTAACTTTCCTTCTATGCGTTGCCTACATTTTGTTTACAGACCCACAGAATCATTAGGGTTGGAGAAGACCTCTAAACTCATCCAGTCCAACCATCAGTCAAACACCACCGTGCTTACTAACCGTGCCCCCAAATTCCAATCTAGAAATTTAGAACGAAATGATAAACTGCACTCATGCTTTAAGGCTAGGATGATGCGAGATGTAAAAAAGAAATCTCTTTTTTTTTTAATTTATGGAGACATAACTCTCTCCATCGGTTTGAAAAGCTGTATTCCAGATGAGGTGGAGTCCCTGTTATTGCCCTTTTAAAGAATTAAACCAAAAAGTTGTATTGGCAAGGATGCAAGGAAAGAAGAGTAGAGATTCCTTGACTGCTACAATACCCTTTTATAGCTTTCTCTCCTTATTACAGCACAGTTGAAACATACGGCTTTTTGCAGCCCAATCATAAATATCTTTCTTGTGCTTCTCATTGCATTTTTGATGGAATAACGCATGTGCCACATGTCTGCTCATGAGACGGAGCTGTTGGTGATGCTTTCTCTGCTGCAATCAGTATTTTCTTTTCATATGTTTATAATTCATCTTAGTTAAAAAGACACCATTGTGGCTGACAGAAATAAAACCTAACAGGCCTTAAAAACCCACCATAAATATGAATTCATTCATTCAATTGTTCCCTTGAGGCCTGACACTGCAAAGCGCTGAGACACTTGTATTCATACTGAAATCAATGAGAGTCCATGAGCCACCCCTGCAACATGTTCAAATCTATGGAAATACTCCCTTTCTTCAGTTAAATTAAAAAAAAATATGCTGATAGAGACCCAAGAGAGAGAAGGTGGAGGGAGGAAAGGAGTAATAAATATGTTTCAAATTTTCTTTCTATGAAGATACCCTCGGATTGAGGACTTCAACAAATTGCAGTTTGATGGGAGCAGGGATGGTGTTCCGTGGAGGTTTTCTAGAGGATTTCTCTGTATTTCCCAGTGTTGTTGTTGATTAGGGATAGGATAGGGGCTGGCTGGACCGGTGATCTGCACTGGTGTAGCTGTTCTTCAAGAGCATCCAACACGTTACAGACCAATGACAACTCAAAAGGATAAGACAGTGAATAGGCTTAGGAGGAATAAAAAACATGAATAAAAAACGTAAATTAAATACTAATAAGTGTTTTAGCTTCAGGAAAACATCTCTCCTCAATGCTTTTTCTTAAGAGATATATGGATAGATACAATATCATAGAATCATAGAACCATTTTGTTGGAAAAGACTTTTGACATCATGAAGTCCAACCGTACCTGCTCACTACTAAATCAGATCCCTGGGCACCTCAGATACCTGTTTTAAATCCCTGCTTCCAGCCCAAGCCATTCTGTGATTCTGGGTTATTATCCACCTGTGCCCAGATACTGAGGGTTTGTATGTCTTCAACGTATCACATCTCAGACAAAGTAGGAAAGAGTGTTTTAAAATACTGAAAAGTGAAAACTTAGATGAGGAAATGTAATAAAAATGCGCAGAGAAGCTCTAGAAAGGTAAAAGTAAAAATAAGTTGAAATCATGATGTGTCATTAATATTCCAGTGACCAGATATTGCTAATTAATCCTTGCTGTGTTGGCTGAAGGAAAGGATGGATTGAGTGTTCCTCTCTCTTCACCTAGGGAAGGCGTCTATCATTCTCCGGGTTTGTGAAATTAATCTCTTACTCCCATAGAAGAAGCAGAAGGAACTTTTCGCAGATGTGCCTCAGTTTGGAGCAGTATGAACTGGGTTTCAGGACATCAGATCTATTTTGACACAGGTTTGTCTTTGCAGAGCCAAGGGGCTAATGGATTTTGCTTGTTTGCCTAACCAAAACGAAATAACATGATACTAGAACTGAAATGAAATTTATGAAACACAGGGTAGGTATGGTGAAATAGTTCACTTGAAGTAGTTTAATATGACATGCAATCTTTCACTGACCAGAACACAACGTTCATTTCATTTTGTTAACAGGCCGACATAAACTCGAACATTTTTGTTTTCCTCTGCACTGTAGGGATGTGTGACATTTCATGAATACCTGATGATAATCATTGTGTGTGTTAACTGTACTGAGCTCTAGCAAAAAATAATAACACAGGATTGGAAGGACTGGTGTGTCAGGGAGGCCACGTTTCTAGAAACATGCACTTGCTGGTGCGGACGAGCCGACAGAGCACCTCTCCGCATCCCTCAGACACCTCAGGCACAGAGGAATCCCTGAAATATCTCATAAACTTCACTTCTGTCTCCTGAGAGGAGATTGTAGTAAGGTGGGCATGGTCTCTTCTCCCAAGTAACAAATGATTGGGCAAGAGGAAATGGATTCAAGTTATGCCAGCAGAGGTTTAGGTTGGATATTAGGAAAAAATTCTTTACTGAAAGAGTGGTGAAGCTCTGGCAGAGGCTGCCCGGGGCAGTAGTGGAGTCTCCATCCCTGGAGGGGTTCAACAACTGTGTAAACGTGCCACTTCAGAACATGGTTCAGTAGGCATGGTGGTGTCAGGCTGATGATCCGACTGGGTGACCTTAGAGGTCTTTTCTAACCTCAATGATGCTATGAATCTGTGTTTCTATAAAAACCCAAACCCTCAGCTATCTTTTGCTGCAGAAGAAGAGTAGAAGAGATTGAGAGCATCAAACACTTTGCTAGCACTAGGTTTTTAGATTCATGATGTCCACTTCTGAGCAGGTGTATCTAGATGTTTTCAGGTTAAGAAAGCAAGAGGGGACCTTGGACACTTGACTGCTGAGCTTTTCTGTAAGGCCACGTGTTAGGGATGCCGTTAATCAATGGGTTGCAGTGAGATCCTTTCAAAATACTGGGGGGATTAAAAAGATGAATGAAATGCAGTGAGAAAAATGCAGTGAAATCCCTTCAAGGTATCGTAGGGACAGTAAAGATTAGTTCTGATGGCTGCAGCATATCAAGGGTCTTCATAGCATGGGTGCTTGTGCTTTCCCCATCCCAGAGAACAGCAGAAGGTTTCTTGTTGAGGCTCAGGAACATAAACCGTAGTGCATCTGACTTCCCTGACGTGATCCTGAAGGAATGGGAAGCATAGCACTGGTCATCTGATGCTTAGTGCAGTGTTTGCAGTTTAAAAAGCCACCTCCTCCTCATCTGCAAGAAACATCAACCCTGGGAAGCTTACCCATTATTAGTGAATAAATATGATGCTGACAGCCTCATCATAGCCAGCCATAAGCTGAACTGCTCTCTGTAATGAAGTCTAATGACGTCGGCTCCATTTTCTGTTGACACTGCTTCTCATAATGGAAATGGACCCATTAAGCAGACGTCTCCATGCAGCCCCTCTCTGCCGAGAAAGGCGAGAGAGGTTGGAGAAGGGAGCTGGCATCCATGATATCGTTTAGAGTACTGCTAAATTAGAAGGCAGAGGATGATGCAGTGCACCCTCGCTTTTAGCCAGGGCTTCCTCCCAAGGTGCAGCACTTCATCTCATTTCCATGGTTAGTGCTGCTCACCGCCACCTGCCCCGTTAGCATATGGATTAAGATTCATTGTTGATCTTGGGAGTCAGAATTCAAAAGCCTTCTCTGCAAGATGCCACTGATGGGAGCAGAAGAGCTGGGGTTGTTTTTCTGGGGAAAAAAAAAAATGAAAAATTCCATTTAGGTGGAATGTTATCTTTTGGCATAATTAGCAGCTGATTTTTGATGTAATTAGTTGCTATTTCTGTCTAATGGCTGGGGCATGCATGTGGGGTAGGGACAGGTGGGACGCCTTTTCTGCAGGATTAACAGAATGGCATAAAAAGCTCCTTTCCTGTCTGTGAAATTTATTCAGGGCTGCGAAAACGCCTGCCTAATTAATAAGCAAGTCCATAATAATCTTATCTTGCAAGGGAAAGGTTTTACACGAAACCATTAGTGAAGTTCAGACTTTGCCTTTTCAACTGAACCCGTGATCCCTGCTGTTGGAAACCTGCATGGTGATGGAGTGATGAAGAGTTGTTTTGTATTTTATCATTTGGAGTTGTCATTACAATTTCCACAGATCAGTTATGCTTCTCCAAGGTTTATTAATGATCTCTTTATCTAACCTTAACTCTATGGCACTAACATACCAGAAATATGTTCCGCTGTATGGGAAGGAGTTTGAATTGTGTGAGTAGAGCTCACGAATGGCTTCCAAGGAGCCACCTGAAATTCATAAAGTCGTAGAATTGGTTGGTTGGAAAAGACCTTTGAGAGCAGAGTCCAGCCATCCCTGTCCACTAGTAAATCAGATACTTGAGCACCACATCTGCATGTCTTTTAAACCCCTCCAGGGATGGGGACGCCAACACCTCCCTGGGCAGCCTCTGACTGTGCCTCAGAACCCTTTTGGTAATGACATTTTTCCTGATAGCAAATCTGAACCTCCGCTGGCACATCTCGAGGCCATTTCCCCTCATCCTATCCTGTGTGACTTGAGAGAAGAGACCAACACCCACCTCAACACCTTTCCAGGAGCTGCAGGGAGTGATGAGGTCTCCCCTCAGCTTCTTTTTCTCCAGGCTAAACAACCCCAGTCCCTCATCCGCCTCTCATAACCCTTGTCCTCCAGCTCCTTCCCCAGCTCTGCTCCCTTCTCTGGACGCGCTCCAGAGCTTCAATGTCCTTCTTGGAGCGAGGGGCCCTAAACTGAACCCAGGATTTGAGGTGAAGCCTCACCAGTGCCAAGTCCTGGAGCACAATCACCTCCCTGGCCCTGCTGGTCACGCCGTTTCTGATCCAAGCCAAGATGCCATTGTCCTTCTTGGCCACCTGGGCCACTGCTGGCTCATGTTCAGTCGCTGTCAGCCAACACCCTGACACCAAAATCTGCAATTGTGATTAATACATAAAACAAGTGTTGCATCAGACCAGATGCTTGTTGCAGGCTGGATTTTTATTTGGATGCATGCAGAAACCGTAGCCTCGACAAGGAGCTGAGTACGCATTTCACAGCTCCCACCCACAGCATGTACAGTTGATGGAGTCTAAGATATGTCAGGGCAGGTCTCCTACGTGTGCTTACTATAAATGATACTTCTTTACTCCACTCTGAGCTGAAGTTACCGCTAGTGTTTAAGTGTATAAAACTGCGGCAGAGCCCAGAGACATCACGAAAGGTCTTAATCCACTGTCACCAATGTGTGTTACACATTAGTCCTCACATCAGAGAGGATACAGAGAGGATACAGAGGTGTTAGAGCTCTAACACAAAAAGCCTTCAGCTCAGATTGTAACAGATTGCTGCTTTTACCTCTGGAAATCCTCAGTTCAGTCCCTGATGTTTTGTCCTTGATGGCCACATGGCCGTCATACAAATGGCTGTGAACGCTTCCAGTATACGAAAAGCTACTAAATGGCAGCTACAGGTCCTCTTGCTAATGAATAACTTTAACATGCATATTTATATCTGTATTTATTACATTAAATTAAAAAAAAATTATCTCCATTTTAAACCATTCGAGCCCACTGCTCATGGGCTGATTTCCTGCTTTAGTTCTGCAGCAAGATTCTCTTTCTCGGTGTTGGACGTAATTTTGCAAAGCACAATCTGGGCATAGCTGCATGGATCAAGGCAATTCCTTGCCCTCAGGAGGTAAAAACCACTCCAGGTCAGAAATACTGCTAAACTCATAAGAAATAAGTTGTATTTCTCAGTATTTCACTGACAGTGTTGAAAAACTTCATAGAAATCATAGAATACCAGCTTGGAAGTGACCTAAAGGCTCATCTGGCCCAAACTTCATTGGCAAACGCAGGGTCTAGACGAGATGGCCCAGCACCCTGTCCAGATGAATCTTAAAAGTGTTCAGTGCTGGGGAATCCACTGTTTCTCTGGGGAGATTATTCCAGAAGCTGATTTTCCCCTTGTGAACAACTTTCCTCTTGTGCCCAATCAGAATCTCATAGGAGTAACTCGTACACATTACCCCTTATCTTTTCCATGTGACTCTTAGTTTAGTGTTTGATAGGAATGGTTGGACTCGATGATTCAATGGGTCTTTTCCAACCTGGTGATTCTATGATTAGTGACAAAGGAGTCTCCACCGTCTTTGTAGCCACCCTTTAAATGCTGGACCATGGCGATGAGGACTCCCTTATCCCTTCTTTTCTCAAGGCTGAACAAACCTGGATTTCCCAGTTTTTCCTCATGGCAGGCTTCTCAGTCCTTTGATGATCCTGGTGGCCTTTCTTTGGGCCCTCTCCAGCCTGTCCTCTTCTTTTTTTTGCATAGCAGGGACCAAAACTGAACACAGTAATCCAGGTGTGACCTGACAAGCAGTGAGTGGAGTGGGATAATGACTTCTTTATCTTTATCGCAGAGTGTCCTGAGCAGGAAAGGACCTTCAGTCCTTTCAATCTCTTCTTCTCCAGGCTGAACAGACAAGTCACTTGAGCTGCTCCTCACATGGGTTCCCCTCTAAACCCTTCACAAAGCCTTTGGGAAATCTGGTCTCTGTCCTCTCTTCTCCACTACAATCTGTGGGATGAGGCAGCTCAGT
Source organism: Phaenicophaeus curvirostris (assembly GCF_032191515.1). NCBI lineage: Eukaryota > Metazoa > Chordata > Aves > Cuculiformes > Cuculidae > Phaenicophaeus > Phaenicophaeus curvirostris. The sequence goes on from NC_091431.1 coordinate 75,661,133, forward strand.
GAGGATGTTTCCTTTAATGACACTAAGAGATTCCCACTCGGTGTCTCACAGAGCCATGAAGCGTCGTATTTAAATATAAATATTGACTCCTTGGCTTGTACAGCTCTTGCCAACCTCTGTTGTCCTGGCATGGCCGAGAGGGCTGTATGTGCTGCTGTGCTGGGTGTGGAGGCTCCGTGATGTGATACAGGGTAAAAATACTGTGAGAAAAACAAGGCTTGAAAGGGTGAATGTGCTGCAAGGGAAGCTGAAAGAAGGGAGACTTAAAAAGGTGACGGACCGAGAGCGGTTAAATCTGCATCAGATGGAAACTGGAGCCATGAAAAATGAATGAAGAATAAGTGCATCAAGATATGAGTAGAATAAAAAGGGATGTGAGAGGAGGAAGGTTAAATAAGAGACACAACATGTTTCCTGATTTTTATGCAATGTTAATGGTAATTTTGCTTGTCTTACCCGTGTCAAATTCCAGAAATACTGTCAGCTACAGGAGAGCTTATAGCATAGCGCCATTTCCTGGCTCTCTTTGGAGGTGATGGAGCGATGTATCAGCACTGGACGCTCTCAACAACCCCATACACATGCCGACGTGAGGATTTTGGTTTCTATGATGTGGAGGCATGGAGGGCTCTGTGAGTCTATGGCCCAGCCTGCAACAGAACCCCTTCCTGACTTCAGATCTACTGCAAAACTGTAGATTTCTACCCCAGAACTTTAGACTTCTGCCTCAATTTTCATTGTAAATGCTTTAAATATCTTCATAATTGAAAATAAATCTTTGGAACCTGCATGCAATTGTACCTTAAGCACCTGATTACCATAATGGGTAGAAATCAAAAGTGACTGTTATCATCAAATAAACAAAGAGATGGGAGCAGCTTCTCGCCGTTGCATTGTCTTTACAGGTTAGCTCAATCAAATTTGTTTTAAATTCTCCCTGTTCAATAATTAGCACAGCATTATGTTACACCAGCGTGTTTGGAAACGAAATGAGTCGAATAATGTAATTTATTACCAGCAGAACTAACTGGCAGCACTAAAACATAGAAGAAGCATTTTAGGCTTGTGTTCACACACGAAGTGTGAGCCAAAGTGTCCCAAACAGGAGAGAAACCTGCAAATCAGATTCTTTAGAATGACAATAGGAAATGATGCTATAAACCCCCTGCTCCCCTTGGCAGGGGAGATGAGGGCTCTGGGGATTGGTGATCACTCTGGAAATGGTCATGGAGCCTCAACAAACAGTCGATTTTCTTCTTTTTTTTTGTGTCTGGCACCTGGTTCAGACACATGTGGTTTGAGATGCCTTAATATAGTTAAAATCTTTGGACTTAATGTAGGTGTAAGTCAGTGAAGCTTAATGGTGTGTGACTACAGACCAGACAGTGTAATACTCCCCTGTCGCCTTGATCTGAAACAATCGAGAATTCTACCAGTTCAGTCCATATAATTTCATCTGTTGCTGTAATTTTACTTCATACAAACTACATTTCCTTTGTATTTAGTGTTTTGTGCCCATACAATGATGTCAGTACATGCAGACTGGCCACCCTGCTCTGTGAAAAAGCAGTTGTGGGTATTGGAGACCCACTGCCGGAGACTAAGGGGGAGGCAGTGGGGTATTGTGTTCAGCTCTGGAGTCCTCAGCACAGGGAGGACGTGGATCTGTTGGGGTGAGTCCAGAGGAGGCCACAAAGATGATCCAAGGGCTGGAACAGCCCCCATCCAAAGCCAGGCTGAGAGGGTTGGGGTTGTTCAGCCTGGAGAAGAGAAGGCTCCGGGGAGACCTTAGAGCAGCTTCCAGTGCTGAAAGGGGCTCCAGGAAAGCTGGGGAGGGACTTTTTCCAAGGGCCTGGAGTGTATGGAAGAGAACACAGTTCTTTTTTTCTTTTTTCCTGCTGTAATTAGGCAGCAGGTATATCATAGGGTAGAATAAGAAATTGCTGGTCTGTAGGCTGAATAAAACCTGAAAATTCATTTTTTATGGCTCATGGCCACATGACTTTTTCAATGTTTTTAAACAGTATTTTCAACAGCAGCAAGGTGTGTGTTAGCCTAAACTGTGTCCTGGTCCTTTGAAATGTCTCTTTGCCTCCAGCAAGGGAAAGTTTTCCACCCATGCAGCGATGGGAAGGAAAACTCACTCTTCTCCATTGGTTCCCTTTGCCCAGAACTACAGCCCAGAGGAGTCGTTTGGAGTCATGAATGCCTGTTCTTAATAAGCATCAGTGGATCTTTAATTAAAAAAAAAAAAAAAAAGGATAGAAAACACAATCAGAGCAGAGAGAGAGGAAAAATTGAGCTCCTGTGGTGTGGTGCGTGGAGCAGACATTAAGGGGATAAGCTGCAGTGCCTGCTTTGTCTGGCAGCTGATAAATCACCACCATAATCCCCATCCCAGCAAGGGGTTTTAGACCAGGATGCTGCCCTCGTGGGTGCCTCTGAGCCTTGAAGCACCGTGCAAGGGCCACCAAAGGGAGCTGAGCTCCTGGAGAGCTCTTTCACCTTTAGGGAAAGCCAGGAAATGCAGAAAACGCTTCCAAACCGGGATGGAATCAGCCTTTTTACCACTGTTAAATTTGATACTGGTCCATGAAATGGGGAGTTTTAATTGAGTAATACTGCTTTGCAAATACTTGTGAATAATAAATATTTTTAGTACATCTTGTTGGCAGAGAGGCTGAAGAACAAAGCTAAACCAGAAAACGTTAAAATGAGGAGTCTTTTGTCTGTTTAGTTTCTTTTTTTTTTTTTTGAATGCACTGTCTTGTTTCAGTCTGCATTCAAGTATTTTTTTTCCTTGAATCTCTGTTTTTTGTAGTTATGAACCTATGAATACAGGCTATAGCAACATTATTTTTAGAGGAAAGAATAAGCATTACTGAAAATGAAATGTTACTGATTTATGCTTGTTTTATATTTCCATTCAGAAAATGGGGTACCCTCTCTCTAAAAATAGTTAGTTCCCAACTTTTGAGCCCATCAGGGTAGCCAAGGGTAGGAGAAGTAGCTTCCAGTACCTGAAGGGTGGCTGCAAGAAAGCTGGAGAGGGGCTTTTTGGAAGGGACTGGACTGATAGGACGACGGGGAATGGCTTTAAATTGGAAAGGGGAAAGATTTAGGTCAGACATTAGGAAGAAATTCTTCATGCTGAGGGTGGGGAGGCTCTGGTTGAGGTGTCCTGGCCAGGTTGGATGGGGCTTGGAGCCCCTGATCCAGTGGGAGGTGTCCCTGCCCATGGCAGGGGTGGAACAGGATGGGATTTGAGGTCCCTTCCAACCCAAACCATTCTATGATTTTATGAAATAGAGGCAGGCTCTTCCGTTCCGTGGAAGAAAAGCTCATATTTGAGTGAATAATAGTAGCAGTGCATCCTAGGTAATGCAGACTGCTTTTCTCAAAGATTCCTACTTAGGTACAGTTACAAACAGTTTATCATTTGGTAGGATTTTATAGTTGTCAGGTTTCCTGTTTGTGTAATTTGTAACATTTAAGACAATTGGATGGATGCGCCATGTGTGAAGTCTTTGATTCAGCAGAGTTTCTGGACCTTTAAAAAGCTGCTGAAATTTTTTATTAAGGAGATGGTCGATGAATCCTGAAGGGAAGAATTGACTGCATGGACTCTCAGCTGTAAAAAAAATAATAATAGGTTTTCTGTAATCATAGAATCACAGAGTGGTTTGCGTTGGAAGGATCCTTAAAGCCCATCCAGTTCCGACCCCCTGCCATGGGCAGGGACACCTCCTGCTGGCTCAGGCTGCTAAGGGTTTGCATCACAGTGGTAGTAGATAAGTGAGATATATCTCACTTTCCTCCTCTGTGAGAGTGTGAGGTGTCCTGGAAATGTTCAGTCTGCAGCTTGGTGCTGAATTTCTGCCGTGCCAGGCTAGAGAGACAGCTGATCTCAATTCTCCGTATGCATTTTTAATTTAGCGGAGTATAGCAAGGTAGAGGGTCTGATAAATTTTTTATTAAATGGTAGAGGGAAAAATTTTTGCGTGCGTGTAGCAAAACCAAGGATTAGTTTTTAGCAGGATGGTTGTGCCTTGCTCAGTGCACGCTGTCTGACCTTAGCGCTGTCTGGAGACTGGAGTATGGGATTTGATTTGTAAAGGTCTGAGATCTTGGGAAAACTCCAGCAGAGCATTTAAACACATACATAGTCTCATTAAAACAATCTGCTCAGATGTGGAAATGAATTTGCCGTGTTATCCTTGTCCCTGGGCTAAATACTCCTCTCCTACATAATAGTCAGAACGTAGACTCAGGAGCAGAGTCAATTATAGACGGACACGCTGTCCCCAGGGGAGCGAGGGCTCGTGGAGCTCCTGAGAAAGCAGGAGGGCAGATGTCCTTTGATTAATGGGACACCCCGTGTGTTTGGGGCATCTGGCAGGCAGGCAGATTGTCACTGCTGCAGCTTGGGGACCGCGGCCCCCGGTCGATGCTGTAATTGCCTGGCTGCTGGGTTACCACCCAGCCGCTTTTGCCTCTGCTGGAGGCAAAGCTCCCTGGTGGCAGTGGCCGCTTCTCCTTTGTGCCCTCATCTCCCTGTTGCGGTCGACCAAAAGGGTGCTTAAAAATACGAGTTCCCTAGACCTTGCCGCGGAGCAGCTCATAGGCTGGGGAGTCGTGTGCAGGTATTTATTTTTCTGGGATGAAAGGTGACCCCGAAGCTGTTCCTCAAGGCACCACTTGCAGCCCACACTGGACCAGCAGAAGTCTACAAGCCCATCTGGGCACACACGGGAGACATTCACCTTAGAATTATGGACGTCATACGGCATCGCTGCACAGCCGTTCCCATTTTTTCCCTTTGCTTTCCCAACGCAGGTATGTTTTGGTCCCCATAAAGACAATGACACCCTTGTAGTTAACTAAAACACCGCCTCAGACAGCAGAGTGAAATCACACAGTGTTTTCCCTGGCTCCTTTGTTGGCTGAGTAAAAAGCTGGGGAAGATAGATGGGTCACTTTGCCTGCAAAAGATGCACAATTACCCTGTTTCCAATTTCTCTCCTAAAACATAATACAGAAGGGAAAAAAATGCAGATGCAGCGTGCTAACACATATGTCAGCATTTACTCTAAACCTCTAAACATTAGTGGGTATTTTTAAATGCGAGCAGTGGGGCATTAACTTCCCAGTGCTATGTATATGGAATTGATTACTCCGTTGTCTTTTGTTAGCTGAATCATAACTACCCGCATTTTAGTATTCTCATAATTAAATTTTATAACTGAATAGTAGAGCGATGCTTAACTTTTTGTGGTGTATGAGGAATGAGTTTAGGTTTTTGCTCACTGAAGTGATGTATATATATATATTTTATATACATATGCATGTATATTATATATATGTGACTTGAGGCACATTGTGTTACATAACGAAATATATTTTTATGTTCTAGGAAATGGTCCTATTTTCCTTAAATACAGAAGCAGCAGGATATAAATCCCAGCAGACCTCCTGCTGCTCTTTTGTAGAGCAGCAGAGCCCCCGAGCCATGGCTAAGGGCGAAATAAATGGGGAGGACACCAGTGGTCTCGGCTGGGACCACTGCAAAGCCACCACGAGGGATTTTGGGGGTCTCCTGGTGCAGGACCCCAAGCATGGGGCCACTCGGTGGTGTCGGACACACACAATGGATGCATCTTGTCAATGGGAGAAGGTAGTTTTTTAAGCTGTCCCTGGGGGAGCCAGGCGAGACAATAGGTATCTGAAGAAGGCATAGGGGCTTTATTTGAGAAAAAAGAGGCATCTGTTTACAGTCTAGTTCTTGGAGTGGCTCCATTCAGCCAGATGGAGTTGGGATCTTCCTTTTTAATTGCCCCTGGCGTTGTTTAGCAGGAATGTAACACTTCCTGAAAGGGAAAGGCAAGGAAACCGTGTCCTGGGCTGCATCCAAAGCAGCGTGGCCAGCAGGGTGAGGAGGGGATTCTGCCCCTCTGCTCTGCTCTGGTGAGACCCCACCTGGAGCCCTGTGTCCAGTGCTGGAACCCCAACATAAAAAGGACACGGAACTGTTAAAACGGGTTCAGAGGAGGCTGCAAAGATGATCCAAGGGCTGGAGCACCTCTGCTATGAGGCCAGGCTGAGGGAGTTGGGGTTGTTCAGCCTGGAGAAGAGAAAGCTCCAAGGAGACCTTATAGCATCCTTCCAGTACTGAAATGGGCTACAGATTACCCTTCATTTTAGCAGTTAAGTAGGGACCAGTCATCTTTTCAGAGTAGTAAGAGCACGAGAAACTCTAGCTGGCAGCTGTAAGCAATTGTTTTTGAGATGGAGATACATCAGGAAGGTTTAGATTGGATTGACTCAGTGTTTCAGTGTCCAAAACTCATCCTTCTGTATCATTACAAAGGGTCTCATTACAGCCTCTGAGATTTGTGCCTGTTCAATCTTCTATTAGTATTCAGTCTTCAGGGTAAATTCCAGAGCATAACAGCTCCTGTTATTATACCTTATTTCTCTTCCCATCTCTCGCTGAGACAATTCTTTTCCAGCTCTACATCATCATCACACTTAGGGCATTTACGCGTGTGCACAAGGGTCTAGGACAACATTCTGTGGCCAGTTCTCTGCAGAAGAAGTGTCCGTGGGTGAATTCTGCATGGGGACAGCCCCACATGGGTAGCCAATAACCCTACCCTTATAACACTCCCTGTGGAGAGTTCGGAGAGTCACGGAATGTCCTGAGTTGGAAGGGACCCACAAGGATGTGTCTGAGGGTGCCAGCCTAATGCAATTTGGAGTATTGTCAGGCTTGGCACCTTGGCTGCATCCCTGGGAGCTTTTCCAGGGCTCCACCACCCTCTGGGGGAAGGAATGATTCTTATTATCCAACCTAACCCTCCTCTGGTGCATTTTCCTGCCATTCCCTCTGTCCCTGGTGAGGAAGCAGTGAACTGCAATGTGGTCTCCCCTCAGTCTCCTCCAGGCTGAACAGACCAAGTAACTTCAGCTGCTCCTGGTACAGCTTCCCCTCCAAACCCTTCACCATCTTTGTGGCCTCTTCTGGACGCTCTCCAGTAGCTTTAGAGCCTTTTTAAACCATAACACCCAAAACTACACACAATACTTGAAGTGGGGCTGGAATGGCGTGGAATAGAGTGGGACATTCCCCTCCCTCAACCAGCTGGCAATGCTGTGATGGATGTACCCCAGGGTACAATTGACCCTTTGGACTGCCAGGTCACGCTGTTAGCTCAGTACTCAGCTGGGTGGAATGTGCTGGATGGGTAGGGAGGCTCCAAAGGGATCTGAACAGGCTGGATCCATGGGCTGAGACCAATGGCAGGAGGTTTAACAAGGCCAAATGCCGGGTCCTGCACTTGGGGCACAACAACCCTGAGCAGCTCCAGACTAGGAGAAGTCTGGCTGGAAACTGCCTGGAGGAGAGGGACCTGGGGGTGTTGGTTGACAGCGACTGAACATGAGCCAGCAGTGGCCCAGGTGGCCAAGAAGGCCAATGGCATCTTGGCTTGGATTAGAAACGGCGTGACCAGCAGGGCCAGGGAGGTTCTTCTCCCTCTGGACTCGGCACTGGTGAGACCGCTCCTCGAATCCTGTGTTCAGTTCTGGGCCCCTCCCCACAAGAAGGATGTTGAGGCTCTGGAGCGAGTCCAGAGAAGAGCAACGAAGCTGGTGAAGGGGCTGGAGAACAAAAGGAGCAGCTGAGAGAGCTGGGGGTATTTATCCTGGAGAAGAGGAGGCTGAGGGGAGACCTCATTGCTCTCTACAACTACCTGAAAGGAGGTTGTGGAGAGGAGGGAGCTGGGCTCTTCTCCCAAGGGACAGGGGACAAGACGAGAGGGAATGGCCTCAAGCTCCACCAGGGGAGGTTCAGGCTGAACATTAGGAAAAAATTTTTCACAGAAAGGGTCATTGGTCCCTGTCCGGGGCTGCCCAGGGAGGGGGTTGATTCACCTTCCCTGGAGGGGTTTAAGGGCCGGGTGGACGTGGTGCTGAGGGACATGGGTTAGTGTTTGATAGGAATGGTTGGACTCAATGATCCGATGGGTCTCTTCCAACCTGGTGATTCTATGATTCTATGTAGAGTTGTCCCACGTGAAGGGTTGTCCAACAGGGAGAGTTATAGCTATCCGTGTCCACAAAGGAGACAATTGATACTGAGCTGTTACTCCAAAGCACTAGTGCTTCCTGAGGAGGTTTAAGAGGAGCAAGGGGCCCCCATGGGACTACCCTACACTAAAGAGCACCTCTTCCTAAAATTCACCCCCGGATTCCCAGGGTGACTGATGGTGTGAGACAAAGCATCTACCCCCTGCCTGGACCTGCAGGAGGTTGAGTGCTGGTGATCTCCTGAGCCTTGTGGGCATGAAGAGGGGTTTCTCCCACCTTAGCGTACTCCTTGGTTCCTGCTTCTTGGAATTATAGTGTGTTCAGAGTCCTGAAAACCCTTCGAAAGTGTATGAAAGGGTTCACCTTCCAGTGTATCAACATTAAATCAATATTAGTCCCCATTTGTGTTGATATCTGTAGGGATCCACAACCTGGATCTATCAAAAGCTCTAAAGACACACAATAGTGTAAACATACAAGAAATATAAACCAACTTGTGTGCTGGTGACTGATATGCAACCATGTGGGTTTAGCCTCCCGAAAACAGCGTTGTCTCACTAAACAAGCGAAATCTAATAGTGGAAGAGAAGTGCAAAGACTTGGAGAAGTTTTCCTGGGTCATGTATCAGACTGACCTGGGTACCAAACTTAGCACTTTGCTGTCTTCTTCAAGTGTCTCTTCTTCAGCTCGTTGCAGTTCTCCATGTATGGTGGCTTCTCACCATAATTAGCACGTTCCCAAGCCACTTGACTTCTCTCTGTACCTCTTCTGAGACTCTGCACATGCTCAAGCACCTTTGTGAGAAAGCTGTTGTTTTACTGTGTTTTCCACACCACTGTGGATAAATAGATTATATAAAAAGTCCCTTTCTCTTTCACTAGGAGATGAGACTATTCTTCTTTAGCGGATGCTGAAGAGGGTTGTTTTAAATATTTAATTTGCATTTTTGTTCCAAGCTTAATAATAATTAAAAGAAAAAAAAATCACTGTGAACAAAGGGGTTACTTGACAACAGTAATTTCTTAGTGCATTAAAGCATGCTGAGAGTGTAGCAAACATGTTTATCACTGATGAAGTGAAACCAGGAGCTAAGCACTAGCTTTGTTGAGGTTTGTCCATTTTCAGCAGGGTTTTTTTTCTCCATTTGGGTGTTTTTTAAGCCAGCTGGTAAGCTGGTATGTGATCCTTCCTCCAAACAGGCCCTAGGGATCTGCAAGGTTGTTTTTTTTTTTTGCAGCCTTACCCACTGACCACATGGTTTGTTGGTTATTATTAAATGAGGAGGGATTAGGAAGTCATGCATACACATCCTGAATGGGCTGTCTGTCCTTTTGACTCCTTGCCTAAACAAAGTGCCCTTCCCTTGATGGGACCATTTAACTCTTTAAACTAAGAATGGAAATTCTTCAGCTAATTGAAGATGGACATTGGTGTGAATGGCATCAGTCTGGTTTGTGCCTTCATTAACATGCAAATTGAGGTTTCCTCTATCACCAACAGCCTTGTTCCAACAAACAAGGAAGAGTTGAAGGAAGCAGGGTTAATCTCACTCCCCAAATTAGCAACCCCAGAGCACCGCTCTTTGGAAGTAGGCTGGAGATCAGATGTGAGTCCTAATGAAGACTATAAAAAATTCATTGCCTAAACTTCAAAGCCATCAGTTCAGAACAAAAACAAAAATACATTGTGCCTGTGAATTTCCAAAGACATTTTTTTATCGTGATTTTCATGCAGTAACTTGGCCAAAATCTGCTAGGTGTTGGCACGTGCAGAGTGGTCACTTGTAAATCCACGGTGCTGTTCTGCTCTGGTTTAGTAGATTTGGGACTTAATCCATGCGTGTGAAAAGCTTCATGGCTTCGTGGTTTTATTTACAGGAGGCAGCATAATTGTTGCCAAGACTGTAAAAAACTTGGCTGGTTCACCCCTGAAAATTGGCTAGAAGGTTGCACTTAGAAGACTTGTGGTCAATGTCTCAATGTCCAGGTAGAGATGGGTGAGGAGTGGTGTTCCCTGGGGGTTGCCACTGGGACCAGTGTTGTCCGGCATCGTTGTCACAGGCATGGACAGTGCAATTTAGGGCACCTTCAGCAAGTTTGCAGATGACACCAGGCTGTGTGGCATGGTCATCACGCTGGAGGGAAGTTGCACAAGTCCAAGTGCAAAGTTCTGCACCTGGGTCAGGGTAATTCCAAGCACAAATAAATACTGAATGTTTTTTCAGTCCTTGGAAATGAGCCCGGGGATGTGTGGAGAGGCAGCCTGTTGAGTCTGAAAGTGCCCCTCGTAGTTGTGGTCACACACTCATTTCTCTGGTCACTTCCATTGCATTTGATAGACCAAACCTCTCAAACCTAAGAATTTCTCACGGAATTCATGAGTCAGGACATGTTTGCCACCTCTTTATACTATAAATAATACTTTTATCCAAAAGGATATCAGGGAGTTTCATTGGTCTTGGGATAACATGTTGCATTTCCTTCAGAGAAGGGTTCTCCTACAGCAGACGTTTCTATGACATTTTCTCTGAATAACTTGTTGTAGCTCTTTAGAGCTTGTCCCTCAGCTGCAACAGGCAAAGGCTGAAGCTGTTCCAGGTGGGTATGGAGCAGTGGCCCTGATTTAGAATCATAGACTCATAGAATCACCAGGTTGGAAAAGACCCATCGGATCATCGAGTCCAACCATTCCTATCAAACACTAAACCATGCCCCTCAGCACCTCATCCACCCGTCCCTTAAACCCCTCCAGGGAAGGTGACTCAACCCCCTCCCTGGGCAGCCTCTGCCAGGGACCAATGACCTTTTCCGTGAAAGGATTTAGAGTTGTCCGTTCGGCCCATTGTGTTTGCCCATGTTCCAAAGTCTTGTGATTTCTTGATTTTAGTAGGGTTGGATCTTATTTTCACTTGTGTCCTGTGAATGCGACTATTTTCTCCCTTAAGACATTGTAAACCGTGAGTAATTGCTGGTGGATGAGAAGCTCAACATGAGCTGGCAATGTGTGCTTGCAGCCCAGAAAGCCAACTGTGTCCTGGGCTGCATCCAGAGCACTGGGACCAGCAGGATGAGGAGGGGATTCTGCCCCTCTGCTCCGCTTGGATGAGACGCCACATGGAGCTCTGCATCCAGTTCTGGAGTCCTCAGCACAGGAAGGACACGGATCTGTTGGAGTGAGTCCAGAGGAGGCCATGAAGATGATCGGAACTGTGGAGCACCTCCCATCCCAGAACGGGCTGAGAGACTTGGGTTGCTCCACCTGGAAAAGAGAAAGCTGTGGGGAGACTCTAGAGTGGCTTCCAGTGCTGAAAGGGGCTCCAGGAAAGCAGAGGAGGGGCTTTTGATCAGGGGCTGCAGGGATAGAATGAAAGGGAACAGTTTTATGCTGAAAGAGGGGGTATTTAGGTTAGATATAAGGAATAAATGTTTTCTTGTGAGGGTGGGGAGGCCCTGGCCTGGGTTGCCAGGGAGGTGGTGGTTGCCTCATTCCTGGAGGTGTTCAAGGCCAGGTTGGATGGGGCTTGGATCCAGTGATGTCTCCGCTCATGGCAGGGGGGTGGAACCAGATGGACCGGACTTTAAGGTCCCTTCCAACCCAACCATTCTATGATTCCGTGATTCTATGATTCTGTAATTCTGATTACTGACTCCTTGGCAGTGCGATTGCTGATGAAGCTGGTGCAGACCGTGCAACCAAACAGTTATGGCAGCACCGCATACCTCGCTTTGCTTTAAGAGCCACCAAGAGCTTCAGAGTCTTGAAAGCTTCAGTCATCTCAAAACTGCTTAAATTCATCCCTGACCTCTTACTCGACTTAGGGAAGCAATAAAACAATTTCATCTGAGGAAGTAATGCGGTTACAACCTTTGAAATGATGCTAAGAACATTTAGGACTAATCTCATTGAATCTTCAGGAGCGCTGACAGCTGGAGCCCAGCCTTATGCAGGGGAAGGAACTTAAGCAGGAAAAAATTGCTTCAACTTTCCATAGTTAAATCCTAATAGGCTTAGTAGGAGAAAATAAAAGCAATTCATTTAATGTTACAGTCGTTTAAATGAAAAAGAAACAAGTGGGACAGAGGGAAAGAGATCCAGCCTTTAAAATTAGCCGATGTTTCACGCCTTTTTCTCCTCATCGTCCTCATTTGCTGATTTCAGGCTTGTCAAAAGCATCAGTTTGGCCCTTCAATCCTGTGACGGCAATGAATTTTCATGGCAGTCCACGTGGCCTGTCGCCACGGAGCATCAGATGGGTCTCCTTTGCTGAGGGAGCTCAGCCTGTGCTGGGGGTTCAGGGGAGTCGTAGCCATCCCCTGCCCCATGCCAGCATCAGAGAGGCCAAATTAAATTTCAAACAATGAAAACAAGCAGAAAATTCAACTTGTCTTGGGTGACGGGGTGGGGGGAGGATGGCTTGCTGCTGCACTTGTCAAGTGTAAGTCTCTGATGGCTTCTGTCGACTGGCTTCAGCTTCCGTCATTATAACCTGACCCGGCTGCCTTAATTTGTCTTTGTGACAAAAATTGCTATGCAAAATAATAACGTTGCTCCTCTTAATTAATCTGCAAGATAGCCATGCGCAGAGTGGGTAAATCTGAGTTCACAGTCAAGGTTGTCTTTGTTGCCGAGAGATGATGTGGATTTCCATTCTATTTTGTTTGCTGCTTAAAATAAATACATACAATGGAATGGCATTTTTGCTTTATGGTGATTGCAAGCGAAATAAAAACAAGTTATTAGCAGTTGGGGTAGGTGTATTGATAGAAAACAACTGGAGGTTTTAATTAGAGCAGAAGACAAAAGGCGTAGCAGTAAATAGTGCTTGTCATTGATTAACAGTTATTATTACTGTGTCTGTTAATAGATGCTTTCCACTTTCCCACTAAGAATCCTCAAAGCAAATTTAACTTTTAACGCATATTCTAATTCCCACAAAGTTTGCTTTCAGAAAAACTGCAAATTCTGTGGAAACCTGTAAACTCTAGAATAAGCAGCAACTTCTGCAGGTGCAATGGAATGGTTTTTGCTCTGCTCAGCTAGAATGAGAAATAACTGGTACCAGCTTTGGGGCGAGGAGGGCACAGGTTGTCTATGAGTTTGCCTTCTTTCGTTGAGACCGCTACTTGTAAGTAACAGCAGAGTTAGGTAGTTAAGAAATACTGCTTTTCTGGTAATAGAGAACCATAAAATGAAATATTTGTCCTTTGAAGCTAATGGCTTTTTTGCCATTAACCCCAGCAACCGTAAGGTTTTTTTCCTATGGCATTTTTTTTAAGACTCATTCATTCCTTCCTCTTCTTTCACACTGTAATGAAGAAAAATGCCACTTAACTACTAAATCTCTATCATACTTGCCTTGGGAGGAAGGGCTGTGTATTTAACATTGCTTGAGTGCAGCCTCCTGCAGGGCAGTAGGATACTAAAATTCAGAAAAACCTTCCAAAATACTTGTTTGTTTCCTTGCTTGGGTCTTCCAGTTCCCGTGCTGCTGCAAAACACCGAAGCACGATGTGAATTTTGAAAGAAAATCAGTAGAAAAAGTATTTATGGTCAGCAAGAAATCAACATGCGCAGGTTTTTTTTCAGAGGGGGACTAATTCTTCCCTTTCCAGTTCATAACCATTTAGCGTGCTGCATTATAATAAAGCTGTGTTGGTTCTCCCACCCGTTGTAATCGACATCCATTAGCCTCAATTCCACAGTGCTTCATGTAGAAACTGAGTGCTCCAACGCAGATGAAAAACTGCTGGGTCCACAGCCAAGCTGCAAGACAGCAATTAATGATCTTCATAAGCATCTCCTGAAGCAGTAGCACTAGGGGCTCCAAAGAGATTCTGTCTCTCAAGCAAGAGACATGTATCACTACTTGCATAAAATCTTCCTTTGAATACCTAGCCATAAGTTATTAGCATTGCAGAAGGTGCTCTCTGCCCTCATTTATTATTGAACTTGTGTTAGAAGGTTCTGGAAGCATTAAATTCATAGGTTTCATGACCTTCAAGCTCTAAGTCTCCTTGGTTGTTTGCCTCACATCTTCTTTTCCCAAGTAATGAGCGATAGGATGAGAGGAAATGGCCTCACGTTGCACCAGGGCAGGTTCAGAGTGGACATTAGGAAAAACTTCTTCGCTGAAAGTGTTCTCAGACACTGGCAGAGGCTGCCCAGGGAGGTGGTGGAGGCCCCATCCCTGGAGGTACTTGAAATACGGGCAGATGAGGTGCTCAGGGATCTGGTTTAGTAGTGGACAGGAATGTCTGGACTCAGTTATCTCAAGGACTTTTCCAATGAAAAGATTCTATGATTCTATGACAGTTAGCAGTAGATTTTACCTCTGCTTGCTTTGAGTTGTGTCGAAGCACATCTGACTGCATGAGAGAAGAAAAGTGCAGTTCCTGGTGCCCAGGTACCTTCAGAAGAAACTATGGGGATCACTGCTGGCTGTTCGCTGCTGTCCTCTGGTCTTTGCAGAGTGTGCAGAAAGCATGGGATCACTGCATGGTAAACATGAATCACAGAATCACAGAATCACAGAATAACGAGGCTGGAAGAGACCCACCGGATCATTGAGTCCAACCGTTCCTATCAAACGCTAAACCATGTCCCTCAGCACCTCATCCACCCGTCCCTTAAACACCTCCAGGGAAGGTGACTCAACCCCCTCCCTGGGCAGCCTGTTCCAGTGCCCAATGACCCTTTGAAAGAGGTTTCATAGAATCATGGGATGGTTTGGGTTGGAAGGGACCTCAAAGCCCATCCAGTTCCACCCCTGCCATGGGCAGGGACACCTCCCACTGGATCAGGGGCTCCAAGCCCCATCCAACCTGGCCTTGAACCCCTCCAGGGATGGGGCAGCCACCCCTGCTCTGGGCAACCTGGTTCAGGGCCACCCCACCCTCACAGCAAAAGATTTGTCCCTAAGATCTCATCTCAGTCCCCCTTTCAGCCTGAAACTGTTCCCCCTCATCCTATCATCCTAAGCTCGACTCCTCTCTCTAGAAAGCAGCTGACAGAATTGTAGGGAGAGCTCTTTGTGACTGGCTGTGGTTGTATTTATGCAGAGATATTGCAGAAATTGCTGGCTGATGTGACTCACTGTACGCCTTTGGTGCAGGAGGAATCACATTCCGTTTGTTCCCTTGCCTACTCTGACAAAAATCTATTATTTCACTTTTAGAGTTTTCCCTTGATAAATCCTGACATGCATTTTCTGGTAATTCAGTAAAACTGTCAAAAATGTGAGCGTCTTTTGAACAGTCCTCATGATGCTCTACACAACCCGATGGAAAGGGAGAACAAATGACAGTACTGAAATGGGACTTCTGCATCTCCAGAGGTGCAAGGTCACCGTTCGCATGCTGTTCGTGTTAGGGATAAAAGGATCAGGTGGTAACTATGGCACTTAAAATGCATGAAACGGTTCCATTTTTTTCCTTGCTTTCTCAGTTTTAGACTCTAAAAAACAACTTTGGAGTGACACTTTGGAAGGGAGTTTTCTGCTGATGGCCACGGCTCCTCTACCGCATTGGCTATTCACAAGGTCAGGCTCACTTATCCTGTCTGTCCTGAGTGCTCGGAGTAGATTCTTTGCAGCTTAAAGCAGCATCGGTGGTGGTGAAGACTCTGTACAGCAGACTTCATATAGTTTTGGTGCTCGTATCTTCTTTACTGATGGATCTTTCTCCTCATTTCTTGAGCTAATTCTCAACAGTCCTTGCTTTGGGGAAGTCTTACACAATAAATATAATCATTGGAAGGGACAACCACAGTGAGTATTTACCCAGAGCCCACTAAAGTCAGAGGAAGGTTCCTCTCAGCTCTTGGGACGAGGACAGTGCCCAGTCAGTATCTGTGCAGCAAGATGGTACCGTGCAGGAGGAGAGCTCTGGCCGCAGCACATCAATACTGGGAACGAGGCATCCGTAGTCATGGAGGTTTGACTATGAAATTATTTTCCAGGAGCGCATGGCTGGATCCGAACTGTCTTCAAGAAATGCTGAAAAATAAGTTTATTTTCAGAAATACTTTCCCACTCTTTGAAGACACCATGCTCACAACGCAGCTTGAGTTTCCATATAAAGAGGGGAGGCTGAGATGAGGTCTTAGGGAGAAAGGTTTTCGTGTTAGGGTGGGGAGGCTCTGACCCAGGTTGATCAGAAAAGGCATGGATATCCCATCTCTGGAGATGTTCAGGGCCAGGTTGCATGGGGCTATGAGCAGCCTGATCCAGTGGGAGCGGTCCCTGCCCATGTCAGGGGGTGGAACTGGATGGGCTTTGAGGTCCCTTCCCAAACCATTCTGTGATTCTATGAATCTATGATTCTATCATCCACAACAGATCATGAAAGAAACCATGGGGTGTTTAACAAAGCCAGTCCAAAGCCAGCTGTTTAACTTGCACCTCTTCCTACCAGCAAAACAACTTTTAAAGAATTAAGGTCAACTGCAGCTTATAGTTTGGCTAAGAAGTGCATTTAGATATGGCATGTAGGGTGTAGAAAATACCAAACGTGCATTACTTCGGAAACTTTAAATGTTTGATTTTCACATCTTCTAATGAAACTTCCAGTATTTCATTTTAAAAAGCACTTTGTGTTTAATGGGAACAAAAGTCAAACATAAAGGTTAAATAAATTCAGTGTGTAATGTAATATGCAATTTTGGGTGAAACAGAGCATTTCACCTCAATGCAAAATAAATGTGTGAGGGACAGCAGTGGGAGGAGCTCATTCAGCAAAATGCTTTCAAGCTTTCCATCTCAATTTTCGCATCATAAAGGGAGAAATCTGTTCCCTGGCCATTTCCAGGGCTGGTGAGAGGTGGCACAACACGCTGAGCGCTAATGTCTTCAACCCAGCTGTCCCCACGACATGAACTTCATATTCTTTCCGTGCTAAGTCCAAAATTATGTTTGCAAAGATTTTTTTTTTCTCCCATATCTAATCCATTAAGCCAGAGTTGAAGGGTAAATACCGACAACATGCTCTGTTAGCTTGAATTTGATCTTTGCTGTCCTGACACGCAGTGGAAAATCAATAGTGGAAATAGAGAGGAGCAAGAGAGATCCTCCAGCAGGGTGGGGCGTGCCTGTATCTTCACTCTCTTTTGTTATTCCAACTAGCCATAAACTCTGTGTCGTGTTTCTAGAATATTATAATTGCTGTTAGTCAGCACTCACATTCTTGGGTACATATTTTGAATGGAAGAAACAAAAGAATAATGGTCTTTTCATGGCGTGCTGTTAATTAATTACAGAGTAGGAGTGGTTCAACAGCTCAACACATGAACATCCCCTTTTCTATTGTGTCATCTTCTCTGCTAAAGTACTTTAGAGTGCACTGGAAAATAACTTCTTAATTTTTGTTACGTTTACTGTTAAATTATACCCCTGAACAGAACTCTGTACTTCTCAATTTCATAGTGCATATTAATTAAATTCTCAGTGTTTTAAAGGCAAATTTCTGCAAAAACTTAGTCATTTGCTGGAGATACTTATTGGCATCAGTCCCATGAGTAGTGCCAGGGGAAGTTTAGGTTGGATATTAGGAAAAATTTCTTTACTGTAACAGCAGTGAAGCACTGGAAGAGGCTGCCCAGGGCAGTGGTGGAGTCATCAAGAAACATGTAGAGGTGGCACTTTAGACAGGGTTTAGCAGGCATTGTCGTGTTCAGCTGATGGTTGGGTGATCTTAGAGGTCTTTTCCAACCTTAATGATTTGTTGGTTACTATGATTCTATCACTCTGTGGTCAACTTGCTTTAGCATTTTCCCACTGATGTAATATTACCAGTGGGATTTACCCCTGATTCAGCATCACAGTGTCTGATCCCTCAGTATTTTGAGATGCTCGTTGCTCTAAAAGCCCATCTAGTCCCACCCCTGCCATGGGCAGGGACACCTCCCACTGGATCAGGGGCTCCAAGCCCCATCCAACCTGGCCTTGAACCCCTCCAGGGATGGGGCAGCCACCACTTCTTGGGACAGTTTGTTCCAGGGCCTCCCCACTCTCATAGAAAAACAATTTTTCCTAGGATCTCATTTTAATCTCCCCTCTCTCAGCTTCAAATAATTGCCCCTCATCCTGTTGGCGGAATGTGATTCTTATTTGCTCCTATCTGGGATTTTTTCCTCACTCATTATCTCCTTATTTGTCTCCAGGATAGTAATTTTTTTCAGAAGTAAAAATGCTGACAACTCTACCTACAAAAAGGAGAGTCTCACAGTGGCTAAAGGCACAGATACCTTCTTAGGGGGGCTACAGAGAGGTAGGGAATGGTGTAACGTCAGACTGCTCCTTCCACCTCATCCTGCCTTGCACTGATTTCCATTTCTCCCAATCCCCTTTCTAGATTTACCTCACCAGATACATAAACATGAGGATTATTTATAGTGTTATCAAACATATTCACTCAGCCAAATAGGATGGAGTTTCTTCAATCCTACTCTAACAAGCGCTGTAGCAGGGGGTGCTCAAGTTCTGAGGAGATCCTCAATCTGTAGTTGCTGTTCATAAATTTCTAGGCTGGAAGTTAATTTCCAGTAGGCTGTATGTCATCATGGAATATCATCTCAAGAGAAAAGCATCCAGAGTCTGTGTTAAGAAAAGTCCTTTTGCTGACCTTTATCTTTTGGGTGTAGAGATGTTGTCTTTGCCAGCCTGTATGCTGTGTCCCTGCTTTGCGAGGGGATGTGGCACAGGAGGAGCTGCGGTGGCGGAACCGACTGCAGGAGCATCCTTGCATCCATGCACGTTCCCAGCTTGGCCATGGACCACTCGCAGCAGCTCTCCCTGTGCAGCAGGATTCAGTTGCCTTTTGGCACACATCTCTGCATCATAAGAGATAGCAGCTTATCTTCTCATTAAAGAAAAAACCCTAAAACAGAGTAAACACAAGCCTTTTCAGTTTCTGCATGCCAAAAAAATCGAGTGGTTATGTCCCATAGGTCTTTTTGCTTCAGTGCTGCAGAGGAAAATGAGAGGCTTCAAATTATGTTCAACAGGCTTAAACACTGGCTTTTCACATCTCAAAATTTCTAGCAACATCTAGAAAGAAAATTAACCTTTAAACAGAAATATCAATCAAACTTTGAGCTGTTCCAGTTAACTTTTATATTCACATTTACTTTATATTCTCTTTTGCTATATTAATCTTTTCACTTCTGTCCAGAAGCCCTGACAAGTACAAAAGAAATGGGTTTTGCGTTATGGGTTTTGCATTATGTCTAGTCTGGCCAGAAATGAGGAAGGCTCGTGGTAGCGGTGGGATTGATAGTGGGGTGGACAGTGGGTCTGAGGGCACCCTCCGCAGGTTTGTAAGCACTGAGTGGAGAGGATGGATCCAGAGGGACCTGGGCAGGCTGGACAGGTGAGGCTGTGAGAACCTTGTGAGGATCAACAAGGCCAAGGGCAAGGTCCTACACCTGGGTTGGGGAAATGCCAAGTACAATGACAGGCTGGGCAGAGAATGGAAAGCTGCCTGGAGGAGAGGGACCTGGGGGTGTTGGTTGACAGCGACTGAACATGAGCCAGCAGGGGCCCAGGGGGCCAAGAAGGCCAATGGCATCTTGGCTTGGATCAGAAACGGCGTGACCAGCAGGGCCAGGGAGGTTCTTCTCCCTCTGGACTCGGCACTGGTGAGACCGCTCCTCGAATCCTGTGTTCAGTTCTGGGCCCCTCACCACAAGAAGGATGTTGAGGCTCTGGAGCGAGTCCAGAGAAGAGCAACGAAGCTGGGGAAGGGGCTGGAGAACAGGCCTTATGAGGAGCGGCTGAGAGAGCTGGGGGTGTTTAGCCTGGAGAAGAGGAGGCTGAGGGGAGACCTCATTGCTCTCTACAACTACCTGAAAGGAGGTTGTGGAGAGGAGGGAGCTGGGCTCTTCTCCCAAGTGACAGGGGACAGGACGAGAGGGAATGGCCTCAAGCTCCACCAGGGGAGGTTCAGGCTGGACATTAGGAAAAAATTTTTCACACAAAGGGTGATTGGTCCCTGGCAGAGGCTGCCCAGGGAGGGGGTTGATTCACCTTCCCTGGAGGGGTTTAAGGGCTGGGTGGACAAGGTGCAGAGGGACAGGGTTTAGTGTTTGATGGGAATGGTTGGACTCGATGATCCAGTGGGTCTTTTCCAGCCTGGTGAGTCTATGATTCTTAAAGTGAAGGAGTTGAGTGCCAGTGGGTGAGCAGCTCAACCCAGGCTGCATCCAACACAGCGTGGCCAGCAGGCAAGGGTGAGGATTCTGCCCCTCTCCTCCACTCTGATGAGAACTCACCTAGAGTCCTGGAGTTCTGGAGTTCTGAGCACTGGAAGGACCTGGAGCTGTTGGATCAGGCCCAGAGGATGCCATGGAGATGATCCCATGCCTGCAGAACCTCCGTGAGCAGGACAGGCTGAGAGTTGGGGTTGTTCAGCCTAGGGAAGGGAAGGCTCCCAGGGACACTTTAGAGCAGCTTCTGCTGCTGAAAGGGGCTCCAGGAAAGCTCAGAGGGGCTCTTGATCTTTGTATACTGAACTTCTTCACAAAAGGCATGACAAATAGAAATAGCAACCCATCTTTTGGGACCCTTATATCGGAACAACACAGGTTTTCAGTGCACGCATGTGCATTGGCCTGTGCAAAATAAATATTGGCTATAAAAATCATAAGGTTGTCCGAGAGCGTCAGAAACAGTGTAAACTGAAAATATAGGCGCTGTTGGGTCATTCCTGCCCCTGTGTCCTGCTTGCTGAATTGTATGAGATCAGTTGTATGGGGTTAAAGAGCACACAGTGCCGGGTCCTGCAGCTGGGACACGACAACTCCATGCAGCGCTTCAGGCTTGGGGAAGAGGCTGGAAAGCTGCCTGGAGGAGAAGGACCTGGGGCTGTTGGTTGGCAGCAGCTGAACATGAGCTAGCAGTGGCCTAGGTGGCCAAGAAGGCCACCAGCACCCTGGCTTGGATCAGCCATGGTGAGGCCAGCAGGAGCAAAGCAGGGATTGTCCCCCTGGACTCAGCACTGATGAGGCTGCATCTCGAATCCTGGGTTCAGTTTTGGACCCCTCACTCCAATAAAGACATTTTTGGGGCTGCAGCTTGTCCAGAGAAGACAAACAGACCTGGGGAAGGGCCTGGAGCATCACATCCTAAGGTTTAACTGGATGGGCTCCAGAGGGCCCTTCCAACCCCACTCTTCCATGAGTCTGTGATTCTGTAATTTATCTGCAGATCCACAAGCAGACTTCATCTTGGAGGGAGTTAGTGGTTTCACTCCAAAGGAGGATCTCTCAGTGAAGCAGCATCTCTGCAACGTGGCTGAAGAGCGCCTGGGAATAAACCCAGGAGCTTCTCATTTAATGGCATGTAAATCCCCATCACAGGCAGGAAAGCTTACCTTGCTGCAGCAAACTGGCCTGAGCTGTAAAGTGGCAATCGGTAGAAAATATGGGGAAAAATCTCATTTTACTCCCTACTGGATGGACCAGTTACACCAATGATACGGTATCTTCAGAACTCAAAAATACGGGCTGTATTAAATACAGATAATAGAGCGCAATGCAGGAACAAAAAAACCATTTTCAGTGTAGGAAAACTTTTGTGCTATGTGATTTTGCAAGACTGACCCCAGCGTGCTAGATATTAAATCACTCCCTGATTATCTGTATTTTAGATTTCACAGGAATTTCAAAGGGATCTTGCTAAAACCTCCACTGCATTCAGAAATGCAGGTGCCGTGCAGTGATGGACAGGGTGGTGTTTTTTCCCAGATAAGTGTGAAGCTGCACATTGGTGATGGCACCTTATGGAGCTCTGGGACCGCTCCTTGACTGTTTGTGGAGTAAAAAACCCAGTATTTTTCTCCATCATCATAGATTCATAGAATAGTTTGAGTTGGAAGGGACCTCAAAGCCCAACCAGTCCCACCCCCTGCCATGGGCAGGGACACCTCCCACTGGATCAGGGGCTCCAAGCCCCATCCAACCTGGCCTTGAACACCTCCAGGGATGGAGGAGCCTCCACTGCTCTGGGCAACCTGGGCCAGGGCCTCCCCACCCTCACAGGAGAACATTTCTCTGAAGATCTCATCTACATCTTCCCTCTTTCAGCTTAAACTCGTGGTGCAACATGTGAGGACCGATCTTTTCACTCTCACTTGCTATCCCATGCCAAATAAGTGAAGACACATTGAAAGCCATGATGGGGTTGCTGGTCCATGGCAGCCAGCGTAACACTGAGGCTACCTTTCAGCCACAGTCAGATCCAGCAGCAGAGGTACAGCAGGTATGCGTACCATACCATCTCAAAGCCAAAATCAAACTTTTGTCTGCTCCACAGTAGCCACATTGGTGCAAAGTTGCTAAAAAGGTCTTCTCTTAGCCTTTTACAGGTTGCGGATGACACTAAGCTGGGTGGAAGCTGGATCTGCTGGAGGGTCGGAGGCTCCAAAGGGATCTGAACAGGCTGGATCCATGGGCTGAGACCAATGGCAGGAGGTTTAACAAGGCCAAATGCCGGGTCCTGCACTTGGGGCACAACAACCCTGAGCAGCTCCAGACTAGGAGAAGTCTGGCTGGAAACTGCCTGGAGGAGAGGGACCTGGGGGTGTTGGTTGACAGCGACTGAACATGAGCCAGCAGGGGCCCAGGTGGCCAAGAAGGCCAATGGCATCTTGGCTTGGATCAGAAACGGCGTGACCAGCAGGTCCAGGGAGGTTCTTCTCCCTCTGGACTCGGCCCTGGTGAGACCGCTCCTCGAATCCTGGGTTCAGTTCTGGGCCCCTCCCCACAAGAAGGATGTTGAGGCTCTGGAGCGAGTCCAGAGAAGAGCAACGAAGCTGGTGAGGGGGCTGGAGAACAGGCCTTATGAGGAACGGCTGAGAGAGCTGGTGGCGTTTAGCCTGGAGAAGAGGAGGCTGAGGGGAGACCTCATTGCTCTCTACAACTACCTGAGAGAAGGTTGTGGAGAGGAGGGAGCTGGGCTCTTCTCCCAAGGGACAGGGGACAGGACGAGAGGGAATGGCCTCAAGCTCCGCCAGGAGAGGTTTAGACTGAATATTAGGAAAAACATTTTTCACAGAAAGGGTCATTGGTCTCTGTCAGAGGCTGCCCAGGGAAGGGGTTGAGTCACCTTCCCTGGAGGGGTTTAAGGCACGGGTGGACGAGGTGCTGAGGGACATGGGTTAGTGATTGATAGGAATGGTTGGACTCCATGATCCAATGGGTCTCTTCCAACCTGGTGATTCTATGATTCTATGATTTTTTTTCTTGAGGACAATGTTTCATTGGCAGAGGCTGCCCAGGGAACTGGTGGAGTCAGCATCCCTGGAGGGGTTCAAAAAGCATGTGGTCGTAGCATTTGGGGACATGGTTTGGGCAGAGTGGGTTTGAGCTGATGGTTGGACTGGATGAGCTTAGAGGGTTTTTTTCCCCAGCCTTAATGATTCTATGATTCTATGTTTCTTCAGAAGAAGAGATCTTTCATTTAAAATGAGCGAAGTCCAGCTGTCTTGTGTTAGTAATTACCCAGATTTATGCTTTTCTACATGAGTCCAGAATCAACCCCAAAGGGAGATGATTCAGAGGCAAACAGTGATTTCAACCTACAGGACTGAGATCTATGATATACTTCCATGCAACCCCAGTTGTGTGTATGTAGATATCCATAAGAAAAAAACATAATTTAAGTAAACTAGCATTTTCCACTATCCTGGATAAGATTCTATATTACCAGATTTTTATGAATTAAATTCTTCTTTTTAATCTCTGTCCCTCTATCCTTTCCTGAGCAAGCATCTCTGATATTGATACATCCACAGCCTCGTATAAAATGCATTTTCTAATGAAAACCCCACATTTCTAATGGTGGCACAACCAGCTTTTGTTCCCTGGATGGAATAAGGCCATCCTTGCTGCAGTGGGACTGGAGTTTAGATTGGATCTGTGGGCCCATTTGGTGTTCTCAATTTTCCTTGTGCTTGGTGAGAATTGTCTCATAGGCTGGGACATCAATTCGATTATATTCATGCTATTTGTATTGTTTTTATTGCCTGGAAAAGGACCAAAAGAAGATAGACTTCATAGAACATTTTTTCCACTCTGGGTATTCAATCTGTTTGAATAAATAAAGCCGCTGGGGGAGTCTGTCTATATCTGTTGTCTCTCGATGGTGCCACATAACATTTGCTTTGCTCAGGAGAAGCCAGAGCTGGGTTTTCATTTCCAGCCGCCGGCTGTGCACCCTCCTTTGAGGGTCATGCAGTGTCTTTTCTGTCCTTGTATTTTGGCCACCAGAAGATAGAGATGCTGTAAAACCCAGCTCATTTCTGAAGCTTTTGGGGTTCTACAGCTGATTTCTGAAGAACAAGCAATTTTTCAAGGCTCCTTTGCAAAATATACGCCAGATACCTACGTAGTCTGTACGTGCATTTGTTATGATTGCATATGCTACTCCGAGCTATATTTAGAAGCAGCCAACAGTTAGGTGCTCCATTTTGCTGGGAAATCTTATGCACAGATGCCCTATGCATGTAGATGTATATTTATGTATTGCAGCACTTCCAGCACCACTTTAAAAATGCTTGACTGTATTAATTGTTTCCTAGCATTTCAAATATTTCAAAGGAATTTTAAATTGAATCACCAAATGCCAGGTGGGGAAGGACCTCAGGGATCATCTGGTCCAACATTTTAGGTGATTCATAGTTTGAATGAGAGGGCCCAGCACCTTGTTGAGCTGAATCTTAAAAGTGCCCAATGCAGAGGAATCCTCCACTTCCCTGGGAGATGAGTCCAAGGTTTCACTGTTCTCATGGGGAAACATTTCCTTCTGTAATCAAACTGGAATCTCCCCAGGAGCAATTACCCCCATTATCCCTTAACTTTTCCATGTGACTCCTTGTATAAAGGGCATCTCCATCCTCAGGTACTGGTACGTGGTGATAAGGTCTCCCCTAAACCTTCTCCTCTCAAGGCTGAACAAACCCAGTTCTCTCAGCCTTACCTCATATGGAAGGTTTCCCAGTCCTCTGATCATCTTTGTGGCCCTTCTCTGCACCCTTTCCAGCCTGTCCACATCTTTTTTGTACGCTGAGGATCAAAACTGAATGCAGAACTCCAGATGCAGCCTGTCAAGCATTGAGTGGATTGGGATGATGACTTCTTTCTCTCTGCTGGTGATACCCATCTTGATGCTCCCCACCCTCCTGTTGGCTACATTTTCTGCTGCAGCCCACTGCTCACTCATGTTGAATCTTTTGTCCACTATGACTGCTGGGTCTTTGTCCTCAGAGCTGCTCTCCAGTCAGGTGGAACCCAGTCTGAGCTGCACTCCCAGGTTACGTATTCCCAGGTACAACACCTTACATTTACCTCCACTGAACTTCATAAGGTTCTTCCTAGCTCCCTCTTCCAGCCTGTCAGGTCTTGGAGGGTAGCTCTTCCCTCTGGAGTGTCAACCTCCCCACTCATCTTAGAGTCATCTGCAAACTTCATCAGGATGCTCTTGATGGCCTCAAGCTCCGCCAGGGGAGGTTTAGGCTGGACATTAGGATTTTTCCTAATTCTTCACAGAAAGGGTCATTGGGCACTGGCAGAGGCTGCCCAGGGAGGGGGTTGAGTCACCTTCCCTGGAGGGGTTTAAGGCACGGGTGGATGAGGTGCTGAGGGGCATGGGTTAGTGTTTGATAGGAATGGTTGGACTCGATGATCCGGTGGGTCTCTTCCAACCTGGTTATTCTGTGATTCTGTAATTCTGTGTTTCTGTGATCCCAACAGCAAAGTTACTTATGAAGATATTAAACAGTGGGGGACCCTGTTCACGTGTGGTTGCCAGTTTGAGAAAGAACTATCTACCCCCAGCCTCTTGATATGACCTGTCAGCCGGTTCCTCACCCACCACACAGACCACTTGTCTGGGTTTAAAAGTTATAAAACCTGCAAAAATAGTAATTGCATTCCCCATTCATCTTTATGCATGTGCAGGTTTGCAGATTCACGGCTTTGTACTTTGAAACCTCAGTCTTTTATACAAGACATTATTCATCCATGCAGTTCAGCCATTTGGTTGTCTACTAAACATGCATCCAGAAAAAAAAAATTAAAGGGAAGTTTTTTAGAAACAAATTCAGTCTGGTTGCAAACATTGTTTCGTGTAAAGCTGTTCCAACAGGGTCTTTTGAAGTTTCAGTATCTACTGGGAAATTATGCGTGTCAGGAATTAAGATACCAAAATACGGCAGAAATACATCATCTCAGGATTGCAGGGCTCCAAAAACCATTGCCTGTAGACAGCCTGGTTGATCTTGCCACCAAACCTAAGTGTAGATTTACTCAGCTGCCAGAAACCCCTTCCAACACAAGTAATCATTTGTCATCTTTATGGATTATTTATCGATGCCCTATTTTCCATTCCTACAGCAGAGGTATTAATTTTTACATCTTTCAGTCTTTCCTTTTTATTAGTGAGACTCTTGATGCCGTTGCTACAACCTCACCTGTTTCAGCTCATTATTTTTGCCGTACACATTGGTAGTTAGATACAATATTGTTATGCCTCTTAGGATATGTAAGATGGATGAGGAAAGTGGATATTGCTTTTTTCTGTGATTTGCATACTGAATTATGAGGGTCATCGCTTCTTCCATGAAAGCATTTCCTTTTAGCAGCAATATTTACTGCAATTCATTTAGGAAACCAATAGCTCTAATTTTTTAGAGTGAGGTGTGGGGTTCCAACCACATGAGTTTAATTAAATTCAATAGGAAACTTTCAATAATTAAAACCTATTTTTCATTGGAGTTGCACCTCCATCGCGGAGGGAGCAAAAAAACTAATTAAAAAGAATTCTGATTCACTGAACTCTTGCACACCATCAGACCACTGATTAGAAGAGCTACAGCAATGCGAGTGAGTGAAACCCTGTCACGCCGCGCTGTGCTGCCAGAGATAGGGATGAAAGGATAAAGCGGAGGCTAAAAAGGAAAGGACAGCTATTCCGGTTACATTGACATTTATATATGAGCTAACCTGGATAAACCAATCTTTTTGAGGAACACAAGGAAGTGAATATTTCGCTGGATTGGGTACAAGTTGCAGAGAACCGGGAGCTTGTTTAGATTAAGTGTGCTTAATAAGTCTAACTGGCTTCCCATGTTTTCCTTGAGCTGCCACTAGAGTGATAAAATTAAGATTTTGATATTTAATTGGAAAGACTGAACAGTGATCAATGCCTTTACTTCTCCTCCGGGATTTTACTCTTTTCTCTTTTTTGGTCTTGCTCTTACTCTAGGTGGGGAGACCCTGGCCCAGGTTGCCCAGGGAAAAGGTGGCTGCCCCATCCCTGGAGATGTTCCAGGTTGGATGGGGCTTGGAGCCCCTGATCCAGTGGGAGGTGTCCGTGCCCATGGCAGGGGATGGAACGGAATGGGTGTTGAGGTCCCTTCCAACCCAAATGATGAGTGTTGAGGTCCCTTCCAACCCAAACCATTCTGTGATTCCGTGATTTCTACTTAAGGATATGCAACGCGTTAAAGGAAACTGGACAAATCTTGTTTATCAGGACAGGGACCCAACGGAGCCACCGTTTTGTTCTTGCTGTGAAGGTGTGAGCCTCATAATTCATGCAAGGTGTGACATTTCCACCATGAGTCGAAATGGCTTGTTTTACATTTGTACCAGAAGAGATGAGCAGAGTGTCTTGAAAACCCAGTTAACCCCTCATGTAGGAACACATTTCTATTTCAGAATAATAATAAAAATGCTGTCCTGGATCTTTGAGAAGAGTGCAGAAATCCCCAGGAAAGAAAAAGATGATCTCTTTTCGAGGCAGGTGATGGTCACGGGTTGTGATGGGAAGATGCGTGGAGGTGAGGCCGTGGGTCACATTCTGTACTCCCAGTGAGTCACCAGTGTTTTTAATAAGAACTCATTGAATTTGGGCTCTCGGGGCCAAATTTGTGAGGTTTTAGTGAACACGAAATGACAAAAAAAAATAAAACTGATTCTGTAGATATGGGGTGGCAAATTATTTCTGCGTCCACTCAGACGGTGCAGGAAGGCGTCAAGTTTTTATGGTGAATGGGAAAGTCCTCCATGGGGAGTGGGTCCATGCATGCACACACCCTCCTCCTTCTTCTGTCGCTGCCCCGCAAGAAGCCTCACCCAGCCCTTTCCAGTCTGGCTCGCTACTCCCTGTTGGAATTCCTGGGCTCTGTGGGAGCCCTGGGACTGAGAACAAAGGGCAGGCAGATGGAGAGAAGCAACACCACATCCATGTCTTGTTTTACCTATTGCTTATGGATTCATTTCTGCACCAGTGAGCACCCAAGCAAAGGTTTCGCATGGCAGGAGGGCACTGGATCCATGGAGGATCCCAACACAGTGAGATGGTTGCTTCATAGAGTATAAAAACCGGCTTTTTGGCAAAGAGCCTCAAATGTTTCCAGATGCTCTGGGGTTTAGAATTTCTTGAGGTAACAGATTGCAGCTTCTTTCAATCATGTTTGTTGGGAGGTAGATAACACAAGCACAGACCCCAGTCTCCTAAATATGTATACTTGGCACATCTTTGGACTGCTAATTGCACATGAAATTCCACTGCCTGGCGTTTCTAATGGTTGTCCCTTCCCCTCCACAGGGTTTGAATGACAGAAGAGAGTTCTGTAGTTCTGCAACCAGTCAAGCATTCCTGCATTTCTCTATCCAAGTCTGGCAATCAGTTTTGCACCTCAAATCCTAGTTCAGTTTTGGGCCCCTCACTCCAAGAAGGACATTGAGGAGATGGAGCATGTCCAGAGAAGGGAACGGAGCTGGGGAAGGGGCCTGAGGACAGGGGTTATAGGAAGAAGCTGAGGGAACTGGGGATATTTAGCCTGGAGGAGGCTGAAGGAACATTGCATTGCTCTGTGCAGCTCCAAGAAAGGAGGTTGTAGGGAGGTGGGTGCTGGTCTCTTCTCCCAAGTAACGAGTGACTGGATGAGAGGGAATGGCCCAGGTTGCATCAGGGGAAGTTTAGATTGGATATTAGAGAAATATCCTTCATAGAAAGGGTTCTTGGGTACTAGCAGAGGCTGCCTAGGCTGGAGGTGGAGTCCCCATCCCTGGAGGGGTTTAAAAGATGGAGCAGCTGAGGTGCTCAGGGATCTTGTTTAGTAGTGGGCAGGTACGGTTGGACTCGATGATCTCAAAGGTCTTTTCCAAGCAAACAATTCTGATTTTATGATTCTATAATTCTGTGATTCTATGATTCTATGATTCTATGATTCTATGATTCTATGATTCTATGATTCTATGATTTTGATGGGAACGGTTGGACTCGATGATCCGGTGGGTCTCTTCCAACCTGGTTATTCTGTGATTCTGTGATTCTATGATTCTATGATTCTGTGATTCTCTTTGTTGTTGTTGTTGCTAATACTCCGTGAAACATCTCAAAGTCAGCCTGATCCATTTCCTCAGCTCTCTACATCTCGTTGCTGGGAGGAGCAGGAGCCCGTGCAGGAGGAAGGCGCCTCTGCACTGCGCCCCGTGATTTTCTGGGAAAATATGCCAGCTTTGATTCCAGCCTGTCCCAGCGAATGTACGCTGCAGCGAGAGCATCGCGGCAGCTAATTCAGCACAGGCATCGTTGCTGTAATAACATTAAAAATATAGGCTATAATGATGACACCTGTCATCTCCGCATCGCTAGCAAGGACCTGCTTGAAAATGACCCACATTTTTTAACAATCCAGACTGACAAATCTAAAGCCTTGTAATCATCTCCTCTCTGTGACCTTATCAGGGGCCATTTTTTTCCCCCTTTATGATTTTGTTTTATCGTAAATTCGAGCCATTAATGCTGCTTTTTTATACACACATTCATTCTGAACACTGCAAATATTTTGACAAGGTATTATTCTTTCATAAGGTTTCTGTAAATACAATTAGACTGGATATAACTCAGAATGATGGTGGTCCTTCCAAGATTTTCTAGACTTCCCGTGGGTGCTGTTTAGTCCTTTAATTGCTTACTAATGTAAAAATATCATTGTTAGTATAGTATAAATCATGACAATTTTGTCCCACAAGAGGCTAATAGCAGCTCAAGATGCCATAATTAAGATATACTAATAGATCCAGCAATTTATGTAACAGCAGCTTTTAACGAGGTTGAAAAATGATATTGCTTATATTGTACCGGAGGCAGAAAAGGCAAAGCAGAGAGGTTCCCGGTGGCCACAACAGGGTGTTTACCTGAGTTTCAGTACCTGTGGGGAACATCGCCCAGAACCGTTAAAGATGCACTTGTAGAATTTTCTGAATGTACTCCTGTGCATTTGGCTTTGTAAGTCTCAGATATTCTTTAATAGGTGCATTGAAGACTTTGAACTAGGACCTCCTGAACTATGTCAAAATTATTCTGGATATCTCCTTATAGGATTAGGAAATGTAAGCCTCATGATCTGCCTGAGGATTTAAGATCATTTGCATCCCTCTCAGGAAAGTTTCAACCAGCGCTAAGAATCAAGTCTTTTCCCACAGAGGCAGAGGAGGAATGGGCTGGCATCTGCTCTCCTGCACTGAGCGAGTCATAGAACCTTAGAATGGTTTGGGTTGGAAGCGGCTATGACGGTCATAGAGTCCAACCTCCCTGCAGTGAGCTCGGAGCAACCAGCCTGATCTTGAGTGCTTCCAAAGATGAGGCGTCTACCACCTCTCTGGGCAACCTGCTCCACTGTTTCATCACCCACAGAATAAAAAAATTCCTCCCAATATCTAATCTAAACCTCACATCTTCTAGTTCAAAGCTGTTGCCTCTTGTCCTGTTGCCTTGAGTCGCAGAGATCTGCTCCTATATTCATCCCTTGACCTGACAACAGAGTCTGACCAAGTTTCCTGGCCTTGCAATAAATATTTTTCTTTGTTTTGAACAGAGCAGGGAAACCCTGGAGAAGAGCATGTATTGAAATTATGCCTATTTTGCCTGAGGCCACGTGATTGCTGTTTGCGCTCTGTGCCCATTAGACTCCGGTTTAAGAAAGCGCCACATGCAGGAGAGCTCCAGACCCTCCGTGAGAACCAGAAACCTCCCAGTCTGGGAATCAGAACAGATTCCCAGGGCTGCCTCAGAGGATGTGGTCTCTGTCCCTGTGCTGTGCCTTGTCAGGCAGAGCCGGCAGGGAGATGAGGTTCCCCGGGGTGCCCTGTGGAGCACAGAATCACAGAATCACCACGTTGGAAGAGACCTATCGGATCATCGAGTCCAACCATTCCCATCAATCACTAACCCATGTCCCTCAGCTCCTCATCCACCCGTCCCTTAAACCCCTCCAGGGAAGGTGACTCAACCCCCTCCCTGGGCAGCCTCTGCCAGTGCCCAATGACCCTTTCCATGAAAAATTTTTTTCCTGATGTTCAGCCTGAACCTCCCCTGGCAGAGCTTGAGGCCACAGGGTGGCTGTGGGCCATGCAAGGAGCCCTGGAGCATTCCAGGAGCTGGGCTGAGTTTCCTGAAGTTCCTCACACTGTGGTCTGAGCATCTGAAGTTGGGCTTAGGAGCCAGTATCCAAAAAAGACATTAAACCCCCAAAATCTCAGGGTGTTAAGAGCCACGGTTCCCCAAATCTCTGCCAACTTCTAAGGGCTGGACAGACTGTCGCTGGCCTCACACTTACAAACTGCTTTTACAGCATACCTTAAATTGGCATTTTGTAAAAATTTATAAATGATTCCTAGAGCAGCCTCTGGACTCCTTTGTCTTGCCTTCTCTGGGAGAGGACAACAGTTAAGCTCCAGCTTTTATTCCCTCCGGACAATCAAGCCTTGACATTTTTCTGTGCGAAGCTGAACGACTTCAAAACACAATTGTCGAAGGGCACGTGCCCTTTTACGTGCCTCATTCCAAGCCGCAGCCACAGATCTGGGGATGTTCCTGGCACCAGGGATTCACCCACCCGCTGTGGGTGACATCCCCTTTCCGAGCAATACGCCTTAATCACTTGAGTTGTTTTATGTATTTCCTTAGCCTAAATGATGGGGTTTATGGTGCGTCGTTGGATTCCATAATCACCATGAAAATATTTTACGACCACAAAGGTGGTGAAACACCAGCGTTGCGTGAGGTAGCAGTAAATTCGGGGCTGTAAGAGCGACTACGGAGAGTTGTATACTTTCATAGATGCCTCCCTGGGTGGTGCTCTTAGTTTGTGTACCAATAAGAGCAATTTTATAACTTAAAAGCAGTGGGAGTGAAGTGGCTGAAGTGCCTGGTGAATCTCTGACTCAGAGTGTCAGTCCTGTAAAAGCTCATTAAGAAACACTCTGTACTTTCAAGGCAAGGATTGCCAACTCAACAAGGTTTTATGTTTTTTTAAGAAGCAGCGGGACTTTCTGTTTGATTTCGGGGATTAATGAAACTGACTCAGCCAGAAAGAAAGACTGGAGTGATGAGGATGATTTCCCCAGTTGGGATTGTCACACGGCCACGCTGTGGCTCTGTCAGGGGCAGCACTAGGATGGGGTTTCCTCATGTGGGTGATTGTGCCCTGTCAAAATGAAGCAGCAGCTTTGTTGGAGACCAAAGACACCTCTATCTGATCTGTGGCCTCCTGCAAGACCTCTGTGTGTTCACCA
Organism: Phaenicophaeus curvirostris; assembly: GCF_032191515.1. Taxonomy (NCBI): domain Eukaryota; kingdom Metazoa; phylum Chordata; class Aves; order Cuculiformes; family Cuculidae; genus Phaenicophaeus; species Phaenicophaeus curvirostris. The sequence continues at coordinate 75,693,801 of NC_091431.1, forward strand.
CAGAGTTGCTCATGGGCAGGGGAGGCTTGTCCTCAGCCACAGCAAGTATTTGATGTGGAAACCAACACCAGTGGTCCCTCTTCTGGTCCTGATCTGTTGCCAGCTTCTTCTACAATGCAAGTATCCTGGTTTATATGTTTGAAATTAATTTCTATTTGAGTTTACAGTTTGTGAAGCAATAACCAGGAGGTTGAGGGAAGGGATTCTGCTTCTCTGCTCTGCTTGGTGAGAACCCACCTAGACCCTGTGTTCATTTCTGGAGTCCTCAGCACAAGGAGGACATGGATCTGTTGGAGCTAGTCCAGAGGACACCATGGAGATGATCATAGAATCACAGAATCATAGAATAGCCAGGTTGGAAGAGACCCACTGGATCATGGAGTCCAACCATTCCCATCAATCACTAACCCATGTCCCTCAGCACCTCGTCCACCCGTCCCTTAAACCCCTCCAGGGAAGGTGAATCAACCACCTCCCTGGGCAGCCTCTGCCAGTGACCAATGACCCTTTCTGTGAAAAAAATTTTCCTAATGTTCAGCCTGAACCTCCCCTGGCAGAGCTTGAGGCCATTCCCTCTCGTCCTGTCCCCTGTCACTTGGGAGAAGAGCCCAGCTCCCTCCTCTCCACAACCTCCTTTCAGGTAGTTGTAGAGAGCAATGAGGTCTCCCCTCAGCCTCCTCTTCTCCAGGCTAAACACCCCCAGCTCTCTCAGCCGCTCCTCATAAGGCCTGTTCTCCAGCCCCTTCACCAGCTTCGTTGCTCTTCTCTGGACTCGCTCCAGAGCCTCAACATCCTTCTTGTGGTGAGGGGCCCAGAACTGAACACAGGATTCGAGGAGCGGTCTCACCAGGGCCGAGTCCAGAGGGAGAAGAACCTCCCTGGCCCTGCTGGCCACGCCGTTTCTGATCCAAGCCAAGATGCCATTGGCCTTCTTGGCCACCTGGGCCACTGCTGGCTCATGTTCAGTCGCTGTCAACCAACACCCCCAGGTCCCTCTCCTCCAGGCAGTTTCCAGCCAGACTTCTCCTAGTCTGGAGCTGCTCAGGGTTGTTGTGCCCCAAGTGCAGGACCCGGCATTTGGCCTCGTTAAACCTCCTGCCATTGGTCTCAGCCCATGGATCCAGCCTGTTCAGATCCCTTTGGAGCCTCCTGACCCTCCAGCAGATCCACACTTCCACCCAGCTTAGTGTCATCCGCAAACTTGCTAAGGGCAAGAGCACCTCCCGTACAAGGACAGGCTGAGAGAGTTGGCATTGTTAATCCTGAAGAAGAGAAGGCTAAAGGGAGACCTTAGAGCAGCTTCCAGTGCTGAAACATGCTCTGGGAAACCTAGGAAGGGGCTCTTGATCAGGGAATGCAGGGACAGCATGAGGGGCAATGGTTTTCAGCTGAAAGAGGGGAAACCAAGATGAGATCTTAGGAAGAAATATTTCCCCTGTCCCTGGTTCCCCAGAGCAGGGGTGGCTGCCCCATCCCTGGAGGGGTTCAAGGCCAGGTTGGATGGGGCTTGGAGCCCCTGATCCCGTGGGAGGTGTCCCTGCCCATGGCAGGGGGTGGAACTGGATGGGTTTTGAGGTCCCTTCCAACACAAACCACTGTGGAATTCTATGATTCTTTCATTTAGTAACCTTCAGCTTTCACTGGTAATCAATACTGTTATGATTTCTTACTGTTTTGAGGGACTTGAATCCCCTTGATGAAGGGAGGAATGCAGGAGGGAGAATTGCTGAGTGATTTTTGGAAGAACTGTGAAACTCACTATGTAGAAAATCTGTGCAAATGCTGAAAATCAAACACAGAGGGAGGTGTTTTCCCCTCTATTTGCTTTTAATTATGGCAAAACTAGATGTTATTTGTTAAGTTAAACAATTTTAGACCATTATGTAGGCAATATTTAAGTTCAGGATGTGCCATTTATGAGCTGTAAGGTAAGGCATTTCATAGCAGCTTCAGAAAAGAATGTCTTGATGTTTGAACACAAGCAGGAGTCGAGCCACATAATGGAAACCAAACATACTGCCAGATTCTTTGCTGGTGTAAATTAATGCTTTTCCGTTGGCTTCAGTGAAGAGATATCATATGATCATGGAACTGCTGGGTTGGAAAATACTCCTTGTGGTCATCCGGCGCAACTATACCTGTCCAGTACTCAGTCAGATCCCTGAACACCTCATCTCACCTGGTTATTCTATGATTCTATGATCTGCCTGATGAACTCCTGGTATGCAAGGCATGGAATGCATGGGTGACGTACCAGCAAGCCATGAAAAAAAACAGGGTGAGTTGAGGGACAGAGCGAGGAGAAAATTGGCTGGTTCATACCTGGTTCAGATGGTGCTCAGCACAGGGAATACTCTCCCATGCTCAGCGTCTCCTTGCTGGTGGCACACAGGCTTGCCTGGAGCCCTGCGCTGATTTTTTAGTCTCAACACTGAATAATTCAATTCCCTGCATCCGTTGGTGAGAAAGTGTATCCTGATATCTTAAGATTTCATGGCAGAAATAATCCTGGGGCATTTGAGTCTCAGTGTTGCGTAGGTATAAGACGTTCTCCACTTTCAACTGTGTGGCAGACTGATTTCAGAGTATCTCTTGATGTGTTTATATGAAACTCAAAACCAGATAAGCTTTGGGGGGGGGGGGGGTGTGGCTGGATGTTGCGTTTGTGCATCTCCTGCTGGGGCAGGACAGCAGGCTCTGTGGGGATGGGATGCGCTGGGCTGAGCCTCCTTTCTTGCCTCCCCCTGATTTTGCAGTGGTATTTGCACTTCATTTCACTGAACATGTATATCTGATTCATTGACATCTGTTAAGGAGGCAATGGAGAGTAAGCCGTGCATATGAAATCTCAGCGCATAACGTCTGCATTTCAATGAGCCAGCGCTGCTGTTACCTAGCCATTTATTATGTGGCCTTTGGGGCTCTGACAGGCAACACCCGATCTGTTTCTCATCAGTTTAAATTCCAATATTTACTTACAACTGGCTCACTATAAAGACTTTCCTTAAGGTCGTGCACGTCAGCTTCATGATGAAAACGTCTTCTCTCCAAGCCCAGTCTGCAATTGTTTGCAGGTTGAGATAAATCAGAGGGAGTAGTTGAGTAGAGCTGGAGGATAGAAGCTGATGCCAAGAACTGGCCAGAACATAATTATGCTCTCTGCTGCCTCTGAAGACAATAATAAAGGTCTCACAAGCTTAATCAGAGAATCGTTAAGGTTGGAAAAGAATTCTGAGCTCATCAAGTCCAGCCATCAACACAACACCACTCTGCCTACTAAATCATGTACCAAAGTGCTACCTCTACATGTTTTTTGAACGCCTTCAGGAATTATCAAAGTATCATAGAATAGGTTGAGTTGGAAGGGACCTTAAAGATCATCTAGTTCCACCCCCCCTGCCATGGACAGGGACACCTCCCTGGCTGCCCAAGGCCCATCCAACCTGGGCTGGACACCTCCAGGGATGAAGAATTCATGCTGCGTGTCAGAAGAGACAAGAGCTAGTGGGGTGGGGATGCTCAGGGGTGGAGATGTGTGTATGTGTACGCAGGATTTCGGATCCAGAATAAGCCACTCACTCTCAAAAACAAGAGTTGGTTGGACTTTGAGATGAGTTGTGTTGTTTGGTCTGCGTTGTTCAGGGACCATTTTCAGAGGCAGCACTTGCATCCCTGTCCTAACTCATGTTTGATGGCAACTGCCTGGGAATACAAAATCTGTTCAGCGTCTGTGTGGTGTTTTCTCAGTTGCCCTGATGCAATCTGGCTGAGTATTGCAGGGTCATTCCCAAGTACAGGGCTGCTCAGATTGCTTTCCCACATCAAAAAGAGCAGCAAGACAATCTTGGAGGGTACAGAAAGCCAAAAAGCACATGGAGCTTCCAAGAGGAGCCCCAGATTTCTAGGCGAGGGGCAGCTTTGCTGTGGATGTAACTTGGGGATTCTTATGGTGAAGAAGCATTTTGCCTTGTGGGGGTAGTGATGTACGTGAACGCTTTGCCAGTCTCTCTGGGACACTCACCAGCAGGTTATGCTGTAATTTGCTTGTCGTGGGGTTTCTTTCCCCTTGTTCCTTCTGAACTGTCAAGCACCATCAACTGCTGGAGACAGACTGCTGCACAGGATGGGTTTTACCAGACCTGCAGAGCCAATATTAAATTCCTATATTGTACTTTTTACTAGGAACAAAAGGCATTGCAGTATGACTGCAGGCTGGTAGCTACTTTCCTCTAGATGCTTTCATGTCAGCTCACCTGGGGAAGTGGTAGGTGGCCTCGTTGCTTGTGATATTTGGAACTAGATGATTTTTAAGGTCCCTTCCAACACAAACCAGTCTATGATTCTGTGATATTGGATCAAGGAATGAATGAGTGATAGAATGGTCTGGGTTGGAAAGTACTTTAAAGCCCGTCCAGTTCCATGGGCAGGGACACCTCCCACTGGATCAGGGGCTCCAAGCCCCATCCAACCTGGCCTTGAACCCCTCCAGGGATGGGGCAGCCACCACTGCTCTGGACAACCTGGACCAGGGCCTCCTCACCTTTACAGGAAAACATTTCTTCCTAAGATCTCCTCTCAATCTCCCCTCATTCAGCTTAAAAAAATATTGAAAAGTAGGCTAAACAGAGAAATGGGAAAGGTATTACAGGGAACACTTGTTCTTTGACAAGGGAATGTTTTTTGTGATGGGAGAGCCCTACAAACACCTGCTCACTTTACCAGTGATGACTGCTACGCTTCAGTAAGAAGGTTTTCCACGTGCAATGTGTGCCCTGTATATAGTGACAGTATAATACTAACATAATTGTCATTAGTTTTCCTGTCTCTCCATGCTGAGGTGTATCATTGCAGGTGACAGAGAGCAAGTTTTCTGGTTTCCTTTCACCAGCTCAGCAGAATGACAACCCACCTTTTATTTTCTCCATCCTACATGCACAGTTGATGCCTGTAAAACGTCTGCAAACAATGCCGCGCAGCGTTCCTCTGGTAATGCATGGATGCATGTGAAATATTCATGAATTACAAATGAAGGCTCGGAACAGAGAGTCTCTGACTAGGTAGTAATGGATTAGCAAATTAGGATGTGATTTGTTACCTAGAAATTTGCTTCTTCCTATTTAATTTATAGGATTTATCATTTCATGAAGGAGGTGCTGGCCCTTAAGGCTTAAAGTAAAGTAAAATAAAAGAAAATGGTTTTACAGATGTCATGTATGATACAATAATGGATTTTTGCCAGGGAAGAAAATCATTTAAATATTCTTAATACTATGAAACTAAAGCACCTTCAGACTCTTCAGGCTGTGTATAAGCTCACGAACAGAATGCAACTGCATAGCCAGATGGAACAGCTACAGTTTTATGCCTGAGCAAGTGAGAACTGGATGATGGGGAAGTACAGACCAGCATTTTCTGAGGTCTCTTTTAAGTGTCATGGTAGAGAAACCCAAAATACAAAAGATTGTCAGAAGTAGGAACCATAACTCCATTGGAAACCAATTGCAAGCATCACAGCATCACAGGATTGTCTAGTTCAGAAAATACCTTTAAGATCAGGGAGTCCAACCATAAACCTAACACTCCAAAACCACATCTAAACCAAGTCCCTAAGCACCACCTAAACCTCTCAAGGGATGGTGACTCAAGCACTTCCTCATTGAGAAGCACTTGAAAGAAAGGATTTTGAACATTTGGGACTGTATTTTTTGTGCAAGACTGTGGGAGAGTTGGATGGGGAGATGGGCTTGGGGGTCCTCATTGATGAGAATCACAGAATCATAGAATCATAGAATCACAGAATAACCAGGCTGGAAGAGACCCACCGGATCATTGAGTCCAACCATTCCTATCAAACATTAACCCATGTCCTTTAGCACCTCGTCCACCCGGCCCTTAAACCCCTCCAGGGAAGGTGACTCAACCACCTCCCTGGGCAGCCTCGGACAGGGACCAATGACCCTTTCTGTGAAAAAAAAATTTCCTAATGTCCAGCCTAAATCTCCCCTGGTGGAGCTTGAGGCCATTCCCTCTCATCCTGTCCCCTGTCACCTGGGAGAAGAGCCCAGCTCCCTCCTCTCCACAACCTCCTCTCAGGTAGTTGTAGAGAGCAATGAGGTCTCCCCTCAGCCTCCTCTTCTCCAGGCTAAACACCCCCAGCTCTCTCAGCCGCTCCTCACAAGGCCTGTTCTCCAGCCCCTTCACCAGCTTTGTTGCTCTTCTCTGGACTCGCTCCCGAGCCTCAACATCCTTCTTGTGGTGAGGGGCCCAGAACTGACCCCAGGATTCGAGGAGCGGTCTCACCAGGGCCGAGTCCAGAGGGAGAAGAACCTCCCTGGCCCTGCTGGCCACGCCGTTTCTGATCCAAGCCAAGATGCCATTGGCCTTCTTGGCCACCTGGGCCCCTGCTGGCTCCTGTTCAGCTGCTGTCAACCAACTCCCCCAGGTCCCTGTAGTCCACCCAAGAGGCCTGTCCCTTCTTCCAGAGCCCATAAACCTTTCTCTTCTTCTTGATATCACTCAAGATCTCTCTGTTCAGCCAAGCTGGCTTTCTCCCCTGCTGGCTCCTTTTCCGGAACACGGGGATGGCTTTCTCCTGAGCTGCTAGGATTTCCTTTTCGAAGAGCTCCCAGCCCTCATGGGCTCCCTTGCCCTTGAGTACTGTCTCCCATGAGACTTTGCCAACCAGCCTTCTGAAGAGTTCAAAGTCTGCCCTCTGGAAATTTAATGCTACTGTCCTGCTAACCACCCTCTTCACTTCACCTAGAACAGAAAACCCCATCATCTCATGGTCACTTTGTCCTAGGTGTCCTCCTACTGCCACATCCCCCACAAGGCCTTCTCTTCACAAACAGCAGGTCCAGGTACTGTTGGAGTGGGTCCAGAGGAGGCCATGGAGATGATCCAAGGGCTGAAACACCTCTGCTCTGAGGACAGGCTGAGAGAGTCGGGGTTGTTCAGCCTGGAGAAGAGAAGGCTCTGAGGAGACCTTAGAGCAGCTTAAGGGCTCCAGGAAAGCTGGATGGGGACTTTTTCCAAGGGCCAAGAGTGGCAGGATGAAAGGGAATGCCCTCAAATTGGAAGGAGGAAGATTTAGATCAGACATTATGAAGAAATTCTTCATGATGATGGTGGGGAGGCCGTGGCCCAGGTTGCCCAGAGCAGTGGTGGCTGCCTCATCGCTGGAGGGGTTCAAGCCCCGTTTGGATGGGGCTTGGATCCAGTGGGAGGTGTCCCTGCCCAGGGCATGAGGGTTTAACTGGATGATATTTAAGGTCCCTTCCAACCCAAACCATTCTATGATTTTGTGATTAACCAGGCCTTAGGGAGATTGTTGAGCACCTGGAAGCCTCTTTCTTTCTCCATTTTCCTTGCAGACACATACAGCCTTGTCCCTTTAGTGACAGCCTTCCGCGACGTCTCCAGCAGCCGAGTTCATCCCTTTGGCCTTCGCAGTTTCACGCAGCAGATTCATTTCGTGACTGGGTGTCAGGCAATTAAATGAATCATTATTTTAGCGTCACCTCCTTCGAAATGAGTAGAATAAAACGCACTTTTGTGGGCTGCTCTTTGTTGGTGCATCTTTTGGGGCTCCGAGGAGCTTCGTCCTTAATTCAGATTTCCTTCTGGCGCCGACAGGTAACACGCCTGTCGTGCGGCGCCTTTCTGTGGGAGTTCAGCTCTCTATTATCGAGAAGCTGTCATTTATGTAAATCCTTCCCCGCATTATCATTTCTAAGCAGGGAGAGAGGATTCCCAGTGCCTGGAATCAGTACGTGTCGGATAGAGACGATCCAGGTATGAAAGCGCCAGAGACAGGCGGGAATTCTTCCACCTTTATCTGCTCTTCGCAGCTGAATTTCTCCAGGGCTCATTCATGTAGGTCCAGGAGACTACGTATTGCTTTATAACTAGGTAGCGCTGTCAAATACTTGCTTGGCTGACAAGCTGGCATCTTCTCGGTTTTGAAGGATACTAAATTAAATTAGAGTTGCGAGATCCCAGTCTGTTCTCTATGCAACAGCGACTGCATCAATCTATCTGGATTTGAACGCTGTTTCCACTCGTACACGCTCATGATCTCCCTCTCTGACACTCTGCCAGCCTCTCCCCGGTCGCCTCTGATGCCTGCCGTTACAGATAGACTAGCGAATTTCTCAACATGCCAACGGTGGATTCGTCAACCGTTTCTCCTTCTTCCAGTCGCAGCGAGAGGGAAAATAGCCACGAGGCAGAAGATGCGCGGAAAAAGTATCTCAGAAAGATACAGGGGCTGCTTGACAGCGACTGAACGTGAGCCAGCAGTGACCCAGGTGGCCAAGAAGGCCAGCAGCATCCTGGCTTGGATCAGAAACCAGGAGGAGGGAAGGGATTGTGCCCCTATATTCAGTGCTGGTGAGGCTGCATCTCGTATCCTCTATTCAGTTTTGGGCTCCTCACATCAAGAAATCCGTTGAGGGCCTGGAGCGTGTCCAGAGAAGGGGAACGGAGCTGGAAAAGGGGCTGGAGAATAAGTAGTCAAAGAAGCAGCTAAGGGAACTGGGGGTGTTTAGCCTGGAGAAGAGGAGGTTGAGGGGTGACATTGCTCTCTACGAGTGCGTGAAAGCAGGTTGTGGTGAGGTGGGTGTTGGTCTCTTCTGTGAGGTTACAAGGGAGAGCAGATGAGAGGAAAAGTCCTCAAGTTGAGTCACCTTCCCTGGAGGGGTTTAAGGCACGGGTGGACGAGGTGCTGAGGGATATGGTTTAGTGTTTGATGGGAACGGTTGGACTCGATGATCTGGTGGGTCTCTTCCAACCTGGTGATTCTATGTTTCTATGATTCTATGATTCTATGATTCTATGTACAGGCTGGGTAGAGGTTTCTGAGCATGGTCTTAATTTAGTTCCGTAAAACCAGGACTGGTCCTTTTCTGCAGGGGATCTGGGGCATTTGAGTACACACGAGTTGCTGGCAGAGCTGCAGCCCAGCTCCTCAACTTCCCTTCTGCCGAGCCACCCCACCACAAAGAAGTCAAAAAGTAGGAATCAGCTGTTCCCGAGCAGCGGCGTTTGACACATTACAGAAAGCACAGAGCTTTTCCTCTCCAGCCCTGTTCCATTAGTGAAGCTACATTATACACTCAAGATAGGACATTAGGCTTTTGCAGTCCTATATTAGTCATTTCTGTTTTGCTCGTTGACCTAAGGGAAAGAGATTCGCTACCTTGGATGAGCACCGGGGCTGCTTTTGAGTGGGCTGCATCAGGCTTAAACATCCCATATGTGCACACGTAGGTAATTATAGGCAATTATGGGCTATTCTGCTGCGGCAGGAGTTTCTCCTTGTTCCTTCTTTGTCAGCGTGATAATTGCTGGTTTTACGGAGCGGTAGTTGTTGATCCAAGCTCTCCTCGACCCTCAGTTCCGGAGCGCTCCGCGCGCCTGGGTGACACCGCGCTGTGGTGAAGATGTACTGGCACTGATGGCAACGGGGACAAGGATCATCAGCTGGAAAGGTGACATCTCAAGAAGCCTTAAGATGTGCTTCTCTTTTGGGGTGTTGTGTATTTCTACAGCAGCTAAATTCCTCAGCATCTTCGGGATACCCTGAGCCTCCAGGAAATGCTGCTTCTTTGCTCCTCGGTTCTTTGGGCACATTCCTGTGAATCATAGAATCATTGAATGTTTTGGGTTGGAAGGGACCTCAAAGCCCAGCCAGATCCACAGACAGGGACACCTCCCACTGGATCAGGGGCTCCAAGCCCCATCCAACCTGGCTTTGAACACCCCCAGGGATGGGGCAGCCACCACTGCTCTGGGAAACGTGGGGCAGGGTCTCCCCATCCTAACAGCAAAATATTTCTTCATCAGATCTCATCTCAGTCTCCCCTTTTGCAGCTTCAATCCATTCCCCCTCATCCTATCCCTCCACTCCCTGATCAAGACCCCCTCCCTGGCTTTGCTAGAGCCCCTTTCGGCACTGGAAGCTGCTCTAAGGTCTCCATGGAGCCTTCTCTTCTCCAAGCTGAACAACCCCAACTCTCTCAGCCTGTCCTCATAGCAGAAGAGCTCCAGCCCTCAGATCCCTGTGTTGAGGGCTCCAGAACTGAATGCAGAGATGCAGGTGAGGTCTCCCCAGAGAGGAGTAGGGGCGAATTGTCTTCAATCTTTGATTGTCTCTTCACTCCAAGGAGGTCCACTGATCCCAGGATGCTGGAGCTTCATCTGCTGTAGAATGGGATCTTTAAAATATAGCGAGACGTAAGGCAGGGAAGAGAGGGGGTGTGGACCTGAGAGACATTGTTCCAGGGATCTAAAGAGCTCTGTTGTGTTCTGCAAATTGGCCTGAACGTCAGGAATGATGTCCAACCGTTCCTCGCTTTGAAGAAAGGGGGAAAATATATCAACAAATAAAAAAGAAGCTGTGAAACAGCTGGGACACTGTAGGTAACTTGGTAACGCATATGCCAGCCTGTTAAAGAGGCCATTTACAGAAATGTGCAAATTTTACAGGCAGGTAGGATCTGCTGAGGCGTAGAGGCCCCCTCCACTGACCAGATTCACCTCAGAGTCCCTGTAAAAATTATATATATTCATGCTGGTAGCATCTTGTCTGATTTTCCTGGTCTTGCAGTCCGAAACTCCCAAGGGATGAGCGCCGGGCCAATAGTCATAGTTTTTCCATTTTAATAAGCTGTCTGTTTTTCTTTTACGGAATTAAGATTGGATAAATAACATTGATTTTGAAAGCACATTGTGCAGTTTGAAACGCTTCAGCTTAATGTTTCTTGATTTTCCGCTGCTTTCCTTGGGAACCTTCAGCACCGTTTCTCTCCTTGGGAACCTTCAGCACCGTTTCTCCCAGTGTTCTGCTCGAGGAACCGGCTGCCGCTGTCCTGGACACACAAACCCTCTGCTGGGTGAAGAACTGGATGGATGGACGGGGCCAGAGAGTGGTGGGGAATGGAGTCAAATCCAGCTGGAGGCTGGTCACAACTGGTGTCCCCAGCGCTCATTGCTGGGTCCAGTTCTGTTCGATGTCTTTATCGATGATCTGGATGAAGGGACTGAGTGTTCCCTTAGTCAGTTTGTGGATGACACAAAGCTGAGAGGAAGTGTCGATCGGCTTGAGGACAGGGAGGGTCTGCAGGGGGACCTGGACAACCCGGATCCGTGGGCTGAGACCAACGGGATGAGGTTCAAGAAGGCCAAGTGCCAGGTCCTGCACCTGGGACACAACAACCCTGAGCAGCTCCAGGCTCAGGGAAGAGTGGATAGAAAGCTGCCTGGAGGAGAAGGACCTGGGGGTGTTGGTTGAACAGGAGCCAGCAGTGGCCCAGGTGGCCAAGAAGGCCAAGGGCATCTTGGCTTGGATCAGAAACGGCGTGACCAGCAGGTCCAGGGAGGTTCTTCTCCCTCTGGACTCGGCACTGGGGAGACCGCTCCTCGAATCCTGTGTTCAGTTCTGGGCCCCTCACCACAAGAAGGATGTTGAGGCTCTGGAGCGAGTCCAGAGAAGAGCAACGAAGCTGGTGAGGGGGCTGGAGAACAGGCCTTATGAGGAACGGCTGAGAGAGCTGGGGGTGTTTAGCCTGGAGAAGAGGAGGCTGAGGGGAGACCTCATTGCTCTCTCCAACTCCCTGAGAGGAGGTTGTGGAGAGGAGGGAGCTGGGCTCTTCTCCCAAGGGACAGGGGACAGGACAAGAGGGAATGGCCTCAAGCTCCGCCAGGGGAGGTTTAGGCTGGACGTTAGGAAAAAATTCTTTACAGAAAGGGTCATTGGGCACTGGAACAGGCTGCCCAGAGAGGGGGTTGATTCACCTTTCCTGGAGGGGTTTAAGGCACGGGTGGACGAGGTGCTGAGGGACATGGGTTAGTGTTTGATAGGAACGGTTGGACTCGATGATCCGGTGGGTCTCTTCCAACCTGGTTATTCTGTGATTCTGTGATTCTGTGAAAATCTCCACTGAATAAGCCCCGGCTGAATAAAAGCTCCAAGATTAGATCCTGTGAGAAGATTGTAATGTCTGTGCAATAATTATTAAATGATTAATGTGAATAACATTCTCTGCAAGTGAAAGATGGGGAGATGTATTATTATATTAGCAGTGTTTATAGCAAAACAGGTAATAGCGTCCCAATTAGTGTCACAGTGTGTGCTCATTAGGTTTTCAGCTGATCTTAGGAAACTTCTTTCTTATGACAAATAAGACCTTTCCGGGGGAATAATAATAATGTTAATATAAGACTTGCCCTAAATAAAGCCTTGACAGAGATACTGTGTAGGATAAGAAGTATACACAGTCTTACTCTGCTGTCTAAGGCTTTTAAGATTTATGCCAAGGTATCGTAGGGCTTGTCATTTATCTCAGAATAAATGAGTTGCTGCAGCCCAGTCAGTGGCATATAAAACCCACAGAAATGAGGGTGAAGGTATGAGATGCAGCAAAAAGAGGGCTTGGGTTCCGCTGCTGCCGTCCCACGCCACGGGGTCTCGGTGTCCGCGCGTTGATGAGCTTCGTTTTCCTCCGACAGAGCAGGGAAACAGTGTAAGGGACTTGCCCAGAGGCATTTTTAGTGACAAAGCTGAGAGTAAAACCCAGCTCTCATTCTCTAAACGAGGAGGCAAGTACGATGGAAAGTACCACGAGCAAACCTGTGGGTGTCAGCAGCCTGAGGAGAGCCTGGAAAGGATGGAGATGAAGTTTATACTGGAATGATAGCTTGGAGAAATGGTATCAAATTGACAAGGTAGCTTGAAATATAGGGAAGAAGATGAAGGAGGAGGAATCACAAGAGCACAGGAGCAGGTTGACAAAGGTTTGGGCTTGACAGCACCGTTGCCGAAGGAGAACCTGTGAGGGGTGGTGGATCCGTGGTGGTGGGCTTAGTGTTGGGTCAGTCTTGTTAAACCTCTTCATCCACGCTCTGACTGAGAAGATCGAGTGCTCCCTCAGTCAGTTCGTGGATGACTCCAAATCGTGCGGAAGGGTTGAACTACTTGAGGGCTGGAAGGTTTTCCAGAGGGATACAGACAGGCTGGATCGTTCAGGGATGCTTGAGGTCCTCTGCTCCTCCTCATACCCTGCTGAGGTTCTTCCTGCCCCCGTGTCCATGGTTCTCCCCACATCACCCCCAGTGCTCAGGGCAACCTCTACTTAACCACAGTTTGATCAGCCTGTGGAGTGGCTGCACAGGGCAGGATTAATTGTGTTTGTCTCCCTGATAGATGCTTCTCAGCAGGCATTTTCATGAGGGAATCAGCAAATTAGACCACGGTGATCTTTACTCTTTAAAAATGTGTCATGGTGAAGAAACCTTGGTGCAGCTTGTTGACGCTGCCACAATTAATGGCTGTGCTAATTTGTCATCTCTTCCTGCTCTCTCCCCCTCTCCAGCCATTGCTGCAACGTCGTGTCCCTTCCTCACCCCCTGCATTTCAATGAAATATTCAAGAACAATCGCTGACGATGAAACGTGTAGGTAATCCGAAGTGACAGTTGTTGTATGTGAATCATTGATATTTTAGATAATTGCGTTTAAAGTCCAGTCTCATAATGGTTCGTATTGATTGAGGGTAGGTAGCCAGATGTACTGCGGAGCTGCGCCGGCAGCTGCATTTCGGATCTCAGGACACATTTTCCATCTGCAGGCTCAGCCGGGGCTCCTCCATTTGGTGCCTCCGCAGACTGGAGCGCGACGCGTCCCACTGAGCAGAAGTTCATGGGTCCTCAGGGAATTTTGGACCAAGTGCCATTATTTTCAGCCTTCTGTGGGCTGCTGGCTCGGCGCCTGCAGCGCGAGAAACGAATTTGCTGGTGGGCGAAGCTGGTCCACGGGATGGTCTTTCATTGTCACGCTTGTGAGCGTCACTTGAGTTTTTAAGGGCTGTCATGAGTGCATAAATCTATGCGTTATGGGACTGGCTCCAGGGGACGTTCAGACTGGATGTTAGGAGAAGTTTCTTCACAGAAAGGCTTCTCGGGCACCGGCAGAGGCTGCCCAGGGAGGTGATGGAGCCCCAGTCCCTGGAGGGGTTTAAAAACCAGGTGGATGAGGGGCTTAGGGATGTGATTTAGTAGTGGGTGGGAAGAGTTGGGCTTGATGACCTCAAAGATCTTTTCCAACCAAGCGATTCTATGATTCTATGAAACTTTTGTGTTTAAATGAATGAAGCTAATGGTTAGATGCCTTGGACTAAAGGGTCCATTTGCTTTTGTTCAGTGGTCTGTAACTCCACGACTCTATAATGTCAGATGATGTCATCAAGGGATATAGAAATTTTATGAAGAAATATATGAAGTCTTTAGCATTTAGCCTCTAGAGTCCTCAGCACAGGAAGGACATGGATATGTTGGAGCAAGTCCAGAGGAGGCCACAAAGATGATCTGAACGTTGGAGCAGCTCCCAACAAGGACAGGCTGACAGAGTTGCAGTTTTCCAGCCTGGAGAAGAGGAGGCTCCGTGGAGACCTCATAGCTGCCTTCCAGTGCTGAAAGGGGCTTCAGGGAAGCTGAGGGACTTCTTAGAAAGGCTTGTAGTGACAGGACAAGAGGCAATGGGTGCAAACTGGAGAGGGGCAGACTTAGTCTGGAGATAAGGAAGAATAAGAGTGGGGAGGCCCTGGCCCAGGTTGCCCAGAGCAGGGGTGGCTGCCCCATCCCTGGAGGGGTTCAAGGCCAGGTTGGATGGAGCTTGGAGCCCCTGAGCCAGTGGGAGGTGTCCCTACTCGTGGCACGGGGTGGAACTGGATGGGCTTTGAGGTCCCTTCCAACCCATATAATTCCACGATTGCGTGCTTTGCGTGTGACTGAGATGGTAACGAGCTCATGACTGTTTGAGTCGCTGTGCCCGTCCCTTTCCCACCCCTGCACTGTGCTGCCTGCTTGTCACAGCAAGTAAAAATTGAAGATGTCCATAGTTCGGATACGTTGAGAAGCAACCGACTTGTTTAATAACGTCTCTGACTGCGGTTCAGCTGTCTCCCTTCGTAAGGCAAGCCAATCAGGTTCAGCTAATTACTGGCATCAAACGTGTCAAAATCTGGTAAGCAGAAAGACGAGAAACGCATGTGATTTGCCCGTCACTTTTTCGAATTTTCAAAACACAGCGATGCATGTTTGGGGAGTGTTTGCAAATACGGCGCCGTCAGGAGAGGAGGCAGCAGGTTGGAAGGCAGAACGCGTGGCTGGTCTATGTGTGACTGAAACAATTAACACAGTAAATGGCAGATGATATTAGGGACACAATAGAGCAAGCCAACACAGGAGATGCTGTATTTATTTCCCCAGTGTTTTCGTATGTGATGGTTAAGTGTTATTTTGTGACGGCGAGCAACGGAGAGGCTAAAAATTGAGTACGAGAACATGGAAATGCAGGCAAGAAAAAAATAATGTCCTAGCAGAGGTCTTCGTGTCTTTGCACAAAGAAGAACATGGATATCTAGCGAGTCCTGAGAAGGCCAGAAAGAAGATCTGAGAGCTGCAGCATCTCTGCTCTGAGGCCAGGCTGAGAGAGTCGGGGCTGTTCAGCCTGGAGAAGAGAAGGCTCTGGGAAGACCTCAAAGCAACTTCCACTTCTGAAAGGGGCTCCAGTATCACAGCTTCCTTCTGGGAATGAACCATTTAGTTTCTCTCTTTCCTTGATTTCTTTATCTGCCTGAGAGTGTTAACAATAATAATTATTATTGTTATTATAACGATAATGATTATAATAATAAGTATTGCTGTTGTTATTATTGTTATTGATGATATTATTATTATTATTATTGTGGTGGTATTATTATTATTATTATTATTATTATTATTCCTGTATTTCTTGAGTCCTTGGATCTCTCCAGCATTCCTGGAACCCCTTCAGGTACTGGAATACTGCTGTAAGGTCTCCCCAGAGCCTTCTCTTCTCCAGGCTGAACAACACCAACTCTCTCAGCCGGGTCTCGTAGGGAAGGTGCTCCAGCCCTCGCAACATCTTTGTAGCCTCCTCTGGACCCATTCCAACAGCTCCATCTCCTTCTTACATTGAGGATTCCAGAACTGGACACAGGACTTCAGATGAGGTTTCACAAGAGAGGAATAGAGAAGCAGAATCCCCTCCCTTGCCCTGCTGGCCACACTGCTTTGGATGCAGCCCAGGACACGGTGGGTTCCTGGGCTGTGAGTGCGTGTTGCTGGCTCATGTTGAGCTTCTCATCCCCAGCACCCCAAGCCCTTCTCCTCAGGGCTGCTCCCAGTCACATCATCCCTCATCTTGTATTGAAACCAGGGATTGCCCCGACCCAGGTGGAGGACCTTGCCCTTGGCCTTGTGGAACCTCATGAGTTTCTCCCGCATCACCTCTCCAGCTTGTCCGGGTCCCTCTGGATGCCATCCCGTCCTTCTGGCGTATTAATCACACTCTAAGTATTTACAGAGGGCTGCTGTCATATTTACTTTCCATCCACAGTCTATCTTTTGCTCACACCACTGATTAATTTCCTCTTTGGACATCTGAAGTACTGATTAATTGATGACCCAATCATGACCCAGAAATATTAACTAGCGTGCTTACCTGCTGTTCTATATGCAGAGGAAAACTGTCACCAGATGTAGACAAATGAGGAAAGTTTTCCTTTGGCTTTAGTGGGTGATTTTGCTCCTAACCCAGAACGCGTAAGAGGGTGTTTTTCATAAAACAAACTATCAGACATGGAAAGCGATAACCCTTCGTGTTTTGAACTCCAAATCTATATATGATATTATGTTATATGCAGACAGATATAAATTACCGAGTGCATTTTCCATGCGATGTGTGACTCTGCACAGCCTGCTGCCCTCCCATCAGCTGATGTTATCAGATTATCCAGTGCTGCTTAATAATCATAGAATCATAGAATAACCAGGTTGGAAGAGACCCTCCGGATCATCGAGTCCAACCGTTCAATTATAACTTCATCAATGATATAGACAGCGAGATTGAGTCAGCAAGTTTGCAAATGACACGGAGCTGAGCGGTGCAGTTGCCACACCAGGAGGGGGAGATGCCACCCAGAGGGACCTGGACAGGCTGGAGAAGTTGGGCTGTGTGAACCTCCTGAGGTTCAACAAGGCCGGTGGGTTGGGGCAACACACGATTTCTGTAAAGAATGGGGGATGACGTGATGGGGAGGAGAAAGACTTGGAGTGCATGAGAAGCTCAATCAGAGAATCACAGAATCAAAGAATAACCACATTGGAAGAGACCCACTGGATCATGGAGTCCAACCATTCCCATCAATCAATAAACCATGTCCCTCAGCACCTTGTCCACCCATCCCTCCAGCCCCTTCCCCAGCTTCATTGGTCTTGTCTGGACTCGCTCCAGAGCCTCAACATCCTTCTTGTGCTGAGGGGCCCAGAACTGACCCCAGGATTCGAGGAGCGGTCTCACCAGGGCCGAGTCCAGAGGGAGAAGAACCTCCCTGGCCCTGCTGGCCACGCCGTGTCTGATCCAAGCCAAGATGCCCTTGGCCTTCTTGGCCACCTGGGCCCCTGCTGGCTCAATGTGCGCTCACAGCCCGGAAACCAACCGTGTCCTGGGCTGCATCCAAAGCAGCGCGGCCAGCAGGGCGAGGGAGGGGATTTTGCCGCTCTGTTCCACTCAGGTGAGACCTCACCTGGAGCCCTGCGTCCAGTTCTGGATTCCCTGATATAAGAAGGAGATTTACTGTTGGAACGAGTCCAGAGAAGGCTACAAAGATGATCTGAGGGCTGGAGCACCTCCACTCTGAGGACAGGCTGGGGGCTGCAACTGGATGGGCTTTGAGGTCCCTTCTACCCCCAGCCACTCCATGATTCATTCTATTATTCTATGACTGTGGGTTCATCTCCTTTGCCGCTCTTGCTGGAAAAGAGCAGAGATGTTTGCGGAGCTGCTAAGGAGTGTGACTCTCCAAATAACTCTCCCCTACGCTTTTATAATCTCCTCAACCTGCTCTGAGTCCCGAGGAGAAATTAAAGAAGGAGCGCTTGGATGATGACAGGAAAGGAGATGGCGTTCAGCGACTTTTGCATCATTTTGGTCGCTCTCCTGTCCCTCCGTTGGGCTCCACGCTGGTTTCTAAAGTGGAGTCCTGGTGGGATCCTCTGCTGTAATTCTCTCTTATCGTGCGGCGCCTAAATAATGTAGAAGTGAGGAATGGAGATAATAGGACCGCTGACATCTGGCTAATTGCCATGCCGGCTGGGGGCTGCCTGGCAGCTGAGGGAGGCAGGTTTCGGGGCTGAAGAACTTCTAGTGAACCGTGATGGACAGAAGCCATCAGGGAGAGACAGACAGAGAAAGAAAATACATGGTATTTTCTCTCTAAATGGGTCTCAGCGGTAATGCCGGTGCCTCTGGTATCACGTGGCTTCAACTTATCAAAGATAACAGCTTCCAGGGTGGGAAGGTGAAGGCTCGGTTTAACCGTCGGAATACACAGGCTCACAATCGTCGCAGCTGAATTTCACGCCACATGGTTTTTGCACATTAATAACCATGCCGTTAGTATGAATGATCTTTAATTTTTAACTGCTTGCATTGTCAGAAATAGGTATTTTTAAAAAAAAACACTGTTTCATTTTATAACTTTCTGCGAAGAAATTATGAAGTGACTTCAAAACCATCTGTGACCCAAGACGGTGACTTTGGGGACTTCGTTTAGGAAGGAGCAGGTTGAGTGGGGTAAAACACATATCCTGGTTTTGAATTTGCAGAAGAAATTGGTTCTTCCAAAGGGGCTTAGCTCTGCCTGTGGAAACAGAAATTCTTCAAGAAGAAGAGTTATTCAGATTAAAAATGCCTCGTAGGCATGTTGGTGTTGTGTTAATAGTTGGACTTGATGATCTTAGGGGTCTTTTCCAAACTTCTTGATTCTATGACTCTATATTATGTCATTTTTTGGTGAAGAACAAACTCTCATCTATTAGTTTCATTAATGAGCTCATTGCAAATCAACTCAAAACTCTCAGTACAAGCGCTGGGTTTTTTCGCTGGGTTGTTTGAAGCTGAAAGAGGGTGAGATCTTAGGAAGAAAACTTTCCTGCAAGGGCTGGGAGGCCCTGGCCCAGGTTGCCCAGGGAAGTGGTGGCTGCCCCATCCCTGGAGGGGTTCAAGGATGGGGCTTGGAGCCCCTGATCCAGTGGGAGGTGTCCCTGCTCATGGCAGAGGGTTGAAACTGGATGATCTTTAATGCCCCCCTCCAATCCAAACCATTCGATGATTCTGTGATTGTATTCAGGAATTTTAACGCTGCATCGACTTAAAAGACTCTTGTTTGCGACACAACTTCATCCAGAATGGTTTCCGATGGGCTGGGGCAGCAAACGACTTTTCTCTCTTAAAAATATAACAGAATTATAAATCTTCAGTCAACAGAGCTGGATTAAACAACTTCTACTGTTTCTATTTGCACAGCCTACTCAGTGAAATACTGAAAATTTTCTACTCTTCCACAAAAACTCTGTTTCTGAGGAACGTTGTTGTATGGCAAGGATAGAGAACATCTGAAAGAGCAGCTTTATTTTGCAAAGTGATGGAAACGTAAACCTGCCGCGCACCCGCTTACTTATGCACACAAACTGCTGTGTTGTAATTCAGTGTTTGGGTTTCATGGTTCAAATTTTAATGTACAGTCTCCGAATATAACGAAATGTTCAGAGGGTAAATCTAAACTATCGCCTTTACATTAGGAATGCCGCTGGCTACATGTTTATTGTGCAACTTCATCTGGAAAAGGTTCTTTCATGAATTTTCATCAATTTTTCAACAAAGCCCTGGTGCAAACGGTGAATTATGCATTAACATATGTTCATGCTAATTTATATGACGCTGACAGCTTTTTGGCATCGGATCAGTGACTAACATTTATATTTCTAAAGTTTATTTATTGATAACATCAAGGAAATTGTGACTACCGTTCAATAAGTGATAAAGCATCTTCCCTGGCCTCCAGTTGCACCAGGGAAGGGTTACGTTGGATAGGAGGAAAAATTGCTTTACTGAAAGAGCGTTGAGGCACTGCCCAGGGCGGTGCTGGGGTCTCCATCCCTGGAGGGTTTCAAGAACCATGGAGATGGGGCGTTCTGGGACACGGTTTAGTCAGCACAGTGAGGTTGGGTTGGTGGTTGGACTGGATGACCTTGGGGGTCTTTTCTAAGCTTAATTCTACGATTTAATGATTCTTTGATTGCTGTTGGTTTTTTAGTCTAAAGTAACGGGTGATGAACAGCATCAAGGACACGTTTGTGGGTTCACACTGCAAACCAGCCTTCCACCACCTGACACTTTAACGGGTGCCAGGTATCAACTGAAAGTTCAACCCATTTAACTTCTTAATTTCAGTAGATTTGTTTAGCGGAGGAAATCCTCTGGATTCAAGGAGAGTTTCAGGGCTTCGTGGTGATGCCGGATGCAGTTTTAGGAAGGGTACACAGAATTGCTTGGTTTCAAGATGACAAATTCACTACCCTGTAAGCTAATGGCAAAACACAAACTCAGCTTAGGGGTCAGAAAGCTTGGAAATGTAGATCTTTTTCTAAAAAAAAAACCACTCTTGTTTACTGCCACGAAAAACAGAAAGATACATTTGGAAATAACAGGGTAGCAGAAAATTGAAATTAAAAGAAAGCATTTGTGGCCTAATGGGAGAAGAGATAGCTTAGAAAATAGTGCTTTTTTTTTTTTTTTAAGTCTGCTTTTACAGTTTTTCCTGGTGATGAAGTTTCACCGGTCTGAGACCGAGGCTATCGTTATTTTAAGCCGCGCAGGGCGTACGTGCTGGGGAAATGTCTAGTTAATAAAATCATATAAGGGGCTACTGCTGGAGTGAAATGTGTTTAGATAATAAGATGGCATGTCATAAATATGGTAAAAACCATTAATCATAGGAGACCACAGGTACACTGCAATAAACACCAGCGCCGGGTATGCGTTATTGCAATCCATTCCTTAGTGGTTTCAATTTGATGATGAGTAGCCTTGTGAACCTTTGGATCAATGGATAGATTGTTTTGTTCATAAAGCCCTGTTCCCAAGCAGGAGTTTAATTTTTTGCACTCAAAAGTCTATTAAAAAAAGTCAATTGCATTAACATTCATACATTTCTTCGGCTCCCCAATCTGCCTCCAATTAGACTCCGATGCTTTAAATCCACTTAAGACATTCGAATAAATACTCATAGGTGAGAATGATTTTAGGGGCTAAAGGGAGAAGTCTTGACCTTAGGAAATAAAATAAATAAAAAAATAAATGAGTAAAACATAAGCAGGCATTTAAGATGGAAAAATCCATGCAAGGATTTTCCAAGGAACCAAGAGCCGCTTAGGCGCCTCTTCGCATTCCCTCCCCATTTTGATATTATCGTGGAGCCCAATTTCCCTGGTTTATTTGGAAATGTCAATCATTGACTTTAAACTGTGACCTTGTCCTTCTGGGGGGGAACGCGCCGTCCTTTTGTTTAGCGTCGTCGCAGTCTTTAGCGCAGCGAATTTTTGGACTGTTTCCCTTGGGTTTAGAGGCACTTGCTTGCGGCGCAAACAAACACATCCCAGCCTCAAATGTAAATTTAAGGGCTCTAGTCGTTTGTCGCAAAGTCTTTAGTAGCTGCAATTCTCCCTCGACACCTTGATGGGATTCTCACACCTGTTTCTGTCTCGTACGTGAAATATCGGATGTTTGCAGTAGAGGTGGTGTGGTTATTTGCCTGACGTGATCTCATTCAAGGCTTCCCTGCTCTGGTACAAAACCTCTCCCCCATCCCTCCCGTTGCCAGCTGTACTTATTAATCTTTTCTACCACCTGATTCGGTTATCTATAAATACTCTATAAATAAACATACTTAATGATGCCACTAATGATTAATTGGTTCATAATGGTTTACCGGTCATGATTTATGGATGACAAGTTGAAGCAATTATTAAGCTTAATTATACTTAATCGATGGGGTAGTATTCCATTGTTTATCGCAGCGTTCGTTAGTAGCGTGGATGAAAATAAATGTAGTTGGAAAGCCTGGAGTCCGGTAGTTGGTAAATGGGTGTATGAATTCTTACATGTGTAAATAATTTAATGTGCAAATAATTTAATGCACCGAGCACGTGGCTGGAGGGGCATGGAGGCTGCACCTCCCAGACCAGATTTGGGTTGCAAGAGGCAGAAGAGTAGATATTTTGATTTGGGGGAAGAAATACAAACCATATACTACGTATGTATCATATACATTTTACAAGCGTTTATGCATCTCTGCGGACATATATGTGTACGCATATATGTGAGTGAAGTGATCAAGCTGAGCCTTGTCTCCCTGTGTCAGGCTAGAAGACATTCTACAACCATCTCTTTGTCTCCTCCCTCCTACTCTTGGTTCCCAAGCTGCAGGGTTGGTCTTGGTTTATTTGTGTCAGACCTTGTGCATTTATAAAGAAGTGACTGGCCCACACTATGTCACCTTAACAAAATTTGAAGTTATATATCTATATATATATATATTTAAAATTAATGCATTGTTTTTTTAACAAGCATGGCAGTGTCACCTCGTCCAGGGGACAGGATGAGAGGGAATGGCCTCAAGCTCCACCACGGGAGGTTTAGGCTGGACAGCAGGAAAAAAAGTTTCATGGAAAGGGTCATTGGGCACTGGAACAGGCTGCCCAGAGAGGGGGTTGAGTCACCTTCCCTGGAGGGGTTTAAGGGACGGGTGGACAAGGTGCTGAGGGATATGGTTTAGTGTTTGGTAGGAACGGTTGGACTCGATGATCTGGTGGGTCTCTTCCAACCTGGTTATTCTGTGATTCTGTGATTCTGTGAAGGCCAGGTTGGATGGGGCTTGGAGCCCCTGATCCAGGGGGAGGTGTCCCTGCCCATGGCAGGGGGTAGGACTGGATGGGCTTTAGGCCCCTTCCAACCCAACCCATTCTATGATTCTATGATCATAGTTGTCCTCATCTCCCTGAGATGGTCCCTTTAGTCTAAGCATGGGGGAAAGCGTCACCAAGACTTAAGAGATTTCCTACAATAAAAATATCTGAAGGGTAGATGTTTGGGTCTTACAGGGGGAATATCAGATCTGCTTGCCCTCTTCTGTTTCTTAATGCCTGCTAAAATTGTCTTGCATTAGCTTCTCCAGCAGGGATTCTGGTTGCTCTACTGGCTTGCGGCAAGAATTGATACAGGAAGAAGTTTTGTTTGTAAATGATTAACAGAGAACAGAAGAAAAAGAAAGAACCCTCAGCAAGGGTTTGAAGTTGCAGGGAGAAAGTGTTTCATCGTTCTCCTGGTTATGCCGTATTAATTAGTGGCTATTTCTGCGCATTATCACATGGAGACAAAATTCCGATGCCGCATCGCTCGATATTTCAGCGAGCGAACCGCTGACTCAGTCAGAAGGCACTTGTCCAAGCAATGAAGTCGGAAAGATGAGAATTTCACTACTTCTGTCCCCGAGTGAGTCTTCCTGACATGGAAAGGTGCAAAATCCCAAAGGAGGAGGTGTTTCCATGCAGGTTAAATCCCTATTGGAGTAGTGAAGGTGTCAGTAGGACAGGTTTCCCCAGCTAGCCCCGTGCATCCAGGGGGATGATTGGACTGGGTGGCTCTTGGTGGGGCTTCACATGGTCTCCAGTTGGATTTCAACCTGGAATGTGCCCCAGGAGCAAAGCATGAAGGTGCTGGGGGGTGTCACCCCCAGGGACAGCCCTAAATCAGGGCTCCAGGAGGGTTTTTTCCCCTTCATGTGCCCACCTCCACCCAGCAAAGCCCCACAGGTTTATTGTGGTGGAGGTGTCTCCATCTGCAGAGGCTTTTCTGCCGTGCAACACGCTCGGCGTGGGAGGCACGCTGTCGTATCCAGGGTGCCTGAAGTAGCTGCAGCCAATTTTATCGTGGAAGTGAGGAGATGATTGCAATCAATAATCAATCAAACCACTTGTGACAGTAATCATACATCACTTTTCGACGCCGTTCCCCTGCGCTGCTGTTCGAAATTGTAGATGCTGCTCTTTAAGCAGATTTGCTTCCCCGCAATTTTCTTTGTGCGCTGGGAAATGCCATTGGTCCCAAACTTTGAGGCAAAGTTGTCAGCGTTTCGGAGTGGCATTTAAGGACAGAACAACAAAGAATGGTTCCTGCACGTCCCTGCACACGATTAATCCCAGTCTTCGACGAGGAATTCTGCAGAGGAGCAGGATTAAAACGGTCACACACATCCATCCGTATGGAAAGTCGCTGAGGTCTTCTGGGCCCCGGTGTTTATCTTGGAGTCTAGGCAAGGAAACTGCCACGTGTCACAGCAACCCTGCGAAACGTGGCATCTGGTCTTCTCTGTGTTGTCCCTCCAGCTGCAGGAAGAAATGAGCACTGGGGTTTTGTTGCTCTGCTTTGGTCTGCTGGTAATGAGGCTGGATGGTGAACATGCTTGTGTCTTCTTCGTAGACTGGGATGTTATAATACATCAAAGCTTGGGGAAGAGCGGCTGGAAAGCTGCCTGGAGGAGAAGGACCTGGGGGTGTTGGTTGACAGCGACTGAACATGAGCCAGCAGGGGCCCAGGTGGCCAAGAAGGCCAATGGCATCTTGGCTTGGATCAGAAACGGCGAGACCAGCAGGTCCAGGGAGGTTCTTCTCCCTCTGGACTCGGCACTGGTGAGACCGCTCCTCGAATCCTGTGTTCAGTTTTGGTCTTTCTTTACAAGAAAGACCTTGAGGTCCTGGAGCACGTCTGGAGAAGGACAGAGCTGGGGAATGGGCTGGAGAACAAGTCTTAGGAGGAGTGGCTGAGGGACCTGGGTTTGTTTAGTCTGGAGAAAAGGAGGCTGAGGGGACACCTTTTCACTGTCTCCAACTGCCTGAAAGGAGGTTGTAGCGAGGTGGGTGTTGGTCTCTTCTCTCAAGAGACAGGCGATGGGACAAGAGGGAACGGCCTCAAGATGCGCCAGGGCAGGTTCAGATTGGACATTAGGAAAAATTTCTTCAGAGAAAGGGTTCTCAGGCCCTGGCAGAGGCTGCCCAGGGTGGTTGTGGAGTCCTCATCCCTGCAGGAATTTAAAAACCAGGGAAATCAAGTGCTTAGGGATCTAATTTAGTAGCGCACAGGTATGGTTGGACTTGATGATCTCAAAGGTCTTTTCCAACGTAGCGATTCTCTGATTCAATGGGGGCAGCTTTTTCCTTTCATAGCTGGCATTCGATGGCCTCAGTTGACCATTGGGATTTGTACTCTGGACCATCACTGGAAAAAAAACAAGTGCCATGTCAGAAAGTTGTGTTCTGATCTAGCCTCCTGGGTTCACGTGAGTTTTGCATCCCAAGCCAATCCTCGCTGGATTTGAAATGCCAAGTGTTTGATGTTTATTCAGACTTGATTACGGTGGAAAATTTCAAGGCAAATCTGTGCAGCCTTCTCAGACCTGAGACGTGGTCACAGTAAAAAGGTGAGGAAATCGTTTTTCTCCTTCGGAATAGCTAAAAAGCATCCTAAGGTCACATCCTTTTAAAAAGTTTGCAGATGAAAAGGGGCACCGCTGAAAATATAAACTTGACATTCATTATTAATTACCCCTATTTTTTATTTATTCGTACACCACCACACATTCCATACAAATGAAAACCTTCCCCTTAGGAGTCCCAGGGTGCCTTAGAGATGTGCATGCACCATCACACACAGAATGGAGACATGAAAAAAAGCCTCGGAAGATGAATTTATACAAAAAGGTCATGAGGTTATGCAGTGTCACCTTGCCTCTCTGCTGTGGTTTCCTTTCTGTGAAACGTGTCCGCTTTGGATGGGGCTTGGAGCAACCGGATCCAGTGGGAGGTGTCCCTGCCCGCAGCAGCAGGGTTAGCTCTGAATGGGCTTTACGATCCCTTCAATCCCAAGCTGTTCTATGATTCGATTCTTCTGTGCCTCCTGTTGCTTCAGAACGATGGAAGAATGAACATTTTCAAAGATGCTTAAGAAATGAATATGAATTAATAAGAATTCTTCAAACTTGAAACTCCCATCCCTAGGTTTTATTGGGTGCTGTGAACATGAGAGCTCACAAAAAAAAACAAACATATGTCAATCTTCTTATTTTCCTTCTGCTCTTGGCTATCCAAGACACCAGGAACTCAGATATTACCACCCAGCCCACCTTCCCAGGGTTTTCTCTTTATACTGTTAATTGGTGTTTGTCTTCATCGCTTAGAGAGTTTCTATGGTAAAGTAGATATACTCAGAAATTAAGGAAATGTTAGGCTGATCATAACCAGAGTCCCTGGATGCTCAAATTGCAATTAAACCCTCTGAAATGAAGTTTCCTTTGTGCCTGCTGTGAAGTAAGTGGAGTTCCTCATAACCTCTGTATCGCCTGTGGGCAATGACGCAGGTAGCAGAAGCTTTGTCCCCTGTGGACGCCTGCTGGGACTTGCACCTCTGAGTTGTCTTGGGGGGCTGTTCGAGGCAGATTTGACCTGAAACACTCCCAGTCCTCGGCTTGGAAGAGTTTAGAAACTCCTGTTCCTCTGTTTGGTTTAGGGAAGCAACAGCGAGAAAGGGGAGGAGGTGGAGAGCCTTCCAAAGGAGCCACTTTGCAGGATCACCTGCCTCTTAAAAGCCGCAGTGACGTAAAATGTCATCAATTTTAAACCATTTCATAGAACAACCAGGTTGGAAGAGACCCACCGGCTCATCGAGTCCATCCATTCAAAACTTCTAGGTTTTCAACCTAATACAACTTTCTATTTATATATTTCGAAGTTCTTACAAGCGTGTTCCTTGTGTGAGCGAGATGCGGTTTCGTGATGTGTGGACGATGCCAGGCAGGTTGATTCTTGGGGACTGGTGGAAATGATGGCTAGCTGAGTCCTGGCTGAGGCTCTCGGGCTCTTCTCCAGGGCCTGGGTTGCGTTCAGGTGTCTGGTTTTGGTTGCTGATCTGATCATCTGTGGTTTTCAAAGACTTCGATGTTGGAAAATATATATACCTAGTTGCGCTTCTGAAGTCCTACAGGTCAGTTGGATGAGAGAACGGAACCAGGGGACAAGGGGGAAAGATTGAGTAATGATTTTAAGATATATATGAGATAAGTAAAAAAAAGAAAGTCTGTTCAGATTCCTGGTGCCCCTTGACTTGCAGGTCTCGGTCATAGAACCGTAGAACCGTAGAACCGTAGAACCGTAGAACCGTAGAATCATAGAATCATAGAATCATAGAATCGTAGAACCATAGAATCATAGAATCATAGAATCATAGAACCATAGAATCATAGAATCGTAGACTCGTAGAGTAGTTTTGAACCCCTCCAGGGATGGGGCAGCCACCACTGCTCTGGGAAACACGAGCCAGGGCCTCCCCACCCTCACGGAAGAATATTTCTTCCCAAGATCTCATCTCAATCTCCCCTCTCTCAGATTAAAACCGTTCCCCCTCATCCTATCCCCGCAGTCCCTGACAAAGCACCTCTCCTCAGATTTCCTGGATCACCTTTCAGCAATGGGAACTGCTCTGATGTTTCCCCAGAGCCTTCTCTTCTCCGGGCTGGACAAGCCCTGCTCTCGACTCGTTCTCCACTCAGCCTGGATTTGTGCTTGGGGTTGCCAAATCCCATGTGGAGGACCTTTCACTTGGCCTCATTGAGCTTCATGAGATTTGCCCTCCAGCCTCTCCAGGTTCTTCTGGATGGCGTCTCTTCCCTCCAGCACATCAACCATGCCACAGATTTCGGTATCACCAGCAAAACTGCTGAGGGTGCCCTCAATCCCACTGCCCATGTCCATGATAAAGACGCTATATAACACCAGTCCCAATCCTGACCCGTGGCGAACGTCACATTTTACTGGTCTCCACTTGGACACCGAGACATCGAACATGACTCTGAGTGTGACCATCCCTCCAATTCCTCATCCACCAAGCGGTCCATCCATCAAATCCGTGTCTCTCCCATGGATCGACCTGAATGTCGTGCAAGACAGTGTCAAACGCTTCACCCACGTTCTCAAGCGAGTTTTTAAGGAAGTATTTTCCCGTTGACTTGTGTTTTGACTTACTGTGCCACACGAGCAGGGTGTGATTTTAATTAACTGGCTGCTGGGATCCTTCAGTCCAAGGTACTGCTGTAATTAAATGTTATTTGCAATTGTCTGCCCTCTTTTTTTTTTCATTTGCATTGCAAAAGGATGATTTGGAACAGAGTCTTCCTTTTCAATAATGGATATAGCAGCGGTGACGGCTTCTCAGACACTTGAGTTTCCATGCTCAGTGAGCTGAGGAATCGCTGGAAACGACAGCTGAGAGTAAGGAGAGTTTTGCCACCCGTTTCCTAATAGAGCAGGAGGGTAGGACCGGTCTCAAACTGAGTCCACAAGGGAGATGTTTGCAGAAGAAAAGGAGTTTCCAAGGAGTGGAGAAGTGAGGCTCATCCATCCCACAGCCCAGTGCTGTATCCCGATCCGTTCACCCTCAGCCGTTGAAAAATTCAGAGCACATTACGACTTCGAAACCTTCCCGGTGTCTTACACCTTCTTCCACCCACCCCTAAGTCACTTATTTATTCAGGTGTGAACTCCGCTCCGTGATTTATTATTTGTCCTTTGATTTGATTTTGATTAAAGCCGTAATATCACTATTTAAAGGAAATCAAATCAGTATTGCAATTCTGCAATAAATCATGAGTCTCCATAGGTGGTTTTGGGTTTTTTTGCTGGTCTCTCTCCCCCACTTCCCATCATGTCATAAAAGAGCCTTCCACGAGTGCTTGTTTTCATGAAAAACATTGATCTTCTGTCTTGCATGTGTGAATGAGGTTATTTTTATTAATGCATTACCTAAAGATGGGCCCAGCTGCCTCATCTTTTTTGTTGTTTTTGTTATTTTAATCTTTTGCATTCATGTAGGAATTTCCAGCGAAGGATTTCCAGGTGCTTTCGGAGCACAGACATGCTCAGCCTTACGGGAATCTAGGAAGGAGGAGAGGTAGAGGAGAAGGCTGGTCTCCCCTTGTTTTCATGGGATACAGAGAACCCTGGGTTTTCACTAGCCAGAAGGACCGATTCAACTCCTGATACAGACTTTCTGATTTCAGAAGGCACCGAAAATATCTGTAAGACATCCAGGGCTTGAAGAAGCCTCCAGGAAAGCTGTGGAGGGGCTCTAGCTCAGGGCGTGCAGGGATAGGAGGAGTGGGAATGCTTTTAATCTGAAAGAGAGGAGATGGAGATGAGACCTTAGGAAGAAACGTTCTGCTGGAAGGGTTGCGAGACCCCGGCGCCGGTTGCCCTGAGAAGTTGTGGATGTCCCATCCCGGTCTTTTCATCAACTGGATGCATCCAGTTGAGTACAGAACGAGGGCTCCTGGGACGGTGGGCTGGGTCTGTGCTGCGGGCAAGAGGGAGAATCGCAGCGTGAGCAGCAAGAGGGCTTCAGCATTCCTCGGTTTCTCTCTAGACCCCACGCTATGACCTGCTTTCCTCCCAAAGAATAAAACATGAGAAAGGTGCGTCCCCATGGTGTTAGCCGGTGCCTCTTTCTCCATCCTCTGTGCACCCACTCCCACCTCCTCACTTCCAGCTTTGCTGCTGGGTGTCCAGGGAGGATTTTGTGGAGGAGGAGGTCTCTGATACCTGTCAGGGAAGATTTTGGGTCTTTTCTCTTCCAGCTTTCCTTTGAGGATGGAGCTCGAGGGCCAACACACTCATACCAGAGTCCTCCTGTACTCTCTACGTAGTCAAAGAGAACCTCATGCACCTGCATGGCTCTGGTCATCCCCACACCTGGTCACTACTCTAATTTCTGCACCCCCAGACACCAGGACACCCCCAAACTCAGCTGAGGGCACAGGTTCATGCTCAGGGTCCACGCTAATCCTCAATTTCTCCATGAAAAAACCTACGCTTGTTAGCAACATGGGCTGATCAAGGGCAGGAGTGGGACAGGCATGAGTCTGCTGATGGCTTCAGCTCCTCCTTGGAGAAAAGGAGGCTGAGGGGAGAGCTTCTTGCTCTCTGCAGGTCCCTGAAAGGAGGTCGTAGCAAGGTGGGTGTTGGTCTCTTCTCCCAAGTGACAGGACAACAGGGAATGGCTGGGAAAGAACCAAGTGACGTGACCTTTTAAACTTCTTATGTTTTCTATGTGCACATAGTTGACGGAGCCAACTCTCTGCTTTTTTTCCATCTGTGGATGGAAAATTTTTCCATCTGTGGATGGAAAGCGGCTCTTCTGCCCAGGAGATGAGGCAACTTGCATTAGCTGGCAAACAGCTTTGTGTTGAGTGGCCGAGTTTGCTGCAAGAAGAATTCCTTTCATCCCGTAAACACCGACGCGCCTCTATTTTTGCCGGGGAAGTTGGAAATGGATGACATCTACAGCATTCATTGTGCACAGCAAGGCTGCTGCAGACTGACAATGCTTTGGATGTCAGGATCTGCAGGGAGGAGGGTCCATCCCTTTCCCCTGGGATGTGAAGCAAGGCTAGGGACACTCAGAAAAGAGAATCCACACTTTTGGTATGCGTTGATTGGAGGCTGGAGTGGTGTAGAGGAGGAAGAATATTTTCTGTGGGGTCAGACGCTGCAGTCTCTAGGCACGTCTTTTTTTTTCCTGCTGCTCTCTGTGGTTGGCTTTTTATTCCCCCTTTTTTCCCCAGAGACGTATGTGTCTGCTTGCTGCCTGACACCCTTAACCATTTCAGACCTTTCTTTTCTCTGCTTCTTTCTCCTTTGCATTTTATAGTATCCTTCTCTTTCTTCTGTCACTTACTGTCCCCTGAGACTCTCGGGATCCCCCGTTAGGTACCTTCAGCAAAGGAAGCTTTCTGACAGCTAGTCTGAGTTGTCTCAACGGTGTGATATAAAAAAAAGAAGAGATAATAGCTCGTTTTCTCCCATTTTCAGATAATTTCCTTTGGCATTTCCTTCCTCTTTTCTCTTCACCCCTTCATTTCAAGATGTTCGTCTCCTGCTGAAGTCCCCCCACTGTGATAAGCTCAGGTTGTCATGTGGGTAATGCGTGTCTCCCGGCCAGTCAGTGCCGTACGCCTTGTCTCTGCTTCTTCCTCCACTTCCATAGAATCATAAAATCGTAGAATCACCAGGTTGGAAGAGACCCACTGGATCATCGAGTCCAACCATTCCCATCAATCACTAACCCATGAGCCTCAGCACCTCGTCCACCTGTCCCTTAAACCCCTCCAGGGAAGGTGACTCAACCCCCTCCCTGTTCAGCCTGTTCCAGTGCCCAATGACCCTTTCCATGAAAATTTTTTCTTAATGTCCAACCTAAACCTCCCCTGGTGGAGCTTGAGGCCATTTCCTCTCGTCCTGTCCCCTGTCCCTTGGGAGAAGAACCCAGCTCCCTCCTCTCCACAACCTCCATTCAGGTAGCTGGAGAGAGCAATGAGGTCTCCTCTCAGCCTTTCCCCCTTCATTTAAGGGGTGGATGAGAAAAAAACAATTTTCACTGTATTTTATTTAATTCCCTTCATCACAGAAGTATTTCTCTTAAAGCAAGAAATGGTCCAGCATTCCGCATCCTTCTCACATCGGTTGCTTTAAGTAAGAAAACATCCTTCATGATGTCTATCTTCTCACCTCCAAGCCTTCAAAATGCTTCTCATCTCAGGTTGCTCAAAGTCTATAGGACCCAATTTAAGGATTGTGGTTTCCTTTTCAAACTTACTGGAGAGAAAACCCAAGGACTGAAAAATTTTGTAGTTGCTAAGTTAACTGAGTGAGTTAACTTAGTTAACTAATTAACTAGTTAACTAATTTTGTAGTTGCTAAGCGAGATGCACACATCTCACCGTGTATGACTGCTGGTATGGTTTTCCAGAATTTTCTCCAGCAACCTTTAAAGGTGATGATCCAAAAATTTGGATTTTAAGTTTGTTATAAGTGAGCATGAAAATCCCTCCTGCCTGCACGTCTGGAATTCTTGGACCAATTCTTCAGACCAAGGAGAAGATCACGCAAAAGTAAATTTTGGGCTGATACCCTCGGCAACCTCCTTCCCCTACTTTGTAGATACTCTGATGATTGGACTTGATGATCTCAGAGGTCTTCTCCCACCTTAATGATTCTATGAACTTATTTTTTTTTTAAACTGATTATTCATACCTTATTTGAGACTCAGTTTAAACAAAGCTTTCCTGGGAGTTATAGATACAGGGGTTGCTGGAGGAAAATAAACGCCTACGATTCCAGTGGATGATCTGGAGGGAAGATAAAGTCCTCAATTAAATTTAGCGAGCAAGGTTTTTCTTTCTCTGCGAATTATTTTACCCCTTCAGGAAATATTTTTTCTCCGTGTTTAGCTTATCACATTAGGTAAGATGATTAGCTGAAACTGGAATTTGTTTCCTATAGAGTTGAGAGCCAGGATTCTGAGTGACAATACGTAGGAACTCAAAAATAGCACTAAAAATGGATTCAGAAAAAGGAATATAAAAACCATTAATTTAGACTAGACCTTAGGAAGAAATTCTTCACAATGAGGGTGGTGAGTCTTGTACCTCTTCCATTAAGTTATTTGGAGCTTTACCATACAGGCTGAGAGAGTCTTCTCCAGGCTCTGGGGTGACCTTAGAGCATCTTCCAGTACTGAAAGGGGCTCCAGGACATCTAGGGAGGGGCTTTTGATCAGGGAGGGCAGGGATAGGATGAGGGAGAAGAGTTTTGAGCTGAAAGAGGGGAGATTGAGATGAGATCTTAGGGAGAAATTCTTGATGCTGAGGGTGATGAGGCCCTGGCTTAGGTTTCCCAGAGCAGTGGTGGCTGCCCCATCCCTGGAGGGGTTCAAGGCCAGGTTGGATGCGGCTTGGAGCCCCTGATCCAGTGGAACTGGATGGTCTTTGAGGTCCTTTGAGGTCCCCTTCAATTCCAACTACTCTGTGATTTTATACATGCTACATTTAAGTCCAGTGGAGAATGTTCACCGCCTTATGGGTTCAAGCAATATGTTAGCTGGGCGGAATGATTTGTTTAAACTCCTTAGAAG
Organism: Phaenicophaeus curvirostris; assembly: GCF_032191515.1. Taxonomy (NCBI): domain Eukaryota; kingdom Metazoa; phylum Chordata; class Aves; order Cuculiformes; family Cuculidae; genus Phaenicophaeus; species Phaenicophaeus curvirostris. The sequence goes on from NC_091431.1 coordinate 75,726,738, forward strand.
TTACAAATATTTCTGGTTTTACCCTCGTTATTCAAGTTCACTTTCCATTCTCTCACCGCCGTTGCCCAAAGGAGTCGGCATTGCCAGGAGGAGACTTAGGAGTGGATGTTGCAAAGTCCGGGGAGCCCTCAGGTGACTCCCTCACTCACAAATCCTTCCAAACCCGAGAGATCGTGGCTGGTGCTTCCTCTGTCACCACAATCCTTTTCTTTGTCTGTTTTACGGTACAGAAGTGTTCTTTTTTTTATGATTCTATTATGCAAAATGCTGTGCAGCCGGGTGATTGAAAGCTCTTGGCGTGCAATCATCTTGTCACACAGGATGATTTCTCGAAGATGGGCAGCACAAGGGGGTCTCGTGAAGGTCCTTCTTGATGGGCGACTAGGACCATTCTTTCTGCAGTAACTGTTGAGTTCTGTGCATTGAGCAAGTGATTCTGGAGTTCACTATATAAATTGATTATAACACTTGGTAGAAGGACAGGGTTATACAACTTTTCTCACAAAACAACAGTGGCTGGAGTTCAGTCCGGAGCGACTTGGATCTGATTATAACGTGGTTTGGCTTTTGAAATTCTGGCTTTTGATGGTTGCATAAAAAATCATATTCGGTTCCACCCTCTAATTGTGTAGCTGATCTATTTTTCATCTTCTTTTTTGCACTGGGTTTCCTTCCTGAACATTAAAGTTTAACAGGTTATACCCCTTTTGTCTTGGAGAATTAGCAACACGTAGAAAGAATGAGGAGGAGGATTGTAGCTCAATAAGCGCTATACTGACTGTTACAGACTTATCATTGAGCCTTATCAGTTAAAACATTTTTTCAGGGGTTTTCGAGAAGCTTAGGCTAACTTGACATCTTGGACTCTGCGAATTTAATTCCTGTTTATCAAATATTTTTATTTAATCCAATTCGTGGAATATTATGAGTTAATGATGAACCTCTAATTGTAGACCAACTAGTTCAAGTGAGAAGTAATTGCACATCCTTTCCATTAGATTTTTAATTGTGCTTTTCGGATAGTCCGTCCTGATGATAAATTAAATAAATTACATCGAAATCCCTGATAGTTTTGCCTGGTGACGTGAAATGCGGTTACATGTGCAATAAGAGAGTTCCCCTACCAGGAACGAAGCGCAATAAGAAGTAAAAGTTTAATTTTAAGTTGTACGGAATCTCGTTGCTTCTGCATGAAATATTAATGGCAAAGAAGCAGTAAACAATGCTCTCCCTTGATATTTCCGAGGAAAATGTCTCTCTGAGTTTATTGATTCTTTGTACTGTAACGATGTAGAAAAATCATTAATCATAGAATCAGGGAGTGCTTTGGATTGAAAGGGATGTTAAAGCCCATCCAGTCCCACCTCCTGCCATGGGCAGGGACACCTCCCACGGGATCAGGGGCTCCAAGCCCCATCCAACCTGGCCTCGAACCCCTCCAGGGATGGGGCAGCCACCCCTGCTCTGGGCAACCTAAGCCAGGGTCTCATCTCCCTCAGCATCAAGAATTTCTCCCTAAGATCTCATCTCAATCTCCCCTCTTTCAGCTTCAAGCCATTCCCCCTCATCCTCTCCCCACACCTCCTGGTCAGGAGCTCCTCCCCAGCTTTCCTGGAGCCCCTTTCTGTACTGGAAGCTGCTCTAAGTTCTCTCCGGAGCCTTCTCTTTTCCAGGCTGAACAAACCCAACTCTCTCAGTCTGCCTTTCCATGGGAGATGCTCCAGCCTTTGGATCATCTTTGTGGCCTCCTCTGGATCCGCTTCAGCAGATCCGTGTCCTTTTTGGGACTCCAGGACACAACGCTCTACTAATTCCTCCGTAGTGCAAGTTATAATGACCATATCATCCCAGAAACATATTAAGAATCCCTACATAATCTTACATCTTAGAAAGCTTTTCATTTTTTAAAAGGTTTTCCTGAGATGGAAATTGAATTTTAGTAGATCTAAACGCTTAGAAAATTCCTTCCAAAGCAATAAAGCATCTTTCATTTTTGATAGGAACGGTTGGACTCGATGATCCGGTGGGTCTCTTCCAACCTGGTTGTTCTGTGATTCTGTAATTCCGTGTATGCAGGTGGTAGAGCTGTGTTGAGTTCGTGGGCGCAACAACATGGGTCAAACTGGGCCCCCACTCTCATTTTCCGTTTTCATTGTGTTTCTCGTTGAAAAACACCCTCTCCAACTTAGCAGAAGGTTTTCTGCAGGCATCTTTCTGCTTTCCGCTGGAAAGCAAACAACTCTACTGAGAAATGTCAGCAATAATTGGAAGCTAAAGGAAAGGTAAGGTTGCCCACGGCATTGCTTGACTTCAATTGATCCGAAAACTTTCCTGTATTTCCAGATTTGAAACTGATCCAAGATGTATTTATCACGTTACAGATAAAAGAGTCCAAAGCTACAATTATCTGATTCCTATACGGTTGAATTTAGGGGTTATTATGAGTGACTGGCTAAAATGGAAAGGAAAGTTGGGATGAAAGTCATTGAAATTGCTTTTCTGCTCTTTGTTGTGCTGTGGATTTAAACTGTTGGCACTTCAGCTTCCCCGGTGTAACGGGGCCAACGTTTTCCTAAAAACACTGATTTAAAAGAAAACAAACCCCTAAAAGCTGCTACGGAGGATGCGGCTGCGCTGATTTTCAGCAGGAATTGCTGAGTCTTGTAGGGACAAACATTTCCTGCAGGTGGTCTCAGCAAGGGTTAACGTTGCATTCACCATCAGGAGTTTTCACCAGCATTTCTGCTTAATAGGTTATGACATGAAGGCTAATTATATACAGTATGTGTTATCAATTAGTGACTAGTTAGGAAAGATCAATTGGAGGAGCGCGATCTTTTCCAGGGACGCACGTGAAGGGTCGTGCTCGCACGGGGAGAACTCTGCATACTGTAATCTACCATTAATCCCTTCGCCCTAGAGTATAAATAATGCGTGTCACTGATCCAATTAGCATCTGTACGTTCTTAAATCATAGATTCCTGGAATGTTTTGGGTTGGAAGGGACCTCAAAGGCCATCCAGTGCCACCTCCTGCCACGGGCAGGGACACCTCCCACGGGATTTGGTTGTTCCAAGCCCCATCCAACCTGGCCTTGAACCCCTCCAGGGATGGGGCAGCCACCCCTGCTCTGGGAACGGCTGAGGGAGGTGGGGAGATTGCGGTGAGGTGGATGTTGGTCTCTTCTCCCAAGTAACAAGTGATGGGATGAGAGGAACTGGGCTCAAGTTGCGCCACGAGAGGATTAGATTGGATACGATTTAAAATCTCTTTTTCCTGGAAGAGCGGTGAAGCCCTGGAAGAGGCTGCCCAGGGTAGGGTAGAGTCTCCATTCCTGGAGAGGTTCAAAATCATGTAGATGTGGCACTTCAGGACAAGGTTTAGTGCCTAAGGTGGTGCTAGACTGATGGTTAGACTTGATTATCTCACTGGTCGTTTCCAACCTCAGTGATTCTATGATTCTATAATGCATTCCTCCTAATTCAGGCTGCTTTTTGGACCTCAGCTTCTCCAGTCCTAACGAAGCACCTTGGCCACAATGGTTAATTTCAGATTTTACGGAAGCCTACTTTCCCTTAAAGCACGTCTTGGACAGATTACATTATATTTTGATTCTTTTTTTTTTCTTTCCTGAAGCAAAATGGTTTTCTTCTTTTTTTTTTTGTTGATTTTTTTTTTTAAATTGAAAACTCTTTCGGAGATAATAAAATCCTTTCTTCTCCACTTTCCCCAAGGCTTCTGGGGAGTATCAATAATGGTCATATCAGCTTGCAACTATTACAGCCTGGTTCTGAAATTAATTACAGGCACAGAAAGGTAGCACCGGTATTTTACAGAGGAAAAATACACCTTTAAAGCCAATAGAAGCAGTGTGGAGGGTGATGTGAAAATCAAGTTCCACAAGTAAAATCATATTGGCTGCAGCAGAATTCATAACATCTGTAAGGTTTCCAAGTCAATTTAGTTTCTTAGCAGTAATTCTTTCCAACATCTTCTTTTTTTTTCCCTTAGCACCATTTCGACTCGTACGCCACCTTCTTCATAAATTGTTAGGCACAGCAATAGTTTCTAAAAATCTGAAATGTGGAAGAGCTCAAGAATCTCAGGGAGTGAATTATAAAACCGGACAGATTTAGGTTTAACAAGAAGCCTCATGGAAATAAATCGACTCCACCAAGTCAGTGCTTTCCTGGATTTAGAATATTTCAACACTATAAAACTTTCAGAACTCCGGAGCGCCGGGAATAGGGGATGAATTCACTGCAACAACTCTGTTGCTTTTTTTTTTTCCGTCATGGTTCACTGTGTTTAAAAATACAAACTGGTAGTCAGTCATCTCGTCCTTCGCTGTCAAGAGGTAAGCTAAATTTTTTTTTTCTCTTGTGATGCAGGCTGTAAGAGAGTAGACAATGCATCACTGAAGAGCCACGGTTTACTGACAGTCTACCCACCCCTGTTGGAACGGTTTTACTGGCAAATACGCCACCTTTCCGATGAGTAAATCAAGGTGAATCTCTTCGCGATAGAAACAGGCTTCCTTGGGTGGCAACGGAAGATATTTGTGCCCGGGCTGCACTGTCTCTGCCTCTCTCTCCTGCGTTTTTCATCTTAGCCACCCTCACCATGTGGTATCAACATAGAATCACAGAGTCCTTGAGGCTAAAAAGGCCTCTGAGCTCATCCAGTCCAACCGTCAGCCCAACAACACCGTGACTACAGGCTGCTGACCCGTGTCCCCAAGTGCCACGGGCGTATGTTTTTTGAACATCCTTGGGCGCGGCCTCTTCCAATGCTTCGAGAAGAGCCCAGCACCCACCTCACCACAACCACCTTCCCAGGAGCTGCAGAGAGCGATGAGGTCTCCCCTCAGCCTCCTCTTCTCCACAATAAACCACCCCGGTTCCCTCAGCCGCTCTCCATAACCCTTGTTCTCCAGCCCCTTCCCCAGCTCCGTTCCCTTCTCTGGACACTCTCCAGCCCCTCAATGTCTTTCCTCTAGCGAGGGGTCCAAAATTGAACTCAGAATCCGAGGTGACCTCGAGGTGACCTACCTGGACCTCTTCTTCTTTAGTCAAAGAGAAGTTTTCCCCTCTTAGGCACTGAGTATCTTAAATAAAGCCGATAATGGAAGCAGGACTCGGGTCTCTGCCAGAAGGACAGAGCTTTGATTGCTGTGCAGTTGTCCAGTTTCTCGTCGAGGTATCCTGACACAGAATATTCTGCACCAAGTAGTCTCGGCTCTGCTGTCTTTGGAAGCGGGAGATAACAAGCCAGCATTCCTGTGGGCTAAGGGAATTAATTCCAATATTTCTGAAACGAGAACGGAATTTCTAACTAGCAGGCTACGCCACGAACAATGGGCACTTCTGTGAGGGAAGCAAGCAAGCAACCATAATCCTAACGAATTCTAGCAAACAATTTTGGCTACACAATGCCTGCTAAATTGCTACGGTTGGGAGCTACAGCTACTTCAGATGTTGCCAGGAATCATAGAATAGAATCATAGAACGGTTTGGATTGGAGGGCACCTCAAAGATCATCCAGTTCCACCCTCCTGCCATGGGCAGGGACACCTCCCACTGGATCAGGGGCTCCAAGCCCCATCCAACCTGGCCTTGAACCCCTCCAGGGATGGGGCAGCCACAGCTTCTCTGGGCAACCTCCTCAACATCACAGGAAAATATTTCTTCTTAGGATCTCCTCTCCATCTCCCCTCTTTCAGCTTCAAGTCATTCCCCCTCATCCTATCACTCCAGACCCTTGTAAATAGCCCCTCTGCAGCTTTCCTGGAGCCCCTTTCAGCGCTGGAACCTGCCTTAAGGTCTCCCTGCAGCCTTCTCTTCTCCAGGCTGGACAACCCCAACTCCCTCACCCTGTCCTCAGAGCAGAGCTGCTCCAGCCCTCACATCATCATCGTGGCCTCCTCTGGACTCACTGGAGCATTTGGGAAGACATAGACCTGTTTTCTTTGCTAACGACCAACTTGGGTAGAGCTGGAGGTGTTGTAGACATCACAGAACCTGCTGCAGCTGCTCATCCTGCGCTGAAATGCAGAGTTACGGGAAACATCATGTGAGGGTTGAGAACCAGTAGAGTCAACGCTACTTTGGGTTACTGCGGTTACCAAAAGCTCACATCCAGTGACCTGAAGACTTGACTCTGCCTCCTGAGTGCTTCTAATAGAAGTGAAAGGGAGAGTAAGTCGTTACTAGTTCTGTAGCCAGCCGTAAATTCAGGATGGCTGTAAGATGGCCAGAAATTTGATCCGATTAGAAAGCCTCTCTAGGTCAGTAGCCTGTCTCTTGGAATTGGAAGCAGTGGAAAATTAAAGAAGAGACAGGTTTTGAGTGGTCTTGCCTTGGCAATTCCTCCTTCATTTGGCAGTTGACAGGCAGGAACTGACACAGCTAAATGCTCCTTTCAATCTGTCATGTTCAATAGCACCATCAGATCTTCCCTCTGAATTTGTCTCATCCCTTCCTGAATCATTTGGCTCCATAACATCTCCAGTTTAGAGTTCCAGAATTTAATTATGTGTTGCACATACCAATTATTGTTGATTTGTTTGAAAAAGTCAGCATTGATTTCACCGGGACCTCTCAGTTCTTCTGGTCACGACACGATGAGTAATCATTCCATTTAACTTCCCTGAACCACTGATGGTTTTATAAGTCTCCAGTAGATCCTTCCACACCACGGTCTCTCTTCCAAGGAGTCCCAGGCCCTCCTGAGAGTGAAAGCAACACCATATCTCATGTCATTCCCATCACCCACTTCTAATTTTACAGAAGGTCAGGTTGTTCTTGTATCAGTAGCTGCTTCGGAGGCAACATCAGTCATTAAAAGCATCTTGAAATTCTTCCTGCCTTATTAAATAATCTCGATCTTTCGCATTCAGATAAGAATTTCTAAGTGACTTATCTTGACCTTGCTGCTCTGTTGGCTTTGTCAAACGAAAGATAAGGGCCTTTGTTGAAGCGGCATCTTCTGCAGCAAAAGAAAAGTAAGATTTACTGTTGAAGCTGTCCTGTTGGTTTTGTCTTAGTGGTTCCAGAAGCTCTATATGTGACACGCTGAGAGTTGGGGTTGTTCAGCCTGGAGAGGAGAAGGCTTTGGAGATAACTTAGAGCAGCTTCCAGTGCTGAAAGGGGCTCCAGGAAAGCTGGGGAGGGGCTCTGGATCAGAGAGTGCAGGAGCAGGATGAGGGGAACTGTTTTAAGGTGAAAAAGAAGAGATTGAGATCTTAAGAATAAACATTTTGCTGTGAGGGAGGAGAGTCCCTGGCCCAGGTTGCCCAGAGCAGGGGTGGCTGCCCCATCCCTGGAGGGGTTCAAGGCCAGGTTGGATGGGGGTTGAGTGCTTTTCTCAACACAGTTATTAAGTTAACATTCAGTAAAGAGTTCTGAAAGAGAGCTTTTCATTTTCTATAGTGTATTTATTTTTATTTCTACAGTGTATTTATTTTACCCTAGCAGAATAAAGCCTCTGCAAAAACAAATGACCCCTGAAATAACATCCACTTAGGAGCTACAAAAACAGAGCTATTGCACAGCTACCAAAGCACACCCAGTGCTTATTCCCATTAGTTTCACCTCTGTATCCGTTCCCAAGTCCTATCCAGCCCTTTTCTAACATCACAGGGAGAAGATGTTGTTAGCATGAATGCATGAACCTGTGGGCATCACTTACAAACCCTGAGATGTGTAAGCGTCACGAGCCGTCTTTCGTTATGAGTGAAGGCGATCCGTGACGAACGTAAATGGCTTGTCCAACGCTGGGCAGGAGATCTGGATCAGAATCTAAAGATTCATAGAATCATAGAATCATAGAATCACCAGGTTGGAAGAGACCCACTGGATCATTGAGTCCAACCATTCCTATCAAACACTAACCCATGTCCCTCAGCACCTCGTCCACCCGTCCCTTAAACCCCTCCAGGGAAGGTGACTCAACCCCCTCCCTGGGCAGCCTCTGCCAGTGCCCAATGACCCTTTCTGTGAAAAATTTTTTCCTAATGTGCAGCCTGAACCTCCCCTGGCAGAGCTTGAGGCCATTCCCTCTCGTCCTGTCCCCTGTCCCTTGGGAGAAGAGCCCAGCTCCCTCCTCTCCACAACCTCCTTTCAGGTAGTTGGAGAGAGCAATGAGGTCTCCCCTCAGCCTCCTCTTCTCCAGGCTAAACACCCCCAGCTCTCTCAGCCGTTCCTCATAAGGCCTGTTCTCCAGCCCCCTCACCAGCTTCGTTGCTCTTCTCTGGACTCGTTCCAGAGCCTCAACATCCTTCTTGTGGTGAGGGGCCCACAACTGAACACAGGATTCGAGGAGCGGTCTCACCAGTGCCGAGTCCAGAGGGAGAAGAACCTCCCTGGACCTGCTGGTCACGCCGTTTCTGATCCAAGCCAAGATGCCCTTGGCCTTCTTGGCCACCTGGGCCCCTGCTGGCTCGTGTTCAGTCGCTGTCAACCAACACCCCCAGGTCCCTCTCCTCCAGGCAGTTTCCAGCCAGACTTCTCCTAGTCTGGAGCTGCTCAGGGTTGTTGTGCCCCAAGCGCAGGACCCGGCGTGTGGCCTTGTTAAACCTCCTGCCATTGGTCTCAGCCCATGGATCCAGCCTGTTCAGATCCCTTTGGAGCCTCCGACCCTCCAGCAGATCCACACTCCCACCCAGCTCAGTGTCATCCACAAACTTGCTAAGGGTGCACTCAATGCCTTCATCCAGATCATTGATGAAGACATTGAACAGGGCTGGACCCAGCCCTGAGCCCTGGGGAACCCCACTTGTCACTGTCTAAAGATTCACAGTCTGAGTTAAGAGGTGATCCCTTACGCTTTGCTCCAATTAAACGATATTTGGTGGTTTTAAGAAAGAAAGAAAAGCAAGTCAGAGAAAAATAGCAGCCTGTGAAGCAGCTTGTGTAGCTCTTTGACAAGTTGACATTAAAAATTGGGTGTTACACCTCCGAGGCTTTCAAGGATAGCTGTGCTTTCTGATTCGGTGCATAGCAGAAATTGTCATTACAAATACTTTACTTAGTTCTCCCTGTTGAAAACCAGTAGGGTCTGGAGAAAAGTCTTGTGAGAAGCAACTGAGGGCCCTGGGGCTCTTTAGCCTGGAGAAGAGGAGGCTGAGGGGCGACTTCATCACTTTCTACAGCTCCGGGGAAGGAGGTTGTGGTGAGGTGAGGGTTGGTCTCCGCTGCCCGGTAACAAGGGATAGAACAAGAGGAGATGGCCTCAAGCTGCACCACGGGAGGTTTAGGTTGGATATTAGGAAGAATGTCTTGATGGTCAGAGTGGTGAAGCCCTGGCAGAGGCTGCCTAGGGCAGTGGTGGAGTCTCCATCAAAGGAGGGTTCAAAAACATGTAGATGTAGCTCTTCGTGACACAGTTTAGTAGGCATGGGGGTGTTGGGTTGATAGCTTGATGACCTCAGAGGTCTTTTCCAACCTCAACGATTCTACGATCCTTGCTGAGGACGTACCCAATCTCACTGTCTATATCATTGATGAAGATATTAAGCAGCTCTGGTCCCCGTACAGACCCCTGAGGGACACCAATCGATTGCAACTCACCCAAGGAATTCTTGATACACAAATAAGGCAGGAATTATCGTTCGGAATTAGTTTGAGGGTGGAAAAATGAAACAAGGCTGCTTCACAAGGAATGAGAGCCATGACCCAACAGAGAAGGGAGCGTGGCCTTTACAAGGGGAGGGGGAATAATGAGGATGTTTCCTGCCGATCTGCAGTTGTGAGTGGTTCCGCGGAGAAAATTAATGGTGAGCGTTACTTCAGAACCTTCCATCACAAGGATGGAACGTGAACCTCTTCAGAAACGTAACCGCTGTGTAAATGCTGGGTTACGTTTGTGTGTTATCCCTGCAGCATTAGAGAATTCCCAATTTCACTGTCCTCTCCGGTGTAAATTTCCATCCCCACCAAGTTTATATCATGCCAAAAAGCCAGGCTGCTACTTTTTTGAGCCAGGAGATGGTCTGAAATCACACAATCAGAGAATGATTTGGGTTGGAAGGTACCTTTAATGGTCCTATCCAGTCCAAACCCCTGCCATGGGCTTGGACACCTCCCTTGCATTGGTGACCATCCGTTATTGCATCCCCTCTCTTAGGTCTGTCCGGGCTTAAGAGGTTATGCTGGATGCATTCCAGAAGTCAAGGCTCCTCTTCCTTCCACACTCATCACTGATGGGACTCCAGCCCTTCAAAAAGAGGAGTTCAATGAATCAAGACGTTCTGGGTCCTGCGCTTGAGTCACAACAACCCCGTGTAGCTCCAGGCTTGGGGAAGAGCGGCTGGAAAACCGCCTGTTGGAGAAGGACCTGGGGGTGTTGGTTGACAGCGACTGAACATGAGCCAGCAGGGGCCCAGGTGGCCAAGAAGGCCAATGGCATCTTGGCTTGGATCAGAAACGGTGTGACCAGCAGGTCCAGGGAGGTTCTTCTCCCTCTGGACTCGGCACTGGTGAGACCGCTCCTCGAATCCTGGGGTCAGTTCTGGGCTCTCACTCTGAGAAAGGCGTTGAGATCCTGGAGCGTGTCCGGAGAAGGGGAACGAGCTGGGGAAGTGCAGGTATTCTGGAAGCATCTGAGGGACCTGAGGCTGTTCAGCCTGGAGAATAGGCTGTGGGGAGACCTCATCTATCTCTGCAACCTCCTTGAAAGGAGGTTGTGGTGAGGTGGGTGCTGGTCTCTTCTCCCAAGTGACAAATAACAGGACGAGGGGAAATGACCTGAAGTTGCACCAGGAGATTTTTAGGCTGGATATTAGGAAAAACTTCTTCACTGACAGACTAGTGAAGCACTGGCACAAGCCACCCAGGGCAGTGGTGGAGTCTCCATCGCTGAAGAGGTTAAAGAATGGCGTGGCTGTGGCACTTTGGGACACGGTGATGGTTGGACTTGATGAGCTTCGAGGTCTTCACCGACACTGACGGGTCTATGATTCGATGAGTGTTTACGGAGACAGAAAAAGTTGGGAAACAGCAAATGAGCACATTGTGGAAGTAATGCAGCGACTCTTACTGTGAGGAGACAGTCAAGAGTGATTATCTGGAGAGAAGTTTGAATCGTGAGTTTTGTTACAGGGTTTTTTCTATAACTTCAGCTTTTAAAATCTGCTTATATACAACTCTCATTGATTCCTGCGAGGGCCTACAATTTCGGTTCGTGCCGCCGCTTCTTTCTGTGAAATGAGTATAATAATATTTCCGTTATCATGGGGTTATTCTGGCATGTCGGGTATAAATAAGAGCATAAATTGAAATAGAAAAGAAAATACTTGTGCCTTAACGTCTTTTGAGTTGTCTGAGAAACTGAGGAGCCCTTTTGAGACGCAGACTTGGAAGACGGCAATTGAAATGATTCATACACAAAAGCTGGTTCTCCCCAAGAGGGAAGGGGCCCTTTGAATGTCTCCTCAACATGAGGAACAGCTGCAGTCCCTGAAGATAGATGGTCACGCTCCAAGAGATGTGGTCAATGGCTCAATGGCCAAGTGGAGACCGGTAACAAGTGACGTTCCTCAGGGGTCGCTAATGGGACTCGTGTTGTTCAACATCTTTAGTGGAGACATGGCCGGTGGGATTGAGGACACGCTCAGCAAATTTGCTGATGACACCAAACTTTGTGGCGCAGTTGAGATGCGGACAGAGAGCAGCCCTGAGGAGAAGGACTTGGGGTGGCGGTGGATGAGAAGCTCAACGTGAGCCAGCAACGTGCGCTCAGGGACCACAAAGCCAACAGTGTCCTGGGTTGCATCCAACTCAGTGGGACAAGCAGGTTGAGGGAGGTGAGATGAGCTGGGGAGGGAAACCTGCCTGGTAAAATTGGGAAATGGTTTGTTTAGTTTGCTGGAGACCAACGGCAGGAGGTTTAACAAGGCCAAATGTCGGGTCCTGCACTTGGGGCACAACAACCCCCCTGCCACGGGCAGGGACACCTCCCACGGGATCAGGGGCTCCAAGCCCCATCCAACCTCCTCACCCTATCACTCCAGACCCTTGGAAAACATCCCTCCCCAGCTTTCCTGGAGGCCCTTTCAGCACTGGAAGCTTCTCTAAGGTTCTCCCCGAAGCCTTCTCTTCTCCAGGCTGAACAACCCCACCTCTCTCAGTCTTTCCTCAGAGCAGAGGGGCTCCAGCCTCCTCTAAGCATGTTCTATCAGTACGGAATCAATCAGCAAGATCTTGATCTTTAAAAATAAAAGGCAGTGTCTTCTACCAGTAGCTGGTGTAAAATCTTCTGCTCCTGTGTTTTCCACAGAAAGCAAACCAAGAAAAAACCCAACTGGAAAAAGAAAGGGGGGGGGGAAATAAAAGGAAGAGAAGCGTAGATTTGGAAGACGAATGTGGCCTGAAGTCTCCTGAAATACCAGCTTAAAATGTTTTTCATTAGGCCCTGACATGAGAGAAATGAATTCACAGGAGCAGAGCCACAGAAGAAACCTATTTCTGCTCCTATCAAACGAATATATAGCATTCTAGAGCTCGAAGAGAGCATAAATCTCTCCAGAAGTGACACCAAAAAACCTGCTGAGCGATTGCAGCTGCTTGTCAGGTCCTGCGGGATCGTGGGGGTGTTTATGAGCACGGAAATACGGGAGACGGTATTCCAGCGTTTCCTAGAAGGGCACGTGAATAATCCTCATTTACAGCTTGTCACTGTCCTAATCTGAAAAGCGAAGCCGGCTCGCCTGGTGTTTAGTCACGCGTCTTAAACGTGCTTTGTGCACCACGTTGCTCTGTTCTACTTAACGATACGCTGCTGAAATCCTACTGTAACCTTAAATCCAGCTCTGAAATCAAAAAGTGATATTCATTTTCCCCCGTTAATAACGCCAATCAATTGGCGCCTTCAGGCAATTATTGACTAATTAAAGACTATCTCAGAGAAGGCAGAAAAAGCATTAGGAGGCTCGCACGTGGCACTAAACCGTTTCATAATATTTGAACAGTGGCGTAAATGGCAGAGCAAATAGAAATTTGCTGGATCTTTTAGCAAGGAAATTGGAGCGCTGGTGACCACACAGAGCAGATCTGTTCGAGAGGGAGACCATGGGGGTTCTTCATCTTCTAAAATCCTCCCACATAGGGGACTGTGCCCCACTTGGATTCCTGTGTCCAGTTCTGGGATCTCCAACAGAAGAAGGAGGTGGGGCTGAACGGAGGGTCGGAGCAGCTCCTGTGTGAGGACAGGCTGAAAGAGTTGGGGTGGTTCAGCCTGGAGAAGGTTGGTTGCTCTTAGGAGCCCTGTGGAGCATCTAAAAGCGTAGCACCTCGTTCGCTTTCTTCTGAAAGTCGTTCAAAACGTTAGATCACAAACCTTCTTCCTAAACATTTTTATATATAAAATAAAACTTTGAAATTGTGAATCTTCATCCAGAAAACCTTCGCTGTGCAAACTCCATCCAAGGTACAACAGAGCCTTGCAAGTCTGGTAAAAACAGATTTTCGGAATTCAGACCTCGAAATCAAACTATCCTGAGTGTATGAGACACAAGGTGACACGCCACTAAAATAAGCATCTCTCTAGTGACCCATCAAGGTGATAGGATGGAAAAAAAGCCTCTACATCCAGAAAATAAACTTAGAACCGTAGAACCATAGAACCATAGAACCATAGAACCGTAGAACCATAGAACCGTAGAACCGTAGAACCATAGAATCTTAGAATCTTAGAATCATAGAATGGTTTGTTGCAGCCAAACCAGGATTCAGATTCCACCTGCCAGGATGAAAACACAGGGGACATTGAGAGCAGAGCAGGATAAATGAAAGGAGCTGTATTTTAATCAGGATACTGGGATGAATTAATTGGAGCAAGGATTAAGAAAAAATGAGTGTGTCGTTCATTAGAGAAATGAAGGCTTGGTGGCTTATTCTCCAGACAGGGAAGGGAATATCTTTCCATTTATTCCAGTGAGATTCTTAAATAATTTCGAATCGGTCAATAAATACCCACAAAGAAGTGCTGCTGCTGAAGGAAACCCTGCCCTCTGGCTAAAAGGATTAAATTCAGCTACGAGCTTTTCCACAGTGACACTGAACAACTCATCCATCTCCTCTTCTTCGCTTCTCGTAGCTGAAGTGAGGGAAATAATTAATTAATAATAATAATATTATTAATTGTGCCTCTGTGCTCAGCACCGGTGAGGCTGCACCTCGAATCCTGGGCTCAGTTTTGGACCCCTCACTCCAAGAAAGACATTGAGGTCCTTGGGCGCATCCAGGAAAGAAGAAACTGGTGAGGGGGCTGGAGAACAAGGCTTGCAAGGAGCAAAACAGGCTCATCAAAGCCTAGATCGTTCCATATCAGTGGAAACCCCCCAACTTCTTGTTGTTCTCCTCCAGTCCTGCAATATTTGGTGCATTTCGCACTAATAACAGTCTGTAACTGTTTGATTTGTAGATCTCCAAGTGCTTTTTGGTGACTGACACGCCATAGAGTTCTCCCTGTATATCTCGGTTGAGGAACTGCCCACTGACTGCAGTTCACGACCCAAATTGAAGTTGATGAAAGTTGATGAAAGCCTCCACAGAGACTCTGGAGACAATTTTGCTTCATTTGGTATTGCGGTAATACGAGGAACTGGATGGTTGTTAGTTCGCAGTCGTTTCACTGGAAAACATTCCTTTAATTCCGGCATGTTTATTTGTTAAAATCCTGCATGGAATTTAAGCTTCGAAGTACAAACGCTTCACCGAGTTCGAGCTGGGATGCTGAAGAGAGCGCTTGGGAGACCAGAAATTAGCATTTATTTTTAAAATTAGATCTTGACAAAGCACTTAATCAAGTTTATTTGCCCTGCCGTGGGCAGGGACACCTCCCACTGGGTCAGGGGCTCCAAGCCCCATCCAACCTGGCCTTGAACCCCTCCAGGGATGGGGCAGCCACCCCTGCTCTGGGCAACCTGGACCAGGACCTCCCTATCCTCAGCATGAAGAATTTCTTCTTCATATCTAATCACTATCTTCCCTCTTCGGTTTTAAAGCCCTTCCCCTTCACCCCGTCACTCCAGGTCCTGGTAAAAAGCCCTTCCCCATTTTTCCCGGAGCCCCTTTCAGCACTGGAAGCTGCTCTAAGGTCTCCCCGGAGCCTTCTCTTCTCCAGGCTGGAAAATCCCAACCCTCTCAGCCTGCCTACAGTCCTCAATCTGGTTTTCTGCGAGTGCCTTGGAGCATCTGCATCTCCCACGTGTCTTGCTGGCTGATTGTCCCCGTCATCAACACGGCGGCGCCTCGTTTGGATGTTTCGGAGCCGGGTGCCAGGAAGTTGGGGCTAAACGCAATTTCATACCCTAACATCAATTTTCTGTGGATGCCTGAGAAGCATCCTCCGAAATTTGTAAGCAAATGAGGTTTCATCTCACTGCTAACAAGGTTGGGCTTGCCAAGCCTGTCACCGCTCGCGCCGACCCCTCTGCTCCAACAGGACTGTTTCATTGCCTCTTCCAGCTGGTGCTATTGGCTCTTGATCAGAAGGGTTTCTATTTTTTCATTCTCACTTGATTTCTGCTTCCCCTGCTCGACTTTGTATTCCGAGCTGGTTCATTACGAAGAATATTGTTCCAACCCCGTCTTGACATTTCGCTGTCGGCTGGCAGCGATCGGTCAATATTACGGCTGTCACTTCTCACAAGGCAGAAAATCTGCTCTCGCACCAATTAGGATGTTTACTCCCTCTTTTCTCTGCCATCCTCCTTGCTGACAAACCCAGCGCAGGGTTTTATAAGCGGGGGAAGAACGTTAGGAAACCTCCTGGCTGGAGTTGCTGAAATAACTGGCCTTGCGGAATAAAAGACGAGACAGCCATCAAATTCTGCTCTTGCGGCTTGGTTGGTCTGTAATAAACCCTCAGGGGTATGTTTTGCGCTCACTTACGCTGAACGTTATCTCCTTGCATGGGGTGAGGTTGGATATTTACCTCGTTGACTGGAAATTAAACCAAATCGCAACGGCGTGACTGGGAATAGAATTTAATTGGTTGACCATAACGAGTGAAAATCCTGTCCCCTCTCCCCACGTCAATATCTTATACCTTATTTAATTAAACATGCTGATTTATAATACCAGCGTGGAGGCAATAACACAGCGTGCCCTCCTGGCACAGTGCAGGGCGATTTACCTGATGGAGCTGAAATGGTTTTCATGAAGCGTAGTGAAGTCCTTGAGCTCCGATCCGAGGGGCACCTCTCAGTTTGTTTGTGGTAGTGGTCAACTCCACCCAGATCTCACTGTCCTCCAGTTTAGAACACGATGAAACAAAGGTATAAGTATAAAACGTGCACATTTTTTCCTTCCAAACCAGTGAGATATGTTCATGAAGATGATCCAAGGTGCTGTTGAGCGGCACCCCCAGGTCCTTCTCCTCCAGGCAGCTTTCCAGCCACTCTTCCCCAAGCCTGGAGCTGCACGGGGTTCTTGTGACGCAAGTACAGGACCAGCACTCAGCCTTAGAATCACCAAATCATAGAATCACCAGGTTGGAAAAGACCTCTTGGATCATCGAGTCCAACCGTTCCTGTCTGCCCCTAAACCATGTCCCCGAGCACCTTGTGTACCCCTCTTTTAAACACCTCCAAGGACGGTGACTCCACCACCTCTCTGAGAAGCCTCTGACAGTGCCTGATGACCCTTCCCATGAAAAATTTCTTTCTGATATCTAGTCTGAACCTCCCCGGTGGAGCTTGAGGCCATTCCCTCTTGTCCTATCACCTGGGAGAAGAGCCCAGCTCCCTCCTCTCCACAACCTCCTTCCAGTAGTTGTAGAGAGCAATGAGGTCTCCCCTCAGCCTCCTCTTCTCCAGGCTCAACAACCCCAGCTCCCTCAGCCGCTCCTTGTTCTCCAGCCTTGTTGAACCCCATCCCGCTGGCCTCAGCTCATCAATCCAACCTGACCAGATCGCTCTGTAGAGCCTCCTTTACCCCCCCAGCAGATCTCCAGTTCCTCCCAGCTTGGTGTCACCTGCAGACTTACCCTCTTGGTAACTCGTGACAGCGTGTAAGCGTAGATTCCTTCCAGCTAGAAAGAAACCACAATCTTAAATCAAGACATGAAGAAGTTAAACTCTTTATTGCTTTTTACTTTTTCGGGTTTGACTGAAATGAGCAGCTTGGGACGATGAAAGCACATAATAAATATAGGACCCAAGTAATTATGAGCCCAACTCAATAGCAGATGGATGAAACGCCATAAAGCAGGTTTGAAACTGTCCAGAGCCACCAGCCTGAAGCGATGCATATTGACATTTCTATAATACACATTTTATTCGCGATTCTCTCTATTTTTACCTGGCTGGCTCTTCTCCGTCAGCTCCTCATTTGCTTCCTCGCTCCGAATCTTTCGTTGCCGTGTCTTGACTTGATTTTGGATGTCATACAGCGAATGTTACATGATTAAAGACATCATTGATTAGGGCTAATGGGAGTAGTTAAATTTTAATCCAGCGCTCCATCCTGCTGCCGTGTCCTTCAGGAACCCGATCAATACAGTTGCTTGGGTCTTCTCCGTGGTAATGATACAGGTTGCCATCTGAGGTCAGGGCGCTTGTCTTCTGGCGATTACAAAAACGCTGCCTGGGGGGGGGGGGTCTTGTAGAGGTTTATCACACCAATTGCGATGACGGTGCTTTATGCAAAACCTGTACGCGTAAAACGTGCCTTATTTGGAAAAAAAAACCAGCACAGCCCCTCGATAGAATCCTAACTCAACTACTGCGGTGCCTCTTCTTTTGTTTTCTCTGCTGGGGAATCCATTGTCTCATTTATTTGTAATTCCAGGGACTCTGTGGTGGCCGGCGTAGGTTCCCTTTACTTCTCAATAGCCCTTATTTCAAATGTCTTACCAGTTCTGGAAATGCAGCTGAGGCAACGTGTCCAAGAAGATCACGTTAATTTTGCTTTTAATGTCTTATGGAAATACCGAATGCGCTTCAAAATTTTCTCTTCGTAATTTCCTCATTTCAAAAGTTCAGTCCAGTGTTCCACATGTCTCTGCAGCCTAATTCTTGGGGCTGGTTTCGGTTTAGTAAGTACCAGCGAGATTCTGGGAACGGTAGATAGTTTCTTTACTAGGGTTCTTGTGCAAATCCTTTATCACTTGGCCTGGGGTTCCACTGTAATTTATCTCTGGTTTAAAGATGAAGAAACAGGCTCCTCCAGAGGTTTGAGTTGTTCGTGATCATCTAGCACAGAGACAACCATCAAAGATGTCTTTGGATGTTCTGAGACATCAGGAACTGACATCGATGGCCGGGTTGTTTCCATGGCTTCAATGTATTTGCCCAGAGAAGTTGTGGCTGCCCCATCTGTGGAGGTTTTCCAAACCACATTGGATGGGGCTTTGAGCAGCTGGGTCCAGTGCGAGGTGCTCCTGCCCATCGCAAGGGGGTTGGAATTGGCTGGCCTTTAAGATCCCTTCCAAGCCAAACCATTCTAACATACAGCAGGCAAGTAGGTGGACCACGCAACTCTGATTGACTTTCACTGAAGGCTCCTTCATGCTGTGGAAGGTCACTGAGTCCACAATCCTCGTTAAAGTTCAGGGATTAACCCGTTGGGTCTTCAAAACATCCTCCAGTTGCCTGACTCAATTCTGAAAACCACAACTGCAAGAGGCAGATACAAGACAAGCACTGAAACACGGTGCTGAGGCTTTGGAAGTCCGTGATGAAGTGTTATCGTGATTACTTCCACGGAGTTGCAATAATAGAGTATGAGCCTTGATGAGAGACTTGCTTAACATCCATACGTTCCACCGAGGTCACCCAGGGCTCTGGGATCTGTCTTGTATTCCAGGAGTTACTCATTAACCTCTACTCCACTGGGAGCTGGTAGCGCAAATTACACTGCAGAGTTCGTCTTGGAAGAAAGATTAAGTAATCAGGCCTGAGAATTGAACTCCTGGGTCATTTTTATAATTGGAGCAAATTTTGTAAATTATTCTTTTTCGGGGAACGCACATTTGCTTACGCTCAGCAACGTGCAATAAATTACGGAGTTCAATGAGTAGTAAAAGCGTTTGTGTTACGTTCAAGGCTGTACGCTACTTTAATTAATATTTTACCGTTATAGGCAATTATATAGATTACATATAGAAACCCCATGACCTTATTGCTTAAAGCAAACATCGTATGGAAGTTATTAAATACTGGTGGGTATAAGGGAAGTTGGGAGTTGATTGCTTAGTTCTCTTACGTGCTAGTTAAAAAAAACTCAGAATGGAACACACCGTGTGGCAAATCATAGAATCATGGAATGGGTTGGGTTGGAAGGGACCTCAAAGCCCATCCAGTTCCAACCTCCTGCCACGGGCAGGGACACCTCCCACTGGAACAAGTTGCTCCAAGGCTCATCCAAGCTGGCCTTGAACCCCTCCAGGGATGGGGCAGCCACTACTTCTGAGGAAGAAATCCCTTAAATTTCTTTTTTTTTGAAGGATATTCATTAGAACTCATCGGAATTCATGAAAGGCTTAAAAAAGAGGGGGGGGCTAACTGAAAATGCTGAGCTTTCACCTCCTTATGCTATGGAAAGATATAGAATCACAAAAAATCCCTAGGTTGGAAAAGAATTTGTGACCACCAAGCCCAACTGTCCCTGGCCACTTCTAAATCAAATCTCTAAGCATTTCATTCACCAGAATTTTATGTAACTCTAGGGGTGGGGACTCCACTTAAGGAACATTGGGGTTCAGCCCTGTAATGGAAAATTATAGGTTTATATAATGATGCGAAAATGCTTTTAATTTTGTTATTTTATTAGATGATAAGAATAAAGTTGCGATTCAAAAATAAAGCCATTTCCCTGATCCAGAGCCCCTCCCCAGTTTTCCTGAATCCCCTTTCAGCCCTGGAAGCTGCTCTAAGTTTTCCCTGGAGCCTTCTCTTCTCCAGGCTGAACAACCCCAACTCTCTCAGCCTGGCCTCGTACAGGAGGTGCTCCAGCCCTTGGATCATCTCTGTGGCCTCCTCTGGACTCGCTCCAACAGATCCATGTCCTTGATGGGCTGAGGACTCCAGAACTGAATGCTGGGATCCATATGGGCTCTCACCAGAGTGGAGAAGAGGTGAATTCTGGTGAATTCTTTAATGACCAGTGCTAATGACCCCTTGGAGGGGTTCAAGGCCGGGTTGGATGGAGCTTGGAGCCCCCGATCCAGTGGGAGGTGTCCCTACTCATGGCAGGGGTGGGACTGGATGGGCTTTAAGGTTGATTCCAACTCAAGTCAATCTGCCTGTCATATTTATTTGCCTGAGACCTCCAAGATCATTGAGTCCAACCGTATCTGTCCACCGCTAAACCATATCCCTGAGCATCATGTCGACCCACGTTTTATAAATTCCTCTGGGGTTGGTAACTCAGCCTCTTCCAGTGCCTGAGAACCCTTTAAGTGAAGAATTTTTTTCCTGATCACAGAATCACAGAATCATAGAATAACCAGGTTGGAAGAGACCCACCAGATCAGCGAGTCCAACCGTTCCCATCAAACACTAACCCATGTCCCTCAGCACCTCGTCCACCCGTCCCTTAAACCCCTCCAGGGAAGGGGACTCAACCCCCTCCCTGGGCAGCCTCGGACAGGGACCAACGACCCTTTCTATGAAAAATTTTTTCCTAATGTCCAGCCTAAATCTCCCCTGGTGGAGCTTGAGGCCATTCCCTCTCGTCCTGTCCCCTGTCACCTGGGAGAAGAGCCCAGCTCCCTCCTCTCCACAACCTCCTTTCAGGTAGTTGGAGAGAGCAATGAGGTCTCCCCTCAGCCTCCTCTTCTCCAGGCTAAACACCCCCAGCTCTCTCAGCCGCTCCTCTTCTTCTCCAGCCCCCTCACCAGCTTTGTTGCTCTTCTCTGGACTCGCTCCAGAGCCTCAACATCCTTCTTGTGGTGAGGGGCCCAGAACTGACCCCAGGATTCGAGGAGCGGTCTCCCCAGTGCCGAGTCCAGAGGGAGAAGAACCTCCCTGCTCCTGCTGGCCACGCCGTTTCTGATCCAAGCCAAGATGCCATTAGAGTTGTACCGGCTTAGGATCTACGTGCTCGGTGAGGGAACACCTCAGCTGCACCCGCGTCCGAGGGGAGGACACCGCTGTCTCAGACGCGAGCTTAAATTAAAACAGCTAAATAAAGGCATGAAATCCATCTTAGTCACTAGAAAATGTCACTTAAATGTCAGCTTTCCACCTGCCTGACAACACCTTTCATGAAAATAGAATGTAGCCCAAACGCCGCTGAGACGTCAATTCTCAGGTCAGAAATATCGAGGCTTTAGGAGAACAACTTGGCAGGGAAAGGTTCCAACCTTTCGAAAGTCTTTCTTCCACTGTAGACAAATGAAAGAAGGTGAGGTAAATGGGGCAGGCTTACCTGAGCGTCAATTTTGGTTGAAAGCTGATTTCTCTGGATCAGTCACCCCAGATTTCTGCTCTAAGGAATCAGCATTTGATTACTTTTTGGGTTATTCTCTTTGATTTTGGTCCCCACTGTCACAGCAAGGAAGCCAACCATGTTTGTAGTGTCATGACAGCTTTAAAGAAGTTAATATTCTCTAAAAATTTAGCAGGTGGAGGTGTTGATAAGGATGACTTCAACCAGTACTGAGCTTTTGAGTAACTTAGGAAGATGTGGAGCACAGATTTATGAACTTACTTGATGTGTAAATTGTAAAGTCTTTACTGTAAAGGACCTGGAGGTGCTGGTCAACAGCGGCTGAACGTGAGCCAGTGGCCAAGAAGGCCAGTGGCATCTTGGCTTGGACCAGCCCCGGTGTGGTCCTCAGGAGGCGGCATGGGATCATCCCCCAGATCTTGCTGCTGGTGCCTCCCCACCCTCAGAGGAGAACGTTTCTTCCCAAGATTTCATCTCAATCCCCCTTCCTTCGGCTTTAAACTCTTCCCCTTCATCCTATTCCCGCACTCCCTGATCAAGAGCCCCTCCCAGCTTTCCTCTAGACATTAAGGAAATACTCCTTAATGATCAGCTCAAAATACAATGCTATATAAGGAGCAAAAATTAAGGGTTTCCTGCGAACCACCTTTTTAGGCGCAGAGGAAATATTCATTAAGAGCAATTAGCGACTTTGTGTACCTCTAAGAACTAAATAACTTACACATAATAAAAAAACCATTAAGGAATAAGTGAGGCTAGGAGAGCGATTTGAGAACGTGCAGAAAAAGGAGGATACGTTGGTATAGACACACAATCTTCCTACTTAATTGCTCTTGACTTAAAAGTAGAGAACGTGTTTTTTGTCCATTTAGGGCTTTTTGGGTTAAATTTCTTTTTAACTCCAAGCTGCAGCTGGGCATGTTTGTTTATACGGCTTAATCTCATTACGCAGTTCCTCTGCGTAAAGCCTGTAAGCTAACGGTTCGTAACGGGATTACATACGTTGGCTTATTTCATGCGGTTTTCTAACAAGGTTATTCAAGGATACTGTATGTGGATAGAACTTTTCTACCAACACTTTCATTTTCCTTACAGCCAACCTTTCATTTTCATGTTCTCAAGTTTCTACCTGTTTCCCTCACCTCTTTCTCCTCGTCCAAGGAAATAATTTTCCGAGTTTGGCAGGGCAATGTATCATCTTTTCATTGCGAGACTGCTTTAAGGCTTATCATAAAGTCAGGGGGACGGTGGAATTAATCGGTGGTGGGGAGGATGCGTTAGGTACGTTACGAAGATGTTCCCCCTTCTTGGCACGACAAACAAACAAGCCGGAGGCTGCTTGGGTGACGCTGCCTTTTGGTGCTGTCGCACTTGAATTTCTTTGAATTAGACAATCTCCAGGTTGGAGAAGACCTTTGAGATCCCCAAGCCCACCTGGACCTATTGGCAGCTAGACCAGACCCCTGAGAACCTTGTCAACCAGTCTTCTAAGTACCTCCAGTGATGGGGACTCCACCACCTCCCTGGGCAGCCTCCACCACTGCCTCAGAACCTTTGCCATGAAGAAATCTTTCCAATTAAAGCGCTCTGGTGGAAACTGTTAAATGAGCGCTTCCCCGTAAATCCCAGCAAGAATTAAGTCCCAGATTCATAGAATGGGTTGGGTTGGAAGGGACCTTAAAACCCATCCAGTTCCAACCCGCTGTCACGGGCAGGGACACCTCCCACTGGATCAGGGGCTCCAAGCCCCATCCAACCTGGCCTTGAACCCCTCCAGGGATGGGGCAGCCGCCACGGACTCAGTTGAGAATCGCATCCTGTAATTAAAACTGTGAAGGCTCCTTCAGACCTCGATACTAATTGACTTCTCTTTCCATTTTCTTGTGTGCCCTGATTTTCAGAGATGAAAGGCGCCTGTGTGGGACCGGGGCGGTGGGAAATGGCTCTCTTCGTTACCGTGTGTTTCTCAAAATGAGGACGAAAGGTCTTTATTGCAATCCCAATAGCCATGGCTGCAGATAAAAATATTTTTCTTCCAGAGGAAGCGTGAAAGTGAAAATCTCTGAGGATAGCGGAGCCTTTAAAAGAAACAAGAAATATGTTATTAGGGATATTGGGGGTCTTTTGACTGGGATCTTAAAGGAATCCAGCTTGCTGCGAAGGGCTTGGAGGGCAGGAATTGCTTTTTGTGCTCCTGGATAAGCAGCCCCCGGAAGCGCTGGAGCATCTTTGTTCCAAAGCTCTTGAAATGCCGTTGGCGTGTAACAAGCTTCACCCCTTCGTTTTGTGATGGGATTAATAACCATGGAGATCACATAGGATCTCTTCTCTTATCAGCCGTTCGCATGCTGACAGGCTAATGATGGGCTTCGTTCCCGACCCAGATGCCGCGCGCAGGGTCAGGGGGTATCTCGGTTACCTTAGACTCATTGTCCTTCACTCCTCTTCCAACGCTGCCCACGAGAGAGCTGGTTTCTACCACCGCGTTTCACCCTTGTGGGTTGGCTTCTGCAGCAGCTCGCGGCACAGATGGATCATCACTCTTCACGATTAGCTGGAAGGAGGTTGTAGGGAAGAGGGTCGTGCTCTCTTCTCCCAGGTATCAAGTGATAGGACAGAGGAAATGACCTTAGATTGCAGCAGGGGAGGTTTTCTTGGACGTTAGGGAGAAGTCTTCGCTGAAAGAGTGGTGAAGCCCTGGCAGAGGCTGCCCAGGACAACCCTGGAGGGGCTGTCTCCAACCCTGGAGGGGCTGTCTCCAACCCTGGACGGGCTGTCTCCAACCCTGGAGGGGCTGTCTCCAACCCTGGAGGGGCTGTCTCCAACCCTGGAGGGGCTCAGAAGATGAGTAGATGTGGCACCTGGGGACATGGTTATTAGGCTGTTGGGCTGACGGTTGGACTTGATGATCTTAAGGGTTTTTCCCAACCTCAATTATTTAATTCCCATATAAAGCTCAAGGTACCATTCTGATTTTTCAGCTGGAAGTCTGTCTGAAAAATAATCAAGTATTTTTGACTTTATTTGTTCTCCCAGCTCCTCTTAAAGTAGGTTTGCTGGTTGAGTAGAACATGAAAAACTTATTTTCCAGGTGTGATAGTGGAAACAAATAAAACACCGAAACCTTCAAAACTTTGTCCTTCCTTGCACCTACCTGGAGGCTGTAAAAGTGGTGGGGGAGGTAAAATGGACGAGTTCTGCAGGTTCGTTTAGGAATAGGACCACAGTAATTATGTCACATCATTATTTGGCTCTTTATTTGGTTGGAGCTCATCTTGATAAATGGTATTAAGTAGTTTTATTGACGATAATCTTGAAGCACATTAAAAACCTGTTCTGTTGAGCGTTTTGGATTTAAAACATATGTTTTCCCAGATACAGCCTCTGATTTATGGATTTCATCAAGGAATGTGTTCTGAATTATAATGAAAATTAATATTAAAGTGAATTGTATTTCCTGTTATGGTTACCTGTAGATTCATGATCTCCCTCTACACCTCGGGTCCTATCAAGAAATATAAGAAAACGTACAAGAAATATAAATTTTGTGGGTTTTGGGCAGCCTGTTCCAGGGACCAATGACCCTTTCTCTGAAAAATTTTTTCCTGATGTCTAGCCTGAACCTCCCCTGGTGGAGCTTGAGGCCATTCCCTCTCGTCCTGTCCCCTGTCCCTTGGGAGAAGAGCCCAGCTCCCTCCTCTCCACAACCTCCTTTCAGGGAGTTGGAGAGAGCAATGAGGTCTCCCCTCAGCCTCCTCTTCTCCAGGCTAAACACCCGCAGCTCTCTCAGCCGCTCCTCTTGTTCTCCAGCCCCTTCACCAGCTTCGTTGCTCTTCTCTGGACTCGCTCCAGAGCCTCAACGTCCTTCTTGTGGTGAGGGGCCCACAGCTCAACAAAGTTCTCAAGGTTTGGTCTCCCCAGGGCTGAGTCCAGAGGGAGAAGAACCTCCCTGGACCTGCTGGTCACGCCGTTTCTGATCCAAGCCAAGATGCCATTGGCCTTCTTGGCCACCTGGGCCCCTGCTGGCTCCTGTTCAGTCGCTGTCAACCAACACCCCCAGGTCCCTCTCCTCCAGGCAGTTTCCTTCATCCAATAGGTGGACGAGGAGTAACGCCAAATCCCCCCTTCAGTACAGTATTTTCCATTCTCTCTTCATTTCTTCCCTCCCATATGATAAAACCCCAGAACACGTGTCAAGAGCTGTGATTTCTGGAGTCTGAGCTCACACTTGTGCACGTTCATAAAATGAATCTTGATTCAGTACGTCCCGTTCCCAGCATGACCAGATCCGAGTGTCCAAACCAGCAATTAAAATAAATACGCCCTGTTCCGTATGAATCTGTCGCTTTGGGATGTTCTACCCTTTCGCTTAATCTGAAGTTCATTTTCCCCGTTGAAATTTTGATTCTTTGTGACATTTCTGCTAGGAAATGGACTCAGATCGTGCTGGGGACGTTTAAATTGGAGAGTAAGAATAATTTCTTTGCTGAAAGAGCCGTGAAGTATCGGAAGAGGCTGCCCAGGGCAGTTGTGGAGTCTCCATCCTTGGAAGAGTTAAAAAAAATGTGTAGATGTGGTGCTTGGGGACATGGTTTAATAGGCAAGGTGGTGTTGGGCTGATGGTTGGACTGGATGAGCGTAGAGGTCTTTTCCAACCTCAATGATTCTAAGATCCGATGGAGAAAACCTTTGTTTTTGAATCCTTTCTGGTTGACTAACTTGTGCCCTTCGGAAGTCTTCATGAGAAGCAACTTCTAAACGTCTTCGTTAATTGTTACGAGCTTCTTCTAGACCCTTCCAAGGCCTCCGGACGATCGGTAGCTGGTGTGAGCGCCAACGTACGAATAGCCTAGATGGTGCAGCGCTCACAGGGAGTAAAAGCGCTGCCTATAAATCTAATTTGAGGGCTACTTTGCAGATTTATCGCTGTTTGTCGGTTGCTCCTTTTGGCAGGATGTCGTGGCAAGCCTCATGAATAATGGATGCCGTTCCCACAGTGGTTTTATGATCTCAGCCCATCAAATACCTGCCTGGATTTTCGCGAACACGCTGCCAAATATATTCATAAATCTTGCAGGAAAGGTATCGTCGTATATATGGGGAGAGAAAAACGAAGACGAATGCTTCGTATGTGTGGCTGGGAAAGGAATTGTCGACTCTCGAGCGGGTCAAAAGCCAAAGGTTTATTGGCAGGGGTGTTAGAAATCTAGTGAAGTGGTTGAGCTCAGGAGCTGAGGACACGGCGTCACCGCAAGCCGGTGAAACCATTTCGTAGAGTCAGAATCACGAAGCGGTTTGGATTCAAGAGAACTTAAAGCCCATCCCGTTTCAACCTCCCTCTCACGGGATCAGGGGCTCCCAGCCCCATCCAACCTGGCCTTGAACCCCTCCAGGGATGGGGCAGCCACCCCTGCTCTGGACAACCTGGGCCAGGGCCTCGCCACCCTCACAGCAAAACATTTTCTTCCTAAAATCCCATCTAAATCTCTCCTCTTCCAGCTCAAAGCTGAAATAAAGCTTTCCGTTTTATCTGTAATGCCCTGCTGTCTCTCTCCAACCTCCAAGGGCTTTGGAGAGTGTTAGATTCGAATTTCACAGGCACCTAGGTGCTCGCCCCCTGCTTCCAGCTACACCACTGTAATTTGGCATAACTTCGTTATCTCCAGGACAGCCTCGTCCTTGAGTCAGCAACAAGATTCTCCACCCCAGAGAAAGGATATTTCTGCATCAACTTCAGTCATCATTCTCCTGTAATATATTTGGTCCTAACCCATGATTTACATGTGAAAGGACAAATGACCCGAGAAGCTGTGCGGGTGTTTATTAACGAGGGGCTCCTTGGGAAGCCCTTCCTAGCCTTGTGCTGGGTCTCCTAGTCCAAGGATTGGATAGAAATTCCTTTGTGCGATGCGCTGTGCCACGAATGGAACATTCCGGCTATTGGAAGGCGTGGAAGGTTTGGAAGGTTTCCTCATCTAGTTTTAGTGTTGTTCAGTGCAACCTGGAGGGCTCGACAATACAAGCTCCTCTTGAGCTGGAGGAATACTCGCTGCCCTTTATGCTTGGCTGAAGCTGGTGGATGTTCCTCAACATGTAAAGCTCTTTTTTCTTTGAGACCAGAATATTTGTGAGAGGAAACATTTCCACCGTGTCGGGACAGACGTGTCCAGCCCACGTAGGAAATTGTGTTAGGTTAAGGGTTGGAATTCATGAGCTTTAAGGTCTTTTCCCACCTAAATGATTCTGGGGTTCGATGGCCTCAAGTTGCACCACGCGAGGTTTAGGTTGGATATTAAACAAAACGCCCTGACAGGGTGGTGAGACATCAGAAGAGGCTGCCCAGGGCAGTAGTGGAGTCACCGTCTCTGGAGGGGTTCAAAAAATATGTAAATGTGGCACTTGAGGACATAGCTTGGTAGGCACAGAGGTGTTGAGCTGATGGTTGGACGGGATGATCTTAGAGGATGATCTTTTCCAACCTTAATGACTCAATTATTCTATGAACACGCTCCTAAATGTTGGGAAAACGGGACACAGAAAGATTCCATCACCCAACGCAGGCAGGGAAGTTGAGACACACAACGTATACCAGCGCGGCTGAGAGGAGGATGGTGCTTGGAGTCAAAAAAGAAGAAGTTTTGCTTAGCTATATTTCGTAATTTCATAAAATTGATGATTCATTTTGCTAGGCAAAACTTCAAATAATATGAATTACGAAATATTATTTCACTCTGGGCTGGAAGGGACTTCAAAGCCCATCCAGTTCCATCCCTCTGCCCTTTGACACAGTTTCTCACATCATTCTGCTTGAGAAACTGTCACCTCTGGCCTGGACAGGCGCACACTCTCCTGGGGGGAAAACTGGTTGGCTGGAGGGCCCAGAGAGTGGTGGGAAATGGAGTTAACTCCAGCTGGAGGCCAGTGACAAGTGGGGTTCCCCAGGGCTCAGTGCTGGGTCCAGCCCTGTTCAATGTCTTCATCAATGACCTGGATGAAGGCATCGAGTGCACCCTTAGCAAGTTTGTGGATGACACTAAGCTGGGTGGAAGTGTGGATCTGCTGGAGGGTCAGGAGGCTCCAAAGGGATCTGAACAGGCTGGATCCATGGGCTGAGACCAATGGCAGGAGGTTTAACAAGGCCAAATGCCGGGTCCTGCACTTGGGGCACAACAACCCTGTGCAGCTACAGACTAGGAGAAGTCTGGCTGGAAACTGCCTGGAGGAGAGGGACCTGGGGGTGTTGGTTGACAGCGACTGAACATGAGCCAGCAGGGGCCCAGGTGGCCAAGAAGGCCAATGGCATCTTGGCTTGGATCAGACCCGGCGTGGCCAGCAGGGCCAGGGAGGTTCTTCTCCCGCTGTACTCGGCCCTGGTGAGACCGCTCCTCGAATCCTGTGTTCAGTTCTGGGCCCCTCACCACAAGAAGGATGTTGAGGCTCTGGAGCGAGTCCAGAGAAGAGCAACGAAGCTGGTGAGGGGGCTGGAGAACAAGAGGAGTGGCTGAGAGAGCTGGGGGTGTTTAGCCTGGAGAAGAGGAGGCTGAGGGGAGACCTCATTGCTCCCTCCAACTACCTGAAAGGAGGTTGTGGAGAGGAGGGAGCTGGGCTCTTCTCCCAAGGGACAGGGGACAGGACGAGAGGGAATGGCCTCAAGCTCCACCAGGGGAGGTTCAGGCTGGACATTAGGAAAAAATTTTTCATGGCAAGGGTCATTGGTCCCTGTCAGAGGCTGCCCAGGGAGGGGGTTGAGTCCCCTTCCCTGGAGGGGTTTAAGGTGCAGGTGGACGAGGTGCTAAGGGACATGGGTTAGTGTTTGATACGAACGGTTGGACTCGATGATCCGGTGGGTCTCTTCCAACCTGGTTATTCTGTGATTCTGTGATTCTGTGATCTATAAAACTGAAATTTTCATTATTTCCTGGACTCAAATTATGGGGTTTTTTGCTGCCTGTCCAACAAGTGGGATACGGGGATACTGTTTGCCTTCCCTTCTAATGGGAATCGCAGCCTAGTGCCGTATACAACTTAGTTTCATGCCTTGTTTAAGCAAATTATGCTCAAGTGGGGTATTTTAAAAGTAGCAGTTCATCACAGTTCATCATTTACTCGGATGAAACTCTGGATGTATTTTAGACTCGATATCAAGTACAGATTTTCTTTCTCTAGCAACGTTTAGTTACCAGAAACGACCTCCTAATGAGGTTAGTTGTTAGACTCTCAAAGACTTCTCAGAGTTCTTTCCCCATCAAACAGTGCTTGCTGTCTACAATTATCTGGAAGGAGGTTGTAGTGAGTTATGAGTGAATCATAAAATAGTTTGGGTTGGAAGGGACCTCAAATATCATCCAGTCCCACCCCCTGCCATGGGCAGGGACACCTCCCACTGCATCGGGGCTCCAAGCCCCATCCAACCTGGCCTTGAGCATCTCCAGGGATGGAGCATCCACAGCTTTTCTGGGCAACAAGGGCCTCCCCACCCTTGTTGTGTAGAATTCATCCCTAATGTCAAGCCTAAATCTTCCTCCTTCCAGTTTATAGCCATTCCCCCTTGTCCTATCTCTTCACTCCCTGCTCCAGAGCCCCTCCCCAGCTTTCCTGGAGCCCCTTTCAACCCTGGAAGCTGCTCGAAGGTCTCCTCGGAGCCTCCTCTTCTCCAGGCTGAGCAACCCCGCCGCGCTCAGCCTGTCCCCGTGGGAGATGCTCCAGCTCTCAGATCATCCCCGTGCCCTCCTTTGGGCTTGCTTTTTAATTTAATCATTTCATAAGCATTTTAATCACCTGGAAATGCTGGTCCTTTGAAGTTTAATAAACTGTAAAACAGTAACAGGACAGCAGTCACAGCCTGTGCTCGTTGTTTTCTCTAAAGCTCTTCAAAAAGAGGAGAAAAAGGAGTGTCCTTTAGCACGTGCGGTTGAGAGCGCTAGGATCCCTTCAAACCTCTCGCATCCGTGTTTTCTGCTAGTCCAGGAACACGCGTAAGCTCATAGAATCATAAATCATAGAATAACCAGGTTGGAAGAGACCCACCGGATCATCGAGTCCGACCATCCCAATAAGGGAGCCGGGGTGCTCGTGGTTTCATGCAAATTGCCAGGCAACTAAATCGTCTCTCGAAATGCCGTGTCCTTCGCTAAGTGGAGCTCGGCAAATGCCATCGGCAACCTGTTTTAAAGGGATCCCTGCTGTGATCTCTGAAGCAGCAAGAGGAGAAAAATCCAAATTGTGTCTTCGTAGGCTGACTAAATGTCAATTCCCAGGGTTTCTGTTATACATCCAAAGGCACTCAAGTGCTTAAATGACCGTGTCTATTGATAACTGTGGGATTTTAATATTAGCCAAGGGAGGGATTTTTCAAACCCTTCTGGGACGCCGGGCAGGTTTTCAAACGCGTTTACTTCTGTGCTTAAATAATTTTGAGTAGAAGGGTTGGCTTTAGCAATCTCGTTAGGTGAGCGCTTAACACCACATCTAAACACAGTATCGGTCTTCGATGACTTAGGGGGAAACATGAAATATGCCTCATGTGAAAAAAACAAAACACCAGCAAGCCCGAGAAACCTCAGACCGAGCCAAAAAGATTGAGATGAGATCTTGGGAAGAAATGTTTTGCTATGAGGGTGAGGAGGCCCTGGTCCAGGTTGCCCAGAGCAGGGGTGGCTGCCCCATCCCTGGAGGGGTTCAAGGCCAGGTTGGATGGAGCTTGGAGCCCCCGATCCAGTGGGAGGTGTCCCTGCCCATGGAAGGGGTTGCAACTGGACGTGCTTTGTGGTCACTTCCAACTCAAACCATTCCATGATTCTATGATTTTTTTCTTAATCCTTTAAATGCCTCATCCCTGGAAGGGTTCAAGGCCAGGTTGGATGGAGCTTGGAGCCCCTGATCCAGGCGGAGGTGTCCCTGCCCATGGCAGGGGGTTGGAATTAGATGACCTTTAAGGTCCCTTCCAACCCTAAGTATCTATGATTCTATAATTCTAAATCAATATATAATTTCCAAGCGAATATTGGCTACGTAAATATTATATTGCTTATTTATTTCATTTTTTTGTTTACCATTTGCTTTTAACTGTTACAAAAACCGCGCGCCGTGCTGCTCTTGGGTTAGCTCTGCGCCTAATTTTTCCTTCTGGTATGTTGGAAAGAATCCCCTACGCGTTCTCTTTATTGACGTAACCATGAATAAAATCCCATTGTTGCAACTTGGGGGCCACACGTCATTAAACCTTTATGAGATGATTATTGCTGACTGGAGTTTGATCAAATACCGAGCTAATCAGGTCCATTTAACATCAAAATGCAATTCTGTGCATAAGGTTTTCGGGAACAAAACGCAACATAAATAATGGATACGGTTCCCTCCTAGTGATTTTTCGAGGATGGCATCGTATTGTTTTCTTCTGTGTTTTTGGGGCAATTTCTACAGAATGAATGAAAATTATAGAATCATCGAATTGCTTGGTTGGAAAAGACCTTTGAGATCATCAAACCGCATCCCTACCCATCTTTTAAACCCATCCAGGGATTGGGACTCCACCACCTCCCTGGGGAGCCTCTGCCAGCGCCCGAGAACCCCTTTTCTGAAGGAAACTTTCCTAATTTCCAATCTGAACCTGCTCTGGTCCAGCTGGAAGCATTTTCCTTTTGTCCTGTCACCTATAACTTGGGAGAAGAGACCGGCACCCACCTCAACGTAACCTCCCTTCAGGGAGGTGCAGGGAGTGATGAGGTCTCCCCTCAGCCTCCTCTCCTCCGAGCTAAAACGAGGGTGCAAGGGGAGGAACAGGGAAGGAATTAAAAGCGAGAGGTGAAGAAACCCCCGCGTGCCGTTCGAGACAATTTAGTGGAGCACCCTCTTCAGTCTTTATGTCGGATGATTCCCGTGAGACCCACACTAAAACCAATCGAGCTGCGACGGAGAGTTACGCATACGCAGTTCCCGGTTATTTCATCACGTGTTTTCGACTGGCAAACCTTTCGCTCGCCGTTTTCATGGGACGAGCACGTGTCCCTGCACAATTTGCTTCCTTCTAGCTCGTGCCGCTCGAAGATGATGGACATGTGCCCAGGGATATGTTCATCTCAATCTCCCCTCTTCCAGCTGATAAACCATCCTCCCCGTCCTGTCCCCGCGCCCTCAACCAGGAGCCCCTCCCCAGCTTTCCTGGAGCCCCTTTTATTACTGGAAGCAGCTCTAAGGTCTTCCCAGAGCCTTCTCTTCCAACTCTTCTAGCTTGTCCTCGAGACAAAGCGAGGCAGCTGCCGATGTCGCGGAGGGAGCGAAGGATTTCAGGAGAGGCGAGAGCCTCTTTCCAGGGACAAAAGACTCGGGGTGGTGCATTCATCTGGGAAGCCTTTGTGAAATGCCTGCTTCAGGCATATTCAGATTTAGCATCCTTTAAAAAAAGAAAAACAAGTCCTTCTTCCATCCAACATTAACAATGATGTCTTTATTAGTATTGTGTGGTTAATAGCGGGTTATCATTACTCCGATTTGTTTTCCGGAGCCGCGAGCCTGATTTCTGGGCTGGCAAAAAGGTCTGCGGTGGACTTTTTCCAGTTCTCAATGACTTCAGAGGCAAAATGATGACAAAAAAAGGAGGAAGTGCCAGAAACGAGCGAGTTCCTAAACCTAACGCTGTAGAGAACACCAGGAGCCGAGAGCTGGAAGATGAAACGAGGCGAATTAAAATGCTAAGCAAGTTGGACACGTTTAAGTGAGGCTGGCTGTCCACGTCGCTGGGCTCTCTTCACACCTGCCTCCCTTCTTGCACAATATTCTTGGTTCAATGACAAGGTTTGGAATTATAAATGACTCACTGGATCGTCTTTGTTCAATAACTAAGAAGATGAGAACATCATAGAATAATGGGATTGCGCTGGCATGGAAGGAACAGAATCATAGAATCATAGAATCACAGAATAACCGGGTTGGAAGAGACCCACCGGATCATCGTTCCCATCAAACACTAACCCATGTCCCTCAGCACCTCGTCCACCCGTCCCTTGAACCCCTCCAGGGAAGGTTCCTCCAAGGAACCTTAAAGCCCATCCAGTTGCAACCCCCCTGTCACAGGCAGGGACACAGAATCCCAGAATCATCGACATCTCCCACCGCATCGGGGGCTCCGAGCCCCATCCAACCTGGCCTCGAAGCCCTCCAGGGATGGGGCAGCCACCTCTGCTTTGGGCAACCTGGGCCAGGGCCTCGTCACCCTCAGCATGAGGGAATTTCTTTCTAATATCTCATCTACATCCTCCCCCTTCCAATTTAAAGCCATTCCCCTTACCCCATCTCTCGCAGCGCTTGTAGAATCTTCCCTTGTAAAATACGCGGCCCGGGAGAAGGTTGAGCTTCTGGGCTGCGAGCGCGATGAACGTGCGAGGAAACCGCTTCTCTTGTTTCTTTTGCCGCGTGCCGTAAATACAAACCTGCCGGCCCTAAATCCTCCGTGCGTGACTGTAGGAATAAATTTTCTGCGCCGCGGGGTGGACTCGAAGCGCTCGTAAAGGGTGAGCGCGCCACGCTGAGCAGTTGAACCCTCGCCTTTTTCCATTAACCCGTGTCCCTCCTTTGCCTTTCAAACAATTACCTGGAGTTTTTTTAACGCCGACGCCTTCAGCTCTATAAATTAAAGCTCATTCAGCGGAGTTGGAGGTGATGAAGCAGCAAGACCTCTTATTTTTCTTATTTTTCTTCTTCTTTAACTCCCTCACCACCTTCTCCTCAGGCTTGCTGCCCATCCGTTCTCCACCCAACACGCAGGTTGGTGTCGCTGGCGACTTTGCTCATGGTGTCCTCCATCCTACTGTCCAGGTCTGTGATAAAGACACCACCACCCCTCCTGCAGGCTCTGCCAGGGCCTGAGAACCCTTTCAGTGAAGGATTTTTTTGTAATGTCCTGGCACAACTTGAGGCCGCTCCCTCCTCAGGTTCTATCACCTGGGAGAAGAGAGCATCACCTACCACTCTACAACCTTCTTTTAGATAGTTGTAGACTGAGATAAGGTGCCCTGCATTCTCCATCTCTCCCCAGCTTTTCTGGAGCACCTTCCAGTGCTCCCCTCAGCCTCCTCTTCTCCAGGCTTCACCCGCTTCTCATAAAACTCATTCTCCAGCCCATCACCAGCTTAATTGTCCTTCTCTGGACACTCTCCAGCCCCTCAATGTCCTTCTTTGAGTGTCCAGGCACCCAAAACTGAACACAGGATTCGAGGCGCGGCCCTCAGTGAAGCCGTGCGTGTGACTGGACGTTGAATTGGTGCAGAAGGAGACTTCAAGAACACGAATATCTCGTTGCTGATTAGTCTAGTTCTTCACTTTGACCTCTGCCGTGAATTCAAACCCAGTATGATGCTGGTAACTTCAGTCCTTGCTAGATTAATACGTTCCCAGGGTGCTGAGCTAGTAGGAGGTGTCCCTACCCATGCCATGAGGGTGGAACTGGATGGTCTTTAAGGTCCCTTCCAACCCAAACCATTCGATGATTAGGATTCCTTGTTGGACATTCCTGATTTTTTTTTTTTCAACTGAAAATAAACCACCTTTATGTCCATTCTTTATCATCACAGTCACCTAGCAACAGAGCTTCTTCTCGTGACCCTTTCCCTTTTTGGAAGGTTTGTCCCCGAGATGCTCGAAATAACCTTAGTTCTTCTTGCAGTTTCTGCGACTTGTACAGATAAAGGGTTGATTTACGCTCGATTTCCCAGAAAAGGAGGTGCTGTTTGCTCCGACTCCTGTCAGGATAAACCAATATTATTAATACGAAGTCGTTATTTTCGCGGAAGACACTTTCTAGAGAAAAAAAATAAAAATTGCTCGCTCTATTAATATTTCAGGGAGTTGGAGGCAGCAGTTTTTACTAACTCAAGCTAATTTTCTGTTGATTATTGAAACAAATTCTGCTGCTGCAGCAGCTGGGACTCCATCCAATGCGTTACCACTGGAGGATCATTAGCAACCTGATTGCGTTGACGATTTCCCTGCTCGCTGCCGGGGAGTGGGGCTAGATGACCTTCATGGCACCTTCCAACCCAACCCATTCGATGAGTCTATGAGATTTGCGGCCCGCGTTAAAGGTTATTCCAAGCTTTCCATTGTGGGATTCAGGTTTTTTTGTGTTCCTCTCAGTCTTTTAAACAATCCCCTTTGTTCTTCTATAGAATCGCAGCCCTCTGAACGCCACCATCCAACCAATTCCTCGTCCACCGAACAATCCACCCATCAAATCCGCGTCTCTCCAGTTTAGAGAGAGGGATGTTGTGGGGGACCACGTCCAAGGCTTTACAGAATTCCAGATCGAGGACATCCATCGCTTCTCCTGTGTCCCTGAATGCGCTCAACCCATCATAGGGATCAACCCCAACTAGGTTGGTCGTGCAGGCTTCACCCCGGTGAAGCCGTGCTGGCTGTCTCGAATCACCTCCCCATCCTTTATGGTTTTCAGCAGAGCTTTTAGGAGGATCTGTTCCATGGCTTTCCAGGTCGATAGTTCCCAGGATCGTCTTTTCTACTTTTCTTAAAAATAGGCACAGGGTTGTCCTCCTTCAAGCCACCAGGGACTTCCCCGACGGCCACGACTGTAGAGATATCACAGAGAGTGTCCTGGCCACCACGTCATCCAACTCCCTCAGGACTCTGGGGTTTGTCTCATCAGGTCCCGTAGACTTAGCTACGTTCCTGTTCCTCACGTGGTCCCATAATTTCTATAATAAACTCGGCTATAAAGCTCTCAAAGTCCCGATTTGGGTCTTTTCCTGATTTTTAGGCCCGATTTAAAATGGCATAAAACGCATCGTTCTGAAATAAAGGCACAGGACTAAAAATAAATCATATTTGCAACGCGTGATGTCAAAATTCTGAAAGATCTCTGGGGTTTGGGGGCTGCAGCCGCTGCCGTGAGCTCATGATGTGAATGTTGGGGTTGTCCTGGGCAGGGACAGGAGTCGGGCTCGATGACCCCTTCCAACTCAGGGAACTGTATGATTCTGTAACAGCGTATTTGGCTCTTAAAGCAAGAAAGAGGCCTTCGGTCTCCGTGTAGCTGCGAATTCTTTATTTATTTTATTTTTTTTTTGAGCAAAGCTATTCTCAAAACTGCTTTTTTTGGAGGGTTAGTAATTGCCAGGCTAAGAAATTTAATATTTTGGTTGCCTTGAAATAAAGTGATGCAGTTCAGATCCAACAAATTAGATGTGGCATCCATCAGAATCATTAAGGTTGGAAAATCACAGAATCACAGAATCACAGAATCACCAGGTTGGAAGAGACCCACCGGATCATCGAGTCCAACCGTTCCTATCAAAAAAATACCTCTAAGATCATCCAGTCTGTCAGTCCAACATCGCTGTGCCTACTAAACCACGTCCTGAAGTGCCACAGCTCCAAGACTTTTGAACCTCTCCTGGGATGGTGACTCCACTGCTTCTCTGGGCAGCCTCTTCCACTGTTTCACCATCCTTTCAGTGAAGAAATATTTCTTAATATCCCGTCGGAACCTCCCTGATGCAACCTGAGGCCATTTCCCTGTCACTTCTTGCTTGGGAGAAGAGTTGAAGACCCGCATCTCCACACCTTCCTTGCAGGGAGCTGTAGAGATCAATGAGGTCTCCCATTCAGCCCCCTCTTCTCCAGGCTAAACAACCCCAGGTCCCTCAACCATCCCCACAACCCCTGTTCTCCAGCTCTGTGCCCTTCTCTGGACTCACCGCAGCCCCTCAATGTCCTTCTTGTGGTGAGGAGCCCAAACCTGAACTCAGGATTCAAGGTGCAGCCTCACCAGCTCCGAGTCCGTGGTAACAACCCCTTCCATGCTCCTGCTGATCCAAGCAAGGATGCTGTTGACCTTCCTGACCACCTGCCCAGGTCCCACGTTCCATGGGGTTGCCCAGAGCCGGGGTGGCTGCCCCATCCCTGGAGGGCTTCGAGGTGAGGTTGGATGGGGCTTGGCGATGTTCTCGTTGGAAGAGCGTGTAGAAAGAGAGAAAGGGACGCTGAGGAACTGGGATGCGTCTTCGCTGCTGCGCGGTGCCGTTATTTAACAAATAACGTTAAGTACGTACGGTGATCCCCTTCACCAAGCCGGTTTTTTTTTTTTAGTCTAGGGGGAAAGAAGTAATTTGTTGACATTACAGCAATTATAAAATACTTGCCTCCGAGAACACAAACGTAACGATATTAAGTTTAATTACATATAATTAATTCTGCGAAATATTTAAATGGTTGTGGTGAATTGTGCGGCGACGGTTGCTGTACGTCTCGTTAATGCGTGGAGCAGATGTGCATGAAAGAGCCTGGAAGTCATCCAGAAGTTGGTAATTATTAACTGGATAATCCGATCGCGATTTATTCCACCGCTCGTTAACGAACCTACAGAAATGTCTACGTACAAGACTCATCCAACAGTGGTAGAGGCTGCCCAGGGAGGTGGTGGATCCCCATCCCTGGAGGGCTTTAGAAGCCGGGTAGATGGAGTGCTTAGTGATCTGATTTAGCGTTGAGCAGGTATGATTGGGCTTGACGAGCTTTCCAACCTGGTGATTCTCCGATTCTATTCCCATGCAGAGCAAGTAGGCGTTGACTGCACAGCTAGAGGCGATAGGACTTTAATTGTTAAATCGTCGTTAGCGTCGCTGAGAATCCCCATTCCCACAACCTGATCCCGTTTTCCCCGCTGCCGGTTCTTGGCGTCAGGTTATTTTTAGATCCCTGCCTAACGAGATGGTTCATACCACAGGATTAGACGACTAGATCCACGAAATAATCCGCGGGGATCGAGCGCGAATCCTGTTCAAAGGGGCTAAGAAGTTAGACGACTTCCGCGTTATTTAATTGGATATTGAGTCCGTCGAATCACAGAATCATGGAATGGGTTGGGTTGGAAGGGACCTCGAAGACCATCCAGTTCCATCCCTGCCCTGAGCAGGGACACCTCCCACTGGATCAGGGGCTCCAAGCCCCATCCAACCTGGCCTTGAACCCCTCCAGGGATGGGGCAGCCACCACTGCTCTGGGAAACCAGTTCTGGGGCCTCCCCACCCTCACTCCGCTTGGATCTATCTGCAAATTTTGAGGCTAGAAGTTATTTCGAGCTCTATCCCAGTGCCAGGTATTTTAATTATGATTTTTTTTTTTATTTTAGTTTTTAATTTCTCTTCTGGAAGATGCTGCTGCTAGATATCTGCAGCCTGCGAGGCAGCTGTGGGGAGGCGTGTGGGTTATCGTTATCTACCAAGCGTGGCTCGGAGTCGTCAGGACAACCCCTTTGGCAGGAGGTAGCATCTGCATCCCCTGCCTTTGAGCATCGGTGGGGTGTCAGAGCTCATCGCCGAGCCCCCTCCCTCCCCCTGACAGTCGTGGCGAAGAAGAACCGTTTATTCCTGACAGCTTCGGTGACAATAGCCACTAATTTATGCAGAACTTCTTCCTGGGATAATTGGGACGCGGACATGCTCTGCATAAAAGCCGAGGGGTAGGAGGAGACCCCCAGCCTACCAACTGCTGCTCCCTGGAAGAGGCTGGAGGCCAAGCAGATTGCCCCTTTTCAGAAGAAATGAAGGGGGATAAGGAGGGTTGAAGACAAAGAAGCCAGAGCCCCGCGCGGGTCAGAGGTCAGGAGCCCTCGATAGAGCTGGGGAGGAGACAATGGGAACAATTTCAGCTCCAACAATGCGACTTGGAGAGACGCGGGGCGGTTTATTAGCGGAGGGAATCGAAATGTTGGCTCTCGCCGTATTCCCCTCTCTTTAATTTCAAGCTCAACGACAACTCGCCGAGCAGAAACGTCCCCTCTTCCTTTTTCTGCGTCTTGGTTCAGGAAAATCAGCGAATGATTCAAATCTTGGCTGAAAACGCGAGGTTTGTGGCAGGAGGACAAAGCGTAGGTGGAAAAAAAAAAAAGAGGCAAAGATGATGACAGTTTGAGATGACAGTAGAAGTTAAGGGAGCTCTTAAAAACGCACTAATTACCTGTAATTTGTCTCTGGTCTTTCGAAACATGAAGCTGGATGTTGAGAGCAGACGAAACGAGACAATTTGGCCTCTGCTTCTTTTTTTTTTTTCCTAAGAGATTGGGTCCAGACCTACAGATGGTTCCTAGATGGATTTTGAAGCCAGCTAGATGAGCTGCTGAGGGATCTGATCTACTAGTGGGCTCCTACGGTTGGGCTTCATGATCTTAAAGGTCTTCTCCAATCTAGTGATTTTCTCATTCTACGATTCTGTGCTAATGACGTAGTGATTACTTTGCTCATTAAGCCGAACCAGTCAGGTTAGACTTAATTAGAATTTTCTTAACAGCTTAGGTAGAATT
Organism: Phaenicophaeus curvirostris; assembly: GCF_032191515.1. Taxonomy (NCBI): domain Eukaryota; kingdom Metazoa; phylum Chordata; class Aves; order Cuculiformes; family Cuculidae; genus Phaenicophaeus; species Phaenicophaeus curvirostris. The sequence continues at coordinate 75,766,443 of NC_091431.1, forward strand.
TTCTTAACAGCTTTTACGCGAAGAATTCTACCTTTTTAAAGAGCGTCGATGCCAAAATCAAATGAAAAGGTAGCGAGGTCTTTGGGAGAATGAATGTCCCCATTTTAGTCTTGCTGGGGTGGACTTAGCTAAACTTTCTATGATTCTAAGCAGAGTCACAGCATCACAGAACCAGGTTGCTCCAAGCCCTGATCCAGCGGGAGGTGTCCCTACCCATGGCAGGAGGTGGAACTTCATGGGCTTTGAGGTCTCTTCCAAATTCTTCTCCGATTCTATGATTCTACCATCCATGCAGGAGCTCCGATCGATTCCTCTTGATTCCATCACTCAACACCTTGTCTTTGTTCTGTGTTCTACGCGTGATTTCTCATTCTCTCTTGTGTTTCCTTTCTAAAAAAAGACATTTAAAGCTTGGTGTTTCTTCTTCTGGATGCTACTTGTCCTTACAGGCCAGTATTTATTTCAATAACCATGCTATTTAACGAGAAGAAAAATTCTTAATTGAGAGAGTGAAGGGAAGGAGTGGAAACCTAATTTTCTTTTCTTACCCTATAAATCCCGGAGAGTAATTTAACAGTTGCCGTATGCGACACAAATTGGGTTTTTTACAGTGTTATGGGAAAAAACCTCTTGTTTCCCTCCTCCACTCTTCAGGCTTGCTCGAAGAAATACGTATATTAAAAAAAAAATCATTATGTAGATAAAAAAAATCATTATGAATTGTCTCTACAAGTTGTGCCGGTGAGGACACACCTCAAATCCCCGTTTTTGTGGCCTCTATCCCCATTTTCGGGTCTCTGACACCACTTTAGGGGTCCCTGTGTTCATTTAGGGGTCTCTGTCCCCACTTTTGGTCTCTTTCTCCCCATTTTTGGTCTCTTTCTCCCCATTTTGGGGTTTCTGTCCCCACTTTTGGTCTCTTTCTCCCCATTTTTGTGGTCTCTATCCCCATTTTTGGCTCTCTGACACCACTTTAGGGGTCCCTGTGTCCATTTAGAGGTCTCTGTCCCCATTTTTAGGTCCCTGTCCCCATCTTTGGTCTCTTTCTCCCCATTTTGGGGTCCCTGTCCCCATTTTTGGTCTCTTTCTCCCCATTTTTGTGGTCTCTATCCCCATTTTTTGGTCTATGACACCACTTTAGGGGTCCCTGTGTTCATTTAGGGGTCTCTGTCCCCATTTTTGGGGTCACTGTCCTCATTTTGGGTTTTCTATGCCCATTTTTGGGGTCCCTGTCCCCATTTTTGCTCTCTTTCTCCCCATTTTTGTGGCCTCTATCCCCATTTTTTGCTCTCTGACACCACTTTAGGGGTCCCTGTGTCCATTTAGGGGTCTCTGTCCCCACTTTTGGTCTCTTTCTCCCCATTTTTGGTCTCTTTCTCCCCATTTTGGGGTTTCTGTCCCCTTTTTTGGTCTCTTCCTCCCCATTTTTGTGGCCTCTATCCCCATTTTTGGCTCTCTGACACCACTTTAGGGGTCCCTGTGTCCACTTAGGGGTCTCTGTCCCCATTTTTAGGTTCCTGTCCCCATTTTTGGTCTCTTCCTCCCCATTTTGGGGTCCCTGTCCCCATTTTTGGTCTCTTTCTCCCCATTTTGTGGTCCCTGTCCCCATTTTTGGTCTCTTTCTCCCCATTTTTGTGATCTCTATCCCCATTTTTGGCTCTCTGACACCACTTTAGGGGTCCCTGTGTTCATTTAGGGGTCTCTGTCCCCATTTTTGGGGTCACTCTCCTCATTTTGGGGTTTCTATGCCCATTTTTGGGGTCCCTGTCCCCATTTTTGGTCTCTTTCTCCCCATTTTTGAGGTCTCTATCCCCATTTTTCGGTCTATGACACCACTTTAGGGGTCTCTGTGTCCACTTAGGGGTCTCTGTCCCCATTTTTAGGTCCCTGTCCCCATTTTTGGTCTCTATCCCCATTTTTCGGTCTATGACACCTCTTTAGGGGTCCCTGTGTTCATTTAGGGGTCTCTGTCCCCATTTTTGGGGTCACTCTCCTCATTTTGGGGTTTCTATGCCCATTTTTGGGGTCCCTGTCCCCATTTTTGGTCTCTTTCTCCCCATTTTTGTGGTCTCTATCCCCATTTTTTGCTCTCTGACACCACTTTAGGGGTCCCTGTGTCCATTTAGGGGTCTCTGTCCCCATTTTGGGGTCCCTGTCCCCATTTTTGGTCTCTTTCTCCCCATTTTTGTGGTCTCTATCCCCATTTTTTGGTCTATGACACCACTTTAGGGGTCCCTGTGTCCATTTAGGGGTCTCTGTCCCCATTTTTAGGTCCCTGTCCCCATCTTTGGTCTCTTTCTCCCCATTTTGGGGTCCCTGTCCCCATTTTTGGTCTCTTCCTCCCCATTTTTGTGGCCTCTATCCCCATTTTTGGCTCTCTGACATCCAGTCTAAGCCTCCCCCGGTGCAACCCAAGGCCATTTCTTCTCATCCTCTCACTGTTACCTGAGAGAAGAGGCCAACTCCTACCTCACCACAACCTCTTTTAAGGTCGTTGTAGAGGGCAATGAGGATTTCGAAGAGCTCGCTTCCCTCAGCCCCCTTCTGAGTGGTGGCCAGGGTTCTCATGAGAACTCATGAGGTTCTCCCAGCCCCTCTCCTCCAGCCTGTCCAGGTCCCTCTGGATGCCACCCCAGCCTTGTGGTGTGACAACCGCGCCACTCAGCTTGGCGTCGTCTGCAGATTTGCCGCCATTAAATGCCTTCTCCGTAGCTGGAAGGGTGTGAGAGCTGCTTCTTGAGGAGATGAAGCTATCACAATCCATTTTGCGGCTCAACAAAGTCGCTTGCCATCCTGGGTTTGGATAGTCTTATGTGTTTGCATAGGCCTGGCAAGAGCAGAAGGAAAGATGAGCTCTGCAAAGCAACCGCGTCCCTCAGTTTTGATTTTACGCATGAGAGGTTCCTATTCGAGCGTGCGAGAATCTATGAATGTTGGCATTTTGTTTAGGGGGAAAAAAAAAATACAGTCATTTTCCTCTCTTTCTTTCCCTCCTCCCACCCCGCTTCCAACTCCGTCGCGTACAAATTATTGGAGTAGCAGGAGGACTCGGTAATTTTCAAAATCCATAAATCACGGAGCGCGTTTCAAATCGATCGGTGACCGAAGATGCAGTCAAAACAAATTGGAGGCTGGATTCGGGGTTGGTTTGGTCTTAAATTGCCCTGTTTTCACGGAAATGGGATGACAGAATCACAGAATCACGGAATAACCAGGTTGGAAGAGACCCACCGGGTCATCGAGTCCAACCGCCTGCCCACGGAATCGTAGAATCATCACATCGCAGAATGGGTTTCGTTGGAAAGGACCTTAAAGCCCACCCAGATCCACCCCCGGCCACGGGTAGGGACGCCTCCCGCTGGATCAGCGGCTCCGAGCCCCGTCCAACCTGGCCTTGAACCCCTCCAGGGATGGAACAGCCACCACTTCTCTGGTCAACCAGTTCCGGGGCCTCCCCACCCTCATTATAAAGAATTTCTCTTCAATATTTAGTCTAAATCGTCCCCCTTCCACTCTAAAGCCGTTGATGCACCGATTTCCATCCCCGAATCCATCTACAGCGGCGTTTTCCTTGAATAGCATTCCGGGAAATCTTAAATCCGTTGTTTCCCATCATTTATTGGCGTAGAAGAGCGAGGAGACTTGGCTGAACGCGGCGTTAGAGGCAATATTCCTCCTGCCGTGTTGCTCTTGACCTTTGAAGACGACACCGTACAAGTTCACTAGTTCTTCGGTTTATGAAATCGCCTTCTTGACGCTCCGGAGAAGCAACTTGGTGGCTCCATCCGAACAGATTTACGTGCGCAGCTCTGCGCGGATCCTTGCTGATAACCATAACCCTCCGTTAGACGGTTTCGGTTGTTGTTTAAAGGAAATAAATGCCTCCAGTAGTTACGGGGCCAGACAGAGAGCGACGTGTCTAGCTAGAAAGATTTATTTGCAGGTCAACTGCTCGACGGTTGCACCACTTTACCTTTCAGAAAGTGAAGCGGTGATTTATCGTGGGCTGGTTTGGTACGCGTCGAGGATTTTTGAGACCGGAGCAGCAGCAAAGGGCACTTTATATATTTACATTAGGAAAAGTGACTTCCAAAGGCAAAGTCAGCAAAAGATTTAATTAACCTTTTCACTATAAATCTAACTCCATCGATTGTCTTCTGCTTCGTCCTCCTTTTCCTTTCTTTCGTGTTCTTTCTCGTAGACCAATTTTGTTGCTTGTTTTTAGATTTTACATGCGTCAACTGCTTTTCTAGCTCTAGCCTGTCTCAGTCTCTAAAACCACCTTATTTTCTCATCTGTGGATCTTCCATAGTGATTTTGGCTACTTTATTACCTCCTCTAGCCCTGCTAAATATTTAATTGAAAAAAATCATTATAGGCTCAAGAAAACAGGGTCGGCCGAGGAGTTTCGTTACCTCCCAGGGCTGAAACTTCGAAATATCAGTTTGACCTCAGGGCTTCACAATTCACCTCGAAAGAATATTATTTCACGGATTCGTGGAGTCGTAGAACGTCCGCAGGCGGAAGGGACCCACGAGGATTATTGAGCCCAGCCCCACGCGGAGACGCGGCTCTTGGGGTCGTGGTTTAGCAGGCGTGGGGGCGTTGGGCTGATTTGATTGGATGAGCTTAGAGGTCTTCTCCGACTTTATCGATTCTACGATTTCATGATCTGTTCCATCATTGTTCAATGCTCTTCCGGCTACCGAGCTGTATCCAAATTAAGCGCTTATTGAGATCTGAAGAATATTTTGATTGCTTTCTATTTTAACGCTTCTCTCCTTCCAAACGAGGCTGGAAATAGAAGCTGGGAGAACTGGGTGACCATCAACGAGCACGGCGACGTCTGTGTTTGCATCAACTTGATGTTGCAGCATCAACTCTAGAGAGCTGGTGGGAAGGGGCTGTTGTCCACCACGCTAGGTGTATCTCAGAGTTTTTGCTTCGAGGAGTTGCGTTCGAATCCTAGGGATCCAAAGCTCTTCCAGCCCGGCTTCAGGTTTAGCTTCAGCTGGAAGGGACCCAGTTTACGTGCTCCACCACGTGGACTGAGCAGAACAGGTCAGAGATACAAGGAGCTCCGAAAAGCTCTATTGAGATCCAAGCCAAAATGCTCCTGTGGGTGTTTTCCATCTGTCCCTGGTGTGCTGTGATCTGGAGAGCAATCCCAGTGCTCTAAGATCGCAACCGACTTCTGCGTCTCCTCAGCTTTGCACGAGACGAAGAAGGTTCTGATATAATATCGTGTCTCTTAGGGTTTCGGTTGTTAAAATCGGTGTCTCAAATGGCAGCAAAACCAAGAAAAACAACGTTTTTGAGATGGTTACATCCCACTTCAGTGCTGTTTGAATAGAATAAATTGTTGGTGCAGCTTATTTTTTATTACTCTCAGTGTTGATAAGTGTAGGATCTGGGGGAGTGTGGCTGGAGAGCTGCTCAGCGGAAAAAAGACCCGGAGGTGTTGGTCAACGGCAGCTGAACGTGACCCGAGGTCACCAGCAGCATCCTGGATGGGGTCGGCCGTGCAGGGAGCAGCAGGAGGAGGGAAAGGATCATCCCCGTGGCCTCGGCACCTCAAATCCTGGCCTCGGTTTTGGGCCTCTCAGTAGAACGAGACGGAGGGGCTGGAGCACGTCTGGAGGAGGGAAATGGAGCTGAGGAAAGACCTGGAGCACAAGTCTTAGAAGGAGAAGCTGTGAGGAGCAGCTGAGGGAACTGGGTTTTCTCAGTCTGGAGAAGAGGAGGCTGAGGGGAGACCCCATCGCTCTCTGCAGCTCCCCGAGAGGCTGTAGCAAGGTGGGTGTTGGTCTCTTCTCCCACGTACGAAGCGATAGGACGAGAGGGAACGACCTCAAGTTGCGGCAGCGGAGGTTTAGATTGGAAATCAGGGAAAAATCCATCACAGATTCTTGTCTTTTTTATTGCAATCGAAGTTTGCGAAGTAGGACAACTCAAAAAAAAAATGACCATGTCCCTCCCCAGCTGGGCAGGGAAAGTGGAATTGGATGAGCTTTAAGGTCCTTCCCAGCACAAACCGTTGTGAGATTGTATGGAAAGTAACGTCAGGAAGGTCTAAAAAGCTTCAAGGGCTTAAAGATCGTCATCAAAATTGGAGAAGGTGTCATTTTTGCAGGAATGGGTTATGCAACTAGGGGACTTTTCAACTTCCAACTCAAATTTTACGGTTCCTCTAGAACAGTAGAGTTTGGATACCTCTTGGGTACATCTTGAGTAGCCTGATCTAGTGGGATGTCCCCGCCCGTGGCAGAAGGAGTGGAACTAGATGATATTTAAGGTCCCTTCCAACCTAAACGGCTCGATGATTCGATGATTCTAAGGTTTGCCTTGAAACAGCGCGTCGAGCATGTTTTTTCTAGAAATAAACCAGATTGGAACGTCTCGAAGGTTTGAAGGAGAGAGAGAAACCTTCGCCTCCGAGGGACAAACAGGGTGTGTTCGGTGGCACTAAAACCAGCAATTTAAATAAAAAAAACCACAACCGATTCCTTTCTTAACTTAAATCTTCCATTCTACGCCGTCAAAGCTAATTTCTTCCTTCTGCCTCCAACCTTCCACGAATTTCACTCTAGGTAATGAGACAATTCTAGGCGCTCATCGACACGATCCAACAAGCACGGCGTCAGCTCCTTCGTGGCGCGGCCGCGCGGCCCTTTTCAGCCGCTTGGAGTTGGACGGTTTCCATCTCGGGGCTTGCCAAGAGCAGTTCTGGAGTCTTTGATGTTTTGTCTGACATGAGTCAAGGCCGGTAAAGCAAGATTCCTTGGCGGCGGTTCTGCAAACTTGTCCGTTTGGTCAGGAGAAAGGGGTGAGCCAGCTAAAAAAAGAAAAAAAAATATATATTTCCTCTATAAAATAACGGCGGAAGTCTTCATCTTGGATAAATATGAATTCATCTAGAACGAAATCTCCTGGAGATGCAGGCAGCGTCTCCGTTTCAAGTGCTAATGACCAAAAAAAAATGTCGTATTCGTTCCCTTGAGCTCCGATTTGGAAAATAGAAAGTGAATATTGATTAGAGGAATCAAAAAGTTCTCTGTTTTTTAAAATTCAAGCCACGTCGGCCGGCCTCGCTTGGTGAATGGAGACTGTGCAAGAGTGGCTGCTCCTTCTGTTTCTCTGTTTCTGCCTCTTATTCCAAACGTCTTGTTTGATACGGATTTCTACTCATGTTCTTAATCAGAATGAGCCACGGAGCCTCAACCTTTTTCACAGAATCAGAGAATCGTCTCGTTGGAAAAGACCTTGGAGATTATTGAGGCCAAATGGGAGCTGGACACCACCAAACTGGGTCTCAGAGTGGGTTTTCTGCCTGGCTTTTAGATGCCTCCAGGGATGGGGACTCAATAATCAGCTGAGAGAGTTGGGGTTGTTCAGCCTGGAGAAGACTCTGGGCAGACCTTGGAGGAGCTTCCAGTGCTGAAAGGGGCTCCAGGAAAGCTGGGGAGGGGCTCTGGATCAGGGAGCGCAGGGATAGGATGGTTTTAAGCTGAGAGAGGGGAGGTTGAGATGAGATCTTACAGAGAAATGTTTTCCTGCGAGGGTGGGGTGGCCGTGGCTCAGGTTGCCCAGGGATGTTGTGGTTGCCCCATCCCTGGAGGGGTTCAAGGCCAGGTTGGATGGGGCTTGGAGCCCCTGACCCAGTGGGAGGTGTTCCAGATGGAAAGAGGGTGTTGGTCCAAGCCCTGCTTCTCTGAGGAGAACTGGCCAGAGGAGAGGAATGGAGCTGGGGAAGGGTCTGGAGCACTTGGGGCTGTTTAGGCTGGAGAAGAGGAGCCTGAGGGGGGACCTCGTGACTCTCGGCAGCTCTTGGAAAAGCAGCTGTAGTGAGGTGGGTGTTGGCCCCTTCTCCCAGGGGACAAATGGTAGAAGAGGACACGGCCTCAAGCTGCACCAGGGTAAGTTTAGATTGGATATTAGCAAAGATGTCTTCACCAAAAGGGTGGTGAAGCACTGTTGGAGGCCACCCGGGGCGGTGGTGGAGTCACCATCTCTGGAGGGTTTCAGAGAGCATGTAGATATCTACATATGCACTTCAGGACATGACTTAGTAGGCACAGTGGGTTTGGACTGGTGGTTGGGCTGGATGATCTTGGAGATATTCACCAAGCTTAGTGATTCCATGATAGGTTTGTGAGTACCAAGATCATAGAATCACCAGGTTGGAAGAGACCCATGGGATCATCTTGCTTGCTCTTAGTAGCGTCGCTTGCCAAATTCGCCACCACCACCACCGTAACCATCGTTTCCACTTCGTTCTTCGCTCAAACGAGGTGCCTGCCGGGCCGCTTAACTTTCCAGGTGTTGTGTGATGCTTATGAAGTTCGATATTCAATTAAACCACAGCGATAAATTATTCCGAGGACAGATGAATCTTGTTGAGTGGCGTTTTACTCCCAGATTTGACTGCTGAATAATAACCTGGTTAGTAAGAAAGGCGCTCGTCACTCAGCGGGCTGCGGGATATTTCAGCATCTCTTAATTAAGAAGGGAGAGAATTTCCTCCTAGCAAAATCAGCTTTATGTAATACTCATTCGCTAGGTTGTATAACGTTTAATTTATTCAACGTATCCTTAACGCAATGGTATTTGGGCTTATTTTGACACTCGTTGACTTAGCAAACGGTGTATTTTCACTGTACTTAATTAAGAGAACCGATGGCCGTTGAAGAACTATATATTTACTCAGTCGGTCTTATGGAAAAGGTAAAAAAATACCCCTCAGGGAGTTAATGTTGTGGCTGTAGCCCTGGAATAAAGAACTGTTCCTTTTTTTAAAACCGAAGGCTACTTGGAAATTGCGTTGTCCCAAAGCGACGTGCTCTTCGTTTGCTGCTAGAGGTCCTAAAGCTACTTTTTGCAGAAATTCCGAGTGCGAAGGTTTCCAAAAAGGGTTTATGGGTGATTTGCTGGATCTTCAGAAGACGGGAACCACCGAATCGTGGAATGGTTTGGGTGTGAAGGACCTCAAAGCCCATCCAGTTGCACCCCCTGCCATGAGACACCTCCCCCTGGATCAGGTTTCTCAAATTCCCATCCAACCTGGTCTTGAACCCCTCCAGGGCTGGGGCAGCCACCACCGCTCCATCCCTGGAAGGGTTCAAAAACCATTGGGATACGGTTCATCAGACGTAGTAGAGTTGGGTTGATGGTTGGACTGGATGCGCTTCGAGCTCTTTTCCAACCTTAACGAGTCTATATTTCTTCTATAATTTGGAAAGAGGATTTAGTACTAAGGCAGACAGTGGTTTTGTCTCGATGATGTCTTAAATCCATGTGGCTCTTGCTTTTAAATCAGCGTCCGGCTATTCGAAGGGCTCAGCAGTGAAATATTTAACTCCCGACTGGTCATTCCTTCTGACCTACATCGCGTCCACCATAGTGGTTGAAGAAATAGGTCTGAAATTCCAGAAAATAATCTCCTGGGGCTTAAGATTGCAGACATCTGATTTTGTAGATGCGTGAAAGGACTGTTTGAGGATGCTCAAGCCTTGTGAGGTGCCTACCAGGGACCTGGCTGAGGTGAGAAGCAGCCGTTGTATCAGAAAGCGGTTGCGGAGCTGAGGTTCCTCCTGCGACCGCGTGGGCTTCACCTTGAAATCCCTAGGAGAGCCTCAAGTGCTGCTGTAAAACCTTGTAGTGGGACCAGAAGGGTGAGGAAGGAGATTCTACCCATCTACTGCGTTCAGTTGTGGGCCCCTCCCCACAAGAAGGATGTTGAGGCTCTGGAGCGAGTCCAGAGAAGAGCAACGAAGCCCTAAGATCATCCAGTCCAACCTTAGTGGCTGCTAAACCCTGTACTGAAGTGCCTCCTCTACACATTTTACTCATTCTGGTTGTTCAAAAAACCTGATATGGGCTTTAAAGTCCCTTAAAGTCCAACCAATTCTACGATTCTGTGAAATTCGGAGCAGGGAACACGTGCTCCAGAGACACTTTGTTCACTTTAGTAGTTGGGCGTCACTTAAAATAGAGTATTTTGCAGAAAAAATGGAGTATAAGTAGAATAAAATCATGGAACGGGTTGTTGGATGGACCTTAAAGACGAATAAATTATTTTTTTATTATTACAACGATAGATTTTGTGTTTCTAAAAAAGTCTTGTCTGAAATTTGCTTACAGAAGCGCGATTTTGGGGAGATATTTCTGCTTAATTGAAGAGAAACTGCCGTTCTTAATAGATGTTTCTTCCTGATCCTTATCATTAAACGAATTAAAACACGAGGCGCGATATTTGCTGCCTTTGAAGGGAGCACCTTTCAGCCAGCAAGGGCCAACCAGGAGTTGGAAATCATTCTAGACGGTCAAATCGGGGGAAATAAACCCATTTTCCTCGTTGTATTTTTTTTCTGAGGTGGCTGCGTCCGTATTTCGCACAAAATAGAAATTATTTCGCGGCGTGCAGGACTCTGCGAGCGGGTTCGCGATGAGAAGCCAGTTGGGGACCACACACTCTTCCATTACGCCGCTGCCGGTTGGAGGATTTTGATGGATATTTATTAATATAAAAGGTTTTCTATTTTTCCCGGGTTTGTCGGGAGAGAAATCAAAGCCCCTCCAGTCCGCCTTTCATTTTTTTTCCCTAATTAATTGGCCTAATTGGTAGAAATGGGCCGTTTGGGAGTGAAAACTCCATCAGTAACTACCTGAAATTACTAAGCCCTGTTTATCTACGCGAGCGGTTGTAATTTAAATTAAAATGTTCGCTCCAGAGCTTAATTCTCACCACGTCAAGTGATTTGAATTCTTTTCGTCACGTTATCCTCTGATTTTTGTTTCATGTCTTCCACTTTCCTTGCTACATGAGAAGCCAGAGACCATCCATCTTCACCTGCTTTTATTTTCCACGCAGCGCTCGAGGAATACGAGGAACCGAGTCTCCAAGCGACGTGCTGGGCTTTGAGAAAGCCGGGGTGGAAGGTGTAAATTAAAGGAAAAATAAAAATTAGACCATTTCGATTTGTTAATTAAAGATGGAGCTCCTCAAGCGCTTGCGTTCTCCCAAGTAGCAGGTGACAGGAGAAGCGGAAACGGCCTCGAGATGCGCCACGAGAGGTTCAGACTGGAAACTAGGGAATATTTTTCTTACTGAAAAAGGGGTAAAAGCTTTGGAAGAGGCTGCGCAGGGGTGGCTGCCCCATCCCTGGAGGGCTTCAAGGTCAGGTTGGATGGGGCTTGGAGCCCCTGAGCCAGTGGGAGGTGGGTAGAACTGGATGGGCTTGGAGGTCCCTTCCAACCCAACCCATTCCATGATTCGTATGATTTAAAAGCAGGTGTTCCCGACGGCAGAGGTTGTAGAACGTCTTCGCCTCCCACCGCAACTGCCTTTATAAGCTTGAAATTAAATTTTTCGCAGCCCTCAGATCATCTCCGTGGCCTCCTCTGGACCCGTTCCAGCAGCTCCCCGTCTTTCTTCTGTTGGGGATTCCAGAAATGGACACGGGACTCCAGGTGGAGCCCCACAGGAGTGGAGTAGAGAGGCAAAATCCCCTCCCTGGCCCTGCTGGCCACGCTGCCTTGGATGCAGCCCAGGAGATTGAATCATAGAATCACCAGGTTGGAAGAGACCCACCAGATCATCGAGTCCAACCGTTCCCATCAAACACTAAACCGTGTTCTTCAGCGCCTCGTCCTCCCATCCCTTAAACCCCTCCAGGGAAGGGGACTCAACCCCCTCCCTGGGCAGCCTCGGGCAGGGCCCAACGACCCTTTCCGTGAATTTTTGATCTTGATTTTTGATCTTCCCAGAACCTCAGATAGGGGAACTCATCCGACATATGTCTATAAGCATAAATCTGAGTTCCTAGCTTAGGGATGTAAATAATTTTGGTGTGTAGCCTCCTCGTTTTCATCCTCCCAGAAACCCTGACGCAATCCGAGAAGTCGTTCAGTCGCGAGGGGTGGCCACGAGCCTTGGCAGAAGGCCCCAAAGCCACTGCCCCATCTGCACGGCGTTATCTGCATGAGTAGGTTTTCTTCATCAAAACCAACAGGACCGTATGGCAATGTTCGGAGCTGAAATTATTTCGAACGGATTCCCGCGTCGTTACAAGGCGGCGCCTCCGATCTCGGGGATTTCAATTTGGAAACTCGTTGGAGTGGATAAAATAACGTCGGACTGCTCCTTCTGTCTTCCCTCGGAGCTGGAAAAGTTAGAAAAAATCACTTTATTCTCTGGAAACTTCGCAGGATGGGAAGAGGACATCTGGGTGGTTCAGATTGATTTGCTCCGTGTTTAAAATTGAGTCGAAGTTGCTATTTCTGCACGACCTTTGAGTGAGAGCGACTGAAGGTTCTTCTCTGGGTTTTCATGGAATCTTGGAATGGGTTTGGGTTGGAGGGGACCTCAACGCCCATCCAGGCCCACCCCATGAGCAGGGACACCTCCCGCTGGATCAGGAGCTCCAAGCCCCATCCAACCACGCCTTGAAGCCCTCCCGGGATGGGGCGTCCTCACTCATAGAATCATCGAATCACCAGGTTGGAAGAGACCCAACCAGGTTGGAAGAGATCATCGAGTCCAACCATAATGGGAGCCAACCTCCTCTTCCTTTCCCTCGGGCTGCTGGTTTGCATTATGGGATGTCATTTTGGGGTAAGCGTAAAGAGAAGAGGGGACTCTTGCGAGGTCTCGGTGGCTGTGGGGCCGTGGGTTGTTGCTCTGCGCAGCGGGACGTGAAACGAAGCACGGTGATAGCATCCAACCTGTTGGAAGTGCTTGAGGAGCCTCTTGGTGGGAGGACCTACACCTACCATCCATGGGTTCCACACAGGCTGAGGGACGATGTGATTGAGAGAAGCTCCATGGAGAACGTGGGGTGATGGGGATGAGAAGCTCCTGATCCAGTGGGAGGTGATGGAACTGGATGGCCTTTGAGGTCCTTCCAACCCAACCATTCCATGATTCTCCAACAAAGAGCTTCATGATACCCTAAAACAAAATGTCCCGATAAGCTCAACCGGTAGTTTTCACCTTCCCGACGCGACTTATTGAGATTGCTTGAAGCTCCGCGCTCGTCCTACCCAAACCGCTGCGTAATTAACGCTTCGTTATGCTAACGCATGCAAATTCGGTCGTACGCCTTTGATGGGGAGGGGAGAGAACGAAAAGGATTAAAGAGCTCGCTCTAAAGTACAAATTAATTGATTGCATTGCTAAATGGCCTGCAAGGAAGGAGGGAGGCGGAGCACGTCCCACCTGGAGCACGTCCCGCTGGATCTGGAGCTCCAAGCTCCATCCAACCTGGCCTTGAAGCCCTCCAGGGATGGGGCAACCACAGCTTCTCTGGGCAACCTGGGCTCCCAACCCTCAGGAGAACATTTCTCCCTAACATCTCATCTCAACCTTCTAGCAGCTCTTTTATTCGTCTTCAGTCCTTGTCCCCCGAATAGTTTCATTTTCTTGCTCTCTACTTCGTGTTTTACGCTTCAACCGCAAGGAATCTGACCTGAGAAGATCGGGTTTCTCGTAAGGGTCGGTAGGTCAATCTGGCTCTTGTGTTTTCATAGAATCATTAAGGCTGGAGATGATCTACGATCATCACATCCAACCCCGTTGTCCTGCTTCGCTGGAGCCAAAGGGAAGGAAGCCCCAGGAGCACACGGCTGGGGCTGAAGAAAATGAGGATCGTGCATCCCTCCCACTTCACCACGTCTGGAGATCGGCTTGGATCAACCCCAGAGCCGTTGTCCGAATCGCTTGGTTACTCCACATAACCACGCTGGGAAGGAAATCAAGGAGATCCAATTAATAAACACGGATTTTAGAGGCACCGGTCACCTAGAGGGCAGCAGAAAGGGACATCTGCGCGCGCCTGTGTGAACGCTCTCACCTCTCTCATCCCATCAGGGTTCGTTGAGCACGTGCAGCCTCGTTAAATCGGAGCACTGAGGGTGTAAGGTGATGTGACAAACCCATCTGTTGCGTAGGGGCTCTTCGCTCTTCGTTAAGGAGAATTACACGTGAAATTCAGCTGGTTTTCTTCTCTCATGGATTAATTTGCTTTTTTTTTTATATATGGGACGATGGGTTTGCACTAGAGGGGTGGCTTGACGGTGGGACACGCATCATGATGGATCCGCTCCTCGGTTTCAGACTTATTCCTAATAAATTTTTCACGGAAAGGGTCATCGGTCCCTGTCCGAGGCTGCCCAGGGAGGTGGTTGATTCATATTCCTTGGAGGGGTTTAAGGGACGGGTGGACGAGGTGCTGAGGGACGTGGTTTAATGTTTGATGGGAACGGTTGGACTCGATGATCCGATGGGTCTTTTCCAACGTGGTGATTCTATGATTCTAATTGTGGAATCATAGAAACATTGTGGTGGAAGAGATAATGAAGATCATCAAGTCCAACCCCGTATCGTAAGCAGGAACATCGTCAACTCAATCAGGTTCCTCAGAGAAACCACCCTCAGCCTCAAAACTTTCTTCTTAATGTTTAGTTTAACCTCTCGCCTTTTCGTTGAAGTCTTTCCACCCCTTGCCCCGTTGCTGAGGGCTCCAGAGCTGCTAAAACCTTTTTTTCTAGAGGTTGCTCCTCACTTATCCCCAGAAAAAGGTCTTTGTAGCTGAAGTTTTGAGCCCTCTGGATATAAATAGTTGGGAACCGGGGTGTGGTGGCACTACCCTTCGTGATAAATAGCCTCAACCCCTTATTTTTTTATCAAATTAAAGGTTTAAATTAAAAATGAGCCAGCCACTCACTACACATCCCTAATGAGTCGTTAAATATGGAGGAGTCGTGATGGAGTTGGTGTTGTAAACGCTTTAAGTAAAGTCCAAAACCTTTTAAAACTTCAGCGGTTCAGGACATGGCGATAAAATCCTGCGTCAAACTCTTTGTTCGCTTTCATTCTCAGTGGAAGAACTGTTGGGATGAGTCTAGAAGAGGGTGAGAAGATGATCCAAGGGCTGGAGAACCTCTGCTGCGAGGACAGGCTGAGAGAGTTGGAGTTGTTCAGTGTGGAGAAAAGAAGGCTCCAAGGAGAACTTCGAGGAGCTTCCAGTCCCAGAAAGGGCTACAAGAAACCTGGGGAGGGACTTTCAAAGGGTCTGGAGGGCCAGGATGAAGGGGAATGGCTTTAAATTGGAAGGGGGAAGACTTAGATTAGAAATTAAGAAGAAATTCTGCGTGATGAGGGTGATGAGACCTTGACCTCAGTTGTCTACCCCATCCCTGGAGGGTTCAAGGCCAGGTTGGATGGAGCTTGGAGCCTCCGATCCAGTGGGAGGGGTGGAACTGGATGGACTTTGAGGTCTCTTCCAAGCCAAACCTTTCAATAATTCTACGATTCCTCTAAAAATTGAGCGATGCTTCCACGTCCCCCGCGCTCGCGTGCCGCGTTTTCCATTTCTCAGAGCAGGGGGGTTTTGGAGGAGAAGGACCTGGAGGTGTTGGTTGAACGTGAGCCAGCGGTGGCCCAGGGGGCCAAGAAGGCCAAGGGCATCTTGGCTTGGATCTCAACAAAATTAACTTTCTTTTTTCCGTCTCATTCGATGGTTTGGAAAGTCAAGTTGGGCCTCGAAGCCCACCCAGTTCCACCTCCGGCTGGATCGGGGGCTCCAAGCCCCATCCAAGCTGGCCTTGAAGCCCTCTGGGGATGGAGGAGAACCTGGGCCACCCTAATGTCTAGTCTAGAACTTCCCCCTTCCAAACTAAAGCCATTCCCCCAAGTCCTGTCCCCCCCGTGAAAAGTCCCTCCCCAGCTTTCCTGGAGCCCCTTACGCTCCTGGAAGGCTGCTAGATGCTCTCCTTGAAGCCTCCTCTTCTCCACACTGACCAACCCCAGCTCGCCCAGCCCTCGGATCATCTTCGGAGCACAAGAGACCTCCAAGAGACCTCCAAGAGACCTCATGATGCCCATTCCAAGCACTCCATGACGACCTTCCAAGAGACCTCATGATGCCCAGTCCAGGCTCTCCATGACGACCTTCCAAGAGACCTCGTGATGCCCATTCCAAGCACTCCATGACGACCTTCCAAGAGACCTCGTGATGCCCATTCCAGGTTCTCCATGACACCCACCCAAGAGACCTCGTGATGCCCAGTCCAGGCTCTCCATGACGACCTTCCAAGAGACCTCATGATGCCCATTCCAGGTGCTCCATGACGACCTTCCAAGAGACCTCGTGATGCCCATTCCAGGTTCTCCATGACACCCACCCAAGAGACCTCGTGATGCCCATTCCAAGCACTCCATGACGCCCACCCAAGAGAGTCCAGAGAATAAAAAGGCTCTAAAGCTCCTGGAGAGTGTCTAGAGGAGGACACGGGAGAGCTCATCATGGTCCACAGCTTCCTCACCAGGGGAGGAGGAGGAGCAGGCGCTGAGCTCTTCTCTCCGGTGACCAAGGGCAGGACCTGAGGGAATGGCAGGAAGATGAGCCAGGGGAGGGTTAGGTGGGACATCAGGAGAAGGTTCTTCCCCCAGAGGGTGGTGGAGCCCTGGAAGAGCTCCCAGGGCAGCAGGCACAGCCTGACAATGTTCCAAAATCAACATCCTTGGCCCCACGGTGTGAGTGTCGGCGTGTCCTGTGCAGGGCCAGGGGCTGGACTCGAAGATCCTTGTGGGCTCCTTCCAACTCGGAACGTTCTATGAGTCTATTCTCCACTTTGATGGTCTCCTAATTAACCTCAAGAGGTTTAATGGTTTTATATGAGTTTCCATCTCAGTTGTACATGGTCGTAGAGGTTTTTAGCTTTCCTACATCTCCATGTTTTACACAGAAATAGGAAAATCGTCTTTCCTGAAAGAGTGGTGGAACCTTGGAAGAGGCCACCTAGGGAAGCGGTGGAGTTCTGAGCCCTGGAGGGCTCCAAAAACCACGTGGGCCACGGTTTGGTAGGCACGGTGGGGTTGGGGTTGGACTTGATGATCGTAGAGGTCCTTTCCAGCCTTGATGATTCCACGAATCAACGTTTCTTCTCCCATAAAAAAATATAGAACGAATGTTTACTCCGTGTCTCTTGTGGTTTCGCCCTTTCAGGTTCGCAGGCGAAGACTTTTACCTCACTGAGGTTCTTGGTGGAGCCTTCCGACGCCGTCACCATCCGTGGAAGCAACGTGCTGCTCGACTGCGTCGCCGAATCGGACCGAGGAAGCCCCGTGGTCAAATGGAAGAAAGACGCCGTCTTCTTAAACCTGGCGGTGGACGAGAGGAGGCAGCAGCTGCCCAACGGGTCCCTCCTGATCCAGAACATCGTCCACTCCAGGCACCACAAGCCCGATGAAGGGCTCTACCAGTGCGAAGCGTCTCTAGAAGGCATCGGAGCCATCATCAGCCGGGCAGCTAAGGTGATGGTTGCAGGTAAGGAGGAACATTCCTATTTTTATTTCCAAACTTCTCTAGGGCACCGAACGTACAAATTCTTATGGTTTAGGAACTTCTTCATCCACGAGGAAGGACTCATTATGCACCTAATTGGAATTGGCAGCTTCTTTGTGTCTCCTTTAATATGTTTGTCTGGGAATACAACAAAAGTTCTCAGATACCTGGTGACAAACCCTTCCAGCTCCTCGTTGACTCAACGAGTTCCTTCGTAAAAGATGTTTGCTTGAGGTTTTATAGAGCCTCTTCGTCAGTCTGGAGAAGGATGTAGCGAGAGTCCTCGATCACCTCGTTATTGAGGAAAAAGGGGGTTGGAAAGACTTCAAATAAAAGCTAGAAAGGAGCTGGGAATCGCTTCGGAACCGACCCCAACACGGATGGGCTGGAATCATAGAATAGTTTAGGCTGGAAGGGACAGGGACACCTCCCACCGGGTCAGGTTGCTCCAAGCCCCATCCAACCCAACCCTGAACCCCTCCAGCGATGAGGCAGCCCCCACTTCCCTAGACAAGTGGATCGGTGGCCTCACCACCCTCACCATGAAGAATTTCTCCTTAACGTTTAGTTGAAACATCAATAAACTTGATAATTATAGGTGTGGTTGAGCCCTGATGGGTGGAAGATCATGTCCGTGTCAATAGTAGGGATCCTCATTTTCTTAGTCTTCCATTTCTGCGCAAGATTCCATTTTTCCGAGTTTTTTCTAGTGTTGCGGATAGAAACGGGAATGGGAGCGCTGGAGAGAAACTCAGAGCTGCTTCCTTCTCCTACAAGAAGGACGTTGAGGTCCTTGGGGGTGTCCAGAGAAGAGCAACGAAGATGTTGAGGGGCTGGAGAACTTGTGAGGAACGGCTGAGAGAGCTGGGGGTGTTTAGCCTGGAGAAGAGGAGGCTGAGGGGAGACCTCATTGCTCTCTCCAACTCCCTGAAAGGAGTCAAGAATAAATAAGGATTAGGGGTCCGAGTTAGAGCTCAACAGGTTTTTCTCGTATTAGATCGTAATTAAAGAAAACGGGATCCCTCTATTCTTCATGGTCATAAGTGGAGGAGCAAGATCCCCTCAACATTAGGTTGGTCATCAGAGAATTTGTCAGCAGGCTGAGAAGAAGCTAGATAAGGCTGTCGATTGCTCCACTGAGGTCCACTGAGATCCTGAGGATCTCTTCCAACCTGGTGATTCTATGACTCTACGATGGCCGTTCCGAGTGCAGCTTCTCCAGGTCTTGGTGCCCATGGCCACCTCCTGCAGAGACAGCCTGATCCTTCCTTCATGGACGAGGCACAGTGGATCTACCCCACCAGGCAGCAAGTAAGACCTCTGAGTTCATCAAGCCCAACCGTCCCCGTCCACTAAAAATCAGATCCTGAAGCACTTCATCTACGCAGCTTCTAAACCCCTCCAGGAATAGGGATTCCACCACCTCCTGGGGCATCCTCTGCCTCCAAGAGGCTGAACCTGCAGCTGAGAGTGAGAAGAACTAAAGGCAGACGGGGTCCTTCTTGGCTCCAGAGCCTCCCGATGGGAGATGGCTTGAGGGAGGAGGAGAAGAGATGCTGTTTCTTTCCAGGCTTCGACTGTTGTCCCCCAGCAGCACCTTTGTCTTGAGAAGACGAAGAACCCTGAGGCTCCGTTTCCATAAAATCGCGTCCTGACACGTCATCCCGAGGAGATCGTGGGATTTCGCTCGCTCAGGGTTTGAGCAGACAGAGGATGAGCCAACGTGGTGGGGAAAAAACCTTTCCTGGAAGGTCAACTGGTCATGGATCCATGGGCTGAGAGCCACCTCCAGTGCTGATGATCTATGAAACTCCATCATTTTAATTCCCTGGGACCTCGTGCCCTCGTTAACGGCGGCTGCTCCTTCTTCAATCCAATCTCCTCCGGTTCGGTCGCCGTAAATCTCCGCGGAATCCAAAGCGAAACCTTTCTCCTAAATGAACTTTGCTAATTAAAGCCGCGTCTCTAGGCGGGGCAAGGACGCGAAGAGGAGGAGCTCCCTGGGCAGCCCCTGAGGACCTTTTCAGTGAAGAAATTCTTCTCGATGTCTGATCTGAACCTCCCCTGGTGCAGCTTGATGCCACTTTGGGGAGGAGAGACCAACACCCACCTAGGTGCAACCTTCTTGCAGGGGCTTGTGGGTAGATAAGGTCTCTCCTCAGCCTCCTGTTTGAGCTGGTGGGTCTCTTCCAAGCTGGTCATTCTATGATAAGGCCAAGGGCATCTTGGCTTGGATCAGAAGCAGCGTGACCAGCAGGTCCAGGGAGGTTCTTCTTTAAACTGGAAGGGGCGAGATTTGCATGAGATTTTGCGAAGAACTTCTTCACGCTGAGGGTGGGGAGGTCCTGGCCCAGGTTGCCCCATCCCTGGAGGCCTTCAAGGCCGGGTTGGATGAGGTTTGGAGCCCCCGATCCAGCGGGAGCCTCATCCAACCCGGCCTCGGACCCCTCCAGGGATGGAGCAACCACCTCTTCTCTGAGAAACCTGGGCCAGGACCTCTCCGCCCTCCCAGAAAAACTTCACTTCCTAAGATCTCGGCTCATCTCCCCTCTTTCCGCTGGGCTCTTCTGCCTGCGGCGTTCTTCTCATCCCTCGTTTGGATGAGCCTTCTCTTCTCCAGGCTGAACAACCCCAACTCTCTCACCTTGTCCTCAGCGTAGAGGTTCTCCAGGCTTCAAATCATCTCCATGGTCTCCTTTGGACTTGCTTCAACAGATCCATGTCCTCCCTGTGCTGAGGATTCCAGAACTGGACGTAGGACTCCAGGTGGGGTCTCACTAGAGAGGAGCAGAGGGGTTGAATCCCCTCCCTCCCTCTGCTCTGGGTCCCCCTGCTCTGGATGCAGCCCAGGACACGGTTGGCTCTCTGGGTTTAGGAACGGTTGGACTCGATGAGCCGATGGGTCTCGTCCAACCTGGTGATGATTCTACGATTCTACAACATCTTCGACTGGATCCGCTTGCTCAGAGCCCCATCCAACCTGACCTTGAATGTTCCCAGGGACGGGAACCTCCTGAGGTTCTCTCAAGCTCCGTTCTCCAGCTTCTCAAGGTCCTTCTGGTCCTTCCGAGATCAACTCGATTTTCATGGGTTTATAATTCATTCCTCAAAGCTCACCTGGGCCGGTGGCTGGTCTCCAAGATCTTAAGTCAGAAATGAAGAGTCCACAGAGGAATTTTCCATCACCTCTCTTAAAATCGAAGAATCATGGAATGGGTTGGGTTGGAAGGGAGCTTCAAGGTCGTGGAATGGCTCGAGGCGGAAGGAACTTAAATTTCATCCCGTTCCAACCTCCTTCCGCTGGGTTGGGTTGAACATAGACCCATCCAGCCTGGACTTGGCCACCTCCAGGGATGGGGCATCGTTACGTGCCGTGAGTAATTGGAGATGAGTCATTTTAGAGAGTTTCTCCACTCTTCCCGTCGTGTTTTACGACCGAGCCAGAGGGTTTTTTTTTAGCAGAGCGTGTTCTACAAATATTTATCGACTTTGGAGCTCACGGAAGACCTTCCAAGCAGGCAGGAAGCCCAAATAAGACAATATGAAGCTATAGGAGGCGTTATTTTCATTTTTTTTTCTTTATTTCCTCATTTAAGATGGAAGAGGGGAGGTTGAGATGAGATCTTAGGACGAAATATTCTCCTGGGAAGGTGGGAAGGTCCCGGACCTGGTTAACGATGAGAGAAAATGGGATCAAGCTGCACCAGGGGAGGTTCAGATTAAACATCAAAACCAATTTCTTCATCAAACGGGTCCTCAGGGGCTGCCCAGGGAGGTGGTGGAGCCTCCATCCCTGGAGATGTTTAGAAGATGGATAAAGAAGGTGCTCAGGAATCATTTTTAGAGGTGGACTTGATGATCTCGAAGGTTTTTTCCAACCAAACGATTCTGTGAGCCACTGGGAGGTGTCCTTGCCCACGGCAGGCGAGCTGGATGGGCTTTAAGGTCCCTTCGTACGTCAATCGTTCCATGATCCTCTGATTCTACGGAAAACTCACTAGGAAAACACCCAATCAACAATAAAAACCATCAAAAACCCACAGAAAATAATAATAAAATAATTAAAACCCACAGAACCATCA
The DNA here is from genome assembly GCF_032191515.1 of Phaenicophaeus curvirostris. Classification (NCBI taxonomy): domain Eukaryota; kingdom Metazoa; phylum Chordata; class Aves; order Cuculiformes; family Cuculidae; genus Phaenicophaeus; species Phaenicophaeus curvirostris. The sequence continues at coordinate 75,787,870 of NC_091431.1, forward strand.
AGATTTTGGGGTTAGGTCCAAATTTCTATGGAAATAGGATAGAAATGATAGAAAAAGCAATTAAAGAATAAAAATAATTGGGGGAAGTGGGCGTCCGCTACATTTATTCATTTATCTTATCTGGAATCCTCAGTAGAAGGACATGGAACTGTTGGAAAGGGTCCACGTGAGGCCCCCAAGATGATCTGAGGGCTGGAGAAGCTCTGGTATAAGGCCAGGCTGGGAGAGTTGGGGTTGGTCAACCTGGAGAAGGCTCTGGAGAGACCTTAGAGCAGCTTCCAGGGCTGAAAGGAGCTCCAGGAAAGCTGGGGAGGGGCTTTCTACGAGGACACGGAGCGATGGGACAAGGTGGAACGGCTTGAAGTTGGAAGAGGGAAGGTTGAGATTAGATTTTAGGAAGAAATTCTTCAAGTTGAGGTTGGTGGGACCCCATCCCACGTTGTCCAAGGAAGCTGTGGTTGCCCCATCCCTGGAGGGCTTCAAGGTTGGGTCGGATGGGGCTTGGAGCTCCTGATCCAGCGGGAGGTGGCCCTGCCTGGGGCTGGGGGTGGAACTGGATGGGCTTGGAGGTCCCTTCCAACCCAAACCAGATGCTCCAGCCTGGGGGGAGAAGATTTCTCAGCCTGAAAAATCTGACTTTTCACTAAAATCGGATGGAGAAGGTCGGTCCCAACCCCCCTCCCTCCACATAATCCTCCCCTCTGCCTCCGGAGGAGTTTTAACGAGATCCTCGTTAATCCCGGAGCGCCGTGTCATTCGACAAACTCGGACGCAAACAAGAGCTCATCCCAACCTCTTTCTGCCTCCGGGTTTCGACGTAGGTGCAAGTTTAAGAGTTTTAATGCGATTTTTTTGATTTTTATTTTATTTTCCCTCCCGTTATTATCATTTTTTTTCCATTAGTGGCTCATCCCGTTATATAACGACTCTTTCTAATCTTCCTTAGCAAGAGAAAAATAATAATATTGAGCTCGGAGATGCGTCTTCCAGGGCGACGTGGCCCAGTTTTTCTCCCCGAGGCAGGAAGGTTGATTTGATGCTGGAATAAAATATTTGGAGGTCGTTGCTCCACGGTTGCCGTGGTCGCTAACGATTCGTGTTGCTAAAAGTCGCCCTCGCGCTTCGTTAAGTCGTAAAATCCCGAGGTTGGAGAAGACCTTTGGGATCCTCAAGCCCAACCGCATGACTTGGCGCTTCTGAGGGACTCGTGGCCTCGGGGTTTGGGGTGAAGGTGGATTCCGGGAAGAGGGTTTGGGAGAGACGAGGGAAGCGTCGAAGCTTAGAATCATGGAATGGGTTGGATGGGACCTCGAAGCCCACCTAGTTCCACACCTCCCACTGGATCAGGGCCTCCAAGCTCCGTCCAACGTGGCCTTGGACACCTCCAGGGATGGGGCAGCCACCTCTGCTCCTCGCCCTCAGCGTGAAGAAGTTCTTCCTTGATCGAAATCTTCCCCCTCTCCAATTTAAAGCCGGTTCCCCTCGTCGTGTCCTTCCAAGGCCTCGGAAAAAGCCCCTTCCCACCTTTCCTGGAGCCCCTCTCAGCGCTGGAAGATGCTCCAGGCTGACCAACCCCAACTCTCTCAGCCTGGCCTTGAGCATTAAATCCAACTCTGGACTCAATGCTCTGTGGCTTCTCTAGAAAACAGCCCGAGCAGAGAGCTGGTTGCTCATTCCTTTGAGAGACCAACTCTCAAGACCAAGATGCCCTTGGTCTTCTTGGCCACCTGGGCCACCGCTGGCTCCTGTTCAACCAACCCCCCCAGGTCCTTCTCCTCCAGGCTGTTTCCAGCCAGCCTTCTCCTAGGCTGGAGCTGCCCAGGGTTGACGACAAGTCAGGTTTACGGAGGCCAGAAAACATCTTGGGCTTCCAAGTTGGATCCCAATCGCACAAAAATAAATGAAAATCACAAGAGAAGATGGGGAAAAAACCAAGTTGATGAATTCCAGAAGTCAAATTTTGAGCAAAATAAACGAAGAAAGGGTCGCAGGTTAGAGTTGGTGGATTTATCTGCTGGTTCCAGCTTAATTAATCAACCGAGGACGCGTTTGTGGCTTGAGTTATAAGCTGCTTTTCGAAATATTTGAGGAAAAAACTATTGACTTGATAGCTTGAGGGGTGAAAGTATCTCACCCCAATTTCTCAATCGAAATTCGATCGGGATTTTCGTAGGATTCTCGTTCTTAAATTTCTTTTTACAACCCGCAAAGTCCTTTATAACGTCCCCTGAGGAGCATCACGTCTCCTGAGGAGCATCACCCTGAGGAGCATCACCCTGAGGAGCATCACCCTGAGGAGCATCACCCTGAGGAGCTGGGAGAGAGGGTGGAGCTGCTGGAGGGAAAAAGGAGGCTCCGCAGAGGGATCTGGACAGGTTGGATCCATGGGATGAGGCCAACGGGATGGGGTTCAAGAAGGTCGAGTGGTGGCTCCTGCACAACACAAGCTGCTGGCTCCTCTGGAAGATCTTTCAAGCAAGGATTCAAGTCCTGCTTTGTTCCCATACACATTCCTGAAGACTCAAGCACTCCTGACTTCTATCGGTAGCGCAGGGCGGGTTCCATCAGACCAAGCGGCAACTCAAGTCAATTCAGAAGAGAAGGGGCAGTCACATTTTTTTAGCTTGAGCAGGTAAATCTAGAATCGTAGAATCATGGAATCGTAGAATCGTAGAATCGTGGAATCGAAGAATCGTGGAATCGAAGAATCATAGAGTCATAGAATCGTGGAATCGAAGAATCGTAGAATCATGGAATCGTAGAATTACAGAATTGTAGAATCGTGGAATTGTGGAATTGTAGAATCGTAGAATTATAGAATTGTAGAATCGTGGAATCATAGAATTGTAGAATCAGAGAATCATAGAATCGAAGAATCACAGAACCATAGAATCATAGAAAAGTAGAATCGTGGAATCGTAGAATCGTAGAATCATAGAATCATGGAATCGTGGAATCACAGAATTGTAGAATCAGAGAATCGTAGAATCATAGAATCATAGAACTATGGAATCATAGAATTGTGGAATGAAAGAATCGTAGAATCATAGAATTGTAGAACCTTAGAATCATAGAATCGTAGCCTCATAGAATCATAGAATCGAAGAATCACAGAATCATAGAATTGTAGAATCGTAGAATCGTAGAATAGTGGAATTGTGGAATTGTAGAATTGTAGAATCTTGGAATTGTGGAATTGTAGAATCTTGGAATTGTGGAATTGTAGAATCATAGAATCATAGAATCGTGGAATCGAAGAATCACAGAATCGTAGAATTGTAGAATCATAGAATCACAGAACCATAAAATCATAGAAATGTAGAATCAGAGAATCAGAGAATCATAGAATCGTGGAATCATAGAGTCATAAAACCATAGAATCACAGAATTGTAGAAACGTAGAATCAGAGGATCGTAGAATTGTGGAATCATAGAATTGTAGAATCATAGAACCATAGAATCGTAGAATTGTAGGATCGTAGAATCGTAGAATCACAGAATCATAGAACTGTGGAATCGTAGAATCTTAGAATCGCAGAATCGTGGAATCAAAGCATCACAGAATCATAGAATCATAGAATTGTAGAATCGTAGAATCGTAGAATCATAGAATTGTAGAATCAAAGAATCGAAGAATCACAGAATCATAGAATCGTGGAATTGTAGAGTCGTAGAATCATAGAATCATACAATTGTAGAATCGTAGAATCATAGAATTGTAGAATCATAGAATCATAGAATCATGGAATCGTAGAATCATAGAATCACAGAATCGTAGATTCATAGAATCATAGAATCGAAGAATCACAGAATCGTAGAATCATAGAATTGTGGAATCGTAGAATTGTTGAATTATAGAATCGTAGAATTGTGGAATCATAGAATCGTATATTCGTAGAATCATAGAATCATAGAATCGTGGAATTGTGGAATCGTAGAATCATAGAATCGTATAATCACAGAATCATAGAATCGTAGAGTTGTAGAATCATAGAATCGTAGAAACACAGAATCACAGAATCTTAGAATCATAGAACTATGGAATCATAGAATTGTGGAATCAAAGAATCGTAGAATCACAGAATTGTAGAACCTCAGAATCATAGATTCGTAGAACCTTAGAATCATAGAATCGTAGACTCATAGAATCGTAGAATCGAAGAATCACAGAATCATAGAGTTGTAGAATCGTAGAATCGTAGAATCGTAGAATTGTAGAATTGTAGAATTGTAGAATCATAGAATCATAGAATCGTGGAATCGAAGAATCACAGAATCGTAGAATTGTAGATTCATAGAATCACAGAATCATAGAATCACAGAACCATAAAATCATAGAAATGTAGAATCAGAGAATCAGAGAATCGTAGAATCATAGAATTGTGGAATCATAGAGTCATAGAACCATAGAATCACAGAATTGTAGAAACGTAGAATCAGAGAATGGTAGAATCGTGGAATCATAGAATCGTAGACTCGTAGAATCATAGAATCGCAGAATCGTGGAATCAAAGCATCACAGAATCATAGAATCATAGAATTGTAGAATCGTAGAATCAAAGAATCACGGAATCGTAGAACCATAGAATCGTGGAATCATAGAATCATGGAATTGTAGAATTGTAGAATCATGGAATTGAAGAATTGTAGACTCTTAGAATCGTAGAAACATATAATCATAGTAATTGTAGAATCATAGAACCATAGAATCACAGAATCATGGAATCGTAGAATCGTAGAATCATTGACTTGCGGAATCCTAGAATCGTAGAATCGAAGAATCACAGAATTGTAGAATCATAGAATCGTAGAATCATAGAATTGTGGAATTGAAGAATCACAGAATCGTAGAATCATAGAATTGTAGAACCTTAGAATCATAGAATCGTAGACTCATAGAATCATAGAATCGTAGAATCATAGAATCATAGAATTGTTGAATCATAGAATCAGAGAATCATAGAATAGTAGAATCGTAGAATCATAGAATCACAGAATTGTAGAATCGTAGAATCATAGAATCACAGAATTGTAGAATCGTAGAATTGTAGAATCATAGAATTGTTGAATCAATCATAGAATCATAGTATTGTAGGACCATAGAATCATAGAATCGTTGAATCATAGAATCATAGAACCATAGAATCATGGAATTGAAGAATCATAGAATTGTAGAATCGTGGAATCAAAGAATCATAGAATCATAGAATCGTAGAATCGTAGAAACATAGAATCATGGAATCGTAGAATCATAGAACTATTGAATCATAGAATTGTGGAATCAAAGAATCGTAGAATCATAGAACCATAGAATTGTAGAATTGTAGGATCGTAGAATCGTAGAATCACAGAATCGTTGAATCGTAGAATCATAGAATCGCAGAATCGTGGAATCAAAGCATCACAGAATCATAGAATCATAGAATTGTAGAATCATCGAATCGTAGAATCACAGAATTGTAGAATCGAAGAATCGAAGAATCACAGAATCATAGAATCGTGGAATTGTAGAGTCGTAGAATCATAGAATCATACAATTGTAGAATCGTAGAATCATAGAATTGTAGAATCATAGAATCATAGAATCATGGAATCGTAGAATCGTAGAATCACAGAATCGTAGATTCATAGAATCATAGAATCGAAGAATCACAGAATCGTAGAATCATAGAATCATAGAATTGTGGAATCGTAGAATTGTTGAATTATAGAATCGTAGAATTGTGGAATCATAGAATCGTATATTTGTAGAATCATAGAATCATAGAATCGTGGAATTGTGGAATCGTAGAATCATAGAATCGTATAATCACAGAATCATAGAATCGTAGAGTTGTAGAATCATAGAATCGTAGAAACACAGAATCACAGAATCTTAGAATCATAGAACTATGGAATCATAGAATTGTGGAATCAAAGAATCGTAGAATCATAGAATTGTAGAACCTCAGAATCATAGATTCGTAGAACCTTAGAATCATAGAATCGTAGACTCATAGAATCGTAGAATCGAAGAATCACAGAATCATAGAGTTGTAGAATCGTAGAATCGTAGAATCATAGAATTGTAGAATCGTGGAATTGTAGAATTGTAGAATCATAGAATCATAGAATCGTGGAATCGAAGAATCACAGAATCGTAGAATTGTAGAATCATAGAATCACAGAATCATAGAATCACAGAAGCATAAAATCATAGAAATGTAGAATCAGAGAATCAGAGAATCGTAGAATCATAGAATCGTGGAATCATAGAGTCATAGAACCAGAGAATCACAGAATTGTAGAAACGTAGAATCATAGAATCGTAGAATCGTGGAATCATAGAATCGTAGACTCGTAGAATCATAGAATCGCAGAATCGTGGAATCAAAGCATCACAGAATCATAGAATCATAGAATTGTAGAATCGTAGAATCAAAGAATCACAGAATCATAGAATCGTAGAATCGTGGAATTGTAGAATCGTAGAATCATAGAATTGTAGAATCGTAGAATCATGGATTCGTTGAATCATAGAATTGTAGAATCATGGAATCGTAGAATCATGGACTCGTAGAATCTTAGAATCATAGAATTGTAGAATCATAGAATCGTAGAATCATAGAATCTTAGAATCATAGAATGGTGGAATTGAAGAATCATAGAATATTAGAATCGTGGAATCATGGAATCGTAGAATCCTAGAATCCTAGAATCATAGAATCGCAGAATCACAGAATCATAGAATTGTAGAATCTTAGAATCGTGGAATCACAGAATCATAGAATCATAGAATTGTAGAGTCTTAGAATCATAGAATTGTAGAATCGTAGATTCATAGAATCGAAGAATCGTGGAATCACAGAATCATAGAATTGTAGAATCATCGAACCGTAGAATCGTAGAATCATAGAATCGTAGAATCATAGAATTGTAGAATCGAAGAATTGAAGAATCACAGAATCATAGAATCGTAGAATCATAGAATCTTAGAATGGTGGAATTGAAGAATCATAGAATATTAGAATCGTGGAATCATGGAATCGTAGAATCCTAGAATCATAGAATCATAGAATCATAGAATCGTAGAATCACAGAATCATAGAATTGTAGAATCTTAGAATCGTAGAATCACAGAATTGTGGAATCATAGAATTATAGAATTGTGGAATCGAAGAATCGTAGAATCATAGAATTGTAGAACCTTAGAATCATAGAATCGTAGAATCGAAGAATTATAGAATCATAGAATTGTAGAATCGTAGAATCGTGGAATTGTAGAATTGTAGAATCTTGGAATTGTGGAATTGTAGAATCATAGAAACGTGGGATTGAAGAATCACAGAATCGTAGAATTGTAGAATCATAGAATCACAGAATCATAGAATCATAGAATCACAGAACCATAAAATCATAGAAATGTAGAATCAGAGAATCAGAGAATCGTAGAATCATAGAATTGTGGAATCATAGAGTCATAGAACCATAGAATCACAGAATTGTAGAACCGTAGAATCAGAGAATCGTAGAATCGTGGAATCATAGAATCGTAGACTCGTAGAATCATAGAATCGCAGAAACGTGGAATCAAAGCATCACAGAATCATAGAATCATAGAATCGTAGAATCGTGGAATTGTAGAGTCGTAGAATCATAGAATCATAGAATTGTAGAATCGTGGAATTGTAGAATCGTAGAATTATAGAATCATGGAATCGTAGAATCATAGAATCATAGAATTGTAGAATCATAGAATCGTAGAATCACAGAATCTTAGAATCATAGAATGGTGGAATTGAAGAATCATAGAATATTAGAATCATGGAATCATAGAATCGTAGAATCCTAGAATCGTGGAATCGAAGAATCGCAGAATCATAGAATTGTAGAATTATAGAATCGTAGAATCAAAGATTCACAGAATCATAGAATCGTAGAATCGTAGAATCATAGAATCGTAGAATCAAAGAATTATAGAATCATAGAATTGTAGAATCGTAGAATTGTAGAATTGTAGAATCAGAGAATCGTGGAATCGAAGAATCACAGAATCATAGAATTGTGGAATCGTAGAATTGTAGAATTGTAGAATCAGAGAATCGTAGAATCGTAGAGTTGTAGAATCATAGAATTGAAGAATCATGGAATCGTAGAATTGTAGAATCCTAGAATCCTAGAATCATAGGATCATAGAATCATAGATTTATAGAATCTTAGAATCCTAGAATCATAGAATCATAGAATTGTAGAATTGAAGAATCATAGAATCTTAGAATCGTAGAATCGTAGATTCATAGAATTGTAGAATCATAGAATCACAGAATCTTAGAATCATAGAATCGTGGAATTGAAGAATCACAGAATCGTGGAATCAATGAATCACAGAATCGTAGAATTGTAGAATTGTAGATCCATAAAATCGTAGAATCACAGAACTGTAGAATCATAGAATCGTAGAACGGTTGGCTTGGAAAGGTCCTTGAAGCCCATCCCATTCCAACTCCACGCGGTGGGCAGGGACGCCTCCCAGTGGATCCGGCTGGTCGAGGCCCCGACTTTGAAGCCGGAATTAAGCGTACGATTTCTCGCTGTGTCCTCTTCTGCCCTGGGCTGCTCTTGAAACGCTTGGCAGGTCCCCCTCCTCGGCTTCTCGGACCATCTCGCTCTCCTTCCCTTTGTGGGAAACGGCTTCAGCTTCCACCTCTCCAAACCTGAAGGACCCCAACGTCGCGTATCGAATAAAATATCTTCTTAATATTAATTTTATTGTAATATTGAGATCCTTCCCCTCGAATCCTTCTCGTTAGGCTGACAGCGAGTCCGAGGAGTGGCCGGGGAGGCGATTTTTGAGCTGGGAGCGCGGGGATGGGATGAAGGGAACGGCTTGAAGCTCAAAGAGATGAGACCTTGAGAAGAAATGTCCTCCTAGGAGGGCGGGGAGGCCCTGGAAGGGTTTTCCCAGAGAAGCTGTGGTTGGCCCATCGCTGGAGGTGCTCAAGGCCAGCTTGGATGGAGCTTGGAGCCCCTGATCCAGCGGGAGGGATGGATCTGGATGGGCTTTGAGGTCCCTTCCAACCCAACCCATTCTACGATTCTCAAAAAAATTTGCTCTGGGTAACCTCAACCAGGTCCTCCTCGCATCAGCGTGAAGAATTTCATCCTAACACCTCATCTAAACCTTCTCCCTTCCAATTTCAAGCCGGGACCCCTCATCCCATCACTCCAGGCCCTCAGAAAAAGCTCCTCCCCGTTGGGTGAAGCATGAGACGTCCTCGTAGATCATCTTCCATTTAATTTATTTTGGAATTCCCACCACGCCAGCTCGTAACTTGGATTTCCAGCAGCTCCAAAATTGCTTCAAGGGGTTGGGTTGGTTTTTTTTTTTTTTTTTCTTCTTGCAGGACCTCTGAGGTTCCTTTCCCAGACGGACTCGGTCACGGCTTTCGCGGGAGACACCGTCCTCCTCAAGTGCGAAGTGGTGGGGGAGCCCACGCCCACCGTTCACTGGCAGCGCAACCAGGAGGACCTCATCCCTCTGGACGCCCGCGTGGCCGTCCTCCCTTCCGGAGCTCTCCAGATCAGCAGGATCCAGCCCGGAGACAGCGGCGTCTACAGGTGCTTGGCCAAGAACCCCGCCAGCTCCAGGACCGGCAACGACGCCGAGGTCCGAGTTTTAGCAGGTAAGACCTCAATCAACCCCCTAAACCACCTTTAGGAGGCCAGATGGTTTATCTCGCTTGGGTTCCTTCAAGTCGCAAGGTCTTCTTCATCTGGAGGAGTTTAGAAGCTGGTGGCTTCATCCCTTGGGAGAAGAGCCCAGCTCCCTCTTCTCCACAAGGCTTCCAACCCAACCCATTCCATGATTGTAGTGAAGCCTTCAACCTCCATTAGCAACAAACGAGCTTGAGGTCTTCTCCAAGCGGTTGGATGGTTCTACGACTCTAGAAAGATGTTTTATAAAGAGCTGGGGCCTCGTGGGCTTCTCCATCGTGAACCTGGTGGCCGTAGATGGACGCGGAGCAGACGCTTGATGGTCCTTGAAGGTCCCTTCCAGCTCCAGAAATTCCATCAGCTGGAAGTGAGGAGGGTCAGAGAAGCTCTAGGTGGAACTTCAGGATCATCGAGGAGAAGAGAAAGAAGAAGAGGAGGAGGAGGAGGAGGAGGAGGAGGAGAAGGAGAAGAAAGAAGAAGAAAAAGAAGGAGAAGGA